>NC_143252.1:16275000-19107500 GCF_984573655.1 Nuphar pumila
GAGAGGTCAAGGATCAATGGGATGAGGGAGGCAAGACTTGGGCGGTCTACAATTTTACCTCAACTCTCTTCCCTTTCCTCCTACTCAGCCTCACTTTCGTTGTGTCGACCATGGTGATAGTTGAATTAGATAGAGAGGGCAGGAGGCAATGGGACCCAAAGGGTCATTTAGGGGATTTTCTTCATGCTTCACGACTGCACCCCACCTCTCTACCGCCTGACCATGATGTTGGTGGTGGGCTTGCCACCAGTGCCAGCCACCATACGGTCTATGTGTCAGCGGTGGCCCATCTCTGAGGGTTTTGCAGTGTCTCTCTCTATAGGTTTTGCAATTTCGTAAAAAGGGCATGTCAGATATCTTTTGCAAAAAAAAAGTAGAGACCAGTCTCTCCATCGTTCGATCAAATCTGATCGAATGGTGGAGCTTGTTCTCAAGCTACCCAGTTCTCATACTCCAGGGACTCATATATATATAGTGGAATGAAAACCTCCCCAATTGATTTTATTTGGTATTTTTTTTCAAAATTCCGACCGTATAGGTGTGTTCAACATGATTGATTTACTATAAATCAACACTTGGGTCATGAATTTTGGAAAAGATGGTATTTGGAGCCTCAAAAATTTATAAATAATATAGGTTGTTGATTTTGAAACTTATAAAAACCTATCCATGCACCAGAATCAAATGCTCCAAGAACTAATTCCTATAAAAACAAGCATATAGATTACATTTGTACGATCAAAATTTTGAAAAAAAATATCAAAAATCTAATAAAACACCCATTGGGAGGTTTGAGAGGGTTTTCCATTAGGGAGGTCTCTCTCTCTTTCTCTCTCTCTCTCTCTCTATATATATATATATATATGTTGGTCATTGTCGATTTATGAGGAATCCACACTTGGATCATGTGTTTTCGATAAAAAAAATGATATTTAGAGATTCAAAATTTTATAAAGATTTTGGTAAATATATATTGTTTGTGATCCAAGATCTAGGGTTTGTACAAGCCCAAAATCTAATGCCCTTGAGGGCCATGCCTTCTAAGGTATCACCCTTATATATAAGGACAAATAAAGTTTCTACAACTTTTAATATGAGACTAAACTTTTGTACACAACCCTACACCCACATACTTAGGTAAAAATGGAAAGATAAAGAATATACTTAGGTTGTTTTGAGCCAAAAATTCAACAATCCCCCATGTGGATCAAAACTATAAGAAGAGGACTAAAGAGGTTGTTCATGAAAATTCAGTGCATAGGCGAAAGAACCTTTTGGTTTTAAACCCCCACATTAGTGTTACTTAGTCTTAGTCAGCTTGGGATCTCAATAGCATTAGCTTTGAATTGAGAATCCTAATTGACTTTTCAAATGCCGTAACACTCACTTTCACTTTAGGTGATTATAGTGTGTCTACCAATATATAAAAGTCGTACATTAAGGGTCCAATATTATACCTCAGTTTCATGAATGCTCTAGAGAGAAAGTCCAAGTCCAATAGAAAGCAACCCCACCTTCACATTTACATAGGTAAGTCTATCGAGGGTGTAAATCTATTTGAAACACCCCAACCATAAGGCCTATAAATCTTATTAAGAGTTCAATTGGAACTTAACCTCCTTAAACAAATTTCAAGTACTTGAGATCAGGAATCAAAAAATTATTAAGTGCTCAATCCAATCACTCAGAGATTTGTTATTTCCATTGAACCACTCGACATAGTTTGACCCTTATCTTGTGATTGAGTTTTCATCAATGGTGATTTTTTTTATAGAGTTTAACCCCCATTCTCTTCGATGTCTTAAATACAATATCTCGAGAAAGTGTCTTTGTCAACAAATTCTCTAAGTTTTGATAAGATTTCATATATTTAATTGAGATTGCTCCTTGTTTGAGTGAACTATACACATAATTGTCCTTTAAACTGATATGTGTAGACTTTTTTACCATAAATATTACTTTCTACTTTGTATATAGTTGTTTAACTATCGCAACACATAGTTATCAAGGGTACATGAGACTACCAATAATACTTGCATACTCCAATTGAGATATACTTCTTACAGTGTTAATCAATAACTTAACACTAGGATCAATCAGAGTAACAACAGACTTACAATCATAATGATTATATTTTCTCAATGTAGTGGGATTGAGTTAATGCATAACCACTTTTATGTCTAATTAGTTTAATACCAAGTATAACATTAGCTAATCCCATATCTTTCATATCAAATTTAGATAAAAAAATTGGTATTATTTATGCATTCTACATTATTACTCATGATTAGCATATCATCCACATATAGACAAATAATTATAACATGACTATCTTCTACTTTGCTATATATACATTTATCAAAGTCATGAATTCTAAAACAATATGAAATAATTTCTTCATCAAATTTTTCATGCCATCGTTTAGGTGATTATTTTAAATCATACAATGACCTTAAAAGTTTGCAAACTTTTTTTTCGTAACCTGGTGTGATATAACGTTCAGGTTGTTTTATATAAATATCTTCTTCTAAAACATCATTCAAAAAGACAGTTTTGACATCCTTTTGATGAATTTCAAAATTATAAATTGATGCCAAAGCAACCATAGTTCTAATAGATACAATCATACTTACATGAGCATATGTGTCAAAATAATCAACTCCGAATTTTTATTTGAAACCTTTAGCTACTAGTCTAGCTTTAAATATTTCAATAGAGCCATCAGTTTGAAGTTTTCTTTTAAAAATTCATTTGCATTCTAAAGGTTTAAAATTAGGGGGGTAAATCAACCAAAATCCAAGTTTTATTTTCTATAATAGAATCAAATTCACTCTCTATAGCTTCTTTCTAAGAAGCATCAGGATAGGTCATAGCTTTCAAAAAGGAAACATGATCTCTATCTATCATATAGAGATGAAAATCACGACCAAAATCTTTCGGTCTTGATCTTTTACTTTTTTCAAATTTCAGGATTTTCAGATTCATAAACTCTTTTCTTTGGATTATTTTCAATAATTTTAGAGTTTCAAGGGGTTTTAAAGTTAAATCTTCTCTAAATTTGGCTTGGATAAACTCTAAAATCACTTTGGTTTCAATATCAATAACCTATATGTTTTACTATTTTGAGAATATCCAATGAAGACATATATTCTCGTTTTTTGACTTAGTTTGGTTAATTTTGGTTCAGTAAGCATTACATAAGCAATATGACCCCAAACTTTTAAATAATTTAATTTTGGTTTTTTTCTTTTTCAAAGTTCATAAAGTTTAGTGTTTGACTTAGAATATGAAACTCTATTTAAGATATGACATGAATTAAGAAATGCATCACCCCAAAGGTTATAATATATATCATAACTGATAAGCATTGAATTAACCATGTTAATTAGAGTCATATTTTTACGTTCAGCTACACCATTATGTTGAGGAGTATATAGACCAATATTTTGTCTATGTATTCTATGAATTTTACAAACATTAATGAACTCATTTGAAAAATATTCACTAGCTCTATCAGATCTAAAAGACTTTATTTTGCAATTATGAAAGTTTTCAACCTTTGCTTTGAAAATCTTAAATTTTTTAAATGATTCATCTTTTGTTTTCATGAGATAGACATAAACATATTTTATGAAATCATCAATAAAGATTATAATATAATTATTACTCTCATGAGTTGGTGTATTTTTAAAATAGCATACATAATTATGTATTAAATCTAATAATTTAGAAGTTCTTTTAACACTTTGAAATGACTTTTTGTAAACTTTGCTTTAATACAAACATCACATTTTCTAAGATGTTCAGTTTTGCATTTAGGAATCAGTCCTAAGTTACCCATGCTTCTCAAAGATTTATAACTTATATGTCCTATTCTAGCATGCTATAAATCATATGAGTCAAACATATAAACAGAAGAAGAATCAACTTTATTACTCAAATTGAGTTTGAACAACCCATTGGTGGCATATCCTTTGCCTACAAAATTGTGGTTCTTCAACAGTATAATGTAGTCAAATTCCATTACAACTTTGAAACCATGAGTTGTAAGCAGATAGACAGATACATGATTTTTCTTGACAGTAGGTATGTGATACATATTTTGAATGGTTAAACATTTTCCGAAGGTGAAGTGAAGTAACACACTCCCTTTTCTATGAACTTTAGCTTTATATTTATCTCCATATATATAATATAGTCTTTTCCCACAATTTTGTATACTTTAAACATACTTTTATCATTGCATAAATGAATCATTAATCCAGAATCCATGTACCATCCATTATCCAAATGAATCATAAGTATCTCACTAGCTACAACCACTAGGTCGTCATCAGGTTTACTAGCTTTATTGCCTTGGAATTTCTTCCGGTATCAACATTCTCTAGCATAGTGACCCAAGTTTCTACAAGTATAGTAGGAAACAATCTTCCTCTTTTTAGTATCGAATTTGAACTTCTTGTTCTTGTTCTTAAGTTTAGGTTTGAACTTTGGTTTGCGTTTAACCATGTTTACTTTAACATGAACTTCTTTCATATCATCTTTCTTAGCTCAAGATTAAGCTTCCTTCTCAATTCTAAGATGTTGAAGAAGTTGTTCTAAGGCACATTCTTTATTCTTATGTTTTAATTTATTTCAATAATCTTTTCAAGATGGGGGGCAATCTCTCAATTATTGCAATGATCTGAAATGATTTATCAAGGTTCATATCCTCAGACTTCATCTGATTAGACAAGATGTGCATCTCATGAACTTGAGGTAGTAGTGACTTATAATCAAAGAATTTGAAATTCATATAGTTATTAACCAGTTTTGTACTTGCTTTCAAGAGCTTTTCATAGTTTCTTTGTTATGCTGACTTCTGAGTAGAGGTTGAGTAGAGTGTCGGAGACTACATTCGGTATGTTTCTATGACACATAAAGTCATTCTGTTTCCACTTTAGTATCCGGTGGTTTTCAGCAATGGTTTCATCCTCTCGTTCTTTTGGATAGTCTTCTGTGAGTACATATATGTATGCCACATGTGCAGTCGTAAGGAAGATGAGCACCTTATGTTGCCATCGTTTGAAATTTGTGCCATCGAACTGGGATAACTTGGGTTGCTTCTGGTTTCCAACCTTCACAGTTGTCATTTGTATAAATATCATTTGAAAATGGTTGGGAATTATACCTTACTTAGTGGGTCAGTCAATTAAGATTGAACCAGTGAGCTCGGAGACACGCATAAACACACTGTCTTTCAAACGATAGTTGCCCCACTTAGGATCAAGTCCTCAATGCAATGGGTATTTGTGCAACTATGCTCCCAAGATACAATCGATCTTTTGCCTTTTCGTAAATGATTGGACCATGCCTGCACTAGGTGAACCCAACAACCTCGACACAGACCACCTTGAATAACCTCTTGACTAGGGTTGAATTGGATCCTGGGTTTGGATATGGATTCTAATAGCAATTGGGTCAGGATCCAAACTGTAACTAAATATAGGTCTGATCAGTAACCAAATCTGAATCCTGGATAGGGATTCAAACTATAACATATTTGGATCCTGGATAGGGATCCAAACTATAACTAGATCTGAATCCTGGATAGGAATCCAAACTATAATGGATTTGGATATTAGGATTGAATCTAGAATCAGATTTGGATTCTAATTGCAATTAGATTTTGATACAGATTATAATTGTATTTGGATCTCTACCTGAATTTGGGTTTAACCCAAGAGAGAAAGAAACACCAAAATTAGAGAGAGAAAAATTCTTAACTCGAGAGAGAGCAGTAAGGGATGAGAAATGTGTAGGACGAGATGGGTTTATATGAACTCCTAGCCCCCAGCCCCCATTAAAGGGTCATAAAGTGGACTGAACCGTCCACCGTAAATAGTGAAATGGTCTAGCAGGTGAGGTCAAAAAACCTAGACAAAAGGGTATAGGTTGGGTTCAAATTGACCCTTATGACCGTTAATCATCCCTAGAGTGGTCAAAGTCAATGGTCAACAGGTCCAGGGATAAGGGTGGTGGATCTAAGAATGTTTGGGTCTTAAAGGCTATGCAAATTGGTTTGGTAGGATAAATGCATAGTATTATGGCTTAGTTAACATACATATATAGACTTGGGATAAAAACCGTCTAAGTGTCAAAAAGGTCAAAGCCTAGTCAGACCAAACTGAGTCAAGCCGGGTCGGGTCTAGGTCCAAAACCGCAAACCCAAACCTAAATACAAATATAAATATATATTATTTATGATCTAAGATCCAAGTCTCTTGGATGGTTTTGATCATAAACGGTCCATCATAAATATTGAAATGGTCTAGTAGGTAAGGTCAAAAAACCTGGACAAAAAGGGTATATGTTGGGTCCAAATTGACCCTGTCAGACCCTTAATAGACTCTAGATTGGTCAAAGTCAATGGTCAATAGGTTCAGGGATAAGGGCGACAAATCTAGAAACGTTTGGGTCTTAAAGGCTATGCAAATCGGGTTGATAGAATAAATGCATAGTATTATGGCTTGGTCAATGGTCCTATATGGAGGATCAAAACCATTCATGTGCCAAAAAGGTCAAAGTCTAGTCAGATCGAACCTTACCGAATCAAGTCGGGTTGGGTTCGGGTCCTAAACCGCAAACCCAAATCTAAATCTAAATATAAGTATATATTGTTTGTGATCCAAGATCCAAGGTTTGTTTAAGCCTGATTGTTGAGTTTATATAAGCTCCCAGGCCGCATGCCCCATTAGAGGGTCATAAAGTGGGCCAAACGGCCCATCATAAATGGTGAAACAATCCAACAAGGTCAAAAAATCTAGACAAAAAGGGTATAGGTTGGGTTCAAATTGACCTAGTCAGACCCTTAACCGTCTCTAAATTGGTCAAAATCAACAGGTCCAAGGATAAGTGCAACAAATCTAGGAATATTTGAGTCTTAAAGGCTATGTGAATTGATTTGGTAGGACAAATGCATAGTATTATGGTTTAGTCAACGGACATATATGAACTTGGGATCAAAACTGTTCAAGTGCCAAAAAGGTTAAAGCCTAACTAGACCAAACCGAGTCAGGCCTGGGTCTGAAACTACAAACCCAAACCTAAATCTAAATATAAAATATATATTAGTTGTGATCCAACATCCAAGGCACTTGACGGTTTTTATCATAAACAGTTCACCATAAATGGTGAAACGGTCCAGCAGGTAAGGTTGAAAAACTTGGACAAAAAGGGTATAGGTTGGCTCCAAATTGACCCAATCAGACCCTTAGCAATCTCTAGACTGGTCAAAGTCAATGGTCTACAAGTCCAGGGATAAGAGTGACGAATCTAAGAATGATAACCCAAAGCCAAATTTAAATATATATTGCTTATGATCCAAGATCCAAGGTTTATTCAAGCCCAAAATCTAATGCCCTCTAAGGCAATCTGTTCATATAGATGAATTCATCATGGTTGATTTAATTAATAAGAATAGTCTCTTGGAATGTATTTTTTTTTTTTTATGAAAAAAACATGATTTTTTGTATCATGAAATTGTGTTTCCTCATCCCTTGATTTTTGAATCGCCAAAAAAACCCTGCACACAAGTTGAATTTCAGCAATTTAAAAGTCTATCTTCACTAAATGAACGATGTAGATCACATCTACGTAATCCGATCGAAACAACTTGCATCATTGAAATCTCAAAGAGGTGTATGAAGAGAGAGGTGACATAGGGGATGAATGTTTACTCTGTAAAAGACGACCAATGAGGGAATGTTCAGTGAAGGTTAGATGGATGTGTAGATTATAACCACTTAGTGCAGATTATAAAATTGTTTTTTTGCTTGTAGATCCTAGTAACGCATTACATGAGGATCCGTTATAACATGTCATTATTAGTCGTGGATTACTCTAGCGGTGGTGGTTTGTGAATCATTAGGTGATGTGCTTGTGTTCTGATATAAAAATCATGAATATAGTATACGTTCGGGTGCCTCAACTCGACGGGATTCATTCTGATTCCAAATCCCAGGGCAACCCGTGAGATTTGCCGTGATTTCGAATCAACACAGGCTGCCGGAAATCTCATCTTTCCAACCGAACATTAGATTTCAGGCTTTTAAAATCTCTTTCTCAGGTTCCAAATCCAACCGAAACTGTTAAATAAGGCTGCGTTTGTCGTAAAACCATTGGTGCATGATATTAGAATGCAAAAATAGTTGGCCATTGTAACACTTCCCATATTTAAAATTGTCAATGAAAATATTGTCTCTATTGTAAGAAAATTGTTATTTGTATGCAGAGATTTTTTTATAGAAATGAGCTCGAGTAACTGGTATGGTTTGCTTAAACACCTGCTACTTATGGTTTTTGAAATAAGCTCCATACCCGACCCGTACCGTACCGAGTAACAGGATTTTTTTGAGACGTGATACTTTAAGGTGTAAATGCAACTACTCTCCCAAAATCTAGGATTGGTAGGGCTCTGATATTGATATTGTTTCCATCCCTGCATCTCAAAGATGCCTTTCATTTCCAAGGCTGAATTGGCTGTCTCGTCCTCGGTTCCTTATATCCTAGCACTTTGAAAATTAACTGCTGGTTTAATCTCAAAAACAACTGCGTTTATTAGGGATGGCAGTGGACTCGGATCCGTCAGAACCCGCTTCATTTGGGTTGGGAATGGAAGACATGAAACCAGAAATGGATCGGGGATGAAAATCAAAACCCGAGCAGGCATGGAGGTGAGGGTGGACTTACTCTTTCCTCCGCCCCATCCTGACCTGCCTTCGATTCTCGTTATTAAAATTACTAATATATTTTAATATTTTATAAATAATATTTAAATATTTTGTATATATATTGATTTCTTAACCCTAAGTTCATGTCTCTCTTTTCTGCGAGCAGGTTATATGTTCCCCCCAGGAACCCACACTATAGCTACAGCGCGTGTTCCTGGGTCTCCATTGAGCGCCGCGTGGTGCTCAGTGGGGTGTATGGGAGAGCCGTACATCAGGTCCGGGGGTGCACAGGCAACACCCTCTCTTCTTTTTCTCTAACAAGTCTAACCCAATGAGAATGACAGTGGACCGGGAAGAGACGGGAATCAGTCTGAACCCGCTCCATTTGAGACGGGGATGGAGGACATGAAACTAAAAATAGAAGTGAAAGTCAAAACTTAATCGGTTCGGACAATGTTGGATAAGCCCAAGGAGAGCAGTTTTCTACTGTGTGTATGTGTGCACGTGCAGACAGGATAAACAAAGCCATATTGCGCATATAAGCTGCCAACTCAACAATTAGGGCACATCATTTTCTTGATTCTGTAACACGAAATATTTCATCATAACCACTTGGTATTAATAAAGCACTCGAAATGTGGGTCATTTTTGTGTCATGTCCCTATTTTTCACTCAGTTAAGAACATGAGAGCAAATATCTAACAAATTATTGTTACATTATCCGGTGGCAATCAAACAGAACACATTAATCCCATTAGAGGAAGCAGCATAGGCACAGAAGTATGAATCAAGGCCTAGGTCTAGGCATGATTGCTTATCCTGTTTTTGCTGCTTACAAGATCGATTTATGGGGTGCCTCAGTTGCTAAAGCAGTCCACTTGAACTTCCCTTTATCTCCCTTTATGTGGTTCGAGTATCTTGAGTTGATGATTGATATACAAAGTCATTTTTTGTTTATTTTGTTTATTTTGTTTTTTTTTCATTATTTTTTGAAAAGATTTGTAACCCTTTTTCCTCTAGCACTCAAGGAATTTTCTCTCTCCCCGTGTGGCAAGTCCCGTGAAATTTGTTTACTGCATTCCGACGAATTTATGATATTATCCTTCTCATCAACTTTCCTGGTTAAGTCGAAAACTGAGTTTCATCTATATATATATATATATATATATATATATATATATATATATATATATATATATATATATATATATATATATATATATAGCAGTGGCAATATACATGACTCGTACCTGATGACCTTTTTTTCAAATATCCGACCTTACAAATGTGTTCTGCGTGATCGATCCACTAAAAATCGACTCTTGGATCATGCATTTTAGATGAAAAAATGGTTTTTGTAGCCTCAAAAGTTATAAAAAATTGTAGACCGTTGATTTTGAAACCTTATAAAAACATATCCACACATCGGAATCAAATGATTCAAGACCCGATTCCTATGAAAACAAGCATGTAAAACACATCTATAAGGTTAAAATTTTGAAAAAACACCAAAATTTTCTAGAAAAACCCATCTGATATGGGTTGAGCATGGAGGGGGTCGGGTAGATTTTCATATATATATATATATATATATATATATATATATATATATATATATATATAGAGAGAGAGAGAGAGAGAGAGAGAGAGAGAGAGAGAGATGGGTGTGTGCTAAATAAAATATGCTAAATGGGTTTTTCTACTCTTCTAGTATTTTTTTGTAGTTCCAACCCCATAAATGTGTTGGACATGGTCAATTTACGAGAAATCCACACCTGGATCATGTGTTTTCGATGAAAAATATAATATTTGGAGCCTCCAAAATTTACAAAGATTTTAGACTGTTGATTTTTTGAATGTTATAAAAACTCACCCATGTGTTGGAATCAAACACTTCAAGAGTTGTTCCCTATAAAATCAAATACATAGATCACATCTGTATGGCTAGAATTTAAAAATAAATAAACCTGAAAAACTCATTTAGCACATTTCATTTAGCATATTTTATTTAGCACATACCCATTCATATATATACATATATATATTTCATTCCAAACTTTTTTGTAGATATGAACATTTAATAGCCCCATGCGCATTTGTGTTTGGTTGTTGTTGTGGATGCTTTTTATTTTTTGTATTTTATTTAATATTTGCCACCGGATTTACCATTTAAAGTTTACTATGTTTAGGATTTTTTCACACACACACACACACATATATATTGTGTTGTAGCTGATTTATGTTTGTTTGTTTGTCCTATGTATGTGTTGGTGTAATGAGGCTAGGGTTTATTGTGCACAATCATTGAATAATGGTTAAGAGGTTCCTGTGAGTGGTTGGTTTTCAAAGTGGTGGTTGTAGGTAATTATGTTAATTGAATGTATAAAGTGTATATGAATGGTCATTTTTCACGTTATTTTTATTAGATAAATAATATATTGTGTGGTTGGTTTAAACAGTTAATGATGAACTCTAAAATGGTTAGAGTACATTATCGTAACATTGATCACCCTACTTGGACATCTATAATCGTATAAAAAATAGTAGATATAAGGAATCTATGACTTCAGTATCTCATAAAACCAGATATGTAGAAGAGTCAATAATCTTCTGATAAAGTTTTTCTTCAAACCTATATGGCCAACATATATGGATGGATGTAGTGGACGATGATGATGTAAAATCGATAATATTTTGTGGTGACATTTACTTGGTTGTTCACAAAGCTAAAGAAGAAGTAGAGAATGTGCATCTATCTGAGACACCATCTATCGAGCTCAATTCTTTCACGATTATCGAATTATCCCAAATAGTGAATGATATTGAGGTCCCAAACATTCATCTTAGGCACACAGAGAGTATATGGTTGTCAGATCTGATTAGAAATATAGATGTTCGACATGCATGCAATAAAGAATGAACAATTGATGTTGTATATGATCAAATGATCACTACAGAGGATGTGGAACCACGTGGGCAAACCAGTGTTAATGATCTTCATTGCATTAATTTGAATGACATCCAACCTTCCCGAGCAGATGACAAAGATAGGTACAAGTTGTTAAACTTTATAATTTATGCTTATAATTTATGATGGATATGAAGTTTTTGTTGTTAATCTTGAATGTTAAAAATGCAAGAATGTTGAATGTATGGAAGCAACGAAAACGATATATACAATGATTTTTTATTTAGTTTGTGCAACCGAACAATTAGTGATAACAACTATCACGTCAATGGTAGAGAATCAAATTCAAGTGGATCTGGATCTGGATCTTATCCATGTCCACTTAAAGACATTTAGTAGAATCTCCCAAAAGTCAAGATCTGTCACCAACCAAATAGGCAGAGTCTTTTGATGAGATGGAGGGAGTCCCATGGCAGTCAATAAGTCTTTTGGATGTAATGTCTTGAATGAGGTCATGGTTTTGGATATCATATTCTCTGGTATGTCTGGTGATGCAATCATTCTTTTGTTGCTAGAGAATTATCATTTGTCAAAGAAGTTGATCATGAGTCCAATCAAGAAGAACAATTAGGTAGCAATACCCAAACCCCAGGTAAGTGATTCTAACCTGGATCTTGTACACCATCATTCTAAAAACCAAAAAAATTGAAAATTTTTAAAACCCAAAAATATTTATGCTTTCTTGTCTAGAGACATCACAACTTTCCCATGTCCCAAACTTTCCTATGTTTGAGGATGACAATTTGGGAGTTTATGTCAAACCCCCTTTTTGTTGATGTCTCATGTCTTTATTCAAAAATCCAAAAAATTGAGCAAACATCAAAATTTAAAATAGAATTAGAAATTTGAGAAAACTAGCACTTTTGATTTCAAAAAGTCTTTTGAAAATAAGCATGAGGATAGTATAGGGCATGAGCATTGTATGGACAAGGGTGAGCCAGAAGAGGACATCACTGACCTCTTGAGTTAAAAGAAAAATCAAAAGACAAAAAAACCCTTCCTCAGTAGTTAGGGAGGATAGTGTAGAGGTCAACCTAAGGACCCTATAGAATCCCCAAGTGGTCAAGAAGATAAGGACTTTTCTAAGTCCAGAAGAAAGAAAAACCTAACCTAGTATAAGAACATGTTCACATGGTCATACCAAGACATGTCGGGTTTGGATTTGAAACTTGTCGAACACCACCTTATCCTGCATCTCAATGCCAATCCTATCAAACATAAGCTAAGGAAGATTGACCAGAGAGTTGAACTTCAAGTCAAGACCAGACTAGAAGATATGCTCAAGGTAGAATTTATTAGGCTCATAGAATATCTTGAATGGTTAGACAATATTGTTGTTGTCCTTAAATCCAATTGTAATGTTAGGTTCTGTATAGATTTTAGGGACCTCAAAAAAGCTATCCCTATGGATGATTTCCCTCTGCTCAATATTGACCTTATAATGGATAGTCGTTCTGAACATAGAATATTTTTATTCATGAACATTTTTCAAGGTACAACTAGATTAAGGTAGCCATGACCAACCCAAGACAATATTCACCATGCTCTATGACACCTATTGTTACATTTTCATGTTCTTTGTCTTTGCCATCTTGTATGACCAAATCCATGATTTCATAGAAGTCTATATAGATGATATCTTGGTCAAGTCCAAAGCTAAGTAAAGTCACTTATATTCTCTTAGAAGGGTTTTTGAGTGCCTTTGAAAATATAAACTCTGGATGAATCCTAAAAAATGTGCCTTTGGTGTCAAGTCTAGTAAGATTCTTGACTTTATTGTTAGCAAAAGGGGCATAGCAAAATGATTGATGAATGTCTACAGAGTTTAAAAAAGTGGAGATTACTGGATGGGGAAGGCCATAATAGGTGAACAAACCTTGGATGAACCTGAACTTATATCCCGCATGAAAATTCCCCTATGTGTTTTTCCCTACTTGGCAACCTCTATGAGATTTTAGTGGCAATTTAGAATCATGTAGGTCTAACAAGAGCCCTTATGAATAATTGCTTCTAAGACTAGGTCCCAACTGATAAAGTTTCAGGAGCGGGCCTCCCTAATTCATGATGATTCAAAAAAGAAAGGCAAAAATGGAAATAATAAAATTACAAAATTGGTATTGATCGAGAAGGCTTGTTCATACACCCTAGTGAAATAAGGGGCACACTCGACACAAACACACAAATATTTTAAGAGTTTTTTCAAAAGATTGTCAAGTGGACAAGCCAAAAGCATACAAAAGTTAGCTACTAAGTGTTCACTCATTTACACTAACCCAGTCACTCACCCAATAATGTAGTCACACCATGCATACATTTCAAAAATAAATAAATTGTTATGTCATCTCATCAACATAAAAAACATGTATATCTCAAAAATCAGCATATCATCATGGTCAAAATAATCATCCATTGTGCATAGTCAAAATGTGTGCACCATCATTAGTCAAGTCAGCCAAAAGCCCAAGTCTTCGTCTTGTAGACCCCTCTCCTTCACCATCTTTGTAACGTTGCCCAGGTGGACGTAACCTACCTGGGTCAGTTATAGAGAGGAGAAGGGTGGCTATCTCCTCCCTCTTTCTCCCACGTATGGAAAGTGGGGAGAGAGAGAGGGGAAATGCCTCTCAAAGAAGGCAAGAGGGGGTGAGGAATAACGCTCCTCACCCATGGCTATAAAAAGTCATGGGGTCCCCTCTCTCTACCCCTGACGATTTTGTCAAAGAGGAGAAGAGAGGGGTGATCATGCACATGTTTTTGCATTTTATTCATATTATCTTATGCATGATCCAGTGAAAAATCATATTAAAAACCCAGTCTTATTGGTATTTTTGAGAAACTGCATTTAATTTGAAAATAAAGAAAAAATGCATTTTTAAATCCTTCCCTTCATTTTTTTAGAGTTTTAGTTATTTTAAAATGTTCTAATCTATAGCTTAGTTAGATTAGAAATGTTATTTACTAATTCTAGACATTTTAGAAGTAATTCTTTTTGTAAAACACATCTTTCTTAGAAGAAGACCTTTTTTGGAATTTTGAAAACTATTTGGACTTCTTTAGAAAATCGTGCAACATAAGGTTTTAGTATAAATACTAATTTTTATAAGTAGCCCACGTTTTTTCCAGCCCTATAGCCTGCGCCCCCTTCTCTCTCTCCTCTCTGCCTCCCTTTCTTCTCATTTTTCGATCTATCAGTTGCCTACCTCTTTCTTCTTGTTTCTTATGCTTTTCAATCTTTTTTCTAATCTCCATCATCGCCAGTTCCTCGTATCCCCTCTGTCAGAGAGAGAGAGCGGAGTTTGTTTGATTGCAATAGAAAATACCATATTCTTCTTCTCAACCCTTCTATCAGAGGTAAATCACACGATTTGCTTCTTCTCCCCCATTTCACCGTAGTTTTAGTTTCTGCATATAATGAATCATAGCATTGCATGTAGTTTCATTTGATCATTGTATATTCATCATATTTAGATTAGATTAGTTTAGATTCAGCATCTAAAAATATAAAAAGAAAAAAAAAATATAACTTAATCTAGTTTAGCCATTTTTTTTAGTTTACGTGTAGAATAAGATTATTTTATTCAACTTGGTAGATCTAACATAGAGTAGTTTTATGTTTTCGTGAGTTTTACTTCAGTTTAGGTTCAGATTTAGGGTAGATTTAATTTAGATCATGTTCTTTATTTTTTATGTTTATTAGATTAAATTATTTTGAATTTCTTAAGTAGCCGATTTAGGTAGATTTAAATTCCAGCAAGTAGTTAGTTTTACTTTCATGTTAAATCTGAATTTTTACATTAATTAAATTTAATTAAGTTCAGTTTATGTCAGTAGATTAATTATAAATTAATTAGTTAATTTAAATTATTTGAATTATATTAGCCAATTTTCATTATTGCATAAAATTATCAATTTTGGTTAATTAGTTAATTTGTTGCTTGCTTGCTTAAGTAGTTGATTAAATTCCTTTTTAAAATTTGGTTAGTATAGCATGTAAGTTAAAATAATTTAGTTTATTTTATAGTTCATGTTTTCTTTTAGTAGTTAATTAGTTTAGTTTATTTCTTGTTATTGGCATTGACATTAGTTAATTCCATAAACTGTTTCTTGTTTTTTGTTAGTTAGTTAATTAGTTATGCTAATTTATCTTTTAGTTAGTTGATTCATGTTAGTTCTTAGTTATAGAATTAGTTATGTTATTTTGTCTTTTAGTGTAGTGTTATTCCATAGTTTATTTAGTGTTTTTGTGACTTTTCGTAAAACTAACTCTTACTGTTTTTGTAGTTTTTTATCATATCTTTGTGTTTCGTTTGTTTATTTTTGCAGAAAAGCCTTTAAACGTGCGGTGAGCCCTCAAATCTACCCTCAAAGAACTCTCTGAGGTCCCTAAAAGGTCCCCTCAAAAGGCCATTCAGGCCCTCAAAGAGCTCTCAGGAAGCCCACAGAAAGCCATTTATCAAACAATACAAAAGTGAACAAAAAGGCAAAGAAGGGACACAAAGGATAAAAGACTCGAAGCACTGAAGCCTTTTCTTTATTTTTAGATTAGGGTTTATTTTAATTTATTCATTTAATTGGGTTTGTAATAAGTTCGCTTATTCATTTATTTAAAGTCCTCTGCAGAGGGTTGCACTATCTTCTTATTTACTCAATTAAATTTTTTTTTTGACAATAAAGTGTAGTTTAATTGTGTGCTTGAATACAAAGTATTTACCATTCCCTGAGATCAACCCGGACTCTACCACTTGTGCGAAACGGTTTTTATATATTTGGTGTTTGGCTTTCACTTAGTTTTCATTAAAAATATTGTTTTAAAAATTATTTTCTAAAACTCACATCAAATTTTTGGCACTGTTGCCGGGGAACAACGATTAATATGAGTATTCACTTTATTGCCATTGTTTATTCATGTTTTGTTAGGTTGCTAGTTTTCTTTCTATTCTTTACTTAGGACTGTTTAGTATTCTTTCCTTGTTCATTATTTATGATTGTTTAGTTTCTTTTTCGTATTTAGGTTTAAAACCACATGTTTGCACATCCTGGATACCAACTTACCTTTTTTGCACGGCCCACCTATTAGGATACCCTTAGAGATGATTGTGCATGATTGGTACCGTGCTCATAGCTTACTTTTTGCAAAATATTTCTAGGTGCGAGTGTGTGGTGCTTGTTTATTTCCTGCTTTCTAATTATTTTTCTTTTACCTGCTTTGTGGTTTGGCCGCAATGCACGTTAGGTAGGTAGAAAGCCTTTTACTTAGGACGGCTGCTACATCGATCTACCCTCAGGTGCATGCAAGGGCAACACTCGCTTGACCCCAAGCTTGTTGAGATAGTCAAGGACCTTGAGATGAGTTGGATCCTAATCCAACTCTCCAGACCAAATCAGGGCAACATTACCCGAGACGATCCAATCCCATTCAGAACTTTTTCGGTCCAATTGGATCCTCGGAGTAACACGTGTTCATCAATATTTTGACTTTGTTGTTTTGATTCCATTTTGGCAAGCTTGGAATCATATTAGATATTTCCTCTTATTTTTATTTTATTTTATTTTTATTTTTTTTTATTTTTTTAGGTGCTAGATTCTATGGATCCGAATAGTTCTAGTGCTCTGTAAGATCTTTTTGTGGCACTAGAGGGTGTATGGGGTTTCAAGGTAGTTTTTTTTATGAAAATCTTTTTTTCCAAGCCTTTTTGTGCGGGTTCCAATTAATATTGTTGTTTGAATCTTACCCTAGATCCAAACCAATTAGAACCCTAAGTGGCACCACTTCATGTGGACGACCATGGTCCTTATTTGAATCTTTGTTTGACCAAGGAAAGTCTTATGGTTGTTGAAAGGTTTTTAAATGCTAATTTTCAAAAATAGATTTTTGATTGGCCTTGGGAGGCGGCAGCCTTGGGGAAGCTTCACCTCCATTATGAGGTATCTTTCCTAGGGTTTAAGAACCCTAGGAGGGTCAACCAGAGGGATGGATTTTGTTTTCGGTTTTGAAGAAAAATCTGGAAAGAAAAGAAAGGAGTGAATTAAGGTTTTGATGGAGAGTTTACAAGGAAATGATTTTGGCTAGTGGTATATTCATCTCTTTACTTGCCAATTCGAGTGTTCTACTGCTATTCTTGTTTGAGAAGGCGTGTGACTCGTACCCTTGTGTTGGTGATCGAAGTCTGATTGAGAAGTTCCAGTGTGTTGTGTTACTGTCGAAGGTTGAGTTCTTGCTGGCTTCAAAAACATATACACTTTTCTGTTTTCTTGATTGACATTGCCTGAAATTTTATTACAGCAAGTTTATGATTTGTGGTATTTTGTTATTCTGGACTGTGTTGAACTTTTGGATAACCTGTTGATTGTGATTGAGTTGGAATAGAATTTCTTAAGTTGTTATATTACGTGTTTGAATTGCATTGTCACCAAATCTAAAAATATGTTTTAAGAATCGGGTTTGTGTTTTAGTTGGATGCAAGTAACTAAAACCCTCTAACAGAATTCAATTATTTGTTCAGTTCTCCCAAAAGACTAAACAAAAATTTATGAACTTTGGCTCATTGAAAATATGACATTCAACCCGTCAACTTTCATGTTTATCATTTTATCTAAATCTATTTCAAAAAATATCTAAAAAGTCTGGCAAATTCTGTTGCTTGAATGTGATTTGCATGACTGCCTATTTATTTTACTTCCTGATAGAGTTTTGTATTTGAGTCATAACTTGCTCAATACTGTTGTATTTTTTAACTTGATTGATGTTCTGAACTGCTAACATCTTGATTAACAACTTTCACGTTATAAGAATTTGCTGAGTTGATTCTTTACTGCCTCAAAAGTTTGCTTGTTTACTGCATGCTTAAATCCCAAATCGTTTTCTTTAGTAGTTTGGCTCCAAAAATACATCAACGTATTTTAATCATAACTCTTTGTGTTTTAATCCAAAAATTACAATTTTAGGCTTGTTAGAAAGATAATACAAATCCACATAACTCATCTGTCTGAGGGTCCAAAAGCCCTCCCTAAGTTGATAGCCTGTCACCCAGTTGGAACATAGTGACCTATCAGTTCAGTCCAGTGAATTTATCATATTTTAGCCATCATATATCCAAAATCTGTGTTCTCAAATCCATTCAAAAGGTGTGCTCGTTGTGCATCTCTTCTGTGTTTGCACCAACTGTCGAAACAGAGTGCCCCTACCTCTAATCGAAGATCATTTGAGTCCTGTTTAGACTCTGTTGTTAAAACGCCAAGCTTTTGTGCGTGGAGATCAATTGGGATCCCAGATTGTGGATCGATTTCGTTGTTGACTCCGCATCATTTGGTATCATAGCTAATTGTTGGATTTCTTAATCTGATACGGTTCAAGAATTTATAGTTGTTGTCAGAAAATGTTTTTTAGGAGTTTTTTCACCATAGCTGGGCGAATGGGCGGTAGAGGTCGGAATGAATATAACCCAAAAAATGAAAATTGAGATCTTATGTGTGAAAACCGTGACTTGCGACCTCAAGTCGGGGAAACTAAGAGGAGATTAGAGGACTTGAGTCGAAGAATGGAAGAACTCATGAGGAAATGGGAAAGGCAATCCGAGCACAGTTTGCATGGATCTCGAGAAACTTATGATGCGGATACATACGATTCAGATAGTGAATTTGATTCGTATCGACAAGGTCATGATAGTAGGGAGACTCACCAGCCTAGGAGGTCACATTGGGACTCCAAATTAAGATTTGAAATTCCCAAATTCAAAGGAACATGAACTCCCGAAGAATTCCTGGATTGGATTAGCGAAGTTTGTGATATCCTTGAATTTAAAGAAGTTCTAGAGGACAGACGTGTGGGATTAATTTTTTTAAAACTTAAGGGTTGAGCTGCAGCCTAGTGGCGCCAACTCAAACAAATGCGTCAGCTTCAAGGTCATGCACCTATTGATAGATGGGAACACAAAGCAGAAATTGCGTGCTTAATTCCTTTCACTTAACTACCATCGAGAACTATATCAAAAATATCAAAACTTAAAACAATTCAGTCCTCACGGCCATACTAGATAGGTTAATCCTTCTCCAGTTTGATTCAAAAGGATTCCACTCGATAAGATCCTCAGTCAGGCTCCATAGACTAGCCAGCATACTGCTCGCTTTCCTGTTTAAGGCGTCTAACACTGCATTCACCTTTCTTGGGTGGTATGCAATAGTAAACTCATAGTCCTTTATGAATTTGAGCCACCTCCTCTGACGCATGTTCAACTCCTTCTGTATAAACAAATACTTGAGGCGCATGTGGTAGGTGAACATTTCAAACTGCTCACCGTATAAGTAGTGCCTTCAAATCTTTAGAGCAAACACTATCGCTGCCAACTCCAGGTGATATGTAGGATAGTTACGCTCGTGCACCTTTAACTGATAAGATGCATAAGTTATAACATTTCTATTATGCATAAACACACACCCCAAACCCATGTCTAAAGCATCTGTATACACAACGAACCCACTCTGTCCTAATGGCATGGTCAACACTGGTGCAGATGTGAGCTTCTACTTCAGCAACTGGAAGCTCTCCTCGCACTTAGCATCCCAAATAAATGTCACTCCCTTGAGAAGGAGTTTAGCCATTGGCAGGGCAATATGTGATTTTTTTTGAAAAAAACACCGATAATAGCCTACCAATCTAAGGAAACTGCGGATCTCACTAACATTTTTGGGCTGACACTAATCTAACACAACCTCTACCTAACAGAAAAAATCCAAGATTTACTATTAAGGTTTTAAAAATTTCATGCCAACATCTAGAAATTTACAGAAGGAATTTTCTCACCTTAGAAGGATCTAGAGATACTTCATCCTTCGAGATCACATATACCAAAAACTGAATCTTCTCAAGCCAAAATTTGCACTTAGAGAACTTTGTATAAAGCTGGTGTTCTCTTAGAATCCCAAAATGATCCTCAAGTGTGTTTCGTGCTCTCCCACACTCTCAGAATAGATCAAGATGTCATCTATAAAGACAATGACGAACTGGTCCATGTACAATCTAAAGACTTTGTTCATGAGATCCATGAATATTGTTGGAGTATTTGTGAGTCTGAATAGCATAACCACGAACTCGTAACACCTATATCGCATTCTGAACATTGTCTTAGGGATGTTCTCATCCCTAATCCTAAGCTGATGATAGCTCGACCTCAGGTCGATATTGAAAAGCACCTTTACAAGATTCAATAACTTGAGTTAAAATCTCTATTTTAATGGTTCTTTGTTTTCCTTAAGGTATAAACTCATAAAATCAAATTCAAAAGTTTTAATTTAGTATTTATCTTAGTCTTTTGTAGTTGATCAAATAAATCCTCAATTTGCGGCAAAGGGTATTTATTCTTTATCGTGACCTGGTTTAACATCCTGTAATCTATGCAGAGCTCTATAGAACCATCCTTTTTTTATAAACAATATTGGTGCTCCCCACGGTGACACACGCGGTTGGATAAATCCTTTGTATATTAGTTCTTGCAGTTGTTTCTTAAGCTCCTCGAGTTGGTGTCATACTGATTATGCATAATTTTTATGCATAAATTCATACATTTTTATGCATGATCATGTGTGATAATCGTTTAAAAATGCTTGTTTGCAAAGGTTTTCATAGTCTCTCATCAAATGATAATTTGAGCAATTTGAGCTCTCTTTGAGCCTTTTTATGAAATTAATTAAGTTTTTGGAAAATACTTTTAGAAAATAGAGTTGTTTGAAATATTTGAAAAAATATATGGACGCTTTTTGAAAAATCTTCAAAAAACCTAATTAAGAAGTATAAATAGTGGGTTTTGAGAAGAAGGGGGCATTTTTCCCCTCTGAAGTTCACGCCCCCTCCTCTGCTTCTCTCGCTTTCCCTCTCTCTCCACTGGTTTTCCTCCTCTTCTTCTTCTTGCCCCTATCTTCATCGGTATCTTCTTTCTTTTTCATTAGGGAAGCGTGTGCGACAAGTGGAAAGACCGTCTTCTTCTCAACCCCTCCGTCGGAGGCAAGCCATCAAGGTAAACTTCTTCTCCCATATCTCTGTAATTAGTTTAAAATCACTGCATGCATCACACTTTATTTTAAGCAGTATGGTCCTAATTAGCGTAGTTTGATCTTTTTGGTTATTTTTGCATATTAGATAATTCATTTTTTTTCTTTCTTTCTTTTCTGCATCGTATAGTGGTTGTCGTGTTACGTTACATTAGAAAACGCCGCAAACTTGTGTGGCAAACAAAAACCGAGTTGCATATTCACGTAAATCGTAAAGTGCATAATATATTGCTAGATGTCTGATCAGATCATGCAAATTAACAGTGTGATCTGATCACGTTGTCATATTTGATCAATGGGATCGTTGGATAGGTTTCTGTTTGATCAACGCAAGACGTTGATCACGATCTTGAGCGGCAATCTCATCAGCGCCTCTTGTTGTTCCATTCAGCATCAGCACATGCGTGAACTAATCACGTTTCAGCATGAATAACACAGATCGCTTCCTTTCAACCAGCCGTTTAAGTTATGTCTTCTTGTTACAGAGTATGAATTTTTTTTAGCATTAATGTCAATCATGCACCAACGTGATCGACATTAATTAAAGATTGTAAGTGCAACGAATAGACTTTAGGCGTGTAGTGTTGCTTAGTTAATTTGATTCAATGTCAACTGCTATAAATGTTTTTAGTTGGGTCGTTTTTTTATTCTTGTTTCTTTCTCTCTTTTGATTATTAACCCAGTTTAGCGTAAGTCCATTAGTTGTAGTGAATTAACATAGTTGATTAATTAGTTTAGAGTTAATTAGTTCATGTCTTTTAATTAGTCATTTTTTTCTCACATTTTTTTGTTAAGAGCAAATTTATTACTTAGTTTAGTTTAGTTTATGTGCAAACACTATTCACAATTTCTTGTGTTTGGTGGTTTTCAATTTAGTTAGATTGTTTGTTTAGTTGGTATTAGTTAAGTAGTTTCTTGTTTGATAATTAGTTAGTTTGTTAAGTAGTTTCAATTTGTTATTAGCTGTTACATAGATTAGTTTCTTGTTAGCTAGTTAGTTTTGCTATTTTGTTTTTTAGTATAGTGGTTTGTTACATGTTGAGTTAGTTTCTTGATTTTTCTTAATTAAATTATTAGCTTTTAGTAGTATTTCTTTTCATGGTTCTGCTTGTTTTGTGATTTTTGTTTTGCAGGAAAGCATTCGAATGTGCAGTGAGCTCTCAAAAGTAACCTAAAAGAGCCCTCTGAGGTCCCTTCAAAAGGCCTTTCAAGCCCCTCAAGGAGCTCTTTAATACATCAAATAAGCAAGAAGAACATACATATCATCAGAAGGGATTAGAAGCTCAAAGCATTGAAAACCCTTTTCTTTTCTTTTTAGCTTATGGTTTATTTTATTTTAATTCAATTAATTTGGTTTTGTAATAAGACATTTATTATTTTTATTTATTTAAGCCCTCCGCAAAGGGCCATACTCTCATTTATTTAGTTAATTAATTTTTATTTTCAAGACAATAAAGAGTAGTTTCATTTTTTTGTGGAATACAAAGTATTTTTCCCGTTCCTTGATATCAACTCGGACTCTACCACTAGTGCGAGCCATTTTTTATGATTTAATGCATGGTTTGCACAAACATTTTTATTAAAAATATTGTTTTAGAATGCTTCATTAAAAAAGTTGCATAACATACGATATGGAGATTTTGAGATTGGAGTCGTTCCAGGAACCAACTCGATTGTGACATCGACTTCTTGCACTATGAGTAGTCTAGGAATCTTATTGAGGAATACATCATCAAATTCTCTGACCGCATCCAATTCTTTTAGAGTGGTCATCTTGGGATCAACCAGACAAACACTAGCCATAAAAGCCTCACATCCATTCTCCACCTTCCTCTGAGACTTAAGAGCTGAGATCAATTTCACTTTCTCTATAGGTTTACCTACTCAATATTCAAGGATAGGCGGATCTGGGAGAACAAATCGGATTTGCCTCTCACGACATGCCATATAAGCATAACACTCATACAACCAATCCATACTCAAGATCACGTCATACCCGATCATTGCTAAAATAATCAGGTTGGCTGACATGTTCTATCCTGAAATCATTACCTCTACATCCGACAAACAACTTTGAGTGACCATCCTATCGCTCGTAGGTGTAACAATTTCTAACATATAACCCAAACTGACAGAAGGCAAGTCCAACATACTAGCAAAACATGTAGCAATAAAATAATGAGTTATTCCAGTATCAAATAATACTCTAGCACTATAGCCTGAGTTAGGGATAGTACCTTCAATCACGTATGCATCTTGCTCAAGCTTGGCCACAGTAGTGCATAGATACAGTGCTATTGAAGCTATTGCTGAGATTGTCCCCCAGTTGTACGCATTTCCCCATTATTCTTTCTCTAAGGGCACTCCTTGATGAAGTGACTTATCTCGCCGCACTGCAAGCAAGCTCCCATGTCTTGCGGACACGACTTTTCTTCATGAGCCTGATGAAACTTTGAGCACCGAGTGTCTTGTTGTTGGTGCCTCTTGCCTGGTGGCGTGAATTTCTTCCCATTGAATCTCTTCTTGTCACCACTCTTCTGGCTGCCAAACTGCTGATGCCCCTGCTTCTTCCATGAAGTCCTCTGACTCTCGGTATAGTCATCTTCCAGTAGGGTAGCCACCTTGATGGCCTCATCTAAATTTCCTAGTCCACACGTGCAGACCTTCGTGCGCAGAGCTGGCTTCAACCCACAAGCGAATTTCATGGCTCGTTCATTGTTTGTCGTATATAGGTTGGGGCAATACTGCTTCAAGCTGTGATAGCGAGTAATATACTCTACCAGGGTCACCTTCTGATGCAAGTCCAAGAACTCCTGCATCTTCTTATCGTGGGTGTGCTTCAGAAAGTACATTGTGTTAAACATTTTTAAAAACTGGGCCCAAGTCACTGGCTTGGCCTAAAACCTCACAATATGGGTGGTCCACCACCACTTCTTTGTCTGCCCTATCAATATATAAATTCCAAAATCAACTTTTTGCTCCTGAAAAACCTCCAAAACCTCCAAAACCAAGAAAATGTATTCGATCTCTCAAACCTAATTTTCTGTAACAACAGAATCTGCCTTCTTTGTGAAGGTTGCTAATGCCATCTCCATGAACTTCTTGTAGGACATACCGCCCATACGACAGACCTATCCTGAGTGACATGTATGTTCTGAGCCACCTGCTGTAGGTCAGCTCCCATGGCCTACATTGCTTCGGACTGTTGTCCTACCACCCTATTAAGGTAGTTAAGGGTGTTCATAATAGCGTTGAAGCGCCCTTGCCAAGCCATCTATTTAAATTAAAAATAAAAATTGAAGCAAAAATGAGTTTCTGACTAAACTCTCGTATTGTATTTCTAGCATATATTTAAGTTCTCGCATAGACTACAATTTCAAATATTAACATGCTCAAAGCAAACAACTACAACATGAACATACTTACAATGATGTCGGATTGTTGGGTGTGCCAGAATCGTTATACTCTTCCCTTAAACTTACTTGGCTTTGATACCAAAGTTTGAAGGTTCCATATTTATATCAGGAAATTTCAGAATTTTTTTTAACACTAGGGGAAGGGTTATCCAAGCCATTTGTAAACTCGAATAAACTTGAGTAGGTTATAATAAAACCACAAAACACCCATAATTGAAATAGAGTTCTAAATAAACCATTCATTATTTTAATATTCAATCATAATAAAAGCAGTCTTAATATATTATTAAAATATTTAAAATGCCCAAGAGCCAAAACATGAGCCAAGTATTTTGGAATAGAGCGATGACGTCCATCTAAGTACCACCACAATCATACCACATCACTTTCTTATTACCTAAAAAAGGGTAAAAGTAGGTAGTCAAACCATGCCCAGTAGGTAACACTCTACCATGTAAACAAAGAAATAAATTTCAAATACATGAAGCATGCAATGGACATAACAACAATGAAGCATATATCACTGATCCAGATTACATATATACACACTTGAGCATACATGTAAACAAACAACAATAATTTACTCTTTGATTTGATACATGCACTCAAACTCATTAGTAAGCAAGATCATGCACCATTGCATACATTCATTTTATACATATCAATATAAAACATGTGAATTATGTGAATCAGGTGAACCTCATCTCTAATGCATTGTTTCTCTTTTTTTGCCCTATAAGAGTACACTAACATAGGCCTTATCAAGTAGTCCTGGTTCCTACGTCGAGGATGGAGAACCAGAGAGATGCTTCGCTCTCCAAATTAATAATTTTTTGCCTCGATCGTGTGTATTGCCTATCCTCTCTAAAATAGACACCGGCTTAAACAGGTACCTAGTGTTGATTAATTAAACTCACAAGTCAATTCAAGTGCCTCAACACCAAGGGCCTCTAGTCCGAGCCTCTCTCAGGATGCTCTCACAATGACATAAGAAAAATATCAACTTATTCAAACAAAATCTTCACTAACATATCTTCATTCCAGCATACCCTCCAGACCCACGGTAACATACTCCCCTCAGGAGTATCCTTGAGCCATACCTCCCTTGAGGTTTAAGTGTGTATGAGCATGCTTTATAATTATTTACCATATGGTGCATACAAACACTGCAATGGTTCCTCATAACCAGGCTCACTTATGAACTATGAGCATGTAGGTTTTCTCGTAACCCATAAGCCATCCAACATGTTATCCATACACCACTCAACCACAATGCATGATGCCCATGCCTATAACATAAACCATTAATACATCTCTTATGCAATTTATTAATATATATGGTTCATCTCATTATGCATATCACATCATGTAAACATAGCATTCATCATAACCATCATGCATAAGCATTCATCATGGCCATCATGCATAAACACTCATCATGCTGTCACACATCAATTTCATAAAATTCTTATATTGTATACTGATCTACAAACCGACCATGCACATGAAAGCATGATATACATTGAATTACATAGGCTCACAATTCATTAGTCAGAAATAGTAAATAACAGAAATTATCCTGCGATAAGCAAAAATTCTGGGTATCACTTGCTTGTGTTCCCTAACATCTTCAGTTTACAGATCTAAAAAACCTCTTATACTTATACAATAGAAATTTCAAGACTAAAACTGATTTTTCTTTCAACAAACAAGGCCGCAAAATTCTGCTCTATGAAGAGATAGTGATTCATCACCCTATTTGAAGGCCTATAATTTTCACAATTTTTTGTATAATAGTCTTATCTATTACCTTTCAACTGAAATCATTTTTGCTGCAAAACTTCTTGCCAAACTGGTTTTTTTGTCAACTCATATCTATGCATTGTTTCTCTTTTCTCCCTCTGTAAGGGTACACTCTCAGGGACTCAACTTTGATCTAACAAATCCGATGAAGATTCATTATGCTATGTATTTTATTAACCTCATGGACTAAGAAAGATCTGCAAACACCCACTGAAATGGCCAACCATCGAGAGATAATACAGTGGTCTAGGGAATCAATTCCTACTCTGTAGAGTCGTGGATGTACTAACCTAAGTATTATCAAATAATCCTCGTTTCTTACACCAAAAATGGAGAATTGGGAAGACGTCTCACTCTCTAAATTAATCATTTATTTCCTCAATTGTGTGTACTGCCTACCCTCTCTAAGGTAGACACTCATTTGTACGGGAACTTAGTATTGATTAATTAAACTAATAAGTCCACTCGAGTGCCTTAATTACGAAGGAACTTCAACCCATGCCTCCCGCAGGAAGCTCTAACAACAACATAAGAAAAATATCAACCTATTCAAACCAAGGCCTTAGTAACATATTCTCATTTTAGGATACCCTCGAGCCAGACTCACGGTAACATACTCCCCTCGGGAGTACCTTTGAGCCATACCTCCCTTGAGATTTAAGCGTGTATGAGTATGGGAGAGAGAGAGAGAGAGCTCAAAAACGGTGGGCGAGAGGGAGATGAGAGGCCTTAGTGGAAAAGACTAACGATGGAGACATGGCGGGCAGGGTATGACACAATATTTATATAATTAATATGTATTATATATTTTATATTATATAAAGTACAAATATAAGTCGAGCTTGATCGGTAGGCTCGATAAAGTTCGGATCCTTTGTTCGGCTCGGTTCATTTACGAGATGAGCCGAGCCCGAGCCCGAGCCCGAGCCGTGCGGGTTAAATTCCCCTCAAAGACGTCCTTAGCCTTTAGTTTTTTAGTTCAAACTTACCCCTCCCATCCAAGACGTCCTTAGCGCCCCCCTCCCCTCCTTTACGAGGGATGTACTTTTCCTCTTAAGCATCCTTCCCAAGATAAAGGAACGCCCCCTGAGGGTATTTAAGTATTTCTCCAAAAGACGGTCCCCTCATCTTCTTTCTTCCTCTTCTGCCGCTGCTTCTTTGCAGCTATTGTTTCCCTCCGTCTGATACCCCAAAACCCTGATTTTCACCCTTGTCTTCTACTGTGAGAGGCCCTACTAAGCGCTAATTTCATGGTGTCGCTCCCTTTCTTCTTGTTCTTCTACGACTATTACTACTACCAGCGGTATTTGGAAAGAGGAAGGGACGACAGAAAACCCTAACTCTAATTCTGGAATCCCTTCATGGAGGAACCCCAAGAGAACGGCTTCAACAACCACTACGTCTCGAAGAAGCCTAAGCTCTCCTACCAAAGGCAGAACCTTTCCGACCTAATCCGCCGAGAATTCGCCCACCACGACCCCGACGTCGCCCGCGTGAACAATGGCAGCTTCGGAAGTTGCCCGGCTTCGATCCTCGCTGCGCAACTGCGGTGGCAGAACGAGTTCCTCAGGCAGCCCGACCGCTTCTACTTCGGGCCGCTCCAGGCCGGCCTCCGCCGTTCCCGCGAAGCCATCGCGGCTGTCGTCAATGCCGCCGACCCCGATGAGATCTCCCTAGTCGACAACGCCACCACCGCCACGGCCATCGTGCTGCAGCACCTCGCCTGGTCCTTCACCGAGGGCAAGTACCTCAAGGGAGACTCTGTCATCTTGCTACATTACGCATACGGTTCCGTGAAGAAGTCCATCCATGCCTACTGCGCCCGGGCTGGCGCCGCGATCATCGAGGTTCAGATGCCGTTTCCGTTGAGCTCGGATGAAGAGATCATCTGTGAGTTCAGGAAAGCACTGGAGAAGGGGAAATCCGGTGGTCGGAAAGTTAGGTTGGCGGTCATTGATCACATCACGTCGATGCCCACCGTCGTGATTCCGGTGAAGGAATTGACGAAGATTTGTAGGGAAGAAGGAGTTGATCGGGTCTTCGTTGATGGCGCCCACTCTATAGGAAATATAGACATCGACCTTCAATCAATTGGGGCAGATTTCTACGCTAGCAATCTGCACAAGTGGTTCTTCTGCCCACCATCAGTTGCGTTCTTGTACTGTAAGGGGTCTGCATCGGATGACATTCACCATCCTGTGGTCTCTCATGAGTATGGGAATGGGTTGGCTATAGAGAGTGCTTGGATTGGTACTAGGGATTACAGTTCCCAGCTTGTTGTTCCCTTCATTTTTGAATTCTTAGAGAATTTTGAAGGTGGGATTGAAGGGATTAAGAAACGGAACCACGAGAAAGTTGTTGAGATGGGAAAGATGTTGGTGAAGGCATGGGGAACGGACCTTGGTACCCCTCCGGAGATGAGCTCGAGCATGATCATGGTGGGCTTGCCTGCTAGTTTAAATATCCGGAGTGATGGGGATGCAATGAAATTGAGAACCCATTTGAGAGTGAATTTTGGTGTAGAAGTTCCAATTTACTGTGTCAAAGGTTTGGAAGGCAAAGGCATTGAGAATCGTCTTAGTGGATATGGTAGGATCTCGCATCAAGTTTATAATACCATTTCTGACTACCATAAGCTGAGAGATGCGATTACTAAGCTTGTGGAAGATTCAATTACTTGCGAGAAGCTGGCGGCTAATTGAGGTATTATGTTCTTGATAACTCTCTTTAACTTCTGTGGCAGTTTGATGCACACATTGCATTTCCCCCTGATACAATTTTGAATTATTTGATATACATGATTGATTAACCGCTTATAACCTTTCTGATGTACATTTGCGTTTGGTAAAATCTTGAATAAGATTGAGCCTTTCCAACTTTGTGTTGATGCACCAGTGTAACGCCGCAAAATTTTAAACTTGTAAATCTTTGAAAATACGCAGAAAACAAAACGGTTTTTTAGAGTTTTTATTTTTAAAGAATCAGCGAAAATGATTTATTTTGAAAACAAAACAGGTTGACAACTTTGGGCACAATAGCACAAAAATCCTTGGTCAAAACTACTATCAAAAGCATTTTTCATAAGACAATTAGTGAGATCAAAATATATTCATTAGTAACTATCATTTGTACAAAAGTTTGGGGATTCTCCCTGAGACAAAAACTCCAACAAGGAACCAGGACTCAAAAACTGCGAGCCGGAGAGTGAGGCATCAAGTCATCTCGCATCGCATCATCGTCGTCAAGTAGACTGCCTAATCGTCACCTGCCCATAAAATGGGTTAGTTGACAAAAACTGGTAGGTACGCAAGACAATAAGGAACTGAAATAACCACATGATAAGCAATTTAAGACAAATTACAGCTATGAAAGCAAGAACAACTAGTTATGCAGAAAATGATTTATATTAGCACAATTAATTGATATCACAAGTAGAGATGAACTAACATGGATAATTGATTTTCACATGCAAAGAGTAACTAACTACCACAATTAAACATAATCAAGTCGTACATCTCATAAGTGATAAAAAATGTGAACAAAATATTTATTGTTTTAATATTAGCTGGCCTGTGGGTACGTACAGACGTGAAACATAGAAACAACCGAAACCGATCCAGGAGTTTATTATGCCATGTGTTTTAGATAACCCAGATGGCTGACTGAGTCCTCTCCCCAAGAGGACGGTCAGTGACCAAGAGAAAATTCCTCGAAGGCATTCTTGGCCACGGATGCATCCTACTTCTGCAGAAGTCCTTGGGAGCTACCATCTAGGATAATTACGGTAGTTCCTTTTTCCTAACTTTGATAATTGGGAAAACCGAGTTATTTACCCATGGGGTGGTCGTTAATGACCTGTCCATCAGAGTTTTTTACCATTCATCATCTCTTTTGATGAATTGTAGGAGGCGAATAGGCATGACGGGGTTTTTTAACCGCCATCCCATTCTACATGCTCTGATATGTTAGACCCACTCGAGCATCTTGCCTGCGAAGGCAAATTGTAACCATACTGTATGTGTTTCATCAAGTGTGTCCCGCACGTTCAAGGTTCCCTACGACCTCTCATCCTACTCATCGTAGAATCATTCGTCTAAGTGGACGATTACGATGATAGGGGTATGAGTTTCTCAAGGGGAACCCAACACAGTGTTTTGCAAGATCATAATGTACAAGTAATTTTTAGCATGCTTAACATATTGCGAAATAAAAAGCATCAGGCAAGTTTTAGGATCGTCCTGGATCCAACAAAACACTCTCGAGTGCATCGACTCGGAGTAGAGCAAGGAGCTAGGGTGCTCCAGCTTTGCTTTGCACATCTGCGCTCTCGAGAAGCCGAAGCCTCACACGTGAACCCTTTTCTCGATACTAAAGCACTTGTACCCAACTTCGCATCTTTCTTGAAAAGAGCAAAGTTGATAGGTGCTCCTGCGTACCCTGCGAGGCAATGCACGGAAGGAGCCACAAGGGCACGACCACGTATTGCATGCGGCGACAAGGAACGGGAAAACAACGAAAAGCATAAGTGCGAAAACAAAGCCTATGCACATCAAGCATGGCAGCAACAGAAAACGCAAAAACAGGAAAGTAACGAACAGGAATATAAAGACAAAAATTTAAATACAGGAAAAGTAAAGATGGGAATTTAAATGCAGAAAGGAGCCTGTGCACGTAAAAGCACAACGACGACAAAAAACGTAAATACAAGAAAGTAAAAGGACAAGGATCGCGAAACCACGTCTTTGAGTTAAAAGCGTACGTATATAGATATACATATACATATATACTTATCCTTTTTCATTTTCAGATTTTTAGTCCATATTGTGTTATTTTAGTCCTTTATCGTCCTTTAAGCAACTTTTCCCTACCTTGGGAGGTTGTGGTTCTACGTACGTATGCCAGCGTAAGTAATGATGGTCTTGGGCTGCGGGGCACGAGAGGACTCCGTTGCGCAAGCTGCAAAAAGTACACATGTTAGTATATTAACCATGAAAAGAAAATGAAAAAGGGGCAGGGCAACGCCCGATGTTTGCCCTGTTGAAAATAAACAGGGGCAGGGGGCGAATCCCTCTGCCTGAAACCCAAAGGCAGCAGGGGGCCTCGCCCCTGCCCGCCGAAGGGACAACAGAGGCAGGGGCGAGGCCCTTGCCTGATTTTCGGCAGGGGCCTTGCCCCTGCCGATCTGACCATGAGAATTTCGCCCTTGCCTGACATAATAATACAAAGAGGTAGGGGCGAAGCCCTTGCCTGCTGGAAGTCTGAAATGGCAGGGGTTTCACCCCTGCCTAACATGAAACAAAAGGGGGTAGGGGCGAGGCCTCCTTCCGGAAACCCAAAGGCAGCAAGGGGTCTCGCCCCTGCCTGCCAAAAGTAACAGAGACAGGGGTCTCGCCCCTACCTGCTGTCGGAAAAGTGGAGGTGGCAAGGACGTCGCCCCTGCCTGAAAAGGGAGCAGGGAGGGGCCTCTCTTGCTAGCAGAGGGAACATGGAGGGGCTCGACCCCTCCTTTGTTAAAAGAGGAAACAGAGAGGGTCTGAGCCCTCTTTTGCGAAAAGGGGGTGTAGGGAGGGGTTGAACCCCTCCCCTGCGAGCTTGACCCAGAGCGAGGGGGAGGGCAGCGACGCCCTCCCCTCTGTCGCAAACAGTGGGAGGAGAAGAAGAGGACGAAGAAGTCGAGGAAGACGAAGACAGTGAGTTGTGGAGAGGGAATACCTGAAGACCAGCGAAACGTGGCCGACGTCGGGGTTGTGGTGGTCGGAAACGCAGAACGAGAGGGGGAGGTTGGGTGCCCGATGGCAGCTATCGGGAAACACTGCAGAGAGAGAGAGAGAGAGAGAGAGAGAGAGAGAGAGAGAGAGAGAGAGAGAGAGAGAGAGAGAGAGAGAGAGTCGTCGGGGGCGGTGAGTCGCCGATGGCCTGCCAGAATCACTATAGAGAGGGGGAGGTCGGGTGGCAGGCGAGAGGCAAAAAGGGCAGAGGGTTTTAAATGAAACCCTCGCCCCCCCTTGCGTTGCCTTGCTCGAAACCCTAATGGGTTTTGGATTCGGATCCGACCTGGGTCCAAAGGTCTTTTTTTTTTACGTGGGTTTTACAACCAGATTCAGTTCAAGTTTATTGAGTTTACTTTGAAAGTTGGAACTTGAATTTTATCGAGTATCCCTTTTCATATTTCTAATTGTCTTTGTTCCATTATGAATGCTTTGGTTCTTGCTGTGTGCTAAAATAGTTCCTATTGATTCCTTTGTCATGAACCAGTTATGTTCTGCCTAGAGTCCTAGACTCATGAACAAACCCCTATTCTTCTGGGGAGCATACATAAGAAAAACATGGCTAAATTTATGAATTCTGGAGATGGTAATGCATTTGTGTAAGCCCCTAATTTTGAAAATAAGGGCCAGTAGGTTGGTCCATCATTTATTTCTTCTTTTGGATCATACTTGACGGAGAAACTTGGTGTGCACCTATGTTGTAAGTTCGTAATTTTTCAGTAAACTTCTGAATAAAAATATTAAGGTATTTTTACATAATTTCATTGTATTGAATTGGAATGTGAAACAAAGAGATTTCACAGAGCCAATTATACTTAGGACGTATATATATCCTCGGAGTTATATGCTCAAAACGTCCAAGGAGCCATATCGCGCTCATTTAGCAAAATGAGAGAATTCTGCAGAGAAAATCTGTTTTGTCTCGTCGAGACGAAAAGAATGGCGTACTCACTTTTTTTTCGCAAAAAATATCGATGAAACCTCGAAAATGTGTCGGCCTCACATAAATATCTCAGAAAAATATCTTGTGGGCCCCATATAAATATCTCATGAAAATATTTAGGTAAGCCTTGTAGAGGACATATATGTCATCATCCGAAAGGGATAGGAAAAAATCGAGGACATAATTATCCCTTGGGGTGGGGCCCACACCCAACTTCTATAAATAGGACCCCCTCCCCCTTTTAGAAAATCATCACTCTCTCTCTCCTCTCTCTAGTTTTGCTCTCTCTAGATTTTTACTCTCTCTAGAAGAGCTCTCTCTAGAAAAGAGCTCTATCTCTAGATTTTTCCGTGTTTCTTCTCATGGACGAGTTCTACACGAGACACTCTTCGTTGTAACCACACCAAACGTAAGGATGTGCCAACCATGACCTAGGAGTGCCTCTATGCTTGCGCTAAGCCACCTTTATTGGATTTTTGGTAGGTTTGCACGCCGTTCCCTATTTCAAGTTATATTTGTTAAAATGAGTGTCGTGTACGGTGAAATTTTCCTTCCCATACATCTTTCTAAAACAATATCGGGTCCTAGTCCTTGGTTCATGCCCTCTAGGTCATCGCAAGCTTGCTTTGGTGTTTACGCTCGTATCTTTGCGACTACTTCTCGATATTTATGGTAAATTACGTGCCATAATGTCCTAGTCCTTGGTTCACGTCCTCTAGGCCACCACAATCTTGCTTCGGTGTTCATGCACGTATGTTTGTGACTACACCAGGGTCTCTAGGCCATCATACACCTTTGAAAGGAACGACCACTTGGTTGTATCTTGACATCCAGAAAACAGAAATAACTCTGGCCTGCGAGTCGCTCTAAAATCTGATCGATGAATGACAACGGAAAATGATCTTTTCTTGTTGTATTGTTTAATCTCCTATAGTCAATGCAGACTCGCCACCCTGTAGTGGTTCGCATGGGGATGCTCTCTCCATCATCATTTGTAGTCACAGTGAGCCCCGATTTCTTGGGCACCACTTGGGTAGGACTCACCCATTGACTATCATAAATGGGATATATGATCCCAGCATCCAACCATTTTACCACTTCTGTTTTTACAACCTCCCGCATATTGGGATTTAACCTTCTCTGCATTTCTCTGGAAGGTTTAACACCCTCATTTATGATGATTCTGTGCATGCAGAAGGAAGGATCAATCCCTTTTAAATTTGCCACCGTCCACCCTATTGTCGTTTTATGCTCGTGTAGAACCTGAATCAACTGATTCTCCTGATCGTCTGTCAGGTCCGAAGCGATAATAACGGGAAGTGTCTGACCATCACCTAGAAAGGTATACTTGAGAGTGGCCAGTAAGGGCTTCAACTCAAGTATTGGTGGACACTCAATAGAGGGTTCGGCAGGTAACTCTGTCAATCCAGGGAGGGGCTCAAAGGTCTAGGCTGCTCTCCTCTCGCCTAGTGAGACCACCATCACAGTATCATTATCCCACTCATCTTCTGAACAAGAAACATCCTCCTCCTTATGAGGATGGTCTACTGACATCCATATAGGCTCTGCTTCAACCAGATCTTTGACCATATCAACCTGGAAATAAGAATCACTGCCTGTAGCTCCCATGGCGACATTGAAGATGTTTAATCACATCTTCTTGTTGCCAAAAGATACATCCATGGTTCCAGTGCGATAGTTAATGCACGCATTAGCTGTCGCCAAGAAGGGTCAACCCAAAATTATGGGTGTCTGCCGGATGTTATCTATACTTTTCATGTTAAAAATGGTGAAGTCAACGGGGAAAAAGAAGTCCTCTATCTTGACCAATACATCTTCAAGAATCCCTCGCGGGACCTTGACAGATCTATCTTCGAATTGTAAGGTCATAAGTGTAGACTTGATATCTTTAAGCCCAAATGTGTCATAAAAGAAACCCGACAAGATATTAACGCTTGCCCCAAGATCGAGCAATGCACGCTCGATAGTAATGTTTCCTATGACACATGAAATCATGGGCGCCTCTGGGTCGTTAAGTTTAGGTGGTGTCTGGTGCAAGAGCACTGAACTCACCTGCTTTGTCAAATATACTTGCTTGGGAGTACTGAACCTTGACTTCCTCTTTTGGGTGCAAAGTTCTTTAAGAAACTTTGCATAAGCTGGGACTTGTTGAATCGCATCAAGCAATGGGAGGTTTATGTTGACTTGCTTGAATAGTTCAAACATTTCATTCATCTTCACTCCTTGCTTGGGAAAAGAAATGAACTTCTCTAAGGCTCAGGGAAAAGGTGCTTTAGGGATGTAAGAAGGTGATGGTTCAGGCAATGTGCCTTGGCCACTTTCCTTGGGCTTGGTAGGAGGACTCGACTGCGCTTTGGGTGGTTCACTGGTTTCTTCAGTCGTCATCCTATGTGGGTGAAACTCCTTTCCACTCTGAAGGGTCATCACGACCTTGGCTTGCTCTTGATGATCTTCTATCAAATGCAAGCCATAGTGCATGGGTTGCTTACCCTTCGGGTTGACGATGGGCTGACTAGGTAGGTTCCCTTCACTGTGCCTGCTTAACGCCTCGACCAACTGTCTCATTTGAGTCTCTAGCTTGACTATTGACTGTGTATGGAAACTGAGGTTAGCCTTTATGTCAGAAAAGGCTTCCAAAAGTTTCTCCTGAAATGATTGGCTGAAAGTGGATTCCTGGGGAGAAGGTTGGCTATATTGGGGTGGAGCTTGGAAAAAATTTGGTCTTGGGTAACTTGACTGAAAGTTAGCCTGTCTACCCTGGGTCTGTGGAGGAAAGGTGGGTGGGCTTTGTGGATTCTTCCACGAAAAGTTTGGATGGTTTCGCCATCTTGGGTTATAAGTCTGCTCAAATGGGTTGTTTGCAGGCCTAGCGAAACCTTGCGCCAATTGAACTTGTTCCTGAACAAATTCAGGATACTGGGGCGCGACTGGACAATCCATGACATGGTGTGCCGGGCTAGCACACACCTGCTGTGCTGGGTTAGAGCACGAAAGTAACTTATCCAATTTCTGGGTCAGTGTATCCACTTTATGGTGCAGCTCTAGGGAGGCCCCTACCTCATATATCCCCCCCTTTTTTGGGTCTCGCAGATGTTTTATCAATCAGCGAGGCTGCAACATGATGCATTGAGTTTTCACTCAATGTTTCAAATAAAGCCCATCCTTCATCCTCGCTCTTTAACATAAACGTGCCGCTACAATACAAATCAATCGTTTGCCTATCTTTGTCAGACAGGCCATCATAAAAATATTGCACCAACTGTTACTTGGGCACTTGGTGTTGAGGGCACATCCTGAGTAGGTCTTTCAACCTATCCCAAGTCTCATGGAACTATTCTTCCTCTATTTGCAAAAAAGTTGGTTAAGGCTTTTCGATACTGATTCATCTTGCCAATGGGAAAGTATTTTTTCAGAAATTCTTTTTTTAATTGTTCCCATGTAGCAATGCGAACTGTGTCTAAAGACTTAAGCCAGTGTTTTGCTTTGTCTTTTAGGGAGAAGAGACACAGAGTTAACCTCAAACCGTCATCCCCAAGGTTGTGGATCTGCACAGTGGAGCATATCTCTAAAAATTCGTCGAGGTGACGATATGGGTTCTCGTTACTAAGGCTATAGAACGAAGGTAGCATATGTATCACATTGGTCTTAATCTCAAATTGGTTTGCTCCCACATCCGGTCTCGTGATGTAGGAAGCAGGGGTATAGACATTGGGAATAAAATATTCCCGAAGTGGACGAGTAAGCCTTTGATCTTCCTCCATGGGGATAGATCGTTTGGATTTCCTGACTAAGGACTCGGCGTCCTCGAATGGCAATACAAGCTCGGGCTCTTTTGACCTACGCCCTTGCATACACCTAACACAAGATCGGTTTAAGCAAACGTCCTAGATTTGGGTTTTCTACCTAATTAAGGTGCACTTGCGATCAAACCACGCAAACCACGAAGCAACAGTTATTTTGAAAAGTAATTAAAGCAAGTAAACAATCAAACAAATAACACACACTTACAATTTATGCAATTGATTTTTCAAAAATTAAACAAAGTGCAAGGTACCAATCAAGCACAAGTCATCACCTATGATAGGGTTCTCCTATTTGGGTGAGCTGTGCAAAAAAAGTAAACTCGGCACTATGGCTTTGCAAGTAGCGTGGATCGAATCCTAATTTGCAAAAACAAACTATCAATCCTAATTTAAGTGCGAGAATTTAAACTAACAATCCGAATTATTTTGCAAAAATTAAATCTAACAATTCTAATTAAGCGTAAACAAGTAAGAAGGCAATAAATGAATACTTGTTTTTTAATCGCCATTCCCCGGCAATGGCGCCAAAATTTGATATACCTTTTGAAAGTGTATTTTTAAAGGTTATTTTGATGAAAAGAGTTTACAATATTTTGGTATACATTAATGAAGAGAGTCCAATTTACAATATTGAAAAATTCAAAGTAGAACTTGATTTATTAACAAATGAACAACTTCAAAACTGTGAAAGTTGCTGTCAAAACTTTTGACAGCTTTCAGAATTTAACAGATTTAGTCTATCAAAACATATTCAAATTGAATGAAAATTTCACAGTAGAAATTAGATTCATTCATAAATCCAATCCATTTTACAGATTTGGATTTGGATTTCGGAAACTCCAGATAACCTAAAAACAAAAAACTAGAAAAAAATGCAGGAAATGAAAGTTGCAGAAAACAAAGATGCCGGAATATGCTGTCGAAAAATGCTCAGAACGGCCCGCCAATCGGACTTCGATCATGCTGATTTTTTGCATAGATCAACTAGACTCAAGCACGAATAAGATCCAATTTACGGATCGTAATTTTGATTCTGAAATCTCTAGATAACCTAAAAACAAAGTCTGACACAAATTGAAATTAAAACAGAAACTAAGAATTATGGATTTTTCCTCTTTGATTCATTAGATTGAATCAAAGCATGAATTAATCCAGACTCTAACAACTAATTTAATAACTAACTAATCTAATTACTGGAATTTAAATCTATACTATGAGAATGATTGATTTAAAGCTATAATTGAACGAAAGTCAATCAAGCATAGATCACTTCTCTTTTTTTTTATGTTTTTCACAAGAACAAAAAGGAAACTCAAATTAGATTTAGATCCATTGCTTGGATCTAAGCTAATCTAATCTAATTGTAATTAAGAAACAAAAATAAAATTGAAATTCAAAAGAACAACCAATAAGCTATTTCAATGAAGTCAATCGATCTCTTGAATTGCGCAAGAGGCTATTCAAGGAGATCAGTTGGTCTTCTTTGAATGGAAAATGCTCTAAATGAAAAATTACAGCAGACAAAGAAAATTCAGAAATAGAAAAATTGCAGAATGATCAATTGAGACAAAGAAAGCAAATAACAACTAAAGATGCAATACTTCACAAAGAAAGAAGGTAAGGAAAACTCACTAGATCGTTACCTCCAATGAGTTCGAGGAATGGGGATGAAGAAGAATGGGTTTCAACAATTTTGATGTGTCCAACACTCTTCCAAATTGACTCTCAAAGAGATCTCCATTGCTAGAATAGAAATAAGAAGAAGAAGAAGAAGAAAGGAGAGAGAAAGAAGAAGAGGAAAAGAGGAGGCAAAGGAAAATTTCTTTGGAATGAAAAGAGGAGGAGAAGAAGAGGCTAGCATGAAATGGGCTGAAGACCGTTTCACGCCATCCCTAAAGTGGATATTTATAGTGGTTTTGACCAAATTACAATTATGCCCTAATTTTTACAAAATTCCAAAACAAGGCTTAAAATGAAAATAATTTCTATGCGCCATTTTCAAAAAGAGTTTGGCTAAAACTTTGAAATAGATTTGGTTTAAAATGTTTGCTGAACACTTTAGAATTGGATCCAAGATCCAATTAAGGTGTTTTGGATTGGATCATGGTCCGAATTACCTTAGGATCTATGTCACATGGCTGCGGGTGCAGGGATTCGGCACTTCCAAAAAACCTGGGTGCGGGGGTGCAACAAGGGCAAAAATGTAATATATATATATATTAATTAAGCTTAATCGAGTTTCTTCATTAAGCTCTACTGGTCTGAGCCGAGTTTAATAGTTTAATCGAGCACTGTTGGATGCATATATGGTTTTAATTTTTTTGCTATTGAATCAGACAAATATCAGGATTTGATGGATATCTGATTACATGCAAAAGAACCAAATAAGATACGAACACCGGTCCAAACGGGGCGAGACCCCATTTTCCCCCTGGCCAGGACATATATGCTTGGTTTTCCATCCGACTCTTTTAGTTATTCTCTCTTAGCTACTTTAGAATGGTAACCAAGTTGGTCATCCCTGAAGAAAGGCTGTATTGTCCATGATCATTACATCCTGCCCCAAAATCTGGCAGCTCATTGGCTTTAGATATTTTGTATTAATTTTTGTAGTACGTAACCTCCAGCCCAGCGCATATCTCGAAGGAAATCAAAATCTGATTTAATATTTGTAGGCAGGTACAGTGGACTGCAATCTGTACTGACCAACCTGGGCATCATTACCCTTTTGCCTTCTTGAACCCTCTATTTTAACAGAACCATCTGTGCTCTCTTCAATTTTCAGGATACAGTATGGTTGTTCTTTGAAACCATCCAGATTTTCATGAAAAGTTAGGCTCTCATCAACTACCAGAGGTGTCAGATCTTCAGTAAAAGGTGAGAATGATGAAGAAAGCCACCAGGTGTAGTATCAATGCATTGCCTGATTCACTCCCCATCAAAGTTGCGGTGAGGACCAACATCCTGTCCAAGAGATTGAGGTATCTCTCCACTGCAATCCCCTCTGCAGATTTCGATGAGGATCATTTCCCTTCGACCATGAAGCAACTCAAGATACAGAAGAAGCTTGGCGAGTGGCACTCGCTTCTAGAAGGAACCAATCTCTTCACCGTTGTCAATCAATTCTTGTTGAACCAGGCACCTTCGCAGGTTGAGCCTGCGCTTGACCCAAATAAACAATTTAGAGAAGAGACTCCTTGGTAGTTGGCTACGGCATGTGGTTGCCGTAAAGAAAGTTGAAGAGTTGTGTATCGAAACTCGCCATGTTGACAAACCAGTTCCTAAGTTTTCTGGCTGTCATGCCCATTTCAGCGGGCCTCTTTTTTTTCAAGTCCAAAAGTTGGACATAAATGACCCTGGGTGCATTGACCACACCCAGGGTCGGGTTGACCGCACCGGGTGCCGCACTCGCACGCCCACCTGCATCGCATCGCGTCGACGCGGGTGCGGCACCTGGTTGGCCGAATCCGTGTGACATAGCTTAGGATCCGGTCCAGAACCGTAAAATGGCCGTAACTTCCTCGTTTTAACTCCGAATTCTGCAAGAGTCGAACCGTGATTTCTTTAACCCTAAAACATTATAAGCATGAAATGAAAACCAATAAAATACACTTAAATGCATGATTTATGTAATAAAATAAATGCCTATTCATGCATTATCAATCTATATTATATATAAATACATAAATGCGCACATACACACACACACACACATATATATATATATATATATATATATATATATATATATATATATATATATATATATATATATATATATATATATCCGCACCAGTGTGGTGTTATTTTTTATTGACGAGGAATCATAATTGTAGATTGTTAATTTGATTTATTGCATGAATTTATGCATGATGAATTGATGATATGATAATTGTTTTTATTTCATTAGTGTTAACTCAAAACTGTTAATATATATATATATATATATATATATATATATATATATATATATACACCCAAGTTCTTTTAAAGTGCTGCATTCGCACCCTCACCTATGTGACATAGATCCAGAATTCCAAAGTTTTATTTTCACAGAGTATATGTTTTCATGGGTCAAACAAAAAAAAGAAACTTTGAATAATTCCTTTTTTCTCTTGGCTTAATTAGCCACTAGAAAAAAAATCATTTTTTTAAATCTGCTATAAGAAACTAGAATTGAATGTGCGTTTTTATGATTTGGACTTATTTGCCATGAGGGAACCAAAATATCAGATGCATTGGTAATGAAATATTTGGTACATGAATTCATGATGAGATATCTAAGAAGATAGCTAGAAATTCCTATTTTGGTAGAACTGGACCCTTCTTTGCTGTTTCCTGAAAATCTTCCCATGAAACAGTTTTTCCCATCTGTACTGCCAGTTTCTCCGTCTATGGAGACAGAAATCTTTTCTAGGTATGTCATGTATAAAAGATGTAGCTTCCCAAAATATTTTTCCACCCATTTCCCATGCTTTTCTCATGTGCAAAACAAACATTGTAAAATTTCTAGTGGGGTCACATTTCCTGTGAATTTTTCTGTAGGAACCATTGTTCTCTGAAATGAAAAGTTCACACTTCCAAATGTGCAGTGTTATTTCTTGCAAAGCATCAACTCACAATTGTGTCCAAGCAAAGTTCAAGACTTTGAGAATTATAAATTATAAACTGCTATTTACATGATTTTACTTTAAGTGTTTGATTGCTTGTATTTTCGACTCCTGATCAATGATTCAGACTCCCTACTCTAATTGTTGAAAATGTCATTGTCAATGCGAAATTGCCAACTTACCAATAGGTCATCAGGGAGGCTTTGAGTTGGTGTCCAGAGTGCCATCATGTGAAATAATCTTATCATTGAGTGCTCTGGCTGCTTGCATGGCCATTCCTGTAGTGAAGCTTTCTGATAAACACAGTGCCTTGAATTTGTTATCCAATTTTTGTTTTCTCCAGTATTAATTATGAGAAATTGCATTAATCAACAATCCACAGAAGTCTCTCTCATTACTTTTTAGCAGTAAGGACCCTTGGAAAGCTTAATTTCCAGTGGTTTGCATCAGGCTTTAATCTGTTGGCATAACAATTGATGCATATTGCAATGGCTGATATACAAGGGGACGTTTTACTTATTCCATTGGAAGTGCCCTTTGATTCTGAGATTTGAATGATCGTATGACCCTGAGTGCTCCATTGTTTTTTTTTTCGCAAGTAGTTCATTGAAGATTAATTATTGATCCATTGTGATGGTCTGGTGCTAAAAATGCCTAGTTTCCTACCACTGTGGGGTGCACTTTCTTGTGCAGATTGTTGGCTACAAAGCTGAAATATTACCAAGGATCCTGTAAAGAAGGTTCTTGTTTCTCAAATCCGAAGAGGTATCTTGTCTTTGAACCACCTTTAGCCAGCGAAGATGGCTTCTCTCTATAATGCTTTGGAGGCTAAATTTATCGTTAAATACAACAGAGAGATTGTATGTAATCTTACTAGAACAATGTGACCCTGCAAATAAATGAATTGACGCCCGCTTAAGGATGCTTCTTTCAACATGATTTGTCTTCTTGGTCGCCTAGGATTTTGGACTCGTGTTGTCCTTTCCCATGAACTTTCGACAGTAGACTTTTTTTTTCTTTCTTTTTATCCTGATGATCAGTCTGATGGATTAAGGCCCCCTTCCTTTCCACTAGACAAGCCTACGGATTAGCGATGACCTAAATCCATCGCTAATCCGTCGCTAAACAACTTAGCGGCGGATTAGCGACGAATATCTTTCATCGTGAAGTTTTTGACGCTAACTTGCAACAGAATATATCTGTCGCCCATTTCGTCGCTAAGTAGCGACATACTATATCTGGTGCCATTTTCGTCGCTAAGTTGCGACGGAATAACGAATGCCAACATCCGTCGCAAGGCTGTTGTTACTATACGACGACTTTGGTTTGGTGACGGATTTATAGTTGTTGCTAATCCGTTGCTACATTCAACGCTAGTATTAATTAGTGGCGGATATATCCGTCGCAAACAAGGGAAAAAATTTAAAAAAAATATTTCAAATTAAATATCGAGAAAAAATTTCTCGTGATACAATTTATATTTTTTGTGAATAAAAAATAAAGTATACATCAAAATACATATAAAAGAAAACAAAAACAATTAATCAATCCACTTTAAAATTCGCAAATTCTAATTATTTACAATTCAACATTTACATTTTTGAAACAAAAAGAAAGTAGAACAAATTCAACACATGAATCTAATTATCGCCAAGATTTTGTGCGTTCTCTTGTTCATTGTCTTGATCTGTCTCTTCAGCTCCACTACGCTGATTATCACCAACTACCTACACAAGAAAAGAAATGTCAATATTGATAAACAAAATATATTAAAATAAATTATACTTTATATTTTATTCTATCATCCTCATATGTGTTTTAAGGCAGTAAAAAAACTGTATATGTGATTCTATCATGCTTATATGTGTTCTAAGGTAGTAAAAAAATCGTATATGTGATTCTATCATGCTCATATGTGTTCTTTAAGGCAGTAAAAAAAACTTATATGTGATTCAATCATGCTCATATGTGCTCTAAGGTAGTAAAAAAAGCTGTATATGTGATTCTATCATGCTCATATGTGTTCTAAGGCAGGCAAAAAACTGTATATGTGATTTTATCATGCTTATATGTGTTCTAAGGCAGTCAAAAAAATGTATATGTGATTCTATCATGCTCATATGTGTTCTAAGGTAGACAAAAAAATGTATATGTGATTCTACCATGCTCATATGTGTTCTAAGGCAGTTAAAAAACTTTATATATGATTCAATCATGCTCATATGTATTCTAAAGGCAGTAAAAAATTTGTTTTTGTGATTCTATAATGCTCATATGTGTTCAAATGCAGTAAAAAAATTGTATATGTGATTCTATCATGCTCATATTTATTCTAAGGCAGTAAAAAAATTGTATATGTGATTTTATCATGCTCATATGTGTTTAAAGGCAATAAAAATATTATATAAAAGGTCAGTATTGATAAACAAAATATACTGAAATAATTTATATCCAATGCACCTAAGTTAAGATAATCAAAGTTATATAAAATCTAACGACATGCAATATATCACATGAAACTTTCATACATGAGAGGTACTTGGAATCGAACTTTCCTTGTTCTGCAAAAAACTTTTTAACTCATCTCGGATAACGTCGATAATTGTTTTATGGAAGTAGTCACACATTGTGTCCTTAACGATCTGACGTACATCATCACCGAAAAAAATAGGATGCTTGGAGCTGATGTCGACAGAAGAAGTCTGTGAGCCGTGACTAGAGGAAGCAACGACTGGTGATGTGTTCATATTACTCTCAAACCCAAACACACAACCCTTTTTGGGTTCACCTGCTGCAGTCACCCATGCTGTAGGATCAAATGATGGATGCTGAGTAGAGTCATCATCATCGTCATATCACTCTATCATCCGTTGCTCATATGCCTTCTACAAAATAATGTTCATAGTGTGCATTAATAATTAAGAATTATAATGTTTATGATAACTTGTATATTACAATGATTATTAATACAATAAATAATACCGTTGTCGTTCTTGCCTTCTCTGATACGAACTCTCCCGTGGTCTTTCGTTTATGTGTTTCAACAAACACATCCTTGTATGGCACAATGCCTCATTTTTCTACTCTCTGCGAAGTGAAATGATAAAAGATTTAGTTAACAGGTTTGCAACAATACTTATAAAATTGACAATATATATATTGATGAGTTACCATTTTCTTCAGGTGGCTCCCAAAAGTCCTAGATCCACCTATGTGTAGATGGGCTTCAGGCATTTTCGCTTGATTTTGTGCAGCCTTCGTTGAGCGGTTTCAAAATGCATCCCCCGCCCACTTATTGCACGTTCCCTCCCAATAATCTTTCCTGACATTAATAGGGCCATGACCCTTCCACTGTAGTGGATCATCTATTCCGCTAGATGTTTTTTTAGCTACAGTCTTCATATTGTGCAACATGTCTGCAAATCGATTGACAGCCACCTTCTGCCACACCTTCCTTGCATCATTTTTCTTCATCGCAGTCGCGAAGCGATTCAAAACCTATATATATTTTCAGAAAGTTAGTAGACATGACTATAACAAAAAAATTAAATATGAAACACATTAACTATGATAAACAACTGTATACCGTGAATGAGGACCACAATCTGTCTATCACCTCTTTTGGATACTCTTTTCATTGAGCGACCGATCCTGGTAGATGTTGAAGTAGTGAATTTTTAAAGTGCCTACTACTTCTTGTGGTTCAAGCCTCGTTAGAAATTCTCAGAATGCGCATTTCAACTAATCAAGCATCCAATTAGTTAAATGATATATCTATCAAAGAAGCCCGTGAAGATGAAGGTTGAGCCTGACTACTACTGGATGAACGACCACTGTAAGCTGCACGAACCATATTCTAACAAATAAAAAATGTCATGCAATACATTCAAATTGTTTCAAATCATTCACATCAATGCAATACATTTCAATACATTCAAATAATTCAAATCAAGTATTGCAATACATTCAAATCATTCACATCAAGTATTGCAATACATTCAAATAAAAATAGATCACATTTCTTATTTTTTTTTGTTTTCTCTCTGATCTCCTCTGTTTCATTCTTGTTTTTCTATTTTGATTCATCGTAATTTTCTGTTTTGCATTCTATTGATTTATTGTTTTTTTTTATTCGTTGATTTGATTTTCTGTTTGTTTTATTTCAACAATTGCTTGTTTCGATTTTATTTTCATCGTAACTTCATAGATACAGTCGATTTTCATTTTTACTTCCTGTTACTGATTTTCTTTTTTTTTTCGTTTTCATTTCCTGTTACTGATCTTCTTTTTGATTTGTATGAAATCCGGTGATCGATGATGTGATTTTCAGATCGATCGTTTAAATTCTAATCTGTCGTAATTCTGAAATGAATCGTTTGATTTGTGATTGATGATCAAACTTCTAATTACATCTAACTTCTAACTAACTAATTACAAACTAATTAACACTGCTAATTATCTTACTTAACTAACAACTAATTAATACTCAATTAACTAATATCTAACAGTAGAGTAAACTAATTACAAAAACAAAACAAGAAATTAGAAATTCAAAAACTAAAAGATAAGAAAATATAAAAGATGTAATGAAAAGCAAGAAATTCAGAATGTAAAAGCAAACAGGAAGTTAATAAAAAAAAACAGGAAATCAAGGAGTTGAAAAACAGTAATTCAAAGCATGAATGAAGCATGAAAAGTGTTAAAAACAAAACTGGAAAAATTGAATGTAAAAGAAAGACAAAACAAGAGATAACTTTGTAAAACAGGAAATAAAGGATTTGAAGAAAACAAGAAATGAAAGGAAAACAGAAAAACAGGAAATGAAATACAATGAAACAAATAGGAAATCTATTTTAAAAAAAAACTGGAAAACGAAATAAAGGAAAAACATGAAATGACTTTGTAAGAAAAAAAGAGGAAATGAATTAAAAAAACAAGAAATACTGAAATGCAATTCTAAAAAATATAGAAATCAATAGGAAGTAAATGCAATGAAGGGAAAACAGTAAATGCAACAAACAGGAAATTAAAATTTCAAAAAACAAGACATGCGATGAATAAAAAAAAAATTAGGAAAAGAAGAAATGAAATCGCAAGGAAAAAAAAATAGGGAATGCAATGCTAAAAAAAACAAACAAACAAAAAATTTAAGAATAAGATAAAGGAAAAACATGAAATGACTTTGTAAGAAAAAAACAGGAAATGAATTAAAAAAACAAGAAATACTGAAATGCAATTCTAAAAAATATAGAAATCAATAGGAAGTAAATGCAATGAAGGGAAAACAGTAAATGCAACAAACAGGAAATTAAAATTTCAAAAAACAAGACATGCGATAAATAAAAAAAAATTAGGAAAAGAAGAAATGAAATCGCAAGGAAAAAAAATAGGGAATGCAATGCTAAAAAAAAACAAACAAACAAAAAATTTAAGAATAAGAAAAATAGGAACTCTGGAAGTGATTCAAAACAAAAAATTATGATAAAAAAAAATAGAAAATTAAATTGACAAAAGAAAAGCAAGAGATCTGGAGATGAACAACATAAAAAAAACACACGAATGAAACAACATGAGATGACTTAGAAAAAAAAAAAACAGAACATGCGATGAAAAACAGAAGTTCAGAAAATAGTAATGCAAGTGAAAATTATGCTCTTACAGAACTTAAAAGAATAAATGCTTAAAGAATTTGAAACAGGAAATACGGGATGAACAAGCAGGAATTCGGAAGATGAAAGAAAAGAAAAAAAAAGAGAACAAAGAAAAATAGAAATCAGAGAATGAACTTTACAAAATGCACACAACTATGAAAATCACAGACACACGTTGCCTTGAGGATGGAAACAAAATTCAGGTGCCGTGAGTGACCCCGGTGTGTGGTGAAAAGAGGGTTCCAGCAGCTTCATAGTGAATCGTGATTGACAATCACGATTCTGCAATTTATACAAATAGTTCCTCAAAAATTATCAGCGGTGACCTGGAACAGAACTACAATTCACCGGAGAAATGACAATGAATTAGAGACCTCTGATAGCTGTCGAAAATTTTAGAGGAAAAAAAAACATTCACCGGATAATATTTTGGTCGATCCAGAAGATCAATACTTCTTTTAGAAGCATTTGTTCATCGATTCAGATAATCAATGTACACAAGTATCCGACAGTTCACCTTTACAGTAGATCCAGATCAAACCACGCACATTGCTCAAAAATTATTTCAAAAAAATTTCACCGACAATTTACGAATCACTATCATTTGGAAAAAAAATCTGAAGAGCTTCTGTCGATCTCTAGAACTCCTTCGATCAACAATCCGATGTTGTGACATTGAAGTTCAAAACATTTTAAACCAATAGTCCCTTGAATATACTCGATCCAGACATCTCATCGATGATCAATTTAGTTTTTTTTTTAAAACAACGATGCAGGGGGTGTCCTCCCTGCCGGAAAACACAAAATGCAGCAGGGGGTCGCTCTCCTGCCGGAAAATACAAACGAGGCAGGGGGCGACCCCCTGCCGGAAAAAATAAAAGGGGCAGGCACCCCTTTTATCAGAAAAAAAAATAAAGAGGGATTTACCTGGGAGACGTCAGGCGGCGGGCAAGCGGCGGCAGATTGGGGGGCGACGGGCCGGGCGGCAGACCGAGGAGCGATGGGCGGCGGGCCGGGGAGTGCGTCGGGCGGGTGGGAGAGACGAAACAGGAAAGGAAAAAGGGCTCTGATTAGGGATTTACGAGAAAATTAGCGACGGATTTGACGACGATCTAATTCCGTCGTAAAGCCATCGTAAATTTAGATGGCCAGTTAGCGACGGAATATTTCCGTCGCTAACGTCGTCGTTAAGTAGCGACGAAAAATCGTTCGTCGCCAAATCCGTTGCTAACCATCGCGTGTTGCGATAAAGACCCGCCATCGCTAAGCCGTCGCTAACTAGCAATGGAGGTAGCGACGGAAGTTTTCCATCGCTAGTTCCATAAATATTACAAATCTTAGCGACAGATTATTTTCTCTCGTTAATCTGCCGCAACTTTGCGACGGAAAAAATCCGTCGCAAATATCCAGCGCTAATTGGCAATTTTTTTGGAGTGTATGATCAAGCAGCTAGGGTTACCACGCCCCCATCGCCCCCATCGCCCATCACATGGTGGTGACTTGCACAAACTGCTGCTCCTAGCCTCCTACCAAACAAACGAGCCCCGGTTGGTGTAGGCCAACCATTTGATCTCCGTACAAACTGTAATCTGAGGACATAATCAATTGTTATTATTTTGAGAAATTTTCTGATAGAAGCTTACCTGTTGCTTGATATTCCATGTCATGTATAACCTGTTCTCAAATTCTTGATACAGGACTTCCTTTTTGTGAAAATTGTGAAAAAACAAAAAGTGGGAAACGGTGAACTTTTTTTGCAGTTCTTATTTTGCCCGTACCCCAAAAAACACGTGATTGCCCTTTTATACGCCTAGAAATAACTAAATTACTCCTATTCTGACTTGGGTCAATTCCATTCGGGTTTGGGTCCAGTTGTGGGTATGGTATAAATTGGAGAACCATTGGCTAAATTAGGTCAGATGTATACAGGTCTGGTCATAAATGGTTGCGTTTCCTGATCAGGTCTAACTATCCAATTTGATTTGGGTTTGGGTTCTAGTTCGGTTAAAGGTATTTTCGCATTTTAAAAGATTTGACTCATGTTAACACAGTCAGGTTCATAGAAAGTCTTTATTTGACAATTATCAGAACAAATTCAGCTCTGTATTAGGAATTTCAGAAAGGTCACCTCCGATATGGAGTATCAGGTAAAGGAGGTCTCATTCAGAATTTTTTCCTTTTATTTTTCTAGCCGGTTGTCAGAAAAGGGTATGGGTAACGGGATACAGTATGGGTACATGCGATACCGGTATGCAAGACCCTCAAAAGTTTGAGGTATATTTTTATTGAAACACATGTACCAATTTTGGTTAGAGATTCTAATAGGCATTGTTGTATGTATCTCATCATTTATGTTATAAAAATAATTCCATCACATATGTTGTGATAAAAGAAGTGCTACTAAAAGCAAAACTACTAAAAATCAAGATATCAAATAATTTTATCGTGTACAGCTATATGTAAAGGCAAAATGTTTTAGCACAATAGTCAAATAAAAAAATATAAAATAATCGCAAGCTAATATGGTCTATGACGTAACGGTTGCTTTTTGCAAGAATTTGTGAAAAGTATGCGCAACTCTGAGCATGACATATTTGATTGTCTTCTCAAATTGATATAAAAAATACAAAAATAAGGTTTACATTGAACAAAAGAAAATAACCTCTTATGAGAAGGCTTGCAAATGGTTTCTGAAAGTTATATATATATATATATATATATATATATATATATATATATATATATATATATATATATGGTGGCATAGGACTTAACGTGGAGGTCTTATTACCCCATGTTTCATATTCATTTAAAAACAAGTCTTTTGGTGTTTCTAAAACAAAAAATGATTGCAGTGTACAACAAAAATGATGCATTTTTCTAAAAAATCTTATTGATGTCCAAAAAGTGCAACTTTTCTGTCGTAAAAGGGCCTCTTTTTTCTTTTGACAGAGAAAACTGGGGTTAGTCCGACCCCTACCAACACACATGTGAATTTCCATTAATATGCAAACTTGTTTCTCAAATATTCAAATATTTTTTCACTTTTGCAAATGTCTTCTTGCACGCTTTCACAGTTACGAATGCCTTGTCCTTCCGATGTGAATGTCTTTATAAGAGCGATGAACTTTTAACAGAACTTTAAAAGCTGTTAAAGCCTTTTGAGATGCTTCAAAAGCACCACTAAAAGTAGAAAGAAATTCACAAAATACAGTACAATATTCACATATTTTTTGAAGAATATTCGCATATTTGATTTTGAGAGGCAATTCCCAAATGAGTGAGAAAATTCATGCATTTAAAAAAAAAATATCACATTTAGATATTTGAGAGAAAAGTTAGTATGCCTGAAGAAAATTCTCATGTGCTGATGTACAGTACGGTCATTTTTTGTTTATAAAGCTGGTTCCAATGTTTTTTGAAACAAGTTTCGTAAGGTATTGGTAGGCCTGAAATCTATGCAACTATGGGCTGGTTTAAAAAAAAATTATGGCGTGAAGGTCGTTTCTGCTCAAGTTAAATCTTGGGAAAATATTGGGGCTTATCTGCTAGACGTTGCAAACTTGTTTATCCGCTTGAAGTCCAGTTAACTAAATAGGGCTTCTCTGATCTAAATCCAAACAAGATCCAATGAGCTTATGTGTATGTCAACAGAGAGAGAGAGAGAGCTGGGAATGTCCGGGAGACCAGCAAATACCAAAAATCTTAAATCATATTGGCGTCGGATCGGTTTGATCTCCTTTACAAAACATATTAGTGCAACCCCTTTTCCTCAGACACAAAGTATAGCATACACATCCTGGAGATGATCATTCTTCAATGGATCGATCACCAGTCTTTAACATTTCAACTACAATACACAAAAAATGAGTAGCAAATTTTATAATCCTTTTCTTCTTCAAACCGTTAGAATGCCGGGCACCTTCTCCCCAAAATAATTAGCCACAATCACTTCAATATCCTCCAAACCAACTCCCACACAAATCAGTGGTGGAGGAAGGTCCACAACGCCCTCCCCGGTGGTGCTTGTTGTTAAGACCCTCACGTTAGGCCCTTCTCGGCATTTCCCCAAGCACTTGCACACCGAGACAGCTCCATCTTCTCCCAACGCCCTCTGGAAGCCCTCCACCAGCCCCTCAGCTCCTGATTTCTTGCACTTCCCTCCCATGCAGACCTCTAATTTCTTTGCTGCTTCGGCAACCTCGGTGCTCGCTGGAGCTTCCATCGTCGTCTCAACGCTCTTCTGCACTTGCACCGACTCATCAGGACTGGTGTTCGGTACTGTCATCTGTTTTTGCTGCAAGAAACTCTGTTGAGCCACCCATCTCTGCTGCTCCGCGGTAGCAGTGCGGAGGTCCTTCACGTTAACTGCCTCACACTCGCTGTCGCTTGATTCGGAGGAGGAACTAGAGCTGGACTCTTCCTCTCCGCGCATCCTCTCAGATTTGGACTTCATCTTAGCGGCAGCTTTCATTGCCGTTTTCTCTTCTTTCCTCATCCTCTTCATCTCCATCTCCTCAGATGTCAACCGTTCCAACTGAGCCAGTAGAGCCTGCGCTGCTTCCTGCACAAACGAGAGAGACGATGCAAAAGCTTAGGTTGCGCTAGTTGCTAAACCATCCTCTCATTTTATGGAATGGAACTCTTACTGATAAACAAACAGTAAGAGAAAAGAGCTTCTGCCACCGTTGGAATTGGTAAATACAGATTGCTTCCACATGTTACCGAGAATCCAAACGCTCCCTTTCATGGGTATTTTCAAAAGCATCTAGGCGTTATACTTTCTTAACCTATATGTTTGTGTTGTGGCCTCCCAATGTTCCTATTCATGTTTATATTATGATCCATTCAACAAACGTATGAAGTGCCGTAGAAAGGAAATTTCAGTTTTGGCCTCAATCCCTGGGAAAAAGGAAACGGGTGCCAAATGATTCCAAGGAAAGGGAAAACGGGTGCCAAATGATTCCAAGCAAGCTTTGGTCCTTAGTGAAGTAAATAACGGGATTGCCCTCAGTCATACGTTGGCAACATCAGATAATAACAAGGGTAGCTAAGTAATTACCATAGATAAGCCTAGTCCACAAGAGTGAAACCATGGTTAGCCGAATTGAAAGAAGTTGAAGGACATTATACTAAAAATAAAGCGAAAAAACCACAGGGAGGTATTTTGAATCCATCAAAACCTAGGGATGGACAGTAGAATGAAATTTTTGTAGAGCAAAAACATGGGAATCATAATCCCTAGAGAGAGGATAATAGGAAAAGCCTATGGTGCCTAGGAGTAGTTAGTTAAGAAAATAAGACAAATATAGGCAGTCCAACACGAAAAGAAAAGCAGGGCATCGGCACAAAACCATTCAAAGCAGCACAGGCAAACATGCACAAAACACAAGTAAAAAGAAAACTAAATATAATAAAAAATCAGCAAAGGGAAGAACAAAGAGAATGGGCATTGAAATTTGAGACAAAACCACCAAAAGAGCACAAGCGGAAAACCAAACAAAGAGTGTCATCCAAAACCGAACGAATGAAATCTCTCTCTCTCTCTCTCTGAGATTATCAATCGGAGATGAAGGAATTTGCGAAGCCTCCTCGCAATCCGGAACGTAAAAGGAAGAAGATTCACAAACTTACCGACATCATCTTACTCCTGACCTCTCCCGCCAAACCATCACCCTCTACGATGCCGAAACCCATCGCGGAGAACGCCCGCAGATCCTCAGCCAACCCTCTCATCATCTTCACCCTCCTCTTCCCCTTCTTCCTCTCTGACCCGCACTCCTTCACCTTCACCGCCCTCACGATCCCTACGCCAGATCGCCTCGAAGCGTAGAATCTAAGGTGCCCATCGTCGGAAAAGGAGGAGATTCCGTCACCAAAAAAACCAGAGCTACGAGAAACGCCAGCGGAACCACGAGAGCGAGAGGCCGCCCGATGATTTCCCGGCGAGAGCGTCGCCCCAACACAACGGACCGAGCGGCTCGGCAGAGGCTGCATCCCGCCGGAGATCAGGGTTTTTCCGGCTGCTGAGAGGCCAGAGCCCTGCCCGGAGACCACGTCCATCTTCTGCCAAAAGCGCCAAGAGAGAAAGAGGGCTGTTCGGTGGCGTTTAGGCAACCTGATTTGTAATAGAGAAAGGGGTGCGGGGGCACGTGTCGACTCTTTGTTTACTTAGTGTTGACGTGGACCAATGGGATACGTCTGATCCCAATAACTCGTGAGCGCGGAAGGCCGGGCACGTTCGGACTCCTCTCCTTCGCGTTCTCGCGCGTGCTCTGGAGTATCTACGGCCGTTAGATCTGCTATCTTCCAATCCGACGGTTGAGATATCACCATGTCGGATCCACATCACGCTAGAGGACCGGTTGTTCAACTTCCGTTCTCTTGGGCATCCTGGAAGGACGTATTCACCCTTATGATTATAGGGTATCCTTTTGATGCCCCTAGCCAAGTTCTGCGGAGTCGGTTTTCGGATATCTCGATGTTATATGGTTCTGCATGATCCGGTAACATCGACCGAGACGGCCTTTACAATGTGCACATCTCAACTCAAAACCGTAGACTTCTCCAACAAATTTTTGGCATGTGGCTGTGAGTAGACATTGGTCTAGACTTAACTGAGTTTGGGTCGGACCCAATGTGGGTCCAAGAAAAATCCAAGGCTGGTCCAAGCTATTGTGCACCTGCTGTCGATTCCGATTGGCCTGGACTTTATACAGTTGGACATCCAATCCAAAATAATTGTTTTCAGATATATATGGACATCGAACTATACCATGATCCAGGCCTGTACGTATTTGCATCGGATTCACGCTTGCGTAGTTTGGAATTGTTGATTAAATTTTGGGTTCGGATTCAAACCAGACATGATCCAGTCTGTATCTGACGCTATTTAAGTTGGTAGCCGTCTTCAGCACCGTGGTCAAAGTTAGCAGAGGGCTAGTTTTAGTTGAATTGCAACTACGACAAATTCACAATTTATCAATAATACAATGGGTGCATCTTTATCCAGGTTTCACTATTGCCTGATTCTACGAAATCATTTGGGATGCCTAGCCCATGAGAAGAACAGTCGGCAGTGTAAGGTCATGCTGAACTTGGGCCCATCAGTGAAAGACACCCACACTTGGTGAAAGTCGAACTTGGGACCAAGAGGTTAGCACCTTCTTCCACTTCTTTGATGCAACTTCGGAATGAGAAGCGGATCAGGTCATGCTGAACATGAGCGTTTTTGCTCATGCCGACATCGTGGCCGTCTGTTTGCATTTTGGATGAATGCCACGTGGTTTTATTGACTTTTGAGCTTTTTAAAATGCAAAATCGGATGGCCACGATGTAGGTATAAGCAAAAACGCTCATGTTCAGCATGACCTGATCTGCTTCGCTTTCGGAATGACCCCAAATTGGGAATGTTGTTAAAATCGGTTCAAGTAGGTGAATCAGTTTGTCAAAAAATCCGTCTCAATCCAAATCGTTTTTGAATCCATACTTTTTCACCATTGGACGATATGTGATTAAAAATAAAAAATTTATTTAAAAATGTTAAAAAATTAACCCTCTTAAAAATATTTAAAAATACTTTAAAAAATATTTAACCCAGCAGTGTAAACTGTGACGCATCCCCTCGCCCCTGGTTACATGCTGATTTTTCATATATTTTATACATTATAATAAGAAAAGGACAAAAGTGAAAGCACAAGTCGCAAAAATTATTGATAGAAGATGCTTCAAAAATACTGTTGACCAAAAAATGATGCTGAAGGCAAGGTGGAATTCCATGTGACTGATCTGTAGCTCATTTCATTGTATTTGTACCCAAATATCAATGAAGTTTTTTAAAACAATTCATTATACGATTTATATTGACAATTTAATTGTTAATCATGTTTTTCTTTCAAAAAAAAAAAAGAAAAAGAAAAGATTAATCATGTTTTGTTAAAGAAATGACCAGCTAAGGTTCATTATAGGTTAACCCACACAAGCGAGACTGTTAAGCAGGAAATGGCTGTGGAAAATGAAACTAAAATGGTTTCGCCTAACAAACACCTTACCTTCCATTCCATCAGGTTGGGAAGGATCTTAGACAAAGAGGTCCTCGGCTTTGTGATCCCAGAATTTCTAGTTTGACCTCCCACCACCATCAGACTGAAAATCCATGGCTTTGGGGCGACTTTCAAGCCAAAAAAAAGAGGATTTCATATCCTCAGATCCGAGATTCCTTGTTTGAGAGGGTGGCAGATAGGGTGAACAGGAGTCGGATCCAGAATGAAGGTTTTGTGATTTTTGGCTATTCCTGATCCGTTTCGGATCCAACTCCCTATCTATTTAGCTGTTCCTCATCTGATCCGTTTGCATTCCTAGTGGCAGATCAAGGTGCTATGCCTTGACCACCACCTAACTCCGGATCTCATCCAGGGCATTCAACCACACCCTTATGGTTTCATGATCTACTATTATGATGGCTTGGTGATTGAATCCAACTACCGGTGGATGCATAAATTGACAGTCTTGTAAATAACAATAATAGTAGTAGTAGTAGTAGTAATCATCATCATCTTTAACCACCTTAAAGGCAATCTTGGTCTAGCACTTCAAAGATAATTCGCTCTTTTCCTCAGCCAAGACTGAACTAATCAACTCAGTTGACTCAACCATGGTCTTGCCGGTTTGACTTGTAGGTTGAGTCAACCAACCCCGCAGCCGAGTCACAACATCATCACATAGGTTTGACTGAGTCCTTTTATTTTGAATGGTAGGAATAGAGCGCTCAATGAGGGTTGGATCCAATCTGAATTCGGGGTACCTGTACTGTTGTGATCAGACCTCACTTAGAAGTGACATGTCCAGACAGTAAGAATCATCCCCCAAGGTTAGTTTTGAATCTTTTTTTCTTTTTTATAATACGAAGAAACTGCATCCAGCATGAGGACTACGAACGTTGTGCCCACAGCATAAAACTAAGGCCTAGACCTCGCCCTCAGGGCCTATGCTGAGTGTCGGCTTGCGCAGAGGGGGGCACCCATGGAAATGGAACCTTGACTGCTCATTTGGTGGCCATTGCCCCCACCCCACTATGTCACCCCCCCTTTGGGCTTTGAATCCCTATTTAGAAAGAAAATTTTTACATATACATAAATGAGATCCAAGTTCGGCATATGGACCCTTGATTGTTGTTGAAGATGAAAAGGGATGAATCAACAATACTACTGTAGAATCCCATAGCTAATAAGAATATACTACATCTGTCAAACCAGGTTCTGGAAGATTGTTGAAGACCATAAAGGGTGCATCTTAGTTGGCACACATGATCTGAACGGTTCAGGTCTGAAAAATCAGGTGGTTGTTCCATGAAAACAGGTTCATTTAAAGATCAATGCAGGAATGCATTTTTAATATCAAGTTGTCAGATTTGCTACCCTTTAGCTAGAGTGATGGAGATAACAATTTTGATGGTGGTGGGTTTAATGACCAATGGGAATGTCTCAAGAAAATCTATGCCAGGCAACTGGGTGAAGCCCTTGACGCAAGGACAGGCTTTTACACTGTCAAGGGAGCCATCTGCCCATAACTTGGTCTTAAAAACCCATTTGCATCCGACAATGTTCATGTGATGACCTTTCAGAACAAGCTCCCAAGTGTGCATTTGTTACAGAGCATGCATTTCATCTTGCATTGCTTGACACCAACCAAGATGTTGTAATGAAGTTTTGACACTCCTATGTTTAGTGGGAATGTCAAGCTTGGCCAAAAAATATTTGGGATTGGGCTTCACGATCCCAAGCTTCCCACGAGTCACCATGTTATGAATATTAGAGAGTGGGGTAGTAATACCATTTGAAGCAGCATTGGATACGACAATGTTTCCTTCTATAGTTATTGTATTCCCATCATACCCACTTATCTTGATGCAATGGGCTCCAAACTCAGACCTTGGTATCCCAAGGTCTTTTAATGATCAAACTAGGATAGACATTGATTCCTCCTCCTCCATCTACCAAACAATTGAGTACTAAAATGCCTCTGACTTGGATTATTATGTAAAGGTCTTTAGTGTGATGGAAAGTAGGTTTGGGTGTATCTTCTCAAAGAATGTTAAAGGCAAGCTAGTTATGAGTTGTGAAACCAAAGCAAAAGGTAATTTGGGTCGGTGGATATTGGGACTTTGATTTTGTGTAAAAATTCTTCTAGTGACTTTTTATATTTTGCTTACCAAGGTTGACCCAAAACTGTTGTATAACTGGTAGGGGTCTGACTAACCCTAGCTTGCCTTTCAAAAAAAAATTGTATCCATTTTTTGAAGATTTGGTGCAAGTCTAGATTTGAATTTGACTTGATTTTCATAGTAAAATTCTGAATGTAGTTAGAATTTAATCTTTTGTAGTGCTGGTAAATGAGATGAATGATATTATTGGATATGATCCAGATACAAATGATATGCAGGATCATTTGTCTAGTTCAACCACCTTATTAACAAGGTGAATATAAATAGCAAGCAAGATCAATTGGCCAACTCACTTTATCCTACAAAATTCTATCAAAAGAAGAAAATGGTTAATCAAGGAAGGAAAGATAAGTATATCTGTAACAATACAAAATCCTATCAAAGAAAGAAAATGGTTAGCCAAGGAAGGAAAGATAAGTATATATGTAACAGTAAAGATGGCCTCACAAAATACAAACAGAAAGAGAAAAAAGTGTGAAAGAAAGGTTATCCTTACCATAGATGTAGGCTAAGAGTGTCAAACAAGATCTCTCTTGTGTTACTCTCATTGCTCTCTCTTTTCTCATATTTGCTTTTGGTTTATGGTATCAAAGCCTTCAACCAATTTTTTTTTTTAATGGCCACCCAATCCAACTTAGCAAATGTATCCAAGTATCCTTACCCTGCTATACTCAACGTGGCAAATTTTGTCTCCATCAAACTATCCCATACCAATTACTTGTTATGGAGAACCTAGTTACTTAGCCTAATTGAGAGTCATGGTCTACAGAAGTTCAGAAATGGTGAAATTTCAGTACCTATGCAATTCATCACTGGCAAAGATGAGAACCATGTCCAAAGCCCAGATTTTATAGCTCGGAGAAAGTTTGACAAGCTATTGTGTGGGTGGATAACAAGAACATTGTCCGAAGAGGTGCTCAGATTAGTTGTTGGCCTTGAATCTGCAACTCAGGTATGGTCATTACTTGCGGAAACATTTGCTTTAGATTCCCAAGAAAGAGAATGCTAACTTAATCTGAAGATGCAAACCCATCACAAGGGAAATCAAAGCTTATCTGAATTCATTATATCACTCAAAAATATCTGTGATGAGTTAGCTGCCACTGGCAAGCCAGTGAGTGGCAAAAAAAAAGGTTTTCTTGTTGTTAAATGGGTTCGGTAGTAACTACGAGTCATTTGTTACAACTATGATTAAACCTCCTATCCCTTCCTATAACCGACTTTTTTTACTTCTATAAAGTCACAAAACAAGGAAATCTTTGCAAATGGTGGAAAACACCGATCATGTTGATCAAAACATGGTCTTTTTTTAGCCAAAAACAAGGAAGATGCTATAATAAAAGGGGTGGACATCATAATCAATTCATGTCTAGGGGACATGGGTTTACCTAACTCATGCATCAATCTTCTCAATAGATGCATCAAAATAATCAAGGAGCTGAAAATCAAAATAATCAAGGAGCTGAAAATCAAAACAATCAAGGAGGTGAATGACAAAATTCTGGACAAAATAGCAATAAAAAAGCTAAAGGAATTACATGCCAAATATGTTTCAAACTGAATCACACTGCTCTTAAGTGGTACCGCAGGTTCAATCAGATGTATCAATCCGGAGACATCCTACAAGCTCTTGCTGCCATGTCCATCTCTGACAGCCAAGACAACTCATGGTTTCCCGACACCTGTGCAAGTTCTCACATAACAACAGATCCAGGTAATCTCAATCAAATCATTCATTGTCATGGGTCAGAAAAATTACGGTGGGGGACGACAATAAACTCAAAATAACCCATATTGGGTCAATGTCTATAGATACAGGTAAAGGAAAAATAGATGTTGATAATGTTTTAGTTGTGCCAGAAATAAAAAAGAACTTCATATCCGTAAGTCAGTGGGCTACCAATCAAGATCTAACCTTTGAATTTTGTGTTGATCATTTCATAATAAAGGACATGGGAACTCAGAATGTGTTAGAGTCCGGTCATAAAAGAGGTGGTCTATATGTTCTGGATCAAAGAAATAAGGAGATGTTCTCCAACCGCCAATGCGTTGTGGACCTTGATACGTGGCATCGATGTTTGGGGCATCCCAGTATGGAAATAGTTGAGGTTTTGCGAAGAAATTTTTTTATTTCAAGTTCAGTTAATAAAAGCAACGGCATATGCTCTAGTTGCGTTGTTGCTAAGTCTTGTCGTCTTCCCTTCTCTGAGCCTACATCTATTTATAGTGAACCATTTGAAAATGTGCATTGTGATCTATGGGGTTCAACCCTAGTTATTTATGTTCAAGGTTTTAAGTATTATGTTTTTTTGGTTGATGATTACTCAAGATTCTTATGGATTTATCTTTTGAAATCAAAATCTGAATTCTTTGCTCAGTTTTGTGAATTTCAGAAGAGGATTACTAACCATTTTCAAAAAAATATCAAAATCTCTCAATCAGACAGTGGGGGTAAGTGAATTTATTGTTATTAATTTTCAGAAATATTTAAGAGAACATGGCATTCATCATAGAATGTCTTGTCCTAAGACACCCGAACAAAATGGTCAGTCCAAAAAGAAACATCGAAGCATTGTTGAACTAGGCCTCTCTATGATTTTTTACACAGATCCCTTTTAAATTTTGGGTTAAAGCATTTTTCACCGCCACATGGCTTTTGAATAGACTCCCTACAACAACTCTATGCATGATCTCTCCTTTGGAAAATTTTTTTAATCAGAGACCTGACTGCTCATACATGCACTGGTTGTTACCCACACCTTCGAGATTATGTTAAACATAAATTTGAACCAAGGTCATTACCTTGTGTCTTCATGGGATATAGTGAAACGTATAAGGGTTATCACTGCTTACATCTTGAAACTAGACCCATGTATATCAGTAGACATGTCCTATTTGATGAACTACATCTGCGATTTCGAAAAGATAATCAAGGCTCAGGTAATTCTGGTGAACCAACTGTGTTTTCTGAATGGGTTTCAGGTCTTGAGAATGTTGATCATCATAACCAATCACAGTACCAGTCCCCTACCGTCAATGCTGATTATCAGAGCCAAACCTATGTTGAATCTGATCTCATGTCCTTTACTAATGCCGCCCAGGATATGATAGGCAATAAAGGGAACCTGTTCAAGGCACTCAAGGAGATCAAAATGATGTTGTTGCTGGTCTCGAACAATATATCAGTTGTACTGGGCAACACGGTTCTGCTCACTCATAAGGAGTCATATTCAAGCAGCAGTCATTTAAGAATATAATGTACCAGGTCATCATCCTAAATAGGCTTGTTGGCCATGGCGAGCTGGTGAACTATTAACTTAGCTCTTTGAATGTAGTAATCTCTACTTTTGTTTCCCTTTTTAAACATTGGATTTGCTCCTTCGATTGTATAACTAACATGTAAGTGTGTTGCATATGTATCTCTTAATGTCCCCCACACTTCATATGAGGTCTCTAGACCAACGACTTCATTGTGGATAGACTCGGTTAGAGAGGAGATGATCCAGATTAAGAGAAGCTAGTTGTGTCTTCTCCACGCAACATAATCAGGATTTGGTATACTCTTACCATCCTTAACAATGGTGGCGATAAAGTGGAGTGGTAGTGGTGATGGTGATGACAGTAAAGAAGTAGTGGTGATTGTGATAGTTGTGGCAGTGGCAGTAGTGGTGGTGATGAGGGGGTGCTAGTGGTGGTGGTGGTTGGGGTTAGGGCTGTCAATAGGTCGGGTCAAGGTTGACCCAAACCTGCCCATATAATTAATGACTGGGTTCGGGTTTTGCCAAATCACAAAAATGGAATCCCGAACCCAAACCTGGATAATTTCAGAAATTTAATTTTATTGAAAAAACATATAAAATACTCAGTTCGGGTCGGGTATGTGGCAAAAATCATAACCCAAACCTGGCCTGAGTATTGCTTGGGTCGGGTTTGGCTCAACCCAAATATTATTAAGGTTGGCACTTTTCATTCCCATACCCAGGAATACAAACCCAACCCATTGACAGCCCTAGTTGTGGTGTTGAGGACGAGGTGGTGGTGTGATGATGGTGGTAGTGATGTTGATCATGGTGGTGGAGCATTAGAAAAATAAGTAGTGAAAAAAAATAAAATAAGTTTCTTTTATTTTTGAAAAAAAGGGTGATTTCTCATCAAGTTTATAAAAACTCCTTAAAAAACAAAAGTAAAAGATCGAAACATCAAAACTAACTATTTAAAAAAAGTATAAATAGCATGAAGCTGTTTATAAAGTCACTCACATCAGGGACTAAGTTTCGCTTGATCTTTCTTTGGTTTTACTTTAAAAGGCTGATACACTGGCTGACCAAATATTATTCAATCATTTAGCCCATCAAAGCAAACCGGAGAGTAGAACATGCCCGCATTTAAGTAAATAGGATACAATGACCCAACTGTGGGTGAGAGACTAAATCATGATAAGTTTCATCGCCCAAGTCATGGAATCTTTCTCCCAAAATCTCCTTTAGCGTTTCCATTAATCCTAAAAAAAAAAAAAAATCTTTTATTTTGCACAACTGAAAGCATGAGATGCTTGAAGTTGAGTTTTGGGTTCAATGCTGGATCAAACTATCACCATTTAAGATGGATAACAATGGGAAAGTCAGATTTCCACCATGTTTAACAATTGTAGCAATCCCTATCCTGTCGGCAATTATTCAACGCAGCATTGCAGCAATCCTCACCCTACAATCAGAATCACTTAATGCATATTAAATAGCAGAAGAATAGACATGATCCGTTCAGTTTCCACACAATTTTATATTTTAAATTTGGGTGCCCAACTGTAGCCAACATAATATATACTAATGCTTTATTGGCATCACGACACATTTAATATGGTGTCCATAAAAAAGATTAAATGCTTTACCGAACCTTATATACTGTAGAGACAGAGTCGGGGAGCAAGAGTAATAACTATAGGGTTTGCAGTCATCACACTTAGATAAATCCAAGAGCTGGAAATTGGAACTCTCTCTCTCTCTCTCTCTCTCTCTCTCTCTCTGCCCTGTGTGCGTGTACGTGTGGAAAAGAACCTGATCCAAGTGAAGCTGTAAAAGAAAAAAAAAAGAACTAATTGCCATAAGAAATATCATATCTATATTACTTTTGGTTTCCAGTTATTTGATCTATTTCACATTGGATAACCGATAATGGCGATCTAACAACAAAGCAGTGTCACACCTACATATAGAAAGTTACATCGTGGTTGCAGTTATTGAAACTCTGGCATTTGGAAAAATGACTATATTGGCTAAATCTTAAAGCTGTCCCTCATGATAATTTATGTTGTAATCAGGATTTTCATGGACCATGACATTCTGGTTTATTCTTGCCATTCAGCCAAACTCAAATGCCAATATCTTGACATGCTTTTCAAGCATTAGAATGGAATCTATCAGCATCTTGGTCAACATAACTCAAGAGGTCACACCCACAAGCAATTCTCTAGATGCTCTTCCCTGCGTGGGTACACGCTGCCTGACCTCTTCCAGAGCACGCATGGCCTCTGCATCAAGTCCTCCAGAAAACTACAAGAAATGTTATTTTCAGAAAAAACAAATTCCTAAAATGTAAAGCCTTGTGTTGACCAAGCAAAGCATAGATACAACAAACAGCTACCTGGTGAGCTCTATATGCAAAACGAACACCCTGAATCAGCAGGCCCTCCTGCATGGATTCCCTTTCAGGGTGCCTAAGAGACTCAAGCTCCATTGACACTCTCTTCATGTAGGTCTTAGCCAGATTTACAGAAGCTTGCTTTATCTGTATAAAATTCACAAAAGGAATGTCATCATCCATTTTATAATCTAAGGTAGGAAAAACCAAAAGGACTTTTGAGAATAAAGCAACAGTTTTCCCCCAAAGCAAGAAAGCACCCTTTTCGATCAGGATGGTGTGTGTGTGTGTGTGTGTGTGTGTTGAAGATTCCTGTTTCCTACTTTCCCATATTTGTTCTTCCAATGGCAACTAGAAACCTACAGGGGCAAATAAGAATTCCGAGTAATTGAATTACCTTCACACTATTTGCAAATAATTATTTGTAATAATAAAATTAGTTTCACATTATTAACGTGCCACTGTGGCTCATATTTTTCACCACCCTAATGCAGAGTACTGGTGCAGGTAATAGCAAAACATCTTATCATAGCATCTGAATATTTTTTTTTTATATCCTAATCAATGACAATTAAAAACTTTTATATTTCTTTGACTTCACATTCAAGTATAAAAGACCTTCCTACAAACCTGTTACTGCCAACCCAAAAGTTAACCTACTTAACAGCCTTATTCATTGGTCTACCCTATAAACTTTATCACTGTATTGAATTCTAATTTGGTCATTCTTCTGTCCTGCATCCCACAGTTAAGGATATCTTTTTTGTTGACTGGAGCTTCCAACGGCACCAACATTCAGGACATCTCATTTTTAACACTACGGAAGCAAAACAGACACAAAAATGACTTCACAAGCTTACTCTTCAGGGACAGTATTTTGTCATTCAACAACACCCCAATGAAATGCACATAAAACAATCAAGCATGATTCTCATTATGCAACTTAGTTCTTCAAGTCAACATAAATGATTGATGTTTACCATCAATTCAGGAACCGACAATCACAACATTAGCACAACGACATCAACTTAAATTTCCACAACTGCATGATTGATATACAACCTTTCCATATATAAACCAATCACCAATCCAATGGCATGATCATCTTTCTTAATTCTGAAGGTTCTCCGTTAAATTTTCTGTGCTCATGTATGTTGGTGAGCTAGCAAATGACTAATAAGCCCACTGCTGAAACATATGAAGTTGTCCTTTCAAGAAAGTTAATTAAATAAAAATATGATATGTCAACCTCTTTCTATTGAAGAGATTATGAACACTCAAAGTTATCAAGATTTACAAATCAACAACCAGCCTGGATCATATATACACCTCAAGTTAGCATCAGCTTGGCAGAATCTGCCCAATTCAGCTGGATTTGAGTTAGTTAAAGTGCTGGGTTGCTTCAAAGCAATTCAGAGAAGTCCAGTAATTGACAACCAAAGACTAGTCTAGCAGTTGCCAGTGCATGGATAGAATACCCAGTTTATACAAAAGTGGGTCACAAACCTTCCTCCATCAAGGTTTCTTTTTTGACTTCTTTTACTTTTGTGGAGATCATAATATCTTCTAGGATGAAGGCCGACCAAGTTAGCTACACTCAGGCAAGTCCAGAGTCACTCCCCAAAATAATTTACTATCATGGACATTTTAGGAACAATATATACACGTGAAACTTTACAACCATAAACAATTACATATATCATTTACATAAAATACAAAAATTTTGTTTATTAGGGTTGCCCCACCTTATCATATTGATATATGAAATCATGGATTCTTTGGCATCCATCTCTCAGTCTTTTCAAGTCTTGCACTATGAATGCTTTGTATCTAATTCTCTGTTCATCATATTGTTGAGCAAGCAGACCAATAGAAAAGTCACCGCATCCAAAATTAGAATATGTGAACATTTTATGTGTCCCTTTTCTATATCCCTACCAAAATTTCCCATACATGAAGGGACTCTAGTAAACCAATTGGGACCTTTGACTATGCTTCTAAAAGAGGAACAGTAGATAATTCAAATTTCATCGGAGACAACCTCCAGTGAATGACCCAACCTTACCTTATTCTCTAGAACCCTCTTTTTGTTAACCTTTTTCATTCCTATGGTTCAGCTGTTTCTTTCTTTCTTTCTTTAATATATTTCCGTTTGTGTGCCCAACAGCTTTTTTCATGATAGTGTCTTCAGCATAACTGCTCCTCTTTTTTGATGTTACATGCCATTAAGTGGGAGCTCAATTTCTATGAGATACTAAAGACATAGAGATCATCTTCTGCAAGCTCATTATTTGAAGAATAACATGTACACAATAATGCTATCAACCAAGAATGTACAATGTTCGAAGTCAGTAAACGACATGGGCATTACAATCTAAAAATCATTTTCTGATGCATTTTCATGTTTTGACAATTGCCATATCCGTAGCGAAGCATGCAGATACTGAACATACATGCTACTAGGAGTAGGGGTACACATCAGACCAAGAGCCCAGCCCAACGCAGTTATAATTGGGCTTGAGTCAGGCATCCAGTTAATGGGCTGGGCCTCTCGGGCCCTACGTGTTTCGTCAGCCCGAGTTTAATCGGGCCTGGGGTGCATTTTGCAGCCTGGGCCTGACCCATATCAGGCCGGGAACCCAACAGCCCATCGGTCACCCGGCTCAATGTCCACCTCTAGCTAGGAGACCCACTCAATCCATATCCTCATGGGTTGTAAAGACATAGTACAGTCCATATAACGAATTACTGCTAAAACAGGTGCCTTTTTCCGACTCTCTCAAATATACTTTCTCCACATGCATGTGTTGAGCCTTTTCACTGTCAGTATTGAGTTTTGATCTTCAACATTTGCAATATATCATGATTTTTTGTCCGTTCAATAAATAAGGCTTCAAACAGTTTTCAACAGAGCAAGATTGTGAGCTGATCAATATGAAGAGGCAATTGTGCCACAAGCAAGGCATTTTAAAGGTGTGAGACATAATGAAGCATGTTTTACAAATATAAATAAGGGATAAGCCTTAAGGCATAATGATGTCGCAGCCTCAACATGTTTGAGTATAAAGTTTAAAATATCAAAAATCTAAGAATAACAATAAATGCAGTGTCGAACAACATTAGACTCCGATTCATTTTGCACCTTTTGCATTTACTTACTTTCATCGTTTTATTCTTGTTCAGTAATTCATTTTCCAAATTTTTTAATCATACACCTATAAAGCTAAATGACTGCACAGTTATATATAATCATGGTGGAAACATTAAGAATTGTTGTTCTTTGCCACTTCCCTATATTCTATATGAGATTGACAATTGTTAGGATAATCTTTTGCCTATTAGCTTCTCCACTCTATTTGGTGCATTATAATTAGGAATGGTAAACTAGCTGAATGAACCAAACATGACGTGTTTAAGCTCAGATAATTTTCGTCGCAAGTCGAGCCAAGCTGGAGCTAATCAAGCCGAGTTCAAACTGGCTCATTTATTAAAAAAAGAAGTTTAAAAGCTCGAAGTAATGAAATTTCAGCTCTAGATATATTGAGTGAAGCTCAAGCTGACACATTTACGAAAAAAATACATTATTTCAAAGCTGAAAGCAATATGATTTGAACTCTAAACCTATTGCTTGCAAGCCAAAGACTTTGCCTATTTATTTTACACTGTATTATGCGATATGAAGTATATCTACAATATGTTGATTACTACTTAATGAGCCTGTAAGAGCCAAACATGTGTTCATGTTCAGCTTGCTAAGCCTATGTTACAGATTCGAACAAGCTCTTTAAGCCAAGCATGAGCCAAACCAAGAGTGGCTCCACTAGTTTTCCAAACCTAGTAATAATTGTGTAGAATGAAAATTTTTAGTGATTGAAATAGATGTCTATTCAAATAGAACAACATAACCCCATAAATGTCAATGTGTATGTTCCAAGCATCCATCTTGTGTATTTTCAAATGTGTATTTAAAGAAAATATTGCATATACATACACAAAATGCAATGTGTTTAGAAAAGCACAAAAAATAGAATATATATCAAAAGCTATCTTAAATAAAAATAATACCTCAACTTCATTGGAAAGAAAAATCACCCTCTTTTTTCTTCTCCCTTCCACTCTGTGGATTGTATCCACGTTTTAATGTTTCTATTTTCCCCTTTTTTCATTGCAAGTTTAATGCCTAAATCTCCTTTTCAGATCAAAATGTGGTTTTGTATTTTCTAAAGGACTTTATTTTCAAGTGAAAAGAGAACTTTTAAAATATTTAAGCCACAGCATGACTTTAAATGGAATAAGTCATTCTTGAGAGACTTAAACCTCTAAATAGAGGCCTAGGGTTCTTTAAGAGGCAAAAGCCTCTAAGAGAGGTGATCCCATGAGGCGATAAAGGCCTGACCTGTAGCCTTTTAAAACCATTGCCACAGTATTGTACGGGGCAGAGCAATGTTCAGGTTTCCTAGTGAGTAGTGACTGTGGGTTGAATATCTTTCTATATTGAGGATGGCAGGGTTCCATGAGATACCTATAAGGCACACGGACAACAAGCTGAAAATGTACCGAGCTCAGTTCAGGTGGCATCCTTCATGCTGCTGTTATTGTTTGAAATAATTTAAATTAACATGTTTCTCCCTTAGAAGAAGAACGGTTTTGCAGTTCCGTAATAACTATTAATCATGTAAGAAAGGATATCAATAACTATTTAATCATGGAAAAAAGGATACCAACAAGTGATCAGTGCATTTTACCCCAAACATAACATCTATTTTTGTTTCAATGGATCCTTTTAAAAGAGTAAGAACCTAATGTACCTTGCTCATAATTCCAGAGTCAAGCATCCAGTCTGTTGGAATTTTACTGTCTTTGTAGGACTGTGCGGTTGTCTCTCGAAGCTTGATCAGTCTTTGAATACCATATTCCGATCTAGAAGAAAGGAAACAAGGAAAAATGAAAAGGGAAATAATTTGAAGAGAGAAATAACAGTCAATCCAAAAATCAAAAAATTGGCACTTTGTTCAGATATGCATACTTGTTCAGCAAGTTTGTCATCTTTTTCAATGTTGTTTCACATGGCATGGAGGGATTGTCTTCATATGAAGAAACTTCACTTAGTAGGCGCTTTAAATCACGATACTCAAATGCAGCTTCACGCATGGCATCTGCTTTCCTCTCAGGCCAGTCAAAGTGCTTCAGCACAGCTCTCTCATCAGCCTTTGTGAAAATAGGATAATGACAGTAAGTTTTACATTTGCCATTGCCCACCAAATTTTAGCAATATATTGAAAGAATGTGGGAAGTGCAAAAATATAGGGATAAATGTAGATTTTCATAAATGCTTTCATTGATGGAAGATTAACAAAATTGTCAACTTAAAAATAGTCAAACATGGTCCTCTACTATTCATCAGAACCAAGAAGCTGCTTAGGACAAACATTCTAATTAGTAGTGTTAGAACTGTGGATCTGGTAAGCAATCAGGATATGGTTGAATAAACCTAACTCCAACAGGAGTATGAATATAATGCCAAAGGAGACATGGATCAGAGCAAATGCAAGCTCGGTTGAAGCATGAGCAGTCGACCAGACACTTGATACAATGACCTACCAGATGCCTCAGATCCCATGCCATTATGACAACTAATCCTCATCTTCTACATGGGCCCACAAAGTCTGTGTTTGCATTGGCATACCTTTTCATTGGTGTCATAGCACCCCAGCATCCGTTTGGTCAGAAACAAAAAAACAGACTTGTTAGAATCAAAATTGCTACTGGGAGAGGTGATAATTCGGATACACACCCTATATGCAGAAATTATTTGCTGCTTTTCACCTTCTTCTCATGGGGAGAAAAAAAAAGTGTCATGACCACGACACTCATTACCATGTTCAATACCTTAAAAAGCACGTCCATAAATTTTCTTACTATTTTACAACTACTCCAATACCCACGAAAAAACTGAAAGATTTCTGAGCCTATTAGAGACATGGTTTTGACTGAATGACTCCTGAACATAATAGGAACTGTACATACGGGTCAAAGTGGTTGAAAGACAGCAAATTTCTTATAAATTGTCATTCAACATTAAAAAAAATGCCATCTTATTTGTAGAAAATGAACAATAACCTTGAGAAGTATGAACTAACCATAGTATAGATTTCATTGGAACAGCTAAACAGATTGCAACATAAAGTTTGAAAAGATCAGTTCTAAGAAGGCTATGGAATTATCAAAATCCTACAGAAACCCTTTATACCCATATGATATCCAATTTAGAAACATAGATCTTTCACGCTTCCATGAAAGATAAATAAAAAAGCAACAGAAAATTGCCGTTTGGGTATCCCTCTTATGCTGCTGGAATTCACAACTTCGTGACATACCAATAACCAAATTGACACACTGCACGATTCAACAATAACCTAATATTTAAAGCAAAGAAAAGCACTAAGTTCTAGAAAAAAAAGAATGAATATGCATCTCAACTCCAAATCCCCAATGCCGTACACACACACCCCTACACCGCCCTCTAACAAAGAAAAGAAAAGGAAAGAAGTGGCAACAATTTTCCTAGAATTCTCCAAAAGATCTCAACAAATATTGAAGGATTACCAATGACGAGAGCTCACTATCAAGCCAATCAACAAATCTTAGGACATCCTCAATGTCTGTAAATGCAGCATTACGAACTTTCTGAATAAGGAAGTTGATCAGTTCACCCTTCTTTTCCACATCTGCCTTTATCTGAAAAGGAACTAAGCAATTGTTAGCAAGATAAGCATCCAGAGGAAGCATTTCACATTTGTGAAGGACAGTTTTTTTTTTATTTTCTTACAGCCAATAAATAAGCTGAACGGTTCTGAATTTCCCCAACTATGCTGCTGTGGGCAGTCATAGCAACAGGACTACTGCAATTCCCAGAACCAGAAAGGTCCTTTCCTTCCCGCCTCGTGAGCGAATGATACAACTCCATCAGCGTCGGAGCCTTGTGCACCACAGCCGGCCGTAATGAGGCATGCTGAGGTGTAGGCGGCGGTGGTGGTGGTGGTGGTGGTGGTGGTGGCGGTGCGTGCTGTAACCGTACATTTTTTTGTTTGTTTACTGAAGGTTCGATGGCGTGCTCCAAAGCTTCCATTTTCACTGTGGACAGTTCCTTGGATGCTTCCTGGTGCTCTCCAAGATGCTCCAATTCACCAGCTACAATTTTCTGAATTTCTTTAAATCTATGGCATGACGCGCCGTCAGGGTCTGGTTCATCCTTCTTCATTCAGATTAAAACAAGATTCCATCAGATCCCCTTATGGGACTAGTTTCAGGATTTCCTTACCAACTAAGGAAAAAAAGAAACGCAAGGCTCACCCGATTCATAATTGCGATAAGAAAACAAGATTAGCTATAAGAAATAAATCAAGATGAATGATATAAATAGATAGCAGAGTTTACTTATTTGGACTCAGAGACCCAAAAAAATCGACAATTATGAAGTACCCACAAGATGATTCTGATGCCAACTCCAGAAAGACGTTACGAGCTTTAAAAATAACAAAAACCAACATAAAAAAAAACGCCTTTTCCAAAGGAACGTCCCCAATTCAACTGACATCTTCACTAACAGAAAGAAAGAAAAAACACCCAGAGAATTACCCGTAGATCTGTTTCGAACGCGGCGATCTTCGCCTTCGCGGCCGCGAGTTCCTCCTCGACCTTTCTGTTCCTCGTCTCTAGCTCCGCATTAGCGCTCCGCAGACTCCCCACCTCCTCCTTCAGTGCCGAGACCTCCGATCGCAAGCCACACGCCAAACTCTCGCTCGCGTCGAGCTTTCTCCTCAACTCCGCTGCCTCCTCGGCCTCATTCCTCACCTCCCCACAATCCCTCCTAACCTCCTGATTGAGCGAGCGCCTCGCGCGGCCGAACCTCTCGACGGCCTGCGTCCTGACCCTCGAATCGGCGACCCTCGCCTCCTCGGCTTCCTTGCTTCTGAGCCCTTCCTTGTTGGCGTCCAATCCATTAGGAGACTTCACGGTCTTCGCCGTCGACCTCTTGGCCTTGGCACCGGAGTTGAGAACGGAGGGAGCTACGTTGGGCTTGCATGTGGCGGCGGAGGAGGCGTCGCTGGTTCTGCGCAGCGCCCTGGTGGTTCGGTCTCGGCCGAGAGAGGAGGGAGAGGTAGGGAGTCGGCTGCGTGGGGGAGCGAGCTCCTGCTTCATGGCGCTCTCCTCGGGGCTCGAGGGTGGGATGGAGAGGCGGCCTCGGGGGGCATAATGTAATGAACCAACCAGTACGGGAGGGGTTTGAAGCGTGAAGACGACGTCGGGGAATGGAATTTATCGAAATTTTCATGAGGGTTTGACTTGACGGGGACAGAGAGGCTTTTCATAAGGGTACCCCACTCAGGGAGAGTTTACACCCAAGTGACTGTTATAGAAAACATTTGCCGATACAGGACGCCTTCTTTATCTTTCATAAGATTCGAACCTGAGATCCACTGACTAGGGATTTTGGTTTTTAAGATGCTTTTGAATCGGTTCTCAGACCAGAGAACCGTGGATCTCTAGATCAACCTCCCTCTCCCTCCCTCCTATATGGTAATGGGACTAGAAATCCATGGATTTGGGATCCTTTGGGCCTAAAACAGGAAGCACCATACCCATGTATTAATGTGTGTGTTCTTGGGATCCATCCAAATGCTTAAACCTCGGTATAAGTTTTTGTTTCTTATTCTTCTTCTCGTAATCAGAGAGCAAGCAAAAATCTCATGATATCACAGGGACACCCTGCATAGGGTCTTCAGTTTTGTTTAAGGGCATTGTACGACACAAACATACGACATATGACACGCTGTAATAATGAATTCATATTGAATATGCAGCCATGTCCGTGCCTATGTGACATATTGATAAACTAAAACAATTATTATTTTTTAAACATATGATTAAAATCTCTATGTGATCCAATTAAAATTTTGAACATGTAGTGAGACATTAGAAAAATGTGATATTTTAAATTTATAGTGACACTATCAGCAATTTCTGGTTTTGAAAATTAGTGTGATAAATTCAAAATATAGAATATTCAAGATATAATTTAAGATAGTGTCATAAAAAATGCTTTTTTTGTGTCAGTGATAGTTTTTTTTTTTGTTAATTTAAATTTTTTCTGTATAATTTATTCATACATAAATGAACTTATTTATATATTCACTCATGCATGCATGCATTCATTTAAAAATGAATCATTTAATACATTCATTTATTCAAAATGAACATAAACATTTATTTCATTCATTCTAAAATGAATTTGTTCATATATACATTTATTTTTTTGCATTCAATATAAATAAACTTTTATAATCATTCATTTATCACCACATGAACATGTTTATACATGCATTCAATAAAAAATGAACATATTCATATATGCATTTATTCACTTATTAAAAAATAAATATTATCATACATACATTCAGTCATTCATTTAAAAATGAATATGCTCATGCGTGCATTCATTCATTTAAAAATAAATCAGTTCGTACATTCATTCAAAATAAATTTGCTCATTCATTCTAAAATAAACCTTCACATACACATTCAATTTTTTTTATTTAATATGAATCAACTCTTACAATCATTCATTCTAAAATGAATATGCTCATACATATATTCATTCATTTATTTAATTTGAATTAGCTAATACATTCATTAATTTTATTCATTGAAAATTATATTTCTCATTCAATTCTTTCATTCATTTTAAATCATACTTCTCATTTATTTTATTCATTCAGTAATAAACCTCCATAACTCCAACACAATTAAAGCCCTGAAAAAATATAATATTTAAAACATAAATATGCATACAAGTATATATTTTTCCTTCAACCCTTTATAACTCCAACCCCTACAATGAACATCAATAACTTCAACTTTCATAACTCCAGTATTTATATTTGAAGCCCTACAAAAAAATATTATATTTAAAGCATGCATACACACATAGGTATATATATTTCTTGTTTCAACCCTCCATAACCCCAGCATTCACATTTGAACTTAAAAACCTAAAATATTAGAGAAAAATCATGAATTAACATATTAGACAATGTTAACTAATAAAAAAAGTTTTGTTTTAAATATGTGCAAACAATTTTATAATTCATGAAATAAGGAAATGATGACATCTCATAGCCTGAAATTTTATAGTTCAAAATAACGCATCAATTGTAACCACTGATGAGAAGGGATGTAAGGTGGACATATTGTTAGACGTCCATCGATAATACAATGTTGCTTGAGGATTTTCCTAAGCTAGCACTTGAAGTTTCTTAAGGCTTTTGCATATTCTTTCAACACCTATGCTTTCTTTATCTCGAAAATGTTATTTTTTTTTGTAATAATAATATATGTATCTTACCTATAGTTGAATTAATAAATATTAAAAATTTAAAAATATACACTATATATAAGGAATATGCATATCAATACTAAAATTCAAGCATCATTCTTGTAAGAATCTGATAATGCATGTCTGGAAAAAAAATATAAAAGTGAGTGGTCAGGATCTTATGTAATTGTTCTTATGAAGCTACTTAGGTATTGTGCTTCTTGCCCTATGGGTAATTGGCCGTACGTATTATTGGCAACCTTATGCTTCTATCACTGCATCGATGCTTCTGATGATACACGGTTAAGAAACATTTGTTGAAATTTTAACAATAAGTTAATAACATTTATAACAAAATAAGCATGCATTCAATCAATATATTTCAAAAATATAGATTATAATGAAAAACTCTTAAAATTTAAATCATACATGAGAAAAAAAAATCAAATTTACTATACATTAACTAAGAAAATTGTAAAAAAATAGATTAATATGCAATCCCCTAAAATTTAAACCATACTTAAAAAAACTAATTTAGGATGCATTAAATCAATATATTATAAAATATGAATATTACAACAAAGCGTAAATATATCAACAAATAAATGAAAATCTACCACTATCATGTAGACATTGTTTATGGGTGTCTCAATTGGGCTTTCAATGTTTGTTCCAAGGATATTTGTCCTGGTCCAATTTATATCAACATCAACATATACACTTTTGATAACTTCAATATCATGTGGTTCACTAGTCTATATGGTTTTGGCTCATAATCATTTATGTCATGCAATTCACCTACCTGTTTGTTGTGCATATTAAATAAATTATGTGATTTTGTTTTAATGATAACTTGTCAATCTACAACAGCAGGATCTTGCACATAAAGTACTTATTCTACTTCAGATGCAAATACATAAGGTTCATCCTTTATGTAATACAAGTTCATGTTGACAAGTGTGAAACTAAATTTATCTTTATTTATCCCCTTTGCACGAGGAATATGGATATCATATCATTCACACTTAAATAAAATAAATTGCATATCTCCACGATATTCAACTTCAATTATGTTAGTAATGTATCCATAATAGATGACATCACCAACTGTCGAGTTTCTATCTCTTGCACTTGAATAACTTGAAGTTTGGGCACTGACAACGACACCACTATTTTAAGATTTTTTTCTTTCTTGATGTCATTTCATATGAAATCGGAAACCATTTATGACAAAACCCATGTATCTTCTTGCAACTTTTCAAAGACATTTGAAACGCCATATTATCTCATTCCAAAGTTCATCATTAGTACCTCCATGGTCCCAAAACCAGTATGCAAATTTGGACTTATGAATGAACTCAAGTTGAAATTGACCCCTTGAGCATTAACTTTAAAGCGATATTAAGTGTTGTTTATAAGTCCAAAATTTTGCCCAAACATTAGAAGCTTATTTAAAAAAATTTGAAAATAATAATTATAATCTCAATGAAGACATGACAATACAGATTCATGATTGAATAGAATGTATGTATGGACTTGGTTCAATATTGAGGGTGAAAGATTAAACATTTCACTTGCTTTCCATAACGTTTTAATGATGTTATCACATACATTCTTCTTGATGTGTATGACATCCAAGTTATGACGAAGCAAATTATGCTTCAAATAAAGTAACTTAAAAAAATTTTATTGGCATATTTATTTATTGTGACAGGAAAAAAAAATCTGGCATACTTTTTATTTGTGCTAGAAAAAAATATTATACTGACTCAATACAGTTGCCGTCAATATAATTCACTTTTTCACTTATGCTAAGCAAAATAGCACCGGTGAAAATGATCTTTTACACATAATAGTTAAAAGAGAGAATTTGGCACCCCAAGTTTGGTGTTGCAGGTAGGATGTGAGAGCTTGGTGAAGTTTGGCAGGAAGGTCTCGTTGGAATCTCGCTCAAGGTTATGACTTTGCCTGTGCCATTAAAGGCAAAAAGTAATGGTCGTCTTGTTGTCCAATCAATTTTCAGTTCGTTGGGAAAGTGAAAATATGGTTGCGGATAGAATATGCTTACTAATGATTGGTACACGTGGGTCTCATATATGATTATATAATGATTGTTTAGTAGGTGAATTCTCAAGCTTTGAACATTGATTCGAGTTCAAGTTAGATATGGATCTAAGCATTTGTATGCAAAATGTGGGAAAGTTAAAATGATGAGACCAATCAAGTGAGAACCCAATTGGGAAACTGCCTGCAGGTGGTGTGCAATTCCAAGTTTTGGTATAGTGAGTGTAAGATCCGTATATGTTTAGGTTATTGAAGCAATAGGCTGACCCATTTATAATCCTCTGCAAGAAAGTTGTGTGTGTGTGTGTGGTGGTGGTGGTGGTGGTGGTGGTGGTGGTGGGGGGGGGGGGGGGGGTAGGATATCCCTCTTCTAGAAAGTATGCAAGGATAAGGAATTGGTTATGGTTGGGGAGTTGAAACCCCTTCTTACCTTTTGCATGGTAATGCAGGCGAGACTTCAATTTATTCTAATGTGGGATGCTGTGTCACAAGGATACTCCAATTTATTCTCGTGTCGTGTCTTCATGTTTACATCATCATCTTAGCAGATTGCCTGCAGGTGTTCTGCAATCCCAAGTTGGGTCTAGCGAGTGCAAGATTCTCATAGCTATCAATTTTATAAAACATGAACAGATTACCTGGTGTGCTATTTTCTAAGGAGACAAGTCGATCAATCACCTCAACCCTGACTCCCATGCATGGTAGACAAAAATAAGAAGCTGGCGGTCCCACGAGCTAATCATGATCCCATGGGCAAGGTGCTCGTATTCCCTTACACGAGTTCACGAAGCGGACCACACAATCCAACGAAATGAACGGTCATGATTCATCACCATGAACCCACGTTGTTCTAAACTAAAAAATTTACATGCACTCAAGCAAGCTAAGTGGTCTTGGTGCTCACATAATCACACTCCATGGCATCATAGGCATGAAAACAAGGAAGGGCATAATGTCAAACTTTGCTTTGGTCTTGGAGTACTAATTAAAAAAACAACTAAAGAAAACCCAAGAAACATGCCCCCAAGCCAAGTACGCAAGGAAGCTCACCCATCATGCTTAATTGAAGGCCAAGAGGAGTTAAAACACGTTATAATACAACATATTAATAGTAATATGTTTAATCATTTTAATTATATTCTTATAAGGAATATATTTTGATATATTAAAATATCAAAAAAAAAAAAATTTCACTTATTGAAATTTGAAAAAGGACCGTCTCATGTCCTGTTTTCTAAAAAATTAAATGAACTGACATTGCAAATTCAGTGTCACCCATATTGGGTCGTATCCGCATCCTTGTGACAGGCTAGATTCTCTTTCATGGTTATGGTCAATATAAAATATTATTTTAACCCTTGGTTTTAAAAGGGAGAGGGGATCGTATAAAATGGTGGGTGTGACACACCAACCACAACCACTACTAATCTTCGCCTTCCTTAACAAAAGGAGGAGGAGGGGGGTCAGTGGTTGTGGTTGGTGGGTGTTTTAAACTATGGGTATTCTTAAAAACATGTCTTTTGTTTATTTTATTATGCAAAAAAAGAGCAGTTTAGGATCTTTATTAATTATTTGTAACTCATAATTAACCTTAGCTAGTCTGACTGAGGTCTTTATTGGTGGTGTTGAATGGATTTTTGAAATATTAAGCAAAAGGTGGAACTCAATGGATATTTTCCTAAAATAAATGCGAGCATTATAATATGCATATACTTTTTGACTGTGACTGTGAAAAATCTCTTCAAAAGTGTATACTTTTGACTGTAAAAAAAATAAGAAATTAAAGTTGAAAATCATGAACCCTTCCTTCACGTGATGCAAGGAGTTTTTCATGCAAGGACGGAGAAACCACTCATAGAGTAGTAGGAGATCTGACCCCATTAAACTATGTCTGCCAAAGCTACCGTCGATTTTAAACTATGGCTGCTAGACAGGCACTCAAGGTTCGATTCTCATGGGCATCCGTCTTTCTGCGCAAGCCAATGCCAATGCTTAGCGTAGGCCCTGAGGACAGGAGTCCTAGCTTCGGAATTTTACGGTATGGCAGGCTGAGCCAGCGTGACCAAGTCTTTGTGCTGGACTTGGTTTCTTAAATAATAATAATAAAAAAAAGGCCCCTTGGATGCTTATAATTGAATTAAAACTGCAACTTCGCCCCATGAAGGATTTTGACACCAGGAGCGGGCTCAGATTTGGTGAGGTTTGGAAAAGGAAGGAATCAAGTAAGGTGATGAGCAACTCGGCCAGGTAGGTGAAAACTATTTGAAGATAGCTACTGTAACTTTTGGCCTCAAACTGCTCATCTATACCGAACCAACTTGGACGTATAGATCCATTCATTTGGAGTGAATGAAAAACATATTAGGATTGAATGGTGTTATCTTTACATGGAAAGAAGGCGTTGGGGTTGCACGTGAACAGCATCATGCCCCCACACAGCAGCAGTGTGACCCATTGGAGGGCACCACCCGTTTTGCCTGCATTCCCAAAGATGCTACCCTTGTGGGGGCATGGTGCCGTTCACGGGCTAAGTGGATGGAATGAGGCAGCTAGCTACAAGATAAAAAAACATGAAAGCACCAAAACAAGATAATAATTCACTTCAGGAATTTAAGTCACAGGAAGATGAAACATGCCCCGTGAACGTACAATAGTGGCTTTGCCTGTCTGGTAGAGCAGTTAGTGCACGTCACCTTGTGTTGGGACGTTGCAAGTTCAAAACCCAATGGTACCCCTGTATAACTGGTGGGGTGGTGGGGTTCTGCCTAACCCCAGATTGCCTATCAAAAAAGGCACAAAATTATCAGGGGTCCTTTACATGTGGACTAATGGACGATACTTGAACCAAGGATTTTTAACCTTTACCTATATATAACTTCATTCTTACCTTCCAAAATATTATACTTTAAATTCTTTGGCCTTTGATGTAACATAACTTATCCTCTAGACAATTTAATTTACTTATTATAATCCTTGTGTTGATCTTCATTTGCCAAATAGATAAGTGATATGTGTGCTTTGCTAGATGTAATAAAATCCTTTTTGGCGGTTCTCTCTCTATTCATGCAATTGTTAGATATAGAGGTTAATGTCGATTAGCAATGACACAGAACTGTTTTATTTGGTGAGTAAAAGAATTGTTACCTGCACCTCTCCCACCATGATTTTCTTTACGACCAAAAAGAGCAAATGACAGTCCTCCCCATCTCATGCATGCATATCTTAGCGAACATAGTTCAATGGTGTCTAGTCACAACTATCTAAAAAAGGCCAAAACAAGTTCATGTGTTAAAACACTGTGCTGACATGCATTTCAATAATAACAGTCAAGACCAACTAAAATACCTTAGAACCTGCCAATATTGTAGGTTTGTCTTTATTAGAGTGTAGTCATGGTTTCGTTTCAACTTTAGAGATGCATGTGAAGACTAAGAGTAGCTTTTGCCTAACACAACAAAATTTTCACATAAATATATACATGCCCCAACACAAGGGTTCCATGATTTGCTCTATAGAAAGAACTCATAGATCATTAAGCACATCATTAATCCCCCCCCCCCCCCCCCACTACCAAACAAAATTTACTAACAAAAATGATAATTGTAAGCCATAGCCGAAATCAAACTTTTTTAATTCATTGTTAATTAATCTATGTGTTTATGTATGACACAAGGATTAACAGTCTTTCATTGTAATAAAAAATATCTTAAGCAATAGAATATTTATAGAGACCGAAACCCTACAAAATTGATTGACATGGATGATAATGGCAAATACAGCCTCTCTGCAATAGTTGGGGACTCCAAAATAAAAACTAGAGAGCATAGTGTAAGCTTCTAACAAGATTAAGAAAGTCTAATACTATGAGATATTCCTTATTATATAGGTTTTTTTGTAAAAGTGAGCACCCGATCCATCGAACACATGGTGCATTAGATCAGCCGAAGGTCATTTTTTGCAGAACTAGCGTGTGCAGTGTTGGATATGACATGACCCAACGGTGCGTGCATGTTGAATTTGTTTCCCATATTCGGGTATAGGCAGCTACTACGGATGCAAATGGGTAGCATTCATAATGGGAGGTTTTGTTGGGTCCTGTGTCAAGCTGAAGGCTGAACGGCCATGCACTACAAAATAATCAGACCTTTACTGGCACACTAAATTAAAGCCAGTAAAACTATGCCTAGCACCAGCAGTTACTGGCGTTAATGCATATATAACGCTAGTCAATGGGTTTTTACTGGTGCTAAAATAGCATCAAAATCACATTTTCTAGCACTAAAATAATGTTAAAGAAAATGCCTTTTTTGGTACTAAAATAGTGCCAAAAGATGCATTTACATGCGCAATAAAAAAGTATGCTAGTAGTAAAAGTGGCTAACAAAAAAAATACTATAATAACGTAGTATACTAAAATAATTCAGAGTTCTAATTTATCAAAAACTTTAAAATCATAAATCATACTTGAAAAAATCCTCTAAAAATGCAAACAACCTGAAATAAAAACTTTAAAAATCTTACTTCAAATGCAAAACCTCAAAAATCTAAATCATACACGAGAAAAAAATTAGATTTAGCAAAATTAGCAATTAAAACACAAAATTTCTAAAATCTAAATCATACATAAAAAAAATCAGATTTCACTCAAAAATTTTATAAAAATATAGATTAAAATACAAAACCCCTAAAATCTAAATCATACATAAAAAATTTAAATTTATCATGCATTCGCTAAATAAATAATAAAAATATAGATTAAAATATAAAATCCTAAAATCTAAATCATACATGAGAAAAAAATAAATTTAATATACTTTTACTTACAAAATTATAAAAACATGAATTAAAATGCAAAACCACTAAAATCTAAATCATACTTTAAAAAAAGTTGAATTTAAAATGTATTCACTCAATAAATAATAAAAATATACATCAAAATGAAAACTCCTAAAATCTAAATCTTACATTAGAAAAAATTAGATTTATTATATATTTACTTAATAAATTATAAAATAATAATTAAAATGGAAAACTCCTAAAATCTAAATCATACTTGAAAAAAAATCTAATATAACATGCATTTACTAAATATATTATAAAATTAGCAATTAGAAAACAAAACTTTTATAATCTAAATCATATATGAGAAAAAAATTTAATTTATCATGCATTCACTCAATAAATAATAAAATAATAATTAAAATAAAAGCCCCTACAATCCAAATCATACATGAGAAAAAATTAGACATAGCATGCTTTCACTAAAAAAATTACAAAAATATTGATTAAAATGCAAAACCTTTAAAATCTAAATTATACTTGAAAAAATTAGATTTAGTATGCATTCACTCAATAAATAATAAAAATATGAATCAAAATGCATAACTCCTAAAATTTAAATCATACATGAGAAACAATAATCGGTTTTAGCATGCATTCACTCAAGAAATTATAAAAATATCAATTAAAATGCAAAACCCTTAAAATCTAAATCATACTTAAAAAAATCAAATTTAGCATGCATTCACTTAATAAATAACAAAAATATGGATTAAAATATAAAACCCCTAGAATAAAAATCATATATGAAAAAAAATGGATTTAATATATATTTACTCAAGAAATTACAAAAGTAGCAATTAAAATTCAAAACTATTAAAATCTAAATCATACTTGAAAAAAATAGATTTAGAATACATACACTGAATAAATAACAAAAATATGGATTAAAATATAAAACCTCTAAAATCTAAATCATGTATAAGAAAAAAATTTAGATTTATTATGCATTCACTTAAGAAATTTAATAAATAATAATTAAAATGCAAAACCCCTAAAATCTAAAGTATACTTGAAAAAAAATCAGATTTGGCATGCATTTACTTAATAAATAACAAAAATATAAATTAAAATACAAAACTCCTAAAATCTATATCATACATAAAAAAAATAAATTTTGCATGAATTTACTAAATAAAATATAAAATTAGTAATTAAAATATAAAACCCTTAAAATCTAAATTATACTTGAAATAAAAAATTAGATTTAGCATGTACTCACTAAATACCTTGGGTGAGGCAGTGGTGGTAGACAATCAAACAAGGCCGGGCGATGGTAGTGTGGTCAATGAACACAAAGAGAAGTTGAGAGAGATGAAGAGAACACACACACATAGAGAGAGAGAGCAACACCCTAAAATCCTGAACTTATAAATTTTAGGAAAATTTTAACAATCAATCCTTTTTCAGAGTTGAAAATAATAATTCAACAAAAGATAATGTTTGAAAAGAACAAGTCGGCAAAGCTTGAGCAGATTGCAAGCGAAATTCCCATCCAATAAATTTGGTTTACATCTCCATACATACATTCAAAACCATGAAGATTAAAAACAAGGTTTTATATAGAAAGAGTTATTACAAAAAAAACCCTTGTACAAAATTAAAAAAAATATGCTCAAGAGCGAATAACAAAAAAAATAAATCATTGATATCATCATGTTATCATGCCGATGCCTGCAATTTCAGTCAATTTGTCACCTGTATCTCATAAAATGAGCCAGACTCATGAAAGCCTAGTAGATGCATCAATACTAGACAAGACTCACATATGCATTATCATATTTCACAATATTCGATTTTAAGAGAAGAAAAGTAAACAAGATAATCTTGTTTCGATAATTAACAACATGTGAGTACTCACAAGACAATACGTAGAAACAACTGAGATTGTTCAAGGGTTTATTATTTTATGTAAATTATAACCCAAACGACTAGCTGAATCCGCTCCAAAGGAGACGGTTTCAGAGACCGAGAGAAGGTTTTTTAGAGACGAGAACAACAGGAGGATGTATTCGAACTTCTGTAGAAGTCAATGGGATCTACCACCTAGGATAATATTTGGTAGCCTAGTCCCCTAACTCTGATAACTGGGGACACCAGGCCATTGCTACTCGAGGAGCATGGTTATTGATAACTTATCCATCGAAGTTTGTACCTCCTATCATCTCTCTTGACAGAATCAATTAATGAATGGGTACGTCATATCTTATTTTATCTGATAACTCATTCAATATGCTCTGCTCTTTTAAACTCAATCGATCATCTTTCCTATGAAGCCAATCATCTCTGTTTACGTGATTTTTTCATAACTTGGTGCATTGTCACACAACGAGGTTTGTCACAAACCTCAAATCCATTCATCGTCGTACGAGCATGTTGTGTATGTCTGATAGTACTACAATGATGAGAATGAGATTGGTTTCACAGAAAGAACCCTTAATCACAACACTGAAAATCATGATTTTTGGCACCTTAGGCTGGAAGAATATCCGAGTTACTCTAGATACAAAAAGAAGGTCCTGACGTATGCATGATCGAAGACTACAAAGTCAAAGTCTTTTCATTATGTTGGTTTAAAGAGAAGACTCAGTTGTGAATGCCTGAGTCATGAAAATCTCAACTTATATTGGAGTCTAAACTAGGTTGGAAGGGTGTTTCGAAGAATACTCCAATGCTTAAGAAATGTCCGACAAGAATAGACACAACAACTTTGACATATAAGACTTATTTTGTTCATAGGATAAACAACATATATGTATGTTGAATATCACTAACATGCGAATGTAAAACACTTATTTTATTTTATGAGACATCGGGACATGCAAACTTGAAATCTTCCATGAAAAACCTTTTGAAGATTAAAGTAGGGATGCACAAATCTACATATTTAAATAAATACTACCATAATTTAAGTAAGCAAGAGTAGGAAAAACTACACACTCTAAACAAATGCATGCGTAATTGAAATAGAGCAAAAGTACACAAAACTACATATCCTCTATAGTTACATATATGATACATATATATTAAAGAAGAAGTGTGTGCACATAATAGCGTGGCAACAAATTAAATAGCGTAGAAAAGGGCCCAGAGTGTAAAACCACACATCAGGCTAAATGAATTGCATAAGCAAGGCCCGATGTACGAAATTGTACATTGGGCTAAGTAAATTGCATAAAGCAAAAGTCTATGCATGTTACAATGTGCCGACAAAGTAAATAACGTAATTTAAATGGGACAAAAATATGCAAAACTGCATTCTTAAGTTAAAAGCGTATATATATATTTGACATAAATATAATATATATATAAATATATATATATATATATATATATATATATATATATATATATATCGGAAATATTCCACCATCATCATATGCAACTTTCCCCTACATCAGAGATGGTCCGAATCTTTGACAATTCCAAACATAGGTTATCAATTTGTTTGTGCCTTGATATGCATGTCAGAAGTATGAAGTCTCGTCCATTGTGTTGCAGTCAAAAAAAATTTATTGCACTGCGTAAGGAACGAGGTTAAGTTTTTATAATAGTGGCAGATGTGATGATCACATTATAGGGATTGAACCTGAACCTAGTTCGGGTTGACTAGACCGAGCCAGGCAAACAAAGCATAAAAAGAGTCGGTTAGGTTTGGTAACAACCGTTTTGACTAGGTTCAATAGAGTAGAGCTTGGTTTGACCGAGTCAGGATTAGTACGAAAAATTAATCGAGATGAGTTCGACCTTTGCCAAACTCAGCTCGGCTGAGCCAAGAAAAAGGCAGCCTGATGTTGCCTCTTGATTGAGCCAAGATCGGTTTAAGAAGACTGAGTCAGCATAAACCAAGAGTGAAAGACATGGCCTAGTTGAGCTCGGCTTACTAACCGAGTTGTCTCGGTTATAAAAACATGGACCGAGCTGAGCTCGGTGCTAGCTGAGCTTAGCTCGACAAAGCCAAGCATGTAGAAGCAGTAGTTGCTGCTGCTGCTCAAGCGAACAGGGTAGGCTCAGTGGCCAGGCCGAGTCGGCTTAAGCCAAGGGTGAAAGCCATGACCTAGCTGGGCTCGGCTTACTAACCAAGATGGCTCAATTATAAAAACATGGACCGAGCTGAGCTTGGTGCTAGTCGAGCTTAGCTTGACAAAGCCAAGCATGCAGTAGTAACAGTTGTTGTTGCTGCTCGAGCGAATAGGGTGGGCTCAATGGCCAGGCTAAGCCAAGCATGGCCCCCAATGAAATAGGATTGGTTTAAACTAAGCTCAGCTTGATAAGCCCAAGAGAATGGGGTTTAAGGCCGGCGGCCAGGCCACTGCCTCTAGTAGTGACTGTCGCTACCAGCCCAAGGTCCCAGCTCACCCTTGGCGACACAGAGAGACGAGAGAGGCAGAGAGGGGGAGGTACAATGACAGCGTGAGTGCCATCGTGTTTTCTTCTGCCCTTGGCAGAGATACCTGCATGCCCTTGGTGGCACGACAGGGTGCTGGGAACTTGATCTCAACTCAGGTTCACCAGGACCAGCCACCACCATTTGGGGTGGTTGGTACAAGGCAGGGCAAGGAAGAGACCCTCCCTTGCGGCGACAAGAACAACCGAGGTTGTTGTTGTAATGGCTGCCTTAAGCAGCCACATATAGAAGAAGGGGAAGAAACAGGGGAGGAGGCGGTACCCTTTTGTTGATCAGAGAGAAAGACCGCAAGGGGGAAGGTTTTCAATGTGTGTGTGTGGGGGGGGGGGGGGGGGAGGGGTGGAGAAATCAGGGGAAGAGAGAGAGAGAGAGAGTAAGCAGAGTCAGGGAGAGCATGCAATTTAAAAATAAAAAACCCCCCATAGGGGGTTTAAATAGGGAGACAAGAGGGGGGATGTCGACATTCCTTGCTCGGATCCGATTGGATCCAATCTGGATTTGACCCAAGGCTTTGGGTTTGAGACCCAAATTTGGATTGGGTTGGATCCAGTAGGACCCAACTCAATCCTCTATAATATATATATATATATATATATATATATATATATATATATATATATATATATATATATATATATATATATATATATATATATATATATATATATCCAAAAAGCCAAAAATGATATTTTTAATTTAGATCTTTTGAAGATTAAAAAAAAAACAACCTTAAAAGAGAAGTTTTTAAGGAGTTTATAGTCGGATCGAGTCACTATTGGATTCCAATGCCAATTCGTGTATTTGTGTTTTTAATTGGTTTGGGCTCAATTTTGGACTCCTAATCAATATGGATTTTTTTTTATTCAAGTTGATTTGAGGTTGGATCCCTACCTTATTTATCCAGACTTATGCAATTTTGGTTTTTGAGTGCTCTGGATCTCCTCAGAGCTCCATTCTCTCTTTTATATATACTCTGAACCAGGATCAGGTCCACTAAATGGGTCCAAGCCCTTGTTATAAGCTTTATAAGCTCGGATCCATATTAGATCCAAACATAATAAACCCAGAGATTCATGAAATCTTTTGAGTGTCAAAAGTACCCTTAAAACTGAGTTTCTTGGATGTCAATCTGTGTGGATCTTCTATTGAGATCCAGATTCATAATGTGTTTGATAAACCTTCAAACCTTTTTAACATCCAAAAGTTCATTGATTTATTCATGATTGATGAATTTCATAAAAATACTGAAATTAAACACAAAAAAATTGTGGACTTTACAGAGAAGAGGAGAGCTTCAATCGACAGTGGTGGTCAGTGAACACACACACACACACACACACACACACACACACACACACACACACACACACACACACACACACACACACACACACACACACACACACACACACATATATATATATATATATATATATATAGAGAGAGAGAGAGAGAGAGAGAGAGAGAGCATCGACCGACAGTGATGGTGGTTGGCTGGTGAACACAAAGAGAGAGATAGGGGGAGAGAGGGGGTGATGGTGGTCAGCGGTAAACACAGAGAGTCCATACTAAATACAATTTTTTTTATCCATGTCTTTTTACTGGCGTACTTTATTTGTGCGCCAACCTTTTTTTACTGGCACTAAGCAAAATAGCGCCAATGAAATAGGAATAACCCCCCAAAGAAAAAAATTCAGTTTTTTTGTCTTAAATGCCAAATTACTGGCACACTTTGTGTGTCAATTTTTTTTTTCTGGCGCACATGTTTGTTGTCTCAGAAAAAATTATTTATACTACAACACTCACTGTTTATGTAGGCCAGAAAAAGTTTATTATACTAGTGGAGTATAATTTGCACCATTATAACTCACTTTTTCGCTTAGCCCTAAGTAACATAGCACTAGTCTGTAAAAGAGGTTTTTCTTTTTTGTAGTGATGCTAGATCAAATCCTAATCCTGCTGGTTGCTGTTGCTTTATTATGGTTGGGGCTCCTACGGCTTGGTGATTGTGTCCTCAACCTGGAGTTTTACATGAGAGGCAAGCCCATTAAGTGGCCCAGCTGTTCCTGATCCAATTCCTAAGTATCATAACCGTTTGCATCCCTAGTCCCTACTCATAAGCAATACCTGGGCTAACTGTATTAGCAATTCCCCCATACGTATTACTAACGAAATCAATAAGACTTGCTCATTCGCGGATATACGTGTGCATGAGAAAGAGCCCAAAGTTGTCTTTGATTATTGGGCCAATAGCTATGATCAGATTGTGTATCTCTGTCACCAGATTATGGTATGATTCTTCCTGCTCTTGAAAGCCAAGATAAAAAGAGTAATTTGTACTACTCAGTCACTTGGTTGTACTAACTCCGCCTGTGTAGTTATACACTGCCGGTCCCAAGCCCGGATAAAGGAGGAGGGTTGCGGTAGGCCTGTGACAGCCAGCATAAAAACTTTGTCATATCCTATGAAAATGAACCAATATGAGAATTTCGTTGGGGCGTTCCCTACTGAGCGACGCGTTGTACTCTCTAGGCCCGGAGGCAGTGATAAATGTGCAAGGGTTGCTAGGTCGTCGCCCAGAAGCGACGCGTCACACCGGCGCCCGGGTGTGGTGTCAAATAGGCAAGGGTTCCCTCACTTTGTTGGACGGGTGGGGGTAAAGAAGTTAGTCCAAGACCATAAAATTAGGTTAGCCACTTGGAACATAGGGTCTTTAACTGGTAAGTTGGTAGAGTTAGTAGATGTTATGTGTAGGAGAAAGATTGATATTTTATGTCTTCAAGAGACCAAATGGGTAGGTGAGAAAGCTAAAGTGATAGAACCTTGGGGATATAAGATTTGGTATACAGGAATAAATAGGAATAGGAATGGAGTAGGGATTGTTATGAGTCGTCAGTTTATAGATAATGTAGTTGAGGTCCGTAGGAAGGGTGATAGAATTTTACTTATTAAATTAGTATTAGGTACGGATATTATTAATATTATTAGTGTTTATGCACCTCAAGTAGGTTTAGATGATTCCATTAAGCATCAATTTTGGGAAGATTTAGATGGAGTAGTACAAGAGACATCTTATGGAGAAAAGCTTTTCATCGGCGGTGACCTTAATGGACATGTAGGCATTAGTAGGGAGGGATTTGAGAATATCCATGGAGGCTATGGTATAGGAGAAAGAAATGAAAGTGGAGAAAGGATTTTAGATTTTTGTTTGTCCTATGATATGATCTTAGCAAACACTTGGTTTAGGAAGAGGGAGTCTCACCTAGTAACATTTAAAAGTGGGGTTAATACGAGTCAGATAGATTTTTTCCTACTTAGAAAGAGAGATAGGGGTTGTTGCATCGATTGTAAGGTTATACCAGGAGAAAGTGTAGCTACACAACATAGAGTCTTAATTTTAGATCTTAGAATTAGACAATGCCGCAAAAGGGATAGACATAGGATAGATCCTAGAATTAAGTGGTGGGCACTGAAAGGAGCTAAACAAGGAATGTTTGTAGAGCAGGTAGTTAAGGAAGTTGATTGGTGTCTCGAGGAGGATTCAGAATCAATGTGGAATAAGATAGCGGGTGGTATGAGAAAAGTAGCTAAGGAGGTATTGGGTGAGTCTAAAGGCGGTGCACTACTAGGTAAGGATACATCATGGTGGAACGAGGATGTCAAATTAGCTATTAAGGTTAAAAGAGAGTGTTATAGAAATCTAAGTAAGAGTCGTGATAATGAGAATTTGGAGAAGTATATGATAGCAAAGAAGGAAGCTAAAAAAGTTGTTCGAAACGCGAGGGCTAAGGTATATAAGGAGGTTTATGACAAGTTGGATACCAAAGAAGGTGAGAAGGATATTTATAGGCTTGCAAAGATGAGAGATAGGAAATCGAAGGATTTGGGTATGGTTAGATGTATCAAAGATGAAACGCAAAGGGTTTTAGTCAAAGATGAGGAGATTAAGGAGAGATGGAAAGATTATTTTGATAAGCTATTTAATGATAGTCATGCTCAAGATCTTGGAGACTTCTCCATTTCTTTTCATGAGATAAATCGTGACTTCATGCGCAAGATTCAAAAGAAAGAAATTGCAGAGGCTTTGAAGAAAATGAAATCAAGAAGGGCAGTTGGCCCAGATGGTATACCTATCGAGGCTTGGAAATGCTTGGGAGAGAAAGGTTTAGAATGGTTGACAAATCTTTTTAACTTGATTTGGCGAACAAATAAGATGCCTAATGAGTGGAGGAAGAGTACTTTGGTGCCTTTATATAAGAATAAAGGTGATATACAAGATTGCACAAACTATCATGGTATAAAACTCATGAGTTATACTATGAAACTTTGGGAGAGGGTGATTGAGTCTAGGTTGAGGAAGGTTGTCATGATATCGGAGAATCAATTTGGTTTTATGCCTGGAAGATCAACTATGGAAGCTATACATCTTCTTAGACAACTTATTGAAAGATATAGAGAGAGGAACAAAGATTTGCATATGGTTTTTATTGATTTAGAGAAGGCATACGATAGAGTACCTAGGGACGTTCTCTGGTGGACAATGATGAAGAAAAGTGTTTCTCTCAAGTACATTAGTATAATTAAAGATATGTATGAAGGAGTAGTAACCAATGTCCGCACTTGTGGAGGGGTGACAACCAATTTTCCGATAACGGTTGGGTTACATCAAGGATCTGCTTTAAGCCCTTTCCTATTTGCGATAGTGATGGATGAGCTTACGAGATCAATTCAAGAAAATGTACCGTGGTGTATGTTGTTTGCTGATGATATTGTTTTGATTGATGAGTCTAGAGCTGGGGTTAATGCTAAGTTAGAATTATGGAGACAGACATTGGAAGCTAGAGGTTTTAAGTTGAGTAAGAGTAAGACTGAATATATGGAATGTCGGTTTAGTAAGCAACGAAGTAGTGATGGGAGTGTAGTGAAGCTTGGTGAGCAAGATATACCGGTGAATGATTATTTCAAATATTTGGGATCCATCATTCAAAAGTATGAAGAAATTGATGGAGATGTAAATCATAGGATAAAGGTTGGGTGGATGAAATGGAAAAGTGCTACTGGAGTGCTGTGCGATCGTAGAATGCCATTGCGGTTGAAGGGAAAGTTTTATCGGACGACTATTAGACCCGCTTTACTATATGGTACGGAATGTTGGGCTGCCAAGAGACATCATATTCAAAAAATGAGTGTAGCTGAGATGCGGATGCTTAGATGGATGTGTGGAAACACAATAAAAGATAAGATTCGGAATGAAGAGATACGTAAGAAGGTAGGTGTTGCACCCATTGAAAATAAGATGCGAGAGAATCGTTTACGGTGGTTTGGACATATTCGGCGAAGGCCTAATGATGCTCCAGTTAGAAGGTTGGAGAAATGGGAAAATATATTAGTTAAAAGAGGTCGGGGTAGGCCTAGGAAGACTTGGATGGAGATGATAGGAAAGGATATGAATGCTTTGAACCTCACCGAGGACATGGCGTTGGATAGAAATGATTGGAGGAAAATGATTCATGTGGAAGACCCAAAATGAATTTCTTTTTTGGTTCATATCGCTGACCCCAATTGTTTTGGGATGAAGGCGTAGTTGTTGTTGTTGTTGTTGTAGTCACTTGGTTGTACTGATGCACTCAATCTATTATTTTTAGACAAAAAGTGGTTGTATATGGTGTGCTATTTGGTCGGAGGTGTTGCTTGATTGTAACTTGCCCATGCATCTCTTTTTAATCTTTCCTACATCCAAGATGATAGGTTAGCTAGGGTCTGATCAAGTATGGTTGGTGGGTCTGAGATGCTAAAAGGGTAGATGTGAAATGATGAGATTGTCATAATCTCACGAGAATTTGTGTTTGCATGCATGCATATACAGGTGCACGTGAATGGCTTGTAGAATGTCTACCGGTTGGGCATCTTATATCATTTCTATATATTCATAATTGTCCTAACCAGATATATGACAATTTTACTGGCAGGTCTTTGATATATGATTATGTGAATGTATGGCAATTTTATTCTCCGGTCTTTGATGATTAAGATTGAAGCTGTAAAAGGTTTGTAGTTGAAATTTAAAAAAAGGAGACTTAGGATAAGTATTTGATCACATGAGATTCATTTTCTCATACACTTTAGAAAGTGAATCTCATTTGAATAGTATTTTAAAAACAACCAAACATAAAACTTTTTTTTAGCACAGAAGTCTAAAAAGCATGCAGACCTCATACAAAATAAGTTTGGTACAAAACTCTAAAAACGAGATTTAAAAAGTGGATATCATTTGTGCGAGATTCACTCTCTCATGAGGTCTCATGCCATTTTGAAAGTAAATATTTTTTGAACAGTATTTTCACTTTTCAAAAACACAGCCAAACCTACCCTTAACAAATACTTTTCAGTTTCATTTTATTTTTTTGCTTGTTTTTGGTAAATCTGACCCTATAGATATGATTTACATAGTCTGTTTTGAGAAGATCGACATTTGGATTTGGATTGCAATGTATGAGTGGGTTTCCCAGCAATGCAAAAATCACTGGTCATAAACGCTATAAAACTTTTTGACTCATAAAAATGTAATTTTCATAAAGAAAAAAAAACACGATCCAAAGATTTATTTGTAATAAATCGATCATACTGAACACATCTACAATGCCAGATTGAGTCAAAACAACTTGAATCATGAGATTCCAACTGAATTGTACACATACAGAAAATTGTAGCAAATATATTTTCAAAAAAGGAAAACCCTGGAAGTGTGGAAAAACCAAAAAAGTGTGGGAAACAATATCAAGTTAAGCAGTAGTTTAAAATGGATAAGACGGAACATATCAACATTTCTTTGTATATGGAAATAAAAGGGAAGCGTTTTCTAGAAGTCCGGATTGGGTGTCTCCAGCTGTGGATGAGGATATGGATCCACCAACAGCCCTAGCTATAATACTATTGGTTTCGTATGCATGTTCATTTTTGTACCTACTTCTCTCAAATTATTGTGCACTTATTTATTGCATCACATAAAAGGTTTGGTAATTTCATGTACCATTTCTAGTTGCCACTGTAAAAGCTTATGTTTAAAGCAAATTTTCTTTCTTTCCTTTTCCATATTTGATTTTGAGGTGTCAGGAGTAGGGGTGTCAACGGGTTGGTTTTACCCAGACCCGACTCGGACCAAACCGTATAGGGCCCGGGTATAGTGACAAATAAGAAGACCTGATTAAGACCCGTGTCCAGACCCAAAGGTTCGATTAATACATGGACCCGGGTATAGTTTGTGAAATTTTATACCAGACCCGGGCCCGATCCGAGTTCCAATTTAATTAGACCCACAATTTTTCAATGTAAAAAAATATTATTTTACTGGGTATGATCCAGGTCTGGTTCATGTAGTTTTTATCGGGTCCGGGTATGATTTTTTTATAGTATACCCGATTAAACCTGGGTCCAGACCCGATACCATACTCAAAAATCTGGTCTAAGTCTGGTTCCACCTGGGTCAGAACCAAACCCCAGCCGTTGACACCCATAGTGAGGAGGATCAAAGCCTATATCGTGACGACTACGGTTGTTGCGATGCAAATCTTGTGAGGTTTCTTCAACCAAACAACAAAAAGTAAGTGAGATATCCATGTCATAAATGCAGCAGATGCATGGTACATTTCATGTGGGGCATGGAAAATATATTCAGCAGATTGATCAAACATGATTTTCCGATAGTAGGCACGCATTCCTTGAAAGGCATACTCAGGATTAGAACAGTGAACAGATTGGATGCTAGGTAGGTAGGAATCAATCCATGTCAACCAATCAGAGAAGGATCTGCCTAAATTAGGATTCTAAGCATTTCCTTATTAATGAAAACTACTGCATGAACATTTGGATCCGGTTCAGCCAAGGGTCAATCCTAACATCATTCAGACTTGAGTGGACCCAATGGTTGTCGCGGAGTTCCTTGCGAAGGTACTCGTGCCATGCTTCCCACCTTCCCCTCCCTCCTCCAAATCATGCATCCAGTAATTGACCGGTGCAGGTACTCGGCCTGATCATTGGATCTCCTCTTGTAGTGTTGTAGCTGAGACTGTGATAGAGGTGTCAATGGGTCAAGTTTGACCTGGACTTGATCCATACCAAACCCTATAGGGTCAGGGTTTGGTGATAAAGAAGCAGGTGCAACTAGAATCCAGGTCGGACTCAAAGGGCACGATTAATATATGGAGCTGTGTATGGTTTGTGAAATTTCATGCCAGACCCGGCCCAACCTGAGTTTTGATTATGATCAGCAATTTTTCAATGTAAAAAAGATATAAAAAAATTATTATTTTACCAGGTATGGTCCGTGTATGGTTCATGCGATCCTTATAGGGAACGGGTATGGGGAGTCTTGAGGTACATCTTTTGCTTATGATAAGATTTATCTTTTTTTTTTCAGGTGGAACCAAATCCCATGTGTCATCTAAATGATATAAAGTTACCTTCACATTTTTGGGCTAGCTCGTGCGGTAAAAGCATACTTGGAAAATATTTTAGATTGGATTTGATGGTCCCATCCTTCATCGTAGTGACCATGTGGTGATGATTTTGCACTTGTAATGGTTGCTCACTAGTTTCTTCTTTAGACTCACTCATAGAATTAACATCATCATTTGAGGGTTTACCAATCTGATTTTCATAGCTCTCACATTTTCAATATTTTGGTGGAGCTATATTTTCTATATGTTGAACGTAACCTCATTAGATGAATTTTTCAAGCTGGTTACTCAAGCTGCTTTGAACATCACAATTAAACATTCGATCAGCATCTCTAGCATGAGTCTAATTATGATTTGATCTGTTAAGAACAAATTTCCAGGTTGTTTAAAGAGAACAATTTTTTCATCAAATACAAGTCTTGTCATAAATACACGTTCTGTTAGTGGATATGGACACCTATATCCTTTGTTCTCCAAAACAGGTAAACACAGAAGGCAATAAGGTTCAAACTTATTCTTCGCATAATCCCTTAGGTAGGGAAAAACAATTCACCCAAAAATTCTGAAGCATGACTATTCAGATCTTACGTGGAACAACATTTCATATGGTGAACACATATCTACAATTAATTTTCGTACTGTACGACAAAAACGATGTGTTTCCCAAAATCTCCTACAATTTTTAAAATATGCCCGATCTTCAAATTCGCAAATTTTTGGCTTTAAATTAGCTTTTTTACCCTTCACAAAAGTGGATTTTCTTCAAATATGTAAATTTGCTCTCAAATATGTAAATTTTCTCTTAAATATACAAATTTTCTCTTGCACATTTGTTAATGTCTTCTTGTGCCCCTTATGCACTTTTATTAAAAGGAGGCTCACACATTTTTGGTACACTCCCAACTATGAGTTGCGAAGGTCCCCAAAATATATGCACCTTTTTTAACTAAATACTCACACATTTGCGAGTTCTTGACCTTTGCACGCAAATATCCTCACACATTTGCGTACTTCCTTCTGCTTGTGCCCCTTATAAGATTTTAGTAAAAAGCGTTCGCACATTTTGGAGACCTTTGGAATTCATGGTTGTGAATGTCGTATTGTATTTACAAATTTCAAGACATGTCAAGCAAAGGGCCTCATACATGATATACACAAAAGTGCCACTAAATGTAAAAAAACCTTTAGCGGTGCTTCAAAAGCATTGTTAAAGCCTTCAGCGATGCTTCAAAAGTGAATGTCCTCAAAATGTGCAAACCTCTTTTGTGAATGTTCTCACACATGTGCAAAGCTCCATAAACAATGGCATGGGCAAGAGGACATTTGCAAATATAGTACAACATTTGCATATTTGGGAGAAAACTACATATTTAAGAGAAAATTCATATGTTTAAGAGAAAATTCACATATTTGGGAAGAAATTCTTATATTTGGAAAAAAATCCTTATATTTAAGAGGAAATTCACATATTTGGATATTTGAGAAAAAATTTACATATCTAAAAAAAAATTGTTTGTGCGAAGGGTAAAAAGGTTCTTTTATAACCAAGAATTTGTGAATTTGGACATCAGACAGATTTCAAAATTTATAGAACATTTCAAAAAACATTTTATTTTTTGTGTATAGTACGATCATTTTTCGTATCTAAAATTCTAGTGGAAGCTGATTGCTTAGCCAAATGAATGTAGTGAAGGCCTCTATCCAAAATTGTTTGGATAGATGAGCATGGAACATCAATGTTAAGCCCAACTTAGTCAAACTATGATGCTTTCGTTCTACCATCCCATTTTGCTCGGACGCTTTTGAAAGCCTTAAGCCGAGTGAGGTCAGTGTCAGTGTAAGAAACATTTTATTTGTAATATAGAAAGAAAATGTTGCGTGTCAGGCAAAGATAACATGAGAGAAATGTGACTTTCTTTCATGTCTTTTAGGCCCATTTTGATTTTTGATACCTTTGAATGATTTTTTAAAATTTTATAGAAAGCTCGTGGGGCAAATACCAGGAGTCCTCTACCTCTTATGGGTTCATGATAGGGTGGAGTTGCCTTAATAAAGCTTTAGGCTAGAGATATCCTTCCTAAAATGATCAATTGAGACTTTCTGCCCTAGTGAGGAGAGTCAGGTATAATTCGGTCACTGAACAAAGCTTTATGGGTATTCTTCAGACTCAAGATCCCTATGGCTAGACTCTTCAGTGCATTATGATGCATGCAATGATATGTAATGAGATTCATATATTCGTAATAGAGTGGGTAGTCTATGATAGCTATGAATGATTGATCATATAAGGTCATGGATTTTTTTGCACTTTTTTTAAAAATTAAAACATTTCTAACAAGTTGATTCATACATGTGAGATTTTTACACTTAGACTTTTCTCCTTTGAGGTTGCTATAAAATAGCGACACTCGACTTCATTGGAATTTTTTTTCTCTAATTCTGCCTTGGTTTCAAGAGACTAGTTATAGGAACACGGGATTAAGTCTTAAGCATTTTTGGTAGGTCCAAAGGTTCTCACTATGGCTTGGACTTTGAAGGACTAGAGTTCGGGTGAGAATACGCTCAGGTACTGATTCTGCCCCTAGGTAAGTCTCTTTCTAGCCTTGACTTTTATCAAGCAAGAGGTTTATTCCTTTCTTTTACCATCCCTAGAATTGAGATCCGGCAATCATAGGTTTCATGATCACCCAATCCAGGAGGGATGCCCCTATTTATCCAACCTCTGTCTCCAAGAACACCAGCCTCCATATCGTAAGTTTCAGAGGTAAGTATTGGCTTTTTCTTAGCACACACATTTGTTTTCAATCCTTTCCCTGAATGTTGCTTTTCATGACCGAAGCCTGTCACCACACCATAGTCCTAGGAGTAAGTATTAGCTTAAATGCATTGCTATTTTTTATGCATGTTTTTTTAATAATTTTCTATTGAGATAGAAGAAAAGGCCTCTCTAGAGTTAACCTATGAGCAAATCAGCATCGAAGGTATTCACGACCTTACTCTTTTCCTGGAGAGTTGGTCACCTAGGTGAGCTTTCGAAGGCTTTACATTTATGTATTGATAATAATCTTGTGCTTCTATAATTCATCCTTATAGACTCATGAGATGAAATTATTGGATTAAAATCTCTTAGCCTAATTGTGTCACTTTCTTATTTTCTTCTAAGAATTGGATGTCCTATGTGATAGACTCCTATGTGCAGGAATACAACTGAGGAAAAAACCATTTTAATGAGAGCTGAATCTGTTTTGAGAGAAGATTCATGACCTTTAATGATTAATGCAATGATATGCCTAGCATTATGATGAAGTTATATCCTCTTCCTATAGCTATTAGAGTCAAGGTGAACTGAACTACCAAGACCATTGTGGGTCTTGCCGAACGAGGTCAGGCTAGTGTCTAGGACAACTTGGATGTCGAGATTGTTTGGGTCTCGCCGAATGAGGTCGAGCAAGTGTCCAAAGGTAAACTAGGCTTTCAAGATCGTTTAGGTCTCATCGAGCGATGTGAATCCGGTTTGAGATGTAATGTTTAGATGCTTGACTACTAGAAGTTCCTTCTTGTATGAGAGGCTTGAACTTTGGATGGCTTTGCAATATCCTATCTCTGTGTTTTGGATGGGTTGAAACTCTTTTGACTTACCCCCACATGATTTTGACAGAAAGGCATAATTGAGAAATAGTTTGACAAAAGCTTTCTTAGTCTCGTTAAAAGGAATAGCATGCTCTTGCAACGAAGATGATAGCTTGGATCCCAAGAGAATAAAATATTTTGGGATTTTCTTGGCTTTTCTTATTTTTTTTAGATTTTAAGAACTTTTTCATTTTTTGATTTTTTTTTAGTTTTTCGAAATATTATTTTACAGAATTCAGGCTTTTAAAGGTTTACATGGGGTTGTGGCATAACGATCCATGCAAGAGGGCTTTTTTTCTCCATACCATTGCAATTCTGCCCTAACTTATAGTCGCCTTTTTTCTAAGCATGTCAGCCTTTTTTAGAAGTTGAGGAAGAAGAGCTCGAGTGGCTACTTGACTTCTGTGAGCCAAAACTGAGTTGATGCAAAAGAAATACCAACCCTGTATTATCTGAAGCAATTGGGTTCTCTATAGAACTGATGATGGATGACCCCTGTCTAAAGTGATTCTTTAAGACCCATGAGAGCTTTTCCTTTTTATCCTTTTTATGTTCAGGTCCTTTATAGCCTAGACCTTGGGTCTTTGCTTTTGGCACTACTGAGATAGGCTCTCTTATGCCCTATTAGCTTTTTTTCAGTTCCTGAAAAGGTTGGTACCCCATACGCAAGGCGATTTTTCATCCATTGCCACATTTTCACACATGCGGGTATAAAGAGTGACTCTTGAGGTGAGAATCATCTATCTTCCCTCTATACTTGAAGTCCTCAAGCTTTTTAGGAGGTCCATAATTGATGCTTGGTCCGAACTGAATGATGCCTCATTCATCACTGAGCCTGGGGATAGGGTCACCTTCTTCTTACTAGATTTGGGCTGAGAAGTGATCTGATGAGGCATTAAAGGTCATACTCACTTCAGAACTTTTGACTGACAAGTCTTCCTTGGACGTGCAATTTGACTCACATCATTTTTTGGATGACTCTTTTTAAGAGAGAGTACAAGGAGACTATCCATTTTTTTGTCAGTGTCTCTGTGATAGGATAATGTGGGAGAAACCCTGGTGTAATTATTGTCTAGAGGATTCAAACAAATTGCACTTATTTGATGAGACTCTCATGATATTTCTTGGTTCTTTCCTGAAATCTGCCTTCCTTATACTCTCATCCCTCCTTGATAACACATTTATAGAGTTACAGGAAATTGCTGAGGACTAACATTGCATGTGAGGACTTAAGGAATGCAAATCATTGAGCTGGCAACTGACCTTTGCTTTATAGTTTTTCTGAGAACCAATTCTCCGTTTGTTCACAAGCCTGGACTTCTTCTTCTGAATTATGATTTGAAAAGGGCTCTTGAAAAATGCCCAGGTCATTGTTGTTCTGGTTCTGTGGTTCCTCATCAACTAATAACTCGTCACTCTCAATATTGTCCTAAATGATGTGCTTGAGGACATAACACTCTTTAGTGTCATGGCCCACCACCCTATGAAACCGACAATACTTGTATGGGTTCTTACCCTTCATCTGCAGGGGGTTTGATATTTCAGGCAATATAATCAGACTATCCTGTAACAACAAATCCAAAACCTGTGATCGGGTTGGTTTGAACCTTGTGAACCTCCTCTTTCGGGTCCACTTTGGATTTCTGTTATACCCACCTTCCTTCCAGATCTATTTGTTTGGGGCACCTCTCTAGTTGCCTCCCCTCTGGCTTTGCCTCTAATCTGGGTGACCATGCTTCTGGCCTTGGTTCTGACCTTGTTTGGAGGTTTGGATGGCATTGACTTGGGCTTTGGATAGTTTTAACCTCTTGCTAGCCATGTTGTTTTTACTGCTTTTCAGAAATCCGTTATATACCCCTCTCTTAATGCTTACCTCGAAGGCGGTAGCCTTCTTAATGAGCTCGGCATAAGTCTCCACCTAAGCCATGCTGGTCAGGCTCCTCATGGGTTGTGAGACATTATTCATTATTATGACCAACGCAGGTGAGTCTAAGATCGACTCCTTCATCTTGCTGGCCATAGACCTCCATCACTTTATAAATTTGTGGGCACCCTCCTCCTTCTTCTTGAGGTCATACAATTGGTTGATGGTTGGTTGAGCCTCCACGTTAAAACAGAATCGCTCCATAAGCATGTTGATAATTTGCTTGAACTCTCGAATGTTCTGGAGATTTAGGGTGAAAAATCATTTCAAGGCCTCTCCTTTTATGCTTCAGGGGAACTAATTGATCAATCTCCTATCGTTGTTTTGATATTTAGCTATACTGAGTATGAATAAGGACAAGTGAGTCTTCGGGTCCCCATCCTACTGAACTTTAGAAATTTAAAAGACATATCATCATCGCTCTCATACCTTTTGAGTAAAAAGTTTTTCATTGAGTATTCTCTTTGGTCCATGTTCATATATCTCATTCTTGACGTTAAGTTATGGACCATGTCTTCTAGTAATCTGATTTTTTTGTTCAATTCGGATTATATGGTTTGGACTGGATGGGTCGACCTAGAAATGTGGACTCTCCAATTGGACACTTGGGACTCTTCCCACTGACTGTACTCCTCTCGTGGCTCTAGAGTATGTTTGTTTCTTCTCCTGGTCTCTCTATTCTATCTCTCTTTATTTGTTTTTGTTTTTGTTTTTTTGTGGAGTACCTTACACATCGAGTGCGGACAATGGTGAAAATGAGTGACATTAGTGTTTTGAGTTTTTATCAGCATAGTAGTTCAAGTATATCAGTTTTGTTTGCTAATGGCTTACTAATTTGTAAGGCAAGTCAGAAATCCATTGGCTCTATTGCCGATATTCTAAAGGAATTTAAGAGGCACTCAGGTATGCGGGTTAATCAAACTAAATCCTAGTTCATTCTGGTGTGCATAGACCATGAAATAAATGAGTTTATGTGCTATGTTGAGCTGGCAGATGGCTCTTTTCCCCTGAAATGTCTCGGTTTGCCCATTTTTCAAGGGAAATTACATACCTCTCACTGTCAAGATTTGGTGACTAAGATTACAAATCGGTTAGAAAGTTGGATGGCGAAGGTTTTGTCATATGCTGGTAGGCGCGGCATTATTCATCATGTATTGGCCAATATAAGTTTTTGGCTTTTATCCTTCCGTCTTCCTCTAGTTGTTTTGAAGTTAATTGAAAAATCGCTAGCCAATTTTTTATGGAGTTCTGTGGAGGAGATTCATCATCTCATCAAGTGGGGGAAATTGTGCAAGCCTTGTGTTGAAGGGAGTGCTGGTTTTATTTCCTTGGAAGACATGAATAGGTCTAATATGGCCTACTTGGGATGCTCTGTTCTTGTATAAGATTCTATGTGGGATAAGTTTGTGAGAGAGAAGTACCTTAGGAAAAATAGTATGTGGATTGTTCGTTCTTTCTCTCGTGGCTCGTGGGCTTGGTGGGGGATTTGATAGGGCTGGCAAGCTATTCAACAGTGTGTGTCTTGGCAGGTTGGGGACGAAATTGGACAGACCCATGGCATCATCCAATCCTTCTTTCTCTTATTAGAAGAGGATTTTGGGGCTATTGAATCTTCTTTAGGGATGTCTGTTCAACATGTTTTGATGAATGATGAGACTTCTAATTGGCTGAGCAATATTATTCCTTCTTATGTGGATCTCAATCGGGTTATTCTTAGTTGCCATGAGGATGTTCTCCTATGGAAAGGTGCTAGACCAACTACCATCTCGAGAAGATTGATTAGAGAGGAAATTAGGGTCAGTGCTCTTATTGATCCTTGGCGTAAACTCATTTGGCAGCAGGAATGCATTCCAAAAAAACTTAGATTCTCTTTTTATGTTGCGAGAATAAGATTCTTACACAGCAAAGATTACAGAGGTTCGGCATTACTTTGGCAAATCGATGCCATCTCTGTCAAAAAGATACAACAGATACCAATCATCTCTTTATTTCATGTCAATTTACAACAATAGTTTGGAGATTTATTGTTGCAAAATTTTGTAGGCATCGTAGTCCTTGTACTATTGTCATTGATGAACTTAAATGGTGGTTTTCATGTTCCTTTCAGTATGAGTGGTTTAACATTTGTTGGAAACAGGTGTATCACAAAGTGATTTGGAAAATATGGTATATTCGTAACTCTATTTGTCATAAATCAATTGAGTATTCCATAAGAAGAGCCAAGCGTGAGGTGTGGGCTTCATGTGTTGATGTGTTTTGGAAGCTGAAGTAGGATAAAAATCAGAAGCTATTGCTGAAACTCTGGTCCCATATAGTCATTATTCCCTTGCCTTGGCTACCACCATCTGGAGAATCGTTGCATATTCCCATTGCTACGTGGATTCAGGGCACTTGTGTGAAGTTGGCTTATAGTCTGAGATGTTGGGAAGTACCTCAGAATTGGGGTTTCCTTCTATAGGAGTGATCTCATCTTTCCTGAAATGGCAGCCATGGCTAAGATAAAAAATAATTTTGAGGTGGGTGAAGCCAAAATTCTTGTTTTGTCTCCTAATGATACTTTGGCTGGCCCAGCTTAGAAGTGCAGTGGAAGGAAGGAAGAGGATGGATACTGCAAGTTTTTCATTCTTTCGATGTGTGGATAAATTTGTTATAGGTCAAGCTGTGATTGCTCTTTCGAATGGTCTTTTGCTTTTTTACCCCCTTCAGTATGGAGATGAGGTTTGGTCATTGGTGGAATGGGATGTCCAGCAAGTTTGCAATCTGCACTTAATTTTATTATATTCTTTGTATAGTTAAGGATAAATCCATCGTGCCAAATATGGACCCTACTACAGTCAATCTCAAGGATGCAACACCAGTCGTGAGCCTCATTGAGATCAATCCTGAAGGATATCTCTCGTCAAAACAAGAATCAGTTATCTCTCAAGATTTCGAAAGGAAACAAATCTCACGATTAACTCCTATTGTAATCAAAATGATAATAAACTTTGTAATCTTGTATCCATCTCCTCTAATCTCAAGGAGAGAATATTGGATAGAGGATCCAACAATGCTGTAACTTAAGACATATAGTTGAACCTCTCTCTCTCTCTCTCTCTCTCTCTCTGAAGTTGTTGAAGAGAGAGTTTGTGGATGTAGGTTACCTTGTAACCGAACCACGTAAAATTCTGGTGTGTGTTCTAGTTTTCTTTGCTTAGTTTTGCTAGTTTAGTTGTGTGCAGTTTTTGTTCTCCCAGCTTATTCATCGAAAAAGAAAAAGACAAAACAAAACCATCTGAACTTACTCTTTGTTTGAAGAGTAAAACCAAGATTTCCATTTGCCTACTAGGAAAATGCTCCAACACTTTAATATGGGTGTGCACACAGAGGATCAATTCTATGATGTTTGAAAGATAGTGGGGCAATCATGCATTGCCCTAACCGTGTTAGCGGGCCTGTGGTACATTGAAGTTTTGAGTTACAAGTTATCTTTTAGAGACTATTTGAATGATGGGCCCTTATGGACGGATCCAGAATGCAGTGCACCTCGCCAAACTGGGATTCAAGTTACAAATGCGTCCTGCTTTGACAGAACTCCCATGTTTGATGGGGGGCATTGGGCCCACCAATGGTGGGATGTGCTCGTCCTCGTGGCCAACTGCATCCCACCATTCAAACACAACTTTAGATCCTTCATCACTTGTATCCATCACAACCTTCTCACTTGAATAAGGGGTCAGTCGTAGTAAATGGTGCTTACATAGAGAAATGGAAAAACAATGGGGCATGTACGCTCGAAGAAAAGCCGATTAATATACCGACAACACCCTTTTTACAAAGTAAGTGCATGACTTAATGCTCAAGATCACTAAACCTCTACAAGTATTCCATTGCATAAAGCTTAAATTCTAATTCCAAGCTTTAATGAATAATTAGGTCGACATTTAGTTGCAAAATTTGCTTATCTATAGAAATAACTGCTAATAAGCTAATAATTTGAGCCTTTCCATCGACAAAATGGGAATAAATTAACCAGCCGAGATTGGTATTCTTTTCCAAATCAATAAAGTCATGCAAAGAATCCTATCGCAGGGTGGTCCCAAGCCATAACTCTTGTTATGCCTCTTACACATATTGGCCCATAAAGTATCTAATCGGTGTATCCATCTCCGGCCATATAATAGCAACCATAGAATGTGGAAGAGCAGGGAGGGTGTAATACTAAGCATTTTTTAAAACCCCAAAAAATTAATTAATGAATTTTTTCTTGAATAATAAGATTTTTATGTGAATGCTTTTATTTTGAAATATTCATAGGTGTAGGCTCATTATAAGTAATCATTATTTATTTAATAAAGAGGTTAGTATAATACATTAGATATTAGGAGTGGATCTTATGTTAGATCACGGAACTAATGGACATGATCCATAGTCCAAGTATGAGGCCACTTGAGAAATCTAAATTTTAAAAGGAAACTAGTGACAAGAGATAAAAGGTTAAGAGATTAGGAAGTAACATTTTTTTTTTGGAAACCCTTCGGGAGGAGTGTCATCTAGAAGTTTAAATAGGAAGAAGAAACCCTAACCTCTTCTATTTAAGAGGTTGAGTCTCCTCACCTTTTCTTATTCATATTTTTTAGAGAGAAAGAGAGACCAACATTGGGAGAGAGAGAGAGAGGGGAGTATCGGCCAACCTTTGTGGAGGTCATCATTGCCTAGGTAAGTTTTCGTATTTGCAATTTTTTTCTGGTGATTGATCGTATTAGCTGATCATATTAGTGGTTTGGTTTATTTTTTTGTATTAGGTCTAATGTGAGGTCTATACCTTGGTTATGGACAACAACCACATATGTTAAGAAAATGATTTACAATGTCTTTCTCATTTCGAAGGTGTCTCAGGAGAGCTATGTTATGGTTTGAGCCTCATTTTCATGTGTTTTAACCGAACAAAACTACATTAAGGTACAAGATTTTTACGTTGTTCAGCATATATAGGATTCAGCATAGGCCAATCAAGCATTGAACTTTGTTTTTGTGGATTGTGTACAGAAGATTTAGGTTAGAATAATTTTATTAATTTCTTTCGTAAAAAAGTTTTTTATTCGTAGCATAAAAAAACTTGTTTTCTTTTGAAAAAACAGTTGATTTTGGGTGTTGTATTTATGTTGTGTTAAATTTTTGTATTTACATCATGTTAAATATTTGTAGGAATGGATTTGATGTGTTCTTGATGAATTAAAAATTGTTGAATGATTTTCTTGAAGTTCTTTTTTGAAATCTTGAAGTTTCTTTGTTGATTAATGAAAATTTATATTTTGTTCTATGGTATTTTGATATGACAAACCACAAAGATATATTTATTTATACCAAAATATAAACCCATAAATCCTAAAAATTTGTGGTGATGTTACATAAATATCGAAGGAGTTCCAGATCAAATTCTAGACTCGAATGATTGCGGATTGAGAGATATGTCATCTGTAAGTCGACATAAAAATTTTGTCCTGACAGTGAGTCTACATAGACAAAATATTTTATAAAAATCATATCTCTTAGAATACTCAGTGGCTAAAATCGTAAGGTGTGTTAGTCTAGATATGAAAGAACACAGTTAAAATTTGAGCAGTCTAATTCTCATGGTTTGAAAACAAAAATTCATGAAAGTCAATCTAGAATATCAAATTTTATGAAACATGTTCTGTCAAATAACAAAAACAATGTGTTTCAAGATTTTTATCGAATTTTGTGAGTTTAAACCTTGCATATCATGTCACCCAAAGTAAAAACAACCCGACATCTATTTCTTTCTAGATGATTTATAACTTTTTTTTTAAGAGACAAAATTGGATAAGACTGTACTATGATCATAAATTAGTTTGTGTTACAAAAAAAAAAATCTTGTTATGTAATGAGTTAATATTTGGGATTTTGCTTTTATGCATGTAACATATGTAAGTGCCTTTGGTTAAAATTTTTATTTTTCGGGTAAATTTCTAACGTCTGGGATTTATGTAAGTGTCTTGAGTTAATGTCTAGGATTTTGAGAGTTTTGTATCGAGTTAATGTTTGGGATTTATGATAGATTTTCTAACCAAGTGGAAGCCACACCTACACAGATTTATGTGGGTCAACACACCGTCCATGACCACCAACCAAGATAAGAACCTTGACCTAGGATACCGTCCATTGGCCCACACACATTTTTCAGGGAAAGGATGGACCCCCACTTTTTCAAACACAAGGCAAAAAGCGGCCACCAAAAACTCACTTGAAGTGGAGTGGGCCCACCCACAAACAACGTTGTCAACGTTTAAAAGTACCAAGCTAGATTTGAATTGGGGCCATATTTTGAACCATTGAGCCTCAAGCCCTGAGGAAGATTGCCTCACCCTAGCGTAGTGTCCAATCATACAGTAAAGCATATTTCGATCTAAAATATGGTGATAGGTTACCCTCATTGCGACATATAGCCCACCACCATTTAGACAACAAGGCTCCATTATTCAAAGGGAGGGGAAAGATCGCCTTGCAACCCACATGTGCAGTGCAGCGCCATGCATGTCGCACACGGATGCAACACACACGTGCAGCAGCGCCAAGTGATAAGGCCACTTCAACCATCATTTTTTTTCAAGGAGTGAACCAGAGATGCCTTGAAGCTTCAGCCAAACTATCAAGCAGGTAACAAACAGTTGGGGAGGTTTATTTTCCACTAGTGGGTTGCTCAAACCACTTGAGTCTACGGTTTTGTACCAAACCACCCTTAGTAGGCCTTTATAAGCCAAGGGGTGTGGAGAGAGCAAAATCTTCTTGTGATTTTTTTTTTCAAATTTTCTCAATTGAATGACAACTTATGAGTTGTGAGGAATTTTCCTCTTTGGCTTGAGTAAATTCAAGTTGTGGGATTCTTGGTGAGCTCAAGATCCTTGGGCCATCTTGTCGATCTTGAGGATCCGGCGAGATTGGATGAGTTCACTTGGCTTGAGGCCAAGTGTATCATTCGCACATTCGACGAACCACAGAGGAATTCCGGCATGGCGCACCAAGGTGGGTCGGCACCAAGGAATTCAGCCATACGTGGATACTTTGCAACCATTTGCATAGCAAATTGGTGGCACTTTTATCATTTGGGCACCAACCGAATATCCGATGCTAGAGGTTTCTTGCACAATTCTTGAAGGGGATCGATTTCTCACAAGCCAATTCCATCTTATTTTGACATGCACAAGTTGGAGATGACAAGATAGGAAGAATCTTGATCTTCTTGAAGAACAATGGTCGTCCTACCGGCTGAAGGGAGGTTCTCGGTCCCTGCAAAAACAAAACCAGGTGCACAGCCGTAGCAGTGAGGCGTGCGGTGAGATCCTATTGGGCTGAGGTAAACCCACAGGACCAGGATCGTTTCAAAAGAATCTTTACAACTCAACACGTTCGATGTGCAAGGATGGTGAACGTGCAGGCCAGTGCACAGTCGGCACACAGCCTGTGCGCAACACAGTCGCGCAACAGGAGGATCAGGGGTTCACTTTTATAAAGGAACCCATATTTCTACGTGCGTGTTTTGATTGAAATTTTCAGCATTGGTTTCATATTGCATAAGGTCCTGCGTGATCAAATTCAGCCTCTGTTATAAGTAGGGTTGCGACCTGAAGTTTTGAATACTTGTAACAGTAGCCAAAGTGCTAGACGAAACCCCTTTTTAGCCTATTTTACACTTTCTTTTGTTCAGGTCACTCTTGTAAAGCTGGATCATCGTGCAAATCTTTTGAGGGCACCATGATCTAGGCCTGGGTGCAAGAAGATCATAGTCATCTTGGCATTTTTTTGCATATGCATTTCGCGCATCCTACACTTCATCACAACATGCACAACCCTACCAGCCCGAATCAAGATCTACATATACGGAACCCAACACCAGGCAACTAGTGCTAAGTTAGAACGTTCATTCCCGCGACCCCAAAAGAAAGTGTGAAGGCTTTTCAATGGCATCTTGAAAACTGATATAAAGTAATAAGGGATAGCTGGAAGAATTGCTTTGATAAGTGTGAGCCTACATGCCTGGGAGAGATACTTTGCTCATCAAGATTGCAAACAAAAGTAGATTTTTATCTAAAACTGACGTTCAATGGGTGCACGAACCTAACAACTAACGAGTGGATAGCCCAAATATGAGATCAAACGCTTTCCCATCTTAGTGGCGACTGGGTCAGCATTAAAGACCAACTTGCTTTTGCGCTCGTTAATACACAAGCTTGAGATCATCCCTAAAACCTTTAGGACACAAAGGATTTGCATCATCAGATCAATGGAGGCCTGAACAAAGATAACAAAGTCATCAACAATCTGAAGCAGGTTATATGCCCCCCCCCCCCTCCGGGAACACTCTTCGGAGGTTCGAATGAGTGCCATGTATGTATGCACGTGGGGCTTGTATCCACGTCTGTGTTGACATCAGTTAGCATCGGAGTATGATGCAGTTGCAAAGACTTACGTACTTTTTCTTATCATTTTTGTCATGAAACGATGATTCTAGAAAAGGACAAAAATATCTCTCATCCAGAAAATAGTGGATGATCTTAACTCTTTAAAGTCCAAACGTTCTGTTTTTTCCCTAAGCAGTAAACTCCTCTGCTGTAACAGGAGCTCTTCGCAATATTTCTCCCTAAACGTTCTGAATCACCCTTTGACAATGCATCATCTGTTGTAATAGGAACTCCCTTTGACAACGCACCCTTTGTCATCGTTTGTTGTCATCGGAGTACCCTTTGTCATCGACTGCTGTCGTCGGAGCACCCTTTGTCATCGTCTATTACTGTCAGAGCACCATTTATCGTCGTTTTCTCATGAGAAATAGTTGAACTACCAAATGAATCAATATTTTTTCTATTTTTCACAATGATACCAGGGTGCAAGCATCAAACTAAGTAGACAGAGAATAGCGATTTACATAAAAGATAATGGTGGCAACGTCGAACTGAGTAGACAAAGAGCAGTGATTTAAAACAAAGATCAGATCAGATAGTAGCGATTTACAGTAGAAATCATATCAGAGAGTAGCGATTTACAGTAGAAATCATATCAGAGATTGACGATTTACAGTAGAAATCATATCAGAGAGTAGTGATTTACAGTAGAGATCAGATCAGAGAGTAGTGATTTACAGTAAAAATCAGAACAGAGAGTAGCGATTTGCAGTGAAAATCAGATCAGAGAGTAGTGTTTTACAGTGAAAATCATCAAAGAGTAGCGGTTTACAGTAGAAATCAGATAAGAGAGTAGCGATTTATAGTAGAAATCAGATTAGAGAGTAGCGATTTATAGTAGAAATCATATTAGAGAGTGTGTTGTCAAAGGGTGATCCAGAACATGGACTCGCAGGAGTGTGGAAAGCTATTTATGGGAGAACATTTTCGTCAAACACATCTCTATCTTTTAGAGACTCTCATTTTTATAGAAGAGATCACCAAAACATCTATATAATTCATCATCAAGTTCATTTCATGCTGCAAAGTGATTCTATGTGCAGATGAGGATACATCCTCTCCAAGCAAACAAGCTCATTAGTAATGGCAGCCCACTGCACCATTTTCCTCAAACTGGGGCTGATTCTTAAAGACTCTAGCAATGGTGCACTCTTGAGAATATGCTTCACAAACTTCAGCTCAGGCATTGTCCCCTTGAAGAAGTTGATGGGCTCTGACTCAGGCAATGATAAGAGTAATGGGAATGTACAAAGCTATTTACGAGAGGACATTTTCGTCAAACGGATATCTATTTTATGGGAAGACATTTTTGTCAAACGCATATCTACCTTTTTATATGTTATTTTATTATAAAATCATCATGGGTAACATTGGCATATGAATTATCGTGGGTCCCAAGATATTCTTCCGTACACATCGGAATACGCGAATTTGTCTTCGGGGGAGAACACACAACACCCTCTCTCAACAATCTGTAGAAGAGTGAAATCAAAACCAGAGGAGGCTGGGTTGATAAAACCAATACTTGCAACATGACGTAACAAAGCCGCCAAACCCTCTACAACAACATCAAATAACAAAGGGAATAACATGCAGCCCTACCGCAACCCGCGATGCAATTCAAAAACTGACTGATCTCATCATTGATACTAATTGTTGTTGATGCCAATTCAACTAGCTCCTTGTTTTCCATCTTACACCAAAACCCATGTTTTCCAAAGACTAAACGAGGATCAAATAACAAAAGAAATAGCAGGCAGCCCTGCCGCTAGAGATGCACAATGAGTCGAGCGAGCTCAGCTCATGCCATAAATGAGCCAAGTTTGTACTAGCTCTGAGGTTTGAACCAAGCAAAGAAGCCAAACTTGATCAGCCTATTGAGCTCGATATACCTCTCTCTCTCTCTCTCTCTTCTCACTCGGAGAGAAGGACGAGGAAGGTCAAGAACAAGTAGAAGAAAGATAAGAGAAGGAAGAAAAAAACAAAGTAGTGACTCAACAGACCACTGGTGGTCTCTCTCTCTCTCTCTCTCTCTCTCTCTCTCTCTCTCTCTCTGTGTGTGTGTGCCTGTTGAACCCAAATTGAGCTTAGGCTAGCTCTCGGGCTCGAGACGAGCCTGTACATTTTTTTTTGCGGGACGAGTTGTGCTTGTACATGCCAAGCCTAGCTCAAGCTCCGCCCTCGTCTGTCGCAACACGCAATGCAAGTAAAAAAATGACCTAACGTACCATTGATACTAATTGTCGTTGATGCTGATTCAACTAGCTAGCTCATTGACCCACTTGTACCATCGAACACCAAAACCCATGTTTTCCAAAGACTGCATAAGGAGTGACCACTAAACATAATCAAATGCCTTGTTGACGTCCAGTCCTAGCAAAAACGAAGTTTTTGGGAGACAGAAATGTTATGCAAAGCTTCAAATGAATGGACAACACAACAATTCTGCAAACTTTTAAGGAGGAGAACCCATCAGGTGATCTGTCACCGCCCATTGCTTCATCCCACAAGGACCTCATGGTCCTCCTGTAAATTGTGGATGGTGAGGATGCCAAATCACTTTTCTAAAATTGATTTAACAGATCACTTGATCTGCTTTCTTAGGGAGGTTTGCATTGTGATAAAAATCGGTTAAAACCATAAAGACATCGGCTTTCACCTGTTTCCATAACCATAAAAAATTATAGATGGAGAACCCATCAGGCCCGGCCACTTGAGATTGAAAAGCTGACCGAACCACTTGAGATGGAGAACAGATCTCTCTCTCTCTCTCTCTCTCTCTCTCTCTCTCTCTCTCTCTCTCTCTCTCTCTCTCTCTCTCTCTCTCTCTCTCTCTCTCAACGAACTAAAATAATGGATATACAATGACCTAATAGTTTTCACTTTTTTTTCTTGTTGAAACTAAGTAAACAGACTACTTTTCCTGCATATCAATGTGGGACTACCAGTAAAGGTGAAAAAGTAGAATAAACAGCCAGCTAATGAATTTTGGACCAATACATAACTGACAAGGAGAGAAAGGGGAACATGCCAAACTCAACCTCTTCAGAGTTGGCACTGGTCCACAAAAAAATATTCCCATATCAAACTGAACTTTGGGTCTCCACTTGCACCAAATCTGAGTTTTCTTGAAATGTGTCATCCGCATCTGCTTTGAAATTGTAAATGAATAAAGTCCCGATTGGCGGTACATCTTTTGCCAAGTCCTAGAAAACATCTATGGAAAATCAGATCTTCATCCTTGTTTTCCTCCTAGAAATCCTGTTTTTGCCAACGATTTCAGCTTCACAGCAGTATGTATCAGCAGTTGGTGACCCTGGAATGACAAGGGATGGGCTCAGAGTTGCCTTTGAAGCGTGGAACTTCTGCAATGAAGTGGGAAAGGAGGCTCCAAAGATGGGTAGTCCTAGAGCTGCTGATTGCTTTGACATCACTAGTAAGGCCACGAACTGATTAACCCATTTGAAATGGAAGAAAGGCTATTGTTTTCTTCGTGTTGAAGAAACATAGTAAAGTTCATCATTAATACTGTTCCCAATCCAACACCTTCTTTGTTTCTTGTTTTGTAGGTGAATGTATTGTTCATAAGGTGACAGAAAAAGAGAACAGACTTGGGGTTGGAACACCATTTCCGGGAGTGACACCTGAAGCTCTGAACAATGCAGACTTGTATGCAGTGGAAAAGGAACTATACTTGGGCTCCAAATGTGAAGTTTCGGACGCATCAAATCCATGGCAGTTTTGGATGGTGATGCTCAAGAGTGGGAATTTGGATGCAACGGCCGGATTGTGTCCCGAGAATGGGAAAAGAGTTGGGCCTTTCAAGCAAACTCCAAGGTTCCCTTGCTTTGGTGAAGGCTGCATGAACCAACCACTTCTCTATCAAGAACCGACTCATTTTGTAAATGAGGAGAACTTGAGAGGGAGCTTCAATGGTAGCTATGAGTTGGATGCAGATTTGAGGGGTGGGCTTGGCAGCATTTCATTTTATGAGGTGGTTTGGGAGAAAAAGGTAGGGGTTGGGAGTTGGGTATTTAGTCATAGGCTGAAGACATCCAAGAAGTACCCATGGTTGATGCTGTATCTCAGAGCAGATGCCACAAGTGGACTTTCTGGGGGATACCATTATGAGACCAGAGGGATGCTCAAGATTGTAAGTAGACTGAGAACCCCTTTTTGTTTTTGTTTTTCTATGGTGGGCCTGAAAATATTGCATTTTGTTATGAAGCTTGAAATTTCTTATCCATGGATCTACTGGGGAACAGTATAAAGCAAGTACACCAAAAAACTTTCATCTTATAATTTGGATCTGTTCTATATAATTTCTAAAATGAAGTTATACTTTTAAAAGTTCCTGTAGGCATATGTTGATTTAATATATCGCCATACATACTGCATCAGCCCAATATTCTCTAGGTGCACTTCCCCCCAAAGTGATGCTCTACTAGTTTCCAAGATGTGCCTGTTTTCTTTCTCTGCAACTCTTCCCTTTCAGGGTGGCATGTCTTTTGATGCTCAATTCCCTTTTCCTGCAAAAGAATGACAAATACACCACTAATATTGTAATGCCTAGCATTTTCAATATTTTAGAAATTAAAGTTAAATTTATTTAAATGCAATTATTAATGTTAATTAATTAATGGTACCTAATTAATTAAATGGAGTAGCGTGTGAGGTCAAAAGCACAGTTTTTGAGATGGAAGGCAGTAGTGCGCCCGGTCCGCACAGGTTCCGGGTTTCTTTTACCAAAGATTTTGGCATATCGTTGGGAAGGAGGTGTCAAAAGCTGTTAGGAAGTTCTTCCGGACCGGTAAACTTCTGAAGCGAATCAACTGCACAAATATTGTACTCATCCCCAAGGCTGAGGGAGCTAACAAGCTTTCGTACGGACTTTGCAACTTCATTTACAAGGTGATATAAATGAGGGGCATCCTGGATCGGATCAGAAGTAATAACCAACAAGCTTTTTTGAGGGGTCTCAGCATTCAAGAGAGCATCCTTATAGCTCACGAAATTATTGATTCCATGTTCTCCAGCAGGGATGGTAGTGAGATGGATGGTGATGGTGGTGGTGAGATGGGTGGTGAGGAGTGTAAAAATAAATTCTCTTAGTAGGAAACATTCCTCCACCCTAACGGGGGAATGTTTCCTATCAAAAATTGTATTTTTTAGAAAAAACTCTAAGCAAAAAAGTCTCTCTCGTTTGGAAGAGTCTGAAAATCCGTAGGAATTTTTCATTTTGCATCATTTTTCCTACATCTTTCTCGCTTCCAGATGTGCCTCTTGAGTTTATGCATTTGGGAAAATGGCAGCTGCTGGCAGCCACCACCCCTTGGGGTGGTAGTTATCAAAATCCATTCATTACTGCAAATACAAAGAGGACATCCCAAATGCATAAACTCCCACACCAGCTACTACTTTCCAAACTTCCAGCACCAAAGTAGTTTGACCAAGTTTGCACCAAATGCATTAACTTTTGTTCCTGCTACCAGTTTCCAAACACAGCCTTAATTGGGGGGCAGGTTATATGCCCCCCCCCCAAACACGCACTGTATCTACCGTGCGTGTTCTGGGTCCCGACTGAGCTCCGCGTGGTGCTCAGTCGGGTGTACGGGTACGCCATACATCCATGTACGTCCTGCAGGCGGGTGTACAGCATGCCCGTACAGTCCTGACTGATGCTCAGTCGGGACCCCGGAACACACGCACTGTACAACACCCTCTCAATTAATAGTTTTCTTTGTAGGCTTACAAAACTGTCTATTGCATGAAAGAAATTTTTTGAAGTACAGTTTTTTTGACAGAAATAAAATGCAAGGTACAGTTCTATATTAAAAATTGAAAAAAGAAATATTTCATGTCATATTTTCATCTTTGTGTTTGTTTGTGCATAAACGAGAGAAAGAGAGAGAGGCTCCTTACGTTTTCAGTGTCAAAATGGAATATAAACAGCATTGTTGTTTTTTACCTTACACCTATAATTAATCAAGAAGGCTTTAGAAAAGGCACGGTTTGGTGCATGCGAGGGCATGATTGCACACACACATTTTATCACACATGCCATGTACATGAGGGGGGCATGATGTACCAATTTAACCAGATCCATAGTCAGGGCAGATAGCAGGCACCGAACCCGGTACCTTTGTCCATTTTGCATGCATCTGCCTGTATAAAATCTTTAACCAATATTCAAGTTTCAATTTTTCTTTTTTTCTTTTTTCTCAAAGCCTGTGCTAAGTGTCACGCCCTGACTGGTTTGCCCTCAACATCACATTCTCCTGTTTCTTTTCAACGTAGTGCTGTTCTCCGAGACAACTAGTTTACATATATGCTTTGCCAATAATCAATGTTTAACATACTGACACAATGACTGTGATCATCACCCATGTAAATGCAGCAACGAAAACCAAAAAGTACAGATGCCTTTTATTGCTTTTCTTCTTCCTTTAAGTGCTGTACAATTGAAATGCATCTCTGTCCTGTCTCAGCTTCCAGAGTCGCCCAATTTCAAGGTTCGGCTAACACTTGATGTGAAGCAAGGAGGAGGGCCTAAAAGCCAATTTTACCTGATGGACATTGGGAGTTGTTGGAAGAACGACGGATCTCCCTGTAATGGGGATGTTCTTACCGACGTAACCAGATACAGTGAGATGATCATCAATCCACAAACACCAGCATGGTGCAGCCCCACAAATTTGCAGGCCTGCCCACCATTCCATATCACTCCTAGCAACACCAAGATTCACAGGACTGACACAACCAACTTCCCATACTCTGCTTACCACTACTATTGTGGCCCTGGAAATGCCAAGTACTTAGAGAACCCTTTCAGTACCTGTGATCCTTACAGCAATCCTCAGGCACAGGAATTGGTTCAGATATTGCCCCACACAGCATGGGCAGCGTATGGTTATCCTTCGAAGCCAGGAGAAGGCTGGATTGGGGACTCCAGGACATGGGAGTTGGATGTTGGTGGCCTCTCCGCAAGACTCTACTTTTATCAGGTGAACCTTTTTCCTTTCGCAGAACGTTATCAGATGAAATTTCCTTGGAAATGGCATGAAATCTTATGTTATCAATCTGACTTGATGATACATGCTAGAAGAAGTGTTCTCCAATCTGCAACTTGTGCTTGAGCATATTCATGCATTCATACTGCATGAATGATACATTCATCAGTTGTAAATTCTCCATTATTCTATTTTGCTGCTTGATGTAATTAATTGCTGAAGAAAGACTTTTGAACTGGAATCTTTTCCATTAGTTCACATCCTTTATATCTTTTCCAGGACCCAGGAACACCACCGGCTAGAAGAATATGGACGTCTTTTGATGTCGGAACAGAAATATTTATCAGTGACAAAGATGAGATGGCAGAGTGGACTCTTAGTGATTTTGACGTTCTGCTACCTTAGCCGCCTGATGATTCATCTTTTTTCAGTTCAACCCACATCTAAGAGCCAGATCAGTGAGGGGAATCACACCTTGTGAAAAAGCTCAACATAATTTGAATAAAGTGTTGCAATAAAAGGCATACTGTATACCACAAGTTTTCTGATTTGTATCATTTTATGCAATGTATCTCTTAAAAATGGCATGAATGAAACATCCTGTAATTCAGCTGTGTGGTTTAGGGTCTGAATTTGGGTTGGTATACAATCAATGTGTTACCTCCAGAGAGAACATAACCAAGTCTCTTCTGTTCAATTTAATAAATTGGTGCTACACAAGTAGCAGTCGCATTAGTAAAATGGAATATTTTCATTCAGTACTTGATGAGTCCTGCAAAAACTAATAGGAGAAGAAATCTGGTGGAAGCGGGAGGATTTCTTGGTTGCATTTGACAGACATGAGGCAGAGCCCTTGAGGTGGTGCAGTTACAGCAACTTTGGCAAGTTCCTTTTTATCACAGGTTGTCAAAATGTTTGGGACAGTGTTTGGAGGAAGTGCATCCTTCGGAATTGAATCATCAACGAGGCCTTCAGAAAAACAAAACTCCACCACGTTTCATTCACAGTTTCAGTAGTTACAGCACAAATATGCATCTTAATAATGCTAATATCTTGAGGACTAGAAACAATTCTAATTAATTAAGTGCTCTATGTGTCCCTTCAAGATTTTTGTCTAGGTGTCCTGGTGGAGATCGGAAACAGCAACTCTACCTTCTTTTGACCAGACACTTGGTGGCAACATAGGTGGCTTAGAGGCGTATACGGTATTTCCATGCCTTTATGCAGTCTCCAGAAGGAAGTATGCTCGGGTTGCAGAAACTTGGTTCCCGTCCCAAGCTACATGGGACTTGACTCTTCATAGAAGCCCATCGAAATTGGCATTTGCTCAAAGGACAGCCCTTACCACTCAAGTTAATTATAAGTTGCCGCTTGACAAGGAGGACGCAGCCGGACACTCTCTAGCGATGGTATTTTCAGCGCAAGTTCCCTATACATGTTCTTGTCCAGACCGGCTGCACCTTGTGAAATATCCGCAAATTTTTTTTTTTATATGTTTGAGACATTAATGAAAAATGCTTATCGTCGGACCAATGGATTTTGTTTTTCTCATGTTATTTGGTTGGTTCTAGGTAGTTAGTAATTCTAAGATGTGATTACTTTGATATTTGAATAAGTCCTTGTGGCTAACTAAACTTGTGAAACTGAGGTAATGCCTAGTTAATATCTATAATGATATTAGAATTTCTCTTACTATCATGTTGAAGCTGGTTATTTCGGCTAACAAACAAAATTATTTTGACATTGTCCAACTGATTACTAATCTAGTTGAGTTTATGGTTGCATTGATTTGGTAAGGTAATTGTTGCTTTCAGTGAAGCAATATTAACTATGTTTGACATGGATAGGGTTCATTTTGTAGACTAATAACTCAACCCATGGAAATTTACCAAAGTTTAGTAATAATGGCTAACTATGTATTTTTTTTAGGCTATGGTGATGATTGAAAATTTATTCACGTAAGCTTTATAACAAATTCTAGGGTGCAAATCCTAAGTGTTGTAATTATCAAATTTATTTAGATAAAAACTTGGGCTTTGACTTATGAGTAGTTGACCTTGTACTCCATTTCTTTTTAGAAATTTAATTATTTGAAATAGTGTTTTAGTCTTTTGTGAGCCTTGCAAAATTCGAATTTCTTGAGGAGAAGCCTTCATTTTTTAGAACCGTGTGGAGTGGGCCCATTTGGAGGGCCTATACACACCCAAGTTCTTGGGTAGAGAGAAGCATGAATAGATATGCTCTCTTTTCCAGATATGCCTTTTTGAAAAAAGGAGACACTTGTTTGAAAAGTAAGCTACCTCCCTTTTTGCCCAATAGGGAGAGGAAGTGTATATTGTGAGGAGATCTCCCCTTGGAATGGGTGTTGGACTAGATCCTCACCATCCACTTTCTTCTTTTTTGATCTCCAACCTCATCTCTACTTCCCTTGATTATTTCAAGATGGAAGAAGAAGAGGGGGTCTAAGGCCACTTCTTATTTTGTACTCTTTCCCTCTCCCCTTAGCCGAGTCCTCTTGGGAGGATTTTCTTAAGGCAACCCGATTTTTGGTGTGGTGGTTGTAGCTTCGTTACTTCAAGCTCAAGTGTATAGGGTGTAGAACCATCTAAGGACTTCACTCTATACTTTTGAAGAAGTATCCCATTCCTTATCATTTTCTCCATCTTCAAAAAAAAAAAAAACTATGTAAGTTGTTCTAAACCACACTTATGGCCATGTAGTTTGTAGAATGCTTCATCCGTGTATATGGTTGTGTGGCTCTTATATACACCAGCATTGGTATGTGTTGGCTGGTGAATGCAAAATATTTTTTTTCTTTCTTTCCTTGTTTAAAAAGAAAAAATATTGTTGCAATCCTTAGTCTTATAGACAAATATCTTGTCTTAACCAAATTCACAAATAAGGTAATACATACAAATATAAAAATATCAATGTTATATATATATATATATATGGGATTTAGTGGCGGTGGTGACCACCTCTAATGCTTCATATTTCATGAAATCTGACATACAAGCACGTCCAACCCTTGTTCGACGAAAAGTTCATCCACTGTTATGAGCTCTCTCTCTATATATAATAAATATTTATAGTGTAAAATAAATAAATCTCATATACTTTTTTTAGTTATAAAATATCACAATATATATATATATATATATATATATATATATATATATATATATATATATATATATATATATATAAATTAATGAAAACCTACCCACTAAAAAACATGCCAAATCTACCAACTAGTGGTACAGTTGCAACTTTCGGCAAAGATTCCGACCAATTCCGGTGGAATCCGGACAAGCCAAGTACTTTTTGACATACTACATGTCAAGATCTTTTCAACATTGGTCTCAAATTGATGATACAAGATACTTCATGATGCGACATGTTTTATCATACTCTAGCCTTGCATAGTTACAGAGATCTAGTTTTCCAGCCGATTTTGTCGTCTTTCATCGGCATTGTCTGGTAACCTCAAGTGATGTGCCAACTATCGTTGACATCCCTACCACAACGTGATCCCAGAACCTTTGGCCGCTTGTCCAGTCAATTGGCAAACTTGCGTGAGGCAGTGCATTTGATCACAAGTGGGTCTAGATTCTAGTGGGTAGTTTTGACATATTTTTTAGTGGGTAGGTTTTCATATGTTTCTCTCTCTCTCTCTCTCTCTCTCTCTCTCTCTCTATATATATATATATATATATATATATATATATATATATATATATATATATATATATATATATATATATATATCCCTAACTTTGAGGGGACACTACAAGAAAATTGTTAATTAGCGACGAAAATTAGCGACGGATTTTTCCCGTCGCTACTTAGCGACAGATTAGCTAGAGATAGAATCTGTCGCTAATTCGCGACGGATTAGCGAGGAAACGACTTTTATCGCTAATCTGTCGCTACTTAGCGACGGATTAGCGACTGCATGTTTTTGTCGCTACTTTTTATTACAAGAACACCATTTTAGCGACAGATTTAGAGAGGGAACTCTGTCGTCGCTAATCTGTCGCTAATTAGCGACGGAGTAGCGACAGAATATATTCCGTCGCTTTTTTGGTATTTTGGTTTCGCGACGGCTTAGCGACGGAATTTTTCCGTCGCTAAGCCGTCGCTAAATGTCGCGTAAATTCCTAATCCCATCCCTCTTTCTCTTTTCCCTGTTTCGCTGTATTGCTCCCTCCCGCCGCCCGTCGGCTCTCGCCACCGTCCGGCCGCCGCCGCTCGCCAGCCGCCGCTCCCCGTCCACCGCTCGCCAGCCGGCGCTCGCCAGCTGCCGCTCCCCGTCAACCTCCCGCCACCGTCCGGCGACGCGCAGATAATATTCTTCTTCTTCTTCTTCTTCTTCTTCTTCTTCTAAACGCAGGGGGTACGCCCCTTCCCTGCCGGAAACGCAGGGGGTTTAACCCCCTGCCGTGCTTTCCGGCAGGGGGGGTCGACCCCTGCGTTTCCGGCAGGGGGGGTCGACCCCCTGCCGGAAAGGCATGGGGGGTCGACCCCCTGCTGGAAACGCAGGGGGTCGACCCCCCTGCCGTAAAGGCACGGCAGGGGGTCAACCCCCCATGCCGGAACTGCCTTTCCGGCAGGGGGTTTAACCCCCTTCCCTGCCGGAAAGGCAGGGGGTTTAACCCTCTGTCGTGCTTTCCGGCAGGGGGGGTCGACCCTCTGCGTTATGCTGCCTAAGTGACTTGTCAAAAAAAAAAATTCTGTTTTTGAATGCCTATGCTGCCTATATGAATCGTTTGAAAAATAAAATCTGTAGTAGGAATAACATGCTGCCGATGTGTATTGCTTTTGAAAAAAACAATCTGTTATGAGATATATTATGTTGTCTATGTGAATTGGTTTCAAAAAAATCTGTTTTTTAATGCATATGTTGCCTATGTAAATCAGTTTGAAAAAAAAAACTTTAGAAGGAATACTATGTTGCCTATGTGTTTGTTTGAAGAAAAAAAAATTGTTATGAGATACCTACGTTGCCTATGTGATCTGTTTTGAAAAAAAATTTTGTTATGGATACCTATGCTGCCCATGTGATCTCTTTTTTTTAAAAAAAAAAGTTATTATGTGATCCCTATGTTGTCCATGTGATTAGCTTGAAAAAAAAATTGTAATATGTGTATATAAGATGTCCATATGGTTTTAAGTGTAGTTTGCATATATGTTGTCCATATGGATTTTAAGTTGAATTTTTTTTTGTAATGTATATATACAAGTTGTCCATGTTGTTCAATTTGTTAGTTTGTTAATGTCTACTGGTAGTTAGTTTTACTTCAATTTGTTTTCTTGAAATCTGGTTAGTTAGAGTATTTCAATCTATTAGTCTTTTATAATTATATTTTTCTTAGATAGATTGGTATTTAATGTTCTCACAATCAGTTAGTTAGATTAGAGCTATTTGAATTCTTTATGATAGTGGTGGTTAAACGGAGTTCACATCTTTTCTAATAAACTAATTGATTGATTTACTATTCCTTTGCTAAGTAGTTCAGATTAGAAATTGTCTATGACTTTATGTTAGTCAACTGGTTCAACATGTTATAGCTGGTTTGTTAAATTAGCATCTTCTAGTTAGATTTGGCTTAACATATATACTATTTTTCTTTTCTCTTCTTTCAATTAGTTAGAGTTGTTTTAATTTGTTTTAATTTTTTTAGTTAGTGTTTCATCTTGTTTCATGATTAGTTAGTTTGTTACTTAATTTGTTTTGTTTTTGTGCAGATTTTTCAACGGAACCAACTCGTGCTCGGCCACCTGTGGTAAGTAAATGACAAAAACAATGCAAATCGGGTAAATACCCGTGGTGAGTAAGTGATGCAAACGTATCACATGTTATTTAATTTATTGAATGCAGCACTTTATTGTTCACACACTCACTTAGTTGTTGATACCTAGGACTGCTTTGTTGGAGTTCGGAGATCATGCTGAGCATGATTTTAATGTAGAAATATGGAAGTGTTCTTATTTTTGGAGTACGGAGTCCATGCTAAGCATGGTAGTAGTTAGTGAGATATTGAAGTGTGTTTGCTGCAGGTACATGTTTGCCATTTATTTGATATGAATGATTATGATGTATTGCAATGTTTGATGTAATTGTATCCATGCTTGCATGTAGTTACTTTCAATTTGATTTTGACTTCCATGTAAAATTTTATAATAAAAGCATGCTTCAAATGATTGTATCATGTCATTAATAGTTTGCACATGAAAATATTAAGTTATCAATGCATGCATCAAAATTCTTGTTATTGTTTGACATAGTATATTGCATGATAAATTTGATATTTTCTTCATCGTAGCATTTTGATTGTTTTTTTCTTAATTCGTTAGGATACTATTCGTAACATCATACGACAGAATGACTGCAAACCGTGAATGGATGTATCGTAGGATAGTGGACAATGAGTTATCGCATGAATATATGGATGGTGTCGATAGTTTTATTGAATTTGCAACGGCGAGTGTCAGTACGGTAGATCCCACAGGTCGGATTAGGTGTCCCTGCAAGATTTGTAAGAATAATCGATTTGTAGAACCTCATGGCGTTAGACATCACCTATACAGGAAGGGTTTTGTGAGTGATTATCAGAACTGGACGTTTCATGGAGAAGAATTTAGAAACGATTTTGATGCACGGGTGAATGTGGTGCATGATAATCCATATACGAATTTGATATTTGATGCTGCAGGAACAGAACTGGGTTCTGCTATGAGTTCTAGTGATGTAAGAACTGCCGTAGATGAAGAATCACCAAACGATGCAGCTAGTAGATTTTATGATTTACTTAAAGATGCTGATGAGCCACTTTGGAACAGTTGTGAGAGTCACACTATCTTGTCTGCAGTTCTTCAACTAATGAATTTGAAGTCCGAGTATAATTTGAGTCAATCATGTTTTGACCATTTGTGCATGATTGTGAAGAGTATGTTGCCTAAAGATGAGAAATTGCCACAAAATTTCTATCGTGCGAAAGTTATGGTCAACGTTCTAGGTATGGGTTACAAAAAGATTGATGCTTGTCCAAATCATTGCATGTTGTATTTCAAGGAGCAGGAAAACGACATATCATGCCCGTCATGTGGGCATCCTCGGTTCAAGCCAAAGACAAGAGGCAATGGTAGCACGAGATCAAAGGAAGTTTCATACAAGTCGCTCCGCTACTTTCCTATCACTCCTAGATTGCAGCGATTGTATATGTCTTCAAAGACAGCTAAACACATGAGATGACATGCAAATAAAGTTCGACACGATGAAAACAAGATCACGCATCCTGTTGACACTGAAGCTTGGAAGCACTTTGATCGTACTCATCAGAACTTCGCAATGGAAGTGCGAAATGTTAGACTCAGTCTATGTACAGATGGATTTAATCCATTTGGGGGTAGATCAACTCCATACTCATGTTGGCCAGTATTTGTAACTCCATACAACCTTCCACCAAGCTTGTGTATGAAACGTCCAAATCTTTTCTTGTCTCTGTTGATCCCTGGTCCGACCTCACCTGGCCAAAATCTTGATGTATATCTAAGGCCATTGATTGATGAATTAAAAGTACTGTGGGATGACGGTGTTACCACGTATGATGCCCACAAAAAACAAAATTTCAACATGAAGGCCGCTGTTCTATGGACAATCAGTGACTTCCCTGCATATGGTATGTTATCTGGTTGGAGCACACATGGGAGGTTGGCTTGTCCGTACTGCATGGAGGATTCCAAAGCTTTTAGATTGAGGCATGGAAGGAAGCCTTGCTGGTTTGATTGCCATCGTCGATTTCTACCCAGCGATCATCCGTTCCGACGTCAAAAGAATGCATTTACAGCAGGCACAACTGAAATGGAAGGTCCATCCTCAAGATTGTCTGGCATAAAGATTTTAAGAAGATTGTGATACTTTCCAGATGTATTAACAAATGCCCGCAGTCCTACACCCTTCCGTGGATTTGGGAAGGAACACAATTGGACGAAAAAATCTATTTTTTGGGAACTACCGTATTGGCCGACCCTATTGATACGACATAATTTGGATGTGATGCATGTAGAGAAAAATGTGTTTGATAATGTGTTCAATACAGTAATGAATATTAAAGGAAAAATGAAGGATAATCCGAAGGCCCGTATGGATTTAAAATTAATATGTAAAAGACCAGAATTGGAACTCAAAGAGTATAATGGCAAAGTACTGAAACTAAAGGCGAAGTACGTGCTCGGACCTGATCAAATAAAACATGTATGTCAATGGTTGAGACAACTGAGATTTCCAGATGGATATGTCTCTAACATTGCTCGGGCTGTGAAGATTGACGATGGACAGTTATATGGGTTGAAGAGCCATGATTGTCATATCTTTATGCAACGATTGATACCCCTAGCATTCCATGATATGTTAGACAAACCTATATGGGGGGTATTGTCTGAGTTGAGCGGATTTTTCAGAACATTGTGCGCATCGGAGGTCATTGTATCAGATGTAAAGAATCTCGAGAGAATTACTCTCAGGAGAGATTACTGGGATGAAATGTGCGATATGTGGGCGGGAGATGCATTTAAAAATCGCTCTGCGAAGGCTTCACAAAATCGATCGAAGATGCCCGAAGCCCATCTACACACAGGTGGATCTAAGACATTTGGGAGCCACCTAAAGAAAATGGTAACTCATCAATATATAATATTAATTTTATAAGTATTGTTGCAAATTTGTGTACTAAATCTTTTGTCATTTAACTTCGCAGGAAGCAGAAAAAGGAGGCAGTGTACCATATAAGGATGTGTTTGTAGAAACACATAAACGGAAGACCACGGGAGTCTTCGTATCAGAGAAGGCGAGAACGACAACGGTATGTATTAATTCTATTAATAATCATTGCAATATATATGCAAGTTATCATAATATTATCATTAATTATTAATGAATACTTTAAACATTATTTTGTAGGAGGCATATAAGCAACAGATGGTAGAGCGATATGGCGAAGACGCTACTCAGCATCCATCATTTGATCCTACAGCATGGGTGACTGCAGCAGGTGAACCCAAAAAAAGGTCGCGTGTTCGGGTTTGGGAGTAATATGAACACTTCACCAGTTATTGGTTCTTCCAGTTACGGCTCACTGACTTCTTGCGCCGACATAAGCTCCAAGCAGTCGACTATTCTTTCCGGTGATGATGTATGCGAGATCATTAATGAATCACTGAATAACTACTTCCAATACACTGTCGCCCCCTTTCTCCGAAATGAGATCAAGGCCGCTGTTCAGGATAGGGGATCTTCGATTCCAGGTCCCTCTCAGGTATAATCACATATATAGTTTTTTTGACTATCTTAAAGCACATCTGTGCATGGTAGAATCACATATAGAGTTTTTCTAGATGCCTTAGAACACATATGAACATGCTATAATCACATATTCAATTTTTTTACTGCCTTAGCACACATATGAGCATGATAGAATCACATATAAAGTTGCTTTGCCTGCCTTAGAGCACATATGAGCATGCTATATTCACATATTCAAATTTTTTACTGCCTTAGCACACATACGAGCATGATCGAATCACATATATAGTTTTTTGCCTGCCTTAAAGCACATCTGAGCATGGTAGAATCACATATAGAGTTTTTTTATATGCCTTAGAACACATATGAACATGCTATAATCACATATTCAATTTTTTGACTGCCTTAGCACACATATGAGCATGATAGAATCACATATATATATATATATATATATATATATATATATATATATATATATATATTTAACTTTTTGTCTGTCTTAGAGCACATATGAGCATGATAGAATCACATATAAAGTTTTTTTGATTGCATTAGAACACATAAGCATGCTATAATCACATATTCAGTTTTTTTACTGCCTAAGAACACATATGAGCATATTATAATCACATATTCTGTTTTTTGACTGCCTTAGCACACATATGAGCATGCTATAATAACATATAGAGTTTTTTAACTGCCTTAGAACACATATGAACATGTTATATATCATTTATGATAGAATCACATATAAAATTTTTGGCTTTGCCTGCCTTAGAGCACATATGAGCATGCTATATTTACATATTCAATTTTTTTACTGCCTTAGCACACATACGAGCATGATCGAATCACATATATAGTTTTTTGCCTGCCTTAAAGCACATCTGAGCATGGTAGAATCACATATAGAGTTTTTTTATATGCCTTAGAACACATATGAACATGCTATAATCACATATTCAATTTTTTGACTGCCTTAGCACACATATGAGCATGATAGAATCACATATAGAGTTTTTTTATTGCCTTAGATCACACATGAGCACATGATAGAATCACATATAGTGTGTAATTTATTTCATTATATTTTGTTTATCAATACTGACTGTTCTTTTCTTGTGTAGGCTGCTAGCGATAATCAGGGTAGTGGAGCTGAAGGGACAGATAAAGACAATAAACAAGAAGACGCACAAAATCTTGGCGATGATTAGAGGACTTGTTGAAGAAGTTCTATTTTTTTTATTTTTCCTAATTGTAATTGTTGAATTGTAAATAATTAAACTTCTTAGTTTTAAGGTGGAACGATTAATTATTATAGATACTTGTTATATGAATTTTTTTTTGTGGTTTGTTTTTTATTTACAGGAAATATAAATTGTACAGGAAATATAAATTATACAGTTCTCGGTAATTAATTTTTAAATAATTTTTTTTTATTTTTTTTCATTTTTGCGACGGATTAGCGACGGATGATTCCGTCGCTATTCATATTAATCTAGCGACGGCTTAGCGACGGAATTAAATCCGTCGCCAAGCCGTGGTCGCCGTTTAGTACCGGCGGATTGGCGACGGAATATAGCGTTCGTTATTCCGTCGCAATTAGCGACGGACTTGGCGACGGAATTATTCCGTCGCCAGTTAGCGTCGAAATATTCGCGACGTAAGCATACTGTCGCCGCGTTGTCGCTAATCCGTCGCTAACATGGTTAGCGACGGAATGTGGTCGTCACTAATCTACTGCTTTGTTGTAGTGGGAGGGTTCAAACCTTCGAAGCGAAAGGTAGGCAGTTTGCAGATGTGGTGAAAGGCCTCTCGGAAGACGTTAAAACTCCAGTAGAGGTCCTTCGAGCCGAGGATATAAGCACCCATCTTAATGTCATGACGAGGGCTTGTGGGCAAAGGGAACGGTAATGTGCGTCAAGGGGATACTTCCAAACGTGTGAAGATCCCTAAACCTAAGAAGTACAAGGGTGCCCGTGACGCCAAAGAGCTGGAGAATTTCTTGTTTGATGTTGAACAAGACTTTCGGGTAGTACACCCTGAGTCGGAGGAGAAAAAGGTCTCGCTGACCACATTTTTACTTTTTTATAATGCTAAGCTGTGGTGGAGACCCCACCAAGAAGACATTGTCAATGGACGGGTTAAAAAATATCTGGACCGAAGGGATGGGAGGAGGAATTCAATACTCCGATCTTTCAGGGATTCATATATATATATATATATAGGAAAACTGTAATATGTTTTCCAACCAAATATGTCTACTAGAGATTTTCATAGTTTTTTATGGAATCTAACCCTGTAGATGCATTCGGCCTAATTCATTTTGTTATGAATTAACAATTTAATCATCGTAATTGGATCAAGAAATATAAATTGTTATGCTTAAAATTTTATGAAATTTATAAGCCATTGATTTTCAACCGTTAAAATATCCTTCTTATACATCTTAATTGGATGATCCAAAAGTTTGTTTCTATAAAACCAAGCATCTAGATCACATCCTTAGGATGAAATAAAAAAAAAAAGCTATGAAAATCTTGATTCATATCAATAAACATATTTTTAGTTTATATGTATATATATAAAATAAAACAAGTGGCAAACATGCTGATACTGTCAAAAGACTCAAAACGCTTCAAACAAGCTTAAAAACATATACGAGCCACAATGAGCCGACACGTACCACTAAGCTACATGCAATATATGTGTCATAACAAGCCGAACATTTGTGAGTCAATGAGAGGAATAGCACGAGCTACACGAACACTTAACACGAGCCATAACAAGCCGAACATTGCGATCATACAAATCTAAACAATCTGCTGATCTCGGGTGAGTTTACTGTCTTTAGATGAGCTGAACGGCTATTAAAAGGCTGGTCAAAGTGACGATCTTAAACGAGTCGATCCGAAACAAACGTGCAGTGTTTGTACTTGTCTCGGCTATACGTAGCTTGTGTTAGGCTCGTCAACTAAATGAGCCGAACACAAACGAGGCTAAGGATGAGCCGAACCACGAGTGGCTCTGTTCGTTTACCGGACCTAATTAGCACACTACCAAAAGTAGGGGTGTCAAAGGATGACCCAGTTCCAGTCTATGATAGGGTTAAGGTTTGGTAATAAACAAAAAACATGCAATTTCGTCAAAAGAACATGATTTAAGAGGATTTTCACTAATTTGATCATGCTAAACACATCGGTTCAAATCTATCATAAAATACTTAAAACTTATAAGGCAGAACGAGAAATGGACAGTGAATTGGATTTACATGTTAACCGATTCTTAGAGAGAGCAACAGGCTAAAGCTGTCAATGGGTCGGGTTTGTATCAGGTAACCGAACTGATCTGATACCGAAAAACCCAACATAGTAATAAAAATGTCAACCCCAATATCATTCATGTTGACCCGAGCTAAACTCAAGTACTTAAAAAAAGGGTACTATGTGGATCGGGTTTAAGTTATGATTTTTTCGAACATCAAACCTGACTTTCCTTATCCCGAACATTTGACAGGTGTTTTGTTGTGCAAATATGTATTTTACAAAAACACTTTAAATTATACAGGTCGGGGCTAAGGTTTCATTTTATTGACCGGATATAACCCAAACCCAAACCCTTGGGTGACTGGGTCCTTGTTATTTGGACGGGTCGGACCGATCGCAAAATGAACAAAGTCGATAATTGGCCCGAGCGCCATGTTATCTGCTCTAACCAACGGTCCCTTCGCTGTAAACCCTAGGAAACCAACACCGCCCCAGCCATCTCTCAGAGTAGTGGTCACCGCTGGTGCTCGACCTGTCTCCCTCCCATTCTGCTCTATTCCTCACCCCATTTCCTTCATCATCATCATCATCATCATCTTCTTTTTCTTCTTCTTCTCTGTTGAACACTAAACCCTGTTTTCCTCCAACTAAAACCCTAATTCCACACCCATCATTTCAAACCCTAACCACCATTGTGGTGGGAATGTCAAATTCTCTACGTTTTTTGTTTTAGGGTTTTGAGGAAAAGCCCTGCCTCTCTCTTCTTCTCCCCCCCCTTCTTCCCGCTAGGGTTTTGTTTTTTCAGATCGATGCGCCGATGAACGTGGTGAAGGAAGAAGCGCGGGGCCAGAGCTGCAGCGCCTGCCACTCCGTCGGCGAGCGATGTCTCCACGATGTCCGCCATCGTGGGATCTACCGTCGCCTCTGCGCTGCTTGCGTCCTTAGGCTGCACTCGAGCTTCTTCTGCCCTATCTGTCTGGAGGTTTATGTTGACGGGTTCCCGCCGGAAAACAGCATCAAATGCCCCAATTGTCCTTCGTCCCTGCATGCTGCTTGCATTGCCCCAGAATTCATCCCGAACTACGTCTGCCTCTGCTGCGCGAAGGGGTTCTCGTTCCTCCGCTCGGTTTCTTCTACGAACAAGAATGTGCCGAGGGGAGAGGAAGGGAAGTCTGTTGTGATCGATCCCCCGGCTGCTAAGATCATTCTGGCGGCTGCCCAGATTGCCACAATCTCGATGACACGTGCTGCTGCGGCTGCTTGGGTGGAGGCGGATAGGAAGGTTAGGGATTCCGCCATTGCTAGGAAGAGGGCAAGGGAAGCCCTCCTCTTGGCTTCTCAGAGAGTGGAGAACCAGAACTCATTTAGGGTTGGTGATCAGAAGAAGAATTTTGATGGGAAAACAGGTATCGTTAAGACGGAGGAGATGGAGAAACCATCAAGGGGGACGTTGTACACAAGTTCAGCAAAGAAGCGAATGGTTAACAGTGAAGACGATGATATGTTGAAGGCTTTTACGAATCCTTTACTGTTGCAGCACCGAAATGTTCAGAATAAAGCTAATCCAGAAAGAAGTAGGTCGAAACCAGCTGAGGATCCCGTTGCTTCAGCTAAGACTCTTCAGCGTCATCTGGTTGATGCGTTGAATAAGGATAAACAAGATGGTATGAATGTTTCGAAATCTGAAGAAGGTAATGACCTGTTTTTTGAGTTATTATTTGGCGAGAAACTTGAATTATTTTAATGTCATTCTTTATATTGCTTCTCTGATTTAGAAACGATCGTACCATTGACAAAATCTTTGCTAGTCTGTGTAACATGATAGATGCGCTACCATGCTAAATTAAGGTATTCAATTTGCAGGCTCGTCAAATTCATCAAGTGTACTTAACTGATTGCTGGTCCAAATTGATGAATCTGGGTCCATATACAGAGGGTACACTTCCTCCTGCGTTGATTTTTGTACTCATGACGGAATCATAAGTGGAATTTCTGTGTAATTAATGTTCATCCGTTTTTGGTGTATGTCTGATATTACTTGATCTTCTTTCTGTTTGCCTTAGGGGGGAAAAGCATCCTTTTACAGTTACTGTAACATTGACCTTGGTTTCATCCTGAATGGTTTTGTCTTGCATAACCATGTTAAGCTATATGGCTGCATCCAGTCCATTCTTTGTTAAGTGAAAGGGAGGCAGAACGCATTATGCAATCAAACATCAAAAGTTTATGAGATGTTTCTTTGCTTTGGGTTGGCTACCCAATTGGCATGAGTTCATTTAATTGGTTTTGATATGCTCCTACAATATTCAGGTGGCTGAACACTTGGGGTCTGGTATGGATTTCTCAAACCCATATCTGGATCCGAGTTTGAACCTAACAAGAATCAGTGTTTAACTGTTTATATGTACCACATCAATCCAATAAAGTGACATAAGGGATGTAATTTGATTGGGAGTCTCCCAACTGAAGTTTGACTTGTTTATAGGAATTTGGGGCATGGTTCTAGGATATGTATAAGAGTGTCGTTTCTGTCATGAGACTGGGTATTCAATGGAGTGACAAGATACTACCTTAGCCATAGGGTTGCTATTGATATGTATATTACCACCTTAGACAATGCATGCCATGCATGAGCGGATACTACCTTAGTGCTAGAGTTGCTATCGATATGTAATATACCACCATAGATAAATAATGCATGCCGTACACTCTTGTATGTTCTGTAAGTGCCCACTATATCTTTTCTAGTTTCCTCATTTTATAAGCTTATATACAAGCAGCTCAATGGTTGGTTTTACCAAGTCTATTTCACCAAAAAATGATCCAGAACTTGGTCCTTTTACTGGTTTCAGAAATTTGATATGCCAATTCTTTGACTTACTCATTAGTTGGGGTCACAAGACTCACAACCATTCTAGAAGCTCATGGCCACACTACCCAACTGTGGATCAACATTCTCCATGCCATTGTGATCCTTAAATCGAATCTATGTTGCAAGGATACTCCATTTCTATTGTTGTACCATATCCCCTTTTCTATGTCACATGGATACAGATGCCGAAGCAAGACATGATGCAGATTCACTTGGTACAATTCAATAAGTTTCAATAATTAAGATACAGGAACATGGCTGTACACATACATATATGTATGTATGTATAAAACAGCAATTCTAAATCACTCTAATTAGGAACATCAAATAATAAAAGTAAATTGAAATGTCATGTAATTAATGCCAATTTTTAAACAAAAAAGAATTCAAGTGAATATGAAATATGTAAGATCATAAAAGAACATAGATAAAGTTAATGACACAATGTTGATTGTGTGAAACTGGTTTGACTGTGCTCATTAAGTGTTGTGTCATGTCCATGAAATGTTCGAGTGCCGTATACTGTTGATACGGGATACACATGCTAAGTGAAGTGTCCGTGTCATATCCCCTTATATACGAGTTGTATTGGAAATCCTCGTAAAAAAAGGTCCTATCCCTGAATCTATAGTCGTGTTCATGTGTCATGGAATCAAACCTTGTGTCCACTAGAGGTAATCGAATTTCCAATTGGATGCAACCAGTAAAGATGGCGATGGTGGTAGCTTCTGGTTGTGCCACAAGATGAGGGTGATCGTGGGGTGGTGAGCTGAATGACTCCAATCCAATCAACATGTTCACTGAGATCTAATACCAGTCATGATCTAACCAGATATGTCGTTAGAATCATGAACAAGTTTAGTCAACACCTGTTTCACAATTGTTTTTGCATTGATGCTGTATCTTTTTTTTCAATAGACAATAATGAGCTAAGATAGAGTGCAAGTCATGGAGATGCATATGTTAAAATGGATGTTTGGGATTATGAAAAAAGATAAGATTATAAATTAATATGTCAGAATGCACTTGAGAGTCCTACCTATAAAAGATAAACTGAGAGCTATGTCACATCGATACAGTTGTGGATATGAGGATACAACCAGTTTTTTGATGTTCTCAATAAACTGGCATATAAGGGGACATGATATGGGGGCCAAAATGGAGTATTCCTGTGACACTGGCTAAGAGAATGTTAGTTAAGGTGGGTTGGCATAATGCAGGAAGACTTATTACGATACCAATAAGAAAGCTTGACATGATTCGAGTGGAAGGAATTGGGAAAAGAGGAAGACCATTGAAGAGTTGGAAGGAGGTAGTCAGAGGTAATATGAAGGAGTGTAAAGTGATTGCAGTTGAAGCTCTAGATAGAAAGGAATGGAAAAATATGTCTCATAAAGTCGATTCCATATTGTTGGGGTCAAGCGTGATGATGATGTGATGGTGAATAATGGGCTAAAATAGGGGTGATATCTTGCTAGTTTCTGGGATATTATTTATTGATCAAGTAGAATTTTGTAACACATATTTGAATCCATCATTGGTTGAAATGTTATAGGATGCATTTCAATATATGTTCGGATCCATTGGACCCAATTGGATGTGATATAGATCATTAAGGATTTGGATATTGATGATATGGTTTGGGATGAGAATCAAAATGGTGTGACATATATTTGAGTTTAAGGAGGTGAGTTTGAGAACTAATCATGTTTGATTCACAAGATCAAGTGTAGATGGGTCTGAGTCTAGTTTAAATGTTCATGAATTGGTCCATGATTTAATCTTGAATCCAATTAAGACCTAGTGTTTTCATATTAAAATATTCTTTAACATGAGGGTCTCATCAAGGTTGGTTCTCGCCATCTATACTTGGATCCACATAAACATATATATAAAAAACTGAAAATTTACACATGCGAATCTAATCACGAATATATATTGAATTATACACAAAAAATCATAAAGCACATGTATAAAGACAAATTAATACACAAAATTCATAAAGCACAATAAATCATGTCTAGCAAATCATGTATATGCATGGAAAATCATAAAGCACCTATGCAGAAACATACCAATTAAAAAACACAGATTTTATATATATATATATATAATGTTTACATGTTTTTATTTGAAGAAGAAGAAGAAAAGGAAAAGGCTGGAGGTATTGTGATGTGTGGCTTTGACTTGCTACATGAGACCCACCTTGGAGTCCCTTTTTCCTTTGGCTCCAAGGAATCCCAATGTAAAGGGGTTTTTCACTTTGTATTTTAGTAACCGTCTAGGGCCAATTAAGGAAACCCACCTTAGTATGTTAGTTGCAATCCCATATTAGGAGGTGCCCAACGTTGGATCTCTTATAAGAGGCAAAAAAAAAAGACATTGTAGAAAAAGAAGGAAATAAAATCACGGGGGGAGGGGGGCATATTGGGCTTCTCTTGTACATGGAATTTAGGGTTCTTGTGTGGAAAACGGCTTGAAGAGCTTATTGGGGATTGCAACAAGAGAGAAGAAAGGACAAGGTGCAGTCAAGGGCATCACTCGATAGGTTTTGGTTTGCCGGGTTGAAGGTACCAACTTGTCAGATTGAGGTAATCAATATCGACCACATATTAGTGTATTTCGTCTTGTTCTCAATAGCCTTGCAAACCCTTATAGTTGCCTGTATTAATAAAATTCTTTCGTACTCCCCCCCATGGATGTAGGTGGTTTTGCCAAACCACGTAAAATTTGTCGTGTGCTTGATTGCGTTCTTGTCTTTCGTTGTATTGTGTGTTTGCATGCTTCCTATGCTCACAATTTGGATCAAAGCAAGACTCGATCTTAGGGCTTCTTCATGATGATAACAAAAGGATCAAGTGTTATGAGATTGAAAAGTTTAACGGGAAGATGAACTTTGGGTTATGGCATCATAGAGTGAAAGATCTCTTTACCGAACAAGGGCTGCTTAAAGCCCTCTATGGGAAAGATAAGAAACTCAAAGAAATGTCTAATGATGATTGGGACGACATATGTGAAAGAGCGGTTTGTGCTATTTGACTTAATCTTGTGGATGATGTCCTCTATAATGCCATGAATAGACTCTGTCAGAGAGTTATGGTTGAAATTAGAGAGCTTATATATGACTAAATCGTTAACAATATTTATTTGAAAAAACAAATATATGCTTTTTAGATGACAAAAGACTCGAATTTGCAGGATCTCATGAATGCCTTCAAAAGGATATTGATTCAGTTGTTGAGTCTTGAGGTAAAGATTGAAGAAATTCAAGTTTTGCTACTTTTGGTCTCTTTTCCTCTATCATACTATTATCTTCAGCATCTTCTTTTCTTCCTCTAAACATAGCTTTTTCTTTTTTCTTCTTTATTTTCTGCATGAAACCTAAAAAATAATATTTTCATATCTGGTCAAGATCATTACAGATCTGAAAATATTTCCCTTTCTGTGTGAGATCTGAATCCATCGGACAAGATCTGAAATATTTTCCCATCTTTTCTCCAGATCTGAATATATTTCTCTTTTTTGCTTCAGATCTGAATCCATCAAACAAGATCTAAAATATTTTCTCTTCTCTTCTCTCTTTGCAATTCTAGTTTTCTTGGTGTTTTATGTAATAAAGGTTTAATTGATGATAAACAAAGAGACTCTTATTGTGTTAGTTGCCGTCCTTGTCTAAATCCAAATACTATGTGATTTTTGTGCATAATTTCACTTGTTTTACATATATACTTCTTAAAAACCAAGGACCAGGTTTTTCATATTTTTCTAGATGCAAGTCATTTGTTGTAAATCAATTTTCTTGAAAATTTTTAGCCCTACCGAGTGATGGTGATAGTGAATACATATCAAACCAATTCACACATTTTCTACACGACAATGAAATTTAGCGTGAGTTGAGTTATCCTAGGACTTAACAAAATGGAGTTGCTGAACGCAAACACTGTCATATCATGGAGACAACCTTGACAATCATGTATGATGCAATGTTTCATACGGCAGTATACTTTATAAATAGGATGCCTCTATCCAATCTTGGTGGAGATTCTTCCTAGTTTTTGCTACATGGAACACACCCTGACTACTATCTATTGCGGGCCTATGGATGCCGGTGTTTTGTTCATGCCCCATTGAGAGAAGTTATCTCCCATGGCTACCATATGCCAATTCATTGGATATGATGATGAATATATGGAATACAAGTGCTTTGATCATGCTGCCACTAAAATCATCATTTCGCGTCATGTTGTCTTCCATGATTCCATGAAAACATGTGTGGTAATGTGTTATCGCCCTCTAACAGCACTTTGTTAGTCTTTCTGGCCATCAACACAAAAGGTACAGCATGCTGACAGTATCACTGCTGCACCTGAATTACAAAGGCCAGCAAGGCTGTCCCTAACTGATAACGTTCAGCCAATGGTACCGCCGGCGCCACCTTTCCAGATCTATAAACACGTATACAACAGAAGGAAAGAGATGCAGCGGGTCATACACAAGGGGACTGCTGTCATATGTAGTAAATCTGTGCCCAGCAAACAAAATAATCTGTTGATCAGCCTACACATCATATCAGCAGTGCTGCAACTCAAGTTAATCATGACTCTCATCATGGTACAATTCAGGCATCAGTTCAGTCTACCAGTGATAGTCTGGATCAGCCTAAAAAATCCTCACTGGTGTGTAGCAGAATTAGACACCCACTTGACAGATGGGTCAGTTATGAATCTTTTTCTTTAGATTTTTAGGTATATGCCACAACACTTGATAATGCTCAAGAGCCGAGATCCTTTGCTGAAGCCTGCCAAAATCCATGTTGGGCATATGCTATGAATGATGAAATTGCAGACTTACATGAATGCAACACATGGGAAATGGTTCCTAGACGTCCGGATAATAACGTAGTTGGCTGCCGCTGGGTATATAAGATTAAACAAAAATCTTATTGCAGCATTGAACGTTTCTAAGCCTGGGCGTTAAAAACACTTTTCTTCATGATGATTTTTATGAAGAGGTGTACATGGAACATCCACCTAGCTATCCCGAATGAGACACTCGGTTCATAATGCTTAAATTAAAAAAGGTTATATATGACCTTAAGCAGGTTTCACGAGCTTGGTTCAACACATTTAGCACTGTAGTTAGATCTCTTGGTTTTGAGCGAATTTATTGTGATTACTCTTTGTTCGTGAATTGTAACAAATATGATTTTACTATTGGCTTGGTATACGTGGACGATATCATTACTGGCAACGATGGTGCTAAGATTAAGCAATTGAAATTTATTCTTCATGGGCAGTTTCACATGAAGCATTTGAGACCACTTAGGTTTTTTCCTGGAGTGCAAGTGGACCAACAACCAGATCGTTTGATCTTAATGCAACACAAGTATGCTCGAGATATTCTCCAATGTAGTGTGTTGCTACAGTGCAAACTGGTGCATACTCCTCTGGCTGTGCATTCTCAGTTAGGCAATTCTCTACCTGATAATGTTGACTTCCTGAGCCACAAAATATCGAAGCATTGTTGGCGCCTTGTAGTACCTGACTTTTACTTGCCCAAACTTAGTGAATCAGGTATCCTGGTTTATGTATAAGCTTCAGATAAAGCATATGGAGGCAGTCAAGTGAATTCTCCGATATAATAGGTACTCTTTCAAATGGCTTTGTATATGTTAGATCCATCACAATGGACTCCCAAATCGTTATTAAAGTTGTTGCATATTTCGACGTCGACTGGGTTCATGATCCTTTTACGAGACGCTCTGTCACTGGTTATGGGGGTTATCTAGGTTCTCACCTAGTGTCTTGGGTTAACAAAAAACAAAAACAATGTGGCCCGTTCAAGTACGAATGCAGAATATCGAGCTATGACAGCCGTTACCAAAGTGCAGTGGCCATCGCTACATATCCAGTTCAGCATGGCAAAATAAAACACATAAAATCGACCAACATTTTGTCAGAGAAAAAGTAGAGGCCAAAGAAATCCAGCAGTTGTTTATTAGAGGAGAGGATCAGGTGGCTTGATCCATTTACCAAGTCACTCACTACATATCGTCATTGGCACTTGAAGTCCAAATTGTCCATGGTTCTTAACCACGCTATGTTTGAGGGGGCGTGTTAAGATTGCAACTTGTAAATTGGGTTGGATCCAGATCCAAATCCAAAACGATTCACTATGTATGATTTCTTTGTATTTTTTTGTACCAAAGGGTAATATTGTAATTATTCAACATAGCTATTATTATAAATGATGGGACGTCACCGTAGGGAATGTTAAGACGCCTTTCCTATTTTCCATGGTTTCTTCTCTTCTTTGCTTTTGTTTGATTGTTGTGCAAGGCACGACTTCCAAGGGGTGTATTTCACATTCTTAAGGTAATCAAACTAGCTTTGGTAGTGATGAAGGGTAAAATTGACAGGAAACCTATACAAGTTGATAGGGAACACGGTTTCAGGTAAAGCATCTGTCACCGTCAATGATGAGGCTAGTGTAGATCAAACCACTCTTTGGTCTATTTGGCTAGGGCATATAAGTGGGGCATATAAGTGAAAGAGGTATAATGAAATGTCATGCAAATTAGGTTTCTATAAATATTATGTATTGAGAAAGCAATGCAAAGTAGCTTTTAAAACTGCAAAACATGCAAGCCGTTTGACTGTGCATATAGATTCATGGGGGCCTGATAATGGTGGGCTTGAATATTTCATTACCTTCATAGACGACTACTTAAGGTAAATCTGTGTGTACTTCATGATGAACTAAGTAGACACATTCATGAAATTCAAGCAATGGAAGGTAGACGTAAAAAAAGAAAATAAAATTCTTGAGGTTAGATAATAGATGGAAGTACAAGTCTAATATGTTTATGGAGTTCTATAGATACGAGGGAATCAACTCATCACTTTAACACAACAAACACATTTCAATAGAATGGTTTGGCAGAGAGGATGCAAAAACTTTTATAAAAAGGGCTCACATTATGAGGTTGAATGTGAGAAAAGCTTCTGGGCAAAGGCAGTTAATGCTTTCTTGCCAACAAATCACCATATAAAGGAATTAATTGCAAAACTCCAGTAGAAATATGGATAGGTAAGTTAGATGATTATTCTATTATGAAAGCATTTGGATGTCATGCTTATGTACATGTGTAGATTGTGCAGTGTTTCAAGTTAGATGCTAAGTCTAAATGATGCATCTTTCTCAGATATAAGAAGGGAGTGAAGGGATATAAGTTGTGGGATCCAAATTCTCATAAGGTCATCATAAGTGGGGATGTTGTATTTGACGAGGAGCACATGGTAAAAGCAAATAAGAAAGATGACAACATGCAATAAAAAAATTGTGAAAAGAAATTGACTGTTGAGGTGGCGATGAATGAGATCAATCTACCAACAAGAGTAGGTGTGATTTATTCCCAAGAAGCTCCTAGCATGGGTTAAGAGCAAAACCAACAGCAAGAACAACCCTATACCTTAGCAAGAAACAAAAATAAAAAAAACTCACAAAGCTCCAGTGAGGTATGATTATGAAGATATGGTTTCTTTTGTTTTAACTGTTGGTGTAGGTGATCCATCATGCTATAAGTGATCCATCATTCTATAAAGATGTTATCAGCTCAAACATAACAATAAATGAATGTTGACTATGATTAAAGTGATGAAGTTACTTTATAAGAGTAAAACTTAAAACTTGGTGGAGTTACCCAAGGGCAAAAAAGCTAGTGCAAGTGGGTGTTCATGAAGAAAGAGACCTCAATCTTAAAAGGAATATGAAAAGTTCTAGGCTGGTGGTGAAGGAATTCTCGCAGAGTGAAATAATTGGCTACAATAAAGTCATCTCACCCGTTGTGAGGCACGCCGATTCGGGTGTTGTTGGTGATGGCTGCTATGCATGATCTTGAGTTAGAGTATGAAAGAGTCTTGTTTAGAGAGGATGAAAGCAACAACTTGAGTGTTTCAAGGAAATAGGCAAAGAGTCTTGTCTGTAGGCTAAAAAAATCACTTTATGGGTTGAAGTAATCTCCTTGACATTGGTATAAGCATTTTGACTCTTACATGATTAATGTTGGGTATACATGGAATGAATATGATAATTGTATATATTTTTTAGTCCTTGATGATGGTTCATATATTATTTTGATGTTATATGTGGATGATATTGCTGATTGTTGCTAAAAGCATGATTGAAGTTAAATGTTAAAGTCCATATTAAGTTTTGATATGAAGGATCTTGGTGCTGCGAAGAAGATCCTTGGCATGGAGATTTATAAAGACAAAAATGTCAACACATTATGGGTTTCACAAAAAAAGTATGTTAAGACCGGACTTGAAAGATCGTGACATCTCAAGTTACCTAAGCTTTTGTATCCTAGTACAAAAGAAGAAGAAGCATCCATGTCTAAGGTGCCATATGCAAATGCAGTGGGTTGTCTTATGTATGCTATGGTTGTGCAGTAGGCATGATATTGCATATGTTGTGAGTGTGGTTATTTAGTATATGGGGAATCTAGAAAAGAAGCATTGGAATGCAGTTAAAATGGATTCTTTGATATTTACATGGATCTACTGATGTTGATATTATGTTTGAGTAGTGATGTTATGGGTTATGTGATGCTGACTTTGCAGGGCACTTAGATGAAAAAAGATCTACTAGCAGGTGGACCAATGAGTTGGAAATCTAAGTTTCTATTAGTGTTGCTATGTGCATGACTGGGATAGAATATATGATAGTTTCTGAAGCAGCAAAAGAAGGCACATAAGGCATATGACTTAAGGAGCTAGTCAATGAACTTGGCATTGAGCAAAAAAAGGTGCAACTATATAGTGATAGCCAGAGCGCGATTCACTTTGGCAGAAAATTCGATCAGCCATCCCAGGTCGAAGCACATAGATGTGCGGTATCATAAGATTCAAACTATGATAAAAGATGGAGAATTTGATTTGATAAAGGTTCATACTAAGGATAATGTAGCTAATATGATGACTAAGCAACTTACATGTGATGAGTTAAAGTATTGTGTGGGCTTGGTTAATGTTTCAGGTTAGAAGCATGGGCCTCAGAGAGATGCCTTATTAAAGGTGAGAGGAAATTTTGACATGGATGATGACAAAGTGAAACCCAAGGTGAAGATTGTTATGGTGTGTGGCATTGACATACCACATGGGACCGACCTCGGAGTCCCTTTTTCCTTTGGCTCCAAGAAATCCCAATGTAAAGGGGGTTTCACTTTGTATTTTGGTAACTACCCATGGGCAATTAAGAAAACCCACCTCAGTGGTTTAGTTGCAATCCCATATTGGGAGGTACCCAACGTGGGATCTCTTATGAGAGGTACAAACAAAAAGCAAACGTTTAGAAAAAGGAGTAAAAAAGAGGGAGAGAGTCTTTGACAAATTGGGTCTCTCTTGTACATGGGGTTTAAGGTTCTTGTGTGTAAAATGTCTTGAAGAACAACTTATTGGGGTTTGCAACAGGGGGAGAAGAAAAGAGGTGCAGTCAGGGGTATCAGTCAAAGGGTTTGGTTTGCTGGTTTGAAGGAACCGACTTGTTGGATTGAGGTAATCGATATCAGCTGCATATTAGTGTATTTCTTGCTGTTCTCAAGAGCCTTGTAATATCTTATATTTGAAAGTATTAATAAAATCCTCTCGTACTCTCATGGACATAGATGGTTTTGTCGAACCATGTAAATTTTGTGTCTTGCGTGGTTGATTTCATTCTTATTTACATTGCATCATATGTTTGCACGCTTTCCACACCCACAGGAGGAGGAGGAAACCTCTGGAATAGTTTGATTGTTATGGTCTGGGTCTTGTGAATCACTTTGATGGCTCATTGGCTGCTGAAAATCTTTGTAAAGAGCTTCAATGGGTTTATTACCTACCATCACGTGTTTGCAACATCAGTTTCCATAGGTGTGTTTGTTCCTTTTGAAGAAATTGCGTCCTATGTTGTCAAAAGAAACTATATGAATCTATTTTCTGGTGCCTTGCGCTCTAAGGGTATCATCATAAGGGTATCTTAGCTGATATGGAGAAAGTATTGAACTGGTACGCTACTCTTCATGATGGTCTAAGTTTGCCTACGTTAACTCATTTCTCAATCAACTGCATAGTTTTTTGAGAAAATGAGACACTAGCATAGGCAAACAACCTAGACCAATATTGTGAAGAGTACCTGCTAGAGGTATCCAATGCTTTATGCATATCAGCCATGCTATGCATAAAGTGGATGCAACCATGCCAAGAAATTGCTGGTTTGATTTGATATTACCTTCTGTGTAGAAATGTATTGCAGCAAGAAAGTAACCAAATGTAGGGTTATATGTAAAGTTTCTCAGGGCAGAAAATGTTAACAATCGACTGCTCTGGTGGTTTCCTTTTCTGATTCCTCTCTCCAACAATAGGAAGAGAATGTTAAGTCAAGACTCTTGCTGCCAAACTTGGCATGACATGCTTGTAGGCTTTCTAAATCTCACTTGTCAAGAAAAGGGATCTTATAACTGGTTATGGTAAAGTTGACCTTTCACTCATGTGGGTGATACTATGGTTTTTCACGAGTCACATTCAACCTTTGAAAGCTTTTAAGATCAAAACTTTCATTTTTAATGTATGCCAATGCTTTTCTTCTTCTCCTTATTCTTGTGTGTGAGCACAAAAGGACTGACGTGCACAATTGAGACAAGTTAAAGATACTGTCTCAAAGTAACACTTTTTTAAGAACCTCTAGTTGCAATGGTCTGAGCTCTCCTGTTCCCTGTGGATGCCAATAGAAGTCGTACATTACAGTATCTAGACATTTTTGATGATTGCTGGTTTAGGTTTTTGTGTTAAGGACCGTATCTCTTTGTTGGTTGTGTCGTCAATTAATGAGCTGTTACTGTTTATGTTGTCAAACTACATTAGCCTTGCCTCCTTGTCAATGTAAGGGCTTTTTCTTCCTTTCAACTTTTACCTTCTGACGTTTAGGGGCAATTCCTCGTGTATTGAGAGTACAATGCTATGTAGATTATCATAGTAGATCTCGCAGAATGTCTACCATCTTTCTCTAATTTAGAGCTGACATCAATACTAGTATTGGCAAAATCTGGGTAAGGTAAATTCTCAAGCGACCATGAAACCAATCATTTTTTTGAAAGTTCTTTTAATCCAAAATACGTTAACAATGTTTTCAATAAAAGTAAAAAAAGAGTTGCTAAAATTTGAATTGCCAAGCAAGAATATGTTTTTGTGTTATCTAATGATGGTATGTGATACATTGAAAAAACCAATTAATGTGATAGTTACCTTAGACAGTAATTTGTCAAAATCTCTGGATATTATAACTTTTCTAAATACAGGGGATACTTGTGACTATAGTTTAGAGCTTATGTTAAATTCTTCTATCCGTATAGGAAAATATCACTGTAAGTTGATGTTGGAATCAGCATTCATTTAAGCCTTCTATGAGAGTTGGTATTTGGACAAAATTGATGAAGACAATTTAGAGAGGATCAGGTGAAGCTGTTTTGGAGGGAATGAAAGGATTTCACCTTTGCTTGGGGTCACCAGTAATTCCTCCCACTACAAAGGATTTCACCTTTGCTTGGGATCCCCAGTAATTCCTCCCACTACCAGCTATCTATTCTCTTAGAGGTCGTTCGTTTCATTCCCACCAATAAGAAAAGTCTCCATGAGAAAGGCATCACATGATGGGAAGGCCATCTCATGTGTGAAAAATGCATACGTAAATCCATTCACAGGGGTGGTGACGGTGGTATTTATGGATTTACATTGTAAATGCATGGTCAATGTGAAAAGAAACCCATAATGACTGGACCCTATAGGAAAATGGAGTTGGCATGTTTGTTTCACCTACATGCCAAAAAATGGAGGGTTTCATATGTAAAACCCCATTTTCATGTGTAAATTGGGTGAAACAAACGACCCCTTAGATTGTCTTTGTTTGAAAGATGGTTCCTGCAGAAGGTCGATGTGAGAGAGTAGGAACTAGTTCTAAAAGGGAATAGCGGGATGGTTTCCTAAGTTTGGTTCTGCATTTTGATGGCTAAGGAATTGGCAGTTGTCCAAAGTGAGGGAAATAGAGGAAAGATTTCTCTTCTCCAAACAACTTCAATTTTAAAAAACATCGCCCCTCCAATTCCCTCGGACACCAAATCTTCGAAACTGACCCTTGGTATATTGCACGAAACTCCTTTTTGATAGTAAATATTGCCTCAAGTTGTTCCCGTACATGTAAAATGATCCGCATACAGGTTGTGAGAATTATGTTGTTAAGGAGCAGATACATGGAAGAAATTGTAGCAGTAATGATGTATCTGTATTGGGAACTGATATTTGAATTGAGGCTTTTCACAGTTACGTTTTTTGCTAGCTGACAACAATAAGAACATTTTGAGCAATGAGCACTAAAAACATCACATTTCTACATTTTTGGCAGCGTTCAAATTATGTTCATCTGGAGACTTTCCATTGTGGCTCTTGGGTATTGCTTTGCTTGCAGAACATGCAAAATCTTTTTATGTATTCATTACCAAAGTCGCAAATATGGATGATATTTGAAAACATGAATGAAAAAAAAACTGTCAATACCACGAGAACATGATAATGCTTTCACTCTGATTTTATTCTTATTAGTTTCAGAAATATAAGTACCATTTTTCATTACTTTTTTTCTTTAAACATTTGGATAACTTCTATATGTTATACTGTTGTGGATTGATTTACTGAAATCTAATCTTTATTTTTGGTCTTTCTTTGAAAAGCCTGGACTTTGCCAACATTTAAAAAGAAGATTATATAATATCCTGAGAAAATTGCCTTGCTGAGATAACCATTGCATGGCTGTATGATAACTACCACAAAAGTCTAAACTCAAGGGTAATTTTCTGTAATTTTCCATTAAAAATAGTATAAAGCGGGGTGAAACACAAGGGTAAGCTGGAGTATCCGTGTGGCATAGTTTGGCAGTAGTCCCTCTTCCCGGTGTCTTAGCAACACATTCCGTTTTCTGGTTATAGATTCGCTTTTCTGACCCATTTCTTTGATTACAGGTGCCTGGATAACCATTGGTTCATGCCCTCAAACGCATCTACCGTAGCTATTAAATAATGATGCATAGTTTTTTTTGGAAATGACCATATCGTATGGATAATTTGACCCAATTATTTAAAAACCTTACAATTTTTTACTCTTTCGATGTCCAAAATCGTAAATGTCTGACATCGTTAGGACCTTTTTACGCTTCACAACTACGAATTTAGGTCTTATTGCGATAAAATTATACAGTTGTCTGCTAGGTCTAACTCTCACTTAAATCCAGAATCATAGGTTTTTTATGCGAAGCTCACGAACTCACATATTTATTTGCAAATTTTAAGTAAAACTGAAACCATCAAAATGCTAGGTACAATTGTCAACATGATCGTTGCTACCTGGAATTGACTCTTTGGTTGCACTAACTAAATTAAAATTCATTATATCTATCTTTTCATTTGCTTCAATGCATGTATCGTTCATGACATTAAAGATTAACCATCAAAATATCACATTTATCGTCACACCTATATATCAACCATAAATTACATCAAAATTATAATTTGTACCTAGCATTGTCGTATGCTCAAGAAGGTTGCATATAATAAATTTTTTATAAATATTTAAGTAGGAGGTTTACGATTTGTTGTTTTTCCTTAAATAAAGTTTTGCACATAAATTTATATGATTTCGAAAAGTATATGCAAAAAAGTAGAATATTTGCTAGAGTTATTTCAAATATATATATTTATGCAAAATATTGACGTATATGCATGCCTGAAAAGGTTGCATATAATAAAAATTTCACAAATATTAGAGATTTATGATTTTGTTGTTTTCGTTTAACTGGAGTTTCACACATAAATTTATACGATTTTGAAAAGTATATGTGAAAAAGTAAGATATTCACGAGAGGTATTTTGCAAATATATTTATGCGAAATATTGACGTATATGTCAAAGAGTGATATTTGCGATTTTGGTGGTTTCAGTTGTACCACAAATTCAAAAATAAATTTATGCGAGTTCACGAGGTCTGCACAAAAAACCCTTCAATTCTTGATTTAAGTGGGAGTTGGACCTATCTGATGGGAGGTACAATTTTATCGCAATAATGCCTAAATTTGAAGTGGCGAATGGTAAAATACTTTTAACAATGTTAGATATTTATAATTTTGGACATCGAAAGAATATCGAAAATTGTCGGGTTTTTAAGAAAATTGGGTCAAATGATCCGTGCAATGCTAGCTTTTTTTATTTTTTTCCCTTTTCATGGTAGGCTGGGTCAACAGGCAGATTTGGTGAAATGATCCAATCCAGATTTAGTCCAATGACTAATCAGCCATTTTTATCATAACTGATTACACTGTAATTGATGGACGGATGAGAGTAAAGGATCGCAATTCAGATAGAGAAATCACAATGCTTCTTGTGACATTCATTACCAAATAGCCAGAACATGCCCACAAGGGCTTCATCTTCCTGACTATGGTTTGTTACCCGATGGCAAAGCCGTGAGATGGGTTATTTGTGTCCAATCTCAGGACAGCACTACTGAACACCACTATAAACTGCACGAATAGGAATTCTGTGGCATGTAGCAACCTCCCCTTTTCGTCCTCTGTTGCAAAAGAATCCAGCTTCCAAGCTCTGCTCAATATTTTAAGGCCACGTAGAAGGTGGTTGTCACCTGTGGACAAAGTCGATCTGAGAAATCCCATTGATGCTGTGTGAGCGAGATGATCGAAAATAGCCATGTAGGTATGATCCTTTGCTTCTGCAGATCAGCAAGAGCCAGAAAACAGATACAGGTTCTCCAGCAAAGATGATTCAGCCCCTCTTCTTACTGAAATGCTACAGCTACAATGGGTGCGAAACCGATAAACACTCTGATGCAGAGAGATTACACACCATGCATGTTACACCTGGCTGGAATCTCATCAACATCAAAGTAGTTGTGCTGCTCATACGATGCCTTCTAACTGCAAAAACCTGTGATAGACTATGCAACAGTGGTGGTCCTAAAAATCCTGTGAATTGTCATTACGCAAAATGCTAAAACAAGGCTGATTGAGAACCACCTCTCAAGAGGACGCCGGACTAGAAGTCCCTTTGAAGAACAGGTTCTGCTGCTTGTCATCAGATTGAAGCAGAATTTATGAAGACAAGCACACACACGTGCATCAAGTTGTACTATGTTACATACTACAATATAGAGGGTCACTTGAATATGTGAACTGAAAATATAAGAACTATAGCGCGAGTTGGTAGTCAGCCACGGTTTTAGAGCACATCATATGAATGAGGGGCGTACAACGATGGGGGAGAGATGTCTCCCCTGGATGGCTGCACAGGGATGCATGCAGTGAATGAGAATCGACGACATGGAGGAAGAAAAGGCATTTCCTCCGGATGGACGTGAAAGAAAAAGTGAGGGAGAAAATCATTTCATCAAAGTATCAAGAACTAACATGAACGAAGCTCAGAGAAAACTCTCAATAAACTTCATTATAAATGACTTAAGCTATAAACAACAGGGGCTCAGCTTGTATGGTTGGAGCAGTTACTGCATGTGCATGCCTCCTTGTGTTGGGGCGTTGCAAGGTTGAATCCCTATGGTATAGTTGTATAACTGGTAGGGGTCTGACTAACCCCAGCTTTCTATGTCAGAAAAAAAAAAAGACGAGCTATAAATCTGTTTATAGATCACAGAAAGAGTAAACAAGTAAAAATACGAAGAAAGTCTAAGCCTAGATGAGACTCTAGGTTGGACGTCCTCCCGAGTTCTAGTAGGGGGCTTCTATTTCTGCGGGTCTCCTTCACAGTCTCAGCCTAGAAAGGAGTCCACGCTGGACAGGTTACCTCTAGGTCCGGTCCGACCCTGGGTTGGTCTGTAACAACCATTAAAAGAGAGAGAGAAAGGTAAAGATGTTGACTAGCAAAAGGGTGATTACAATTGCAAACTTTGCATTTGTTTTTTATTTTTTAAAAAGCTATAATGGAAATGACACGAATTTTAGTTAGAGAGAGAGAGAGGGTGTTTAATATTTTCAACAGTGACCTTTTTCTTCTACTAGGCCAAAGGGAACCTGAACCCCTACGTATAAATTAGGTTTATGTAAAAAAATTTGTTATGATATATATATATATATATATATATATATATATATATATATATATATATATATATATATATATATATAAATGGCTGATTTGTCGTCTAGATCCTATGCACCGTTAATCTCTCCTCTATTAGTGGTTGTGCAGTTTTATCCATTGTGCCACTAGGAATATGCCGAACCATATGTTGATGATGCAGATTTCAAGGAAGGGCTTGACAGGTTGATAAAGGGTAAATTGACGGAATTTGTATTAAAGGATGACTTACTATGTTTAAGGGCACAATTACGTGTACCACAAGTTACTGAATGGGTGCAGTGGATTCAAGTGGCTCATACTTCCAAGACAGACATTATGGGGTTAAGAAGAGAATTCTCAATTTGAATAGGTATGCATATTGCCCTAAGAGAGCATATTTTTCACCAAAATTAACTTTTTAAAAGATAAACAAGTTTTAAATAAGATTTTTTGAAAGTATGGTTGCCTTTCCTCTCCAAATGGTGAGGGATAAGCTCTAATAGGACCACCACTTTGTTGCTTGGTTCTAAGTATCCAGTGTTCCGTACCTCTTTTTCAGACACTTGACATGAAAAACGAGACTTTGATCCACCAAAGCTTTAAAAAAACATGAAAAACACAAACTAAGTATGACATGTTAGACAAATATAATCTAAGGCAAATAAATAAAACAAATTAAAGGAAAATGATACTCACCACAAGATTATGTAGCCCTCTTAGACGATTTGACGAGCGTGACATGTTTCGGCATAGCTTTCGCAGGGCTATGGCTCTATGAACCTGGGTCCGACACAATAGACCCAATGAGTTTTGGAGATTAACCTAAAACTAATTGGATTGAGATAGATGGTTCGACAGACCCCTTACCCTGGTTCTAGATAGTAAAATGGTGTTGGTAGACCGTTATTTATAGAGTTTAGTGAATTTTGGACTTTGAGTCTTGATCCAGGATTTAGTTCTAATTGATTTTAGACATAATGATCCAAATCCAACTGCTACATAGCATCTATGGTCTGATTGGCCCAAGCTGCAAGGTTTATCCTAAAAGTCCTTTTGATAAATGAGAAACAAATTTTTGGCTGGTTGGGCAAACTTTTTTTTATTTAAGAAAGACTCAATCTCGAATTTTGATGGTTTTGGTAAGTGAGATAAGCCTTATGCTTGTTTCCAAGCGAGTCCCAGGATAAAATAGACAACTTCCTATCTGACGACAAGTAAAAAATGTATGACAACAAGTGAATTGTCTCACGATAAGTCAGGGTTTTGGACCCCTGTCTAATGACAAGTATGGTAGTGTCTAACGACAAGTTGGATTTTTGACTTGTCTTCAGACAGACATGCTAAATTGCATTGGCAAACTAACTTGTTTTGGCAATAACTCCTTGACTTTGCAACCTTTTGAGGTGCAGCTGGGTGCATTAGAGAGCTAACATCCTTTACTTTAATCCATTATTTTTGTAAAGAGTCAAATTTGATCAATTTTATGATCAAAATTAGATTCAAAGTGGACCTTATATGAAAACCATTTTTTAGGGACACAAATTGACTTGTTTTAACTATAACTTTATATCTCGATGTTATAATGAACATATTTTCATTATGTTTGAAAATTAAGACTCTAGTTTTATTCAATTTTTGGACAAAGATCTTGAGGATGTTGTTTTGTAGGTCAAAATATGACAAAAGTCGGAAGTATGCCATAAAGACTCAGGACAAGACTCAAGACTACGAGGTCAAAATTGGGGTGTCTATAGATTGTCCCTCTTTGTTATCGAGCGTGCCAATCTTGGTCGATAACAAAGTAGTAAACACACTGATTTTGAAGAAAATGATAAGATTAACTTTGAAATTAAATCTATTTCAAAAATGATCTTTTGACAATGAAGACAAAAATTGAAGTATAAATTTTTAGTTAACACGAGGGTCTCTCTATAATGCTCTTTTATATGATAGAGAGTTCTTGATCAAATAAACCTAGGTAAAAAACTAAACTAGTACAATGTTTCACGCCAGGGCCACTCTTGAACTTTGTAGAGGGGTGATTGTCTATGTCGAGCATGATCAACAAAAGACTAAACAAGCGCCTTGTCAATTGTAAAGACAACCGATGGATTTTCAAAGTTTAAGACAAATCTTAGAAAAAAGATGACAAAAGATAATCCTTTTTTTTTTGAAAAGCCCCAAAAGCCTTTTGACACATTTGGCTGTGGGACTCAGAAAAGGCTGTGGGTGATGGATAAGGACTACACTTACCATAGGTTTTGGGATTGCTACATCACTTCATAGAATAACCTACAGACTATAGACTAGTTATTCCTCTAGATTGACTATATCGAAAATAGCTGACTATAGACATATCAACCCATGTGGAATACCCCAATTTTATGATGTTGGCCAAACTATAAACCAATTTGAGCAATCTCATCAGGATCACTAAGTACTGCAGTGAAAGATGACCCATTGATAGCTAGCCAAAGAGTCAGACTCAAGAGTTGTATCGTCCCCTAAGATTCATGAATCATACTACATTCTGGTCTGCCTAGAGTCCAAAATCACTGTGTGAAACATAACTCTTAGGATACATTATGCAACTGTTGTTTTTCTCACATGAACTCCTTCAGGTTCATTTACTTTCTATCTCAAGTAAGTTTCTCAGGGTATTTTTAGGGTTTTGATATTCACAAAAATCTAAGCATGTTGAAGATGTAGTGTCTTTATATCAATACATCACCAATGACTCACACTTATGGCTGCTCTCATATTGATTGTTGTCAAGTAGCCATTTTCATCAGTTGCCCCTTCCAAAATTTATGGGGTTAAGTCTAGCCTGCTAAAAATAACTCAAATTGTAGTAATTATAACTAAAAGAAGGGACTCAAGGAGTTTACTTAAATACTCAATTTTGTTCGCATGCATGTAGTTATGTATTCTCAAGAAGCATAGAATAAAAACCACATAATTTTCTTACATGCATAGAAAACATAAGAATACAAGAAACCGTTCTCGGCATTGTAGCTAACTCACATGCATTCATTCCATCTCTCAAGCATGTATAAAAATTATTTTTAGAATATAGCTACAATACATGCGAAGTAACTGCTACATTCTCAAGCATATATGATTTCATGCAAACTATTTGATACACGTAAACAAACACATTGTTTATTATTAACTAGAAAATGCTTATAAAAACTCAAACCCTAAATTGATTTATGAGAAATCGGGGTCTTTATTCTCTCAACCACAACTCATTAAATCTTCATTAAGTCAATCATAAATTCAGATATTAAACAAGCTAAACATGCTGAACTTGATCATATAAACAATGATACTCTCTTTTGGAAACAAACAAAATAGTCGATTTACAAGATAATTAAGATTTAGTCATATCTTTCAATTGCAACTTGCATAAATTACTATTCAAATCATTTCTAAATGTTTACCCTTTTATTTATGATTCAATAGAGTTTATAAACACTGATAATATACATTATATATCAGAGAAATATTAAAACCACAAGATCCAAATACATTACTACATAATCACAAGTATAAGTCGTCAGAAAAATTCAGATCCCTGATAACCTATTTTTATAAAATATGTCATGAATAACAAATCACATATAAAATCACTATATTTTTAGTGACTATCTATACCTATAAGTAACACAACCCAACAAACAAAATTAAAAAATAATGAGTACAAAAACAATTAAAAAGCTTTTATGAAACGCTATTTTAATAGAGTTTTGATCCAGAATTTGCAAACTACAGGATTTTCATCAGATTACTGTATTTCTTGGGGTTTATGTAAAACTTTTTTGACAACCCCCTTTTTACACGGTCTATTATTATATGTTAAGCTTCATAAATTTTTTTATAAATTATTTAGAGTCATTTTTCTTGGGCGTTAATATCTTTTATTAGAGATAGGTCAAAATCGTCCTGAATCTAGAGCCAGAAATTGGAGTTATGTTAAAATGGACGTTTCTCCCTTAATACGAATCCAAAACAAGTAAAACATCATCTAAATTCAAGATCAAGGTGCATAAATCATCCTGATGATTTTATTTAGATTTTTTAAACTGATATTCAAAGAGATATTGATTTATTTCTAAAACTGGTCAGGAATAACATATCAGTTATCACCGATTTAGGTTTATCAAAAAATGCTTTTGTAAAAACTCTTCTTGAGACCATAAAACCTTTAAAATCTCATTATTTTAGATTTAATCAGATTCAATATGGATTAACTCATAAATAATACCATCAATAATCAAGTTATGACTGAATCTAATACAAACCAACGAAGAAACCCTATTTAGGCATGTTTCTCAAAATTGTTTTTATGAAAACTCATGATTCATCTTCTTCGAATCCAAATAATGATTTCTTCAAAAAAAAATGTATAATAAATCAAGACACGTAAATATGCTGCTGAAAATAAAAATAACTTAGATATGCATGCTTAATCTACGTAAAAAACATCTACTTGAAAATCGATAGATCTCTAAGGCAAAAAGGGGAAATCGAGCAATCCGATTTGTGTACCACCACAACTATCAAAGTATGTGTAGGTTTAATGGTTGTACAAACTACTCCATACTTTCTAGACATTTTAGGAGAAGAGAGAGAAAGAAAAAAAAACAAAAAGAAAAAAAGGAGAGAGAGAGAGAGAGAGAGAGAGAGAGAGATTTCTGAAAAAGTGGGAAGAACATGTGAGAGAGGGTATATATATATCCCTCTTCATAACCCTAGTCTATTCATATGGGACTCTCCTCTCCAAAATCATGTGGAGGGGAGGAGTCCTTTCTAGAAAATTTAAATTATCTTCTAGACTCCAATTTCTTTAATTATTTAATTTTTTTCTAATTTTATTTTAGTAGGATTATCAGGTTTGACTATTCAACAACCAACTCTTAAAATTTTAACTAATATGAGTTCTTATAGATGTGTGGGATATCTCACCCTCTTAAATCTCTTTATTATTGTTTTAAATAAATTTTATAATTAAAAATCTTAATTATCATATTTATATATTTATTTTATTTATTGGTTTGATTTAAAACTAGATAACATTTAATTCATATGGACTCCTAGATCTAAATGGGGGTCCACATAGGACGTCCCCTATCAGGTCCAATCCATAACCATTGGATCCAATCCAAACAACACTTGAGATCTATATCATATCTGAATGACGATTTTAGATCCAAAACTGAAGTCTAAGATCCAAAACTACACAAACTCAAATAGCCTTCATACCCTAGTGTTTTTCACTTATTTTTAAAATATTATTTATAACTTAAGACAAAGGTTCAAAATCAAGAATTCACGATTATAGCCATAAATGCATCAATAATCCATCATTTATTCATTTTAATTACCAAGAAAAAATCTTGAGTTTTACAATCTTTCAGGGCGTAACCTTCAATCTCTACCTAAGTTGTTCCATCTTTCATTAACATTCATTATTAATTTAATTCTCATCGTAACCCTTAGGTACGTAGGTTCTTTCCCAACTTGTTACAACAAGTTCTTTACTTATGAGATTATCAATTACTTATGCCAACCCTTTAGTTGCATACATTAGGTCACCTTCATGCCCCACCAACATTAAGTTACCATAGTGGGCCCTCACTATCCACGGTAGGCTCACAGTTGGAGAGTTTATTTTTCAAAGCCTAGAACAACTACTAGGGGTAAATTTATAAAATAATCTTTTTATGAATCCTACAACACAATGCATAGTCTGCTCAGACCTATGCCTCAGAACAACTTTACTCAACCAGGTGTTATATTAATCATTCAATGCAGGTTCATTATTCAAATGATGTTACTCATGATTATAGTAACCTTCATGATATTTATAAACTAACCATGTACATATTCATAAATAAATATATGTACATATCCATAAAATCATGCTCACTTTTATACCACTTTGTATCATGCTTACGTATACTAGAAATTATACAACATACAAATATGAAGCAAACTAGGTGCACCATACCATACATCTCAGTAGGCTTTGAGTCTCTCTTTGGACCACCGAACTCAAACTTATGTAGTCAACCCAAAAAATTCATCAAACACAAGTTCTTCAGTCTGTTCTAGGGTTGATTCGTGCAATACCAAACTCAACCCAGAAGAATAACACAGTCTGATTGCAAAAGAGTTAACTTAGTCAACTCAGGCACCATGAGTGTCGACTCCCACGATATAGGAGTTGATCCTCGGGTATGCCCAACAACTTGTGAACCATTTATGGTCGAATCTTGTACTTCACAACTTCGAACACCATCTCCAAAATAGAAATACACATCTAAACAAAAATTTTAATTTAACAAATCTAAGAATCTACCAACCTCATAATTACATAGACATATTTACATAATACCAAACTTTGTAAATAATCCAATTTTCAGAAAATATTTAAAGAATGCATAAATCTACCAATATTCAAATTTCAAAAAATATTTTTTAAATGAATCAGATTTACACATGTTTGTATTAGTTCAGATTGCTGCATTTTTACACAGACCCATGTATTTGGTACAGGGTCCGATTTATGAGTGATTGAGTATGATCAGACCCATACGTTCAGTACATGATCTAATCCATGCGTTTTGTGCAGGATCAGATCTGTGTATGGATGCCAACGATCTGATCCATGCATTTTGCGTAGGATCAGATCTACATTTTGTTGCTAACTCGTGTTCATTTGAGTGTTTTTGCAGAGACTGTTATCAAAATAATACATATATTCTTGCAGAAATTGCCACTTGCAATCATAGGTGTTCTGAATACTTCAATTCATGCATTTTCTTTGGGATATCTAGATCCTATATTTGTTTGTTCATTCAGGCACATTGCAAGTTCCTGCAGCAAGTTCCTGGAATGATTTTGCATATTGCAAGTTCTTCAAACTTGCTGTGCACATTGCAAGTCTACAAATTTACTGCACATATTGAACGTTCTATAAACTTGTGCACATTGAAAGTCTGCAAGTTCCTATGCATAGACAACTTCTACCAATTCTGGTGCATAATGCAGCTCTGCAATATATATATATATATATATATATATATATATATATATATATATATATATATATATATATATATATATATATATATATATATAAGAATCTGCATTGGTTGTTTTAGTTATGAGTGCGTAAGCATATTTACAAGTATGAGTATAATTGTGAAATCAGAGATTTCAAATGAGTTAGCATATTTGAATGGTGTGAGGCAGGTTGAATGATGTATGCATTGCATAATAAATGTGAGCCCAAATCTGTGGCTCAAGACCTTGTAAATGATCAATTGAATTAATGAGTGTTAGTACCCAAACTAGTGGCTGTTAACCTTGTGACTGTTTATTTCAGAACATACGTGCTTGTGCCCTGCAGAGGCTATTGACATCATAAATGATTAATAATTGTTTAATCATGTATGTCAAGAGTGTTGATTAAATAATGAGTAGGTTATTTTATGGAAACAAGGCATGTACTGGTGAACGATCATAAAAGAGTTGGTGGGTTCAAATATTAATTTGAAATGTAGAGCCCACACCCATTCAAATATTAATTTGAGATGCAGAACCCCACATAAATTCAAAAATTCAATCGGGATGCAGCGCCCACACCCATTCAAAGGTCCAATTGAGATGCAGAGCCCACACCTATTCAAATATTAATTTGGGATGCAGAACCTTACCCATGTATAAAATGGATGTTTCACTTGCACTGGTAAGTCATGCATACACCACAAGAAAATCGTGGATTAGCGACGGACGCTATCCATAGCTAATCCGTCGCTAAGTCATCGCTAAACTGTTTAGCGACGGATTAGCGATGGATAGCGTCCATCGCGAATTTTTGCTCGCTAATTAGCGAAAAACCTTATCCGTCGTTATTGGCGTCGCTAATTTGCGATAGATTAGCGACGGACATTATCCGTCGCTAAATTTTAAAAACAAAAAAAAAAAAAAAATCCGTCGCTAAGTAGCGTGCTCTCCGGCATCGCCGTCCTCTATGAACCGGCGTTTGCTTAGTTCGTATTTTTTTCTTCTTCTTCATTTTCGTGCATTTGCTTTACCTCTTCTTCGTTGTGGTTGCATTTCTAGGGTTTCATTTCGTGCATTCGGGGGAAGGGGAAAGTGAGAGATGGCGCAGGAAGGAGGGGAACACCAGAACGGGAGCGGAGCAGAGAGCGACGGCGAATCCGCTGCGAAGTTCTCGATGCTCAGGCCGAAGCTCGTGGTTCAGGCGCCGAGGCCAGCCGATGTTGTCGCCTTCTACAATGCGGCTTTCGGTGCCGAGGAGGTCGAGCGCTCCAACCACCCCAAGAAGAAGGCCGATCATGAGCTCCCTCCCATCCTCTTCTCTCGCCTTTGACTCGGCATCGTGGAGTTCCTTGTCGCCGACAAGACCGATGAGTCTGAAGCCGGGTTAGTCTCTCTCTCTCTCTCTCTCTCTCTCTCTCTCTCTCTCTCTCTCTCGTTACCTTGCTTCAGTATCCGAAGTCGGTTTAAATCGAGCGAGGTAAGTTTAAATTTCGAATGGGGAGAGGGAAAATTTTGCGCTCGGTTTAAATCGAAAATTAGCGACGGATTAGCGACGGAAATTTTCCGTCGCTAATTAGCGACGGATTTAGCAAGGGAATTTTTCCCTCGCTAAATCCGTCGCTAAAATGGTTTCTTATATTGAGGATTAGCGACAAAATAATTGGTGTCGCTAATCCGTCGCTAAGTAGCGACGGATTAGCGATGCAAGTTTTTCATCGCTAATCCGTCGCTAATTAGTGACGGATTCATGAAATTTGTTTTCTCTAGCTAATCTGTCGCAAATTTACGACGGAAAAAATCCGTCGCAAATTTCCGTCGCTAATTAACAATTTTCTTGTAGTGATAAATTAAAGGATTATGCATAATTGAGATTTTTAATTTTTGTGTGTGTCTCTGATATGTTGTTATGTTTATGCATAAATAACGGCTTAGTATTGGTACATTCATCAAAAAGGATTTGTGTGGGCTTATAGGTATTGGCCCCTAACTAAAAACATTTTAGGTGCTGAGTAGCTGAGATGGAGTAGATGCAGGGTGATGTGTCAATGTCGAGAGTTAGTTATTTTTCTTTCTTAGAGATTTTTGGATTGACATTAAATTTAACTTTGATGTTATTTTAAACTTATAGGACTAAATTAAATTATGTATGAGATTTATAAATTTAATTAAGTTCAGTGTATGTTTTTATAGATTTGTAACGTGATCAATCTCTTTAACCAATCTTTTTAGTAAATGATTTTCGCGGTGATTTTGAAACTATTTTAAAAGTATTAAGTTTTTTATGACTTTTGGGTTAAAATTTTGGAGGGTTATACTATTCATTCAATTCAGTTCATACACATTACAATTTATCAAATCAGATAAAGTTTTCACTAAAGTAATTAAGAAACTGAAATTTAACATACCGTAAATATATTTGATTCAATCTGAATCAAATGTAATCACGTCAACAATAATTTAACACATCAGCAAGTTTAGGCAAACAACAAAAATAAGAAATTAATTAAAAATAGAAAAAGTGGGTGTCGGGTAAGGGGAGTTAGGGATTTCTTAGCACTCACAACAAATGCTGGCCAAATCCTTCACGCCTTAGCACCATGCATTGCAGCTCCAGCCGAACCAAGGATCGCAGACCACCTTCCCACACAACAGCTCCACTCAAGGACTTCTTCACGTGGTAGAAAAATTGGTGGAAAAGATAGGGCCAACTTCCTCTTGCTCACGTGCTTCTCAATGGGATTTCTTCACAGAATTTTTAGAAGAAAAAAACAGCATAAATTTTTTAAAAGAGACGGAACGTCCTTTTAAAACCAAAGGGAAAAGGAGAGAGAGGAAGAGAGAGAGAGATCTCTCTTTTTTCATTTTTTTCAAGCACTCCCAAGGACCAATAGTGGGTCCTTGAAGTCCAACTGGTGGGAGGGCATTAAATGCATCTTCCCCCAGCTTGATCCAAACCAACAGATATGATGGATCCAGACCTGCCCCGGTTTGGGTCCAGCAGGGCTGAAATCAAAAGTTGAAGAAAAAATAATAATAAAAAGATAAAAAAATATAAAACTACTTGAAAACCTGAACACCCTCCGATGGCTTAAACAAATCCTAACTGCCATCGAAACTAATTTAAAATAAATCCACTTTATTCAAAATTTGAGTACTAAACTCCTCAGTGATGGATTAGGGTGACCGGACTCGAGCTCGCATAGATGCGTTGCGTCACATTCCTCAAGTGACACAACATCCAACAAAGTATTCTATTGGTGCATGAGCCGGTGGATTCTATGGAACATAGTGCCCAGCCAAATTTTTATTTAAAACATATTTGATAAAGGTATGATAGAGTTTATTGGCAATTTCTTCGAAGGTCTCTCCAATTTTTTTGATATCCTGTCAGCGTATCATGACTTGTCTCTCCTAAGTTTGCAATGCTTATTAGTGGACAACTGAGGCCAGAATTCATGAAATCTAGGGGCATAAGTTAGGGAGACTCGATGTCCTTATATATTTTCCTCATTGTCATGGAGCAATATATATCACAGAGAATTATTCTGGAGGAAATGTTAGGATCTCTAGTGCTTGATAGTATTAGAAGTTTCAGTTGTAGCCACCTGTTCTTTGCAGATGACACCCTCTTCTTTAGAAGAGGAAATCGGGATTAAAGGTTAGTAGTAGTCAATTTTCATTCCTTTTGAGGCAATGTAATTAGTGGCGTAAAGAAAAGCTTCCCATCAAGTATCTTTGGCTTCCTATTGAGTCAACACCAAATTTTCAAGCTGTGTGATTGCAAGGAAAGTGTGGAAAGTTTGAGTTTGTACTGCCTATCTTGAGGGAAGTTGATCACTGGGTGATGCTCAACTGGCTGTATGCAGGGAAATGGAGGCCATCCTATGGGATCAATCTCGGTTTCTGTGTCTAGTATTGTCAATGGTAAATAGAGGATCAGTTTGGCGGTTCATAATAGTGAAGGCTGGTTCATAAAGAAGGGATGTATTGTGAGACCATATCATAAAGGAGATAGGGAACGGAAGTTGTGGATATATATGGATAATTGGTTCGTATCCCGTGGAGAAAGTTAGAATAGAATCTTCCATAAGAGAGAGAGGTGGTGAGTAGATCCAAAAAACTTATGACACTAAAAAAGTTGGAGTTTTCAAAAACTTTGATAAGGTGCAATGTGAATGGATTCCCAAGGAGTGTAATTATATTTCTAAGAACCTTGTTAATTTGTTAAATTTGGAGTCCTAGAGTGTGATCGTGCCTGCAAAGATAAACCAGCAGACTGGTGGACTTCAAATGATTCTATCTTAATGTAATTTTTCTCTGATGTAATCAGGTTGGTGTCTTGCCTAACCCCAGCTTGAATATCCATTTTTTTTTTTTTATGATAATTCACTGATTAGTTCAACAATGAGGCTTAGCTTATTTTGTTTGGCAGGAAAAGCTTTCTGAATAGATGTGTTAATGGGTGAATGACCCAGATCCATACAGCCCAAACCTGAATCGTATATCCATTTTAGCTATTTTTTGGCAGATGTGGACAGTGGTAAAAATGAAGGTCAGATGCCTGCACATTTCGAGAAACAAAGTTCACACATAGGCACATATGTCAAAGCTTTTGGATTTTATTCATGACCAAATAACATTGAAAACAAAGCAAATCTGCCTTCTTGTCTTGGCATTCCTAAACGGTAGGAAAGGCTGTTTATCTTGCTCCGCTTTTGCACTTTGACATGGAACCTTCCCCCAAGACAATGATGTTTTTTTTTCAGGTGTGGCAGGCAGCATTGCATTCGCCATCTGAATCGAAGCATTTGTGGATGAGGGTACAACACCAACGGCCAGGATTTCCCTCAAAACATGATCCTACATCACCTGCATCATCAAAATTCCAAATTAAAACCACGTTCAAGAAGATGGACCCCCCAACTAATCTTCTGTGTTTGCACTCATGATTTGATCCCTTTTTCTTCAAAAATGTTTTTGCATGAAAAAGGAGGGAAAATGTTGTTAGCAAACATATTTTCTCCTATAAAGAACATGGCATGTTTGGCCTGCAAAGAGGAAAAATTAAGGATCCCATCCTTTGACATAGAATACAAAGTGTCCTATGTCAATACTAGCTGACCAATTGACACATCTGGATGACTAAGATTAGTCCACATCATGGTGAGAATGTGGACCAATCCTAGCCATTGATTGAATAGCTAGGATTAAATGTAGGATAGAACCAATCCTATGTCAAAATGATAGGATCTGTACTCTTCGAGGTTGAATTTGCAACTCAAGGTAAAGACAATGAGGCAATACTACATTGGTAGAGAGATGACCTCGAACAACTATCGCAAAGAGAAGAGCAATGTAAAGAGACAGGAGAAGAAAGCGAAGCAAAGAAGCCATGGGTAATGGATCGGATGTTGGTGCTATGGGAACGCTTATAATCCTCAAGATATGAGGTATATTTATAGTGGTGCTAGGATGGTTAGGGCTAGAGAGACCGGGTATAGTCTGGATATACATGAAGTAATGGGCTGCTGATAGAAATGGTAGTGGTAGATGTATGGATGGATTAAAATGGTAGGGTGACAAATCTTTTTGGGAAAAAAATGGTAAGATGATGACGGTGCACATCTCTACATGAGGCATCATTGTTAATAATCCTGTATACATGAATGGAATGATATGATATGTTATGGGATAAGAATGGTGCCTACCTTGTTCTTTAGCATATCTTTTGTCCTAAGAAAATGATGCATGCTTGCTCTCTAGAGAACAGATCCGGTCCACGGAGCAAACTATTTTGCCTCAATGGTAACTGCCATGCATGCGTCTTGCAGGGTTGGGGCCTACCCTTCCCGGGTACCTGGGATGTGCCTTGGTACTGGAGCCTACCCATCCAAGTAGTTTGTATGTGGCGTCAGGACAGGGTTCATCTGTGACACCAAAAAATCTGAGCTATTTTTTTTCAAAGAGATAAACGAAAAAAAAGTTATTGAAAAGGTTTCCTTTAAAAACCAATTGAAATATTCATTTCATTCATATTTAGAATTTTGCTTGCGTAGAATTCAAACACAAATCTTTAAATTTATTTTCAAGTTTTTATACAAAAGTTTGGTGAACTATGAATAGTGTTTACAAAACGTCCCAACAAGGTAATATCCGTAATAGCTTCAAAATACAAAGGTCTCAAACACAAAATAGACCCATAACACAAAAAGTAGTCTCATGAATAAAAGAATCCTCGAGCCAGCTCTACAGATAACTGAGGTCCTTAGCATCCATTGTCACCAACCCGTAAGTGCCTGAAAAGAGAAAAAGAAGGAAGGGGTGAGACTAACATGTTTCAGGAGAAACAAGACTACCCAACCCGCAATAGCAGTCATGGATAGGTCACTGACCCAACTAGACTCCAATCCGTGGCGCAACGAGAGTCCTGACTCCCCACGAGATCTGACTCGGCTCCACCTGTAACCAAGAGGGAAAACACTAGAAATGCATATCCTATATGCATGAACATATTTACAAATCTTTCATTTATCTTTCTCTTTTGCTCTCTACATGATGCAATTAATTACTTGTTCTATTATTAATTATCTATTTCCATAAGAGCACCAATGCCTTGACCGCTATAGGCTCATCGGTCTATATGGGGGTGTATTTTCAAATATTTGTAATTTACATCCTTTATGAACTCTAAGTGAACACTGTTACACTAGCACCAAGAGTCCAGAATGCTTCGTTAAAGATTCTTTTCCTTAAAAAGTCATAGTTGGACCTCCAACAAAATTAAGTCTGTCCCTCAGTGACCAAGATGGCCCCCAAGAACAACTACCATCATCGCTAAGAAGGAATCCGTCTGTAACTCAACATCTCACGGGGTTGGTGCTTAATCACTCAACGAGCCAAGTCCATTTACTGGTCACTCCATTTTTCATGGTGTAACCTTCAATCTCTACGTAAGTAGTCCCATCTTTAATTAATATTCATTATTAATTTAATTCTCATCGTAACCCATAGGTACACAGGTTCTTGCCCAACAAGTTCTTTACTTATCCTTAAGGACCCACAAGCTGAGGATATTGGTAGATTTTGACCCATCTCTTTGGTGGGCACACTCTTTAAAATCATTTCCAAGATTTTGGCATTAACAATATAAGGTGTAATTGAATACCTTATCTTGGAATCAAAAAGTGCTTTTATCCATGGTCGTCTCCTTCACGATGCATGAACATCCTCTTCGGTTTTGGATTAGAGGCACAGACACATCCCGGATTAGAGGCACAACCCGAATATAGTATCTTTCACAATACTATATGGGTATGACACAGACATATCCCAGATTAGAAGCATAACCTAGAGGTATATTCACTCAATTGGTGTCTTATTACCTTGACCTTACACATCCTCTTCGGTTTTGGATGTGGGGCAAGATTATCGAGAAAGCAACTCCAATACCCTTGAGCCTGATATATCAGTCTTTTCGATAAATTTTACTACCACCCCGCGACATAAGCCGTAGCTATCCCCTATCTCTGTGACTGTGGAAACAACATTTCATGCTTTACAATATCCCACAAACCCAAATGTACCACCTAGTCTCTTATTGTAGGCCCAAGTGAATGTTCATACACATCACTTATTATTTGATAAACAATAATTTCTCTTTTATAATTTCAATAACCTTTACTGGGCACCTGCATGTATGTTTTCAATTAACCATCATAAGGGTTACCGACCACCCATTTGGGGTACTATCACTTTTTAATTCAATTGACAATATAGAAGGTCATGAGAACCCATCTGGGCTCGAATCATGCATTTTTTTAAAACAATATCCACAAACATGCCATGCATGTCATATTATCGTGCCTAAGCACAAGAAACACTTTCATAAGCATGATTAATCAATATGCATTTGTATATTATTCACATGCTATCCATCTCATGCATACACATTTTCGATATCATTCAAGGCATATAATCAGTGTTAGGCATTGCATATTTTAGTATTGTGCATAAGAGCGACATGAATTTGCATATTTTCAGTTCTATCAATAGACATAACATGATTTACATTCATTTCCTATGCATTACAATGCAAAATGAACAGGTCTCCCGGCATGTTCCTGGGGGGGGGGGGTAATTCATTTGAATCTCTAGCTTGACAACCTTTATTCGAATTCAAAATATCAAAAACTCATATCCAGATACCCAAGCTTTGGAGATCAGGTGTTGACTCATCCGAGTTAAGAACAAAACAACATAAACATGTCAATTTTCACTGCAGAGGTCAACTCTATGAACTTGAATGGTTAAATCACTGTGTTCTGGGGTCAAATACCTACTTAACAAGGGTTGTGGTCGACCCTCTAAACTTAGAGGGTTAATTCACTGTGTTCTGAAGTCAAAAGCAACAAAACAAGACTAGGGGTCAACAAAATGGTTGACCCATCTTCTGTAGGAGTCAACTCTCTATAACCAAAGGGTGGACTCTACTTAAAAGCAGAAGGTTCTGCCTTTTGACTCAGCCAGGGTCGACTCTTGAATTTTGTGGGTCGACTCTGCTGCCATCAAGGGCCTATACCCATGTTAGCACGAGGGTCGACTTTGCCAAAACAGAGGGTCAACTCTCAACACATGGGTTGTACACAACATGGGGTCGACTCCTATGTGTGACAGATTTCCTATAACATGAGTTTTGTCGAGTTTTGTGCACCGAAACTGTATTTACACAGACGTACATGTTGCGAAAACATTCAAAACTCGATTGGGCAATAAAACACCAGTTTATTTACAAGAAAATGCAGCACCATTTGTTAATAATAAACGCATAACAGAATCTCAATACATATTTAAAAAATGCTAAAACTGAGTATTTTCGTAATGCTTATCATACATAAAATCGTAAAAACCACCTCGTTGAGTATATCAGTCACACAGCCTAATCAGTCACACAGCCTACAACTACACATACATGCTCGGTCAAGGTAAACCTACTATTTTTTAAACACTTTAATTGCCTTGGTTCCTTCATTCACACGGTATCTACACACCAAAAAAGTTTGTTCCAAGAGTCTATTCATGTGTTTTCAATTATGAAGATCACATCCATATGGTCAGATTTAACAAAAAATATATCATACATGCACGTTTGAAGAGGACAGGGGTGGACCATTTAATGGTTGAACCATTCTCTCTCTCTCTCTCTCTATATATATATATATATATATAATGGTTAATATTTGGTGTTATTGAAGATACAAAATTATATAAAACTATTGAACTGAAAATCATGGGTTCAAACTTTATCTACTCAATCAGACCACATATATTTGGTTTGCTAATGGTCAAACCTTGGATCATGTTATTTTGATCCAAAAATATGAATTTTTATCATAAAATTTTAGTGCATTATGAACTGTTAATTTTTTAAGACCTTAAAAAACTTTCCTGTGACACAATCATATGATTCAAAACTCATTTTCCATTAAACAAAACTTGTAGATCCCATCAATAGGATTTAATCTATAAAGGAAATCTAAAAGGTATGATTTTCAGCTCAATAGTTCCATATACTTCTTTGCCTTCAATAGCACCAAATAGTAACCCTATACACAGAAAAAAAAAAAACAATGATAAAAACAATTCGCAGATTTAAACCCAGTAGAAAGCATCTGTAATATTGAAAACTAAATCTTTGAATTTATTGTCCAAGTTGTACGGTGTTAGGAAGAAACAACTCTCTCTCTCTCTCTCTCTCTCTCTCTCTCTATATATATATATATATATATATATATATATATATATATATATATATATATATATATATATATATATATATATATATATATATATAAAAGGGGGACTGTCCAACCAAAGCAAGGTCCAAAATCTACAACGGATGATGATTGATGATGTTTCTTATATAAAGATTGAGTTTTTCATCGATCTGACTTTACTTGTTGATTTTTTATCATTATTTAGTAAGTGAAATGTTTTAGAATATGAATTTTCGATATTTAGATGTGTTTTTCAAAGCGTCAAACACCAACGGCCCACAATACTTTCTATTGAAAAGTTCTAAATGCATTATGAGCCATCAATTTTTCATGTTTTGAAAAACATGTTTAGATGTAGTAAAGTCTTTATGTAAAGCACATTTCTTACTAAATAAATTATAAAGATAAAATATACATCATTAGAGATGGGGAGTCGTTTGATCGTCATAGGTTGTAGATTTTGAACCTTCCTTTGGTTGGACGGTCCCCCTTTCACACATATATATACATATACAGAAAGAGAGGATTTTTTTTCTTCCTTTTCCTGATCTTCTTGTCATTCCAAGATTTCAATGTGTTTCTACCTTTATAGGGCAATTGGTGAAAAAGGGGTGAATTCACTGTAGATCTATTGTCGGTCATTTAAGAGCGACCATACAAAATATAATCAGATAGGACTTGGAAGAAAGTGAAGAAGCAACCCGACTCCAACCCTCAAAGTTTTAGCATTTCTCTCACTCCAAACTACCCACCAAGGAGTGAACAACCAACAATGCCACATGAAATACCATTTGCTGCCCTGAGATGGTAGAAGTTGATGGATAAGGAGGTCTCTAACGAATGATTCTTGGCACGCTGAAATGTGTAGCTGCCCTCATGAGGCCAAGAACAAATAATGGCAGTACCAAAGCAACTATGTGGTTGATTAGGTAGTTGCACCACACAAACAACATATGCTCACCAAGTAGAGGCTCCTCTTTTTCAGGTTCTCATGGGTCAAAACACCATCCATGATCACCAACCAAGCAAAGAACCTTGAACTAAGGGATTGACCTTGAATCCACACACACTTTCCTGGTAGGTGGTCAACTCCTGCTTCCTTGAATGCAAGAAAAAAAAAAGCTACAGAGTACTCACCTGAAGGGGAATAAGTTCAAGTGCAATCATAGTGTCTACCATTCAATGGGCCCAGACTGGATATGAATTGGGAACGAACACAATGCCAGTGAATCCACACCCCGGATAAGGCCCTCCTCCCTCTGCTAGGCTACCAGTCTGAACGAGGACCTTGCAAAGCGTACATAGGTCTGAAATACGACTCTAGGTCACCTTCATTGCGACAAACAGACCACCACCATTTAGACAACAATGCCCCATTTTTCAATGAAAGGGGTGATACCCAATCCACCTCGCTTGGTTTGTCGAGTTACCCGAGACAAAGCCAACAAAGAAATTTTTGAGTGGTCATTGTCATTTCCCCAAAGAAAAGAACATATATGCTTTTTGATTTTTGTGGGCATCTTGTAGACATACATAAAGTGGGAGGGAATAGTTGAAAGCACCGATTTGATTAGAGTGAGCCTATCTGCTCGTGAAAAATACTTGTCTTGCCACAACTGCAACCATGACTCAATTTATCCAGAACGGGTGACCAATGAGGAGTTCGTATCAACTAGTTGTCAAGGGAGAGCCCAAGGTAAGAGGTAAGGAGCTTACCCACTCGGCATCCAAATAGGTGTGAGGCAGTAGTGGTTATGGTTGGATCAGTGTTGAAAACAAAAACCTTACTTTTAAGTTTGTTGGCTTGGAGACCAGAGATCATACCGAACACCTTGAGGATGCAAAGAATTCTCATTATTTTTTCAATGAAGGCTTCACTGAATAAGGTGAAGTCATCCGTAAACTGCAGGAGAGAAAAATTGAAGCTAAAAAAGGATGCTAAGTTTGTAAAGTTGATCCTCGTGGCTTGTCAAGGTAAGGCAATCAGACCCTCAACTACCACATCTAAGAGCAATGGGGAGAAGATTCAGGGTTCGGGGCAGAACATTTGTTATAAAGTGATCTGCCCAACCACAGGGAGCCATGTAGTGGCTGCCCCTTATTAAAAAGGGAGTGCCACCCTATTAAAAAGGGGGCCAAGGTACTGCCCCCATCCCACCCCACCCCACCCCATTAGAAAGTAGCACAAATGTTGGACTACACTTTATACCACTAAGGCAATATTAGTGGTGCTACTCTAGGCAAAATGGAACACCCAAAATGCTAAATTTTACTATGGCCAATAAAATTGGTGAAGTTATTAATAGCCATAGAAATCACATAGTGATTCCTTCCTGGCTCTAGGTCTAGCATAACTAAATTTTCTATATTCAGATTCAAGGATATTGAGATAGAGTATCTGGTGGGTGTGTATTGATGTCCACCTAGGATCATACCTTGGATTATGTTTTTCTATGCAATTAAAATCATGACATGTTTAAAAGATTTGAGGAAGTAAGGGCACTAATTGAGTGTAAAACTAGTTTGGATTTGACGTGGTGTCAGGTTGAGTAAGCATGACGATTAGGGATGTCAATGGATTGGATTTTATCAAATATTTGACCAAATTTCACTCCATTTAGTTGAAATTGGTAAGCCAAAACCATATATGATTATAATCATTTTCAGATATAGTTTTTTATCTTTTTTACCATTGAATTCTATGAATATCTGGATTTGATGAATATTTGTATTTCTTCACATGAAAAGGAGAAAAATGTGAGATTATCTAAATTATTTTTTCCATGGTATGAGCTTTTTCACTATCCAAATCCGAATCCAAATTTGAATATATTTAACCAACATCCGATTAATCGGATACTGTGTTGGACACGTCCAACCCCAATCTAAAATGTTTATATCTTCAGTGATGCTACACAAATTTCTCAGAGAGAAAGTTGTGGGAAATACATAGCTTGCGGCTGATACAAACTCTAAGGGGGTTGTGTTAGGACTCAAACTCTCATGAAGGATAGTTCTATAGATTTGGGCACATGGAACGAGGCATGACTTGCGAGATGAATGTACACCATATGAAGGAGGAACATGCAATGTTGGAGGAGAGAGAGTCATCCCTCGTGATCGGATATACAAAGAATCGTGAGGTGGATAGGGGTAGATAACAAAGGAGGAAAAAAAAGTGTTCTCTTCGAGTCAATGACAAGTGTGAAAGAGTGGTGAAAGAGAAATATATTTCCTCATAGAACAAGAACACAAACAAATAATGGGTGAAATCTCTAAATAAACTTCATTAATAATAAAATAAACATAATGCATATCTATATAGTTTTACAAGAGGGCAAAAGGATAAAAATATACACAGCTTCCACCTTAGAGAGGACTCTAGGGGGCGTCTCAACAGAGTCTCAGCCTGGTCAGGACTCCAGGGTGGGCGGATTTCTCTAGAAGTCCTAAGAGAAAGAAAAACTCCCTCCACACAGTCTTAGTTGGGTAGGTCCTAGCTGAGGCAGATCAGGCTGGTCGGACCTGGGGTAGAAAAGGGTCTCTAACAAACCACCCCTCACAAACTTGCCTTGCCCTCAAAGCGAAAACTTTGAGCACTAAGTTGTTAGTCAGTCCTTCTGCTCTTTTTCTAATCTTGTTCTACATTATGGGCTATGAGTCCACAATATAGAACAGGATCTCAGCGTTGCTTTATGAACAAAATGAACTAAGTAGGATCTACCCCAATATGTGTATTGAAGCCTTGAACATTCTATTTAATCTAACCAAAGTCATGTAAGAAGATTCCAAAGTGGAACAGGTCAAATAAATTTGGAGTGATTGGATGAGACAAAATATAGATCCATTTTGAAGGAGCTTGATTTGATCTAGATGAATTAAAGATATGAATCACGATGCCCCTCTCTAACTAGTCTCGATGCTTAGTAGAGGCAACAATCAGTAAGATCAGATCAACACTCATTTTTCCCACAACTCTTTTGCTGTGTTTCGGTGCATATGCAACAATCATTAGGGGGTTGTGCTTCATCTTCTTCCATCCCTTCACACAGATCTTCATCGGACGTGACTCTCCTCGCAATGGCTAATGTGTCATCACTCATAGCAACTATGGAAAGCAACTCAGGCATTTCATCAAACATTTGATAGGTGTCATTTTTTACCCTTTCTTGCATAAATTATAAAATTATGCATAACTGATATTTTTAATTTTTGTGTCTTTGATATGTTGTTATGTTTATGCATAAATAACGGCTTAGTATTGGTACATTCATGAAAAAGGATTTGTGTTTCATCTCAATTTGTTTCTATGCATGTAAGCTTACTCATGGTATTCCTATCGAGGAGAGTTAGTTATTTTTCTTTTCTAGAGATTTTTGGATTGACATTAAATTTAATTATGATGTTATTTTAAACTTATAGAACTGAATTAAATTATTTATGTGATTTATAGATTTAATTAAATTCAGTGTATGTTTTTATAGATTTGTAACGCGATCAATCTCTTTAACTAATCTTTTTAGTAAATGATTTTTGCGATGATTTTGAAACTATTTTAAAAAGTATTAATTTTTTCATGACTTTTGGGTTAAAATTTTGGGGGGTTATACTATTAATCCAATTCAATTCATACACATTACAATTTATCAAATTTGATAAACACTACAAGAAAAACGTTAATTGGTGTCAAAAAATTATGATGAAAATAATCCATCACAAATTTGCGACAGATTAGCTAGAGAAAACTAGTTGTCCCTAAAATTAGAATTAGTGGCAGAATTAGCGACAAAATTTTTTTGTCTCAACATCCGTTGCTAATTAGCGGCGAAAACATTCCATCTCAAACTCCATCACAACTTCGCGATGGATGAGCGACAGAATTTTTCTGTCGCTAATTTGTGTCAGCATTTGAGGCAGAATCCATCGTTAATCCATCGCTATTTTTTGATGTAAAATGGCCCATCTAGGGTGCAAAATTCTCTCCTCCCCTTGCTCTCTCTCGCTCTGCCCTCTTTCACTCATCGCCTTCTCCGCCTTGGCTCTCCGATGACCCACCATCTGATAACTCCCTTCGAAAACCTCACCGGCCACCTCCCGTTCTCCTCCCTCGCTCATTCCCCCTCTGTCGCCCCTTTCCCTCGGGTGATCCCTCTCTCTAGCTCGCCCTATTCCGGACACCCAACGCAGGCGACCCCCACTCTGCGTCCAACCCTCTCAGGTGAACTCTTCCCCCCTCTCCGTTGTCTTCTTCTTCATCTTTCTTCTCGTCTCTCTTCTCATTCTTCGATCATTTGCGGCAAAGGGGAGGGAGTCGTTGCCCACCCCCCTTGCTTTCTCCCTCTTCTCGTTTGACAGAGGAGGGGCTCAACCCCTACTTGTGTTCCCTCTTCTTTGGCACCGACTGGAGGGCATTGGCCCTCCGGCCTCCCTTTTCTCCCCCCTCCCCCCGTTTGGCAAGATCAGAATCGGGCTAGGATAGGCCAGGTTGTTGATCCCACCCCAACTCTACCCCCCTTTCATTTGCTCTGAGTCAGGCTCAGGCAAGCCCACTCCCCTTGCTTGCTCCCTCTTCTCGTTTGACAGGGGAGGGGCTGAGCCCCCTCTCCGTTTTCCCTCTCTTTTGGCACCACCTCTCTTTTCACCCTTTGTTTAGCAGAGTCAGGCTCGAGTTGGGCTCGGCCAGGTTGCCGAGCCCACCCCAGCTTCGCCCCCCTCTCTTGATCTTGGTCGGGCTCAAGCAAGCCTACCCCCTCAGTTTCTCCCTCTTCTCATTTGATAGGGGAGGGCCTTGCCCCCTCCCCGTTTTCCCTCTCTTTTGGCACCGACCGGAGAGCATTGGCCCTCCAGCCTCCTTTCCCCCCCCCCCCCCCCCCCCCCCCCCCCATTTGACAGGGTCAGGCTCAGGCCAAGCTCAACTTGGTTGCCGAATCCACCCCAACCCTTGGATTTGGGTACATATTTTAGAATGTTATTCATGTTGTATAATATGAATCTAAATGTTAGAAATTGCATTGTATTCTTTATATAAATGTGCATTGCAGGTGCGTAGCAGAGCAAAAAGCGCGATGCTTAATGCTAAGCATCGCATGTGGCTTAAAATGCCATGCGAAAAAAAAAATACAAATGCAGAAGTATGCAAATCAGGTAAATACCCATGGTGAGTAAGTGATGCAAGTGGATCACATGTTATTTACTTTCTTAGATGCAACACTTTTTTGCTCACACACTCACTTAGTTGTGGATATCTAGGATTATTTTGTTGTAGTTTAGAGATCATGTTGATCATGATTTGAATGTATGAGAATAGAATTGCTCTTATTTTTGTACTTTGAATTTCATGCTAGCCATGGTTGTAGTTAGAGGGATATTAGAGTGTGTTTGCTGCAGGTACATATTTGACATTGTTGTAACATGAATGATTGAATGTATTGCAATGTTTGACATGACTATCCATGCTTGCATAAAGTTATTTTCGATTTGATTATGCATTCCATGTGAAATTGTATCATGAAAACATGCTTAAAATGAATGTATCATGTTTGTAAATTTGATTTCATCTTTCTAAATATCTTTGTGATGCATGTAAATATGATGTGATGGTGTTACATACAAAAATATTAAATTATCATTGCATGCATAATAGTTCATGGAATTGCATTTTATGTTAAGCATGTTTGTGGTAGAGAAGGAAAGAAAATTTATGCATTAACAGAAACAAAAAAATTGCTCACCAACAATCACCAAATAAGAATTTCTAACAGATTTGTAAATCATAACAAAGTATTAACCAACTCAACATAAGCAACAAGCAAAATGAAGACTTTATGACCTACAATATGCAAATTATAGCAAACCAACAAGGAGAAATCAGTCATTTCATTCCCATTAACTTGGAAGAATGGAACCTACTTTGTAATTTCATCTGAATGTGTGGAAAACTACTTTTGCTTGACAGTAGTTTTCTTGGAGGTGAATGACATCATATATATATATATATATATATATATGTGTGTGTGTGTGTGTGTGATATATATATATATATATATATATATATATATATATATCAATTCAATACATCCACCATCAATGCATGATAAATTAAATATTTTCTTCATCATAGCATTATTATGATTCTCTTTTAACTGATTAAGATAATATCCATAAGATCATAGGACAAATTGACTACAAACCGTTAATAGATGTATCGTAGGATAGTTGATAATGAGGTGTCGCTTGAAAATATGGATGGTGTTGACAATTTTATTGAATTTGCAACGGCAAGTATCAGTACAGTGGATCCCACCGGTCGGATCAGGTGCCCCTACACGATTTGTAAGAACAATCGATTTGTAGAACCTCATGGCGTTAGACATCACCTATACAAGAAGGGTTTTGTTAGTGGTTATCAGAATTGGATGCTTCATGGTGAAGAATATTGGAATAATTTTAACGCACGGGTGAATGTGGTGCATGATAATTCATATATGGATTCGATATTTGATGTCGCAGGACCAAAACTAGGTTCTGCTATGGGTCCTAGTGATGTACCAACTGAGGTAGATGAAGAAGCAACAAACGATGCAGCTAGTAGATTTTATGACTTAGAGATGCTGATGAGCCACTATGGAATGGTTGCGAGAGTCACACTATCTTGTTTGCAGTTCTTCAACTACTAAATTTAAAGTCAGAGTATAATTTGAGTCAATCATGTTTTCACCATCTCTGCTCTATTGTGAACAGTATGTTGCCCAAAGATGAGAAATCGCCATAAAATTTCTACCGTGCCAAGGTTATGGTCAATGCTTTAGGTATGGGGTATCAAAAGATAGATGATTGTCCAAATCACTGCATGTTGTATTTCAAAGATCAAAAAAATATCAGATCATGTTCGTCATGTGGGCATCCTCGGTTCAAGCCAAAGACAAGAGACAATGCTAGCACGAGGTCAAAAGAAGTGCCATACAAGTCACTCCGCTACTTCCCTCTCACCCTTAGATTACAACGACTGTATATGTCTTCGAGGATAGCTAAACACATGAGATGAAATGCAAATAAAGTTTGACATGATGAAGACAAGATCATGCATCCTGTTGACGCGAAAGCTTGGAAGCACTTTGATCGTACTCATCAGACCTTCGCAATAGAAGTGAGAAATGTTAGGTTCGATTTATGTACAAATGGATTTAATCCATTTCGGGGTAGATCAACCCCATACTCGTGTTGGCCAATATTTATCACCCCATACAACCTTCCTACAAGCTTGTGTATGAAGCGTCAAAATCTTTTTTTATCTCTATTGATCCCTAGCCTGACGTCTCCGGGCCAAAATCTTGATGTATATTTAAGGTCATTGATTGATGAACTGAAAATACTATGGGATGACACTGTTCTCACGTACGATGCCCACAAAAAACAAAACTTCAATATGAAGGTTGTTGTTCTATGGATAATTAGTAGCTTCTCTGCATATGGTATGTTATCTGGTTGAAGCATACATGAGAGTTGGCATGTCCGTACTACATGGAGAATACAAAATCTTTTAGATTGATGCATGGAAAGAAGCCGTGTTGGTTTGATTGTCACCATCCCTGCATAGGGTAGCAGTTACGGTGAAAATGAACTTGACTACTATGGTGTTATTGAAGAAATAATAAAGTTGACTTACTTAGGCATAAATAACATGGTAACTTTATTCAAGTGTCATTGGTTTGATCCTACAACAACAAGAGTCGACAAAGCTTCAGGCATTGTGAAGGTGAATCATAAATCAAGGTTTGAAACATATGAATCATTCATATTAGCATCGCAAGCTCAACAAGTTTACTATACTTCATATCTGAATACAAGGAAGTCAGATAGAAATGAATGATGGGTGGTTTGCAAGGTAAAGTCTAAACTATACCCCGAGTATGATCAGTTAGAGGAAGACAAGATTGTTAAAAAGGGTGATTACTATCAATCAGATGATATGTATGACTTCTTTTATGGTCACGAAGTCACACAAGGTCTGCATGTCACATCTTTATTGTCCGATGGCACACGTATGAAAGAATGTGATCCAAATGATATACCAAGTGGATGACCACCCAATGAAGAAGAAGTCGAAGAGGATAAGGAGGAGAAGGAGGAACACGAAGAATATGAAAGTCAAACAAGTGATGAGGAAGCATACTCGAGCTAGTAAAATACATCTTGTAATACATACCACATCACTTTCTCATATGCACCATCTACATGCACAGTATATCTTGCATATCATGTTACATTATATGCATACTTAGTATGTACATGCACAATTATAAAACTGATTCATGTAGGACCTTTAAATCTTTACATTTCATGCATATGTCATGTCCATGTTAAGATCAAGAGTTATGTAACTGATCTAAATAACATTTTTATTTGTTAGAATATGATTCATGGAGGTCACAATGGTCGAGCACCCAGTGGTCGAGGATCAAGTGGAGGTCGTGGGACAACATTAGGTAGATGTCCTTGTGTTATATTTAAATATAGGCATTCATTATATTTTTGCTTATATGTAGATATAAAAATGGTTACTTGTTAATCGTCTTTATAGGATCCCAACTCAGTGATAGCCAGTCTCAGCTTTCGTCTTCACGTAATACTTTGATAGATATATCATTTAAATAATTGTATACTTGATTAGTTTAAATATGCATTATGTGAATTTCTAACTCATTGTTCTATAGATGATGTTTCGTCTGCAGATGACCCACCTACACCAGCTACTCATACATATCACAAGACAACGTCGAATGATAAGTCTTCTCAGTCTGACACACGATGACTCATTCAAATAATGAATGATTGATTGAATCACTATGAAAGGTTTTTGACAACCTTAAAACACATATAATCATGATTTCGTCACTATGAAATTTTGTTGACAACCTTAGAACACATATATGCATGATTGAATCACTATAATTTTTTTTACAGCATTAGAACATATATATGCATGATTGAATCACTATGATTTTTTTTTACAACCTTAGAACACATGTATGCATGATTGAATCACTATGTAATTTTTTGGACAACCTTACAACACATATATGCTTGATCGAATCACTATGAACTTTTATTGACAGCCTTAGAACACATATATGCATGATTGAATCACTATAAAATTTATTTGACAACCTTAAAAAACATATATGCTTGCTAGAATCACTATGACATTTTTTTGACAACCGTAGAACACATATCTGCATGATTGAATCACTATAATTTTTTTTTGTCAGCCATAGAACAAATATATAAATGATTGAATCAATATATATATTTTTTTTATAGCCTTGGAACACATATATGCATGATTGAATCACTATAATTTTTTTTGACAACCTTATAACACATATATGCATGATTGAATCACTGTGAAAGTTTTTTGACAACCTTAGAACTCATATAAGCATGATTTCATCACTATGAAATTTTTTTGACAACCGCTGAATTTTGTTAATGTCCTTTAATTTATTGCTAGTCTATATATCATTCAACCATGTTACTTTAATTGCCTTAGATTAGGTGCATTGCATATAATTTATTTCATTATATTTTGTTTATCAATACTAACATTTCAGTTCTCTTGTATGATGCTCGAGATGATTAGCGTAGAGGAGCTGATGGAGGCATGGATGGAGGGGCAGATCGAGACAATGAAGAGGAGGATACTTTGAATCTTGGCGAGGATTAGTTTTGATGTGTTGAATTTGTTTCACGTACTTGTTGTTTGAAACAAAACTCTTTGTATATGTTCATTTGTAACTAATTAGAACTTGACAAGGATTATACTGGGTTGTTAAATTTGTTTCACTTATAACTTGTGTTAAACTTGTTTCACCTACTTTGTATATGTATTTTTTATATGTACTTTGTTTTTTATACACAGGTTATATAAATTGTATAACGAGAAATTTTTTCTCAATATTTATATTTCAAACAAAATTATTTTAATTTTTTTAAATTTTGTGACAGATTAGCGATAGATATTATCTGTCTTTAATATTCAGCGATGGATTTTCTTAAGAAATTTAGTTGCAAAATGACAACAGTATTTGGCGATGAATAATATCCATCGCCAATTTAGTGATGGATTAAGGACGAATATTTATCTGTCTCAAAAACTGAAATAACTGATGTTTTGCGATGAAATGTAATCCATCGCGAAGCCGTCGCTAAATGGGCGGCGGATACATATTCATCGTTAAATTTTAGCAATGGATTAGCGACGGATATGTATATGTCGCAAAACCAAATGGGTGCTTATTTAGCGACAGATTAGCGATGGGTCATGACATTCGCTTATCCATCGTGAATTAGCAATGAAAGTAGCGACAGATCAATTATGCCGCTAATTAGTGACCAATAAATTGTGACCGACGATATCCATTGCTAAGCCATCGCTAAACAATTTAGCGATGGATTAGCGTTGGATAGCATCCATCGCTAATATGCAGAATTCTTGTAGTGAAAGTTTTCACTAAAGTAATTAAGAAACTGAAATTTAACATACCGTAAATATATTTGATTCAATCTGAATCAAATGTAATCACGTCAACAATAATTTAACACATCAGCAAGTTTAGGCAAACAACAAAAATAAGAAATTAATTAAAAATAGAAAAAGTGGGTGTCGGGTAAGGGGAGTTAGGGATTTCTTAGCACTCACAACAAATGCTGGCCAAATCCTTCACGCCTTAGCACCATGCATTGCAGCTCCAGCCGAACCAAGGATCGCAGACCACCTTCCCACACAACAGCTCCACTCAAGGACTTCTTCACGTGGTAGAAAAATTGGTGGAAAAGATAGGGCCAACTTCCTCTTGCTCACGTGCTTCTCAATGGGATTTCTTCACAGAATTTTTAGAAGAAAAAAACAGCATAAATTTTTTAAAAGAGACGGAACGTCCTTTTAAAACCAAAGGGAAAAGGAGAGAGAGGAAGAGAGAGAGAGATCTCTCTTTTTTCATTTTTTTCAAGCACTCCCAAGGACCAATAGTGGGTCCTTGAAGTCCAACTGGTGGGAGGGCATTAAATGCATCTTCCCCCAGCTTGATCCAAACCAACAGATATGATGGATCCAGACCTGCCCCGGTTTGGGTCCAGCAGGGCTGAAATCAAAAGTTGAAGAAAAAATAATAATAAAAAGATAAAAAAATATAAAACTACTTGAAAACCTGAACACCCTCCGATGGCTTAAACAAATCCTAACTGCCATCGAAACTAATTTAAAATAAATCCACTTTATTCAAAATTTGAGTACTAAACTCCTCAGTGATGGATTAGGGTGACCGGACTCGAGCTCGCATAGATGCGTTGCGTCACATTCCTCAAGTGACACAACATCCAACAAAGTATTCTATTGGTGCATGAGCCGGTGGATTCTATGGAACATAGTGCCCAGCCAAATTTTTATTTAAAACATATTTGATAAAGGTATGATAGAGTTTATTGGCAATTTCTTCGAAGGTCTCTCCAATTTTTTTGATATCCTGTCAGCGTATCATGACTTGTCTCTCCTAAGTTTGCAATGCTTATTAGTGGACAACTGAGGCCAGAATTCATGAAATCTAGGGGCATAAGTTAGGGAGACTCGATGTCCTTATATATTTTCCTCATTGTCATGGAGCAATATATATCACAGAGAATTATTCTGGAGGAAATGTTAGGATCTCTAGTGCTTGATAGTATTAGAAGTTTCAGTTGTAGCCACCTGTTCTTTGCAGATGACACCCTCTTCTTTAGAAGAGGAAATCGGGATTAAAGGTTAGTAGTAGTCAATTTTCATTCCTTTTGAGGCAATGTAATTAGTGGCGTAAAGAAAAGCTTCCCATCAAGTATCTTTGGCTTCCTATTGAGTCAACACCAAATTTTCAAGCTGTGTGATTGCAAGGAAAGTGTGGAAAGTTTGAGTTTGTACTGCCTATCTTGAGGGAAGTTGATCACTGGGTGATGCTCAACTGGCTGTATGCAGGGAAATGGAGGCCATCCTATGGGATCAATCTCGGTTTCTGTGTCTAGTATTGTCAATGGTAAATAGAGGATCAGTTTGGCGGTTCATAATAGTGAAGGCTGGTTCATAAAGAAGGGATGTATTGTGAGACCATATCATAAAGGAGATAGGGAACGGAAGTTGTGGATATATATGGATAATTGGTTCGTATCCCGTGGAGAAAGTTAGAATAGAATCTTCCATAAGAGAGAGAGGTGGTGAGTAGATCCAAAAAACTTATGACACTAAAAAAGTTGGAGTTTTCAAAAACTTTGATAAGGTGCAATGTGAATGGATTCCCAAGGAGTGTAATTATATTTCTAAGAACCTTGTTAATTTGTTAAATTTGGAGTCCTAGAGTGTGATCGTGCCTGCAAAGATAAACCAGCAGACTGGTGGACTTCAAATGATTCTATCTTAATGTAATTTTTCTCTGATGTAATCAGGTTGGTGTCTTGCCTAACCCCAGCTTGAATATCCATTTTTTTTTTTTTATGATAATTCACTGATTAGTTCAACAATGAGGCTTAGCTTATTTTGTTTGGCAGGAAAAGCTTTCTGAATAGATGTGTTAATGGGTGAATGACCCAGATCCATACAGCCCAAACCTGAATCGTATATCCATTTTAGCTATTTTTTGGCAGATGTGGACAGTGGTAAAAATGAAGGTCAGATGCCTGCACATTTCGAGAAACAAAGTTCACACATAGGCACATATGTCAAAGCTTTTGGATTTTATTCATGACCAAATAACATTGAAAACAAAGCAAATCTGCCTTCTTGTCTTGGCATTCCTAAACGGTAGGAAAGGCTGTTTATCTTGCTCCGCTTTTGCACTTTGACATGGAACCTTCCCCCAAGACAATGATGTTTTTTTTTCAGGTGTGGCAGGCAGCATTGCATTCGCCATCTGAATCGAAGCATTTGTGGATGAGGGTACAACACCAACGGCCAGGATTTCCCTCAAAACATGATCCTACATCACCTGCATCATCAAAATTCCAAATTAAAACCACGTTCAAGAAGATGGACCCCCCAACTAATCTTCTGTGTTTGCACTCATGATTTGATCCCTTTTTCTTCAAAAATGTTTTTGCATGAAAAAGGAGGGAAAATGTTGTTAGCAAACATATTTTCTCCTATAAAGAACATGGCATGTTTGGCCTGCAAAGAGGAAAAATTAAGGATCCCATCCTTTGACATAGAATACAAAGTGTCCTATGTCAATACTAGCTGACCAATTGACACATCTGGATGACTAAGATTAGTCCACATCATGGTGAGAATGTGGACCAATCCTAGCCATTGATTGAATAGCTAGGATTAAATGTAGGATAGAACCAATCCTATGTCAAAATGATAGGATCTGTACTCTTCGAGGTTGAATTTGCAACTCAAGGTAAAGACAATGAGGCAATACTACATTGGTAGAGAGATGACCTCGAACAACTATCGCAAAGAGAAGAGCAATGTAAAGAGACAGGAGAAGAAAGCGAAGCAAAGAAGCCATGGGTAATGGATCGGATGTTGGTGCTATGGGAACGCTTATAATCCTCAAGATATGAGGTATATTTATAGTGGTGCTAGGATGGTTAGGGCTAGAGAGACCGGGTATAGTCTGGATATACATGAAGTAATGGGCTGCTGATAGAAATGGTAGTGGTAGATGTATGGATGGATTAAAATGGTAGGGTGACAAATCTTTTTGGGAAAAAAATGGTAAGATGATGACGGTGCACATCTCTACATGAGGCATCATTGTTAATAATCCTGTATACATGAATGGAATGATATGATATGTTATGGGATAAGAATGGTGCCTACCTTGTTCTTTAGCATATCTTTTGTCCTAAGAAAATGATGCATGCTTGCTCTCTAGAGAACAGATCCGGTCCACGGAGCAAACTATTTTGCCTCAATGGTAACTGCCATGCATGCGTCTTGCAGGGTTGGGGCCTACCCTTCCCGGGTACCTGGGATGTGCCTTGGTACTGGAGCCTACCCATCCAAGTAGTTTGTATGTGGCGTCAGGACAGGGTTCATCTGTGACACCAAAAAATCTGAGCTATTTTTTTTCAAAGAGATAAACGAAAAAAAAGTTATTGAAAAGGTTTCCTTTAAAAACCAATTGAAATATTCATTTCATTCATATTTAGAATTTTGCTTGCGTAGAATTCAAACACAAATCTTTAAATTTATTTTCAAGTTTTTATACAAAAGTTTGGTGAACTATGAATAGTGTTTACAAAACGTCCCAACAAGGTAATATCCGTAATAGCTTCAAAATACAAAGGTCTCAAACACAAAATAGACCCATAACACAAAAAGTAGTCTCATGAATAAAAGAATCCTCGAGCCAGCTCTACAGATAACTGAGGTCCTTAGCATCCATTGTCACCAACCCGTAAGTGCCTGAAAAGAGAAAAAGAAGGAAGGGGTGAGACTAACATGTTTCAGGAGAAACAAGACTACCCAACCCGCAATAGCAGTCATGGATAGGTCACTGACCCAACTAGACTCCAATCCGTGGCGCAACGAGAGTCCTGACTCCCCACGAGATCTGACTCGGCTCCACCTGTAACCAAGAGGGAAAACACTAGAAATGCATATCCTATATGCATGAACATATTTACAAATCTTTCATTTATCTTTCTCTTTTGCTCTCTACATGATGCAATTAATTACTTGTTCTATTATTAATTATCTATTTCCATAAGAGCACCAATGCCTTGACCGCTATAGGCTCATCGGTCTATATGGGGGTGTATTTTCAAATATTTGTAATTTACATCCTTTATGAACTCTAAGTGAACACTGTTACACTAGCACCAAGAGTCCAGAATGCTTCGTTAAAGATTCTTTTCCTTAAAAAGTCATAGTTGGACCTCCAACAAAATTAAGTCTGTCCCTCAGTGACCAAGATGGCCCCCAAGAACAACTACCATCATCGCTAAGAAGGAATCCGTCTGTAACTCAACATCTCACGGGGTTGGTGCTTAATCACTCAACGAGCCAAGTCCATTTACTGGTCACTCCATTTTTCATGGTGTAACCTTCAATCTCTACGTAAGTAGTCCCATCTTTAATTAATATTCATTATTAATTTAATTCTCATCGTAACCCATAGGTACACAGGTTCTTGCCCAACAAGTTCTTTACTTATCCTTAAGGACCCACAAGCTGAGGATATTGGTAGATTTTGACCCATCTCTTTGGTGGGCACACTCTTTAAAATCATTTCCAAGATTTTGGCATTAACAATATAAGGTGTAATTGAATACCTTATCTTGGAATCAAAAAGTGCTTTTATCCATGGTCGTCTCCTTCACGATGCATGAACATCCTCTTCGGTTTTGGATTAGAGGCACAGACACATCCCGGATTAGAGGCACAACCCGAATATAGTATCTTTCACAATACTATATGGGTATGACACAGACATATCCCAGATTAGAAGCATAACCTAGAGGTATATTCACTCAATTGGTGTCTTATTACCTTGACCTTACACATCCTCTTCGGTTTTGGATGTGGGGCAAGATTATCGAGAAAGCAACTCCAATACCCTTGAGCCTGATATATCAGTCTTTTCGATAAATTTTACTACCACCCCGCGACATAAGCCGTAGCTATCCCCTATCTCTGTGACTGTGGAAACAACATTTCATGCTTTACAATATCCCACAAACCCAAATGTACCACCTAGTCTCTTATTGTAGGCCCAAGTGAATGTTCATACACATCACTTATTATTTGATAAACAATAATTTCTCTTTTATAATTTCAATAACCTTTACTGGGCACCTGCATGTATGTTTTCAATTAACCATCATAAGGGTTACCGACCACCCATTTGGGGTACTATCACTTTTTAATTCAATTGACAATATAGAAGGTCATGAGAACCCATCTGGGCTCGAATCATGCATCTTTTTAAAACAATATCCACAAACATGCCATGCATGTCATATTATCGTGCCTAAGCACAAGAAACACTTTCATAAGCATGATTAATCAATATGCATTTGTATATTATTCACATGCTATCCATCTCATGCATACACATTTTCGATATCATTCAAGGCATATAATCAGTGTTAGGCATTGCATATTTTAGTATTGTGCATAAGAGCGACATGAATTTGCATATTTTCAGTTCTATCAATAGACATAACATGATTTACATTCATTTCCTATGCATTACAATGCAAAATGAACAGGTCTCCCGGCATGTTCCTGGGGGGGGGGGGTAATTCATTTGAATCTCTAGCTTGACAACCTTTATTCGAATTCAAAATATCAAAAACTCATATCCAGATACCCAAGCTTTGGAGATCAGGTGTTGACTCATCCGAGTTAAGAACAAAACAACATAAACATGTCAATTTTCACTGCAGAGGTCAACTCTATGAACTTGAATGGTTAAATCACTGTGTTCTGGGGTCAAATACCTACTTAACAAGGGTTGTGGTCGACCCTCTAAACTTAGAGGGTTAATTCACTGTGTTCTGAAGTCAAAAGCAACAAAACAAGACTAGGGGTCAACAAAATGGTTGACCCATCTTCTGTAGGAGTCAACTCTCTATAACCAAAGGGTGGACTCTACTTAAAAGCAGAAGGTTCTGCCTTTTGACTCAGCCAGGGTCGACTCTTGAATTTTGTGGGTCGACTCTGCTGCCATCAAGGGCCTATACCCATGTTAGCACGAGGGTCGACTTTGCCAAAACAGAGGGTCAACTCTCAACACATGGGTTGTACACAACATGGGGTCGACTCCTATGTGTGACAGATTTCCTATAACATGAGTTTTGTCGAGTTTTGTGCACCGAAACTGTATTTACACAGACGTACATGTTGCGAAAACATTCAAAACTCGATTGGGCAATAAAACACCAGTTTATTTACAAGAAAATGCAGCACCATTTGTTAATAATAAACGCATAACAGAATCTCAATACATATTTAAAAAATGCTAAAACTGAGTCTTTTCGTAATGCTTATCATACATAAAATCGTAAAAACCACCTCGTTGAGTATATCAGTCACACAGCCTAATCAGTCACACAGCCTACAACTACACATACATGCTCGGTCAAGGTAAACCTACTATTTTTTAAACACTTTAATTGCCTTGGTTCCTTCATTCACACTGTATCTACACACCAAAAAAGTTTGTTCCAAGAGTCTATTCATGTGTTTTCAATTATGAAGATCACATCCATATGGTCAGATTTAACAAAAAATATATCATACATGCACGTTTGAAGAGGACAGGGGTGGACCATTTAATGGTTGAACCATTCTCTCTCTCTCTATATATATATAATGGTTAATATTTGGTGTTATTGAAGATACAAAATTATATAAAACTATTGAACTGAAAATCATGGGTTCAAACTTTATCTACTCAATCAGACCACATATATTTGGTTTGCTAATGGTCAAACCTTGGATCATGTTATTTTGATCCAAAAATATGAATTTTTATCATAAAATTTTAGTGCATTATGAACTGTTAATTTTTTAAGACCTTAAAAAACTTTCCTGTGACACAATCATATGATTCAAAACTCATTTTCCATTAAACAAAACTTGTAGATCCCATCAATAGGATTTAATCTATAAAGGAAATCTAAAAGGTATGATTTTCAGCTCAATAGTTCCATATACTTCTTTGCCTTCAATAGCACCAAATAGTAACCCTATACACAGAAAAAAAACAAACAATGATAAAAACAATTCGCAGATTTAAACCCAGTAGAAAGCATCTGTAATATTGAAAACTAAATCTTTGAATTTATTGTCCAAGTTGTACGGTGTTAGGAAGAAACAACTCTCTCTCTCTCTCTCTCTCTCTCTCTCTCTCTCTCTCTCTCTCTCTCTCTCTCTATATATATATATATATATATATATATATATATATATATATATATAAAAGGGGGACTGTCCAACCAAAGCAAGGTCCAAAATCTACAACGGATGATGATTGATGATGTTTCTTATATAAAGATTGAGTTTTTCATCGATCTGACTTTACTTGTTGATTTTTTATCATTATTTAGTAAGTGAAATGTTTTAGAATATGAATTTTCGATATTTAGATGTGTTTTTCAAAGCGTCAAACACCAACGGCCCACAATACTTTCTATTGAAAAGTTCTAAATGCATTATGAGCCATCAATTTTTCATGTTTTGAAAAACATGTTTAGATGTAGTAAAGTCTTTATGTAAAGCACATTTCTTACTAAATAAATTATAAAGATAAAATATACATCATTAGAGATGGGGAGTCGTTTGATCGTCATAGGTTGTAGATTTTGAACCTTCCTTTGGTTGGACGGTCCCCCTTTCACACATATATATACATATACAGAAAGAGAGGATTTTTTTTCTTCCTTTTCCTGATCTTCTTGTCATTCCAAGATTTCAATGTGTTTCTACCTTTATAGGGCAATTGGCGAAAAAGGGGTGAATTCACTGTAGATCTATTGTCGGTCATTTAAGAGCGACCATACAAAATATAATCAGATAGGACTTGGAAGAAAGTGAAGAAGCAACCCGACTCCAACCCTCAAAGTTTTAGCATTTCTCTCACTCCAAACTACCCACCAAGGAGTGAACAACCAACAATGCCACATGAAATACCATTTGCTGCCCTGAGATGGTAGAAGTTGATGGATAAGGAGGTCTCTAACGAATGATTCTTGGCACGCTGAAATGTGTAGCTGCCCTCATGAGGCCAAGAACAAATAATGGCAGTACCAAAGCAACTATGTGGTTGATTAGGTAGTTGCACCACACAAACAACATATGCTCACCAAGTAGAGGCTCCTCTTTTTCAGGTTCTCATGGGTCAAAACACCATCCATGATCACCAACCAAGCAAAGAACCTTGAACTAAGGGATTGACCTTGAATCCACACACACTTTCCTGGTAGGTGGTCAACTCCTGCTTCCTTGAATGCAAGAAAAAAAAAAGCTACAGAGTACTCACCTGAAGGGGAATAAGTTCAAGTGCAATCATAGTGTCTACCATTCAATGGGCCCAGACTGGATATGAATTGGGAACGAACACAATGCCAGTGAATCCACACCCCGGATAAGGCCCTCCTCCCTCTGCTAGGCTACCAGTCTGAACGAGGACCTTGCAAAGCGTACATAGGTCTGAAATACGACTCTAGGTCACCTTCATTGCGACAAACAGACCACCACCATTTAGACAACAATGCCCCATTTTTCAATGAAAGGGGTGATACCCAATCCACCTCGCTTGGTTTGTCGAGTTACCCGAGACAAAGCCAACAAAGAAATTTTTGAGTGGTCATTGTCATTTCCCCAAAGAAAAGAACATATATGCTTTTTGATTTTTGTGGGCATCTTGTAGACATACATAAAGTGGGAGGGAATAGTTGAAAGCACCGATTTGATTAGAGTGAGCCTATCTGCTCGTGAAAAATACTTGTCTTGCCACAACTGCAACCATGACTCAATTTATCCAGAACGGGTGACCAATGAGGAGTTCGTATCAACTAGTTGTCAAGGGAGAGCCCAAGGTAAGAGGTAAGGAGCTTACCCACTCGGCATCCAAATAGGTGTGAGGCAGTAGTGGTTATGGTTGGATCAGTGTTGAAAACAAAAACCTTACTTTTAAGTTTGTTGGCTTGGAGACCAGAGATCATACCGAACACCTTGAGGATGCAAAGAATTCTCATTATTTTTTCAATGAAGGCTTCACTGAATAAGGTGAAGTCATCCGTAAACTGCAGGAGAGAAAAATTGAAGCTAAAAAAGGATGCTAAGTTTGTAAAGTTGATCCTCGTGGCTTGTCAAGGTAAGGCAATCAGACCCTCAACTACCACATCTAAGAGCAATGGGGAGAAGATTCAGGGTTCGGGGCAGAACATTTGTTATAAAGTGATCTGCCCAACCACAGGGAGCCATGTAGTGGCTGCCCTTTATTAAAAAGGGAGTGCCACCCTATTAAAAAGGGGGCCAAGGTACTGCCCCCATCCCACCCCACCCCACCCCATTAGAAAGTAGCACAAATGTTGGACTACACTTTATACCACTAAGGCAATATTAGTGGTGCTACTCTAGGCAAAATGGAACACCCAAAATGCTAAATTTTACTATGGCCAATAAAATTGGTGAAGTTATTAATAGCCATAGAAATCACATAGTGATTCCTTCCTGGCTCTAGGTCTAGCATAACTAAATTTTCTATATTCAGATTCAAGGATATTGAGATAGAGTATCTGGTGGGTGTGTATTGATGTCCACCTAGGATCATACCTTGGATTATGTTTTCTATGCAATTAAAATCATGACATGTTTAAAAGATTTGAGGAAGTAAGGGCACTAATTGAGTGTAAAACTAGTTTGGATTTGACGTGGTGTCAGGTTGAGTAAGCATGACGATTAGGGATGTCAATGGATTGGATTTTATCAAATATTTGACCAAATTTCACTCCATTTAGTTGAAATTGGTAAGCCAAAACCATATATGATTATAATCATTTTCAGATATAGTTTTTTATCTTTTTTACCATTGAATTCTATGAATATCTGGATTTGATGAATATTTGTATTTCTTCACATGAAAAGGAGAAAAATGTGAGATTATCTAAATTATTTTTTCCATGGTATGAGCTTTTTCACTATCCAAATCCGAATCCAAATTTGAATATATTTAACCAACATCCGATTAATCGGATACTGTGTTGGACACGTCCAACCCCAATCTAAAATGTTTATATCTTCAGTGATGCTACACAAATTTCTCAGAGAGAAAGTTGTGGGAAATACATAGCTTGCGGCTGATACAAACTCTAAGGGGGTTGTGTTAGGACTCAAACTCTCATGAAGGATAGTTCTATAGATTTGGGCACATGGAACGAGGCATGACTTGCGAGATGAATGTACACCATATGAAGGAGGAACATGCAATGTTGGAGGAGAGAGAGTCATCCCTCGTGATCGGATATACAAAGAATCGTGAGGTGGATAGGGGTAGATAACAAAGGAGGAAAAAAAAGTGTTCTCTTCGAGTCAATGACAAGTGTGAAAGAGTGGTGAAAGAGAAATATATTTCCTCATAGAACAAGAACACAAACAAATAATGGGTGAAATCTCTAAATAAACTTCATTAATAATAAAATAAACATAATGCATATCTATATAGTTTTACAAGAGGGCAAAAGGATAAAAATATACACAGCTTCCACCTTAGAGAGGACTCTAGGGGGCGTCTCAACAGAGTCTCAGCCTGGTCAGGACTCCAGGGTGGGCGGATTTCTCTAGAAGTCCTAAGAGAAAGAAAAACTCCCTCCACACAGTCTTAGTTGGGTAGGTCCTAGCTGAGGCAGATCAGGCTGGTCGGACCTGGGGTAGAAAAGGGTCTCTAACAAACCACCCCTCACAAACTTGCCTTGCCCTCAAAGCGAAAACTTTGAGCACTAAGTTGTTAGTCAGTCCTTCTGCTCTTTTTCTAATCTTGTTCTACATTATGGGCTATGAGTCCACAATATAGAACAGGATCTCAGCGTTGCTTTATGAACAAAATGAACTAAGTAGGATCTACCCCAATATGTGTATTGAAGCCTTGAACATTCTATTTAATCTAACCAAAGTCATGTAAGAAGATTCCAAAGTGGAACAGGTCAAATAAATTTGGAGTGATTGGATGAGACAAAATATAGATCCATTTTGAAGGAGCTTGATTTGATCTAGATGAATTAAAGATATGAATCACGATGCCCCTCTCTAACTAGTCTCGATGCTTAGTAGAGGCAACAATCAGTAAGATCAGATCAACACTCATTTTTCCCACAACTCTTTTGCTGTGTTTCGGTGCATATGCAACAATCATTAGGGGGTTGTGCTTCATCTTCTTCCATCCCTTCACACAGATCTTCATCGGACGTGACTCTCCTCGCAATGGCTAATGTGTCATCACTCATAGCAACTATGGAAAGCAACTCAGGCATTTCATCAAACATTTGATAGGTGTCATTTTTTACCCTTTCTTGCATAAATTATAAAATTATACATAACTGATATTTTTAATTTTTGTGTCTTTGATATGTTGTTATGTTTATGCATAAATAACGGCTTAGTATTGGTACATTCATGAAAAAGGATTTGTGTTTCATCTCAATTTGTTTCTATGCATGTAAGCTTACTCATGGTATTCCTATCGAGGAGAGTTAGTTATTTTTCTTTTCTAGAGATTTTTGGATTGACATTAAATTTAATTATGATGTTATTTTAAACTTATAGAACTGAATTAAATTATTTATGTGATTTATAGATTTAATTAAATTCAGTGTATGTTTTTATAGATTTGTAACGCGATCAATCTCTTTAACTAATCTTTTTAGTAAATGATTTTTGCGATGATTTTGAAACTATTTTAAAAAGTATTAATTTTTTCATGACTTTTGGGTTAAAATTTTGGGGGGTTATACTATTAATCCAATTCAATTCATACACATTACAATTTATCAAATTTGATAAACACTACAAGAAAAACGTTAATTGGTGTCAAAAAATTATGATGAAAATAATCCATCACAAATTTGCGACAGATTAGCTAGAGAAAACTAGTTGTCCCTAAAATTAGAATTAGTGGCAGAATTAGCGACAAAATTTTTTTGTCTCAACATCCGTTGCTAATTAGCGGCGAAAACATTCCATCTCAAACTCCATCACAACTTCGCGATGGATGAGCGACAGAATTTTTCTGTCGCTAATTTGTGTCAGCATTTGAGGCAGAATCCATCGTTAATCCATCGCTATTTTTTGATGTAAAATGGCCCATCTAGGGTGCAAAATTCTCTCCTCCCCTTGCTCTCTCTCGCTCTGCCCTCTTTCACTCATCGCCTTCTCCGCCTTGGCTCTCCGATGACCCACCATCTGACAACTCCCTTCGAAAACCTCACCGGCCACCTCCCGTTCTCCTCCCTCGCTCATTCCCCCTCTGTCGCCCCTTTCCCTCGGGTGATCCCTCTCTCTAGCTCGCCCTATTCCGGCCACCCAACGCAGGCGACCCCCACTCTGCGTCCAACCCTCTCAGGTGAACTCTTCCCCCCTCTCCGTTGTCTTCTTCTTCATCTTTCTTCTCGTCTCTCTTCTCATTCTTCGATCATTTGCGGCAAAGGGGAGGGAGTCGTTGCCCACCCCCCTTGCTTTCTCCCTCTTCTCGTTTGACAGAGGAGGGGCTCAACCCCTACTTGTGTTCCCTCTTCTTTGGCACCGACTGGAGGGCATTGGCCCTCCGGCCTCCCTTTTCTCCCCCCTCCCCCCGTTTGGCAAGATCAGAATCGGGCTAGGATAGGCCAGGTTGTTGATCCCACCCCAACTCTACCCCCCTTTCATTTGCTCTGAGTCAGGCTCAGGCAAGCCCACTCCCCTTGCTTGCTCCCTCTTCTCGTTTGACAGGGGAGGGGCTGAGCCCCCTCTCCGTTTTCCCTCTCTTTTGGCACCACCTCTCTTTTCACCCTTTGTTTAGCAGAGTCAGGCTCGAGTTGGGCTCGGCCAGGTTGCCGAGCCCACCCCAGCTTCGCCCCCCTCTCTTGATCTTGGTCGGGCTCAAGCAAGCCTACCCCCTCAGTTTCTCCCTCTTCTCATTTGATAGGGGAGGGCCTTGCCCCCTCCCCGTTTTCCCTCTCTTTTGGCACCGACCGGAGAGCATTGGCCCTCCAGCCTTTCCCCCCCCCCCCCCCCCCCCATTTGACAGGGTCAGGCTCAGGCCAAGCTCAACTTGGTTGCCGAATCCACCCCAACCCTTGGATTTGGGTACATATTTTAGAATGTTATTCATGTTGTATAATATGAATCTAAATGTTAGAAATTGCATTGTATTCTTTATATAAATGTGCATTGCAGGTGCGTAGCAGAGCAAAAAGCGCGATGCTTAATGCTAAGCATCGCATGTGGCTTAAAATGCCATGCGAAAAAAAAATACAAATGCAGAAGTATGCAAATCAGGTAAATACCCATGGTGAGTAAGTGATGCAAGTGGATCACATGTTATTTACTTTCTTAGATGCAACACTTTTTTGCTCACACACTCACTTAGTTGTGGATATCTAGGATTATTTTGTTGTAGTTTAGAGATCATGTTGATCATGATTTGAATATATGAGAATAGAATTGCTCTTATTTTTGTACTTTGAATTTCATGCTAGCCATGGTTGTAGTTAGAGGGATATTAGAGTGTGTTTGCTGCAGGTACATATTTGACATTGTTGTAACATGAATGATTGAATGTATTGCAATGTTTGACATGACTATCCATGCTTGCATAAAGTTATTTTCGATTTGATTATGCATTCCATGTGAAATTGTATCATGAAAACATGCTTAAAATGAATGTATCATGTTTGTAAATTTGATTTCATCTTTCTAAATATCTTTGTGATGCATGTAAATATGATGTGATGGTGTTACATACAAAAATATTAAATTATCATTGCATGCATAATAGTTCATGGAATTGCATTTTATGTTAAGCATGTTTGTGGTAGAGAAGGAAAGAAAATTTATGCATTAACAGAAACAAAAAAATTGCTCACCAACAATCACCAAATAAGAATTTCTAACAGATTTGTAAATCATAACAAAGTATTAACCAACTCAACATAAGCAACAAGCAAAATGAAGACTTTATGACCTACAATATGCAAATTATAGCAAACCAACAAGGAGAAATCAGTCATTTCATTCCCATTAACTTGGAAGAATGGAACCTACTTTGTAATTTCATCTGAATGTGTGGAAAACTACTTTTGCTTGACAGTAGTTTTCTTGGAGGTGAATGACATCATATATATATATATATATATATATATATATATATATATATATATATATATATATATATATATATATATATATATATATATATATATATATATATATATATATATATATATATATATATATATATATATATATATGTGTGTGTGTGTGTGTGTGTGTGTGTGTGTGTGTGTGATATATATATATATATATATATATATATATATATATATATATATATATATATATATATATATATCAATTCATTACATCCACCATCAATGCATGATAAATTAAATATTTTCTTCATCATAGCATTATTATGATTCTCTTTTAACTGATTAAGATAATATCCATAAGATCATAGGACAAATTGACTACAAACCGTTAATAGATGTATCGTAGGATAGTTGATAATGAGGTGTCGCTTGAAAATATGGATGGTGTTGACAATTTTATTGAATTTGCAACGGCAAGTATCAGTACAGTGGATCCCACCGGTCGGATCAGGTGCCCCTACACGATTTGTAAGAACAATCGATTTGTAGAACCTCATGGCGTTAGACATCACCTATACAAGAAGGGTTTTGTTAGTGGTTATCAGAATTGGATGCTTCATGGTGAAGAATATTGGAATAATTTTAACGCACGGGTGAATGTGGTGCATGATAATTCATATATGGATTCGATATTTGATGTCGCAGGACCAAAATTGGGTTCTGCTATGGGTCCTAGTGATGTACCAACTGAGGTAGATGAAGAAGCAACAAACGATGCAGCTAGTAGATTTTATGACTTAGAGATGCTGATGAGCCACTATGGAATGGTTGCGAGAGTCACACTATCTTGTTTGCAGTTCTTCAACTACTAAATTTAAAGTCAGAGTATAATTTGAGTCAATCATGTTTTCACCATCTCTGCTCTATTGTGAACAGTATGTTGCCCAAAGATGAGAAATCGCCATAAAATTTCTTCCGTGCCAAGGTTATGGTCAATGCTTTAGGTATGGGGTATCAAAAGATAGATGATTGTCCAAATCACTGCATGTTGTATTTCAAAGATCAAAAAAATATCAGATCATGTTCGTCATGTGGGCATCCTCGGTTCAAGCCAAAGACAAGAGACAATGCTAGCACGAGGTCAAAAGAAGTGTCATACAAGTCACTCCGCTACTTCCCTCTCACCCTTAGATTACAACGACTGTATATGTCTTCGAGGATAGCTAAACACATGAGATGAAATGCAAATAAAGTTTGACATGATGAAGACAAGATCATGCATCCTGTTGACGCGAAAGCTTGGAAGCACTTTGATCGTACTCATCAGACCTTCGCAATAGAAGTGAGAAATGTTAGGTTCGATTTATGTACAAATGGATTTAATCCATTTCGGGGTAGATCAACCCCATACTCGTGTTGGCCAATATTTATCACCCCATACAACCTTCCTACAAGCTTGTGTATGAAGCGTCAAAATCTTTTTTTATCTCTATTGATCCCTAGCCTGACGTCTCCGGGCCAAAATCTTGATGTATATTTAAGGTCATTGATTGATGAACTGGAAATACTATGGGATGACACTGTTCTCACGTACGATGCCCACAAAAAACAAAACTTCAATATGAAGGTTGTTGTTCTATGGATAATTAGTAGCTTCTCTGCATATGGTATGTTATCTGGTTGAAGCATACATGAGAGTTGGCATGTCCGTACTACATGGAGAATACAAAATCTTTTAGATTGATGCATGGAAAGAAGCCGTGTTGGTTTGATTGTCACCATCCCTGCATAGGGTAGCAGTTACGGTGAAAATGAACTTGACTACTATGGTGTTATTGAAGAAATAATAAAGTTGACTTACTTAGGCATAAATAACATGGTAACTTTATTCAAGTGTCATTGGTTTGATCCTACAACAACAAGAGTCGACAAAGCTTCAGGCATTGTGAAGGTGAATCATAAATCAAGGTTTGAAACATATGAATCATTCATATTAGCATCGCAAGCTCAACAAGTTTACTATACTTCATATCTGAATACAAGGAAGTCAGATAGAAATGAATGATGGGTGGTTTGCAAGGTAAAGTCTAAACTATACCCCGAGTATGATCAGTTAGAGGAAGACAAGATTGTTAAAAAGGGTGATTACTATCAATCAGATGATATGTATGACTTCTTTTATGGTCACGAAGTCACACAAGGTCTGCATGTCACATCTTTATTGTCCGATGGCACACGTATGAAAGAATGTGATCCAAATGATATACCAAGTGGATGACCACCCAATGAAGAAGAAGTCGAAGAGGATAAGGAGGAGAAGGAGGAACACGAAGAATATGAAAGTCAAACAAGTGATGAGGAAGCATACTCGAGCTAGTAAAATACATCTTGTAATACATACCACATCACTTTCTCATATGCACCATCTACATGCACAGTATATCTTGCATATCATGTTACATTATATGCATACTTAGTATGTACATGCACAATTATAAAACTGATTCATGTAGGACCTTTAAATCTTTACATTTCATGCATATGTCATGTCCATGTTAAGATCAAGAGTTATGTAACTGATCTAAATAACATTTTTATTTGTTAGAATATGATTCATGGAGGTCACAATGGTCGAGCACCCAGTGGTCGAGGATCAAGTGGAGGTCGTGGGACAACATTAGGTAGATGTCCTTGTGTTATATTTAAATATAGGCATTCATTATATTTTTGCTTATATGTAGATATAAAAATGGTTACTTGTTAATCGTCTTTATAGGATCCCAACTCAGTGATAGCCAGTCTCAGCTTTCGTCTTCACGTAATACTTTGATAGATATATCATTTAAATAATTGTATACTTGATTAGTTTAAATATGCATTATGTGAATTTCTAACTCATTGTTCTATAGATGATGTTTCGTCTGCAGATGACCCACCTACACCAGCTACTCATACATATCACAAGACAACGTCGAATGATAAGTCTTCTCAGTCTGACACACGATGACTCATTCAAATAATGAATGATTGATTGAATCACTATGAAAGGTTTTTGACAACCTTAAAACACATATAATCATGATTTCGTCACTATGAAATTTTGTTGACAACCTTAGAACACATATATGCATGATTGAATCACTATAATTTTTTTTACAGCATTAGAACATATATATGCATGATTGAATCACTATGATTTTTTTTTACAACCTTAGAACACATGTATGCATGATTGAATCACTATGTAATTTTTTGGACAACCTTACAACACATATATGCTTGATCGAATCACTATGAACTTTTATTGACAACCTTAGAACACATATATGCATGATTGAATCACTATAAAATTTATTTGACAACCTTAAAAAACATATATGCTTGCTAGAATCACTATGACATTTTTTTGACAACCGTAGAACACATATCTGCATGATTGAATCACTATAATTTTTTTTTGTCAGCCATAGAACAAATATATAAATGATTGAATCAATATATATATTTTTTTTATAGCCTTGGAACACATATATGCATGATTGAATCACTATAATTTTTTTTGACAACCTTATAACACATATATGCATGATTGAATCACTGTGAAAGTTTTTTGACAACCTTAGAACTCATATAAGCATGATTTCATCACTATGAAATTTTTTTGACAACCGCTGAATTTTGTTAATGTCCTTTAATTTATTGCTAGTCTATATATCATTCAACCATGTTACTTTAATTGCCTTAGATTAGGTGCATTGCATATAATTTATTTCATTATATTTTGTTTATCAATACTAACATTTCAGTTCTCTTGTATGATGCTCGAGATGATTAGCGTAGAGGAGCTGATGGAGGCATGGATGGAGGGGCAGATCGAGACAATGAAGAGGAGGATACTTTGAATCTTGGCGAGGATTAATTTTGATGTGTTGAATTTGTTTCACGTACTTGTTGTTTGAAACAAAACTCTTTGTATATGTTCATTTGTAACTAATTAGAACTTGACAAGGATTATACTGGGTTGTTAAATTTGTTTCACTTATAACTTGTGTTAAACTTGTTTCACCTACTTTGTATATGTATTTTTTATATGTACTTTGTTTTTTATACACAGGTTATATAAATTGTATAACGAGAAATTTTTTCTCAATATTTATATTTCAAACAAAATTATTTTAATTTTTTTAAATTTTGTGACAGATTAGCGATAGATATTATCTGTCTTTAATATTCAGCGATGGATTTTCTTAAGAAATTTAGTTGCAAAATGACAACAGTATTTGGCGATGAATAATATCCATCGCCAATTTAGTGATGGATTAAGGACGAATATTTATCTGTCTCAAAAACTGAAATAACTGATGTTTTGCGATGAAATGTAATCCATCGCGAAGCCGTCGCTAAATGGGCGGCGGATACATATTCATCGTTAAATTTTAGCAATGGATTAGCGACGGATATGTATATGTCGCAAAACCAAATGGGTGCTTATTTAGCGACAGATTAGCGATGGGTCATGACATTCGCTTATCCATCGTGAATTAGCAATGAAAGTAGCGACAGATCAATTATGCCGCTAATTAGTGACCAATAAATTGTGACCGACGATATCCATTGCTAAGCCATCGCTAAACAATTTAGCGATGGATTAGCGTTGGATAGCATCCATCGCTAATATGCAGAATTCTTGTAGTGAAAGTTTTCACTAAAGTAATTAAGAAACTGAAATTTAACATACCGTAAATATATTTGATTCAATCTGAATCAAATGTAATCACGTCAACAATAATTTAACACATCAGCAAGTTTAGGCAAACAACAAAAATAAGAAATTAATTAAAAATAGAAAAAGTGGGTGTCGGGTAAGGGGAGTTAGGGATTTCTTAGCACTCACAACAAATGCTGGCCAAATCCTTCACGCCTTAGCACCATGCATTGCAGCTCCAGCCGAACCAAGGATCGCAGACCACCTTCCCACACAACAGCTCCACTCAAGGACTTCTTCACGTGGTAGAAAAATTGGTGGAAAAGATAGGGCCAACTTCCTCTTGCTCACGTGCTTCTCAATGGGATTTCTTCACAGAATTTTTAGAAGAAAAAAACAGCATAAATTTTTTAAAAGAGACGGAACGTCCTTTTAAAACCAAAGGGAAAAGGAGAGAGAGGAAGAGAGAGAGAGATCTCTCTTTTTTCATTTTTTTCAAGCACTCCCAAGGACCAATAGTGGGTCCTTGAAGTCCAACTGGTGGGAGGGCATTAAATGCATCTTCCCCCAGCTTGATCCAAACCAACAGATATGATGGATCCAGACCTGCCCCGGTTTGGGTCCAGCAGGGCTGAAATCAAAAGTTGAAGAAAAAATAATAATAAAAAGATAAAAAAATATAAAACTACTTGAAAACCTGAACACCCTCCGATGGCTTAAACAAATCCTAACTGCCATCGAAACTAATTTAAAATAAATCCACTTTATTCAAAATTTGAGTACTAAACTCCTCAGTGATGGATTAGGGTGACCGGACTCGAGCTCGCATAGATGCGTTGCGTCACATTCCTCAAGTGACACAACATCCAACAAAGTATTCTATTGGTGCATGAGCCGGTGGATTCTATGGAACATAGTGCCCAGCCAAATTTTTATTTAAAACATATTTGATAAAGGTATGATAGAGTTTATTGGCAATTTCTTCGAAGGTCTCTCCAATTTTTTTGATATCCTGTCAGCGTATCATGACTTGTCTCTCCTAAGTTTGCAATGCTTATTAGTGGACAACTGAGGCCAGAATTCATGAAATCTAGGGGCATAAGTTAGGGAGACTCGATGTCCTTATATATTTTCCTCATTGTCATGGAGCAATATATATCACAGAGAATTATTCTGGAGGAAATGTTAGGATCTCTAGTGCTTGATAGTATTAGAAGTTTCAGTTGTAGCCACCTGTTCTTTGCAGATGACACCCTCTTCTTTAGAAGAGGAAATCGGGATTAAAGGTTAGTAGTAGTCAATTTTCATTCCTTTTGAGGCAATGTAATTAGTGGCGTAAAGAAAAGCTTCCCATCAAGTATCTTTGGCTTCCTATTGAGTCAACACCAAATTTTCAAGCTGTGTGATTGCAAGGAAAGTGTGGAAAGTTTGAGTTTGTACTGCCTATCTTGAGGGAAGTTGATCACTGGGTGATGCTCAACTGGCTGTATGCAGGGAAATGGAGGCCATCCTATGGGATCAATCTCGGTTTCTGTGTCTAGTATTGTCAATGGTAAATAGAGGATCAGTTTGGCGGTTCATAATAGTGAAGGCTGGTTCATAAAGAAGGGATGTATTGTGAGACCATATCATAAAGGAGATAGGGAACGGAAGTTGTGGATATATATGGATAATTGGTTCGTATCCCGTGGAGAAAGTTAGAATAGAATCTTCCATAAGAGAGAGAGGTGGTGAGTAGATCCAAAAAACTTATGACACTAAAAAAGTTGGAGTTTTCAAAAACTTTGATAAGGTGCAATGTGAATGGATTCCCAAGGAGTGTAATTATATTTCTAAGAACCTTGTTAATTTGTTAAATTTGGAGTCCTAGAGTGTGATCGTGCCTGCAAAGATAAACCAGCAGACTGGTGGACTTCAAATGATTCTATCTTAATGTAATTTTTCTCTGATGTAATCAGGTTGGTGTCTTGCCTAACCCCAGCTTGAATATCCATTTTTTTTTTTTTATGATAATTCACTGATTAGTTCAACAATGAGGCTTAGCTTATTTTGTTTGGCAGGAAAAGCTTTCTGAATAGATGTGTTAATGGGTGAATGACCCAGATCCATACAGCCCAAACCTGAATCGTATATCCATTTTAGCTATTTTTTGGCAGATGTGGACAGTGGTAAAAATGAAGGTCAGATGCCTGCACATTTCGAGAAACAAAGTTCACACATAGGCACATATGTCAAAGCTTTTGGATTTTATTCATGACCAAATAACATTGAAAACAAAGCAAATCTGCCTTCTTGTCTTGGCATTCCTAAACGGTAGGAAAGGCTGTTTATCTTGCTCCGCTTTTGCACTTTGACATGGAACCTTCCCCCAAGACAATGATGTTTTTTTTTCAGGTGTGGCAGGCAGCATTGCATTCGCCATCTGAATCGAAGCATTTGTGGATGAGGGTACAACACCAACGGCCAGGATTTCCCTCAAAACATGATCCTACATCACCTGCATCATCAAAATTCCAAATTAAAACCACGTTCAAGAAGATGGACCCCCCAACTAATCTTCTGTGTTTGCACTCATGATTTGATCCCTTTTTCTTCAAAAATGTTTTTGCATGAAAAAGGAGGGAAAATGTTGTTAGCAAACATATTTTCTCCTATAAAGAACATGGCATGTTTGGCCTGCAAAGAGGAAAAATTAAGGATCCCATCCTTTGACATAGAATACAAAGTGTCCTATGTCAATACTAGCTGACCAATTGACACATCTGGATGACTAAGATTAGTCCACATCATGGTGAGAATGTGGACCAATCCTAGCCATTGATTGAATAGCTAGGATTAAATGTAGGATAGAACCAATCCTATGTCAAAATGATAGGATCTGTACTCTTCGAGGTTGAATTTGCAACTCAAGGTAAAGACAATGAGGCAATACTACATTGGTAGAGAGATGACCTCGAACAACTATCGCAAAGAGAAGAGCAATGTAAAGAGACAGGAGAAGAAAGCGAAGCAAAGAAGCCATGGGTAATGGATCGGATGTTGGTGCTATGGGAACGCTTATAATCCTCAAGATATGAGGTATATTTATAGTGGTGCTAGGATGGTTAGGGCTAGAGAGACCGGGTATAGTCTGGATATACATGAAGTAATGGGCTGCTGATAGAAATGGTAGTGGTAGATGTATGGATGGATTAAAATGGTAGGGTGACAAATCTTTTTGGGAAAAAAATGGTAAGATGATGACGGTGCACATCTCTACATGAGGCATCATTGTTAATAATCCTGTATACATGAATGGAATGATATGATATGTTATGGGATAAGAATGGTGCCTACCTTGTTCTTTAGCATATCTTTTGTCCTAAGAAAATGATGCATGCTTGCTCTCTAGAGAACAGATCCGGTCCACGGAGCAAACTATTTTGCCTCAATGGTAACTGCCATGCATGCGTCTTGCAGGGTTGGGGCCTACCCTTCCCGGGTACCTGGGATGTGCCTTGGTACTGGAGCCTACCCATCCAAGTAGTTTGTATGTGGCGTCAGGACAGGGTTCATCTGTGACACCAAAAAATCTGAGCTATTTTTTTTCAAAGAGATAAACGAAAAAAAAGTTATTGAAAAGGTTTCCTTTAAAAACCAATTGAAATATTCATTTCATTCATATTTAGAATTTTGCTTGCGTAGAATTCAAACACAAATCTTTAAATTTATTTTCAAGTTTTTATACAAAAGTTTGGTGAACTATGAATAGTGTTTACAAAACGTCCCAACAAGGTAATATCCGTAATAGCTTCAAAATACAAAGGTCTCAAACACAAAATAGACCCATAACACAAAAAGTAGTCTCATGAATAAAAGAATCCTCGAGCCAGCTCTACAGATAACTGAGGTCCTTAGCATCCATTGTCACCAACCCGTAAGTGCCTGAAAAGAGAAAAAGAAGGAAGGGGTGAGACTAACATGTTTCAGGAGAAACAAGACTACCCAACCCGCAATAGCAGTCATGGATAGGTCACTGACCCAACTAGACTCCAATCCGTGGCGCAACGAGAGTCCTGACTCCCCACGAGATCTGACTCGGCTCCACCTGTAACCAAGAGGGAAAACACTAGAAATGCATATCCTATATGCATGAACATATTTACAAATCTTTCATTTATCTTTCTCTTTTGCTCTCTACATGATGCAATTAATTACTTGTTCTATTATTAATTATCTATTTCCATAAGAGCACCAATGCCTTGACCGCTATAGGCTCATCGGTCTATATGGGGGTGTATTTTCAAATATTTGTAATTTACATCCTTTATGAACTCTAAGTGAACACTGTTACACTAGCACCAAGAGTCCAGAATGCTTCGTTAAAGATTCTTTTCCTTAAAAAGTCATAGTTGGACCTCCAACAAAATTAAGTCTGTCCCTCAGTGACCAAGATGGCCCCCAAGAACAACTACCATCATCGCTAAGAAGGAATCCGTCTGTAACTCAACATCTCACGGGGTTGGTGCTTAATCACTCAACGAGCCAAGTCCATTTACTGGTCACTCCATTTTTCATGGTGTAACCTTCAATCTCTACGTAAGTAGTCCCATCTTTAATTAATATTCATTATTAATTTAATTCTCATCGTAACCCATAGGTACACAGGTTCTTGCCCAACAAGTTCTTTACTTATCCTTAAGGACCCACAAGCTGAGGATATTGGTAGATTTTGACCCATCTCTTTGGTGGGCACACTCTTTAAAATCATTTCCAAGATTTTGGCATTAACAATATAAGGTGTAATTGAATACCTTATCTTGGAATCAAAAAGTGCTTTTATCCATGGTCGTCTCCTTCACGATGCATGAACATCCTCTTCGGTTTTGGATTAGAGGCACAGACACATCCCGGATTAGAGGCACAACCCGAATATAGTATCTTTCACAATACTATATGGGTATGACACAGACATATCCCAGATTAGAAGCATAACCTAGAGGTATATTCACTCAATTGGTGTCTTATTACCTTGACCTTACACATCCTCTTCGGTTTTGGATGTGGGGCAAGATTATCGAGAAAGCAACTCCAATACCCTTGAGCCTGATATATCAGTCTTTTCGATAAATTTTACTACCACCCCGCGACATAAGCCGTAGCTATCCCCTATCTCTGTGACTGTGGAAACAACATTTCATGCTTTACAATATCCCACAAACCCAAATGTACCACCTAGTCTCTTATTGTAGGCCCAAGTGAATGTTCATACACATCACTTATTATTTGATAAACAATAATTTCTCTTTTATAATTTCAATAACCTTTACTGGGCACCTGCATGTATGTTTTCAATTAACCATCATAAGGGTTACCGACCACCCATTTGGGGTACTATCACTTTTTAATTCAATTGACAATATAGAAGGTCATGAGAACCCATCTGGGCTCGAATCATGCATCTTTTTAAAACAATATCCACAAACATGCCATGCATGTCATATTATCGTGCCTAAGCACAAGAAACACTTTCATAAGCATGATTAATCAATATGCATTTGTATATTATTCACATGCTATCCATCTCATGCATACACATTTTCGATATCATTCAAGGCATATAATCAGTGTTAGGCATTGCATATTTTAGTATTGTGCATAAGAGCGACATGAATTTGCATATTTTCAGTTCTATCAATAGACATAACATGATTTACATTCATTTCCTATGCATTACAATGCAAAATGAACAGGTCTCCCGGCATGTTCCTGGGGGGGGGGGGGTAATTCATTTGAATCTCTAGCTTGACAACCTTTATTCGAATTCAAAATATCAAAAACTCATATCCAGATACCCAAGCTTTGGAGATCAGGTGTTGACTCATCCGAGTTAAGAACAAAACAACATAAACATGTCAATTTTCACTGCAGAGGTCAACTCTATGAACTTGAATGGTTAAATCACTGTGTTCTGGGGTCAAATACCTACTTAACAAGGGTTGTGGTCGACCCTCTAAACTTAGAGGGTTAATTCACTGTGTTCTGAAGTCAAAAGCAACAAAACAAGACTAGGGGTCAACAAAATGGTTGACCCATCTTCTGTAGGAGTCAACTCTCTATAACCAAAGGGTGGACTCTACTTAAAAGCAGAAGGTTCTGCCTTTTGACTCAGCCAGGGTCGACTCTTGAATTTTGTGGGTCGACTCTGCTGCCATCAAGGGCCTATACCCATGTTAGCATGAGGGTCGACTTTGCCAAAACAGAGGGTCAACTCTCAACACATGGGTTGTACACAACATGGGGTCGACTCCTATGTGTGACAGATTTCCTATAACATGAGTTTTGTCGAGTTTTGTGCACCGAAACTGTATTTACACAGACGTACATGTTGCGAAAACATTCAAAACTCGATTGGGCAATAAAACACCAGTTTATTTACAAGAAAATGCAGCACCATTTGTTAATAATAAACGCATAACAGAATCTCAATACATATTTAAAAAATGCTAAAACTGAGTCTTTTCGTAATGCTTATCATACATAAAATCGTAAAAACCACCTCGTTGAGTATATCAGTCACACAGCCTAATCAGTCACACAGCCTACAACTACACATACATGCTCGGTCAAGGTAAACCTACTATTTTTTAAACACTTTAATTGCCTTGGTTCCTTCATTCACACTGTATCTACACACCAAAAAAGTTTGTTCCAAGAGTCTATTCATGTGTTTTCAATTATGAAGATCACATCCATATGGTCAGATTTAACAAAAAATATATCATACATGCACGTTTGAAGAGGACAGGGGTGGACCATTTAATGGTTGAACCATTCTCTCTCTCTATATATATATATAATGGTTAATATTTGGTGTTATTGAAGATACAAAATTATATAAAACTATTGAACTGAAAATCATGGGTTCAAACTTTATCTACTCAATCAGACCACATATATTTGGTTTGCTAATGGTCAAACCTTGGATCATGTTATTTTGATCCAAAAATATGAATTTTTATCATAAAATTTTAGTGCATTATGAACTGTTAATTTTTTAAGACCTTAAAAAACTTTCCTGTGACACAATCATATGATTCAAAACTCATTTTCCATTAAACAAAACTTGTAGATCCCATCAATAGGATTTAATCTATAAAGGAAATCTAAAAGGTATGATTTTCAGCTCAATAGTTCCATATACTTCTTTGCCTTCAATAGCACCAAATAGTAACCCTATACACAGAAAAAAAACAAACAATGATAAAAACAATTCGCAGATTTAAACCCAGTAGAAAGCATCTGTAATATTGAAAACTAAATCTTTGAATTTATTGTCCAAGTTGTACGGTGTTAGGAAGAAACAACTCTCTCTCTCTCTCTCTCTCTCTCTCTCTCTCTCTCTATATATATATATATATATATATATATATATATATAAAAGGGGGACTGTCCAACCAAAGCAAGGTCCAAAATCTACAACGGATGATGATTGATGATGTTTCTTATATAAAGATTGAGTTTTTCATCGATCTGACTTTACTTGTTGATTTTTTATCATTATTTAGTAAGTGAAATGTTTTAGAATATGAATTTTCGATATTTAGATGTGTTTTTCAAAGCGTCAAACACCAACGGCCCACAATACTTTCTATTGAAAAGTTCTAAATGCATTATGAGCCATCAATTTTTCATGTTTTGAAAAACATGTTTAGATGTAGTAAAGTCTTTATGTAAAGCACATTTCTTACTAAATAAATTATAAAGATAAAATATACATCATTAGAGATGGGGAGTCGTTTGATCGTCATAGGTTGTAGATTTTGAACCTTCCTTTGGTTGGACGGTCCCCCTTTCACACATATATATACATATACAGAAAGAGAGGATTTTTTTTCTTCCTTTTCCTGATCTTCTTGTCATTCCAAGATTTCAATGTGTTTCTACCTTTATAGGGCAATTGGCGAAAAAGGGGTGAATTCACTGTAGATCTATTGTCGGTCATTTAAGAGCGACCATACAAAATATAATCAGATAGGACTTGGAAGAAAGTGAAGAAGCAACCCGACTCCAACCCTCAAAGTTTTAGCATTTCTCTCACTCCAAACTACCCACCAAGGAGTGAACAACCAACAATGCCACATGAAATACCATTTGCTGCCCTGAGATGGTAGAAGTTGATGGATAAGGAGGTCTCTAACGAATGATTCTTGGCACGCTGAAATGTGTAGCTGCCCTCATGAGGCCAAGAACAAATAATGGCAGTACCAAAGCAACTATGTGGTTGATTAGGTAGTTGCACCACACAAACAACATATGCTCACCAAGTAGAGGCTCCTCTTTTTCAGGTTCTCATGGGTCAAAACACCATCCATGATCACCAACCAAGCAAAGAACCTTGAACTAAGGGATTGACCTTGAATCCACACACACTTTCCTGGTAGGTGGTCAACTCCTGCTTCCTTGAATGCAAGAAAAAAAAAAGCTACAGAGTACTCACCTGAAGGGGAATAAGTTCAAGTGCAATCATAGTGTCTACCATTCAATGGGCCCAGACTGGATATGAATTGGGAACGAACACAATGCCAGTGAATCCACACCCCGGATAAGGCCCTCCTCCCTCTGCTAGGCTACCAGTCTGAACGAGGACCTTGCAAAGCGTACATAGGTCTGAAATACGACTCTAGGTCACCTTCATTGCGACAAACAGACCACCACCATTTAGACAACAATGCCCCATTTTTCAATGAAAGGGGTGATACCCAATCCACCTCGCTTGGTTTGTCGAGTTACCCGAGACAAAGCCAACAAAGAAATTTTTGAGTGGTCATTGTCATTTCCCCAAAGAAAAGAACATATATGCTTTTTGATTTTTGTGGGCATCTTGTAGACATACATAAAGTGGGAGGGAATAGTTGAAAGCACCGATTTGATTAGAGTGAGCCTATCTGCTCGTGAAAAATACTTGTCTTGCCACAACTGCAACCATGACTCAATTTATCCAGAACGGGTGACCAATGAGGAGTTCGTATCAACTAGTTGTCAAGGGAGAGCCCAAGGTAAGAGGTAAGGAGCTTACCCACTCGGCATCCAAATAGGTGTGAGGCAGTAGTGGTTATGGTTGGATCAGTGTTGAAAACAAAAACCTTACTTTTAAGTTTGTTGGCTTGGAGACCAGAGATCATACCGAACACCTTGAGGATGCAAAGAATTCTCATTATTTTTTCAATGAAGGCTTCACTGAATAAGGTGAAGTCATCCGTAAACTGCAGGAGAGAAAAATTGAAGCTAAAAAAGGATGCTAAGTTTGTAAAGTTGATCCTCGTGGCTTGTCAAGGTAAGGCAATCAGACCCTCAACTACCACATCTAAGAGCAATGGGGAGAAGATTCAGGGTTCGGGGCAGAACATTTGTTATAAAGTGATCTGCCCAACCACAGGGAGCCATGTAGTGGCTGCCCTTTATTAAAAAGGGAGTGCCACCCTATTAAAAAGGGGGCCAAGGTACTGCCCCCATCCCACCCCACCCCACCCCATTAGAAAGTAGCACAAATGTTGGACTACACTTTATACCACTAAGGCAATATTAGTGGTGCTACTCTAGGCAAAATGGAACACCCAAAATGCTAAATTTTACTATGGCCAATAAAATTGGTGAAGTTATTAATAGCCATAGAAATCACATAGTGATTCCTTCCTGGCTCTAGGTCTAGCATAACTAAATTTTCTATATTCAGATTCAAGGATATTGAGATAGAGTATCTGGTGGGTGTGTATTGATGTCCACCTAGGATCATACCTTGGATTATGTTTTCTATGCAATTAAAATCATGACATGTTTAAAAGATTTGAGGAAGTAAGGGCACTAATTGAGTGTAAAACTAGTTTGGATTTGACGTGGGGTCAGGTTGAGTAAGCATGACGATTAGGGATGTCAATGGATTGGATTTTATCAAATATTTGACCAAATTTCACTCCATTTAGTTGAAATTGGTAAGCCAAAACCATATATGATTATAATCATTTTCAGATATAGTTTTTTATCTTTTTTACCATTGAATTCTATGAATATCTGGATTTGATGAATATTTGTATTTCTTCACATGAAAAGGAGAAAAATGTGAGATTATCTAAATTATTTTTTCCATGGTATGAGCTTTTTCACTATCCAAATCCGAATCCAAATTTGAATATATTTAACCAACATCCGATTAATCGGATACTGTGTTGGACACGTCCAACCCCAATCTAAAATGTTTATATCTTCAGTGATGCTACACAAATTTCTCAGAGAGAAAGTTGTGGGAAATACATAGCTTGCGGCTGATACAAACTCTAAGGGGGTTGTGTTAGGACTCAAACTCTCATGAAGGATAGTTCTATAGATTTGGGCACATGGAACGAGGCATGACTTGCGAGATGAATGTACACCATATGAAGGAGGAACATGCAATGTTGGAGGAGAGAGAGTCATCCCTCGTGATCGGATATACAAAGAATCGTGAGGTGGATAGGGGTAGATAACAAAGGAGGAAAAAAAAGTGTTCTCTTCGAGTCAATGACAAGTGTGAAAGAGTGGTGAAAGAGAAATATATTTCCTCATAGAACAAGAACACAAACAAATAATGGGTGAAATCTCTAAATAAACTTCATTAATAATAAAATAAACATAATGCATATCTATATAGTTTTACAAGAGGGCAAAAGGATAAAAATATACACAGCTTCCACCTTAGAGAGGACTCTAGGGGGCGTCTCAACAGAGTCTCAGCCTGGTCAGGACTCCAGGGTGGGCGGATTTCTCTAGAAGTCCTAAGAGAAAGAAAAACTCCCTCCACACAGTCTTAGTTGGGTAGGTCCTAGCTGAGGCAGATCAGGCTGGTCGGACCTGGGGTAGAAAAGGGTCTCTAACAAACCACCCCTCACAAACTTGCCTTGCCCTCAAAGCGAAAACTTTGAGCACTAAGTTGTTAGTCAGTCCTTCTGCTCTTTTTCTAATCTTGTTCTACATTATGGGCTATGAGTCCACAATATAGAACAGGATCTCAGCGTTGCTTTATGAACAAAATGAACTAAGTAGGATCTACCCCAATATGTGTATTGAAGCCTTGAACATTCTATTTAATCTAACCAAAGTCATGTAAGAAGATTCCAAAGTGGAACAGGTCAAATAAATTTGGAGTGATTGGATGAGACAAAATATAGATCCATTTTGAAGGAGCTTGATTTGATCTAGATGAATTAAAGATATGAATCACGATGCCCCTCTCTAACTAGTCTCGATGCTTAGTAGAGGCAACAATCAGTAAGATCAGATCAACACTCATTTTTCCCACAACTCTTTTGCTGTGTTTCGGTGCATATGCAACAATCATTAGGGGGTTGTGCTTCATCTTCTTCCATCCCTTCACACAGATCTTCATCGGACGTGACTCTCCTCGCAATGGCTAATGTGTCATCACTCATAGCAACTATGGAAAGCAACTCAGGCATTTCATCAAACATTTGATAGGTGTCATTTTTTACCCTTTCTTGCATAAATTATAAAATTATACATAACTGATATTTTTAATTTTTGTGTCTTTGATATGTTGTTATGTTTATGCATAAATAACGGCTTAGTATTGGTACATTCATGAAAAAGGATTTGTGTTTCATCTCAATTTGTTTCTATGCATGTAAGCTTACTCATGGTATTCCTATCGAGGAGAGTTAGTTATTTTTCTTTTCTAGAGATTTTTGGATTGACATTAAATTTAATTATGATGTTATTTTAAACTTATAGAACTGAATTAAATTATTTATGTGATTTATAGATTTAATTAAATTCAGTGTATGTTTTTATAGATTTGTAACGCGATCAATCTCTTTAACTAATCTTTTTAGTAAATGATTTTTGCGATGATTTTGAAACTATTTTAAAAAGTATTAATTTTTTCATGACTTTTGGGTTAAAATTTTGGGGGGTTATACTATTAATCCAATTCAATTCATACACATTACAATTTATCAAATTTGATAAACACTACAAGAAAAACGTTAATTGGTGTCAAAAAATTATGATGAAAATAATCCATCACAAATTTGCGACAGATTAGCTAGAGAAAACTAGTTGTCCCTAAAATTAGAATTAGTGGCAGAATTAGCGACAAAATTTTTTTGTCTCAACATCCGTTGCTAATTAGCGGCGAAAACATTCCATCTCAAACTCCATCACAACTTCGCGATGGATGAGCGACAGAATTTTTCTGTCGCTAATTTGTGTCAGCATTTGAGGCAGAATCCATCGTTAATCCATCGCTATTTTTTGATGTAAAATGGCCCATCTAGGGTGCAAAATTCTCTCCTCCCCTTGCTCTCTCTCGCTCTGCCCTCTTTCACTCATCGCCTTCTCCGCCTTGGCTCTCCGATGACCCACCATCTGACAACTCCCTTCGAAAACCTCACCGGCCACCTCCCGTTCTCCTCCCTCGCTCATTCCCCCTCTGTCGCCCCTTTCCCTCGGGTGATCCCTCTCTCTAGCTCGCCCTATTCCGGCCACCCAACGCAGGCGACCCCCACTCTGCGTCCAACCCTCTCAGGTGAACTCTTCCCCCCTCTCCGTTGTCTTCTTCTTCATCTTTCTTCTCGTCTCTCTTCTCATTCTTCGATCATTTGCGGCAAAGGGGAGGGAGTCGTTGCCCACCCCCCTTGCTTTCTCCCTCTTCTCGTTTGACAGAGGAGGGGCTCAACCCCTACTTGTGTTCCCTCTTCTTTGGCACCGACTGGAGGGCATTGGCCCTCCGGCCTCCCTTTTCTCCCCCCTCCCCCCGTTTGGCAAGATCAGAATCGGGCTAGGATAGGCCAGGTTGTTGATCCCACCCCAACTCTACCCCCCTTTCATTTGCTCTGAGTCAGGCTCAGGCAAGCCCACTCCCCTTGCTTGCTCCCTCTTCTCGTTTGACAGGGGAGGGGCTGAGCCCCCTCTCCGTTTTCCCTCTCTTTTGGCACCACCTCTCTTTTCACCCTTTGTTTAGCAGAGTCAGGCTCGAGTTGGGCTCGGCCAGGTTGCCGAGCCCACCCCAGCTTCGCCCCCCTCTCTTGATCTTGGTCGGGCTCAAGCAAGCCTACCCCCTCAGTTTCTCCCTCTTCTCATTTGATAGGGGAGGGCCTTGCCCCCTCCCCGTTTTCCCTCTCTTTTGGCACCGACCGGAGAGCATTGGCCCTCCAGCCTCCTTTCCCCCCCCCCCCCCCCCCCCCATTTGACAGGGTCAGGCTCAGGCCAAGCTCAACTTGGTTGCCGAATCCACCCCAACCCTTGGATTTGGGTACATATTTTAGAATGTTATTCATGTTGTATAATATGAATCTAAATGTTAGAAATTGCATTGTATTCTTTATATAAATGTGCATTGCAGGTGCGTAGCAGAGCAAAAAGCGCGATGCTTAATGCTAAGCATCGCATGTGGCTTAAAATGCCATGCGAAAAAAAAAATACAAATGCAGAAGTATGCAAATCAGGTAAATACCCATGGTGAGTAAGTGATGCAAGTGGATCACATGTTATTTACTTTCTTAGATGCAACACTTTTTTGCTCACACACTCACTTAGTTGTGGATATCTAGGATTATTTTGTTGTAGTTTAGAGATCATGTTGATCATGATTTGAATGTATGAGAATAGAATTGCTCTTATTTTTGTACTTTGAATTTCATGCTAGCCATGGTTGTAGTTAGAGGGATATTAGAGTGTGTTTGCTGCAGGTACATATTTGACATTGTTGTAACATGAATGATTGAATGTATTGCAATGTTTGACATGACTATCCATGCTTGCATAAAGTTATTTTCGATTTGATTATGCATTCCATGTGAAATTGTATCATGAAAACATGCTTAAAATGAATGTATCATGTTTGTAAATTTGATTTCATCTTTCTAAATATCTTTGTGATGCATGTAAATATGATGTGATGGTGTTACATACAAAAATATTAAATTATCATTGCATGCATAATAGTTCATGGAATTGCATTTTATGTTAAGCATGTTTGTGGTAGAGAAGGAAAGAAAATTTATGCATTAACAGAAACAAAAAAATTGCTCACCAACAATCACCAAATAAGAATTTCTAACAGATTTGTAAATCATAACAAAGTATTAACCAACTCAACATAAGCAACAAGCAAAATGAAGACTTTATGACCTACAATATGCAAATTATAGCAAACCAACAAGGAGAAATCAGTCATTTCATTCCCATTAACTTGGAAGAATGGAACCTACTTTGTAATTTCATCTGAATGTGTGGAAAACTACTTTTGCTTGACAGTAGTTTTCTTGGAGGTGAATGACATCATATATATATATATATATATATATATATATATATATATATATATATATATATATATATATGTGTGTGTGTGTGTGTGTGTGTGTGTGTGTGTGATATATATATATATATATATATATATATATATATATATATATCAATTCATTACATCCACCATCAATGCATGATAAATTAAATATTTTCTTCATCATAGCATTATTATGATTCTCTTTTAACTGATTAAGATAATATCCATAAGATCATAGGACAAATTGACTACAAACCGTTAATAGATGTATCGTAGGATAGTTGATAATGAGGTGTCGCTTGAAAATATGGATGGTGTTGACAATTTTATTGAATTTGCAACGGCAAGTATCAGTACAGTGGATCCCACCGGTCGGATCAGGTGCCCCTACACGATTTGTAAGAACAATCGATTTGTAGAACCTCATGGCGTTAGACATCACCTATACAAGAAGGGTTTTGTTAGTGGTTATCAGAATTGGATGCTTCATGGTGAAGAATATTGGAATAATTTTAACGCACGGGTGAATGTGGTGCATGATAATTCATATATGGATTCGATATTTGATGTCGCAGGACCAAAATTGGGTTCTGCTATGGGTCCTAGTGATGTACCAACTGAGGTAGATGAAGAAGCAACAAACGATGCAGCTAGTAGATTTTATGACTTAGAGATGCTGATGAGCCACTATGGAATGGTTGCGAGAGTCACACTATCTTGTTTGCAGTTCTTCAACTACTAAATTTAAAGTCAGAGTATAATTTGAGTCAATCATGTTTTCACCATCTCTGCTCTATTGTGAACAGTATGTTGCCCAAAGATGAGAAATCGCCATAAAATTTCTTCCGTGCCAAGGTTATGGTCAATGCTTTAGGTATGGGGTATCAAAAGATAGATGATTGTCCAAATCACTGCATGTTGTATTTCAAAGATCAAAAAAATATCAGATCATGTTCGTCATGTGGGCATCCTCGGTTCAAGCCAAAGACAAGAGACAATGCTAGCACGAGGTCAAAAGAAGTGTCATACAAGTCACTCCGCTACTTCCCTCTCACCCTTAGATTACAACGACTGTATATGTCTTCGAGGATAGCTAAACACATGAGATGAAATGCAAATAAAGTTTGACATGATGAAGACAAGATCATGCATCCTGTTGACGCGAAAGCTTGGAAGCACTTTGATCGTACTCATCAGACCTTCGCAATAGAAGTGAGAAATGTTAGGTTCGATTTATGTACAAATGGATTTAATCCATTTCGGGGTAGATCAACCCCATACTCGTGTTGGCCAATATTTATCACCCCATACAACCTTCCTACAAGCTTGTGTATGAAGCGTCAAAATCTTTTTTTATCTCTATTGATCCCTAGCCTGACGTCTCCGGGCCAAAATCTTGATGTATATTTAAGGTCATTGATTGATGAACTGGAAATACTATGGGATGACACTGTTCTCACGTACGATGCCCACAAAAAACAAAACTTCAATATGAAGGTTGTTGTTCTATGGATAATTAGTAGCTTCTCTGCATATGGTATGTTATCTGGTTGAAGCATACATGAGAGTTGGCATGTCCGTACTACATGGAGAATACAAAATCTTTTAGATTGATGCATGGAAAGAAGCCGTGTTGGTTTGATTGTCACCATCCCTGCATAGGGTAGCAGTTACGGTGAAAATGAACTTGACTACTATGGTGTTATTGAAGAAATAATAAAGTTGACTTACTTAGGCATAAATAACATGGTAACTTTATTCAAGTGTCATTGGTTTGATCCTACAACAACAAGAGTCGACAAAGCTTCAGGCATTGTGAAGGTGAATCATAAATCAAGGTTTGAAACATATGAATCATTCATATTAGCATCGCAAGCTCAACAAGTTTACTATACTTCATATCTGAATACAAGGAAGTCAGATAGAAATGAATGATGGGTGGTTTGCAAGGTAAAGTCTAAACTATACCCCGAGTATGATCAGTTAGAGGAAGACAAGATTGTTAAAAAGGGTGATTACTATCAATCAGATGATATGTATGACTTCTTTTATGGTCACGAAGTCACACAAGGTCTGCATGTCACATCTTTATTGTCCGATGGCACACGTATGAAAGAATGTGATCCAAATGATATACCAAGTGGATGACCACCCAATGAAGAAGAAGTCGAAGAGGATAAGGAGGAGAAGGAGGAACACGAAGAATATGAAAGTCAAACAAGTGATGAGGAAGCATACTCGAGCTAGTAAAATACATCTTGTAATACATACCACATCACTTTCTCATATGCACCATCTACATGCACAGTATATCTTGCATATCATGTTACATTATATGCATACTTAGTATGTACATGCACAATTATAAAACTGATTCATGTAGGACCTTTAAATCTTTACATTTCATGCATATGTCATGTCCATGTTAAGATCAAGAGTTATGTAACTGATCTAAATAACATTTTTATTTGTTAGAATATGATTCATGGAGGTCACAATGGTCGAGCACCCAGTGGTCGAGGATCAAGTGGAGGTCGTGGGACAACATTAGGTAGATGTCCTTGTGTTATATTTAAATATAGGCATTCATTATATTTTTGCTTATATGTAGATATAAAAATGGTTACTTGTTAATCGTCTTTATAGGATCCCAACTCAGTGATAGCCAGTCTCAGCTTTCGTCTTCACGTAATACTTTGATAGATATATCATTTAAATAATTGTATACTTGATTAGTTTAAATATGCATTATGTGAATTTCTAACTCATTGTTCTATAGATGATGTTTCGTCTGCAGATGACCCACCTACACCAGCTACTCATACATATCACAAGACAACGTCGAATGATAAGTCTTCTCAGTCTGACACACGATGACTCATTCAAATAATGAATGATTGATTGAATCACTATGAAAGGTTTTTGACAACCTTAAAACACATATAATCATGATTTCGTCACTATGAAATTTTGTTGACAACCTTAGAACACATATATGCATGATTGAATCACTATAATTTTTTTTACAGCATTAGAACATATATATGCATGATTGAATCACTATGATTTTTTTTTACAACCTTAGAACACATGTATGCATGATTGAATCACTATGTAATTTTTTGGACAACCTTACAACACATATATGCTTGATCGAATCACTATGAACTTTTATTGACAACCTTAGAACACATATATGCATGATTGAATCACTATAAAATTTATTTGACAACCTTAAAAAACATATATGCTTGCTAGAATCACTATGACATTTTTTTGACAACCGTAGAACACATATCTGCATGATTGAATCACTATAATTTTTTTTTGTCAGCCATAGAACAAATATATAAATGATTGAATCAATATATATATTTTTTTTATAGCCTTGGAACACATATATGCATGATTGAATCACTATAATTTTTTTTGACAACCTTATAACACATATATGCATGATTGAATCACTGTGAAAGTTTTTTGACAACCTTAGAACTCATATAAGCATGATTTCATCACTATGAAATTTTTTTGACAACCGCTGAATTTTGTTAATGTCCTTTAATTTATTGCTAGTCTATATATCATTCAACCATGTTACTTTAATTGCCTTAGATTAGGTGCATTGCATATAATTTATTTCATTATATTTTGTTTATCAATACTAACATTTCAGTTCTCTTGTATGATGCTCGAGATGATTAGCGTAGAGGAGCTGATGGAGGCATGGATGGAGGGGCAGATCGAGACAATGAAGAGGAGGATACTTTGAATCTTGGCGAGGATTAATTTTGATGTGTTGAATTTGTTTCACGTACTTGTTGTTTGAAACAAAACTCTTTGTATATGTTCATTTGTAACTAATTAGAACTTGACAAGGATTATACTGGGTTGTTAAATTTGTTTCACTTATAACTTGTGTTAAACTTGTTTCACCTACTTTGTATATGTATTTTTTATATGTACTTTGTTTTTTATACACAGGTTATATAAATTGTATAACGAGAAATTTTTTCTCAATATTTATATTTCAAACAAAATTATTTTAATTTTTTTAAATTTTGTGACAGATTAGCGATAGATATTATCTGTCTTTAATATTCAGCGATGGATTTTCTTAAGAAATTTAGTTGCAAAATGACAACAGTATTTGGCGATGAATAATATCCATCGCCAATTTAGTGATGGATTAAGGACGAATATTTATCTGTCTCAAAAACTGAAATAACTGATGTTTTGCGATGAAATGTAATCCATCGCGAAGCCGTCGCTAAATGGGCGGCGGATACATATTCATCGTTAAATTTTAGCAATGGATTAGCGACGGATATGTATATGTCGCAAAACCAAATGGGTGCTTATTTAGCGACAGATTAGCGATGGGTCATGACATTCGCTTATCCATCGTGAATTAGCAATGAAAGTAGCGACAGATCAATTATGCCGCTAATTAGTGACCAATAAATTGTGACCGACGATATCCATTGCTAAGCCATCGCTAAACAATTTAGCGATGGATTAGCGTTGGATAGCATCCATCGCTAATATGCAGAATTCTTGTAGTGAAAGTTTTCACTAAAGTAATTAAGAAACTGAAATTTAACATACCGTAAATATATTTGATTCAATCTGAATCAAATGTAATCACGTCAACAATAATTTAACACATCAGCAAGTTTAGGCAAACAACAAAAATAAGAAATTAATTAAAAATAGAAAAAGTGGGTGTCGGGTAAGGGGAGTTAGGGATTTCTTAGCACTCACAACAAATGCTGGCCAAATCCTTCACGCCTTAGCACCATGCATTGCAGCTCCAGCCGAACCAAGGATCGCAGACCACCTTCCCACACAACAGCTCCACTCAAGGACTTCTTCACGTGGTAGAAAAATTGGTGGAAAAGATAGGGCCAACTTCCTCTTGCTCACGTGCTTCTCAATGGGATTTCTTCACAGAATTTTTAGAAGAAAAAAACAGCATAAATTTTTTAAAAGAGACGGAACGTCCTTTTAAAACCAAAGGGAAAAGGAGAGAGAGGAAGAGAGAGAGAGATCTCTCTTTTTTCATTTTTTTCAAGCACTCCCAAGGACCAATAGTGGGTCCTTGAAGTCCAACTGGTGGGAGGGCATTAAATGCATCTTCCCCCAGCTTGATCCAAACCAACAGATATGATGGATCCAGACCTGCCCCGGTTTGGGTCCAGCAGGGCTGAAATCAAAAGTTGAAGAAAAAATAATAATAAAAAGATAAAAAAATATAAAACTACTTGAAAACCTGAACACCCTCCGATGGCTTAAACAAATCCTAACTGCCATCGAAACTAATTTAAAATAAATCCACTTTATTCAAAATTTGAGTACTAAACTCCTCAGTGATGGATTAGGGTGACCGGACTCGAGCTCGCATAGATGCGTTGCGTCACATTCCTCAAGTGACACAACATCCAACAAAGTATTCTATTGGTGCATGAGCCGGTGGATTCTATGGAACATAGTGCCCAGCCAAATTTTTATTTAAAACATATTTGATAAAGGTATGATAGAGTTTATTGGCAATTTCTTCGAAGGTCTCTCCAATTTTTTTGATATCCTGTCAGCGTATCATGACTTGTCTCTCCTAAGTTTGCAATGCTTATTAGTGGACAACTGAGGCCAGAATTCATGAAATCTAGGGGCATAAGTTAGGGAGACTCGATGTCCTTATATATTTTCCTCATTGTCATGGAGCAATATATATCACAGAGAATTATTCTGGAGGAAATGTTAGGATCTCTAGTGCTTGATAGTATTAGAAGTTTCAGTTGTAGCCACCTGTTCTTTGCAGATGACACCCTCTTCTTTAGAAGAGGAAATCGGGATTAAAGGTTAGTAGTAGTCAATTTTCATTCCTTTTGAGGCAATGTAATTAGTGGCGTAAAGAAAAGCTTCCCATCAAGTATCTTTGGCTTCCTATTGAGTCAACACCAAATTTTCAAGCTGTGTGATTGCAAGGAAAGTGTGGAAAGTTTGAGTTTGTACTGCCTATCTTGAGGGAAGTTGATCACTGGGTGATGCTCAACTGGCTGTATGCAGGGAAATGGAGGCCATCCTATGGGATCAATCTCGGTTTCTGTGTCTAGTATTGTCAATGGTAAATAGAGGATCAGTTTGGCGGTTCATAATAGTGAAGGCTGGTTCATAAAGAAGGGATGTATTGTGAGACCATATCATAAAGGAGATAGGGAACGGAAGTTGTGGATATATATGGATAATTGGTTCGTATCCCGTGGAGAAAGTTAGAATAGAATCTTCCATAAGAGAGAGAGGTGGTGAGTAGATCCAAAAAACTTATGACACTAAAAAAGTTGGAGTTTTCAAAAACTTTGATAAGGTGCAATGTGAATGGATTCCCAAGGAGTGTAATTATATTTCTAAGAACCTTGTTAATTTGTTAAATTTGGAGTCCTAGAGTGTGATCGTGCCTGCAAAGATAAACCAGCAGACTGGTGGACTTCAAATGATTCTATCTTAATGTAATTTTTCTCTGATGTAATCAGGTTGGTGTCTTGCCTAACCCCAGCTTGAATATCCATTTTTTTTTTTTTATGATAATTCACTGATTAGTTCAACAATGAGGCTTAGCTTATTTTGTTTGGCAGGAAAAGCTTTCTGAATAGATGTGTTAATGGGTGAATGACCCAGATCCATACAGCCCAAACCTGAATCGTATATCCATTTTAGCTATTTTTTGGCAGATGTGGACAGTGGTAAAAATGAAGGTCAGATGCCTGCACATTTCGAGAAACAAAGTTCACACATAGGCACATATGTCAAAGCTTTTGGATTTTATTCATGACCAAATAACATTGAAAACAAAGCAAATCTGCCTTCTTGTCTTGGCATTCCTAAACGGTAGGAAAGGCTGTTTATCTTGCTCCGCTTTTGCACTTTGACATGGAACCTTCCCCCAAGACAATGATGTTTTTTTTTCAGGTGTGGCAGGCAGCATTGCATTCGCCATCTGAATCGAAGCATTTGTGGATGAGGGTACAACACCAACGGCCAGGATTTCCCTCAAAACATGATCCTACATCACCTGCATCATCAAAATTCCAAATTAAAACCACGTTCAAGAAGATGGACCCCCCAACTAATCTTCTGTGTTTGCACTCATGATTTGATCCCTTTTTCTTCAAAAATGTTTTTGCATGAAAAAGGAGGGAAAATGTTGTTAGCAAACATATTTTCTCCTATAAAGAACATGGCATGTTTGGCCTGCAAAGAGGAAAAATTAAGGATCCCATCCTTTGACATAGAATACAAAGTGTCCTATGTCAATACTAGCTGACCAATTGACACATCTGGATGACTAAGATTAGTCCACATCATGGTGAGAATGTGGACCAATCCTAGCCATTGATTGAATAGCTAGGATTAAATGTAGGATAGAACCAATCCTATGTCAAAATGATAGGATCTGTACTCTTCGAGGTTGAATTTGCAACTCAAGGTAAAGACAATGAGGCAATACTACATTGGTAGAGAGATGACCTCGAACAACTATCGCAAAGAGAAGAGCAATGTAAAGAGACAGGAGAAGAAAGCGAAGCAAAGAAGCCATGGGTAATGGATCGGATGTTGGTGCTATGGGAACGCTTATAATCCTCAAGATATGAGGTATATTTATAGTGGTGCTAGGATGGTTAGGGCTAGAGAGACCGGGTATAGTCTGGATATACATGAAGTAATGGGCTGCTGATAGAAATGGTAGTGGTAGATGTATGGATGGATTAAAATGGTAGGGTGACAAATCTTTTTGGGAAAAAAATGGTAAGATGATGACGGTGCACATCTCTACATGAGGCATCATTGTTAATAATCCTGTATACATGAATGGAATGATATGATATGTTATGGGATAAGAATGGTGCCTACCTTGTTCTTTAGCATATCTTTTGTCCTAAGAAAATGATGCATGCTTGCTCTCTAGAGAACAGATCCGGTCCACGGAGCAAACTATTTTGCCTCAATGGTAACTGCCATGCATGCGTCTTGCAGGGTTGGGGCCTACCCTTCCCGGGTACCTGGGATGTGCCTTGGTACTGGAGCCTACCCATCCAAGTAGTTTGTATGTGGCGTCAGGACAGGGTTCATCTGTGACACCAAAAAATCTGAGCTATTTTTTTTCAAAGAGATAAACGAAAAAAAAGTTATTGAAAAGGTTTCCTTTAAAAACCAATTGAAATATTCATTTCATTCATATTTAGAATTTTGCTTGCGTAGAATTCAAACACAAATCTTTAAATTTATTTTCAAGTTTTTATACAAAAGTTTGGTGAACTATGAATAGTGTTTACAAAACGTCCCAACAAGGTAATATCCGTAATAGCTTCAAAATACAAAGGTCTCAAACACAAAATAGACCCATAACACAAAAAGTAGTCTCATGAATAAAAGAATCCTCGAGCCAGCTCTACAGATAACTGAGGTCCTTAGCATCCATTGTCACCAACCCGTAAGTGCCTGAAAAGAGAAAAAGAAGGAAGGGGTGAGACTAACATGTTTCAGGAGAAACAAGACTACCCAACCCGCAATAGCAGTCATGGATAGGTCACTGACCCAACTAGACTCCAATCCGTGGCGCAACGAGAGTCCTGACTCCCCACGAGATCTGACTCGGCTCCACCTGTAACCAAGAGGGAAAACACTAGAAATGCATATCCTATATGCATGAACATATTTACAAATCTTTCATTTATCTTTCTCTTTTGCTCTCTACATGATGCAATTAATTACTTGTTCTATTATTAATTATCTATTTCCATAAGAGCACCAATGCCTTGACCGCTATAGGCTCATCGGTCTATATGGGGGTGTATTTTCAAATATTTGTAATTTACATCCTTTATGAACTCTAAGTGAACACTGTTACACTAGCACCAAGAGTCCAGAATGCTTCGTTAAAGATTCTTTTCCTTAAAAAGTCATAGTTGGACCTCCAACAAAATTAAGTCTGTCCCTCAGTGACCAAGATGGCCCCCAAGAACAACTACCATCATCGCTAAGAAGGAATCCGTCTGTAACTCAACATCTCACGGGGTTGGTGCTTAATCACTCAACGAGCCAAGTCCATTTACTGGTCACTCCATTTTTCATGGTGTAACCTTCAATCTCTACGTAAGTAGTCCCATCTTTAATTAATATTCATTATTAATTTAATTCTCATCGTAACCCATAGGTACACAGGTTCTTGCCCAACAAGTTCTTTACTTATCCTTAAGGACCCACAAGCTGAGGATATTGGTAGATTTTGACCCATCTCTTTGGTGGGCACACTCTTTAAAATCATTTCCAAGATTTTGGCATTAACAATATAAGGTGTAATTGAATACCTTATCTTGGAATCAAAAAGTGCTTTTATCCATGGTCGTCTCCTTCACGATGCATGAACATCCTCTTCGGTTTTGGATTAGAGGCACAGACACATCCCGGATTAGAGGCACAACCCGAATATAGTATCTTTCACAATACTATATGGGTATGACACAGACATATCCCAGATTAGAAGCATAACCTAGAGGTATATTCACTCAATTGGTGTCTTATTACCTTGACCTTACACATCCTCTTCGGTTTTGGATGTGGGGCAAGATTATCGAGAAAGCAACTCCAATACCCTTGAGCCTGATATATCAGTCTTTTCGATAAATTTTACTACCACCCCGCGACATAAGCCGTAGCTATCCCCTATCTCTGTGACTGTGGAAACAACATTTCATGCTTTACAATATCCCACAAACCCAAATGTACCACCTAGTCTCTTATTGTAGGCCCAAGTGAATGTTCATACACATCACTTATTATTTGATAAACAATAATTTCTCTTTTATAATTTCAATAACCTTTACTGGGCACCTGCATGTATGTTTTCAATTAACCATCATAAGGGTTACCGACCACCCATTTGGGGTACTATCACTTTTTAATTCAATTGACAATATAGAAGGTCATGAGAACCCATCTGGGCTCGAATCATGCATCTTTTTAAAACAATATCCACAAACATGCCATGCATGTCATATTATCGTGCCTAAGCACAAGAAACACTTTCATAAGCATGATTAATCAATATGCATTTGTATATTATTCACATGCTATCCATCTCATGCATACACATTTTCGATATCATTCAAGGCATATAATCAGTGTTAGGCATTGCATATTTTAGTATTGTGCATAAGAGCGACATGAATTTGCATATTTTCAGTTCTATCAATAGACATAACATGATTTACATTCATTTCCTATGCATTACAATGCAAAATGAACAGGTCTCCCGGCATGTTCCTGGGGGGGGGGGGGTAATTCATTTGAATCTCTAGCTTGACAACCTTTATTCGAATTCAAAATATCAAAAACTCATATCCAGATACCCAAGCTTTGGAGATCAGGTGTTGACTCATCCGAGTTAAGAACAAAACAACATAAACATGTCAATTTTCACTGCAGAGGTCAACTCTATGAACTTGAATGGTTAAATCACTGTGTTCTGGGGTCAAATACCTACTTAACAAGGGTTGTGGTCGACCCTCTAAACTTAGAGGGTTAATTCACTGTGTTCTGAAGTCAAAAGCAACAAAACAAGACTAGGGGTCAACAAAATGGTTGACCCATCTTCTGTAGGAGTCAACTCTCTATAACCAAAGGGTGGACTCTACTTAAAAGCAGAAGGTTCTGCCTTTTGACTCAGCCAGGGTCGACTCTTGAATTTTGTGGGTCGACTCTGCTGCCATCAAGGGCCTATACCCATGTTAGCATGAGGGTCGACTTTGCCAAAACAGAGGGTCAACTCTCAACACATGGGTTGTACACAACATGGGGTCGACTCCTATGTGTGACAGATTTCCTATAACATGAGTTTTGTCGAGTTTTGTGCACCGAAACTGTATTTACACAGACGTACATGTTGCGAAAACATTCAAAACTCGATTGGGCAATAAAACACCAGTTTATTTACAAGAAAATGCAGCACCATTTGTTAATAATAAACGCATAACAGAATCTCAATACATATTTAAAAAATGCTAAAACTGAGTCTTTTCGTAATGCTTATCATACATAAAATCGTAAAAACCACCTCGTTGAGTATATCAGTCACACAGCCTAATCAGTCACACAGCCTACAACTACACATACATGCTCGGTCAAGGTAAACCTACTATTTTTTAAACACTTTAATTGCCTTGGTTCCTTCATTCACACTGTATCTACACACCAAAAAAGTTTGTTCCAAGAGTCTATTCATGTGTTTTCAATTATGAAGATCACATCCATATGGTCAGATTTAACAAAAAATATATCATACATGCACGTTTGAAGAGGACAGGGGTGGACCATTTAATGGTTGAACCATTCTCTCTCTCTATATATATATATAATGGTTAATATTTGGTGTTATTGAAGATACAAAATTATATAAAACTATTGAACTGAAAATCATGGGTTCAAACTTTATCTACTCAATCAGACCACATATATTTGGTTTGCTAATGGTCAAACCTTGGATCATGTTATTTTGATCCAAAAATATGAATTTTTATCATAAAATTTTAGTGCATTATGAACTGTTAATTTTTTAAGACCTTAAAAAACTTTCCTGTGACACAATCATATGATTCAAAACTCATTTTCCATTAAACAAAACTTGTAGATCCCATCAATAGGATTTAATCTATAAAGGAAATCTAAAAGGTATGATTTTCAGCTCAATAGTTCCATATACTTCTTTGCCTTCAATAGCACCAAATAGTAACCCTATACACAGAAAAAAAACAAACAATGATAAAAACAATTCGCAGATTTAAACCCAGTAGAAAGCATCTGTAATATTGAAAACTAAATCTTTGAATTTATTGTCCAAGTTGTACGGTGTTAGGAAGAAACAACTCTCTCTCTCTCTCTCTCTCTCTCTCTCTCTCTCTCTCTATATATATATATATATATATATATATATATAAAAGGGGGACTGTCCAACCAAAGCAAGGTCCAAAATCTACAACGGATGATGATTGATGATGTTTCTTATATAAAGATTGAGTTTTTCATCGATCTGACTTTACTTGTTGATTTTTTATCATTATTTAGTAAGTGAAATGTTTTAGAATATGAATTTTCGATATTTAGATGTGTTTTTCAAAGCGTCAAACACCAACGGCCCACAATACTTTCTATTGAAAAGTTCTAAATGCATTATGAGCCATCAATTTTTCATGTTTTGAAAAACATGTTTAGATGTAGTAAAGTCTTTATGTAAAGCACATTTCTTACTAAATAAATTATAAAGATAAAATATACATCATTAGAGATGGGGAGTCGTTTGATCGTCATAGGTTGTAGATTTTGAACCTTCCTTTGGTTGGACGGTCCCCCTTTCACACATATATATACATATACAGAAAGAGAGGATTTTTTTTCTTCCTTTTCCTGATCTTCTTGTCATTCCAAGATTTCAATGTGTTTCTACCTTTATAGGGCAATTGGCGAAAAAGGGGTGAATTCACTGTAGATCTATTGTCGGTCATTTAAGAGCGACCATACAAAATATAATCAGATAGGACTTGGAAGAAAGTGAAGAAGCAACCCGACTCCAACCCTCAAAGTTTTAGCATTTCTCTCACTCCAAACTACCCACCAAGGAGTGAACAACCAACAATGCCACATGAAATACCATTTGCTGCCCTGAGATGGTAGAAGTTGATGGATAAGGAGGTCTCTAACGAATGATTCTTGGCACGCTGAAATGTGTAGCTGCCCTCATGAGGCCAAGAACAAATAATGGCAGTACCAAAGCAACTATGTGGTTGATTAGGTAGTTGCACCACACAAACAACATATGCTCACCAAGTAGAGGCTCCTCTTTTTCAGGTTCTCATGGGTCAAAACACCATCCATGATCACCAACCAAGCAAAGAACCTTGAACTAAGGGATTGACCTTGAATCCACACACACTTTCCTGGTAGGTGGTCAACTCCTGCTTCCTTGAATGCAAGAAAAAAAAAAGCTACAGAGTACTCACCTGAAGGGGAATAAGTTCAAGTGCAATCATAGTGTCTACCATTCAATGGGCCCAGACTGGATATGAATTGGGAACGAACACAATGCCAGTGAATCCACACCCCGGATAAGGCCCTCCTCCCTCTGCTAGGCTACCAGTCTGAACGAGGACCTTGCAAAGCGTACATAGGTCTGAAATACGACTCTAGGTCACCTTCATTGCGACAAACAGACCACCACCATTTAGACAACAATGCCCCATTTTTCAATGAAAGGGGTGATACCCAATCCACCTCGCTTGGTTTGTCGAGTTACCCGAGACAAAGCCAACAAAGAAATTTTTGAGTGGTCATTGTCATTTCCCCAAAGAAAAGAACATATATGCTTTTTGATTTTTGTGGGCATCTTGTAGACATACATAAAGTGGGAGGGAATAGTTGAAAGCACCGATTTGATTAGAGTGAGCCTATCTGCTCGTGAAAAATACTTGTCTTGCCACAACTGCAACCATGACTCAATTTATCCAGAACGGGTGACCAATGAGGAGTTCGTATCAACTAGTTGTCAAGGGAGAGCCCAAGGTAAGAGGTAAGGAGCTTACCCACTCGGCATCCAAATAGGTGTGAGGCAGTAGTGGTTATGGTTGGATCAGTGTTGAAAACAAAAACCTTACTTTTAAGTTTGTTGGCTTGGAGACCAGAGATCATACCGAACACCTTGAGGATGCAAAGAATTCTCATTATTTTTTCAATGAAGGCTTCACTGAATAAGGTGAAGTCATCCGTAAACTGCAGGAGAGAAAAATTGAAGCTAAAAAAGGATGCTAAGTTTGTAAAGTTGATCCTCGTGGCTTGTCAAGGTAAGGCAATCAGACCCTCAACTACCACATCTAAGAGCAATGGGGAGAAGATTCAGGGTTCGGGGCAGAACATTTGTTATAAAGTGATCTGCCCAACCACAGGGAGCCATGTAGTGGCTGCCCTTTATTAAAAAGGGAGTGCCACCCTATTAAAAAGGGGGCCAAGGTACTGCCCCCATCCCACCCCACCCCACCCCATTAGAAAGTAGCACAAATGTTGGACTACACTTTATACCACTAAGGCAATATTAGTGGTGCTACTCTAGGCAAAATGGAACACCCAAAATGCTAAATTTTACTATGGCCAATAAAATTGGTGAAGTTATTAATAGCCATAGAAATCACATAGTGATTCCTTCCTGGCTCTAGGTCTAGCATAACTAAATTTTCTATATTCAGATTCAAGGATATTGAGATAGAGTATCTGGTGGGTGTGTATTGATGTCCACCTAGGATCATACCTTGGATTATGTTTTCTATGCAATTAAAATCATGACATGTTTAAAAGATTTGAGGAAGTAAGGGCACTAATTGAGTGTAAAACTAGTTTGGATTTGACGTGGTGTCAGGTTGAGTAAGCATGACGATTAGGGATGTCAATGGATTGGATTTTATCAAATATTTGACCAAATTTCACTCCATTTAGTTGAAATTGGTAAGCCAAAACCATATATGATTATAATCATTTTCAGATATAGTTTTTTATCTTTTTTACCATTGAATTCTATGAATATCTGGATTTGATGAATATTTGTATTTCTTCACATGAAAAGGAGAAAAATGTGAGATTATCTAAATTATTTTTTCCATGGTATGAGCTTTTTCACTATCCAAATCCGAATCCAAATTTGAATATATTTAACCAACATCCGATTAATCGGATACTGTGTTGGACACGTCCAACCCCAATCTAAAATGTTTATATCTTCAGTGATGCTACACAAATTTCTCAGAGAGAAAGTTGTGGGAAATACATAGCTTGCGGCTGATACAAACTCTAAGGGGGTTGTGTTAGGACTCAAACTCTCATGAAGGATAGTTCTATAGATTTGGGCACATGGAACGAGGCATGACTTGCGAGATGAATGTACACCATATGAAGGAGGAACATGCAATGTTGGAGGAGAGAGAGTCATCCCTCGTGATCGGATATACAAAGAATCGTGAGGTGGATAGGGGTAGATAACAAATGAGGAAAAAAAAGTGTTCTCTTCGAGTCAATGACAAGTGTGAAAGAGTGGTGAAAGAGAAATATATTTCCTCATAGAACAAGAACACAAACAAATAATGGGTGAAATCTCTAAATAAACTTCATTAATAATAAAATAAACATAATGCATATCTATATAGTTTTACAAGAGGGCAAAAGGATAAAAATATACACAGCTTCCACCTTAGAGAGGACTCTAGGGGGCGTCTCAACAGAGTCTCAGCCTGGTCAGGACTCCAGGGTGGGCGGATTTCTCTAGAAGTCCTAAGAGAAAGAAAAACTCCCTCCACACAGTCTTAGTTGGGTAGGTCCTAGCTGAGGCAGATCAGGCTGGTCGGACCTGGGGTAGAAAAGGGTCTCTAACAAACCACCCCTCACAAACTTGCCTTGCCCTCAAAGCGAAAACTTTGAGCACTAAGTTGTTAGTCAGTCCTTCTGCTCTTTTTCTAATCTTGTTCTACATTATGGGCTATGAGTCCACAATATAGAACAGGATCTCAGCGTTGCTTTATGAACAAAATGAACTAAGTAGGATCTACCCCAATATGTGTATTGAAGCCTTGAACATTCTATTTAATCTAACCAAAGTCATGTAAGAAGATTCCAAAGTGGAACAGGTCAAATAAATTTGGAGTGATTGGATGAGACAAAATATAGATCCATTTTGAAGGAGCTTGATTTGATCTAGATGAATTAAAGATATGAATCACGATGCCCCTCTCTAACTAGTCTCGATGCTTAGTAGAGGCAACAATCAGTAAGATCAGATCAACACTCATTTTTCCCACAACTCTTTTGCTGTGTTTCGGTGCATATGCAACAATCATTAGGGGGTTGTGCTTCATCTTCTTCCATCCCTTCACACAGATCTTCATCGGACGTGACTCTCCTCGCAATGGCTAATGTGTCATCACTCATAGCAACTATGGAAAGCAACTCAGGCATTTCATCAAACATTTGATAGGTGTCATTTTTTACCCTTTCTTGCATAAATTATAAAATTATACATAACTGATATTTTTAATTTTTGTGTCTTTGATATGTTGTTATGTTTATGCATAAATAACGGCTTAGTATTGGTACATTCATGAAAAAGGATTTGTGTTTCATCTCAATTTGTTTCTATGCATGTAAGCTTACTCATGGTATTCCTATCGAGGAGAGTTAGTTATTTTTCTTTTCTAGAGATTTTTGGATTGACATTAAATTTAATTATGATGTTATTTTAAACTTATAGAACTGAATTAAATTATTTATGTGATTTATAGATTTAATTAAATTCAGTGTATGTTTTTATAGATTTGTAACGCGATCAATCTCTTTAACTAATCTTTTTAGTAAATGATTTTTGCGATGATTTTGAAACTATTTTAAAAAGTATTAATTTTTTCATGACTTTTGGGTTAAAATTTTGGGGGGTTATACTATTAATCCAATTCAATTCATACACATTACAATTTATCAAATTTGATAAACACTACAAGAAAAACGTTAATTGGTGTCAAAAAATTATGATGAAAATAATCCATCACAAATTTGCGACAGATTAGCTAGAGAAAACTAGTTGTCCCTAAAATTAGAATTAGTGGCAGAATTAGCGACAAAATTTTTTTGTCTCAACATCCGTTGCTAATTAGCGGCGAAAACATTCCATCTCAAACTCCATCACAACTTCGCGATGGATGAGCGACAGAATTTTTCTGTCGCTAATTTGTGTCAGCATTTGAGGCAGAATCCATCGTTAATCCATCGCTATTTTTTGATGTAAAATGGCCCATCTAGGGTGCAAAATTCTCTCCTCCCCTTGCTCTCTCTCGCTCTGCCCTCTTTCACTCATCGCCTTCTCCGCCTTGGCTCTCCGATGACCCACCATCTGACAACTCCCTTCGAAAACCTCACCGGCCACCTCCCGTTCTCCTCCCTCGCTCATTCCCCCTCTGTCGCCCCTTTCCCTCGGGTGATCCCTCTCTCTAGCTCGCCCTATTCCGGCCACCCAACGCAGGCGACCCCCACTCTGCGTCCAACCCTCTCAGGTGAACTCTTCCCCCCTCTCCGTTGTCTTCTTCTTCATCTTTCTTCTCGTCTCTCTTCTCATTCTTCGATCATTTGCGGCAAAGGGGAGGGAGTCGTTGCCCACCCCCCTTGCTTTCTCCCTCTTCTCGTTTGACAGAGGAGGGGCTCAACCCCTACTTGTGTTCCCTCTTCTTTGGCACCGACTGGAGGGCATTGGCCCTCCGGCCTCCCTTTTCTCCCCCCTCCCCCCGTTTGGCAAGATCAGAATCGGGCTAGGATAGGCCAGGTTGTTGATCCCACCCCAACTCTACCCCCCTTTCATTTGCTCTGAGTCAGGCTCAGGCAAGCCCACTCCCCTTGCTTGCTCCCTCTTCTCGTTTGACAGGGGAGGGGCTGAGCCCCCTCTCCGTTTTCCCTCTCTTTTGGCACCACCTCTCTTTTCACCCTTTGTTTAGCAGAGTCAGGCTCGAGTTGGGCTCGGCCAGGTTGCCGAGCCCACCCCAGCTTCGCCCCCCTCTCTTGATCTTGGTCGGGCTCAAGCAAGCCTACCCCCTCAGTTTCTCCCTCTTCTCATTTGATAGGGGAGGGCCTTGCCCCCTCCCCGTTTTCCCTCTCTTTTGGCACCGACCGGAGAGCATTGGCCCTCCAGCCTCCTTTCCCCCCCCCCCCCCCCCCATTTGACAGGGTCAGGCTCAGGCCAAGCTCAACTTGGTTGCCGAATCCACCCCAACCCTTGGATTTGGGTACATATTTTAGAATGTTATTCATGTTGTATAATATGAATCTAAATGTTAGAAATTGCATTGTATTCTTTATATAAATGTGCATTGCAGGTGCGTAGCAGAGCAAAAAGCGCGATGCTTAATGCTAAGCATCGCATGTGGCTTAAAATGCCATGCGAAAAAAAAAATACAAATGCAGAAGTATGCAAATCAGGTAAATACCCATGGTGAGTAAGTGATGCAAGTGGATCACATGTTATTTACTTTCTTAGATGCAACACTTTTTTGCTCACACACTCACTTAGTTGTGGATATCTAGGATTATTTTGTTGTAGTTTAGAGATCATGTTGATCATGATTTGAATGTATGAGAATAGAATTGCTCTTATTTTTGTACTTTGAATTTCATGCTAGCCATGGTTGTAGTTAGAGGGATATTAGAGTGTGTTTGCTGCAGGTACATATTTGACATTGTTGTAACATGAATGATTGAATGTATTGCAATGTTTGACATGACTATCCATGCTTGCATAAAGTTATTTTCGATTTGATTATGCATTCCATGTGAAATTGTATCATGAAAACATGCTTAAAATGAATGTATCATGTTTGTAAATTTGATTTCATCTTTCTAAATATCTTTGTGATGCATGTAAATATGATGTGATGGTGTTACATACAAAAATATTAAATTATCATTGCATGCATAATAGTTCATGGAATTGCATTTTATGTTAAGCATGTTTGTGGTAGAGAAGGAAAGAAAATTTATGCATTAACAGAAACAAAAAAATTGCTCACCAACAATCACCAAATAAGAATTTCTAACAGATTTGTAAATCATAACAAAGTATTAACCAACTCAACATAAGCAACAAGCAAAATGAAGACTTTATGACCTACAATATGCAAATTATAGCAAACCAACAAGGAGAAATCAGTCATTTCATTCCCATTAACTTGGAAGAATGGAACCTACTTTGTAATTTCATCTGAATGTGTGGAAAACTACTTTTGCTTGACAGTAGTTTTCTTGGAGGTGAATGACATCATATATATATATATATATATATATATATATATATATATATATATATATATATATATATATATATATATATATGTGTGTGTGTGTGTGTGTGTGTGTGTGTGTGATATATATATATATATATATATATATATATATATATATATATATATATCAATTCATTACATCCACCATCAATGCATGATAAATTAAATATTTTCTTCATCATAGCATTATTATGATTCTCTTTTAACTGATTAAGATAATATCCATAAGATCATAGGACAAATTGACTACAAACCGTTAATAGATGTATCGTAGGATAGTTGATAATGAGGTGTCGCTTGAAAATATGGATGGTGTTGACAATTTTATTGAATTTGCAACGGCAAGTATCAGTACAGTGGATCCCACCGGTCGGATCAGGTGCCCCTACACGATTTGTAAGAACAATCGATTTGTAGAACCTCATGGCGTTAGACATCACCTATACAAGAAGGGTTTTGTTAGTGGTTATCAGAATTGGATGCTTCATGGTGAAGAATATTGGAATAATTTTAACGCACGGGTGAATGTGGTGCATGATAATTCATATATGGATTCGATATTTGATGTCGCAGGACCAAAATTGGGTTCTGCTATGGGTCCTAGTGATGTACCAACTGAGGTAGATGAAGAAGCAACAAACGATGCAGCTAGTAGATTTTATGACTTAGAGATGCTGATGAGCCACTATGGAATGGTTGCGAGAGTCACACTATCTTGTTTGCAGTTCTTCAACTACTAAATTTAAAGTCAGAGTATAATTTGAGTCAATCATGTTTTCACCATCTCTGCTCTATTGTGAACAGTATGTTGCCCAAAGATGAGAAATCGCCATAAAATTTCTTCCGTGCCAAGGTTATGGTCAATGCTTTAGGTATGGGGTATCAAAAGATAGATGATTGTCCAAATCACTGCATGTTGTATTTCAAAGATCAAAAAAATATCAGATCATGTTCGTCATGTGGGCATCCTCGGTTCAAGCCAAAGACAAGAGACAATGCTAGCACGAGGTCAAAAGAAGTGTCATACAAGTCACTCCGCTACTTCCCTCTCACCCTTAGATTACAACGACTGTATATGTCTTCGAGGATAGCTAAACACATGAGATGAAATGCAAATAAAGTTTGACATGATGAAGACAAGATCATGCATCCTGTTGACGCGAAAGCTTGGAAGCACTTTGATCGTACTCATCAGACCTTCGCAATAGAAGTGAGAAATGTTAGGTTCGATTTATGTACAAATGGATTTAATCCATTTCGGGGTAGATCAACCCCATACTCGTGTTGGCCAATATTTATCACCCCATACAACCTTCCTACAAGCTTGTGTATGAAGCGTCAAAATCTTTTTTTATCTCTATTGATCCCTAGCCTGACGTCTCCGGGCCAAAATCTTGATGTATATTTAAGGTCATTGATTGATGAACTGGAAATACTATGGGATGACACTGTTCTCACGTACGATGCCCACAAAAAACAAAACTTCAATATGAAGGTTGTTGTTCTATGGATAATTAGTAGCTTCTCTGCATATGGTATGTTATCTGGTTGAAGCATACATGAGAGTTGGCATGTCCGTACTACATGGAGAATACAAAATCTTTTAGATTGATGCATGGAAAGAAGCCGTGTTGGTTTGATTGTCACCATCCCTGCATAGGGTAGCAGTTACGGTGAAAATGAACTTGACTACTATGGTGTTATTGAAGAAATAATAAAGTTGACTTACTTAGGCATAAATAACATGGTAACTTTATTCAAGTGTCATTGGTTTGATCCTACAACAACAAGAGTCGACAAAGCTTCAGGCATTGTGAAGGTGAATCATAAATCAAGGTTTGAAACATATGAATCATTCATATTAGCATCGCAAGCTCAACAAGTTTACTATACTTCATATCTGAATACAAGGAAGTCAGATAGAAATGAATGATGGGTGGTTTGCAAGGTAAAGTCTAAACTATACCCCGAGTATGATCAGTTAGAGGAAGACAAGATTGTTAAAAAGGGTGATTACTATCAATCAGATGATATGTATGACTTCTTTTATGGTCACGAAGTCACACAAGGTCTGCATGTCACATCTTTATTGTCCGATGGCACACGTATGAAAGAATGTGATCCAAATGATATACCAAGTGGATGACCACCCAATGAAGAAGAAGTCGAAGAGGATAAGGAGGAGAAGGAGGAACACGAAGAATATGAAAGTCAAACAAGTGATGAGGAAGCATACTCGAGCTAGTAAAATACATCTTGTAATACATACCACATCACTTTCTCATATGCACCATCTACATGCACAGTATATCTTGCATATCATGTTACATTATATGCATACTTAGTATGTACATGCACAATTATAAAACTGATTCATGTAGGACCTTTAAATCTTTACATTTCATGCATATGTCATGTCCATGTTAAGATCAAGAGTTATGTAACTGATCTAAATAACATTTTTATTTGTTAGAATATGATTCATGGAGGTCACAATGGTCGAGCACCCAGTGGTCGAGGATCAAGTGGAGGTCGTGGGACAACATTAGGTAGATGTCCTTGTGTTATATTTAAATATAGGCATTCATTATATTTTTGCTTATATGTAGATATAAAAATGGTTACTTGTTAATCGTCTTTATAGGATCCCAACTCAGTGATAGCCAGTCTCAGCTTTCGTCTTCACGTAATACTTTGATAGATATATCATTTAAATAATTGTATACTTGATTAGTTTAAATATGCATTATGTGAATTTCTAACTCATTGTTCTATAGATGATGTTTCGTCTGCAGATGACCCACCTACACCAGCTACTCATACATATCACAAGACAACGTCGAATGATAAGTCTTCTCAGTCTGACACACGATGACTCATTCAAATAATGAATGATTGATTGAATCACTATGAAAGGTTTTTGACAACCTTAAAACACATATAATCATGATTTCGTCACTATGAAATTTTGTTGACAACCTTAGAACACATATATGCATGATTGAATCACTATAATTTTTTTTACAGCATTAGAACATATATATGCATGATTGAATCACTATGATTTTTTTTTACAACCTTAGAACACATGTATGCATGATTGAATCACTATGTAATTTTTTGGACAACCTTACAACACATATATGCTTGATCGAATCACTATGAACTTTTATTGACAACCTTAGAACACATATATGCATGATTGAATCACTATAAAATTTATTTGACAACCTTAAAAAACATATATGCTTGCTAGAATCACTATGACATTTTTTTGACAACCGTAGAACACATATCTGCATGATTGAATCACTATAATTTTTTTTTGTCAGCCATAGAACAAATATATAAATGATTGAATCAATATATATATTTTTTTTATAGCCTTGGAACACATATATGCATGATTGAATCACTATAATTTTTTTTGACAACCTTATAACACATATATGCATGATTGAATCACTGTGAAAGTTTTTTGACAACCTTAGAACTCATATAAGCATGATTTCATCACTATGAAATTTTTTTGACAACCGCTGAATTTTGTTAATGTCCTTTAATTTATTGCTAGTCTATATATCATTCAACCATGTTACTTTAATTGCCTTAGATTAGGTGCATTGCATATAATTTATTTCATTATATTTTGTTTATCAATACTAACATTTCAGTTCTCTTGTATGATGCTCGAGATGATTAGCGTAGAGGAGCTGATGGAGGCATGGATGGAGGGGCAGATCGAGACAATGAAGAGGAGGATACTTTGAATCTTGGCGAGGATTAATTTTGATGTGTTGAATTTGTTTCACGTACTTGTTGTTTGAAACAAAACTCTTTGTATATGTTCATTTGTAACTAATTAGAACTTGACAAGGATTATACTGGGTTGTTAAATTTGTTTCACTTATAACTTGTGTTAAACTTGTTTCACCTACTTTGTATATGTATTTTTTATATGTACTTTGTTTTTTATACACAGGTTATATAAATTGTATAACGAGAAATTTTTTCTCAATATTTATATTTCAAACAAAATTATTTTAATTTTTTTAAATTTTGTGACAGATTAGCGATAGATATTATCTGTCTTTAATATTCAGCGATGGATTTTCTTAAGAAATTTAGTTGCAAAATGACAACAGTATTTGGCGATGAATAATATCCATCGCCAATTTAGTGATGGATTAAGGACGAATATTTATCTGTCTCAAAAACTGAAATAACTGATGTTTTGCGATGAAATGTAATCCATCGCGAAGCCGTCGCTAAATGGGCGGCGGATACATATTCATCGTTAAATTTTAGCAATGGATTAGCGACGGATATGTATATGTCGCAAAACCAAATGGGTGCTTATTTAGCGACAGATTAGCGATGGGTCATGACATTCGCTTATCCATCGTGAATTAGCAATGAAAGTAGCGACAGATCAATTATGCCGCTAATTAGTGACCAATAAATTGTGACCGACGATATCCATTGCTAAGCCATCGCTAAACAATTTAGCGATGGATTAGCGTTGGATAGCATCCATCGCTAATATGCAGAATTCTTGTAGTGAAAGTTTTCACTAAAGTAATTAAGAAACTGAAATTTAACATACCGTAAATATATTTGATTCAATCTGAATCAAATGTAATCACGTCAACAATAATTTAACACATCAGCAAGTTTAGGCAAACAACAAAAATAAGAAATTAATTAAAAATAGAAAAAGTGGGTGTCGGGTAAGGGGAGTTAGGGATTTCTTAGCACTCACAACAAATGCTGGCCAAATCCTTCACGCCTTAGCACCATGCATTGCAGCTCCAGCCGAACCAAGGATCGCAGACCACCTTCCCACACAACAGCTCCACTCAAGGACTTCTTCACGTGGTAGAAAAATTGGTGGAAAAGATAGGGCCAACTTCCTCTTGCTCACGTGCTTCTCAATGGGATTTCTTCACAGAATTTTTAGAAGAAAAAAACAGCATAAATTTTTTAAAAGAGACGGAACGTCCTTTTAAAACCAAAGGGAAAAGGAGAGAGAGGAAGAGAGAGAGAGATCTCTCTTTTTTCATTTTTTTCAAGCACTCCCAAGGACCAATAGTGGGTCCTTGAAGTCCAACTGGTGGGAGGGCATTAAATGCATCTTCCCCCAGCTTGATCCAAACCAACAGATATGATGGATCCAGACCTGCCCCGGTTTGGGTCCAGCAGGGCTGAAATCAAAAGTTGAAGAAAAAATAATAATAAAAAGATAAAAAAATATAAAACTACTTGAAAACCTGAACACCCTCCGATGGCTTAAACAAATCCTAACTGCCATCGAAACTAATTTAAAATAAATCCACTTTATTCAAAATTTGAGTACTAAACTCCTCAGTGATGGATTAGGGTGACCGGACTCGAGCTCGCATAGATGCGTTGCGTCACATTCCTCAAGTGACACAACATCCAACAAAGTATTCTATTGGTGCATGAGCCGGTGGATTCTATGGAACATAGTGCCCAGCCAAATTTTTATTTAAAACATATTTGATAAAGGTATGATAGAGTTTATTGGCAATTTCTTCGAAGGTCTCTCCAATTTTTTTGATATCCTGTCAGCGTATCATGACTTGTCTCTCCTAAGTTTGCAATGCTTATTAGTGGACAACTGAGGCCAGAATTCATGAAATCTAGGGGCATAAGTTAGGGAGACTCGATGTCCTTATATATTTTCCTCATTGTCATGGAGCAATATATATCACAGAGAATTATTCTGGAGGAAATGTTAGGATCTCTAGTGCTTGATAGTATTAGAAGTTTCAGTTGTAGCCACCTGTTCTTTGCAGATGACACCCTCTTCTTTAGAAGAGGAAATCGGGATTAAAGGTTAGTAGTAGTCAATTTTCATTCCTTTTGAGGCAATGTAATTAGTGGCGTAAAGAAAAGCTTCCCATCAAGTATCTTTGGCTTCCTATTGAGTCAACACCAAATTTTCAAGCTGTGTGATTGCAAGGAAAGTGTGGAAAGTTTGAGTTTGTACTGCCTATCTTGAGGGAAGTTGATCACTGGGTGATGCTCAACTGGCTGTATGCAGGGAAATGGAGGCCATCCTATGGGATCAATCTCGGTTTCTGTGTCTAGTATTGTCAATGGTAAATAGAGGATCAGTTTGGCGGTTCATAATAGTGAAGGCTGGTTCATAAAGAAGGGATGTATTGTGAGACCATATCATAAAGGAGATAGGGAACGGAAGTTGTGGATATATATGGATAATTGGTTCGTATCCCGTGGAGAAAGTTAGAATAGAATCTTCCATAAGAGAGAGAGGTGGTGAGTAGATCCAAAAAACTTATGACACTAAAAAAGTTGGAGTTTTCAAAAACTTTGATAAGGTGCAATGTGAATGGATTCCCAAGGAGTGTAATTATATTTCTAAGAACCTTGTTAATTTGTTAAATTTGGAGTCCTAGAGTGTGATCGTGCCTGCAAAGATAAACCAGCAGACTGGTGGACTTCAAATGATTCTATCTTAATGTAATTTTTCTCTGATGTAATCAGGTTGGTGTCTTGCCTAACCCCAGCTTGAATATCCATTTTTTTTTTTTTATGATAATTCACTGATTAGTTCAACAATGAGGCTTAGCTTATTTTGTTTGGCAGGAAAAGCTTTCTGAATAGATGTGTTAATGGGTGAATGACCCAGATCCATACAGCCCAAACCTGAATCGTATATCCATTTTAGCTATTTTTTGGCAGATGTGGACAGTGGTAAAAATGAAGGTCAGATGCCTGCACATTTCGAGAAACAAAGTTCACACATAGGCACATATGTCAAAGCTTTTGGATTTTATTCATGACCAAATAACATTGAAAACAAAGCAAATCTGCCTTCTTGTCTTGGCATTCCTAAACGGTAGGAAAGGCTGTTTATCTTGCTCCGCTTTTGCACTTTGACATGGAACCTTCCCCCAAGACAATGATGTTTTTTTTTCAGGTGTGGCAGGCAGCATTGCATTCGCCATCTGAATCGAAGCATTTGTGGATGAGGGTACAACACCAACGGCCAGGATTTCCCTCAAAACATGATCCTACATCACCTGCATCATCAAAATTCCAAATTAAAACCACGTTCAAGAAGATGGACCCCCCAACTAATCTTCTGTGTTTGCACTCATGATTTGATCCCTTTTTCTTCAAAAATGTTTTTGCATGAAAAAGGAGGGAAAATGTTGTTAGCAAACATATTTTCTCCTATAAAGAACATGGCATGTTTGGCCTGCAAAGAGGAAAAATTAAGGATCCCATCCTTTGACATAGAATACAAAGTGTCCTATGTCAATACTAGCTGACCAATTGACACATCTGGATGACTAAGATTAGTCCACATCATGGTGAGAATGTGGACCAATCCTAGCCATTGATTGAATAGCTAGGATTAAATGTAGGATAGAACCAATCCTATGTCAAAATGATAGGATCTGTACTCTTCGAGGTTGAATTTGCAACTCAAGGTAAAGACAATGAGGCAATACTACATTGGTAGAGAGATGACCTCGAACAACTATCGCAAAGAGAAGAGCAATGTAAAGAGACAGGAGAAGAAAGCGAAGCAAAGAAGCCATGGGTAATGGATCGGATGTTGGTGCTATGGGAACGCTTATAATCCTCAAGATATGAGGTATATTTATAGTGGTGCTAGGATGGTTAGGGCTAGAGAGACCGGGTATAGTCTGGATATACATGAAGTAATGGGCTGCTGATAGAAATGGTAGTGGTAGATGTATGGATGGATTAAAATGGTAGGGTGACAAATCTTTTTGGGAAAAAAATGGTAAGATGATGACGGTGCACATCTCTACATGAGGCATCATTGTTAATAATCCTGTATACATGAATGGAATGATATGATATGTTATGGGATAAGAATGGTGCCTACCTTGTTCTTTAGCATATCTTTTGTCCTAAGAAAATGATGCATGCTTGCTCTCTAGAGAACAGATCCGGTCCACGGAGCAAACTATTTTGCCTCAATGGTAACTGCCATGCATGCGTCTTGCAGGGTTGGGGCCTACCCTTCCCGGGTACCTGGGATGTGCCTTGGTACTGGAGCCTACCCATCCAAGTAGTTTGTATGTGGCGTCAGGACAGGGTTCATCTGTGACACCAAAAAATCTGAGCTATTTTTTTTCAAAGAGATAAACGAAAAAAAAGTTATTGAAAAGGTTTCCTTTAAAAACCAATTGAAATATTCATTTCATTCATATTTAGAATTTTGCTTGCGTAGAATTCAAACACAAATCTTTAAATTTATTTTCAAGTTTTTATACAAAAGTTTGGTGAACTATGAATAGTGTTTACAAAACGTCCCAACAAGGTAATATCCGTAATAGCTTCAAAATACAAAGGTCTCAAACACAAAATAGACCCATAACACAAAAAGTAGTCTCATGAATAAAAGAATCCTCGAGCCAGCTCTACAGATAACTGAGGTCCTTAGCATCCATTGTCACCAACCCGTAAGTGCCTGAAAAGAGAAAAAGAAGGAAGGGGTGAGACTAACATGTTTCAGGAGAAACAAGACTACCCAACCCGCAATAGCAGTCATGGATAGGTCACTGACCCAACTAGACTCCAATCCGTGGCGCAACGAGAGTCCTGACTCCCTACGAGATCTGACTCGGCTCCACCTGTAACCAAGAGGGAAAACACTAGAAATGCATATCCTATATGCATGAACATATTTACAAATCTTTCATTTATCTTTCTCTTTTGCTCTCTACATGATGCAATTAATTACTTGTTCTATTATTAATTATCTATTTCCATAAGAGCACCAATGCCTTGACCGCTATAGGCTCATCGGTCTATATGGGGGTGTATTTTCAAACATTTGTAATTTACATCCTTTATGAACTCTAAGTGAACACTGTTACACTAGCACCAAGAGTCCAGAATGCTTCGTTAAAGATTCTTTTCCTTAAAAAGTCATAGTTGGACCTCCAATAAAATTAAGTCTGTCCCCTAAGCCTCCCTGATGGGGGATTGGTCCACCATCAGTGACCAATATGGGCCCCAAGAACAACTATCGTTGTCGTTGAGAAGGAATCTGTCAGTAACTCAACATCTCACGGGGTTGGTGCTAACTCACTCAACGAGCCAAGTCCATTTACAGGTCACCCCATTTTTCATGGCGTAACCTTCAATTTCTACGTAAGTTGTTCCATCTTTAATTAACATTCATTATTAATTTAATTCTCATCGTAACCCATAGGTACACAGGTTCTTGCCCAACAAGTTACAATAAGTTCTTTACTTATCCTTAAGTACCCACAAGCTGAGGATATTGGTAGATTCTGACCCATCTCTTTGGTGGGCACACTCTTTAAAATCATTTCCAAGATTTTGGCATTAACAATATAAGGTGTAATTGAATACCTTATCTTGGAATCAAAAAGTGCTTTCATCCATGGTCGTCTCCTTCACGATGCATGAACATCCTCTTCAGTTTTAGATTAGAGGCACCACCCAGATTAGAGGCACAAACACATTCCAGATTGGAGGCACAACCCGGATATAGTATCTTTCACAATACTATATGGGTATGACACAGACATATCCCAGATTAGAAGCATAACCTAGAGGTATATTCACTCAATTGGTGTCTTATTACCTTGGCCTTACACATTCTTTTTGGTTCTGGATGTGGGGCGAGATTATCTAGAAAGCAACTCCAATACCCTTGAACCCGATATATCAGTCTTTTCGATTAATTTTACTTTCACCCCGCGACATAAGTCGTAGCTATCCCCTATCTTCGTGACTGAGGAAACATCATTTTGTGCTTTACAATATCCCACGTAGCCAAATATACCACCTACTCTCTTATTGTAGGCCCAATTGAATGTTCATACACATCACTTATTATTTGATATGTGCTTAAACAATAATTTCACTTTTATAATTTCAATAACCTTTATTGGGCACCCGCATGTATGTTTTCAATTAACCCATCATAAGGGTTACCGGCTACCCATTTGGGGTACTATCACTTTTTAATTTAGTTGACAATACATAAGGTCGTGAGAACCCATCTGGGCTCGAATCATGCATTTTTTTAAAACAATATCCACAAACATGCCATGCATGTCATATTATCTTGCCTAAGCACAAGAAACACTTTCATAAGCATGATTAATCAATATGCATTTGTATATTATTGATTCACATGCTATCCATCTCATGCATACACATTTTCGATATCATTCAAGGCATATAATCAGTGTTAGACATTGCATAGTTTAGTATTGTGCAGAAGAGTGCCATGAATTTGCAGATTTTCAGTTCCATCAATAGACATAACATGATTTATATTCATTTCCTATGCATTACAATGCAAAATGCTCTTTGGACCACTAGGCACTTAACAACATATCACCAATGAAGTTATAATGAAAACAGATCTCCTGGCTTGTTCCCAGGGGGTAATTCATTTGAATTCCTAGCTTAAAAACCTTTATCCGAATTTAAAATATCAAAAACTCATATCCAGATACCTAAACTTTGAAGATCAGGTGTCGACTCATCCGAGTTAAGAACAAAATAACATAAACATGCCAATTTTCACTGCAGGGATCAACTCTATGAACTTATATGGTTGAATCACTGTGCTCTGGGGTCAAATACCTACTTAACAAGGGTTGAGGTCGACCCGCTAAACTTAGAGGGTTAATTCACTATGTTCCAAAGTCAAAAGCAACAAAACAAGATTGGGGGTCGACTCTTCATTTCGGAACAAGCCTAGATTTTAATGTGTTTCTACCATTACAGAAAGAGAGGATTTTTTTCCTCTTTTTCCTGATCTTCTTGTCATGCCAAGATTTTAATGTGTTTCTACTTTTACAGGGAAATTGACAAAAAAGGGGTGAAGTCATTGTAGATCCATTGTCGGCCATTTAAGAGCGATCATACAAAATATAATTAGATAGGACATGGAAGAAAGCGAAGAAGCAACCCGACTCCAACCATCAAAGTTTTAGCATTTCTCTTCTGCCAAACTACCCACCAAAGAGTGAACAACCAACAACGCCACATGAAATACCATTTGCTGCCCTGAGATGGTAGAAGCTAATGGATAAGGAGGTCTTTAATGAATGATTCTTGGCAGGCTGAAATGTGTAGCTTTCATCATGAGGCCAAGACCAAAAAATGGAAGTACCAAAACAACTGTGTGGTTGATTAGGTAGCTGCATGTTATCACGCAAAATTTTTCTTTCACAAGTCAAACTGCCCTTTTAAAAAGATTTAAGAAAAACTCACCTCAGTTTTGAAAAATATGGAAAAATTGAGAGATTGGGACTCACCTGTTGGTACGAGGTTCAACTGTTCTTGGCACCATAACCAAGGGTAATTGAACCAATGATCGAATTGTGCCTTGCTTGCTTAACTGTCTGAAAAATTATTCTAAGTCCTAGAATGCACAAAGAATTATACATGTGCTATGATTTTTGGAGAATATTGATTGAAAATGCGATGTATGCTTGGAATTGTTGGGAAAATACTTTTAAAAAAGATATATTTTTAGAAAATCAATTTTTTTAAAGGTCTGGGCGTGTGGCCTTAGTCTAAATGATGCAACCTTATTCTAAGTGGTGCATGAATATTATTTTATCAAAACTCTTTTTTGGAAAGATCATAAAGAAATTCCCCTTTGTTTCAGAAATTTATTTTATATAAAAGGAGTTTTTATGCCTTATAGAATTTGAGCGAAATAAATTCGCTACATATCCCTCACTTTGGCTACGAATATGCTTTGAATATATCTCATTAAATCCTAAAAGGACAGTTTTGAAATAAAAGTATTGGAAATATGCAATGATTTTTGAAGATAGCCTAAGAGTGTAGGTTGTTTGTAACTTAAAAGAAGATGATAAATCTGAACCTCATTTGTATTCTGACTATGGCTACAAATACGAACTCCACTAAGTTTATTAATTTCTTAGAAGAAGGTGCACGTTTCATTCGTGTTGACCATTGTATGATTTGAAAATGCATATGAATCATCAACCATAGTAGTTAATTTTGAAAATAAATTATATGAAAATGCAACTCTAATCTATGCAGAAAAAGAAATTTCTATTATTTTTGGTTTTTTATTATAATTTATATTGAATTATTGAATAATAAAAGAGAAAAATAAAGAAAATACAATCTTGAGCTTTTCTGCAAAATTAGCAAACAAATTAGTAGAAATATGTCAGTTTTTTGGGATTTATCCATCAATATCTGAAAATTGAGGAATTTTATCTAGATATAAGCCTTTTTCTCATGCATTAAGAAAATAAAAATTCTAAATAGCTAAAAGATGGATGCATGATTTAGTAAAATATGAAACTAAACTAATTATAAAATTAAAAATTCAGAATTAAAAGCAAAAAGACCCAATACCCTTAAAAATTGAAATCAATTGCAAAACAGAGTTAAAATCAGGGTTTTTTTGAAAAGGTCTTTGAAATATGCTTAATTCGGAGATCAAACAAATTCAAAACGATACCAAATTGGGTAGAGATCACCCTGACATGATTATGAACATGATCAAATTAAAAAATTATGAAAACAATTCATGGAAGTAATAAAATAAATAAAAAGGATTAAATTTGCTTGTATTTCAGCAGAACAGGACTCTACGAGCATCCAGTTTTTGAGAAACAACTAAATAACATATCAAATGACTTCTAAAAATCGTGAAAATCAACATGGACATTGTTAACAATCCTAAAAAAAGCATGCAATTGAAAAATAATTTTTTATGATTATTTAAGAAATAAATATTAAATAAAAAGAAGAAAATAGGCTATTACATGCTATTTTGTACCTATCACAGTGTCAGATCAGAACAAAATACCAAATAGAGATAAAAATTTATGAAATTTAACAGAGATAAACTAGACATATTAATAAATACAACCTTTCTTTACAAATTGAAAAAATAATCTGTGGTTAAGGAGATATAATTCTGGCAAAATGCACTTGATTCTAGCCAACGCCTAACGATTTAAGAAAGACATAACCCACTTTCAGGTTAAAATAAAATAACAAACAACTTGAAAAAAGCATAAAAATTAGATAAAAGAAACTAAATAGATAAACAGAGAGATCACTTTTTACGTATTGGAGAGATCATCTTTGGTTAGGGAGAAGTCACTTTGGCAAGATAGTTCTAGATCTAAGCAACGCCTGGCAAATCAAGAAAAGTAGATTTGAGTTTTAGGTTACAAGAAAATAGTAAATGATAGTCAAAAATTACAAAAATCATAGCATAAAAACTAGGCATTCATATAAATTAGTCACTTTTTACGGATCAGAAATACGATCTCCGGTTAGGAAGATATCACTTCGGCAATATGAACCTAGATCTGAATCGTGCCTGACGATTCAAGAAGAATAGGTTTTGATGTCGGATAAAAATAAAATAGTAAACTACTGTAAAAAATCGCAAAAATGACATTGAATAAAATAGACACATAGACTAAGACGTCATTTTTTACGAATCTGAAATACGATCTTTGGTTAGGGTGATATCTCTCCGACAAGTTGCTCTTGATTCTGCACAACATTTTGATGGTGCAAAAAATATGTTTCGGTTCTTGAATTTATAAATGGGTCATCTAATACCCCTAAATCATAACATTTTACCATATTTGTGCAGGCACATGTATTTAACCCTCATAAAAATTTTAGATCAAAACAATAAAAAAAATACACATAAAATAATATTGTTAACGCGCGGCCACAATCAAGATTTGCGCAGGGTTGTTAAAAGAAATTCAAGAACTTGATCTAACATGTCTAAAACATAAAAGAAAGCATAGATGCAATATTTTTTGATTTTTTATGGATAAAATAACGTAAAACTAAACCTAACATGCATATAAAATAAAAAAAATACAAAAAACAAACGGCATGGGATTTTGCTTTAATGTAGCCATGAGAAAGAAAGATTCGATCTATGAGCGATCATATCTTATTCTTTCGTGTGGCTGAAATAAGATCGATATCCAATCATCAAAAATATGAAAGGAAAGTACTAAAACAAGGGTTTACCTATAATTGGTTTGATCCATGATGAAAAATAAAAAAAGAAGATGAAAAGAAGAAAAGAGGGGGCAACAATGGAAGAAAGCAATAAAAAAAATAAAGAAAAACAAAAATAAGAAGAGAGCTATACCTTGGGTTGGAGGAGGCTTGAGAGGGCTGAAGAGGAAAGAGAGGGAGTTGGAAAGCATGAGATGGGCTGGACGTCCAGCTCATAGCCCTTTTTATAATAGTTTTTTAGGGTTAAAGATAGAGCTTCTAGAGAATTTGGATTGACATTCAAGAGTTTAAAAAAAAAATGGAATTAGGAGGGGCGATTTTCTTAATTGAACCCTAATTGAAATCCATCTTTGACTTTTCAAACTAATTAAGACTCTGAATAAATTTGGAAATCTCTTAATGTGGTGCCACCTAAGTGGGCCCCACATTTGGTTTTTAAAACAATAAATAAAGGTTTTTTAAAATGGGTTAAAAATAAATAAAAATAAAGCTAGAGGTTTAAAAACAAGAATAGAGTCCTAATTGAATTCACATTTTGACTTTTCCTATTCTAACCCAATTGGAATTCTGAAAAAAGACCTAAATGGATTTGGAAAACTCTAAATATGGTGCCACCTATGTGGGCCCCACATTTGGTTTTTAAAGAGATTAAAATAAAGATTTTAAAGGGGGGGGGGGGGTTAAAACAAAGTTAAAATCACAAGATGAAAATCAAAAGTTAGAAACGAAAATGGAGTCCTAAACCGACTGAACTTCTGAAATAAAATGAAGAAAAAAATCAAAATGTGATGCCACTTAGGTGGGTCCCATCCAAGATGAAATGGATTGGATATAAAATCCATTTTGAAAACCGATCTTGATATAAGTCTGAAATGAAATCCAGTCCGGATCCAGATTTGACACATTGAAAAATGATGTTTTTGAAAAGCATTTCAAAGCATCAAATGTAAATCACTCGGTTTAGATGAAAATCAATTTTGAATCCTAGGTTTGAAATCAAAAGAAAGTTTGAATTCGGATATGGAACTGAAATTTTAAAATGATAAATGGATTTGGATCTTGGACCATGAGTTTGATCCAATGATGAAAATAATGAAAGATCCTAGATAGAATTGAAAAATGAATATTGGATCTCGATAAAACAAAAGGAATGGATCCTTGATCAGAGATGAACTTAAAAAGTAGACCCTGGATCAGAAATGGATCTTGAATTGAAGAACGAATCTGTGATAGCAAATGATTAGATTCTGGATATCTGATGAGATAATCCAGGTTCAGAAAGCAAATTGGATCCTGGATATAAGTAATAGAGTGAATTGAATAACATGATCCAGGTCCAGAATAGAGAATGGATATCAGATCCAGCATTGGATCCGATCAAATTGAAATGTGACTTGGATCTCGGATATAGATAAAATATCAAATAAAAGAATTGATTCGATTCTAGATTGAGAATAGTCATAGCTTGAAAATTTGACAGAATCGATGTTATAAATAAAATGATCTGATAAATGGTTTTGTCCCTCAGGGTAAAGAGTGACACTGAGGCAGTGAAGTTCGCACTGACTTGAACTGGTTTAAACTGAATTGAATTGGGTTCTAGGGTTTCTGAACTCAAATGAAATAAAAAGACACTGACTCAATTAAATTACTAGACCAAATGACTGAAAACAAACACAATTACAAGGGAAATGGCGAGAACTACACTATGGAGTGAAGTGGGTAACGAGAGTATACTGGGTTTGAGATAAAACTACACTGGACTGAACTAAGGTGAACTGAATTCGGAGCTCAGGAAAACTAAATTGTAGCTAGGGTTAGCTCAATTTTAGCTAAAATGAGTTGAAATTGGCTAAAATGGACTAAAGTGAGTTTCAACAATATGGAAAACAAATTTAAACTGAAACTGGACCACTTAAACTCTTGGTGAGCTCAAGTTAGACACAAGGGAACAAGATTGACTGGAATTGACTGACTCTGGAACAATTGACTAAAATTTGAGCTAGAAATAAGCTCATTTCTTACGAAATGGATCGATTCTAGCTTAAATAATCATAAATGAATTGGGTCTTCTCATTGTGAGCTCATGTGAGTTAGAAATGACTGACATTCTAACTCTTCTAAACTTAAAATGAGTTTGGTTGGGTCTGACTGACAAGGATCTAAGGTGACCTAGGGGTAAAATGATCATTTTTGTTGACAAAATAGGGTGAAATGACACCTATACTGGGACAAACCTAAAGGTTAGACTCCTACATTGTACTACAGAGGGTCGACATCTGTGAGGGGGGTGTCCGGGATGAACCTAGAAAATTTGGGGTGTTTACATTGCACCACACAAAAAACATACACTCACCAAGTAGAAGCTCCTCTTTGCCAGGTTCTCATGGGTCAAAACACCATCCATGATCACCAACCAAGCAAAGAACCTTGAACTAAGGGATTGACCCTAAATCCACACACACTTTCCTGGTAGGTGGTCAGCCCCCGCTTCCTTGAATGCAAGACAAAAAGAGGCTACAGAGTACTGACCTGAAGGGGAATAAGTTTTGGTGCAATCATAGTGTCTACCATTCAATGGGACCAGGTTGGATATGAATTGAGAACAAACACAATGCCAGTGAAGCCACACCCCAGATGAGGGCCTCCTCCCCCTCCCACTGCTAGGCTACCAGTCTGAAGGAGGACCTTGCAAAGAGTACTTAGGTCTGAAATACGACTCTAGGTCACCTTCATTGTGACAAATAGACCACCACCATTTCGACATCAATGCCCCATTTTTCAGTGAAAGGGGTGATACCCAGTCCACTTCGCTTGGTTTATCGAGTTACCCGAGACCAAGCCACTGAAGAAATTTTTGAGTGGTCATTGTCACTGCCCCAAAGAAAAGAACGGATATGCTTTTTGATTTTTGTGGGCATCTTGTAGACAGACATAAAGTGGGAGGGAATAGTTGAAAGCACCAATTTGATTAGAGTTAGCATATCTGCTCGTGAAAAATACTTGTCTCGCCACAACTGCAACCATGACTCAATTTATCCAGAACGGGTGACCAATGGGGAGTTCGTATCAACTAGTTGTCAAGGAAGAGCCCAAGGTAGGAGGTAGGGAGCTTACCCACTCGGCATCCAAATAGATGTGAGGCAGTAGTGGTGAAGGCTAGATCAGTGTTAAAAATGAAAACCTTGCTTTTAATTTTGTTGACTTGGAGACCAGAGATCATACCAAACACCTTGAGGATGCAAAGAATCCTCGTTATTTGTCCAATGAAGGCTTTGCTGAATAAGATGAAGTCATCGGTAAACCGCAAGAGAGAAAAATTAAAGCCAAAGAAGGACACTAAGTTTGTAAAGTCGATCCTCATGGCTTGTAGAGGTAAGGCAATCAGACCCTCAGCTACCACATTGAAGAGCAATAGGGAGAAGATCCAGTGTTCGGGGCCCAACCACGGGGAGCAATGTAGTGGCTGCCCCTTATTAAAAAGGGAGTGCCACCCTATTAGAAAGGGGGCCAGGGTAGTGCTCCCATCCCACCCCACCCCCATTAGAAAGTGGCCCAAATGCTGGATCACGCTTTATACCACTAAGGCAATATTAGTGGTGCTACTCTAGGCAAAATGGAACACCCAAAATGCCATAATTTTATTATGGCCAATAAAATTGGTGAAGTTATTAACAACCATAGAAATCACATAGTGATTCTTTCACGACTCTAGGTCTAGCATAACTAAATTTTGTATATTGAGATTCAAGGATATTGAGATAGAGTATCTGGTGGGTGTGCACTGATGTCCACCTAAGATCATACCTTGGATTATGTTTTTCTATGCAATTAAAATCATGACCTTTTAAAAAGATTTGAGGAATTAAGGGCACTAATTGAGTGTAAAACTAGTTTGGATTTGAGGTGGTGTCAGGTTGGGTAAGCATGACAATTAGGGATGTCAATGGATTGGATTTTATCAAATATTTGACCAAATCTCACTCCGTTTAGTTGAAATTGGTAAGCCAAAACCATATCCTATTATAATCATTTTCAGATATAGTTTTTAATCTTTTCTACCATTGAATTCGATGAATATCTGGATTTGATGGATATTTGTATTTCTTCACATGAAAAGGAGAAAAAGGTGAGATTATCTAAGTTAATTTTTCCTTGGTATGAGCTTTTTCACTATCCAAATCCGAATTCAAATTTGAATATATTTAACCAACATCCGATTAATCAGATACTGTGTTGGACACGCCCAATTCCAATCTGAAATGTTTACATCTCCAATGATGATACACAAGTTTCTCGAAGAGGAAGCTGTGGGAAATACATAGCTTGTGGATGATACAAGCTCCAAGGGGGGTGTGTTAGGACTCAAACTCCCATGAAGGACAGATGTATGGATCTGGGCACATGAAACGAGGCATGACTTGCGAGAGAAATATACACCACATGAAGGCAGAACATGAAACGTTGGAGGAAAGAGAGTCATCTCTTCTGATCAGCTGCACAGAGAATCATGAGGTGGATAGGGGTCGATAACGAAGGAGGGAAAAAAGTGTTCTTTTTGAGTCGATGACAAGTGTGAAAGAGTGGTGAGGGAGAAATACATTTTCTCATAGAACACAAACACAAACCAATAATGAGTGAAATCTCTAAATAAACTTCATTAATAATAAACTAAACATAATGCATATCTATATAGTTTTACAAGAGAGCAAAAGGATAAAAATATACATAGTTTCCACCTTAGCGAGGACTCTAGGGGGTGTCCCAACAGAGTCTCAGCCTGGCCAGGACTCCAGGGTGGGTGGATTCCTAAGAGAAAGGAAAACTCCCTCAGCATTCCTAGCTGAGGCATATCAGGCTGGTCGGACCTGGGGTAGAAAAGGGTCTCTAACAAACCACCCCTCTCAAACTTGCATTGCCCTCAAAGCAAAAACTTCAAGCACTAAGTTTATAGTCAGTCCTCCTGCTCTTTTCTAATCTCGTTCTACCTTATGGGCTATGAGTCCATAATATAGAACAGGATCTCGGTGTTGCTTTATAAACAAAATGAACTATGCAGGATATACCCCAACATGTGTATTGAAGCCTTGAACATTATATTTAATCCAACCAAAGTCATGTAAGAGGCTTCCAAAGTGGAACATGTCAAATAGATCTGAAGTGATTGGATGAGACAAAATATAGATCCATTTTGAAGGAGCTTGATTTGATCTAGATGAATTGAAGATATGAAACACGATGCCCTTCTCTAACTAGTCTTGATTTTCAGTAGAGGCATCAACACTCATTTTTCTCACAACTGAATTACGCTCTTGCTGTGTTTCGGTGCATCTGCAACAATCATTGGGGGGTTGTGCTTCATCTTCTTCCATCCCTTCACACAGATCTTCATCGGACGTGATTGTCCTCGCAATGACTGATGTGTCGTCACTCACAAAAACTATGGAAAGCAGCTCAGGCATTTCATCAAACATTCGATAGGTGTTATTTTTTAGCCTTTCTTGCATAAAATGTTCACCTGGGTTTGGGTGTGCACATTGATCCTTATAAGCCTTGAGTATGATGATTAACATGTTATGATTCTTCATTAAGAATTGTATTATAGTAGTCTGTTCTATTAATTGCACACCGATGAGAGTCTAATAAACTCTTTCTAGTGTGTCATCGTTGACACTAATATACCTTACCATGTTGATATCATTTTCACCAAGTCGTCATTCTTTAATCGACTAATATAACTCTTGAATTCATTTGATTGCAAACTTAATATCCTTTGGTAAGAGGTCTGAATCCCATGTTTCCAACTGCAAAAGAAACTAAGAGAGTTGGGCTCGAATGGGTGGAATTTGCATATGAAGACAATGTGATTTTCATCAATGTTTACACTACATGCATGACAAATTACTATCAATCCGAAGTTCATGTGGTGCAAAGGGGTAAGCTAGGGTTTAAGACAGGATATAGGTTTGGTCATCTGGTATGGGCTATCAAGTATGTAAAAATACAATTTTTGAGATTTTTTCAAGGCTTCATCGATTCAGTTTCTGGGTTCTAATAGGTTCCAAAGATCGAATCAGATCTCAGTGATCCAAATGAATTTTTGAGATTTGTAAATTAGGTTTAAAAGCTAATAGATGTACATTCCTACGATAAAATTTTTAGAATTTATGCATCTAGGATCAAACCTTGAATTTTTTTTGAAGTTAAAAAATGTTAGGTCATTAAGATCCAAATACTTGATCTGACAGGTTTCGGTAAAATGGCGATAAAAGGAAAAATCAGAAAAGGATTTTTTCGATCCAAAAATTGAGTTCAGTTTAGGACAAGTAGGAAAAATCTATGATGATTTTTTGGGATTTTATAAAAACTGTCAGATGATTGAAATAAATTTTGGAAAATTGGACTGGGATACAGTCCAATACTGAGCCTTCCTAAGAATAGGCATAAATTTGACCAAATTTTCAGAAGTCACATCAAGGTCACCAGCGGTCAGATTCTAATGATTCCAAATTCAAACTTGAAGTATAAGAATCAAAGAACCTGAAATTGATGTGATCTTCTTGAAATAATCAGAAGAGAAACCTTGGGATGCAGATCATCGTGGTTGATGATGATTACTGTTGGTTGTGGCTGGATCTATCGTGCGAAGCTATGAAAGGCTTGTGACCTTGCTGCGTTGAGTAGAGTAGTCTGGCTGGTCAACACAGTTTTTCAAAAGTGATGCTCTGATACCACTGTTAGGACCCAAACTCTCACGAAATATGGTTCTATAGAACTGGGCACATAGAATGAGGTGTGACTTGGGAGAGAGATGCACACCACGCGAAGGAGGGAGGTGCAACATTGGGAGAGAGAGAGAGAGTTGCATCTCCTGATCGGTTGCACAAGGAAAAGTGAGATGAATGGGGGGTTGATGAAAAGGGAGAGAGAAAAAGTATTTCCTTCGGGTCAATGATGAGTGTGGAAGAAAGGCAAGAGGGAAAACATTCCCTCAGGGCTTGTTTGATGGCTTGTTCAGGATTAGACACAATGAACAAACAAAACAGACAGAACACTCGTTTTGTCCATTCCGTAACAACTGTACCAAGTCCGGGATTTGTTTCAACCATATACAAATGTTTTATACATGTCTATTGTTTAATGACGACGTGCATACAACTTGGATAGTCATGGATAATGGGTCTGATTACTTCATTTTGGATCATACTACCTCAGATCCGCCCACTGTTATCCATGTTTGAACAAGTTTATTATAGATTTTAACCCTGAATAAGGATCTCAAATTGGATCCAAATATAAAAAAACAAAAAAACTTTTTCACCCAACCAACATCAAATCGAAGGAAGAAAACAAAAAAGTGCAAGCAAATCATGCTTCGATAATGCCAAGAGACCCTAATTCACCCTAATTACTTTAAAAAATTAAACCCAGAAAAAATCTTAATCGAAGTTTTGGAACACCACCAAATGAAGATAGCCAAATTATGTTATTAAGAATCATAACCAAACCAAGCAAGCATAAACTGTTCTCTTCGGCCATGGGCGGCGAATTCTTCGTGGTAGGGGAGAGCAATGAAGCGTGGGAATGGAAAAGGAGCGGAAGAGGAGGCACACCTGGTCGCCACAACCAGTGTACTTGAGCTGGCAGGACTCGAAGCCTTAGCGACAATGGAAGAGGTTGTGGATCTCTCGAGGCTTAACATTCTCGGGGAGTTTGGAGATGAAGATGATCTTGATGGGGTCCTGGTAAGGGTAAGAATTTGGGTTGGGACCGGGGTAGTAGGTCAAGTGGTGGGGGAGCAACGATGACTTTAGTCGGTGGTGCGACACCAACTCTGCCATTGCCACCGCTCAAATCCATCATCTCTCTCTCTCTCTCTCTCTCTCTCTCTCTCTCTCTCTCTCGGTTCACCGAAGATGGTGGTGGAGCTCCAAGGTCGAGGGTGAGAGAGACAAGAGAATAGGAGTTCGGGGTCAGGGGTGAGAGAGCGAGAGAGTGTAGGGATAAAAAAAAAATTAACTTTTTTTTTATGCTTTGTTTTCCCCCACCTCTGTTCTTTGGGTGTAGAATGGTGTTTACCCCATATTCTGGACTTGGCACGACGACCGTTCAGGACAACCAGGTCTTTGCGCTGGGCGTGGTTTCTTCAGCTTATAAATTAAAATAAAAAATAAAAAAAAAAATGTTACGGCTGATACATTGATAACAATGGTCCAATTTTACCAGGTGGGCCCACATGTGCGTTCCTCCTTTTTCTTTTTATACAGAGGTAGTCCGGTCCCACACTTGAGCTCGACCAAATCGTTCGTACCTTGTTGTTGGTAATGCCTAGTCAGGTGGGTCCCAACATAGTGCCTTCTGCGCTTGACCTTGGCCTATTAGAAAGGAAACCGCAAATATGAAGCCAAAACCAGTCGATATAAGAGCAAGAAAATCACGTGTCACTGTCCCACCGGTGGGCCCATGATTTTTTGTTTTCACGTGAGCCCTCTTGGAACCATTTGTCACAAATTATGGAGAAAAAAGGTCCAGATGTCACGTCATCAATCCCTTCATTTGGGAACGATTCTCCTCCTCCTCCTGATAAAAAACAGTCGTTGGAACAGCTTCTCACGTTTTCTCTTCGCTCGACTAACTTTTTTTTTGGAAAAGATAAACCTTGGAAACATGGGTTTACGTGTCAAATTGTGAGAGCATTTCAGCCCACGTGCATACCATGATCTGATCCCCTAGTAGCCATTTAATTAATTTTCTATGTGAATACTTTTATTGGATACATGTATACACACACCTGCGTGTGAATAATTGGTGCTAATGAAGGTACAAAGTTATATAGTAGAATTTATTATAGTTTAGTAATTTTTTAATTTTTTTATATATCAAAACTTATGGATGTGATTTACAATGTTTTTTTAGTAGAAAATGGATTTTAAATAGTATGATTGTGATAGATAAGTATGTTTAGCTTTAAAAATTAATGGCCCATAATGTACCAAAAGTTTCACGACTTAAAAAAATTATATTAAAAAAAAAACACAATCCAAGACATGATCTTAGGAAACAAACTATATTGATCGCAATTATGTGTGATCAGATTGAGTTGATACAGCTTTCACATATGATTTATAGTTCAATAGATCTTATATGTTCATTAATATGAAATATAAACCCTTTTTTTTTTTTTATAGAGTAAGTTGGAGTTAAGCAGACCCCTACCAATTATACAGCCACATACCAACACAAGGTGACGTGCACTAACTGCTCCTGCCACACAAGCACCGACCCCCGTTGGTTATAAAAAGGAACTTGGCAATAAATTAAGATGACATAAATATCAGAAGAAAAATAATGGCTAATAAAAACATCACCTTTTACCTCACAGGTTTTTAATTCGTTTAATAAAATTTGGCTAATGAAAATCTTGCATAAAAAGTGTCTTTGTCTTTTATCACTTTATGTCACTTTAACCGTGATGTAATCAACGAGCCATCAAATTTTGTCAGATCAATTCCCTAAATAAGTGATGTACAATTTTTTTTTCATAGGCAAGCTGGGGTTAGGCAAACCCTTAGCAGATCACTCTTGAGCCCCATATATCAGAGGGATTCGAACCTGGGCCTTCAGCTTGGCACAGGACCCCACTTACCACATGGGATACCACCTCTGTTACTGTCGACTTATTTCTAAATAATTAAAGGCTATATATATATATATATGGGTCGGTGCTAAACTCATATGGTGCTAAATAAGTTTTATGGGGTTTATTTTATTTTATTTTTAAATTCTGACCATTCAGAGCTTCTGATTCCGGGTGAATTTTTATAAAACTTCCAAAAATCAACGATTCAAAATCTTTATAAATTTTAGAGGCTCCAAACATCATTTTTTTTTCATAAAAAACACATGATCCAGGTGTGGATTCTTAGTAAATCGATGATCATGCCCAACACATTTATGAGGCCCAAACGGCATAAAAAGCAACCTAAAAGCCCAAAAACCCCATTTAACATGTGGTTTAGCACCAGATCTCTCTCTCTCTCTCTTTATATATATATATATATTTATAAAAGGTGTCATCGAAAATATGAGATTGGGAGTTTAACACAAACTGTAAAAAAAACAGGTGTCAAGGTACCACCAAAAATATGTTCTCTGCAAATGGAATCCATCATGGATGTTGCAAGTGAAAGCAAATCTGTCACCATCAACGAGGTCGCTTGTTCAGCTTGTTCATTAGCAAATCTTGCAGCTTGTTCATTAGCATATGGCCGGGGAAAACGGTTGCTTAACTTGCCAGGTCGAGTAAACATTTCACCTTCATCATTAGGACCATCAACCACCTCAATCTCAGCTGTCATTGCCTTTTACCCACAAGGTCACGATATGAAATCAGCGACATTGAATCAATTAGAACAACTACCAACAAAATTAAGAAACAAGAAAAATGCTTGGTCTTAGACACAAAGATGTAATCCCAAGATGGAATTAAATCAGACAATTAAATGCATTAATCTTATTTTTATTAAAACAGATATATATATATATATATATATATATATATATATATATATATATATATATATATATATATATATACATTGATCAAAAGAATAAATGAGAGGGAGATGTAAGTATACTAAATTGGGAAAAAGAGAATGCATTAAAAAAAAGCTGGAGCAACAGAAGCTCTCGATGTTGCATCAGTTGGGGTGTATAGGACTTGTTACAACAAAATAAAAAAACAAGAATAAGCTCAAAATGTGCGTAGCAAAAATACAAGAAAGTAGCAGATAATAGCTATGCAGGACATCAACAAAGATATCTTTATCTGTAACCTAAAATACCAAAAAAACACTATTATATTCTATTTTTTATAGCGGTGGTGGAGGCAAGGTCCAACGAACAGAGAAGAAGCGACATCCACAAGGTTGCACAGAGCCGGTAGTGGTAGCGGTGGAGAAGCAACTCTGGTGGTGGTGATGGTTGACTTAGGCGGTGGTCCAGCAGACAAAGGAGCAGCAACGCCAAATGGCGAGTTTGAGCCAATGGTGGCAGCGGTGATGGGGGCAATGCCAATGGTTTTAATGGTTGCGTTCAGAGGAGGTTCGACAGATAGAGGAGCAGCAAAACCCACAGAGACAGAGGCACAGCCGGTGGTGGTATCGGCCATGGAGGGACGATGCAGGTGGTGTTGCGACGCAAGGAGGAAGGCAGAAGAGAGAGAGTGGTAGGCCGGCAATGGGGGACCGTCGACGGTGGTGGCCAGAGATGGGGGACCGTCGACGGTGGTGTCCGGAGATGGGGGCCGGCGATGGTGGTGGGAAGGAAGGAGAGGGAGAAGGAAAGAGAGGAGAGCGTGAAAACGGGGAGGAAGGGTAAATAGGGTAGACAAAGGGGATTAAGTAGGATTATTTCTGGTCGTTGGATCTAAATAAGATCCAACGGCCAGCATGAGTGACTTCCCTTTGAGTAGTAACGTGTGCCCAGCTACCAACTTCTATAAAAATATCCCTCACATATTTCTAAGATTGGACAAGTTAAAGCGCAATACGCAAAATGGCTTCGTGTTTTTGTGTAAGTCCATACTTGAATTTGGATCGGTTTGGGGATACTGATTCTGGTTACACGGATTCAGCTTTGTCCACCACATCCCTACTGTTGTAAGTCACTATCTAGATCACGGAAAGGCACCTGTTTTCTTCTTCTTCTTTTTTAATTAATATTGATATATGATAGAATTGATCAATTGGAGGCATCTAGTGTTGATGTACTTAGGACCAATGTTGTCAGTATCGGTATCCCCCCTGAACCGTTTAGCCAACGATTCAGGTGAATCGGTATACCGATTCTCAAGTGAATTGTTCTGAATCAGCTAAAAAATAATTTAAAATTATTTTGTGTCAATCAGAACATGACACGTGTTAAAACTATTAAAATAATGTTTAAATAACATTAAAAAAATTAATTTTAAGCATTTTTTACATTTATTAAAAAATAGCCGATTCAAGTTAGTATCACATCCATTTTTTTTGCCGATACAGGCTGATACGCACCAATACTGACAACATTAGGACATAGGTCTTGATCTCTTACCCCGATCCAGTTTAGAAGAAAACCCATCAAATGGATCCACAAAGCCCATGCATGGACTCGGTACCTGATCATCTTTTTCTCCTGCCAATCTTCTCTGTGCGGGTCCAAACAGCCCGATTCTAGTCACGGATACCTTAATCATAAGATCTGAATAAGCTTTCCCATTTCTGATTCAGAACAGTAATTTCTGTTGGATCTGCATACGAATTAAACCCGAATTGTTTGCCTCTTTTTTAAAATGCAAAGCTCTTGTTTTCAACTCTTTTTGTTAAATTCGATTAGTATTATTATTTCAAAATCCGATTCATGTTCAACTCTAATGCGCTGGACCTAGTTCCAAATTTCCAATCCAATTAGCTTGTACTAGATACCTTTCCAACCTCACTTCTCTGTCATCGATAACCCTCTTGATAGTGTCTGACACAGATAACCCAGACTTGTTATCATTATTATTATTTTGAGAGCATAAACGACGGTGGAGCAGGTCCACTGAAACAAGCAAGTGGAAATATCCATACGAATTAAGAGGGGTGGGGCCGGACCTCTTCCTAAACAATGCAAGTCCTTATCATTATTTTATTGTTATCCCAACAAGTTCTGATTTTCCTAATTTATTTATTGCCATACGAACTTTCTTGTGGACGCAAGCACAAAACAGAGAAGCGTGGAAGGGAGGGAGGGCATTTGTAACCAATTGGGTTGGGCTGATACGCAACTCCTATAACTTTGCAGGTGGTTGGTAAAAAGAAGGGCATCCTGTTGCTGCTGCTGCTGTTATGACCCACAGTTGTCGTCGCGGTCGACTCTTGATTGAACGTGCATCTGTGGAGAGGCAGAGGGGGTCTCTGTTTGCGGTGGTGTTGGGAAGAAAGTGGGGGCAGGGGAATGCGAATAGGCAAATACGAGTTCGGAAGGACTCTCGGTGAAGGCAATTTCGGGAAGGTGAAGTACGCCCAGAATGTGGACTCGGGGAAGGGCTTCGCGGTGAAGATCCTTGAGAAGCAGAAGATCTTGGAGCTCAAGATAAGGAACCAGGTCTCCTTCCCTTTTCCTTTTTATTCTTTTGTGGGGACTCTTCTTTGATGGCTCTCTTTTCGAGAGAGAGAGAGATTAGCGGTTGGTCTGAAGTTTTGTTGGTTTGATTTGTTCAATATTTGTTTATGGTTTTTTCTTTTAGCTTTTGAGATTGTTGGTGAATTCCCTTTTTTTTTTGTACTTTTGAAGTGTGGTTTCGTTTTTCTGCATATTGTTGGTTGAGGGTAGGCTTAGTTTTTGAGTTTTCTTACTACTGGTGTTGCAGATAAAGAGAGAAATTGGGACGTTGAAGCTGTTGAAGCATCCCAACGTGGTCAGATTGTACGAGGTAAGATCTTCCTCCGTGATACGAACCCATGCATTGCTCGGTTCAAGGTGGGGAATTGGTTTTTTAGCTGTTTGGAATTGAAGGGAACTAATTGAATTTTGGGGCTCTCTGCTTCTCAATTAAATTCAACCATTTCCTTTGAATGAATTTTGTTTGATTTATTATTTGCTGACTCTCTCTCTCTCTCTCTCTCTCTCTCTCTCTCTCTCTCTCTCTCTCTCTCTCTCTCTCTCTCTCTCTCGCTGTATAGCTTTATCTTCATATCAACTCCTAATCCTGTAAATACCTCCTTCAGATTCGGGGACGCTAGATTTAAATTTTTGTGAGAAATAGAAATTTTAGTTATTTATTTATTTACCGGTTAACTTGTCTGTTTGGGTCAGAAAAACTCTTATGTTTCCTCCCAAAAAAAAAACTCTTACGCTGCAATGCTTGTGCCAAAAGAAAGGCTTTTGTGATCATAAGTTTTTAGAGGAATAAAAGAAAAGAAAAAGATAAAGAGCAAGGGACAAATAGATAAAGTATTCTGATTATCTCAAAGAGACTCTAAGCACGTCTTTTTACGGTTGTATTGCAGGTGTTGGCAAGCAAAACCAAAATTTACTTGGTCCTTGAATACGTCACAGGCGGCGAATTGTTTGATAAAGTTGTAAGGATTGACAGCCTCTGTGATTCTTACTTACTACACTTCTCCTTGTTCTGTCACAGATTGGGGAATTTTTAGAAGCCATTAAATTTGAGTGTCTAGTCACAAAATGCTTGATATTATTAGCTACCAATGAGTACATCGTATTTTTGAAATCGTGATATGGTATAAGGGCGGGCTGTTTGCAATGCCCTGTGTTTCTTAGAATTTCTCTAGATCCTCTGATTGTAAATCATCCGCAGTACTTCATGGTCATATGGCCTATGAGTTACCACGTTTGGTGAGATCTCATTCTTTTTTTCTGAAACAGGCATCAAACGGGAGGCTCAAGGAAAGGGAAAGCCTGAAGCTTTTCCAACAACTCATTGATGCTGTGAGCGATTGCCATGACAAGGGGGTCTTTCACCGAGATCTGAAGGTAAATCTTTTTTTTTCACTAACAGACTCTTGTGAATGCCTTGACTGCACATTTTCTGTTATACTCAAATAATTGTTGGCACAACAGCTAACTTCTGATAATTCTATCTTTTTTACAAGCCCGAGAATGTTCTGGTCGATGCAAGTGGTAACGTCAAAATCTCTGATTTTGGACTAAGCGCTTTGCCCCAACATTTTAGAGTATGCACAATTTTTTCTTCTTTTGATTTCCTTTTTTTATCACTATTCTCTGCCGTTTCTCTCTTTAGAATTCTTTGTAATTTGCTCTAGGCATGTTCAGGAAGATGGTTTGCTGCACACAACCTGTGGAAGTCCAAACTATGTTGCGCCTGAGGTGAATATGGATTTTAGAATAAGTCGACAGTGATCATACGGTTTCTTCATTGATTCTGTTAATCAATTTATCTCTATACTATAGTTCTTTATAAAGCTAATCAAGCAAGAATAAATGTTTGGCAACCAGTAAGGGACAGGAATTTTTAATGTTTAAAGATGTAAAAGTACAAGTTTTAACTTGTGTGTTTAGAAAACCTCTTGCTTGGTTCTTACAAAAGTTTAAGAGCAGTCCCACAGAAAATTGGTTCACTAGAGTTTTTTCCCCTCTTAAATTGATGGCACTTTTTAGATAGTAATCTTCTCATGTTCTTTTTGCTGGCCATAGGTGCTTGCCAATAGGGGTTACGATGGTGCTACATCGGATATCTGGTCTTGTGGTGTGATCTTATATGTTATCCTCACTGGCTGCCTCCCATTTGATGATCGAAATCTTGCAGTTCTTTATCAGAAGGTATTGAAGGCGAACCTTGAATGCTTGCAGATTCTGTTTTTTCTTCATTTGAATTATTAGAGATTATAGTTTGTTAACACTCTGAGATGGTTTTGACTCATGGTCAAATTAGTGAGCAAAAAATAAACAGAGGCATGTTTAGCATGAATTGGCAATTCCACTTCAACACACTGGTTCATGCATTCGTTAAATTGATAGTATAGTTTTCAATTCCGTGCGGCCTTTACACAACCAAAGCAAGGAAAATAAAATGGTTCAGCTTTTTATACTTCTTGTATAAGGAATTTAGAAAACTAACATTTAGTCTATCGCTAGGATATATTTGAGCATATGCCCTTGTTTTACTTAATCGCTAGGATATATTTGATCATATGCCTTTGTTTTACTTAATCTTTGATGAGTTTTCCTTTAACTGTTTCAGATTTTCAAGGGTGATGTTCTGATCCCCAGGTGGATTTCTCCTGGTGCCCGGAACATGATTAGGAGAATATTGGATCCTAACCCAAAGACAAGGATAACTGCAGCTGAAATTAAAGAAGATGCATGGTTTAAACAAGGCTACATTCCCGCAACTCCTGATGAAGATGAGGATGATGAAGGCTGCTTAGACATTCATGATTTAGATGAAACTTTCTCATTTTCAGAAGTAATGCTTTGCCTAGTAGTCCTAATTGTGAGTCCATTTGTTTTCCAAGTTTCTCTTATTTTTTTTAATGGACAGACTGAGAAAGAGATCAATGACAATGCACCCACCTTGATCAATGCTTTTGAGCTGATTGGAATGTCAAGCAGCCTAGATCTCTCTGGTTTTTTTGAAAAAGAGGTAAATTTTTTGTCCTTATTTTCTCATTTGCAAAGATACAAGTGTTGTGTTGAAAGCTCAATGCTATACACAAATTTGACATTGAAACACTATGGACTGAAGGAATTTACCTAAATCAGCTGAGAAATATTGAAGCCGTCTTTAACTGAGTCATTGACTTTATGTTCTGATAAATTCAGTTTTATTGGGCTTATAAGATCAAGTATAGGTTACATTGTGTAAGTCAATTTTTATTAGGTATCTAGATTTTGGTCTTTGAATACTGTACTCAGGTTATGGCATTCAACAGAGTCCTTCATTGATTATGCAGTTGTGATCACCAAGCTTTGCTTGTTTTACTTGAGCATTAGAAATGTTGATTTCTTTTGGTTATTCAGGAGATGGGTCCTGGACCAATTGGTACAATATTTATTAGGTTCATGGAAGCAAAATAAAACAAATTTTCCCTGTATGTTCTTGAAATAGATTCCAAAAAAGGCTATCCACATATTTCTATATCTATAAACACAAATTTTCGCATTTTTTTATTCTCCTGTTTCTTGGTATTGGCATTTTTTATGGCACTGAAGGAATTTCCTCTCATATGGGTTCATTCCTCTGCGGGTGTTTCAGGATGCCTCAGAGAGGAAGATCAGATTCACGTCAAATTATTCAGCAAAAGATCTGCTTGAGAAGATTGAGGACATTGTTATCCAAATGGGATTTCGTGTCCGGAAAAAGAATGGCAAGGTAAAACTAGAACTTGAAAGTTTGAAACACCCAAGAGTTGCTCACCATGTTACGAGTTTCTCATGTTTGTTTTCTAATGTATAATGGAGTTCTCAATAGGCATTTTGATCACAATATTCAAGTCTTAACATACAAATTACCATGCTTTGAAATTGTTGGTCGTATTCCCAGTTAAAAGCTGTGCAGACACGCAAGGATTTGAAGAGCCCTTGTTCCCTTTCAGTGGCGACCGAAGTAATTTTCCCTCCAAATGAGAAATTTTATCCTCTTTAACCGCTATTTGGTTCACATTAATGGAGGGCTCTCCTCACTCTCCTTGATAAAGTGCTGATTATCACTTTCATATCACAGGTTTTTGAACTAAACCCGTCGTTGTATGTGGTCGAATTAAGGAAATCATATGGTGACCCAGCACTCTACCGACAGGTAGACTATTTCTCGCCCTCTTTGTGATAGTCAATTGGTCTAGTTGGTGCAGCACCTTACCACCAACCACAGCATGGACCCCCAGCCTTCCCCACCGCCAATCCCCCATCCCCCTCTGTCCTGGTTCAATGATTTACTGATTGGCAGCAATGTTGTCAGAGAATCGATTTCAGATCTTAGTCGATTTTCAAAGAGATTAAGAGATTGGTCGATTCAAACTCGAATGGAATCAAGCTGAATTGGTCAATATTATTATTTTTAATTAAAAATCATATAAATTTTTTAAAAAATTTAAAAAGGGACAGTTCAACCTCGATTTGGCCTGAATCAGGCCAACTGTTAGAGGTGAATCTGCTGATTTGATGTGAATTGGTTGATTCAAGCTTATTCACGATGATTCTGACAACATTGATTGGCAGGATCTCTCTAGAAACGGATGTCTGGTAGGGCAGTGGCCATGCTAAAAAAACCAATCTATCAATGGAATGATATGCTGATTTCATTAAAAATTGTTGGCATTTTGTGTTAATTCATGATATGTTGATTGACTTGGTTCACATGGCATGACACAGTGATTTTAAAAAGCATAAAGGCAGATGCCCAACCATTTTTCATTTAACATCTGTATTGAAAGATTGCCAGATCTTTTACAAACAACTTGTGGATGTGTGCAGTTGTGCACAAAGCTATCAAATGATCTGGGGATGAGCGGAAGCCCACAGCTCTTCACTACGCTTGCTTGTTAAAAGAGGAGTGGATGACAACCAGTTCCCTGAGATGATTATAGATTTTGTCTTCATGTAAATATTATTCCTCAACCCCCCCCCCCCCCCCCCCCCCGGTGTAGAACTTCACAAGAAATAATTATGTTTAAAATCGATGAGTCCTATTATGTAATTTTTGTGTATGCTTCGTGACGGGAGAGCAACATCAGACTTTAGATTAACAAGCTGTTGGTGAAAGTTTTTTTTCCTGTTTTGCTAGGCTAAATAAAAAACCTCTCTGCACATTGGCAGAAGTTGCAGTTGGTGTGGAGAATTAAGCTTTCATGGTAAAGGCTATGTGGGGTAGCCCAATTGCTGGGCTATCTCTGAAGAGTATTAGATACCCAAGCTGTGGATAATCCTAGTGAGATTTGAACCAGAGACCCATGGGTTATGACAGTTTGACCTCACCATTCAGCTTTTTATTGGATCGCAATTGCTGTTGTAACAGGCTGACCTTGTAGGCGCTGTTAGGCACGTGAGTGGAAGAGGACACTTGGTGTCATGACAATTGATATCAAAGCACAAAGATTCATGGTGAAGTTGTTGATGATTAAGTAGCATATCGTGTGCTCTTTGTGTGATGAGGCAGGTATTGTTTACGAAGTCTGCAATGTTGAAGTGAAGGTTGTTTCTGGTATAGGTTTGGTTTTAGAATTGCTGGCTTGGTGGGTTGCTATCGATGGCTGAGTAAGTACAATGGCTGCACGTGTGGTGTGTGTGAGAATTTGATGAGTGTTTTCAAGATAAAAAATGAAAAGACATGTATCTTCAACTGTGCTTGCGGAGGAGCATCAAATCGACACTTTGCTTGGGGTACTTGACATCACATGTTGGGTCATGTCGTTGAGGTGCGGATGTTGTGGTGCCAGCGTAGAGTCTTGAGCAGTCAACTCCTGTGTTAGGGACTTGCACTTGCTAAGATGTGATGGAGTACCTAAGGCTAAGAAGAGCTTTTGTTGGAGTTCAGTTGTTGGGCAGAGCAAACTGTGACACTCCGTTTGTTGCACTCTGGTGATGGTTGAGGGACTTCGGGTGGAAGTGGTCAGTCATGCTTTCTTTGAAGCATTGGTTGAGGTAGTCTTGGAGTGTCCAAGACAGTTGAGGGCTAAGTAATGGAGCTCGCGAATACGACAAAGTCTCTTGTTGGCTTCTTTCTATCGGTATGACATTGGTAGTCGCGAGAATTTGGAGGAACAACTTAAGTCGTGGGCGAACAGGCGGTGCCCAAGTAAGATAATATTGCCCTATGTAATGGGGCGTAGATACATTAGACCCAGTAGGAGGGGGCCTGAGATAGGAAGAAGGCTCGAGCGTTCGAGTTGGATTGAGAGTTTTAAGATGCTAAGTATGAGGAAAACCAAAGTTAAGTCTAAGAGTTTGACAAAAGATGTGAAACTCCTCCACATGGTTCAAACTTTGACAGGACGTCGAAGAGTTGGGTGGAGGAGAGCATTGCAGACTAGCTTTGTAACTTAACTAAGCGTGTGCGTGAAGGTGCAACTAGTAACCATTTCCTAAAGGTTGAGCGGGTAAAACTATATATAGCTCTAGAGTCAAACAACACATATGCTAAAATACTAGAAATAGAGAATGTACCTTCAACCACTTCAGAGCTGACAAGAGCTTCTTCAAAAGTCTGGGGTTGTACTATTTCTCCAGTCAAGCTGTGGGCAATCGTTGACATAGTGATTCATCTATTAACAGTTGAAGCACTTGTCATTCATTAAGTCGCACCTGCCTTCGTGCCTCTGAAGACTACAAGTCCTACACGAATTGTCCGAGTGACCCGACTTATGAGTTTTCTGCTTCTTAGCTTGTTGGCCTCCCGAATTCTTGATTTGCTTACCCTAGGTCTGACCATTGGGATGACCTTCGTAGTGCCTCTTGTGCTTTCTATAGAACTTCCTTTTATACTAAAACTTTATTTGAGAGGACTAAGCCACATCGTTGCCATTGTGTTTGACCTTCTCTTCAGTCTTGGGATTTTCATTTTCTTGGGATTTCTCCTTCATCCTTAACTCCCAAAATTCATACCATGAAGCATAGTCTATGAGCCGACTGTATTTCTTTATTTGTTGTAACCCTACCAACCTCAGAATCTTGGGTCTCAAGCTCCTCTCAAAGTGTTTGCACTTTTCTTTCTCGTTCGCCACTAAAGACTTGGCGAAATGGAAAAGAGATTTAAATCGGGTCGTATACTAGGCTACATCCATGTCCCATTGCTTAAACTTCCTAAATTCTTTCTCTTTCTCCACCCTCTGACACTTTGGAAAGAATTTCCTATAAAAATCCTCACGAAGGTAGACCAAGGCAAATAAGTGCCTTGCTCTAGAGTGTCTCGGATGATCATCCTCCCCTAGTGTTCTACACCGCTAGTCAAGTTTGACACCGCTATCCCTACCCTCTGATCCTTCGGACACTAAATGGTATCTAAAGTTTTTTCTACTTGCATGAGCCAATTCTCTATTGCGACGCCATCAGGAGTGCCATCAAAAATTGGATGTTGCATATTCTTAAACCTTTCAGCCCAAGAGGTGATCCCTAAAATGATCGTTTGAGGCTGTCTTTCTTAAGCTCGGGTGATCTGCAAGAGCTCGTACAGGATACGACTTGTAGTATACTCAGGAGGTATCCTCATGCTTTCTCCTCCTGAGTTTCTCATTGGCGATCCTTATGAGATCTCCATACTCTTTTCTCCACTACCACGTGGAGCTTGCCTCTCAGAGGTACAGAAAGATGAGGGCATTCTCTAAATTGGTGCACCTCCCGAGGTGTGAGATGATAAAGGCGTCCTCCGAGATGGTCCACCAATGTGCTCTCCATCACCAATTATTGTATCAGGTTGCCCCATATCTCGTATGATGGCTACAATGTTCTTAGACAGATAGGGCGTTCCCTTACAAGTAGCCATATATGTTGCATTGAAATTATCACGTAATGGACTTATCATTATTAAGTCAGTTATATTCAGACGAAATTTCATCATATGCATGCAATTATGAAACTCATTTAGTCAAAAACATTTTATTTTATTTATAGTTTGGTATGAGTGAGTGTTTGATTGAGAGAGTTAAGGAAGAAATTTAAAACATACAAACCTTGTGTGGTGTGTCGAAAATAGAACTCAGACGAAGGGCTTAGAACTCACTACAATTGTAAGTTAAAATCATTATTTGATTACAATATTCTTTACTAAGTTGTAGACTCACCTTTTATATAATTACAATTATAGGTTTTAAGCACACTAGTGCAGGCAAGACGTGATCAACTACTCCGACTTTGAAGTAAAATACTTAGTTTATTTCTTGTCATTGGATACTCATGTAATCATTATTTTCGCATGTTATGAAGAATTTTGTTAAAAAAATTGAGTTTATTATAAAAAAAAATTAGTCATGTTTTCTCTGTGTGAACTCTATATATTTTTTCTCTGGAAAGTAATACCAACCAGACTTGGACTCTTGAGGTCCCAAACCAGGGTGTTATATAAGGGTTCCAGATGACATCCTCTTGGCACCAACAAGGAGTACAAGACTCTCTCTTGTTGGGTCAGTCCAATACCCTCTATGAGCTTAGCATAAAACACATGTCGGTTCAAGTATCCAGCTCTGCCATATTCACAATGGATTTGGTGTACAAACCATTATCCAAGAGTAGCGTTAACTCTTCTTTTAGCCTGTGAAGGAAAACTGCTATGTCAAGATCGGCTGCAACAACTGGGATACTGCTTAGTAAACCGTTGTTATCTCTGTAGCATTCAGGAAGAGTCAACCTCTCACTTGTTCATTTCTTGCTTTGTTGCTAAAAGATCTTGGTCTCTAATATGCAGTATGTTTGGAACTTGGTGTGTACCATATGGATCCATAGTAGAAGCGATAGGGAAGATGTCACCAACCTTCGAAACTATTTCATCGAGCCTGGCTGGTAGCCTTTCAAATTAATATTTGAAATTGTGGGGAATACGTAACCAAATCATCTTTGAAGACATGTGTTGGACAAAAATACAGATTCAAAAGTCTTGTTTTTCTACAACGAGGGAGCACACATTGATAATATGTAAGGATCTTAATCATGCGATAGTGTGAAGATGGCTTTATGTTGTACAATGGCATCCCTTACCTGCACAATGGACAAAGATTAATATCTTCAGTATCTATTATTGGGTTCATCCCTATCCCTCATTAATGATGTGGGGAAGTGAAATAGCCACCCACTACTTCCCATTAATGCAGGAGAAGTTGAAGGGTCAGCCCTATCTCTCATTAATAATGTGGGGAAGTGGAATAGCCACCCACTACTTCCCATTAATGCAGAAGAAGTTGAAGGGTCAAAACCCCTTCGATTTCTGGAATGAGTCTAGAAGGCTCACATCTAAAAGGCTCTATGTCATCTATAAATAGGGGTGCAAAGGTTGTGTGCTAGGTGTAGAAGAGTAGAGTATTGTGAGCAAAGTGGCTGTGTGCAGCATGCAGAGAGAGAGAGGAGAGAAGAAGATGAAGGAAGAAGGTTCATCACCACATATTGATCCTCAAAGAGAGGTGTTGGTTGTGGTGTGGGTTTTAACTCGGGTTGTGCACCCGAGAGGTAATCTTGTATCCATCTCTTTCTGTGATTCCTTTGTTGTTATTCTCTTTAGCTTTGGGCAAGCTATTAGACGTTGTACTCTATACATTATACTCTCTACTCTTATTATAGTGGATTATTCTCTCTGTGCCCCATGGATGTAGGTCGTGTTGACCGAACCACGTAAACCCTTCTGTTGTGATTTGATTGTGCCTTTGTTAGATCTTATATTGCTTCCGCATGAATTTTTGTTATCTTCATTTATTTATAAGTGGTATTAGAGCTAGTTCATGAAAAGTCATGTCTTCTAAGTCAGTTAGCTTCAAGTTTGAGGTGGAGAGGTTTGATGGCAAAGAAAACTTTTCCTTATGGCAAAGAAGGGTGAAGGCTCTACTTGCACAACAAGGGTTGCACAAGGCCCTTGTCGGGAAGGCAAATAAGTCAGAGACCATGACAAATGATGAATGAGATGATCTTGACTTGAGGGCCGCTAGTGTGATTAAATTGTGGCTATCAGATGAAGTCATGTGTAATATAATGGAAGAGAAGACAGCGGCGGGATTGTAGTTGCGTTTAAAGAGCCTTTATATGACCAAGAATTTGTCCAACAAGTTACACCTTAAAAAACAACTTTATGGTCTTCGTATGAAGGAAGGTACTTCCATTCTTGACCATCTTAGTGTGTTTAATAAGATTATTGTTGGTCTGTTTAATTTGAATGTTAAACTTGAAGATGAGGATAAAGCTTTTTTGTTACTAACCTCATTGTCTACATCCTATGAGCATCTTGTGACAACCATAATTTATGGAAAAGAAACATTTGATATAGAAGAGATCACAGGTACACTCATTTTAAATGAAATTAGGAGAAGATCATCACCAAATGAGGATTCTAGTGATGGATTGATAGTGAGTTCATCCAAAGGCAAGGGTCGGTCAAAGGACAGAAAAAATGACCGCAGATATAGGAGCAAGTCTAGGTCAAGGAAGGACATCACTTGCTACAATTGTGGAAAGAAATGACACTTCCAGAATTAGTGCAAAGAGCCAAAGAAAAATCAGAAAAAAAGAAAATAGACAGAATCATCAGAAACCAAAGAAGATATCGCAACCACAGTTGAAGGTGAGCTTGTGGTTTTGTCTACTACTAATGATCCATGTATCTGTGTGTGCCAGGATATAGATTGGGTCATAGACACAGGAGCCTCGTACCATGCCACACCATGGAGAGAGAGTATTTCAGTACATACAGGACCAATAATTTTGGTGTTGTCCGAATGAAAAACACAGAAACATAAAAAGAAATATGGGGATTTGAGGTATTCATCTCCAGACCAATCTTGGGTACATGTTGGTGCTCAAGGATGTCAGGCATACTCTAGACTTAAGGTTGAATTTGCTTTCAGTAGGAAAGCTTGATGAAGAGGGCAACAACAGTGTTTTCAGCCAAAGACAGTGAAAACTTAGCAACAGGTCATTGGTTTAGGCTAGAGGAAAGAGGTGTTGTACTCTTTATAAGATGCAAGACAAGGTATGCAAGAGACAATTAAATACAACTGATGACTCTTCTATTGATTTGTGGCACAGTCGATTAGGCCACATGAGTGAGAAGAGCTTGCAGATTCTTGTTAAGGGGGAGCAACTTCCAGAGTTAAAAGGTACACATCTAAACTCGTGTGTTCATTGCTTAGCTGGTAAACAACATAGAGTATATTTTGTTAGAAATGTCTTTCATAGAAAATCTCACATTCTGGAGTGAGTTTATATTGATGTTTGTGGTCCTTTGAGAACAAAAACTATTAATGGTTTTAGTGATGTGAAAACTTTCAGTGGTGCATTTTATTTTGTTACTTTTATAGATGACTTCTCCAGGAAAGTTTGTGCATACCCTTTGAAAACCAAGGATCAGGTTCTTGATATATTCAAACAATTTCATGCTATCGTTGAGAGGAAAATAGGAAAACAACTGAAATGCATCTGGTCAGATAATGGTGGCGAGTACACAGGTTCATTCCATGAATATTATAAAATTTATGGAATTCGCCATGAGTTAACAGTTCCAGGTACCCCTCAACACAATGCAGTTGCAGAAAGGATGAACCGTACAATTGCAGAAAGAATTAGGTGTATGCTTGCGCAGTCCAAGCTACCAAAGAAATTCTGGGGTGAGGCTTTAAGGACAACAATTGATGTAATCAACTTGTCTTCTGCTCATGCCTTAGCAAATAATGTTGTAAATATGACGTGGTCAGAAAAGGATGTGTTCTACAAGCACCTGGGGGTATTTGAATGTAGGGCATTTGCACATATCTCTAAGGAGGAGAGGTTCAAGCTTGATGATAAGACGAGGCAATGCATTTTTCTAGGATATGGTGATGCTGAATTTGACTACAGGCTATGAGATCTAGAGAAGAAGAAGGTATTCAAATCCAAAGACGTGATATTCTTTGAAGACCAGACACTTGAAGATATCAAGAAAGATGTGCCAATTCAGACTTCTGCAGGTGGATCTATCCACTTGGATCCAGTAATTCCTCCAGTGGCACAAGTTGAAGGAAGAGCAGTGCAGGAAGATGATGCAGATGCTGATGTTAATTTACCTGCAGGCCATGTTGAGCAGAAAGAAGTTGGAGAACAACCTCCTCCAGAACCTCAGCTAAGAAGATCTTCCAGAGAGTAACAACCTTTCAGAAGATATTCTCCACATGAGTATGTGATGCTTACTGATGTAGGTGAACCAGAGAGTTACCAAGAAGCACAAGAGTGTGAGCAGAAAGAGCAGTGACTAATAGCTATGCATGATGGGATAGATGCATTGCAGAAGAACCACACTTATGACTTGATGAAACTACCAGAAGGTAGAAAGACCTTGAAGAACAAGTGGGTTTTCAGGTTGAAGACTCAAGAACAATGTTCTCAACCAAAGTACAAAACCAGATTGGTTGTGAAAGACCTTGGTCAAAAGCAAGGTATTGACATTAAAGAGATTTTCTCTCCTGTTGTTAAAATGTCTTCTATTCGTGTTGCTCTAGGTATTGTTGTTAGCCTGGACTTGGAGATTGAGTAGCTAGATGTGAAGATTGCTTTCCTCCATGGTGATTTGGAGGATGAGATATACATGGAGCAACTAGAAGGCTTCAAAGTCAAAGGCTCAAGAAGAAACTGAGTAAGACCTTTGCAATGAAAGACATGGGGCCAACAAAAGAAACATTGGGCATGTAGATCTCTCGTGATAGAAAAACCAAGAAGATATGGTTATCACAGGAGAAGTACATCGAGAAGGCATTGGACAGGTTCAGTATGAACAATGCAAAGCCAGTTGGTTCTCATTTTGCATGTCACTTTAAGCTGAACTCAGAGCAGAGTCCATCAAGCGACGAGGAGAAGAAGAAAATGAAGAAAGTTTCTTATGCTTCAGCAATCGGAAGCTTGATGTACGCGATGCTATGTACGAGACCAGACATCACATACGCAGTAGGTGTTGCTAACCGATTTCTTGCAAATCCAGAAAAAGAGTATTGGACAGCAGTAAAGTGGATCTTTAGATATCTTAGAGAGAGCTCCAAAGTTTGTTTAAGCTTTGAGGGTGGACCACCTGTCTTGACAGGTTACACATATGCAAATATGGCTGGAGATATTGATACAAGGAAGTCCACACCAGGTTTTGTACTCACTTTTGCAGGGGGAGCTGTATCATGGCAGTAAAAATTGCAAAGGTGTATTGCTTTGTCTACTAATGAGGCAGAGTATATTTCTCTTATAGAAGCTTGCAAAGAGATACTATGGATGAAAAGATTCTTGAAGGAGTTGGGTTTAGAGCAAGACAAGTACTTGGTGTACTGCGACAGTCAGAGTGTCATTCATCTCGCCAAGAATCTGAGTTTTCACTCAAAGTCAAAGCATATAGATATCAGGTACCATTGGATCCAAGATGTGTTCGAGAAAAATTTACTTCATCATGCAAAGATCTTCACAAATGATAATGGTGCAGATATGCTGACAAAGGCCTTATCGATGAAAAAACAATATACATGTCAACAGCTGGCCGACATGGACTCCAGTTGATTAGTTGAATTGGAGTATCCCCTTAAGCTAGAGGGGGAGATTGTTGGGTCCATCCCTATCCATCATTAATGATGTAGGGAAGTGGAATAATCACCCACTACTTTTCATTAATGTAGGAGAAGTTGAAGGGTCAGCCTTATCCCTCATTAATGATGTGGGGAAGTGGAATAGTCACCTACTACTTCCCATTAATGCAGAAGAAGTTGAAGGGCCAAAACCCCTTCGATTTCTGGAATGAGTCTAGAAGGCTCACATCTAGAAGACTCTATGCCATCTATAAATAGGGGTGCAGAGGCTGTGTGCTGGGTGTAGAAGAGCAGAATGACTGTGTGTAGCGTGTAGAGAGAGAAGTAAGAGAGAGAGAATGAAGAGAAGAAAATGAAGGAAGAAGGTTCGTCACCACGCATTGATCTTCAGAGAGAGGTGTTAGTTGTGATGTGAGTTTTGACTCGGGTTGTGCACCCGAGAGGTAATCTTGTATCCATCTCTTCCTGTGATTCTTTTTTGTTATTCTCTTTAGCTTTGGGCAAGTTATTGGATGTTGTACTCTCTACTCTTATTATAGTGGATTATTTTCTCTGTACCCCGTGGATGTAGGTCGTATTGACCGAACCATGTAAACCCTTGTATTGTGATTTGATTGTACTTTTGTTAGTTTCTATATTGCTTCAACGCAAATTTTTGTTATCTTCATTTCTCTACATCTATCGCAAGAGATGGCATACAGGATTTGTGATTTGAGAGGCGCATGATCGACTTCTAAAGGCAGGGTAAAACATTGATGAATCTCCTCTTGCTGATTGAGATTATTAGTGTTAGATAAGAATTATCAGCACCATCACTGTATCATTAAAGCATCATCTTGGAAACATCTCGGCGAGACTCTGTTATAAGAGTGAATCAATGTTTGGAGGGCAGGAGTTCTGCAAATGGAGTCCTGGAACAACTCACTCAAAGCTTGCTTCAATTTAATAGGGTTGTGGTTAGGTTTGTACCTAAAGTATTTAAACATCTTGCAAGTGCTATCATGGCTACAACGAGTAATGACGTTCCAGTATGAATTCTGAGTGGATTTTGTTGATGTAAATATGTAAATTTCTATTTCTTTTTTCTGGTTTATTATCCACGTAGGATGCTCACCAAAAGGGCCACCTCGGCCAGGTTCGTCGTCATAAAAGAATAATAATAAAAAGAATTAATCAAGCCACAATGCCAATCAGACAAAACTCGTGGTATGTAGCGATTAAAAAACATTTGTACTGATTTTGGAGATAGCCTTCTTAATGTTTCATCTCTCCTTGTTTTATTTTCACGGGTAACGATTGTTTGATCCAGTGTTGTCAGTATCGGTATCGGCCCTGTATCGTTTGGCCAATGATTCATGTGAATCAGCCAAGTGAGTCGTTTTGAATGGGGTAAAAAATAATTAAAAATATTAGGTGTCAATCAGAACATACATGATATGTGTTAAAGCTATTAAATAATATTTAAAAATAATTTAAGTATTTTATATATTTATTAAAAATAGCGGATTTAAGGGTGATGCGTATCGATTTTCTGTCGATATGATAGTATCGGCTGATACACGGGATCCTGACAACATTGGTTTGATCAGCTTTACGTTTTCATGTAAGATATCTCAGTCGAAGGACAAAGGACAGGGCATCAGGTGAAATCACATTGCACACTTTAGTGTGCTGCAAAAAACAATAGACCGAACTTAGGCTGCACCTGCACGCCAATAAGGTAAAACTCATGGTATTTTGGGATTAAAAAACGTTTGTGGTGATTTTGGAGAAAGCCTTGCTAACATCATTGAACACTCAAGCCTCAAGACTTATGTTCGAACTCGGAATAGATAATGATTTCCTCACCAGCATTACGTTATATTCTTTTGTGTTGATTTATGAACTTATTCAAATGAAAGAGACCCAGTCTTGTTGGATATTGGATTAGTTTGGATCCTGATATGAAAGAACAAAAGCAACTTATCTGTCTAAGACTTGAACTGGTCCCTATGGATAAGAAAGAATTTTTGGGTGGTCCTGGTTCAGTCATGCGGTCCAGCTTGATCATCGCCCCACTTCCAACGATTACTCGAAGAGAGAGAGAGAGAGAGAGAGAGAGGCTGAACTGCTGACTGAGCAATTGTCCCACCACAGTCCCACTACTAAGGCCTGCTGTTGCTAGGGCTGGTAAAACGAGGTGCTTGAAGTGTTCAAGCTTGGCTCATTCTTGTGGATGAGGTAAAATGAGTCAAGTTTAAGCGGATTTGTTTATAGAAAAATGCATTGTTTTATAGCTGTAAGAAATAAGATTAGAAAAAATACATGTAAAATATCTAAAATACATTCAAACCTGATTTGAGATAATGATACCAGGTCCGGACTTGAGTCTAATTGGGCCTACCATTAGAGAAACCATATAAGGATTACATGAACCAGACCTAGACTATACCTAGTCAAATAATATTTTTTATCATTTTGTATTGAAAAAATTCAAATCTTTATTGGAACTCGAGAGTCTGGCTCGAGTTTGGTATGGTATGAAATTTTACAAACCATACCCAGCTCCATATGTTAATGGGACCCCCTTAAGGTCTGACCCAGATTCTAATCGAGCCTTCTTATTTATCACTGACTCTACAAGGTTTGGTATGGGTCGGGTTCAGGTCTAACCTGACCCATTGACAAAGCCAACGTCACGTCCTGTTATGTTGACACGTGGCAGCACTCAGCCCGTTCACCCTTAACAGAGAAACTACACCTAGTCATCCCCAAATAGTACGGTGAAAACTTTAGCACGTGCTATTCCTTAAAAAACAAAAAAAAAAAACTATTCATTTTGGACACGTTGGCTCCAAAATGAATTTTCCATTTGTAATACGCAGCAAGGATCATGTTCTCCTAGTTTTTCTCAAATTTTTTTTCCTGGTTTGAAACGTTAGAAAAGTTAAATTTCTTGTTTCCTACTATTTTCTCACTTTCAAACGTGCTCTAACTTATGGCGCGATTTTCTTTTGCAGTAAAATTCCTGATAACGCATATACGCCTCGGTAGAGTGAGCAACCGCTACCGGGGGCAAATCCGTCATATTATGATAGCCTGATGCAGAAAAGTTGCAGTTGGATAATAACGCCGACGCTGAAATTAAGCGGAAGTTTTAAAACCCCAAACAACGTTCTGGAAATCCCTCTCTCTCTCTAGAATTCAGGTGGATGAATGAGGAATGGCGAATCTGGGTCTCCATTTGTGTGCATGGGTTGGTTAGTTGGTTGGTGTGAGGCGTGAGATGTGTGTGTGTGAGAGAGAGAGATAGAGAGAGAGAGGTGTGGAGATGGCTGCGAGGAAGGTGGAGTCGTTCTCGAAGGAGCTGATCGAGGAGGCGAGGAGGTGGAGCATGATGAAGCAGACAGGTGTCAGCCTCAAGTACATGATGGACTTCGGATCGACGCCGTCGGAGCGCAACTTCCTGCTGTCCGCGCAGTTCCTGCACAAGGAGCTCCCCATCAGGATCGCCCACCGCGCCGTCGAGCTCGAGTCCCTCCCCTTCGGCCTCTCTGACAAGCCCGCCGTCCTCAAGGCCTCTTTCCCTATCCCCTCTTTTCCTTCTCTTTCTGGTGGTGTTTTTTTTTTCGAGTTTTCGGTGGATTCTTTGGAGTTTTTACTTTTTTTTTTTTTTTTGATTTTTTGGTTGTTTTTTTTCGTGCTTTAATGTTACTGTATTCATGCGCTCCTTTTTCAGAATCGACGGTCATGCTCTGCTTTTCTCTTTCTTGTCTGTGAGAGTTTTAGATTGATGGGAAGAACGGGGTTCCCGTTGCTTTCAATGATGGTGCTATTGGAGATGTTCCTTTCTTTGGTTTTATTTTTGGCATTTTTTTAATCCCCAAGTGGTGAATATAGAAAAATAATTGTCCTTGTGGTATGTAATTTCAGTTTGTTTTTGCCATCGTCAATCTTATCATCGTCATCTTTGTGGTTGTCCTTATGTCATCAGCATTACCATTATTTTATTGTGATTTGAGTAGAAAAGCTTCAAAGCTGACCAAAAATAAACGCAATCAGTAATGCAACAACTATGAGCACAGTTTGGATGGTCCATAGAGTGGGGTTGGTTTGTAGGAGAAATGGGCGTGTTGCTTGACTTCTTTTATCGCCTTGTCGATCTTTTCGCCATCAGTCCTTATCCCCATAAGTAACTAATCAAATGCAGACGACTTTGGCATGATATTAGTTGCCTCCTTGATTTGTGCCCAAGACTTAGATTTCCTCTCATTTGACTCATCATTCATTTTTACTTCAAGTAAATTTTCTTGGATAGGCTGCTTGATTGGTTTTCCTTTTCTATCTGTCCTTTCTTCCACCTTTCCTGATTTTGCTTAATCAGATTCCGACTCCTGCCTGCCGGGTTTCGACCTCATGTCCATGAAGGACCCAGATCATCTTGATCAGAAGATCAGTTCTTCAACCAACGGGGGCTCTGCTTGTCTGGTAGGAGCAGCTAGTGGACGTCACCTTGTGTTGGGACGTTGCAGGTTAAAAAACCAATGGTATAGTTGTATAACTGGTAGGGGTCTGCCTAACCCCAGTTTGCCTTTCAAAAAAAAAAAAAGATCAATTCTTCAATGACCACCATAGGCGTCTCCTGGCTTGTACTCGGCGTGATTCCTTCGGAAGAATCGGGCCATTCAGTTTATTATTGACCAAGTGATTGGATTCATCCCCATTTCAATCCGTCACCCAATTGCATGTGGGTCCTGTTCCCATCACTAATTGGCTAATATGTATTTTTTATTGCTTCCGCTGCATCTACTGTGGTACTATTGGTACTAATATCAAATTCTAGCTTCTGTTACTACTGCTACTGCAAATTTGAAAAAATTTTGCTTGTGACCTGCCAGATTAATGATCAAATCTAATTCCAAGTATAAATCTAAAAGAATAAGCATGCTCAATTCTTTCCTATGCCCATACCAACTACTGGACTGCATTGCTTGAGTTCATTTGGCCGTGAATTTTCAGCTTCTGCTCTGCTTACTGTACTTATGCAATGATCGTTGGGGTGATAGAGGACATCATTTTTGTTTAGGTACTATTTTGATTTTCTTTTTCAGAAATTTAAATTCTTGGTTGTGCCCATTTCTTTTGTGATCATCATTTGTTGCAGAAAATTGCAGCAGTGTGGAGCCAGTAGGGGTTAATAAGTTTATTATGCTGAATATTTTGGTTGCTAATTTTCATATTGACATTCTAGATTATATGATTCTTCATTGAACAATCCTTAGTTTTAACAGAATTTACAAGTAAGTTTCAGCTTTGTCCGCGTTTGAACTAGCAGGTTTTGAGTTATGCGATTTAAATATGTGGTTCTTTTTATCATAGTTTGTGTACATTGTTTGTTATTTTTGGATGTGGTCCCTGATCCTTCGCTTGTTCTATGAAAGATGATTTTCAAGCTTTACACATGTCATCAAAATAGATTCTTTCTTTATCCAGCTAGACTGCTTTCATTGATGAGGAATTCAGGGATCCAGTGTCTATCATCTATAATTGATATTATATACAACAACAACAACTACGCCTTCATCCCAAAACAATTGGGGTCGGTGATATGAACCAACAAAGAAAATCATTATGGGTCTTCCACATGAATCCTTTTCCTCCAATCATTTCTATCCAACGCCATGTCCTCGGTGAGGTTCAAAGCATTCATATCCTTTCCTATCATCTCCATCCAAGTCTTCCTAGGCCTACCCCGACCTCTTTTAACTAATATATTTTCCCATTTCTCCAACCTTCTAACTGGAGCATCATTAGGCCTTCGCCGAATATGTCCAAACCACCGTAAACGATTCTCTCGCATCTTATTTTCAATGGGTGCAACGCCTACCTTCTTACGTATCTCTTCGTTCCGAATCTTATCTTTTATTGTATTTCCACACATCCATCTAAGCATCCGCATCTCAGCTACACTCATTTTTTGAATATGATGTCTCTTGGCAGCCCAACATTCCGTACCATATAGTAAAGCGGGTCTAATAGTCGTCCTATAAAACTTTCCCTTCAACCGCAATGGCATTCTACGATCGCACAGCACTCCAGTAGCACTTTTCCATTTCATCCACCCAACCTTTATCCTATGATTTACATCTCCATCAATTTCTCCATACTTTTGAATGATGGATCCCAAATATTTGAAATAATCATTTACCGGTATATCTTGCTCACCAAGCTTCACTACACTCCCATCACTACTTCGTTGCTTACTAAACCGACATTCCATATATTCAGTCTTACTCTTACTCAACTTAAAACCTCTAGCTTCCAATGTCTGTCTTCATAATTCTAACTTAGCATTAACCCCAGCTCTAGACTCATCAATCAAAACAATATCATCAGCAAACAACATACACCACGGTATATTTTCTTGAATTGATCTCGTAAGCTCATCCATCACTATCGCAAATAGGAAAGGGCTTAAAGCAGATCCTTGATGTAACCCAACCGTTATCGGAAAATTGGTTGTCACCCCTCCACAAGTGCGGATATTGGTTACTACTCCTTCATACATATCTTTAATTATACTAATGTACTTGAGAGAAACACCTTTCTTCATCATTGTCCACCAGAGAACGTCCCTAGGTACTCTATCGTATGCCTTCTCTAAATCAATAAAAACCATATGCAAATCTTTGTTCATCTCTCTATATCTTTCAATAAGTTGTCTAAGAAGATGTATAGCTTCCATAGTTGATCTTCCAGGCATAAAACCAAATTGATTCTCCGATATCATGACAACCTTCCTCAACCTAGACTCAATCACCCTCTCCCAAAGTTTCATAGTATGACTCATGAGTTTTATACTACGATAGTTTGTGCAATCTTGTATATCACCCTTATTCTTATATAAAGGCACCAAAGTACTCTTCCTCCACTCATTAGGCATCTTATTTGTTCGCCAAATCAAGTTAAAAAGATTTGTCAACCATTCTAAACCTTTCTCTCCCAAGCATTTCCAAGCCTCGATAGGTATACCATCTGGGCCAACTGCCCTTCTTGATTTCATTTTCTTCAAAGCCTCTGCAATTTCTTTCTTTTGAATCTTGCGCATGAAGTCACGATTTATCTCATGAAAAGGAATGGAGAAGTCTCCAAGATCTTGAGCATGACTATCATTAAATAGCTTATCAAAATAATCTTTCCATCTCTCCTTAATCTCTTCATCTTTGACTAAAACCCTTTGCGTTTCATCTTTGATACATCTAACCATACCCAGATCCCTCGATTTCCTATCTCTCATCTTTGCAAGCCTATAAATATTTTTCTCACCCTCTTTGGTATCCAACTTGTCATAAACCTCCTTATATACCTTATCCCTCGCGTTCCGAACTACTTTTTTAGCTTCCTTCTTTGCTATCATATACTTCTCTAAATTCTCATTATCACGATTTTTACTTAGATTTCTATAACACTCTCTTTTAACCTTAATAGCTAATTTGACATCCTCGTTTCACCACGATGTATCCTTACCTAGCGGTGCACCGCCTTTAGACTCACCCAATACCTCCTTAGCCACCTTTCTCATGCCACCCGCTATCTTATTCCACATAGATTTTGAATCCTCCTCGAGACACCAATCAACTTCCTTAACTACCCGCTCTACAAACATTTCTTGTTTAGCTTCTTTCAGTGCCCACCACTTAATTCTAGGATCTATCATATGTCTATCCCTTTTGCGGTATTGTCTAATTCTAAGATCTAAAATTAAGACTCTATGTTGTGTAGCTACACTTTCTCCCGGTATAACCTTACAATTGATGCAACAACCCCTATCTCTCTTTCTAAGTAGGAAAAAATCTATCTGACTCGTATTAACCCCACTTTTAAATGTTACTAGTTGAGACTCCCTCTTCCTAAACCAAGTGTTTGCTAAGATCATATCATAGGACAAACCAAAATCTAAAATCCTTTCTCCACTTTCGTTTCTTTCTCCTATACCATAGCCTCCATGAATACTCTCAAATTCATCCCTACTAATGCCTACATGCCCATTAAGGTCACCACCGATGAAAAGCCTTTCTCCATAAGATATCCCTTGTACTACTCCATCTAAATCTTCCCAAAATTGACGCTTAATGGAATCATCTAAACCTACTTGAGGTGCATAAACACTAATAATATTAATAATATTCGTACCTAATACTAATTTAATAAGTAAAATCCTATCACTCTTCCTACGGACCTCAACTACATTATATATAAACTCACGACTCATAACAATCCCTACTCCATTCCTATTCCTATTTATTCCTGTATACCAAATCTTATATCCCCAAGGTTCTATCACTTTTGCTTTCTCACCTACCCATTTGGTCTCTTGTAGACATAAAATATCAATCTTTCTCCTACACATAACAGCTACTAACTCTACCAACTTACCAGTTAAAGATCCTATGTTCCAAGTGGCTAACCTAATTTTATGGTCTTGGACTAACTTCTTTACCCCCACCCGTCCAACAATATCTTAAACATATTTGTTTGCTTGAATTTAGGTACTCTCTTTATGCACATTTCACATTATTTGTATTGTTTGAAATTGTAGTGTTGTGATTTTTCAGTTTTATTGCTTTTGTTGATGCAATTATAGGATTCTCTTCATGTTTTTTTTAAGAGAATATTGACTCTTAACAATGGGGATCTCTCTTTGGATCTTAGGTGAGAGACTGGTACTTAGATTCCTTTCGTGATCTTCGATCATTTCCAGGGATCAAGGATTCAAGTGATGAGTTGGCATTCACACATATGATAAATAAAATCAAAGTTAGGCATAACAATGTTGTTCCCACAATGGCCTTGGGTATTACACAACTGAAGAATGACTTGGGCCATAAGGTGGAGCCTGGTGACCTGCCAGAGATTCATCAGTTTCTTGATCGTTTTTACATGTCAAGAATTGGAATTCGTATGCTTATAGGTTGGTTTACTTTTTTCTCATTTTCCTGGAAAATGTGCAGTTTTTATCTTGGGTCAAAGACATTTATTCTGGATTTGTTCAAGAAGAGTAACAGATGCTAAACTTGCTTTATTGTTTAAGAAAATCTGACTTCACATAGAGCTTTGTGATGCTTGGACATTAATTTTGTCATTGTAAAATTCAGGGCAGCATGTGGCTCTTCATGAACCCAATCCGCCACCTGGCCATGTAGGTCAAATATGGATTAACACATCACCTATTGAGGTTGCAAAAAATGCTGTTGAGGATGCACGTAGCATTTGTTTAAGGGAATATGGAGGTGCACCAGAAGTTCAGATATATGGAGATCCCAATTTCACTTTCCCGTGAGTTGTTGCATTAATTTTTGGCATGATTTTCTTCCCTGTGATTGTTAGCTATAATTAGGCTCTGTTCTCATTAGTTGTTTTACTGTTCTAATAGCCAATGTGGGTGAGCCTCACTGGCATTCAACTCTATATCCAGTTATCACATCGTACTCTTTGCTTTTGTTAACTATATACAAATACGACTGAATGGGTGGAAAAAATGTGCCTTCTTCCATTGGATATTTTTTTTCTACTTTGACTGACACATACATATTGTATACATAGATACATGCATATAAATAAAGGGAAAATGTTGGCTACACGTGTGTTCCAAACCCATGAGTGAAAAGCTTCATTTTGTTTACTGTTTAAATTTTTTTAATAGATCTGACCCTTCAGTACATGTTTGGTTTAGTGGAAACCGGCCCTTAAATCATCTTTTGTTCAGAACATATTCCCAAAAAAATGGCCACATGTTGGAGTGATTTAAAATGAAGGCTCTCTCATGTTGAGCCATCAACTCAATATTTTCATCCTTGGCAAGGAACAAATAGCCCAAACTCTTCATCATCACCATCAAACTTTGTTTCATTTTCTTGAGGTTGGTTTTGTGGGTCTGTTTGTTATTTTCTTGTTAAACCCTGTGGCATTCACTCTCTTTGCCACCTTCCAAGTGATTATTGGACTTTTCTCATCTTCTAGCTCCTCCAACTTTTATAATGTTGTCCCTTGTACTGGTGCTGCTTTATGCCTCTGTAGTCTGTAGTGTTGTCATACATGCACAAACATCTAATTTTCTGCTTTATTAGTGCTACCATAAGCCACCTGTAATATAGTAATTTCTAATTGCATCCTTGTTTCTGTTATTGCACTGGACCAGTTTGATTGGTTTAGGAGATACACGACCTAAACTCCTGAGCATTTTGTGTTCATACCAGCCAGCCTTTTTGGGGTGAAATAAAGGTGGATTTTCTGGTCTTTATTGATGTCTACCAATGCAGTCTATCAATGCGTATTGCTCATGCATCAAATAGATAGTCCTCATCTTAGTCAAGCTCATCAAAATCCAAATCTTCATCCACTGTGTTGAGACGTATTTATAAGGGTCTTGTGGGTTTTCATATTAATTTCTATTTGGTATGGGTCTTTCTGTAATTTGGTGCTCATGGTTAATCTCTATTTAAGAAGAGATTAACCCTAATATGATAGAATGATTGTTTCTTCCTCTCTCTCTCTCTCTCTGTTTTGCTAGAAACCCTAGCTGACTGCAACATGGTATCAGAGCTGTACGTTCTTGGGAATGGGTGAAGAAGATCACATGAAGAAGATCGGGCGTAAAGGTGAGTGTGTGAAGGCAGATCGTCTGCAGAAGATTGGGTAAGTCTTTTCCTTTTTGGTACAGATCTGATAACAGATCTGTAGTATGACAAATGTCATAACTCAGATATGTAATCAGATCTACAAGTCGTGATGAATCCATGGGTTCCTGATTTGGTGAGTGGTATGGATGTTGCGAAGACGTCGTGAAGCAGACGCTGAACTTAAGGGTTTCGTTGGCAGCGTGAAGCACATTATTTTGTTAGATCTGGAACATGATCGGGTGACGCTGTGTAACAACGTGAACATCGATCAGCCTCTTCAGTAGGAATGCTGATCGGGAGTGTGTGGTGCGTGGTAGGAGCAAGGAGACACTGATTTTTTTTGACCCAAACTGCAGCCTGGATCGCGTGATGACCTGACTGTTTGGATTTGACTTCAGATCGTGTTGATGGTGGTAGTGTGGACGTCGAAGAAGTCTGTGGCATAGTGTTGATCAAATATGTCTTCAGAACAGATCTGTTAATGTAGTAGATCAGATCTGTAAGTGTCGTAAAACGTGGATGGAAGAAATCAGATAAGGCGGAGATCTGATTCTTTAGTTGATGTTGTTGACCATGGCTGATTCACGAAAAGGGAAGCAGAAAGCAGATGGGTTGTCAGATTATAAAGCATTCGCTAATTTCTTGGCTCAAGTGGCTAAACCAGATGCAGATTATTCCAATGATACTGTTACTCTTAGCAGGGTCGAATATGACGAGCTTCTAGCCTTTCGCCTATCTACTTCGAATTCTCCTGTGGCCAAGGTTGCGTACTCGGCAGGTGATGGCCTATTTGGCCAAGGTGGCAGGTGGATCATTGATTTAGGAGCATCTAGACACTTGTGTGGAAATTCGTGTAACTTTTTAAGTTTAAAACCTGTGCCTGATCATAAAGGCGTAATTCTTGCTGATGGGAGTTCTTCCCCAATTATAGGGCAGGGAAACATGTCAATTTCTCCTACTCTTCAATTGTCAAATGTTCTTCATGCTTCTTTTTTTTCACAAAATCTATTATCTGTCAGTCGAATGACAAAAGAGCTGAATTGTAGGGTGATTTTTTATCCTATGGGTTTCACTTTTCAGGACTTGCTGACGGGAAAGAGAATTGGTGGCGGCTATGAGGAAGGTGGTGTGTATTATCTACATCAACCAGTGGGTTCGGTCTATTCTGTTGTTACATCATCCTCAAGTCCTTTATTGTGGCATCATCGTCTGGGTCACCTTCCAGTGCAAAAACTTCATCGTGTCATTCCTCATATACCTCCTTCAGTTTTTTTTCAGTGTGAAACATGTCAATTGGGAAAACATTGCCGAAGCTCTTTTCCCTCTAGTTAGAGTCCGTTGAGTCAAAGATTGTTTGATATTCTTCATGTGGATGTATGGGGTCCGAGTAGGATTCCTAGTAGGACTCAATGTCGTTATTACTTGGTTATTGTTGATGACTTCTCAAGGTATCGTGGGTGTTCCTTTTAAAAGATCGGTCTCAAGGCCCTGTCATTTTCAAATCTTTAATCGCTGAAATAAAGACTCAATTTGACGTGTGTGTTAAAATTGTTCATATTGATAATGCTCTTGAGTTCAAATCCAAAGACTTGCTTCAATTCTATTCTGTTAATGGGATTCAACCTCAGTTTACATGTCTCCATACATCCCAGCAAAATGGTGTGGCTGAGAGGAAACATAGACAAATTCTTAATGTCGCTCGGTGCCTAATGATTCAATCCAATATGCCTGCATCATACTGGGGCGATACGGTTTTGACTGCCGGCTTTCTTATAAATCACATGCCTTCAAGTTCTGTAGAAGACCAAATCCCAATCCAAATTCTCCATCCAGAGGTTCTTCTCTTTCCTATCCCCCTTAAAGTTTTTGGATGTGCATGTTTTGTGCATAAGTTGGGTCCTGATCGAGATAAACTTGCTTCACAGTCTATTAAATGTGTTTTCCTTGGGTATCCTAAGAATAAAAAAGGATATCGTTGCTATGACCCTATATCCCATAAAGAGTATGTCAGTGCAGACGTTACCTTCTTTGAGTCTATTCCATATTTTTCGAGTACTACTCCAAGGTTACAGGAGAGTTATGGCAATGTCCTTCCTCTGCCAATTCCTCCTTTTCCTTTAGAGTCGTTTTCTCCACAGTCCTTAGCTCCATCCTCTGGTGAGTCTCGCTACTGAAACCCTCTTATAGTGTACACTCACAGGTTACCACCTACCTCCATGCCCCCATTATCTCCTTCTCCTGAGGTAAGCATCTCTGAGCATCCTGAAGTTTCTGCTCTTGATGATGAGGTTGCAAGAAACAAAGATGGCCTAGTTTTGTCACAAAGAAAGTATGTGTTGGATTTATTAAAAGAGACTGTAATGCTAGGAGCGAAGCCAACTAACGTTCCGATGGATCCCAAAACTCATATGTTTGATGAGAAGTCTGAATATGTGGATAGTGCTAGTTTTAGATCCTTGGTGGGTAAGTTGTTATATGTGATTGTTACTAGACCTGATATTTCATTAGCCGTAAGTAAAATCAGTTAGTTCATGGATAAACCTACCAAAGTTCACTGGGATGCAGCTATGATGGTTCTCAGGTACTTAAAGTCATCTCTTGGTAAAGGACTGTTGTTTAAACAAAATTCCTCCTTGGACATTGTTGCTTATACTGACGCAGATTATGCAGGGTCTATTGAAGATAAAAAATCAACAACTGGATTCTGTGTTTTTGTGGGAGGAAATCTCATTGCCTGGAGGAGTAAGAAACAAACTGTTGTAGCCAGGTCGAGTGCTGAATCGGAATACCGAGCTATGGCTCAGACCGCAGCTGAGATTATGTGGGTAAAATCAGTTTTGACCGACCTTCAGGTGAAAGTATCCCTACCTATGTTGATGGTGTGTGACAATAGGGCTCCTACATATATTGCCAACAACCCAGTTTTTCATGAAACGACTAAACATATTGAAGTTGACTGTCACTACATACGTGACTTGGTTCAGACTGGTTATATTTGCACAGATCATGTATCTTCCAAATATCAAGTAGTTGATGTCTTCACCAAGGCTCTCGCGAGACCTAGTTTCTCTCATTGTTGTGACAAGCTGAGCATGATTGATATCTATGCTCCAGCTTGAGGGGGAGTGTTGAGACGTGTTTATAAGGGTCTTGTGGGTTTTCGTATTAATTTCTATTTGGTATGGGTCTTTCTGTAATTTGGTGCTCATGGTTAATCTCTATTTAAGAAGAGATTAACCCTAATATGATAGAACAATTGTTTCTTCCTCTCTCTCTCTCCCTCTCTCTCTCTCTGTTTTGCTAGAAACCCTAGCTGACTGCAACACACTGCAATTCAACTCTAGCTCAGGACCCATGTTTGCACTTGCCACAGCAATGAGCTTCACCTTTCCCCATGGGCCAAAGGTGTGCAATAGCACCTAACCATGCACTACAGCTTCCATAAAACAGTCAGGAAGGTTCAAGATCCGATCCGATCAGATCATCTTAGCTTGGTTTTGAATGCAAGCCTAAGACCAAAATTGCCATGCTTGACCGGTGTATGATCTGGTTCAGTTGTGCATTACCAAGTCTGAGCTGATTGGGTTAATTGCCCTATCCTGGATGCTCTTTAACTGTGCCCACTGTCAAGTTCAGATTGATGTTTGTTCCTAGATTTTCCACAAAGAATGCAGAGATGATCCGTAAGAATCCAAACAAGTAATTCTACCACTGTTTTCATGCTGAACCCAACGAATCTAAATTTGTCAGTAGTCACTTTTAAAACTTCATGTTTACATCTGGATTTTTGCATGTGCGGGTTTCCATCACAACAGTCTACCTGATTTGGCATTTGTTGAAACTTGTCGATGCTTGTCCATGATGCAGAGTGAGAGCAAGATGTTCCACTTGGATTAAATATTATATTCCAGACGTGAAGATCCAGATCCAGATACCCTACCGAGCAAACATCTTTTTGGATCCAAATTAATGTTTGGATCTAGTCTGGATGTTAATCTGTTCCATATAAAAAAAGCAAGGTTTTCTTATTCAAATAAAGGATTAAAAGAAACTTTAAGGAGAGGAGAGATTGATTAAAGTTATTAAACCCTAATACTTGTTTCCTTTTATTGTTTTCCTGTTATATTTTTATTTGGCTTATTGTTTTCAATTGAAATTTAGATTATCCTAGATTAAATTTGAGTAGTTCGTTAGTTTAGCTTTTTTATCATCTTTAATTTGGGTTCACCAAATGACTGATTAGTCTGATGATCAATAGCTTTGAAATGTGATTTGCTTCGTGGTTTAGACCCTGCACGTTGTTGAATCTATGTTTTCAAATCAAGTCTTTGACCTTGCTATTATTGTTTTTTTTCAATCAATTTCTTGAAAATATTTTCCAGCATTGTTTGAATGGGCTTCATTTTCCTATTTTGGCAGCATTCTTTGTTCTTAGGAGAAAAATGAATTTATCTTGTTAATAATTTTGATTTGAAATTCAGGCTTGTGGGGACTAAATCTGACCACTACATCAAAACAAAAATTGTAGGTCACTTTGTAAGCTTTCTAAATCAAGATGTAGTTTTTGATTTACTGGTAAATACAACTTATTCACGAACCAGGCTAATTAGCCATTTTAATTTGTTGCAGACTTGGATACAATGTAATCTTGATGTATGGATTCATAATAAAAGAAATCAAGTGAATAAAAGAATCAAAAGGGGAATATTTTAATTTAACTTTAAAAGATCTTTCCAAAAATCCTCTAGCCATTTACAAGAAAAGCAATGGACGTCAACTGACACTGTCCAGTGACTTACCAAACTGAAGCTGCACTTCTTTTATAACTGGCAATTTATAAACCTTAGTCTCTTAATTCGGATAAAGTACTGCATGTGGTACCTTGGTTCTCAAGTTAAATAAGATCTAAAATGCAAGAGTCGAGCCTAACACAAAATCCAGATTAAAACTAAGTAATACTAAGATAAACAACTGAATGGAACTCATCTGGTTCTAGTCTGAATCAAGGGATCTGGCGTACTCTAGTGTGTACTGTTCAACAGTGCGACTGCAATGGTCCTGTAGGCCACAATGTTAGGCATCTGGTGTTTTCTGGATTGTAGAATATAGCTTTCTGAGTTGCTTTTAAGGAACAGCCAAGTGATATTTTCATAGGATTCCTGAGAGTAAGGCCATATCAATATATAAAGGATTTGAAGTGTTCCTGAGGGAAAAATTACGACATGAATGGAATAAAGATATGTTGAGAGAAAATGGAAGAAAATATTCCATTGTGATTGCATTTATATCTTTCTGCTGCTTTCTAGTGCATTTTGCCAGAAGTATCATTTCTTTCACTTCTAGAATCTTTTTGGGATAACTGGGGAAAACGAGACTCGTTCACTGATTTCATTGTCGTAAAACCCCAGGTCCCCCTTGCCCACCATGGAGTACACCTAGATTTTTCCTTGTGGCAAAGGACGTGCTTCTGTGGGTTTCAAACTTGTGACATCCCGTCAACCTGGTGACATTCAGGAGTCACCTGCGTTAAAATGTGTATATATAAATAAAAATATATATACATACGTATATATATAAGTATATATATCATGGTTGCCAGTTGAGGAAGCGGGAGCGGGAAGCGAGGCACTTTCAAAATTTTAGGAAGCGGGAAGCGTGGGACTACTTAGGAACGAATTGAGAAGTGTCTCGGAAGCGACCTAAAAAGCGTCTCGGAAGCGAGGGGGAAGCGAAAAAAATAAAAATAAAAAATACAAAAAATTGAAAAAATGGGGGAAGCGTGATGGGAAGCGCGCTTCCCATTAAAGGGAAGTGTGTTTCCCATTAAAGGGAAGCACGCTTCCCATTTAAAAGTGGCGCTTCCCCTCACGCTTCGGAAGTGTGCCATTTCGCGTTTTCAAAGCGCGCTTCCCCTTTTACTTAGGCGCTTCCGGTAACTCTGATATATATACATATATGTATATATATACATATATCTTTTTTTCTTTTTTATGTACATCCAAATACCCGATAGGGGCATTTTGGTAAATTGTCATGTACTTTTCCTTTTTTCTTTCCTTTTATCCTTTTTTGTTTTTTTCTTTTTTATTTTCTTTATGTAATAGGACCACCAAGGGGCCCCACCCATCTAGTCTTTGGGGCCTCAACGGTCACATTTATGACTGTTGGAGCTCCTAACGACTAGAAGAGAGCCCCCCTTGTGGTCCCTCTCAATTCCCTTTTCCTCTCCTATAAATAGAGGGCTCTCCCTCTTGTAAATGTAAGGGTTTTCAACCCACTTTCTCTCTCTCTTTAATATTTTTTTGCCTTCTAGGCATTTTACCCCTTAGTGGGTTATTTGTGCACTTTACGTGCTTGTGTTCTTGGCTCTTTGCTTGACTCTTTTAAAGAGTTCTTTGGTTTATTGGTGCTTCCGCTATTTTCATTACATGGTATCAGAGCCATTGGATTTTCAATATTCTTGAAAGATCTTTAGTGCTATTCTATTTTTCCCATCATTAATGGAGCATGAATCAAGAATTGAGCTCTCCTTCAAACTCAATGGCGCAAACTATCTTATGTGGGCATCGGCTATGAAAAATCATCTAAGAGGTAAAAAGTTGTGGGGCTTTGTGATGGGCACCACTCTTGAACTCACCTTAAAGGTCACCAAAGTTGAAGGAGGTGTTGAGAGAGCTCTAGATGGAGACGACCGCATCAAATCCATTGATGAGCACCAAACCAAGGTAGAAGATTGGGAAAGTAACCATGCCAAAATTTTGACATGGTTCATGAATAATGTTGATATTAAAAATTGTGCCAACATTGCTAAGTTTAGGAGAGCCAATAAAGCATGGTTCTTTCTTAAGGGTATGTATACCCAAAAAGATCTAGCTAGACAATTTTTTTGTCAATAAAATATTAAATCTACTAGACAAGCGGACATGAGTGTCCGTGACTATTTTAGTGCTTTAACCCCTCTTTAAGATGAACTCAATCTTCTTGAGCCCAAGTGGGTGGCTCCGGAAGATATTGAGCTTAGAAGAGAACAAATTGAAAAGGAGCATTTCTTTCAATTTCTTCATGGGCTTAGACCCGAGTTTGAACAAGTTAGGGCATCTCTTCTTTATAGAAGTAAAGTCTTATCTATTGAAGATGCTCTTGCCAAAGTATGCAAAGAGGAAACTCGTCTTAGCATAAGCCTTAAGAATGATGAAATTTTGACTGTTACTAGGCTGGGAAACAATGTAAAAGCATATAGACTGCCCCAACAACAACAACTATGCCTTCATCCCAAAACAATTGGGGTCAGCGATATGAACCAAAAAAGAAATTCATTTTGGGTCTTCCACATGAATCCTTTTCCTCCAATCATTTCTATCCAACGCCATGTCCTCGGTGAGGTTCAAAGCATTCATATCCTTTCCTATCATCTCCATCCAAGTCTTCCTAGGCCTACCCCGACCTCTTTTAACTAATATATTTTCCCATTTCTCCAACCTTCTAACTGGAGCATCATTAGGCCTTCGCCGAATATGTCCAAACCACCGTAAACGATTCTCTCGCATCTTATTTTCAATGGGTGCAACACCTACCTTCTTACGTATCGCTTCGTTCCGAATCTTATCTTTTATTGTATTTCCACACATCCATCTAAGCATCCGCATCTCAGCTACACTCATTTTTTGAATATGATGTCTCTTGGCAGCCCAACATTCCGTACCATATAGTAAAGCGGGTCTAATAGTCGTCCTATAAAACTTTCCCTTCAACCGCAATGGCATTCTACGATCGCACAGCACTCCAGTAGCACTTTTCCATTTCATCCACCCAACCTTTATCCTATGATTTACATCTCCATCAATTTCTCCATACTTTTGAATGATGGATCCCAAATATTTGAAATAATCATTCACCGGTATATCTTGCTCACCAAGCTTCACTACACTCCCATCACTACTTCGTTACTTACTAAACCGACATTCCATATATTCAGTCTTACTCTTACTCAACTTAAAACCTCTAGCTTCCAATGTCTGTCTTCATAATTCTAACTTAGCATTAACCCCAGCTCTAGACTCATCAATCAAAACAATATCATCAGCAAACAACATACACCACGGTATATTTTCTTGAATTGATCTCGTAAGCTCATCCATCACTATCGCAAATAGGAAAGGGCTTAAAGCAGATCCTTGATGTAACCCAACCGTTATCGGAAAATTGGTTGTCACCCCTCCACAAGTGCGGACATTGGTTACTACTCCTTCATACATATCTTTAATTATACTAATGTACTTGAGAGAAACACCTTTCTTCATCATTGTCCACCAGAGAACGTCCCTAGGTACTCTATCGTATGCCTTCTCTAAATCAATAAAAACCATATGCAAATCTTTGTTCCTCTCTCTATATCTTTCAATAAGTTGTCTAAGAAGATGTATAGCTTCCATAGTTGATCTTCCAGGCATAAAACCAAATTGATTCTCCGATATCATGACAACCTTCCTCAACCTAGACTCAATCACCCTCTCCCAAAGTTTCATAGTATGACTCATGAGTTTTATACCACGATAGTTTGTGCAATCTTGTATATCACCCTTATTCTTATATAAAGGCACCAAAGTACTCTTCCTCCACTCATTAGGCATCTTATTTGTTCGCCAAATCAAGTTAAAAAGATTTGTCAACCATTCTAAACCTTTCTCTCCCAAGCATTTCCAAGCCTCGATAGGTATACCATCTGGGCCAACTGCCCTTCTTGATTTCATTTTCTTCAAAGCCTCTGCAATTTCTTTCTTTTGAATCTTGCGCATGAAGTCACGATTTATCTCATGAAAAGGAATGGAGAAGTCTCCAAGATCTTGAGCATGACTATCATTAAATAGCTTATCAAAATAATCTTTCCATCTCTCCTTAATCTCTTTATCTTTGACTAAAACCCTTTGCGTTTCATCTTTGATACATCTAACCATACCCAAATCCTTCGATTTCCTATCTCTCACCTTTGCAAGCCTATAAATATCCTTCTCGCCTTCTTTGGTATCCAACTTGTCATAAACCTCCTTATATACCTTAGCCCTCGCGTTTCGAACAACTTTTTTAGCTTCCTTCTTTGCTATCATATACTTCTCCAAATTCTCATTATCACGACTCTTACTTAGATTTCTATAACACTCTCTTTTAACCTTAATAGCTAATTTGACATCCTCGTTCCACCATGATGTATCCTTACCTAGTGGTGCACCGCCTTTAGACTAAAAGCATATAGACTGCCCCATTTTTCAAAAAATAATGGGTATAGAAAGGGAGTGATTTGTCACTATTGTAATGAACCGGGGCATATTAAGCCGGTTTGTCCAAATCTTAAAGGAAAGGTGGTCGTGGTTGGAGAAAACATTTCAAAGGAAGAAGAAAATATCAATGGAGGAGATATCAAAGGAACTCTTTGCCAAATTTTCGAAGTCCTCCAACATCTCTTCAAGACTTCTTTAACCTCCACTTCTGGAGCCGCCATAGCCTATTCATCATCACCTTCAGGTATGTAGATACTTGACTCTGGTGCTTCCTTTCATATGACATCTCATAAAAATTTTCTTTCGAATGTTTTTTCCAACCCTATATCTTCGTATGTTTCAACGGTCGATGGGACATCTTTAAAAATTGAAAGTATTGGAACACTTGACTTGTAATCCTCTCAAAAAATTTTTGTTCATAAAGTAAGAGTTGTTCCAAAAGTTAACTTAAATCCTTTTTTCGGTCTCTCAAATTATCGATCATGGTTGTCAAGTCTCTTTCTCACCTAAAGATTGCACCATGCAGGATCTTCAGTCAAGGAAGCTAATTGGGCAGGGCCATAGGAGGGGCGATTTTTATTTTATGGATTTTTTGACCATTCCATTGAAGTCATTTTGTAATTTTGTAAATGTCAAAAGTATTGAAGTTTGGCATAAGAGACTTGGTCATCCAAACTTTTTAAAGATGTCTCTTTTCCTTTTTTTGGACAATACTTGTAAAGACAAACACATGACTTGTAAAAATTGCATTTTTGGGAAATCTAAAGCTATTCCATTTCCCCAAAGAAATTATGTTCCCACATGGCCGTTCAAATTGGTTCATTCCGATGTATGGGGTCCCTCTCCTGTTGTATCTAAAGGAGGTTTCTCATATTACGTTGTCTTTGTTGACGATTTTACTTGATTTACATGGATTTACTTCCTAAACCGTAAATCTGAGGTTTTCTCTTTTTTTTAAGAATTTCATGCAATGGTTAAAAATCAATTTTTAGGAAACCTGTCCATTCTTAGATTTGACTCGGGAGGTGAATACATGTCCAATGATTTTCAAATCTATTTGAAAGAAAATAGAATTCTTCATCAACGTTCTTGTCTAAACACTTCGCAACAAAATGGTCTTGCGAAAAGAAAGCATAGACACATAATAGAGACAACAAGAGCTATATTAGTTTCCAAAAATATTCCAAAATCCTTTTGGGCCGAAGTTGTTCTTACTTTAACATATTTAATTAATAGAATACCCTCCTCCTCTTTAAAAAATCTTTCTCCGTTTGAAAAACTTTACAATATGTCTCCCGACTATAAAAGACTAAGAGTTTTTTTATGTTAGTGTTTTGTTGTAACTCACAAAAATGATAAACTCTCTTCAAGGGCAATTGAATGTATTTTCTTAAGATATGGCGAAAAACAAAAAGGTTATCGCCGTTTTGACCTATTAAATAACAAACTTTATATCTCAAAAGACGTCACTTTTCTAGAAGAAGAAAATGGTTTTTCGCATAACCTAAATGAAAATGTTGATTATTCTTTTTTGTTTGACTTGTTACCTCAAGAAAAATGCATAGACAATCATGTTGAAACTATTGAACCTCCGTAGCTGCCATTGAGGATCATATTGAACCTCAAAATGATGAACAACATGTTAAAATGTACCTCATATATATATATACATATGTATGTATATATATATATATATATATTACATCAATACCCGATAGGGGTATTTTTGTATTTTCACATAGTTGTTTTAGAAAACAACTATTTTCGAGTTTTGTTAAAATGTAATTTTCTTTTTTATTTTTTACAATTCTTTTTTTGTATTTTTTAAGGACCAAAAGGGGCTCCAACCATAGAGTCGTTGGAGCTCCCAACGGTCACAAATGTGACCGTTGGGGGCTCCCAACGACTCCATAGGGAGCCCCCTTTTGGGCTCTCATTTTGAGGCCTTTGGCCTTCCTTTCTCTCATCTCCCTCTTGTATAAATAGGAGTGAACCCCTTGTATATTTTTCATTCTAGAGAGCTCTCTCTTTTCAATAAGAGGCTTTTTATATTGTTGCCTTCTTAAAGGCTTGTGCTTGTATTGTCCCTTAGTGGATTTGTGATATTGTCTCCTTTATTCATTGTTGTAAGTGCTTATAAGCACTCTTTATATTTCCGCAATATCTCATTACATGGTATCAAAGCCACTCGATTCTTGAAGGAAAGGTGTGGTTCGTGTATTTCATATTTTGTGGATCTCTTCTTACTTCTTGGAAACATCATGGAGGCAAAGATTGACCTATCCTTCAAGCTCAATGGAAAGAATTATATAATGTGGGCATCGACAATGGAAAATAATCTCAAAGGAAAGAAACTTTGGGGTTTTGTCATGGGTACCGTTCCGGAACCTAAGCTTATGCTCACGAAGGACGAAGGAGGTCAAAAAAAGGCTCTTGAAGGAGATGCTCGCCTCAAGGCCATTGAAAATCATAAAAAAGAAGTGGAAGATTAGGAAAGCAATCACGCGAAAATCCTTGCGTGGTTTATGAACAATGTTGACCTTAAGGTATGTGCTAATATAGCTAAATTTCGTAGAGCCAATGAGGCTTGGTCCTTTATGAAGGGTATGTATACCCAAAAGGATCTTGCAAGAGCATATTTCTTGCAAGAAAAGATTAGAACCACCAAACAAGGTGATTCTAGCATTCAAGACTATTATAGTGCCTTAAACCCACTATGGGATGAATTGGCTCTTTTAGAGCCAAAATGAGTTTCTATGGAAGATATTGATTTAAGACAAAAACAAATGGAACAAGAACGATTGTTTCAATTTCTTTTTGGGCTACGTCCCGAATTTGAGCAAGTGAGATCCTCACTTCTCCATAAATCTATTTTTCCTCCTATTGAGGATGCTATTGCCGAAATCACTCAAGAGGAGACAAGGCTTGGCATGAGTAAACATGTTGATGAAGTACTTGCTGTATCAAAACCGGGTAACAATGTAAGAACCTATAAACCTCCTCATTTTGGGAAACAAGGAAACTACAATGGAGGAAGAAAAATGATTATTTGTCATCATTGCTATGAGTTGGGTCACATTAAACCCGCTTGCCCAAAACTTAATGGAACTTTCAAGCCTAAGGTGGCCTCTCTTGAAGAAACTACCACCAAAGAAGATGAAGGCAAGAACAATGACCTCAAGGAAACTCTTGGGCAAATATCTATGGCTCTCCAACAAATTCTAAAAGTTTCTTCCTCCACATCGGGTGCAGCTATTGCTTCTACATCATCACCCAGTACATATTCTTGGATCCTTGACTCCGGAGCCTCTTTTCATATGACCCCCATGAAAATGCACTTATTGATGTTTGCACTAATTCAAAAAACTCTTGTGTCTCTACGGCCGATGGAACCTTTTTAAAAATTTCAAGTATTGGCTCTTTTAAAAATTCTCAAAATTTTTGTGTTCCAAAAGTAAGAGTTGTTCCCAAACTAAATTTAAACCTTTTTTCGGTTTCCCAAATTGCCGACCATGGATGTGAAATATCTTTCTCATCTAATGGTTACTTTGTGCAGGATCTCCGGTCTGGGAAGCGGATTGGGCAAGGCCATAGAAAGGGAGACCTCTATTATATGGACCATCTCGATCTCTCTACAAATTATTTTTGTTCTTATGTCCAAGAAAAAAACATGGAAACTTGGCATAAAAGACTTGGTCATCCAAGTTATTCCAAAATGTATATCTTTCCTTTTGGAAACAAATTTTGTAAGGAAAAAGAAATTAATTGAAAAGATTGCATTTTTGGAAAAATGAAGTCTATTCCATTTCCAACTAGAACTTTTCTTTCATCAAGATCTTTTGAATTGGTGCATTCGGATGTTTGGGGGCTTTCTCCGGCTATGTCTAAAGGGGACTATTCGTATTATGTTACTTTTATTGATGACTTTACTCGGTATGTTTGGATTTATTTTCTTAGTCATAAATCGGAAGTATTTACCTTCTTTAAAGATTTTCATAGAAAAATTCAAAATCAATTCCAAAATAACATATCTATTTTGAGATCCGATTCTGGTGGTGAATATTTATCTCATGAATTTCAAAACTATTTAACTCAAAATGGAATTTTCCATCAAAAGTCATGTCCTAGGACCCCTCAACAAAATGGCCTAGCGGAAAGGAAACATAGGCACATTATAGAAACCGCTAGAACATTACTTGTTTCTAGAAATATTCCAAAGAAGTTTTGGGCCGAAGCCGTTCTAACCGCAACTTATCTAATCAATAGAATGCCCTCTTCTAAATTAAAAAATGCTTCTCCCTATGAAAAGCTCTTTAAACTTTCACCCGATTTCAATCGTCTTTGTATTTTTTGTTGCAAATGCTTTGTCCTATTACATAAAAGGGATAAGTTGTCTCCAAAAGCAATTGAATGTGTTTTTCTAGGATATGGTGAAAATAAAAAAGGGTATAGATGTTATGATTTTAAGAATGATAAACTATATGTTTCAAAAGATGTAACTTTTCTAAAAGAAGAGAACGGTTTTGATAAAATAGAAGTAACAAATGAAATTGATTACATATTTCTATATGATCTTATTGATGACATACAAGAAGATTTCCTTGAAAACATAGAAGATACATGTGAGGCGTCCCATCTTGATATAATACCCTTAAATGATAGTGATACAAATATGAATGTTTACTCAAGAAGAAATCAAGAAAACCCTATTAGTGCCCTCGAAAAATACTCTCAAATTTCTGAATCTACTGAGGAACCACAAGTTAGACATTCTTCTAGAATATCAATACCCCCAAATAGGTTTGTATCCTATGATTCCTTAACACCCAACTATCGGGCATGTTTAATAACCCTACATTCTTATTTTGAACCCGCTCACTATAATCAAGCTAAATCTATACCACAATGGTTTGAAGCAATGCAAGTTGAACTAAATGCATTAAAAAAGTCTAATACTTGGGAAATAGTTAATCTACCCCCATACAAAAAGCCTATTGGGTGTCGTTGGGTCTTCAAAGTTAAAACTAAAAGCGATGGCTCTTTGGAACGATATAAAGCTAGATTAGTCGCTAAGGGATACTCCCAAGAATATGACATTGATTATGAAGAAACATTCGCTCCCGTAACTCGAATGACCAGTGTCAGGACCTTAATAGTTGTTGCATTAACCAAAAAATGACCTATTTATCAACTTGACGTAAAAAATGCCTTTTTAAATGGAAGTTTAAGTGAAGAAGTTTACATGGATCCGCCACCCGGAATTAATATTAAGCAAGGTCAAACACTTCGGCTTCTAAAGGCCTTGTATGGTCTTAAACAAGCTCATAAGGCTTGGTATGATCGTTTCAGTGATATCATGATAAAGTTAGGATTTCACTCTTGTTATTACTAACACTGCTCTTTTTGTTAAAAATGCAGTTACTAGTATCGTAATATTGTTACTTTATGTTGATGATATGATTATCACTGGGAATGATCAAAATAGTATTATTGATGTTAAAAATATGTTAAAAAATAATTTTGATATGTCTGATTTAGGTTTTCTTAGATATTTTCTTGGAATTGAAGTTGCATACTCTTCTCGAGGATATATTTTGTCACAGATGAAACTTGTTGCAGATATCTGTTCTAAGTTTGGGATTTCTGATGACAAAAAAGTAGAGACTCCTGAGGTTATTAATGCCAAATTACGGTTGGAGGATGGGGTTCTTCTGAAAGACCCCACACCCTACAGACAACTCATTGGGTCTCTTACCTATTTAACCATCACCAGATCAGATATCACCCATGCGGTTCATTTAGTTAGCCAATTTTAGCATGCTCCTACAACTGTGCATATGAGTGTTGTTCTCCGGATCATCCGTTACATTCAGAATACCATCAATAAAGGGTTATTTCTATCCTCCTCTTCTTTCTTGAATCTTCTTGCTTATACTGATGCAGATTGAAGAGGTAATTCTAATGATCGAGTCTCAACTACTGGTTTTTGTGTCTTTTTAGGGGACTCTTTGATTGCCTGGCGATGCAAGAAGCAGCAGAAGGTTTCACTATCATCCATTGAAGCTGACTATCGGGCTATGGCAACCACGACAATGGAACTTGTATGGCTTCGCAGTCTGCTTAAAGACATGGGGGTTGATATTACCGAAGCCTCAAAATTATGTTGCGACAACAAGAGTGTCATCTATATTGCAAGCAATCATACCTTCCATGAGCGTACAAAACATATCGAAATGGATTGCCACTATGTTCGTGACGAATACTTACGAGGAACAATTGCTCTACCGTATGTCACTTTAGAATATCAGTTGGCGGACTTCTTTACTAAAGCTCTTCCAGCTCCTCGCTTCATGTTTCTTCTTGGCAAACTTTCCGTCATTTCCCCGTAAAGTTTGAGGGGGGGTGTTAAAATGTACCTCATATATATAATATATATATGTATATATATATTACATCAATACCCGATAGGGGTATTTTTGTAATTTCACATAGTTGTTTTAGAAAACAACTATTTTCGAGTTTTGTTAAAATGTAATTTTCTTTTTTATTTTTTACAATTCTTTTTTTTGTATTTTTTAAGGACCAAAAGGGGCTCCAACCATAGAGTCGTTGGAGACCCCAATGGTCACAAATGTGACCGTTGAGACTCTCCTTTTGAGGCCTTTGGCCTTCCTTTCTCTCATCTCCCTCTTGTATAAATAGGGGTGAACCCCTTTTATATTTTTCATTCTAGAGAACTCTGTCTCTTTTCAATAAGAGGCTTTTTATATTGTTGCCTTCTTAAAGGCTTGTGCTTGTATTGTCCCTTAGTGGACTTGTGATATTGTCTCCTTTATTCATTGTTGTAAGTGTTTATAAGCACTCTTTATATTTCCGCAATATCTCATTACACAACATGGTCAACATGAAAACCTAAATGAAAATATAATAAGTCATACACAAGTTTATACTAGAAATGAAAATAATCTTCCTTGTGCCCATGAAAAATTCTCTCAAAACGAATCGTTAGAAGAATCCTCTCAAAGGAGTTCAAATCGTATTTCTAAAATATCTAATAGATTTATATCTTATGATTCTTTTTCTCCAAATTTTCGAGTTTGTTGTTAGCTCTTCATTCTTTCCATGAATCATCTCATTATAATGATGCCAAACAATATGCCCATTGGAATGAAGCAATGAAACTTGAACTTAATGCACTTAATAAAGCTCAAACTTGGAAAATCATTGATCCCCCTAATGGCAAGAAACTCATTGGACGTAGATGGGTTTTCAAAGTAAAAACTAGAAGTGATGGTTCTTTAGAAAGATTTAAGGCTCAATTAGTAGCCAAAGGATATGCTCAAGAATATGGGGTGGATTATGATGAGACTTTTGCCTATGTTGCTCGAATGACTAGTGTTCGAGCCCTTATTGCAATGGCCTCTATTAAAAAATGACTCATTTTTCAACTTGACGTTAAGAATGTCTTTTTAAACAGAGATCTGGGCGAGGAAGTTTATATGGAACCACCTCCTGGCATGAATTTAAATAGTAAAATTTTGAAATTAAAAAAGCCATTATATGGCCTTAAGGAAGCTCCCAAAGCTTGGTATGACAAGTTTAGTAATGTATTAATCAATTTGGGTTTTATTTCTTGTTATACTGACACTGCTCTTTTTGTCAAGAAAACAGGTGACTTAATTGTTATTCTACTTCTGTATGTTGATGATATGATCATCACTGGAGGTGACAAAAAGGGAGTAAATGATGTTAAGTCTATGTTAAAGAAAACTTTTGATATATCTGACTTGGGGTTTTTGAGATATTTTTTAGGTATTGAAGTGGCGTATTCTCCTCGAGGATACATTCTATCTCAAATGAAATTAGCAGCAGACATCTGTACCAAATCAGGAGTTTCAGATGAAAGAAAGTTGAAACTCCTAAAGTTATAAATGCAAAGTTAAGACTTGAGGATGGCGTTCTTCTTGAATATCCTACCCCCTATCGGCAATTGATTGGATCCCTTACTTATCCATCACTCGTTCGGATATTGCTCATGCGGTTCATGTTGTAAGTCAATTTCAGTATGCTCCTACTACAGTTCACATGGCGGCCGTGATGCGAATTGTGCGATATATCAAGAACTCCATCTCCAAAGGGATTTTCTTATCATCTTCTTCATCTCTTGAATTAACTGCTTATACTGATGCTGATTGGGGGAGAAATCCCAATGATTGAATCTCAACTACTGGTTTTTGCATTTTTTTAGGTGAATCCCTCATTTCATAGAGATGTAAAAAGCAGCAAAAAATGTCTCTATCATCCACTGAAGCTGAATATCGGGCGATGGCGATGACAACTATGAAAATTGTGTGGCTTAGAAGTCTCCTCTGTGACATGGGCATCCTTATTTTTTTTTTCACCAATATGTGTTGTGATAACAAGATCGCGATTTACATCGCAAGCAATCATACATTCCATGAGCGTACCAAGCATATTGAAATGACTTGCCACTATGTTCGAGACGAATTTCTTAGAGGAACCATCACACTACCATATGTTACTTCTGAATATCAGTTGGCTGACTTCTTCACTAAAGCGCTTCCAACTCCGCGTTTCATGTTTCTTCTTGTCAAACTTTCGGTCTTCTCCCCATAAAGTTTGAGGAGGCGTGTTAAAATGTGTATATATATATATACGTATATATATAAGTATATATATACATATATGTATATATATACATATATCTTTTTTTTTTGTACATCCAAATACCCGATAGGGGTATTTTGGTAAATTGCCATGTACTTTTCCTTTTTTAGGTTTTTCCTTTTTTCTTTCTTTTTATCCTTTTTTTTCTTTTTTTCCTTTTTTATTTTCTTTATGTAATAGGACCACCAAGGGGCCCCACCCATCTAGTCGTTGGGGCCAACAGTCACATTTATGACTGTTGGGGCTCCCAATGACTAGAAGGGAGCCCCCCTTGTGGTCCCTCTCAATTCCCTTTTCCTCTCCTATAAATAGAGGGCTCTCTCTCTTGTAAATGTAAGGGTTTTCAGCCCACTTTCTCTCTCTCTTCAATAATTTTTTGCCTTCAAGGCATTTTACCCCTTTGTGGGTTATTTGTGCACTTTAAGTGCTTGTGTTCTTGGCTCTTTGCTTGACTCTTTTAAAGAGTTCTTTGGTTTATTGGTGCTTCCGCTATTTTCATTACAACCTGTACCGAATAAGGGGGCCCTCATGGGCTTCATTTCTGGAATTTATTCACTACAATGTTGACTTTTTATTAGAGGAGTGCCATCTGAGATTCTGAGCAACTTTTTCTTTTTTAGATTGTTTTCTTCAAAACATGGTCACAAATATTAGACTTGCAATAAATCAGTGAGGTTTATCTCTGAAGATTTTAAAAATGAGTGGTCTTCAAATAAACTTGAAGCTAGAAAACAAAAAATTATTAAAAAAAACTTTAAACTGGTCTGAGAAAGTAACAATTATTACAATACTTTCATTTTGGAAGATTTCTTATTTACTATGATTTTTGGAGCTTCTTTTTCGTTTTCTGAAATTTGTTTTTGGAAATGCAACAAATCAAACTACCAGTGATATTTGTGATGATTTATCTCTTTTCTCAGATCAGGTTCTTTATTTCTACTATAAACTTTGTTGTCAAAACTATGCCAATTTTACTTGTGCCAATATGGAGGGAAATTGTGCTTGATGCACTTAAGATATCTATTGTCACAAAGGAGCCTTTCTATTGCATGTTTACAAGATAAATGAGATAGATAAGTTAATGATCCTTATTTTGCAAATATGCATTGATTTTCCTTAATTGGGTTATGTGCTATGCCACACTGGTATGGGTTTGGGTACAGAGGGTACGACACGGCAAGTTCGACAAATGTGGGTATGGCGACACAGCTATAAATATAATATATATGTGTGTAATTTAAATGTAAAAGAGAAAGAAGGGGTAAAATAAAAAAATTTTAAAACATATATATATATATATATGAAGAAGGAGGAGGAGAAGGACTCCATACCCTCTCTCTTTCTCTGTCTTTGAATATGAAGAAGAAGAAGAAAGGAAGAGGTAGGTACCACCCCCCTCTCTTGTTCCCCTCTCACCTCTTTGGTTTACCCCCTCTCTCTCTCTTTCTCTCGTTCCCTCCCTCCCTCTCTCTCTCATTTCCATCCCACCCAAGTCAATGCCCAAAAAAACCGAGAGGGGGTAAACCAGAGGGGTGGGGTGAGGGTATTGAGATGTGATGTTCTAGATCTGGATCCGGATCCAGAATGGCATGTTTGGGTGTGACGCCCTTTATGTAACACCCCTTCATGTATTTAATGTTTCCATTGTTGCCCCTCTTATGTAAATTTGTCTTCTATATATATATATATATATATATATATATAGAAGGAGGAGGAGAAGGACTCCATACCCCTCTCTTTCTCTGTCTTTGAATATGAAGAAGAAGAAGAAAGGAAGAGGTAGGTACCACCCCCCTCTCTTGTTCCCCTCTCACCTCTTTGGTTTACCCTCTCTCTCTCTCTCTCTCTTTCTCTCGTTCCCTCCCTCCCTCTCTCTCTCATTTCCATCCCACCCAAGTCAATGCCCAAAAAAACCGAGAGGGGGTAAACCAGAGGGGTGGGGTGAGGGTATTGAGATGTGATGTTCTAGATCTGGATCCGGATCCGGATCCATAATGGCATGTTTGGGTGTGACACCCTTTATGTAACACCCCTTCATGTATTTAATGTTTCCATTGTTGCCCCTCTTATGTAAATTTGTCTTGTATGCTAATCAGGGGTATTATTGGTATCTATTAACATTGATATTATAATACCTGCAAATTTTGTTTTATTTTAAATTTTAAATTCGAGCAAAATTCAAGTTAATTCGAGTTAAAATCAAGTTAAATTTAGGCAAAATTCAAGAGTTTAATTTGAACTATGACTTTAGTTAGGTAGTTATAAGGAGGAGATCTCGTAGATCAGATTTGATGATTTCGATTATGGGTTGGTTCAAAAAAATGCAAATTTTAAAATTAACCGTCCTCTATTTTGGGTTTTCCAACTTGGATAAAGTTCAGAATTTAGTTGTTTAAAATTGATTGAACTATATTTTGGTAGTTCTTTTGTTTGATGCTTATATTGAATTTTGTGGACGAAATTCTTTTTAAGGGAGGTAGGATGTAAAACTCGAGATTTTTGTTTGGCAATTAAAATGAATAAATTATGAGCTTTATGTACATCTATGACATGAGTGCAATTTCTTGGTTTTCTTGAACTTCTTGATTTTCTTGATTTTGAAATATTATGAAATTAAGTCTCAAGTTATGAAGAATATTGCAAGAATAATTGTAAAATTTAAAATATGTGGACTAAACAAGAAAGTAAATGATTTGTATTTGTTTAGATTATAGATATTGGATTGTGGTCTAAATTCTAGCATTCGGGTCTAATATGGATTTGAACCTTATATTAGGTAGCGGATTTAACTCATGATATTTAGATTCAACCCAATTAGGTTGGATATAATCCATGATATTGGATCTAATTAGGGATGAATTTGATTGGATATAACTCAGGATATTTGGATCTAATCTCATTGAATTAGACCCATAGGGTCAGATGCTCGGTCTAAATTCTAGCATTCGGGTCTAATATGGATTTGAACCTTATATTAGGTAGTGGATTTAACTCATAATATTTGGATTCAACCCAATTAGGTTGGATATAATCCATGATATTGGATCTCATTAGGGATGAATTGGATTGGATATAACTCAGGATATTTGGATCTAATCTCATTGGATTAGACCCATAGGGTCAGATGCTTTGAATAACGTCAATATTGTTTTGACAAAAATTTTGGCCGATTAGTTTCTTACCTATTAAATCGGAGTTGATCTCGATGTTTTTCATTTTGAGGGCATCGAAATTGACTATCTACATGTCCAAATTGGTATTGATTTGAGTGTTTTATCATCAACTGAAGTTCATGCCTAATTGTATATTGAAAATCAACATTTTTCGGCGTCGACTAAATTTTCTTGTCAATCCGTGTGCGTACGATTAAATCTAAGACCATCATGACGATCTACGTTTTGAGGGCTATCGAATCTACTATTTAAACGTCGAATTCTGTTGAGTCTTTGGGTTTGTAGGTCTCTCGGAAGGTTACCATGTCACTAAAGCCTAAGTCTAGGTAAGAAGATCCCACCTTTCTCTAGCTTAATCAATTTCAAAATTTAATAATTTGGGACCAATAATTTATTTACTTATTTTATTAATAAAGAAAATTAATAGATATTAATATCTTATATTAGAGATGAGAATATTGCCTAGGCCCATCTATAAATAGAGGCTCTCATGATAGGGATGTACATCTCTCATTTCTTCTTTCTCATATCTCCTTCTTCCTTCAAGCCATTAGGAAAGTCCAGACCTCCATTAGTGACCTGCAACCATCTTGGTGAAGGTCTAATCTAGCCCGGAACAAGGTACAAGTGAAGGAAAAAGCGTCAGTGTCGTCGCAAAAAGCATGTTTTTGGTAGGGAATCTCTACTTTTATGATGTTCGGTTTCGGGATGCATTAGCCTACCCTCTTTTTGATCTAGAACTTGGATCTTCATGTACTATATGCCTAGAACATCTATGATTATTAGATCTATATGAAAAAGATTTTTGAAAACCCAAAACGGTGTTTTGGAAGATCGGTTTTGAGAAAACGATTTGGAAAAGACTAGTTTCGAAACCCTAAAAAGCAAAATTCATGTGAATAGATATATCTGTATTTTATTTGATTGTTCAGCATGAATAATGAATGTAGAAACATGTTTTTTAGTGTTTTTTCATGGATCTTGATGCTATAAATATGTCTCTTGTATAGATCTTGATTAAAAATATGCAAAAATCGTTTTGAAGAAGGTTTTGCCAAAAACGTTTTAGGGTTTTGATATTTTATGATAAAAAAAGTTAATCCGATCATATATGGTAGATTAGGACATATATAGCATGATTAAACAACATGTTATTAAATAAATAATCCATGATTCAATGTTATTTTTTTGTCTCTTGTGATTCTTGCATAAATGAAATCATATTTGAGATATTCCATGAAGGTTTTGGGATTTTTGGATTATGTTTATTAATGTTTTAACAAGACTAACCTAAATATGATCAAAGATGTGTTATATGATATTGTAAATGTGTTTAGAGCATCTAAAAATCGTGATTGTACGAGTTTCACCATGTTTCTTGTTCTTGCTTAATAGATCTTACATGAGTTTGGATCTTGGCTATTCTGTCCTCATTTTTTTGTCTCGTCCAGTCTCAGACAAAAATTGATATCTCTATAAAATGAGGTCAATAAATAAAAATAAAAATACTGAAGTGTTTTATACATCTAGGGCTTGAATTTAGAATCTTGTTTTGTCCCGTTTGGTTCAGTTTGGAGGCCAAAACATCTATTGCAATAGGGAACATATTTTCTGCTCTGTCAGCAGGACTGTTCCAACCAAAGATTTTGAAAGCTCTAAAACCATAATTAAAACTGATCAAAGCTCTAAAATCTAGGTGAAACGTAACATGTATAAAAAGATTCTGTAAAAAGGATTTTGTCAAAAGAGTTTTTGTAAATCTTGAGAAATTCCTCAAACTGGATTAAATTTCTGCAGTTAACAAGATCTGTCTGATATATTTTCTAGACAGGATTCAGTCCTGGAATTTTCTTGATTTTATTACAACGAATTTTGCAATTCTATTTCTTGGACTGTATTCCTAAGATGATGGGGGCAATCCCAGTAAAATGTTGAGAGTTAAATTTGGTACCTATGAGTTTTTGTGTCTTTTTCAAATTCGGGTTAACAGGGATCCGAACTGCACAGTATGGCATGTGTTAATGCTGAGTTTTGTTTTACTTTTGTAGCATGTTTGTTGATGCTTAAATGGGATATTGAACTTATATGCATGTTAAATGAATGCATTTCATTGTTGATTGAATTGAGCATGCATAAATATCAATGATTAGCCAACCTTGACTGTATAAATGCATAATGATTGCATTATTGTATTGATTTTATAGTTGAGACTAATCAAAAGCATTCATAGAGTTTCATGAATATTGTTGCATTTGAATCCTGAATGTGGTTGCATGTTTGCATTGACACAATTAACAAGAGAGTTAATTAAAAAAATCAAAATAAAATTAATTTTCTTGGGGCTTATTGAGAGAGTAGGCATGATACTGACAATTCCGTGGGATATTTGGTTTAGCATGGAAGGTTGTTTTTGTTCTCCATCCACAGGACCAATAACCGGGAGAACTATCATGATTTGTCTGCGATATGGTAGTTAAGACTCATGAGAAAAATCTGATATATCGAGATTGCAGGAGTTGGAAACTCTCTTTATAAAATTATATTTCTTCTCTAGAGTATGCAAAGTTGGGACGTCATGCAGGTTAATAAGACACACTTGTTTGAAAATATAAACCTGGGTCGTACCTCCAGTTGAGGGAGTCTGTGTTGTACCCACAAACATATATTAGCAAGTAAAACAAGATTTTGAACTACATATAGATAGAAACTGACATGCATCATTTAAGCAACAAAACAATAAGTGAAGATAAGAAGTTATTCATGCATAAAGGATTCACAACACTGAAATGATAAATTCATGTATATTGTATATATGTTCATGCATTTTGTAAATATTCATGCATATGAATAATTTATTGTATTGATGCGAATCTTAACATGAGTGGATGCACATTAAATTGACCTGTTATTTTAATTGTTAGCATGATTTTATGTTATAGTCTGTTAAGATGTGTATTGCATGATTGATATATCTGAGGTTGTGTTTGAATGTATTCTGATATCATACATTATTATAGTATGTTATTTTCTACCAGGCTTTCATGAGTCTGAGCCATTTTATGGGATTTTAGGTAAATCATAATGTTCAACTGTGGAGTGGATGTGGAATGCTTGGGCGGCGTCAAGAGCACGTCTTTTTCTTTCTTGAGGATAGTTTTGAAAAAATAATTATTGTTATCAAAATACTCTGGTATGTATTTTAAATTATTGAAACTGAATTAAATCTTAATGTTCACATTTTAATTCAGTTATGAAAATTGATTGTACTGTAACTCGCTCAGAATATTTAACCCAAAGAAAAAAGTTGTTTCCGCTATTTTGAAAGGAAAAAAAATTTATTTTTTCTAAAATTTTAGGGTTAAAATTTTAGGGCGTTACAGATATAAAAGTAACCCATGAGAAAGGGTGTGGAGATTGTTTGTTGCAACCTTCTTCTCCTTTCTCTCACCTTCCCTCTTGTTAAGTTCTTGGTGACGTGATCTGAATTTACGAGGGGAGAATGAAAGAGCGAGAGAGAGAGAGTGTACCAGGTTGTCAGGGTGGGGGAGGGAGATGAGAGAGAGAGGGGGGTTTATCGTAATGAGGGGGACCAAAATAGTCTCTCCCCTTTGACCACAGGTCAAACACAATTATTTTTTTTGGATCCGATCGGGTTTGCACTTACCTGGACTCGACCCACAGTGTACCTGCATGTCTTGCGGTTCTGTACCCGTATCCTGCCATGTCGACACAGGTACAACACCCCATGTGGAGTGTCCGTGTGACATAGGTTACATGGCACTCTTTCTTTGAATGTCAATGCAGAAGCTAACTGCTCATATTATAAAGAAAAGAAATTATGAACCTCTATTCATTTTATATTCTTTGGCTTGGAAATAAAGATTTTATTTGTGCACTTAGCCGGTTGAGGGAACTGATTGGGAACAGCCACATCCAACCTGGCTATTAGTTTTCTTTCTTAAATGTGATTTTTTTAATGCCTCTTAGATAAAAGTATTAACAAAATTCTATATTTGCCATATTAAATATAACTAAGATGTGAAATGAATATAACAATTATGAATCTTTACAACATGATTGAAAGTAGTGCAGGTTAGATGTAACTTGTAATGAAGTATGCCAAATTACAAGAACAAAGTGCAAAAGCACAAAATAAGTCCAAGAGTGGACAATTATAAAGGCACAATAGGCACAAAAGTGCATAAGCAAAAGTCCACAATAGAACAATACAAAGAACTTACAAAGGGCAACACCAACAAGTAAATGAATAAAGATTTTATTAATAATATGCTTGAAAGCATTGAAAGAAATATGAGGAACACTTTCCCTATTTATATACAACAACTTAAAGGGGAGGCCATTGGGAGCTCCCTTCATAGAGCCGTTAGGGCCCCAACAACTCTATGGAGTGGGGCCCCAAATGGCAAGAAAAAAAAATAAAAAAAAATAAGAAAATAAAAAAATAAGAAAAACAAAAATATAGTTGTTTCTAGTAAACAACTATAATTATATGTAAAAAGATAAAAATGCCCCTATTAGGCAAACTAATACAAAACAGATTTTATATATATACATGAGTATATATATACAAACATATATTTTAACATTTTCCCTCAAACTTACGGGAAAATGACCGAAAGTTTATCAAGGAGAAAAATAAATCGAGGAGTAGGAAGAGCTTTAGTGAAGAAATCCGCTAACTGGTACTTCGATGTGACATACGACAGTGTAATAGTTCCTCTCAGATATTGATCACATATATAATGATAATCCATCTCGATATGTTTAGTTTGCTCGTGAAAGGTGCAGTTGCTCACAATATAGATTGCACTCTTATTGTTGTAGTACATCTTTGAAGGTGTTGAGATGATTATTCCTATATCTCCGAGAAAACTTTTAAACCACACAAGCTCCATTGTTGTTGTAGCCATTGCACGATATTTAGCTTCAGTTGAGGATAATGATACTTTTTGTTGCTTCTTGTATCTCAATGAAATCATAATCACCTAAAAATACACAAAAGCCTATAATTAAGACTCTATCATTGGGATTCTCACCCCAATCAACATCAATATAAGCATGTAAATCAAATGAAGAAGATGAAGATAGAAAAACCCCTTTGGTTGTAGTATTCTTGATGTATCTAATAATTCTCAAAACAACACTCATGTGCATAGTGGTAGGAGCATGTTGAAACTGGTTGACGGAGTGAACTGCAGCTATGTCTAGCCGAGTGATGGATAAGTAAGTGAGCGACCCAACTAGTTGGCGGTAAGGTGTAAGATCTTCAAGTAGAGTCCCATCTTCCAGTTTCAATTTAGCATTAATCACTTCTGGGGTTTTCATCTTCTTATTATTTGTAATGCCAGACTTTGTGCAAATATCAGCAGCAAGTTTCATTTGAGAAAGAATATACCCTCTAGGAGAGTACGCAACTTCAATACCTAAGAAATATCTTAAAAAACCTAAATCAAAGATATCATTTTTTTTTAAATATTTTTAATATCACTAATTTTTTGTTTGTCACTTCCGGTGATAATCATATCATCTACATAAAGTAGAAGAATAGTAACCATAAAAACTGTACTTTAACAAAAAGTGTAGTGTCAATATAGCAAGAATGAAAACCCAGATGAGTTATTACATTACTAAATTTATAATGCCAAACTTTAAGAGATTGTTTTAGAACATATAAAGTCATTTTAAGATTAAAGATTTTACCTTTTTCAATACAAAACCCCAACGGAGGATCCATGTATACCTCTTCATTTAATTCACCATTTAGAAAAACATTTTTCACATCTAGTTGGTATATTGGTCATTTTTTAATAGATGCAAGAGTTGTGAGTGTTCTAACACTAGTCATTCTAGCTACTGGAGTAAATGTTTCTTCATAGTCAATTCTATATTCTTGAGAGTACCCTTTGGCCACTAACTTAGCTTTATATCGTTCTAGAGTCCCATCATTCTTGGTTTTAATATGACAAACTCATCTACATCCTATAGATTTCTTCCCTATAGGTAACAAAGTTATTTACCATATTTTAACTTTTTCAAGAGCTTCAAGTTCTATATTCATTGCTTCAACCCTTTGTGGAAGATTTTTTGCTTCATTATAGTGTAACGGTTCATGATAGGAATGTAAAGCTATTAGGCATGACCTATATTTTTGGTGTCAATGTGTCATAAGATATAAACCTACTTGGTGGGTTGGAGATACGATTGGATCTTCTAAGAGAGGTTTTTTCTAACGGCAAATTTTGTGAATATTTTTCTAAAGCATTTAAAGGATACCTTTGCTCACGCCGGGTATATATTTGTATGGGTTTGCCAACAATATCGTTATTTATTATAGATAATTCCTCATTCTTATCAATGGAATGAACATTATCATTTAAGGTATTATCTCTAATGTCATTCAAAGAATCGTCACAAGCAGTCAACTTTTCTTGTGGCAAGAGATCAAATAGAAAAGTATAATCGACTTCATTGTTTTCCTTGGTTCTCTCAAAATCATTTTCATTTTCTAAAAAGGTTGCATCTTTAAAAACATATAGTTTGTTACTCTTAGAGTCAAAACATCTATATAATTTTTTGTTTTTTCCATAACCCATGAATACACGTTCAATGGCTTTTGGAGATAATTTATCTCTTTTACGTAAGAGTACAAAACACTTACAACTAAAAATTTGCAATTGCTTGAAATCGAGTGTTCTTTCAAATAATTTTTCATAAGGAGATGCATTTTGCAAGATGATAAGGTCATTCTATTTATCAAATATGTTGATGTTAGAGTGGCCTTGACCCAAAAACTTTTTGGAATATTTAGAAATAAGTAGTGTTCTAATGGTTTCTATAATATGTCTATATTTTCTTTCGGTTAATCCATTTTGTTGGGGAGTTCTAAGACATGGCTTTTGGTGACAAATCCAATTTTGTTCTAGATAATTTTGAAACTTATTTGATAAGTACTCATCGTCCGAATCGGATCTAAGAATATAAATGTTGCTTTGAAATTGATTTTTGGCAATCATATGGATTTTTTTTTTAAAAGAGAGCACATCGGATTTGAAATTAAGAGAGTAGATCTATACATATCTAGTGAAATCATCGATAAAGGTAACATAATATGAATATCCTCTTTTTGATATGATAGGAGAAGGTCCCCAAACATTCGAATGTACTAATTCAAAATGTCTTTTAGGGACAAAAGTTCTATTAGGAAAATGAGTGGATTTCTTCTTTTCAAATATACAATCTTTGCAAACTAAATTTTTTCATTACAATTTTTTTTTTAAAGGAAGAAGATACATCTTTGAAAAGCTTGGGTGTTTAAGTCTTTTATGCCAAGTTTCAATATCCTTATTTTGGACATAATTACAAAAAGAATTTGGAGGAAGATTAAGATAATTCATGAAGTAGAGATCTCCCTTCTTATGACCTTACCCAATCTGCTTCCCAGACCAGAGATTCTGCACGATGCAATGAGAATGAGATTTCACATCCATAATTGAAAATTTATGAAATGGAAAAAAAGGTTTAAATTTAGTTAAGAAACAACCCTCACTTTTGACACAAAAAACTTTGAGAAGAATTTAAGGTTCCACTACTTTTAATTTGCAAAGATGTTCCATCGACAATTGAAATATAGGAAGTTTTTGAGTTAGTTCATAAATCGGTCGGACCATTATCATGAGGTGTCATATGAAAGGAGCCTCCTGAATCAAGGATCCAAGAAGACATACCTAGAGGAGAAGACGAGGCTATCGCGGCATTTGATGTAGATAGAGATTTGAGTAACATTTGAAGTGCCTTCGATAATTGAGCAAGTGAAAATGAATCTTTTCCTTTGACTGATTCTTCCTTCCTTGGTGTAGTTTCTTCAACGGAAACCACTTTGTTCTTTGGGTGTCATATAACTTAGGACAATTTGGTCGTATATGACTCGGTTCATGACAATGATGACAAATAGCCTTCTTGTAACCACCATTATAGTTATTTTGTCTCTCAAAGTGTGGAGGCTTATAAGTTTTTACATGATTACCGGGTTTGGACACAACTAACACTTCATGTCCTCTTTTTATCATACCAAGACGAGTCTCCTCTTGGCATATTTCGACAATGACGTTCTACAAAGGAAGAAGCTTAGATCTATGAAGAAGAGAAGATCTAACTTATTCATATTCGGGCCTAAGCCCATGTAAAAATTGAAAAAAGTGCTTGTTTTTTATTTGCTTTCTTCTTAGTTCAGCATCTTTATTAGCGATCCACTTGGGTTCAAGAAGAGATAATTCATCTCATAAGGGACTAAGAGTGCTAAAGTAATCACGGACACTCATGTCCCCTTGTTTAATGGTACATATTTTTTCTTAAAGAAAGAATTGCCTTGCAAGATCTTTTTGTTTAGACATACCTTTCATAAAAAATCATGCCTCATTTGTCTTGCGGAATTTAGCGATGTTGGCACATATTTTGATCTCAACATTGTTCATAAACCATGCAAGAATTTTCGCATGTTTACTTTTCAAATCTTTTATCTTGGATTGATGGTCTTTAATAGGTTTTATGCGAACATTTCCTTCTAAAGCCTTTTTTTGACCTCCTTTCAACTTGGTGAGTTTGAGTTGAGGTTCTGAAATAGACCACATCATATATCCCCAAAGCTTCTTTCCTTCGATGTTATTTTTCATGGCGGATGCTCGCATCATGTAATTGGTACCATTCAACTTGAAAAAGAGATTAATTTTTTGCTCATTCTCCATTTTGGCTTAGTAGAAGAGAGAAAAAGGATTATGGAAGAACACAGAAGAGCCCCTCCACTTGAGTTACCGCAAACACGTCAATCCCCGAATCACGATCTTTCAATGGTCACTTTTCAAGAGACCAAGAGCACTATTGCTCTAATACTATGTAACGAAGTATGCAGACAAAGTGCAAAAACATAAAACAAGTCCCACACGTGGACAATTACAAAAGCATAATAGGCACAAAAGTGTATAAGCAAAAGTCCACAATGGGACAATACAAAGTGCCTACAAAGGGTAACACCAACAAGTAAATGAATATGATTTTATTAATAATATGCTTGAAAGCATTGAAAGAAATAAGGGGAACACCTCCCCTATTTATATTCAACTTAAAGGAGGAGGCTATTGGGAGCTCCCTTCATAGAGTCGTTGGGGAGCTCCCTACGGTCATATTTATGACCGTTGGGGGCCCCACTCTATAGAGTGGGGCCCCCAATGGCAAGAAAATAAAATTGAAAAAGAAAATAAGAAAAATAAGAAAAAGAAAAATATAGTTGTTTCTAATAAACAACTATAATTACATGTGAAAAGAAAAAAATGCCCCTGTTGGGCAAACTAATACAAAACAGATTATATATATATATACATATACAAACATATATATTTTAACATAACTAAGATATGAAATGAATGTAGCAGTGATAAATCTTTAATAGGATCTAAAGTATTATCTGATTGTATATGTTATATTACGTTAGCTTTGATGTTATTCACCATCAGATGCATTCTTGTTAAAAACTAATGTCAACTGTGCATATGATTTTGTACCTTCCATTGAAAAAGCTATTTTGGCCTGCTTTTTTATTTGCTTTATTTCATAGTGAGAAATTGATGGCATTCTATTCCCATCAAAATCTCCCTACGGTCATATTTATGACCGTTGGGTCCCCAACGACTCTATGGAGTGGGGCCCCAATGGCAAGGAAATAAAATTGAAAAAGAAAATAAGAAAAACAAAAATATAGTTGTTTCTAATAAACAACTATAATTCCATGTGAAAAGAAAAAAATGCCCCTATTGGGCAAACTAATACAAAACAGATTATATATATATATATATATATATATATATACATATACAAACATATATATTTTAACATAACTAAGATATGAAATAAATGTAGCAGTGATAAATCTTTAATAGGATCTAAAAGTATTATTTGATTCTATATGTTATACTACGTTATCTTTGATGTTATTCACCATCAGATGCATTTTTGTTAAAAACTAATGTCAACAGCGCATATGATTTTGTACCTTCCATTGAAAAAGCTATTTTGGCCTGCTTTTCTATTTGCTTTATTTCATAGTGAGAAATTGATGGCATTCTATTCCCATCAAGATCTTTGATATGTTTGAATTTGTTACAGCTATGTGCCTTCACATCTACATCTCATGGTGTTTGAATTGGTTAAAAATTCTTTGCGTGCGGTTGAAGAGCGATTCATGAACTCTGATGATGAATCACCTCCTATCAGAATAATTGTTGCTGATGGAATAGAAGATGTAACAATCAAGGTATACATTTCAGCACTTCACTGCAATGAGCTTTTAGAGTTATCATGTCCTATATATCTATTAATAAACAATTTCTTCTCTTTCCTTTTTGAGTGGATTGGTCTGTAGTCAGATCTAGTACATGCTTTCTTTTACCAAGTCATTGAATGGTTACTTGAACCTTGATGGGTATGATTTGTGCAAGCATTGAAAATATAGTTGAAAGAGAAACATTCATTTCTCGTTTGCGGTTTTCAGTGTGCATCTATGTCACATAGACACGGCAGACCAGTAGCCGTACCCTTGTTCACATGGTCTGACACGGGTACGGGTACTGGTCACAGTAGATGCTGGGTCAGGTCGGGTCCAACCCTAACCCGACCCAAAAAAATTTGTCGTTTGCCCTGGGGTCAAACTTACCCCCCTCAAAGAGAGAGAGAGAGAGGCATTGGTCCCCTCCCTTCGTACACTACCTTTTTGCTTTTATATAAAACAATATTTTAAACTCCCCTCCCTTTTAGAAAATTTTCCTACACCCCCACAATCTTTCCAAAATATCAAAATATCATCCTCTTAATTCTTATATATATATATAGCTGCTGTGTCCCCGTACCAGCAAATTTTGAAATCGCCGTGTCGTACCTTGCATACCCACACCCGCAGCCGTACCCATGTGACATAGGTGTGCATGCTTCCTTGAATTTGAGTTTTATTTTTCCAGACCCTAGGACTATGTCACATGAATACATCTGCGGATAAGGGGCATACAACCATTTTTAGGAAGTTTCCAATATGACTTGTATATAAGAAGATATGGAACAGGAGTCAAAATTGTGTATCCATGTGACATAGCCCTAGGAAGCATGTCATGGGTCAGATTTTTTATCACATTCTTTCACAACTGATATATTGGCTTGTCTTGGTGAAATAGGGAAATGATTGTTATCCACCTTTTTTTATGACAAGGAACCCTCGCTGAGAACCGGGTCACTTAATGGGCCCAGCCCCCTGCAAGGTAAACCCCAGGTGGGTCCACGACCACCCTGTCTTACGCGGCCCACCTGTGAAAGCTATGGACACACCCACGCACCATTGGGGCTCGATCCAGCATCTTCATCTTAATGCCCTCACACCCACCCTGCTGGCCACATGGGCAACCCTCCCTGTTATGCACCTTTCATTACCTAACTTTAAAAAGTGGAAACGGTCTTATTCCTTGAGATCCCTTATTCTAATTTAAAATAGCAAGAAATGTAAAAGGTACCCTGCACAAGCGAGTAGTGTGGTGTGACTGGAGCTGCTTTAATTTAGTTGGATGTGTTCTCAATTTTCTTCCATTCCACTTGTAGAAGGTTTAGATGACAGCTTTATTCCCTGGAATCTGATGATCCAAGTTTGTTGCATCCTGGCATCCATTGGGCTGCATCCAGACACCGGCATGCATGTACAAAAGGGAGGGCAAAAAAAAAAAAGTAAAACAAAGGGAAAACATGAAGTTGTCTCTTGTTGACTATGTTTATCCACAGAACTAGTAAAGAGAATTCTTGAACACTTGTCATCTTCATTGTTCATGTCGTTGTTCCCTTGTTGTACTACTGAATCTCTCTGTTCAACTGTTGAACACCAATAGGTGCATCTATTGGGTTGTTTGGTGTTAATAGTTTGCTTTTTCTATCCAGATCTCGGATGAAGGTGGTGGAATACCAAGAAGTGGTCTCCCAAAAATTTTCACCTACCTGTATAGTACTGCAAACACCCCACTGGATGAGAATTCAAATACCGATGGAGTGACTATGGCTGGTTATGGATATGGGCTTCCTATAAGCCGCCTTTATGCAAGGTATTTTGGGGGTGATTTGCAGATAATTTCCATGGAAGGATACGGTGAGTGACTCTTTCTACTAGTGATGAATTTATCTATATCCTGACATTATATTTCTTCTTTATACACCTTACAATGATTGGGATATATTGGAAGAATGCAGTTCTTAGTTCGTATTTTTTAAAGGACCAGTGAAGTAGTGATTCAGTATAAGACAAAATGTGTTGCAAGTTGATTATAATACAGCGTTATATGCCAGTTGTTGATTGGTTTCTAAGATGCATGATGGAATATGCACTAAATTAGTTTCTTTTCATTGTTACTCTTACTGGAGCAAAATTTTCCATTCAGAACACTCCGACTTCCATTGATAGAAGAGCATTTGGAGAGAGCATCATCCATCATGAGATTGAAAATCAGCAGATGGAAGTGTCTGCATAAAAAATGGTTGAAATGCTAGGAAAAGAACTGTGAGATTATCTAATTTTTGGTGAAAATATTGTAGTGCAAGATTATGTTGTAAATTTGTTACAGAGATTGAATAGAGCTGATATCATTTCAATTGTTGAAGACTTAGATGTGTGGTGTATTAAATAAACCCAGTTGCGTTTAGAAAAATGTTAGAATATAATGTAGAATGGGGGGCCAGTTTTTGACCGTAAGGTTTAAGCTGCCAACAGTTTTACATAAGCTTGAGCAGGAAATACATTAAAGGGTATCCAACATATCCAAATCATGTGTTTTTCTTTCCTTGAAAAAAAAAAGAACATATCCAGGTCAAATGGAGATCACCAAGGCTCATTAGATACTATATAATCCTAGAACACCTTTTCTGATATGAACCAAAGCCAGTTTAATCAAAAGATCTTATAGATTGGGACAATGGAGGGGTCAGAAAAAATAGGGATTTGATCCAAGTTTGCTAATGCAATTGCAGGATCAAAGTTTATGTAACATAAAGAAGACAAAAATTCTGAAAGCGTTCATGATAGATATCAGTGTCGGGCCCTAGCAAGGGATAATGGTACGATTTGATCCTGCAATCAAGATCTTATAGATTGGGACAATGGAGGGGTCATAAAAAGTAGGGATTTGATCCAAGTTTACTGGTGCAATTGCTGGTCAAGGTTTAGGTAACATAAGACAAAAGTTCTGGAAGAGTTCATGATAGATATCAGTGTTGTTTCCTAGCGAGGAATAATGGTATGATTTTGCACCAGATTAGTAGTAATCTGACTTTTTGGTGAACCTGAAGTTGCAATGGAATTTCACTATAAAAGCTGGCTCAACACAAGGAAAGAGAGAGGTAGGTGAACATATAGGACGTCCAACAGGTGCAGAGAAGATGGAAGAGTAAATGATAGATATCAGTGGTAGGTTCTACTTCGGAATAAATGGAATGTGTTATGCCAGATACCCAACCAACCTAAATCCCTTTAATCAGGTAGAGTGCTCCACCAGATCTATTAGCTAATTACCTGATCTGTCAAGGTGGTTTTCTTTAAACTAAGTTTAGATTCAAATTCAAATTCAAATCCAACAAAATCCTGAGTTGATCATTCATCAATCTGACAAGGGGTAAGACCTGATTTGATCAGCTTTAGTTTGGAGTTCTTGAAAACTGAGCTTAAGATGGAACTTGATTTGATGTGGTAAAATCTAGTTGGATTTGAACTGAATCAGACCTTTTATATCCCCAGTCTGAGCAGAGGAGTGCCACCTGCTGAAACATATAAATAAAAAACAAGGGTGCAGGCAAGGCCTTGCAAGAGAATCTCATACCATGTTAGACCCTCAAGTTGAAAAGCTATTGTTAAAGATATCAATAATAGAAGTGAGCACCGTGTTAGTTAAATGTCACGACAAAAGAATTGAAAACATTGTCTGTTATAAAACTTGTACAGTTATGTGTGTGCACGCCCGCGTGTGGGCACACAGTTCTACGTGCTATATGCCACATTTTTTTCTGTGTGCACCATTGTGGTCGTATACCATGTATACATGACATGATGCAATTTATTTTTTAGCTTTTTTGCCGCATATGCATGCACGCATGTACGTTTTACTGATTTGAATTGGCTTCTGCAGGTACGGATGCATATCTTCACCTGTCTCGACTTGGAGACTCGCAAGAATCATTGCCTTGATCTTGGAAGTTGGAAGCATTTGTTGATGCTCACTTCATACTCTGTTCTCGGTTTTCTTATTTGATTCTTCATTTACACATAAAATCATGATTTCCCTGCAATGAATTCTTCTCCGCTAGAGGAGGATATGGTCTCTCGTGGCACACGTGAAGCAGGCAAAGATGATGATGTTGATGTATAATCTCTTTCATTCGTCAGTTTTATTGGGAACCTCTCTCTCTCTCTCTGCATGGCTGTGGTGTTTCAGGGACAGTCCAACTGTTTATTCTTCTATGTGTAAGTAAAGAGGTTGCATTATAATTGGGCCGGAACGAGTTCAAAACCCAGGAATGTATATCCCTTGCCATGAAGTCGAAGCTGGTTGTACTCTCTGGTAGGTATAAGGGGTTCTGGCGTTTACATCAATGAGCTTATGAGCACACCACAGCGGGTGCACTGTGGTCATCTGCGTGGCCAGTGGAGTGGTTGTGAGGGTACTGAGATGAAGACACTGGATCAAACCTCGCTGGGTCTGTAGCTTTCAAAGGTGACCCACATAAGGCAGGGTGGTCGTAGTGCCCACCCTTGCTTCGGCAAGGGTTCTTAATCGTCCAAAAAAAAGAGCTCATGAGCACTGAGGTGGTTTTTTAGGCTTGTCTGAAAAAAAATAGTTGCATTATAATTCCCAAGAACTCGACATTCTATGTTAAACTTGTTAGATGCTGCTCTCAACACGACTTCACCAGATTTTCCGGCTTGCCTTTTGGACGATTCAGCCATCACAAGAACTGCCTCTACAGAAAACAGTTGTATTCTTCCCAAACAACGTCTTTTAACATAAAATTTCATGGACGGCCCCATGTTTGTGCCGACTTTGAAACTGCAGAAAAACAAGTACGCTGTCCAACCGAACTGCTGCTCGACCGCAATCACTCATCCCCTTTCATAACAGGAGGTGATGCATCAAATCGGAGAGGTCTCGAGAGTCGGGATCAGGTGCAATAGCATTTCACAAGAGTGTGCTGCCCCCTCCTATTGCAAGACACGTATTGGACGAACGAACGGGGTTAAAATGGGTCGGTGGGGCCCAAAGATCTGTGGGACACATGTTACGTAACCAGGTTGAGCAACACATTTTATATAGTATGGGCCGGAGCATGCTAGACACGTCTAACGGTTTAGATCTATCATAAAACACTTCAAACTATGAAGCAGGATGAGAAAAAAACGAAAAAAATGGGCCTAATATATTCACAGTTCACACACACATATATATATATATATATACCCCAACAACAACAATACCTACAACGACTACAACAACAACTGTACTTGCTGCCACCACAACAATAGTTATATTTGTTGTCTCTGTAGCAACAACCACAATGAAACCAACAGCAGAGGCGGAACGCGTCCCGAGTCTATGTGGGCACTACAGAAAAAGTGTGCCCTAGCGGCAAAGTCATCAAAGGTATACTTTCTATAGTCGATCACTCTGCACTGCACTTTTTTATTCGGGTGCTTTCCATTCTTTCATTTTTGCTAGTTTCGTAAAACTCATTTGTTTGTCGGCAAAGGAGTCTTGAGGTGCATAGTCCGCTAGGAGTGAGCACGACGTGTGTGGAGTGGATTCCTAGTGTGGTAGTGTCTATTAAAGGACATATTTTATCAGTTAATCTCATCCTAATGGCGATAATTGATTACGACGTCATACTTAGGATGGTTCAGGTGGCCTCAACAGGAAGGAGCTCCGGCGGAGGGTGGCCCCGACCGAGGTGGTCTTGGCCGACAGGGAACCCTGACAAACATGGGTTTTTGGCTGGCAGAGGGGCTTTCGACGCTAGGGGCTTAGCTACCATGATGGCCGGATAGAGGTGGTAGTTGACGAAAAGGGGGTGGTCGGCTACGACTGGCAGATGGAGGTCCGGTCTCCTGAAAGGGGGGTGTCAAGTGGGAAAGAGAGAGAGAGAGAAATAAGGTAGAGAGAGGAAGTGAAGAGAGAGAGGAATAAGGTATATATAGAGAGAGAGAGGAGAAAGAAATAAGGTAGAGAGAGTAGAGAGAGAAATTGGAAGCCACGTGTTGGCTCCACAAAAATTACGCTTCGTAGTTGTCCCTATTGGGCTTCAGGGTTCATGGATCTTTATCTGACCTACTACGAATACGACTCACTTCATTGAACGAGTTTTCTTGAGTATGGATCTGTCCAACTCTCGTTTGTACCGATTTTTTGAGATCTGTATTGTTTCAACTCCGGTTATACCCTTACTTTCATTCGTTCTTTCGTAATTTCTCCTCTAGGCTTGGGTTATCGATTCTTGATCAAAACCTTCACATACATATCTGACCTGCTTCGATCAAACGAGTTTTCTGGATTCTTTGTCGATCTGAACCTCTTACGGGTTGATCCTACAGAGTTTGATCGCTTCATCTCAGGTTCAGACCCACATCGAACCCGAACTCAACGGGTTTGGGTCGCTCTCAAATCTAAACTTACGTAATCTTACCTAAAAATCATGAATTTTATATATTTAAAAATTCTTAGGTATTACAATGACATGCCTTAAACGCCTGTCGGTAAATTTCTCAAAAGAAAGAAACAAGAAAAAGAGAAAAGAGTCAAACGTGCAAGTTAATCGTGGTGCGGGTAAGACTAAGGACCATCCCCAGCAAACAGACAATTCTCTACCAGACGTCTATAAACACTTTATTCCCTCCACCTAAAACACATATGACATAAAAAAGAGCAAAAGAAACAAAAAATGAAGGCCATTCATCTTGAAATGGACGGCACAAGAATAACACCGTCGCGGTGACTCAAGACCTGAGCCGGCCTCCGTCAATCATATAGCCCCTAGCTCTGCAGTTTGACAGGGGACGAGTGGAAGAGTATGAGGCCAATTTTAAGCGCTGATTTGTTTATTTTCACATAAGACTTCGCATTATATGCAGCGTTGTTGCATGGTGAACATGCAGCGACCTACCTAACGAGGGAGGATCATGTCAGAGGGTGGTGTATGTTCGCCCCCGATGATTCACTGAATCTCACGTCTGTGTTCGGGGGTCTGAATGAGCACCACATATACAAGCACATGGGGCTCGTATTCCCGTGTATGTTGACATCACTTAGCATTGGAGTCTGGTGTGGTTGCAAAGACTTAAGTACCCTTTCTTGCTATTCTTCTCATAAAGCGATGGTTTGAAAAAATGACAAAAATACCCTTCATTCAAAAAAGAAAAAACAAACAATTAAAAAAAAGGACAAACATGTCCTCCATCTAGAGAGTCAAGGATGATGTTGACTCTTCAAAGTTGAAAAAATGACAAAAATGCCCTTCATTCAAAAAAGAAAAAACAAACAGTTCAAAAAAAGGACAAACATGTCCTCCATCCAGAAAGTCAAGGATGATGTTGACTTTTCAAAGTCTACCCAGCGAAACGAACCTTAATCGTTTCACCGATGGTAATCCGGCGAAACGATGGTGAGCCGACGATCCGATAGTGAGCCGGCGATCCGATGGTCATCCGACGAAACAAACTGATTGTAGCATCGTTCAACTTGATGAGTTATGGAGCCTGATTCATAGTTTTTGCCCTTACAGGAGGGGGTTTGGGGGCTCCTCCCACCGTGGGTAACATCATTCAACTTGATGTGTTGTGGAGCCTGATTTAGAGTTTTTGCCCTTACAGGAGGGGGGTCCAGAGGCTCCCCCCCGCCGCGAATTTTTTTTGGGCCTTCCAACAACGATTTATAGTATTATCGGGCTTTCCTACAATGATTTGTAGTATTTTCAGGTCTTTTGCAAATCGCTATAGTGATTTGTAGTGTCTTCCGCAAATCGCTATAGCGATTTGTAGTGTCTTCCACAAATCGCTATAGCGATTTGTAGTGTCTTCTGCAAATCACTATAGCGATTTGTAGTGTTATTCAGTAAACAAATCGCTGTAAATCGCTACCCGAATTAGGATCAACTTGTCAGGGCCATATCTTCCTAACCGAAGGTCATATTCCAAATCCGTAAAAAGTGGTGTCTTTGTTATTGAGTCTAGTTTATTACTGTATTTTTTCAACGATTTTTATTGTCATTTCATTCCACATTTTAACTAAAACCAGACCCCTATTATTCTGTGTTATTTGAGTTGCACAACACCATTCTCGCTTGACATCCACATCTTGATTCCGGCATGCTCCTTGTTGGATTTTCCATTGATTTCTTCCAACCTTGCTTGGAACAAAAATATGTCTTTCTCACCATGATACCCTGTGCATTTTTTGACCACGACACCCGGGACCCGTGCCGGGGGGAGCCCCCCGGACCCCCTCCTGTAAGGGCAAGAACTCTAAATCAAGCTCCATAACGAATCAAGTTGAACGATGTTATTCACGCCAGGAGGAGCCCCCAAACCCTCCTCCTATAAGGGCAAAAACCTTGAATCAGACTCCACAACGAATCAAGTTGAACGATGCTATCCACGCTGAGAGGAGCCCCCAAACCCTCCTCCTATAAGGGCAAAAACTTTGAATCATACTCCACAACTCATCAAGTTGAATGATACTACCCACGCTGGGAGGAGCCCTCAGACCTCCCTCCTGTAAGGGCAAAAACTATGAATCAGGCTTCATAACTCATCAAGTTGAACGATGCTACCCACGTTGGGAGGAGCCCTCAGACCCCCCTTCTGTAAGGGTAAAAACTCTCAATCAGACTCCACAACTCTTCAAGTTGAATGATGCTACCCACGCTGAGAGGAGTCCTCAGACTCCCCTTTCTGTAAGGGTAAAAACTCTGAATCAGACTCCACAACTCTTCAAGTTGAATGATGCTACCCACGTTGGGAGGAGCCCCCAGACCCCTCTCCTGTAAGGGTAAAAACTCTGAATCAGGATCTACAACTCATTTAGTTGAATGATGCTACCCACTCTGGGAGGAGCCCCCAAACCCTCCTCCTGTAAGGGTAAAAACTCTGAATCAGGCTCCACAACAGTCAATGTGCAGGTCAGTCGGTGCTTGATGGAGCAATGTAGGATCTTCTGCTGGATGTGCATAGAAGCAGAAAGAGAAGGGAGAGAGAGAGTGTGAGAGGGTTGATGTTCATGGCCTTCTCCAGGAGAGATTTATTTCTCGGATAATCCTGCAGTGCTGGGTCTTAAATAATCATCTTTGGGGCACTTAAGTCTTTACAACCACTCTTTTTCAAGAATCGTCATTTTTTTTGCACCAATGGAAAAGAGGGTACTTAAGTCTTTGCAATCGCATCAAACTCCAACGCTAATTAATGCTGACAAACATGGGATACGAGACGCACATGCTTACATACGTGGTGCTCTTTGGGACCCCCGAACATGAGATGTAGCTAACTCCCCTGTTCGGAGGGGAAACATATAACCTGCTTCGCAGAGGCAGACGGTAACGCCTTGGATGCCGCTATCTTAAAAATGAATGGCTCCTATTAAGCAGTAAATAAAGCTCATTCCGAGCAGTTCAATTTAAATGATGGAAACACGAACGATATCAGGAAAAAAAGTAGAGCCCATCCAAATTATGGGCATCACATTTTTTACAGGTTTAGATGCCGTTCATCTTGAGATCAACTGCATCCAAAAGGAGGTCTGACTGTATTATCCTCAGAACTCACTCTGGTCTGATCCCATCTCCTACCTGACATCCACCCATCTAAGCATGTTTGGAGATAAGCACGCTGTTCATTCTATAAATGTTAAGATAAATGATCAGCGGTATTGGAGCTGAATGCTAACGCCGCTGCATAAAAAATAAACTCATTGACCAGATTCTGATCGTACGGCCGCGTCGAGATCCAAACAGTCACGTTAAAAAAGGATCCGACCCGGAACTGTGCAAGGGTACTTCCGTCCTTTCGATGAGGGCCGCGAATCTTCTCCGAAGCAACCGTCAGAGGGTATTTTGGTCATCTCGCTAAATACGTATTGGAGACGCCAGGACGATGACAATTCTGTTATTTGGGGAAAGAAGAGGGACGTTTAACAAACGGACGTTTCCGGATAGGCAGTCGTGGGGCTAAAAGCCGACCCCACCGGAGAAAAGCGAAAGCGAGAGGTTGGCAGGCGATGACCGAGAAGTTACGGTAGAGAGAGAGAGAGAGGGATTGAAGGAGGAGGAGGAGAAGGCGATGGCGGAAGCGCAGTACTCGATGGCGAAGACGTCGGTGTGGTGGGACATAGAGAACTGTCAGGTGCCGATGGGGGCTGACCCCCACGCCATCGCCCAGAACATAAGCTCCGCCCTCGCCGAAATGGACTACAGGGGCCCTGTCTCCATATCCGCCTACGGAGACACCAATCGCATCCCCGCTGCCGTCCAGAACGCCCTCTCCAGCACCGGCGTCGCCCTCAACCACGTACCCGCTGGTATCCTTTTCTCTCCTCCTCGATTCCGATCACCGTCGTTGGTTTCCTTTGCTATTTCTATTTGCTCTGCTCCCACTTTTGGTTCCTCTATCATCTTACCGATTGATCAGATCGATCAGTCGAATCACCGAAAAACCCCAAACTGATGTCGCTTGGTTTTGCTTCACCCGCTTCTGTTCCATTCTTTGCGGATTAGATGCGCGAAGCCATGGTGTCTGGTGCGTGGTCGTTCTGGATCGCTTTTTGTTTCTTGCGTGGGTAAAATTCGTGATTCCACCTGCGTTTTCTAGGGTTAGTTTTCATAATTAAACCCTATTTTTTGAATTCGATGATAATTTAGTTGAGAAATAGAGTGAAACCTTAACTTTTCGGTTCTCTGGAGTGTGGCGATGATCTTCCTGTTCGTCTATCTTGTTTGTTTTGTTGATAACTGTGATGAGATGATCTATAAGTCTTTAGTTTTTTGTTTGGTTCTATTCATCTATTGTACTTGTTTTATTGGTAACTGGGATGAGATAGTGTAGGAGTGTTCCGATTTCAGGGTTAACATTTGACGGAATTCTCTACCTGGTTTTTTTTCGATGGATAAGCTGGGGAGAGGGCCCCTACCCTTTATTCAGACTATATGCAAAATGTACTAAAAAATACAGCATCTACATGGCATGCTGTACACCAAAAATACATAAAGAATGCTGTTAGCTAAAACTCTAAGCTCACGTCCTAGTTTATCAGGTTTACTATACCCAAAAACTTCCTGTCGGTCCCGTAGAAGGAAAAGGAGGAGATGTCCAGTTTGCGTGCAGACACTAGGAGGTCTAATCCAGATGTTCCTAGATAAGCGATTGATTGCCTGGAAGTCCTCTGCAAGTTTCCGTCTTCCTTCCAAGTCCGCCTTCATCCAATTTAACCATGCTGATTTAGAAGAGCACTGGAGTAGGCTGCTCGCTGATGCTGATCAGACTCAGCACTCTATCAAGAGCATGTGTCTCAGGTTTATCAACTCTTTCTCGAGATACAAGGCTCATGCAATTTGGAGCTGGCCATTGGCATCCCATAGGGTGAATGCTAACTTTGATTTGCTGCTCTTAAACCAGACCGCTACCTTGAATACCAACCCTTTCAACATTGGGAGGGGGTCAAGACATTGGAATGATAGGCGTGTTCCCCCAAATTTTGAGAGATCACCAATGAAACGGGCCCTTGGGAGCACCAGGCCCCTACTACCTGTCTCCATTCGGACAGCAGGGACAAGCGCCATTCCCTTCTCCCCTGCCTCCTGTTTTTCTTCTTCTTCTCATGATTAATCTTCTGATTGTTCCTTTTTTCAGTTGCATTGTACTTTTCTTGCCTTTTCGGTTGCTATTTTTTTTTTTCAGTTAACAATCCTTTTTTGTTGGCAAACAATGCACTTCATTTATGCTTTTTCTCCTCAAGCTCTTATCTGTCTCTAGCCATTTATCTAGCTGCAGGTCATATCAAACTGTGGACAAATATCCATTTTCTGGAACTAAACCTGGTCCTCTTACAGTGGATGGACTATTTGATACTGTGTTATATAACTCATTTTACATGTGTTTTGCATCTAGTGGATGCTGTTCTCTTCATTTCTACACTCGTTGTGTTTGTACCATTGTTTTTTGAGAAATTAATTTTTTTATAAAGGAGACCAATGAAAATTTGATTCTCTTTCCAAAATTGTGTGTTAGGTGACGCTAACACTTTTTAATGTGACTTTAGCAGTTCAATTCTACTGTGGTTTTGCTTAGACAGGTTGTTGATATTAATAATGGATTGTCTGCATGGGGTTGATTTTTGACTTTGCGGTGGATTTTCTTTGTGGCATCCTGTAGGTGTTAAAGATGCAAGTGACAAGAAAATTCTTGTGGATATGCTGTTCTGGGCAGTCGATAACTCTGCCCCTGCAAATTATCTATTGATTTCTGGGGATCGGGACTTCTCAAATGCACTTCACCAATTACGCATGAGGAGATACAATATTCTACTTGCACAGCCTCAGAATGTTTCTGCCTCTCTTCTTGCTGCTGCAAAGACGGTATGGTTGTGGACAAGCTTGTTGTCTGGAGGTCCAGCATTGCCTAATCCACTGATACTGCAAAGTGGTTCGGGTGATCTAGCACAACCAGTCAATGGACACAATACAGAAAAGCTCAAAGTTGCCTTTTCTGAGCCTCTCCAAATGAAGTTTGTACTTCCAGAAACTGAGCATACACATAAATTTTCAGGTAGTCAGAAGTTATACGGTAATGGTAGGGCTGTTGATAAAACTAAAGGGAAACAGTATAAAAGAAACACAAATCAACCAAATATTTCAAGAAGTATGAGCCATGATATTCGGTCACTTCAATCCGGAGCTCAACATGCAAACACTAGCTTGGATAACTTGGACTCAAAGCAAAATCCGATCAGGCAGCAAACTGGAATTCCTAATCAAATGTATGGCCAGTCTGATCTAATAGGATCAAATTCTTCAGGCCTCCTGTTGGCCCAGCAGAGACCGTTTTTTGAGAATGGGCTGCATCCATCAACATCATCTTCTTCCTTGCTTAATGAATATGGTTCTTTACAGTCAAATGGTTCTTTAGATAGGCAGCAATCTTTTGGTCATATGCAGCTTACATCTAGTGGTGCTCCATCTAATTTTCCTCAACGAGATCCCTCTTGGAATGGTGGAAATATCCTTCCTAATTTTTACTCTCAATATTCTCAACCTTGTAGACCCAGCAATACAATTCCAATGCCACACTCATTCTCAACAGGAAATCTTTATCAACCAAATTCTTCTGCTTTGAGCTCTCACCATCATCCTTCCAGATCTGACGGGCCTTATTCTCCTCCAGATCCTGTTACAGACATAGTGAATATTGACAGGTTGAATCTCTCTGAAGTTGGTAAGCAAAATGCTCCAACTTTTCGCCAAAATACATTATCAGGTATGAAGCCTAATCCAGAGGAGTCTTTTAACCCAAATGGCATACCTAATCCACATAGCGGGCAAGCTTTTCATCGTGATAGTGTACACGTCAAGCACCTATCTTTTGGCCATCAGTTGCAGCCTCCAGCTCCTGTTCAGAGACAGACTTCTGAAACCATCCTTTATCATATAGGGGTTCTTCTACGTGTGATGCAGACTCTCAAGAATGAGAAAATAATCCCCTCAGAAGCTAATATTGCAGATTGCATATGGTATGGAGATTCAAGTATTCCTAATTTCAACCTGCATCTGGCCTTGGATAGCGCCATTGAGAAACAAATTTTAGTCGTCCACAGTTCTGGAGGTCCATTCCAAATTTATCTCCCAAAGAATGAGACGATGTGGAAGTGCATCAATCCATTGGATACTAGTATGAAGCATTCCAAAGAAACTTGGGATGGGCTTTCAAAATTTTTAGCTTCTGTTGGTGGGCGTTCAGCCGTTATGTCTTCCCAAAGCAGGTAATCTACTGTGATTCTATGTGTGTGTGTGTGGGGGGGGGGGGGGGGGGGGGGTAGGGCTGTCCACAAGCCTGGAACAGCAAATGTGTTCAAGAATCTTGGCTTCAGCTAGTACTTGGAGCTTAGCTTAGACAAGCTTGAGCCTTCCTTTTTTAAAAGCAACTATGTATATATCTCCTATTTTGCTGAAAGGAGGAATGGTATTTGAACCATCACTTCTTTTCCCGAGTCAAGCTTAAGAACCGAGGCTTTTAATGAAAAGAGGCTTTTGTTGTGCTCAAGCTCATGCTAAGCTTTTAATGAGACAATCCCAGCTTTCCTTTGAAGCTTGGCTCATGGCCCAGGTGTGTGCATGGATGTGAGTGTTTGTTTGCATAGCCTGTCTATGCAAGCACATGACTCTGCATACTGTTTATCAACTGCATCTTTTTGTCAACAAAGGATATTTGCTTACATAAAAGTCTTTCTTGTCTCTGTTTTAATACAGGTATCATGCTTCGATCATACTAAAGAAATCATGTTTAAAACATCTTGTGTTGGGTGAAACACTTCAATTGTTGAATGCTGCAATAACTTTGAAAGGATGGATAGTGCCTCACCAGTCAAGCTCAGGCTTAGGATGGCAACCACTACAGATCAATGTGCCATACTCTTCAGGAATGTAAAATGTTCCATAATATCCTCAAGCTAGTTTATTTATTGAAAATGCACAACTAGAAACAAAAAAAAAAACTGCAGGTTGAAGGATGACATGAATATATGGCATAACAGCTGCTGTAAGGATGTTAGAGAATTTTGATGTATTTTAGGCTAGGTGCATCACGACATGTTTGAAGAACGTAGGCTCTGTTTGAAGGAAAGGTGGTACTGTAATTCTTAGTCCCAGCTTTTGGAGGCCAGGTACTGATGCTTCTGGACATACTAAGGGATATTGCAAAATGCTGTGGATTTAGACTTTTAGGACTTGTTTGCAACAGACCTAGTTGATTAGAAGTATTTGAAGGCTAACTCCAGATGGAGCTGGTTATAGGGAATACTCTAATCTCCCAATAGTTGGTTGATTCTGGGGAAATGATTTGAAATTCAGATTACAAGCATTCCAAACTTTAGGAAATTTCTGGAAAATACTTGTTGCAATTTATCCCGTGTCATGTTTCACTTGTTATTCTGCATTTCTGTTGGACTCCCCTCATTTCTGCACTATATTCTGTTCATCATTTGTCTTCGTCTTCTTTCCCTTTGTTCCTCATTTGGCATTGTCATTTTTCTATTTAGAATAAGCTATTTTCTTGACCTTTTCTGGTTTTTCTCCATCTTTCATTTGGTTTACTCCATCCTTTTGCCCATGCCAATATTTTCTGTTTCTGTCTCCTGCAGCGCTTCTCAAATTTGATTGGCAACCTAGTGGTTGTTGATCTCTGACTTTCAGATCTAATCCTCTATAATTATTGGATTTACCATATATGTAGGAATATTGGTCCTTATATCTGATACAGATATTATTCGTGAAGGCTTATTTGTGTGAAAATGAGATCCTTGGTAAAAGATTCTTCACTTACCAAGTTACCATTTATTATCCTCATTTAAAAAGCAAAGCATGGAGCTAACTAGGTTAAACCGGGTTAGATTGAACTGGTGTTGTGACAAAGGTGAAAGCGCTAGTCTATCACTGTTCTCCACGTGGGCAATGATATTGACAGTACGATGACAGTTCAACTTCTGTTGAATATTTCTGTTTGATGCCCTGTATGAAGATTTTACGTTGGAGATTTGCTTCAGTTAAGGATATGTCATAGACTTCAGCAAGAGGATTGCAAGTAATCACTTTCTTTTCTAGCTTTGCAACGAACATAAAGGCCTTGGTTTTTTATGCAGCTGGACCATGGGCGCTATATGTTGGACAACCTTACCCCTGCTTATCTGGGGTCCTATTATCAGATTCCAAATGTGTGATCCATGCCATTATGGCATTGATGCTGGAGGACTGAAGCTTCAAGCTACGCTTTGGCAAACAACCTTACCACTGATTCTTCAAACACTTTCTGTATATTCTAGTCATCTTTTGTACTATGCAGAAGACTATCATGTTTCTTCTTTATATCTCCTTGTTGAATGTTTGGATATTTTTATTTTGCAATTGTGATTGATATGTTAAGATGTTTCTTGACAGTGTGATTTGTATTTCTACTTTCATATTTTGATGTTGGAGTTTGGGCTGGCCGAATTAGCATGGCCATCCACGGGGACAAGATTTCACAATTACAGGTTATACTAGTTCCTTGGATGGTTGTGTTGGTTCCTTCCTTTTATGCATCGATACTAGCTGGCTTACTCTCTTAGTTTTTGTTCATTTGTTCACCGTGCAGCATTTAAGTGCAGTCATTTTATGAAGTTTTCACTAATCAGGCTGGGGAATGCTCTCACCAATTGGATTCAAATCCCAAATCTTATTTGACCGGTGTACGATAGTACTTGTTAAATACATACTGCAGTCAATGGCCTTCAGATTCAGAGCATGAAAACTATTGTGACAGTTTTCTTTCTTATATTGATATCATATCTGGTTTTCTGCAATCAACCCAATAATGCCATCCAACCCCTCATGAAATTTTTGTGCATGTTTTGATAAGAAAGTTGGATAATTGTAATCATCAAGGATGCTTCCCAATGCCCAATTTCCTGTAATTTCGCCCTATCTGAATATTCTCAGGTTTATTGCGAGCACTAGAACCATCACTATGCATCAAGTTGCTCCTTTGACGGATTCTGTTTTTTATGAAACTCTATAGTGATTCTCAAGCTCTTGACCCTGATTAATATATCCACCCAAGGTTTCACATTTCTCAAATAGCCACCAAATATTGGTCACCTTAAGTAAATTCTCTCTTCTCTAAGTATAGCCTCTTATGTTGAATATTACTTTATTTTCTACCTTTAAAACATACCAAATGTTTACTTGGGTTATTTGCTTAACCTATATGTTTGGAGTGTATTTGACAAATAAGAACATTAGAACAGATTGGTTGATATATTAATGACTACAAAGTTTGTTTAATAATCTGCAGTCTTAAGGTGAGGCAGGATCAGGTGCAAGTTGCAATGTGCCGCTTGCACCTGATCCTGCCTCACCTTAAGACTGCAGATTATTAAACAAACTTTGTAGTCATTAATATATCAACCAATCTGTTCTAATGTTCTTATTTGTCAAATACACTCCAAACATATAGGTTAAGCAAATAACCCAAGTTAACATTTGCAATGTGATTGCACCTGATCCTGCCATGTGGTGAGGTTGAGATGGCTGCAAAGCCAGCCTTGCTGCCAGGCACGTCTAACTTACACTCACAGTTATGACTGCATTTGGGTCCAAAATCAATTAGATTTGCTCGAAGATGGTGGATTTTTCTTTGTTTTGAAAACTCACCTGTTGTGAAATCTTAATAAAAAAATGATTGTACTATCCTCAAAATTTGGAAAATACCTATTAATCTGTCAAAATTTTCTGCCTATACAAAATGCTGATTCTCAAAATTTTAGATCATTTTAGCCTTAGTAGGTGCTTTGTTTAGAACTTTGACATTCACACCAATTTGCAGCAGATGTCCCGTAGATTCAAACCTCCTCTTTGAGGTTTGAAAGACATCTCTCGTTCGAACATTCTTCCCTTCCAAGGTAGATAATTTATAACAACTTGTGACCCATTTTTGCTATTATAACTTACTCCTTAGTATTTAGAAACGTGCTATTTCATAGGGTTTTATTGCTATTGTCACTGGATTTAACCATAATTTAGAAAAACAAGCGAGTCTTCTGCCAACACGGTTCTCATTCGAACATTCATGCTTTTTTAGGGTTTTACTGCAAATGGTTAGTCATTTTGCGAATAATTTTGAAAAACTAGTGAATCTTTTTCTTTCAACAAACATTGAATTTTCTCTATTTGTGCAGGTCTTTATCTTATTTTGATTAGAATGTCCTTATTTAATTTTAATACCCTTCTTTAATTTGAATATGTCGATCATTCACTAGATATTTGTGTGAATGTTTAGGGTTTTGTGTAAATCTATTCACAGTTTTATTTTATCTCACATCTTTTCTTTTTTTCGTGAATTGCTTACTACCTTTCAAGTTTCTCGAAGTGTGGGTAGTGTTGTGAAAGGTGGGTTGCTTCCCTCAAACAAAGACTATACGGTGCGTCATTTTGTATTCTAATGAGTTTTTTTACTAAGAGGCAGAAGAAGTATGGAGTGCTTCATTCTTGTTGCTTGTCCCTTATTATCTTATCTGTTGGTCACCTTAACTTTCATCCCTATGTTTGTCACTCCTTATGTCCCCTCAACAATGGATTCCATCTCGACCCCTTCAACTCAAGGTTCAGATATGGCTCCCAAGCACCCTGCCACCCCAAGAATGTGCTACACTCAGGGTGACTACAATTATCAACATCTCAACCGGTTTCATGCCTAGTACAAGAGGAGTCTTCGGTTTTGACAAGTTGGTTGTTCGTCATTCACTTTCTTGAACTCTAATGTCTTTAGTTGACTAAGAGGAGTCTTCAAGTGTACGAGGTCAGTCCTAACAAGTCGTTTGTAAGAAAGTGTTATTCAATACAAATAAATTAAAACAAGCATGCAAAAGTATATTTCAACACTTACATATGTTTAATTCAAATAACACTTTAAAGATAAATATAATGCAATGCTTACACGATTTTCAATCATTCACATTAGCATATTTCTTTCAATCAGAAGCAGTTACACATTCATAAACATTTAGACATGCATAAACAATTAATAATGCATGCACTTACCATTGCAAAATGATCAACCATTTATGCATAAGTGATTTTAACATTTTTAATTATTTTTTCTTTTCAAATAATGCATGACATGCCTAACTAAATACACAATCAATTTAGGTTTCAGTTCTTAGCCCTAAGGATAATAATACAGGCAATAACTTGGATCAGGACCATGGAGTAGGCAGTGTTTTCATATAATTGTAGCTTTGGTTTGGCCGGATACCATTCACCAGTGCCGGGTGAGGGACGACTAAAGTAAGAGAAGCTGTCAACACTACCATCTCGATGCATCATACTTTATTCATGAGATTTTGTTGTCCACATTGCAATCTAATGTGGAGGTTTTCATATCTTCGTAGTTAAGGATGAACAACTTTTTGTGTTAAAATACGGTATATACGAAGCCAGAAGTACCACTTACCTTATCCTTGTAAGCATCAATATTTAATGTTACATGTTTAACTCTTTTTAATTCATTGATTCTATGCAACATACAATTTGAATCAATTTACAAAATTCGGGCCTTTTCAGGGCTCATGGACGCACATGTTTCAGAAGTGAGACAATAATCATGCATCAATGCATTTTTAACTTTAACATTTATTCATCAATATGTGATGATCATAAACAATTAAAGCATTCATATTCAATAAGAATTTTTGCTCATTTCGTTTATTTCAATAGCAAATGGCGACAAAAGCCAAGTAGTGCATAAACACTTTTCTCGTTTGTGTTTTAAATTTGAGATTCAATCCCTATATAAACATTTCTTTACAGTACATATGCACCATCATTCAATTCGTATAAAAGCATATTCGAATGCCTTACAAAATATCATATGTATTGCTAACCGGACCCTTAGTCGGTTCCAGATCTATTAGACCCCTAAAATGTCTGACTTTTACGACTATCATAGAGATGTGTATAGTCTGAGAATAGAGCTAAAATTTTGAAAAGTTGTAGAAAATTATGTCAGTTTTTTTATGTCATAAACCATTCATAAAAAAAATTCTGTATAAGAGAGATACGACCGGTTTAGTGCACACCCATGCTTTTCTGTTTCAATTGTCACCGTTCAGTACTCATTTCGAGAACATAGCCCAAAATTTCAAGATTATTTAAAATTTTGTTAGCTTTCAAACGCAGCAAGCCGTTCATAAAAACTCTTACAAATGAGGGAGATACGAATGATTTACCGGTTGGGTGTCAGGCCAAAAATACGAAATAATAGGAAACATGCATTCAGGTGATCAGAAATAGGCCACTCGAATTGATATTTCTGAAATTTATTTAACAACAGCACTTTAAATACTATTTCAAAAATCTCAAATCATGATATTACATATTTATCTACATACAAAACCCATTTTCACAGCCCTTTGGCTGAAAAATCGATCCGCCTTCCCAAAAATTATTTCCTAAGAAATGTTTTTGGTATTTTTCTCATATTCATGCATAGAGTTATATTTTTTTCACAACAATGGAAAATTTTCAATTAGCAGCACACAACATGAATAAAAATATTAAATCAAGCAATCTAACTAAAATTTTCGCAAAGAATCAATTATATGTTACCCTATTATAGTTCGAAAATTATTTTTATTTCTAAAAAATCCATCACACACTATTTGCATCAAATCTTATGTTTTCAATTCAAACAAAACATTTTTTTTTAGGGATTGAACCGACTTTCCTCTAGGAAATTAGATCAATCCCTTCTTTATTAATATAATTTAAGGTTTACAAAGGGCTTCCACTCGAAAACCCTTCCTACTTCGAATTCGGGCTAATCGGCTATGCCCGATTTGCCCGTATTCGAACATAAAGCACACCCTATCTTTTTTTTGTTAAGACTTAAAACCAGAGTCTTCCTCACACGTATATGTGTGTGTACACCTCTGATTCAAAGTGTATACACGCATATTAGTGTTATATTTAAATTTTAATTAAGATCCATACCAATCAAGTGCACAAAATCGATTTTTGAGAGAGTTTTTCTTCAGAAAACCCATCTCTACTCTAAATTTGATGAATCAGACGTTGAATCCTCACATGGGAGGTTCGGTACGTGATACATCTAATTAAAAATCTGAATAAACTCATGCATACGAGTTTCGATCTATGTATAGAGAATATGACCCTCTACCTTTTTCGAGAAAAATGCCTCTTCTAGTTGAAAAATCAGAATTTTCTATTAAATCGGCTCCTCCGCTTCGTGTGGTGACTGCAACTCGATGTTGAGCCCCCTCCAATGTGTGTGGGTACTCCTCTTGGTTGTGTGAAAGAAGAAAACCAAAAAAAAAAAGAGAAAGAAGAAAGAAGAAAGAAGAAGGAGAATTAGGGAGCTAGAGAACAAAAAAATCCAAAAGTGATAAAAAAGAGGGGGTGTGAGCCCTCTTCCTTTTTTAGAGGGGGTGTGAGCCCCTCTTCCTTTTTTATAATACATGGAGCTAGATCAAGGGGTTGAAGCAAATCTCAACCCTTGATCTAGATCTCTCATTTCTTTTCTTTCTTTTATATTTTTTTTCTAAATTTTTTAATCAATTTTTTTTATTTGTCTTTGTATTTTTTTTTCTACTTAGTTAGTTTAGGTTATTAATTCATATAATGTACTAAGATGTACATTATATGAAGTATAGCCCCCCTAACCTGGACATGACCCCCTCATGGGGTTTCTCTTTTCAATTTTTCAATTTTGTCCAGCTTGCTTGGCAAGCAAGTTTGACTTGGTATATTATTTATTTATTTATTACAAATTTCTCTTTTTTTTAGCCAACTAGCTCATCCTATATTCTTTTAGGATGGGTTGGCTCCCCCTTGGGAGAGTCTCCCCTTTGGTATTGAGTAACTTTTGACTTAGTTTCATAAAAGTTGATTTTTGGTAACTTTTACAAAGTCTTCAATTCAAAGTTTTAAATTTGATTTTCAATAAAACCTTAAGGTGGCATATAGGATGGGCCCCATAGGATACGACCCACCTATGGACTTCTACTTTTTTATTAGTTTTAGTTAAATCCAATTTTCCATTACATTGTTTTTTTATTTTATTAATTGATTTTATTTAATATTTTAGATTTCAAAATTTTCAAAGCTATATTTCAATTTTAAATTAAATGACTATACATGTACTCCAAATTATTTCAAATACATATGAAATTCTTTTAAAAACTAATTTATTATAATTATTTTTTTTTCTCAAAATGCCACTTTTACTAAAAAATGAATTTCGAAATGATTTCCACTAGGGTCAGAAGTACACTTTGTCGTTTTCATTGTTTTGTAAATTGAATTTCAAACTATGAAACTAAATTCAAATTCATTAAAATTACATTACATACATATCAAATTATCTTAATTTTTTCTGAAATCATATTCGACAAAATTTAACAATTATTTTATTAAATTTCATCTTTTCATAAATTCAATTCTGAATGCGAATTTAACTAAAATTAGATTGAATCAACTTTAACTTTTTATAGGATTTTTCTTATCATTCAACTTAGAAAATTTTGTTTTTTTATATTTTTTTCTCATAAAAATATTTATTGATTAATATTTTATTTATTAAAAATACATTAAAGAATCACAAGTATTACATCCTACTTCAATTTCGACAAAAATTTAAACTATTATATAATTCAAACTTGAATTGACATTCGATTAAATCTAAATTTAGATTCAAATTAAACTCAAATTTAATTATAATTTTTTATACCTATTAATTAAATCTGAATTCAAATCCAAGTTCAATCCAAATTCAAATTCCCAAATCAAAATCTAAATTCGATAAAACTCTAGAAGTTGAAATTAAAATTCAATAAGACTCCATATTCAAATGCATAATCAATTTGAATCCTAAATAATATTAAAACTCCAAATAAATTTCAATTAAGTTCAACTTAAATCCAGATTAAATCCGATTAAAAATCAAAACCCAATTCGAAATAAATGTTCAGTTTGAGATTCATTCTAAATCCAATTAAAGCTCATATTACAATTATATCTCATTTTGATTTCAAATAATATTTTAAGATTCGCCTTTATTTCTCATAAAATATAAAAAATTCACGGGTTTTATAGTACAAAGTCTTGTACGGAGGGCATTGTTGATCACCAATCCACTAGAGTGAAGTTGGTGAGCGAACTTTGAACTCACCCATCGTGCATCAGCAATATATTCAACCAGTGCACATGATTCGAGAGAAACGACTCTCCGCTCAAAGCCGATAGAAAAACTACGCAAATCAACAATGTAGCAAACTCAATTTTTTGATTGGAGACAAGGTTTTTGTTAAAGTCTTTCCAACCAAGTGTTTTTCGCTTTGGAAAGAAGGGAAAACTAATTTCCAGATTCGTCAGTCCTTTCAAGATCTTGAAAAGAATCTGAGACAATATATCAGATAGCATTGTCACCCCAATATGCTCAAATACATAATGTATTTTATGTGTCAATGCTTAGAAAATGCGTTTATGACTCTTCTCACATCATTCAACATGAGAACATTAACATCAGGGAATACATGATTGTGAAAGAAAGACTTGTATAGATCATGGACCATCAGGAACATGTGCTTAGATCAAAGGCCCGTCCCACTTGTTAAAGTGAGATGGCAACACCATGGAATAAACGATTGCAATTGGGAGCCTAAATCTAATATATGAGAGAAATATCATGATCTATTCATGTAGTATCCACAACAGAATTTTGAGGACGAAATTCTTTTTAGAGAGTAATGATGTAAGATACACAAATTTTCAGTAAACTTCTGAATAAAAATATGAGGTATTTTTGCGTAATTTCATCGTATCAACCTGGAATATAAAACAAAGAGATTTTGCAAAGCCACATATACCTACAATGCATATATTCTCAGAGATATATGCCCAAAACATCCTGGGAGCCATATCATGATCGTTTGAAAAAATGAGAATTTCGTAGAGAAAATTTATTTCATCTCGTCGAGAAGAAGAAAATGGCATACACTTTTTTTTTTTAAAAAAATATCAGTGAAACCTCAAAAATCTACGAGCCCCATATAAAACCTCACAAAAAGATCTTGTGAGCCTTACATAAATATCTCACAAAAATATCTTGTGGGCTCCACATAAATATCTCAAGAAAATATTTAGGTAGGCCCCATAGGAGACATATTTGTCCTTATCCGAAAAGGGTGGGGAGAAATTGAGGACATACTTATCCCTTGGGATGGCGCTCATACCTAACCTCTATAAATAAGACTCTCGCTCCCTTTTAAAAACTCGCCACCCTCTTTTTCTCTCCTCTATCTTCTCTCCTCTCTCTAATTTTGCTCTCTTTAGTTTGGTCTCTAGAAAAGAGTCCATTGTCTAGATTTTTACTCTCTAGATTTTTTTTGCGTTTCTTCATGCTAACAAGTTCTACACGAGACACTCTTGGTTATGACTGTATCAGACGTAAGGATGTGTCAACCATGACCTAGGAGCGCCTTTACACTTGCGCTAAGCCACCTCTATCAGATTTTTTATAGGTTTACACATCATTTCCTATTTGAAGTTATATTTCTTGAAATAGTTGTAGTGTACGGTAGAATTTTTCTAGTCGTACACCTTTCTAAAATGATATCAGGTCTTAATCCTTGGTTCATGCCATCTAGGCTACCACAAGCTTGCTTCAGTGTTCACACGCATATCCTTACGACTATTTCTCGATATTTATGGTGAATTACGTGTTATAGGGTCTTAGTCTTTGGTTCATACCCTCTAGGCCACCGCAAGCTTGCTTCAGTGTTAATGCACGTATTATTGTGACTACTTTTCTCTCTCTCTCTCTCTCCATATATATATATATATATATATAATGTTCTTTTACACAAGTTACTTAGCTCGATGCGTTACTTCATTCACCGAGCCCTGCTTTACGCACTTTACTTTGTCATCGTGCTATTATTTACATAAGATCATGCTTTATGCTATTTACTTTTTTGTCACGATGTTAAGTCCACAGGCTCTTACTTTTAATAAATATAGCTACATTGTAATAAGCGTACAAATGGTGACTGCATTAGTAGGATGCGTCCAAACGAGCCTAACGGGGTTTTCCTGACAAAAATCTATCATCTTCCTACGAACAGGGTCATTCAGGCCTCTGGGCACAAAAATACATAACATAAGAAACACTCAGATGGCTTCGATTGACACCGAAGTTAGGTTCTTCTACGTACTAGGGGGTGAACTTATAATTATGAAAACAATGCATTAGTCATGGGTACACTAACGAATGAATGAATGTAAGTTAGTATTACTTATGAATTATCTTATGTAAGGTACTAATCTCGGTACACTATTACACCGATCGAGTGAAGGATCCAAATTGTACCCACATGACTAAACTAGGCTCGATGAGCTCTTGCTTCGATCCATAGGATACCTATACATTAAGTTGTAGAGACTTGAGCTATGATGTTTTCAACTGTGACCTTGGAGTGGCCTTATATGTCTTCAACATATTATACTTGTTAGAATTAAAATGCTTTTCTATCAGACCATGAATAGTTCTGACCCCGTTTTATATATGGGGGATACAGGTACTGAACCTGTAGTGTGAGATGCGAAGTAGCGTGACATCAAGATCTGGGGTTTTTCCAAGCTTCGTTAGACATTTTGTTTACAAACCCAAATTATCTAGTAGTGCTTTACTAAGCAGTACTATTTGTAATAAATAACTCATTTTGGTTTGCTTAAATAAAATATTTTGGTGAACAATGAGTGATTGATCACATACCTTTGACCCATCTGACATCTTCTACAACTGAGTACTAACTATCATCTATTTTTGTTGCTAAAGTCTTTTTTAAATTTCGTTGAAAAAAAAATTAATGAAATTTGGACAAAGTGTTGTTTTGGAAATTCGGGATGTTATAGCTTCCCTTATTGGAATGAGCTCCTATCATGATTGGGTTATAGACGAGAGGATGGGTGGTTGTGATCACCAAGGGAATCCCAACCCTAGGCTAACTGTCGATCGATTCGGTATGGTGCATACCTTGCACAATATTTCTGCTTTCATATTCACTTGGGACCACCATGTTTTGGTTTGACGATGGGTTCTGAATATTTGTGTTTCTTTGATCGGACTCGATGAATCTTTTGTCCATCCTTCGATTTGTGTCTCCCAACCATGCCATCATTTTGAAGAAAACTTCTTGCATGTGCTCGAAATAATTCCTTATCTCGCTCACATCTTTTCCCATCTGATCAAGAGTTTTATGTGTTTCTTCGATCAACCTCGAGATGCTCCAAACGTGTTTGATCCTCTTCTATAGATCTTTCCTAGATCATTACAAAAGAGCTATGATCGAGGAAACAACCAAAGCTCTGATACCAAAATCTGATGTCCGATACCAAAACTAGATAAAACTATAATCTATTAAATGAAATCCCGTAAAAAAATAAAGAAAATAATAAATATGGTTTTTTCAATCTCTCAACTGCTCTCCTATCTCAAAAGAACAATTAAATAGTCCCTATCGATGGTGGATTTGGATTTGGATCAGGATCAGAACATAGGGGGTCAAGAATCACATGATGGTCACTATGCATGAGCCCGTTTAATCATGCTGGCTTCATATTCAACTACAGAGGTGAAGGATACACATAAGACACTCACCACGACTAGGTTTTGCATTCGTAGAAGGATCTACTTTGGGGGTTGATTCGGTTGGCTTATGGTTTAGAACCAAAACTATCTGTGTTAGAAGCCTTACCTGATAAACTTTGCTTAGTTGTAGAACTCTCCTTCTTAGCTGCCATAACTGAATTGGATATGTTTCCTTTTGAATTACCTTTCTTAAGAGGCGAGGTCTCCTGATTATGAAAGGTTTCCTTCTTTCCTTAGTAGATAGGATTAATCCAACTGTCTTTATTCATTATGGATTCTGTGGAGCATATCACAGCCGGTGTTGGATCCATTTGATTGAAGAGATGAACTGTATTGATGGTGGCAGCAGGCTTGGCCAACTTGGTCGAGTCTTGTTCTCTAACAAATCCACCTAGCATGTATGGGGGCTAAGTGAAAGGCAAATTCTTACAACCATGCTTAGGTAAACATCAATATGTGATAACATATCTAAGGAGTCCCAAACTCAAACCAATTCAACAGCAACAATGGCGAGCCCATTCAAAAAGACAAAATCGCCAAAGCCGACAAGAAGTCTACCAGACTAGCATGATCACCTCAATCTAGTCATCTCAAGTCTTTTCTAAGCTTCATAGGTCTATGGATCTCCCCAACCCTGACTTGATTCAAGTCTTTAGTCTTGAAATCCTACTTTGCATTTAGACCTAAAATTTTTAAAATTCTCACCATGGAACGTCGATAATCCTTTTGTGACCATGTTCTTGAAGTGGCATATCAGCATCATGTTGAACAGGTAAGTTCATGAACTCCAAGAGATTTTATAGCCAAAACCAATTCTTCAACTTGTTCCTCCCACATATGAGGTGAGAAGTTCTTGAACGGATCTTTGCTTGTCTAGTAGGAGTAGCTAGTGCAGGTGATCTTGTGTTGGAACGTTGCAGGTTCAAAACTCATTGATATAGATGCTTAAGGCTATCATAGTGAATTTGCACTCCTCCATACACTTGAAAATCATTAGGGACTTGAAGATCAAGCGTGTGGGGATGCGTACGCGATCGGGAAAAATTTTGTGAATTGCTACTTTTGGTTGAAAGCTCAAGGTTTAAGGGAAATCATCTAGTTATTTAATGAAGATTTTGTCTTGGAACATCCATGGCTTATGCAGCGGCGAAAAACAATGCTTTCTCTCTCAGCTCATCGGACATCAAAAACCGGACATTATATGCATTCAAGAGACCAAAATTGTGTCACTTGATCGGCAATTCATGTAGGGTATTTGGCGTGATGTCAGTATGTTGTCCGGCCAGCTATTGGTTGATCATGAGGTATATTAGTGGCATGGGTTAACAACTTTCAGGGGTCGTAATCCACACTAGTGACTTCTCCATTTTCGTTAATTTCCCACATGTGAATAGATTGTCATTTGTGCTTTTCACGGTGTATGATCCATGTACAAATGATAAAAAAAAAAAAAAAACCTTTTGGGAGGAGCTTCGGCATTTTAAAAGTGAGGTGGTGGACCACACATCACACAGTTGGTGCGTGGTTAGAGATTTCAATTCACTACTTCGTTTGGGTAACTCTAATAAGCCTCAACTATATACTCAGAACATGTGAAGTTTTGCATTGTTCTTGGATTGGGGGGCGGTCTTGGACCTGCCTATGCTTGGGTAGCACTTCACTTATCCTCTACTATGCTTCTGCAACTTCATGATATGAAGGCTTGGGTGGATCCCATTGTGGTTTCGGACCACGTGCCCATTTGGCTATCTTGGGGTGAGGTCGGTGAACACACAAAAAAGGGATTTTGCTTAGAACTTTAGTGGTTCTCAATTTCCAGTATCTTTGATCTTATTCGTGTTTGGTGGGAGGAGGCTCCGACATCGGGCAGATGGGCAATACAACACATGATATCCAAGCTTGCTCATGTTCATGCCAAGCTTATTGAGTGGAACAAAGACAACCATGATTCGAAATTTGCAGCTCTAAAGGATTGGGAGCATTAGTTGGCGTCTATCCAATCATTAGAAGTGTGGGTGAGCGATGCTTGTGTAGCTACCTTGTTAAAACGTCATCGGGAACAACTTAATAAGCAATAGTGTATGGAGGGTGAGGGAGAATTTGAGATGGAAGCAAAGGGCCAAGGCACATTGGCTACAATCCAAGGAGATGAACTCAAAATATTTTCACATGAGAGTTTCTACTAGGCGGAGAAAGAATGGCATTTTGGCCTTATCTATAGATAGACAAGTTTGGGAGGGAACCAATTGTCTCTCTAAGGCATCTGATTATTAGAATTTTTATAGTGGTTACGGGGCTCTATGATATCTCTTGTATGGATTTTTGGAGAATTAGTGAGGCTGGTCAGGACTTCATGGAGGGTGTTTTTAGCATGGAGGAGGTCAAGGAGGTGGTTTAGTCTCTCTTGCATGGCAAGATATATACCCAGCTTGAATGGATTCCCTATCAATTTTTTAAAGAAAACTAGGATTGTGTTAAGGGCAAATTATTTTTATTTATGAAGGAGTTTAATGTTAATGCTAAAATTCCAGCGATTATGGGAAGATCAATGTTCATTCTTATGCCGAAGGAGATCAGTGCTGAAGATATCTCTAACCTCCGGCCCATATCGTTGATTGGTTCATGTTTTAAAATTGTTTCCAAAGACTCGCATCAACTTGATTGTTTCCCTCTCACAATATGTGTTCATCCCGGGATGATGTTTGCACAAGGTTTTCATCATGGCTCATGAAACCACACACTCCATCAAGCTCTTAGGTAAGCCTTCTTTCATTTTAAAGATTGACCTTGATAAGGCATTTGATTCTCTTAATTGAGCTTTTTTGATTAGCATGGGTTTCGGCCATAAGTGTCTCTCTTGGATTGAGGGTCTTCTTCATCCTACCTCTATTGTGGTTTCCATCAATAGTGAAAAGGGTCTTTCATTCAAACCAAAGAGAGGGTTGAGGCAAGGTGACCCTCTCTTGCCCTTATTATTTATTTTGGCAATGGAAGCCTTATCGGTCATGTTTGATTCGGCCGAACGGGCAGGTTTGGTTCATGGTTGTAAGATCTCTAATTTTGTTTTCATTTCCCATTTATTATTTGTGAATGACCTAATGGTGTTTGGGGATGCCACTGAGGAAAACATGCTTGCTTTTTGGGTGCTCTTTCATTGTTTTGATTCTGCTGTCGTAATTGACGGATTTCAATGTCACAAATATTTTTCTGTCAAAAAATAACTGGTAGGGGTCTGCCTAACCCCAGTTTACCTTTCAAAAAAATAAAAGTTCTTAAACTTGTTCCACCCACACACAAGGTGACGTCGAAGATATTGTTGAATTCAAACAGGGGCGGTAAATGAAGCGAAGCGAGTGGTTGTCCTACTACCGGTACCAACTACGTGATAACGTTTAAAAATTTAATTTACGAGGTTGCGCTGAGGTCACGGGATCGAAGCACGAGGCCTTAAATCTTTCCTTACTGGATCAGACATGCCCCTAAACTAATATCAAAAAATGGAAGTTGACCAACATATGTTACTATCATCCCTTTGAATTTCTTTCCTCGTCGATCTCCAAAGCACTGTGCTCAACAACGCTCCATCTCAACTTCGTGTCGTGTCTGTATCATATTATTCTTACTAAAAACTAAATAAAATTTACGTGTCCCGAGTCCTTGACGCCTTGTCCTTATAAATCATAAAAGAAAACACCACCGAGGTGGTATCCATGTGGTAGGCGGGGGTCTTGTCCCAAGCTGAAGGCCCAGGGTCGAATCCCTCTGCTACATGGTGCTTCAGAGATATCTAGTAGGGATCTGCCTAACCCCAGCTTGCATTTCAAAAAGCAAAAGAATAAATCATAAAGAAAACACTGACAAAATGGTAAGCAAATAGATCTGGCTTCCGTTTAAAGTTTTGATTTCTTTCCTTTTCAATTACAAGTGGGGTGTCGTTGTCATTAAGTCTCGAAACATGTTTCGTTTCTGTTAAACTCTCTCTCTCTCTCTCTCTCTCTCTCTCTCTCTCTCCGGGGAAATAGCCAAAGTGGGGGACGGGGAGAAGGTCAGGAAAGGTGAAGTATAAATCACTACACCGCTAGTGAAATGCCGACCAGGAAGGAATTGACAAGAAGATAAAGAAAATATACCAAACATCAACCTCCCCTCCAATTACGCAAGCATTAGTCCAGCCAAAAAGCTAACCACCAAATACAGCCATGAAGCTGCCTTTCCACATGTATTTGGTCCCTTGCTTGATCAACCATTTCCCAGCTTCCTCCCCTTTCATGTAGTTGCTCAGGGCCAACAAGATCTAAGATGCCATCGATTGGAAATCGGATCTACATTTGCTTTGTGATCCTAGAAATACTATTGTGTCCAGCATTTTCTGCTCCAAAACATCATGAATCAGCAGTTGGTGACCCTGGAATGAGAAGAGATGGGCTCAGAGTTGCCTTTGAAGCGTGGAACTTCTGCAATGAAGTGGGAAAGGAGGTCCCAATGATGGGCAGCCCTAGAGCTGCTGATTGCTTTGATATCTCAAGTAAGGCCACCAAAAAATAACAACAATGAAGAAAAAACCATCGTCTTTTGCTTTGTGGTATTATATTTTTATATGATTGATGGTGGTGTCATTGTTCACAATCTAACTTTTTTGCTTTTCTTTGTTTTTTCCTCCTCTTTTTTTGTTGGGAGGTCAATCTGTGGTTCATAAGGTTACAGAAGAAGAAAACAAGCTTGGAGTGGGAGTCTCATTTCCTGGGTTGAGTCCCAGAGTTCTCAATGATGCAGATTTGTATGCAGTGGAGAAAGAGCAGTTTTTGGGCTCAAAATGTCAAGTTGAAGATGCCCCACACGCATGGCATTTTTGGATGGTAATGCTCAAGAATGGCAATTTTGATACAAGGTCTGGGCTCTGTCCTGAGAATGGAAAAAGAGTTGCACCTTTCAAACAGCCGGGAAGGTTCCCTTGCTTCGGTGAAGGCTGCATGAACCAGCCACTTTTCTATCATGACAGAACTCACTTTATTGATGGCATGAACTTGAGGGGTGGTTTCAATGGCAGCTATGAATTGGATGCAGATTTAAGGGGTGGGCTTGGCAGCAATTCATTTTATGAAGTGGTTTGGGAGAAAAAGGCAGGAGTTGGGAGTTGGGTATTCAGTCATAAGCTGAAGACATCAAAGAAGTATCCATGGTTGATGCTGTACCTCAGAGCTGATGCTACCAGAGGGTTTTCTGGGGGTTACCATTATCGAACCAGAGGAATGCTCAAAACTGTAAGTGGTTGAGTTCTCTCTTTTCCCTTCTTTTTGTTTTCTTTTGGTAGGATATGAAAATACAGGTTTCCTCTTAGTCTTAGACATGAAACTTTTTAGACCTAACCTGTTGAAAACGGATAATATTTAGTTTTTTTATTAAATGGCAACAAAAGTCCCTTTCTCACCTTTTTTTTTTACCTCACCGGTGAATGAGATAAATGGATCTCTGTGCTGATTGTTTGAAAAAAAAAGAGAAGATTTAATAAACAAAACGATTTATGATTCATCTGGCATTTTGATGAAGTTGGCTTTCTTTCTGTAGCATAGACTTCCGTGTTTATGATGCTCTGTGTGATTGAGCAATGTAAATTGGCGAGTGCTTTCTTTTCTGTGCTGATAATCAATATAGTTTCCTTTACTTTCAAATAATTAACTGTTATTGCTAAGAAGGCGATCCTTTATTGGATGTTTGGTGGACAGACACATGAACACATGTACACACTCGACCAAACGAGGATTACCAGTTCACCAGATCCACACCTAATTTGACGGATAGAAGAGGGGAATAGAAATAGGGAAGCTGGCACTTTCGTACACGCATACATATGCCTGCCTTGGTCTTGCTCAATGTTGTTACAGCTGATTTTAATGTTGAATTGTTTTCCAACTTACCCAAAATAATCGGACTGAATCAAATTGAATAATGAAAAATTACCAAAGGGTCTTGTCTCTTGAGAGTTGAGAATGTTGTTTCCCACTGTTTTCAGTCTAAAAAGGGATAAAACCTATAAAAGCTAAAAGCATTTGAGTTTTTTTAGATAGTTTGAATTCCAACTTAAATAAATATGATAAGGAATCAGGCCCGATTTAGACCAGTCCCTTCGACTTGCTCAACAACCAGTTGACTTTTGTGGATGCTGTTTTGATTCCCTAATTGACTTGCTTATATGGTTGATCATATTGGCTGATTTGAGTCGATTTTAAGAACATTGGTCTCACTCTTTCAAGTATTCAAGGTTTAAATTTACTTATCTTTGTAAGAAGCTGGATGTGGTTAACATGCTTTGGATGTACAGCTACTAAATAATTTGTGGTGTTCATCTGACAACATCAGTTTCTGTTACTGTCTCAGCTACCAGAATCACCCCATTTCAAAGTTAGGCTTACACTGAATGTGAAGCAAGGAGGTGGGCCCAAAAGCCAGTTTTATCTACTAGACATAGGGAGTTGCTGGAAGAACAATGGATCTCCCTGTGACGGAGATGTCCTAACTGATGTTACTAGATACAGTGAGATGATCATTAACCCACAAACACCAGCATGGTGCAGCCCTAAGAACCTGAAAGCCTGCCCGCCATTTCACATTACCCGCAACAACACCAAGATCCACAGGACTGATGCTGCCAACTTCCCATACTCTGCTTACCACTACTACTGTTCTCCTGGAAATGCCAAGTATCTAGAGAAGCCTTTCAGTACCTGTGATCCTTACAGCAATCCTCAGGCACAGGAATTGGTTCAGATTTTACCACACCCAGTATGGGCAGAGTATGGCTATCCCTCAAAGCCAAGGCAGGGCTGGATTGGGGACCCCAGGACATGGGAATTGGATGTTGGTGGACTCTCTAGCAGACTTTATTTTTATCAGGTGAGATCTTCAATAACTTTTTTCTGCTTCTGATGCCAACGAGTTTATCATCAACCTCAACCTCAAATGACTGCTTTTTGAGCATACAATCATACTCCAATTCCCAAAAGCAATGCACAGAATTCTTATAGTAGTCTTCAAAATTTTCAGGATCCACATACGCCGCCAGCAAGAAGAATCTGGACGTCCATGGATGTGGGAACAGAAATATTCATCAGTGGCAAAGATGAGATGGCAGAGTGGACTCTCAGTGATTTTGACGTTCTTCTACCAGTCACACACTAAATCAAAATTGGCATATTTATAGCTATGCCTAAGCAGTTCTGCTTTGGCTTTTCTGGCCTTTCATGCCTATTTGTTTGATTAATAAAATGCTTCATTCAGCTCCCATATATTTTTTTTAAATCCAAGAGTGGTGTTATGGTATTCTTCTGTAGATAATCTTATTGAATCATTATCTTGTATCGGTTCAGTTAAGTCTGTCAATAAATTTGTACACTACTAGGACTGCTTGGCAGAGTGGTTCCTTTTATACTTCTCCATTGTCCCAGTCATATTTTTCTTATTTGTTTTGTTGAACACTTGCTTTCATTTTTGCTATCATTTTCTTGTCTTAAATATGTTAAAGATAACATGAGTTTCTTCCTCGATTATTCCTGTTAATGTGCTTAAATTTTATTGTTTATTTAGTGAGAATATTATAGCCTTCTTATTTCATATTTCTATTGCATTATCTAAAAATATTTCCTGTTAACAGTTTATAACCTATACAAAGTTACGTTAGTGTACAACGCACATAGACTGTTTGGTTGTGGGCGTGCTGAAACAGATTAGATTTTTCTGTGTATCTATCAGTTGTCACAGAGAGACAGATAACAGACTAAGAGGCACTCAGATGCCCCTGTCTGCATCTTAATCAGGTAATTCAAGATTTCATATCTTGGTCATTCCTTTGCATGACTATCAAAAGAAAAAAGAAACGAAGGGAAAACAAAGAAAATATTTGCTTTGGAAATTCTCTCTGAAGTGCACCTGAAGCATGTGTTTGGATGAGATGACCAAACTGACTCATTTAGTTTGGTATCTGAATCCTTCATATCTGGTTAGACAAATGGTTGGGTTTGTCATCCAAATTGGATCAGAATTCCAATAAAGCTAAGTTGTTAAAGGTGAATATTTTTAGGTCTTTTACATCTCTATGTCTACGTTTGATAATGCTAGGACCAGCTAGAATTTGTAACTGGTGAAAGATCTCACCAACTTAGCCCAAGTCTGAATCAAGTCCAATTATGCTTTGGTTGGATTTGGTTGCAACCATCATACCTAAATCAAGTTGTAATCGTTGCATCTCTATTCGGAGAAAAAAAAAAACAAAAACAAGAGTGTATCAGGCCAGGCTCATTAAAAAAACAAGGAGTTAATTTCAGTTCTCCAAAGTCGTCATTGTTTTCCAGATTTGAGAGAAATGGGGGCATTTGACAACGTCTGTAAAACCCAGCCCTGCCGAGCAGGGTGGACTTGAACCCCAGCCAGGCCCGCCATGCTAGGAAGATAAGCATAAAAAAAGTGACTTTTTTGAAAGTGGGGAAGATGGTTCTTTCAAATGAGGAACTGCCTCTCTCTCCTCCCCCCCCCCCCCCCCCGCTCTCGTTTATCGGGAGGGTGACAGTTATCCTTATCCACAGTGAGGACGCTATATGGTGTGCCACTCTGCCCCATCTGATCAGAGAGAGAGAGAGAGAGAAATAAAGACTGAGAGGGTTGAGAACGAGAGAGAGAGAGAGGGAGGAGAGCCACCAGAGCACCGCTGACTGGAGGAGCCACCACCGATAGGTAATGACTCCCCCTTCCCTTGTTTTTCTGTTTTGTGAGAGAGGCCGACATCCTTGGCTGCCGGTGTGCCCACTGAGAGGAGGTCGACAGCCACTAGATGTTGGCGTGCCGGTGTAGTTACAGAGAGAGAGAGAGAGAGAGAGAGAGAGAGTCGGCAACTAGAGGTTGATGGCGACCTCTACCGAGATGGAGGAGGTCGGGGAAGGGGTGCACCCCTCCGCCTTGACCACTGTCTCAATTGGTGGTGCAGTTGATGCACCGTGGGCTGCAGGCCAGTGCAGATGAGTCTCAGCTACACCTAGTCTACTGACTGACTCAGTTTGGGTGCAACCTAGACTGAGTTGGGTTTGTTCGGAACCCTGATGGGTCAGTTTGGATGAGACCCAGATCGAACCAGCTTGAAGATTTTTTTTTATCAAAGGTCATCTTGGTCATAGGCAGCTGACTCGGTTTGGATTGAACCGGACCCGGACCCGGACCGGGTCAGGCTTGACTGAGGACTGTTTCAGTCTGGGTCCAGCTAGATCGAGTCTGGTCAGAATATATATATATATATATATATATATATATATATATATATATATATATATATATATATATATATATATATGAGATGAGAACCGAGATGGGTTGAGTCGGGCACTGTCTCGGTTCCTTGTGATGTGTTTGGATTGAACCAGACCAGATTGGGTCCAGGTCCAGTTCAATCTATTTGGTCTGGATTGGTCCAGGTTGGATCAGACCCAGACTGAACTGGGTCTGGATCTAGTTTGTGACTAGGCAGATTGGTTCCAAATTTAGATCAAAACTGAACTTAATCCAGTCCAGTCTGTTTTTTGTTGTGACTGAACTGAACCAGTCCAGTCTATCTCTGACAGGAACATAACTAAACCAGCCCAATTTATTTTTAGTTGGAATAGATTGGGTTAAGTTCAATTACACCAAACTGGATATGGATCCAAACTAAACCCAGTGGGGTCCAAACTAGGTTCAGTAAAGCCAATCTATTAAACCCAGACTGAGCCTGATCTAACCTGAGTTGAGTCGGGTTAGATCACAGTGAGTTAAAATGACCAAATTACCCTTGTATGTGTGACCCGATATCAAATTAGTAAATTGGTCATAACTTCATATCCTGAACTCATAATTGAATGAGGTTTGGTGCGTTGGATTTGTGTCATAGAGAGGAATTTTCTTGTTCTATGATTTTGACCAAACAATGGGTAAAAGAATTGAGGTTTGGAAGATCACCTCAAGAGGGGTATTTTTATAATTTTAATGAGTATAAAGAATGTTTGTTTATTAGTATGAACATAATTGTGTGATGATCAGATCCTACTATTATAGCTATCGCCTGCAGACTAGAGCTAAATGTTTGTATTTGAGGTGAGATAAATTATAAGTATTTTTAATTAATAATACATTGTATGCTGACGTGTTTACGAATTAGACCACATGAAATCATGTTTACTTGAGATCACAATTGTATTCTAATGAGTTTGCAATTACATATTAGAAATGCATGATTATAGAATGAATACATGTGAATTAGCCTTGATGCCATAAATGATTTAATGTATTTGTGATTCTTTAGCATGAGTTGCATGTATTGAATTGTTGTATTTTAGATAAAATAAATACTTGAGATTGTGAAAGACTTAGAAATACATACATGAGAATGGAGTATTTGAGATAAGATATTGAGTCTCATACTCTTTAAAATTGTGTTACTGTGAAACCCCATAAATTACTGGGAGGTGTAGATGAAAATGGCTACCTAATGACCGTCAGCGTGAGAGCTGCCACTGTCAGGATTCTCGAGATTTATTGATGTAGAGAGACTACATCTATGCTTGCATAAAAAAATGGTGAATATCATAACCCTAAGATTGTATCTTAAGAATATCTGATTGAGAATGTCCCTTGAGAACACTTGTCGAGAGACAATGAATATGAACTCGAGAAAGAGTTCATGTGAGAATGCATGAGATGCATATTATATGTCTTAAGGGATTATGTTTTTCACCTAGAGATTTGAGACTCTAGAGTAAGATTAAAATGTAGTATGAGCTATGAACCATGGAGCCAGTATAGCTCTACTTACTGACTTGCCAGTTTGCTACCAGGGGTCCTACACTGCAGTGGATAGAGATAGAATCTATAGTTTATAGTTTAGTCAACATCATAAAAATTGAAGCATTCTACATGGGTTACTATGCCCATAACAGGCTATTACTAGTATAGCTAAACTAGATAACAATTATTATTAAGAAAATGTGAACTTGTAAGAATTGAGTAAGAAACTGAATGATTTAAAAGACACAAACATGTGTGTGTTGTGTGATCGAAAACTAAAATAATACTATGTGCTTAGAGCCCACTACAGTTGTAAATCTGAATTTATTTTGCTTGTAATTTATTTCTTACTGAGTTTTAGACTCGCCCTTTTTAATTATTACAACTGGAGGTTTCAGGTAACTTTGTGAGACAAGACTTTGTGTTAGGACATTGTCAGACATATGTGGGTTCGTCTTCCAGCAGAGCAGTTATCATTTTCCTTTTATTTATTGAACTTGAGTTGTGATGTCTTATTTGGATGATGTAGCATTTGTGGCTTGATTATGTAAGATTTATTTACTTGACATTAATTGATAATAGTTTATTTAAAAAAAATTTATTTGTACAATGTTTCTGTGTGCTACTTTGATATTTTCCTTTTTGAAATAATACCTATGAACCCATACTCTAGAGGTCTCGGATTGAAGTGTTACAAAGTCTTTGTTCTATCTTTTGTTCAACTTTTGAAACCCATTAAGATCTTTGGAATTTAGTTTTTTCCAACTTTCATACATTTTGTGACCATATGAGCAAGTTCCATCAAGGACTTATCTAGAAACAATGCATCTTGATTATTCTCGAACAAGCCCCCTTATCCCCAATAAAGGGGCCTTAATTAAATGCCAAAGCTGAAGTGAGATCTAACACAAAAGGCTCAATTGGAGTTGGGTTCGTAGGGGGAGGAGCTATGTTACGTAGACATGGACATGGAAGCAGACTCGAAACAGATCCAAGACACAAGTGGGCAATTTTCTTGAAAACTAGATAAGAAATGGATTCTTTATTATTAGATTTCTAAAAATATATTTATATTTTAATATGTAAAAGTGTAGTTATTATTAAAATGTTATAAAAGGTATTAAAAATTATAAAATAGTGTTTGGATGTGTCATTGTATACCATGTGACGTGTCCATGCGTTATGTAGTGTAATACCCGTGAATTTTATCAGATAAATAAACTTAAAATTTATGTCCAAAGCTATTTTTATAATTGATATTCGTAATTGGATCTCGGATATCCTATTGGGATCAATGTTGGACCCCTAATTCTTGTTCAGAACTTCGATATTTCATTCGGATCTAAGATATTGGTTTGCTAACATCAAATGGATATTTAATAGTTGTTTATAGTCATATGGGGTACTGGATCCCGGATGAATTCAGTGAATCCACGAAGTTTAAATTAAATATTAATGAGAAAATTTCTATTTTGGACCTATAACACTTTATTGGGATCCATAATAGCCTAGGTGATGTTTGGATCCACATTACTTCATTTGGATCTTGGATATCGAATCCTTAATTTTCAATGTTGGATTCTTAGTATCCTATTTGGATCTTCAATATTCCATTTGAATCTTAGATAACGGATCACGGACATTTTTATTGGATAACCAATAAGAGATTTTAGGCAAATGGATCAGATCTCTGATATTGGATCCTCAATATCAGAGTCATATTGGATATTGGATCCAGGATGAATGGAGTTGATCCATGATGTTGAAACCGGATTTTAATGAGGAAAATTTTTATATCGAATATATAACACTTTCATAGGATTCGTAGTAGCTTATGCAAAGTTTAGATCAACAATATTTCTTTTTGCATCCCAGACATTGGAGAAGTAAAAAGGGTAGGGATCCAATTAAAATTTACTTGAATCCATTATAAGTCACTTGGAATCCACGATAGTGTAATTTGGATCCATGGGTCCAAATCCTAATATGAAGAAAATTTTGGATCCTTAGATTCAGATTTCTTAAAGGGTTTTATGTGCATAATGGATTTTGGATCCATAATAAATGAGTAAAGATCCACAATAATGAACTTAGACTTAAAGTAATTTAATATGGTTCTATATTCAAAAAAAATCCTAAAAAATTGGGTTAAATTTTGGGGCATTACAGTTATGGTATCAGAGCCTAGGGACAATAAATCAAAGATCACGGTCGTGCCACACCCTTCAAGCACTCTATGAGTATATTTCATTTTATTTGGTTATGTTACTTGCATATTCCTTTAAAGTATATATATGGTGTATGTACTTGTACTTATAATAATCGTAAGAATACTATAATTCATATATTATAAATATATGTATAAATGATATATCAGATATGTAAATATTATTGGACGTGAAGGAATTATCGCAGACCTAACCCTACTCGATATCACTAATTATGAGGACAAATTGGATATGGACAAGTTATTTGAATATCACGCCAACATTATATACTGTCAAGGTTAGATGTTAATATTATGGTACCAACGAAACTACATAAGAACCGAAGGCTAGTATGAGAGAAAAGTACCTCAATCTTTTTTAGTAGTCCTTACATGTGAATTTCGAGGACAAAATTCTTTTTAGGGAGAAAGGATGTAATACTCGTGAATTTTATCAGATAAATAAACTTAAAATTTATGTCCAAAGCTATTTTATAATTGTTATTCGTAATTGGATCTCGGATAGCCTATTGAGATCAATGTTGGACCCCTAATATCCTGTTCAGAACTCTGATATTTCATTCGGATCTAAGATATTGGATTACTAACATCAAATGGATATTTAATAGTTGTTTATGGTCATATGGGATACTGGATCCAGGATGAATTCAGTGGATCCACGAAGTTTAAATTAAATATTAATAAAAAAAATTTATTTTGGATCTATAACACTTTATTGGGATCCATAATAGCCAAGGCGATGTTTGAATCCACATTACTTCATTTGGATCTTGGACATCGGATCCTTAATTTTCAATGTTGGATTCTTAGTATCTTGTTTGGATCTTCAATATTCTATTTGAATCTTAGATAATGGATCACGGCATTTTAATTGGATAACCAATAAAGAATTTTAGGTAAATGGATCAGATCTCTGATATTGGATCCTCAATATCATGGTCATATGTGATATTGGATCCAGGATGAATGGAGTTGATCCACGATGTTGAAACCGGATTTTAATGAGAAAATTTTTTATATTGGATCTATAACACTTTCATAGGATCCGTAGTAGCTTATGCAAAGTTTAGATCCATAATATTTCTTTTTGGATCCCAGACATCGGAGAGGTAAAAAAGGTAGGGATCCAATTAAAATTTACGTGGATCCATTATAAGTCACTTAGAATCCACGATAGTGTAATTTGGATTCATGGGTCCAAATCCTAATATGAAGAAAATTTTAGATCCTTAGATCCGGATTTCTTAAAGGGTTTTATGTGCATAATGGATTTTGGATCAATAATAAATGAGTAATGATCCACAATAATGAACTTAGACCTAAAGTAATTTAATGTGGTTCTATATTAAAAAAAAATCTCAAAATTTGAGTTAAAATTTCTGAGCGTTACATGTAGTATTCTCTAAATAAGGAATGTCATATAGCTTGTAAAATAGGTGAGGAGGGTTGCAAGGGTCTCAGTAATAAGGCTTAATCAACTAAAAATCTTGTGAACATGGAGAGAGGAAACCTAAGGATGGAAAACCATACATCTTTACTTGCTTGGGAGAAATGAAATGTTTTCAAAGATTTTGTAACGAGTGTTGGATTTATGCGGGTTAAATTTTAAAAAATTATAAGTGTGTTTTTTAATAACCCGCAAAATGGAGGGGCAGTAAAGTCTTTTCGCACCACAAGGTATAAATACCATAAAGTCGACTGAAAAGTTTATTTTTTGGTTTAGTTTCTCTCTCTTCTCTTGAACGTTCGCCGAAGAAGACAAACTCCTCTGTCGAGTTTTCGACCAGGGGTTCCAACGGGAAGTCCCGCAGAGTGTTTGGGTCAGTACTCCCGGCTCAGATCTATCTATGGGGAAAAAACCAAGCCAAAACAATAGCTGAACGACTGACTTTCAGTGTTTTCCTTTTTCTGGGGTTTTCTTAGATGAGTTTTTCTGGTATTCTGTTTGTTTTGTTTGCCTTTTCAGAAACGTCGGTGGATATCTTCCCTGCCTGTCATAGTTTCAGGCAAATTATGCATTCACTTAGAGGAAACTATTGACTTTGACCAAGCCATCTAGTTAGGCTAAGCTCATAGTTATTGCTTGACTTGACTTTTTACACTTCCAAATTAGCTTGACTTACTTTCTACACTTTTTTAAATTAGCTGTTAGAGAAATTGATTATTAACACTTAAACACTTAAATGAGCTGGCTACTGGATACTTAATTGCGTGAGCTATTTTTTTACCGTTAGCCATTGTCATACGATCATTATATATTTATTTGTGACCGTTGAACACTTATTTATAATCGTTAAACATTTACGTACTTAAAATCTATATATATACAAGAAATCTTTTATGATCCATATTTTTTTTTCATTCTCTTGTATCACATCTCTTCATCTAAAGCTACTCAAAAAGTGATCGTGGTAGGCAGCTTTTATTAGTATAAGTTGAGGAGAAAACATGATTTGGTTATATCTTAGAAGTAAAGTTGCCGTCAACCCTATTGGACGAATGAGTGGATCTTGAAGGCACAATTGTTGCTTTGTAAGTGCCCTCATGCCTGCCATTAAACTATTTCTTTTTTCAGATAATTTTTCAACAATTTTAAAAACAGTTATGTCATACACCAAATTGTTTACTCAATTAAGCTTACTTTACTGGATCAGTCATAAGCTCCCGTGGCAAAGAGCTATCGCTGTATTCAACCCCTCGCACCCTCAGCCCAAATGATCGATTCTCGCACAATCTCTCTTATCCACATCACGATTCCCCAAGGAAAGGTCCCTCTCAATCGTAATCCCCAATACCCACCTTCAGTTTCCCACTGATTTCCTAGGAAAATGGCTCGGTGCTTCAGCTTCACGGCGTCGAGGGACTAGTGCTATCGGTACAGCTTCCAACGGGCGGGGATGGGCTCGGTATTGGTGGATTTGATGAAGATGCATTGCTAGGTGCCCAAGTCCTGCAAGAATGTTCACCCCAACCTCTTCTGCATCCACGGCTTCAGCACCAACACGGAATGTGTTGCTCCCACTACAACATCTACGACCCCAACATATCATCGGGATTTATTTTTGTGGGTTGAATATTCTGATTGGATTTTGGGGGGTCTTTTGGTTCCAGAAAGGTTTTCCTTTTTTTGGGTTTTCCTGAATTTGGGGGTTTCTCAAAAGGGGTTTGTTTTCTTGTGGGTTTTTACCAAAAAGTTGTAAGTTTTGGTCGGGATTTGGAGTTCTTTGTTGCTGAATCATGAAGGTTTCGATGATCGGGAGCACGCAGTTTCCTGTCAAGAGAGAATCGAATTTTCCCGAAGACAGAACCCGTTGGGTATCACAGAGAGTTAGGGTTTTCGAGGAGGAAGTCGAGCTGGATTGGGGACGGTCTCACGGCCGATTGGAGGAGGAGGAGGCATTCGGCGGTTCCGGTGGTCGACGCCGCCGGAGCGGAGAGGGTTCTCGTCAGAAAGGAGGTGGCGATGCAGACACCGAAGCCATTAGAGACGTTGGGGGAATCTCTCTCTCTCTCTCTCTCTCTCTCTCTCTCTCTCTCTCTCTCTCTCTCATCGGGCCAATTCTTCGGATTTGGTCAAAATGTTTGGATCCAACTGAGTCATATGAGGTGAGACCTAGTTGGATCATAGTCAAATTGATCATCTTGGATCCAGGCGAACCACATGGGATCCAGATGCTGGTGCTCGAGGTCAACATACCCAAACAGACCAGATGAGCATGAATCAAAGGAGATTGAGCATTATTGGACTAGTTTGGATCCAAAAAGTTTGCTTGGATCCAATCAAACATGGTTCAACTCAGAAGAACTAGGTTGGTCATTGCAGAAATAGTTAGACCCAACCGAACCTGTTAGACTAGAATTGGAGTTTTTCTGGATGTTGGACTTGTGAATAAGTTTGGGGGACTTACATTAAGAAAAGTCGAGGTCAGTCCTTAAACCTTTTAAATAGTTGGTTTGGATCTATACATTATGACATATTTAAGGAGTAATTTTAGAATCTTGAGGACCCGTTATGAAACCAGTTTTGACTCAAAACTTACTATTTTACTTGGATTAAGATAGGATCAAAATTAAAACAGAAAATGATTGTATTGTATGAATAAATAATTTGACATGATTTTTTAAAAACCTTGTAATTTTTTATATTATTTCAATGTTCAAACTCACAAATATCCAACATGGTTTAGGACCTTTTAACCTTTTGCAACTCGAATTAACGGTTTATTGTGATAAAATTGTACTCCACATCCGCCAGTGCAAACTCTCACTTAAATCCCAAAATCACTCATTTTTTTACGTGGACCCTACGAACTCGCATAAACTTATTTGTAATTTTTTTGTGAAACTGAAGCCACAAAAATCATGAATATCTTACTTTTTTGCATATACATCAATATTTTGCATAAATATATTTGCAAATCTCCTCTAGCAGATATCTTACTTTTTCACATATACTTCATGAAATCACATAAATACGTATGAAATGTTAGAAATCACTAAATTTACAAATATATTACTTATTCATATATACTTCATGATCTCGCATAAATGTATTTGCTAATCTTCATATATCACAAATATCATACTTAAATATTTATGAATTTATCCAACATGCTTATTTTCACATAATCTAGGGCTCTTTTTTGTCCTTAACCAGTTGTCCCCAACCTGCTTCCCTTCAGTATCTATTTTCGACAACTATTCATATGCGACACTTCATCACTGTTGAACCATCAATGGTATACTTTTTCGGTAAGCATAATGTTCTTTTTTGTTTAACGACTAAATCAAACAGTGTTCCCTTTTGTTAATTTAACGGCTGAATAAAATAGTGTTCCCTTTTATTTTATTTTTTAAATACTTTTTCAATATTACCATTAACGATGACTTCTTTGATTAAGAGAGTTACTCATCCTCACAAATAGTTTGTTTGTTTGTTTTTCAATGCTTTTTCAATATTCATGTCTTGTTATTGTAGGAACTTTTTAATGTGTTTATTAATACAATATAACCAATAAGAAAACTGTGTCGAAGGGGTCCACACCCACATCATCTTCTAGTGTTGTAGTACAACAACAAAAGTTAACGAAGAACTAGAACTGAGTCATCCTGATAATTTGCAATTACACTTTAGTGTGTAGAAGTAGGTAGAGACGAAGCCACATCTAAAGCTAAAAATATAAGTATCGATTTCTACAAAAAATGCACCCTGGATAATCACATAAAGTTGCACTCAAACAACAACCAAAACAAACCTTCATTGTCATGCAAAGAATAACTATAAATTTCAAAGTGGCCTATATCTAAGGCAACATGTATAAAAAAAAGTTGAGCAGTTTGTGGGCGCATTTTTGTGTTCCATCCCAGACGCATCTAAGGAGGGGGAGGGTGACCCATTGGCTTGTACTGAGGTTGTTACTAACCTCAATACCCGGATAAATGAAGTTGGAGATGCAACCACCTGCAGTGACTTTGATGAGAGGGTGGAGAGGGTACCTGACCAAGGGGATGAGGTTAATGTGAACCCTCCTCAGAAAGTGGATGTAAGTGAAGGTTATATGGCTTGATCAAATGCAAACCCTATTTAGGAGTCTGATGTTGGTCTCCATACGAAAAAGAAAGTGCAAGCTCTAACGAAGAGGTTGTAGCGAAGAATAAGGTATTTTGTTCATTGGATGTAAACCCTACTCGTGAACAAATATTTTGTTTATTTGTTATTTTGTAATAATAAATTTTAATTTTATATTCAATCATTGATTAGTTTAATATTGCTACTATCCATGAATGCAATTGATTAGTTTGTCATGTATGTGTAAAACATGTAGAAATTTATTGAAATTGACTGATTTCAGTCCAATTAATTCAGAAAAACCAATATCTCACATGCACCGGTTCTACTGGAACCAAGCACACCAATGATTTTTAGTACTAATAGAGGAAGCGAATGAGTTGTTGGATCGAATGAGTTTTCACAAATTCTTGTAGATCACACCATGGAACATCAGTTGCCCCCCTCTTAGAGGTCGTTCTGCAGTTTTGAAATCCTGTAACCAACATATTCTACTTCGAAGATCTTGAGATGGCCATCACATTATAAGACGTGGTATGAATCACTAGATTGAAGTGCCATGGGGAGTCAATGAGTGGATAGCAGTAAAAAGATTTTAATCACTTGTATGTTATTTACTTGCAAGCAAATGATGATGTATTCGAAGGTGAAAACATCATGTTTTCATGGCTTAAGAGCTACTATGACCCCAATAGGGTGAGGATGATGATGGAAAAACTATCGTGTGTTGGAGGGAAGGGTAGTAGTAGGGTAGACATATCGATGAGAGCATTTTTGTTATACTTCTTCAGCTCATGCTTAGCACTAGTGGGAAGTCGATACATGCATCGTACATTGAATTATTGGTGGAGCTAGATCACGTCGATCAATATGCATGGAGAGCAACCTCACTTATACAACTGTATGCAAATTTGAGTAGCACGAGAAGTGGAAGAAAAAACCTTGCCAGGATGTTGGTGTTGTCTGAGATATTTATTCCTTTATTGTACCTAAACTTTTGATTTATACCCATATATTATACTTACATACTAGTATTAATCTTAAAGTTTTTATATATAGATACATATTGTATATTAATCATTATTATGTTGGTTTGGATGTGTGAGCGTTGCCCCAGATGTGTGACGTTGCCCATGAATTTTTATGTGATGCAATATGGAGTCGATCATATAGCAAAGAGTGTTGTGATCGAAGATTGGTGGGTCCTTGCATATTACATGTCAAATGTGTTGTATCGTTTTGCAAGCTGATCAGGGCAAACATAAGTATTATTGTTGATATTTTCTAGATTTTTTAGTAAATGAATGTTTGTAAGCCTAACCATAAATGAAATTTTGGTAAATTGGTGCCTCTATGAAGATGCATTAGAGAAGAAAGAGAATGCTGATGTGGTTGTGGGGGTGAAGGGCATCGCGAAAAAAGACATTTGATTGCATAACATGAATGAAGTTGAGTGTCAAATGGCCACCTGAGTTGTTCGATAATTTGGGTTTGTTCAACAACCACCTAGTCATTGTCACATATTTAGCAAAAAAAAATTCGTATTCTATGAAGGATTACCCCCACAATATTTCTCTCCAAACTTCAAGATTGGCCACAAGGGTGGCAAAGACATTAGCTTGTCGTCCATGGCATATGCCACCAATGATGATTTTATAGCCGCTCAGCAGGTTGCATGTTCTCCCTCCACAAAGAGGGTCTTTCAGAAGAGGAGGAGATTGAAGAGAAGTGCAAAAGAACTTTAAGTGAATTAGAAGCAGAGTTGGCTCTAGCACTTGAAGAAATCTGCATGCTGAAGGATATGATATGTACTCAAGCTAGCCTTCTCGAGAACGCAAATAAGGTCATCGAGGAGCTACGATCGTGCCAATGACATCATCCTCAATAGTAACTTTATGTGATTATTTTTATGTTTGTATTTGAGGATCAATATTGTAACTCATTGATTGTATATAATGTCATTTGATTGGATTTTTTATTGATTACTTTTATGAATTTATATGTTTGTATGAATACATTTTTATATAATATGCAAATAACATGAATTTATATGTTTAGTTTGGCAATATATTGAACTATTTGCTTACATTCACTGTTATTAGGGTTGTTGTGATTAATGAAAAACACTTTTAAAGCATGTGTCATGCCCTAAAATAGTGAAATCACTAAAATATCTACTTATTTGCATATACTTTACTATCTTGCATGCACATATCTACTGAAACCATTAAAATCGTAAATATCCTACTTGTTCTCATATACTTCATGAATTCGCATAAACATATTTGTGTAAATCCTACTTTTTCATAAAAGTCCTACTATTTTGCATATACTTCACGAAATTGCATAAACATATATGTAAAATTCTACTTAAACTGAAACCACTAAATAGCAAATCTCCCATTTTTCGCATATAATTCAAATGAATTCGCATAAACATTATTGATAAAAAAATTTGAGTCTTACCTTTTAAATCACTAAAAAAACTCTTTAATAAAGATGTGGGAACGTCGTTTAAGTCTTCACCATCCTTCTTCAGAGGTATATCATATGATAAGTGTCTGGCACACTTTAAAAGGGCAAAAACTTGACTTTTTTAATTTGGGGTTTTAGAGATCTCTCTAAGGCCGATTCTCTCATTTGTGTAGAGGCCTTTAGAGGAGAACCCACACACCCTAAGAAGCATGAGAGCGATTTAAGGACCAATTTGCGCTCGAGAGATATGGTTTTTGCAAATTTCTCATGTAAGAGTACATTTTCATCATTTTTTCACTCAAGGAAGTAAGCTAAGGTAACAAATCCATATTCTTTGCTTTCCATTGAATTTTTTGGGAAGAAGATGACATCAAATGATTCGGCATAACAATGGGGCACTCAAGTAGTGAGTGAAAACCGATTGAAAATTGTGTGCAACTATTGTCATTATATTGTTTTGGGAGGTATCTCTCGGTTGAAGCATCATTTAGCTGGGACACATCACAATGTTGTTCATTGCATGTCAAGAGATTTGCCGGATGCTGTGAAATGACAATGTCAATAATTACTCACTTGTCTGAGAGAAAAAAGTCAAGAAAAACATATGGATGAGGCAGAAATGAAATATGTGCAATCTTAAAACAATGTGGATGTCGAAGAAGGAGAAGAAGATAATGATGATGATGATGATGATGATGATGATGATGATAATGATTGATGTTATATTTTTAAAAACCTTGTATCCTATCGCATTGTACGATACAGGGTGTATCGTACGATACACCCTCAACACACTTAGAAAAGGGTTGAATCATAATTTTATATTTTTGGGTTTTAAAGACCTCTTGAGGGCCGACTCCCTCATTTGTGTAGAATCCATTAGAAAGGTATTCATGCACCCTAAGACTTGTGAGAGAGATTTGGGGGCCGATCCGTACGCAAAAGAGAGGGCTTTTGTGGTTTGTTCAAGAGTGCATTTCCAACATTTTTTCACTCAAGGAAGTGGGTTAAGGTAAAAGATCTTTATTCTTTGTTTTTTATTGAGTTTTTTTGGGAAAAGATAACATCAAATGATCCAACATGGCAATGGGGCACTCAAGTAATGAATGAAAATGATTGAAAGTCGAGTGTAACTATTGCCATACTATTTTTTCAGGTAGTATCTCTCAGTTGAAGCATCATTTAGCCGATACACATCTCAATGTTGCGGCTTGCATATCAAAGAATTTGTCGTATGTTGTAAAATGACAATCTCAGCAATTATTCACTGTATAAGAAAAAGAGATGAGTGAGGCAGAAATGGGGTATACGCAGCCCGATGAGGACGAAGATAAACTCTCTACTTCTGATCCTACAACCTCTAGCATAGCATCAGAAGTAAGAAGTTCTGCAGCGAATGAGAAATGGGTGGCCGGTGCTAGTAGTAGTGTCGTGGGTATAAAAAGAAGAGGGAGAGGCTCTATTAGGAGCCTTTTCTCTCTTAGACTGCCCTTAGGGCACAACTCGACATTCGTACTGTTATGACTCCTCAACATTTAGTCAAGTAGGTAAATATCGTGGTTGGAAGATGGTTCTATGATGCTTGCATTCCTTTCAATGCGATCAATTCTTTTTATTTTTAGGTCATGGTAGATGTCATAACCAGTATCGGGCTTGGATATGAAGTACCTTCATATCATGCTTTAAGAGAAAAAAATTTAAATACTAATGTGAATAAAGGCATATTGTGATGAGATGAGACCGTCATGAAGAGAAACTGAGTGTAGCATCATGGCAAATGGGTGGGTAGATAAAAAGTCAAGGACCTTGATAAATTTTCTTATTTATTGCACCAAAGGAACTATGTTTTTGAAGTCAATTGATCTATCTAATACACCCAAAAAAACAGATGTATTTCTCAAGGTATTTGATCGGGCTGTAAAAGATGTTCAACTTCAAAATATTGTTTAATTCATTACTGATAATGCAACATATAAAGAATTGGCAGAAATTTATGGGTCATTCTTTTGAACCCAATGTCTTGACCATTGCATAGACCTCATTCTTGAGGACATCAACAGCATAGATGGGATAAAGCGCATAGTTAAATGTTGCCAAGAAGTTACTAAATTTATTTACAATCATGCATAAATTTTGAACTTGATGAGAAAGTATACTAGTGGTGTTGAGTTAATTCATAGTATAGTTACTAGATTTGCTACGAATTTTTTGACAGTACAAAGTCTAGTAAAGAATAGAATTGCATTAAAAAAATGTTTTCATTATATGAGTGTAATGTATATCCCTAGAAAAAAAAGAAAGTCGAGAATTTGTACAATTGTATTCAGAAGTGAATTTTGGGATTCATGCATGAAGTTGAGAATTATTATATCTTTGGTGAGGGTGCTTCGATTGGTTGACAATAAAAACATAGCAACTATGGGTTATCTTTATGAGATCATGGATAAGACAAAGAGAGGCCATTAGAAATAATTTGAATGGGAAAAAAAATTGTACATCCCTATATGAAACATTATTGATCATCAGTGGACTAAGCACAACTTCATCCATCCCTTTATGCTGCAACATATTATTTAAATCTTACATATAAATACTCCCCTACATTTAAAATGAACAGGAAAGTCGACAAGGGACTCTTGAATTGCATTAAAAGGTTCAACCCTGATTATAACATTCAAGATTTATAAAGAAATGAAAATTTATGATAATGCATTGTATGACATTAGGAGTCTTTGTAAAGTTCGCTAATTTTCTGGATTTTTCAGAAAAAAAATAAAGAATTATTCTTAGTATTTTTATGAGAAATTCATCGATATTTATTAATCGATAAAATTTTGAACGTTTATCAAGTTATTTAATTTATACAAGATTTTTAGACACTTTTGGATCTGGATCTCAGTAGAAGATTCATATATATCGACATCCATGAAACCCAGTTTTGACGGTACTTTTGACACTCGAGAGATTCACTGAATCTCTGGGTTTACTATGTTTGGATCCAGTATAAATTCGAGCTTATAAAGCTTATAACAAGGACTCAGATCCATTTAGTGGATCTGATTCGGGTTCAGAACAATTTAGAGTTGAATCTCTAAAGAGATCCAGAGCACTCAAAACCTTTAAGGCATGAGATTGTATCCATTAAAAATAAATAAAAAAATAAAGATCCAATCCTAGAAAACAATTTGGATCCAAATATAGATCCATATCGATAAATATAATAAATTAAGAATTTGATTCAAAAAGATGGATCAATTCTCAAAACATGTGGAAACCTTATTATATATGTATATTTACATGAATGCTTGTGTTTGAATCCGAGATCCCAAAAAGACCCAAGATGGATCTCACATAAGAGTAAGGATTTTGGATCCATTCGGATCCAAACAACACTCCACGCAATTTTATATATATATATATATATATATATATATATATATATATATATATATATATATATATATATATATATATATATATATATAGTTTGGTCCCCATGGACCCAACCCAATCTCTTGAACTCCTCTAAATCACCCCTTTTTAAGAAAGAGATTATGATATATATAGTCGGGTCCCAATTATATTGAATTCAACCCGGCTCTTCCCCTGCCGTGGTCCCCTGCTCTCGTGAGGGGTCGACCCTCACTTGACTTCCTTGTTGTGGCAGATAAGAAAGAAAAAAAAAAGGAAAAACAAAAAAAAAAAAGGAAAAAATAGAGGCTGACAACCCGCGAATAGTTGTTGCCGGGTTGGGTAGGCCCCACTATCGGTACCACTCTTCAGAAATCGTGCACCACCCTACAGTCTCATTTGCTTGGGGAACCATGCCAATGTTGCCTTCACCTTCACCATCTGTCCCTAATGGATGTGCAGTATGGTGCAAAAATGAATGCTTATATGCATGAGTAGCATGCTTTATGAGGCACTCTTGAACCTCCCTCCGCCTATATTTTAATTCACTTCAAAATTGCACATACTTCAAGGTAGAGAAAAGGTGCTTTAGATGATGACAACAAAACATTTCTAATGTATATGCATTATATACATATAAATATATATATATATATATATATATATATATATATATATATATATATATATATATATATATATATATATATATATATACTCTTTCAACTCAATTGTAACATGCTTCTGCTTTACACAATTTATTTAACCTGATTTATGATTTTACATACCGAGCTATGCTTTACGTTATTTACTTTGTTGTCGTGTTGTAATGTTCTCAGACTTCTGCTTTAATATATATGTATCCTATATACATATATAATTATATAGGGAATGCAATTTTGCATACTCTTGTTCTATTTTCAAATTACACGCACATTTATTTTGAATACATAGTTTTGCATACTCTTGCTTATTTTAAATTACACCGATATGTATATAAAGACGCAAATTTGTGCATCCTTGTTGTAACTCAATTTCAAATGAATCTTTATGCAATATTTGACGCTCGCATGCTCCGATGTTTCTTAAAATAAAATAAGTGTTTTATTTTCACATATTCGTGATATTCAGCATTCACATGCATCGCTTATCTTACATATAAAACAAGGCTCCCATGCTATCATGCATCAATGTTGTTGCGTATGTACTTATCGAGCAACTTCCTAGCATTGGGGTGTTCTTCGAAACACCTTTCTAACCTAGTTCGAACCTTAAAATAAGTTGAGATTGGCATGACTCAAAAATTCGTAACTGAGTTTTCTCTTTGAACAAATATAACGAAAAGGCTTCGATTACGTAGCCTTCAGTGGTACGTACGTCAGGTCCTTCCTTTCTGTATCCGGAATGACTCAGATATTCCCTAACCTAAGGTGTAGGATATCGTAATTTTCAATGTTGTGTTTGGGTTTCTTTCTAAGAAACCAATATATTTCTCATTATTATAGTACTATCAGACATGCACGACATGCTAGTACGATGATGAATAGACTGGAGGTTTATGATAACTTCGTAGTGCAACAATGCACCATATTAAAGGAAATCACATCAACAAAGAGGATCACCTTCATAGGCAAGAAGTTCAGTTTGGTTTAATAGACCAAAGCATATTGAATGGATTGTCAGATAAAATAAGATCTAATGTACCCAATCATCCTTTGGTTCTGTCAAGAGAGATGATAGGAGGTAAAACTCTATGGATAAGTTGTTAACAACTATGCTCATCGAGTGGCAATGGCTCGGTGTTCTCAGTCATCGGAGTTAGGGGATTGCGCTACGAAATATTATCCTACATAGTAGTTTCATTGACTTATGTAGAAGTTCGGATGCATCTTCCGGTTACAAGTGGCTTCTGGAGAATTCTCTCAAAGTCACTAGATTGTTCCCTCTGGAGCAGATTCAGCTAGTCATCCGAGGTATCAAAATACATGAAATAATAAACCCCTGAACGGTCTCAGTTATTTCTATGTATTATCTCGTGAATACCCGCAGATCATAATTATCGAAACAAAATTATGATGTTCACTTTGCTTCTCTTGAAACCGAATGTTGTAAAAATATGTTATTGCATATGTTAGTTTTGTTCTAAGGTCTGCGTTGATGCACCTACCAGTCATTCACGAGTCTGGCCTATTTTATGGGATATAGCTGACGATTAGAATGATGTTGCAGGCGATGATGCGATAATATCAAGAATCTACATTTTCTGTTATTCGCTCTTGAGTATACTTTTGTAACTTTGTATAAGAGTTCTTTTGTAATAACTCTTTCTATATAAAATATTATTTTTAATCTACATGGTTTTGAATGAATGTATAGAGATACAAACCTAAATTTTTGAAAGAAAAGTTTGCCTGTAATCCACCCAAGGTCCGTCAACTTATTTTTTTCAAATATTATTTTCGTTGAATTATCATTTTTAACTTTGAGAAAGGACTGATTATAGTTTCAAAATTTTTATAAAATTTATAAGTTTAGGATTTTGGGGCGTTACAGACCTGCAACAGTGCAAAATAGTGCCACGATGCGTCCTGATAATTTATTTTGTCTATTTCAATTTTAATTTCATATTGTTATTTAGTTATGATGTTTTGTATGATTGTATATGTTATTATCTTGTTGATTTTTTATTTTCTTATTTTTTTCAAACATGTGGTGGGCTAGGTTTAAAAGTGATGTTCCAAACTTGAGAGCTTTTGGTATTTACATTCTTAGCCAAACATATCGTGTAAGTGGATGCGAAAGAAATTAGAGATTTTTTTAGCAAATACATACAAAACGAAAAAATATATTAGAGCACAAAAGGCTCAATAACATCATCTATGTTTGCTACAACTTACTATTGAGGCAAAGGTATATAACTTTATAAAGTTTATTTGTTATTTTTATATGTTTATTTAAAGTTTTTTTATATCATACAAAACCTAGCTAATTTTAATTTTTTCATGTCATCTTTTTAGGCAACTAGAAAGATATCATTAAAGAGGCACAAAGAGCAATTTGATCTCTTTAGTTTGAAAATTTTTGATGTATTAGATGTATGGATTCAAGAAGAAACAAACATTCTGAATAAAGAGGACATTCAGTAGATAAACGTGAAAGGAGCTCAAGACGCAGATGATGAAGAGCTTGTGTACATTGGAGATAATGTGAATGTTGAAGGAGACAAAGAAGAAGAAGATAATGATGATGATTGATGGTATACTTTTAAAAAACTTGGTTATTGTTTCATGTGTTATTTTTAAAAAACTTGGTTATGATGTCTTATGCAACTCATAAAGACACAAATGCTTCATATGTGATTTTATGGTTGTATTTTATGCAATTCATCATTGTTTCATGTTTTATGATTTTTTATACAAAAATTGCTAATTTTTTTTTATTTTTTAAAAAAATTATTAAAAAATTATTGATTTTTATGATATGATATAATATGATACGTATCTTATTTTAGACTTGATCGATACAAGTAACGATATGATGCTTGCAACCTTGGTTCAAAGAGTCATTGGGATCTTCCCAACAGCTCTTTGAGCCCTCTAAGAGTGTATATAAATGGGTACTTTCCCCTCGTCTTTTAATGCTTTTCCTAAGCATTCTATATCAATAAAAGATTATTATTTTTATGTTTTTGTGTTCTTTTGTATGTGTTCATTAGTGCCTCTTGTGATCTTATGTATTTGCCATTGACTGGATTGTCTGTTGTTCTTTTCAGAACGTATGCTTGTGCACATTTAGGCTCTTTATAGCTATTGTATGCACTTTGTGCTTGTGTAGTGCCTTAGTGTCTTTGTATTTTTCTTTAGTGGATTTATATTTGTGATTATGCATGTTGTACTTTTGCTTTTGCTTTTTGCTTGTTTTATTACATGGTATCAGAGCCAAGATTTTTTTTTATTTTGCCTCTTTGGGATTTGGGACTCCTTGGTTCAGATTCGTGCCTCGTGAAGAAATCATGATCGATGTATGACTTGGATTCAAAGGAGATCTTGTCTTGGAATGTATCTTAAATCTTTTAGTTATTTTTACTTGAGTTGTCTATTTCATGCATTATGAATGAGAAAAATACTCATTTTTTTATATTTAAAAAATTAATTGATATTATTATTATAAGTTTTTATATATGCATGAGAATATTTTAATGCATGAGCACTTTACAAGATTTCGATATGCTCTCATTATACATGGCATGTTTATATTCTTACCTTGGTTAGATTTGTAATACATGCTCTTGTATTGTATCTTGACATACATTAGATCCATATGATCATATTGCTCTTTGGATATTATAATGCTTTTCTTTATACATGTTTTGTTCTCTTGGTCCTTTAGTGGTCTTTGTGGTTGTGCCCCTTTGTGGCTTGTGTCATTGTCTCTTGTGGGGTGTTTATTGTGAGTGCACTCATTGCACTTGAATGATTTGCTTCTTACATGCTTAGTGGATCATAATCATTAATAAAAAGATTTATTAAAAAGTCTTTTTTTGTGAGGGCTCTCTTTGAAGACCTTAGTAGCATTGGTGCCTTGTGATTGTGTTATTTCTTAGTGTCATGGCTCTTTAAGAACATTATTTTACATGTTTTTGCATGGGATTTAAGTATTATGTTTTTGCATACTTGGTATTAATAAAATATTAATTTGTGAACTATGAGAGGCTTTTTTGTGTATGCCCTTTGTGGGTGCTGTAAGTGTTCTTTTTGTGGTTCACTTTTGTACTTGTTCATTTTGTATCTATTGGTGGACATGCTTGTTTGCAATTGAAGACTCATTGATGGACATTTTATCTTGTCATATGATTGCTTGTAGTGCATGTTTTTATAAAACTTATTTAAGGATTCAAGCTCTTGTTACTTCTCTTGAATTAAAACTATTGTCAAAATCAATTTTTTTTCTTTGGAATGTGTCTTTCAAGGTTTTGCCTATTTGTTTGGTTAGTCCATCACTTTTCTATTTGATACATCCATTATTATTATTTGGCCTTTTTAAGGTGAATTATGTGCACATCGATGTTGTGGAATCAGAGATGATTGTTGGGGTGAGTTATGTGTGCACCTCTTTTTTTTGCCAGTTTAGATTATTGGTTTATGAATATCATTTTGGCCCTTGTTTTGGTGCTTGTTTTGGCTCTAACTGACGATCATTTTACCTCTGGTTCTTTAAGTGAATTGTATCACTCGGTTGCTTATTTGGCTGGTTTTGTTTATTGGATGCTCATATCGATTTTTATTAATGATAGCTCTATTGTTATTTGCTTGTGACCATATTGGTCCTTATGGATTAAATCTCATATTATTGTAAAATTTATTGTTTTGATTTAAATATTGTTTTCAAATCTTCTTGCTTATTGACATTAGTTTGTCTTTATTACAATGTTTTTGCCCATCTTGTTTTTCTCCCCTCTTACCTCTTATTTGAGTGACCTTTTTTACGGATAAGAGATTTTGTTTTATCAGTTTTACAACCATGGTTGTGGTGAATTATGTGCACTCATTGTAGATGATGATGTTGATTGCAGTTTTATAACCCTTTATGAGGTGAGAAATGTGCACCTCTTGTGGTTATAATTGGTATTTATTGTTAGTTTAGACAACCGGTATTGTTGGTGCATGGTTACTGGTATGGTTATTGCTTACATTTGTATTTGATTTCTTGTCCTATGCATTGACACACTTGAATTTTGAAGGTATTGAGTTGAAGGTCAAAGAAGTGATTGCTTGTGGTGAGCAAACTATTGTTAGATTTGCAAATATTTTTTCTTTGTTATGATTTGTTGTACGTGGGACTTTTAAAATCTCTCCATGTGTTTTATGTTTCCCTTGTATAGAAAATGGTTATTCATTGAAGATTTTTCATGCATTATTATGTGTATTAGATATGCTTTAATTGCATATTGGATATATATGTTGAGGGTATTTGGATTTGTTGGATGTTGGTTATCTTGCATTTTTTGTATAAATTTAATTAATTCCCCTTTTATTGTGAGCTCCTTTGAGTTCTTACATTTGACGTACATGTCAAGTTTTTTATGAGTTGTATCTTTATTTGAAATGTTTAACTAAGCCTTTGGGACATTATTGCAAAATTGTTTATTTTGTCTAATATATGCTTGTCTTTTGGACTTTAGGGATCAAAACTTTACTATGTTCAGAATTTGTTTCCTTGAAAAATATGATGCTTTTATGTGATTGTCTAAATAAGAAATTCTTAAAAATTGTTTTTGAAGTATATTCCTTGTGTTTATCTTAATAACTATTGTACCTTGCTTGAATTGTTGCTAATGTTTCTAAAATCTTAAAAATTGTTGCTAAAGGTGCATATCAGGCTCGCTTCTAAAAATTGTTTTGTTTATAATATCTCTATGCTTTTCTGGGAAACTTAATCATCCTCTCTTCATATATATATATATATATATATATATATATATATATATATATATATATATATATATATATATATATATATATATATATAATGGGTATTACCTATATATGTTGTAATAGGTAATACCCATTAGGGGTATTTTTGTCTTTTTATAGTATTATAATAGGTTGTGCCCATTAAGGGCACGATAGTCTTTTATATTTTATTCTTCTTTTTTCTGTCTTTTTGTTTTTGAATTTTATTATGGGTTGTTTGGTAAAATGTTCAAAGAGTCGTTCAGATCTTCCCAACGTCTCTATTTCTAGTCGTTGGGAAGATCCCAACGGCTCTTTGAGCCCTCTGAGAGTGTATATAAAGGGGTATGTTCTCCTCTTGTCATTTAATGCTTTTCTTATGCATTTTACATCAATAAAAGATTATTATTTTATGTTTTTGTATTCTTTTGTATGCATTTATTAGTGCTTCTTGTGATCTTATGTATTTGCCATTGATTTGATTGTGTTGTCCCTATGAAGACTTGTGTTTGTGCACGTTTAGGCTATTTGTAGCCATTTTATGCACTTTGTGCTTGTTTAATGCCTTAGTGTCTTTGTATTATCCCTTAGTGAATTTATATTTGTGTTTGAGCACATAGTACTTTTGTTTTTCACTTGTTTTATTACAATATGCATGCAATATTATTTAATATTAGTTGATGTTTGATGATGTCTTATGGCAGCTCATAGAGACATAAATGCTTCATACGTGATTTTATGGTTATATTTTGTGCAATTCATCATTGTTTTATGTGTTATGATTGTTTTAGAATTCTTGCTATTTTTCTGATTTTTCTTGAGTTTTTTAAAATGTTTGAAATTTTTTTATTAAAAAATTATAATTTTTACAATACCCTATGATACATATCTAACTTTGAGCCCGACCAATACAAGCAAGCTAATTACATCCTTGGTTCAAGGTTCCAAATTCCTACAAGTTACCAGGTAAGACTCGAGGTTTATTAAGTAGTGAAAATGTAGGTAAGTTGCAAATTATAGATGGAAAACATCAAACAACAACAAAACAAAGAAACAATAACAATGACAGAGGTGAAGTTAGTATGTGTGGTAGACGTCTCGCATATGTTAAACCATGTCTACGAAGTAACATGATATATTAGCACTTGAGTTCATGTTAACAAGGCATGTGCTAAGTGAAGTGCCAGTGTAACATAGGTGAATGGTAATCATAACATAAAAGTCATATGCTCCTGAATGCTTGGAAAGTGACTGCTGGACTACTCTGTCAATCATTGCAAACCATTAACTGCCTTTCAGTAATATTCTTTAAAATTTGTCTTGGTTTATGATTTTAATTATGTTTATCAAGTTCTTTTACTTATGCTTCTTGTCAATGTTAAATTGGTATTATCTGCATGTCAGATGGAAGAAAGAAGAGACAAAACTTTGAAGGAACTGAAGGAGCACTTGGTTACAAAGCAACATGGAGCTGGGGGTGATGATAAGCAGAACTTCTGGGAAAGCTCTGGGTTCAAGATCATTGTCTCCATGACAATGGTAGTTTTGGTGGTCTTTGCAAAACGATAGGATTCCATGTCTTGGTACTTTTTTCTTTTTCTCAATGCCAAAGATGATTAAGTTATTCAGCTGAGTTAGTAGATACTAATACACAAATTCCTCGCTTCTTTTGCCTGTAAAGAAATCAACCATGTACTAGCAGCAACCTTTCATAGCTAGCCCTATCATTTCAAAGGAACAATGGTGATGAAAGCACATATATTATGCATTATCATGCTAGCATCTCAGTGAAGCTTGATTTTTTTGACAGCTTCAGTTTCACTTTTGTGCTTGCTAGTTTCAATTCTTGAACTTTTAATGTGATTTTTAATCTGCCTTCTATTAGTCCATACGGGTGTGATTTTAAGGAGCTACAGTTGATACAGATATTCTAAGCAATTCAAGCTCAGAAACTGCTATCAACACATTCTGAAGTTTCCTCTGGACACTTTCCACCTCATACCTACAAGTGATCTTTGAAAGTTTCATCAGGTTGACATTCTCTTGGCATTATAATGAGCTTCCATGTTTTCAATTGCTGTGTAGCAACAGGTTAGAATAAAGTTTGTGTCAGCTGCTGATGACTGATGTGCATAGTTCTCTTGAGAAGACATAAAACAGAGAAGGGTTGTTGACTGACCAACTATAAACTTGTAGCAAGCAGTATTTCTTCTACATAATTATATGAACAACTGTACTGCATGGAACCTGACCATCATCTTTGTCGGTTTGCACCGTCCTGACGTGAGATAATGCTTAAAGGTGCTTACTGATGGTGAAGAATACTATTAGCAAAAGCGAGCTACATGGGGACATGCACACCAGCTTGGACATAGCCATGCTTGGAATAGGAGGTTGTGCGCCAAAGACTGTAGAACCGATTGGGTTGCTCGTGTTCAGCATAGTGGAGCTGGAGCTGGAGCCGGAGCCGGAGCTGGAGCTGGATCTGGAGCTGCAAGCACGATTACAGTCGAGTAATTAGAAAGAAGTAGCTTCGAACTAAGTGTAATATTTATGGTTTGTCATGAGTACGTTACCTTGCAGATAGATAAATACATGATCCTGAACCTGATGAATTTAAAGAAACAATGACCATCAGAGAAAGTACAACTCACAAAGAAACCAGTACAAAATCCTTAGAGGTTTTCTGCCAAGTGATATGCATCACATAAAAAGATTACTATTAAATTGGTAAATAATTGTATCTTCAAGAAAAGCTTTTGTTTGGTATCAGTCCACTTTGTATTTGGGAAAACTGCACGTGTTTTGAGTTGATTTGGATCAAGGTTCATATTTGAACGGATCATAATTCATGGAAGGATTTTCTGATATTAATTCAACCTTAGAAATGAAATTTCAAGTATCTCCTACTAATTGAGGAGAAGAAACTTTGTAGCATTTTGTATCATTGCAGGAAGCAGTATGATATGTATGTTATCCATAATGGCATAAGATGAAGCATGAATTCTTGCAACTTACTTGGATCACTATTGACAATTACAGCAGTTCCTCCAAAATTGCAGCTGGTTGGAATGGGGTTTTTTTGGTAATAGCTGTTGAATGCATATGATGCATGACTCTCGAGTGTGTTTGGATTATAGCAAACACCATTTTGTTGGATCGTCAAGCAATCTGCACCTCCAATACCACATGCATAATCCAACGCAACTTGCAGGGCTGTGTTCAAGGAGCCTTTCCTTGCTATGCACCAAGTCTGCCCTGAAATTGTTGGTGATATTGTTACTGGAGTCGTTGAAGGAGTGGTTGGTGTTACAACTGGAATAGTAATTGGCATTGTGGCAGGACTGGTTACTGGAGTTGTTATAGGTGTTGTCAATGGAGTTGTTGCAGGCGTCGTCACTGGGTTAGTAACTGGATTTGTGATGGGCATGGTAGCTGGTGTAGTGACTGGATTTGTGATGGGCATGGTAGCTGGTGTAGTGACTGGATTTGTTATTGGTGCTGTCACAGGGACGGTGCTGGGCGTAGTCACAGGATTGGTTATTGGGATTGTAGAGGGCACAGTGACAGGGTTAGTTACAGGATTTGTTGCAGGGACGGTTACAGGATTGGTTGCAGGAACTGTGACGGGTGTTGTCACTGGATTGGTTATTGGTGCTGCAGGATTGAAGACAGGAGGAATATTGGTCACATCTAGCTGAGTTGTGGTGTTGGGAAGGTCTAGTTTATGATTCAGTTCCCTGCGTGCGGAGGGGAATATCTGTTCATGCTCACTGTTCAATTCTTTCTGTTCAAAATCTTCCATCAAGGAAATTTCTGCAAACAATTCAAGAACCTTTGGCATAGTCTGGTGCTGATTCTCCAGGGACTGCATCACTTTTCTGGAGAATTGAGAAAGTTCTATGGTGCTTGGGGAAGCATCACTTTGAACATTAATCAGCAGAGAGAGATCATCATAGGGAAGGGCACATGTGATATTGTTGATGATTTCAACAAAGGATGGAATAAATCGGTCTCCCAAACTCAGTTCCCCATCAATATGAGCATTAATTAGGATGAATGAACCTGATCTTCTAATATGATCAATTAATAAATGCAGTTTCCTTGTGAAACTAGTCTGTGGTTCTTCAAATGCACTTTTCCAGAAGGGCAACGTAAATGAAACAGAGACCTTCACATGGTTATCAAGTTTGAGAACAGCTAGGGCTGACTGGAGCGAATTTAGGGAGGATAAAAGAATGGAAAGGTGTCCTTTAGATGCTACAGCTCCATTCAACACTATGAAACTCCTGTTTGTGCATGAGGAAGAACTGAATACTTGGCTTTTAACCCATGAAATGGTTGAAGCTTTTGACTTTTGAAGCGTTTCCATTTCCTTATCTGCTGCTATATATATCACAGTTGTATCCCTTCCACATGGTGAACTCAGAACACTTTGGTTTGCGACAAATATACCAACTTGGGAGGGGATTATTGCACTTCTACTCAATAAGTCTATGATTTTGCTGGGTGATGAAGACATACTTGTAGCATCATATGAGAAGCCCACCTGAGTTCCTGAAATTCAAAAGACCAATGATTAGCTATGAAAGAAATGTTACAAGTCTAGAGGTGTTTCTCAGAAAGCTACAGTTTATCACTCTGAATAGTAAACAAGTGAATGATGATGATGGCTTGTGGACTCTAATAAGATAGTTTCTTCTAAAGCGTTCGTCAATTCATAATTTACTAATATTTGCCAACTTGAAAGAACACTACAACTTTGTGTTGGTCAGACGCCAATCCATGAGTGGTTTCTTAGGTTCCAACAGAGATTCTTGCATGGAGCAAAATCCACCCAAGCTGGCGTGCCCTTTGGTGCTGAGACAATTGGATTTTGGTTGGTCAACCTGGCGGAATGGAACACAGTTTACTTGAATGAGTGTAGGACCAGGTACATCATAATATCCTGCATACTGTGCATAAGTTCGAACCTTGGTAACCACCATTCACGAATAGCCATCAGGAATGAAGAAAACTAGATGATTATAAGCTAAGGCAGCCACCATCCAGTAACACAGATGCCAGTTGGGGGTTCCTCAGGCGACTTGCTCAGAGCTTTGTGGTATCAAGATGATCTGGTGATATGCCTAAGCAGAAGCTTCTGTTTCCTACAATCCTACTGTAGTCTGTCAAGTTTCAGACTATACTGTCTCAACCTAGTGAAAACAATACATAAAATCTACTAATCAAAGCTAACACTAGTTACAGAACCTGCATAAACAAACAACTATGATCAAGTAATAATAAGCTTCCAGCTGAGCAGTACTGACCTGAACAACAGATTCCAAGAGCAGAAAGCAGCATGTAGTACCAAACTATGAGTTTGGCCATTAGAATCATTTGGTTGAGATTTCTTGTTTTGAGGATACCCAACTGATTTTTCTGTGTATGTTCTTCGGGCATGGTGTTTGCACAGTCCATCTACAGTCAGAAATCAGAGGAATCCAAGAAGAAAGTAAAGCAGGGTAAAGCTTGAACTTAAAGCGTAAGCAAGGGTGGAAAAGGAGAGATAAAGGAAGCTGAACTGTTGTCCATGAGCAAAATCCCATTGGCTTTTCATTTCTGACTTGAGAGGGTGAGAGAGAAGAATCTAGCAAAGTTCTGTAAGTTTGTTTTTCTTTTAAAAAGAAGCAGAGTGAAAAAGCAAAAGGGTGATGACCAAGTTGAAGCTCATCATGACCAAAATAGCCCTTCAGATAAAACAGTAGCTACAATGTCTGCCCCAACAGTCTCTAATGGTTCTGCTTCATATGCTTAAGATGGGCTGTTTAGGAAAAGAAAAGATGAAAAAGGAAGAAAGGCATGAACACCAAAACGAGCAAAAAGATGATGATGTGTTATTGAGGATAAAAAGGGGCACCTATGCTAATAAAATAAAAAGGTTGCAGGACAGAGATGAGATCTGAATCTTCAAAGGATGAATTCGACAACTTCAGTGGTATGCATATTCTCCAAGGCCTTCCCTTAGCGATTAAGTAAAAACCCAAAGCGCAGGTTGGCCCAGATTCACCCACTTGGTGAAATTTGGCTTAACCCTTTTAAGTACCAATGTTTAAGCATATATCATCTTACTTCTTAGGGATGCACATAGATTGGATGCAACCGATGCTGAATCCCATATATTCAGATGTCGCCAAATCGGAATTGGATATGGAAGAACACTTTATACCAAGCCTTATACCAAACCCAGACAGAGTTAGCTATTTGCCTTATTGGACAGTTTTTCAGTAGTGAAGTTTGCCCACAAGGGCTCCACTCATTTGGTAGGGGTGACTTGTGAATGTCATAAAGTTGACGGGTCGTCACGAGTTTAAAACCTGCCGGTGAAATCCCTTGCCATAATAAGGTCGAAACTGGGTGTACTCCGTGGTGGGCAGAGGGGGACTTCAAGGGTTTTACCAACCCGAGTTCAGCCAATGTGCGGTCCGTGATGGTCCCTTGGACTATCCAAAACAAAAAAGTTCTGCCTACTCTAAGTGACCTGGTTCTCAGCGAGGCTTCGGGTTCCTCGTCATTCCAAAAAAAAAAAGTTTCAGATAGTAATAGAAATTGGATTTTGCTCGGAGCAGGTTTTTCATTTGTGAAACTTGGTTTCGGTGTTCTCTCACACCCCCCCAACTCGACTTCACCTCTTAATCCCCCACACCCTCTCCCCGCATTCTATACAAACCAGCTACCATCCGACCACAAAGGCTGGATAGTGCTGTCCTGCACAGACAGACAGCACCATTGAAAGCATTTTTTGGCAGTTGAATGGCTGCAAAATAGCCAGCAATACATGTATGAGAAGTTGAGAACCATATTTCGGTCGTCTGATGTCGACGATTTGCCGTCGAATGGCTGCAAAATAACTATATTTGGGCTATCCACCATCCAGAAAATGGTCAGTTTTTGACATCTGATGTCGATGGCACAAACCTGTTTTTTTCCGGTTGGTGGTTTTCGAAAAACAGCCAAATATTTATCGAGTTCTTTTTATGTCTCATCATTTTCTTGCTGCCAGAAAAGGGATAGGGTGGTGACGTTAAATATGAACAGCACTACACTAGTGCAGTCACTTCTGACTGTTAGTGGCGGGAAAATGGCAAAAAAAAAAAAACTAGCTACTGGGGTTTGATTATCTAAACAGATTTTTAAGCCAGGTTTGGGTGAACTTGGTCTACCAAAACCTAGATTTTAAGCAAAACCAGGGTTTGTGCTAACCCAGGTTATGGCTCGTGGGATCAATGGTGCCTAAATGACTAGGTCTAAGAAGTTCATGACTCATGCTAAATCTTTAACCAACCAACCAGGTAAGATGGTATTGCACACAAAAAATGTGGCCTGCCTGGCAGTGCGACGTCTGTCTGCTTCGGGCTCTGAGCCTCTCAAAAGGTAACCGTTTCTTAGCGTGTTTTAGAGATCCAGCAACATGCGTCATGCAATTATTTTGTGCAATTACATTGCTGCGCTTGTGACTGAGCGAGAAAATGGCAGGAAAAATGAAAGTAGAAAAGAAAAAGTGGCAACTATTCCATTAGTTCCAAGCAATTGAAAAAAAAAAATTAAATAAAAATTCTATTTTGCCCAGATTTTAATAGGACATTTCTCTATTTCCGGACATTGAGAAATTCTGTCAAAAATTTAAGAGTTTTGAAGACGGCGCTCGCTCTAATCAAAACATTCTGACGTTTTTCAGCCTGATTTTTCTCATATCACACAACCAAGAGAATATTTTTTCACAAAGAAGAAATCTTATAGGAAAACTTCTCATAGGCAATATTTTTCTTTTCTTATGAAAAAATTCAAGCTTCCAAATGTGTCCTTGGTCTTAACCTGTTTTGTTTTGTTTTGTTTTTTTGACAAAGAAAGCTGGGGTTAGGCAGACCCCTACCAGTTATACAACCATACCATTGGGATTCTAACTTGCACTAACTGAAACAGCCAGACAAGCGGAGCGCCCTTTGATTACTGGTCCTAACCTCATTCTAGCCAGATTGTGGGAAAAAGAGAATGCCTGTTCTCACATCCTAACCAAGTTTAACAAGTGCACGCACACTCACACATGAGACACGATCAGGTGCAATCACATTGCACAAATGTAATGTGCCGCTGCACCTGATCACCCTCCATCTTCTGTTGTGCAGCCTGTCAGAGTGGGGCCCAACAGAAATGGATGGCGATCAGGTGTAGCGGCACATTGCACTTAATTGGATTGCACCTAATTCGATTACACACACACACACACCGCCCCCGTATCCCTGGCCAATGGCCATACCCTTCAGCTAAGGGGTAATTGGATATCATATAGGCTACCGTACAAGCTGGGTCTCACTTGTCTGACTCAGATACGGCTGGCCTTTGGCTCTTGTGTTCCTAAGCCACCTTTAGCTGTGGTGTGGTTGGAATTTTTTATTCTTTTCTTTTTCTTTTGACCATCTAGAGAGAATGGCGGAAAGGTGGTGTTCATTATTTTTTTTATTAAAAGATGATAATGATGTTGATGAGGTGGATAATGACCCAGATGAAAGTTGAGAATGATGATATAGAGGATGATGATGTTTAAAGTCTGAGAACAATGGAGTTAAGAAAAGGAAGAAAAAGATGGTAATTGATAAGGCTAAAAGCAGTATTCCAAATGCACCACGTCTATTGATCAAATATAAGAGGAATTGCATGCATGTCCATGCAGGTAAGAGTGGGAAACAAGACGAGCCGCTCATCATTCAGCACATGTTCAGCTCGTAATGAGCTTGTGCAAAGTCGTAAAATGGGCTCGACAATCTCAACATAGACAATAGGTATTCGGCTCGGCGAGACTTGTGTAAGCTCATTGATTTGGAAAAAATTATATTTTAGATCATATAGTATACTAGGCAAAACATATGATCGAACTATTTGGTTTGCAAAAAATAGGTTTGGTGGTAAAAATAGCTTGTTGCCTTAAATTTGTGATATTTTACAAATATCAGTGATATTTCCGATATATGCTTCACACTAATCATAGAGGGGCCAATGATACAAAAGAAAGACATTTGCATACACTGCCCAAACCGATTTGTTGCACTGCCAGCGGCTGTGAAGATTACTTAAACCAACATATAATACGAGTTGATGCTGGGAATTTTCTTTCTTTTCCTGCGTTTGGATGGCTTTTCCAGGAGCAAATGCGAAGGGGCAGGGTGTTAGTTACTTGCAAAATTCCAACCCTTCTCTCTCCCCTCTGTTTCAGGTAGCAGGGCAGTCTCCAACCAACAAAGGAGCGAAGAAGTGGTCAGTGAGGGCGTCTTGCGCTGAATTGCAAGAGAGCAACCGTTTTTTCAACGACCTCAGTTCTCTTTCATCCTTAGCTGTTCGACCCTGTTGCCATTAAACACTAGCCTTTAGACAGAGAGATGACCATTAATAGCCAGAGATTCATCCTAATGCATACACACGCACACGGTGTAATGCCGCCTCTTTTTTTCAGAAAAAAAAAATGATTTAGAGAGGCGGTTTTTGAGCCATGTGTGTTTTCCGCTCAGACTTTTAGTGGTGGTCAAGACCGCTGTCTGTAGCGTGAAAAAAATTAGATGACAGCATCGCCGTTTGATCAGGCACGATCAACGGCGACGCTTTGTCCAAACAATCTTCAAACACTTTTTTGTTGAAGATACATGTTTCTCTCTCTCCCTAGTCAGAACTCATAGGGAGAGGTTGTTTTGACCAAAACTGACCTCATGGATGTGTTCAGCATAGTTAAAACAGTAGGAATCGACCCTTGGTGTATTGTTGTAAGCCATTGATTTTCAAGCCCTAGTAAAATTCTGCAAAAATCATAATTTTTCGACTTAAATTTTTGAGGTTAGGAAATTTGGTGTATTGTAAGACTTTGATTTTTCAACTCTTGTAAAATCTGCTATATACATCAGAGACATTATCCAAAGGTCAGTAGATCACATCTGAAGCGTGCGGATGTACATAATACTTAAAAATAAATAAAAAAAATTATTGCATTTTTTCACCAAGTGGTTTCTTACCCACAAAGTAGCAAACATTACCCCATATATACATACATATATATATGGCCAATATTGTGGTTTTTTAATAATCAATATTCCTGCAAATCAGCATTATTCAAATAATTTGACATGTCAGGAAGGGGAAGGGGAAGGGGAACTCCCGTTTCCCATTTTTGTCCAAACGCAGCGTCATGTCAGAAACTAGCAGAATGACACTCGGTTGCAATTAGATTGCACTCAACTATATTGTTCACAGACCTCCAGCCAGCTCTAATAATATTAGAGCCAAACCAAGGTCTACCACCCCTAGTCATCCAAGTCACTAGTCAACTCTATTCTTCTTGATTCACAACTCCTTCAATAAAGTACAATGATGAAGAGGAGATACTTACAAAGGTTTTCTTGGAGAGCAAAATGTCTACCAAATACTGCAACCACAGCACGTTCGTCTTGGGAAAACTGTCAAAGAGAATCAGATTCATGTTTCAGACTTTGGTGTTTACATAGAATTAATCCAAATGGCCTAAAACCTAACCAAACACTAGCCATGCTACTAGGTCCAAAGTGGGCTTGTCATAGACCGTGGATCATTAGGGACCCTTGCAGAGTCTTTACAACCTTCGCCAAGTAAAAAGAAATTCCTGAGACAAGCAAGAAGTCAGCTATAGCCGAAGTAGAAACAACCAGTGGTCAGCAACCTTCTGAAGATTCAAACAGTTCTTGCTCATAGTCATCATTGGTTTGGAATTATATTCAGCCTGAGTCTTTGGCACACTTTTGAGCAGCAGAAACTTCTCTTCCTCACGGATTACATGTACTGAAGACTCAAGCTGAACTGGGCTAGTCACTGCCAAATAGCAAATAATCATGCAATTGTTATTTAAATCCTGAGTCAAGAGGCAACCAGTCCTAAGTAACGCAGCAAGACCCCAAACTATGTCCAACAGAGTAGAACACAACCATAAGATCCAATCTAAGCAGTGCTGACCATCAGCATATCAGAATCAAGTTTTTACAGGTTCAACCAAGCTCCATAAAGTGAATTGAATCCTAGTTCTTAAGCTTCTATGCAATTGAGAGTGCGCGCAAGCACATGCTTTACTTAGTTGGAGAACAGGTTTCCTAGATGCACGTATAATGTATGAATGAAAAAGAATATTGTATAGGAATACCACATCACTAAAACTCTGATCTTGTTACATATAGTAGAAAAGGCCCGTCTTTATAAACCGTTATTCTGTTGTTGTGAAGGTGTTGAGTTGAAGACCCCGGATCAAACCCCACTGGTGCATGGGTGTGTCTGTAGCTTTCAGAGGTGGACCACGTAAGGCAGGGTGGTCGTGGGGCCCCACCCAGGGTTTTCCATGCTTCAGTGAGGGTTCCTCGTCATAAAAAAGAAACATATGGGGGCCAAAATAGAGTATCCGTGTGACAGAGAGTTGATTTCATGAGCTCAAACCCACAATTCCGTATTCTAAATTTCTAATCAAGTGAATATGCTGAATGACGCACCTCTCTTCCCAACATCCATCAGTTGCTTCCAACATCTTTCTGTATGTTTCTGACTGCAATGCAAAACCCACATGAGCAAATGCACAAGACAGCAGCCTGGAATCAAGAGTTCTTTATTTGTTTTATCTTTACCTGTCTGTCTCCTTTTGGACCCTCAAAAAGTGCTGGATCACCAGACAGATCCATAAATAGTATAGTATTCCCTGCATCAAACATGGAAAGGGAGAAGACTTAGAATCCCCTAATTATCTTGCAGCAATTTTATTATCTGGTTGGTCATGAATCCTCGCAGCATTGCTTTCCTCTTTTACATTTTGATTTTCATTGTCTTTCCTTTATCATGATTTATATTTCTACCATATCTTTCCTGGTAGACATTGGTAGACTTTCTTACGTTGTATTTTATTCATTTGTCTAGTTACTCCAGAAATGAAACCACAGGTAGACAAAGTTTAGAAATTTAATGATGTTTTGATTGATCTGAATGGTACTATGATCTACATTAGTTACATATATATTAAATATCACATAAATACAAATAATATCAAAATAAATTGAATATAATCTAAATATATGTGCTATATCTACAATATATATTATATACTGAAAATATAAAGTTAGAAATTAAAATATAATTATAAAATATAAATTGAATACAAACTTGTATGTAGGGAGGGTAAAATGACATGTCTATAAAGTTATAAACTCAAAATATAAATTGAATACAAACTTGTATGTACGGAGGGTAAAATGACATGTCCAGGTGTCGACATGTCAACACAGGTACGGAGAGCAAAACGGAGTGTCGATGTGACATAGGCTGCTAATAAACATGAGCATGTTATTCTTCTGAATTCAATAATGTCTGACCGGTATAATTTTCATAAGTTGGCAAACTTAAACATGAAAAGTACATTAGCTTTGACCAAATCTATTTGCTGTCTAATGATTTCCCACTCCAATTGCAGTGGAGGTGGATGCCAATTTACATGTGATTACTTCTATAAATTCCAAATCAATCTCTTTCATCTGAGCACAAATATCAGGCAACAGAACTACAAAACAAGTGTGGACGAAAACAGAATGCCACCATTAACAGGACCTCAAGGAGATAATGGAAAGAAAAATATTGAAAGTTAATTTGAACATAAGCAGAATATGTGCAAGTACCATTGTTGATCCTAGAAAGAGTGAAATCGATTATAGATATAGATAACCCAAACGTTTTGGCATGCAGTTTCTTTCCTTGGAGAATGAATTCTGCTGTTTCTGCTGAAGTACGAGATAAGAGTATGTTGCCCCTACACGAAACTTTCATAGTCACGAATTTGAAAGTAATGGAAGTGAAAATTCGCTTTGTGCATCTACAATAAAAACTTAACAATGACAAAAATAGTTCATTCATGACAAACACAAAACTTATGCAACCAGACCAGTGCAGATCACGATGTTCAAACTCGCAAGCCACTTCTGCAACAGCTAAGGCGGCTGTAACCTGGCACACATGAATAATTATTAATTGGTGATGCACCAGTAAATTGGAAAAGGAAAAGATTGGCAAAAACTTACTTGTATCAACAGACTTTGTGCTTCATTGAAGTTTGCAAGCACAAAACTTTCAAGATCTTTACCTCCATCTTCTAGAATGAACACAACATAGCACTGATACCAAGCGTACCAACTTTTAGTATGCAGTAAACAGTTTTCCATGTCATGCAACATGTCCATAAGAGGATTTGATGGAAACATATAGGAACCTGTTGCTTAGGAAAAGATTTTGGGTGGTCATTTTCTGAGCCATGCTTTTTATCCCAATCTTCCCATGCATTGATTAAAAACTCATCATAAGTACCCTGGCATACCCGTATTCTACAAAGTATAACAAATGAGTATTAGAAATCAGAAACTGAAGGCAAAAGTTTTTTAGTATAAAACAGACTCAAATAAAGTCAGAAACATACCCTTTTGTTTCTATGAAACTTTTGCATGTGTTTTTATTGTCATCCTCCCCTCCATGTTCCCTTAGAGCATTTAAAGCAAGGGAAAGTAAAACCTCTTCAAACAGTTCTGAAGACCTCTACAGAAAATGAAGAAATTTGTACAATTCGGTAAATGTGAAATATATTTGGGTAATTGAATGATGTTACACATACCTTTTGAACTTCCCCATTTACCAGGAAGTCTCCATCAATAGGCACTATCTTGAAAACACAACCACCACCCTTGAAAGCTTCTCCATATGTACCTTCTCCAATTTTGACTATGCTGGATATGTCACTGTGATTGAAATAAACTCTTATGAGTAGCTAAATAAATAAGTAGATCATAATTCTAACCAAGATATTTATACTAGAAACAGGATGATTGTCAAATTTGAGGATGATACCTTGATATATGGCATGTAAAATTAATTTCATTTACAAGTCTATCATTTAGTGAAATTTTCATAATTCTGACAGTTTTTTAAATCAATTATATGAATTTAGGTCAATATGACCAACTTTCTGATGAAAAAGTTAAACCAATGATAGCAAGGATAAGGGGCGATCAGTATGAAATAGATCAAATCAGTGGATTTAGATAATTGTACTTAAGTTCAACATAGCATTGACAAACAGTCCTTGAAAATTATTTAATAATTGATTTCAAATGGAGTATAAATCTTGGAATAGAACAGCAAAAGAGAAAGGATTAAATTCAACTGAAAAGTTTGAAAGGCAGTCATGACAACAGAACCAACCAGCACTCAGAAAACACTTCTGATAATGTTGAAGGAGATGACTGCCCACATAATTTTAAAAGTTTGGTGAATGCATTCACACATTCACTGGTTGATGATGTCGAATCCGTTAAGGACAAGCGTTTGATGTCTGGTAGTAGTTTGTTACCACCAATATCACTCTCCCTGCTTTTTGTATCATCTTGAACCTGCCTGACACTTCTTTCATCATTGATTTGAACACCACCACTGCTGCCTCTGATCATACTATCTAGCAAAGGAGTATTTATTTGATACTGCAGAGAGGTTGAGTTGCTTCTCAGCTGTGACAAAGATACATTTAGAGAGGAACCACTTATTTCAGATATTTCTGCATCTCCAGGATCACGTTTAGAACTTGGAACAGTTTCCAGTATATCTGTCAGAGATGCTGAGCCGTATTCAATTGGTTGTAAGAGAAGCCATTTTCTTAATGCTGGATGCATGACTGATTTCAGGTCCTGTAAGCACATTTTCTTTTTCCCAGGATCCTGAACCCAGCGGCCAATATTTTTTGGGGAGGGGCTCTCTTCCACTAAATCAAAAGAATCAATCTCTTGAAAATATGCAGCCCGCTCTCTCACGAAATCCTGTGGGGGTTGAATATTTTTCTTCTGCAATCAAAGTTGCAAATTCAGATTAGCTGCAATTGCTTGTCACAAACATGGAGAAAACACCGTTGGTTTCATATTTGAATTTTATCAACAAAAATCCCCAATTTTCATGTATTTTAACATAACTTCTGAAAGCAAAATAGTAAACAATGCATACATCAATTCTTTGATAAATACACCTGCAATTATGTGAATGTATGACCATAGTATCATGGTAGCAGTTTTGAACCAAAAGCACCAGATGAAAATTAGTTAAGGCCTTACATTGGCAGTTTGCTTCGGTCTCCTCTTAGGATCCTGTCTCCTGAATTTTGCATTATAATTTTCATTCTCATAAACTGTAATACTTGTCCTCCCTCTGCAACAAAAAAAAAAAACAGAAAAACGCCAATTATATAATATATTTAAGCTGGGATACTACTTCCATACAAAATTGTCATTTTTTTTCTCAAAAAACATTGTGAAGTTAAAGTAGAACTTACCAAGCAAATATAGGCTAACAACGAAAAAAGGATGAAAATATGTAGCTACGAAATAGAACAATATCATTGACCCCTCATACTAAACATGAATTTTTTTTGGACCGCATATCACAATGACATGAAAGAAGAAAGCCCATCAAATATTTTACAATGACAAAGGTGTCGTATCAACAAAAACAACAGATGGAATTACTAAATTCCCCTTTCAACATTTCGTACAAGGGAAACTTAACCTGGATATAAGGATTTCAAACACAGTGTTTCACATAATGAATCTAAGCCAAAGGTAAAAGCTAAACTAATAGTCAGTATCAAATATCAAACAGTAGAATGATTGAATCAACACGAACAGTCGGTTCAAAAAAACTAAAAATCAACATGAACAGCATAACAGATAAAAGGGAACCCATTTAATACCTAAATTTTATGAATTCAAAAACAAGAAAAAGAAAAAAAATGGCAGTCTTGAAACAAATGTCATCTAGAAAAGGAAAAAAAAGGAATGGCGGAGACAGGTGACCTTGTAGAGAGGGAACGGTGCATCAAGCTAAACCTCCTTCCACCCATTCCCTTTCTCCGACCCGCATCCTCGAGCCTTCACAAAACGAAAGAATCAAACATGTTAGGCAATACCCAGTAAAGAAAACGCACCGAATCAAAGGACCCATCAAGAAAACAACTCACACTTGAACATCTTTGGTTGTTTGCTTGGGCGGTTTTCTTCTGTAGACGACGCCAATCTTCGCCGCATCTCGTTCTCCTCCTCCTTCGTCGTCTTCGTGGATTTGAGTCCATGAATCAACGCCACCTTCAAGGAAAACGATACAGAAGAAAAAGAGAGTGTTTGGGAAATTGGTACAGAGAAAAGACGATGGGATCTTCGAAAAGATATCAGGGAGGGAGGGATGTACCTGTACGGGTAGCCATTGAAGGTGAGGGGAGTGAAGGTGGTGGGCAGAAGAGAAGAGGGTCGGAAAGAGCAAACTGAAATTGGAGTCGAGTTCGGAATACAAGAATGGAGAAGCCAAGGAGGAGTTTTCTGGAGGGAAATTTGAAAAGAAACCGGTTCCAGTCGGGAAGCGGACGAACCGGAACGATTGATCAAGGTGGTTGAATTGAACCAGTCGGATTCTGGCAGGGTCTGGGAGGGTCCGAACCCGAAATCTGATAATTACTCGCTTACCGTTGGGCTTAGGATTAGTCTCTTAGATTTGGTAGGTAAGGAGATCCGGACCTGAGTTTTGATCCGTTTCTTGACATTGTAAAACTGACTGACTATGCTCACCGTTGATATGGAACGGAGAAAATGCCCCAAGTCCAAAATCACATAACCACAAAGCATATCCTCCCCAGTTTTCTATCGTGAGAGTTTCTGTAGGCCTGTCAAAGGGTTGGGATCGACCCCATCCTGACCCGGACTGGATCTGATGTGACCCACCTTCAAAGCAAAAGAAATAGGCCTGATACGTTATTCAGGTTAGACCCATAGGATCCGATAAGTATATATAGATCCAGGACTGGTTTATGAAAATTTAAACCGGCTCTGTTAATTTGGTCCGTTATTTCTTAAAATAGAAGATATATAATTTAGTAGTTTACTATCTTTTGTATATGCTATGATTGCTATCTATATTCGGACTGGGATCAAGTAATGCATATACTAGGTCAGGCCAGACATAGGTCCAGACCCACTGGAGGCCAGCACAGGTTCCAGCCGCTGACCAATCTGATTCCTTGTGAGCCTTTTCTTCATAATTTTGAATTATTTTTGTTTTGAAAAAATTTCAAAACCACACCTAAAGTTCCGGTAATAACAGAAAATTCAACTAAGTTTTTGATATTGTTAAAACGACACCTAAATTTATGTTACATCAATAAAAAAAAATACACACTTCTAGTCATTTAACTTGCGCAATCATTGGCCCAAGTTGAGTTAATAGGGATTTACCCTCAAAACAATTACTTTCTTTGGAGCAAAATTTTCAAAAGCACACGTAAAGTTTTGGTGACAATAAAATAATACAAATGGCAACTTCAATATAGGTAAAACCTAGTTTGTTTGTTTTTTTTACTAATGAAAATGTATATGTTTTAACAATATAGGTAACCTGTGGCTTATTGAAACAGCTCTTTCTCTTAAAGAGGAGCTGCATGGGTTAACCTGTGACATAGAAGAACGCTTATGGAAAAAGATCTTTGTCCTAAATGAATAAAAGAACGTGATAGGAACACCAGTTTCTTTCAAGTCAGATTCAAAAGGATCATGCAACAATTGGCTCTCTCTCATATAGAAAATGAAGATGGTAGGACCTGGCATGATGAAACAAATTATTTCCTTGAAGGCAAAGGAGTTCTTTTAGAATTTATTCAATAACGAAGAGATTGTTATTGAGGAATTCATCATGGGGGGTAGGTGATGAATGAGGAAGCATTGCTATGGCGCGATGTGGTGGCAAGGCCGGGGCGATCCTAAATATTACTTTTGGGATGTCTCAATTTATTTGGGATATTTTTAATTATCTTGCATAAACTTGTACTTTCACTTTCTAAACTATATGATGAATTTGGAATGAAATTACTTTTGGTCATATTATGTGAGTTGATGGTTTCGGTTTCTTATGTTTTGAAGGTTTGGTTGGCTTTGACATTGGATTTTAGGAATGATTTCATAAATGGATAATTGGATAATGTGAATGTTATTTTAATTCAATTCAATTGATATTGATGTACTCTAATTTCTACATTTTAGTTAGTGTATGGTTTGATACGATAACTGTGACAATCTCGATTTGTATATTCTGTTGTTTTAAAAAAATACGAGAAAAATCGAGTTATAGATCAAGGTCATTACCGCATAGAGAGACTTCATGATGGGAGCTCTCAACAAACTGACAAAGACGTGCCAGAACCTCGCCAATAATGGAGAGAATGGCAATAGACGTGGTCATAATGAGGGGAACGGGAACCCTGGTGAACGGCTGAACTTTAAACGGTTCATGGACACGAACCCTCCATCATTCACGAGCAAGGAGGATCCAAACACTGTTGAGTTGGATCCGACAGTTGACCGAGATCTTTGAGATCTTGGAGGTAAGAAAATTCAATGTCAACTCAGAATTTGAATTATATAATCATTTGAATCCTTATTGAAGAAATTGAATTTGAAATTTTAAATTAAATTTAGATGTAACACCAACGATTTTTCACGGCATTTTTAATGAAAATAATATTAATAAGGATTTTTACGTGAAAAAATATAAAATAGTCTGTGTTGAATTTTAATAGTTATTTTTTAAAGAATTAAAGTTGATTTTAGTCAAATTCGCATTCAAAATCAAATTTATGAAAAAATAGAATTTTAATAGAATAATTGATAAAATTTATTGAAATAAAGTTGAATATGATTTCAAATGAATTTAGGTTTAATTTGATATGTATGTAATGTAATAGTAGTAAATTAGAATTTGGTTTGTATGGATTTGAAATCCAAATTCTAAAATAATATAAAATATTAGATAAGAAATTCATGAAATGAAAAACTTAAATTAACTAAGTTTTATAAAATAGTAGAAGTCCATAGGGTGCGGCCCCTATGTGGGCCCATCCTATGTGGCATCTCATGCTGGAATTAGGTTTGAAAAGTTGTAAGATAAAACCCTTAATTAAATGGTATTTCAAAAGTTTCCCAAAAACCAAATAAGTAAAGAAGAAAATAAAGAAATTAAAATTTTAAAACTTGCCAAAAACCAACACAAGAAAACTTGTGTGGACTTTTGACTTAGAGAAGACATCTTCTAGAGCGGGATGTCCCATCCTAGATGGCTCTCAAGACTAGACTAAGAGGTAATACAAATATAGCAAGAACAAAAAGAAAAATGTTAGAAGTAAAAAACTTACCAAAATAAGTTAGTGTATTAGCACTTAGGCTAAAGGCTAAAGGGGTTGGAATTTGGTAAGTAGAAAGCACTAGAGAGGGACATCCCATGCTTGTGGACCCCATGTCCTTACATGGACTTTATGACATACATTATATAGTTACCTAATGTGACTATATAAAGTTTAATATATAGTAAGTAGAAATAAAAAAATAAAAGAGAAGTAATTTAGAAAAAAATATAAAATATATTTAGAAAAAATTGGGCTGGAGAGTTTAGAATAATTAGGAAGGTTTGTAAATTGGGCACTACATTACCTACATAATAAAGTTTCATTCATGGTCAGAGTTGTATATTGCATTATTTATAAAAATATAATCACTTTTTTTTCATTTACTTACATGTGCTTTGATAACACACACAACTTTATAGTGTAAAGAGTCATTCCCAATTAAGGACCCATCCCTCTTTCATCATTCTCCTCTTCTCCTTCGTCTTCGATTAAGTTTTCTCTCATATGTGACCTACTCCACATAACAATACGTAGAAACCTAGGGACTTAGTCATATCTAAGGGGCATTCTAATGGATATATGCTCACATATCCAAACCTGCAAGGATCAATACACAAATTAGTATATAAAGATAACCAAACCATGTTTTCACATGAGTCAAATCAAATTAATCAATCAATATTAGCACCTCCAACAAAATCAATATGCTAATGAATTTTTTTCTTTCATGCTTCACTTGACTTAAACTTGTATATAGGTGCGCAAGTGAAGCTGATCCCCATGCATATTCATCAATATGACTCAGGTTTTGCACCAGTTGCACATATGATGTATGAATCTACCAGTATCGATGAATACACATGTGCCAAAAAAGTAGAGTAAGAATGCCTTCAACTCCTTGTCTACCCTATGACTGGCATTCTCTCCCACACATAGTATCTTCTCCTTCATTCTCCTCACATTGTTGTCATATGTTTTTTTCCACCATGATAACTTCAACTTTTCACCTTTGAATTCATCACCAGATGCTCCCAATAAAACTTCGCATTGATACTTAAAATCTCTAGAGCGAGGTGCATTCACTGGCTCTCTATGGCACTTCAATCCTGTGATGTGTGCAACGTCTTTCAAGATGATAGTCATCTCTAAATCAGATAATTGAAACACATTTAGCGTCAGATTCCATAAATGCACCATGAAATTTATGAGATTATGGCGAATGTTTCATGGTATAACATCTAAGAATTATCAAAAATGCATTTGATCCAGCTAGACCCTCACATCCTCCAATAGTGTTAAGAATCACTCTTGTGCTTGAAACCAATTGAACCGAAACAAAGGCTTTTTTGATCTTCTGCTCTTTATGGCTGCATATTCTGCAATCACAGTGAAATTTGCGTGGATCCAATCACATATTATAATTTAATTATTGAATATAATACTCAAATTAATTCATTTTAGTAGACTACATATGACTACACACAATAATAGATAACTAATCCACTATTGCATTGAATATATGATCATGAATTGCATCCAAACTGGTTATCTTATAAAATGTTTTACATACATACATATCATAATTTAATCATTGATTTGTAATATTCAAATTGGTTATCTTACAAATATGCTTCACAAACACATACATATCCTAATTTAATCATTAAATTATAATATTCAAATTAGTTATCTTACAAACATGCTTCACAAATACACACACATATATTATAATTTAATCATTGAATTGTAATATTCAAACTAGTTATCTTATAAACATGCATACACATATCACAATTTAATGATTGAATTGCAATATTCATAATGATTATCTTATAAATATGTTTCACACACATATATCATAATTTAATCATTGAATTACAATATTCAAACTAGTTATCTGACAAACATGCTTCACACACACATATATGATAATTTAATCAATAATTGAATGTGAAATTAAAATTGATTGCAAACATCTTACAAACATATTGCATACACTAACAAATTAAAAAAATATTTATTTGCAAGCACTAGACCTTGTTTGTCGTTGCGGCCTCTTCGACGGAGCATGCACTTTCTCGTCCAAGGGATGATTTTCTACTTGATCCTTGGAGGTCTTCTCCACCTCAGCCTTCTGAGGATCCATCTATGCGCTCTCTACCTATAATAACCATAATTTTTTGAAGAATTTTCTTGATTTTTTGTATTTTCTCTATGGATTGGTCAATCAAAATTTAAAAAAAAATTTGATAGGCACTGTGTTATAGAGTTGTAGGATTTAGAGAAAAGATTTAAGTGTGAGAAAAATACATTGCACGCCCTAGGGTCTAGTCGACTCTATTGAATTTGAATTTCGCAAAAATTATTTTTGAAGTATCCTCTGAGAGAATACTTAAATAAATATATGGGTTTTTGAACTTTAGTAAGTGATATGTAATTAAGTTAAGGCCTAAATTCAAGTTCATTTATTGTCACTTCATGTAATTCTATATTTGAATTTGAGAAGAATTAAATTTACATTTAGTTTGAATTAATTAAGAATTTTATTTAATAGAATAAAACTCATAAATTAATTAGATTTAATAAATTGATAGGAGTTCATAGGTGGGTCGTCCCATCCTATGTGGCACTCCAAAATAAACGTTAAAAAAAAACATGATACAAAAATAAAATATGAAACTTTAAAATCAAGTTAGAAAATTAGTTACCAAAAAAATTCAAAGTTTATTTTTTTAAAACAACCCCATAAAGGGGGGACGTCCATCTAGAGAGTCCCATTTGAGTGTATGGGTTGGACCAAGAAGGAAGGACTCTAAAAAAAAATCAAAACTCTAATTTGACTAGTCAATTTGCTTACTTGGCAAACAAGATAAGGAGAGGGCATTTGAAACTCAATTATAGACCCAAGATCACGGGTTAAGATTAATTCCAGCTCTTGATCTAAAAACCTCAATCGATAAATAGAGGAGGGGTTCACCCCCCCCCCCCCTATTCTCCTTTTTTATTTTTCTCAAAAGTCTCTCTCTTCTGCAAAGAACCTCTCTTCCCTTTCTCTCTTTCCTACACCAAAAATGTTGGATTTTCTCACCTTGGCTCAGCAAGGGAGGCTTCCATGTACGCGAAGGAAGCATAGGAAGGTTGTGAGTGAGACCAATGTTCATGTGGAACGGTCAGTTTGCATAAGGAGAACCATCTATGGTCGTAGAATCAATTTTCGTCAATAAGGTAAGGAGTTCTACACTCTATACGTAATTCAGAATTCATGGGTATGAATTCCTTTGATTTTTCATATATACAATCCCTAAATCATGCCTCCCACACGTGGGTTTGGTTTAGGGTTGTCGAATCATGTGGTTAGAAGGGGTTTTCAAAAGAAAACCCTTCTAAAAATTATTTCCTATCAAACCAATTTCTTTAGAAAATAAAATCATAAAAACTATAAAATATATGTGTTACTTGATTGTTTTTCTTAATATTTTGATTTGCATTGGTAGATTGTGATTATATTAATGTTCCATAAAAATTTAAAGAATTTTTATGGTTGTTTTCATGAGAAATCATATGTTTTGAAATTCGAGTTTATCAGAATTTTTTTTGGTATCGTATTTTTGGCATGACACTTGATCGGTAAATCACTCATATCTCCCTTATCTAGAGGAGTTTTAATGAGCAATTTATTATGTTGTAAAGCTAACAAAAAATTTCATTTACTGTGAAATTTTGGGCTCTCTTTATAGATTGAGCACGGATCTGTGACAGTCGAAAGAGAAAGTATAGGTATGTACCAAAACGTTCATAACCCCCTCGTACGGATGAGTTTTTACGAACGGTTTGTGGCTTTAAAAATCTGACAAAATTTTCTATAAACTAAGAAAATTTTACTTTTATCCATAGAACAAAAAAAAATTTACAACCTCTGTAACAATCGGATAGAGAGGAACTTTTTGTAAATTCGGAACTGGTTTAAGATCCGATCATCGAATGTAAAGTTTTAAATGTTCTTACTAAAAAAAGATTATCTGAGCACCCAGGGTAGATTATTTCATATTTAGCATGATTCAAATAGCATGTCATTGCATAAGAATTTCATGTTTCATGATTATTTAGGATTTTGTAAGATTCTTGCATAGATGCAAGCATGTATGATATATTTTTGATGAATTTGTGATTTTTGAATGGTGTATTCTTTTGTTTTAGCAAAAATTAGCAAGAATCTATTCAAGTATACATTATATGATAATGTTATCTTGTTTAGAGCATCAAAAATCATGATAGTATGAGTTTTTACCTTGAATCATGTTCTTTCTTGATGAATCTTGTATGTACTTGAATCTTGCTTTTTTTGTCCTCATTTTTTATCCTGGCCTATTTCAGAAACAAATCGATATCTTAGTAATAACGACACCAATAAATTCAAATAAAAATATTAAAGTATTCTATACATTCAGGGCATGAATTCATAGTCTTATTTTAGTTTATTTGGATCAGTATTGAGGTCGAAACATCCTTTACAACAGAGAATAAATTTTTAACCCCGTCTGTAGGACTGTTCCAACCCACGATTTTGATGGTCGTAAAGACCCAACCAAGACTGATCAAAATAAATCAGGAAAAATTTGGGTGAAGGATTATATATACAAGATGATCCTTTAAAAAGAAATTTATGAAAAGATTTATCTGTAGGTCTGGAAAAATTCCCCACACTAAAAAAAAAAATTATAGATGATAGATTTTGTCTTATATCTTTCTTAAACAAGGTTTAGTCCCAGAATTTTTCTGGTTTTATTATAATGACTTTTTAAGTTCTATTTCTTGGATTGTTTTTCTGAGGCATATGTGTATTCACAGTAAAATTGATAAAGTACAATTTGGTTTTTGAAATTCCCAATGGATTTTTCAAATTTGGGTTAGCAAAATTCTGAAACCGCGCAATGTGATATATATGATTTCTTCATTGTAATTGATGCTATGCCAGCAAAGCTATGAAAGTTTATCATGATAATTATGTATATGTGAACATGTTTACTAAATAAGAGGCATGAGTAGGTGATTAAATGCCTTATTTAAAACTTGCATTCATTGGTCCCAAAGTGGCCAAATCAGCTTCCATGAAATCTATTATGGTATTGCATGTAAGAAATTAATGCATATAAGTGAAATCATAACACTAAAGCAATGACATACAAAGAGGGATGAAGCGGTACTAATGGCTTCGTGGAAATATGTTTTGAGCATAAAAGGTTGTTCCTTCTCCACCCACGAAGATAGGATGAAACCTCTGCAAAGACTGCAACATAGAAGGTATGTAACTCATGAGGGAAATCTGATGCATCGAGTTAGTAGTGTTGGGAGTTTTTCTCACTCTTGTTGTTCTGCACTCAGACTGGTGAAGGGTGTTCGACCAGGCCAAAGTCACTCTTGTATGAAAACACTTTTGTGTCATGGTCCTTCACCAAGTATATGCTTGTGTTCGTACCCACTGGGCTAAGAAGTGAAACCTAAATGTATGAGCATTGAATAAGCATCGCATGCATCATATAAGAAAGAAAAGTTAATTGAAGATAATGATCGATGCATGCACATAAAGGGCTTCTGCATTGGTAAGTTCATACATTTTTAAACTGTTCATGCATCTTTACTTGATTAAGTTGAATGATTGATGAATAAATGTTAACTTTTGATAATTACATGTTTACTTGAGATATTTGTTATACTTGTTGAACCTTATCATATTTGAATTGGTATATGCATGAAAGTCTGAAGAGATTCCTGCTTATGAATTCTAGATTACATGTTTAGTATAGTTCTAACTTACTGAGACATGTTTTGTCTGACCCTATGAATTTATAATATTTTTTAAGAAGTGTGTAAACTCACATGTGATGGCAGTAGATTGCGACAGGGACCAAGTCATACATTTCAAACCTTCGAAGTTCTGGAATAAGAGCATATTAGTTGCTCAGAACTTTGATATATAAATTGATAATTTTTATTATTAATGGACATGTGAGAACGTTTATTTCATTTAAATTTTAAGTTCAAATGCTTGGGTGAATGTAAAAGAAAAGTAACGTGCCAAGTTTTAGACTCATTGATTTTCTGTTGTAATTTCATAAAAGAATTTAAAAGCATTTAAAAAAAATCACCATTTTTGGGACTTAAAATTTAGGGTGTTACACTACCTTAGCCCCCTCAAGATCCTTCACCCTGTCCACCTCAATCTCCTCATTTTGTTGAAGATCCTCCTCTACCTTCTGATCGTCCACACCCTCACTCTCCACCTCACCCTTCGACTCCTCCATTTGATGAGGTCCCTTCTCTTTCCTCTTATTAACCTATTTATTTGCTAGAGGCAATTCTTCTATATTCTCCACAATCTCCTCTACCTCAACCTTAGCATCCTTTCCTTACTGAGGTTTCTCCGCTATTTATACCCTCACAGTGTCTACATTCTCCCTTTCTATCTCACCACTATAGATGGTTGTCTCCTGTTTCTTTCAGTTGGGCACGCAGGTTAGCAACTGTTGAATACTCATATGTCAATGGCTCCTTACACTTCTTCGCCCCGATTGCTTCCTCTCCTTAGATGCTTTCTGGGTGGGAGACAAGATTTTGTGACACACACTTCAACCTTTCATAAAGCAACTTTTCTTATTGTCATTGAATATGTTTGTTGTTTCTTATTTGAATGCTACATTCTCAGCCTCTACATATTAATGTTATATTTTTCATGAAATATGTCAGTCACTCATACTCTTGGCCACATAGTGGGTTTCCTTTCTATGTGTCAAACCTTTTTCGTACTCCATAGAAGGACGAATCACCTAGTATGTAATTTATTTGTTGTTATGTTCCTTTAGTAGGTGTTGGTGTATGGGTTGTAGCCTCCGTGGCAATCTCTTTCTAATAAATGAATGAACATTTTTCTACGAAAACATATTTGAGGATAGAGGTAAACAAGCGGGCAAAGGAGAAACAAAATGGGCTATTGAAATATACTATTTCACATGAAATCGAATTACAAGAAATAAACGACATAGGTTATTGAAAATACAAAAATAACTTGAAAATCATGCAAGTGAAATAAGCTATTGAACATGTAAACATAATTTGAGAATCATATGCAATGGTTTCATAAAATAACTTATTCATGCTGATGTTTCAAAAAATAATTGATTCAACTGTTACATGGAGCAAAACATATACTTATTAAAATATCTTATCGTCGATGATATGCCAGATGCTAAAAAAGTTGCCAATGATGCACCACTGCGTGACTGAGATAAAGCAATAATGCTAGAGATTCATCGAAAATAATCATTGAAAAACTCACCAAAAAATAATGTTGGGGGAAACAAGTTGGGAACCACAAAAAACCCTAATTTTATGCAAAAATAACACTCAAATACGAAGTAAACCTTTCAAACATACGAAGCATTACATTTACTGAGCGTACAAATGTTGGCACATTTTGGGGACATTCACAAAAATGATTTGCGAAGGTTGTAGAATATTTGTAGACGTAAGTATTTAGTTAAAGGAAGTTTGCAGGTTTTGGAGACATTTGCATAAATTATTTGCGAAGGTCGTACTATATTTGCGGACATAAGTATTTAGTTAAAGAAGGTTCATAGATTTTTGGGACATTTGCTTAAATTATTTGTGAATGTCGTATTGTATTTGCAGATGTACCATGTGAGTATTTACTCAGCTTGGGGACATTCACAAAAATGATTTGTGAAAGTCATATTGTATTTGCGAACATATTTCAGAAAATATAGTTAAATGAAGTTCACACTATTTTGGGACATTCACATAAATTATTTGCGAAGATCATACTATATTTGTAGATATACATCAAAAAATATAGTTAAAAGAGGTTAGTATAGTTTGAGGATATTCACATAAATTATTTGTGAAGGTCGTACTATATTTAGGAACGTACTTTGGAAAATATAGTTAAGGGAGGTTCACACATTTTGGGTAACATTTGAAAAAATGATTGAAGAAGGTCATACTATATTTGCGGACTTACATTGGGAGTGTTTAGTTAAAGGAGGTTAACACCTTTTGTGTGACATTCGCAAAAATGATTTGCGACAGTCTTACCATATTTGCCGAGGGGCAAAAATATCCTAAGAAAGTTGAGAATCCGACATTTTGAATATGGGGAGGATTTCAGCTTGTGAGACATTTCAAAGAACGCATCATTATAAAAGGACAGTACAGTCATTTTCCATTACTAAATCCCCATCCCCCATCCCATCTCTGGCTCCCAAACAGAGCCTAAAGGACACCCGAAAGTTATGATTAAGTCAGAAAGAGTTTTGCAACAAAACATGCTAAAATTGTTTGCGCACCTACACGGCCACAAGGCCCATTGTGCCACACAAGCCTGTACGCATGGCATCACATTCTTGTGGGCTAGAACGCACATAAAATCAGCGTTGTTATGTACCTCACCGTTGCATTCGGGTGGGGGGGGGGGGGGGTGGATGGCAGCTGCAAGGCTGTCACCAATGGATTTGGCTTGCTGGAAAAACCTGTATAGAAATATATTAGTTGCTCTTCTTAAGAATGTGCATACATGATGTGCAAGGAATCGATACACAAAGGATTGGCCGCTCCAAATAGCATGGAGGATTGCAATCTCACAATTTGAGCATGTACGTCTTCTATCGATGCTAAAGACACTGCTAGGTCTGGTTGACTTGCACTCACTACTAGCATCTGTAGGGAGGGTAGAAGATGGGCATGGAAAGGGCCATCAGCGTACCCAAGTCATAATTGTGAGAACAAAGAGGCAGTTCATGGGGGTAGTCTTGAATAAAATGATGGGTTGTTAAATCGAGAAAATGGTGGAATAATAGGAGTTCGAGGATGTCATAGAACCATCTAGCTCTCATATCATAAATAAGTTATGGGACAATAACAGGGTGGGTATGATGGATTGGGATCAGCAATTCCATCAAGGCCTGCACTGCCACGATTCCTGTCATTTTCCTTCACACACCTTTATCTGGATCTTATGCTTTTATTACAGAGCTTGCATCACTTTTCTCATGGTTTAATTGCTACACTAAAACCAGAATTTTAAATATTTATCGGGAGCAGCGATAATAGAATAACAAGTTGATAGCACGACCCAAAATCATTGATCGCATTGCCCTTCAATGCTAAATCTTCTATCCTTTGCAAAGAACCCAGTTATGGAACAAAGACCCGCATGACATGGCAGTGACTTAACAAAGCTCTCAGCTCCTCGATGTTCTCCTTGCGCTTCGCTTTTTAGAAGTTTAATTTCAGGACACTTGTGGAGGCACCCAAAAGGAATTAGCCTTAATGCCAAGACCACCTTAACAGGCTTATTATAGTTTCTGTTCTCTTTGTTTCTCATATTCTCCACTGCTTCCACTAATTACAGAAGGCTCACTTTGGGCATCTACATTCCGAGATAAATGTGGCATCTGTGATTCCACCAAGAACATTACTGACGTTGGTTCCTGATCTGACCCATAAATATTTGTTGCTGCTTTTCCGGACTAAGCATCAAATTCTCGTCAACCAGACTTTAGATTAGCACCAAAACTTTCTGCAGAAAACCACCTACACACCCTGGAGTCGAATTAACACGAGGGTACTTCCCACCAGTTTCTCATGAGCTCTGCACATCCATTAGACCTGTAGGTGGGAAGCACCAACAGTTCAGCAAGCATTGAATATCATGACCATTAGGTGATCGGAATCGTTCACTAAATAGAACCCTAAAAAATTGAAGGGTAAAAAAGGATACGATTACATTATTCATAAAATAAGTGATTAATATGCTACAGGCAGATAGTGTAATCACCCAAGTCAAGCCTCATAATTTACAACAAACTAAAGAACCAACCCAGCTGCTCAGATAGGTCCATAACCCAGCAGTTCCCACCTAAAGGGTGGAAAGCCCAATACAATCGGTGGACCTTTGAATATCAACGCAACACAAACACAGACTGCAGCAATGGCAACCATCGAAAGCATTACTGGCCTGTATGCTAGCGATATTCTGGTGTTCCTGTATGCAAATTGCTGAGCACAGAGCTTACAATACTGACTGTTCTTGTTATTATCAATATGCATTCCTGATAATTTCCCAAGGTTTTGACATGATCCAGAAGAAACTTCACCAGGACAGACTGTTTGTTTGAACGACTTGTTGGGACCTAACGAACCACTTGTAATATCAAGAACCACATGTGCAGCCTTGCCATTCTTATCAATTTTCTTCTGCACCAGCTGATTGTAAGCATTGTAGCCTCTCAACAAAGCATAATCTTCAGGGGTAAGCCCAGCTTTGTCTTTAACGCGCTTCCAAGCTTCACGCCCCACCTGTTTATATGCAAAGAAGGATATCAATAAAGAGCTTAGAATGAACAATCAAATTCCCCTTTTATATATTTTTTTTATTTCTATATTTTGCATAATAAAACTTTGAGTGAAGTTGGAAACCTTTCAAAGGTTTCAACTAAAACAGAAGCAAAAGCCATGAACCCACTTATCCAGAAATGCAGCATAAATTGGAAACTCGTCATTCTCTGGTGCAATTTTCCAACTTTTCTGACTTTTCTTATAAATGAATGAATCTAATACCCCTAGGAGTGTACTGGAACATTTTACCAACATCTTGTTTTTCTGGGAAAAGATGATGCTAAAAAAAATGAGGATTGTGAAGAAAATACCATTCCCGGATCATCAGTTAATGCATCCACAATAGTCCCTGCACCATCTGTGCAGGCTGCACTGTGAAGGGGAGTCACATCAGCAGGGCCAACCATGTCAGGTCTAAATAAAAATCTGTTGAGACCATCGCTGACATATTGATCATGTTGAGCTTCCGTTCTAGGTGAAGTTCTTTGTGGAACATATCTTAATAAAAGCTCAACCATGGGCCGACATTTTCGACTCACAGCGATATGGAGTAGACACAATTCAGACAACACAAATTTCGAACTTTGTTCTTCGGCAACCACCCTTCCGTCAAATAAGATGTCCAGAAGCTTCTTGACTACAGCACACCAGTCATGGTTTATGGAGAATTCCAAAAGCCACTTGAAGCGTAAATGGGTGAAAATATGTATATGTAAATCGCAATCATCTAGTCTAGAAATCAACTGATGCCTTCTGAGAAGCCAACCCATTTCATGCAAGAACTCCATGGCTTCGGTCTTGTCATTCAAATTGCCAGTTCTTTTCTGGTCATCAAAATCAGTGACCTTAAATATATCCTCCAACATACATATTTCAGAGCAAATATCTTGCTCTGCAACTACGAATGGGAAAAAACAACTGCTAAGGCCATTCTCTTCAACCTAGATAAACATGCAGCATCAGTCAGCTTACTCAATAAAACACCTAGTCATCAGACGATAGCAATCAGAAGCCCAGTATATGATAGTACCTCAAGAAAGCCTCTCCCACATGCATCAGGAAGATAGCAGGAGAAGCTGAGGCTCTGGATACCTTCCTGACCATTGGAACTGTCACTGCTATCAGCAGAGAAACACGCAGCTTCTTTGACTAAGTACCTCCCTTCAAATGCACAAAATAGCCTAAAACAAAATGATAACAATTTTAAGCATGTTATGTCTGTGTATATTTGCCTGCACACTTTTGTGTGCAGGCACAGAAGAGAGAGAGAGTACCTTGTGGTTTGTTGCAACAGATTAAAGCCTTTGACTGTGAAGGTTGCTTTGTCAGATGCCGTAACAGCAAAAGGGGAAATAGTTATGATCTTAGAACGATTCAAAATTTTCACAGGAAAGGGTAAATCAAGCAATACTTGACCTGTAGCAACAAAGAAGACAAAATAATAAAGGCTTCAGCAGTACTGGACTATGTTCTCCAAAATAAAAGGCCAATGCAACTTGCACGAATTAAAACCAACATTCCAAATGAACTTACAGCATACCATTGTTGATTAATGCTATCCGATTTTGCACCCTGGCATATAGCCATCCAGTTCTCCAAAATGAACCATCAGAAGCATCCACAAGTCTCTTCAAATAGAAACTCAAACTACTACACAGCTGGAAGCAAAGAAATAAGTTATTTAGGAAACAATTGTGGCTAGAAAAGTTCCACAGCTGCAAACAAAACCCAAAAGTACCTCTTCCCACATGCATTTCTCTAACCGTACGTATATAGTCAAAACAATGCAACCAGGCCTTATGTAGCTTTCCATGTCTGTTGGGCTACGTGACAGCCATTCCAGAATCTGAAGATAGTTATGTCAATAGAGAGAACAAGAAGAAATGTTATATGGAGAAAGTCTGCAGTACCCAGATCTTATGAAACAAATAGTATTTCATAACAGAGACAAAGTCATCAAATACCTGCCCTCTTAGAGCAAGAGGCAAATCATTTGGATCTTTATCAAACAGCTTGAAAATGATGCGATCAGTCCAGCTCTGGTATCAACAGGAAAGAGCAAGGCCATCATGAATAATGCAGCACCGATGGCACACCAAAAAGACAGAAGGAAGGTTGCATTAAAGAATTGGCTTTTCAGATTCATGGGACCAACTAAAAAACAACCAAAGTGAGAGGAATACACAAAATAGCTATAACTTGCAAGACTCATTATGTAAGATTGCTTATTTCGTGATCCAAGAAATACAGATACTAGTTTTTAAGATGCAAAACAGATTCAACCAGACGTGAAACTGAATTTGTAATTATCATTAAAAGCCAACAAAGAATTTATGAGAAAAGTCATATTAACAAAATAATTGCATGTAACTCGCACCTAAAAAACTATTCATAATAAAGTTATTGAAAACCTGGCAAAACATATATATTTTTTAATTAAAACTCTAATGAAACCATGACCAGAAAGGAGATTGAGAGGTTCAAACCAAATAAATAAATGGTCAAAACATGTAATTCCACTCAGACGTGATCTAAGGTCCATCACTGCAATCTCACCAAGCCCGTGTGGTTCATAATATTTAAAGCTCTCTCCCAAGGGTCTCGGTTGATCCAAGCTAGGCCGACGAAGGCAAGAACCTTGGCTACGATAACAAAATATTCTGGAACATGTTATTCCCAATGAGAAGCAGTGCACAACACACATCCAGGTCTTACGACAAGTACATTTAATCTATTTATCTTGCTTGGACTGGGTTTAGGACTTGGTCCACCATACACAAACACATACGGATCTACGATATTAGGTCTTCTCAAATGCAGCACAATTGTATAAACAAGAAATTGGGACCTATATTGCTGTAAAGAAGCGGCTTTGAATATATTGGGTTCAATAATGAACCAATACACATGCACATGAAGTGTGAATATACCCACTAAAGGGAAAACACAAGCACATAATGTGCTAACACATAAACCCACAAAGGGGCAAAAATGCCTATAAGGCATAAGTTAATATCATTGAAGAAAATAAGGGTGTAACACCCATTACATGAAGCAAAAGCTCCTTATTGGAGTGAAGAATACAAAGGAGAAAGACCCTATTTATAAGCACAAAAAGGGACCACCTTGGGGGCTCCCAAAGGAGATGTTGGAGAGCCCCCAACGGTCACATTTGTGACCGTTGGGGGCTCCCAACGTCTCTATTGGGAGGCCCCCAATATGGTACGAATACGAAAAACAAAAATAAAAAAACAGAAAATAAAAGAAATATTACAATGCATATTCCAATTGGAATATGCGTAAAATGACAAATTACAAGAATACCCTTGAGGGTATTTTAGGAAGAGAAAATATATATATTTATATATATATATATATAAATAGAGATACGTATACATATATATATGTATACGTATCTTTATATATATATATATATATATATATATGTACATTTAAGGATTATATTTCAACATACATATATGTGTACGAGTACACATATTTTAACACCCCCCCCCCTTAATCTTTGCGGGGAAACGAAAAGATTGAAAAAAGGGCAAGACTCCAAGAGGCTTTGGTAAGGATGCTATTGAAACTTGAAAATGTCTTCCTCCAATTGCCTTCTAATGGTGAACACATTTCCCGATCCATCCAGGGTACTTCTTTTTATCCTATCTCCAAGATCCTGTGGAATAACAACAAAGAACAAGTAAAAAATATCTTTGCACTTTACTCAAATGGAACATTCCTAACAAGGTACAAAATTATAACTTATGCATAGAAATTTGAAGCACAGGATAGGATATATACTTTAGCATGAAAAGAAAATTTAGAAAACCAAGGTTTCAAAATCATATATCATGTTAAATAGTGGGCGAAAACAAATTGCAAAAATGCATAACGCATTCATAAGGTCCAACATTGGACAAACACAACCCCATAATGGGGGAATAACACAATGGTCCACTAAGTGACACCACAAGAAGCCTACGAAGAGGCATAAGTTATATAAACTTCAATGAATGAGGGCCTAAAAGGCCAAAATGAGCATATGCATATACTATCATGAAATGAATCAACACTTAAAAAAAACATTAATCACATGCTCCAAACATATAGAAAGACAAGGGTTATTGATTTTAGCAATTCCTTTGAAAGCGATTTCAAGAGGGAAATGCTTCAAGAGCATAAAAAGAGTGTATGAAGCACAAGATTTCAAAAAGATTTTAAATCCATTTAAGAGGCAAAATAATGTGTTATTTGAGTAGAGAACCTCACCCTTTTAGAAAAATCTCACTCAAATGACAAAAAAACTCATTTTGCATATCAAAAAGTGGCCAAAAAACCATAAGCACTTAATATATAGATTAAATGCCAAAATATTGATTTGATTTTAAAATATGCATATCAAAGATATGATTCACTTGTAAAAAGAAAGCAAAAAATGAATGTAATTTCATAACTTTCAACAATAGTTCATCCACTACAAGCAACTACCTCATTAGTCCTCAAAATCCCATAAATCAAGTGTATAAGCTACTAGATCAAGAATATAAATATAATGTCATTAAAGGCCAAATGACACACACAAAGGTGTGCAAAAGAATCTCTTGTCTACATGTAATAATACTTGAAATGAGTGCATCAACGATAAGAACAAGAGAATACACGCCAACATGTACCAAAAGCATCTCTTGTTTACGTAAAAATACACTCAAGACCAAGTATGTTCAGCTATTAGAACAAGAGTATCAAGCCAACCATGGGCTAAAAACACAATATATCTCTTGTCTACATAAAATGGCACTTGAATTGAGTGAAAGAAGTCAACCATGGGCATACATCTCAGCGACTAGAACAAGGACACAAATGCCAACATGGACTAAAATCACACACCATGGTGTGAATCAACGTGCCTTGTCTACATATAATAACACTCAAGACAAGTGTGTTCAGCTACTAGACCAAGAGAACAAAAGCCAACAAAGGGTTACCAACACACAAAGGTGTACTAAAATTCTTGTCTATATATGATGACACTTAGATATGAGTTATAAAAGGAGAAGACTTTTGAGGCAATAAAACTTGTAATGACAAACATAAAAATAAAACCTTGAATCAATAGAACAATATTTTTCAAAAAAGAATACCCATATTTTGGAATAAACCATGTAAAAGTATCTTCAACAAGATACTACAACCGATAGAACAATATTCTTGAGAATAAATATGTGAACATACGCACACCAAGAACACTTGTGCACAAAAGCACAAAAGCACGAAATCACAAATGTGCAAATGCACTCATAAGTTTCATAAACAATAAAAGGTTGGGCAATAATCCCTAAAACCTTGATTTTAATATACCTTAAAACATTTAAGGTTTCAAAACACCATATTTCCATCACATATATAAATAAGAGCATCCATAAGATCAATGGCCAAAATCAAACGAGTGACACACTCATAATTAGAGATCATATACCAAATCATTCTAGAGTCCCAAGGTGCCCATAACTCACCTCAACCACCATCTATAATATGGCAAGTGGACAATCTAAAATGACATAACACAAGGTGTCCATAACTCACCTTAACAATTATCTCTAATATAACAATAGGGCCATAAAAAAGGATTGATGCATCATATACCTTGTGATGGATAGAAGATAAATGCCATAAAAGGGCAATGAACTCTTAGGGAAAACATTTTCCAAATATGTGATTTTACAAAGAGGGCCGACTCAAAGGTCCAACATAATTAATCACAACAATATGCCATATAACAATAATGTTGCATATATACGAAATTATGTTCAATCATGATCAATATAAAAAGACTTAATAAACACAACATGAAATATTTAAGCTATGTCATGTGTGAGAAAGGAATTGGAATAATCCAAGAAACAAATCAAGCCTTTATAATTTGCAATTATATGTATACCAAGATGTAAAAGGGCAATAATCTTAAATGTGCAAATTTAGGACAACATGTACCAAGATATTGCGGAAGCATTTATAATGATAAAAGAAACAATCTTACAAGTCCATTAAAGGATAAAAACAAACACAAGCCCTAAAGAAGACAATAAAAACATCTCTTTATTGAAAAGAGAGTACCATGTGAAAATGTCTATGAATAGACAATACGCATATAAGCATAAATATTTTATAAAAGAAGTGTATGAAGACACTCTCACAATCACTTGAACAAAATACGCAAAAGGCGTAATAAAGGCAAACATGCAATAATGCATGTATTTCATAAAAAGGAACAAATGCTTGAGTCTCTCAAGCTTTAATTATGCAATTATATGCTTGATAAATGCAATTTAAGACAAAAAAGACCATATTATGGCCAATGTAGGCATCCTTAGAGATACAATCAAGAGGTTTTGAAACCTTATGTGAAAAATACAAACAAACATGTTTATAAAGTTGCATCATTAGAAGAAAAATCAAAAATTAATGAAATCTTTTATACCAAAGGATGCAATAGATACACTATGCATTCTATATAGTGTGATAAGATTTTTAAAAGATCTTTACTAATGAACACAATGGTTCATACAACATATTTATCATAAATAATTTTTCAAAATTCTTTAAATAAACCAAAACCATTGAGAGACTTTTAGGAGTTCATAAATATTTATCATTAACAAGAACTACTTAGGGTTCATAAAAAAGTAAACTACAAAGATTTAGATGTGAGAAATTCTCATACAAGAATTATATAAAAAATTTAGCAAAGATCATTAACTTATACAAGAATTATATAAGTTATCACAAAAAAATGCACTAAAAACCATACACAAGAGTTTTTAAGCAAAGATCATTAATTTAGCAAGAAATTATATAAAAAGTTAACTTATAGGTTAATCACGAAATTCTTATGAAAAAATCATAAATCTCACATAATTGAAAAACAATTTTGCAAAACCTAAATTACTATTATATGTGATGAGGAATCGATAAATATATAACCAAGAATTATAATAAACAAATTTACCAAATTTAAAAGGAGATATTTTAAAATATACGAACACGCGAAATGTGAAAGGAACTGATTCAACTATCAAAAACACTAAATGTGCAAGAAAAATAGTTTCATAATGCATAATATGTTAAGAAAAGAGATACATACCGAAAACTTCTAAAAAGGAGAGGAACAATGAATACTTCACCATTTCCTGAGCACCACGCTTTCCGTTGCACCAAAAGACAACCCCATCGTAACCTTGCTCTGATACCATGTAAAGAAGCGGCTTTGAATATATTGGGTTCAATAATGAACCAATACACATGCACATGAAGTGTGAATATACCCACTAAAGAGAAAACACAAGCACATAATGTGCTAACACATAAACCCACAAAGGGGCAAAAATGCCTATAAGGCATAAGTTAATATCATTGAAGAAAATAAGGGTGTAACACCCATTACATGGAGCAAAAGCTCCTTATTGGAGTGAAGAATACAAAGGAGAAAGACCCTATTTATAAGCACAAAAAGGGACCACCTTGGGGGCTCCCAAAGGAGACGTTGGAGAGCCCCCAACGGTCACATTTGTGACCGTTGGGGGCTCCCAACGTCTCTATTGGGAGGCCCCCAATATGGTACGAATACGAAAAACAAAAATAAAAAAACAGAAAATAAAAGAAATATTACAATGCATATTCCAATTGGAATATGCGTAAAATGACAAATTACAAGAATACCCTTGAGGGTATTTTAGGAAGAGAAAATATATATATTTATATATATATATATATATAAATAGAGATACGTATACATATATATATGTATACGTATCTTTATATATATATATATATATATGTACATTTAAGGATTATATTTCAACATACATATATGTGTAAGAGTACACATATTTTAACAATTGCATCATGACACCAATATGAAAACATTGCTAAACCATATGGTTGGAAAGCCACAAAAAAGAGAGACCTGTAAACTACAGGACTTTACTCTACAGGACTTTACTGCTAGGCTTTAAACCATCTCTTACAAAGCCTGAAGACAATCCAGTTGAGGGAAGTCTTAATATAGCTTACAGTTACAGATTATGATATCCTTTTTTGTTTGGTGATTCCTTTGCTTCCTGGCACTGATACATAAATGCTTCCGAAATGGTCCCCACATCACTTTCCTTTATCCTGATTTTTTTTATTAAATTCTTTATTCAAACAATTTAAATGTCAATTCCTTCTTCTGATACCTGCATTGTTTTCACAAGTCTAGCAACTATGGAAATCAGATCCTTCACAAATGCAATTCTACAACAACAACAACTACGCCTTCATCCCAAAACAATTGGGGTCGGCGATATGAACCAAAAAAGAAAATCATTCTGGGTCTTCCACATGAATCCTTCTCCTCCAATCATTTCTATCCAATGCCATGTCCTCGGTGAGGTTCAAAGCATTCATATCCTTTCCTATCACCTTCATCCATGTCTTCCTAGGCCTACCCCGACCTCTTTTAACTAATATATTTTCCCATTTCTCCATCATTTTAACTGGAGCATCATTAGGCCTTCGCCGAATATGTCCAAACCACCGTAAACGATTCTCTCTCATCTTATTTTCAATGGGTGCAACGCCTACCTTCTTACGTATCTCCTCGTTCCGAATCTTATCTTTTATAAGGCCAAAAACTTATTATAATTACAAGAGACCTTTTAGGCCTCAAACAAGTTTAAAAAATTTGTCCCCTGAAAGTGCACAATAATAGAGACTAGTATAAGTTGAAAACGCCATGCAGGTTTCCAAAACACTCAGAGCAAAAAATAAACAAACAAAATAAATAGTAAAGATATAACATAGGAGTCTTACTTGACCTTCCCCATTAGAACTTGATGGGGACTGAGTAAATGTAGAATCTGAATGAGTGCTTATTTGAGGTGGACTTGTCTGGTTTGAGTCCTGCACCATCCACGAACGATATTCAGGTGAACTAGCTCCACACTTTGCAGAGGGTGATAACCCACGACAGCCAGACCCTACCATGTAATCCTGTGATTCATGATAGACACTGTTCAAATCAAAATCATTTAAATCAATTCTTTCCATGTCAGACTCCGGTTGCGACATTGATAAGAAGGAAAACTCCGATTTTCCTTTAGTACTGCCTTGAACAGGTTGTAAACCTTCATGTTTCTGAGACAGAACTGGTTGTAGAGCATCACCGACATTATTTCTATTTGCAAATATTTTCTGTCTCGCATCATTTGCAAACAATGCCACAGTTGTCAAAGGATGTGTGCCCCTCACATTGGAATCTTGCACACCATTAGAATAAGTTGCTCCAGCAATTGAGTTTAGAGGCCCAGAAAAACCTTGAAATTTGACACAGGGGACAGCTGTTGGAACTGATGCAGAAGCCTTCTCTGATGATGCTCCAGGAGGAGATCCACCATTTTGCAATGCCTGAGAGGGTTGTCCAAACAGCCCTGGTGTATCGCATTTACCAGCACAGCTGGCTAGGTTCTTTAATAGATGAGACAAAAGATCCTGATCCTTTGCCTGGTCAGAGCGATTAGCTGTATATCAAGAAAGGTGGAATAAGTTAATCAATATAACTCAAAAACAGTCAATCAGAAATATAACTCAGAAACAGTCAAACAGATTATATATGAATTACACAGACACATATATATGAAACACACAAACACAGAATATATATAATATACATATTATAATAACTGAAATACAGAATATATAATTTATATATAATATACCTGAAACACAAGATTATCAGTTATATATATAACTGAAAAACATAAACTATAGAAAAAGAAAAAAGGAACGAAAAACAGGAAGAAAAAATAGAAAAAATAAAAGAGAAGGAAAGGGGGGGGGGGGGGGGAGAGAGAGAAGAAGAAAACAGAGAGAGAGAGAGAGGCAGAAAGCGAGAGTGAGAACTCGAGAGAGAAACTGAGAGAGAAAACGAGAGACAGACAGAGCAAGAAACAGAGAGAGTGAAAGAAACAGAGAGTGACAAAGAGAGCGCGAAACAGAGAGAGAGAGAGAAGGGGGAAGGGCACCGCCCTTCCCCTTTGCCACGGTTGACCACTTCCAAGTAAAAAAAAAGACAAAAACAGGCTTAAAGCCTAGGCGGTGCCTAGTCGAGCTAGACAACACCTAGACAGTAAAAAAGGGTCCCACTGCCCAAACCCAAAAGCCCAGGCGGTGGGGCTGGGCCTAGGAAGCCTAGGCACCACCATAGACAATCAAGATCATATCATCAACATAAAGCAGAAGAATGACTATCCCTATTTCAAATTTCTTAATAAACATAGCAGTGTCATAATAGCAAGATTCATTAACCAAGCATTAGGTGCCTGCTTTAAACCATATAAAGCTTTTCTCAAAGAAGTACATTTCCAGGAGGAACCTCATATCCAGGAGATGAATGAATCCATATAGACTTCTTCTTTTAAATTCCCATTCAAGAAGGCATTCTTTTTACATCCATTTGGTAAATTTCCCAACGCTTGACAACAACTACAGTTATAAGAGTCCTAACATAATTCATCTAGAGTCAACCCAGATCGGACCCCAACTAGGTCAGCAATTCAAGACTACTGATCCGCATGCCTCTTATGTGTTTTTTCATGCATTTTGTGATTTTAATGCATAATGCCCATAAAAGAATACTTGTTATAAAGAATCATATGTTTTTAAATCATAAATATTAACAATTATGTATTGTTGAATACTTATATAACTGTCTTTGATGTCATATACTAAATTTAGTGATTATAGAATACGAATTTTGATTTTTTATATATCTTAACACTAGGAAATGCATTCCTAACTCGCCTGAGTTACTGAATCAACCCGCTAACTCGCGAGTCAAGGTTTGGGCGATCCGAATCTGGGTCACGAGTTTGGTAACTATGTCGTAGTCAATACCATGCTCTTGAGAGTAGCCCTTTGCAACTAATCTAATCTTATACCTTTCTAAGGTCCCATCACTTTTACTTTAAACTTATAGACCCACCTGCAACCTATAGTTTTCTTACCTTTAGGTAAGTATGCTATTTTCCAAGTATTGGATTTTTCAAGTGCTTCTAATTCATCATTCATGGCTCATATCCATTCAAGATACTTTTTAGCTTGGTTGTAGGTTGCTTGTTCAAAATAGAACATGATTTTAGCCAGACAGGCTCTATATTTAGGAGAATGATTCATATGAAACAAATCAATTAGGAGACCTTATTAGATCTTCTAACTTCCCCTAATTGTTGACTTTCAAAGTTGAAATAGTTTTCCATGGCAGTGGGTTGTTTGTTATTTTCATGTCTACTATATTGAATTACTATAGGTTCAGTTTGATCAAGATTTGCACCATCCTGGATATTGGGTTGAAATTCTTCATTTTCATCATCACTAATCATGCAATCATTACTCTTAGGTAATAACTCAAGCAAGAAAGAATATTTATTATTTTTCTTAGGCACACTTTGATAAAAAAACTTTCTTTTTCTACAAAATAGACATTTCGAGAAACATAAAGTTTATATTTTTCAAAATCATATCTAAAACTTTTTTGGTTTTTACCATACTCAAGAAATACGCAAGGTATAGCTTTTAGAGAAAGTTTGTCATTTTTGTCGGTAAGGACAAAAAATTTACATTCAAAAGGCCTTAGTCTAGAATAATCAGGAGAGATTTTAAAAAGTTGTTAATAGAGAGAAATGTTTTGGAGTTTTGTGGAAGGGAGTCTATTGATAAGATATACGACAGTTAAAGAAGCTTAGGCCCAAAACACCTTTGGAACATGTTTTGAAATCAAAAGGATCCTAGTTGTCTCAACTATGTGCCTATGTTTTCTTTCAGCCAAACTATTTTGTTGAGATGTATAGGCACAAGATCTTTTATGCAAAATATCATTTGTTTCAAGATAAATTTTGAAATCATTTGACATAAATTCCCCCCTTGAATTGGAACGGAAGATTAAAATAATAGTTTTAAATTGACTATGTTATGAGATTTTTTGAATATTTAAAAGACTTCATATTTGTGCCAAAGAAAATAAATTCAAGTAAATTAAGAATAGTCATCAACAAATATCACATAGTAAGCATAACCACTTTTAGAAAGAATAGGAGTGTGACCCATACATCCGAGTGCACTAATTCAAACGGCTTAAAAGAGAAAAAAGTCTTATCAAGAAAATGGAGAGCTTTCATTTTGCCAAGAATGCAACCAATACAATGAAATTCTTTTTACAAAATTTGTTCAAATGTAATGCATAAGACAATTTGGATATGTTAGGATGACCTAGCCTTTGATGCCACAAAACAATGTCCACATTTTGTACATTATAACAAAAAGTTTTTTTTGAAAGGACAAGTTGATCCATGTAGTAGAGATCACCCTTCTCTATGGCCTTCCCCAATCCGCTTCACGGACTGGAGATCCAACACCCAACATTGATTTGATAAGAAGGCAACACTACACTCATGGTCGACAATTTGGGAAACAGAAAGAAGGTTTAAATTTAATTTTGAAACAAATCTAATTTTTGGGATGAAAAAGTTTAAAAAACTTTTTGAAATTTTCAATATATTTTATATCAAGGGAGGACCCATCGACGGTAAAAACATGAGTTTTTTGTTGAAGTACTGCCACAATCGAAAAGTATAGATTTATTTGGGGTAATATGAAATAAAGCTCCAGAATCTAAAAGCTAAGAAACCTTACCAAGAGGGGATGATGTAGAGAACGCAACTCCTGAAATGGAGGAAGAAGAAGTCTTGAGAAGTTGTTGAAGAGCCTCCACGAGTTGAGATAAGGTCATGGTTCCAATTAGGGATGGCAGTGGACCGGGGGAAAGCGGGGTCCCGCCCCGCCTCGCCCCGTTTGGACCGGGGATGAAGGGTATGAAACGGGGATGGAGGCGGGGGTGGAGGATAAAATCCATCCCCGCCGCGGAGGCGGGGCGGGGGTGGACGTGCACTTTTCCCCGCCCCGCCACGATCCCCGCCTCATCCCCGCCCCAACACCGCCCCGACCACTTTTCCCCGCAATATCCCCGCCCCGCCCCGCCCCGCCTCATCCCCGTTTGGACCGGGGATGAAGGGTATGAAACGGGGATGAAGGGTATGAAACGGGGATGGAGGCGGGGGTGGAGGATAAAATCCATCCCCGCCGCGGAGGCGGGGCGGGGGTGGAGGATAAAATTTTGAGGCGAGGCGGGGGTGGAAACCTTGTCCCCCGCCCCGCCCCACTGCCATCCCTAGTTCCAATGGATTTGGAGTCCCCAGTTGTTCCACTCTTATCATCTTGTGAAGATCCCACGAATGCCACCTTTTTTTCTTTATTCTCTCCATTTGAATTTTGGGTAATAGGGTTTGATGTGCCCCTCTTCTCCACAATTGTGACAAACGATCTTCTTTTTAGTATCATCATTGTGAGTCTTTCTATAGTAAGGTTTGGAAAAATGAGACAGTTTATAAGTATTAGTGTTGCTCCCGGTCTAGAAACGACCAACACATTATCTTTGAATTCTTTGGATTCGGACATAGATTTCAACCTTGTCTCTTCCATACAAACTTTGGCCTTCATGTAAATGAAGGGATTTTTCCTTATAAATGATATTTACCCCAACTTGGGTCTAAGGTCTCTCATGAATTGAAAGAGTTGCTCCTCCATAATTTCTTTCTTTCTTTGGAGAGCGTCATTTGGTGTTTCCCAAATTGGCTCAAGTTTAGCCATTTGATCCCAAAGTCTCTTAAGAGCACTATAATATTCTCTCATGGTTTTGTCACCTTGTTTGCAATTATGAATCCTATCTCTTAGATCCCACTTATGAGTGACATCTTTTTTTGTATAGGTTTGTCTAACAAACTCCCAAACTTTATCCGCACTTTCAAACTAAAGAATATTGGAGCATGGTTCTTCATGCATGCTTCCCATAAAAAGTGAAAGGACCTTGGCATGGCCCACCTCCCACTCATAAGCTTTTTTGTATTCTAACAAAGTTTTTTCTCTTTTCACTCCCTTAAGAGTTTCTTCTTTGGATTGTCCATCTTTCTCCAATAGTGGTCTTTGTGAGAATAGGTTGAGGCTCCGGAGTGGAACCATCAAAGTATTGTATTGGCACAATTCCTTTCTCATACGGATTCTTTTCACCATTGTGGCCTACATATTACAATTGCTCCCATCAAATTTGATGAGAACAACTGTAACAACTTCTTTATCGGCCATAGAGGGAAAAGAGAAAGAGAGGGATAAAAAGAAAAAGAAAAGAATGAAAAAGAGAGGTTGAAGAAGATCCAAGTTGATGATGTTTCCACCAAAAAGCTTACACATGAGCACTTATGGGCCAAATACAATCTCACAAAGGAGATACACAACTATATAATCACAAGAGAGCAACAATGTAAAAATATAATATGTATTACTTCACAAAATGCTTAAGAAAGCATATATTTTACAATGGGGAAGTCCCCTCTATATAGACCCAAAAGAGAGCAAAAGGGGCCAGTCCAACTAGTCGATGGACTAGCCCCAATGGTTATAAATATGACCGCTGGGACTAGCCCAACGACTGGTTGGACTGTCCCAACAGTCATATAATATAAAAAATACAAAAAATTAAAAACAGAAAAGAAAAACAACATTACAGAAATAGCCCCTACTAGGCTGACCTTATTACAAATAGAAAAGGACTAAAATACCCTTGATGGTATTTTATATTACATGCAAAAAACATATATATATATATATATATATTAACACTTCATAGGTAATATATGCTCTCATTTTGGAAGTCAATGACACAACTGAACTATTCCTATCTCAAACCCTCCATTAGCTGATTCGATCTCCCTTCTCTCCATGACTCTTCTCTATTTCTTTATTTCTACTACAGGTACTTGAGGGGAATCAGCCACAATGTAGGACTAACCGACTGCAAGAATAGTTGTCCAAAAAGATAACTTCAAACATGGGAGATGAAATCATTCTCGATGGCAAGCATTCATGTTCATGAAAAGGACAGAACCATGTGCATGCTCAACATTCTTCCACTAAAAGCAACAAAGCAACCACCACAAAATCATCTATATCCAAACCAATCACATGATAAACAGATAAACTAACACTAAAGTAGTAGCCTAGTAGGTAACAAATGAACAAATTCTCCAAAGAAGAAGAAGAAGAAGAAGATGGCAAGCATTCATGTTCATGAAAAGGACAGAACCATGTGCATGCTCAACATCCTTCCACTAAAAGCAACAAAGCAACCACCAAAAATCATCTATATCCAAACCAATCACATGATAAACAGATAAACAAACACTAAAGTAGTAGCCTAGTAGGTAACAAATGAACAAAGCTTTACTTTACTTTTTATATGTTAATCTCATATGTTTTAACTTTTATAGAAGAAGAAGAAGATTTTGAACTAGTTTCTTTACTTTTTATATGTTAATCTCATATGTTTTAACTTTTATAGGTTAATCTCATATTTTTTAGTACTTATTTGAGATTTTCTATTGCTTATTGGTTGTTGCTTTATACGACATTATATTTTTCAATTATATAATTAGTTTTCCAGTTATGTAATCAGTTTCTTAGTTACTTTTATATGTTAATCTCATATTTTTTAGTACTTATTTGAGATTTTCTATTTCTTATTGGTTGTTACTTCATCAATAAAGCATTTCTTTATTGATTTATATTTTTAGATATTTTTTATAATTTTTTAAAGTTTTCAAAAAAATTTGAGGCTTACGCTTTACGCCTCGCCTCAGTTTTTGGTGGAGTGCCTCGCTACGCCTCTTTTCACAACACTGCTTCAAGTACATTATGACTGTTTTCTCAAGAAAAAGAACTGATAAAAAAAAAAGTTCTAACGCATTTTTCTTATGAAACAAGCATGGCTCAGAAATTCTCAAATAAACTATGACACGTTCAAGGAAAGGAAGAAAGAGGAAGAGAAAAAGGTCAATGAATAATTACACATTGATAAACAGAAAATGTCATAATAAGAAGGCTTAGAAATTTACAATGTAAATTTGATAGTATTTTGAAGAGACTTATCAAGACGTAGCTTGTGGCACAATCATCATTCAATGAATTCCCAGCAACCACAGTCTCAGGCTGTGTTTTCCTTCTCCGTATATTATGACCTGCCAAACGCTTCCTACAGCTTCGCTTCCCTTCATCAAATTCTTCAAGAACATGAAACCTATCCATGGGTCATGAAAATTATTTAACTAACAACTGACAAGAGAAAAAGGAGAAAAAACATCAAGGGAATAAGGCACAAATATCAAGCAAGATGTCACTAGAAATTTCAATTGCCAACAACAAACAAATGTCACTGCCATCTACATGATCACACAGAGAATGCAACATTCAGGCACATGTTAGCTTGTGGATGGTGAACAGCACTCAGCAGATATGGTTAATAATTTTGTAAAGCAGGAAAAAATGCATTAGAAAAGTCAAAAAGTTAGCTTTTAACTACAAAGTGTAAAACTAATATCTGATTTCCTGGCTAAATGTGATTAAGTTATAAGTTTTTTTTTGCAAATTAGTCCCTGCCTTATGTTTCATTTGCAAAATGGTCCCTGCCTCATATCATTTTGCAAATTCGTCCTTCCGTTTTTTGCAGTTATTGCAAAGTGTCCCTTCTGTCAAACGGCTGTTAATTTAACCATGGTTAAAAGCTAACCATAGTTAGCTGGTCAAGAAAATGACCAAAATATCCCTTTCTTTCCCTGTCACCCAACTCCCCTCTTTTCTCGATGACTAACCAGTAACCTCTATTCTCTTTAAATCCCTATCAACGACACACCAGCATCTCTCTCTCCCCACCAACTCTCTCTCTCTCATATGTCAAAAGTGCCAAAAAAGAAAGCAAGAATCTCACCCTTAGTTGCTAGATAATCCTTCTAAGGTCTACGAACTCCTCATTGAAGACGAAAGCATCAATTTTTTGCCTCTGTTTTTTGGTTACTGTATCCTATTTTTTGTGTTTTTTTAATGTTTGATGCACTTTTTTTCTTGATTGAGTGTTTTATGCGATTTGTTCTTGCATATTGACCCAGGCATCACATATTCTTATGTTCTCGATCTGTTTACAAAATCATCATTTATTAGTCTGAGGTGTCAATTATATTTGCAAAATCGCCCCTCACTAAACATCCTTCAATGAAGGTAGAATGGTAACTTCATCGGCATCTAACGGCTGCAGTAAGAGAATGAGGACAACTATTAACCCTAAGGGCCACTTTGCAAGGCTAACGTAAAAGGGACGGATTTGCAAAACTACATAAGGCAGGTAACATTTTGCAAATCAGTCATAAGGCAGTGACTAATTTGCAAAAAAACCCTAAGTTATATCTGATGCATGACAGCTTGCATATCAAATATCACGATGGCTAGAATTCAAAAGAATATAAGATATGCATGGCTGCTGCATAAAATGCAAACCAAGTCCGCCTCTCATAAAGAATCTTCAGGATAGATGAGGAAAAAAAAACACAAAAGGTTCATCCTTCACTTCATCTAGCATGATAGCATCAATCAAAGAAAAAAAAGAAAGGTAGTAAACAATAGTTATTCGGAGCTAGGTGATGGCATGAGGCACTCTAACAACATCTATGGAAGATCACTCTTTCCTTGGCTCCTCTCGGCTATATGAGGAAACATGACATGGTTTGAGAAAATAATAAGCACATGGTTGATGTTCTTAACCAGAAGTTCTTTCAGATTTACAAAACAATATGCAATGACCCTCTTTGTGTGTATTATCTAGTAAAGATAATTCAAAAAGGTTTGGAGTATGACTTGTTTTACTCTAAGTTGTGTCGAAATAAGTGGAGCAGGATCTAATTCCCGGTGGAAGGATTCTTATTTCACATTTATCATCAGGCAAGGGAAGCTAAATTACTAATAGGAATGGGGACAATCTATGTAACACGGACTCTTCTAACAGGGCACCGCACCCGCATCGCACCCACACCCATGCGGGTGCGACACTTGGACATGGCTTCCTTTGTCAGGTGAAGTCAACCACATTGAGGTCCATTTCCGTCTAAAAGTAGATTGAGTTAACCCTAACCAAGTCTGGTTTTATCTATATTATATAAATAAATACATAAAGGAACACACATACACGTAGTGTTAACTTTAAACTGTTAAAAAATATAAACCCTTCCCACCCAAGTTTTTTTAAAGTGCCGCATCACCACATTCACACCCGTATCCACACCCGCACCTATGTGACATAGGGAACAATCTCTTTATCTCGCCCAAATTGCACATTGGATTTTCAATCCATACGTTCATTTGATGAAAGAAAGCACTCCAATCCAGTTGCCTCCTCGAAGTGGCTTCCACCAGACCTACTCACCAAATGCCCTTGGGTTGGGGCAACACAGAAAATGAGTATTTCGCTCCAAGACCCCACCCCCTCGAGAGCTGGATGCCAGCAGAGATGGAGTTGGGAGCCAACCTAGGCTTTCCTTTGGCTTGTCTTGTCCCAACATCATTGAAAAGGGGTTTGAAGGCCTCTACCATCAAGCAAAGCTTGGTGAAGTTTTGTATAAATGTATCACCATGTTATTAAGCATTTTTTTATTTAAGTTCTTTTCTCTATAAGAGGTGGAATAGAATAACCCAGTTGAAGTGTATTGATCATATGTCTGTAATGCATTGTATGTCGCATAATAGGTCCTGAAAACGTTTGATAGGAAGATTGGACCAAAACAGAATGAGGGAAGAACTATCTTTGCTGTTGAACAGCCGCAAGCGCCTTACCTCCCTTTCCGGATCAAGAAAGGGTGTTAAGCTCTTCTACCTCTCTTCACACTATAGTTTAGTAAGGAACCGTAGATCCACTTATGAAACACTAGAACAAGCTGTAGGGGAAGGACATCATCCACCAAGCACCACTCACAATGTGTCTGCAGCATGATATCGCCAGATCCCTCCTTATGACTGAGAAGCACACATTTGATCTATATTAACACCCTTTCATCTTAGAACATTTTAAGACCTCCACAAAACACGCTGAACTATTCTATACCATTCTTAGAAAAGCACGAAGCCAATCCATGAAAGGAGCCATGAACAAAAAAATAAAAAATAAAATCTTAAACAAAAAGGTTAGTTACAAGAAGAAACTAAAATCAAAACCCAACAACGATTGCAACCTCCAATTTGGTTAGAGCGTCACAGAAAAAGCAACAATGGATGATAGAAATCCGGCAATCATACCAATACAACGGCATACAAATCATCCTTCTATACAAAATCTAGATAACCTATCAACTTGACCAAATTTGAATCAGGTCACCAACACTGAAAATAAGGTGAAAAGCACTAGAGAAAAATAACTTCAGATCTAAAACTTTCATACAAGTGTTTGCCTAATTAAACACATGAATCTATAGCATTTTCGAAACCCCACCATTCCAGAATTGATCTCTGACATTCACGGTTAGTAAAACTCAAAATATGGGCAGTACCACTTTTTTGAAGCACAAATATCAATGAATTCTAATAACATGTCAACATTTAAATCGTTGATGGTCCTCTGATACGTTATACTTCATAGTTAAATCAATATCGTTTCCAAAACTTCTCCCATGCCCGGTAGTCAAAGTTTGTTCTCTACAGAATTGAACAAGCCAATGCTACAAATTCACCGCACCAAACATGAAATACGAGGGGAAGAGAAAAAAAAGAAAGAAAGAAAGAAAAGCACGCATTCTATAACACAAAATTTCCTTGCTCTTTTCTTTCTCAGTTTCAGTAAAATCCCGAATCAATGAAAACCAAAAAGAATAATTGAGCAAGCTCACCTGCTACACTGCTGGCAAAACCTCCGCATGATCCCGTCAACCATTACCATGATCGCCTTGGAATGCGCCTCACAGACCTTATGACGCCGATAGTAGTCCTTCGAGTTGCTGAGATCCGCCCTGCAATCCTCCACCTGACAGATCGACCGCCCCGTCGAAGAAGACGGTCCCGTCCCCGGTCCCCGCCCCTGCACCTTCGACCTCTTGCAGTTCCTTCCCTCCACTCCATTCGCCTCCACCACCGGATAAACATGCTCCCCGAGCTTCAATGCCAGAAGCCCACCGCCCTCCGCCTCCTCCATCTCCTCCTCAGCCAGAACTCGCCGCCGCTTCTCCGCCTCTCCCTTACCCTCATCCGAACCGGACGAAGAGCCCTCCCCGCCCGCCAACGGCAAAAATTGCCGACTGGCCGGAGCTCCGTTCAAAGGGCTAGCAACGAACAGATCCCCATCCCACCTCCAATCGCCCACCCCCCATTCTCGGCTCTGCATCAAACCCTTCCCCTTCATCAAAAGCCCCGGAACGATTCCGGCGTAGAACCGGCGTCTCTCGCCACCGATTTCGGCCTCCATCCGTAAAATTCGCCACCAGAAACCCGCCAAAAAATCCCCTAACGCCTATCAATACTGAAACAACAAATCCTACCTCCTCCGATCCCCAAACCCATACAGAAATTGAAAAAAAAAACAAAACAAAACCCTAATCCTAATTCCCTCTAATCGGCGTCGCTGCGACCCCAAAAGTGGAGGAACAAGACGCACTCAAACCCATGAATCCACAGTAGAACCACCCACATCCCCCTTACCCTACCACCCTCATATAAATTTCAACAACCCAAAAAAAAAATGGAAATAGAAACCGAAAAAGAGAGAACAAATAAAAAGAAAAGAGAGAAACGCAAGAAGAAAATGAAATTAAAAAACAAACAAACAAAAAGACCGAATATGTACAAATGAAAAAGAAAAAAAAAAGATCGTACTACCGCGAGCAGTTTTCACAGTACAAGCTTTGCCTAACATAAAAGAGCTACAGGCCGAAAAAAAACAAAAAACAAAAAGGTTAAAAAAATGTATAGGGTTAATTTTTTTGAGGAAGGTAAAGGGTTAATCAATATTAATTTAATCCCAAATAGATTAATGACATAGTACAAGGGGAAAAAGAGCGTCAGTGTGCGCAGCGGCGAAAAAGGTTCACGAGACCACTGAGGTGGTATCCCATGTGGTAAGCGGTGTCCTGTGTCAAGCTGAAGGCCCAGGATCGAATCCTTCTGTCACATTGGGCGGCTGTTGTTTCGATAGTGGTCTGCCTAACATCAGCATGCTTTTTATAAAAAAAGGTTCACACGAGAAGAGAGATTAAAGCTGTTCTAATTGAGGGTTTAATTGATTAAAGTTCGACTAAGAAGTGGGATGAGTGATTACTCCGTTTTGTGGGGGTTCGCGTGATGGCTCTAATGACTAGTAAAATTACCAGATTACCCTTTTGAAGCACGTGGGATGAAGATCAATCTGGATCGTCGAATTTAGAGATCGACCGGCCAGTGTATAAAGGAAATGGAGAACTGAGCTGGAATTTCTTTCTTTCGCGGAAGACGACGGTTCACATCGTGGACATTCTCACGTAAGCATCAACGGGGTAAGCGGACTGGTGCACATGGCCACAGTTGATTAGCAGTCCGGTGTTTGGGGATGACTGTCACAAACCTCCTCCAAAAAACTTAGCCACCAGGAAATATCTCGCGATATTTTGAAAATTCAGTTAAATGTACTTAACTATTTAAGTTTATTAATCAACACACTTTATAAAAGTAAATGAACCATGATAAAATCAATGCTTACTGTCAGAATTGCTTAATAATGCATGGAGTAATGAGTTTTCGATGTGAGCTTTGTGGTGCACATATCCTAACCAAAGACCAAACCCTAATTTAAAATACCATCTGTAGTTATGGTAATTATAATTGGTGAAACTTACATTGTTCATTACTTTTTACTCTTCTTATGCAGTCACATGAATTTACAATTCACTCCATTAATAATTCACATTTACCTTGTTAACCATAGATCCCAATGCATGATAAGTAAATCATTATAAGGTGCATATTCACCTAGGGCTGATAAATATACCGAACAGCTTGCGACTCAGCTCAGAATTGCTTAGAATATTCACGTTATGATATTCAATCGTACATGTAGATTAGGTGGGAAATTAGGTCAAGTTCATGGAGTCAAGAAAGCATGAAACAATTATATGGTGCTTGAACAAAGCGGTTGAAGGTAGAGCCTAAAATTCAAGCTACAATGTTGTACTGTTGCTTGTGATAAGAGACTTTAAGGGTAAAACTCTGTCAAACTTCACAGGTGGTAGTAAATAATTATTAGGCCTTACCACCGAGGTGGTATCCCATGTGGTAAGCGGGGTCCTGAAGGCTTAGGATCGAATCCCTCTGCCACATGGGGCGGCTGTGGTTTTGGTAGGGGTCCGGTCAGCCTAACCCCAACTTGCCTTTCAAAATATATATATATATATATATATATATATATATATATATATATATATATATATATATATATATATATATATATATATATATATATATATATATATATATATTCTTAGGCCTTACATGTCAGTACATTGTTTTATATTTTTTTTGAATTTATTACTCAAAGAAACCACACCTGAATATCTGGTAGCACCGGCTCAGCCTGACATACTAATTGGCTTGACCAGAGGGGTGACACCCATGAGAATTGAACCTTGACTGCCCGTCTAGCAGCAAAGACCCCACCCCACTACGCCAACCCTACTTGGAGCACATTATTTTATACCTACATATCGTTTTCTGCTTCAACTTTTATGTTGAATTGCATGCCACACTTGTGTGACATGGACGAGCTTGGCGATAAGTCAAGTCCTAATTTATTGATCCCACACTTTTTGCACTTCTCTTAACCGCACATTTTGACACTAAACAAGTATTTTTGGCTAGGCTGAGGTAACCTCCTGAAAGATCACTGGCCATATATTAGCTTGCCTCTGGTTGGTAAAATTATTGGTACTGAAAACTTCTTGCTACATAGAAAAACTGGTTTTCTTAAATGTGTGCTTCAAGAATGGAAAATCCCTCAGTTCTTTAAAATAAGAGAAAGATTTATAAAATTGGCTTTTCAAATATGAAAAACATGCTTTCTTTAGAAGGAAACTAGCTACCCAAATAGATTTTCCTTCACTTTCTTAGTGTCTTCCTCCCGCTTTTTGTCACTTATTAACTTTTTCCTCACTTCCTATTATCTTATATTAAAAAATAATAATTTCTTATAACAAGTCTGAATGTAGACTTCATATCGCTTTCTACTTGCTTTCATGCCTTCTTTTATTATCTTCTGCTCCTACATCACAACTGCTCCACAACTATATCTCACTTTCTGTTTCATACTACCTTTTAGCCCTCGCTACTTCACTTCCTCTTCATGCACTGCTTCTCATAATCATTTTGTTTTCTGCTAGCTATGAGTAAAATCTTAGAGGTGTTCCGCATGGTTGGCAGGAGCTGTCAGTGCACGTCTCCTTGTGGTGGGACATTGCAGGTTCAAAACCCAGTGATATCTTGAATAATAACTGGTGGGGGTCTGCCTAACCCCAGCTTGCCTTAAAAAAAAAAAAACCTTTGAGGTCCTACACATCTGGTAGTGCACCTAGCTTAGACCTTGAGACAAGGGACACTGCGCATGGGCTTTGGTCATCCCTAGCCAAGAAAGCGCTGCCCTTGTTGGCTAAGTTGGGATTGATTTAGTAAACAAAGGTTTTTATATCTCCATGTAACAGTGATAATGTAGGCTTTAGTAAATCCACATATCATTAAGAAAACAAAACAAAAAAAAATAGTTTGGCAAGCAAGAGGGCAAAATGGCAAACTATGTTGCAACTTGGATCTACTGCTGAGAAAAGGTAAGAAAATTCGCACCAATATTGCAAAAAACTTCAACAACCTCTAGTCCCGATCAAAGCCTCTACCAGCTTGGTATGTGAAAGAGATAAGATTGGGGCAGATCAATTGGTTGATATGCTTATTCTCTGGGTGGTGGTGTACTAGCTCCACTGATCACCCAACAAAGTGGGGCAACTTTCACATGAAAAGTTAATGTCGTCAGTGGTGAGTGGCCCATGTGATGGAGTAGATTTGGTTCATTTGGAGAAAAGGGCTTGTGTCTCAACTGGACCTCAGTAGACACAATTGGTTTGTTGTGTGGATCATGGCATTTTATTGTGCCTTTGAAGTATCTAACCTATCCCTCAAAATATCTTATTACCAATGGTGGTCACTTCCAGCAGTACTATGACCGAATAAGGTGGTGTGACCTTTTCGTCCTTGTGTCCTTTTGCAACCATGCACGCATGGATGTAAGTTTTTTAATATGATTACTAGGGTTAAAGTTTGGTACAATCCTTTTTTTTTTTAAGTGCAATAACAAACTTTTTTCCTTCAAATGACTCCATGAATGTGATATTTAAGAATCGACTTTTGTATCACTGATACAGGCTATGTGGTCATTCAAAAATCAACAGATCGTATTATTGGTATACGGGTCATCTGGTGATTCAACAATCGATGCTATGTGTTACGGGTCTATTTTGTTCAATGGGCCAGGTCAACGAGGCGTTCATTCCTTACTGCCGCAAGCCTACTTGTCAACTCGCTTGCCAGTCGCGGAAGCTTGTAATCAGAGTGCAAGAAAGCAAGAGAGAATAGAGAAAGAAGAATTGCAATCACAAGAAGTAATCACAACGAGGGTGAACAAAAGAAAGTTCAACGCATTTAATTCATTCATAATTTTGCCCGAGGGCATTTACAGTTCAAGTATATGGGTTGCCCCTTCAAGGTATTGATTCACCTGAACCGGGCAGCTTACATCAGACTCAACAAAAGCAAAACAGACGCTAGATGCAACTTTACAATGTAAGTCGCAAGGGAACATGCTCACCCCTTCAAATCATGTGTCGTCCTTGGCGCCATTTGTTTCATGGTAAGCCCTGACTTCAGTCGTGTAGTGGTTGTTCATCCAGAAATCTGGCTCTCACGTAGGTTCTATTGTTTTCTCCCACTGCACCAGGTCTTTGCTTTGCCCAAGTAGTTAACCTTGTGACGAAGGATCTTACTGAGGTGTTTCTCGGCCCGTTGTGCTGTCGGGGCCCTCTGCATGATGAGAGCACGTTGTGGCACACTACGTTCTGAATCTCCATCGTCTGGATGGGACTGCTTGCGGTTGCATATGTGAAACATCGGGTGCACCTTGAAGGTTGGGGGAAACTCCAGCTTGTACGCCAGCTTGCACATCTTCTTTGTGATGGTGAAGGGTCCTTTATGCTTTCTAAGCAGTCTGCAGTGCCGCCCGCGGAAGATACATGTGCGACCTGGATATAATTTCACCAACACTTGGTCCCCAACTTGAAACCCAGCGGATCGACGATACTTATCTGCTCACTTCTTCATTCTCTTTGTTGTCTTGTATAAGAATGCCTTTACCAACTCATTCTGCTCGTGTCAGTCGCGAACAAACTGATAGGCGAAGGATGGCCTTCCATTTTCTTGTGCGGCAATAGTATGCAGGGTCAGTGGTTGTTGTCCCGTAACTATCTCAAACGGGTTATGGCCTGAAGACTCGCTCTTGTGCAGATTATAACATAATTGTGTCACATCAAGGAGTTTCACCCAATTTTTTCTGATTGGCACTAATAAAGTGCCTAAGGTACTGCTCAAGTATCTCATTGATGTGCTATGTTTGCCAATCTGTCTGCAGATGGAAGCTTGTTGAAAACAACAAATCGGAGTCAAGTAGCCAAAATACTTCACGTCAAAACTTTCCTATGAAGCGAGCATCGCGATTACTCACAATGCTATTTGGTATGCCCCAGTGCTTCACCACATGCTTTACAAACAACTCTGCAGAGCACTCCTTTGAAGCTGGGATGAATGTGATATACTTTGAGAAACGATCCACCACAACCAGGATGGAACCGAGGCCCTCTACCTTTAGCATACTAACATTGAAGTCCAGAGAGATGCTATCCTAAGGACGTTCTGAAATTGGTAGAGGCTCAAGGAGACCGGCAGTCTTCGGGTTTGTCCCCTTATCTTGTTGGCAGATGAGGCATGTTCGCACATACCCCTCCACGTTGTCCCTCATTTGCGGCCAATAGTAACCGCACTCAAGGAGTGCTAAGGTTCACTCTTGACTAGGATGGTCGGCTCATAGTGTATCACGACACTCCTTAAGCAGGTCTCGGCGGAGGCTTCCCCACCGCGATATGAATATGCGTCCCCCTTTTGTCACGAGGAGGTCGTCTTGTAGCTAAAATCGTTGAGTCTTTCCTGCCTACACCAGAGAAACAAGGTGTTGTGTTGTCAGATCCTGCTGCATCCCTTCGCGGATGCGGCTCAACAATGCGCCTTCTAAATGCACTTCAAAAGGCTTCATGCGCGCAGCTGTCAGTTGCGCCCTGTGGCTCAGAGCATTCACCACAACATTGGTCTTTTCAGCCTTGTACTCTAAGGCAAAGTCAAACTCAGCCAAAAACATTTGCCATTGAGCTTGCTTAGGCGTCAGTTTCTTCTGTGTCTGAAAATAACTCGTGGTCACATTGTCCGTCTTGACGACGAACTGGGCACCCAAAAGGTAGTGTCGCCAGGTCCTGAGGCAATACACAATGGCGGTCATCTCTAATTCATGCACCATATAACGTCTTTCTGCATCCTTTAACTTGCGACTCTCATATGCAATTGGATGACCCTCATGCATAATAACTCCATCGATGACAAAGTTTGAGGCGTCTGTGTGAACCTCAAAGGGTTTTGAGTGATCAGGCAGTCGCAGCACTGGCTCCCTCACCAAGGCTTTCTTTAAGCCGTCGAAGGCATCTTGGCATGCTTCTGTATAGAGTCATAATCCGATTCTTTTTTAATAAATCAGTGAGGGGCGCAACAATGAGAGAATAACTTTTGATGAAATGTCGATAGTAGTTTGCTAAACTAAAGAATGACCGCAACTCTGAAACTTTGCTTGGCGGAACTCATTCCTAGATGACCCTTATCTTTTGCCCATCCATACGCAGCACACCACGCTCCACAACGTTGCCAATGAAGCTGATATCCTTTTACCTGAAGAGATACTTCTCTCGTTTAACACAGAGGTCATTCTTCTTCAGCACCTGAAACACTGTTCGCAAGTGCCTGACATGTTTTTCCATATTGTTGTAGATCATGATATCATCCAGGTAGACTGCCATGAACTTGTCTAAGTAAGGGTAGAAGATCTAGTTCATTAAAGTCGTGAATATGGCTGAAGCATTTGTCAACCCGAATGCCATTACTAAGAATTCGTAAACACCATAGCGGGTGACACAAGTTGTCTTCAGCTCATTACCTTCAGCAATCCTCACCTGTCAGTAACCCGATCGCAGATCTAGCTTGGAAAAGATACAGGCACTGCCTAGCTGATTGAACAAGTCCGCTATCAGTGGCAATGTATATTTGTTCTTCACTATGACCTTGTTCAAAGCACGATAATTCATACATAACCATTTGAAGCTGTCATGTTTCACCTGAAATAGGACTGGGCGCCAAATGGGGCTTTCGATGGATAAACGATACTTGCGTCCAACATCTTGTCTAGCTGTCTGCGTAGTTCTTTTAGCTCAACTGGCCACATACGGTATGAAACCATTGCTAGAGGCTTCGCTCCCAGAGTCAACTCAATCTTATGGTCAATCTCGCATCTTGGCGGAAGAGGTTTCAGCAATTCCTAAGGCATCACCCCCTGAAACTCTTCTAACAGTGGGGCTAGGGTCGGCGGCACTGTTGTTTCTACCTTCCCTTCTTCTGTGTGCACGACAACTAAGAATGTCTGCTCTTCATGCTTATACCCTTCTTCAGTTGTATCGTCGATAACACTGAAGACTTGCCTTTCTGTGTAAGGCACTGCACTGTGTGAGACAGGTCTAGCCCCATGATCATCAACGTGTTAAACCTTGGCAGCAGCATAACATTCAGGCTCCACAAAAACTTCATACCCAAAATCATCTTAAAATCGTCCAGGGGCACCACAGAGAAATTGGCTTTACCGGCCCAACTCCCCACTTGAATAGCTACATCTCTCGCTTCACCAAAGATGGGCTTGGCATCAGAGTTTACCGTTTTGATGGTCCTCTGCTTTGGCCCGAGCTTCAAGCCCAACCGCTCTACCTCTTTTTGCAAGACAAGATTGTGTGTGGCCCCGGAGTCTATCATTGCTAAAGTAGACTTTTCATTCATAATGACTTCCAAGTACATAAGTTTCTTACTTACCTGCATGTTTTTAGCTGTGTAACTTTTAACTGCATTAATCGATCGCATGGCCCCCATCCTTGGTTGCATGGTCTTAGTGTCACTGCATTCTTTCTACATTGTATTGGCTTGCTCGTTGTCCTTTACGAGGCGCTTGGAGCACTGTCTAGCGATATGCCTATCGCCATAGAATCAACATATCACAATTGTACCCTTGTTGTTGTTGTTGTTATATTTTGTATAGTTTTGTTTCTTATCGAATTAATGGTGTGTTGACGTCTCACCTTTGTTGTCACACCGCTTGTCCTTCTTTCCTTCGTAGTCAGATTTCTTCCCGACTTTGGTTGATAGGGTGAAAGGCTTGCGCTGAGTGTCAACTAAGCGCTCGGCTGCCACATATGCATCTTCAAAAATACAAGGGTTGCAGCTTTCCACTTTAGTTTTTGCCCATGACTGAAGTCTCACAATGAATCAATTGAGCTTATCCTCTTCTAGCATGTTAGGCAACTCCAGCATAAGCTTCTAGAACGTTCTGACATAGTCTTGTAACAAACCAGTATGTTTAAGCTCACGAACTATCCAGTATGCCTACCTTTGCGCATTTTTCGACATAAAGTAGTTGCACAGCTCTATTTTGAAGTCGTCAAAGGTGTCTATCATGCATTGACCCCTCTCCATGTCGTTGCGCTTCCGCCTCCACCAAGCGATAGCATTCTCATCCAATAACGTTGTTGCAGCCTTAATCCAGAGATCGTCAAGCGTCACATTTGGAATATCCAAGTAGTCTTCTACTTGAAACAAAAAATTCTCAATGGCCTTGCTGTCTCGAGAATCATTGAACTTTGTGGGTCTTGGCACATCAATCATTGATGGTCTCTCACCATTTCTGTCATTTAGGGTTACTGATCGCTATAATGTGTGGTTCTTCAATTGAAGCTCCCCTACTTTAGTTTGAAAGTTGGTCATTGTAGTTGTCAACGAAGTGACCTACCCCATTAGTGAGTTCACCTGCTCTTGCAGACTTGCCAACACATCATTCAATCCACTGAATGATTCAACTGCGCGTGAAATTGCTTTCTTGTGCGAAGTCACATCTTTCATCAGCCTGTTGACAGTTGCAGCCAACTCCTCTTGACCCCGAGGTGAACTCATCTCCTTAGCTTCGGCAACTGCCTTGTCTTTGGTGTTACGCAAGTTTTGATAAGGCGTCATGATGTTTTGTTCACAAATCATAGCCTGTCGACGTGTCTGTCAACAACGACTCCGAAGTTTCTTCCCCAATACGAGAACGGGCTCTGGTACCACTTGTCACGAGCCTATTTCCTTCAATGGGCCGGTGCGGCACGACGATTCTTCTTTACCGCTACAAGCCTACTTGTCAGCTCACTTGCCAGTCGCGAAAGCTTGTAATCATAGTGCAAGAGAGCAAGAGAGAATAAAGGAAGAAGAATTGCAATCACCAGAAGCAATCACAATGAGGGTGAACAAAAGAAAGCTCAACGCATTTAATTTATTCACAATTTTGCCTAAGGGCATTTACAGTTCAAGTATACAGGCTGCCTGTAAAACCCATGAAATTTATGGAATTCTAAACGAATAAAAGTGAAGCATTTATGTGAAATAGTAAGATTTTATATAATGCAATACAATTTTGATGTCTTGAGGTTTCTAGAATGAAACCGGTAACAAACTCTCAAAAGTGGTATTTGGATCCGGATCTTGGCAAGATCTGATGATCTGACCCGGTTCATGAGACCCAGTGGTAAAATCCAAAGGTTTTGGGATAATAGCATGAGATCCGAAACACATTTAAGGTAAGAGAGTGCAAGTTTAGAACAAACAGAAGAAAAATCCACATGAAAACGGAAGAAATCCATCAACAAGGAAAAACATTCCAATATGACATAAAAAGCATTTTCTTGCAAAAGTAAACACCAAGTGATGGTGTGGTGTAGTGGTAGGACGCACGATTGTGTGGAACCACAACCCAAGTTTAAAACCCCCGGAGCGCCTACGTAGAAGTGGAAAAAACATTATTTTTTTTATGAAATCCGGAATGAAACAAAATGGACCCCTAGTCGTGCGATAGTTCTCACGTGATTATAAAAAAAATGGATAAATAAACAAAAAAAATAAAACCTTCGAGATTCTGGGTATAGCTGAAAGACAATATATGTTACCGTATTCTTCGGGCTCTAGGTATACCTGAAAGACAATATATGTTACTGGACCCATGATCTACTTTGGAGAGGGTAGGTGGTACAAGTTTCGTAGACGTTCTTGTATTTTTGTGAGAGCTAGGCGTCTCACAAAGTCCCCGGTCTACGAAGTTAGGGGACCAGGACTACCAGTGTATCCTAGGTGATAGATCAAAGTCTTCTGCAGAAGTGTCAAGGGTGCATCCTATTTTTTTGTTTTAGCCACTGGGGAGTTTTCTCTCGGTCATGAACCGTCCCCTTTGGATATCCGTACGGCTAGTCATATGGGTTATTAAATAATAGACCCTCGTATGGTCTCGGTCCGCTACGAGGTCTATGCATGTGTGTACCCACATGGTAAGAGTAAGATAAACATTAAATAACTTAAGTTGACTGTAAGCTTATTTTTTAAGAATTGTGAATTATTGATATGACATTTGTAGAACTTGTAAAACTACAATTTATGCTTGTACGACTAAATGTACGTTCAATCCAGTTATCGCTCATACTGTATCATGAAATAGAAAGCATGTTTATTTTCTTAGAATAATGCAAATTACCTGCTAGATGTAACTCTAGATATTTGCACATATTTGTACACAGGACACTGAGCACCACATATAAATATAATGCTTCTTACGCAGACAGGGGAGTCTGACCCTTCTGCTTTAAATGTTTTTCAGGTAGCAACTAATCAGAGCATCAGGGTGTCGTTATGGATATAGCCAAGAGATCTCATTTAATTCAGTATTTTTATATTTGAACTCTGATTAGTAGATTTACATTTCTGTTATGAGATGTAATTAATGACATTAATGCTTTAATTAATGAATGGTATGCTTTTAGTACTTCTCTGTTTTACCCTGCAATGCACCAAACTCTTGTTTTCACACTTTCGCTATTTAAAAAAAAAATTACTCCAAATTTTTACTATAAAAAGTTGGGGCGTTACACTGCCCCTTTGAGGTATTGATTCACCTGAACCGGGTAGCTTACATCAGACTCAACAAAAGCAAAACAGACGCTAGATGCAACTTTACAATATAAGTTGCAAGGAAACACTATGAATGTACTGAATTTTTTTTATTCATAAAAACATGTTTTTTTTCATAAAAGAAAACATGATTCAAAGGTCGATTTCGATTTTGCTGAGTAAAAAAGAACTTGTATCATGAGATTTTAACTAGATTCTACTTACAATCAGCTGTATTAAATATACAAAAAATAACTGTAATGTGTGACAAAAATGATGCATTTCTTAAAATGCCTTCAATTTTTTGAAAACCACTTGATGTCCAAATTCTTAAATTTTCGGTTATAAAAAGATATCTTTACCCTTCACACAAGTAGATTTTCTCTCCTAAATATCTAAATATGAGATTTTTTTCTCAAATATGTGAAATTTCTCATAAATATATAATTTTTCTTTCACACGTTTGTGAATGTCCTCATGTCTATGCCTCTTATGTGATTTTTTTAAAATAAGACTCATGCATTTTGATGACTTTCACAACCATGAGTTCCAAAGGTCCCTAAAATAAGTGCATCTTTTTTAAATAAATACCTTCCAAAATTTTTGCAAAAATTAAGAATTTATATCAAGGTAGAAATCAAGTTTCACACTTCTTCAACGTTGTGAATGTCATACTGTATTTGTGAATGTCAGTCAAAAACCCTCCAGCCTGGAATTTGCAAAAGTGTTGCTAAAGTTTTTTTTTACTTTGGCACTTTCACTAATGTCTTTATAATAAAATTTACATATTTAGAAGAAAATTCATATTTTCTTATATTTGAGAGAAAATTCACATATTTGGATATTTGAGAGGAGGTTCACATATCTAAAGAAAATTTACTCGTGCGAAGGTAAAAGGATCCTTTTACAATCAGAATTTTGTGAATTTAAACATGTGGAATTTTGAAATTTGTAAGCCATTCTGAAAAACACATTATTTTTGGCATACAATATAGTCAATTTTCCATTAAATATAAACCTTGATTACTAAGCCAAAATTGCCTAAATAAATAGAGGGTTCATATCAAAGAAGGAAGCAATCACCTTTCATCCAAAAAAAAAGTTACTATTTTACATGTAGTAAGTTAGATATGAGCTGTCGAAAATAAGAATTTTACACCAGTTTCGATCCCTTAAAATCAGGATATAATATTAATGCATGCCTCATTTTTAAATAGGAATGAAAACACCCTTAATCTTTTACTTTTCTCAAGGAGATGTGTCTTATAGCCCTGAATATTAGAAAATGATGAGAATTCTAAAAATGACGGGCCAACCATTCACTCACACTTTATCATTTGGTAAATTTTCACCTATGTCACAATGATTGGTCTCAAGGACCCGGATTCAGATTCTACTCAAAATTTCAATTTGTTTTTTTCAAAATTGGGACACGAATAGGAGTTTTTAATTTTTAACCAATAAAAAAAAACTATTTTTTGAATACTTTGACATTAAAAAATTATTTTTATTGAAAAAAATAATAATATATAATAATATAATTTAAAAAAATATTAAAATAATGTCATACGTGTCAGTGTGTCCGATCATGTCAATAGAGACACGCAGCTAAAATGGCGTGCCCCGGTGACATTTTTTCATCAACAACAAATATATTTTGAACGAGCCTGCTCACACCATAAGTAGTAGCAAAGATGTTTCGACTATAAGATCCAAATTGTAACAACTTTAACATGTTCCTCAACGAATGGAAATAATATTCAACTTAAATGAGTGAGATGTCAGATCAAAAGCATTTTAATTGATTGTGTATGTGCATGCACATGGAAAGTATTAAAAAATCTACATTTTTTTTTACGACGAGGAATGGGGTCAGTAAAAATGCTATTCTAAGAAAAGCATAGTCACCAATGTTGCCCATATTTTGAAGATATCATGATTTCATCGTGATGTTTACAAATGCTAATATTGCAGAAAAAAAAGGAAACAGGATCAGATCAGAGGTGCTTTGGATGCCATTCATCCATGGTTGCTTAATTTACCTTTCGTATGTGTCCCACAAAAATTTTCAGAACCATTCATCTCGTAGATGAAAGGCATCTAAAGCACAAAAAATGAACGGCTGAAGAATAAGAAAAAATAATGGTGTTTGGGTTGCCGTTCATCTCTTAGATGAATGGCATCAAGTCACATAATTCGTCAGAGGTGCATATGACATGATACGGTCTAAAAAAAGAAAGGTTATTTTAGTGATATCATCTGTTTTGAAAATATAGCATTTCTAACCTGATATTGACACAGACAGTGTAGTTGGAACGGGCCTCGTCGGGGTTCAATTCCTGTGGGCGTTATCCCTCTTGCTTAAGCCAAAGCAGGCGGCTCCCTTCGGTCAAGGGATGGGTCCAGCTTTACATCCTTTGGGGTTAGGGATGACAGTGGACCGGGGTGAGCGTGGGGGACAAGGTCTCCACCCCCGCCCCCGTTTCAAAATCCGAACCTTCATCCCCGCCTTCATCCTTGCACGGGGATGGATTTCAACCTCCACCCCTGTTTCATGCCCTCCATCCCCGGTCCAAACAGGGGTGAGGCAGGGCGGAGCCCCGTTTCCCCTTAGTCTATAGTCATCCCTTAAAGGATTGGGGATGGGGCGGGGCAGGGCTAGGCGAGGATTGGGACGGGGATGGGGCGGGGCGGAGCGGGGAAAAGCTTAAGTCCATCCCCTCCTCCATCCCCGCACAGAGATAGATTTTAACCTTCATCCCCGCCTCCATCCCCGTTTCATGCCCTTCATCCCCGGTCCAAACGGGGTGAGGCGGGGAGGAGCCAGGTTGTCCCCTGGTCCACTGCCATCCCTATTTGGGGTGGTTTTCCTGTTCCCTATGGAAACAAGGCCTGATATTAACACAAAAATATATTCATACATATTTTCCAACATTTTCTTCAGAGAAACTACTTTCTAAGATATCGTGGGATTTTTTCCTTGGTGATATTTTTTTCCAATAACAAGATTTGTGAATTGTGAGTACGAAGAAAAAGCAGAAAACCAATCCGAACACACGCCTAGCTCAAGATAGGTGATGGAAACAGCCATGTATTGAGTGTATTTACTTTTCTACCTTTATATTTATCACGTGTAATCAATGAGGACTGTCACACTGAAGGGCAGTCTATTTCATAGGATGAAAATAAATCCTACCAAACACAATATTCTCAATTCGATGGAGAGATCCAACTGCCAACGAAGTCAAAGTTGCGACGACTCACATACCATGCACCTTCGTATACACGCTTCCTTTATCAACAAAGACCACACTAGCCCAGTGTAATCGTTTCATGTAGGGTTGCAAAAGTGTCAGATATGGCACTACAAATCCTTGGATTTGAGATCCCCCGTTTGGGAGGGAGTCGAATTAAGGTGTGGGCCCTACAAAGCACTCAAACGCCCTTGAAATGACGTGGCCATGTTTATAGATCTTACGTGTTATTTTGTGCTTGGTTTCACCATCCATTATGGAGATTAACATATGTTCACAATATGATCTTGAGTAAATTGTACAAAATCGGGATCTGGGTATTTATAAAAAGCCACCCAACTTCTACGGATATTATGCTTAATGAGTCAGGATCTGGTGCAATCACATGACACAAAATTTGTGCATTAATCTCCTGATTGCCCTCCATCAGGCCTTGGGCCCTACAACTGACAGGCCTGTCTGAGGAGGTGCTTAATGCACAAATATTTGTGCAATCATATTGCACCTGATCTTTTCAGGTGTTTTAATGGCTGCTTTTTCTTAATTCGTTTAAAGTATTTGCCTGGGGCACTGAATTACATTTTCCTCTTTCGTTGGTAAGATGGCTTACCATGTGCTCATTAATTGTTAAATAAATACATGAGGATATTTTAGACTTTTTGTTTGATGATTGATGGTCAGTTGAGTAATATATGTATCCATGTCTTTGAAACGAAATTGCAGGGCGATTAAACATAGCAGTTAATAAGTTGGGTAAATTTTTTTAAATAAATAACGGACAAGTGTGATGCCTTCTATAATTTATTCCATGATTCTTTTAATAGCGAAGCAGGAGTTAGGCAGATATTACCCATTCATTAAAACTAGTAAAAGTAAATAATTTACAACCGTAAGCCATTCGGATGCTAATCTTGCTTTATGTTACATTGAAAACTTAGGGGCTTGTAAAGGAAGGGCTATAGAAACTTACACGGGAAAGTGATGAACTAGCAGCCTTGACACAAACTAAACAAATATCAAATCATCGATGGAAAAGTGTCATGATCGCACAAGTGGCCTCAGTTTTTACAGCACCTACCGTTTATTTAGCTGATATTATTTTTTAAAAATCAATGCTCATTCAAATGTAAAGCCTTTCCTTTACATGAAAATGAAACAAACGAAGCTAAATGCTATAATGAAAAATAACAAGTACTTAGGCTCACTTGTGCCAGTTTGGCGCTTTCTCATCATGATAATTTGATGTTTGTTTCAATCACGGTAGGAAAGAGAGGAAAAGGAATGTCAGGTCAGCAAGTTTTTATGAAAATTACTATTCTTTTAGGAATTGGTGGTTGCCTGGTTGGTACGGGAGTTTATGCATTTGGTAAAACTTAAACTATTTTAGGGGTGGTCTTTTTTTTTGGTGAAAGATATCAGGAAGAAAGTTTTTGAATATTTTGGATCGGGTCCAACAGAAGTTGACCCTGTTTGACACAAGGCACACTAAATGATAAGCATAAGTGGGGAGGGGGTATATAAATGTGAATAGTTAAGGGTTCACATGCATGTAACTTCCACTCTTTCTGCCTTATATAAAGAGAGACATGGTTATTTGATGAGTGCAATCAAGGAGCTATCTCTCATTTGGGTTCAAGGGTCTTGCTCACCAATTGATCAGACAACCTAGGCTCATTATGGGCATCAATAGGTTGAGGAGAACGCCAAGCACTCGCATCTACGCAAGCTTTGTCTGAATTGACTATGGTAGCTTCTCATATGTTTTTGTTCTCCATGTTGGTTTTCATCGACGTTGGGTTATGGCCCCTACACTCCTCGTATCCACTGTGCATGAAGGCACGTTGGCGTTCACGTGGCACTCGCTGGAATATCGGTTTTCCCTGGTGTTTTTGTAGCCCCTACTAGCAGCCCTCGCCACCAAACACAGACATCTGCTAGCCACTCTATTGGCTGTTACAACTAACATATGGTCGACAGTAGGCCATCGGAGGCCTACGACCGCTGTTTGGTTGCAGCTGGGAGGGGGTCAACCCCATCTTGCCTAGGGCATCGATGGCTGGCCATCACCGGCGGCATCTGGGATCGACTGTCGGGGGCTGCCACTGGCAGTTGATGCAAGGGGGGTTGGGGGGGGGGGGGGGGGGGGGGGGAGGCAAAACTCCATCTTTCACAACCCTCCACCATCGCAGCTGTCGGTGATCGGACCAGGGAGCCGACAACATTCGGGACCTACCACTAGAGGCGGCCGCTGGCGGTGGTGGTTGTAACGGTAGGTGCAGGGAATGAGGAACACCATTCCCTATCGGTTGCCTTTTCGCTGCAGCCGTCGATGGACGGTGATGGCCAATGATGGCTGGTGGCCATCGACCGACGATTGCCATTGGCTGCAGAGGCCATCCGTCGATGGTGACTATAGCCGGTGGAGGTGGCCTACAAATTTTTTTTAGGGTGGGTGGTGGTTCGGGACCCAAACCGAACTTGAAATTGTTTCTTGGTTCTAGGTGGATCGGATATGCACCCATCCCAAGAAAACCCGATCCAGACTTGGATCTGTTGAGTGGATCGGGTCTGAACCCAACCTTGGGGACTCAATCCAGACTAGGACCCGTTTATGGTTTCGGGTCTAGTTTTGAAACAAATTTGATCCTAAAATTGGGTCCATCATATAGATTTGACCCAATATCCGCTTTGGGTCAGGTTATGACCAGGTTTGGATCTAGATGAGGTTTGGATTATGAGATCAAACTCGAGATCGAGATTCAGTTTGGACCGAGTTTCAATCTGGACCAGGTCTAGATCATGGGATCCAACTTGGGATCCATTTTTTAGCAAGTCAGGATTCGAATCATGTATGGATCATGAGATCTAGCCTAGGATCCATTGAGGCAAGAGTTAAATACAAACTAAATCGAATCCGTTCTCAATGGTGTACTATCATGTTCATTCTTAGTACATGCACCTTTATCAAGTGTATTGTCATGATCGTCTACCTCATTATCAAATTGTATTTTTTCTGCTGGAATATTCAAGTCAAGAGTGAATCCAATGCATGCACCCTTCTTATCATATGCATCACTAGTGCACATATTCACTTCTCCATAGCTTTCCAATGATTGAGATAAATCATCTTCTTTGCGACCAGGTGATAAGCTCACCACTGTCATAAGCAAGATATCATTTTGCGTTAGCCAGCGCATACGTTTACTATGATTTATTCAAGATGCATATAACAACGGATACCGATAAGGTTAACCAAGTCAAAGAAATGATTGAATGAATCACAGTATAAAAGCAACATTGATTTGTTATTTACTTATATTATGCATCAAGTTGTTACTTACGATGCCAATAAAAGAAACGATTTGTCGTATATGTGTGTTGACGATAGCGGTTTACGTGACAACAATTTAATTATATCTATGATGTTGTGAAGCGATTTCAATAAAAATCGCTAAATGAGCATCGATTTGAATACAAAAATCGCCACCACAAACGCGTAACAATGTATTTTTGCACGCACATATTTTATGTCTTTTGACAAATATCTTACAAATCGATACTAGAAAACACATAATATCTTACAAATCGATATACATATCGCATAATATATTATAAATTGATACAACAATTCAGCATAATAGCTTACAAATCGACACTACAAAACACATAATATCTTACAAATCGATATACATATCAAAAATTATATTATAAATCAATACAGAAATTCAGTATAATAACTTACAAATCGACACTACAAAACACATAATATCTTACAAATCGGTATACACATCGCAAAATATATTACAAATCGATATAAAAATTCATCATAATAACTTACAAATTGATATTAACAAACAAAACAATATCTCACAAATCGGTAGTATGTTACTAAAATCGTGATTTGTGATACATTGCATATACTGAGTGAATGAACGATACCGGATGGGGTATAGGCCCTTCCTCTCATCTGTAAACAAACATTCTTGTCAATAGGTCTTAGTGCCTTATAAATATTGTTAAGTTTTCATCCGTCGAAAGGACAAGATCCACCTGCAATAACAAAACAACGCTTTAATGGCACTCACGACGACATACGTTCTTCAAAAATAGCATGATGACATGGAAATGTACTCACGATGCCTTAATGACACTTGTTGGAATGTTTGCACATTATTGATTTCTTTCATACTGCCTAACAACAACAAAAAATAAAAGAAGATTGTAAAAAGAGATGGCCGCCAAATGCCCCTATGACGCCCACCAATGATCAAACTAGTCGATCGCGAACTTGAGAATGTTTTGTAACACAAGGTAGGAACGAGAAGGCGACAATGTGTTGTAACACAACCTAAAAAATGATGCGAGAACCTAGACTCGAGACAACAACAAAGGCTACTCCGGCGGCAGCAGACGACGGTAAATGGTGCATCGTCAAAGTGAGCTCCTGTTACAACAGATGGTGCAAAAGTTTACTGCTTAGAGCGAAAACAAAATGTTTGAACTTTGAAGAGTTAACATCATCCTCGATTTTATGGAGAACATTTTTATCCTTTTCTCGAACCGTCATTTTCATTTTTTGGATTGAGGGCATTTCTATTTTTTTTTCGAACCGTCGTTTCATGACGAGAATAGCAAAAAAAGGTACTTAAGTCTTTGCAACTGCACTGGAGAACAAGCAACACCCTCCCTTACTCCACCAAAAGTAGAAATCAGGGAGAGCGTCTCTCTTGGCCACCAAGTTGGCATCTGGTCTTTCAGAGTCCAATGAAGAGGTAGACCCTTTCCACATCACTTTGTCCTCCTTGTCCTCAGTGAGCATTTGGCATAGAAAATTTGTAGGTGAAATCCTGCAAGGAAAGTTGGGGGTGACAGGCCTATTATTGTCATATCTCACCAACGGCGTGGTTGGTAGTGAGGAGTGACAGGAGCTGTCACTGCACATCTCGCTGTGGTGGGACGTTGCAGGTTCAAAACCCCAGTGATATGCTGAATAATAACCGGTGGGGGGTCTGCCTAACCGCAGCTTGCCTTTAAAAAAAAATGTCATCTCTCTCACGGTATACCTGAGTTGCCGCTCATCCTCAACATACCTCTATAGGATCGACCTTCTCCAAGGATCAGTCCAAAATCTGATCAGTTTGCCATTACCAACATTCCAAGATTTCATGGCGTCCCTCAGGGGTGACTGATTAGAAACTGGCAACTGAAATGAGAGTTGGAAAGGAAGTGAGATTGTCTCCCATTTGTAGTTGACCAGGTTTCCCTGGATCCCATACTAGAGCATTTACCGCAGCTGTGATAAATGCTGGAACCTTAAGAATGGAGTCGACATAGTAGCAATTTGGAGAAGTATTGATGTCGATCTGCTACTGCACCTTGACGTTTCTCAGACTGTTGTACAACACTTCTTGAGTGCTCGCTGGAAACAGCTGGATCAAAGAACTTTGTTGGCACCATCATTAAAGGATTAATAAATGCACAATTGATCTATTATATCACATGCGTTAGGAGTCCAATAAAAAAACAGCAGCAGCATTAATGCATAAATTTAAAGTAGCAATTATGATAATTAAGTCAATATAATATTGCTTTACATATATATATATATATATATATATATATATATATATATTCCATTCTCTTCTGTTTCTATATCGTCCTAATACCTCAAAGATAATGTAAGCCGACCCTAAATTCCTGAATTTCATTGTGTTAAGCATCCATGTTGTTTAGAATGCTGGCTACGTATGGGAAGTGATGATTTGTTGGACACATCCAAATATTGAATTAAGTCAATAATGATTAAAATAATGCAAATGAATGGGAGTACCTTAAGGGTTATAGTTTAAAATAAAAAAAAAATCTTAAGCCTGTGTTTTAGGAACAAATTAGTAAGAAAAAATCCAGTCTTTTGTTCTTCCAACTATTAGTTGGGATTGCTTTTGAAGGGGATTTAGAGTCCATTCTTATTCTACATGTCATTTTACTAATCAAACACTTGAAAATAAATTTCTATATATTTTTTTCAAATATCCTATTTATCTAAACACCTTTCAATATCTCATAATATCCTACATTTCTGAATAAGTGCTGTATTTGTATACCTTCTAATTAAGACTGTGATTGGATGTCATTTTGGTCTATTTGGTTTCTTATAGTATGGATGTCAATGGGTCGGATGTAACCCAACATTTGATCGGAATATGAATCTGATTAGTTGGATTTGCTATACAATATCAGATCTGATTAGTGATTGGATTCGGGTTTGGTATTGAGTTTTGCATTCCAATCCTAACTCAAATCTGAATAAAACTCAAATTTGATTAAGTGTAAATATCGGGTTTTAAGCTAGTCAGATCTGGATTGGGTTTTATATAATTCCATCTGATTCTGAAGTTGATTTGGTTAGAACCGATTGGCTCGGACTTGATAGTAGTAATACCTAGATCTGCCCTGAGTCTGACCCATTTACATCCGTACTTATAGAACACGTCTAAGTAACCAGCTTCATGTTGTAGTAAAAGAAAGCTTTTCTCAAGTTCTTATGATTACAAATCACAATAATAAAATTTTATTTGGAAAACACAAACACATGAAAGTTAAGCTTGTGTAATTGCTTTTTCATGGGTAAGCAAGAAAAGAAGGTTCCCAATCAAAGGCTTTCCATGTCGTGCCTTATTTATACAGTTGCACTTTTGCTTCTTGTCACCTGTGATTCTATACACTGGTCAGGGTGTGAATTCTGATCAGCTTTCACAGGTCGAGGAATCATAATCACAATTGTAACCAAAACAAACTTGTATGATTATATGGATTTATATTTATTACAATCAATTGTACTTACAATAGAATTGAAATCTCATGATGCGAGTTGTTTTTGACTTAATCTAACCTGATCAGTGGTGTAGGAAACAACTCTTGGATCATATATATATAACAATCATGTCTCTATGAGTTAAGAAAAATTGATACATTCATAATTGATTTTTGAATCGCCAAAAAAATCTGGTCAGGGTCAAACACTGGAGTGCCAAGTTCGTCCATTAAATCTCAGGTTTTTGCATGCCCTCGATCCGAACGAAAGCGCCCCCGCTGCTGAACGGTTGTGTCATGGCTATTTGACAGCATTTCATGTGGGGGCCGCTGTGAGCCCATACAATGCTGACATATGATTGGTTAGTAGGGGTGTCAATCGTGTGGGGTTGGCGGGTCAGCATACCTCAACCCGAACCCGACCCATTTATTAAACGGGTCGACTGTGGCAAACACAAACCCGGCCCGTTTAATAAACGGGTAACCCGACACGACCCACCAACCCATTTAATAAATGGGTTGGGTCGGGTAAACAGGTTCTCAGGTTCGCGGGTCAGGTTGACGGGTTGGCGGGTTGACCCATCCACCTAACCCGTTTATTAAATGGGTCATCCGGGTTGGCATACCCCTAACACGAACCCGACCCGTTTAATAAACAGGTTAGGCGGGTCGACCCGTTTATTAAACGGGTTCATTTTTTCCAAACCCGAACCCGCCTAAGAGGCGGGTTGGCGGGTCGTGTCAGGTTTTGCCACGTGGTTAGTGCCGCCCCCTTTGATCTCAACTCGGTAGGAGCTGGCCAGCTCAACGAGCTGACTCCTCTCCCTCTTACTTTTCGCACAACCCCCATTGCCCCTTCATTTCCCTTTTTCTCTCCTCCTCTCTTTCCCCTTTCTCCTTTTCTTTTTTCCTTCTTCCGTCCCCCACTATCCTCTCTGACTTCCCCTCTCTCTCTCTCTCTCTGGCGTACTGCGCAACTCACTCCGTCGCGTGTCTCGTAGTTAAGGTTACGGAATCTTCAGCAGTTATTCTTCGTTTCAGTATCAGCAGGTCGGTACGCGATCGTCTGCACCAATTTAGATATTTTTCTCGTTTAATTTAGTTTTTTGTTGTTTTTGATGAGTGCATGTTATGAAGAAGATATATTTTCACGTATTTGCGTACTGCTTCCGACTGGTTGTTTTCTCGGTGAAATTCTGATCTAGATGTGGGGTTTTCGCTCGGCTTCCTTCCGTTTTTTCCTTAAAAAGCTTGTCTCATCTCTCGCGCTGTGCATTCCACTCGATTACTGCGTTTTCGTGGCCGAGATTGCTTTTTCTCTTCGTTTTAGTGTTGTCTCTGCGTGTATATATATATATATTCTGTCGGTGACCTCAAAATGATATTTTGCCTCTTTGCTGGGTTTGAGGTTGGTGAACGGTTAAAGTTTGGAGTTTTGTCATTTTTCTACCGTAATTTATGGCGTCTAAGAAACTCGTATTGGGTTTCTTTTGGTCAATGGATGGATGTGTAGGGTTAGGTTTTGGTTTCTAGCATTTCCGTCATTCTCCTCTTGATACAGTGTAAGTCCGTGCGTACATTGCTGTCCGGGTGCAGCTGGATTCTCGGCTGTCTTCTTTTTATTGATTCAGCTGCGGCGATATACTTTTCTTTTTCTTTTATTTATTTTTTTTGAAAATCATGTCTTTGTGTTGAGCTTGTGGTAAATTCAATCCTTCCTCTTGGTCGTGCTCTTTTGTTCCTCTTATCTGATCTATGCTTGAATCCTTCTAGTTGATCTTCAGAGCTCGTTGCTCTATTTTGTTTTGCATTTTTTCCTTCTTGGTTCACTTCTGCGCTTCTACAACACGCGTGGTCTGTTCTGCGTTATATTTGTCGTGTGAATCACTCAGCCACGGTCTTTTTGAGTTGTTGAAACATGAAATGTCTAGCTTTTCTGTTTGGCTGCGTCAGTTAGTTTCCGTGGGCACCTCTCATCTGAACTTTTCCATCCCTTCACTTTTATTTGTTCGTTTAATTTTTTAATTCTTGCATTGCTGAGATGATGCGAAACTTAATTTGTATTTTTGTAACTCATCATGTATTTGGAGCTTAAGTCTTTGTTTACCTCGTCTTTTTCTCTTTAAATCTTTGACAATATATGATTTTTCTTTAATTGATTTTAAAATTAGCTATTTTAGCTTACTTTTGAATTTTAGCATGAGATATCTTTTGATTTCTTATGTTTGTGAGTATGGCCTTTTAAAGTAACCATTTTTGTTTCGTTTTTCAAGAGTAGTTGGTGCTGGGAGGAAAAGAAAGAAGCTTATCCTCCAAACATGGGCTGCTTTAGCTGCTGTTCTGAAGATCCTATCCAGAAAACAGCTGATAATGGAAGCCCGTTTGCTGCAAACAATATTGCAGGTAATCAGTTTTGCTGAATGAATGTGCTATATTGTTGTAGATGTGCAAGGCTTCTTAATATCTTGTCAAGCTTCATTTGGAAGCCCCTGCTTTTCCTTTTATTTTCTGAACCTGATTTTATTCGCCAGTTTGTTTTCCTTTTGGAATTTGTGTTGAATATGGATGGTGGTACAATTTCATTCTACATAACTCGCCTCTGATTCAGAACCCTGGCGAAGCAGACACTTTGTATGATTTTTGTTCTCTCACAATGCTGTACGGTTCACATGTGAGAATTTATCTAAGTTAATTTTATGAAGATGCTTTTGGTAGATTATGTCCTGTCATAAACGGATACTTGTCCTTTCTCTGTGTCCATCAGATGTCACCTATGATGTATGTTCAGCATCTAAGAACCAGGTATAGTCACCTAAGATGTATGGATTTTGTCATTTCTATGTGTCCATCAGATGTCAAAGGACTTTGTAATGTAAAATATGTTTTGCTCAAATATATTGTCATGGGTGTTGGATAGCAGTTGCATTCCGAAATGGTTTCCCTTGTTCATTTTTGCTATTGGTATAAAACAAATATGACGAATATTACATGTTGTTTTGATGGTAGTTGCACAAAGAATAGTAGAGATTTTGCAAATCCCAAAGGCAAAAATGAAAAAAAATATCATATTGGACTATAATCAGATGATAGATTCAGTTGGTTGAGTTGCAATCGTCTTATTGAAACTATAAGAGAAGACAAACTTGCATCATAAGCTGGGTCTGTGAAGTTCTCCGCTAGAACTTGTCATATGTTCTGTTTCTAAAATATCTGGAGACTCCTTTGTTGTGGAGAATAGTTTTATACCTCGCATAACATTTTCTTCCCTCTGCCTGATTCAAGCTTGATTTTAATATATGTAAAATCTTGCCTTGTAGGAAGTTGCTTAGAACCTTATTAGACCCATATTCATATAAAACACTCAAAATAGAATGCTCACTTTTTCAGCCAATGACTACTATTTATCTCATATATCTAGTGGCTTATGGATTTGAAGATATTTACCGCCAGTCTCTGAATAAGCATCCACTAAATTTAGATAATGTTGGTTATCTTTATGTTAGTAGCAAATTTATTTATTTTGGATGGCAAGGAACCTTCCTAGGGACATGGGTCACTTAATGGGCCTGCCTCCCTATGAAGTAAACCTCAGGTAGTCTACCAACTTGCTGGCCATGTGTACTGTTTTCGGTATACCCATGCCTTACAGGGACTGACTGGAGAAAGCCGTGGGGTACATCCTAGAAGTAATGGAGTTTGATCTATCGTCCTTCAATTTGAATACTTTCACCCACCCTCTGCTAGCCAGGTGTGCTCAATGCAAGGTTGCCAGAAACGGAAACAGAAATGGGAAACGTCTTGGAAAATGAAAACGGGAAACGAAGTTTTTTAGATGCATGTGATGTTGGATTAACCACCACGATTGGCGTGGTGGTTATCCACGATGTGGATACATCCCCACATCAGGGATGATCCATCCGATAAATGTGCATGCGATTAGGGGGAACGGTTACGCAAACCGTTCCCACCGTATGCTTTATAAAGACTGGGTATCATGAGCGACCCAAGTCAAGAATATACAGAAGGGAAATACAGGTCTACTCACCGACTGCATACGGAAGCCTGGGCTCGTGGAGGGCAGCAGTCCGGCTGAGCAGAAATTCCGGCGACTAACTCCGACGACCTTCGACCTCCGTAAATGGCAGCATCAGGTACACTGTCTATTGTTTTTCTTCTGTTTTTGCTTTTGCAGGGTCACTGCCATACAGTGACGCCGTCTGGTATGCCGCCTCGCCGGACCCAACATTGGGTTATGGGCCCACACCCCGCTTCCGCCGCGGGGTGTGCTCCGGTTTTGACCAGAAACGCATGTCACCGTGGGGTGACCCTGCTGCTGGTCACCGGCGCCTGTCGCCGTTGGGCGACAGTATAATAATAATAAAAAAAAAAGTTCTTACCTCTGTTCATGGGGTTTTTTCCTGTCGGCGAGGATCCCGCCGGCGTCTTCATCTTCATCCGCCATCAGGAGGCTGCGGGAGTTGTCGCCGGCGATTTTTTAAGTCGTCGGATTTCTGAAATTTTCTGCAGCATCGGGTTTTTGGCCGGCGGATGGAAGCTTTCGCTGGAGAAGGGCGCCATCTGATGGCGGCGTTGGTCGCCGGTGAATGGTGGCGTTGGTCGCCGGCGGACGGCGGCAATGATCGCCGGCAGGCGCCGGCGTTGTTTGCCGGCAGGCGGCGGCAACACCCTGCATTTGGTTTTTGAAAAAGGGCGAAATGGATTTCTGTAAACCCTAATTCGACCCTTATTTTTGTTTTTTTTTTTTCGGGTCGGGTTCATTTTCTGAACCGGACCCGACCACCCGAAACCGATCCATAAAGTGATTCGGATCGGATCAAGGTTTCGGGTGGGGACCCGCTCGGGTCCGACCCGGATAAGGTAAACCCCGGGTCAGACCCGGATCCAGCGGTTACCGGGTCCGACCCGGATTCGGTCTTAACCGGATCCGGTTGTAACCGGGTCTAACCCGAATCAGGATTGTACCGGGTTCGACCCGGATCCGGATAACCTCGGGTCTGACCCGGATCCAGAAGGGTCCAGGCACTATTTGGCCTGAACCGGATCAGGGACTGACTCAGTCCCCTTCCGGGACCGGTTCAGAGCCGTTTTTGGCCGGTTTCTTCCAGTTTCTCACCGGTTCCGAGATGCTAAGACCCTGTTTTCTTAAATATAAGAAAATATAGGGGTTTTGGCATACGGTTATAGGGTTTTAATGAACTTTTGTTCATATTTGACCCAGTTCATAAGGTTCAGAACCGGTTCGGACCCTTGGATGGCCGGTTCGGGGCTGTTTCAGACCGGTTCAGAGTGCTTTAAGACCGGTTCGTGATACATATGACTGGTTCATTCAGTTTAAGAACCATTTCGAGGATCATATGTCTAGTCCATTCGGTTTACGGACTATTTTAAGATATAATTTTGCATATTAGCATTAAGGATAGTTAAATGAATCATTGTTTTCATGTCACCAAAGTGACTGAATACACGTGAGTCATAAATGAATTTTATACTATCATACAGTTCCTAAGCCGATATGCACATTGTACTTATATTCATGAAACGATAGACGACCCAAAGGTAGTTTTATCGTGTTTGGAATTTAAGTAGGGTAGAATAAGGTAAATGTGTCGAGATACATCACACATGAGTATCCAAAGGTACCTTGTGTTGATGGTCTATCTTCACAAGAACCTTAGTTTTACCGAATATGGTCGGTAGGCGAAGTGGTTTCGCGTGTCGGAGCTCTTACCAAAGTAGGACTCCGATGACCCCCTTCACTCGCCTGGAAAGAAGCATATCAAGGGCCTTTATTATTTTGCTTTTTTCACTAAAGTTTTAGTCTCGTATGAATGTTTCCTGATACATGTCTTTTGTCATGCAGTTTCTAGTTCTGTGATTTTAGATGGCTCTAGCTCAATTCCTTTTCTAGATGGATCTAATTTTAGTGATTGGAAAGAAACTGTTTTATTTGCATTAGGGTATATGGATCTAGATCTGGCCCTAAGGATAGATGAACCCGCTGCCCTCACTGATCAGAGTACTGCTGATCAAAAGATTGCTTTTGAGAAGTAGGAGCACTCGAATAGACTTAGCTTATTGCTTTTGCAATCTAAAGTAGCTAAGAACATTCAGAGTGCTATCCCACAATGCAGAACAGTGAGAGAATTCATGAATGCCATTGAGGCACAGTTTGTGAGTTCAAACAAGGCCAGAGCCAGTACCCTGATGTCAAAACTGATATCTATGAAATATACTGGAGGGGGAAACATTCGCCAACACATTTTGGAGATGAGAAACATAGCGTCTCAGCTGAATGACATGAAACTCACTATCTCTGATTCTTTCCTAGTGCATTTAATCCTTACATCCTTACCTTTGGAATACGGACCTTTCAAAATCTCGTACAACACACATAATGATGAATGGACATTTAATGAACTCATGTCCAAGTGTGTTGAAGAAGAAGAAAGGATGAAAGGTGAGAAGGTGCAGAGTGCACATATGGCTTCTCATACGTCCAAAGTAGGACCAAGGAAGAATGCATTTAAGAGAAATGCTAGGAAGAAGCCAACTGGGGATAAATCATCCCAAGATAAGCAATCCAACTCTGCTCCCATAAAGTGCTTCTTTTGCAAGAAGAAGGGACACATAAAGGCAGATTGCATAAAGTACAAAAAGTGGTTGGAAAAGAGAGGTAATTTGTCATTTGTTTCTCATGAATGTAATTTATTACAAATTCCTGAAAATAGCTGGTGGATTGATTCTGGTGCTACTGTTCATATTTCCAACTGTCTACAGCTGTTTCTGAGCAGAAGGGAACCAACAATGCATGAGAAAAGCATCTATTCGGGAAACAAGATGCGTTCACATGTGAAGGGTGTTGGAACCTGCAGGATTACTCTGGATACGGGCGTAGTTTTAGATCTTCATGATGTCTTTTATATTCCATCGTATAGTAGAAACTTAATTTCAATTTCAAAGTTGGATAAATTTGGATATTGTTTGAAGTTTGAAAATTCCAAATTGTTCATATTCAGAAATTCAATTGAAATTGGTTTTGCATCTGTTTATGATGGTTTATATAGATTGAATGTGAAGATCCAAACTCAGGAGTCTTTGATTTCTGAATACGCATTGGTTGAAAATAAACGTAGCATGACAGATAATAAATCTTACATGCTTTGGCATCGAAGGTTGGGTCATATCTCTGAAAAGAGAATAAAGAGACTGGTAAATGAAGGGATCTTGCAATCTCTAGATTTTACTGACAATGACCCATGTGTTGATTGCATAAAGGCTAAGCATACAAACACATATAAAGAGGGTGCCAAACGCAGTAGTGAGATATTAGAAATAGTCCATACGGATGTATGTGGACCATTTTCCCCCTGTTATACAGGCGAAAAATATTTCGTTACCTTTATTGATGACTATTCTCGGTATATGTATCTTTACTTGATTTTCGAAAAATCTGATGTTTTTCAGATGTTTAAGGAATTTAAGAAAGAAGTAGAGAAACAAACCGATAAGGTTATTAAAATAGTCAGGTCTGATAGAGGTGGCGAATATTATGGTAGATTTACTAAGATGGGGCAAAGGGAAGGACCATTAGCGCGATTTCTTAAAGAGGAAGGCATTGTGTCTCAATATACCATGCCTGGTAGTGCCTATCAGAATGGTGTAGCTGAAAGGAGAAATCGTACGCTTAAAGAAATGGTCAGGGCTATGTTGAATTATTCAACACTTCCCATAAAGTTGTGGGGTGAAGCCTTAAGGACAGTTGTGCATATTTTGAATAAGGTTCCTACGAAATCTGTGCCTAAAACTCCTTACGAGTTGTGGACAGGTAGGAAACCATCACTGTCTTATATGCACATATGGGGATGTCCTGCAGAGGCTAAACTGTATAACCCCCACATTAAAGCCTTTGATCCAAGAACAACCAGTGGATATTTCATTGGTTATCCAGAAAGATCAAAAGGGTACAAGTTTTATTGCCCATCTCACTCACCACAGATTGTTGAAACGGATAAGGCTAAATTCCTAGAAGATGGTTCAATAGGATTAAGTGCACTTCAAAGCATTGGTTTTGAGGAAATACAGGATCCAGTTTCATCACCTGTTAAGGAAAACATTGAAAGATACCACATTGTTATTCCTAATGATGGTGTGGTTGATAATTCGATTGTTAATGCACAAATCCAAAGTGAACCTATTGTGGACAATGCGGAAGAGCACGAACAGGATGATCAGGTTCCATCTGAGCCTGAGGAACGACCTGTTTGGAGATTCACAAGGATTAGGAGATCTGCCATACATCCTGATTATGTGGTGTACCTTCAGGAGCCTGGTGATTTCATAGATATGGATGATGACCCGTTGAATTTTATGGAAGCTGTTGAAAGCAAACAATCTTCGCACTGGATTGAAGCCATGAAAGAAGAGTTAGACTCTATGACTAAAAATCAAGTGTGGGATCTTGTCACGTTACCTAAAGGAGTAAATCCCGTAGGGTGTAAATGGGTCTTTAAGACCAAGAAAGACTCCAAAGGTAACATAGAGAGACATAAAGCAAGATTGGTTGCTAAAGGATTCACCCAGATGGAGGGGATTGACTATAATGAGACATTTTCTCATGTCTCAACTAAGGAGTCAATGAGGATTATTCTGGCCCTCGTAGCTCATTATGACTTAGAGCTACATCAGATGGATGTGAAAACAACGTTCCTCAACAGGGATCTGAATGAAGAGGTATACATGGAACAACCTCTTGGTTTCTCTGAAAATGATCGTTTGGTTTGTAAGCTTAACAAATCAATATATGGACTTAAACAGGCCTCCTGACAGTGGTATATTAAATTTTCCCAAGTCATTGTGACTTTCGGGTTTACAGAAAACATTATTGATCAATGTATATACCTTAAGGAAAGTGGGAGTAAGTTCATTATATTGATGTTGTATGTGGATGACATCTTACTTGCAACCAACGATATGAAGTTACTTTCAGAGACAAAACAGTTTCTTGCATCACATTTTGATATGAAAGATATGGGTGAGGCTGCTTATGTTCTTGGCATTGAGATTCGTCGAGACCGAGCAAAAGGGTTTCTAGGCCTCTCCCAAAGATCCTATATAGAAAAGGTGTTAAAGCGATATGGGATGGAGAATTATTCTCCTACTTCAACACCCATATCAAAAGGTGACAAGCTGAGCCTAAAGGATTGTCCACAGAACGATATTGACAAAGCACAGATGAGTGCTTATCCATATGCATCAGTTGTTGGCAGCTTGCAGTACGCGGAGACATGTTCTCGACCAGATATTTCTTTTGCAGTAGGGGTACTTGGCAGATTTCAGTCTAATCCAGGTTTACCCCATTGGAAGGCTGCCAAGAAAGTCTTGCGGTATTTGCAAGGGACAAAAGACTATATGTTAACGTATCATAAAGTTGACCACCTCGAGGTCATTGGCTACTCAGATGCGGATTTAGGAGGATGCCTTGATAGTAGAAAGTCTACTACTGGGTACGTCTTCTTACTTGCTGGGGGAGCGATCTCTTGGAGGAGTGAAAAGCAGACGACCACTGCTGCCCACACCATGGAGGCAGAATTCATTGCATTGTACGAGACTACTTCGCAGGCTATATGGTTAAAGAACTTCATATCACAGTTAAAGGTGGTCGATTCCATTGGGAAGCCACTGAAGGTCTATTGTGATAATGAAGCTGCTGTGTCCTTTTCGAACAACAACAAAAGTACTACGTCATGCAAGCATATGAAATTGAAGTATTTTGTTATTAAAGAAAGGACGGAGAATCATTTAGTGCATATTGTCAATATTGGTACCAAAGAGATGATCGCTGATCCTCTTACTAAAGGGCTAGCACCGGGATTATATTCCGAACATGTAATGAGGATGGGATTGTTAAACTCTTTTTGACATATGCATATAAATAAAGTGATCACTTTCAGTCTTTTGATTCTCATTATGGTTGTTGTTAATCTCATAAGGATTAAAGATTCAATTAAGGACCTTTAGAATAGAATATAAAGGCCATTCTATTCATCAAGTTAATTCCCATAAAGTTTTTTCTGGTTAAAGAATTTATCGTCGGATCAAGTGGGAGAATGTTGGATTAACCACCACGATTGGCGTGGTGGTTATCCACGATGTGGATACATCCCCACATCAGGGATGATCCATGCGATAAATGTGCATGCGATTAGGGGGAACGGTTACGCAAACCGTTCCCACCGTATGCTTTATAAAGACTGGGTATCATGAGCGACCCAAGTCAAGAATATACAGAAGGGAAATACAGGTCTACTCACCGACTGCATACGGAAGCCTGGGCTCGTGGAGGGCAGCAGTCCGGCTGAGCAGAAATTCCGGCGACTAACTCCGGCGACCTCCGACCTCCGTAAATGGCAGCATTAGGTACGCTGGCTACTGTTTTTCTTCTGTTTTTGCTTTTGCAGGGTCACTGCCATACAGTGACGCCGTCTGGTATGCCGCCTTGCCGGAAAATCCTCGTCGGACCCAACATGTGAAACGGGAAACGAGAAACGAATCAGGAAACAAATTGGGAAACAAACCGGGAAATGACTAGGGAATGCATCGAAAACGTTTAAGAAAAAGTAACATAATAAATTAATGAAACAAAAAATGAGAAACATGTATCCCACAAAGGGAAATGCTTGAGAAACACATGGGAAGCGTGGGGGAAACATGTTTCTCATAGTATGGGAAACATGTTTCCCATGATTTTTTTGGCGTTTCACAAACGTTTCAGAAACAGTGTTTCCTGTTTCAGAAATGGTTTCCCACCCTCTTATAGCATTTTCTGTAACCTTGGCTCAACCCATGGGGCCAAGTTAGTAGCAATTTTCATTTGGTCATATGTGCTTTACTTTTGAGTTTTTTGTTTTTAACTTTATGCAAGTTCATTTTAGTTCAATCATGAAATTAATTAAATGGAAAGCTTTGCAGGAAATGATGGAGCTTACCGTCCCGCAGACGCAACTCCTAAGCGTGCACAGATGCTGAAAGTTCAACCAATTGCAGTCCCTGCTATCTCAGTTGATGAATTGAAGGAGATAACAGACAGCTTTGGGGCTAAGGCCTTAATTGGAGAAGGTTCATATGGAAGAGTATATTATGGTGTTCTAAAAAGTGGCCAAGCAGCAGCTATCAAAAAATTAGATGCCAGTAAGCAGCCAGACCAAGAATTTCTTGCTCAGGTCAGTTTTCTTCCTTTAATGGGTAACTGGATTCAGAAATAAATGTTGATGTGGATATGTCATGCTCAAATTCTGGAAGCTGTCAATAGATCTCAATGGTTTCAAGGCTCAAACACGAAAATGTAATGGAGCTGGTTGGCTATTGTGTTGATGGAAGCTTTCGTGTACTGGCATATGAGTTTGCAACCATGGGATCTCTTCATGATATTCTTCACGGTATGTGATCTTCCAGCCTTGAATAGATAACATAGCAATCAATGCTGTTCGATTTGTTTGCATAGCTTGTCTTCTTCTGATTAAAGAAACACATAATAACTAGGCCATTGTTGTTGATGCTTACATGTGTGATGTGAGGTTCTATCAAATTGTAAATCAGATTGTAATACCCATTCTGTTCAGTGTGCATATATTTTTGCAATCATTAGTCTTCTCATGCGAGAAATGTGGTTACAAAATTTTGAATGCTATAATTGTGCTATGAATTTACTAGTAGCATTTCCTATCTTTTTTCAATATTTAGGTGAGTTTAGTAACAAACTCATGCAACACCCTATTAAGGAAACTATAAAGAACCTCAATGAGTTGGCTCATGCTATGTGAAACAATAAGCACCTTACATTATTGGACTAGCCACATTCACTGATATTTATGAACGCAAACTCCATTTCATAACTAGTCAGTACTGGTGATTGAAGCAAACACAATTATGTTACTGGCTTCAATTTATTGGCCCGGGAAGTATTGATTTGCTTCTGACTTCTCATGAAACAGTAGAATGTTCATTAGCTTAGAAGCATTCAAATCATTAATCCTGAACATTGTGTAAGTTTGGGGCTATGTCACATAGGTGCAGGTGCGGGTTTGGCGATGCGGCACTTTAAAAAAACTTGGGTGTGGGGGTTCAGGAGGGTATATATATAGAAAGAGAGTTTGGGTCTAGATCAATTATGGATCTAGATTCAGACCCAAACCTCTCTTTTCTCTCTCTTATTAACTCCACCTAGGGGTGTCAACGGGTCGAGTTTGGTTCGGACCCAGGTGGAACCAGACTTGGACCAGATTTCTCGGTATGGTATCGGATCTGGATCAAGGTCTAATCGGCTCTACTATAAGAGAAACTATACCCGAACCTGGACCATACTCGATAAAATAATATTTTTTTATCATTTTTATATTGAAAAATTTGGGTCTTAATCGGAACTCGAGTCGAGTCTGGGTCTGATATAAAATTTCAAAAACTATACCCGAGTCCATGTATTAATCGGACCTTCGGGTCTGGACCCAGGTCTTATTTGTCACCATACCCAGGCCATATAGGGTTTGGTCCGGGTCTGGTTCAGTTTAACTCGACCCGTTGACACCCCTAATTCCACCCCACCATCTCTCTCTCTTCCTCTCTTCGTAACCCCCACCCCTACATCTCTCTCTCGGTAACCCACCCCATCGTCTCTCTCTCCCTCTCTTCGTAACCCCCACCCTCACTCTAACACCCAAATTTTTAAATCCTGAAAATCATGATTTTTTTTTGAAATACTTTTAAATACATTTATAAAATTGCAGCGGAAAACTAAACAAGACAAAAACTTGTCGTGTTACTTTCCTGATTACATTCACATCCATACATGCCATAAATTGAAAGTTTAAACATTCATAAATTAAATAAATGTCCATACATCTCAAATTTGAAGCCCACATGCACTAAAGAAACAATGAGTTTCTTTTGCAGCTAAATGCATCCATACATTCCTATCTTTAACAACACGTACATGTCAATATTATATCAGAAAAAGACAGCATACAAAATCCCTTAACACTCACATTAATTCGCAAGACGGATACTTCGGTCTATTTATTCGCTAGAGGCCGCAAAGGCATGCTTGTGCCTTAGTACATCAATCAAATCGTGTCTCAGTAGGGGACACTTAAATTTCCTGCAGCAAACTTATTTTCAATAGTACAATACAAATTTGTAAGGCATACGCGAAAATGCACAAGATTCACAAACAATCGATAGCCGGGTCTAAAACCGGTTTCAAACTTGCGAAAACCCAACGTTGTCTGACTGTTACAGAGGTTACACAAAATTTTACAGTCATCAGACAAATCTGAATTTTTTACAGTTTGTAAAGAATTTTGTTAGCTTTCTGATGCCACAAACTGTTTGTAAAAATTCATCTGGACGAGAGAGTTTCGAGTGATTTAGTACAATCTGCACTTTTCTGTTCCGACTATCATAGAACAGAGCTCAGTCCATGAACTCAAAATTTTACAGAAGCTGTGAAATGTTGTTAGCCTTCCAATGCAACAAACCGTTCGTAAAAACTTTTCTGGACGAGGGAGATAGGAGTGATTTACCGGTCAGGTGTTAGGTCGAAAATACGTAATATCGGGGATATGCATTTGGGTGGGCCCAAAATAGGCCACTCGAATTCATATTTTTGATTTTTTTACATGAACACATTAAGAAAAACTTTAAAAACATAACTACACTACTTTAAACTAATCTATAATGGACAAATCTTGTTTTCACAGCTGTTGGGCCCGAAAACAGTCTCGTCTCCCTGAAACCTATTTCCTCATAAATAGTTTCAGTAAGTTTTGCAATAAGGCATATAAAACACATAATTTTTTTATGACATAAAATAAGAAAATCATGCTAATCATCACAGTGCATTCACATGAATATCCACTACAATCTCTAACTAAAATTTGCATGAAAACAATTACATATTACATTGATTTTCAAAAAATTACAGAATTTATTTATGAGAAAATCGATAGCATGCATACATGGTTCTTTCTCGTTTTTAATTCAATATTTCTTCTACTTTTGAGGGTGAATCGATTTCTTCTAGGGAAAGTCGAAATCAACCCCTCTCTATTAAGTCTAATATAAATTTATTACATAAATTCACGTTTTATTCTTTTGTACAAAGTTTCCCGAATTTAGAGAAATTGATTTTTAGAGGGGGTTTTCTTTCAAAAACCCTCTTCATCGAATATTTTGACAACTTTAAGCCAAACCCACGTATGGGAGGCATGGTTTAAGGTCTGTCCTTATGAAAAATCGGAATAACTCGTGCCTACGAGTTTCGATTTACGTGTAGAGAATAAAACCTCCTACCTTTTTTGGTGAAATCGGCTTCTACGGTTGTGAAAACGAAGTTCAACCACGAACCGGCCGTCCAACACATGTGACGACCACACCAACGAACTCCTTCCGTTTTTCACATGCATGTGGGTGTCCTCCTTATTGGGCCAAGAGAGGATGCACAAGGAATTCATAGGAGAAATGGGGAGGAAAAGAGGGAAATAAGGGATTAAAGGGGAGAATAGGAGCAAAAGAGAGAAAAATCACAAAATTGCAAATAGGGGGACCCGTGAGCCCCTCTCGTGTTTATATGGACCTAAGAATCTCATCCCTTGATCTAAACCAAGGGTTTTTTTCTAAATCCCAAAACTTTTATATTTTTTTTTCCTTTTTTTTTGTTGACACATTTTAGCTAACTTAGGCTATAACATTTATTATATATATATATGATATAGTATACATATTATGTAACATACATAAGGCTATACACATGGGCTGGTTGACCTCCGTGGGGTTGGCCTCTTTCTAAAAATGAATTTTCAAACTTGCTTGCTTGGCAAGCAAGTATGACTATTCCTTATATTTATTATCTTTTTTTTTCTTTCCTTTTTCCTTGAGTTACTACATATATTTTTCTCTTTGGTCTAGCCATCCCCTTTCTAGAATCATCTAGGAGGGGACGCCCCTCTTTAAGGAGTCTAAACTTCAAAAAAAGGCAAGTTTTGACTTTTCAAGGCTTGCCTTGATTTTTTATAAGTTTCATTCTAACTTGATTTTAAAGTTTTATTTTATTTTTATCATTTTAAAGTTTAAAATGGAGTGCCACGTAGAATGTGACAGCCCACCTATGGACTCCTGTACTTTTATAAATTTTAGTTTAATTGTAAAATAAATTCCTAATTAATTCACTTGAAATTGAAATTCAATTCTTTCATAACTAAAATATGAAATTAAGTAAAATGACACTAAATGAAATGTAAATTAAGTTCAAATGTAAGTATGTGTCCTCTATTGGGATTTCAAAAAAAAAAAAAAAAAAAAAAATATATATATATATATATATATATATATATATATATATATTCATTTTTTTCTAAAGATAATTCGAATTCTTCAAAGATAATTTTGAAGAAAGGGAATCCACTAGGGTCGATGAGACCCTTGGGCGTGTGAGTGTATTTCGTACATTTAAGAAATTTTCTAAGTTCTACGTACCCTATAACACAATGCTTAACTCAAATTATCATTTTTATTTATCACACAATAAGGAAATTACGAAAATTTACGAAAATTTCTCAAAAAAATGTGGGTATTACGTCCAAACCCCCTTAAAAAAATTTCGTCCTCAAAATTTGGTTAAGGTTACGTACTGAATAGGTGTGGATGTTTCGCTCTCATCTCTGCTTCGGGCTCCCATGTACACTCTTCAAGCTCATGGTGTTGCCATCGAACCTTCACTAACGGAATCGTCTTATGTCGTAGCACCTGCTCTCGTTGACCTATTATCTCAATCAGGCATTCCTCGAATGTGAGATCCTTTTGCACCTCTACATCGTCATACTTAATGATATGCATCGGATCTGACACTTACCTCCTTAACATCGACATGTGAAAAAAATCGTGGATGTTTGAGAAATGAAGCGGGAGTGCTAGTCTATACGCTGTGCCTCTAATCTTCTCGAGGATGAGGAAAGGTCTTACATACCTCAGACTTAACTTTCCTTTCTTGCTGAACTGAAACACACTCTTGGTTGACGATACTCTGACGAAAACATGATCTCCCACTATGAATGCGACTTCTCGGTGCTTCAGATCCACGTAGCTCTTCTGACGGCTTTAAGCGGTTAGAAATCTCTTATAAATCGATTACACCTGATCCGTATAGTGCTCCAAAACTGTTGGTGACTCGATAGCTTGATCACCAACCTCGCTCCAACAAACTGGGGATCTACAAGGTCGTCCGTACAATGCCTTATAAGGAGCCATGCCGATACTCGAGTGATGGCTATTGTTGTAGGCGAATTCAGTTAGCTTTAGATGTTTACTCCAGTCACCCTTTCACTCTAAAGCACAAGATCACAACATATCCTCTAAGGTTTGGATAGTCCTCTCCGATTGTCCATCCGTCTGTGGGTGAAATGCCGTACTGAACTTAAACTTTGTCCCCAAAGTTTTCAGAAGTTGCCCCCAAAACTTTGATGTAAATCTCAGATCTCTGTCTGAAATGATCGAGATAGGCACTCTGTGTAACCTGACGATCTCGTCGACGTACAAATCCGCCAAACTCTCTAGTGTCTGATTTGTCCTGGTCGATAAGAAGTGTGCCGACTTCGTAAGGCGATCCACTATAACCTAAATGGTGTCGTACAAGTGTCGTGTCTTGGGCAGACCTACCATGAAATCCATGGTAATGTTCTCCTACTTTCACTTCAAAATCTCTATCGTCTGCTACATGCTGCTAAGTCTCTGATGCTTTATCTTGACTTGATGGCAGACCAAGTATCTTGATACGTATTCGGCAATGTCTCTCTTTATGCCATTCCACCAGTAGTTTCTCTGAACGTCCTTATACATCTTTGTGCTACCCAGAGTTTCTCTAAAGGTCCTTATACATCTTTGTGCTACCCGGATGTATAGTAAACCTGGTCCGATGCGCCTCGTCTAGTAGCTATTTCTTCAATTGTGGATCCTCTGGTACCCAAAGCCTTTGATTATACTAGATGCTTCTATCTTCTACCAGATGTAGAGCTTTCTCATCCTACTTTTACACTGCAATCATCTTCGTGAAGCCTGGGTCATCCTTTTGCTGAGCGATGATCTGATTCATAAGCTCAGTCCTCACGGCTAAGTTGGCAATCTGGATACGACTTAAGTCTGTGGTGAAATGTCTCCTGTCGATCAGGTCCTCAAGTAATTTCTACTTTGCTTAAAGCATCTACCACTACGTTGGCCTTCTCTTGGTGGTAAGATATAGAGAAGTCATAGTCCTTTAAGAACTCTGACCACCGTTTTTGCCTCATGTTGAGATTTTTCTGCGAGAAAATATATTTGAGGCTTTTACGATCGGAGAAAATCTTAAACTGCTCTCCATACAAGTAGTGCCGTCAAACCTTGAGTTTAAAGACCACTACTGCTAGCTCCAGGTCATATGTAGGGTAATTCCGCTTATACTCTTTTAGTTTGCGCGAAGCGTACAATATGACTTTACCATGCTGCATCAACACGCATCCCAATCCAGTACCCGATGCGTAGCCTTTATGTCCTGAAGGCAAGGTGAGTACTGAGGCTGTAGTAAGCCTCTTCTTCAGCTCCTGGAAGCTTTCTTTGCATTGCTGAGCCCACCGATTTTATTCCTTTGCGAAACAACTTTGTCATTAGTGTCGCGATCTTCGAGAAGTCCTGAATAAATCTTCGGTAGTATCCTGCAAGTCCAAGGAAACTACGAATGTCCGATACACTCTTAGGTTGTTTCAAGTATAAGACCGATTCCACCTAATTCCAAACACAAGATTCAAACAGATTAAGATGTCGATCCAAGAAAAGCTTTTCTTAAAACATAATTGTTAAGGTGCAATACCTCACCTCCGTCTTTGGAAATTACGTGACCAAAAAACATGACCTGCTCCAACCAGAATTCGTACTTAAAGAACTTCGCATACAACTAATGCTGTCTAAGTGTCTCGAGAACAATCCTCAAGTGTTCCCTGTGGTCTTCCATGCTCTTTGAGTAGATCAGTATGTCGTCGATGAATACGATCACGAATAAATCTAGGTAAGGCCGAAAGATCCGATTCATTAGATCTATGAATGTCGCCGGAACATTGGTTAGCCTAAAGGGCATTACCAAGAACTCGTAATGCCCATACCGCGTCCTTAAAGCTGTCTTCTGCATATCTGACTCCTTGATCCTTAATTGGTGGTAACCCAATCGAAGATATATTTTGGAGAAGACTTTGGCATCTCAAAGTTGATTGAACAAGTCATCGATCAGTGGAAGAGGATACTTGTTCTTGATCGTTACCTGGTTCAACATGCGATAGTCAATGCACAATCGCTTTGACTCGTCTTTCTTCTTGACGAACAATACGAGAGTACCCCACGGTGAAACGCTCAACTTAATAAAACCTTTGTTCATCAGTTCTTGCAGTTTCTTCTTTAGTTCCTCCAACTCCGTAGGGGCTATGCGATACAGAGCTCTAGATATTGGGGCCGTATCAGGCACCAACTCTATGGCGAAATCAACCTCTCTTGTAGCGATATGCCTGACAAGTCGTCTGGGCGGACATCTGCGAACTCTCGAACCACGTCAAAGTCCTTCATCGGGGTCGTACTGGGGTCTATCAAAGAAACACTTGGCTAGGAAGGCCTCACAACCGTTCTCCATGCATCATTGCGTCTTTATCGCTGAAATCATTTGTCATTTGCTTTCCTTTTTACTCGCCTTATACTCAAGAACAGGCTGATCAGAGCGAGTAAATTGAATACGTCGCTTACAACATCATACAAGCATAGTGCTCGTACATCTAGTATATGTCGAGAATTACATCGTAGCCCACCATGTCCAATGATATCAGATTGGCAGAGAGGTTCTGCCTTGAGATTATTACTTTTATATCGGGTAAAAAGGTACGAGCGATGGATCTGTCGTTCGATGGTGTGATAATTTCCAAAATGTAGCCCAAAGTGATCAGAGTTATGTCAAGTAGCTTTGCAAACCGAGTGGATACAAAAGAGTGTGGCGCTCGTATCGAATAAAACCTTAGCATCAAATTTTGCGATAGAGAGTACCTTTGATGATGCTCACATCTTCTTGCAACTCCTCTGCAGAAGTCACATAAACTCGGCTGGTAGCTCTCCTCTGTCTCCGAGCCTGGGATTGCTGCTGGCGTTGCTGGAGTTGTTGTTGTTGCTGTGCTCGAGGTGTGGTATTTGCTTTTGCCTTCGCGAGACACTTGGGACAGTTTCAAACAATGTGTCCTATCTCTCCACATTGTAGGCACGCTCTTGTGAGTCTGTAGCAGACTGTTGCATGCGCCTTTTTGCAGACAGGGCACACCGTGGTAGTCTACTGTGGCTGGCTTGTGCCACCTTGCTGCACCTTAGCCTTCTTCACGGGCGGTGCTCTGCTCGTCTCAGCTGTGAGCCTAGGGGCTTTGTTTCTATTGCCCTTCGACCTGTCAAATCTCTTAGGTTGAGTCTTCCTAGAAGACTCCCAGTCGTCTTGTGACACGAGAATCATTGTTATTAATTGTTTGGGAAAGTCTTAGGATTATAAAAAAAAATTATTTTATTTTCCCACCTGAAGTACAATGGTCATCTCGATAGCCTGGTTGAGGTTCTGAGGTCGGCTAGTCAGCAATCGAGTCCTCAACCCGTCTCACAATTTATGAACGTACTTCTTTGCCCGTGCCTCGTTTGTTGCGTAGGTGTGTGGGCAATACTTCTTCAGGTGTCAGAATTGGGTAGTATACTCCACTACCTATGTTTTCCTATTAGAGATCCAAAAAATCCTGCATCTTGTGATCCCGAGCATAATAAGGAAAATAGGTATCGAGAAACATCTCCGAAAACTCCTCCAAAGTCACCGTCTGTCGCTCCTCTTGTGCGTATCGCACCTCTTGTGTGGTCTCCCACCAACTCTTAGTGTCGCTCTGGAGTCGGTAGGTGGCGAAAGTGACTTGCCTCTCAGCAGGAACTTCAAAGATATTAAAGATCTTGCTGATAGCGCGAACCCACTCCTTTGCTTCGTTTGGGTCCTCCTTTTCAGTGAAGGCTGGAGGATTCAGTTGCATAAAGCGTTTGTAAGGCACTCTATGACTCACAGCGCTAGTCGCTCCATTTCCATCAGGGTGATGGCTGCTACCATTGCCATTACTTCCGTTATCCACGAGGTTCAGGCATCTGGCAGTAAGCATGACGAAGGCTTCCAAGAGGAAGTCCCTCTGGGCAGTCCAACCGAAAGGCTATCGTGAAGACATATACAATAAAATTTAATTTGAATCAACTTTTAGGTTCTGCATAAATAAATTTTTTGTTCTAATGACCCTATTAGGCATCTATGTTATGATTTTTGCATAATTCATAAAATCTACATAATTCAAACAATCATTTTCATATCAAAGCATAAAAACACAAAAAGTAGAATATACTCACAACGATATTGGTCATTTGGACATGATTTGAGCCAATCTTTCCTTCTGCTCTAATACCAAGTTGTAACACCCCAATTTTTAAATCCAGGAAATCTTGGAATTTTTTTTTGAAATACTTTTATAAAATTGCAGCGGAAAACTAAACGGGACAAAAAATTACCGTGTTACTTTCTCGATTACATTAATATCCATACATGCCATAAATTGAAAGTTTAAACATTCATGAATTAAATAAATGTTCATACATCTCAGATTTAAAGCCTACATGCACTAAGGAAACAATGAGTTTCTTTTACAGCTAAATGCATCTACACATTCCTATCTTTAAGAGCATGTACATGTCAATATTATATAAGAAAAGACCGCATGCAAAATCTTTTAACATTCGCCTTAATTCGCAAGACAGACACTTCACTCCATTTATTCGCTAGAGGCCGCAAAGGCATACTTTTGCCTTAACACATCAATCAAATCGTGTCTCAGTCGGAGACACTTAAATTCTCTGCAACAAACTTATTTTCAACAATCCATAACAGTACAATACAAGTTCGTAAGGCATACACGAAAATGCACAAGATTCACAAACAATCGATAGCCGGGTCTAAAACCGGTTTCAAATTTGCGAAAACCTAACTCTGTCTGATTATTACAGAGGTTACAAAAATTTTTACACTCGTAGGACAGATCTCTGCATGAATTTTTCACAGTTTGTAAAGAATTTTGTCAGCTTTCCGATGCCACAAACCGTTTGTAAAAATTCATTCGGACTAGTAAGTTATGAACGATTTAGTGCAAACCTGCACTTTTTTGTTCCGACTATTATAAAACAGTGCTCAGTCCATGAACAAAGCTCAAAATTTCATGAAGCTGTGAAATGTTAGCTTTCCAATGCAACAAACCGTTCATAAAAACTCCTCCGAACGAGGGAGATACGTGCGGTTTACCGATCGGGTGTTAGGTCGAAAATATGTAATATCAGGGATATACATTCGAGTGGGTCCAAAATAGGCCACTCAAATTCATAGTTTCGATTTTTTTTACATGAACACATTAAGAATTTTTTTTAAAACATAACTAGACTACTTTAAACCAATCTACAATGGACAAATCTTGTTTTTGCAGTTGTTGGGCCAGAAAACAAACCCGTCTCCTCGAAACTTATTTTCTCAGAAATAGTTTCGGAAGTTTTGCAATAAGGCATATAAAACACGTAATTTTTTCATGACATAAAATAAGAAAATCATGCTAATCATAACAGTGCATTCACATGAATATCCACTACAATCTCTAACTAAAATTTGCATGAAAACAATTACATATTACATGGATTTTTCAAAAATTACTGAATTTATTTTTGAGAAAATCGATAGCATGCATACATGGTTCTTTCTTGTTTTTAATTCAATATTTCAGATACTTTTTGGGGTGAATCGATTTCTTCTAGGGGAAGCTGAAATCAACCCTTTTCTATTAAGCCTAATATAAATTTATTACATAAATTCACGTTTTATTCTTTTGTCCAAAGTTTGAATCGGGTTCTCAAACCCAAATTTAGAGAAATCGATTTTTAGAGGGGGTTTTCTTTCGAAGAATAAGAATAAGAAGAAAGTACCTCTCTCTTCTTCCTCTCCTCCTTCCTGCCTCTCACCGGCATAAAAAAAAAGGAAAAAATTTCGAACAAAAATGACTCGCACCTGCATCGCCTTGACGCTAGTGTGGCGGCCTATTAGCCAAGTCCCGTGATATAGGTTTGGGGTGTTAGGTTTAGATGCTAAATCTGTTTGTCACTTCCTGAAAGGGAAGGAGGTGAATGGTAAAAACAGTGTATCCAAAATTTTCTCTAGACAAATTCCATATAGGTACCTAAAAATGGATTAATTCATTATCTGATCTGTTCTATGTCTACTATATCGATATTATATAAATGATAGAGAGACAGAATAATCAGGAACATTAGGAAAACCCAGGTGACTTTTATCTTAGCACTTAGTTCGTTGATTCCGTTATTCAAAAGATGACAAACACAAGAGTACATCATGTACCACAATCGTAACCAATGTTATGAAAAGCGTTGAGGCGTAGCGAGGCGCTCCACCAAAATCTGAGGCGAGGCGTAAGCCTCGAGGCGCAAAGCGTAAGCCTCAAAAAAATTTTTTTTTATTAAAACTTAAAAAAAACTATAAAAATTATCTAAAATTATAAATAAATAAGAAATGCTTTATTGATGAAGTAACAACCAACAAAAAATAAAAAATCTCAAATTTGCAGATTTTCATATCAGGTGTATTTGCAGATTTTCATTAAAAACAAAAACACGTAGATACCGCGATTTCAACATATTATATCTTTTTCACTGTCAAACACGCGTATCAAAATTTTCCCCAATGCTGGAAATGCATATCAGGTGTATTTGCAGATTTCCAGCAAAAGCAAAAACACGCAGCTGCAGTGATCGTATCCATTAACATACAAAAAACTTAACCATCTAATGAAACATAAAACACAAACATTTTTTAATGTAACACCATGTTTCTGTACATAAAAGAAAATGCAGGACCCCTAGCAGATACACGACGGAATGTATTTGGCACAGAATCATCCTGACAAAAATAAATAAAATCACGCCTCATAGCAAAGTGCACTAATCTTTTGTTTTTCTTTTATTTTCAGATGCATATTGAGAATGCCGATCACATTCAGAGGTGTATTGAAAACGCAGAACACCTTTGGATGTGTATTGAAAACGCAAAGCATACTCGGAAGCATCTTGAAAACGCAGAGCACATTCAGAGGTGTATTGAAAACGCAGAACACATTAACTGAAAACAAAAAGAATAAATTAGAATAGTTGAATGCATTTTCTGTGCATGAACTACGGCAAAAAGAGAGACAAAATCTATGCATTTTTTTGTATCACGCGAGAGACGAGAGAAGAGACAAGAAGAAGAAGAGGAGAACGAGAGAGCAAAAAAAAATCCATACCTGTTTCAGGGCTCCACCATGCGAGAGAGAATGTTGTGAGCCTGTGAGAGCCGTGAGGGAGAGAAGGTTGTGAGAAAAAAACAGAGATAGGGGTGAAAAAAAAAATAAAAACACATAAAGGGGTCGTAGGGCTTTCTTTAAGCCCTAATTTTTTGGTCGAATGAGGGTTTTGACCCTCATTTGACCAAATAAATCGAGGTGTGTACGCCTCAGTCCGAGGCGCGCCTCGCCTCAAGGCGTGCGCCTCAAGGCCTATGAGGCGCACACCTCAAGGGTATTGCGTTTCAAGCCTGCACCTCAAGGCACAAAGGCCCTCGCCTTGAGGCGAGGCGCGCTTTTTGCGCCTTGAGGCCCGTTTTTAATAACACTGATCGTAACAAACATGCATGCTAGCATACACACACACACACATATGCTTACCACATACACAGCAACAATTCAAGTATCTTACCCACTGCACCTGTACCTCTGCACCTATGTCCTTGTGATGTAGGTGGAGACAAAGGTAAAGAGTGTGCACTGTGCAAGCTATGTCATGGCAAAGGAAGGTGACATTGACATTTCAAAATTCATTGGTGATGAGAAATACCATCATTGATCTAAAAATTCTGGGTAAAAAACCAGGGGATAGCTGGTTCATCTTTCATCCAAAGAGCTACTGACTTTGGGTTTAACAATGTATGTCACTTTCTTAGGTTTATCTGGGCAAGTGAAAATGGACCGAGAAGTAGTGTTATTTTTTTATTGATCTGGTAAGATACAAGATTTTGAATAAGAAAACAGTCACTTGAAGTGTCATTTGTTTGTGTGCAAAAGTTGTAAAGCAAAAGTTTAAAAACGGCTATAAATAATTTGTTCAAAAAGCATACACTGAAGAATAATGAATGGGACCACAGAATTCATCTTAGCCATGAATAATGAAGAGAAATACAGTGAAAATGGATTGGAATGTGGTCTATTTCTGTTTCACAACTTGCAGGTACATGAAAATGCTAAGACAACCATAATCTGATATTTTACTGGTTGCATGTGTTGTTGGTGTTTAACTTACAGCAGTTAACGATGCAGCCATAAGGCGCGTGCATACAAGAATGGAGGTTGTGCTGTCATGACTTCTTCAGTAAAAATAGCCTTATTTTGTTAGCTTCATTCCTCAAGTGTAAGGTGTTAACTTGGTTTTCTGTGACTCATAGTAAGATTTTGGCTTTTCTGAATTGCCTAAAGAAAGAAAGGGCAGAATGGTTGGAACTTCCAATGTACACATGATACAAGTCTGTGCATACGGGTTGTTCATTGACAAAATAAAACCAAAGGAATGTTAAACGATTGAATGTCACAAAATGGCCATCTGGAAAGGATAATAAAAATAAAATCAGAGCTGATGTTAATTGTTAACATTTTGTGATACATGGCTAAATATTTTCCAACTTGCAAATACAAGGACTTAAAAAAACATGGTGTGCAAGGATGAGAACATCATAGCTGTGCTACGTAGATGGTGCAAAAGTACAGAAGATGATGCAAAAATGCTTGGTACAGGAGAAGAATTCCTTAAAACTAGGATATAAGGACATGTCCATATGCCTATTGTGTGTTCACAAAATTTGAAGAATAAGAACATAAAATTGCCATTGTAAAAAAATGATTGTTGATCTGCAAGCAGCAGTTCAATGGATTATGGTACATGGGTCAAGAATTAGTTCAAGGAATGAAATATCTATTGAGTTTGGATGGGATTTAGTTGCTTGTTGTTGACCATGTTCAGCACAATCAACATGGGACATGAGCAAATAAGAACATCCCTGGGACATAGAATTAGCATGTGGATGATGTAATTGCTGTTGCTATGAAATTTATTCTTGATTGTGCAGCCTTAAACTGATTGAATGAGCTATAGCTAAACTGACGGAGATTGGAGCAGGATTTGGATAGAAGATATGATCCAGTTTATTGCTCTTAGCATTCTGCTTTCTGTGCTGTTGATCTTTACAAGAAATGATCCATATTGCTTCTAATTAGCTTTTGTTTCTATTGTTCTGTAGAAGAATTTGGTGATAGAAAGATGTGCTGTTCTGTCTAGACAAGCCAATACAAATGCGAAGAATTTTTTTATGAACTTTTTAATCTGTTAACTTTTTTCTATGGGAGAAGCATCATCTTAGTCCCTCTATGGTGTTTTGGTTCCTTTTATTTATTGTCGTTGAACTTTTAGTAGAATTATATGTTGAGTTGTGTTGGATATTTCAAAGTATGTATGATGAACAATGAGTTTGATATGTAAAATGATGGCATAATGTAGGACGCAAAGGTGTCAAAGGTGCTCAACCTGGTCCAGTCTTAAGTTGGGCACAACGAGTGAAAATTGCTGTAGGTGCTGCAAAAGGACTTGAATATTTACATGAAAAAGCGCAGCCTCATATTATTCATCGCGACATAAAGTCCAGCAATGTTCTGTTATTTGATGATGATACAGCTAAGATAGCTGACTTTGACCTATCAAACCAAGCACCTGATAATGCAGCAAGGCTTCATTCAACTCGTGTGTTAGGGACTTTTGGATATCATGCTCCTGAGTAAGTTCTTCCCTGAGTTGGCTTTCTAAATATGATCTGAAGCAGTAAAGTCTTGTCAATATTTGAATTGAAATGTCCAGCATGTTTGTATCTGGAGCTATGTCACATGGGTGCTTGTGCGGCAGGGGCAAAAATGTAATATATATATATATATATATATATATATATATATATATATAGAGAGAGAGAGAGAGAGAGAGAGAGAGAGAGAGAGGGTCCGGGGTTTCCCCCCGGCGCGGGTCCCGCTGCGCGGTCAGGGGGCGGGGGTCCAGGGGGCCCGCCCCTGGCGGGGGTATAGGGGGGCAGCGCCGCCACCCCCCCCCCCCCCCTCCCCAAGATTTTTTTAAAAAAATTCCACAGCCCATTTCATAGGGCAAATTTTAAAAAAAAAATCCAAAAAATGGACCGAAATGTCCCTGGGTGCGGTCAACGCACCCAGGGTCGGGTTGGCCGCACCCGCGTCGAGTCGCGTCGACGCGGGTGCGGCACCCTGCTAGCCGAATCCCTGTGACATAGATCTGGAGTTTACTTGTGTTGGGTGTATGATAGACAAGTAATGCACTTTATCAGATAAATAGCTGACAGCTTCACTCTCTGTTCTTTCTTCATGGTGATGTCTCGTTACTGTTTTATTTTTTAAAGAAAGTTTTGAATTTCCCTTCAAAAATAGCTGACAGCTACAAATTTGCATAATAAACTGATTCGTGGTGTTCGTTATGCCTCCATCTATGTTTTCTCTTATACAGCTTTAACAGTGCTTTTTCCTGAACTGCTTCGACATTTGGCTACTTTAAGCTCCTCTTACCACATGAAACTTATCATGTGCTTTTGGTTTTTCTCAATTGTGTTATCCATGAAAATACTGTCCACACTGATGACTTGATTATGTTTGTGTATTGTTGGACGTGTCAGGAGAAATTGCTTTTTCTTACAAACATGATCCCTATATCATGTTACATTTGAAGCAATTTGATCAATATGATTCCAGAAATAGGCGGTGTAAACAGTTGGTTTGCGTATTACTTGGCTTGGCCTACGAAATTGGCTAGAGCCTAAATATTTATTAAAATGGCCTCTGCCAGGACAAGATACAAGAAGACTCAGAATTTTGTCAGAAGAGGGAAACGTTCAATGCAGCCACAAGGCTTTTGCAAAACAATTTGGTCTCTTTGAGGCTTTCGGCTGCTTGGAGCCCCTGTATAATGCTGACATAGATAACCATAGGTTAATATTTGGTGTTATTGAAGGCACCCATTATATGGAATTATTGAGCTGGAAATCATAGGTTCAAGCTTTATCAACTCAATCCACATATATGTGTTCCGGAAGATTTGTTTGCTAAGGATCAAACCTTGGATCGTGTTATTTCAATCAAAAATATGTTTTTTTTGAGGCATGAAATTTTAGCGCATTGTGGACCATTAATTTTTAAAGCCCTTAAAAAAACTGCTTATGTGTCACAATCATATTATTCAAAGCTCATTTCCCATTAAACAAACATTGTAGATCACATCCATAAGTTTTAATTTACAAAAAAATCTAAAACCTATAATTTTCAGCTCAATGGTTCCATATAATTTGGTGCCTTCAATAGCACCAAATATTAACCCGATAATCATAGGGCCCTTAAAACCAATTCTTCTGTTAGATTAAGGGGTATAATGGTTTCATGATATTTGTACAATTTTCAAAGCAAGACAATGAGATGGTTCAAATGAGTTTCAAAAAAATCGACAAATAATATGTATGGATTTAAATATTCGGTTTCAAGTATATGAAACGAGGTCCACAAGACAAACATGTATGCCATTCTTCCTTGACAATCAAGTCAATGCATAAGAAATACTGGACCTGGATCCAAGACTCTGTAATTTCAACCCATGGTATATTGCATTGATCCATATTAGGGTTTCTCTGAAAAATTAATTTTTATAAACACAAGTTTTTGTGTTCTAAATGTTTTTCCTCCAAGATAACAGACTTTTATGCTATTTTGAAAAGGATGGAGTTTATGTTTTTTTTATGTTAAGATGAAGAAGCAAGAAAAGAGAAGAGAACAAGAAAATTTATTACTCAGCAAAATGAACAAAAAATACATCAGGAGACGTCTCTCTTGGTTACACTACAAGACAAAATTAGTTGGCTATCTAACTTCCTACCAAAATATAAAAAATGCCACTCATAAATAATCCTATATACAAGCATTAGTGAGGGTGAGCCTTTGAAGACTTTTGTGGTTTTGATCTGCTTCCTGCTGGTTACTGTGCTTTTATCAAAATTACAGTGCATGTGACTTTGTCTTATTAGTTTATTCTACCAACCATCCAATGATATCACGGTTTCACAATGCCAAGTGACCTTGATTCTTGTTTGACTTATCTTTTGAAGTTAAGCTTGCTTGAGTCAACTGTGAACTCAACTCCTGATTGGGTTGACACGCCAGTGGGTTAGTTTTACTTGGACCTAACAATGTGCATGATTTCATTACTTTTTTCCCCCATTTTATAGTGATATTGGTTAGTAATTTTTTTTTCTCCATCAGACAATCATCTCTTGATAGATTGGTTGAGGGCAACATATTAGCTACCATGAACATGTTCGTTGTTTCTTGGCCATGTCATGACTCATAACTTGAGTTTTGTGTATTATTGCAGATATGCTATGACTGGGCAGCTGAGTTCAAAAAGTGATGTTTATAGCTTTGGGGTTGTCCTCCTCGAGCTCTTAACAGGCCGCAAACCCGTTGATCACACACTTCCAAGGGGACAACAGAGTCTTGTGACATGGGTAATGATCTCTCATCTTAACCATGCTTAGAAATCCTTCAGTTGCTTGCTCGTGTTTTATGTGCTTGTCAGAGAGTGTGCTGACTGCTATACACTTGTTATGATCTTTTTCAGGCAACACCTAGACTTAGTGAAGACAAGGTCAGACAATGTGTGGACTCTAGGCTGGGAGGGGACTACCCTCCTAAAGCAGTAGCAAAGGTTTTTTGCCTTTTCCTTCATTTCTTACAGGTCATTGCATATGTTATTATAGGTGAACGCAACATTTTCAGTATCCCATCTGCCTTTCTGCCCAAATCCCTTCACCATTATTCCTAGTTTAACGCATAAAACTGAGTTGAGATTCAGTAGCATTCAAACCAGGTCCTTCATGATGTGTGATGCCTGCACGACTCCCATGCGGACTTTGTGCTGGTTTGGATCCCACGGGATCTTTTATATCGATCTGCTCTTTTTAGTACTTGGAATCAGCCCTCCAGGTTGATAGTTTCTGTAATTTGTTGTGCATGCAGATGGCTGCAGTAGCTGCTCTGTGCGTACAGTATGAGGCAGACTTTCGGCCAAACATGAGCATTGTAGTAAAGGCTCTTCAACCTCTACTAAATGCTCGACCAGGGCCATCCGGTGAAGCTACGAACTTGTGAATTTTTCTTCCTGCTTCCTGATTTCTGATCCTGTTCAGGCAATGTTATCATTGGGATTGTTGATGATTTGGGTGATTTGTAGATTGGTGTATCATTCTGCGGACTCCTGTTGGAAAAAAAATGAAAGGACCTTTATGAATCTAAAATTTTGTCATCCTCCCGAGGACAACGAACATCTCTTTCTCTCTCTCTCGGGTGAGGGTAAACACGTTTGACAGAAACCAACAGAATTCAACTACAGAAGTAGAACCAGATCAACTGATTGCTCTCCGTTGAGCACTCTCCTTAACGAGGCCATTACATCCTCTATTACCCACTTTCAAGCTGAATCCAAAATGTTCAGATCCCATCTTAGGGCTCTGTTTGGTGGGTGAGCTCTGGAGAGGATAAAGGTGATGTTGAGTTTTGGTGAAAATCTTTTGAGGTGCTGTTTGGAAAAAGGCGGCTATTGTGGATCGAACTTTAGGATTTATTTCTTGTTTAAGGGTATCCGCAAATCTGTTAACGTCTCATGAGATTCAGACTCATTCAAATAATGCAAATTAGAGAATATAGCATGGCTAACCAAACTTCAGAAAAATGAGTGGTGAGAAACGGGCTCTTATTAGTTTTTTTTTTTTGAAATGCATGCTGGGGTTAGGCCGACCTCTACCAGTTAAATAACTATACCATTGGGTTTTGAACCTGCAACGTGCCAACACAAGGTAACGTGCACTAGCTGTTCCTACCAGACAAGCTGAGCCCGGAGTCCCTGTTGGTGGGTTCTCTTTAATCTTTGCAAATGAAAGTCGGTTTTTCATTCAAGTGAGAATCAAAATCCTTGAACATGGTTGGGTTTCTAATTCCATTTTAGTAGTACATCATCAATGGACAAGACTGTTAGCTATTTATTGGAGATGCAAGAATAATGGATTTTTTTCTACGGACTCTAATACTAAGATTAATAAAAAATAACCTATCCTATAATAACCCAAAAACTTTTTATCGCACTATGATTAATAAAGAATAAGCATTCCATGATAAAAATGGAGTAAAGATAACTATGCATTTTTATCTGCATGAGGTGTAAGACACCATAAGGTTATAGGATGAAAATCTATGGAATGATTCATCAATTTGTAGTAGATCTATAGCTCATAGGAGGGGTTGTGGGCCCTCTTGTGATGATTTGGGTGATTTGTAGATTGGTGTATGATTCATCAATCTGTAGTAGATCTATAGCGCTAATTGTCTGAAACCATTTGAAAAAGGGGCGAGGCCTGAGCCCTGGGTGGTTACGATAATGTTGAGATTGGCACAGCGGAAGTCAAACAGGATGTAAAACTATATTGATTAACTAATATTTTATTTAATAAATCAAAATTACTATGTTAATTTTAATATAATAGGACGTTCTAGATTTGCTTAAAAAGTTTGAATACCAAATCATTAGTTTCCATGTTCAACTAGATCACTAAAACATAATTTTGAAAATCTGAATGCCCTTTCTTTAGCTTTACTCCTAGCATAGATCCTACCTAATAGGAAATGAGCGCGCCCTCTAGTTTTGCAGGCATGGCTATTCAGAAAGAACCGCAGCAATTCCCCAATCCTAACTAAGTAGTTCCTTCTAAATGCAATGAAATTAGGAAACTTAAAGAAGCAAGTTTGACTGCAATACTACTTCAAAAACCCTTGCCTTAAAGGACCAAGAAACAATAATAGAATTAATGAAAATGATTGTAAAAGCACCACGATTTTCATGTCAAAGAATAATGAGTTTTCCTTTAGGTGAATAGAAAATATTAATGTTAAGAATAATACACAAATAAATACATTGATAACACTAGTGAACATGGGATCACCAATTTACAATGATAAAGTGATATTAATTCTCAAAATATATGTAAAATAAATTTATTGACTTATGTTTTATGAAATGGGCAAAATAATATTATTAAAATCTACAGAAATATTCTGTTAAGAACCTGACAGTTCGACTAAGATATAAAGAGAATTAGATTCTGATCACAAAAGACAGTATAGATACAATTTTATGAATCCAACGAATCATAAAATATGAAAAACAGATATCGGAACAATAAGATATACAATTAGAAAGATGACTGCCAGAAATAAACTGAATAATATATAGTTTGAAACTAACAAAAAAATTCCCAAGCTATTTCGGTCATGAAATATCGTTTTTTTGAGAGAAAAAGCAAATATATTTATTTATATATACGTTTTCTTAGTACAGAAATTGATTCGTTACATGCTTTGTTATGAATGACAGGTTGTAATCCTGGACCAATAAAACATAACATAAAACCCGAGCCCACTTAGATTACAAATCCACAACCAAAATGTTTTTTTCCGTTACCTCCTGATTTCAGCTTAGTCGTCTCTCTAACTCCATTTTAATCCTGATCTGGACCAACTTTAAATTTGGGGGAGCCGCATCCAATATTATCTCATCCCGATGCATCCAGATATGTCTCCATGTGATCAATACCCAGCACCTCCACACACAATCCCCCTTACCACCTACTCAGTGCTGTCGAGTATATGAATAAATCACGTGGATGGCAATACTAATTCAATTGATCATGATTCCATTCCACACCTTGAACCATTTACATTCAACAAGTAGTGCTTTGTGATTTCTATGGCTCTTTTACACAGCCAACACTTGCTTTTGCTTTCGAGGCGAAAACATATATTGTAATGCCCTCAAAATTTTAACCTTAATTATTGTTTAAATATTGAAATTTAGAGACGATTTTTTTTTTATAAGTATAAATAAACCAGCTCTTATATTGCGAAAGCGATTTTAAAAAACGGTTAAAACTTTGGGTGGTGTTACACTAAAGATAATAATCAAATCAAAATGTATGAGATATACATATGTTAAACCACGTACAATATAAGACTGAAATATGAAGAATTTTAATTTTATTTCAAATCAGAGTATAAAAATAATAGTTCAGTCTTTACATGATCAAGTACTTAAAATAAAAAGATTATGTCTACCAAGATCGCAAGGTAAGAATGGACCTTCGAAAATACAGCTCGACCAATCCTTCGCTCAAACTACTCATCATACTTTATCTGCATTACCTGTTTCTCATAAAACAGAGTCAGACTCGCTAAAGTCTGGTAGAACAACCCAAACTCAAACTTAAAGAAAACATATCAAGCATCTAAAGGTAAAAATATGATATATTATTAATCAATCATCAAGTGACAGACAAGGAAACAACATCTCATAAGTCATCCATTTAAGCATTTAAATATAAGGCATTTAAAAACATTTTATCACTTAATATTTCATTCAACATGAACTCACATCATAAAGCATAATTCATATGCATTCAAGATATACAAATTATCGCTTGAATATATACATGCATCTAAGACATTCAGGTCATTGCAGCATTTTTATATGCATTCATAATTCTTATAAACAATAGGTCAAATTATATTTGAGCATCTAGTGTGAAACACATACACGTACTTTCTAAATAATTTCGTTAGATATTCATGATACACATCAATCATGATATATAGGTGTGATATATTCACTCAGACAATCATAATGCAATCATTTGCAATAAAACTATTTAGGCATGAAATATCATTTACCTAATAAGTCAACCTAGTCATTTGTAGGCATGGTATGTCATTTACCTATATGCTAACATAAGCGTCGCAATCATAACCTCATATCAAGATCTAAAATCAATAAGGATCTGATTCTTACATTTGAGTTTAAAATATAATCATGCTACAACAGAAAACCTAAATTTATAGAATCATAATTGGCAATCTCAACCAACTCAGAGAATCATCATAATTCATCATAATATTTCATTTAATCATATAAATATTCACAAGATCCACACTGGATCATCTGGTCTGGGAAATGTACAACCTCACAAGGAGTTACCGTCATAGACGAATAGTCTGTCTGGTCTTGAATAATGCACTTCCTCACAAGAATATATTATTTTCGTGGGCTACCTGCTCTTGGATAATGCACTTTCTCACAAAGACTTACTATTCTAGCCGGATTACCTGATCTGGTCATGCCTACCCTCACAAAGAATCATTTGGGAACAATTCCTCAATGGGTACCATATCCAATGAAAACTATTGTCATACATGCATCAATATAACTGATCACTCTAAGAGTCTATAGCCACCAACATGAGCACAAGTATGTATACAATCAAAATGCAACACATCACTCATCACTTCATATGGCATCTAAAATCATAAGATCATACATTTAATCAATAAGGTTACATGAACCATAGTTCACTATTGAACTTGAACATTTATCACATGCATTCATAATTTTATATTACGTGGCATTTAAATCATATCATACATGAGCATATTACCCTACACATCATATTATTGGTACAAGAAACATTGAATTTCGTAAATTAAACCTCAAAACATGTATAAATAAAATATGAGTTCTATGCATGCATACATGAATATGCACATTTCATAATACGAAGCAACTAAACCTCAACACATATAATTCCTACGTAGTTTGAGTTATGCACGCAGATTTCAAGTCATATATGCATTGTTTCACAATATGAATCAATATGCAAAGCAAGTATTTCATGCATAATGTGTCTTACACACACACACACACATATATATATATATAACATTTACATAAGCCATGATTCATTCATAAGAGCATGGAACATATCAGTCCATGCATAACGATATTTATATGATCCTATCATGAACATGATTCTATCGTTCATGCTTTTGTGCATGATTATACAATTATTATTTCACACTAACATTCAATATGGTCATATCAAATACATTAATTTATGCAACATTCATTCACACAAATGCATACTCAAACATGTACCTACAACAAACACTCTATATTCTGCTATCTAAAATAATGACGAGCATGATTTCTGAACTACGATAAGAAAATTACTTCTATTCGCATATATTCAAATCATGCTCAACATGATCTCTGAACTACAATCACAATAGTCCTAGATATCCACAACTAAGTGGTGTATGTGAGCAGTAAAGTATTGCATACAATAAAAATAAATTTATTGGGTGATGTATTTACACCATGTACTTACCACGAGCATTTACTCGATTTGCATTTCATATTGCATTGCGTTCCATGCACACTGGCTTATAGTCATTGTGATACTTAGCATAAGTATCACATTTTTCGTATATCATGAACTCAAATCAGTAAAACACATTGGGCAACTTATGCATACATAACAACCTTAGATATCCACAACTAAGTATGGTGTGTGCACATAACTTGTATTTGCAATTCATTTAAATATTTAGCGCAATAACATTATGCTTATATAATTAGTGCCTAAACATGCTCTCTACAAGTTCAGTTAAGGTATCTTACCTTAGTAATATGAAGAACAATGAATCAAAACTCAAAAGACCGAGGGGTTTTAAAGTTTGCAAAGACCGTACCCAAGCAATATAACGAACCCTTCGTGTGTAATCGCAAATGTCAAAAACTTTAAAAATACCAATTATACCAAGATTAGCCAAAAATGATAAATTACCCTATAAATCATTATCAAGAGCCACATAATACATAAATACATTAATAATTTATAAACTCCATCAAAAATATATTTAAATATAATATATATATATATATATATATATATATATATATATATATATATATATATATAAATAGTGATTTATAGCCCGAAATAGTTTTATGAATATAAATTATGCCCAGATTGGCCAGAAATGAACAAATGAACATGTAATATATCAATAAATAAAATTCAAAAGCTAGAAACACATTTCTAATTTGGAGATAAAAAATGACTTCTTTATTTATTAATAATCCTTAAAAATTGTGGGGTTTACATATATGCTGGAGGTTATCAATTCTTGTTTTGCCATGAAGCACCAATCACCCAAACTGCAAAGATTGTGGAGGCAAATCAGCTTCCCATAAGCTACATTCTAGAAGCCATGTGACTGATCACACACCTTGCATACTATAACGCGATGCCACCGTGAACACACCATACTTTTCATGCTCCCACCACAACCCATCTTCTCTATATGAGAGCTACACCGCTGCTAACAGATTCGTCAAACCTTGCAATTGCCGATTGGTGGTATTGCTGTGACCAGAGAACGACCTACATTAGGACTGCCCAAGAATTTAATGTTAGATATTTTATGTGGGCCTACATATGTAATTAGTCACTTATTATAAACTGTCTAAGGTGAACGCCCATTTAAAGTGATCTTATACAGTTGGGCCATATGACATCTTATAAAGTGTGGTTATAATAATGTGTAGATACTTTATGTGCCCAAATATATCAATTTCTAATTTTATGATGGGCTAAATTGAAAAGAAGACTATAGGGTGGTTACAATTAAGTTATAGTCCCCAAAACCATATATAATGGTTATTCTCTTTTTCCAACTCATCAAGAAAGAAATTGTTCCTCTCACATTAAATTTGGAGAAGAAGGAAATGCCACCTATAGAGGTTTTGGAAGATCTAACCCCATCAAGATCTACCGGTGCAATAATGGATTCGGGTATGCTTTCAAATTATGCTTTATTTATTTTTTATCTTTTTAATGATTTAGCATAAACAAATTTAGGGACGAATAAAGATGTTTTCCCTAAATCAAATTACAACAATTGGTATTAGAGCCTCTTATTCTTGTTGAATCGTTAAAATATTTGATTTTGCCATAATACATTTCTTTTGGGTTGCCGGAATCCCATCAGATTCGGTTTTTCCCCCTTGACTATTGGCATTAAGGGTTGTTTATAAAAAAAAATTTATTTTTATTACTGCCACAATAGGCAGCGTCGTTGGAGGGCTGTTGGGACCGACGACCAACCCCAAGGTTTCTGAGTTCGTCCTGGTTGTGACATCATCTTATGTTAACATGCCCATCGTATCGTCGATCAACTATCCCTCACCATGCCACCTGTTCTCTTGCTGATACAAAAAAACTTCGAGTATGGTTGCTGTAGAGATACCTTTGCAGCCCAAACATCTCTAAAACAAATAGACAACAAAATATTAAGATTTAGATTGTGAATAAAATTTGAAATCTTATGAGTCCAATTATATAAATCTCACCTCAATCTGATATCAAAACATTGAGATATGGCTTCTAGAAGACAATTGTGTTTCTTAATGCAAAACAACAATGTGCAAGTTATTTTTTGGTATCATGACCCTCTTTGCTTGATGTTATTGTCTGCTTTGTAATCAAACCTGAATAGAAGCACGAAAAATAAGAGAAAATGACCCACAAATATAGCAATTGATGAACAAGCTCGATCATGGTTCAATCAGACACGAGCTTTGGGTGTCCACCTAAAGTAGGGGGAGATCCTAGATCGATAAAGGAAAAACCTTTACCACCTCTAAAGCATCCTAATGTTTTTATCCCGTTTCACCTTAATCCCTCCTTAGGTAAGATCTAATTTGAGCAAAATAGTATATATATATATATATATATATATATATATATATATATTCCTCATCATAAGAGACCCTAAAATAGTCTAAAGAAATGAAAGAATTACTTGATCTCACATGTAATGGATCAAAATATAAAAGCATAGATAACTTTGGATTCAATTGGTCTAAAAATCATGTGCACCTGGATTTGTGTTTAGAAAAATAAAATTCTATGAAATCAAACAAATTTAGAAAACATTTGGCATAAAAAACTTAATGGCTAGATCCAAAGCTCTCATTCTAACCAGAACCATGAGTGGATGTTGATCTTGGATCACCTAGTACCATGTCATGCAATTAATTCAACCATGATTAGCATTGTAATGCCTTGAGATTTCTAACTTGGAAAATTTATGAAAAATTTAAAATTTTCTTTAGCGATGTAAAACAGAGTTATAGCGCAGCGAAAAAATCAATTTAGTTGGCCTAGGTTAGTAAATCTTTAGGAGGGTTACAAGAGAAAGGTGAACTTCGTAGGCCTAGATCCAACTCTCTCTCATAGGGTTTGGATCCCGATATAACAATGAGGATTCTATTCAGAATCCAACCCCTTAGTTTTTCAAACAAATCAGAGTAATTTAAATGCACAAAAATAATATAAATTAATTTAGGCAAAAACATGTATATCATTCCAAAATGAATAAGACAAGGTTTATAATCCAGAGTTTATGAATAATAACATGCTTATCAAAATATCCACAAAATGAAGCAAAAAATATCAAAATGAATTGAGCCTAGAAGTCTTGGTCTGTCGTCCCCACCTCGCATCTCAGCATGTGTTGGGAAGCTGTCACTGCTCACCTGCACCCTATAAAAAGGGTTAGACTAGTAAAATCCTGGTAGATATATACACCAAAGAACTACATAACATTCAGACATATATTCTCATCCAAATGATACATCACATCAGTTTAGGTATCTAATAACAAAACAATTATGGAACATTTCTAAGAGCAACATGCTAACATTCAGTATGACGTTAGTCATAAGACATCTTACTTGAAGCTCATAGTCTTGCATACAGCTTACTCAAAGTTCGTACGTGCTAAGAAACATTAATCAATATAAACTAACTCAATATGTTTTTAATACAAAGTTGTGTAATCAGTAAGGTCTTTGTTTCTCTTAGTTACAGTTCCTTGGGTACATGAAGACACATATGGTAGTAGGAGAGAACACTTTAGGTGTTTATTATTTTATGTATTTTAGATTTTTTGAAAGTCTACTTGCCCTTGAATTCCAAATCGGACGGTCTGTGGCCGAGAGATAGCTCCCGCAGAGGACCAATAAGAATTAGGATGCATCTTGAACTAACTGCAGTAGTTAGGCACTGTCACCTAGGACACATTGATAGCTCTGACCTCCTAACCCTCAAGTGCATGGAGACCAGTTGGGATATCGTGCTCTCATAAGTCATCAAGAAGATAAATGAACCTATCAGGAGCTATTTGAGGTTTGTACTGCCTATCCTCTCCAAGATAGTGCATGCTGACATAATGGTTATGAGGGTTGTCCATCTTATAACCATCTGTTTATTGCTCTGGTGCCTTAAACCATTCGAGCGACTGATTGGTGAAGGTGTCATTATTTATTTATTTAGGTATGCATGTTTAACATGTGTGTCTTTGCACTTAGAAAGGTCCTTCATAACCCTCAAACTCGTTGTAGAGCCATAAATAGTACATGCATGCCTTACATGTCTTACAATACCCAGACATATGCCACACCCTATAGTTGTCAGGACCTCATTCTGGTTCCTTCAACCACAGACTCCACATGAGCTATATCCAGTTTGTACATAGCCGAGTATGCATATAAATCCTTTACCCAGGGTCATATTATCATATACTTGCATGCAGGGTCAAGAGAGTTGTCTTTCATCGTAGGAGTCAACCTATCAAACTCCAGAGTTGATTCACGTAGTTCTGCTTCCTTCAAAAAAGATATTTTGTAAGTATTTAAGTCTTAGACTCAGTAAGAGTTGACCCCCCAGAAAGCTGGGGTTGACCCTTTATCAAGGGTCAAAAGTATGCTTAGCTTTTACAAACATCAATAGAACTTAGCAGGGTCCACTTTTTAAAACAAAAGTTCTTAAACAGAATCTTTGTCTATTTTATGAATAATTTAAGTATAAAAATACATGCATAAACATCACATAATTTGATGTAAATTCATATAAGAATACCTATTTTGAAGAGCGTGCAAATCCAAAGAGGCAAAAAAAAAACTAAAATATCGCCAGAGAAATTTTCCTCCAAATAAGACGAGAACCTCCAGTGATTCTCATGAGTGTGCGGCTGAATTGGGTGAACAACGATTTTGGGTGAAGGGGAAACCGGGTTAGCCTAGAGGGGAATTGGCTAGGGCAAAAGGGTGAACTGAGCTAGGACCAAGTGGACTAGGGCCATTTATAAGAACATGTTAACATTCAGTATGACCTCAGTCATAAGACATCTTACTTGAAGCTCATAGTCTTGCATACAACTTACTCAAAGCTCATACGTGCTAAGCAACATTAATCAGTTTAGACTAACTGAACATGTTTTCAATATAAAGTTGTGTGATCAGTAAGGTCTTTGCTTCTCTTAGTTACAGTTCCTTGGGTACATGAAGACACATGGTAGTAGGAGAGAACACTTTGGGTGTTTATTATTTTATGTATTTTAGATTTTTTAAATGTCTACTTGTCTCTGACTTCCAAATTGGATGGTATGTAGTCGAGAGATATCTCCCACAGAGGACCAATAAGAATTAGGATGCATCCTGAATTAACTGCAATAGTTAGACACTATCACCTAGGACATATTAATAGCTCCGACCTCCTAACCCTCGAGTGCATGGAGACCAGCTAGGACACCGTGCTCTCATAAGTCATCAAGAAGATAAATGAACCTATCAGGGGATATTCGAGGTTTGTATTGCCTCTCCTCGTCAAGATAGTGCATGCTGACATAATGGTTATGAGGGTTGTCTATCTCATAACCATTTGTTTATTGCTCTAGTGCCTTGAACCATTCGAGTGACTCATCGATGAAGGTATCATTATTTATTTATTTAAGTATGCATGTTTAACATGTGCATCTTTGCACTCAGAAAGGTCCTTCGTAGCCCCCCAACTCATTGCAGAACCATAAATAGTACATGCATGCTTTACATGTCTTACAATAACCAGACATATGCCACACCCTACAGTTGTCAGGACCTTAGTCTGGTTCCTTTAACCACCGACTCCACATGAGCTATATTATGTTTGTGCATAGCCTAGTATGCATATAAATCCTTTACCCGGGGTCATATCATCATATACTTGCATCCAGAGTCAAGAGAGTTGTCTTTCATCATAGGAGTCAACCTATCAAACTCTAGAGTTGACACATGTAGTTCTTGGGTTGACTCTTTCTTTAAAAAAGATATTTTGTAAGTCTTAGATTAAGTAAGATTTGACCCCCTAGGAAGCTAGGGTTGACCCCATATCAAGGGTCAAAAGTTCGCTTAGCTTTTACAAACATTAATAGAACTTAGCAGAGGTCCACTTTTTAAAACAGAAGTTCTTAAACTGAATCTTTGCCTATTTTATGAATAATTTAAGTATAAAAATACATGCATAAATATCACATAATTTGCTGTAAATTCATATAAGAATATCTACCTTGAAGAGCATGCTAATCCAAAAAGGCAAAAATTTCAAAATATCCCGAGGGAATTTTTCCTCCAAATAAGACGCGAACCTCCGACGATTCTCATGAGTGTGCGGCTGAACCGGTTGAACAACGATTTTGGGTGAAGGGGAAACCAGGTTAGCCTAGAGGGAAACCAGATCACTAGGTGAAATTGAGTCAGCCTAGAGGGAAACCGAGTCAATGTAAAGGAAACCGAGTCACTAGGGGGGCTAGGGCCAAAGGGTGAATCGAGCTAGGATCAAGTGGACTAGGGCCAAGAGAACCAGCTAGGATCAAGTGAGCTACGACCAAGGCAACCAGCTAGGACCAAGTGAGCTACGACCAAGTGGGTTACAGCCAAAGGAACAGGCTAGGGCCAAGGGAAATGTGTTAACCACCAAAGGGGTGGTGCAAGGAGGGGAGTGACTAAGAGATAAGAGGAGAGGATGGAAGAAGATGGCTAAAATGAACTTAAGGGGGAGGAGATGCCTTCTATTTATAAGGGAGTAGAGGCCCAAGTGCTTAGCCAAGTGTTTGCTTGGGACTTACATTTGACAAGCCTCATGCAAACCATGGGCTAAACCATGAGTTGAAAAGGGAGTGTGGTAGAGTGAGTCGGGATCTTGGATCAGATTCAGATGCAGATGCAGTCTAATTGGTCCACATCAAACTAGTGTGGTTAGGTTTTAAGGCTAGTTTCACTAACTATGCCTTAAACTAATTAGTAAAACTATGTCATATATATATATATATATATATATATATATATATATATATATATATATTTCAAAAAATTTAAGGTCTTTCAAAAAAAATTCAAAATAATTTTTAAAAATTGCCCAAAAATGGTTGACTGGGGCTTGGATGACTATGACCACTAGGTCATATCTGTCCCTGAATTTCTCTGAAATTATTGTTATACCCTTAAAACTTGTCCAGCATGTTCCAAATGCATTTCAACTTTGATTTTGACAAAATCAAGACCGTTCTTAAAATTTTGGTACGACGTGTTCGAAACTTATAAAATAGGCCTTCAAAATTATGATTTTGCTCTTGATGTTGGGCATGTTTTGAGCTCCCACGAACTCCGATTTCGATGTGAACGTCATCGTGCACTCAAATTACAAAAGATAGGTCATAAAAAATATCCATTCTATTTACAATTGATTAGAAATACTGAAAAATTATCGGTTATTACAGGCATAGAGCGAAGTTCACACTCAATCCATCCATTCAAGCTGTGCTAGAGATTTTAGAGTGTTTTAATTCACCAGCTAATCTCTTCAAGGTCACAATAATACCCAAGGTAATTGAAAGGTTAGTGATGGGTCTCAGTGCAGTGTTCTCACGTGCCATGGCTTTTTCAGGTTCAAGAGCGGATTTTCAGTAAACTAGCTGTGAGTAAAATATGTTAGTGGGCACCTCAAATCCACGAACTCTTACTGCTTAATATAATATACTACAGTTAAAAAAAAATGCAGTGCGTTAATGTTGAGGTTGAGGTTTTGTTACTAAGCATTTATATTGCCCTAGCATTCTGTCTTGGACACAAAAAACTGTACGTGCCGATCAATTGATGAGTTCATCCGAAATGTACACAAATTATTAAAAACACAATTTTATCTGCGGATCATAATTCATTCAATTTACATCATGCATTGATACTCATGAAATTTGCAAAATAAAAATGTATTCATTTAATTCATGAAAATACATCAAATCAAGGCCTGCAAGGTCATAAAAAATAACAGGTGCCATCAATTTGACTCAACAAGCTGAACTGGATCAGCCAATAATTTGGCCAAATACTTAGACATGATAGTTGAGGTCGTTGCCTACTTTCAGATCTTTTAAATGGGTGAAGGCAAAGTCCTAGGGCCCTAAGTCCCCAGGATTTCAGGGTCACCAGAAACTCTACTTAGATGTGGGAAACTCATTTCTTAGAAAACCATTTTCAGAACTTATGGGAATTTCTAAAAATGCATGAAAAATCAATTTCTCATTGAGTGAGAAACCCATTTTACTTCACATGGAAAACATGCCTACTTTATATGAGAAACTTATTTCCCTTATTTTGAAAACACATTTTCCGTATGTTTTTTGCATGTTTTCTTTAAATAAGATTTTTTTTCAATAAAAAGTTAAAGTATACGTGTCATTCAAAGTTTTAATTATTTATTCAAAAAACTAACTTTTGTATATATTTTTAATATTAAAAAGAATTGAAAATTTAATGCAACTGCATTATTTTTTCATATTTATCGATTTTATCTAAACATATGTTGCATTTAAGTACTTCATTTATGATGTTGAATATTATTAAAAGTAGGGAAATTTTCAAATAACCACCAAACTTTTTTGTCTAAGATTTTGCCTGAGTTAAGCAAATGACACCAAGTTAGTTAATTCCATAACTTTTATTAATTATCCATTACAAGGACCATTCTATACATACATCTTTTGCAAATTAAAGGTCTGGTTATTAGGAAACTTGCCCTGCCCTCATTAGCAATACTTCTCATCTTCCTAATCCATCATTTTCCTGGGAGACCTTGTCTTGTAGTGTAGGGCGCCCAATTTGGAGTAGAATTTGGAAATCATGAATCTATGGTTGTGCTTGATCAGTATACTGCAAGTGCCAACAAAGGGCCCTGACGCTTCTTCTACAAGTGCCAAACGTTTACGCTGGTTCAGTAGTGTTTCTCAATTGCATGTTCTAATATCAGAAAACTACATTGAGAGGGCAGCAACTGATTCTCTCCACCAATTGGATGAGACCCATGGTCCACCTCTCTATACTGGATAAGCCCACCATGCTGGCTCAAACAATTTTTAGTGGGACAGGCGAACTTTCCCTTGTCCCACAAAAAACTGGCTTCCATTTGATCAACGATGTTGACATAGACAAATTGTCCAGATCATAGCTGAACAAAAAGACCCAATGATCACATCCCCTTCACTGTAAACACATCCAACTACATCATGCCCAAGCAACTTGAGACTCAAGCTGAGCTCTATACAGTACAAAGATGGATCCACAAACCGGACCATACGAAGGTGATAGCCCTGTAGATTCGTTCCCATGGTTCAGTTTGTAAAATGGTAATATGCACTTGTCTTCATATTGGATTTGGAGGAAAATCAGAGGGACCAGCATGGAAATAGGCATTGCAAAAGGAGAAAACAAAAGGTATATTAGCCACGCAGTGACTACAGAGCGTCAATCCCTCTTTGGCCGAAACCCCTGAATCTGGTTACCCCTAGATAAATATCAAAAAACAAAAAAGTTGAGATTATGAGAAGAAAACACTATTACTTTGCACATTGCAGCAAGGACATTGAGCCTTAGTTACATAACATCATTTCTTTTTTTTTCAATGCTGATTATGTAAATGGAGCAGTTTATTTTGACCGTTGACAAACACACCAACTCAGATAAAGGAGCAAATTCATTTACTTTAGTTAACATAACAGGCCAATAATCAAGGTCTCCAAAGAAACTGAGAAATTCTGTACACGAAGTTCAAGGCAACTAGGGAAACAAGGGAAAAAAATCACCATCCACAATAGCTTCTTTGTTTTCACCATCCTTTACAACAAAAAATAATATAAGAATTTCCCCAGCTGTTGAGCTCAATATCGGGTCAGTAGTGCCTCTTGCAAATCCTCAGAAATAAGCCCATCACAACAAGGAAAAAAAAACAAAAAAAGAAAAAAGGTGAATTACAGGGTCCTTAACTGTTGACCAATTAATCACTTCAATGCTTTCATTCTTCTACTCTGTGATCGAGAATCTGCAGTCATTTCTATCAGTGCCAGAAGTGTCCCTCAGAACCTTCAATCTATATGCTTCCTGGTTGGCTTAGCCGCCTTCGATCCTGTAACCACAGAATTCACGTCAGATTTTCACCCTTTTTCATATTTGTCCTGGTACAGATACAGATTGAAAACTTGGCAAGCATACATATCGAATATGAAATGTGTTTTGAAAACTGAGCTTACCACCAATATCTAATAATGCAAATAAACTATAATCAAGGTCAACCTGGTTTTGATAAATGCAGAAACAGAAACAAGAAATCCCATTTGATGTAGATTGCAGAAGCTACATAACTACCCAGGTATGGTTACAGATATAAAACTATCGTAAGAATAATGAAATACTGGAAAATCCAAGATTCAGAAGAGGTTATGGGAAAAGCAATAGTCAGAGTAAATCCAACATGCATCAGCTAGAGCAGGTGTCAAAAGTTGGCTGCGCCAGCAATACAGTCCTTGACCTGCGCTGCGCCAAAGCACTTGGTGCATTTATCCTGCAACCCCTTCGCATGCAACTTGCTGAGAAATATGTCCATTTATAAGTATAAAAACAAATCTCTCTCTCTCTCTCTCTCTCTCTCAGGCTGGGAAATCAGGCGAGCAGCTTGTGGCTTGGCTTGGCTTGGTTCGGCTCGCCATGAGCTCGTTCATATTTGGTTACTGTAGCTAGTCAGCTGAGCCACGAGCAGCTCGTTAACCATAAACAAGTTGAGCATGAACAAAGGGTGCTTGTCAGTTTGGCTCATGTAAGCTCGGAAGAATATAACATATGGAATTTAAGTGCAATATTTATCACAAAAGGCAGTTTTATACAGCTGGTTAGAGTATATTGCATGTGAGAGGCAGGTCTGAAGTTCAAATCCCATCGTTGACAACTTTGAATTTTAAAGAATTTTTTTCTCTTACGTGAGCCAGCACGTGGCTCGGCTCAGGTTGTCTAATTACGAGCACGAGCTGAGACTGAGCTGAGTTAAATGGTAAACAAGCCGAGCCCGAGTTCGACACGTTTACCAGCTCTCTCTCTCTCTCTCTCTCTCTCTCTCGCAAACACACCATCCACATCATTAACCGTGCCCTGCCACTAATTGGAACTGCCATACGAGACACTGACAAGACAATTTTATTGACCAGTAGGACATGGGGTTACATTTCCATAATTATTTAAGTAGATACAAACTATATAAAATAGTACACAATAAAATACATATGCCTATCTAAGAGTAGAACATCCTAAAGCACAAGTACAAATTAGCAAATCAAAATTCCATGTCGTGTGCATGTTTGGACTAAAGTGTGTCACTCCACACCCAGTGTCCGGGTCCACATTGAGTCGTGTTTTGGTCAACATCATTCAACAAGGCTAAGTGATGTATCTGTGTGACAGCTGGAGGACCAGTCACTGGATAAATGTGTTAAACCCGCCAACGGTTGTCATAATCTCCAAAATATTTAGTGCCTTTTATCTTTTTCTCTGGTTGCCTATTTCAAGTCAAAATTCTTTCAGGTGCTTCTCAAATCATCTTTCTACATTGCTCATTAAAAGCTGTTACAATGTTACATCAATGTCCTGTATTGCTATTGACTTTGTCCATGTTATGACTATCGTTATCTACTAAACTTTGATCACATACTTTACATTGTCCTTAAGTCAGTTCGTCCCTAAGAAGCTTTGCTCCCTAATTGACATAACTTTTCATGTCTCCTTTAACCGAAGATTTATCTCACAAACTTGCCATCCGAATGCTATTTATACAATAACACTGCCTTCATGCATTGCACACTTGATTATTCCCTACCAACTTGCTGATTGATCCACCATTCTACCTACAGATTCTTTTCTTCTGTTTAACAGGCATATGTATGATGAGTTGATGATACTTCCCCTAAGCGAACATCACTGCTCTTGATCAGCACATGCCATCCATGCCATATTTGTAGCATCTGATATTGTTCGTCTTCACTCTTTACCCTCTTCCATGAAGGCATTCTTCTGATAATTTCTGCAAGGCACCAACTTGACATGATACCAGCCATGTCTTGAATTGGTCCCTCCTGATCCATCCCTAAACTCCCAAGAAGAACAGAATTTTATGGCCCTTATTTCACGAAAGTCAACAGTTTGACTTTAATGTATAAACATTATCAAACCAAAGTCAAGTGGCCATTTAATGTAATGAATACAAGCACAGGACCCATAAACAGCCAATGACAAGATTTGTATACTATAAGGCGCCTTATGAGATATGCCTAACTCATACCAATTCTTAGCAACAAGGATGGATGTTGCCACTTTTAAGAGCTTACTGCCTAATCTGATTATAGTATTGTTCATTTCATGATCATTTCCTTAACATTTTTACACTAAGTGTTTCACTCTTCTTGTGGCTGAAATAGCATAAATAATCAGACCCAACAAAGGAAGGCCAGTACACTCCATAATTCTTGATAGCACCTATCAATTCTCTAGTTCCAATTAGAAAAGAATGATCAAAATACTTAATAGAACACCAAGAATTTAGTCTTCAAGACTAAATTAACCACAGTTTATAGCAAGAAGCTTCAGAAGGGGAAGAAGAATTATAGAATTATAGAAATACTCCAATGACTTTGTGGATCCATTAGTCCAACCTTGCCAAAACCCAAAACCAACCACTGTCAGAATATTGTTGTAATCAATGTGCAAGATACATGCATGCACACACACCTCATCTTGAAGAGATACATCTAAGAACAGCACTTACTAGTAATGCAGAAAATCACTAATCCTTTCTTGTTCTTTAGTTTCTTTTGCTAGAGGATTGAGGGTTAGGCAAGACACTAACTAAGGATAGCCTGTGACTTGTGGGTGACTAGGTGCCTAGAGATCATGACATGCAGAGATAGAATCAGTTGATATATAGAGACTTTGGCACAATGGACATGCCTGGGTCAGGGTAGCAGCTCAAAAAAAAAGGAACCCATGTAAGTACGTGTAATTATTGCAGATTATGAATAGAGAACTACTATAACTATTTTGATATGTATTTGTTAGTTGCTAAATAGAAGAAAAGAGAAAATCAGATAACCACCTGTAGATTCATGAGAAATAATCATGATGATCAGGATAATTGTGAAAATTATAATAATAACAAATAATAATACAGAACAACCATGAAGAAAATTCATGTGGACTATTTGATGTTCGTGTATCCATGGTGCATTTGTCACACTACTTCCACTAAAACAATTTAGGCATTCATTTTAAATGGTAAGGCAACATCAGATTATCATTCATGGTTCCTCCTATTTATTAAGTTCCACATGATGAGAATGGGTATGGCACAAACCTGACGCAGGGGGAACTCCTCTGCTTCAAGCATGCGGACTACTTGGCCCATCTTTGGTCTCTTGTCAGAATCAGGATCAACACACCGCAATGCAATCAAAAGAGCCTGCTTAAGGGCTAGTGTTGGTGGCCTGGTCTCTATGTTTGGGTCCACCACTTCTTCGAAGCGCCTACTCCCCACCATCACTTTAAGCCAATCCACAAGATTAACCTACGAGAACACACTCCACATATGATACTATCCAATGAAAGGAAAAGAATCACGCAGGTTTCTTATTTTTGTACATGCATCCGAGGTGTAAAAGATACTCTAGAAGACAAAATAGCAGTAGTGTTATTCAGATACACAAAACAGTAATTAGAAAGGTATTCACTAGTGATTCCCCAAAATTGTCAGTCTGATACAAGGTAATTGATAAAGACAGTACTAACAACTAAAACTGTGAACTCATGAAATATGTGTTAATTTCATCAGACAATCTTGACCTCTAATAAGACTTCAAAACATGAGGTGAATGAGCCATTAAATGTGTTCAAACCCATAATTAAAGTCAATCCAGTTGGCCATTCAAGGAAAAACTTACAATTGGTTCAAAATTAGCTGTCACAAATGATGATGAATTTTCAGTAAATCCCAGAAAATATCTGGTTCCATATATTTCCCTTAGCTGAAAAGTTAAAATGCAACTTATCAATACCTCATTTGCAGGACGGCCATAGTCAACAGGATCTCTACCCGTGATGGCCTCTAGCAACACCACACCAAAGCTATAAATGTCACTTTTCTCATTCAGGAGTCCTGTATTTGCATACTCTGGAGCCACGTATCTGGAGGAAAAAGCAGAAGAAAACATAGTAACAGAAATAACAGCTATAAAGTAGTGAATACTAAAAGCAAAACTAATCATGAGAAAAAGGGTTATGGGAGTCTACCCGAATGTCCCCATCACTCGAGTTGTGATATGGCTCTTCCCAGCACCTAGAAGCTTTGCAAGTCCAAAATCAGATACCTTTGCATTGAATTCTTCATCAATTAAGATGTTGCTAGATTTAATATCTCGGTGCACAACCTTTGGCTCAATAGCCTCATGCAAGTATGCAAGCCTGCAAAAATAGCAAAAAGGAAATGAAGAGACACCTTTAAACATCAGTAATGCAAAAGTTGAATAGAAATATAGCTGACAGATTGCAAACTCTATTGCCCAATTAAAACAACACACACACACACACACACACACACACACACACACACACACACACACATATAACTTCCAAGTTAACTTTGACAATCAGAAACCATATCTCAATTGCAAAATATGGTTTTTGCTTCTTCTTTTTTCAGGAAAGAACATCCTTAACCATGTTCCATTGAATGAATAATCAGTTTCAAGCACTATTTCTGAATGGACTTACGCTTTAGCAGTACCAAGTATGACCTTCATACGGGCCTCCCAAGTAAGAAAGCCTCTCTGGCGCATAGCTCCATGCAGCCACTGCTCTAGGTTTCCATTGTTGACATATTCATATACCAGCATCCTGAGAAAACCGTATGGATATAAATGAAAAGTCAAATTGGAATCTTGAAATGGACATGCAATTGAGTAAGAGTGCTACTCCTGGTGAAGTGATTCGTCTGATATATGTTGCAAATCAGAAATTGGCAACTTGGGATAAGAAAATGTGATGGAACTTGGAAACAATTCCATTGTGGAAAGGGAGAAGGAGAGTGAGACGTCTTATTTTTAAGATCAAGTACCTGTGAATTCCTTCTACACAGTATCCAAGAAGCCGGACTAGATTTTTGTGTCTCACATGACCAATCGCTTCCACTTCCACTCTGAATTCCTTTTCTGCTTGACCTCTACAAAAAGGTCAACATGAAACTTTGAAAAGAGAAACAAAAGTGAAATTGAGGGCCAATTATAGATCTTGAGCAATGATTATAGGGAATACATAATTGTGTTTATTTAGGTAAATAAAGGCTTTTTCAACAGACCATCAGGAAGCCATTAATTCGGTGAATCAAAGCTAAGGAAAAGAAAATCTTGCAACAAAGAGATAATATTGACTTACAAGTTGTTCAGGAGTTTCTTTACAGCAACTGGAGTTCCATTGATCAGCTGAGCACTGTAGACAACACCATAGCCACCCTCTCCGAGCACATTATCTTTAGAAAAGCGATTCGTTGCAAGTTCTAAGTCTCTCAAAGTAAACCAATGGCCCCAACCCAGATGGGAGAATTCTGGCAGCCCATTTAAAGGTGATGGAGCAGTGATAGGGTACGACGAAGCACCTCTGTAAATAGTAGCGGTCCCCAAGCTCCCCTCATCACCAGACTGTGATGCACAATCTTTGTCTATGTGATGAAATGAGCCTGATTGGCTGCTACCATCCTCATTTTTCAGTTTACTAACGCCAACATGGACCATGACCTTATCAGATTCCTTGTCAATGGATTTGTCATGGATGGTTAGAAGAATCCCATCGCGAGGAGTAAAATCATGAGCAGCTACTTGCTCCACTCTCACCTCCTTGATTTCTTTCGAGACCGTAGGTATCTGGCTTTGCGGGAATTTATCCACCGGCCTCCTCGACTTCCTCCGAGAAGTAAGCCAGATAGACAGGACAACAAGGATCAACACAATGAAGACCCCAACAGCAACGCCAATTAGAACCCAAACTTTAAGGCCTAGAACACGCGTCTTTTGAGACAGTTGATCATTGAGTGTTCCGCCAGACGACATTTTCCTAGTCGCCAAGGTACCAAACAATGTTATTCAAGAATCCCAAGATCATTTATCAATAGTAAATAACATGACAATACAATAGATACGTAATTACTAATGCCAGAAAACTGAACCACCAAAAGAGGTACATAAACAGACCACAAGGCAAGCCATCTACAATGATGATAAATGTTAAAGAACATCAAAAGATTTGCAGTCAAATATGCACCAGCTTGATAAATAGATCTCTGGTGCCACAGGTAGAGCATAAACCCATACTGAAACTGCAGAGACATATTGTTATCGAGGAAATAACAATTATCGTTTGGAGACAAAGCAGGCACATTGAACTCCATTCCACCTATTTTCCTCCTTTTAACATTTTCAAAGAAGATGGAATCCGTTTTCTTCTTTTTTCTTTTCCCCTTCAGGCTACAAGGTTTGTGGATCCCCTCAAATTGATCGATTTATATGGCCTATCATGACCCATTTCAACAAATCAAACTTTCTACTGGACCCCAAATTTCTCCAGCACAGGAACACCCATCATTGAAAAACAAGCTAAAGAGTAGGAAGACAACCAATATCATATGTAAGAGAATGTCACAGAGAATAAAATTAGGAACAAATCAATATCACAATCAGTAGACAATTTACAGAATCACACTCTTTATACCAAAAGGATAATGGAAGAATGTGAAGAAAAGAAAATAGAAGATGTCAAATTCTTCATTCTTTTTTCCTCCAGCATTACCTGGTTTGCTTGATCTCCCACCAAAATGCTCGACTGAAAACCAAACACTTGGAGACAAAAGCTTGGATCAGGATTCCCACTCAGAAAACAACCCCGGAACAGGCTGAAATAAAACCAACACAGCAACTCCAAAGCAACCCCATTGCCAAGAAACCCCTCAGGGGGTGGGTGGTAGTTCAGGTGGAGCTTTTGCAAAAACCTCAATGTGGGCCAAGTGGGTGCCTGAATCTATGCTGTGGTGCTGGACCCTTGTTCCCCACAAAAGCCCAAATACTGATCCCAAATCCAGCACTGCACCAACAATCCTTGTGACTTGCAGGTATAGATAAAGGGTCATGGAGGGTTGGAAAGACTTGGGGGGAAGAAAAAAAAAAGGGAGGGGGGGGGGGGAATGTATGGAGTTATCAGTGGTAGGCACAATGACCCCTCCCCGCCTTAGGATTGGAACAGTAAAACTGTAAAACACAAGCATGAAGGTGGAGTTATGGATGTCCCCAGAGAATAAATAAAAATATGGTTTTGATTAGTTCAAAAGATGGCTGATTAGCAGAAACCCAGAAACAATGGGTTGATTCACTGGGCAGTTTTTTGTTTTTTTGTTCCTTTTACTAGTTTTGTTGGGTCAATCAGACAGCAAAACTGCAAAAGAGCAAAATATGAATTAGTAAAAGGGAAAATGTGTTCGATTTAGTCAAACAGTCCTATGAGACAGACTGGATACCAAATCCATGATTTAATTAATCAAATTACTTACTGCCCTTGTTTTTTTTCTTTTTTACATGTCGCCTGTAGGCTTGTTTGTTATCCTTATTTATATATCACCCTTAGGGGGTGTCAACTGGTAGGGTTTGATTCGGATCCAGGAGAAACCAGACTTGGATCAGATTTTTGAGTATCGGGTCTGATCAGGTTCACTATAAGAAAAATCATACCCATATGAACTACACGAACCAAACCTGGATCATAACCGGTAAACCACATTTTTATCATTTTTACATTGAAAAATTACAGGTTTTATAGAAACTCAGGTCGAGTCTGGGTCTGGTATAAAATTTCACAAACTATACCCAGATCCATGTATTAATCGGACCTTTGGGCCTGAGCCCGGGTCTTAATCAGGTCTTCTTATTTATCACCATACTCGGACCCTATAAGGTTTGGTTCGGGTCGGGTCGGGTCAGGTCGGGTCAGGTCCGAGTAAATCAGGCTCGTTGACACCCCTAATCAGCCTTCCTGTTGCAGTTTTCTCTTCTCAAACAAAAAATTGTTTTTACATGAGCATCCTCACGTAGGGCTAAGAAACAAGACTGACCTTCGGCTCAGCTCAGGAATTAGGTTTGGTGAACCGAGCTACGAGACAGCTTATTTAGGTATCCAAGTCAAGTGTGAACAGAGGAAATTAGACTTGGTTTAACTCGTTAAAGCTTGTATTATATATTATTTTATACATGTATTTACTATATATATAAAATTAAATTCTAAAAAACATTTCACTTAAAAAACAAATATCTTTTTGGAAAACGAGCCACCTTTGTGAATGGCTTGTAACGAGCTTGTGCTCCACTCTGACTAGCTCACGAGACAAACAGAAGCGAGGGCTTTTCCTTAATTAGACGTGCTCGAACAGGCCTAGCTCAACTCGTTCAGCTTGTTTACCACCTTAAAAATAGGTCATGTCCTTTGGTGGTGGGCCTGATAGTGGGCCCAACATGTTAATGCTGTGCCATCCACAAAGTCCAGTGAATCTTATGGATGGAGATAATGCTGTGCCCGGCTTCATTGGTTATTATGGTTGATAGTATCGTATCAGTACATGCCACATGCGACGTCCATCGCTAAGATGGATGGTGTCAAAAATTTTGGTGCATGAACCATATTCTGAGCAAACAAGAGGGTAGTAAACAAAATACAAGCAAACCTGGTTGAACTCTTTGCACAAGTTGGTAGTTCGGTAGGAGGTTGTGTTCATTGAGTGTCATCACGCATGCTAGAAGCAAGCTATACAAAATTGCCTTTTCTCACAAGGGCATTATTGTTTGATCAAGATGGACTCGGAGGAATTAGATGTGATAGATGTCCATAACTCTGTCCATATCACAGCTGGTGCAAGTATTTTGTCTTGAATAGGGTTGCAATGTGAGCCGGATCCAAGTCAATCCAAAAAGAAGAAGAAGAAAGGCAAGAAAAAGCTGAAAGACTACTAGCTTTATGATATGTTTGGATTTAATTTAGATTTATTTACTTTGAATTGTGTTCTAATTTTTGGATCTATCTAAGATCCATTATAGAACTAAGATTTTCTTTCAAGAACAAATACATTATTTTGAAGGAAACCATGTTTTTCATCCTTTTTTTTTTTTGCTAAACCTAGACCCTCGCTAATAAAAAAACAAATTTGCATAAATTGGTATCAGAGTAACACCTCAATCGATTATTCGTGATGTCAAAAAGTGAATGGGGGGGAAGCTATTGAAGCACGTATGGATGGTATGGATCGTGACTGATGTATGTGATGTAAAACAACAAATTAGCGAGATGAGGCAAGACATAACATCATTGATAGATATGTTCAAAGCTCAGTTCGAAGTCTCACAGACAGACTAGATCTACATTAAGGATCTTGGATTGTCTGTCAAGCAGCAAAGATATTGTTTTGGTCCAATCCGACGAATCGGTGCCCAACAAGATGACTGTAAGTGGTGGAAACCCTAACTTGCAGACTTGCCTCAACGATTGCATCGAAAGACATACCACAACAACAGGGAACCATTGGCAACCAGCGGGTTTCCACCAGTGACTCCACATTTGGAAGGGGCCCTAGCGGTTCAAAGAGCCGGTGGCAACGGTGTTGGTGTCGGAATCCCTTTCTCATTAGGGTTCCACCCTTATGGGCTGCTCTCGACCCGCCATGCCACCATTGTCGAACAACCCGGGCCCGACGACTATTTGCTGCCTGACCCAGGCCGATGGGAAGTGCCTAGGCTGGCTGGGTGATCCGATGGGGTAAACCCGTGGGAGCTTGACGGAGGGGGAGTAACCAGCCTCTTAGTCTGGTGGGCCAACGGCCGACAAGCGGGATGACCACCGATTGGGGATTGACCGGCGAGCCACCGTCGGCCTTCCCTGTCCGACGACAACCGTGGTCATTGGCCACTGACCCCATCGAAACATCCCACCCGCAGGCTAGTTTGGGGGTTTCGACATTTCTGTCTCATGCAGGTGGGGTCTTCCCACCCGGTTCGTCGGGTTGAAGTGGAGAGGTTGGTTCCTCAGGGACCAGTTCATTCTAGAAACCGGGTTGCAACAGGCACGAATCGGGTTTCAGGAACTAATTCTTGGGAACCTGAACCTGATTCGACCCATATATGGGATCCAGAACCTATTTTGGGGGTTTTGGATCTAGTTCCTCCCCAAAACCCAGTCAATCCAACTTAGATCAACCTAGTATCTATTCCAAACCCACGGGGTTGGATCCAACACTCAAATTTCAACCTATTTCCCCAGGCCTAGACCCAAGTTGGACCTTATTGGACCCAGACAAAACCCTAGTTTGTACCTGGGTTGGGTCAAAGTCAAACCCAATATCATTTGGGAAATGGATCAGGTCTAAACTCTGCTAAGGGCCATGCCACAAATCTTGTTCTCAATATTTAATTGGCAAGGAAAACATCACGGTAATTTAGAAAATGTTTTTTCAAAGTGATATAAAAAGATCTTAGGACATTTAAAAAGTATGGAATAACAAAAAATAAAGAAAAGTTGGAAAATGATAAATCATGTTATATTAAAAAAAGTGATAAATTAAGTTTCTTGCAATATCATGATTTTCCTGCTTTGTGAATTTATCACATGAAGCTGTTGTTAACAATCTACTTTCAGATTATCAATACATTAAGGACCAGTTGCACTCCAGTTAAATTGGTATTTCATGTTCTTATTTTCTCATTTTTGTTTAACTTTTGTTTCTTGCCATTAATTTTTCCCATAGCTAGCGCGTGAAAATCAAAAAATTGGAATTGACTTTGGTATAGTGGCGTGTTATGACTCATTATCTTAGTTTGTCACTACGCCTATGTCACCTGCTAACTAAAATGATTCAAGAAAAAATTGTAAATAAAAACTTTAGAACAAAACCGGACCTTTGGATGGTAAAACGGCTCTGTCTTAGACAACTACTTTGAAAATAACAGAGAGAGAGAGAGAGAGAGAGAGAGAGAGAGAGAGAGAGGAACTGAAGGAGGGTAGTCGTCGCTTAAAGCTTCAAAAGGACTCAGCCAATTTATATATGAAAAGTGATTGCATCAAGTGAATGCCTTAAAGCAAAGCCATTCTATCGTAGGACACACATTTCATTTCGAAATATATATATATATATATATATATATATATATATAGAGAGAGAGAGAGAGAGAGAGAGAGAGAGAGAGCTAAATAGGTTTTAAAAACCAAGTGACGTCAGAAATGGCACTATTAAAAAAACATGTAGTGTCTTTCAAAAGAAAAATGTAGTAGGAATATTTATGATCGTTTTTCTCACCATGTAGGGTTGGAAACAGTTCGGGTTGTGTTAGATGTTGCCAATACCAGATCTGAGTAATAATCATAAATTGACTATTTGGAGTCAGATTACCATGTAATCCGATGTGAATATCTCTCAGAACTGGATATCCATTGGATTCGGTTAAAAAATCCTAAACCAAATCTGAGTAATTCGATTGAGTTTCCTTTACTGAATCTGACTAATTGGAGTTAAATTCGGGTAGGATGTCGGACAATATCTCCCTATACCACGCATTGCATCTCTAGAGGGATATCTTAATAACATCAATAAGATTAGGGGGTTTGTGGGGTCAACCATTGGTACCCTTGATTAAGTTACCGGGAGCATCTTTTTCTTGGAGAATCATGATCATTTGACTTGATTTTAATTTAATTAGGGGGTGATGTTATTATAATTGTGCTAATCAATAAGTCATCCGTGGCTGTTTCTGTACTTAGAACAGAATAAGAAATTTCAAGTAGCAGTAATCAACAAGCCATGTCTCTTTTTGGTAATTAGAAAAGACGAGAGAGTTTATGACACTCCCTTGCTTTGGAAGCACACCTACAGTTTATTAATATGATCATTAATCAGTTGAATTAACAAGCATCCACACATAAGGGTAGGGTATGGAGGAAATATCCCAAGAGCTCATTGGGCTTGGTGATTACTTGTCCCTGCTTGATTGGCTACTGAGCCTGGGTCCAATTAGACTCGGTGAATAAACTGCATGACCACTTAAAGATACAATTGGGCTGGTCCAGTCCGGATGAATTACCAAATATTTGAGTGCCAGGTCTGAGCCCGGCTGCATCATAAACTGGCCGGGATATTAGGGATGTCAATGGGTCTGATTTAACCCGACATCTGGCCCAAATCCAAATTCGAGCGATTAGTTGGATTTGGTTGCCAAATTTGCACACAGATCTGATTAATAATCAGATTCAGGTTTGGTATTTTGTTTTGCATTCAAACCCGAATCTGAATCCGACTAAAACCCAAATCCAAATAAGTGCAAATGTTGAGTTTTAAGCTAGTCGGATCTGGATTCAGTTTTATCTGATTCCATCCTACTCCAAATCCGATTAGGTAGAAAATAGATAATGCCTAGATCCAACCCTAGTCTCACCCATTTGCATTTGATTCACTCTATGGGTCCAGATACCCATTAATAGTCTGATCTATATCCGTTCCTAGTTAAATGAATCAACCACAAGGCCCAAGACTAGAGATGCCAATGTCCAATATCTGACTGATTCTGATTCCGTTTTGTAGCATTTGGTAAGCCAAAATCATATCTGATAGTAATCGGATGCAGACATGGTTTTGATTTTTTGCTACTGAATCTGGGAAATATCCCAATTGGTCACATATCTGAAACCATTTATATGTAAACAAACAGACCTGGTATGAGCTTTTCAGCATCCAAATCTGAATCCAAATTCGAATCTGTTTAGCCAACATCCGGTTAGTTGAATGTGGTGTTGGCCACATCGAATCCGAATCGGAATCGCTAACCTTACCCAGAACCTCTCAATCCAAATGTGCTTGAGATAATCATTTTTGTCTTGAGTCAAGGCCATCCAAGATTTCAGGTTGAGTATTATCCACATGAAGGGTTCAATGAAGACAAATGCACTAGCCCATGAAATCTTTATAGCTCAACGATTCATGAGTTTCAAGTAAAAATGGAGGCCACAATACCGCCATTTATTTGTTCAACTAATAAGGTAGATATATGGATACGATCATATGACAGCTAGGTGTTGAACTTTGGAGTTTTGTCAGCCTAATATTTGTGTTGGACCGCTCCACGTAAGTCCATACTCAGGACCCTTTTTTTACTCGGAGAAACTGCACCGGGCGCAGAGACCTAGCCGCACTGGCTCATCCTTTCGTACTTATAGTTGTCATCCTGTCAGCGTAAAACTCCGAGGGCTTACTCCTCGACCCCAGGGAGTCACCAAGCTTCGGCTTATGCAGGGGAGTGATGCTCATGAGATTTGAACCTAGACTGCCCGTCAAACGGTCTACACCCCATCCCACTATTCCAAACCTCTTGGGTCCATACTCAGGACCCTTGCACCTTACTCCACACCTCTTACTTTTCTCTATATGAGAAAAGACTGACTAGCTAAACCAACTTAATGCACCTTACAAAAAATTATAATTAAAAAAAAAAGACCAACTTTTTTCTCGGATAATCAAGAAAAACCACCTCACTCAGTCGCAAGGTCCTTAGTGTAAAAACCCCAGGTCTTTTTAACATTGAATCAGTATAATAGACAAGTACTTGGCTTTCTAAATCTGTGGAAACTTTTTAGCCTGGTTTAGGTTGCTTAATGTTTGCGAGAACCATATGAGATAAGCATCTTTATCTTAATGACCAATGTTAATTCAAGGATTTTAAGGGGGTGTTATCTTAGAACCTTAAATATATTTTTAATGAATTGCACATAAAATTTAACAAGTTTTGCATATTTTGCCCGTTTGGTAAGTTTTTGTTGGCTCACATGTGCAAGTTGGCATGTTTATTTCGAGACTAAAATGTAGATGAGATAAAATTAGGTTGATTTTATTCAAAAAGCATTCTAATGAAAACCTATTTCTACCAAAACCCTCATCCTCTAAAACCTAAGCTTTTAGGGCCTAATGTGACTCAGGTAGTACCAATTAGTGTTTTCCATCTAGAAAGACGAAGCTTCAGCTTAATGCTTAATAGCCACTAGTGGACAGGCCTAACTGGCTTGGCAAAACAAAGCAGAGTTATATCTTTGTGTGTGTGTGTGCGCGCGCATGCGTGAATGCACACACATACATGCGTGGGAGAGTGGGGGGAAGGGGGGATGCCGGGAGGGGATTGTGTCTGTGTTCTTTCTTCGTGTGTGCACGTGCCTCTCTCTCTCTCTCTCTCTCTCTCTCTCTCTCTCTCTCTCTCTATATATATATATATATATATATATATATATATATATATATATGAAAACCTACAAAATACAAAACCTATTGAATGAAACATGATAGTGGATTTTCGATATTTTTCTTTTGAAATTCCGACCCCATAGATATGTTCAGCATGATTGATTTACTAGAAATTGATACTTGAATCATGCAATTTGGATGAAAAAATGGTATTAGGAGCCTAAAAATTTTATGAAAATTATAAGCTGTTGATTTTTGAAACCTTATAAAAACCTATCCATGCATCGGAATCAAATGTTCCTAAAAAGTGATTCCTATAAAAATTGGCATATCGATCACATCTGTACAATCAGAATTTTGAAAAACCATTAGAAGTTCATGAAAATCCAATAGCATGTTTTATTTAGTAGGTTTTCATTTTCCACACACACACACACACACACATATATATATATATATAAAGAGAGAGAGAGAGAGAGAGCACGCTAAACCCTGTTTCAAACGGGGTATAGGTGGTGTTTGTAACATACTCACTTATCCAGATAAACATGGCAAGGTGGGATATTCTATTATGTGGCAAGACAAGATTTCCCCTCTTATCCTGTTTATCAGGATAAATGGGTGCATCCTAGGGAGTTACGCTTTAATTAACCTGATAATCCTAATAAACCGGGTTTCTTCGAAACGAGGTGTTGCCTTGAGACACCAGTTGGTATGTTATGTTACCTCACCATTGTTGGGCATATTATTAAGAACATATTCACCTAACTTATTCGGTGGTAGTCTAGCGATCATAGTAGTAAGAAGGGGGGGGAGTGAAAGATTAGTGGTCATGAGATGCAAGGTGTTTCCTTGTTTTTTTTTTTTTAGAGAGAAAGGTAAGCGCCACCACCACCACCACTACCACCACCACCACCACCACTACCACCACCACCATGCATTGTACAATAGTGTGTCGTCTTAATCATGTAGGTTTCGCAATTGAAAATTGACAAACGGTAAGGCAATGGGAATTTAGGTGGTGGAGATGCATGGTGTCAGTGTGGTGTGGCAGGTGGTCTGGTACCAAGTACCAATCACCCTTGCTCTTAGGGATATCGCTAAGCTTCCTCTCTCTCATGTGTGTGGACGCGTTTTGATGAATAGACCGTTATTCTTCAGATTTTCGTCTTAAAAAAATGATTATTTCTCTAGACACACTAGCGAACATGGTCAGGGATGTACATGGGAATGAGTGGGCCCGACGTGTTTGTTTGGAAGGTCCAATACCACACCCCTTTTGATAATTCCAATCCCAGCCCAACCACATGGATACGAAATACAAAACCATTCGATCCCAACGATAATCTGCATTATATATATGTACAGGGACACTAGAATATGTTAAAACCCAGATTTTATACAGGGACACTAGAATATGTTAAAACTCAGTTTTTTATGGGTTTTTTTAGAAACACACTTGGATCATCCGATTATGATGGGTAAGAATGATTAAAAAACAATGCCTCAAAAAATTTAAGCATCCAAAAGTCGCATTTTTTATAAAAAAAAATACTTGATCTAGCAAACGGATCATGCTGAATGCATCTGCATGATTGGATTTGCAAAAAAAAAATGTCAGAAATGCGTAGTTCAAACTCCAGTTCACATATTTTCAATTAACATATTCTAGTGACAGTATATATATATATATATATATATATATATATATATATATATATATATATATATATATATATATATATATATATATATATATGAGAACTAGAAATATGGGCATTTTCAAACACCTTTTTGCAAATTCAACCATGTGGATGCGCTTGGCATGGTGAATTTGCTAGGAATCAACCATTGGATAGTGTATTTTTGATGAAAAAATATAATTTTTAAATGCTTGAATATTTTATGAAGATTATGAGCCATTGATCTTAAAACCTTAAAAAAAATTGTTTGTTCATCAAAATCAGATAATTCAAGAGCTGGTTCTTATAAAACCAAACATGTAGATCACATTCCGTAGACACTCAATTTTTCCAAAATGCCTAAAAACCTCGAAAAGACCCTTTTTCCTACCTTGGGACGGCATACCTGAGGTGTTGACCAGACCCTGGGTCTTGTCCGGAGTTAGTACACTAGGTGTCATCCCCCTGTCCAGGCCAATGTCCCCCTGGAGAAGCTATCGTTCTCCTAGGACATTTTGTTAAGCCCTGGGATAGGGTGTCCTGCTTGTCCCAGGTATGGGACGACATAGGTTGTGTTGTCTCACTCCCACCTATCCTGGAAGGTAGAGACATCTACTCATTCCTGTCTTGGATGGCAGATCAGTCTGTCTAGGATGGCACAATCGACAACATAGTCTGTTGTGCCATCCCAGGAGATCTTGTCATGCGATGGCACAGTCTGTTGTGTCGTCATGTCCTCGGATAGCACATTCAGTGTCATCTGTTGGATCATTTTTCAGATCACACAGTTTCACAATCGTCATCATGATATAAAACACGAAATAAATCAAGAAATATAACAGTGTAAATAACATGATTAACAAACGACCGAAACAGTAACAGGGAGCAAGCATGGCATTTTCCGCATCAGACCAAAATCCAGACGACAGCATAAGATTAAACAGATGCATAGAACATAAAGAAAACAACAGGAACATGTTTAGTTTATGTAATAGGCTAAGGCGTACGAAGGTACTCCCCTTAGAGAAGATTCGCCCCCACATTACTGTGCAAATCAGGGTCCGACGTCCTTCCCCCAGGATACAATAGCCACGACGAACCGAACGGTGCACTCCGGCGGATCGTCCTTCGAAAACAGCCTCTTCGAACCAAAGTTGCAGAACCACTCTTTCGGAAAAACTCACAGGAAAGAGAGAGAGAGTAACAGGGGAGATGGGAAATCGAAGAACTCTCCTTCAGAAAATCGCCTGTCTCAGCATCTCTGTAACCCCACCCCTGACCACGCTTTTATAACCCACGAACGGTTATGAAACGTGGAAGGAGCCCGTTACGGAATCCGAGGGGACGTGATCCGTTAACGGACTTTGAAAGATCGAGATCTGTTACGGAATCCGAAGTTCCATAACGGGCACGGAATCCGAGGAGTCGTGACCCGTTATCCATTCTCATAACCCGTTACCGAATCCAAAGAAACTTTGGGTAAAAAGATACTTGTCTTGATATGGCCCTAAAGGGCCAATTACCCGAACCCGACCCGACCCGGCCCGGCTCGGCACGGCGGGCGGGCGCGCGCGCGCGCGTGTGTGTGTGGTGGTCATCCCACTCCCTTGTTCTCAGGAACAAGTGTATGAGTTCACTAATTGCTTATAAAGCTCTCAGAAAACTCATGCAAAAGCAATATGGGACTATTCCACCTCATCAAGACCTCTATCTTAAACACCTCATTCCTTCTTTGAATTTCTCTCCATTCTTTCTTACACCTAACATTCCCCCACAAATTCAAAGAATGAAGCAGGAGGAAACAAAAGTGCCAAAAAAGACATTATGCAACAAGACATATCATGCTTTCAGCAATGGTACCTTCCGGTTTGAACCACTACCTTAGTTGACTAACTTTTACCCCCACAGGAACGAAGTGAACTGAAGTCTTGAACTTGAACCTTTGGTGTAGGAGTGTCCATCAGCAACAACATGATAAAGGTTCTGGTTGTAATCTTTAGGGGCGGCGCGTTAATGGCCATGCGCCCGAATCCTGTTTCATGAGTGACTTCAGGAATAACCCAATTCCTTGAACTGCGGCCACACAGTCACACTCACATAGGTGGGCTTCTCCAAAGATGCACTGCTAACATCTCGCCTTGAAGACTTTGAACCCATTCAGAGTTTTAACTCTTCCTTAACTTGCAGCTACAGCACCTTTCCAGAGTAAACAGAGGAACATACACAGATACAAAGTATCATCTTTAGTAAGGTGCTAACCAGTTCACCCTACAACTTGTTATTACCACATTGAACCTACTTTGTGGGATCTCCACTCAGATAGGTTGGGTTGCTACTGTAGATGAACTACTGATGGGTTTCAGTCCCATCCCCTATCTGGATTTTAGGACTAAAGACTTATCTAGTCCTTTCGTTAATGGGTCAGCTGTGTTTTCTTTGGATCCAACATAGTCCACAGCAACCACTAACTGAGACACCAGTTCCCTTACAGATTTTATCCTGACTTGGATGTGTCTCCTCTGCTTTTGGTTATATTTTGTGCTTTTAATCTTTGCAATAGTGGCTATATTGTCACAATGCACAGATATCGCAGGAATTGGCTTGCACATTAAAGGAAGTTCCTCAAGAAGTCCCTTTAACCATTCAGCTTCCAATCCAGTGACATCTAAAGCACAGAGTTCAGCCTCAAAAGTAGACCGAGACAAGATGGTCTGCTTTACTGATCTCCAGGCGACTGCGCCGCCACCCAAGGTAAATACATACCCTGTCATGCCATAACTGCCAGAGTTCATGGCTATCCAGCTCGCAACACTATATCCCTCAAGAACTGCAGGGAATCTCTTGTAATGCAAACTCAAAGAAATGGTTCCTTTCAGGTATCTAAGTACCCTGTCCAATGCCTTCCAATGAGTGCGATTTGGACAACTTGTGTATCTACTTAATTTTGTCACGGAGAACGAAATATCCGGTCTCGTGCAATTTGCAAGATACATCAAACTTCCAATAATCTGGGAATACCTCAATTGAGACACAGGAACACCAGTCGTATTCTTATGAAGAGGGATAGAAGGGTCATATGGAGTTGCTACAGATCTTCCTTGGTTATAACCAAATTTCACAAGTACTTTCTCGACAAAGTGAGATTGAGAAATGGTTAACCCTTCAGCTGAACGAGTCAGCTTTAAGCCTAAGATCACGCTTGCAACACCCATATCCTTCATATCAAATTTACTACTAAGAAACGACTTTGTCTCATTAACAATTCCCATATTGGAACCAAACAGTAGAATATCATCTATATACAGGCATAAAATAATACAACCATCACTTTTAACTTTACAATAAACACACTTATCAGATTCATTGACAACAAAGCCAAATGATAATATAATATTATCAAACTTCTCATGCCATTGTTTAGGGACTTGTTTCAGTCCATATAATGACTTAACAAGTCTACAAACTTTATCTTCATTACCAGGAGCCACATAACCCTCAGGTTGATCCATATAGATCTCTTCTTCATGATCGCCATGCAAGAAAGCGGTCTTCACGTCCATTTGATGGACCGAGAGATCATAAATGGAAGCCAGTGCAATAAGCACCCTAATAGTGGTCATCCGGGTAACCGGAGAATAGGTATCAAAGTAATCTATTCCCTCCTTTTGTCTGAACCCCTTGGCAACCAGTCTCGCCTTGTACTTGTCAATAGATCCATCTGGTTTCAACTTCTTCTTAAAGATCCACTTGCACCCAATTGTAGAACTACCACGAGGGAGGTCAACCAGTTCCCAAGTACCATTAGAGATAATGGAGTCCATTTCACTCTTGATGGCGTCTTTCCAATGCTTTGCTTCAGGTGAAGCCATTGCATCTCGGAAAGTGGGAGGATCATCTTCGATAAGGTAAGTGATAAAGTCACTTCCCAAATCCTTGGTCTCTTGCTCCTTCTAGGTTCAACCACTTCCTCAGACTCATCGGGTCTAGGATGGGAACAAGATGGTTCTACCCCCACATCTGTCATCATTTCCACATGTTCGGGAATTGAATCAAAAGTTGAAGGTATATCTAAAGAAGACAGATTCTGAGGTACACCAACTTTCATGGGAAATACATCCTCAAAGAATGTAGCTTCTCGAAGCTCTACAATAGAGTTAACATCTATGCCAGATATCTCAGACTTAATTACTAAGAACTTATAGGCATAGCTGTTCTCTACATAACCCAAAAAGACAGCATCTACTGTTTTAGGACCCAACTTCTTCCTATTGTGTTCTGGGACAAGTACCTTAGCAAGGCACCCCCACACTTTAAGGTATTTTAAGCTAGCTTTCATATTTCTCCATAGTTCAAAAGGGCTACTATCCTTATGCTTTTGAGGTACTCTATTCAGAATATGACAAGCCGTATTCAGAGCATCTCCCCACATATAGGTAGGTAATCCAGAACTCCCAAGTAGAGTATTTATCATGTCAGTTAGGGTTCTATTCTTTCTTTCTGCAATCCCATTGGATTGAGGAGAATATAGAGCAGTAAACTCATGAACTATTCCAACAGATTTGCAATATTCATCGAGTTTATTAGAGGTATATTCTCCTCCTCTATCAGACCTCAATCTCTTAAGTTTTCTACCAGTTTGTGTTTCTGCTTCATTCTTAAAGTTAAGAAACTTATCAAAAGCTTCATCTTTTGATTTTAGCAGATACACATAACAGTATTTAGTGCCATCATCTATAAAAGTGATAAAATACTTTTTATGATTTCTAGTTAACACTCCATTAAACTCACAGATATTTGTATGCACCAGATCCAATATTTTAGAATCTCTAACAATCGTATGAAATGGTTTTCTACATTGCTTTGCTTGCACACAAATTTCACATTTTTTAGTTTTATCAATGGAATGTTCAGGAATCATTTTCAAGTTCATCATGTGTTTCACAGAGTTGAAATTCACATGACCTAATCTATTATGCCATAAGTCAGATGATTCTATGTTATAAGCAACATTAGACAATGAGTCAAAAGATACATCATTTTCTAATTTATCACTGCAAACATGTTCAACACAAATTTTAAATAAACCATCATCTAAATACCCCTTGCCAATAAAAGTTCCAGAATGTAAAATAACAACTTTATTACATTTAAAGTTAAATTCATAACCCTCTCTAACAAGACATGAACCACTAAGAATGTTCCTTCTAACTACAGGCACATGGTGCACTCTGTGTAAAGATAGAACTCGTCCTGAAGGAAACTTCAGATCCACGCGTCCAATTCCTAACACCTTTGCAGCCGTTGAATTGCCCATAGTCACGGATCTGCCTGCAGCAGCCTGGTATGAGACAAAGACAGACTTATCAGCACAGACGTGCACATTAGCCCCAGTGTCAACCAGCCACTCAGTTGGCTCATAAACGTGATAGATTTGTGGGTTAACAGAAACATACCCAGTACTGGTCCCAACGACCTCAGTCACCATGTTGACTTGAGGCGTTCCTTCTGTGGTCCCATGAGCTTTGGCTTTCTTGGAAGGACATTCCTTAGCCCAATGTCCAACATGCCCACAGTTCCAGCACGGTTTGTTCTTTGCCTTTTTCTGGATTTTGGCCTTAGGTTTAAACTGGTTTTTCATTGCAGATTTCGATTTTTGTCCTTTGCCCTTAAAAGCTCCGGTCATCATGTTCACCTTAGGCGGTTCAGTTGGCATTACGATCTGTTTCTGGCTCCTATGCTCCTCTTCAATGGCAATGACTACCATAAGATCATCTAGAGAAATTTTCCCTCTACGGTGCTTGAGAGACATACCGAAGTCTACCCAAGACTTAGGAAATTTCTCTACGATGGTCATAACCTGAAACTTCTCAGGAAGTTTCATTTCAGCCTCAGCCAAACTATGGAGCAGTAGCAGAAACTCGTGTGCCTGCTCAGTGACCGACTTGCCTTCTACCATCTGATATTTCAGAAACTTGGCAACAGAGTACTTTTCAAGACCTTGGTCTTCGGTATTGTACTTCTTGTCAAGTTGATCCCATAAACCCTTAGCAGTGGTAGACGAAGAACAGTACACATCGAACAATGTGTTGGACAGAGCCAACAGTATGCAACCACGGCATATACTGTCCTTTTCTTTCCACTCTACAGCCGTAGTAACTGCAGCAGGGTCAGGGTTAGTATCAGACACCGAAGGGCAGTCGACTTCCAGAACATTCAACAGCCCTATCGTAGTGAACCAGATCTTCATGCGTTGTTGCCAACGCTTGAAGTTCTGTCCGGCAAACTTTTCCGGCATACCGGACATGTCCACTTTTGGTACAAAAGCGGAAGAAGTCGACATGCTTAGAATCTTCTCTAAGACTGTTGGATCATTTTTCAGATCACACAGTTTCACAATCGTCATCATGATATAAAACATGAAATAAATCAAGAAATATAACAGTGTAAATAACATGATTAACAAACGACCGAAACAGTAACAGGGAGCAAGCATGGCATTTTCCGCATCAGACCAAAATCCAGACGACAGCATAAGATTAAACAGATGCATAGAACATAAAGAAAACAACAGGAACATGTTTAGTTTATGTAATAGGCTAAGGCGTACGAAGGTACTCCCCTTAGAGAAGATTCGCCCCCACATTACTGTGCAAATCAGGGTCCGACGTCCTTCCCCCAGGATACAATAGCCACGACGAACCGAACGGTGCACTCCGGCGGATCGTCCTTCGAAAACAGCCTCTTCGAACCAAAGTTGCAGAACCACTCTTTCGGAAAAACTCACAGGAAAGAGAGAGAGAGTAACAGGGGAGATGGGAAATCGAAGAACTCTCCTTCAGAAAATCGCCTGTCTCAGCATCTCTGTAACCCCACCCCTGACCACGCTTTTATAACCCACGAACGGTTATGAAACGTGGAAGGAGCCCGTTACGGAATCCGAGGGGACGTGATCCGTTAACGGACTTTGAAAGATCGAGATCTGTTACGGAATCCGAAGTTCCATAACGGGCACGGAATCCGAGGAGTCGTGACCCGTTATCCATTCTCATAACCCGTTACCGAATCCAAAGAAACTTTGGGTAAAAAGATACTTGTCTTGATATGGCCCTAAAGGGCCAATTACCCGAACCCGACCCGACCCGGCCCGGCTCGGCACGGCGGGCGGGCGCGCGCGCGCGCGTGTGTGTGTGGTGGTCATCCCACTCCCTTGTTCTCAGGAACAAGTGTATGAGTTCACTAATTGCTTATAAAGCTCTCAGAAAACTCATGCAAAAGCAATATGGGACTATTCCACCTCATCAAGACCTCTATCTTAAACACCTCATTCCTTCTTTGAATTTCTCTCCATTCTTTCTTACACCTAACATTCCCCCACAAATTCAAAGAATGAAGCAGGAGGAAACAAAAGTGCCAAAAAAGACATTATGCAACAAGACATATCATGCTTTCAGCAATGGTACCTTCCGGTTTGAACCACTACCTTAGTTGACTAACTTTTACCCCCACAGGAACGAAGTGAACTGAAGTCTTGAACTTGAACCTTTGGTGTAGGAGTGTCCATCAGCAACAACATGATAAAGGTTCTGGTTGTAATCTTTAGGGGCGGCGCGTTAATGGCCATGCGCCCGAATCCTGTTTCATGAGTGACTTCAGGAATAACCCAATTCCTTGAACTGCGGCCACACAGTCACACTCACATAGGTGGGCTTCTCCAAAGATGCACTGCTAACATCTCGCCTTGAAGACTTTGAACCCATTCAGAGTTTTAACTCTTCCTTAACTTGCAGCTACAGCACCTTTCCAGAGTAAACAGAGGAACATACACAGATACAAAGTATCATCTTTAGTAAGGTGCTAACCAGTTCACCCTACAACTTGTTATTACCACATTGAACCTACTTTGTGGGATCTCCACTCAGATAGGTTGGGTTGCTACTGTAGATGAACTACTGATGGGTTTCAGTCCCATCCCCTATCTGGATTTTAGGACTAAAGACTTATCTAGTCCTTTCGTTAATGGGTCAGCTGTGTTTTCTTTGGATCCAACATAGTCCACAGCAACCACTAACTGAGACACCAGTTCCCTTACAGATTTTATCCTGACTTGGATGTGTCTCCTCTGCTTTTGGTTATATTTTGTGCTTTTAATCTTTGCAATAGTGGCTATATTGTCACAATGCACAGATATCGCAGGAATTGGCTTGCACATTAAAGGAAGTTCCTCAAGAAGTCCCTTTAACCATTCAGCTTCCAATCCAGTGACATCTAAAGCACAGAGTTCAGCCTCAAAAGTAGACCGAGACAAGATGGTCTGCTTTACTGATCTCCAGGCGACTGCGCCGCCACCCAAGGTAAATACATACCCTGTCATGCCATAACTGCCAGAGTTCATGGCTATCCAGCTCGCAACACTATATCCCTCAAGAACTGCAGGGAATCTCTTGTAATGCAAACTCAAAGAAATGGTTCCTTTCAGGTATCTAAGTACCCTGTCCAATGCCTTCCAATGAGTGCGATTTGGACAACTTGTGTATCTACTTAATTTTGTCACGGAGAACGAAATATCCGGTCTCGTGCAATTTGCAAGATACATCAAACTTCCAATAATCTGGGAATACCTCAATTGAGACACAGGAACACCAGTCGTATTCTTATGAAGAGGGATAGAAGGGTCATATGGAGTTGCTACAGATCTTCCTTGGTTATAACCAAATTTCACAAGTACTTTCTCGACAAAGTGAGATTGAGAAATGGTTAACCCTTCAGCTGAACGAGTCAGCTTTAAGCCTAAGATCACGCTTGCAACACCCATATCCTTCATATCAAATTTACTACTAAGAAACGACTTTGTCTCATTAACAATTCCCATATTGGAACCAAACAGTAGAATATCATCTATATACAGGCATAAAATAATACAACCATCACTTTTAACTTTACAATAAACACACTTATCAGATTCATTGACAACAAAGCCAAATGATAATATAATATTATCAAACTTCTCATGCCATTGTTTAGGGACTTGTTTCAGTCCATATAATGACTTAACAAGTCTACAAACTTTATCTTCATTACCAGGAGCCACATAACCCTCAGGTTGATCCATATAGATCTCTTCTTCATGATCGCCATGCAAGAAAGCGGTCTTCACGTCCATTTGATGGACCGAGAGATCATAAATGGAAGCCAGTGCAATAAGCACCCTAATAGTGGTCATCCGGGTAACCGGAGAATAGGTATCAAAGTAATCTATTCCCTCCTTTTGTCTGAACCCCTTGGCAACCAGTCTCGCCTTGTACTTGTCAATAGATCCATCTGGTTTCAACTTCTTCTTAAAGATCCACTTGCACCCAATTGTAGAACTACCACGAGGGAGGTCAACCAGTTCTCAAGTACCATTAGAGATAATGGAGTCCATTTCACTCTTGATGGCGTCTTTCCAATGCTTTGCTTCAGGTGAAGCCATTGCATCTCGGAAAGTGGGAGGATCATCTTCGATAAGGTAAGTGATAAAGTCACTTCCCAAATCCTTGGTCTCTTGCTCCTTCTAGGTTCAACCACTTCCTCAGACTCATCGGGTCTAGGATGGGAACAAGATGGTTCTACCCCCACATCTGTCATCATTTCCACATGTTCGGGAATTGAACCAAAAGTTGAAGGTATATCTAAAGAAGACAGATTCTGAGGTACACCAACTTTCATGGGAAATACATCCTCAAAGAATGTAGCTTCTCGAAGCTCTACAATAGAGTTAACATCTATGCCAGATATCTCAGACTTAATTACTAAGAACTTATAGGCATAGCTGTTCTCTACATAACCCAAAAAGACAGCATCTACTGTTTTAGGACCCAACTTCTTCCTATTGTGTTCTGGGACAAGTACCTTAGCAAGGCACCCCCACACTTTAAGGTATTTTAAGCTAGCTTTCATATTTCTCCATAGTTCAAAAGGGCTACTATCCTTATGCTTTTGAGGTACTCTATTCAGAATATGACAAGCCGTATTCAGAGCATCTCCCCACATATAGGTAGGTAATCCAGAACTCCCAAGTAGAGTATTTATCATGTCAGTTAGGGTTCTATTCTTTCTTTCTGCAATCCCATTGGATTGAGGAGAATATAGAGCAGTAAACTCATGAACTATTCCAACAGATTTGCAATATTCATCGAGTTTATTAGAGGTATATTCTCCTCCTCTATCAGACCTCAATCTCTTAAGTTTTCTACCAGTTTGTGTTTCTGCTTCATTCTTAAAGTTAAGAAACTTATCAAAAGCTTCATCTTTTGATTTTAGCAGATACACATAACAGTATTTAGTGCCATCATCTATAAAAGTGATAAAATACTTTTTATGATTTCTAGTTAACACTCCATTAAACTCACAGATATTTGTATGCACCAGATCCAATATTTTAGAATCTCTAACAATCGTATGAAATGGTTTTCTACATTGCTTTGCTTGCACACAAATTTCACATTTTTTAGTTTTATCAATGGAATGTTCAGGAATCATTTTCAAGTTCATCATGTGTTTCACAGAGTTGAAATTCACATGACCTAATCTATTATGCCATAAGTCAGATGATTCTATGTTATAAGCAACATTAGACAATGAGTCAAAAGATACATCATTTTCTAATTTATCACTGCAAACATGTTCAACACAAATTTTAAATAAACCATCATCTAAATACCCCTTGCCAATAAAAGTTCCAGAATGTAAAATAACAACTTTATTACATTTAAAGTTAAATTCATAACCCTCTCTAACAAGACATGAACCACTAAGAATGTTCCTTCTAACTACAGGCACATGGTGCACTCTGTGTAAAGATAGAACTCGTCCTGAAGGAAACTTCAGATCCACGCGTCCAATTCCTAACACCTTTGCAGCCGTTGAATTGCCCATAGTCACGGATCTGCCTGCAGCAGCCTGGTATGAGACAAAGACAGACTTATCAGCACAGACGTGCACATTAGCCCCAGTGTCAACCAGCCACTCAGTTGGCTCATAAACGTGATAGATTTGTGGGTTAACAGAAACATACCCAGTACTGGTCCCAACGACCTCAGTCACCATGTTGACTTGAGGCGTTCCTTCTGTGGTCCCATGAGCTTTGGCTTTCTTGGAAGGACATTCCTTAGCCCAATGTCCAACATGCCCACAGTTCCAGCACGGTTTGTTCTTTGCCTTTTTCTGGATTTTGGCCTTAGGTTTAAACTGGTTTTTCATTGCAGATTTCGATTTTTGTCCTTTGCCCTTAAAAGCTCCGGTCATCATGTTCACCTTAGGCGGTTCAGTTGGCATTACGATCTGTTTCTGGCTCCTATGCTCCTCTTCAATGGCAATGACTACCATAAGATCATCTAGAGAAATTTTCCCTCTACGGTGCTTGAGAGACATACCGAAGTCTACCCAAGACTTAGGAAATTTCTCTACGATGGTCATAACCTGAAACTTCTCAGGAAGTTTCATTTCAGCCTCAGCCAAACTATGGAGCAGTAGCAGAAACTCGTGTGCCTGCTCAGTGACCGACTTGCCTTCTACCATCTGATATTTCAGAAACTTGGCAACAGAGTACTTTTCAAGACCTTGGTCTTCGGTATTGTACTTCTTGTCAAGTTGATCCCATAAACCCTTAGCAGTGGTAGACGAAGAACAGTACACATCGAACAATGTGTTGGACAGAGCCAACAGTATGCAACCACGGCATATACTGTCCTTTTCTTTCCACTCTACAGCCGTAGTAACTGCAGCAGGGTCAGGGTTAGTATCAGACACCGAAGGGCAGTCGACTTCCAGAACATTCAACAGCCCTATCGTAGTGAACCAGATCTTCATGCGTTGTTGCCAACGCTTGAAGTTCTGTCCGGCAAACTTTTCCGGCATACCGGACATGTCCACTTTTGGTACAAAAGCGGAAGAAGTCGACATGCTTAGAATCTTCTCTAAGACTGTTGGATCATTTTTCAGATCACACAGTTTCACAATCGTCATCATGATATAAAACATGAAATAAATCAAGAAATATAACAGTGTAAATAACATGATTAACAAACGACCGAAACAGTAACAGGGAGCAAGCATGGCATTTTCCGCATCAGACCAAAATCCAGACGACAGCATAAGATTAAACAGATGCATAGAACATAAAGAAAACAACAGGAACATGTTTAGTTTATGTAATAGGCTAAGGCGTACGAAGGTACTCCCCTTAGAGAAGATTCGCCCCCACATTACTGTGCAAATCAGGGTCCGGCGTCCTTCCCCCAGGATACAATAGCCACGATGAACCGAACGGTGCACTCCGGCGGATCGTCCTTCGAAAACAGCCTCTTCGAACCAAAGTTGCAGAACCACTCTTTCGGAAAAACTCACAGGAAAGAGAGAGAGAGTAACAGGGGAGATGGGAAATCGAAGAACTCTCCTTTAGAAAATCGCCTGTCTCAGCATCTCTGTAACCCCACCCCTGACCACGCTTTTATAACCCACGAACGGTTATGAAACGTGGAAGGAGCCCGTTACGGAATCCGAGGGGACGTGATCCGTTAACGGACTTCGAAAGATCGAGATCCGTTACGGAATCCGAAGTTCCATAACGGGCACGGAATCCGAGGAGTCGTGACTCGTTATCCATTCTCATAACCAGTTACCGAATCCAAAGAAACTTTGGGTAAAAAGATACTTGTCTTGATTGGATATGGCCCTAAAGGGCCAATTACCCGAACCCGAACCGGCCCGGCCCGGCTCGGCTCGGCACGGCACGGCACGGCGGGCGGGCGCGTGCGCGTGCGCGTGTGTGTGTGGTGGTCATCCCACTCCCTTGTTCTCAGGAACAAGTGTATGAGTTCACTAATTGCTTATAAAGCTCTCAGAAAACTCATGCAAAAGCAATATGGGACTATTCCACCTCATCAAGACCTCTATCTTAAACACCTCATTCCTTCTTTGAATTTCTCTCCATTCTTTCTTACACCTAACATCATCCTGCCCCCTTCCCTTCTCGGTTTGATTGGGATGGCGTGGGATGACCAAATGGGTGTGTCGACTTGACCTTGAGATGGTACACACCGTGACATCTTGTCCCTTGTTGAACCTCTCTCTAGGTTGGGATAGCACATTGTGTATGCCATCTTGATCCTGGGATGGCATCCCATGGGTGTTGTCTAGTCTGCTGCCCATGACCATGTCTATCCAAACCTAGGGATGACATCCTGGGAGTGCTATCCTACTTCAGGTAGGTCAATCTTTCTCTTTTATAAATTTTTTATCAACAATTTTTGGCGATCACGGTGGGATGTATTTTTTTTTATTTTTCATAGCTAGAATTGCATTGCCGGGAGAATTTGACCCCTAATGAGCTCAAAATCTCCATTTTTGGGTTTCTTTTTTTGTTCAGACAACAAATCCCTCTTTGTCGTCTGCCCCTGTTTTGTTGTCCGACCCTTTGTCGTCCAACCCCTCTGTTGTCTGTAGACCCCTGGTCATCAGGGTTTTGGCATCTGCAAGCCTCTGACTTACAGATTCGGTTATTTGTTCCCGTGAGTCACAGGGGCCTGTCGTTTGGTACCTTTGTCGTCCGACAGTTTTGCCATCTGTAGACCCTTGGTATGCAGGGCTTTGGACATCTGCAAGACTCTGGCTTGCAGACTCTGTCGTCTATTCCCCCAATTCTAGGCTTGTCATCTTGGACTTTATCATCCCAGATAGGACTATCCCAGACTCTGTCGTCCCAAGTAAGACCGTCCACAAGCTTTTGTCGCCCAAAGTTATGTCGTCAAGTACCTTGCCATTCGTATCTTTGTCATCTGGTACCCTATCGTCTGGTAGACTTGTCATCTGGTAGCCTTGACATCCCGTAGACTTGTCATCTGGTAGCTTTGTCGTTCAGTAGCCTTCACTACAAGAAAAAAGTTATTTAGCGATAGAAATTTGCGACAAAAATAAATTTTCGCAACATTGCCCTTAGCCCATCGGTTGCCGCTCGCCGCCCTCTCCTTCACCTCCTCCTTCTTCGCTCACTCTATCTCTCACCACTGTGTGCCACCGCCGATGATCCCCGAGCACCGACACCACCGTGTGTCGATGACCCCCAAACAACCCGATTTGTTGACAACGCCTTGTGGTGCGACAGGGTCCGAACACGACTAGGCTCTCACCCTCTCCGGCACTGTGTGCCACTGCAGACGACCTCCGAGCATCGACGCTGTCGTGTGTCGTGTGCCACCGTAGACGATTGCACTGATGCCGCCATGTGTCGACTTCCCGACGACCCCCAAACAACCTGATTTGTTGACAATGCCTCATGGTGCGACAGGGTCCGGACATGATTGGGCTCTCACCCTCTCTGGCGCTCCCTTCCAGGTGACTTGGGTCCAGTCCGTCGGTGAAGACGCTTCTACAGACTACAATTTGGTAGGCGAAGCCTACCGATTCTCAAGCTGAGCTATTCCTGGTTCACTCGCCATTACTAGGGGAATCCTTGTAAGTTTCTTTTCCTTCGCTTATTGATATGCTTAAACTCAGCGGGTGGCCTCACCTGACCTGGGGTCGCTAAGCTCAAACGAGTAATCACCTTAAGAGTTCCAGCAAACTTTTGACGCTTCATGAGAGTTGTGGCAATCCACCGCACACAGAGTTCACGACTATGGTAATCCCCTGCTTGCCTCACCACAATCGTGCCGTGAGACAACATTTCAGTCGACAGTACATCGATAAAAAACGCACAACATGTCAATCCTCTGTTTGTACATTTGTGCTTTGCAGGTGTGTAGCTAAGCTAATTGTGTGATGCTTAGTGCTAAGCATTGCATGCAGCTAAAAATGCCTTGCAAAAAGAAATAAGAAAAATGCAGAGGCAAAAGCATGCAAATTGGGTAAATACCCGTGATGAGTAATTGATGCATGGACATGACAGGTTATTTAATTTCTTGGATGCAATACTTTTCTGTTCACACACTCACTTAGTTGTGGATATCTAAGACTGCTTTAATGGAGTTTAGAGATCATGCTGAGCATGATTTCAATGTATGAAAATAGAAGTGCTCTTAATTTTGAAGTTCGGATTTCATAGCGAGATATTGGAGCGTGTTTGATGCAGATACATGTTTGACATTGTTTTGATATGAATGATTTGAATATGTTGCAATGTTTAATGTGACTGTATTCATGCTTGCATGAAGTTATTTTCAATTTGATTATGCCTTCTATCTGAAATTGTATCATGAAAACATGCTTCAAATAAATGTATCGTGTTGATGAATGTGATTTCATCATTCTAAATATCCTTGTGATGAATGTAAATATAATGTGATAGTTTTGCACATGAAAATATTAAGTTATCAACGTTTGCATCATAGTTCTTGTGATTGAATGACATCATATATATATATATATATATATATATATATATATATATATATATATATATGTGTGTGTGTGTGTGTGTGTGTGTGTGTGTGTGTGTGTGATATATATCAAATCAATACATCCACCATCAATGCATGATAAATTAGATATTTTCTTTATCATAACATTCTTACGATTCTTTTTTAACTGGTTAGGATAATATTTGTAACATCATAGGACAAAATGACTGCAAACCGTAAATGGATGTACTGTAAGATAGTTGACAATGAGGTAAAACTTGAATATATGAATGGTGTTGATAGTTTTATTGAATTTGCAACGACAAGTGTTAGTACAGTGGATTCCACTGGTCGGATCAGGTGCCCCTGCACGATGTATAAGAACAATTGATTTGTAGAACCTCATGGCGTTAGACATCACCTATACAAGAAGGGTTTTGTGAGTGATTACCAGAATTGGACGCTTCATAGTGAAGAATTGTGTAACAATTTTGATGCACGGATGAATGTGATGCACAGTAATTCATATGTAGATTTGATATGTGATGCCGCAGGACCAGAACTGGGTTCTGCTATGGGTCCTAGTGATGTACCAACTCGGGTAAAGGAAGAAGCAACAAACGATGCAGGTGGTAGATTTTATGACTTACTTAGATATGTTGATGAGCCACTTTAGAATGGTTGCGAGAGTCACACTATCTTGTCTGCAGTTCTTTAACTATTGAATTTGAAGCCTGAGTATAATTTAAGTCAATCATGTTTTGACCGTTTGTGTTCCATTATGAAGAGTATGTTGCCCAAATATGAGAAATTGTCACAAAAAATGATCATTATTTTTTCCTTGATTATATTCAGAGTAGATATAACACATTGATCTTTTTGATGACTTTCCTCTCTGAATATCAATTTATTTTTGCATTCCCACAGACCTCTGATTATACGATGTAAGGATACCATCCAAGCTTTTTGGACCTTTTCACATTCAAAGTTTTCTTATTCCACCATTCTGCTAGATCTTCTAGGCTTGTTTCTAGGATCTTGTAAGGACCAAATAATCTGACCACCTTTTTCAATATACGTCTAGCCAGATGACATCTAACAAATAAATGGTCCATTGATTCCTCTTCCTTCAAAGAGCGAATACAACCATTTGCCATTTGAAAGCCCTAATGTTTTTAATCTATCTTGCGTAAGCATCACCTTGTCAAGGGAGAATTTGAAGGTTATAGCTGTTCTTGGGCTATGATACTTGCACCATATTAACTCACTGAATTTCCATTTCTCCCCTTTCTTCCTTATGCACTCCCACAGTCCGATACTGAAGAGAATTTATTCGATTTGGTCTAGATCAGCTTATCCTCTTGGTTCTGAGCACGAGCAACTCCATTAATTGCATGGATAATGGTATCCTGCAAAAAATTGTTAGAAATCACACGGGACTGACTTGAAGACTCATACAGCCCCTACTTTGTGTTAGAATATCCACGTCAGATCAAGATCGTCTATCCATGGTAACTGGCAGATTTACAGCAGGTAAGAAAGGAAGATTGCAATCAAATGAGAAGGTAAATATCCAACCAAATCTGCCAACTCAAGAGATAAGGTTGACACCTGACAACAAGAGAACTATCCCAATGATAAAGGAAAGGCTGGGCGGAAATCCTAAATCAATATCTCAAGCGAGAGCTATCCCATTGATAAAGGATGAGCCAGAAACCGTGTAAATTCTTCCTAATGTAAACCATAAATGTGACCCTTTATATTGGTGAGACATTTGATGAATTAAAATAAGAGAGAAGAGAGAGGTTACCTGATCGTGGATGTAGGTCTTATACGACCGAACCACGTTAAATTTGGTGTGCTTTTGGTTCGTTTGATTGTGCATTTCAACTTTCACTTTAACTCTACTCATGGACTTAAACTCACTTTTAGACCAACTCCTATCTAACAAACTTACTAATGAAAACTGACCAACCTAATAATCAAACCTAAAGTCAATTTTGTTCCCTGACCCAACTTCCCAAATGGCCCCAATTTTGATAATAGATATTCCCTAACACTTTTACATCCCTGCGACCTCAACCTGACCTCCCCCCTTGAACCCAGATCGACTCTTTTACTAGATATTTAGACTGAACCGGGTTCACCCAAGGATTTGACTCTTTGGATACTGCAACCCATCCCAATTTAGCCAAAAGGCTAAGGTTAATGTCACCAACTAATCTAACTCCTAAACCCCCTCTGATTTAGGCATACAAATTAACCTTGTCCCAACCCAATAAATGCTGCCTGTGGTCTCTAGCAATTTCCTCCATATGTGAGATCACTGACCGGGGAAGCTTAAAACTACTCAATGTATCCAATTTCGATTGCATTTTCTGAAACATAGGGGAGCACAATGTCGAATTTAGTTCTCCTTAAAAATCGGGATACCCAAATATTTTATTGGGAGAGAGCCTTCCTTCCATTGAGATAATGTAGCTACCACCCTCACTCCACATGCAGGAATGTTAAAATGAATAATAAAAAAAAAAAATTTGAAACTTTTAGACCAGATGTTGATTCAAAATTTTGGATAACATTGAGAAACATTTCAACTGAGTTCTTTCTATCTCTAATAAAGAATAGAGAATCATTATCACAAAACGAGTGCTCCAGTTAAAATCTTTGATCTTCACGGGGATAATATTCTTCCTCATTTCTTCCAACTCCAATCTTCTGCTTAACCTCTCCATTACAATTTTTTAAAAAAAGATATGAAGATACCTTGCCTAATTCCTCGACTATTATAGAATATTCACTAGGTTGGCCATTTTATAATAACTGCAAAACTGAGAGTGGCAACACATAACATCACCTTTTTAATCAATTTTTCATGAAAACCCAGGAATCTCATAGAATTAGCCAAAAAGTTCCAATCTACTCTGGCATAGGCTTTAATGAGATCAGTTTTTAAAATTAGGTTAGCCTTCTTACTATATTTTAAGATGTCTAGCTATTAGAATACTCCTCCCTTTTAAAAAAGCCCTTTGATTTTGTGAAATAACTCTTTGGAGAATCCCCCTCATTCGAAACATCATTACTTTTGTAATAATTTTATAAATAAAATTACACAAACTAATGACTAAATTGAGAGAACTTCGACGCACCCATGACTTTACGGATAAGAACAATATTTGTCGAATTGATTCTTATAAAAATTTTCTTGAGGTGAAAAAAAAATTAATAGCAGGACATACCTCCTAACCAACAATGTCCCAATATGATCGGAAGAAAAATCTTGAAAACCCATTAAGACATGGAGAGTTGTCAGCTTTAAGATCAAAAACAACTTTTTTAACTTCCTCATCCATCACTGGTGTAACACCCCAAATTTTATATCTCAAAAATCGTGTAAAGTTTTTTTTAAATCGGTTTTATAAAATTCCAACCGGATAAAACTTTGTGTGTTACTTAATTATTACCATCTTTTTCCACACATACATTGAATTTAAAAATTAAACATCCATAATTAAATCAATGTCCATTTTATATCCAAAATTTAAATAATATCGGTCTATTTTAAATTTAATTATAATCAGAGTCTTGAGCATCATAAATATGCTCGCAGTCCAAAATAGTCGCAAGAGTGGGAAAGGCTTGGCTCGGTCCCCGTCGCAACCTCCCATCATCGCTTGTGCATTCATTCGCTAATTGGAAATATTAAATTTTAATAAGGTCAAACAATTAAGTCTCAGTAGAGTAGAGTTATTCAAAACACATAAATTAAAACAAGTAGACATGAATTAATTCATTTTTTCATACATTCAAACAATATTAAATGCATCAAAATTACATGTATGAAATTCTAACATTGCATTCAAGCATATATTTACAAAATTTCTCTCAATTAATCATTCACTTAACTACGAACAATTAACAATGTATGAACAGTTAAGAATGCATGCACTTACCATTGTAAGAGTCGACTATATGCATGAGTCATTTATTATCTCTAATTAGGTTTTCTTTCTTAGATGATGCATGTCATGTCTATCTATATGCACAATCAATTTACATTATAGTTAGGGGTGGCAATCGGGTCGGGTCGGCGGGTTGGTGAGTCGGGTTAACGGGTTGGCGGGTCAGAATACCTCAACACGAACATGACCCGTTTATTAAACGAGTCGGATGTGGCAAACACGAACATGACCCATTTATTAAATGGGTAACCCGACACGACACAGTTAACCTGTTTAATAAACGGGTCGGGTCGACACGACACGATTACACGACACGGTGACCCATTTATTAAACAGGTCGACCCGATAACATAGACACGATAACCGACCCGAGTAACCAGAATAACCTGTCTAACCCAAATAACACAATTAGAAACAAAAAAAAATACATATTATACTTTTTTCTGCAAATCTCAATATGGAATTGTACTACCAACATTAACATAAAACTTCAACATAAAGTCATAAACATAAAGACAACATCAACATAATTGTCTTACAAGTTACAACCATACTACAAACATATCCACCAAGTTGTCTTACAATCATCAAGATAAACATAAATAATTAAACGAGTTGACCCGCCCGCCTAACCCGTTTATTAAACTGGTCAAACGGGTTGGCGGGTTCGCATACCCCTAACACGAACAAGAATCGTTTAATAAACAGGTTAGGCGGGTTGACCCGTTTATGATACAAACCCATTTAAGCCAAACCATAACCCGACTAAGAAGCGGGTTGGTGGGTCGAGTTGGCAGGTCGGGTCAGATTTTGCCACCCTTAATTACAGTTCTTATCCCTATGGATACAAACACAAGCAGTAATCCTGGATCAGGGTCATGGAGGAGGCAGTGTTTTCAAACAGGGTGACTTTGGCCTCACCAGGCATCATTCACTAGTGTCGGGTGAGGGATGATAAGAGTGAGAGCAACTTCCAACACCACCATCTCGATGCATCAGACTTTACTCATGAGATTTTGTGCCTCCACGTTGCATTCTAATGTAGAGGGTTCTCCTATCTTCATGGATGGAGAGGAGCAACCTTTCATGCTCGATTACGATACCCACGAAGCCAGACTAATATCACTTATATTCTCCTTGTAAGTATCGATCTTCAATGTTACATGTTTAAACTTTTTATATTAATTATTTTTTCATGCAATACTTATATAGGAACCCACTTAAGGGGTTTGGTCTCTTTAAAGCCCATGGATGCATACTTTTAAACATATGTTTCAAAATGTCATTGCACATGCTTTTCTTACATTACAATTTAGATACATATGCAACATAAGGCAAAGATTTTCTTTTACAACTAAATACATCTAATCTTTTATAGCCTCATGTGCATGACATTCATATCGAAACAGCCTGTGTGAATCATAAACAAATGCATCTGATCTCAAAGCAGACTCTATTTGTCCCATTTACTAGCAAAAGGCCCAAAGGCAAGCTAGTGCATCAACACATTATTCAATGCATGTTTCATAATTGGCACATAGTTCCCTATAAAAAAATGATTTTTAACCATCCATAAACTATATGGTGTTCATTCGCAAAAGCACACACAAAAATACATAGGATTCACAAGTATATGCAAATCAGATTTTGAATTGAATTAGAACTTATAAAAACTTAATTATGTCTGACTATTTCAGAGGTCACAAAAAATTTTACAATCGTTAGTAAAAGCTAAAATTCTTACAAATGACAAATAATTCTATCTGCTTTCTGATGCCATAAACCATTCATAAAAATTCCTCTGAAAGATGGACATATGACCGGTTTGGTGCATGCCTTCACATTCTTGTCCTGACTATCACGGTTCAGTGCACAGTTTGATAACAGAGCTCAAAATTTCACAAAACTATGAAATTTTCTTAGCTTTCCAACACAACAAATTGTTCATGAAAACTTCTCTGAATAAGGGAGATACGAATGATTTACTGGTCAGGTGTCAAGCCAAAAATACATATCAACAGAAAATATGCATTCGAGTGAGCCAAAACAGGCTACCCAAAATCGTATTTAAAAAAATAAATCACATGAACATGTCAATTAAAACTTCAAAACCAACATCACATGATTTCTAAACAATCTACCATAGACAAATCCCATTTTCGTTGTCGATATGCTGAAAATTTGATCAATCTTTTCGAACCCTGTTTTTTCATAAATAGTTTCAGTATTTTTTGCAATAACACACATAATAATACTTATTTTTCCATGCTAAAAATAACAAAAAATATGTTAATCATCAAAGTATGTGTACATGAACAATAACTATAATTTTAACTAGAAACTTTGCAAGAATTAGATAAACATTACACTAATTTCAAGAAAGCATGATTTTTATTTTTGACAAATCATAACATGTATTACATAATATCTATTCATTTTTAATTTCAGTAATTCGACCACTTTAGGGGTGGAATCGATTTCTTCTAGGGAAAATTAGAATTAACCCTCCTTATTTAAATCAAATTTGGATTTTACAAAAATTCTTACTTTTAGCAATAGCTTGAATCAAATCCAAAAACCTATTTTTTATAAAAATGATTTTTGAGAGGGGTTTTCTTCCGAAAACCCTCTCTACTAAATTTTTTGACAAACCTTATGCCAATCCCATATATGGAGGGCATGGTACAAGGTTTGTTTCTATTAAAAAAAATCATGCTTATGAGTTCTGATTTATGTATAGAGAATAGAACCCCCTACCCTCTTTTGTGAAAGCACTTCCTTTGGTTGTGAAAATGAACTCCGCACATGAACTGGCTGTCCGCTACGTATGGTGACCGCGTCAAGGCCAACCTTCATGCTCCAAACACGTACGTGGGCTCACCCTCTCAATTGGACAAGAGGGAAACTATAAGGGGATGGAGGAAAAGAGAGGAGAAGGAAGAAAGAACAAGAGAGAGCAAGAAGGAGAAGAAGGAAATCAAGAGTCCCAACTTCTCGGATAGGCAAATGGGGGGGGTGTGAGCCCCTCCTATGTATTTATAGAGTTTAGAGTTAGGTCAAGGGATGAATTAATCTCAACCCTTGATCTCTCTCATGCCCTCCTTTCCTTTCTTCTAACTCTTCTAATTTTCTTTTCTCTTTTTATTTCTCTTATTTTTTTATTAATATTTTATTTAGCTTAGGTTAATATATGTAGTATATATATTGGTCATATTATATAGAGTATATTATATTTAATATAGGGAGATGTGGGCTGGTCGACCCCCATGGGGTTGAACCTTTCTATATTCCAAGTTTCAAACTTGCTTGCTTGGCAAGCAAGTTTGACTAGTCAAAAATCCATTTTCTTTTTCTTTTTTTCTTTCTTTCTTTCTTTCCTTCTCTCATTGTCACCTTCCTTCCCTTATTACTTGGTCCAGCCTTCCCATACTAGAAGGGTCTAGGATGGGACGTGCCCCCCCCCCCTAGGGACGCTTCCCTTTTAAATATGGTAAGTTTTGACTTTAAGCTTTTTACTTTTGATTTTTGGTAACTTTTAAAAACCTTATGATTTTTAAGTTTTAAGTTTATTTTATATTTTTTAAGTTGAAAAGGAGGTGCCACATAGGATGAGATGGTCCACCTATGGACTCCTACTACTTTATTAAATTTAATTGGACCATATTTTCAATTCCAATTAATTATTTTCTAATTAATTAAATTTGGTAATTTGGATTTCAATTTTTTCAAAACTAAAATTTAGATTTAAGTGAATGACTCTAAATGCATCTCAAATTAGGTTCAAATGTATGTAAATGTCTCTAAACCAAAATTTTGGTTATATTGGTTTCTTTTATTTTTTAATTTTTTTATTTTTTACAAAAATTTGAATTCTTCATAAATGGATTTTGAAAGGAAATTTTCACTAGGGTCGATAGGATCCTTTGGCGTGTGAGTGTATTACCTATATATTTTTTTTTAAGTCTCACATAATATATAGTATAATACTTAGTACATATTGGCATTATGAATTAATCACGTATAAATGCATTTACAAAAATTAACAAAAATTCCTTGAAAAAATTATGGGTTTTACATCCAACCCCCCTTAAAAAAAATTATCCTCAAAATTTGGTTATGGTTACATACCGAATAGGCTTGGATGTTTCGCTTTCTTCTCCACTTTTGGCTCCCATGTACATTCTTCAATCCCATGTTGTTGCCATCGTACCTTCATTAAAGGAATCATCTTGTTTCATAGCACTTGCTCTCGTCAATACAAAATCTCAATTGAATGCTCCTCGAAAGTGAGATCCTTTTGTACTTCTACCTTATTCTATTGAATAATATGTGTCGGGTCTGGCACATATTTTCTTAACATCGATACATGAAAAACCTCATAGATGTTAGAAAACTGAGGTGGGAGTGCTAGTCTATAAGCTGCACCTCAGATCTTTTTGAGGATGAGAAAAGGTCCTACATAACTCAAACTTAACTTTTCTTTCTTTCCAAACCGAAACACACTCTTGGTTGGTGATACCTCAATGAATACATGGTCTCCAACTTCAAATGTAACTTCACGATGCTTCGGATCTGCGTAACTTTTCTGACATCTCTGAGCGGTCAGAAGTCTCTTCTATATCAATTGCACCTGATCGGTGTAGTGCTGCAGAACTATTTTTGACTCGATAGCTCGATCACCAACCTCACTCCAACATACCGGAGACCTACAAGGTAGCCCATATAGAACCTCATATGGAGCCATGTCGATACTCGAATAATAACTATTGTTGTAGGCGAACTCAGCTAGCTTCAAATGTTTACTCCAATCGCTCTTTCACTCTAATGTACAAGCGTGCAACATGTCCTCAAGGGTTTGGATTGTCCTCTCTGATTATTCGTTCGTCTGTGGGTAAAAAGTCATGCTAAACTTAAGCTTTGTTCCCAAAGCTTTCTGCAGTTGCCCCCAAAACTTAGATGTAAATCTCGGGTCTCTGTCAAAAATGATCGAGACAGGTACTCCATGTAACCTGATGATCTCATCTATATACAAATTTGTCAGACTCTCTAATGTATGATTCACTCTGGTCAGTAAGAAGTGTGTCCACTTCATAAGGCGATCCACTATAACTCATATGGTGTCGTACTGGTGTCGTGTCTTGGGCAGACCTACCATGAAGTCCATGGTAATGTCTTTCCACTTCCACTGCGGTATCTCTATCATTTGCAATGTTCCACCAGGGCTCTGATGTTCTATCTTGGCCTGCTGGCAAACTAAGCATCTCGACACATACTCTGTGATGTCTCTCTTCGTACCACTCCATCAGTAGTTCCTTTAAAGGTCCTTATACATCTTGGTGCTATCTGGATATATAGTGTACTTGGTATGATGCACCTCATTGAGTAACTTTTTCTGTAATTGATAATCCTCTGGTACCCATAGCCTCTTGTTGTACCAAATGCTACCATCTGCTTCTAGATGTAGGGTTGTCTCATCTTGCGTACACACTGTAACCATCTTTGTGAAACCCGGGTAGTCGCCACTCGCTACTAATCAAGCCCGCAAGACTTCCTGTTTTTCTACTCAATGTGTCTTTCACTACTTTGGCTTTCCCTGAGTGGTAGGATATAGAAAAGTCATAGTCTTTCAAGAACTCTAAGCACCGCCTTTGTCTTATATTAGGATTTTTTTTGGAGAAAATATATTTGAGACTCTTATGGTCAGAGAAAACCTCGAACTGCTCTCTGTACAAGTAGTGTCGTCAAACTTTAAGTGCAAAGACCATTGTTGCCAACTCCAGAACATGTGTAGGATAATTTTGTTCGTGCACTTTCAGTTGGCGTGAAGCATATGCTATGACCTTGCCATGTTGCATCAATATGCATCCAAGTCTTATACCTGATGCATCACTGTAGACTACAAATCCTCCATGGCCTGAAGGTAAAGTGAGCACTAGGGTTGTAGACTCTTCTTCAACTCCTGTATCCATATGAACTTTATTCCCTTACGAAGTAGCTTGGTCGTCATTATTGCGATCTTAGAAAAATCCTAGATAAACCTCCTGTAGTATCTTTTAAGACTAAGAAAACTATGAATATTCGACATGCTTTTAGGTTGTTTCCAGTCTAAGATTGCTTCCACCTAATACAATTCCAAAACCACAAGATTTAAACAAATTAAGGTAAAGATCCTAAGAATTTTTTTCTCAAATCATAATCATTGAGGTGAGTTTACCTTAGCAGGGTCCATTGACACCGTCTTTTGAGATCACATGTCCCAAAAATATGACATGCTCTAACCATAATTCACACTTAGAGAATTTTTCATACAATTGATGTTGTCTAAGTGTCTCAAGAACGATTCTTAAGTGCTCTATGTGATCTTCCTCACTCTTTGAATAGATCAATATTTCATTAATGAAAACTATCACGAACAAATCCGGATAGAGCCAAAAAATCTTGTTCATCAGGTCCATGAATGTCGGAGCATTGGTTAGCCCAAAGGGCATCACCAAGAACTCGCAATGACCATACTACATCTTGAAAACTATCTTTTGCAGATCTGACTCTTTGATCCTTAATTGGTGATAACCCGATCTAAGATCTATATTTGAGAAGACCTTAGCATCTCGAAGTTGAACAAATAAGTCATCAATTCGTGAAAGAGGATAATTGTTCTTAATCGTCACCTGGTTCAACATGCGATAATCAATGCACAAGCACATTGACCCATCATTCTTCTTGATGAATAACACTGGAGCACTCCACGATGAAACGCTCGGCCGAATAAATCCCTTGTCCATTAGTTCTTGCAGTTGCTTCTTTAATTTCTTTAATTTTGCAGGGGTCATGCGATACATAACTCTAGAGATTAGGTCGTACCAAACACCAACTCTATAACAAAATCAATCTCTCTTTCAGGTGGTATGCCTAGCAAGTAATCTGGGAATACATCTGCAAACTCACAAACCACATCCAGGTCCTTCATTGGGGTCGTGCTGGATTTTATCAAAAAAACACTAGCCAAGGAGGCCTCACAACCCTTCTCCTTGCAACACTGAGATCATCCTTCCTCTACTCTCTTTCTTACTAGCTTTGTACTCAAGTACAGGCTTATCAGAATGATTAAACCTTATATGTTGCTCACGATATATCATACAAGCATAATGCTCATACAACCAATCTATGCCAAGAATCACATCATACCCAACCATATCAAGTACGATTAGGTTGGCAGAGAGGTTTTGCCCTAAGATAATCACTTTCACATTGGGTAAATAAGTGTGAGCGATGGATTTATAGCTCGATGGTGTGATGATTTCTAGAATATATCTCAAAGCGTTATGTCGACTATGTTTGTGAATCGTATGGATACAAATGAATGTATAGCGCCCGTATCAAATAAGACTTTAGCATCAAATTTTGTGATGGATATAGTACCTTTGATGACATCTGCATCCTCTTATAACTCCTTTACAAAAGTTGCATACACTCTGTCAGTCGCTCTCCTCTGTCCATGTGCCTCGGACTGATTTTGTCACTGTTGTTGGGGATATTGTAGTCGTTGTTGTTGTTGTTGTTGCTGCCCACGTGGTGCGGCTTTTGCTCCTTCTTATGCCAGTCTCTTGGGACAGTTCTTAACGATATGCCCCATCTCTCCATAATGCAAGCAAGCTCATGTAAGCTTGTAGCAGACTCCTGCATATGCCTTCTTGCAGATCAGGCACACCGTGGCAGTCTACTGTGGTTGACTAGTACCACCCTGTTGCACCTTGGCCTTCTTTGCAAGCGGTGCCCTGCTCGACTTGGTTGTGAGTCTTGGGGTCTTGTTTCTATTACCCTTCAACCTATTGAACCTCTTAGGCTGAATCTTTCTAGAAGACTCCCAATCATCCTACAATACGAGAATAGTTGTTGCTATTTGTTTAGGGATATCCTTGGGTTATAAAAAGAATTTGTTTTGTTTTTATCACCTGAAGCACTGTAGCCATCTTGATGGCCTAGTTGAGGTTCTGGAGTTGACTCATCAGTACTCGGGACCTCAACCCATCTTGCTGCTCGTGCACGTACTTTTTCGCACATGCGTCATCCATAGTGTTGGTGTTTGGGAAGTACTTCTCTAATTGTCAAAACTGAGTAGTGTACTCTACCACCTTTAAGCTACCCGGTTAGAGATCCAAAAACTCTTGCATCTTGTGATCTCTAGCATACTAAGGAAAGTAGGTGTCGAGGAACACCTTTGAAAATTGCACCCATATAAGAGCTTGTCGCTCCTCTGGTGTGAAGCACACCTCTTGTACAGTCTCTCACCAACTCTTGGCATTAACCTGGAGTCGGTAGGTGGCGAAAGCTACTTGTCTTTCAGCGAGAACCTCGAGGATGTCAAAGATCTCATCGATGGTGCGGACCCACTCCTCAATCGTGTCTAAATCCTCCTTCCTAGTGAAGGTCGGGGAACTCAGTTCTATGAAGCGTTTGTAAGATACTCTATGGTTCACAGCAGTCGACACCTCATTGCCATCAGGGTGATGGTTGTTCCTATTGCCATTACCTCTGTTATTGGCGAGGTTCTGGCAAGTGAAAGTCAAAGTCATGAGGGCTTCCAAGAGGAAGTCCCTCTAGGCAGTCCATCATGTGGGTTATCGTGCGACTATCTACAATAAATTTAATTCGAAGTAAATAACTAAGTTTGCACAAAGAAATTTTTTATTCTGATGTCCCTAATAGGCATTTACGTTCTAAATTTGCAACAATCTATAAAATTTAAAACAATTTAAGAATTTATTTTCATATCATTGCATAAAAACATTAAAAAAGATCATATTCACAGCGATATCGGTCAGTTGGATGAGTTTTGAGTCAATCTTTCTCTTCTGCTCTGATACCAAGTTGTCTTTACCTAAAGACAAATTGGTATCCTCAGAGCATCTAATCTCTGCTCTGATACCAAGTTGTAACACCCCAAATTTTATATGCCAAAAATCATGTAAACTTTTTTTTAATGATTTTATAAAATTATAACAAAAAATTCAAATGAGATAAAAACTTGGCATGTTACTTAATGATTACCATCTTTTTCACACATACAATGAATTTAAAAATTAAACATTCATAATTAAATCAATATCCATTACATCTCCAAAATTTAAATAATATTAGTCTATTTCAAATTTAATTATAATTAGAGTCTTGAGCATCATAAATATGCTCGCAATACAAAGCAGTCACAAGAGTGGGCAAGGCTTGGCTCGGTCTCCGTCGTAACCTTCCACCATCGCTTGTGCACTCATTCGCTACATGAAAACATTAAATTTGAATAGGGTCAGACAATTAAGTCTCAGTAGAGTAGAGCTATTCAAAACACATAAATTAAAACAAGTAGACAAAAATTAATTCAATTTTTCATACATCCAAACAAGATTAAATAAATCAAAATTACATGTATGAACTTCTAACAGTGCATTCAAGCATACATTTATAAAATTTCTCTCAATTAATCATCCACTTAACTACAAATAATTAACGATGCATGAATAGTTAAGAATGCATGCACTTACCAATGTAAGAGTTGACTCAATACATGAGCCATTTATTATCTCTAATTAGGTTTTCTTTCTTAGATGATGCATGTCATGTCTATCTATATGCACAATCAATTTACATTATAGTTCTTATCCATGTAGGTACAAACACAGGCAATAATCTTGAATCAGGGCCATGGTGGAGGCGATATTTTCAAACAGGGTGGCTTTGGCATGGTCGGGCACCATTCATCAGTATCGGTTGAGGAATGACAAAAGCGAGAGAAGCTCCCAACACTACTATCCTGATGCATCAGACTTTATTCATGAGATTTTGTGTCTCCACGTTAAAATCTAATGTAGAGGGTTCCCTTATCTTCGGGGCTGGGGAGGAACAACCTTTTGTGCTCGATTACAATACCTACGAAGCCAAACTACTACCACTTACCTTCTCCTTATAAGTATCGATCTTTAGTGTTACATGTTTAAACTTTTTATATTAATTATTTTTCCATGCAGCACTCGCATAGGAATCCACTTCAGGGGTTTGGCCTCTTCAGGGCCCATGGATCCATACTTTTAAACATACGTTTCAAAATGTCATTGCACATGCTTTTCTTATATTACAACTTAGATACATATATAATATAAGGAAAAGATTTTCTTTTACAACTAAATGCATCAAATCTTTTATAGCCTCATATACATGACATCCATATTGAAACAACATGCATGAATCATAAACAAATGCATTTGATCTCAAAGCAGACTCTATTCATCTCATTTACTAGCGAAAGGCCACAAAGGCAAGCTGGTGCATCAACACATTACTCAATGCATGCCTCATAATTGGAACATAGTTTCCTACAAAAAAAAATGATTTTTAACAGTCCATAAACTATACAGTGTTCATTCGCAAAAGCACACATGAAAATACATAGGATTCACAAGTATATATTAATCGGGTCTTGAACCGAGTTAGAATTTATAAAAAATCAATTATGTTCGACTGTTACAAAGGTCTCAAAAAATTTTACGTTTGTTGGACAGAGCTGAAATTCTTACAGATGGCAGATAATTCTGTCAGCTTTTCGGTGCCATAAACCGTTCATAAAAGTTCCTTTGGATGAGGGAGATATGACTGGTTTAGTGCACGCCTTTATATTCATGTTTCGACTGTCACAGTTCAATGCTCAATATGAGAACAGAGCTCAAAATTTTACAAAAACTGTGAAATTTTATTAGTTTTTCAATGCAATAAATCGTTCATGAAACTCCTCTAAACGAGGGAGATATAACTAATTTACTGGTCAGGTGTTAGGCCAAAAAATATGCATTAATGGGAAATATGCATTCAGATGAGCCAAAATAGGCCACCCAAATTTGTATTTCTAAAAAAAAAATCACATAAACATGTCAAGTTAAGCTTCAAAACCAACATCACGTGATTTCTAAACAATCTATCGAGGACAAATCTTGTTTTTGTAGCTGACAGGCTAGAAAACCGATCCGTCTCCCCGAACCCTATTTCCTCAGAAATAATTTTGGTATTTTTTCTATAACACACATAATAATGCTTATTTTTCATGCTAAAAATAATGAAAAACATGCTAATCACCACAGTACGTGTACATACACATTAACTATAATTTTTAACTAAAAACTTTGCAAGAATTTGATAAACATTACATTAATTTTAAGAAAGCACAATTTTTATTTCTGACAAACCATAACATGTATTACATAATATCTATTCATTTTTAATTTCAGTAATTCGACCACTTTAATGGTGGAATCGATTTATTCTAGAGGAAATCAGAATCAACCTTCCTTATTTAAATCAAATTTGGATTTTACAAAAAAAAAAATCTTTTAGCAATAGCTTGAATCAAATTCAAAAAATCAATTTTTATAAAAACAATTTTTGAGAGGGGTTTCCTTCCGAAAACCCTCTCTACTAAATTTTTTGATAAACCCTGTGTCAATCCCATGTATGGGGGGCATGGTACAGGGTTTGTTCCTATTAAAAAAATAAGAAAAACTTGTGCCTACGAGTTCTGATTTACATGTAGAGAATAGAACCCCCTATCTCTTTTGCAAAAGCACTTCCTTTGGTTGTGAAAATGAACTCCGCACGCGTACTGGCCGTTCACTACGTATGGTGACCGCGTTAAGACCAACCTTCATACTCCAAATACGTACGTGGGCTCACCCTCTCAATTGGACAAGAGGAAAACCACAAGGGGATGGTGGAAAAGAGAGGAGAAGGAAGATGGAACAAGAGAGAACTTGAGGGACAAGAAGGAAATCAAGAGGCCCAACTTCTAAGGGAGGCAAATAGGGGTGAGTGTGAGTCCCTCCTACATATTTATAGGGTTTAGGGTTAGGTTAAGGGCTGGATTAATCTGAGCCCTTTATAACTCGCATGCTCTCGTTTACTTTCTTTTAGCCCTTCTAATTTTTTTTCTCACTTTTTTTTCATTAATATTTTATTTAGCTTAGGTTAGTATATGCAGTATGTGTATTTAGGTCATATTATATAGAGTATACTATATTTAATATTGGGGGATATGGGCCGGTCGACCACCATGAGGTTGAACCTTTCCATATTCCAAGTTTCAAATTTGCTTGGCAAGCAAGTTTAGTTAGTCAAAAATCCATTTTATTTTTATTTTTATTTTTATTTTTATGTTTTCTTTACTTTCTTTCTTTCATTTTTCCCGTTGTCACCTTCCTTCCCTTCTTACTCGTTCCAGCCTTCCCATCCTAGAAAGGTCTAGGATAGGACGACCCCCCCCCCCCCTAAGGAGGCTTCCCTTTTAAATATGGTAAGTTTTGACTTTAAGGTTTTTCCTTTTGATTTTTTGTAACTTTTAAAAACCTTATGATTTTCAAGTTTTAAGATCATTTTATATTTTTAAAGTTGAAAAGGAGGTACCACATACGATGGGATGGCCCACCTATGGACTCCTACCACTTTATTAAATGTAATTGAACCATATTTTTCATTCTGATTAATTATTTTTTAATTAATTAAATTTGGTAATTTGGATTCCAATTCTTTCAAAACTACAATTTATATTTAAGTGGAATGACTCTAAATGTAACCCAAATTAGGTTCAATTGTATGTAAATGTCTCTAAACCAAAATTTTGGTTGTATTGGTTTCTTTTATTATTTTTTATTTTTTATAAAAGTTCGAATTTTTCATAAATAGATTTTGAAAGGGAATTTTCGCTAGGGTCAATAGGACCCTTTGGAGTGTGAGTGTATTACCTATATTTTTTTTAAGTCTCAAATAATATATAGTATAATACTTAATACATATTAACATTATCAATTAATCATATGTAAATGCATTTGAGAAAATTAATGAAAATTCCTTGAAAAAAACACAGGTATTACAACTGGCATAAGAAGTGCATGATTCTCCAACTTCGTCACTTGAGGTTTTAAGGTATGAAAATTCGAATCAAATCTAAATTCAATTAAAATATCTACGACCCATTTATTAAATCTGAATTAAATCCAAATTTAAATTTTAGAAATTAAAATCAAAATTCAATGAGACTACAAATTTAAATGCACACTCAATTCAAATCTCGACTAAATTGAAACTCAAATTAAATTTTAATTAAGTCTAATTCAAATTTAGATTAAATTCAATTAAAAATCAAAACCCAATTCAAAATAATTTTTCAGTTTGAGATTCATTTCAAATCCAAATTAAAGCTTGAATTATAATTAAATCTCATCTTAAGTCTAAATAATATTTTAACATTAAATTCACCTTTATTCTTCATAAAAATATCAAAAATTTGCGTGTTTTACATCCTTTCCTCCTTAAAAAAATTTTGTCTGCAAAATTTAACTAGAGTTACTTATTCAATAAATTCTTGGTGTATATTATTTTTGTTTTTATCATTTATTTGCTTAAAAACAATAAAAATTTTACGGGTATTACATTGTAGATTCAAAACTCAATGATATAGTTGTATAACTAGTAGGGGTCTGCCAAACCCCAGCTTGCCTTTTAAAAAAAATAGTGTTGAAACAGTGGTTGACCAACCTTTTTTTCATAAAAAAATGAGGGCAGCCAGGGTGACACCAGCCAGACCATTTCCTAATAGTTGATTAAACCTCAACAACAACTACTACGCCTTCATCCCAAAACAATTGGTGTTGGCGATATGAACCAAAAAAGAAAATCATTCTCGGTCTTCCACATGAATCCTTCTCCTCCAATCATTTTTATCCAATGTCATGTCCTCGGTGAGGTTCAAAGCATTCATATCCTTTCCTATCATCTCCATCCAAGTCTTCTTAGGCTTACCCCGACCTCTTTTAACTAATATATTTTCTCATTTCTCCATCCTTCTAACTGGAGCATCATTAGGCCTTCGCCGAATATGTCCAAACCACCGTAAATGATTCTCTCTCATCTTATTTTCAATGGATGCAACACCTACCTTCTTACGTATCTCCTCGTTTCAAATCTTATCTTTTATTGTATTTCCACACATTTATCTAAGCATACACATCTCAGCTACACTCATTTTTTGAATATGATGTCTCTTGGCAGCCCAACAATCCGTACCATATAGTAAAGCGGGCCTAATTATCGTCCTATAAAATTTTCCCTTCAACCGCAATGACATTCTACGATCGCACCACTCCAATTGCACTTTTTCATTTCATCCACTCAACCTTTATCCTATGATTTACATCTCCATCAATTTCTCCATACTTTTGAATGATAGATCTCAAATATTTGAAACAATCATTCACCGGTATTTCTTGCTCACCAAGCTTCACTACACTCCCATCACTACTTTGTTGCTTACTAAACCGACATTCCATATATTCTGTCTTACTCTTACTCAACTTAAAACCTCTTGCTTCCAATGTCTCTCTCCATAATTCTAACTTAGCATTAACCCCAACTCTAGACTCATCAATCAAAACAATATCATCAGCAAACAACATACACCATGACACATTTTCTTGAATTGATCTCGTAAGCTCATCCATCACTATAGCAAATAAGAAAGGGCGTAATGCAGATCCTTGATGTAACCCAACCGTTATAGGAAAATTGGTTGTCACCCCTCCACAAGTGCGGACATTGGTTACTACTCCTTCGTACATATCTTTAATTATACTAATGTACTTGAGAGAAACACCTTTCTTCATCATTGTCAGCAGAGAACATCCTTAGGTACTCTATTGTATGCCTTCTTCAAATCAATAAAAATCATATGCAAATCTTTGTTCCTCTTTCAACAAGTGCGGACATTCAATAAAAACCATATGCAAAAAAACATACCACCCTCTGCATGGTTTTTTGGAAGGGTGGGAACATTGTTTCGTTCCCATCATTCTAAGGGGTGGAACATTGAAACAACATTCCTAGGACACGATAAATGTGCATCCATCGTGTCTAGCATTTGGCGTGACACACCTTTCATGGCATCCGGTGTGATGTGCCCTTAAGGGGTTATTTGATGGCTTGTCCAAGATTGGATGACATGAACAAATAGAACCGAACACAACATTGGTTTTGTTCCTTTCGTTCTTTTTGTTCAAAGTTCAACAAATGTTTGTTGTTTGACGGTGGAAGAATGAAGAAGAAGAAACCCTAATCGATGAAAAAAAATCTAATTAAGAAGAAGAAACCCTAATCAAGAAGAGAACCATAATCAATAAAATCAAACAAAATTTCCTAATCTAAGAAAACCCTCATATGTGAAAAACCTGAAAATACCCTAAAAAGAAATTTGATTCAAACTAAAATAAAAGAAGAAGAAAGAAAAGGAGGAACCTCGGCAGCACCTCATCCCTTATGGCCTCGCATCGCCTCATCGACCTCGCATCGTCTCAACGGCTGCCTCATCCCCAGTGTCAGTGACCCCCTAGCTGCAAAGGAGAGAGAGAGTCGAGGGACCCTTACCCTCAACTTTTTTTTAATGTGTTCTCTGCATCCTATTATTTTTGTAACAGAGGGAGGGGTGTTACAAAAATAGCACCTTTTTAAGGATGCGGCCGACGCCATTTTGAGCGTCCACCACATCCAACGTTTGTTGAAATCATCGTCTCCCGCATTGATTTTGTCCTATTTCGGGCAGGGGGCAGTGATTCAAACGTACCCTAAGGGAAAACAAATAAAACACTGACATGTTTTGAGCAAGCTTTGTGACAGGACATGCCATTTTAGCTGGGTTTCCCCAATAGGGGTGTAACGGGGTTGATTGGGGTCATATTGGACCTGATTTTGAATCAGGTCTAAAAGCAAGACCCAAACCCATCCAATCTAATTAAGGTTCACATTCAACTTAAGGTAAGAGTGAAATTGTGTATCCATATGGTTAACGGGTTCAGGTATTTTCGTGTCCTATTTTTTCGAAAAATTTATGAATTCATATAACGAACTCGTGTCTCGTGTCAGATTCTACACGTAACTGTGTGACACGGCCAAGGAAATCCCGGAAGAGAGTCGATCTGGAGTGCAAGGAGACATAGCTTGAACCACGCAGACTCCACCGTGTGTCAATCTCATTCCCAACTAGGTAATCGTTAAAATATCTTGTGCTTGCGCCAGAGGTACAGCGGAGGTTTATCCGCAACGGGCCACAGTAGCAGCCATCCATGGCCTCCTTCCCTCATTCCCTCTCTTCCCCTTCCTCATCCTCTTCTTCGTCCCTCTTCCCCCGCCACCGTGTCTTTTTCGACCGCCTCGGTGGAGTAAAGTGGGACGTGGGTTGGCCTCCTAGCGTCCTCCTGCACTGCGGGCGGTCCGTCGTGGCTGCGCGCGGCGTCGCCGTGGGGTCGCCGAGAAAACGCCAAGACCGTCCCCCGACGCCCTCGCGCAGCGTCGCCGTGGGGTCGCCGAGAAAACGCCACGACCGTCCCCCGACGCCCTCGCGCAGCGTCGCCGTGGGGTCGCCGAGAAAACGCCACGACCGTCCCCCGACGCCCTCGCGGAAGCGCCATTGGAAGGAAGGGGATTTCCCGGCTGTCTCCGTCGCCAGCCCTCCGAGAACGCCCATCAAGAACGTGAAGAAGAAGATCGACGACAAGAGGGCCGCCAAGGCATGGGTCTCGACGATCACCGAGTCCCTCGCCGATCGAATCCGGAAGAGGCAATGGCAGGAAGCCCTCCAGGTAAATTATTGTGTCTTCCCTTATCTTTTCTCTCCTTAATCGTGTTCCCAGCGATCACTGAATGTCTCATCATAATATAAACTCTTTTAGGTCTTATAACATATTTATCTTTTGATATGTCCACTGTTTCACATGCTTCGAGTTTCTGCAATGTTGCTATTTCTTCGTTCACAGCCCCAACCCTTTTCTGGTTGTCCTTCACCTTGTTATGTAAACGAGGCTTTTGAGTATGTTTTTATGCTGCGTTGACTTTTGAACTCTTTGGAGAAGTTTTCCATAATTTATTCTGTGTATTGTTGCTATTTCTTCGTTCATAGCCTCCACCCATTCCTGGTTGTCCTTTATATACAAGGCTCTTGAGTATGTGTTTATGCTGCCTTGACTTAAGGATTCTTTGGAGAAATTTTCCATAACTTTATTTGTGAATCATTGTTATTTCTTCATTCATAGCCGTTGTCCTTAATCTCGTTATATAATCTTGAGTATGTTTTTATGCTGCCTTAACTTTCAAACTCTTTGGAGAAGTTTTCCATAACTTAATTTGTGTGTGTCCTGTGGCTTGGTTAGAACGCCGAACTTGACCTCGGGACATTTGTGGATTTAGATCCGTTGAAGAATGAGAAGTTTAGTTTGCTCCCTCTTGCTGCAATGTGTATTACTTGTTGCTGCTCATGGGACCTAGCATTATAGTTTTCTTTCCTTTGACATACTTGAAGGTGTGCTGTTCGATTCCTATCTTTTGCCTCAACGGACTCCTATTAATTTGTATTATTTGCATCTAAAGGATCCATAACAGAAAGGAAGTTGAATTTGGTTGCATTCTTGTATGGACACTGGAATCATGATGCTGTTTCATTGTGCTTGCTAAGAAAAATTGGACACTAATATTAGTCCCGGTTTTGCTAATTTTCATGCCTTTGTCAATTTCATACTTCAATAAAAATCATATCATGATGGGATATCAGAATATTCTCGTTAGTGATCATCATACTCAGTGTTGTTAAAAATGCCCCTCAAGGTGCAAAAGGCACGTCTCGGCCCAAGGCGAGGCCCCTTGTGCCTTGAGGCACAAGAAAAAGGTGCAAAATGCCCTAGGCGTACACCTCATACACTATGAGGGGTAAGCCTCAGGACGAGGCATACCTTTTTTTTTATTATCGGGTCAAATAGGGGGTCGAAGCCCCCATTTGACCCAAATTTGTAGACAAAAAAGAGGGAGGCCCTGACCCCAATTAGGGTTGGGCTTCTAACGCCCCAAAATTTATCCAAATTTTCAGGCCAATTTTTTTTAAACACAGTGAAAATATTCAAAGTGAGATTGGAAAATCTTGGGCTATTACAAATAATTTCGCATTTGACAAAAACAATGATATAAATACAATTCAAGTGAAATGTAAAGAGTATTACATCTCTCAAAATAAAACTAACTGAAAATATTTGGAACAAGCAAAACCAAAATCCAAGATCGGTAAGCTATGTCACATGGGTGCGGATGCGGGTGCGGGGATTCGACACTTCCAAAAAACTCGGGTGCGGGGGTGCGGCAGGGGCAAAAATGTAATATATATATATATATATATATATATATATATATATATAAGGGGGTCCGGGGGTTCCCCCGACGCGGGTCGGGGGTCCAATTTTTTTTGCTGGTGTGTTTGTTTGAATACTCGTTACCCACGTTCTGCTTGTTGTGTACTTTGAGGCAACAAGACAAAATTGATGAAACGAAAGAATTGGCAATCTGATCGACCCAGCCTGCTGCGTGTTGTTGACTGTCATGATTCAATCATGTCTGAAACTCCCTGGTCTTCACGAAAAAAAATATAAGCACAAGGTTTGATGTGGTTTGTTGGAGAGAGAGTCTTCATGAGGCCTACGACTCCACTGCCACGCCATAGGATTCTTCAAATTTCATTTTATATACAGCTGCACGACAGCTAAAAGAAATTTATTGGATTGAACATGTGGAAAAGAGAGGTCTACACAAGGCTACAACTAGAGCACCCATCTCGTCAGGAGAATAGTGAATACTAATAGCCAGCAAGGCTACCACCATCATTATCATTTATTATGGAGAGAGAAAATCCTTTACGAAAAAGAAGGATCTGGATTGAAAAGGCTCTTCAATTTTAGATGGTTTTAAAAGTGCCCCTTTATAAAACAAGAGCAGCAACAACAAGCAGTTGTCAGCAGAATTTTTTTTTTTAAATTCTGCAGCTCATTTCATAGGGCAATTTTTTTTAAAAAAAAAATCCAAAAAAAAATGGACCTAAATGATCCTGGATGCGGTCAACGCACCCAGGATCGGGTTGACCGCACCTGGTGCCGCACCCGCACCCGCATTGAGTCGCGTCGACGCGGGTGCGGCACCCTGCTAGCCGAATCCCTGTGACATAGTCGGTAAGGAAAGATGTGATCTTTGCAACACCTTTCAAGCCTCCCACAACAACTCCCGTTGATCATTCCTCTTGATATGTAAAATTGTTAGTATTGGGGGGTTAGACTTCCCAAGTCCCAATAAAGAATCTCTTCCCAAGGTACGTAAGCAAAGTATCATGCATATAAGAGCATATTGAATTTAATATTTCAGTATTTCAAGACAAGTACAATTAATATCAAAACATGCCTTAAAGCATATTTAAATCAATCATAGTGCATCAAAAATAATTAAGCACGCGCACAAGCAACTAATTACATACAAGTACAATTAATATCAGAACATGTCTCAAAGCACATTTAAATCAATCACAGTGCATCAAAAATAATTAAGCACATGCACAAACAACTAATTACAGAAAAGTAAAGTTATACAATTAAAATTTATGTTTCACTTTATTAACTCCCTACCAGTACACGCAATTCGAATATGTCGAGACTGATGAAACCATTCGGGGGGTCTATTATGTATGGGTGTTTTTGGTACATTCGAATCACTCATCAAGTGAGCTCATGGTGTATTTACCTGCGAGTGTCAGAAGAATGCCCCAGTATGTTAAATCGACGAGACATTTACTTAGGTTTGTGTGTATGTAGTTATTTAATAGAATAACTTGGGTGTGCACTTCGTACCCTGTTGGTCTTTTTCAACCCTCTGCCCAATCTCGGGCAACATTCACACAAAATATCATGAGTGCTTGTGTGGCACCCCAACGGTTTATGCTCAGTTTTGGGCCTTTGTATGACCCTGCAACATTCGTTGAAATGCAACAAACCTGTAATTCATGCATTCGATAGGACAGGGTCCGTGAATGAAACTTGTTTATGTCACTTAGTCCATGAAGCATTTGCAGACGAGGCAATCACCACAGTTATCATATTATACAACAACAACAACAACTACGCCTTCATCCCAAAACAATTGGGGTCGGCGATATGAACCAACAAAGAAAATCATTTTGTGTCTTCCACATGAATCCTTCTCCTCTAATCAATTCTATTCAATGCCATGTCATCGGTGAAGTCCAAAGCATTCATATAATTTCCTATCATCTCCATCCAAGTCTTCCTAGGCCTACCTCGACCTCTTTTAACTAATATATTTTCCCATTTCTCCATCCTTCTAACTGGAGCATCATTAGGCCTTCGCCGAATATATCCAAACCACCGTAAATAATTCTCTCTCATCTTATTTTCAATGGGTGAAATGCCTACCTTCTTACGTATCTCCTCATTCTGAATCTTATCTTTTATTGTATTTCTACACATCCATCTAAGCATACGCATCTCAGCTACACTCATTTTTTGAATATGATGTCTCTTGGCAGCCCAACATTTCGTACCATATAGTAAAGTGGGCCTAATAGTCGTCCTATAAAACTTTTCCTTCAACCGCAATGGCATTCTACGATCGCAAAGCACTCCAGTTGCACTTTTCCATTTCATCCACCCAACCCTTATCCTATGATTTACATCTCCATCAATTTCTCCATACTTTTGAATGATAGATCCCAAATATTTGAAACAGTCATCCACCGGTATTTCTTGCTCACCAAGCTTCACTACACTCCCATCACTACTTCGTTGTGTACTAAACCGACATTCCATATATTTTGTCTTACTCTTACTCAACTTAAAACCTCTTGCTTCCAATGTCTATCTCCATAATTCTAACTTAGCATTAACCCCAGCTCTAGACTCATCAATCAAAACAATATCATCAGCAAACAACATACACTACGACACATTTTCTTGAATTGATCTCGTAAGCTCATCTATCACTATTGCAAATAGGAAAGGACTTAAAACAAATCCTTGATGTAAGCCAACCGTTATAGGAAAATTGGTTGTCACCCCTCCATAAGTACGGACATTGGTTACTACTCCTTCATACATATCTTTAATTATACTAATGTACTTGAGAGAAACACCTTTCTTCATCATTGTCCACCAGAGAACGTCCCTAGGTACTCTATCATATGCCTTCTCCAAATCAATAAAAACCATATGCAAATCTTTGTTCCTCTCTCTATTTCTCTTAATAAGTTGTCTAAGAAGATGTATAGCTTCCATAGTTGATCTTCCAGGCATAAAACCAAATTGATTCTCCGATATCATGACAACCTTCCTCAACCTAGACTTAATCACCCTCTCCCAAAGTTTCACAGTATGACTCATGAGTTTTATACCACGATAGTTTGTGCAATCTTGTATATCACCCTTATTCTTATATAGAGGCACCAAAGTACTCTTCCTCCACTCATTAGGCATCTTATTTGTCTGCCAAATCTTATTAAAAAGATTTGTCAACCATTCTAAACCTTTCTCTCTCAAGCATTTCCAAGCCTCGATAGATTTACCATATGGGCCAAGTGCCCTTCTTGATTTCATTTTCTTTAAAGTCTTTGCAATTTCTTTCTTTTGAATCTTGCGCATGAAGTCACGATTCATCTCATGAAAAGGAATGGACAAGTCTCCAAGATCCTGAGCATGACTTCAATTAAATAGCTTATCAAAATAATCTTTTCATCTCTCTTTAATCGCCTCATCTTTGACTAAAACCCTTTGCGTTTCATCTTTGATACATCTAACCATACCCAGATCCCTCGATTTCCTATCTCATCTTAGCAAGCCTATAAATATCCTTCTCGCCCTCTTTGGTATCCAACTTGTCATAAACCTCCTTATATACTTTATCCCTCGCGTTTCGAACTACTTTTTTAGCTTCCTTCTTTGCTATCATATACTTCTCCAAATTCTCATTATCATGACTCTTACTTAGATTTCTATAACACTCTCTTTTAACCTTAATAGCTAATTTGACATCCTCGTTCCACCATGATCTATCCTTACCTAGCGGTGCACCGCCTTTAGACTCACCCAATACCTCCTTAGCCACCTTTTTCATGCCACCCGCTATCTTATTCCACATTGATTCTGAATCGTCCCCAAGACACCAATCAACTTCCTTAACTACCTGCTCTACAAACATTCTTTGTTTAGCTCCTTTCAGTGCCCACCACTTAATTATAGGATCTATCATATGTCTATCCCTTTTGCGGCATTGGCTAATTCTAAGATCTAAAATTAAGACTCTATGTTGTGTAGCTACACTTTCTCCCGGTATAACCTTACAATCGATGCAACAACCCCTATCTCTCATATTATGTGTTTTGCAAATCTTTCACATAAATAATGCATTCATTTGAGCCTACAATAGTAATTAAACCATGTTTGTGAAATTACACTCGCTTGGATACTTTCGCATGAAATGACGAGCAAACTTATTCGATTTATAATTTTCTTTCGATTATCGTCCAGTAGTTGCCATTCACATACAACCAAAACATTCTTTATTTTGCTTTCCAAAATGTGGAGGTTTGTAAGCTTTCATATGGTTGTCGGGTTTTGATACGGCCAAGACATCATCTCCTCCTTTAATCATGCCAAGACGAGTTTCTTCTTGGCATATTTCGGCTATGGCATCTTCCAAGGGAGGAGGCTTAGATCTATGTAGGAGGGAAGATCTAACTTGTTCATATTCGGGCCTAAGCCCATGTAAAAATTGGAAAAAGTGCTCTTTTTCCATTTGTTCTCTCCTTAATTCCACATCCACACTAGAAACCCATTTTGGTTCTAGTAAAGATAGTTCATCCCATAGGGGACCAAGAGTGCTAAAGTAATCCCTTACACTCATTTCTCCTTGCTTGATAGTCCGGATTTTTTCTTGAAGAAAGAATTGACAAGCAAGGTCTTTTTGAGTAAACATACCTTTCATAAAGAACCATGCTTCATTCGCCATCCGAAACTTGGCAATGTTGGCGCAAATCTTGAGCTCCACATTGTTCATGAACCAAGCAAGAATCTTGGCATGCTTGCTTTCCCAATCTTTCACTTTAGATTGGTGATCTTCAATGGCCTTCATGCGGGCAATACCTTCAAGAGCTTTTTCTTGATCACCATCCATCTTAGTTAGTTGGAGTTGTGGTTCTGGAATGGTGCCCATAACGTATCCCCAAAGTTTTTTACCTTTGAGGTTGTTCTCCATGGCGGCGGCCCACATCATGTAGTTGGAGCCATTGAGCTTGAAGGAGAGATCAATCTTTTGTTCTCCTTCCATTTCAATCACTCACAAGAGGATAAATGGAGAGAGATACAACAAGAAAAAAATATAGCTACACGAATAGCTATATTAAGAAGAAGCATAAACAAGGCTCTGATACCATGTAATGAAATATGCGGAAAAGCAAAGAGTGCATTAAGCACTTACAACATCCACTAATGAACAAACGAAAGGGCTAACACCCAAACCCACAAGAGACAACACAACATAAAAATATAAATGTCTCTTATTGAAAAGAGAGAGAGCTCTCTTAAGTGAAAAATACAAGAGGGGTTCACCCCTATTTATACACAAAAGAAGGAGAGGGGGGATGGCCAAAAGGCCTTAAAAGGAGAGCCACCTAGGGGCTCCCCATGTAGTCGTTGGGAGCCCCCAACGGTCACAAATGTGACCGTTGGGGGCCCCATCGACTCCATGGTGGGGCCCCTTTGTGTGAGCAAAAAAACATAAAATAAAAAATATAAATTACAAAAAACAAAAAGGAAAATAAAAGAAGAAAAACAAGTACCCCTATCGGGTACTTGTGAAATGACTAAAATACCCCTATCAGGTATTTTAGACATATATATATACATATAAATATATATATATATATATATGAATTACATGTATTTTAACAATAGATTCTCCCAAATTTGTTAGCAAGTGTCTAACCCACGTAGCTTCTGTTGTGGCCGCTGCCATGAAACGATATTCAGACTCAATACTAGATCTGGCAACAACCTTCTGTTTTTTACTACTCCAAGACATAATGTTGCTGCCAAGAAATATACAATAGCCTGAAACTGACCTTCTCTCATCTGGATCTTCTGCCCAGTCCGCATCTGTATAGATAAAGATTTTATGCGCCCCATTATCTATAAGATTCCTCTTGTAAACAAGTTCATCTCCTTTCGTACCCTTTAGGTATCTCAATATCCATTTAACTGCATCCATGTGCCCAGTTCGAGGTTCATGCATAAATTGAGACACTTGATTTACAGAATAAACAATGTTAGGTCTAGTGAAGGTATGGTACTGGAGCATTCCGACTATACTTCGGTATCTGGTGAGATCATCATATAAGTCTCCATAATGGGAACTCAGCTTCTGTTGTAAAACAGTCGGAGTAGCTAAAGGCTTGCAATCTTTCATTCCTGCTCTACTTAACAAGTCAAGGGTATATTTATGTTGTGCTAGGGTCAACACATTGTCTTTCCTGTCAACTTCTATTCCAAGGAAGTACCTTAGTTCTCCAAGATCCTTCATTTTAAAATTCTAACTTAAGAATTCCTTGACTTCCTGGATATGACTGCAAGAGTTGCCCATGATAATTATGTCATCTACATAAATCAATAAGAATGTGATTGTATGCTCGTCCCTGAAGATAAAGAGTGAGTGATCAAGAGTGCATCTGCGAAAACCAAGATTTTGAACTTTGAGAGAAAAACTATCAAACCAGGACTGCGCTGCTTTTTTAAACCATAAAAAGCTCTCTTCAATTTGCAGACATACACCTTAGGATCTCCTTCCATGTATCAAGGTGGTTGTTTCATATAAACTTCTTCTTTAAGGTCCCTATAAAGGAAAGCATTCTTCACATCCATCTGGCTCAATGTCCATTTGTGATGGACGGCTAAAGATAATATGATACGAATTGTCCCCATCTTGACTACAGGGCTGAATGTCTTGTCATAATCTTGGCCATATTCTTGAATGAAACTATGTGCAACAAGTCTTACTTTGTGTCGCTCAATGCGCCCATCAAGTTTATACTTGATCTTATAAACTCACTTAGACCCTACGCTATTTCTATCCTTGGGTTTGGGGACAACTTCCCATGTTTGACATTCATGTAACGCTTTAATTTCTTCATTCATTGTCTTTATCCACTTGTGAGACTTGATTGTCTGATAGAAGGTGGTAGGTTCATCTTGCTTTTCAACCTGTGACATAAATAACTGAAAATCTAGAGTGAAATTATCATAACTAACCCATCTCTAAATTGGGTGTTGAATTCTTTCTGTTCTCGTAATAAAGGAATGATTTTTCAGGTTCATCAACAATTACATCAGTAATGGTGGGAATATTTTGTGCAGCTCTTCTCGCATAGACTGGTCCTGAAAACTTTTCAATCTCCTTGGGCGGCAAATTGTCAATCTCGATTTGAGTTGTGCAAGAGGTTTGATCGGGTACAAGAGTAGGCATGGGAGCAAAACTGCAATCTGATGAACACTCTTCGTTGATGTTAGCAAACAACTCGGCATTCAACCATGGAGAATAAACTTAACACTATGACGCGTATTTTGTAAAGAATGCCCACCTTCAAAATTTTGCTCATCAAAAACCACATTTTTAGAGATCTTAACACGCTTGGACAGAGGTTTGTAGCAACGATATCCCTTATAATCATCCACATATCCCACAAATCTGCACTTAAACGCTTTATCCTGAAACTTATTTTTTAATAATTTGTCAATATGCACATAACAAACACAGCCAAAAACTCGTAAACTATCATAATTTGGGTGTTGTTCAAAAAGAGTATAATAAGGTGATTTGTTTGCTAAAATGACCATCGGCAAACAATTTATACTATAAACCGTAGAGTGAAAATCTTTTGTCCATAACTTAATGGGAATATGATTGTCATGCAACATGCTCATCGCACTCTCAACAATGTGGCGATGTTTCCGTTCTGCCACACCATTTTGTTGTAGTGTGTGCGAGCAGGAAACTCTGCGACTTATACCATTGTTTCGAAGAAAAGCAATAAAGTCATTTGAAGTGTACTCACCTCCCCCATCACACTGAAAATTCATAATATTTGACGAAAATTGAGTTTTAACAAAGGCATGAAAGGTTCTGAACAATCGAAGAACTTCATATTTATGTTTTATGAAGTATATCCAGGTGTAACGAGAATAACTATCAATGAAAACAACATAGTATCGACTCCCCGAAAGAGAACAAGTAGGTGCAGGACCCCATACATCAGAGTAGATAATCTCAAAAGGTCTTGAAGCTCGTTTATTAATTTAATTGAAAGGAAGAACATGACTCTTGCACAATTGACAACTTGTACATTTCTCATTATCAAAAGTAGGACTCAAACTAGATAATGAGATAACATTATCTCTTACAAGCTTTTCAACAAAAGAGAAACTACAGTGACCAAGTCGACTATGCCAAATATTTGACTTATTACATTTAGACAGACTAAGAAGACATTTAGAAGAGGATTCATCAGACCCCAATGAAGGCTTCAAGACAACAGGAACAAAAACACGAATAAAAGGGTCTTACTTGAAGATACACATATTTTCTCGTCTCTCCCCTTTAACGAACGTCTCCCTCGTTTGAAGGTCCTTGACATACACAAAAGAGGGAATAAATTCAACAGAAGAATGTGTTTCCTGCATGAGAATTAGGAGGCATGTTTGGGGTAGGAAGTAGCCCACGTCCCCCTTGTCCACCATATCGTCCTCGAGCTCTACCTCCGCGATGATTATTTCCTCCACCACGACCTTGTCCATAAGTCAACCCAGTAACCAAAACATTTTGTGAGTCAAGTTGCCCACCATCATCATCAGAAAGGCTCTTTAAACTGATCTCATAATGTAAAAGTTTAGCTTGTAAATCTTCAAAACTGGGTAAAACAGGCAAGCATGTGAGGGACGTGACAAGAACATGATAGTAGTCTGCTCCTAGTCCGCTTAAAACTTGTTGCACCTTATCTCTCTCTGAGATCGTACATCCAACAAGAGCCAATTGATCTGTGATGTTTTTTACCTTGTTCAGATATTCCATAACAGACATAGTTCCCTTCTTTAATGATTGAAATTCTCGCTTGAGATACAAAACCTTTGCTTTCGACATGTGAGAATAGGTTTGAGCCAATATGTTCCATAGTTCAGCGGCTGAACAATCATATGGAATTGCAATCAATATTTCCTGTGATAAAGTAGAAGTGATGTACGCAACTAGTGCTTGGTCTCTTTTCATCCAAGCCGTGAAATCAGGATTTTGAATAATCCGAGATGAGACAACCCCTTTATCATCCTATATTTCTTGCGTGATAAATTGAAGCGGGACTGGAGTTGATTCATCTAGATGCTCAGAAAGATCTTGGCTTCGTATGAAGGGAATTATTTGTCTTTTCCAAGTCAAGAAATTTGAATGTTAAGTTTTTCAAATACAATTTGACTCAGAAAGCTAGAGGAAAGACCAAAATGAGTAGAGGACGAATCCATATTTTCCAATTATGGATTGCAAACTTTTCGATATGTTTTAATTATGGATCCCATGTTGTGTAGCCCTTTTTTTTAAAAAAATATTAGTTCTGGTTATGTACCAAAACCACAACACAGGTCCTTATGAAGCCCAGTATTTCAGAACAATGGATTGCATGATTCCAAAAGAAATGACGTGAAATAGAGAAGAATATACAACAACAACAACAACTACGCCTTCATCCCAAAACAATTGGGGGAAATAGAGAAGAATATAAAAGAAAAAAAAATCGACCCAACGGCAATGAGATGTAGAAAACAGAACTTCTTTTGTGGAAAACCGAGATGCAATATAACAGTCTGGATAAGGAAAAATAAAGAAGGAATTAGGGGAGAAGAATGAAAACAATTTTTAGAAGAAAAAGATATTTAACCGATTTAGGCAATAGATGAGAGAACAGATCAGTTTTAACATGATCTGTTTTTTAGAATAAGAAATCACAGATCTTCAAATATAGATCTAAAAAAAACAATACCAGATCTGATATGATCAGATCTGTCTTAGACTGAATGGAGAAAACAACAGAATAGAGAGATTAAATTAAACCCAGATTTGACGTGAAACCTATGTCACATGGGTGCGGGTGCGACACGGGTGCGGCGCAATTTTAAAATTTTTGGACACGGAGACTCGGCTATATATATATATATTATTTTATTTTTTTTATTTTTTTTAAAAAGATATTATTTTATTTTATTTTATTTAAAAAGTGCACAGTCACAGCAGTGTGCACTGTGCACAGGCACTGTGTGCACATGCACTGTGCTCAGGCTCAGGCACAGGCACTGTGCACTGTGCACATGCACTGTGCACTGTGCACAGTGCACAACACTGTAAACAGGCACAACACTGTGCACTGTCTCTTTTTATATAAAAAAAAATCATTTTTTTAGTTTTTTCAATAGACATTTTTGGACTCGGTCAAAGTTGACCGAGTTCAAAATGTGGACGGACTCGGCCTCGACTCGTTGACCGAGTCCGACTCGGCGTTGACCGAGTCCAGGCCGAGTCCGAAGCCGCACCCGTGTCCGCACCCGTGTCGGGGCGTGTCGACTCGAGTGCGGCACCTCCCTAGCCGAGTCCGTGTGACATAGCGTGAAACTGAAGAGGAAAGAAGGAAATAAAAACGATGGACAGAAGAAAGGAGAGATGAAATATGAAGCCAACCTTTAGTGAGTGTAGATCGATTCAACCCGCTCTGATACCATGTCAGAACTTGTATTTCCAGCCACGTCAACCTTCAGCAGAAAAAGAGATAGAGGAAGACAAGAGGTTGCTGCACAAAAAAGGTCATCAACGTGACCTAGAAAAACTGTGTTTATATACAGTGCTTTACAAAATACTATGGACGATAATATCCTTGATTATAAATATAAAATACAGATATGTGCACATGTGCAAATTAGAAATAAAAAAACATAATATATGGATATGGAGGAGACGTAAATCCAGAACTATATCCCGTCTTCTTTAACACTTCTATCATTTGCATTGTTGGTATTGTTCTCAGGATATTACTAATACATTTCATGGTTATGCTCTGGAATCCGGCGATGTGCAAAAGAATGCACTATTCATACATGAAAATTTAGTAGTAGGAAGCAATCCATTGCCAGCTTGATTTGTAGTTGTCATTAAGTCCTTGGTCCTTGCCCTATCCTTCCACGGGCATGACCTCTAATATTTCTTTCATGCCCAATGCTATTAAAAATGTGCCTCGAGGCGTAAGAAAAAGGTGCAAAATGCCCAAAGCGTATGCCTCGGGGCGAGGCACACTCCTTTTAAAAACCCCATTTGACCCAAATTTGGGGACAAAGAAAAAGGGAGGCCTCTTTCTCTTTCTCTTTCTCTTTCTCTTTCTTTATGTTTCTCTCGTCTCTCACTCTCCCTGCTCCCTCTCTCGACTCTCCTTCTCAGTCTCTCTCACTCTCGCTCTCGCTCTCCCTCTCTTTCCCTCCCCCTCGTCTCTCGCTCTCCCTCTCAGTCTCTCTCACTCTCCCTCTCTTTCTCAGACTCTCTTGCTCTCTCTTTTCTCTCGCTCTCCCTATCTTTTTCTCTAGTCTCTCATTCTCCCTCTCTTTTTGTTTCTCCCTCTTCCTCGCTCTTTGTATCTTGCTCTATCTCTCTGTCTCTTTCTCCCTTCTCTCTCTCTTTCTGCTGAAATGAGGAAGAAGAATAAGAAAGTTGTTCTCTCCCTCTCTACCTCGCTCTTTGTATCTTGCTCTATCTCTCTGTCTCTTTCTCCCTTCTCTCTCTCTTTCTGCTGAAATGAGGAAGAAGAATAAGAAAGTTGTTCTCTCCCTCTCTACCGATAGGTACTCTGTTTTTTGTTATGGTTTTTTGCATTTTTTTAATGTTAGTTGTTTTCTTTTAATATTAGCCACTTTTTTTTATTTCTGCCAACACAAGGAGTAAGAAGAAGATTGTTCTCTCCCTCTCTCTCTCTCTCTCTCTCTCTGCCGACAAGTAATCGCTTTCTATCTCTTGGTTCTTTTTTTTTTGCGTTCTTTTTTTATGTTAGTCATTATTTTTTTAATGTTAGCCTTTTTTTATTTCTACCAACATTGATTGTTGACTCTCTTTTGTTTAGATAAGATTGCATTTTTTTGTCCCTACATGCACATTTATATGAAGGCAGTAATTTGGGAATACAAATTACAATGAAGATAAAAATTATGAAATAATATATTTTATATATTTTTGTTGCAAAAAGACACATTTTTCGATATTTATTTGAGATTTTCTATTTCCTATTGGTTGTTGCTAGGTGTCTCAACAGGTTGGGTTTGGTTCGGACCTAGGTGGAACCAGACTTGGACCAAATTTTTGGGTATGGTATCAGGTCCAAACCTGGGTCTAATCGGGTCTACTATAATAGAAACCATACTCGGACCCGATAAAAACTACATGAACCAGACTCGATAAAATAATATTTTTTCCATTTTTACATTTTAAAATTGTGGGTCTTAATCGGAACTCGGGTCGGGCCTAGCTCTGGTATAAAATTTCACAAACTATACATGTGTCCATGTATTAATTGGATCTTCAGGTACAGACCCGGGTCTTAATCAGGTCTTATTTGTCACCTTACCCGGACCCTATAGGGTTTGGTCCAGGTCGGATCCAGGTAAACCCGACCCATTGACACCCCTAGTTGTTGCTTCATCAATAAAGCATTTCTTCTATTTATTTGTATTTTTACATATTTTTTTAAAGTTTTTTTAAGTTTAAAAAAAATTGAGGCTTATGCTTTTCGCCTTGAGTCTTACGCCTTGCTTTGGTTTTTGGTGGAGCGCCTTGCTACACTTCAACGCTTTTCACAACATTACAACATTGTTCATGTCTATGACATCTAACACTAAAGTTGAATACATTCAACACTTGATGTAAATCTTTTATTTGATTAGGGATTCATAGACATTGCTTCATATTGAAGCAAAATAAGCATCAGCTGGTCAAAAGTGGTGGACAATGGATCTTGGCCATCAAGAATGCAATAATACCCTAATGCTCATCACTGAGGACATTCAACACTATATGAATGAGATCTACTTCTGGGTCTAGATTATCAATGACAGCCAATTGATCTTAAATTATTCGGAGCTTACAGGAAGCTCTTTCGTAGATGCACTTCATCTCTTTGTAGCATAAAAAGTGGATTTTAAGTGCACGAGACAAAAGTAATAAACCTAAGAATAGAATTTCATGCCAACAGTTCCACATCTCTACCATAGTGCCATCCGGCAGAGCTTGCAAAAGAACTCTTTTAGGATAATGTAATTGTTGCTTTCGAGTATTCCATGCAATGAGCTCCAGTTTTCTGGTGGTTATTGTTCAAGGTTCTTTCTTCTCATCTGCTTCATTCTACGTCATATAGTTACGGCTGAGATACAGGGATACAGCCATTTTTATGAAGTTTTCAATGTAACTAATATACAAGTGGATATGGAACGCATGTCAAATTGGATTATCCCCGTGACATAGGCTTCATTGGTTATAAGATACTTTAAATGGATGTGGAACGACTTAATATGAACTATGAGATTGTGTATAAAAGGAACAATCTATTTCTCCTGTACTAGAAAATTATTTGAATCAAGTTTATCAGGAACAAGCTAAGCTAATGAAGAACTGAACGAAGAATTGGGATTTTGAAAAAAGTGTTGCTGGACGTGACCATTTTTTGTGCAGAAAAATTACAATTAATAAGTTCTTTTTCTGCTTCTTTTTTTTTTGAGAATGAGGCAACATTCAGATCAAACCTAAATCAGGAGCATGGTTGGTTGCAGGTCATAACGTCAGCCTGATGATGTTTTCTTGATGATGTACACCTGTTTGACCCTTTTTTGAATAAAAAGGATGTTTGGAATGTAGATTTGAAGCTGGCTATGTTTTTTCCAATGAAGAAAAGAACCTTGGAAAACGACAAGAGGGAGAAAGATTGAAGAAAGGGGGACTAAGAAAAGGATTAAATGATATTTTAAAGGTTAGAAATGAGTTGCTGGTTCAGATTAGAACAAAGATGTGTTTTCTAGAACCAAATAATAAAAGAAAATGGAATGTGGTAAGAAAATGTTTAGGTAAAAATAGGAAGAGGAAAAAAAATTACTGATGAGAGAATTAAGAGATGAAATAGCTTGTCCAAGATCTAGTATGGAAAGATACCTTGGATCATTTTCCTAGATCGAACCCTAGCCTTGTTGGAGTCAGTATCACTCTATCTATAAGAGATGAGAAGAGAATTAAGACAGTGAAGTCTCGACCTAATGTATGTGGCTGGACATCATCTTTTGTATTCATAAAATATGTCACAAAATCTCCCTAATTAACAATAATATGAAAATACCAAAATAATAGATAGGTATTAAGTATGCCATTATGTAAAAATACAGATCTACCCCTAAACATTTTTCTAACACGAGTAACTGCTTGCCCTGCCCTTGAGCTTAGCTTCAGCATCTCACTCAATCACCTGCCTCCAACCACACTTATGACACAAATGCCCCCTCCCTCATGGCTGTTGTCAAGTGATTGCAGGCTATCCAATGCCACCTCTCTTCTTACATTGCCGCCATTGCTGCCACTCCAGAGCTACCAGCAGCCCTTCTCCTCCATCATTGTGGAGCTATCATCAGCATGGTCATGGCCAAGGTCAGATTCCATAGCAAGAAGGCCAAGCTTGCCATCAAGCATACCACACCCCAACCTTGCCATCAAGCATACCACACCCCAACCTTCATTTTCCATCACCCACTTCTCTTCCTTTGTAGCTTCATTGTCCTGTCCTGCCTTGCTGGCTTCACTTTAATGCACTGTCTTGACAGGTTCAGAGGTTAGAGGTCTTTTTGTATCGTGTTGTGGTTTGATCTTGAGATTTGGAGGAGGTCCATGATGCAGGGATACAGCCATTTTTTTGAAGTTTCAATATGACCAATATATAAAGGGATATGGAATGACAGTCAATCTTCAATATGCTTGAGGAAATAGTTCTGGTTTTATTGTTGTGGAGTGGGCATTATGTAGCAACAACGAATGACTAAGAACTCTTACCTCATACATAGTGTAACTAAATAAATGAAGATTAATTTGTGAAGAGTAAAGATTAAAAATAAGATAGTGAAGTTTGTCTTGCAAAACCTATTTACTTCATCAAATACAGATTGTGAATCTGTTTTATTTTCTGACCAAGTTGTATTAATTGGTATTTCGACATAATTGCAGAATGATGTTTGACTATCTATTTGCTCCAACGTTTTATGGGTGTGAATCTGCTCTTATCATTGCTACATCAGTTAGGATTTGCATTAGCTGCTTTTATATAACAAGATTGAATTTAATTTTTCAAGAAGAATCAGGTTATGCTTTGTTAGTCTAATACATCTCTTTTCTTGTAATTTATCATGTAATATAAAGCAAGATTTCTAGTTGACCTTTTTAAGGCTTTCAGGTATTCCAAATGCTGAGGGAACAGCCATTTTACGAGCCAAGAGCAGGCACTTACATGAAGCTTCTGGTCCTGCTTGGGAAATCTGATCAGCCAAATCGTGCTCGTGAACTGTTTGACATGATGGCTGAAGAAGGATGTGAACCCACGGCAGAACTGTACACAGCCTTGCTTAGTGCTTATTGCCGGTGCAACCTCCTTGACAATGCATTTGCTATTCTTGACAAAATGAAGACTCTTCCCTTGTGCCAACCTGATGTCTTCACCTACAGTACACTCTTAAAAGTCTGTGTTGAGACCTCTCGATTTGAGTTGGTTGACCGCTTGTTTGAAGAGATGTCAGAACGCATGATAACTCCCAACACAGTCACACAAAACATTGTGTTGGGCGGTTACGGAAGGGCTGGAAATTTTGATAAGATGGAGCAAGTTCTTACTGGAATGCTGGAGAGCACTACATGTAAGCCTGATGTGTGGACAATGAATATCATCCTGGGTCTATTTGGCAACAATGGGCAGATTGAGATGATGGAGAGATGGTATGAAAAGTTACGGAGCATTGGGATTGGACCTGAGACGCGGACATTCAACATACTTATAGGAGCTTATGGAAGGAAGAGAATGTATGACAAAATGACAGCGGTAATGGAGTTCATGCGCAAAGTCTCATATCCATGGACCACTGCTACATACAACAATGTGATTGAGGCTTTTGCAGATGCTGGGGATGTGACACACATGGAGTGTGCATTTGATCAGATGCGTGCTGAAGCTATGAAAGCAGATACGAAGACCTTCTGCTGCCTTATAAATGGGTACAGCAATGCTGGTCTTTTTCATAAGGTAGTGAGCAGCATTCAGCTTGCGGAGAGGCTGGAAATTGTGATGAACACGTCATTTTTCAATTCTGTAATATCTGCATGTGCCAAGGCAAATGATCTGATGGAGATGGAGAGGGTTTACGTGAGAATGAAGGAAAAACACTGCATGCCTGATTCTTTGACATATTCAATCATGATACAGGCTTACCAGGAGGAAGGCATGCATGATAAGATATATGATTTGGAGAAAGAAAGATTGGAGATTGGAAACAGCTTAATTGCAAGCTGAGCAATGAATCCAGGAACTGAAACCTGTAGAGCAAGCACTCGCAAGATGATTGAATCATACACTGGGATATGGTCTTTGCGGTTACCAGCATCAACATGTTCTTCAAAAGATAGTCGTACTTGAAGATGGACATCACTTCTCTCTATGCATCGATTGATACGATTACATCCCCCCAGAGAATTTGGATCTCTTTTGTTTGGAAACTAAGGTCCTAACTTGAGGAGCTACTAGTGCTCTATGCTTTTAATTATCTTTCTCCTTAACTGGGTTATTGGAGGGATTTTTGTGCATGCTTTGTCTGTAATAATCTATGAGGTAAATCATTTGAAGGATTTTGCCTTCTGTTCGGAAGGCTGGTGCTTGTGTATCCATGGGGAGATGGATTTTTTAGGCGACATGCATTTACAGATGAATCTGTATAATTTCTCATCGCCAGTTTTTTATTATGATCTTGAATCTTGATTGTTATTTGTGAGTGAAATTATGTATCATTGTTATGGCATCTCTCTCTCTCTCATATAGTCTCAACGTCAAAGGCTGCGGGCAAAGGATAAACTAGCAAAAATCAAACAAGTCTTTAGTAGTGCATTCACTCGTGCACATTTGCAACCACTCCAGAGGACTTGGCCATTTCAGATCAACGCCATATATTTTAAGCATTGTGATGCGTCTTTTAGACTCTGTTTGGGAGCCGGTGTTGGAAAGGGATGAGCGGGGTGATGGGAGTAGAGAAGAAAATGAGATGAGACTGGAGTTGTCAACTACATTCTTGTGAGTTGTGAGGATGTAGTTGAAAATGGCTCATCTCCGCCCTGAACACCATTCTCATTTCCCAAAACTGGGTTTCCATATACTATGGCAGTAGGTGGTATTAACTAAACAGAAAATGATCATATTGTTCTTGTAAAGTGGCACGATCTCTGAAGTATCTTACAATTTGCCGAAATTCTCTCCATGCCTAAAATTTTGATTATTGGCTTTTTAGAACATTTTTACCGCATAAGTGAACCTGCGTGATGTATAGGTATGCAGTACGAAGCTCACAACTTCTCAATAAATACGAGATTTACATGAACATTTCGTGAACTTAATGATATTCGCATAAACAAATTTGCGAACCTCACCAAAGGAGCTCCGCTTGTTTGGTAAGAGCAATTAGTGCACTTGCAAGTTTGAATCCCAATGGTATAGTTGTATAATTGGTAGGGGTATGCTCTCTGTCAAAAAAAAAATTTGTGAACCTCAAGTGAAAACACACTACTTACGTATGACCTTAACAAATCATATTTGTGAATGTCCTTAATGTTCGCACATTTTTTGTTCGAGCTCCGTAGGTTTGCATCCCATATTTGTGAACCTCACGACCTTTGCGCAAATTTTGTGTGAACCTCCTTTTAACTAAATAGTCCTTATGTGTGTCCGCAAATGTGTCATGAGATTTGCAAATACATATTTAACTTAGCATGTTGTTTGATTTGAGATTGGCAGGTTCACATCATATATTTGTGAACCTCACTACCTTTGTGTAGATACCCTACAAACCTCCTTTAATTAAATACTCTTGACGCACGTCTGCAAATGTGTCTTGAAATTGGCAAATACTTTATGCAAATGCCTAAGTTATTAACACAAGGCAAGCTAGTAGAATTTGTAGGATTTAGATCTTCAATAATTACATTCAATTCACAGTCATCCCAACAGTACCTGAAATAATAAAAGAACGGAAATCAGCTACCAATTCAAACTTACCTTATGTAGACAAATCATTCAAGAAAAAATAAAATAAAAATAAAAGAGGAGAGAGATATTCAATTCTTGAGACAATGAGACTAGAGAACATCAAGATTGGTATCTCAATCGGCACCATCCATAGGATAGGATTGCCATACTCCCACTATCATGCTTGATGTCAAATCGAACCACGAATTTAATCAAATCATTCTACTCTGAACAGTGTCAATCCTAAATGCAGAAAAAAGAAGAAAGTATAAAGAAAACCTTATTCGAAATTGTTGATAACTTAAAGAGTCGTGATCAAAGAGAATAGATTTTGAATCTCTTCGCAAGTGATGTATGCATATCGCTTTCTATGTATGAGTGTGGCGCAAGCAGGAAACCATCCGGTGAAAAGATTACAGGTAACCCACATTCCATAACGGGGATCAAGCAGCACATAAAGGTGCCATCGAGCCATGTAGATTCTTCCAACCAGTCACGTGTATGAGTCGGATTCACCAATGCAAATTCAGTTGTCCCCAAGCAAACACAGCATGATGGGCATCTCTTCGATCCGTCGAAATTCTTGCAGCAGAACTGCCCCTTGGAGAGAATTCGATGCACGCCCAATGAAGAAAAAATCGTGGTATGGTAGCAAATCTGAGAACAGGAGAAGATGGGCAGTGTGATTCTCAATGGACGTGCTTTTCTTTCGGCAGGAGGGGCAAATGGGTTGCAGCCTGAATCAGGAACAGGCGAGTTGACTAACTCAAAGACCCTATAGTTAAGAAAAACAGAAAAGAAGATGAGATATCAGATGGATGAAAATGACCATTGATCTACAAAAGGAGAAAAGAATGAAAGGGAAGCAAAGTACCTGAGGGAGAGCAACGGGGAGGGCCGACCTTGGAGAGAACAAGGATACAGAGAAACAAAAACCTTAGGAGATTCCTCATTGTTCTTCAGAAAAAAGAGTTCTTGAATTGGACCATGCCCAAATCCTATAAGAATTACATGAATCGGACCCCAACCATACTCGGTAAAGTAATATTTTTTTATCTTTTTTACAAAAAAATTTGAGGATCTTAGTCTGAACTCGGGTTGGGCCCCCTATGGTATGAAATTAAACAAACCATACCCGACTCCATATATTAGTCGTGCCCGTGGAAGATGACCTGGATTGTAATCGAACTTCATTGTTTAACACCAAATCCTAAACCTATTGGATTTGATACAAATCTGATCCAGTGAAACTAGACTCATTGGCACCCCCAATGTGTTTGAATGCAATTGATCGTAAGGGCGATCGGTAGACATGAAGAAGGCATTAGGCCCAAGCATTAAGGGTACATCATAAACAATGTTCATGTGTGCAAGCTGAATGAGCTAATGATTGAGTTTGAGGTTGTTGTTAACCTCAATGCTCGACTAGAGAAAGCAGGAGAGGTGACCACCTGCCGTGGTGACATAGAGATGGAGTATAAAACCTGAGATTTTTCTTTGACAATTGAAATGAATAAATGATGATTTTTTATGTGTGTCTATGACTTGAGTGTAATTTCTTGATTTTTTAAAAATTTTGAATTTCTTGACTTTCTTGATTTCAAATTATTATAAAATTTAGTCTCAAGTTATGAAGAATATTATAAGAATAATTGTGAAATTCAAAATATGTAGACTAAATAAGAAATTAAACAATTTGAATATTTTTAGATATTGGATTTGGACATAAATCCTAACATTCAGATCCAATATGAATTTGAAGTAATAAAATGGATTGAGTTTAATTTAAAATGTTAATTGCATCCAATGTCATTGTACTAGACCCTCATATGGGATGACCTATGTAGACCACATTTGGATCCAAGTAGCTTAGATCTCACGTGAATCCGATTTTAATTAAGAGATTAGTTAGAAGTAATTTAAGACATTTTAATTGGTAATTAATTGGCATTTTATCTTAGGGTTTAGGAGAATAGGACAGAATGCACCTCTCTCTCTCTCTCTCTCTCTCTCTCTCTCTCTCTCTCTCTCTCTCTCTCTCTCTCTCTCTCTCTCTCTCTCTCGTGTAATTAAGTAGGTAGATGGACATTAAAATATCTTATGAAGTAGCTAGCCTAATTACTTAAATTATAAGCAAGAGGGTTGAGACTTGTTGACTAGTCAACATTGGGTCTTGCTAAGGTGGCAAGGCTTAGCCTTGTGGATGTTTTAGAAGGCTCTCCCCTTTTACATGTTTTTGGTGAAAAGAGGAGCCTAGCTGAATTTTAGATTTAATGTGAGGATGCCACTTGGCACCTTCCCACTTAGGAAATAAGATAGAAATAAGGAAATAAAGGAAGTGTGAAAGAAAGGAAAATTGCGAGTTTTAAGAGGTGTAAACACATTCTTTTTTTTTAAGGGAAAGTTTGGTTTGCTCTCTTCCTCCCACATGATTTTTGGAGAGGAGGTTTACTCCTTGGTGTGAACATCCACCGAGATATGGAAACATGAGGAATAGAGCAGAGGCAATATGAACACCTCTCATTCTTTCTTTTTTATTTTCTTATGTGGGACCCAGTTAATAAAATACAAATTGTGTAATAAGATACCATTGGGGACTACCTTGAACCTGAGGATTTGGCCTATTTCTAGTATATGCAGGTTTTATGCAAGATGAAACTTAAGTATTTTGCATTATGTAGAGATATGCAATAAAAAATAATACTTGATAACTAAATATAAAAAGCCATTCATGCAAGTTGCATTGGTTCATGCATCCCTAAATATTTATGTAGCATGTTTGGTTGCTTTAAATTAAATTAGTTTTTTTTGTAAGCCTATTTTAAATATAAATTATTTGTTAGAGACCTCTTCAACTTATGTTTGATTTGATTTATGTTATCTTTCTTACTGTTGGATTTTAAGAGGGTTTCGTACAAGAACTTTGGTTCATACCTCATTTTTAAAAACCATTTTCATGTATCGAGGCTCAGTGATCGTAGGACCGACTTGTTGGAGGGAGCGATGGTTTATGATTTGGTGGACCGAATTATAACTGTTTTAGGAGTTTGTGGTTTTTAGGGAACTTATTGAACCTGGAATGGGGACTATTCAATTAATTTAAATTTATGGTTTTAATAATTATATGTTTGGAATATATGTTGGTTTGTGGGTATGAAATATAGAATATGCCCTTAGATCCCTGTGATATCTTTCTGTAATATTTTAAAATCATTTATTTGTTTAAAAAATATATATATTTTTTGAGGGTCAGTTTGAGGTCGTTACATTTCAATTACTGGAAGTTCGCACATATGGTCATGCGAACTTCAAACTATATATGTGAATTCAGTATGATACTTGCAAAGTTTTTGGGTTTTAGTTTAACATGAGGCTCACAATTTTGGTTATGCGAACTTCATGAGGTCCGTAAAAAATTTATGTGAATCTACATTAAAATGAGTGTTTGTGATACCCAAGGAGCATATTGATATATCACATGAACATCAAGATGTCCGTTATGCAAAGGTTAAAATGGTCCTTTTAAAGTTGAACATTTGCGATTTTGGACATCGGGCAAATTTTAAAAAATTATAGGGTTTATAAAAAATACATCATTTTTTATCGTACAATCATTTTCCGCTCATATTATAAATTACACTTAATAGTTCATAGTTTATGTATATATTTTTTATGCATTCTTCTTATATATAGGGTAAGTATTAGCTACTAATAAAGGTATGAAACTAATAAGCTAGAAATCAAAGGGGAAAGTTGTATTGACTCAATCTAACCACATAGATGTGCTCAACATGACTCGTTTGCTAAGGATCAATCCTTGGATCATGCTTTTCTTATGTAAAAAATTGATCTTTTGAGTTATGAAATTTGACACATTATGGGTCGTTGATTTTTGGACCCCTTTTAAAAACCTAATTACTTGTCATAATTATATGATTCAAAACAAGTTTTCCACTAAACAAATCATGTAGATCATATCTGTAACATTTGATCTACAAAAAAATTAAATTTTTTTGAAGAAAAGAGTGTTTTTTACTCATTAGTTTTGTACCTTCATTAGTAGTTAATATATATATATATATATATGTGTGTGTGTGTGTGTGTGTGTGTGTGTGTGTGTGTGTGACTAGAAGAATCATTAGAATATGAGAACTAATTGTGAACCACTATTTTTATGATTTTTTTTCCTTTTCTATTGAATCTAACCTTACCGGTGTGATCTACATGCTTGGATTTATAAGAACATGCTCTTAAATCATCTGATTTTAATGCATAAACATGATTGGATCTACATGCTTGGATTTATAAGGTTTTAAAATCTATGGCTCATAATCTTCATAAATATTCAAGCATTCAAAAATCACATTTTTTCATTGAAAATGCTCGATCCAATGGTTGATTCCTAACAAATTCACCATGCCAAGCACAGTTGCAATTACAAAAAAAGTGTTAAAATGCCTATATTTCTAGTTCTCATATTTTAGTTACTCATTATTAGAATATGTAAACCAGCAAACAACCAATAAGAGTGGTTTGACCTTCAGAACCAAAGGTTCCTAAGTAACCCTAACCCACTTATCTTTTCTCTCTCACTCTCCCAACATGGCAGGAGGCCATCTGATGGGGCAGCAGTGAGGTCATCCAGCCAAGCAATAGGGAGGTCGTCCATCATTCGGCAATGTTGAGAGAGAGAGAGAAGAGGGGCAATGGGAGGTTGTAGGATGGAGCGGCAGGAGGTCGTTCGGCAGGGCAAAGGGGCGGCGAGAGGTTGTCTGTTTGGGCGACAAGAGGTGGAGGGAGGAGAAAGAGGAGGTTGTTTAAAACAACAAAGGGCAGGGTGATGGGAGGTCGTTCGGTGGTCGACCGTTGCTGGCCAGAGATGCAGGTGGTGGGACAGTAGGAGGAGGAAGTGGTGGGATGAAAGGGGGAAAGAATAGAAGGAAAAAGATAGGTGGGTTAGGGTTACATAGCTCATATCCCCGTGTGTGTCGGCATCACTTAGCATCAGAGTTTGGTGCAGTTGCAAAGACTTAAGTACCTTTTTCCGCCATTCCCGCCAAGAAACAATGGTTTGAGAAAAGGACAAAAATGTCCTCCATCTAGAAAAGTGAAACGACGGTTCGAGATCCTCCATCTAGAAAAGTGAAAACGCTAGTTCTAGAATTATGTTAACTCTTCAAAGTCCAAACGTTCCATTTTCACCCTAAGCTATAAACTTTTGCACCATCTGCTATAACAAGAGCTCCCTTTGATGACGCACCCTTTATCGTCATTTGTTGCCCCCGGACCCTCCTTTGTCGTCATTTGCTTCCACCGGAGCACCCTTTGTCAATGTTTGTTGCCGCCAGAGTACCCTTTGTCATCGTCTGCTACCGTCAAAGCAACCTTTGCCTTCGTTTTTTGCCGCCTGAGCACCCGGTCTACTGCCGCCGGAGCATCCAGACGTTCTACACAGTGGCAGCATCGTTGCCACCATCGGTTGCGTCTATTTTCTGGTTTTAGGTGTTTCTCCTTCACTATCGGATTACCAAAACTCATATTGTTTTAGTGAGTTTCGTGTAAGGTTTCGTTATGCAAACAAATCGATTTATAAATCTGAATGTTAAATATTACAACTAGTTTTACTATTCATGCTAAATAACACCTATTTTCATATTGAAACAAATCGATTTGTACCTATCCACCTTCTGGACGTCAAAAAATAGTTAGCACAATTTGTTCTTATGAAGCAGCAATGATTTATACGTTTAAAGCAGTAACGATTTAATAAAATTACCATAATTTGTACTTAAGTTTGATAAATCGTATAACAATGTTTACGTATGAAGCCCAAATAATAATGACATGTACTTATGATGGTTGTGATTTATACAACAATTTATATGTTTGAAGCAGTAACGATTTAATGAAATTACCATGATTTGTACTTAAGTTTGACAAATCGTACATTAATGTTTATGCATGAAGCCCAAACATTACAACAATATGTACTTACTTATGAATGTTGTGATTGCTACAACAATTTGTAAGTTTGAAGCAACAATGATTTATACATTTAAATTAGTAGTGATGTGTATTTATGAAGTTACCTCGATTTGTACTTAAGTTTGCTAAATCTTACAACGATGTTTACTTATAAAGCCAAATATTACGACGATTTATAATGTTGGTGATTGTTTAACGAATAGGATAATTTATAATATTATATACTTGGTGAGGCGGTTGTAACATATAATGATGCAGTTAAATTTATGTGGTGTGCAGGTTAGCAATGTTTAAAGCTCGCCAGACAAAAAATCCCCAGTTGTTCAATTTCATGAGACTTAATGAAATGATCTACCATTCCCATCTATATGAGCGTTATGAAGAGTACCAAACTATAATGAAGATTGAGAATGATAAATAAAAGGACAAAGCGTTAGAATTGTATTGTGCAGAGCAATATCCATCAGATATTGAGGCTGAAGATCAAAGGAAGCATGAGGAAGAACGATCACTGAAGAAGAAGAAGAAGAAGGATGAAGAGAAGGAAAAGCAAAGGAAGAAGGAGGAGGAGAATGAAAAGCAAAGGCAAATGAAGAAGGAGAAGGAGAGGGATATGCAAAGAGAGAATAAGGAGGAGGAGGAAGAGAAGGAAAGGCAATTGAAGAAGAAGAATGAGGAGGAAGAGAAGGAAAGGCAAATGATGAAGATGGAAGAGGAAAGGCAAAGGAAGAATCATCAGGATGAGGAAGAGAAGGAAAAGAGAAGGAGGATGAGGAAGAGAAGGAAAGGCAAAGGAAAGAGAAGGAGGACGAGGCAGAGAAAGAAAGAAAAAGGAAGAAGCAGGAGGAGAAAGAGAAAGAAATGGAAAGGAAAAAGCAGGAGAAGGAAGAGAAAGAAAGGGAAAAGAAAAAGCAGGAGGAGGAAGAGAAAATAAGGGAAAGGAAGAAGCAGAAGGATGAAGAGAAGGAAAGGAAAAAGAGAAAGTAGGAGGATGAAGAGAAGGAAATGGAAAAGAAAGAAGTAATTGAAAAGTAGAGTAGGGAGCCGAAGGAAGGAAGAAGAAAGTCAGAGGATGGAGAGAGGGGACGAAGAGGAGAAAAGTGTGACCAAGGTACGTAAATCGATCCTATCTGTCATAATTTATTGTGATAGTTATTGCTATGTATAGAGATTAATATGATAGTGATTACTATATATAGTGATTACTGTGAACGATTTACTGTTATAGGTATGATTATATATAGCGATTATTGTGATAGAGATTACTATGAATGATTTACTATGATAGTGATTACTATGAACGAGTTACTGTGATAGCGATTACTATGGATAATTTACTGTTACAGGTATGATTATGTATAGCGATTGTGGTGATAGCGATTACTATGTATAGCTAGTGTACAACGATTATTATTTATAGCGATTGTTGTGTACAGCGATGTGTAGAAGTACAAGTGGGACTAATTTTGATTTGATACGAATAATATGCTATTTTGTATTACAGGGAGGTCACAAGAGAAGTAGAGAACCAGGTGAAAAGCTAAGAGGGCAGTGTCAGTGGTTTGTAGTTTTGTCGTGGTATGGACAACTGAGTGAATATCAAAAGGATCGATTACGAAATATGCACTTCGACGACCTTCTGAATCAACATTCTTTTGAAACGTGTTGGAACACCATGACCCACCTGGTAAATAAGTGGAATAATAAGACAAAAACATTCCAGTTTGATTCTTTTGAGATCACCAAGACCCTAGAAGATATGGCATGAATTATGGGCCTTAAGTGACATGTAAGTACTATCATATTACGAGATTCAAACTATACTGCAAGGGACAAGTGCATGGCCCTTCTAGGAATGTCGATGGAGGACTGGCGGCAATGTAATTTCTGGTGGAAGCAATTCCACATCGATGAAAGTTTATTCTTTTCGTAATAAATTGGAAGGTCGGTCCGCTACATGTGCATCTGAAAGAGCTAACCAAAAGTTGCGCAACTTCTTCTTTATTTTTTTGGACTTACTTTATTTTCTGATTTGTCTTGTTCGAGAATAAGTTACCTGTGGCTACAATTCTTGGAAGACTTAGATAAAGTTGACAACTATGCATGGGGTGCTGCTATGCTGGCACACTTATATAGTCAACTTTACCGTGCGAGTAATGGTACAAAAACTGTAACAGGGTTTTGGCCATTTGTCTAGGTAATTGTTTATTATATATTTTGTAGTTGTAGACTAAGATAGTTAAAGGTTATAGTCGTACTAATATATATGTTTTGTAGGCCTGGTTGTGAGAGCATATTATCGCCTTGTGTCCTCAGTGTGGCCCTGCGATTTGTGGTTTTCCAAAGATCGGACGGTGGGCTAGAATAAATGTAAAGCAGGATAATGCTAAGTTTATTTTAGATGGTTTGCAATTAAATGAGGTAAATGGTTTAAAATCGATTACAATCGTTTCAGCATTTATCATTCATTAGTATAAATCGTTAAAATATTTAGCGTTCTTAAGTAATTATCGTTGCAGGATTTTTACTTCGTTAGTACAAATTGTTATAATGTTTAACATTTTTAAGTAATTATTGTTGTAGGATTTTGTATTCCTTAGTACAAATCGTTATCGCTTTAGCATTTAACTTTCGTTAGTGTAAATCGTTGTAATCGTTAGCATTCTTAAGTAATGATTGTTGCAGGATTTTGTATTCCTTAGTATAAATCATTATCGCTTTAGCATTTAACTTTCATTAGTGTAAATCATTGTAATCATTAGCATTCTTAAGTAATGATCGTTGTAGAATTTTGTATTCCTTAGTACAAATCGTTATTGTTTTAACATTTAACTTTTGTTAGTGTAAATCGTTGTAATCGTTAGCATTCTTAAGTAATGATCATTGCAGGATTTTATATTCCTTAGTACAAATCACAGGCACTCTCCCCTTAAAGAAGCCGATGGGCTACATGATAAATCACTTTTACGTATTTGTCATGAAGTATATCAAAGATTAGGCAGATATTTTTTCAACTGTAAAGTATGGTTTGCAAACAATAGAGGGTCCGATAGTAGGAATAGATCAAATAGATGAACATCAGCATCACCCCATGTCTATCATGCAGAATATATGTGATTGCTTCGGTATAGCAGCAACGATTAAAAATGATTATGGTTGTTATATTCTGCGTAAGCTTCAATATACTTCATGACAAATACACCACAGTCGTATGTGTCATGAATATATCGATGTATACATAGAAGATAACCACCATAATCAATCTTTCCTCATGGCATGAAATAACTACGTTATCGGCATCAAACCACATCTATCAAGCACATGCATAAGGGATACAGAAGAACAAAGAAGAAAGAAAAATACAAGGAAGAAGAAGAAGAAGAAGGCAGAGAAGAAAAAAGAAGAAGAAGAAGTTGCGCTATCGCAGAAAAGAAATAGAAAGAGAGGTTAAATAGATTAGGGTTTTAGACTTGGACGACGGGTCGGGTCGGTCGGGTTTTATATATAGATCTATATTAGGGTTTTACATTTTGCAGGGTTTTACACACGTGTACACAAATTGACACGATGTTTAGACTTAGTAAAGTACAAATTGATTTAAGTAACGGTTGCAAAATGTTATGAGTAAATCGCGATATTACATATCCATATCGTTCACATAGACAAACAAAGATATATCATTGTAGCAGTTACTTCATAAATACAATTAGACGTCCCGATAATTACCTACTGGTGATGGTATCTATTTTTTTTATGATGATGGTCATGTATTTTATCTAAGCCAAACCATTGTGGTCAGGTAAAAAAGAATATGTTTTTTTGTAAATGATTGTGGTTGTAAATCACATCGATTTGTAGTTTTAAAGTTACCGTGACAATGATATATCTTTGTTAGTCTTTGTGAACGAAATTGATTTGTATTCACAAACTTTTATCGCGATTTGTACTCATGCATATTGCAATTTTCATCTCGTTGTGGCCGACATAGACGTCATTGTGTAGATCACGATAGGACACTACATGGTATAACATCTTACAAATCGATAGTAGAAAATACATAATATCTTACAAATGGATATATATCACATAATATATTACAAATCGATACACAAATTCAGCATAATAGCTTACAAATCGACACTACAAAACACATAATATCTTATAAATCGATATACATATGGCAAAATATATTACAAATCGATACGGAAATGTAGCATAATAACTTAAAAATAGATATTAACAAACAAAACAATATCTCACAAATTGGTAGTATGTTACTACAACTGTGATTTATGATACATTACATATATTGAGTGAATGGGTGATACCGGATGGGGTAGAGGCCCTCCCATATAATATGGACGATATAATATATATATATAACAATTTGTATATGTGAAGGCTAGATGAGACAACGATTTTCACTAATTGTATAAGCACTGAGCAATGACGATTTACTCACGGTATCAAAATCGTAGCTCTATAGGTTAGATGAGACAACGATTTATGCATGTGAATGATACATATTACAATGATTTATACATGTGAAAAATACATTATTAAACAGAATTCACATGCCATTCCTGTGCTCCATAGTTTTTTGGATGAAGCCATTTTCATGAACAGTGATTCATAAAAATATTAACAATTCTATTTTTGTAGCTCACGATTCATGAAAATGGCTTCATCCAAATATTTTTTTTAATAAGATCATCCAGTGTATAAGCATATTCAACTTCTGTTTTGTTAAACTCTTAACAAATTCGACAATATAGAAATTTGGTGATGCAAAGAGGCATAACAACTAACTTTATGGTAAGACCTAAACAGAATTCACACGTGATTTCTGTGTTCCATAGCTGGCTTTCGAATTAATCTGAGTCTGTCATGAAACAGAACAATATAAGATACTACATTAAGTTTCACAAGAAATGCAAGCATCCGCCCAATATTGATTATATACAAAAAGACTTGTAAAACTGAAGCTATCATTCCAGAAAAACTGGTCGGGAGGATTGAAGGTTACAACATTGTAGTGCACGTCTGTAGGGTATTGCTGCATGTTGCAAATTACACAAGTTGGATATTGATAAGCTGCACGTAATGCAATTTACATGAGAAGCAATATAATGTATTACATACTTGTTCATGCGAAGGGCTTGGTTGCTTTTGCTTAGAGGTTGGTTATTTCTTAGACCTTTTCTTGTCAACCAATTCTAGTGTACTTTTTGTCCTTCGACGACTGCGAACAGAGGCAGGTTTTCTTTTGATACCCTTCGCTAAGTGAATTTTTCTATCATAATCTACAACTTTTACTCCTGACTTGTTGAAAATGATGTTTACGCTTCGGTGCAACTTCTCATGAGTGTCAAGGGAAGCATGATTTTCACCTCTGTTGTTCGCTTTCATTTTTTTAGACTGGTCTTCATGAGCTACAACGGACTAATGGTGAATTAACTGCACATTTTCAAGTAACTCCCTTGACACTTTTCTCATTCATACATAGGCTTCTTCATTTTTCAATGCCAAATATGCAACATGCATAAGTGACCTACATAGTTGTTGGTAACGAGAGGCTATGTAGCACTTCTCATCAATACCAGATTAACTGACATTATCTGTATCTAGCAGTTCAATCTTTGTTTATCTCATCTATCTTCGCATTAAATATGACTCAGGTATTTCTTGTATCTTCTCTTGATTAAGTGCTTTTAATGCATGACGATATAAAATACATTTGAATTCATACATTTTGCACGTACATTCAATTGTTCTGTTGTGAACATTATACGTAACATGTGCTTCTTGCCTTTTTGAATGCTCTTCACCCTTCCATACAATATGGTATTTCTGCATATTCTCAGTTTGCATGCATCCTTCTATGTTGCAATTCATGACCTATATAACCTCCTTCTTAATCCATTCAAATACAGTTAGTGTATACAGATTTGCAGGTCGCATCAATATTTTCATGTCCAAAGTTACAGGGCGTGTATTGAAGCATTTCACATCTTGTTCAAGCTCATTTTGTCTAAGATTGTCTACAAATAATTCATATTGCTCCATAAAGTGAAATATTATTAAACATGAATACAGAGTTTTCTTCAGTGTGGCATGCATAGATTCAGCTCTTTGTGTGTTTATCATACCTACACAAAAGTTTTATCTTCCATATGCCAATGCCCACTTTTCTTTTTCTGCATATAAATTTTGTAACCACAGACAGACTTCAAGGTCGTATATCTGAATCATTGTCTCCCAATCAGAAATAAATGTGACATCGTCTACGCTCTCAAGTACACACCTTATAAACTTTTTGTCAAACCATATCTTCTGATTAAATATGTATCATATGTTCTTTGTTGTATTTTGAAAGATATGCCACAAACATAGGCGATGGTGTGCATTTGGCCATACATGAGACACTGCAGTCGCAATTGTGTGATCATCATCTGTAAGTATAGCTTCAGGTTGTTTCTCGTTCATTGCCTGTGTAAATATTTTGAACAACCACTCAAAGCTTTTTTTGGTCTGGTAATACAAAAAAGTGTTGCCTAATATAAAACTCTGTGAGTGATGGTTCACTCTGACAAGCTACACAAATGGTCATTGTTCAGTATTAATCTTCACTGTCGTATAAAAAATATGCACATCATTGAAGCATTCATAATCAATTCTTGACTATGAATCTGCCCAAAACATATTCATAGCATATCCATCTTCATCCAGTTGCATTGCACTAAAGAAACCAAGGTCAATGCTTGATTTCTTCTGTAAGTAATCAACCAAAGAACATATTTCTTCATTCTTCATGTTATTTGTCATCTTTCTTCTCAAGTAGTTTCTTAGATCCATAGGTGTGAATGACACATTCTCTTGACTACCATCTATGTGCGTGCATAAATGTTGGCACTATCATATATTTCAGCAATTGCAGCATGCGCTTCAGTTACTTTACGATGTGACTTTAACATAGGAGTCATAAATGAAGCAAATAAATCATGGTTATGATCACTGATTAAAGTATGTACATATTTCTCATTCGGAAGTCTTCTTCACACCATTCTCGTTGGACATCTACATCTTGAATCTGGCTTACTCCTTGTTGGATTTTCACTTGACTTCTTTCAACCTTCCTTAGAACAAATATTGTCTTTCTCACCACGACACCCTGTGCATTTTTTTTACCAAGAACACCTTCTAACACTAAAGTAAAGTTTTAAGGCATAAACATTGTAAAATTTATATGCAGCTTCTTCATTATTAAATTGCATTCCTTCTACGGAAACATAGTCAAGTGTACTATCATGTTCATTTCTATTGTATGCACCTTTATCAAGTGTATTGTCATGATCATCTACCTCATTATCGAATTGCATTTCTTCTACTGGAACATTCAAGTTAAGAGTGAATCAAATGTATGCACCATTCTTATCATGTGCATCATTAGTGCACATGTTCATTTCTTTATAATTGTCCAATGATTGAGATAGATCATCTTCAATGCAACCAAGTGATAAGCTCACCACTGTCATAAGCAAGATATCATTTTGCGTCAAACGGATACCGATAAGGTTAAGCAAGTCAAAGAAACGATTGAATGAATCACAGTATAAAAGCAACAACAATTTCTTATTTGCTTATAATATGCATCGAGTTGTTACTTACCATGCCAATAAAAGAAACAATTTGTCGTATATGTGTGTTGACGATAGTGATTCACGTGACAGCGATTTAATTATATCTATGACGCTGTAAAGCGATTTTAATAGAAATCGCTAAATAAGTAGTGATTTGAATACGAAAATTGCCACTGCAATCGCGCAATAATGTATTTTCGCACGATATATTTTAAAATTCTTTTTACAAATATCTTCCAAATCGATACTAGAAAACACATAATATCTTACAAATTGATATACATATCGCATAATATATTACAAATCAATACGACAATCATCTTTTTGGCTTATAAATCGATACTACAAAACACATAATATCTTACAAATCGATATACATATCGCAAAATATATTATAAATCGATACAAAAATTTGGCATAATAGCTTACAAATCAACACTACAAAACACATAATATCTTACAAATCGATATACATATCGCAAAATATATTTCAAATCGATACAGAAATTCAACATAATAGCTTACAAATCGATATTAACAAATAAAATAATATTTCACAAATCGGTAGTATGTTATTAAAACCGCGATTTGCGATACATTACATATACTGAGTGAATGGACGATACTGAATGGGGTAGAGGCCCTTTCTTGCATCTGTAAACAAGCATTTTTGTCAACAGGTCCCAGCGTCTTACAAATATCTTTCATTTTTCAACTGTCGAAAGGACAAGATCCACCTGCAACAACAAAACAACACTTTAATGACACTCACGATGACATATGTTCTTCAACAATAGCATGATGACATGGAAAGGTACTCACGATGCCTCAATGGCACTTGTTGGAATGTTTGTGCGTCATTATTTTCTTCCATACTGCCTAACGACAACGAAAAAAAAAAGAGAAGACTATAAAAAGAGATGGCCGACAAATGGCCCTATGGCGCCTACCAATGATTGAACCAGTCGATCGCGAACCCGAGAATGTTTTGTAACACAAGGCAGGAATGAGAAGGCGGCAATGTGTTGTAATAAAAGCTAAAAACCAAGGCAAGAACCTGGATTTGAGACGACGACAAAGGTTGCTCTGACGACAGCAGACGACGATAAAAGGTTCGTGGTCAAAGGGAGCTCTTGTTAAAGCAAATGGTGCAAAAGTTTACTGCTTAGGGCGAAAATGAAACATTTGGACTTTGAAGAGTTAACATCATCCTCGATTTTCTGGATGGAGAACATTTTTGTCCTTTTCTCGAACCATCGTTTTCCTTTTTTTTTAATGGAAGACATTTTTGTCATTTTTTTAACCGTCATTTCATGGCGAGAATAGCAGAAAAGGGTACTTAAGTCTCTGCAACCGCACCGGACTTCAGTGCTAAGTGATGCTGACACACACAGGAATACGAGCCCCACGGCTTATATACATGGCGCTCATTCGGACCTCGAACACGCACTGTAGCAAATAGTGTGTCTTCGGGGGAGAATATGCAACACCCTCCCTAGGGTGTATCATCACATAGAAAGTGGAGAGCAGGTTGTATGTTCTCCCCGAAACAAGGGGGGCATGTTCGGGGGTTGTTGGCGCTCATTCGGCTGTGCAGAGGAATATCTCGGGTCCCAAGATATTCCTCCGTACATGACAGCCGAATGAGCGCCAACATGGCGCTCATTAGGACCCCAAACACGAACATATAACCTGCCTCCTAGAAAGTGTGATGATTTGCGGGACCAAGTGGCTTTTTACACTTTTAATGGCGGTCCTGGACCGCTGCTAAAACTGTATTACACTTAAAAAAATACACGCCGCGACCGACGCACAGCGCGTCAGACGTTACACCCGATCGTGTGTAATATATACCGAGACGTTACTTGTGTGTGCAAATAGGAGTTAGGAGGCATCAAGAACCTTCATCCATCAAAATTCAAATATGTTCACACTGTCATCTCAACCATCGCCCTACGCTCTCCGAGCCCTAGGCATTAGTAGCCTCCCACCCACAAACCAGCAGTCAAGAAGGCCTTGCAACGCCACCCTCCCTCTCTTACGTGCATGCAAAACCATGAAGGAACTGCGCCAAATCCACGCCCACACAATAAAAACCCCAGGCCCTGCGCGCAACCCATCCATAGACCACCTCATCCAAGTCTGTGCCACCTCCTCAATTGCAGGATCCATGGATTACGCAAGGTCGGTTTTCGATCGCATCGATCGGCCGACATCGTTCGCATGGAACACGATGATGCGGGGTTATTCGCAAAGCATCGATCTAGAAGAGGCCATACTGGTTTTCTACCAGATGCTATACTTTGATCATCTTCTTGCCGATCGGTTTACCTTTCCTTTCTTGTTCAAGTCTTGCACCAAATTGTCTGCTATTGATGAGGGCAGGCAATGTCATGCCCATGCTATTAAACGTGCTTTGGACGACGATAACTACGTGCGGAGATCGCTAATTCGGATGTACATTGATTTCGGAGATGTTGGCGATGCCATGAAAGTGTTTGTAAGGTGCTCTGATTCAGTTGGCATCGTTCCTTGGAATGATATAATTCGCGGGTGGTGTAGAGTTGGTAGGATGGATGTTGCTCGCCGGTTGTTTGATGAAATGCCGCAGAGAAACAGTGTTTCTTGTACTGTTTTGATCAATGGGTATGTGAAGAATGGGGATATTGAATCTGCCCGAAAAGTGTTTGATGAAATGCCTGAGAAGGATGGTTTTGCATGGAATTCTATGATTGGAGGGTGCATGCAGTATGGGCAGGTGGATGCAGGTCATAAACTGTTTGATGAAATGCCTGAAAGAGATGTTGTTTCCTGGACGACCATGATTTCTGGTTATGTTCAGAATTGCCTGTTTAAGGAAGCTTTGGAATTGTTTCATGAGATGCAGGTTGTGAAGGCAAAGCCAAGTAGGTTGACATTTGTAAGTGTCCTTCCCGCCCTTGCACAGTTGGGTGCTCTCACCCAAGGGAAGTGGATCCATGCCTACATTAGGAAGATGAATATGGAAATTGATGGTGTTCTTGGGTCAGCTCTGATAGATATGTACTCCAAATGTGGTAGTATCAGTGAGGCTATACGGTTGTTTGAGGATTTACCATTGAAAGAATTGTCAACGTGGAATTCTATGATTACTGGTCTAGCTGCACATGGACTTGCCGATCAAGCACTAAGCATGTTCTCATGGCTTCTAAATTTAAAGCTAGTCCCTAATGAGATCACCTTTACCAGTGTCCTAAATGCTTGTAGCCATGGTGGGTTTGTGGATGAGGGTCGAAAGATTTTCTCTCTCATGGTTAACAATTACAGTATAACTCCAAATGTCATGCATTATGGTTGCATGGTAGATATTCTCGGCCGAGCAGGGCACGTTCAAGAGGCAAAGGAGCTAATAGAAAACATGCCAATAGAACCAAATTCCGTCATATGGAAGACACTTCTCGGTGCATGCAGAATGCATGGCAATACAGAAAACATAGCAGAAATATCCAAACATATCATTGAATTGGAGCCACACGAGAGTAGCAGTTACATACTCGTATTTAACACTTATACAGCTGCCGGGCTATTGGACAATGGGAGTGAAGTGAGGAGGCTGATGAATGATAGGAAGGTACACAAGGTTGCAGGTTGTAGTTGGATTGAAGTGGATGGTGTTGTGCATGAGTTCCTTGTGGGTGGAGAGAGACTACATCCTAAACATGAAGAAATTTTATTAACCTTGGTAGAGATGGATAGATTGTTGGAACAAGAAGGCCTACTTTTTTCTTAAGGTAGGGCTGTCATATGAGTTTTATACTATATGAAACCACACACAAGAAAAAAAAGGTGGTTGGACGTATGAGATGAGGTTGTTTGGGCTTTGGACTCCATGTCAGATGCATGAAATAACAGACTCTTGATGTTAATTGATGGACCCCCATAATGTTCTTCACAGGGAGGGACGTGTGACCTGTGCGTGTGTTGTGGGAATTTACTGGCCCCACCTTTCCCTTTCTTACATGGGGTTTACTGACAGAAGATTCCTAACCAAAATTGATGATACATGCTATTATCAACATAATGGACCTGCCAACCAGTATGAATGTGTCTGGTATCTGATTAACACCAAGTTGGCAGAATTCCATCACCCTTCTTCAACAAATCTGAGGATGGCCATTTGGCTCATATAAAGGACAGGAAGTTAAAGCCCTCATAGGGGTCATCTGTTTTGCGTTAAAGCTCAGCGGCAATTTGGTGAAATTTCCCTTCAATAGGAGAACCTACAAAGACAGCCGTTCACATGGAAAGGGAAAGAAAATGAAGGTAAAGGGTTAGGACATCTGATTGGTTAGTTCAGGCATTTAAGGCGTCTGAGGTTTGGTCGGTGCCCATTCAATTCTTCATACTTATCTTTCTACATAGGACAAGAACAGCCACGAAAAACGAATGCAGAGCACATTCTCTCTTTAACCCAACATTGATCATCTTGGTGAATGTGACCACATGGTATGGTTTGTAGTTTATGTTATAAAAGAAGGACTAGAAGGTGGTCTGCATAGCACCTGGAGAGGGGAAGATGGAGGGGAGTGTTAGAATGAGAGCTGCAGCCGCTGTTCTTTTGGTTGCTTTTCTTGTATGCATTGAGGGAAGAAACATGCCTAGCCAGGCTGATCAGCCTCAAAACATACCTGGTGGCTTTGGAGGTCTTGGTGGTAATCCTGGAACTGGAATTGGAGGGATGGGAGGCTTGCCAGGTTTTTTTAATGGAGTTCCTGGGATGGGCATGTTAAACCCACCAGGTATTGGAGGATCTGGCTTGTTGAACCCACCTTTATTCGGACTTGGGCAAGGGCCTAGCTTGCTGAACCCACCTGGACTTGGAGGATTGCAAGGCATGCCGACCACACCTGGGCTGGGACAGGGAGTAGGGTCTGGCATCCCTGTTACCTTCCCTGGCTTTGGAGGCATCCCTGGCATAGGGGGTGCAATTCCATGACCGTATCCGTTTGAGCCTTTGCAGTGTGTGTTCTGCTTGTGCATGCAGTTCATCGTATGGGTAGTAGTCTTTGTACTTCAAAGTTTAGTAAATGCTGCTGCTTGTGCTTTGTATCAGTGTTGTGATTAGTTGGGTGTCCTTGGTGTCTAACGTTCTTCTAGTGTATGGTCTTGCTGACGGTGTTCATGTGTATGACCTCTCGCTGTTGCATTGTTATGTGATTTTTCTGAACTTGTTCATGTGTATGACACATTAATCTCTTGAAGTGTAATGTGATGTGTGTGAACAGTATTAAGCATTCAACAGACATTAGGCTGGAAACACTCCGTTTCAACCACTATTGATTGATGGAAAGCGGCAAAATCCCTCCCCCTCAACCACGGAAAGTGTTACCATGGAAAGAGGAGATTTACGTTGAAAACCAGTTCCTTTTTCTGCAGGGTAAAAGGAGAGGACGCCACGGCAGGCACGGGAGTACGTGCATTTTCATGAAAACGTAACTGTTTTCATGGCATGCAACCATGCCCTTGGAGAATACAGCAAGCTTTTCACCATAATTATTTTTCTTTTTGGTGAGACTCTATCTAAGATGGACTTTCCTAAGACCAAAAAAGATTAATGCCTTAGAAGATCACATCTCAAAAATGCTTGAAATTACAGGTAAGTTGGTGCTTGTCTAACCCTAGCCTGAAGCATGTTACTTGACTTATTGCTGGTCTAATAGCCAGTCTAGCCATACTAGGCCAAAAACCACCAAGGCCCAACTACTCGGTTATAAAAAAATATCCAGAAACAAATTCACTCAATTATTCATAATATCATATGGTTGTAATTTAAGGGTGGTATATTAAAACCCTAAAGTTGAAATGGTTGAATAGTTGGATAGGATGTTATTTGGAAATGACCTTTTTTAGTTCCTGTAAGCCCTTGCAGCAAGATGAACACTGCAATGATCAGAACTTCGATGAATTTGTAATGCCTTGAAACCTCTCAAATCTAAACACGTAAGGTGTAAATATATCACCATTTGCAATTTCCACACGCTAATACGCAATATCCCATGGCCTTGAACAGTAGGTTCTAATCCAGCCATAATTCGCATCACCATGGAAGTGAACTTCGGTGTTTAATGCTTGCAATCTGGCTCATGTTCCACAAGACCACTGAAAATAACAGTGACATCACAATTATAAACCCTTTAAAACAGAATAATGATACTTCTAAAACATTTCAAAATCATGCATTCTTCTAAAACAATTAAGCATCATTCTCGTATTTTACATGGACCAGTGGAAAACTAATGACAAAAGTTGAGGTTGCTCAATCAGAATTTTTAAGTTGGTATGCCCATAAGATCATTGTTTGAACCATAGTTACCACGAAACGAAATGGATACGAGAAGGGTTGCATGAAGCGGAAGCAAGGATGCAAGTGTTAAAAAGTAGTATGAAGCGGGAAGCGGGATATGGTTATGAAGTGATTATGCAAGTGCATGAAAAATAAAAAAGTAAACAGACAAAGCAATATGAAGCACAGGCTGAAGAAATAAGAAATCACGTGAACACATATAAAACAATATAAAACCAACATGCAAGCTTGTTATAAAAAATAAAATAAAAAATTATATATATATTCTAATATGAAAAACGTAAGAAGTGAGTGAGAAGTGACAAGAATCAAGAGATAAACTTTAAGCGAAAGGAAATCAATTCGGGAAACAAAGAGGATGTGGGCTTCCCACTAAAGAGAATCGAGTTTCTCATATTTTGGAAGTGGGTTTCCTAAAGCTTCCCCTCCTTTGGGGGAAGCAAGGAGTTTCTCGCTTCCGAAGTGGGCTTCCAGGGAAACAAGTTTCCCCATGTAGCAAGAAGCTTCTGGTAACTATGGTTTTGAACAACCCAAATAACAATGCTATCACAATCATAAACCCTTTTAAAACAGAACTAAGATACCTCAAGACAAACTAAAAAATCATTTTTTTTAAGTCCAAGGAATTCTTCATGCTCTAAAGTCTCATGGTTATATGACAATTAAGAAGTAATAACAGCAATGAAAGACGAAGTCACATAAATGGTCATTTAACCTATTGTTTCTTGGCTACAGAGATCTCTGTCCATAAGATCTTTGTTTGAACTAAAAATCATTCTGATAGGAGTCACCCACTCACCAATCTAGACTCGCCTTGCCAATCCAAAACAAAAAAAGTCAAGTTGAAACATGTAAATCAGCACTAACCAAATCCGAAGAATTTAAAACAGCCTAAGCCAGCAGGTATACCTGTCCGGATGGTCCATATGGCTTGACCATCAATTGAAATTTTTGGCTATCCAACCTGCCTGTACCAACCTTAGTTATGCTTCTAGCTCTCTAAACTATAATAAAAAATGGTATGATTTATTGCAGAGAGGAGGAGCTTGGTCCCCATTACCAAGGTCATTTATCACAACTCTCAGTAGTTGCAACTAGCGACAAATATCTTTGGCAACAGTATAACATGAAGCATTCAATGCTCTGCAATGTCAGGTTGATAACTCAATGTAACCCGATTAGTTAGCAAAATCATCAGATTTTGGCTTCACATAGCCTAGGCTCTTGAACTTCTGTACCAGCAATCTCTCTGCATCAACCTGCAAAATTGTAAAGATGATGAACCCCGGGCTGCAATATCTTGCAACAACATGAAGTACCATGCACGTGTGTATGTGTGTGAGCATGTACATGCACATTCTTGTACGCACATGCATAACTGTAATGCCCAAGGCAACTCTAACAGGGAGGGAAGATGTGAGGATTAACATATGATGTAGTATGTGGTAATATGTTTTGTCTTCAGTGAGATCCAGAATGACTTGCAGGGTAACCAGTAGGTTTGACATAGCAATCACGAAGATGGTTCAAGCTGCCAAAATCATGTCAGTCAAGAAGGGGAATTTGAACAATTACACAACCACCCACTATGTTCAGTATCCATTGAGAAGATAGTTTACCAACTTGTTTTGAGTCAGATCATCCCCTTGTCGATAAAAACACATACATTTTTATGGTTTTGCCATGGGAAACAAACGTCGGTGTATTGATCCCATACATAGTACTCGGCGTGGCCAAGTGTTTCTAGCCAATATGAGTTGAAAATGGTGACCCTGATGCTGGCCCAGTTCTGATATGCTTAAGCATGGATAGTAAATGCCCTTTTGGATGGATACACTGGATGAGTCCATTTTAGGCCTAGTTCGATCAATGGTCATCCCCCTGCATGACCAAGGCCATTCAGTCATAGATTTAACCAGACGCCAATTTATGGAATCATCTACAATGGACAGTGCCATTCATTGTGTTCAGCCAAGCTGGTGCCAGTCTGCTGAAAACCACAAGAGTATAACTTATGATTCATGGCCTGAACAGTGTAGCAGACATGAACAAGTTCATAAACTAGCCTAAAAATATAAAAATATTCGTGGTTGTACCCCATATTCTTAGCACAACCAACTCTACCTATTTAATTTTATATAAAGAATACTCACATTTATCAAGTTGCAGTTTAGCATAATTAAAAGAATCCCCTTTTAAAAGGGCAGCAGTACTTTTCACAGATTTACAGAAGTACTTCGGCAGTGCCAAACAAGGGAAGATAGCGCAATGGAATTCGACAATTTCTTAGGGGAAATAAAAGTTAAAGTGAGTGTCTATAGCATCTATTCCAGCTCCCATTCTCATGCTGCCACATGTACGAAGGTTTGAAAATGAACCAAAAAAAAGGCATTTCGGGAAAGAAATCATCTCAGCTTTACATGTGGCATCAGACCATCATGGGAGTAGTTTTTCAAACAAGGCAGCCAATCAGCATTTTCCCTGAAGTTAGTGAACTAGTTTATGTTACTAAATGGCATGGATCCCGATGCACTCCAAAAAGAACTCCCATAATCGAAATATAATACATTTGGACAAAAAATATAAGAACTAGAATGAAACATAAGAAATGTGAATGAATAACTTCATTAATAACATTAAAAATACAAAAGAAAAAATCATAAAGTCCTCACTACAATACACTCAAACACACTCAAACACACAAAATGCTAACACTACTCTTCACTCTCTTAAACCTCACACATACACACACACCATTATATAGAGAAAGAGGAGAGAAGAGAGAAGAGAGTAAAGAGAGAGACTATCTAGCCGTTGGACTAGACTCTACCGGCTATATATATATATATATATATATATATATATATATATATATATATATATATATATATATATATATATATATATATATATATATATATATATATAGTTGCTACAATCATTTGTATGTGCAAATGACTTAGCAACTTTCAAATTTGTTTATTTTTTATATTTTTTGGTCCAAGTGACCCCATGGATATGATCTACATGTTTTTAGTGTGAAACGACTTTTGAATCGCAGGAATCTGACCAGTGTACAAGTTTATCTGGGGATGAAAAAAATATCGGTTTGTATCATATGATACACCTTCGGTGCACTTTAGAAAGGGCCAAATCATATTTTTTATTTTTTGAGATTTTAAAGATCTCTTTAGGGACGACTCCATCATTTGTGTAGAGGCCATTAGAGGGGAACTCACGCACCATAAGAGTCGTGAGAGTGATTTGGGGGCCGATCCATACGCAAGAGAGAAGAATTTTGCAGTTTGCTCAAGTAAGAGTGCATTTCCACCATTTTTTCACTCAAGGAAGTGGGTTAAGGTAAAAAAAAATAGTCGGTGCTTATTGAGTTTTTACGGAGAAAGATTGCATCAAATGACCCTGCATGACAATGGGGCACTAAAGTAACAAGTAGTAACCAATTGAAAATCAAGTGATTGTTTTGTTATAATACTTTTTATGGTGGTATCTCTCAATTGAAGCATCATTTGGCTGGGATACATCACAATGTTGCCCATGCATGTAAAAAAAATTGTCGGAGGCCGTGAAATGGCAATGCCACCAATTGCTTACCACTTTAAGAGAAAAAAAATAAGAGAAGAAGATGAATGAAGCGGAAATGGAGTATGTGCAGCAATGGGGTGATGTTTATGATGGAGATGATGAGCTTCCTACTTCTTATCCTATAACTCCTAGCTCTGCAGTGAAGGAGAAAGGTGTGATTTGTGCTAGCAGTAGTAGTGTCAGCAAAAAGGAAGAGGAGGAGGAGAGAGTTACTCTAGATGAGGTAGATTTGGAGGCTCTATTAGGAGTTTTTTTCATCCTAGGATTGCACCTTAGTTGTAGCCTGACATTCCCACTACTATAACCCCAAAAGATTTAGTCGAGTAAGTGAATGTCATGATTGGGAAATGGTTTTATGATGCTTGTATTCTTTTAAATGTGGCAAATTCATTTCATTTTTAAACCATGGCAAATGTTGTAACCAATATTGGGCCTAGATATAAAATGCCTTTATATCATAATTTGAGAGAAAAAATTATAGATGTTAATGTGAGTAAAGTGAAGGCATATTGTGATGAGATGAGGCAGTCATTGAAGGAAACTAGGTGTAGCATCATGGCCTATATCACACGAGTGCGAGTACGGGTATAAAGGGTATGACACAGCAATTCAAAAAATGTAGGTACGGGGTCATGGCTGTATATATAAAGAAAAAGAGAAAGTTTGGGTTTGGGTATGAATTATATATGGATCCACTATATGATATGGTCTAGAGCCAACAATACAACAAACTGATAATGTATGACATCCTTAACAAATTTCATGTGGCTCTATATGATATGGTCTTGAAGCCAAGTATGAGAATCCAATCACTGCACTGGCCTGCAAATGCGGGTATATGCAAGCCATAAGTTAGGTGTCCAGGCACAATTATGTCAAAGAAGGGCTCACATTGCAGGTTTGACACATGCCATGCAACCTAGCTACCACCTAAATCACCTAGAATCATCATGTGCGAGCCACTAAAAGACCTGGTAAAGTTGGGTACTTAGCGTGTAGGAATTGAATGAGCAATTTCGAGTTGAAAACATCAAGCTCCTCCAAGCCCAACACCGACCGAAGACGGTTTACATTTGGACTTGTGTTCTCGCCCTCCAGCACTGTCAGAAGAAAAAGAGGAAGAGAGGAAGCCAGGTATGCCTCCCCCGTCCTCCTCTCCTCCACTTTCTTCCTTTGTTTTTTCTTCTCCTTCATCTTCTCTCTCTCTCTCTCTCTCTCTCTCTCTCTCTCTCTCTCTCTCTCTCTCTCTCTCTCTCTCTCTCGTTTTCCAAACCAGAGAAAGAGGGAAGAGGGGAACCGAGAGAGAGAGGGAAATCGAGAGAGGGTAGAAGACGAGAAAGAAATAAAAGAGGGAAGATGAGGGTTTTGGGAGAGAAAGAGAGAGAATCGAGGGTTGGGGGGGCATTTTGCTTTTTTTTTTTAGTTTTGGGTCTGAATTAGACCCAACCCGACCCGCAACGTACCCGTACTCATGTCGACACGGGTACGGCCACCCAAATGGTATGTCGTAGTGACATAGATCATAGCAAATGGGTGGAATGACAGAAAGACAAGGACCTTGATAAATTTTCTTGTATATTGCCCGAAAGGCACTATGTTTTAAAATCTATAAATTTGTCTGATACGCCCAAGACAGCAGATGTAATGCCCAGGGTGTTTGATGAGGTTGTGGAAGAGGTGAAGCCTGAAAATATAGTTCAATTTATCATTGATAATGCAGCAATTTATAGGACAACAGGTAAAGAATTGGCAAAAAATAATGAGACATTCTTTTAGACCCCATGTGCTGCCCACTGCATAGACTTCATGCTTGAGGACATCGGCAACATGGATGAGATAAAAAAACAATTGAATGTTGTCAAAAAATTACAAAGTTTATTTACAATCATGCATGAATTTTGAGCTTGATAAGAAAGTACACCAATAGTGCTAAGTTGATTCATAGTGTAGTTACTAGATTTGCTACAAAAATTTTTATTATGCAAAGTCTAGTAAAAAATAAATTTGCACTTAAAAAATGTTTTCATCAGATGAGTGGAATGCATATCCCAATGCAATAAAAAGAAAGTCAAGAGAAATTGTGGATATTGTATTTAGAAGTGAATTTTGGGACTCTTGTATAAAGTTGTTGAAAATCACCATACCTTTGGTGAAAGTGCTTAGATTGGTTGACAGCGAAAATAGGTCAGCTATAGGTGGTCCCTATGAAGCCATGGATAGGGTAAAAGAGGTCATTAGAGATACTTTGAATGGAAATATACGTCTCGGTCCTCTGACAGCCCCAAAAAATCATTGTAGTTATCCCTACATGTCCTAAACCAAACCTAATTTACAGATCAAAAAAATCAGATCATGGTCCGTAGATATCATTGTTTTACCGAAACATGTCAGATCCAATGATTGGATCATGATGACTTAATGTTTTTTAACTTAAAAAAAAATCTTAGGTCTAATCCTAGATCTATAAATCCTGAATTTTTTTCCCTAGGAACATACATTGGTTAGCTTTCAAACCCAATTTACAGATCTCAAAAATTCATCTGGATCGCTGAGATATAATCCAATATTTGGAACCTATCAGAACACAAAAAACCAACTGAACCTGTAACGTCTTAACCTAACCTAGAAATAATTAATCTCGGGCTTAGAAAACCCTGAAAAAATACCAAAAAATATATTTTGACATACTTGATACCCCAAACCATACGACCAAACTCAAAGCCCTCCTTAAACCCTAGCCTACCCCTTTGCACCACCCGAACTTCGAACCAGCAGCATTTTGTCCTGCAAGCAGGCAACACTTGACTTGGAAGGTGCAATCAAGATGGATTCATTGTGGTGCAAGATAGACGATGCCTTGAGAGATTTGGCAAAGTGATTGTACGAATCCGTTAAGCAAAGAAAAAGAAAGATCTAGATTGGATAATTTATTTTGCGGATCTTTTGTCGTTCTTCATGAGACCATGTGAAGATTGTCATAAAATGGACCTAGTTCTTAATGATGTGAATCTTGCATCATTCTTCGAAGAAGGCATGGCTAAAGCACAACCCCCAATGGCAGTTGCGAGTGCATCGAAACGCAACAAGAGTTTGATTCAGTTATGGGCAAAATGAGTATTGATCTGACCTTGTCAATTGTTGCCTCTACTAAGCAACAAGACCTTTCTTAAGACTCAAATCCAATTCAAGAAGATTTAGATCCAAAATCATGTCTTGAATCTAAGTCTCCTATATTGAACCCTCATATTCTCATCCCTGAAGACCTCAAAATGGACTTAAATTTGAGCTTGTTAGTTTTAATCCAAAACCCATATTATCCAACCCAAATGTGCTTTATACCTTCAACTTATTTGGACCAAATCAAATTCCTACAAAATGGATCTATAATTTGTCTCAACCAGTCGCTTCAAATTTGTTTGAACTGTTCCACCTTTGAGGCCTCTCATGGATCGAAAAGAATGTTCCTAGCTTCAGTACGCATGTTCAAATAGAACCTGCTTGGTTCCTTTAGTTTATAGAACAGCCCCGAGATTCGGTCCGATATTGCAGACCCATAACCCACAAGGTGAAACAAGATTGAAAAAAGAGGAGGATCAGCTAACAGCTCAGTGCCTGGAGTTCTTACTTTGAGGGAAAGGCAAGTTTGAGAGGGGAGGTTTGTTACATACCATTTCCTACTCCAGGTCCGACCAACCCAACCCGCCCCAGTCAGGACCCACCCAGTTGGGACTGCGCAAAGGGAATTTCCCTTTCTCCCAGAACTCCCAGAGAAACCTGCCTAGCCTGGAGTCCAACTCAGGCTAGGACGCCCCCCTAGAGTGCTCTCTAGGGTGAGAACTGTGTGTATTTTTAATCTTTTGCCCTCTTGTAAATCTATAAATATATGTGACTAGCTTAAGTTAATTTTTAATGAAGTTTATTCAAAGATGTGTCTAAGATTCGTTCTTGGTTCTTGTTCTTGTTCTCTGAGGGAACATATTTCTCCCTCGCCTCTCTTCTACGCCCATCATCAACTCGGAACGAATGCCTTTTCTCTTCCTATTGTCGTAGACCTCCCATCCACCTCACACTTTCATGTGTAGCCGACCACGAGAGACAATTCTCTCTTCCCCCAACATTGCATGCCCCTCCCTTTTCTTTACCTATTTATATTTAAGATGCACCGTCTTGTTGCCCTCTAGAGGCTGGATTTGTAGAAATTGTCCCTCCCTAGGGTCGGGTTTTTAATTATGATGCCTTCACTATCATAAACATAAGATTATACATATTAGATGTTGAGATTAGCTAAATATATAATGCTCAACAAACATTTTTTTGAATCATTAGCATCTTTTTATTATGAATACATATGCAATAAATAATATGATGTTGCACTTTAGATGTTAAAATTAGCTAAGTATGAATCATATTTAGCAAAACTTATTTTTTTAGTCTTTATGATTGATTTAGAACCTTAGGTTATTTGATTTTTATGGTATAAAATCATAATATATGTTTTTATATTTTTTTAATAAATTAAAAGAAAAAACTTGACTTGTCCGAGTCACTGAGTTGCAAACAGCGATGCCGAGTTCCGAGAAAGCCAACCATGGTTAAAACAAGCTCTTAAAGCCTGGTTTGACAAGTTTAGTTTTGTAATGATTAAACTTGGATTTAAATTTTGCTATATTGACACTTCTATGTTTGTTTAGTATTGTTGTTTTGCTTCTTTATGTCGATGACATGATCATTACTGGCAGGGACAAAGAGGGGGTTAACTATATCAAGAGTGTTCTTAAAGAAAACTTTGAAATAACTGACTTAGGATTCCTTAGATTTTTTTTAGGAATGGAAGTAGCCTATTCTCCTCGTAGGTATTTGCTAACCAAAACCAAGTTTGTTATTGAAATTATTGATAGGCCAGGAATTATTGATGAGAAGAGGGTGGACACCTTAGGAATGAATAACCCCAAAATGAAGATAGATAATGGACCACCTCTGAAGGATCCTACATCGTACTATTAGATTATTAGAGCGTTCACATATTTGACTATCACTTAACTTGATATTTCTCATGTAGTTCATAATGCAAGCTAGTTTCAGCACTCGCCTACTATAGCACATATGAGTGTTGTGATGAGAATAATTAGATATTTACAAAATTTTGCTTCTAAGGGTCTTATGTTATCTTATTCCTCATGGGAGCTTATTGTTTATTCATATTCATAGGGAGAAGATCCTAATAATAAACGCTCAACTACTAGTTTCTATATTTTTTTAGGTGATTCTCAGGTGTTTTGAAAGTACAAAAAATGTCTTTATCGTCAACTAAAGTTGAATATCATGTTATGTCTACTACAACATCAGAGATCGTGTGGCTGAGAAGATTACTTGAAGATATGGGGGTTCACCTAAAGACACCCTCAAAACTATGTTGTGACAACAAGAACACAATCTATATAGTTAGAAACCATACATTTCACAAGACGACTAAACATATTGAGATGGATTGTCACTATGTACGTGAAAAAATCTTGAAGAAGACTATCACTTTGCCTTCTGTCTCCTCATAATATCAATTGGCTGATTTATTTACCAAGGCACTTCCATCACCCCGGTTTCACTTTCTACTTGACGAACTTTTGGTAATATCATCGTAAGTTTGAGGGGGTATTAAAATGTCTAACTACTTGTAAATACATATAGTAATATGTATAAACATTTTATATGTATATATATGTTGTGTATATTAGGTTTATGTATGTCTATGTATTTACTTTTTTTGTAGTTTTTTGTTTTTATATTTTATTATTATTTTGTAATAGGTAGTGCCCATTAGGGGCACTTTAGTCTTTATATTTTATAGTCGTTTCTATCCATTGGACTGGCCCAACGGCTAATTGAACTCACTCTCTCCCATTCTTTGTAGCACATATATGAGGGATCTAACCCACATATTAATATGCTTCTCTTAAGCATTTTATGTTAAATAAAATATTTATTTTGTATATATGTTGTAGCTTTTAGTGGCTTGGGCTTGTGTGAGATTGTATCTTCCCCACAAGTGGCTTATTGTATTTGTGCACACTTGTGTATCTTTGTAGCCCTTAGTGGCATCTATTTCGTTCATACTCTTGTTTCATTACACTAATGACCTTCATGCAAGCCCTCACAATGACCTCCACAGAGTACAACAAAAGCAAACTTCCTATTTTAATTGTTAATAAGCCAAAACACCTATTATACATATTACGAGATATTGTCAGAAGTGTACAGAATTTACTATATTTATAAACAATATAATTTGTCATACTTAAATATTAACAAGCTCTTCACGAGCTGACTTGCTCCTAATGAGCCAAATTTTACGTTTGAGAAGTACCCATTGATTAGAGCCCCAGATTCTCACACGAAGCTTGGCACTTTACACATCCATAGGCACCATCCTTGAAAAGTAGTAGAGTGTTGATCGGAGTTGTTCCACACATTACTGGTATGATGGTATACTCGCCACCTGGTTGAGGGAACATGCAGTCACATAGGTGGCATAGACTAGCCGAGTTGATATGTTTTTTTTTACTGCAAGCCCCGAGTCCAACTTAATGTCTTCAAACCTTCAATTCTACAAATTACCATCAATTCAAGATATCTGCATCTTCTTAGATTCCCTTTTATTGATACCCCTAAAAATGAGGACAAATTAGAGACTGTAATTGATCCCTTTTTGCCATTGGGGCTGCATGACAAACACAACAGCCCCAAGAAATGGCAATCAACGGTCTAATGATAACTACAGATCATGGCAACATGAAAATGTTGGTAACAGATCAATAATAAACTGAAAAGCAGCAGTGAGCTCAGGAAATTAGTGAAACATTTTAAGCACAACCAAAAACACACTTGGAGAAGGGCAAAAAAGAAAAAAAAAGGAAAGATGAAAAAATTGAAGGATCCCAGAGATTATGAAAACTGCTAATTTCTAGTGCATCCCATTTTAAGATAATGGATAACTAAACTTGGATAAGGTCTGCATGAACAAACGGATTCATACTTCTTCTTACACATCTCAAAATTGGTTTGATCAAACCCAATAAAAGTAGAAGAGTTCATAATTTCATAATCTAATGCTATACCATGACAAATTGGTGATAGGATTAGAACTACATATCAGACACCCACTTGAGCTTAGCAACAACCCTAACTTAGGGATACACCTAAAACTGAAGAAAATCATAAAAAACATAAAGATGTAAAGAAAATTTTATGAATTTTGATCTGTTGTAACTAGAGAAGATGGAAGGGCCTCCTTACCTACCATTTTGAAGCCTAAGCAAAAGAATCAAGATACTTAATAGCAGAAAAAAGAAGAGGAAGGAAAATGAAAAAGAAACAACAATGATTTCTGTGTTCCCCTAACTAATGCAAGGATTTGGACCTGACACAAGACCAAAGACAAGCAAGTGCTGTTGATGAGTCTGCAACAAAAAATGGTTTCATCAAACATATTACTTAGTTCGGTCAAATGACATAATGCATCAACAAACTGAAACTAAATGCCAAGGGACACTGCAGTTTCCCCAATACACATAAATGCAACAAAGAAAATTCTGACCAGAATCATATACATGATATGGAGGCCATACAACAACTCGGCTTGTGGAAAACCATAGTCCCTATGGATCTGTATTGCAACTGATTTCTATTTTCTGCTCTTTGACAGATAATTAACTATTAAACTGTGCCTCTTCATAGCTTCTCAAAATAATGTAACAGTATTGAAATATGAACAATGACCAGGACAGAAGGAAACATCAATTCACTTTGACCAACTTGCAGACATTTGAGGACAATGTACAACAAATAGAATCTAAATTTCAAAGAAATGCATATTGTCGTATTCTTTCGAACCAGTCTCCATGACTAGCACATAAACCTTCATTAGTAACATATCATGTGAGAGGAAACAGTCAAGATAGGATGTAGAAGAAAGTCACCTGTCTAGATAATCGTATAATCTGGAAATGGCGGGTCATGTCCTTCAAATCCTCTGTAAAATTGGTAACTTATACATTGTGCTCAGTTGAATTACTTACAGACCCACTTGACTGACCTGAGTCAGTCTTACAATCTTCAACACTTCTGTTATGTGCCATATCGTCAATAACAAACCTATCCAACTCTTCTTGCACCATTTCTCAGACTTGGGCATTCACATAGGAAGCTTATTTATTCAATATTTTACTTTCCCTCCTGAAAATATGGCATAGACCAAAAACGAAAATAGAAACAAATGCGGATAAGATTAAGGACAGAATGCTGAAGAAAACAACCACATAACCCTATCATCTCTCAAAGGCAAAATAAGAGCAAGATGCAAAATATAAAACCAAGAAAGCCCAATATTTCTAAATTTGGCATTCAAACTGATCGCTCTTGGCATCCCCCCCAAAAAAAAAGTGATTCATGTGAAAGATTAGGATTTCTACTGTCCCTAAGCTTGCTTTTGCTGAAGCTTGCCTTTGCTGCAGCTCAGCAATTAAAGAAGCACTTCATTTCAACAAGTTGGTCAGAATCTACCACAGATATTTGACCATAAGCAGGTTACAATAGCTGCAAGAGGGAGAGAGAGAGATTCTGGCTGCCGGAAATGCTCACCAGATACAGGGCTGAAGGGGTCTGATTTACGGTTAAGACTTAGCGTTTGCTCAATGTCTTGGCCCTCGCTGGAATTCTGCCGGAGCTGGTGGAGAACAGTGAGCTGAAGGGTTGGCCAGTGGGTTCGAGAGGAAGCCAAGAGAAGGGGAGGGGTTAATCGATTGGTGGTGTTTTGTTCTTTGTCGTATGGTCAAATGGGAGGACTCACCAGAATGTTGTTAAGAACTGGTGTTGGTGGGATTTGCAAGGACTCGAAGGAAGTACAAATACTGGACTTAAGGAATGGATTTCAAAGGAGCTGCGGACTCCTATCGTTTGGAAGCAAAGGTTGTTAAATGCGATGAGGCGAAGCGAGCCTGCGCTTCGCCTCTGAGGCGTACGCCGCCTCTCACAACATTAGACTCTCAAGTATTCGGAAAGATTTAAAATAAGTTGACCCATGTCTGGAAACTGCTTTTATCGATAGTGAGGAATGAATTTAATGCGTATTCCACTGCATCAGAACGACCTTTGTTTAATGATCAGTCAGATTTTTTTTTTTATATTTACTTTAAGCGCATCACAGCAACGCCTCAGTACCTTGAGGCGTACGCCTCTCACAAAAGATTCAGGCTTTCAACTCCTCCTGATTCTTCGGGATGTTTGGAAAACACTACAACCCTTGTAAGATTTGGTCAATGAGGTGGATCTTATGAATTTCAACTATAGTGACAAATATCGGTATTTCTTGCAAAATTTATAGGTTTGCTGGTAAATCTCGGAAAAAATGCCAGGGTTTAAAAAAATAAAAAATAACAAAAAGATGTAAGAATATATCATGTTTAGATAATAAAATACATTTATAATAAAAAAAATAAGTAACAAAAACAAATTAAAGAAGAAAAACACATTTAAGATGTAGAAAATAAATAAAACAGTATCAATAATTGATAATATCGCTATAGTATCATGAAAATATCACGATATCCTCGTGATAATATCGTGATATTATCAAATAGGTGATATTTTACTTATAATATAGTTTGCTAAAAAATACAGTGATAATATCATGATATTTTGAAAATATTGCCGATATCTGTGACTATGGTTTCAACTATGGGGTTTGGAACCCATGAAATAGGGGCCTCAATACAGTTGTTTCCTAATATGCAGACTGTGTTGAACACACCTTGGGGATAAGATTTTGTGTTGTTGTCTGATGAGGCTTGCACATATGATTTTTTCAGATGGTACAATAAGGTCGATAGTAGCATATATTTCTCCATTAGGTTTATGTCATCAAATTGCAAGCAATATTTTAAGAAGAGTCCTTAGAAGTAAACGGATGGATGTGGGCAGCATCATGGTGGATTAAAATCCAAATCCAAATTATAATTAATAGATCCTAATCTGAATATAGATCAGAATGAGATTTGATGAACTAGGGATCAATCCAGATCGGAAACATGTACAACAATACTGGATCCATTAAAAGCCGACTGAAATCAAGTTCTTTTTTAATTTAATGATGTATTTGATCTAAATACGAACATAGAACTGACATACAATGTTGTTCTGTATGGATTTGATATATAGCAAACTAGGACTGGATATGACTCCAAGTCCAGATAAGTTACATCTGACCCAAGTTGATAATGTAAGGAACCGATAAGATTTGTTTCTGATCCAAATTTAATGTTTGACTATTGAGTGAGATTTGGATTACCTAGATCCAAACTAGGGATGGCAGTGGACCCGGGCTGGGGCGGGGGACAAGGTCTCCACCCCCGCCCTGTTTCAAAATCTGAACCTCCATCCCCGCCTCCATCCCCCGCACAGGGATGGATTTCAATCTCCACCCCCGTTTCATGTCCTCCACCCCCGTTTCATGTCCTCCATCCCCGGTCCAAACAGGGGCGAGGTGGGGCCCCATTTCCCCTTACTCTATAGCCATCCCTTAAAGGATTGGGGATGGGATGGGATGGGATGGGGCGGGGCGGGGAAAAGCTTAAGTCCATCCCTGCACGGGGATAGATTTTAACCTTTATCCCCACCTCCATCCCTGTTTCATGCCCTTCATCCCCAGTCCAAACGGGGTGAGGCCGGGCCGAGCCCCGCTGTCCCCCAGTCCACTGCCATCCCTAATCCAAACCGAATATAACTGTTAACATGAGAGAGAGAGAGGTGAACGCAATCTTGGAACTACCCACCAGAGTCCCTTCACAACTAGTTGTAAATAGTATTTACAACTGAGGCGTACGCCTCTCAGTGTTGTGAGAGGCGTAGGCCTCAGTACTTGAAGCGTACGCCTCAAAGGCGAGGTGCATGCTCAAGGTACTGATGCGCTTAAAGTAAATATATAAAAAAAAAACTGACTGATCATTAAACAAAGGCCGTTCTGATGCAGTGGAATACGCATTAAATTCATTCCTCACTATCGATAAAAGCAGTTTCCAGACATAGGTCAACTTATTTTAAGTCTTTCCGAATACTTGAGAGTCTTATGTTGTGAGAGGCGTACGCCAAGCGCAGGCTCAACGCCTCGCTTGGCCTCATCGCATTTAACAACCTTGTTAAATACCTTCTCATTGTGAAAGGAGTTGAAAGAGGGTTAAAGTGAGTATTTGGGACCTCCAGAATCCCAGCCTAGATTTGTAGTTCCCTGCATTCCTTCTCCCAAACAATCTTCGGCTTAAATAGGATTTCTTGAATGGCTATAACCGTCTCTAACACCCTCCCATTTCCGCCGGCAAAAACCTCCCAAAACAGCCTAAAATCAGTTCATTAGGTGAACCGCTTTTCTTAATAAAAATAAAAATAAAAAATTGAATCGTTCTTGAATAGGCCTTTTTTTACAAATCATTAAAAAATAAATTTGTTAAAAAAAACAACCTTTTAAAATTTATTAAAAAAGGAATTGAAGCAATCATGAATCGGGATTTTGAAACGTCTTTGGGCTGATTTAAACCTATTTTCACAATATTTATCACCACCCATTGACCATGGCTCCTGGGTGCCTAAGGGCAACTATACCATATTAGGTATCAGGTCTGGTACGACCTGACACTACAACAAGATAGATATTTAGTGACAGACTTTTTCGCCACTAAAGGCCTCAAGGTCTATCAATAAAAACTTAAAGAGCCATCACTAAATGTTTTGTCACTACATGTTTTAGTAACAGGTCAAAACCATCACTAAATAAAATCTATAATGACGGTTACGTCACAAGAGGTTACCCACAGTGACGGCTTTGGCTGTCACTAAAAGTCTTTACTTTGAAAATACTTAAACTAATAGTGACGATTTCAACCATCACTAATAGTCTTTTTCAAAAAAAAAACAAAAAATAGATATATTTTATAATTATGTTTAAATATATTTATATTTTTGTATTTACATAAATAGATAGTTAAATATATTTACATAAATAGCCTGCATGTTCACACGCACTGACCCACGAGGACTTTCATCTTAAAAGAAAATGAATTGATCAGTCAATGTTACACACACGGACACATGCATGTCCACACGCATGCGCGCACACACCACAAAAAAAAAAACAAATTTATTCCAATGCTTACAAAGTCGTTGTAATGAAGCCTGACGGTAATCGGATCGGTGGCGATCAACATATTCCAATGCGCTGATGACGAATTATGCAAGATAATCTCATTGTTGTTCTACTGGAAACCAGTTGTTAAGGTGAAGTCACTGTCACGGGCTTCAACGTCAGATTTGTTGAGGAAAGTAGATGCATTAATGTCAAAGTTACCTCTGAATTTAATAGCTGCAATATAACAAGCCTTAACTGCTTTTTCCTGGGTACCTTTTGGATGAAATTTTCAAAAGTAAAATGAAATTGATCAATATAATAAAATTTATAGTGAAATTGATCAATATAATGAAAAAACAATAATAAGCATCTGCCATTTGCAGTCAAAAAACAAACAATGAAATTTATAGTTGTCTCTACGGTTGATGGACATAAAAATAAATAAATGTGTACTATTTGGTACAAAGATTCCACTATATATAAGAAAGACTCTGGCAATTCAATTGATCAGAAGGTGTCTCTCTCTTTTAAGTGGCAAAGGTCATACTTGAGCTACATTACATGTGTACAGATGAGACCTTTTCAAAACACACATTTATAAATATCACTTGCTTACTGGTTTCTTGGGGTACTCCCTTGCGCCAAATATGGTAGATCCGATTCTGACATTTATACTGCCCATGTCAATCTGTAAAGTGAAATGCCGACATCATCAGCTTATGTGTGATCAACATATGAATAAGTTTGTGCATTTAAACTCTAATTGGTCCAGCATGAATCTTCAGATTACGTTCACTTGAAAAAGCTCCATAAGAATCTCCAATACCACTGAAGAACCACTTGGAAAAGCTCAGATTACGTTCACTTGAACAAGCCCAGATATTTGCAAAGGCACTGAACTTGTTTCCTGCAACCAAATGGATCAAAGTCAAATATATGTATTATTAGGAGAATATGACAAAGAAGAAGATTTTACTGACAAATTGAAAAAATGAGTTTGATTAGCATGTGTTAACTTCCACATTTGTTTGAGGTCTGCTTTCTATCTAGATAAGCAAACATTGAATAGATCGAGTGAGGTTCAGAGTTTGATCACAAAAGTCCACAAGAAAACAAAATACTTCTAAATAACATTAGAAGCAATACCTTTGTCAAATTAATGTCTCTTAAAGAAAACACAGACAAAGCTTTAAAAAGCATTCCATGAAAACACAGACACAGTAAATACAATACTTGTCTGTCATGGAAAAGCAAAAAATATCATAATTAGGAAAATCAAAGAAATATTGATTGATGGATAATAAAATTAGACATACTTACCTTAAAATGTCTATCTGTTCTAGAAATTATAGGTTCTCAGACGAGTATTAGAAAGTGAGCAATGTTATCCAAATCATCATGTAAAGAGCTAAATGATTAAGAACATCCAGTCCATATAAGTCATAGGTTATTTAAAGAATAAGCCAAAAAAGAATCTGAACCTGTGGATGAGTGAAATACAACAAAAACAGGAAAGGCACATTAATCATCCGAAATACAGGAGCACATGGCCATTCTGGTCGTGCTCATGAGCTATCTAACAATTATATTCACAAAGTTGTGTAACTCAAAGGCGTAGCTGGGGGGGGGGGGGGGGGGGGGGGGGGCAGTAGCCCAGTCCTGCCTCCCGAGACAGTTAATTTTTTTTTTTTAAAAAGCCCAGCCCTGATTCCATATGAAATAGATTTTTATCCATTTTTGTAGCCCAGCCCTGACTGCAGAAAATAGTTTGATTCATATGAAACAGATTTTTATTAATAATTGTAGCCATTTTTTATTTTATCTCAAAAAAAAAAATCGGGGATGCTGCCCTCGAACCCCCGACTATCACACAAATTATTTTTTTTTGCTACACCCCTGTTTGCCCCCCCCCCTCTCACATGAATCCTAGCTACGCCACTGGTTGTGTTCTTGACACTCAAGTTGCATGATGAGTGCATACAGTAAACTGAAAGTTACCTGAATCCGAAGATAAAGCCTGCAAGTGCATAAATGCTCAAGACCAAAGCAAATGGGTGCATATCCCTGCTCAAAAGCATATCACAATAAGAGTGAATGGTCGTAATATGCAGCAAAATGCAAGCATGTTCAGTCATTTAACAAATCAAACTTCGTTACCCAAAGGTAAATCCAGATAAAGGAAAAGAAAATCTATCTCAATCATCATTCTACCATCATAAAATTCAAATTGGAAACTACTTGGCAACTTAGTTGTAACACCTCGATCTGGAACTTTGACAGTCCAAGTTTGGTTGGTATTACTTTCTATAGGGAAAGCATATAGAGTTCACAAAGAGAAAACATGGTTATTTTTTTTATAATAAACTCATTTTCTTTAACAAAGTTCATCATTCATAACATACGAAAATAATAATTACATGAGTATTCAATAACAAGAAATAAAACTAACAAGTACTCTACTACAAAGTTGAAGTAACTGATCGCGTCTTGTCTGAGCTAGTGTGACTGGAACCTACAGTTCTAATTATATAGAAGGTGAGTCTACAACTCACTAAAGAATATTTACAAGCAAAAAATAGTGTTAACTTGCAATTGTCGTGGGTTCTAAGCCCATAATCTGAGTTTAGTTTTCGACACACCACATAAGGTTTGTATATTTTAAATTTTTTTCTTAACTCTCTCAATCAAACACTCACTTACAACATACTATAACACTATGTCAGTTATACCGGTCATAACCGTTTATGGGTATAGCAACCCGTGTAGAACACCTCAATTCAACATTATTGGCCAGACTATGAACCATACACTCCTAGTGATCCCAAAATCACTAGGTATTACAGTGAAACAACAAAGGAGACCCCATTGATAGCTAGCTGAGAGGTCAAGATCAAACTCGACATGGTTCATACTACATCCTAACCATTCTGACTTTCAACCATCCAAAGTTGTCTAGAGTCAAAGATATTGTGCGAATATAACCCTAAGTTATATTTTAAGTTCATTACATTTAACATTACTCTCAAAGTCATATTTCACTCGTTATCCCACAAGTGCTATCGTAAAATAATCACGAAGGATGTCATTCTCAATCTCAAAATAACATTACAGTTCACACTTTATATCATACTAAGAATGCAACAAGGTAGAGTCTCCACGTCGTTAAATCATCGATGACCCACTCTTCATGGTGGTTGCACTCTTGTCGCGAACCAGGTAGCCCTTTCCACAGGTCGTCACTTTCGGGATTTAAGGAGTTAAGTCTGTTAATCTCAATATAAAATTCAAATGACATGATCATATTCAAGAAACTCAAGGCTATTCACAATCTTATCATAATGTATGTTATTCGTAGATTATAATATAGATATGTTATCATAAAATAATTTCTTTCTAATATGCATGACATATCACGACTGATATGTATATAGCCATTTCATTACAATAAACTCATGCATGATCATTCTTTATATATCATGTTCACACTTAAGAGCTACAATTCTAAACATGCTAATATACAACAACAATAATAACATGCAACGCAATATGATTTATTTACAACTAAGATTACTTATAATATCATTTACCTCAAATGTGATTATTGTACTTAGGTTATAATCGAGTCTCAAGTGACTTTAACAATAAAATATCATTATTACACAAGCATCCTCATATTAATAGACATACTTTTTTTATTTTTAACAAATTTACCAAAATAGCCCTCCTGAGTTGACTCACCAGACCTCATTTTTTGTGGCCTTGATTTCGCCAAAACCATAAGACAAAAAGATTATTCTCTACGGTAAAAGTCCAACACACCAAACCTCACTTAATTCTGAGTTAATAGTGCAAAGTTATAGCTATTTTACTTAATTAGATATTGGGTACACCGAAGGGTAATTTAGTCATTTCAACTCTTAAGATTAGACCTAAGTCATCGTAGGTCAAAAATAGGTTTGGTCTGAGTTTAAAGTACTAGGTTTTTTGAACTTAGTCTTGACCCAACTGGGTTTGGTTTAAAAACTCAATTGGATTCTCAAAATTCATAATAAATCATAAACTGGATCCAAATCCAATTCTGATCTAGATCAAGAAATGTCAAACTAGATCGAGATTTAGTTCTGATCTGGATTCATAACTGATTCATCCATGTATAACTTGAATTTAGATCCAGCTATGATTTGGATCCATAACTGTTATACTGGATCCAAAACCAGTTCTGATCTGGATCCATAACTGATCCAAACAACTATGGGTTGAACCCAGATCCAACTACTTATTGGATCCAACATTGTTCTAATCAATTTTAAACTAGATCCAAATCCAGCTCTAATCTTGATCTAGATTTGTTAAATAGGAACCAGACCCAATTTTTTCCTTCTCAAATTCTCACTCTCACTCTCTATATATCGAGGGGGTAGGAGAGCGCACCATGAGAGCTCTCACAATGGGTGAGGATAACTCTCACCCTCCACACGTCATCCATAGGAGTTGAGGTTTATCCTCCCCCCTTCACGGCGTTTGAGGGAGACGGTTGGGGAACCGTCTTCCTCTTTCGTCGGCCCTTTTATTTTATTTTTTTACTTTCTTCACCCAACAAATTCGTGGAGTGGTTTTACATTAGTACATTAAATTGAAAAATTACCATGCAAATGATTGCGAACACAACCACTTGGTAAATACTCAAAGACTAACAATGAAAACTTAGTATATCAAATATGTACCTATTTATTAAGAAATTCCTAAGAGATAGCACGTCAATGCCAATATACATAAATTATCAACAAAGCACCAGATTCATGAAGTTCATCTATTATAAGAAAACTCACACTAAGAACTATATTTAAAAGAGCATGCAAACACAAATTTCACAAAACAGTACACTAAAAGATATAAATCTGGAAACATTTATTCAGGAAAACATTATTCACAACAAAATCAACATGAAACTGAAACTGGCCATTCATAAAAAATAAAAATCCAAAATGAAATTTCATATTGAACTTAATTGAAAATTAGCAATAAAGAGACTGCACAATATCTATATTTTCCTATAAAGTCTACCCATCATCACGTGGAAGTAATCAATAGAAAAGATTAAATAAGAAAACATGAGACTCACCTTTGAAGTTAGATCCATCTAGCACCCATGTATGAGAGCCACTCAGTTCTATCAAACTATAACACCAACAACATTAATGATATGCAAAAAGCAACAACCCAATGAAAGATCAAAAAATAATGCATAAAGACAAATTAAATAAGACAAAAAATAAGTTACACAGTAACAACAACCTAAATACATACAATAGCAAAGAGAAAGAAAAATGAACAACACATGGTACACCTTTACAAAAACCATGGTAATCATCAACCACAAGATACATCCACGAATCAGCCACACAATGAAAAGGAAAAAAGGAGATCAAAATAAGCAAGCACCAAGCAATAAACCAACAAGGCAAGCTTAAACTGGTAGTGGGATTCGTCGGGGAGATCCCTTATCTCCACTACTTTTTTTGTTGATGATGAAAAGATTTTTCTGTTGGTGATGGAAAGACTTAGCAGACGTCTACAACATGCATAATCTTCCGGTCTCATATATCCAATTAAGGTTAAAGAGTTTCAATGGTCTCACTCCTTGTTCGTCGATGATGCACTCTTCTTTTTTAGAGACACAAAATAGTCCTTTAATAATTTTATCTTAGTGATCAAGGCTTTTAATGAAGTTCCAGGTCTTGAAGTGAACCCATCTAAATCTTAGTATATTCTCTTCATATCTCTTCTTCTAGATTGAGATAAATTGATCAATTGTGCGGATGGAATCAGGCAATCTTGTTGATCAAATACCAGTGCCTTCCTTTATTTATAGGCAGACTCAAAAAATCCATGTGTGATTTATTATTTGCTAAATTTTGAAGCAGATTAGAAGGCTGGAGTAGTCGGGTCCTCTCCATGGCAGGGAGATTAGTGTTGATTAAATCAGTTATAGCTTTTTTTTCGATTTATTTGATGACTTGCTTTTCTCTACCTTCCTCGGTTATCCAACAAATGCAAAAAATGATGAATAAGTTATTATGGTATGATTCTTCCGATCAACATCGGTTTTATCTCCTTTTTGGGAAATGAGTTTATAGACCTAAAGATGAGGAAGGCTTTTGTATAAAACTCTTATCCGAACATAATATTGCTTGTTTGGCCAAACAAGGAGGTCTTCTCCTAAATTCAGTATCCACTCACTGGGTCCAATTAATGCAAACCAAATACTCTCATAATTATTCTGTTTGGTTCCCTAAATTGCTTCGTAGAGGATCCCATGGTTGGCGTAACATAATTCAATGTATCCTTCACCTACATGACAGTCTCTCATGGTGCATTGGGAATGGTCAATGCACTAAATTTTGAATCAACTCGTGGGTAGGATCTCAGGCCTTCATCACATTATTAGGAATGCTAAACTCATAAAGAATTATCCAGATTTTCCATCAAGTTATAGTGGCAGATATATTTACTTCTGATTTGGCTCGAGTGGTGGATGTACCTCATGTCGTCCACCAGACCATGATGAATCATGGGATTCAACCCAATCCTCATTTGTTAATTGAGAACTGAGTAGATGAGATCTTACTCGCTGGATCCTCTTCTTTTATAATTGTCGATGCTTGGAAGCAGTCTCAAGTTAAACATCAGAAGATCACACTAATGAAATTGGTCTGGTGCAATCACCACTATCTGAGAGCTGCAATTACATTGCGCCTAGCTTTGGAAGGTCGCCTTCTCAACCAAGAACGCCCCAACGTCTTGGATACTCGGCAAATATATGTGTTTTTTGTAGGGCACATGTGGAAACTCCATATCATAGTTTTCTATTGTGCCATGTTGCTTTATAGGTATGAAAACTTATTTATCGCCATTTTAATCAATAGTGCTTACATGATCAAACGATATCATGCTTCCTGAACCATTGGAGTAAGCACTGAATTAAGTAAAAACAAGTGTATTAGGCTTGGTTGGTGTCCTTTCAGGTCACCATCTGAAAATTATGGCACTTGAGGAATGCCATATTATTTGAGAATATTCACTTGGAAAGACCTCAAATTCTGCATAAGTGCAAAAGAGTCGTTAGAGAACACATTTTGCATATTTGCAAAAACTCTACTCATCCAATAGTCAAGTTGTGGCACTTTGATGGCCGATGCTGCTGCCCTCCATTCTAATGGATGAAAATCAATATCTCCAGCTTATTCAACACACTTTGGCATGCATGCTTCAGGGTACATGATCACCATGGACATTTTATTGTTGCAGGTTGCTTTTCTACCAATTCCAATGTCAAGGACAAGGGGTTTTCTTGTTGAACCAGAATTATTGATGAGGTCCCTCTTCAACTCATTCTTATCCTAGAGTCAACATGGAAAGATCAGATCAAAAAAATTAGGCAAAGTATGGAGCAACGGGGAAATCAACGAGCAGAATTACAAAATATTGTGGATTCCTTGCTCAATGTCCCCAACTTAGCTTTTGTATGTATTCCAAAAGATTCTAACATGTGGCTAGATCTTGTTCTATTGTATATCATATTTGTTGTATTTTGTGCTTTTTTGAGTCTTGACGATAGCTCACACCATCAAACTTACTTTCTTTTAGGATTTGCATAAGAGAAACAATCCTTGCAAGCTAAAGCCATATTGAGGATTTCAAAGTTCTTGGTGAAGATAATTGGAAAGGCATATATCTTGAAGAGTGAACCCCACTTTCTTGTTTCTCATATTCGAATATGGTTTTCGAATAACATATTTTTCAAACTATCCTCGTTCTAGTTTTCAAACTTTGGGGATCCAAACAATGTAAAAAAAATGTGTAATTCATAATAATCATAGGTCTAAAATAATATTTTTGTTTTGCAGGATTACATTGATGCCATTGGCGAGACTTATATACATATATGTGTACCAATAAAAAACAAATACAAAATTACAATTGAAAGAACCAACTCTCACAAAATGTTATGGTTGTATTAGACTTTGATCTAAAGTTTCACTATGTGTTGGCTAGATGAAAGGGTTTAAGTATATTCAAGAATTTTATATGATGCACTTGATAGGAGTGATAACCCACTCAAGTACTTTAAGTTATGTATTTAAATCTAAAAAAGTCTTTTTATATGTTTTCATTGGTACAATGACATGTCCATTTACATGTTTTTATATGTATAGATAAGTATTAGCTTGTAGATACAAGCTATCCCAATATAATTGGATTCCTATCATCATTTAAAAAAAATTGATACCATATGCAAGAGTACACAAATCTTGAAGCTCATCAACCAAAAAAACAAGAAATACTTAATTATCATAATGCATTATTGTGGAATGTTGTTGAGTGCACATTTGGTTTATTGAAAACTTGTTTTTCTATGCTTAAAACACCACAAGTACACACACAAGTAAATATTGTGCTTCTAGTGTGCATGCTTCACAAATTTATTCTAAAGCAAAACCCAAATGCAAACCAATTTAAACCAAATGATGTCATAAGTAAAAAAAAATCAAGTCATCGTCTCAATGAAGAAATTGAAGCCATCCCTCGAAGTACCAAGCGAGAAAACCACAAAGTTTGTCTACAAATTGCAAGCGTGCTTTGGAGAGACTATCAATGTCTTAACACTTTTTTATTCGTACTAAAAGCACTCTTAAGAGACAGTAGTTGCAATGCTAAGACTATGGATGTTAAATTTCTATAATTGTTTGAGTTAATATGACTTTTTAACTTGAACATTATTGATGTTAAATTTGTTATTGACTATGTATGTTCTATGGTTGTAATGCTAAGATTTTGGATGCTTTGGACAAACTATTGTGTTGCAAAGAATGTCCAATATAGGTCATTCCCCGCACCATAGTTTCTTTCCAGATTCTCCTATATGCATTGATCTGAAATAAATCTAGAGAGAATATTTTTATGATGTTGATATATATATATATATATATATATATATATATATATATATATATATATATATATATATATATATGTGTGTGTGTGTGTGTGTGTGTGTGTGTGTGTGTGTGTGTGTGCATAGATTAGACTGAGCTACAAGAATGCTTAAAAAAATGGTTAGAGAAGAGGCATTTCAAAAGAACATGTTAATGGTATGTGAAGAGAGAGAGGAAACAAAAAGTTTTCAATCATAGGTTTCTCATTACACACAAACAAGAGAAAAAATTTCTTGTGTTTTTTCAATCCATTTTTCTCATGCTATGCAAATAAGTGAATTTTTTTTATTTGAAAACATTATCCTATCAAAATTTCTTATAGATAAATTTTTCTTTTCAAATGAGAATTTTCCTTTGTTATGCTTTAACTCGTACACTTTTTTCCTTGCTTGCTTGAGCCTTGGTGGGTCCACCACCTGGGCTTACTCTCTAGGTGGTTTGAAGGGATCCTTAAAGGTTAGAAAAAGCTATTCCAAAGAAAGAATCTCAACCTTGCTGGGTTACACGTTATTTAGTGGGGAACGACCATGACTCGTACCAACGGGCGATCTCATGATCATTTTTTTTTAACACAGGAGAGTTTTGTAAATAAAAAATATTAAAAAACATTTAAAATCAATGAAAATATTTTCTTAGTAGATTTTTAGTATCTACATAAATATAGCACATAAATCACAGTAGAGGAGCCTTTGCCGTTGCTAACACATTGAAAAACATGAGAAGTTAAAATAACATTTAAAATGACACACAAATACAAAAGCTGGAGCAAATAAGAATTATCATGGATGATAATTATTTATTTGCACATTTCGCTACTAAACATTTAGTTTTTTTTTGTTATAAGTATTTATTGGAGGATGAAAAAAGGTAGTAGTTAATGTATTTAGATTATGATGCAAAAAGAATATGATATTAGGTTGCCATCAGTGAGGCTATTGGAAATGTTCTCCATAGAGAAAATCTTACAATATGTTGTTGAAAAGCTTGTTTTTTAGGGAAAGTATCAGCACATGTAAAATTTGAAAATAAGTATATGCATAAAGTTAAATAGAAACATATAAAGCAAAAAAGTTAGATAGAAGCATATAAAAAATATAAAACGAGTTTAAAAAGTGTCAATATCATGTTAATATTGTGATATTCTAAATATAAAATTATGAAAATATTACATTTTTTTGTTTCATCGGATTTTGAAAATACCACAATAGCATTGCAATATGTTCAAAGATAAAGGAGATATTTGTTACTGCTTTGAGAGAGAGAGAGTCCCACTTGAAATGTAATTGGGTTATTAGTAGGGATGGCAGTGGAATCGGGGGGGGGGGGGGGGGGGGGGGGGGACAAGGTCTCCACCCCCGCCTCCATCCCCGTTTCAAGTCCTCCATCTCCAGTCCAAACGGGGTGAGGCGAGGCGGGGCTCCTTTTTCCATCGGTCTATAGTCATCCCTTGAAGGATTGGGGACGAGGCGGACCAGGGACGGAGCGGGGGAAAGCGTAAGTCCATCCCCGCACGGGGATAGATTTTAACCTTCATCCCCAATCCAAACGGGGCGAGGTGGGGCGGGGGCCCCATTGTCCCCCCGTCAAGCACAGGGTTGGGTTGGTTGGTGTCAAGTTGGGTGCGGTGACTTGGATGGACCAAATATAAACAACGAAAAGTATTTCATGTGCAACTCCAACAAGATATTGGTTAATTCCATCCTAACCCATCGAAAACCGCCAAACATAGAAGAGTCTTGTTTTCCCTCGTGGAAATGAATTACCCGAACCAATCAGCTATGGAATCCGATACAAATACAAACTTTGGCCACCAATTCACAGTAAGCACAATACGGTTCCTTCTAGCAATGCAAACTGGTTGGGTTTTGTCAGATTTTTTCATCACAATCCAGCAATTTATTTTTGGATACGGATTCATATAAGGCTGAATATTATATTGGCTGGATTCATATCTGCATATTTGGATTACTTTGGGATATTGATCTGGTTCGGATCAGTGTTTCAAGTTGGATTTATATTCAGATATAAATCAGGTGCATTTGCACCTTTTGCATGTGAAAACATTGATCTCAGTCTTCTTTTCTTGGATTCAGTATTACCACACGTTTCAATTCAGGATTCAACCTTACATAATCGGATCTTATTTGGATCCAAACTCAGACTTTGATGTTCTCTAAAACATTCAGATTCGATTCCGATCATACACGAACCGGCCTCGTACCTGAACGATTTGCATCCCCTACTTCCCGCGAAGCATCTACGTGATGGTCGGTTATAAGAACTTCCCATTTCCCAACAAATTTACATTACCCAATTACGTATTTAAACTAAACCAGAAAATGAAAGAATACCCTTAAAATAAGTACTGCCAGCTGTCTATGAACACGTGGATGTTACTGCAGCATTGTCAACGAAACTATATTTCTTAATTAGGGGTGTCAATGAGTCGGGTTTGACCCAGACCCAATCCATACCAAACCCTATTGGGTCAGGGTTTGGTGATAAATAAGAAAGTCTAATTAGAATTCGGGTCAGACCTGAAGGATCCAATTAATACATGGAGCTGGGTATGGTTTGTGAAATTTTATATCAGACCCAGAACTGACCCGGGTTCTGACAAAGATTCACTATTTTTCAATGTAAAAAAGGATAATTTTTTTTATTTTACCGGGTATGGTTCATGTATCCTTATAAGATTGGGGTATGGTTTCTCTTTAGGTGGGTTTGATTGGGCCCGGGTCTTAACCCGTACCAGCATCTCAAATCAGGTCTGGGTCTGGTTCTACCTAGATTGAATCAAATCCGACCCATTGACACCCCTATTCTTAAATGAAATATATATCCTAAGTTTGAACACCTGGCACTATTAGTAGAACGAACTTCATTTTGGGGTCATCTTATTGTCAGCGAAGTAATTTTCTTTTTATTCGAATAAGATAAAATCTTCCGTCCCGTTCTTTTCCAATTTCTATAGAAGGCTGCCCAAAGCCATCATAAGTATGTAACCTAAGTAACAATTCCCACCAACACCAATCAAAGAGAGAGAGAGACGATCAGCGTCGGAGAAGCATCAGCCGATCAGATTCCCGAATCACCCCCTTCGCCCCTGTACAAACCCTCTAGCAGTCTTCTCGCCGGAGAAAGAAGATGGACGATTGCTGTGCGGTGTGCGCGGAACCCCTGGAGTGGGTGGCGTATGGTCCCTGCGGCCACCGGGAGGTCTGCTCGACGTGCGTCGTCCGCCTCCGCTTCATCATTGGCGACAAGCACTGCTGCATCTGTAAGATCGAGTCGCCCACCGTCTTCGTCACCAAGGTATCCCATCCTTCACCCCCTACCTTCTCTTCTTCGTCGCTTCGTGGTTTTTTTCTTTTCTTTGCTTTCCGAGTCGGTAGGCGGTGCGTTTGAATATCGTACGTAGGGTTTCGCTGCTTATTTTGGTGAAAGGTCAGATCAGGTGTTCTAATTTGTTGCTTCAAAAGATGAATTGTTGTCAACTTGCATGAGATTTCCGTCAACCCCTCTCTCTCTCCTGAATTTTACTGGGATTCATAGAGAATTACGGGTTTTCTCGTAGAAAAAAACCCCTTTATTTTCTGTTTGTGTTGTTGCCGTTGTTATGATTATGGTTGTCTGTTCGATCGTTGTGACTTCTTTGATAAATTTACATAAATCTGCAATCTTTTAATAGCGGAAAGCTAAATGGTTGGCGAATAGGACAACACATATTGTTGCTAATTTGGATTGTGTGCGAGGTGAAGATTTAGTATTGGGTGTTGCTGTGCAATGGGTGCATCCAGGGGCGTAGCTAGGATTCATGTGAGGGGGGGGGCAAACAGGGGTGTAGAAAAAAAAATTATTTGTGTGATAGTTGGGGGTTCGGGGGCAGCGGCCCCGAATTTTTTTTTTTGAGATAAAATAAAAAATGGCTACAATTATTAATAAAAATCTATTTCATATGGACAAATCAAACTATTTGCTGCAGTAAGGGCTGGGCTAAAAAATGGATAAAAATCTATTTCATATGGAATCAGGGCAGGGCTAGGACTGGGCTTTTAAAAAAAAAAAAAATTTAACTGTTTGGGGAGGCAGGACTGGGCTACAGCCCAGTCCTGCCCCCCCCTAGCTACGCCCCTGGGTGCATCGTCTAGTTGGAATTGTGACCTGGGTAATTGGAAGGGTGAAGTTATGGACGAATTATCACAACTTCAAGTGGACGGTATGAGGTGGTGGTGGTGGATATCATTGTAATTATTAATTTCCATCTTCGATGTTGCCATAACACTGTGGTGGGGCATTGGCATCTTATTCTTCTCCCTCTGTTTTATTTTGAATATGTTCACCTAGTATGACTATATTCTATTGTTGAGCGGGATGCTGGTAATCCAGTTGTTTCCTTGCATGTCAAACCCATAAATTTTATGGATCCATCTTTTGCATTCCAGCTAAGAAGCATGAGAAATTTCATTTTCAGAAGGTTGGTGTGTGTTTCTTAGGATGCCCCCTTGGAAACCATTCTTCTTAGCAGAGAAGATCAACCTTATAATGTTGGGTGTAGGTGAGTTGTTAATAACCTATATATTTTTTTTCCGTCTCTATCTTTGCTATCAAAATACAACACATCATCATGTGCATCCTTGTCATTGAATTATCTAATTGATGAACCAACTCTTGCAACATTAGCATGTTTTCCTTGCTTCTACAGTAGCTAGTAGTTCAAATTGCCTATGATGACCACACACAAGAAGTGGGCCAAAAGAGTATTTCCTTAGTATTCAGTAGGCTAGATGGATTGCTGCTATAGTGTTGGCAATCATGAACAATGGTCAAGTAAGAGCCTGTGCAATTTAAATGAAACCAATAGTTTAATTGTAGAGGGTATTCTCTCACTTTCTTATGCCCAGGCTGCATAGAAGCCGATTGACCTCAAGCCTGGCTTGTTTGAGCTTGTCTCAAGCTTTAATAATATTATTCAAGCTTGCTCGTTATAACATGAAAATCTCTAGCTAGGGTTCATTAACTCATTTGGATTATACAAGCCAAGCACAAGGTCGAACTTGGAAGGAAAATAAGCGCACTTAACAGACTCTCTGTGCTTTGATTTCCTCCCATGATTAATCACTGGGGAATCAAAGAAAACAGAGACAAATAAAAGGAAAACCTCTTTAGTAAACAAAGAAAAGAGAAGCACTTTGATATCATAACAAGTAATTTTTGAAAGGAAGATTCACATTTTTATAATTGGTGATGGAGAGGAGAGAACATTGAAATAGTGGAAGCCCTACCCAACCATCGTTATGGCCTCTGGTCGAACTGTGGTATGTTAGACAATGGGTCTCAGATTTGAAACTTCCAGAAGAAGATGAGGAAGAAGTGCACCTGTCTTGCAACTGAGGGGCTCATCTTGTTAGAGAATGCAGGATGATTGTCGAGCTTCTCAGAGAATGCCTCCTTGTTGTTTGTCTTATCAACAGATGATGGTTTCTTTTGTTCAAATCTATACTTGATAGAAAAAAAAGAAGCGGAATAAAAACCCCATTGTCCTTATCATATTGTATTAATGCCATTGTATGTCTTATATAATATGATTATATTTAAGATGAGCTTTAACGTACTAAACAAGCCTTAATGAGGCAGACTCTCAGCTCAGGCTTGGATAGTAGGCGAGAACAATGAGTTCAACTATTTGTTAAATTCTGGCGGTCAGAAAACAGAGCAGATTGGGGGGATGGGGACTTCTATTAAAAAAGAATGTAATATCTTTTGTTTGTAGGCATGCTCTTTGCAAGAAAACAAGCATTAGGTTTCTGAATAGGATTTCTAAACCAATTCATGTCTGCAAATAATGGGGAATAAGCTTCAACTAGACAGAAGTTGGAACATGATATTGATTAGATAAGGGGTCAGTAAATAATGATTTTATGTTGCACAACACACATTATACATTTAGTACACAATACACATACATACCCGTTACGCTGACATTAACTTACACATGCTCACATAAAGTGGATCTAGTGTTTTCTTAGATGTATGTGTCATCTTAAATACATTCATTCATGGCACTGTATTAAATATGACTTTGAATACATATGGCTGTGTATAACGTGTTTGGTTGTCCTTCTGTGTACCGTTAAAAAATGTGCATGGATCCACATACACCTATATACTGCTTCATTAGTTTAATAATATAGAAAAATTTCTCAAGTGAAATCTAAGGCTGAAAAGGGTAAGGTAGAAAGGCTTGCTTTCAGCTGTAAAATTTCTATATATTCAGTATGTGGTCCATTTTTTCACTGATTGATGCTGTTTGGTGTATCTGTTTACCACCAATTATAGTATCGCATGTGATCCATTTCCTGTCTGACTAATCTTATATGATTCATTTCTCATATTTTATCTGTTTGTACATCATACTATCTGCTTGATTTCTGAGTGATATTTCCTCATCTTTCAATGGGAATGACAAATCTCTTAGGTCCGGGCCTGGTTGGCTTCATGTTGTTGTTTTTACTAACTTCAGAGTGCTCTTTTTCTTACTCTTTAAATGACAGGCATTAGGAGATTACACAAGGGTAATCAGTGATTTTGGCAGGTTTTCTGCTGGAAGTACTGAAGGTCAAGTCGGTTCATATTGGTACCATGAAGATACACAAGCATATTTTGATGATGTAGATCACTACAAGATGATCAAAGCTATGTGCAAACTCTCTTGTAGTATATGTGAAAAATCCATGTCAGAAGTGCAAGGAAATGAAGTCTCAAAAAGAAGGGATACATTTAAAAACATTGATCAGCTAAAGAGGCATTTGTTTCATAGGCACAAAACTTTTATGTGTGTCCTTTGTTTGGAAGGAAGGAAGGTGAGACTAATTTTACCATTTAATGTTGCTTCATCCTTTTCTGTTGTAATGTTCTTTTCAATGTATATTTTTTTTGTCATAGATATCTTGCAGCTGTTTTCTTGCATGATGACAATGGTTTATAGCCGTGCTTCTTCCTTTTTATTTATAATGCATCTCTAACTAATAATTTCTAATTTGCATTGTGCACATTAGAGCTTGGGTGTGCATGCTCAAAGATATCATTTGATATGATGTATAACAGTTGTATCATAATCACTAGTATTGGTCTCTGCTATTTTTGGGCAATGATTTTTTCTTGGGAGATTTTAAATTACCAGTTTGATACTGGCACTTTTAGATGCCGGTGCTGGGACTTTGTGTGTGATATGTGTATGTATGTGTGCAGCATACAGAATCCAGCAGTGTTATCAATATCATATCGTACAATACGATACAGCGTATTGCAGTATCGCTGGTCCATGCATGGATTACTAATAGCAAGTGATACAAATGAGTTAGATTTCATCATGCATGGACCAACGAAACTGCAATACGCTGTATCGTATTGTATGATGAAATCTAACTCATTTGTATCACTTGCTATTAGTAATCCATGCATGGACCAGCGATACTGCAATACACTGTATCGTATTGTACGATACGATACTGATAACACTGCTGGATTCTGTAACATGTATGATGAAATCTAACTCATTTGTATCACTTGCTACATTCTTCCCGGGAAAAGGGGAAAAGGTGAAATGAACTAGTATAATTGATCTGTTGAGGTGGCATTCGTGCAATAAAGACTTGTTACTGAATATGTGAGGTGGTAAATCTACATATAAGGGGGTCTTAGCTCCAAGATGATAGCAGTGTATCTTCTCAGAGCATTAGATGCTTTTATGCATGTTTTTTAGTCAAAAGGGAAGTAGACAGCATCTTATCACTTGCCATGCCTAATACAGCAACATTTGTTAAAATAAATTTTTGAAGTTTTTTTTTCAAATACAAAATCCTTTTTCCTTTGAAGTAAAAGAGTGAAGGCATAGATGAATTTCAATAATATAGTTCAATACTGAAGATATTGATGTTTTGTCTGTTTAGATATGCCGTAGACACAATTATTAATCTATATGTTTTCCATTTTTAGACACCATTTTCTCCTGTTCAGTTATATTCCTTCACTGCCAAAGTGTTTGGTAGCAAAAAGAATAGACATTTCTTGTAGCTAGGGAAAGCTTTGGTTGCTTTTTGATATAGGTGTTTCTTGTAGCTGGGGAAAGCTTTGGTTGCTTTACTTTCCAAAACTTACCTGATCTTTCAGATTCCTGTGCTGTTGTGGGTGTTCAGGGCACTGGAGCCTTCATGATGTTTTTTGTGTGTGGTAGCGTGATTTTCACTGCATAGTTTAGCTGCATTTCTGAGATTCCCTTTACTGGAAGTATATTATCCTTTGGTGTTTGGGGATTTTAGGGCTGTCAACAGATGAGGTATGTATCGGGTACCCGACCCGACCCAGATATCCAGGTATGTGCATAAAAAATGCCAACTTCAATATTATTCAGGCCACCCCAAAACCAACAGGAGTAATATGTGGGCCGGATTTGGGTAATGATTTTATATGTACTTTTACTAAAAATAAGCTTCTGAAATTATAAGGATTGGAGTTTGGGATTTCTTTTTCTTAACCCTGAAAAACCTGAACCCGAACCTGAATCTGACATTATTTGGGTGGGTTCAGGTACACCCTGATGTGTTGGATACCCGACCCATTGACAGCTATAGGGGATTTCACCAGTGTCCTATCACAAACAAGTATGGTTGGATTTAAGGCCAAAACTGGTGGTGCTTTTAACAAATTCTTTTGAATGGATGTGTATAATTCTATTGGATAGTTCTCGTTTTAGAGCTAAATATGTCAACATTGGATTACTAGTATGTGTACAACTACTGTTAGAGAGTTCTTCCTTTTGGGTTAAATATGTCAACATTGAAAATAAATGAAGTGGTCCTTCATGTGGCTCTGAGTAACCAGCCCAAGAAAGAAGCCCTTTAAAGTCATCAAATATCAATGACCTTCTCTAGGAAGTGGCCTTCTTGTGTTCAGCTCATGTTTGGAATGTTCTAGATTGGAAAATAAGTGTTCTCACACAAATATAGCATACAAGGGTCGGATTAATCCAAATACTCCAAGATTTAGCAATAATCAGACTCTCTAGGGTTTGATTATGGGAACTATTCCAAGATCTTGTAATAATTGGACTCTCTAGGGTCAGATAAGGGAAAAATCATTAAAAATCTCAAACTTTGAGGAATGGATAAGTGCAGATTGAGTTTTGGGTGTGACAATGGGTCAAAGTTGCCACCTATACGCTAAAAGTCTGGTCAAAACTGGCTGGACTTCTAAAACTTCTTGCCAGGAGCATGCATACCATACAGACTGATACTATACAATAATCTATGTAAGCAGATTTTGTAGATTTATCTTATCATGCAGGTGTTCTATACATTGATAATACGGGATTTTTACAACATAGGTTTCAATCCTTCATCAGATTAATGCACATTTATTTTGTATTTAAAATCTGAATGAGTGTGAGTTTAGTGTTTTTTATAGTAGGAAAAAGTTTTTGTGTTAATGGATTCTTCGATCTTGTTTGTAGGAAGATCAGCACCAAAGCTCTTGCAAGAGTATTCAATCTGTCTTTCACTGCTTGTAGGGCTTTTGTTGGTTGATATGCTTAGTATCTCATTATGTTTAGTGGATGTATCTTTCTCTTGATCTTATGGTGTGCAGGTCTTTCATTATTCAGAACCTACTTTAATAATGTTCTATTTTCTTCTTTCTTTTTTTCCCCTGAACATCTTAGGAGTTAGGGCAAACATATTACTCGACAACTTGCATTATGGGGACCTGAAATGGCCTTATTGTGCACCGATGTTTAAGTAGCAACTATTGAATAAGCTTATACATTTTGTACTGTTAATCATCACGTGTTCGTTGACTTCCTTACGTGGTGTGTCATAGTAGCCATATTTTTACCCTTTGGGCCTGTTTGTTTCAACCGGTAGGGAAGGGAAGCACCTTTCATATGAATGGCACACTCTTTAAGAAATTAACTAGGGAGGGTGGGAAAATGTTTCCCCAACAGGAGGAAATGAAGCTGTTTTCGTAGGAAATACATTGATATTACTAAAATGATGGGTCTCATCACATGACTGTTTACTTCATGCATGTGGGAAAATGTCTGTTTTTGTATGAAAATGGGTCATTTCTCACATAAATGGGTGAACCAAATGAACGCATTGACTGCAATCCTGGATCTAGATTCTTTATCCCATGGTTCAGGAGTTGATCTTGTTGGGAAACGGTCCCAATTATAGGGGTCAGACCTGTCTATAGGGCCTGATAGCCTGATAGCCTTTTAGTACCTGTCATAGGATGGGCCAAGATTTAGCCAAGTTTTGGCTCCAATCCCATTAACTGTAGCCTAGGCCTTAAGATGGGCTCTAATTTTGGGTGCCAAAAATTTTCATTGGATACGTGAACACACATGAGTGTGCACAACCAGTCCTACATGTACACTCACAGACATACCTATATACATGCATACACGCATAGCTTATAATTGTTGTGGACATTGTTGTATGCCACAATAGGAAGAATATGATTTGATTGATAATTGATGTATCAGGAACTTAAAAGAATGAAAAGTGGTGAAGAATTATTGGTTTCATTCTTTGATTGGTTTAAGTTTCAATTTGCTTAATCCAAATTATAATAAGTGGTTGTGGTACACACATTTTACTTTTTGTCGTTGATGTTGCTGATGCTATTTGGTATTTGGAAGCAGGTGTTTATCTGTGAGCAAAGACTCTATTCCAGGAGCCAATTGAATAGGCATATGAGTACCGGTGATTCTGAGGTTGATGGCAGTGAAAGTGATAGGGGTGGCTTTTCTGGGCACCCAATATGTGATTTCTGTAGAAAGCGGTTTTACGGGGATAACGAGCTTTACTTGCATATGTCTAGAGAACATTATACTTGCCATATATGTCAAAGGTATTTGTTTACACATTTTGAAGATATATGTGATTGTCACCATATTTCATTTTAATGATTTTGATCTTTTCTGAAAATTTAGGATGCATCCAGGGCAGTATGATTACTATAAAAACTATGATGACTTGGAGGCAAGTGTCTGTTTAAGAACTCCAAGTAGACATCTTTGGCTTTGTTAAACTGCTTAATTTGAACTTTGTATGTAAATTTAATGATTCCACATTATGTGCAGATACATTTTAGACAAGAACACTTTCTTTGTGAAGATGAAGCATGCCTTGCAAAGAAATTTGTTGTCTTCACATCTGAGTCTGAAATGAAGGTGTAGTTCTTATTTTTATAATTATGTATGATATCTAATTATATATATAGTTATTAATGAAGAAGTATTACCTTTATTGCATAATATTGTGGAAACTTGTCTTATGTATTTTTCTATATACTAATTGTGTTCCTTGTATATCTTTTTTTTATCCCAGAGGCATAATGCTATTGAACATGGTGGTCACATGTCTCGTTCTAAGCGCAATGCAGCACTTCAGGTGAGTACATATATTTTTTCATGCACTGCAATCGAGAGCTGCTAGCTTTTGTCCTTCATTGTAATTCTGGGCATCCTGAATGGTCATGAATGCTTAGTTGTAATTAGATTACTTACAAGTAATGTGAAGACACACCTAAAAAGACGTGGCACACCCTTTTTTTATAGTTTCTCATGAGGAAATTGGAGCATTCCTGTGGCATAGCTTACAAGCTCTGGGATTTTTTGATGTTTGGATGAAGATGCCTATCTCTGAATTTAATCTGATTTTTGCAGATTTATTTCCCATTCTATTGTTTCTCTTGAACTGGAATGGTGTGAAAAAATAAGATTTCAGATAATGTTAAAGATATTTTTGTAAATAACTGTTATTTATATTGTTTATGTGTCCTGTGTTAAAATGTAAATTGTAATATATATATATTATTTAATATTATTATATTTTCTTTTATTATTTTTCTTTATTTTCTTTTTTAGCATCTAGTTCAATAGAAACTAGATATTTGATCCATGGAACTTGACTGTGCAAATAGCTGTTGGACTACAACTATAATAAATGCTGTTGGACTAGTCCAACAGCTATAATAATAAATGCTGTTGGACTATAGTCCAACAGCTATATTAAGAGACGTTGGAATCCAAGTCTCTTTTGGAGAGCTCAAAATGAGCTCTCCTCTCTCTTCCACTTTTTTGTATATATAGGGGTGAACCCCTTCAATGTAAACTGCAATGCTTCTTAAGTATTTTGTTCATGAATAAAGTATTATTTATTTTTCAAGTGTTCTTCCTTTTATACCCTTTCAAGGGTCATGCTTGTAGTGTCTCCAATAGACACTTGTTTGTGAGTTATTTGTGCATTTGTTGAAGACCACCATTTCATTACATGGTATCAGAGCTACGAAATCCTTAGATCTTGAAGTGCTTCCGCCTCGATTTCTGTGCCACATTTACAAAAGGTGTTTCATCACCTTGTTCTTGACTCAAGAAGATTTGTTTGAAGAAAGGCGAACTTGTGCTACAAAAAATTTTGGTTTTGTATCCTCTCTTATTCCTTTGTCTACCTCTTTTTCTTTTCCTTTTATTTTTCTCTTTCTCTCCTATTTATTCCTCTCTTACCCTTGTAAAAGATGGATGACAATGATAAGATCACCATCATTCCTATGAAGCTAAATGATACTAACTATGTAATGTGGGCTTCGATTATGAAGCACCACATTTGGGGAAAAGGTTTATGGGGTATAGTTGATGGTTCCGATTTGGAACCTAAACTATCTCTTACCAAGAAAGAGGGTGATAAAGAGGTTCCTCTAACGGAAGAAGAGAAGAGTAAGGCGTTAGCCACTTATGAAAAGAAATGGAAAGAATGGAGGATAGGGCATGCAAAAATTATGTCATGGCTCATCAATAGCATAGACATTAAAAAATGCTCTAGTCTAGCTAAGTTTGAGCATGCCGATAAGGCTTGGGAATACCTCAAAAACATGTATTCCCTTAAAGATATTGCACATGTATGCAATTTACAAGATAAAGTTCGGACAATGACTCAAAAAGATAAAACTATTCGAGAATATTATAATGAGTTGTCCGAACTTTGGGAAGAGTTGGCTCTTCTTGAGCCCAAATGGCATTGTGCCGAAGACATCGAGCTTCGCCAAAAGCAACTCGATATGAAACATTTCTATCAATTTGTGAATGGTCTAAGGCCGGAGTTTGAATCCACCAAATCGGTCCTTTTACATCGTGGAAAAATTCCTTCTATTGTTGATACTCTAGAAGAGCTCACTATGGAGGAAAATAGACTTAGAAAAAATACTCCAAAAGTTGATGATGACTCCGTTTTAGCTGTATCTAGACTGGGGAATCATACTCGTACTTACAAGCCGCCTCATTTTGGAAGGCAAAACGACGACTTTGATAAAAGAAAAGTTATTTGTCATCATTGTCATGAACCGGGGCACTATAGGCCTCAATGTCCAAAGTTAAAAAGAAGAGAAGAAAAAAGAGTTGCATCTGTTGAATCTGAGTCAAAAGATCAAGATGCACCTGTGTCTATGGCTCAACTGATGAAAATCCTTCAACCTCTTCTCAAAGGGGTATCCTTCTCAACCGAAGCCTCAACTGGAGCGGCAGTTGCATCTTTCTCCGGTCCAGGTAACTTTCCTTGGCTTTTAGATTCTGGTGCTTCTTTTCATATGACCCCAAATGTTAATAGTCTATCCGAATGTCTTAAAAATAACTCAAGTGTGTCAAAGGTTTTTACAGCCGATGGCACATCTCTTGAAGTAAAAGGAACATGATGTTTTGAAAATCTTCAAAAATCCAAAAGATTTTTTATCCCAGAAGTTAGATATATCCCTAAACTTAATTTGAATCTCTTATCTGTCTCGCAAATATCTGATTATGGATGTAATATCTCCTTCTCTTCTCATGGTTGTTGGGTACAGGATCGCCAGTCAGGGAAGCTGATTGGGGAAGGCCATAGAGAAGGACTTTATTACATGGACTTTTTGGAATTACCCAAGAATGCATTTTGTTATAATATTCAGAAATTAGAATTGGATTTATGGCACAAAAGGCTTGGCCATCCTCATATGTCTAAAATTCAATATTTTCCAAGTTTGGAAAAATTTTGTAATTCTGAAAATTTTTCTTGTAAAGACTGCATTCTTGGCAAAATGAAAAGGTTACCATTTCTTAGTAGAACTTTTGTTTCCTCACGACCACTTGAGTTAATACATTCGGATGTTTGGGGCCCCGCACCAGTTATTTCCAAAGGTGGTTATACATATTATGCCATTTTTGTTGATGACTTTTCTAGACATACTTGAATTTATTTTCTTAAACATAAATCTGATGTCTTTGCTAACTTCCAAATATTTCATAAAATGGTTAAAAATAAGTTTCAAAATGATATTTCTTTTTTTCGCACTGATTCAGGGGGATAATTTATGTCCAACGAATTCAAAGACTATCTTAATTTACATGGTATTACACATCAAAGATCATGTCCACACACTCCACAACAGAATGGCCTAGCCGAACGCAAACATCGGCACATTATGGAAACTAATAGGACATTGCTAATTGCAAATCAAGTTCCAAAAAGTTTTTGGGCTGAAGCGGTCCTAACTGCCACCTACCTCATTAATAGGATGCCATCTTCCTCATTAAAGAATACAACTCCAATAGAAAAGCTTGTTAATTTAACTCCAGATTATTCTAGATTAAGAGTCTTTGTATGCAAATGTTTTGTTTTCACCAACAGAAATGACAAACTCTCTCCTCGTGCAATCTCATGTGCCTTTTTAGGATATGCTGATAATAAAAAAGGCTACAGGTGTTTCGATTTTCAAAATGACAAATTATATGTGTCAAGAAATGTATCTTTTTTGGAAAAAGAAAGCTTCTTTGAATTTGAAAAATCCAAGGATGTCACTGAATACTCGTTTTTAATTGATCCAACTTCAAAATCCAATGAATGCGATGTTGGATGTGACCTTGACAATGATCAAAGTCCTATTGTTGTTGAAAATGATGATAATGAAGAGCAAATCCATAGGGATGTTAGTCTACAATATTCAAGACGTAGAGAGCAAAATCTTCCATGTGCATTACAAAAATACTCTGAAGTCTCACCTAGAAGAACGTCTAGAATCTCTAAACCTCCAGAAAAATTTGTGTCTTATGAATCTTTTTCACCCACGTATAGGGCCGCCATTACATTAATACAATCATATGTTGAACCATCATCCTATTCTCAAGCAAAAAATCATATAGAATGGATAGAAGCCATGAAAATAGAATTGGATGCACTAGAAATGGCCAATACTTGGACGATAGAAGATATCCCTCCGGGTAAGAAACCTATAGGTTGTAGGTGGGTATACAAAGTCAAAACCAAAAGTGATGGGACCCTGGAAAGATATAAGGCCCGTTTAGTAGCAAAAGGATATGCCCAAGAGTATGACATCGATTATGAAGAAACATTTGCTCCTGTGGCCCGTATGACCACAGTTAGAAACATGGCCTATCTTTCAATTAGATGTCAAAAATGCTTTCTTGAATGGGAATCTCGTTGAAGAAGTATACATGGAAGCCCCACCTGGTATTAGTATCCCTAAGGGTAAAGTTTTTCGTCTAGAAAAAGCTCTTTATGGTCTTAAACAGGCTCCAAAAGCCTGGTATGACCGATTTAGTCATGTTATGCTTGATATTGGTTTTCAACCTTGTTTAACTGACACTGCTTTGTTTGTTAAGAAATCTGATGCAGGCATCATTATTCTTCTTCTCTATGTGGACGATATGATCATCACCGGAGGCGACAAACAGGGAGTTGCAAATATCAAATCTCTTCTTAAAACTCACTTTGAAATGACTGACTTAGGTTTATTAAGATATTTTTTAGGCATTGAAGTTACTTATTCCCCTCGGGGGTATTTGATATCTCAATCTAAATTTGCTCTTGATATCGTTTCCAGGTCTGGAATTACAGATGATAAAAAAGTAGACACTCTAGAAGTTGTCAATGTTAAAATGAAAATTGATGATGAAGAACTTCTTGATGATCCTACTCCTTATGGACAGCTTGTTGGAGCTCTTTCTTATCTTTCCATTACTAGGCCAGATATAACTCATGCGGTTCATACAGTCAGTCAGTTTCAGCATGCTCCCACCTCCGTGCACATGGGAGCGATTTTGCGTATAATTAGATACTTAAAATCTTCTCTTTCACGAGGACTCTTCTTGTCTGCTTCATCTTCATTAAATTTAATTGCATATACTGATGCTGACTGAGGAGGTGATCCCAATAATAGACACTCAACTACTGGTTTTTGTGTGTTCCTAGGTGAAACCTTAATTTCGTGGAGGTGCAAGAAGCAGCAGAAAGTCTCTCTTTCCTCCACCGAAGCTGAATACAGAACCATGGCAACCACCACCATGGAGGTTGTTTGGCTTAGACGATTGCTAGCGGATATGGGAGCTAAAGCAACGCAAACTTCAAAGATGTGTTGTGACAACAAAAGTGCGATCTACATTGCAAGCAACCAGATATTCCATGAGCGCACAAAACACATTGAGATGGACTGTCACTATGTCAGAGAGAAATACTTACATGGAACCATTGATCTGCCATATGTTACATCAGAATATCAATTAGCAAACTTCTTCACCAAGCCTCTCGTTGCTCTTAGATTTCACTTCCTCTGAGACAAACTTTCGCTCATTGTACCGTAAGTTTGAGGGGGAGTGTTAAAATGTAAATTGTAATATATATATATATATATTATTTAATATTATTATATTTTCTTTTATTATTTTTCTTTATTTTCTTTTTTAGCATTTAGTTCAATAGAAACTAGATATTTGATCCAGTCAAGTTCCTGTTGGAACTTGACTGCTCAAATAGCTGTTGGACTGTAGTCCAACAGCTATAATAAATGCTGTTGGACTATAGCTATAATAATAAATGCTGTTGGATTATAGTCCAACAACTATAATAATAAATGTTGTTGGACTATAGTCCAACAGCTATATTAAGAGACGGTGGAATCCAACGTCTCTTTTGGAGAGCTCAAAATGAGCTCTCCTCTCTCTTCCACTTTTTTGTATATATAGGGGTGAACCCCTTCAATGTAAACTGCAATGCTTCTTAAGCATTTTGTTCATGAATAAAGTATTATTTATTTTTCAAGTGTTCTTCCTTTTATACCCTTTCAAGGGTCATGCTTGTAGTGTCTCCAATAGACACTTGTTTGTGAGTTATTTGTGCATTTGTTGAAGACCACCATTTCATTACATCCTGAAACTAGGTTCATGGACTTGAAGTACCACTGTTTTCTTTTAGGTGGCTTCCATTTAGTTTTAAGAGATGGTATGTGGATAGACTATCTTGCTAGTCCATATTTTGCAACAGGATGTCTTATTTTGACATGCTTTGTGTACAGTATATGTATGTTGGTCTGTTCTGTCCTACTGCGACCTTTTGCTGATTGATGTCTTCTTGTTGGAAGTGTTATGGTGAGTTAGTGACACTTGTATTGGTACCCAGGCCATGGCATAGGACCAAGAACACCAAGTTTCCAACACTTGATAGGTTGCTGGGTTGCATTTGGTTAAGATTGTCTTTTTACAATACCTCTTCAAAAAGCATACAAGGAAAAATATAATATGATATTTATGTTGGATTTAAGGAAAGCCTGGTCTGAATAGGAGAGTGTCACTTTACCTAACCATTGCCTTGTGCTTCAGCCAAGTAAGACGGTAGCACAAATCCAAACATTGTAGCACTGCCCAGTTCGTTGCGCTCCTTTTCAAATTTTGTTTCTGCAGTTTTTTTCTTAGCGAGTTTCTCTAAATAATATTCTCTAAAAAACAAAATTACTGTATGGTGGAACATTTATCATGTAAGACGTGTTTGTGGATACTGTTAAAATACTGTGTACATATTCATTGATATACATATATTTATAAATATACATATACCAGGGGTATTCTGGTCAGACTTAAAAGTCTTTTTCTTTATTTCTTTTTTGTCTTTTTAAATGTAAAAGTCAATATGGCTGTTGGGACTTGGGAGGTCAGTCCAACTGGTCGTTGGACTGCCCTCCCAACGGTCATAAATTGGAGGCAGTCCAATAATGTGAGGCTCTATAAATAGAGCTTCACTTCCTCTTGTAATGTTATGCTTTCTAAAGCATTTGAGATACATTAATACAATATCTTTTTGTTATGCTCTTGTGAGCTTTATGCTTTTGTGATCTTGTGAGTTTTCATACTTTTATATCTCTTTATGAGATTGCTATCGGTCCATTAGAGACCGTATTATATTTGTGCACTTGTGTAGCCCTTTATTGGCATTGTTATTGTGCACTCTTGTTTTATTACATGGTATCAGAGCTTGGCTTTTTAAGTAGTAAAAGCTATCTTGAGATTATCCCACTTGTGGTGTGTTCTTCCGCCCTTAGTTCTCATCCAATCCTTTTACACAAGTCTTCTTCATTATGGGTGAAAGAGATTCTGCCTTCGTCATCTCCCAAAAGCTCAATGAAAACAATTATTTAATATGGGTAACCACTATGGAGAATCACATCAAAGGTAAAAAGCTATGGGGTTTTGTTAGTGGAACCACTAACGAACATCAACTCAAATTGACAATAAGAGAAGGAGATCAAGTCAAGGCTCTATTCGAAGAAGAAAAAGAGAAAACTTTGCAAGAATATCAAATTAAGTTGGAGGATCGGGAAGCTAGCAATATTCGAATTCTCTCATGGTTCATGAATACCATGGAGTTCAAAATCGCCACCAACATCATCAAGTTTAAAAGGACATGCGATGCATGGATTTTTTTAAAGAGTACCTTCATCCAAAAAGATACGACTAGGCTATATTATCTTCAAGACACGGTACATAATATCAAACAAGGAGATAAAAGTGTAAGAGAGTTTTATGGTATTTTATCTCTTATTTGGGATGAACTAGCTATGTTAGAACCAAAATGGGAAGGTTCGGCTATTGAAATAAGATCACAATTAGAAAGAGAAAATCTCTTCTCTTTTCTTTATGGTTAACTGCTGGAATTTGAGTAATTGGGTCCTCCTTGCTTCATAGGACTTCAACTCTTTTTATAAGTGAGGTTCTTGCTCAAATTTGCCAAGAGGAAACAAGACTTGGAATGCACAAGTCTGATGATGAGGTTCTTGTCATGTCAAGACCCGAAAATTTTGTAAAAACATATAAACCACCTCACTTTGAAAGAAAATTCAATAGAGGACACAATGGAGGATGATACAAAGGTAAAATCATTTATCATCATTGTAAGAGATTAGGGTATATAAGACTGGATTGTCCCAAGTTTAAGAAAGTGGCTTCCTTAAGTGAAAAACCTTAAGAATCAAAGAAAGGGGCAACTTCAATGATTTGACCATTGCCGAAATAATAGAGGTCGTCTCACAAATTCTTAAAGCCACTCCGTTTACATTCAGTGCCACCATTTCCTTCTCTTCTTCTTCAGGTAAGACTTCTTGGATTTTGGATTCGGGAGTATTTTCACATGACTCATAATGAGTCTCTATTATCCGATTGCACTAATTCATATTTTTCATGTGTATCAATCGTTGATGGTACTTCCTTAAAAGTTAAAAGTATAGGAAACCTCAACAATATCTCAAATTTTTTTTGTTCCAAAATTAGACTTAAATCTTTTTTTAGTTTCTCAAATTTTCGATTATGGGTGTAAAGTATTCTTCTCATCTAAGGCTTGTTGGGTGCAGAATCTCCAGTTAGGGAAGCTGATTGGGCAAGGTCGTAGAAGAGGCGATCTTTACTATATGGATTCCTTATGTTTACCCAAAAACTCTTTTTGTAATCATGTTAAAGACATTAATTTAGATCTTTGGCATAAAAGCTTAGGACACCCAAGTATTCATATGATCTCATTTTCATTTTTGGATTTTTTTGTAAAGATAAAGATTTTGTATGCGAAGATTGTATACTTGGAAAAATGCAAATGATGCCTTTTGGATCTAAAACTTCCTTGTCTTATGAAAATTTTGAATTAGTGCATTCAGATGTATGGGGTCCCACTCCCGTTATGTCAAAAGGTGGTTATTCATGTTATGTTACATTTATAGATAATTTTATTAGACATACTTGGATATACTTTCTTAAACTCAAATCTGAAGTTTTTTCGTGGCTTAAAAATTTTCATAATCTTTTAAAAATCAATTTGAAACAAATATTAAAGTCTTACGCTTCGACTCAAGAGGAGAGTTTCTTTCGAATGAATTTCAATTATATCTAAAAACTTATGGTATTGTACATCAAAGATCTTGTTCTAGGACCCCTCCACAAAATGATATTTTCGAAAGAAAACATCATCACGTTATTGAAATTAGTAGGACCCTATTTATTTCAAAAGAAATTTCAATTTTTTTTTGGGCCGAAGCTGCCCTCATCGCGGTATATCTAATAAATAGAATGCCTTCTCAAATGTTGGAGAACAAATCTCCTATTGAAAAACTTTTTAAATTTTTCCCGACTTGAAAATACTAAGGGTATTTGGATGTAAAAGTTTTGTGCTTCTTGAAAAATATAACTCTCTCCTAAAGCTATAAAATGTGTTTTTCTTGGATATGCTGAAATAAAAAAGGCTATCGTTGTTATGATCAAACAGATGATAAACTTTATGTTTTTAGAAATGTTACTTTTCTTGAAAATGAAAATGGATTTGATTTTGAAAAACCTAAGGAAGATTCCGAGTATGCCTTCTTATTTGATTTGTTACCTAAATCAAATAATGAAATTGTTGATGATAATGACATTGGTAATTTTGAGTGAAGAAAGAGAACCAACTCATAATCTCTTACAATACTCTAGGCGAGATAATAGAGAACATTCATGTATTTTCAAATATATAATTAATCAACAAATATTGAAGAAACTAGTATTAGAAGATCTGAATGAATACATAGGCCTCCAAATAGATTTGTCTCTTATGAATAATTTTCTCCAAACTATAGGGCTTGTCTTTTAGCAATTAATTCATATCATTAACCATCTAACTACAACGAAGCTAAAAACATAAAAGAATGAGTTGAAGTTATGAAAATAGAATTAGATGCATTACACATGGCACATACTTGGGCAATTCAACCTCTTCCCAAGACAAATGAGTTTCCCAAGAGAAAGAAGACAATAGGGTGTAGATGGTTTTTTAAAATTAAAACAAAAATGCCGGGTTCTTAGAAAGATATAAAGCAAGATTAGTTGCAAAATGATTCTCTCAAGAATATGAAATAGATTATGAGGAAACATTTGCCCCAGTAGCTCGCATGACCACAGTCAAGGCTTTAGTTGCAGTAGCATCCATTAGAAAATAACCTATATATCAGTTAGACGTTAAGAATGCACTCTTAAATGAAAATTTAAATAAATAAGTTTAAATTGATCTTTCCCTTAGTTTGACTATTGAAAATGGTATGGTTCTTCGTCTTCAAAAAGCTTTATATGGGTTTAAACAAACCCCTAAAGCATGGTATGATCGATTTAGTGGTACTGTGGTAGACCTTAGATTTAAATCTTGTTATACTGACAATGCTCTTTTTGTAAGATCTATAGGTACCTCACTTATCATTCTCCTTTTGTATGTTGATGATATGATCATCACTGGGAATGATCAGAAGAAAATTGAAGAAATTAAAGTTATGCTTAAAAAATCTTTTGATATGACTGACCTTAGTTTTTTGAGATATTTTTTAGGAATTGAAGTAGCCTGCTCACCAAGAAGGTACATTTTGTCTTAAATCAAGTTTGCAACTGATATCGTTGCGCGTTCGAAAATCACTGACACAAAATATGCCGATACTCCTGAAGTGATAAATGCTAAAATGAGAGTTGAAGACGAGTTTTATTAGAAGATTCAACTCTTTATAAGCAACTTATCAGATCACTAATATACTTATCTATTACTAGGCCAGACATTACGCATTCTGTACATACTGTAAATCAGTTTCAACATACACCTACATCAGTTCACATAAGTGTCATGTTAAGAATAGTTTGATACATCAAGAAAACTATATCTAAAGGGTTATTCTTATACTCTTCATCATCTTTAAACCTTATTGATTATACTGATTCTGACTGGGAGGAGATCCCAATAACCGTTACTCAACTATAGTTTTTTGTGTATTTGTAGTCGATTTCTCCATTTCTTGGCGATGCAAAAAACAACAAAAAATGTCTTTTATCTTTCATGGAAGCTGAGTACAGGGTGATTGCTACAACAACCACCGAAGTCGTGTGGATGATATCATTACTTTCAGATATGAGTGTTGATGTCTCAGAACCTTCAAAATTATGTTGTGATAATAAAAGTATCATATATATATCCAACAATCACACTTTTCATGAGCATACAAAATATTCACTATGTTCGTGAAAAATATTTGAAGGGAACAATTACTTTGCCATATGTTCAGTTCAAATGTAAGATTGAGGGACTTCTTCACTAAAGCTCTTCCTCTACCAAATTTTTTGTATCTTCTTAGCAGTCTTTTGGTGATTTCACCGTAAGTTTGAGGGGGAGTGTTAAAATACTGTGTACATATTCATTGATATACATATATTTATAAATATACGTATATTTGGGGTATTCTGATCATTTCTTAGATTGTATTTTAGTAAAGTCCATTAGGGAATGAAAAGTCTTTTTCTTTATTTCTTTTGTCTTTTTAAATGTAAAAGTCAATATGGCTGTTGGGAGGTCAGTCCAACTAGTCGTTGGACTGCCCCTAACGGTCGTCCAATGACTGTTGGACTGCCTCCCTTTATGTAATGTGCTCTATAAATAGAGCCTCACATCCTCTTGTAATGTTATGCTTTCTAAAGCATTAGAGATACATTAATACAAAATCTTTTTGTTATGCTCTTGGGAACTTTATGCTTTTGTGATCTTATGAGTTTTCATTATTTTTGTTTCTCTTTATGAGATTGTTATGTCTATTATAGACCGTATTATATTTATGCACTTGTGTAGCCCTTTGTTGGCATTGTATTTGTGCACTCTTGTTTCATTATCATGTCTTGCATGTTGTCTTTTCATTTTTTTGGGGGAAAGATACATGGATATTTTTTTGTGCTGTACTATTAATTTATTAGCATGATTTGTGAAATTGGATGGTATATTCTGATTGACTTTGCAGGGAAATGAACTTAGTTGTCAAAAGTGGCACTTATGCCACTTAGGCCTAGGGCCACTGCCTAGGCATATGCATCTCAACGGTAGGGTCTTGTTTTCTCAACTAGGTGCTACCTAGGTTATCCCTCCCTAGGCTGTAGGGACATGGTTGTCTTTTTTTTTCTCTTTTTCTTTTTCTTCTTCTCCTTGCTGCAAGTCCCCTTATTTTTCTTCTCTCATTTTCTTATTCTTTTCCTTTTCTTTTTTACCGCATTATTTTTTTCGTTTTTCTTTTCTTTTCGCCCCTCCACCTTCTTCTCCTTTTCTCCCTCTGCCTCTTCTTCTTCCTCTTTTCCTTTTCTCTTTTTTTTTTACTGCATTATTTTTTCTTTTTTCTTTTCCTTTCGCCCCCTCCACCTTCTCCTTATCTCTCTCTCTGCTTCTTCTTCTTCTTCCTCTTTCCTTTTTTTTCCCCTTATTTTTTCTTATTTTCTTCTTCTTCATCCTCTCACCAATTCACTCTATTCTTTTTCTTCTTTTCCCCCCTTTTATTCTTTTTTCCTTCTTTTTCTTCCTTTTTCCCTTTTGTTTTATTTCTTTTCTTTACATGTATGCGTGTGCTTTTCACACACACACAGATATCTATAATATGTTTTTGAGTTATATATATACACATATACATATGTGATTCAAATCTTATATATATAGCTTTTATATATGCTTTAATAGATACATCATACAATATATATGTATGTATGTATGTTTTATGTAATTTTACGAATTTTGTGATATGTTATATTGAATTACACACTTCATTCATAGTTACAATCATATGTTTGTTACTAACACGTCTACAAGATATGATCGACTAAATAATACTTACAACCATGACTCTCTACCAGAGAGACTCTGGTAACTTTTGAGGTATAAAATAATGCCCTCCATGCCTGCTCCCGTGCTCCCACCAGACCTCACCGACACAACAAATCGGGCGCTTTCTACGCGGTCAAAACTCAGTCTAACATGATTCCATTGACTTGCCCAAATGGCCGATCAACGCGTATTCAGTGCCATTGATCTTCAATCAAAGACCAAGCTAAGAATGACGAGGTCACATGCCATCTCTCTCATGACCCATAGATCTGCAAGAACCGTGTTATTTCTCACAATGAGATCGTAAATCTCAAAATGTCAGAAGTCAACTCTATAACTTTAAACCATCTCCCTCTCGGTACTTCCAATAAAGATTCTGAGCTGGAATATATGAGGGCTCAGTAGACAATAAGCCCGTCGGCAAATCGTCAACACACTCCGACAACATCTCTCGAATATTGTCTTCTTACTGAGGTCCAAAATCTAAGTGGTAGTTCTCCCAGTGATTAGAGCAAGCTTCCCGAACTATGAGTGAAATGAAACATGATGTGCATAATCACAATGCCAACGAAGGGCTACAAAAGTGCACAAATACAATATGGTCTCTAATAGATCGATAACAATCTCATAAAAGAGATATATAAAACCACACACAATATGGTCTCTAATGGACCGATAACAATCTCATAAAAGAGATATACAAAACCACACAACTTCATAAGCGCACAATGTAAAAATAACTGATTTTATTATCACAACAAATATGCTTGGAAAAAGCATATTATACATGGAGTGGTATAGAGCTTCACATACAATGAAAGGGAGTCTGTCCAACAGCCGTTGGACTGCCTCCCAACAGTTAAATTGACTTACATTAAAAAAAAAAACAAAAAACTAAATAAAAAAGACACTACAGTCTTTGTTGAAATGTATTTTATTACATGCCATGAAATGACCAAAATACCCCTGGTATACGCATATTATATAAATATACGTATATCAGTTCGATATAAAAATATATCCGCTATATTTTAACACTCCCTCAAACTTATGGTGAGATCACTGAAAGTTTGTTAAGAAGATACAAAAATCTTGATAGAGGAAGAGCTTTGGTGAAGAAGCTCACAATCTGATACTCGGACTGAACATATGGCAAAGTAATCATCTCGTTCAAGTATTCTTCTCGAATATAGTGGCAATCCATCTCAATATGTTTCATTCGTTCATGAAATGTGTGATTGCTAGCTATATATATGACACTTTTGTTATTACAACATAATTTTGAAGGTTCTGATACATCAACACCTATATCTGAAAGTAATGATCTCATCGACACGACCTCAGTTGTTGTTGTAATCATCGCCCTATATTCAACTTCTGTGGAAGATAAAGACACTTTCTGTTGTTTTTTGCATCTACAAGAAATGAGGGAATCACCTACAAACACACAAAAACCTATAGTTGAGTAACAATTATTAGGATATTCTCTCATGTTAGAATCAGTATAAGCAATAAGATTTAAAGATGATGAAGAATATAAGAATAACCCTTTAGATATAGTTTTCTTGATGTATCAAACTATTCTTAACATGACACTAATGTGAATTGATGTAGGCTCATATTGAAACTGACTTGCAGTATGTACTAGTTACGCAATGTTTGACCTAGTAATAAATAAGTACATTAGTGATCCAATAAGTTGCCTATAAAGAGTTGGATCATCTAATAAAACTTCGTATTTAGCTTTCATTTTAGCATTTATCATTTCAGGAGTATTAGCATATTTTGTGGCTGTGATTTTTGACTGCGCAACAATATCAACTGCAAACTTTATTTGAGACAAAATATGCCCTCTTGGCAAGTATGCTACTTTAATTTCTAAAAAATGTCTCAAAAAACCAAGGTCAGTCATATTAAAAGATTTCTTAAGCATAATCTTAATTTCTTCAATTTCCTTCTGATCATTCTCAGTGATGATCATATCATCAACATACAAGGGCAGAATGTATAGCGAGTTACATGTAAATCTTACAAAAAGAGTAGTGTCAGGATTTGAATCCAAAATTCAACAGAGTTTCACTAAACCGATCATATCATGCTTTAGGAGCTTGTTTAAGCCATATAAAGCTTTTTGAAGACGAAGAACCATTCTATTTTCAATAGTCAGACCAGGGAGAAGGTCCATATAAACTTCTTCATTTAAATTTCTATTTAAAAAAGCATTCTTTCTAATGGATGATACTGTAACTAGAACCCTAACTGTGGTCATGTAAGCTATTGGAGCAAATGTTTTCTCATAATCTATTTCATATTCCTGGGAATACCTTTTTGCAATTAATCTTGCTTTATAACTTTTTAGGGACCCATCACTCTTTGTTCTGACTTTAAATACTCATCTACATCCTATTGTCTTCTTTACCTTAAGAAGATGCTGGACTTTCTAAGTATGGGCCTTGTGTAATGCATCTAATTCTATTTTCATAGCTTCTACCCATTCTGTTATGTCTTTGGCTTCTTTATAATTGGATGTCTCATGATATGAATAAATTGCTAGAAGACATGCCTTATAGTTTGGAGAAAAACCTATTTGGAGGTCTATGTATTCGTTCAGATCTTTTAACACTAGTTTCTTCAATATTTGTTGGTTGACTATACTTCTCAAAAGCACATAGATGCTCCCCATTATCTCGTCTAGAGTATTGTATAAGGTTATGAGTTGGTTCTCTCTCTTCACTTGATTCATCATTTGACCCAACATTATCACTGTCATCATTATTGATATTTTCAATTGTTAGACTTAGGGAATAAGTCGAACAAGAAGGCTTACTAGGATTCTTTCTTAGATTTTTCAAGATCAAATCCTTTTTCTTTTTTAAGAAAAGTTACATTTCTAGAGATAAAGTTTATCATTTTTAGAATCATAGCATCGATAGCCTTTTTGATTTTTGGCATATCCAAGAAAAATACATTTAACAACTTTAGGAGAGAGTTTATTATATTTTTCAAGAAGTGCAAATCCGAAAACCCTTAATCTTTTCAAATCCGGAGAAATTTTAAAGAGTTTTTCAATTGAAGATTTGTTTTCCAAAGTTTGAGAAGTTATTCTGTTTATTAAATAGACTTAGGTGAGAGCAACTTCGACCCAAAACCTTTTTGAAACTTCTTTTGAAATGAGTAGAGTCTTATTAGTTTCAATAATATGATGATGTTTTCTTTCGAAAATGTCATTTTGTTGAGGAGTCTTAGGACAAGATTTTTTATGCAAAATACCATGAGTCTTTAGATAGGATTGAAATTCATTTGAAAAAAACTCTTCCCCCGAGTCGGAGCGGAAGATTTTAATATTTGTCTTAAATTGATTTTTAACAAGATTATGAAAATTTTTAAAATACAAAAAAACTTCGGATTTGAGTCTAAGGATGTAATTCCAAGTGTGTTTACTAAAATGATCTATGAATGTAACATAGTATGAATAACCACCTTTTGACATAACGAGAGCATGACCCTATACATCCGAATGCATTAATTCAAAGATTTCATTAGTCAAAGAAGTTCTAGATCCAAAAGGCATCATTTGCATTTTTTCAAGTGTATAATCTTCACATACAAATTCTTTTTTCTTACAAAATTTTTTCAAGAACGAAAAAATAGATAGTTTAGATATATTTGAATGTCCTAATCTTTTATGCCAAAGATCTCAATTAATTTCTTTGATATGATTACAAAAAGAGTCTTTAGGTAGACATAAGAAATTCATATAATAAAGATCTCCTCTTCTATGACCTTGCCCAATCAGCTTCCCTGACTGGAGATCCTGCACCCAACGAGCCTTAGATGAGAAGAATACTTTACACCCATAATCGGATATTTGGGAAATCGAAAAAAGATTTAAATATAGTTTTGGAATAATCCTAACATTTGGAACAATTTGTTTTTAAATCATTGTTGCGATTTCTTATACTTTTAACTTTCAAAGAAGTGTCATCGGCGGTTGAAATCGGATAATAGAGACTCATTATGAGTCATCATATGAAAAGAATCTCTGGAATCTAATATCCAAGAGGACTTACCCGGAGGAGAAGAGGAGACAGTGACACCAGATGTACAAGGAGTGACTTTTAGTATTTGTGAAACGACCTCCGCTATTTGGGCAATTGTCAAATCATTGAAGTTGCCTCCTTTTTTTAATTTTTGTGATTCTTCACTTAACAGGATCACCTTTTTGAGTTTGGGATAATCCGGTCTTATGTGTCCCGGTTCTTTACAATAATGACAAATAATTTTACCTCTTTTGTATCCTCTCTCATTATGTTCTTTTCCATTGAATTTTTTCTCAAAGTAAGGTGGTTTATAAGAATTTATAAAACTTTTGGGTTTTGATATGACAAGTACCTTATCATTAGACTTGTGCATTCCAAGTCTTGTTTCTTCTTGGCAAATTTGAGCAAGAGCCTCACTTATAGAAAGAGCCGAAGTCCTATGAAGCAAAGATGACCTAATTTGCTCAAATTTCGGTCGAAGTCCATATAGGAAAGAGAAAAAGTTTTCTCTTTCAACTTGTTTTCTCATTTCAATTGCCGAACCTTCTCATTTAGGTTCTAACATAGACAATTCATCCCAAATAAGAGATAAGAGACAATAAAAGTCTCTTACACTCTTATCTCCTTGTTTGGTATTACCTACCTTATCTTGGAGCTAATATAGTCTAGCCATATCCTTTTGAATGAATGTGCTCTTTAAGAAGTGTAAAAGTATCTCCAACAAGATACTAATATCAAGACCTTAATATTCTTGATATTGAACCCACCACGAAAGCACAATAAGAACACTTTAGAACACTTGTGCACAAAAAAAGCACAACCCACAAATAGCTCACAAATGCACAAAGGCATAAAATAATGGAATCAATTTATTGAGAACTTGGGCTTTGTCTCAAAGCCATGGAGAAATACAAAGGGGAGAACCCCTATTTATAACATCACTAAAGGGGGCCTTGGAGGGGCTCCACCCATAGTCGTTGGAGCCCCTCCAACGGTCACAAATGTGACCGTTGGAGAGGGCCCAACGACTATGTTGGTGGGCCCCCCAAGGTACCTTTTAGGTACACATCAAAAAAGAAATAAAAAGAACAAAAAAGAAAAGTAAAAATAATTACAGTCACATCCGAAAAGTGAATGTGCGCAAAAATAGGAAAAAGACTAAACTACCCTTATGACAAAATAAATAGAAATATATATTTTATATATATATTTGAGTAGATACATATACATATATATTAATATATGTATATGTATTACCATATATATATAAAATATATATATTACATTATATGATTAATGTACATAATTTAACACCCCCCTCAAACTTAGGGCAGGATGACCGAGAGTTTGCTAAGAAGGAAGTTGAAGCGCGGAGCACACAAGGCTTTAGTGAAGAAGTCTGCCAACTGATACTCGGACGTGACATATGGAAGGTCAATGATTCCTTGGAGATACGCCTCCCGAACATAGTGACAGTCCATCTCGATATGTTTAGTCCGCTCATGAAAAGTGTGATTTTTAGCAATATAAATCGCACTTTTGTTGTCACAGCAAAGCTTGGTAGGCCCTTCAATTTTGATTCCCATATCTTCCAGCAACTGATGAATCCAAACAATTTCCATGGTAGTAGTTGCCATGGCACGATATTCAGCTTCAGTTGATGATAGAGATGCCTTTTGCTGCTTCTTGCATCTCCATGAGATCAGTGAGTCTCCTAAGAAAACACAAAAACCAGTGGTGGAGTGACGGTTATTTGTGTCACCTCCCCAATCAGAGTCAGTATAAGCAATTAATTTTAACTCAGAACAGGAAGACAAAAAAACTCCCTTATTAATAGTGTGCTTTAGGTATCTCACGACACGCAAGATAGCACCCATGTGAACAGAAGTTGGTGCATGCTGAAATTGGCTTGCCGTATGCACCGCATGTGAGATATCTGGTCTGGTGATACTTAGATACATCAACGAGCCTACTAGTTGCCTGAAGGGAGTAGGATCGGAGAGAGGAACACCATCATCAATCTTCATTTTTGCTCCTACTATAGCAGGAGTTTCACAGACTTTATCATCTGTAATACCTGACCTGTCAATAATCTCAGATGCAAGCTTAGTTTAAGACAAAAAATACCCTCTATGAGAGTATGCAACCTCAATACCCAGAAAATAAGTTAAGAAACCCAAATCAGACATTTCAAACTTATCCTTTAATATGGACTTTATGCTTTTAATCCCTTTAGAATCACTCCCAGTAATAAGCATGTCATCCACATATAGCAACAGAATAACAATCCCTGCATTAGACTTTCTAACAAACAAAGCAGTGTCAGTAAAGCATGATGAAAAACCATTATCTAACATCACAGAGTTAAACCTATCATACCAAGCTTTGGGAGCTTGTTTTAAACCATACAGTGCTTTCCGAAGATGAAGCACTTTCCCTTTAGGATACTCCATTCCAGGAGGAGCATCCATATATACTTCTTCGTTTAGATCTCCGTTTAAGAACGCATTCTTAACATCCATCTGATAGATGTTCCATTTGTTTATTGAAGCAACAGTTATAAGACATCGGACGGTGACCATCCGAGCAACGGGGGCAAAAGTCTCCTCATAATCAATCCCATATTTTTGACCATACCCTTTTGCAACTAAGCGGGCCTTATATCTCTCAAGAGACCCATCACACTTAGTTTTGACTTTAAACACCCATCTACACCCTATTGCTTTCTTATCTTTAGGAAGGTCTTAAAACTCCCAGGTTTTTGCTTTCTTTAGGGCTTCAAGTTCATTGTTCATAACAACTATCCATTCTGGGTATTTACGTGCTTCCTCAAAATCCCTAGGTTCTATGTACGAGTGAATGACGCTTAGACAGGCTCTATATTTTGGTGAAAAAGACTCATATGAGATGAACCTAGAAGGGGGTTTTCTTGATCTTTCGGTCCTACGAAGATTTCCTTCACTTGAAGGGGTAGACTCACTATCATATCTTTCGAGGGCACTTCTAAAAGTACTCCTATCTCTATGAGAGTAGGTTATAGGATCCCTATGTGGTTCTTCATTAATGGGTTGATCAATATGAGTTTCAACATTTAGATTTGTTTCATCATCGCTCGTATCATCATCTTCAGTTAATAAATCAAACAGAAAAGAATAATCTATATTCTCATCATTAGTTTCAAGTTTTTCAAAACCACTAACATTTTTCAAGAAGCTTACATTTCTGGAAACATAAAGTTTATCACTCTTAACATCATAACAGCGAAAACCTTTATGAGTTTCAGAGTAACCAAGAAAGGCACAAGGAATGGCCTTAGGGGAGAGTTTGTCATTTTTATCAGTAAGGACAAAACATTTACATCCAAAAACCCTTAACCTGCTATAATCAGGTTCTTTTTCATATAATTTTTCAAACGGGGAAATCTTGTGCAAGTTTTTAGATGAAAGTCTATTTATGAGATAGAGCGAGGTAAGAGCGGCCTCCGCCCAGAGTTTTTTCGGTATATTTTGAGAAATGAGCAAAGTTCGTGTGGTTTCAATAATATGCCTATGTTTCCGTTCAGCCAACCCATTTTGTTGGGGGGTTTTGGGACAAGATTTTTGATGAAGAATTCCATAGTTTTCAAGATAGCTTTTAAATTCATTGGAAAGGTATTCGCCACCCGAATCAGTTCTAAAGATTTTCAAATTTCCATTGAATTGATTGAAAACCATCATATGAAATGTTTTGAAAGTTGAAAAAACTTCATATTTATGTTTAAGAAAATATATCCAACTAAACCTAGTGAAATCATCCACAAAGATAACATAGTACGAAAAACCTCCCTTGGATATCACCGGAGCGGGACCCCATACATCGGAGTGAACGATTTCAAAAGGTTTTGTTGTAAACATGGATCTTTGAGGAAAAGGAAGACTTCTCATTTTTCCAAGAATACATTCATTACAAACAAAATTTTCATTACAAAGATGCTTAACAAAAGGCAAATAAGAGATTTTAACAATGTTGGGATGACCCAATCTCTTATGCCATACATGAATATCTTTGTTTTGAGCAACATTACAAAATTGATTCTTGGAAATTTTAAGAAAATCAACATAGTAGAGGTCTCCTCTCCTAGAGCCTTCCCCAATCAATTTCCCGGACTGGCGATCCTGTATCCAACATTTATTAGAAGAGAACTTTATATCGCAACCATAGTCCGAGAGTTGAGAAACTGAAAGTAAATTTAAGTTTAGTTTTGGAATAAGACGAATTTTTGGGATAAAAAAATCTTGTTTTTCAAAATTACCCATTCCTTTAATTTCAAGAGGGGTTCCATCCGCGGTTGAGACAAAAGATGGAAGGCGATTTTCAGAATAATTAGAGAGAAAACAATGACTTGGAGTCATATGAAACGAAGCACCAGAATCAAGTAGCCAAGATGTCTTACCAAGAGAGGAAGAAGATGACATGGCGGCTCCAGAAGTGCCTCCTTTGTGAAGAGGTTGAAGAGCATCCATAATTTGATGAAGCGAAAGAGGTTCATTCGATGTTGAAGGCCGTTCCTCCGATTGGGATGCTAAAGCCGCGGCGAGGAATTTCTTCCATTTAGGACAATTGGGTTTGATATGTCCCGGTTCTTTACAAAAATGGCAAGTTAATTTGCTATAATCTCTCTTGCCATATCGATCATTTTGCCCTTGATTTTTGAAATGGGGCGGTTTGTAGGTCTTCAAATTATTACTGGGTCTTGACACGGCATTGACCACTTCATAGTCATTTTGAGAAGGTGTAGCAAGAATGCTTGGGTTATTTTTACTAATCCCCATACGTGTTTCCTCACCACTTAGCTTGGTGATGACATCTTCAATAGATGGGGAGGTAAAAGCCGATAGAAGGGAGGACCGAATTTGCTCAAATTCGGGTCTAAGACCATTTAAGAAGTTGAAGAAACGATATTCCTCAAGTTGTTTGTGCCTTAACTCAATAGCTTCTCCACTCCATTTTGGTTCGAGCATGACAAGCTCGTCCCAAATAGATGATAATTCGGCAAAATATTCCCGAATAGATAAATCATTTTGTTGAAGAGTCAAGGCTTTCTTTTGGAGGTAGTATTTGTGAGACAAGTCTCTTGACGTATACATTTTTTCAAGGTATAACCAAGCTTCGGAGGCCCTTTTAAATTTGATGATGTTGGCATTGATCTTGGTTTCAACGGACGAAAAAATCCAAGACAATATTTTGAAGTTCTTCATTTCCCACTCATCATGCCTTTTGGAATATTCTTCTAAGGCCTTTTGTCTATCTTCTCCTTCAAGAATTTTAATTTCCCCTTTCTCTATAATAGAAAGCTTGGGTTCGGGTTCCGATATGGATCCTTGAACATAACCCCAAAGACCTTTCCCTTTGATGTGGGCTTCCATGTTGCCGGCCCAAACATGGTAGTTTGAACCACTAAGTTTAAAACCAAGGGAGAAGTGGGAGTCTTTTTCACCCATTATGGAGAAGAGAAGATGAAAAATAAAGCGTACCTTAACAGATTTTCAACCTTTTCTTGACAAAAGTTGCTTCTAAAATATTGCCCGGAGCAAATGCTTTACTCAAAAACTTCACTAGCTTGAGGGCACGATTTTTGAGGTGCTTCACAAGAGGCGAGATACACGATCTTCTTTCTTCCAACGAGGCTTTGATACCATGTAAAAGTATCTCCAACAAGATACTAATATCAAGACCTTAATATTCTTGATATTGAACCCACCAAGAAAGCACAATAAGAACACTTTAGAACACTTGTGCAGAAAAAAAGCACAACCCACAAATAGCTCACAAATGCACAAAGGCATAAAATAATGGAATCAATTTATTGAGAACTTGGGCTTTGTCTCAAAGCCATGGAGAAATACAAAGGGGAGAACCCCTATTTATAACATCACTAAAGGGGGCCTTGGAGGGGCTCCACCCATAGTCGTTGGAGCCCCTCCAACGGTCACAAATGTGACCGTTGGAGAGGGCCCAACGACTATGTTGGTGGGCCCCCCAAGGTACCTTTTAGGTACACATCAAAAAAGAAATAAAAAGAACAAAAAAGAAAAATAAAAATAAAAGAAAAATAATTACAGTCACATCCGAAAAGTGAATGTGCGCAAAAATAGGAAAAAGACTAAACTACCCTTATGACAAAATAAATAGAAATATATATTTTATATATATATTTGAGTAGATACATATACATATATATTAATATATGTATATGTATTACCATATATATATATAAAATATATATATTACATTATATGATTAATGTACATAATTTAACAAGAAGATCCATGCATCATATGCTTTTTGGAACTTGATGATGTTGGTTGCGATCTTAAACTCCATGGTATTCATGAACCATGAGAGTATTTGAGCATTGTTAGCCTCTCAATCGTCCATTTTATCTTGATACTTTTGCAAAGCCTTCTCCTTTTATTATTCAAAGAGAACTTTGATTTGATCTCCTTTTCTTGTTAACTTTAGTTGGGGTTCATTAGTGGTTCTACTAACAAAGCCCCATAGCTTTTTCTCCTTGATATGGTTTTTCATTGCGGTAGCCCACGTCAAGTAATTGCTTTCGTTGAGCTTGTAGGAGATGACGGAGGCAGATTCTCTTTCACCCATGATGAAGAAGAAAGCTTGAGATTGAAGAACAAAGCTTGAAGTCCACCACCACAAAGAGAGCACGCCGAAGATGATTTTCAATAATACAAGAGCCTGAGGTTCCGATACCATGAAATGAAACAAACAAGATGTGCACAATCACAATACCAACGAAGGGCTCCACAAGTGTACAAATACAATATGGTCTCTAATGGACCTATAACAATCTCATAAAAGAGATATACAAAAGCACAAAACCTCACAAGAGCACAATGGAAAAATAACTGATTTTATTATCACAGCAAATATGCTTGGAAAAAGCATATCTTACATGGAGTGGTGAGGCTCTACAAAGGGAGGTAGTCCAACCGTACATTAAAAAAATAAATAAAAAAGACACTACAGTCCCTATTGGACTGTATTTTATGACATGCCATGAAATGATCAAAATACCCTTGATATATGTATATTGTATAAATATACATATATCAGTTAGATATAAAAATATATACACTATATTTTAACAATGAGATCACATGTAACTTTGCTTGCACCACCCCGACAGATTTCATGCCTTTGGAGTGCAAATCATGTGAAGGTGGAAGTGATGTGGATGTCAGATCAGATTATTACGATCTTAGTGGAGGAGGGATCAGAGATGGTTCTGATTTCAGGTGTGTATGGTCACAACTCCTGTGCCACACACTATAACATGTTAAAATGTATGCATTAACGTATTCATGTATGCTATTATATACATATATATTTTGATATATATATGTATATAGTTGTATATTAACATAACCTCAGGGGTATTTTTGTCTTTCTTATCATATGTACTTAGCACAGTCCATTGGGGACTTTTCTCTCTTTTTATTTTTTTACTTTTTCTATCTTTACTTTTTTGACCATGGACCAAATTGTCCATATTATAGGACTATTGGAATTCTCCCCAACATTCACATTGGGGATCTTGCAACAACTCTATTGAGCTCCTCTTTATTGTATAAATAAGGGATCTTTTTGTTAGAAAATAGCATATATATGTATATACTTGAATATATATATATATATACACACTCTTCGTAATACAACAATATGTATATGTATATAAATATATATTTAAAGTATATACATATATCTTTGTAATATTTATTTTTTTGTATTTTTGTTTTATTTCTTTTTATTCCTTTTTTGTATTCTTTTTTGTCTTTTTCTTAACAATCATAATGACTGTCCCTGTACTGTCAATGTAAAGTCAACAGTCAATATTTGACTGTTGACAAAGAGCTGTTGGGAACTATTCCCAACAACTCTAATTAGATTGTTAAGAGAACATTTAATCTATAAATAAGGCCATTTGTGCCCATTGTAATTCACTTTTTGTAGAGGGTTCTCCCTCTCAATTATATTCAGATTGAAGTGCTTTTTATGCACTCTTTTACATTTGTGTTGTGAAGCGATTTATATGTTATTTTTGTTCTAGCGTATTTGATGAATGTATGTATTATCAAGTTATTTGAAAACTTGATTATTTGTAAGGCTCTTTTCATGGTATCAGAGCTTGGTTTATGATTAACCGTGCATTGGTAGGTTGCCTCGTAAAGCATGTTTGCTCGCGTTCGTGGTGGTGGCTCTTTTCTTTCTTTGTGATTCATCATGGGTGGATTTTTTCCACACAGTACAAGCAACTCCAACTTTATTCCGCCATTCAAACTTGAAGGAAGCAACTATAACATTTGGGCGTGACACTTGGAGACATTTATAAAGGGTCAAGGTTTGTGGGGTTTCGTAAGAGGTACTATTCTTGAACCTACTGTCAAAATTACATTAGGTGAAAATGGTGTGAAGACTAGTCTTGAAGAAAGGGATAAAGCTATAGAAGAATACTACAAAAAATTGGATGAATGGGACATGAAAAATGCCAAAATTCTTTCATGGATGCTAAGTGGAGTTGAGACAAAAATTGCCTTAAACCTTTTATGTTACAAAAATCCTAATGAAGCATGAGAATATCTTAGATGTATATTTACCGAAAAAGATATGACTCATAAGTATTATCTCTAAGAAAAAGTTAGAAATATCAAACAAGGAGATAAGAATGTAAGAGATTATTTTATGGAGTTATCTTCCATTTGGACCCAACTTGCTCATTTTGAACCCAAATGGGAAGGGAAGTGTATAGAAATGCGAAGAGTTCAAGTTGAAGAAGATAGACTCTTCGCTTTTCTACATGGTTTGAGACTCGAGTTTGAACAAACAAGGGCCTCTTTGCTATCATCTTCATCATCTCCTTCTATTCATGAGATTCTCACTAAACTTAGCGGAGAAGAAACTAGGCTAAGCATGAGTAAGAATGTTAGTGTAATTGCTACTTCTAGCAATAAACAAGAAGAGGATTGCGTACTTGCCGCATCCAAAGCAGAACATTATATCAAGCTATATAAACCTCCTCATTTTAGTAAGAATAGAGGAGAATCAAAAATCCTTTGCCATAACTGTAATGAGCCCGGTCATATTAGGCCTCAATGTTCTAGATACAAATATAGGCCTCAAGAAAAATGTGTTGCCGTTGCACCTTCAAAACAAGATGAGGATACTCTGAATCTCAAAGACCTCACCAAATCATTATCTCAACTGACGGAAGCATTGCAATCATTGCTTAAAGGATCTACCTCAGGAGCAGCCATTGCATCCTCTTCTATTCTTGGTACGTGCTCTTGGCTTCTTGATTCAGGAGCTTCATTTCATATGACCCCACACAGGTCTATTTTATCTGAATGTCAACCTAATTCAAATACATCATTTGTTTCCATTGTCGATGGCACTGCCTTGGAAATAGAGGGTGTTGGAACTTTTGAAAATGATGTCAAAACACAACAAATTTCACATTCCAAAAATAAGACTTATACCAAAACTTCATCTTAACCTACTTTCAGTTTATCAAATCTCGGACCATGGATGTGATGCCATTTTCTCATCAAATAAATGTTGGGTGCAGGATCGCCAGTCCGGGAAATTGATTGGGGAAGGTTCTAGGCAAGGAGATCTCTATTACATGGATTTTCTTTGTATTCCAAATGAATCATTTTTGTAACACTGCCCAAACAAAAGATATATGGACTTGGCATCTTGGACTTGGACACCCAAATATAAGGAAATTAAATTTTGTACCTATTACCAAGAATCTTTGTAAAGATAATTTTGAACGTAAAGAATGTTTACTTAGTAAAATGACAGCCTTGCCTTATGGTCAAAGAACTTTTTACTCTTCGATGCCTTTTGAATTAGTTCATTCGGATGTGTGGGGTCCTGCTCTCGTAGCCTTTAAAGGAGGATTCTCTTATTATGTTGTGTTTATCGACGACTTCACTAGATATTGTAGGATTTACTTTCTTGAGTTTAAATCTGATGTATTTGCAACCTTTAAAATGTTCCATCACATGATTAAAAATCAATTTGAAAGTAAACTCAAATTTTACATCAAAGATCGTGCCCTAGAACCCCATAACAAAACAAAATTTGAGAAAGAAAACATAGACATATTATGGAAACTACAAGGACTATCCTTATTGCTAAGAATGTTCCTAAAAACCTTTGGGCTGAAGCTGCGCTAACCTCAGTATATCTTATAAATAGGATGCCTTCAAAAACTTTGGCCAATAAAATTCCTTTTGAAAAATTATTCAAATATCAACCTGACTATCAAAGACTGAGAATCTTTGGTTGCAAATGTTATGTTTTATATGATAAAAGAGATAAACTGTCTTCTAAGGCTATCTCCTGTGCGTTCATTGGTTATTCTGAAACACAAAAAGGATTTAAATGTTATGATATAAAAAATGATAAACTTATCGTCTCAGGGAATGTGAATTTTGTTGAAAATGAAGTGGATTTGAAGAAAATATGTCGCAAAACATAAATTCTGATTACTCTTTTTTATTTAAACTACTGCCTAATGATGAAAATATTTATGTAGAATCCCCTATTGAGAATAGAACAACAATTGAACCAATAATATACACTAGAAGAAATCAAAACACACTCAATGAAAGTGTAAATCAAAGTAACCATTAAGCATTAGAAATTCCTTCCGAACAAACCACTATTCGTAGATCTGAACCTCAAGAGTTCCAAATAAATCTGTCTTATGACTCATTCTCTCCTAAATATAGAGTATGTCTTATAGCTATTCATTCATATTTTGAACCCTCATGTTAAAATGAAGCAAAAAATTTACCTGAATGGATAAAAGCTATGCATATAAAATTAGACGCTCTTAAAGAAGCTAGCACGGGAAATTCTAAATTTACCCATTGGAAAGAAGACCATAGGTTGTAGATGGGTTTTTAAGGTAAAAACCAAAGGTGATGGATCGTTGGAAAGGCATAAAGCCAGGTTAGTTGCCAAAGGATATTCTCAAGAATACGGAGTAGATTACGAAGAAACCTTTGTTCCTGTTGCCAGGATGACCACTGTTCGAATGCTTGTAGCTATTTCAGCTATTAAAAATTAGAATATATTTCAAATAGATCTTAAAAATGTCTTTTTGAATAAGAATCTTAATGAGGAAGTATACATGGATGTTCCACCTGGATTGATAATTCCTTCAGGTAAAGTGCTTAAATTAAAAAGGCATTGTATGGCCTAGCACCTAAAGCTTGGTTTGATACTTTTAACAATGTTATTACCAGATATGGTTTTAAACTATGCTATAATGATACAACTTTATTTATCAAGAATTCTTCTGCAGGTATTATAATTCTACTTTTATATGAAACAGTTTTTGAAAAAATCTTTTAAAATGACAGATCTTGGGTTCCTAATATACTTTCTTGGTATAAAAGTATCATACTCTAACAGGGGGTACATATTGTCACAAACAAAGTTTGCTTAAGATATTATTGACAGGTCAGGACTATCAGATGATAAAGTTGTTGACACTCCAGAGACTGTTGGAATGAAGATGCGAGCCGACGATGAAGTTTCTTTGGACAATCCAACTCCATTCAGACAACTCGTGGGGTCTTTTATGTATAAGTTGGACTATTCCAACTACATCATCAAAAGAATAATTAAGAATTCAAGAGTTCATTAATCTGTCATATTTCTCTTCCCCTTTCAAGTGAGCAATAGATCGAGAACTTTCTGCATCATCACGTGTTTCTTGTCTTCCACGACCATGCCTTCTGCCCCTTCCTTCATTTCCTATAATGAATATGTTAAAAAATGAAAATGTTCAAAAACATTAATTTAAAATATAAAAAATACATATATAGAAAAAAGTAAAAATAAAAAACACAAGATCAACATACCTTGCCTAGGTCTCTTGCTAAAGAAACGATCAATCCTGCATTGAGGAACTAATGGTCGCTCTTGTATATCTGCACTTCTAATAGCTCTGTTGGATTGATTTGTATCTTCTTCAAATTCATTTGTACGTATGATTATTGGAGGTAATGGAGTTGTTGGTTGTGCATCTTTGGGTTTGGATTTAGAAATAGTGTTTGATTGTTGTGCACTATCATCCAAATCTCTCCAACGCATGTCTTTTAATCTCAACATATTTTCTTCTACAACAAGAAGTTCTGGATTGATATTCCATTTTCGACTAGGTCCTTTGTAGCGATTGTTGCACCTTTTTATAACAGGAATATAAAATATCAATGCTAATAAAAATCAATGATAGAAAAAGAGAAAAAAAATACCAAAATAAAAGTACAACATAGTTTAATTATACCTGTCAATCAATCGAAGATTAGAATGAATATACACCAAGGTATCAACATGATCTTCATTGAGCCTATTTCTTTTAACATTGTGAATATAACTATAGGTGCTCCACACTCTTTCTTCAGAAGATGTGCTAATATAGGTTAAGATAAAACCTTAATGACTAATGCTCTCAACTCAGCACCATAAAAATGTCACCAATTAAGCACCGACATTGTAGGATTCAATGTATCTATTATTGCTGCATTTTGGTTAAATCTTTTACTTTTTGATGCAAAAGCCACAAGTTGTGACCTATAAAGTGTAGAGAGCTCTTCATTTTCAACAGATATGACTTCAAGCAGAGCATTGCACCGTCTAAGATATCATTATCCTTTTCTACAAAAAAAATGTTTAATAACTATAACAAGAAAATACAAATGAAATAATAAAATAATAAAATAATTAAACTTTATTAAATAGATAGAATACAATTTTTACTAGGAGAAACTCGTTTGACCCCTCTTGCTGCTGGGATCTTGAGATACTCCGACTCGTAATATTTTGGAGTAAACATGTGGGATAGACTATGGAGAGACACATTCATTCTATCCTATCTATTTGAGACGATCTTATAAATCTTTTCATACAAATCTTGTTGTCCTTTTAGATTGTCTTTGATTTCTCCCAGCATGTTGTCCATGCCTTCATACACTTCACCAATTATAGGGTTTTCCTGATCACAAAATTTAATCATCTTATGTATGGGTTTTGTAATCAATATTTCTAAACGTACAAAATCTCAATATTTTTCATCAAGAACAAGTGTTTCTGTTGTAACAACCCTTTTTTTCATAGTTTCATCCGTGCATGATTGCTTTCACTCGCTCCATCTATCTGAAATTACTGTGAGCCTCAAGCTCTCCCTCACATCAAGCAAGCGCTTCAAAGTAGTATAATGTGAAGCAAACCTTATTTTTGCAATCTTTATTAGCTCTAATTTTTCATTGCTTCTAAAGATTGCTAGTGCTTTTGAATGATTTGTGATATACTTCACAATTTCTTTACTCTGCAAATATATTTCTCCCAACCAATGAAACTCATGTGCCAAATCTTTAAAGATCAAATTAAGTGTATGCACAACACAAGGTGACCAAAAAATATACTTATACGTTTGTTTTAAATTTTCACTTGCTAATTTGCAATTTGTTGCATTGTCTGTAATCACTTGCAATACATTAGAAGGCTCCACAAGTTTAAATCCCGTCTTCAAAAACTCGGCAATGTTTGCAGCTGACTTGCACTTTAGAAAAATCACTTGCATATAAGAACATCGGGCCAAAACAGTTTGATGCAAGTATATTTATCTAGCGTTTGTTCTTGATATTTGTCCAACCGTCTGAGACAATGGAAACTCCAAATTCCTCAAACTTTTCTCGAAATTCATTTTGATTCCCTGCTCTTTCTCACTGTCAAGCAATGTTTGCGCTTTTTCATATGATGGGGGTTTATCCAGGCACTTTACTAACTGCAGATATCATCTCTTCCCAATATGGTGATCGAAGCACATTGAAAGGTATGCCACTTGTACACAAAAATCTGATAATTTTATGATCTACATCATCTCTTTCTATCTTTTTAAAGGTATCACGAATATCAACTGTGTTTCGGCTTTCACTAGATGATGTAGTCATACTAATAGGATTCTTCGGTTTATCAATTCTTGATCTCATCAACTCAAATGCACTTGATGAAACCTCCACTCGTCGAACTTGCCTCTTAATTTTTTTGTCAATTCTGCATTTTTTGCAACTACAGGACAAAAGGCAATCCCAATACTTTGTCCCTTTCGAGATCTCATGAGATGTGCAAAAAATCGAGTATATGACCCATGATAAATATTTTTGCAGTGCCCACACATAAAAACATGGGTTCCACCTTGCTTTCCTTGCCCACTGGTTCCACCTTACTTTCCTTGCCCACTCTTCTTTTGTTTCAATACATGGCGCCATAGGACAATTGTTTTATGCATGCTAGGTAATTCATCATTTTGGTCATCTTTAGAATAATAGTCATGCAAGTCATATTCTTCTTCATTTTCCTCATCAAAACAATTTTCTTTTCTGTCCTCAAACTGATATGGACAATCAGAAGACTCCTTGCCCTTTCTTGCATTGTCATTCCCAACACCACTAGACGATTCATGCTCCAAATTGCAAAAATAATCATCGTCATTATAATTGTCATGATCATAATTTGTGATGGTCATTAGCGAAGCAAAGAACATGCAAATATACCTGCATCATAAAAGTATAAGAATCAGTCTAAAACACTTTAAAGAAGCTATTATTGATAGCAAAGGATGGAGAGTGAAGAACACAAATCATTACTCTCATAATTTACCAATTACGAAAACAAAAAATAAACATCAATTATGGAGGTGAAACCGTGAAATATCTATGATTCTATATCTTAAACACCAAAAACAAACAATCAGTAGATATCTTAAACACCAAAAATAAAAAATTAAACTCGAAGCTTTGTTACCATAAGAGAAGAAACTTGTTTCCTATTGAAAATAGTTTTCTTTTTTTCCTTATGAGATCTTCCATGTGATAAATGGAGAAAGCTGGGGGTTAGACAAACCGAATTGAGATCACAGGAGTGGTTAAGTGACATGGCCAATCACATGATAGCATTGCATAGGGCCCCATATGAAATGTTGTCATCTGATTGGCTATGACACTTATTCATGATACATAGCATACTTACCTGTAATACAATTATACCATTGGGATCCAAATTTGCAACGTCCCCAATACAAGGTGACTAACTGCTCATGCTAGACAAGCGGAGCCCCTCCTTGGTCATGTGATAAACATATTAACATAAAAAAAGCTTCTTTTATTATTATTATTATTATATTTTACTTCACCTATGGCAGTTTCTTTGAGTAAAATTAAAAATATATATAATATATACAGAATATATATTTTTAAGTATAATATACAAGAGATATAAATCTTATGTATAAATAATCTGGGATGCTTTTACATGAGCCAGAAGCTTGTGTTTGACTCGTCTCAGTTAGGGATGAGCAGATCTCGAGATCAGCTTCAGCCAAATACGAACCCAAAGTCACGAGCTCAATCCACTGGTAAATGAGCAGAGCCCAAATATGCCCTGTTGGAACGCCGATCACCCAAAGTCACGAGCCCAAACGAGATCGATTGAGTCTCGGCTGAGATAAGTCGAATCAAAACATTTGGAATGCTGATCACCCAAAATCTCAACGCCCGAGGTGAGCAATAGAGAGCCTAAAGCCCTCCATGGATCAAAATTCAAAACCCACCCCACCATCTGTGTTGTCAGGCATCAAGGGGGGCTCCTTGCCGACAGTCGGTCCACGACTCGAACGTTAGTGGATGAGAGGAGAGAGAATCAAAATAAAGAGAGAAGAGAGCGTACCTAAATAGAGACATCATCGGACGTCGGTGGAGGAGGTCGCCCGTCGGCAGAGGAGGTCACCGATCGTCGGACGTCAATGGAGGAGGAGGTCGCCGGTGGCTGAAAATGAGAGAGAGAGAGAGAGGAGTCAGGTGAAAAAAACAAAAACCCTAAGTTTCGTTTTTTGTATTTTCATGATTTTTTTAAAATGCCCATTTTTCCCTTATTCAAAAAATATTTTCTTTAAATTTTTTGTTTTTCACGTGTTAAAATTCTTTTTTAAGAAGGGCAAACTGGACATTTTACAAAATGCGTCTCCTGCTTCCTATATTATGCATGCACTTCCCCTAGTGCACACACGTTTTCGGTAACTCTGATTCAAATTATGTAACGTGGGCTTTAATTATGAAACACATATAGAAAAAAGGGTTGTAGGGACTAGTAGATGGGACCAATGCGGAACCCAAGCTAATGCTCACCAAAGTAGGAGAGAAATAGGTGCCTCTTACACAGGGTGAGAAAAATATGAGAAGTGGAAGGAACGGAGAACGGGGTATGCCAAGATTATGTCTTGGCTAATTAGTAGTGTAGACATTAAGAAATGCTCTAGTCTTGCTAAATTCGAAGATGCAAACAATGCATGAGATTACCTTAAGAGAATTTACTCTCTTAAGGATATTGCAAATGTGTGCGACTTGCAAGACAAGATACAAAATATGACTCAAGGAGACAAGAGTATTAGAGAATACTATAATGGATTGTCTGAATTATGGGAAGAGTTAGCTTTTCTTGAACCAAAGTGACATTGTCCCGAAGATATTGAACTTCGCCAAAATCAAATAAATGGGGAGCATTTTTACCAATTTATCTATGATTTGAGATCGAATTTTAAATCCACTAAATTCGCTCTTCATCGAGGGAAAGTTCCCTCAATAGAAGACACCATAGAATAATTGAGTATGAAAGAAAATAGGCTTACAAAGCGAATCAATAAAAGTGATGATGACTCAGTTATAGCCGTATCTAGACCGAGAAACTATGTTCCTACCTACATGGCACCACACTATGAGAGGACAAATGATGAACATTATGGAAAGCGAGACAATGAGTATGAGAGAATGCTACTATTGTTGTGAACTGGGACATGTGAAAACCTATGTCACACGGACTCGGCTCCAAGGTCGATGCACTCGCGTCGACACAGACCGACACAGATGCGGACACGGGTGCGGCTTGGACTCGGTCAACCCGACCCTGGGTGCGGTCAACGCACCCAGGGTTTTGGTCCATTTTTTTTAAGTTTTTTGGGCTACAGAATTTAAAAAAAAAATCTTGGGGGGGGGGGGGGGCGCTGCATAGTGGACTCTGCATAGTGGACTGTGCTGTGTCTTTGTACTATATATATATATATATATATATATATATATATATATATATATATATATATATATATATATATATATATATATATATATATATATATATATATATAGCCGAGTCCTCGTGTCCAAAAATTTTAAAATTGTGCCGCACCCGCACTCATGTGACATAGGTGAAAACATATTGTCCTAAATTGAAGAAACCTAACGGGAAGAAGGTTGTCTCTGTTGGACCTCTACAAGAGTCAAGTGATGCAAGAATCTCACAAGATCTATCCATTGAAAATATGTCTTTGACACAATTAGTGAAAGCTCTTCAACCTTACTCAAAGGAGCATCCTCATCAACTAGAGTTGTTGTTTCTTCCTACGGCCTTTTCGATCTCGATAAATCTCTTTGGCTTCTTGACTCAAGTGCTTCTTTTTATATAACATATGATGATATGTTGTTGAATGTCATAACAAGTGAGTCAAATGTATTTACTGTTGATGAAACATCTCTTGAGATAAAAGGAATAAAAAATTTCGAAAGCGTTTTTCAAAACTCAAAAAGATTTTTTATTCAAAAAAATAGATATATTCCTAAATTAAATTTAAATCTTTTATCTATTTCTCAATTATCTGACCATGGATATAATGTTTTATTCTCCTCTCATGGTTGTCGAGTGTAGGATCGCCAGTCAGGGAAGCTGATTAGGGAAGGCCATAGAGAAGAAAGCTTATACTACATGGATTTTTTGAAAATACCCAAGAATACATTTTGTTGATGTTCATAAATTAGATTTGGATTTATGGCATAAGTGGTTTGGCCAACCTAGTATATCCAAGATTCGTTTTTTTTCAAAAATATATATTTTTTTAATTCTGAAAATTTTATATGTGAAAATTGTATTCTTAGTAAAATGAAGAGATTACCATTTTAAGAAAAAATATTTGTTTCTTCCCGACCACTTGAGGTAATACATTCGAACGTTTGGGGCCCAACACCTGTTCCATCTAAGGGTGGTTTTGTGTATTATGTAAGTTTTGTAGATGATTTCACGACACACTTGGATTTATTTTCTTAAACACAAGTCTAGAGTTTTTTCACATTTTCAAATATTTCATAATTTGGTCAAAAACAGATTCAAAAATGATATTTTCATCTTTCGCACCGATTCAGGGGGAGAGTTTTTATCAAAAGAATTTAAAGACTACTTAAACTTAAATGGTATCATACATCAAAAATCATATCTTTACACACCTTAAAAAATGGTTTGGCCGAAAGAAAGCATAGGCATATTATTGAAGCAACAAAAACTTTGTTTATTACAAACCGAGTACCCAAAGAATTTTTTGCTGAATCCACATTGACTGCAGTCTATCTTATTAGCAGAATGCCGTCCTTTTCTTTGAAAAATATATCTCCTATTGAAAATCTTTTTAAACAAGTTCCAAATTACTTGATTGAGAGTCTTTGGGTGTAAATGTTTTATTTTTTACAGACAAAATTGACAAAAACTCTCTCCGTGCTATTCCATGTCTTTTTTTAGGGTATGTAAATAATAAAAAAGATTAGATATTTTGATGTTAAAAGTAAAAGGCTATTGTTTCAAGAAATGGGTCCTTTTTAGAAAAAAAGTTTTTTGAAATTGAGAAAACTAAAGAAATAACTGAGTATTCTTTTTTGTTGGATTTGATTTCGAAGATTGGTGGTTGTGATATTGATGAAGATCAGGAGGTTAGTAAAGAAGAACCTTATGATATGAGTGAAGAACCATTTCATAAGGATCAAGGTTATATCCAATATTCCAAGCATAGTAATTTTGAACATCCATTTGCTCTTGAAAAATATACCAATGATGAAAAACATGTAAAACACAAACTAGAAGATTGTCTAGATTATCAAAATCCCCTGTGTAATTTGTGTCTTATAAGTTCTTTTCACCTAAGTATCAAGCCTACATTGCGTTGATACATTCTTATATAGAACCCTCCAATTATGCTAAAGCAAATGGCCATCCTAAATGGGTAGAAACAATGAAAGAAGAATTAGATGCTTTAGAAAAGGCAAATACTTGGACTATCCAAGATATTCCTCCAGGAAAGAAATCCATGAGGTATTGATGGGTATATAAGATTAAAACCAAAAGTGATGAAACTCTGGAAAGGTACAAAGTCAAATTAGTTGTCAAGGGATACTCTCAAGAGTATGAAATAGATTAAGAAGAAACGTTTGGACTAGTTGACAGAATGACCACTCTTAGGACCTTAGTGGTTTTTGCCTTTTTAAAGAAATGACTTATATATTAAATGAATATTGATAATGCATTTCTCGATTGAAACTTGGTTGAAAAAGTGTATATGGAAACATCACCTGGTATGGTTATTCTTAAAGGAAAGACTCTTTGTTTAGATAAGGCCCTATATGATCTTAAACAAGCACCAAAGGCTTGGTATGGCATGTTTAGTGAAGTTATATTTGATGTTGGATTTTAATCTTTTCTGACCAACACAACTTTGTTTGTTAAGATTTCTGATGCATATATTATTATCCTTCTCCTCTCCGTGGACGATATGAACATCACAAGAAATGATAAACATGAAGTTGAACACATTAAAGGGCTTCTCAAAATACATTTTGAAATGACTGATTTAAGATTTTTAAAATACTTTCTTGGTATAAAAGTTGCTTATTCTTGTAGAGGTTATCTGCTGACTCAATCTAAATTTGCTCTAGATATTGTTGTAAGGTCTGATATTTCAGATGATAAGAAAGTTGATATTCATGAAGTCTTCAATGTCAAAATGAAGATTGATGATGGAGAACCACTCGAAAACCCAACACCTTACTGACAACTTATTGTGGCACTTTCATATCTTTCAATTACAAGGCTTGACATTGCACATGCAGTTCACATGGTGAGCCAGTTTCAGCATGCTCTCACCACTGTTCATATGAGAGTAGTTTTGCGTATTATTAGGTATATCAAAACTTCTATTTTTTGAGGACTTTTCTTATCTGCTTTTTCATCTTTAGATTTACTTGTTTATACTGATGTTGACTGGTGAGGTGATCTAAATAATCAACACTCAACTATTGGTTTTTGTTTGTTTTTAGGGGACTCATTGATTTCGTGAAGGTGCAAGAAGCATAAAAAAAACTCTCTCTTCAACCGAAGCAGAATATCGAGCCATAACTACAACCAATATAGAGGTGGTCTGACTAAGGAGATTGTTGACCGACATGGGCATTCAAAGTATAAGAGCATCATGATTGTGCTGTGACAACAAAAATTTCATCTACATTGCCAGCAACCGGGCCTTCTACGAATAAACCAAACACATTAAGATGGATTGTCACTATGTACGAGAGGAATACCTACATGACACTATTGATCTTCCTTAAGTCACTTTAGAATATCAATTGGTGGACTTCTTTACCAGACTTCTTGCTGCTCCTAGATTCTACTTTTTCTTGGACAAACTTTCGGTTATTTAACCGTAAGTTTGAGGGGAGTGTTAAAAATGTAAATGTATATACATGTAAATATATATACAATGTATGTATACATATGTGTATTTGTATATATACATATATATACATTAGGTGCTTGTGATACATGCTTGATAGGGTTTTCTGCTCTTTCGGTGTTTTTTCACAGTTTCGACGCCATAAATGTGTTGGGCATGGTCGGTTTACGGATCATGTGTTTTCGATGAAAAAAATGATATTTGACGCCTAAAAAATTTACAAAGATTTTGGACTGTTGATTTTTCGAACCTTATAAAAACCCACCCATGTGTCGGAATCGAACACTTTAAGAGCTAATCCCTATAAAATCAAGTACATAGATCACATATGTACGGTCAGAATTTAAACATAAAATGAAAAAGACCTGAAAACCCATCATTTCCAGTAGCAGAGGAATTCGCCAGGGAGACCCTCTCTCCCCTTATTTTTATTGGTGATGGAGAGACTTAGTCGTCGACTAAGTCAAGCTGAGGAGACCGTCCACATCATTCCTGTGTCTGGGAATGGGTTTAATTGGACCCAGTCCCTCTTTGGTGGTGGCAGGCTGTTTTTTCTTCGGGTCAAGAGGCGTTCCCTTCAAAGTTTTTTCAAGATTATCGAGGATTTTGAAGCTAAGTCTGGCCTGCTGGTTAGTCTTGAGAAATCATTGTTTATTCCATTTAATTTGTCTCACGATTATATTCAAAGAATCAACCACTTAAGTGGTTGGCAGAGGGCTAACCTCCCTATTAAATACCTGGGCCTTCTCCTCTTTAAAGGTCAACTCAGGAAAACCCAATGTGACCCTCTCATAAAGAAGTTTCGAAACAGACTTGAAAACTGGAGCAGCAGGGTCCTTTCCATGGCAGGCAGACTGACCCTTACTAAATCGGTTTTGAGATCCTTCTCCATTTATTAGATGTCTTACTTCATTATCCCCAGCTCAGTGATCCAACAAATGGAAAAGATTATGAACCAGTTTCTATATGATTCCCCCTCTAAAAGCCATTTTCACCTCATAGCGTGGGATAATCTCTTCCACCGTAAGTACCTTCAGAAGAGTTCCTTATGGCACCCCACAATTGTTTACAATGGGTCTTATGGGTGGAAGAGCTTATGTCAAGGTGTTGATTTTTTTAAAGATAGATTGAAGTGGCACCTAGGTAACACTGTTTTTCTCTTTTTGGCTGGATCCATGTGCCTCAAAAACCCCTTTGATAGACCTGTTAGAATTCCACCTTGGTACCTGTATTGAGAAAGGAGAGAAAGAGAGACGAAGAAAAGGATACAAGAGGGGGCTGCGGCTGTCACGATCGCTATATTGAAATCGTGACCTAAAGCTGTGCATTTATATTTACATTACAGAGGTATGGATCCGGGTCTGGTGTATCCAGACCCGATTAATAAAGTTTACATTGGCTTGGTACATGGCTCGGGTCCTCTTGTACATAATCTTTACATGGATCGGGTCGGATCCTTTGCACCTTTTTCACCCCCCCTCAAGTTGATCATGGTTTTGGACCATGAACAACTTGCTTTTAAGCATCCAAAAACGATCCTTTGTTAACCCTTTGGTAAATATGTCTGCAACCTGTCTTTCTGTACTGACAAACTCAGGCTCAATCTCTTTTTCTTCAACCTTCTGTCTCATAAAGTGTTGGTCGATCTCAATGTGCTTGGCACGACTGTGATGTACTGGATTGAATGACATGTTGATAGCACTTTGGTTGTCACATAGAAAGGTAGTGTGGGAGATCTTTTCTCCTACTTCAGTTAGTAGATGCATGATCCATGTGACTTCGGCAGTAGCAACAGCCATAGATCTATACTCAGACTCAGATCTAGCAATAGTTTTTTGTTTTCTACTGCTCCAAGAGACTAAATTTCTTCCAATGAAGACACAATATCTTGATGTAGATCTTCGTTCGTCAGGATCTCCTGCCCCGTCTGCATCACAATATACAATAAGTTCATGTTCATCTTTGCCATATGACTGTGGTGAATATATCAATCCATCCCCAATAGTCCCTTTCAGATATCTAAGGATCCTCTTGACCGCTTCCATATGTCCAGTACATGGCGCATGCATAAATTGAGACACTTGATTGACTGAATAAACAATATCAGGTCTAGTGAATGCGAGGTATTGTAACATTCCTATTATGCTTCGATACCTGGTGGGGTCATCTCACAGATCTCCATCATGCGCGCTAAGTTTTTGATGAAACACACTCGGAGTTCCTAGAGGTTTGCAGTCTTTCATGCCTGCCTTACTGAGAACATCTACGGTGTACTTGTGCTGAGTGAGTGTCAAGCCATGAGTCTGGTTATCAACTTCTACACCAAGGAAATAACGTAGAACTCCAAGATCATTCATTTTGAACTTCTGACCTAGTAAGTCTTTTACTTCTTGGATGTGGCCCGCAGAGTTTCCTGTGATGATAATATCATCGACATAAATTAATAATAGAGTGGTCACAGGATGACTTTTAAAAATAAATAATGAGTGGTCCATGTTTCTGAATCTCTAGCGAGAAGCTATCAAACCAAGAGCGAGATGCTTGCTTCAGACCGTAGATAGCTCTTTTTAACTTGCACACATGGGTTTTACAATTTTGTTCTTGATAACCAGAGGGTTGCTCCGTGTATACTTCCTCCTTCAAATCCCCATGCAAGAATGCATTTTTTACATCAAGCTGACTCAACTTCCATCCATGTTCAACAACCAGTGAAATGATAATTCGAATTGTTCCCATTCTTACAACCGGACTAAAGGTCTCATCATAGTCTTGCCCTGCTTCTTGAGTGAATCATTTTGCCACAAGCCTTACCTTATATCGTTCAATGGTTCCATATGGCTTATACTTTATTTTGTAGACCTATTTACATTCGACAACCTTTTTGTGAGGTGGTCTGGGAACAACTTCCCAGGTTCCACATTCATGCAAGGCTTGCATTTCATCATTCATGGCTTCTACCCATTTGGTAGAAGCGGCTGCCTGATAGTACATGATGGGCTCATCTTCCTTATTGATGGCAGTTAAAAACAGTTGAAGATCCAAGGAGAAGTTGTTATAGCTAACCCACCTGTCAATAGGATGTCGTATGCGGTTTGATTTTCTGACCTCAAGAGTATGAGAAGTAGGATTGACGACTGAGACATGATCTGAATGGCTTGATGTTGTCGGTCTCTGTCTATAATAGACAATGCCTTTGTATCTGCCCGGTACTTCCTCTGTATTCTGTGATCCCGACGTCCCAGTGTTCTCTAACATCTCTTCTTCTTGCTGCACGCAATCTGAGGAACATGCTTCATTGGAGCCAACAAAAAGTTTTGAGCTCAGCCAAGGATAGTAAACTTCAGTTGACATATTCGTTGCGTCGGCTCCGCGATCAAAATTTTGTTCATCAAAAACAACATTTCTTGAGATTCTGATGCGTTTGTTGGTGGGATCATAACACCTATATCCTTTTGTAGTCATCTGCATATCCCACAAATCTACGCTTCTGGTCCTTGTTCTGAAACTTGTTTCTCAAGGACTGATCAATATGCACATAGCAAACACATCAAAAAACACGCAGATCATGATAATTAGGATGAGCTCCAAAAAGACAGTGATAAGGAGACTTATTTTCCAGAATAACCATAAGCAGTCTATTTATCACATGCACGACATAATGGAAAGCTTCTGTCCATAGGTTAATGGGAAGATTGTTGTCATGAAGCATACTCATGACACTTTCAACGATATGCCTATGTTTTTGTTCAGCAATCCCATTTTGTTGAGGGGTGTGAGGACATGACACCCTTCTTTCTATTCCGTTATTTTGAAGAAAAGAAATAAAATCACGGGATGAGAATTTCTCACCTCCATCACATTGAAAAAATTGAATGGACTCAGAAAATTGATTTTTGACAAAGTAAAGAAAATTTTGAAACAGAGAGAAGACTTCCGACTTATTTTTTATGAAATATATCCAAGTGTATCGAGAATAGTTATCAACAAAGATTATATAATATCTGCTCCCAGATCCAGAGGCAATTGGGGCGGGTCCCCATACATCAGAATAGATTATCTCAAAAGGTTTTGAAGCTCTCTTATTAATGGAATGAAAAGGCAATACGTGACTCTTGCATGAAAGACAACTGAAACACTTGTGACTGCTCTCATCCCCATTGAGACTTTCTTTTGGAATGAGATTATTAGAGACAAGTTTCTCAATAAAATGACTCCCACAATGTGCTAATCGATTATGCCATAAGAATGACTTGTTACATTCAGAAATACTAAAAACATTAGCAGAAGAGGATGAACACGACTCTAATGAAGGCTTCTAATTCAGATGAACAGGGCGAACAGCATGACATGGAGCTTCTTCAAAGACATACATATTGCCTCGTCTCTTTCTTTCAGCGAATGTTTCCCTCGTGCGTAGGTCCTTGACCTGCACAGAGAAGGGAGTGAATTCAACTGAAGCATTATTATCATCAATAAGTTTGGAGACAGAGACAATATTTTTCTTAATGTTAGGAGAATGAAGAACGTCAAAAAGAGTAAGAGTGAAATATGACATGAGAATGACAGTTTTTCCAACATGAGAAACAAGATGGTGGATCCATCTCCAGTGACAATCTTACTTTTTCCAAAATAAGGAATATGGTTAGAAATCTTACCTGCATCACCTATCACATGAGTCGCTGCCTCTGAGTCGACAAACCAAGTGCCTTCATCACTCTGCTTCAATTTCAACTCTGACAAGGCAGATATCAACAGATCTTCAATCTCTCTACTGTCTCTGGTATTTGAGAACTTCCTTTTGGTTTTTGTCTGTTGACCCTTTCCTTTATTCTCTGGATTATGCCAACAATTCGCCTTGATATGCCCCTTTTTGTTACAAAGGAAGCAAGTAGGGATGGATCTTGATCCCTGCGCATGAGCTAACATATTTGGAGTGGGAAGCAGACCACGCCCTCCGTGTCTACTTCGCTCTTGTCCTCTACCATAAGTCACTTTTGTGGCAAAAACTTCTTGAGAATTTGTGTGAATGTGAGATTCTTTAGAGAATTCTTTCAGAGTCATTTCGTACTGGATCAATTTGGCTCGTAGCTCATCAAAGATAGGGAGAACAGGAAGGCACAATAGTGAAGTGACTATCATATTGTAGTCAGATCCCAATCCACTCAGAGTTTGTTGCACCATGTCATTGTCACTTATGGCACATCCTATAACGGCAAGCTGATATGTGATGATCTTTATCTTGTTCAAATATTCCATGATGGTCATGGAGTCTTTTCTTAGCAACTGAAATTCTCTTTTTAGAAAAACCATCCTTGCTTGAGAAACCTGCGAATATGTTTGAACCAGTCGTTCCCAGAGTTGTAGTCTTGTACAATTGTCGGGAATGGCAACAAAAACCTCTTGAGACAAAGTTGAGATGATGTATGCAACAACTGATTGATCTTTCCTTTCTCAATTGAGAAATTCTACATTTTTGACATACACGATCGAACTCGCCCTTGATCATCTTTTTCTTCTCTCGAAACAAATTTTGGTGGGACTGGAGTGGTTCCATCTAGGTGACCTAAGAGACCTTGGCTCCTTATAAAATGAATAATTTGTCTCTTCCAAATCAAGAAGTTTGAGGTATTCAACTTTTCAGAAACGAGTTGGTTGAGAAAACTTGAAGAAAGATTTGATTGAGAGGAATAAGGATCCATAGAGAGTAAAATTCAACAAGAGTGTTCGCGAAGTGCAAGAGTTTTCACGAACTGCTCAGCCTTTTTTTTTTTGGCTGTTAGATTCAGAGAATAAAGGGACTGAACTTTTTCCTAAGCACTCCGAAAAACTGAGATTGACATGATAAAATAAACTTTCCCACGTTAAATATATTTTCAGGCAAGTAGCAGAAATAAGAATCAGAAAGGGAACTATACAGTAAACATATATTTGAATGTGCAATAATAGGTGCGAGGAGAAGATTGGACAGAGGAAGATCGAGCAAACAATAGCAATAAAGGGAGGTCAAGCAGGCAATATAAAAAAAAATTGAAATAGGGATCGTGATTGGTCTGGTGTTTCACGTGAGTCGATTTCAGCGATTCACGTGAAACACAACCACTCCTTTTCACGGTCTGGGTTCATGTGAAATTTAACCATATTTCATGGGAAGGGTTAGGAATATTTTCTACTGAAAGTGTTTAGCATTTTTCATGTGAAAAGCATTCGAACCTTAGTCATGGAAATCTGATTTGGTGCAAGGGCCATTATCCGTGACCTGCCTTGACGCTTTTGTTAGCATCCTATGACCGCCTCTTGACCCAAGATAGATTGAAGCAAGTGGGGATTGCCATAGCTAGCCGGTGCTACTTGTGTGAGAAAGCAAAGGAATCAGCCAGACATCTGTTTATTTCCTGTGGTTTGGTGCAATGCATATGGTGCCATATATGCAAAATGTTTGGCCGATGGAGCATCCCTCAAGGATTGTTAGACGCTGCTCTCAGTAAATGGGGCCGCAACATCTTCAAGGAGGAATATATCCAGAGAGCATGGAATGTGGCCTTCCAGGTAGTAGTGTGGAAGTTATGGTCAGTTCGGAACTCTATAATTTTTTAAAACAAGGACCTCAACTTTTGGCAAATCCTAAAAGCATGTTACATGGCAGTGTGAGAACACACCCTTAGTATTTGCCTTAATGTGGACCACCCTATAGTGTGGAAGTGGAGGAATGCAAGACGTTGGATCCCCCCCAACCCATTGGATAAAGCTGAATTTATTTAGTCTATACAGGAATCGGTGGCAAGTGGGCTTTAACATTTGGGACCCCCAGGGACATTTTCTAAAGGCTGGATGGATTATTGATTAATCAAGCATGAAAGACAGGGTTTGGAAAGTTTTTTGAAACTCATCAATCAAATATCAGTCTTCCATAATCTCAAAATAGAAGCATCTCGCAGGGACCAAGTCAGGCTTCTTAATAACCCCTTGGGAGGCAGGGGTTCCTCCAATGCAACCATTGACAATGTTGTTAGGTTGTTGTTTCGGTTTAATAGGGTCAGTATTGTGTATGGTTCTCAAGACCAAAATGAAGTGGCTCGAACTCTAGCCAGAGCGGCCACCATTGCAGGTGATATGATAGTTTGTGGTCAGACATGAGTGCAGACTGGACTCCCCCTTTGTAATTTATTTTCCTTTTAAGTTTCTCCAATAAATAGGTAGGGGTCTGCCTAACCCCAGCTTTCTTTGTCAAAAAAAAAAAACTTAACTATTTATTGTGATATTTTTGCTTTTCTTCATGTTTTATTTTTTTTTGGTGCAGCCTAGGTTCCGACTAGTCCTTTTAGAGGTCTTCCGCCTAGGCCTTGACAAGCACATTTGACAACAAATGGCATGCATTGAATTGTTGAAGAGGTATCTGGTGAATCAAAAGGCATGACTTGTATGCATAGGCAAAAATGATAGTTAAGTGAATTTTTTTAAAGCCGATCATGAAAAAGTGATATATGTCAAAGATTGATGAAGAATAAAAAGTATGATAAACAAATATAAGGTTGCCCAAAAAAGGCAAGGAAAGTCATAAAATAGAAGCAAAAAAGGTGTGAAAAGAGTATATAAATTGGGCAATAATAGGAAGAGGAAAACTAGAGATTTGAACCAAGAGTGGCACATGAAACATGAAGATGGAAAGGTTTTAATTAATGGTTATTTTTTTCAGGATAGCTTTTAATTAAAGGTGATTAATCTAAAAATAGGTGGAGAAAATATATTTGTAATTTAATAAACAAAAAATAGTGAATTAACGTAGAACAAGGGGAGGAAGCTAATCAAAGATTGACTATGTCACCAAGACACATGGATGCGTGAGGCGGATTCAATGCACAAGTTTGATTTTTGTTTTAAAAATAGGACACGAGGACACAGAATTTTTGAATTTTTAATCAATAAAAAACTAATTTTTAATACTGTAATATTAAAAAATGGGGTTTTTATTGAAATAATACTTAAAATCATTTAAAATATATAAAAAAATATTAAAATATTGATACTACGTGTCAGATCATATCTGCTCGTGTCATGAGGGACAGACCACCAAAATAGCGTGTCCGTGACATAGAAGATTGATTGTTAATATCAGTAAAGTAAAAAGTAAAAATAGTGATGGAGATAAAGAAGAGCAAAACATTAGGTTCGAATGGTATTCACATCAAATTTTAGAACTCAATTGATAGGATTGGAACCAAATGACTGTCAAAATGATTTAACTATATTTTGTCTACAAAAAGAATAGTGGGTCTTTGTGGGTTGAGAAGGATCGAATGGTTGACAAGGCTTGAAAAGTTGAACCCATGTAGTTGGGATACGGCTTGATGATGATATTGTGCCATTAGACAATTGACATGATCGTTTTCAATGTAAGAATGACATAAAGCCATTATCTAGATCCATATAGCTGCAGGAGAATAAAATGTCTGAAAATTCCAGTAAGGATTGTGTCACTTGGACAGTTTTGTTCTAGAGTAGAAGGAAGATCCCTGGCTTTAGTTATTCCCTGATACATAAAAAACCTGTGATAGTGACTAACATACAACTATAGACTATCTTGTCCAAAATTTTCTATTTTCAGTTTGCAAAACCCAATTTTCTGTTGCTGAGATTAAATGATCAATTGTTTTTATTTCTGCCAGATACCAACTAGCTTTCGTTATCGGCGAAGTAATGAACATGGCTTTCAGCGAGGAAGAGGCCGGGGATATAGTTCAGAGACTTCTGATCATCAGCTCTCAATGGCTATTCAGGCGAGCATTGAAACAACCAGCATCGAAGAAACGCTTAATGGATCATCTAGTGCTCAAGCAGGCCCTAGCCATAGTGAAGGGTGTGATGTTGGTTCAATTACAGGCCCTTTTGAAGCATTGACAACCTCATCTGAACCGGAACCTGAAATTGTTTCTTCTAGGTATCTTGAGGCTCTTAGCCAACAATCGAGGAATGCTTCTCTTGAGGAGTCTTCCTTCCCTCCTCTCCCTGTAGTACTAAGAAACAGTAAACAGAATATGCCTGACCACAGAGTGCCTGTTCAGGGCTTAATGGCTGCACGACTTCGCTCACACAAGGGATCTGTTAGAGTTCTAAACTCTGGTCAGTCAAGACTGCCTGTAGTTTCACCATCTACTACTGTTCTCAACTCTGCCCAGATGAGAATTTCCACAAATCATGGACCTGGATCATCTAGTACTTCAGGTTCCACATGGGAATCAAGAAGTAACAGTAAGAGCAGCCATTCGGCGTCAGCACCCTGGGAATCAAGAAGCCACAAGAAGAGCAGCCATTCGGCGTCAGCACCCAATCTTGATGAAAGAGCATCTGCAAATCCTTCAGAAACTCAAGTTTCACTTCATGCTCCTGTTTCTGACCACTGCATGTTTCCCCAAAGCAGTGTCTCCTTGCCTGAGGTAGAGGATGTACAAGCTGCAAACAGATCTTTGGTGGAGAAGATTCGAGCTGGATTGAATTTCAATGAGGAATTGTATGCTTCATTCAAGGAGATGTCTGCTCAATACCGGCAAGGTCAGATTGATACAAGGACCTACCTGATGCATGTCCAGCAGTTTGGTTTGTCTCATCTTGTTCTTGATCTTGCTCAGCTTTGTCCTGACCCACACAAGCAGAGGGAGCTTTTGGATGCCTATGATGCCAGTCTGAAGAACAATGGCTTGTTCCCAGGAATTATTAAGGTGGTAGGCAAGCCCGACTTGGGGTGCAGGAATGAGTCTGTCAAGGGAAAAGCAGAAGTCGTAGGTGATGCTGGCAGCAGTAGTTCTGCGGGTTCACTGGCAGATTGTGTTATAGAAACAGTTAGGAAACTGCAATCTACCAATAAGCCATGGGAAGGTGAGGTTGAGGTACTTTTAAAAGATGGATACCGATCTTCAAAAGGAAAAGCAAAGGTTTTGCCTGTTGAACATCGAATAGAATTAAATATGATCAATAGGCAGTCCAATGGTTCAAGTAGACAAAGAGATCCTCTTCTAGCTGATCAGCCACATGACTTGGACAATGGTGGCAGGTGGTCATGCAGTGCGTGTACACTTTTAAATGAGGATCAGAACACAAAATGTGCTGCATGTGGCATGGCATATGGTGCATCTGACTCAAACGCTGGTGATACGGGAATAGGTAAGAGGAAACAGAAGATTTCCAAGTTTCATAGAGTTCGTCTTGGTGATGGTTCTGCAGCAGCACTTCTTGACCTTCGACAGCCAGAAATTGTTCCTAGGCACCAGCCAGAGGTTGTATCAGACAAAGGTGGTGGGAAAAACCTTCCTGTTCGTGGAGTTTGGAGGAATGGTGGTGGCAAGAAGCTCATGGCAGTGGCTCTGAAACAGCCTTCAAAGTGACGTGGGAAGGCCATCTTCTGGTATTTAATTTGTATATGCAAACACATAGCTAAAAAGCCTTGTCCTTTTTTCTGTCCTTTTGCCTTTCACTTTCTCATATATGTCTGCCTGGATACATATGTTCTCATCTGTGTATGGAAAGCTGATGCGGAAGCAGCATGCCAAAATGGCTAAGTACATGCCAGAAAAGACTCAGTTCTGTGAGATCAGCATGTTTGTCCTCTAAAGAGGTATTTTTCTCATTGTAATCTTCATTTGAGGAGTCCTTCCTCGTTTTATTACATAGGATGGGGAGCGGCGCTCTCTTTTTGCTTCATCTTGCTTTGTCTCACGAGTACTTAATTTTGTGTTGGAACTGTTTTTGAAATCTGAATATTAAATTCAATGGGCTATCATTGCCCAAAAATAGACGATTTCACAGATCTTACATTTAGAGGCTTGTTCCGATTTTTAAAATTTGTTTAAGCCAATTTGTCGCGGAATGCTGAAAATTGTTTTGGCCTCCTTAATAGATTCTGCTTACCAAAATATCATTATTCCAGGCATTTATCTATCATTGGATTTTAATAAACAAGGGGACCATGGTAAAATCAGTATATCTGGCTGCCTTCCTCTCTGCTTTTTCTTCTATATCACGAGTTTCTAGTGGGATGTTAAGGTTGTACTCTCTCTCTCTCTCTCTCTCTCTCTCTCTCTATATATATATATATATATATATATATATATATATATATATATATATATATATATATATATATATATTTCTGATGGCATTTTTACATTCTACGGGCATTGAGCAGCATTGATTCCATAATTTGCTTAAAAACATGGCTTTTAGTCTGCCGTCCATTTTGGCCAGAGTAAGCTCCTATGTACATCATAGTAGAATGACCTAGTATATAGTTTTTCCTTTTTGGCATTTCTTATTGTGCTTCAACACTAGCAGACGATGTGGGTGTGTGCTCCTCAGACATAGACTTCTCAGTCGCCTCATAAATAGCAGAATGAAGGCCCATGAAGTACCTGTACTTGTAACATGCTAGTCCTTAATCTCTTGAAGTTGACTCCGAAGATTGAGGTGATGAAATTCCGTAGTGTACTCGGCCACAAACTTTCAACCCTGCCGGAGTAAAGGGCATTGATGATAGGCCTACTAAGCATAATTGAGATGTACAAACTTGGCTTATGACTAGTTGCATTTTGGCCCATGTCTCTACGGATCTGAGTCCCTAGCCCTCCCGAATCTAATGCAAATCACTCTACCACAATAGTGCTAATCTTTGTAGGTGGGTTATGGCAAGTGCAACCCAACGATGCTTCAGAACCTATTGAGAAGTAAAGTATATCTCCATCGCCAACCTCCAATTTAATAAGATATCAATATCAAGTCATCCTTCAAATTCTAGGAGTTTCAGTTTGTCACCATAGGTCTATACACGCTCCGTTTGTAGTTCCACACAACTGGTCTTGGTGGATACTTAAATAGCTTGCATTGTAATTTGAATCAAAAAATAGATCCACCGGACCACCTTGAGCTACTTGCATGTCTAGGCAGAGGCCGCTCTGGTGGACGGACAAGTGGTGCATCGGGTGGCCTTTGATCTCACTGTGTTGCTCCTCGTACATGTGTATTCTGCCCAAATTGGGTGCCCTGTAGAGTGAGTTGTGGATTTGGACTTTAATGTGGACTCAGATTCTGATAAGGTCCAATAAGAGAGTTTGGGTTGTCTTGGGTAGACATAGGTGGGGGATAATTAGGATGGGTTGTGGGTAGATTTGTGGTTGAACAAATTGGTTTTGGGTTTGGGTGATGTTTGATTCATGGATCAGATTTAGGTTTGGGTGGCCAAAATATTGGGATTGAAAAGAATCTGGTTGGATTGCGATCAGATCAGGAGGATATTGAGTTGTCGGACTCAGATTGATATAGGTTGGATACTGGATTGAGCTTTAAGAGTAAAAGGTATGGTTTTGACCCGGTCTTCATTGGATCTGAAGCTGTCCAGGTTCGATTAGGCTCATATTGGGTGATGCATTAGGACCAAAATTAGGGGTGCAAACCAAACCCAGTGAACCTCAGTAGTGAGCATGGTCCACCGGGGTAGGAACTGGTGGCCCATGGGTCGAAACAAGCCCAAACTCGATAAAATCATGATAAGGAGAGCCTCCTCACCTGATTGGGTAGGGTGGAAGCCCTCTTCTATGGGTAACAGAGGAGGGCCTCCTGCCTGTGGGTCAAGCCCCCACCGATTGGTCCCATTCGACGCAATCTCGTTGGATGGTGGCCTGCCGATGGGTTGGTTTGCCTTGCTGGAAAAGAGGAAGGAGGAGGGGCTGGTAGCACCCTCCCTTCCTCCCCAAAACCTGCCAATAGGAGGGGACGACGACCCTCTGCCTGCATTGTAGCCAATTGGATATGGCAAAATCAACTTGATTTCGTTTCTGCTGGGAAACCAAGATCCAGGAGGTGGATCGTCGCCTTGTAAACTCCATCTTGCAGAATTGTAATTTTGAATTCATACCATCCAGAGGGCGCTCTGGCAAAATTCTGGAATTTGAAGTGGCAAGGGTGATAGGAACACCCGTTTCTTCCACAACTCGGCTTCCTAATGACATTCCATATGTTCACATTGATGACCCTTTGCTGATGGACAAGGAGATCATCTCTGGCGTTTTTGACTACCTTCTGCACCTTTACAAAGAGTTTGCTTCACCGGGTGGTACATTGAATCCAGACCTCTTCTTCTCAATCCCAATTACTAACGTGTCCTCGCTTGAGGAACCATTCTTCGAAGAAGAGATTCGTCTCACAGTTTGGTCCCTTGCCAAGCTCAAATCGCGATGGATTCCCATCAGATTTCAGAAAATAATAGTATTGTCTTTGTATAATAGTGCAATTTCATAAATTCCTTACATTTTGCCAAAATCCTCTTCACTTAGAAAATTCCAATGCTTGACTTTTAAGACATTTTTACCTTTTAGCACAAGTGAATCTATTTTGCATGTTTTCTTATTCAAGCTTGGAAGGTCTACATCACACGTTTGCAAACGTCACAAACTTCGTGCATATATCAGGCAAATCTTCTTTAAATGAACTCACATAAAGTTTGGATACACGTTTTCATAGGTGTGCTGTAACTTTCACAAACATATATTGTGAATGTCCTTACCTTCGCATATTTTCTGATTCGAGTTCAACTAGTTCGCGTCATGCATTTGCAGACGTTATGACCTTCCTGCACATAACATGCAAACCTCCTTTTAACTAAAATCATATAAAGTTAGGATGTCACAAATGTATGATGTAAATATTGCAAATATTCTGTAATGTCATTTTGCAAATGTTCTTACCTTTGCATGCTTTATAATTCATGTATAAAGTCGTTGACATTTTTTTTTATTTAGAATCCTAATCCTTTTCCATCTTTTCTTGCGGTGATTCATCTTACAACATTCCAATGAGGTTGCATCCATTTTTTGGTCAACTAACGAGGTTGCAACAACTTTTTGATCAACTCCTCTATCTTCTGGTCCCAAAAAACTTAAGACGAAAAATGAGTTTCATATATTTTTTTGCATTCTTAATAATTTTTTTAGATATATATTTGTTGGTCTTGTGGTATTTATGTTTGATCCGTTAATAATTTATGTTTGTTTACTTGTATTTTAGTTAATATTTGACACCAGATTGTAAGTTTAGGGTTTATATATGTATGCTGACCTTATATTATTTGTGTCGGATGGTGTCACCCACACCGAGCGAGGCCTTCCTAGTCATTTATTGGCTAGTGGCTGGCCGAAAATAAAAATGTCCTTTATTTTTTCAATGGCTAGGCATAATCAGCCATCCATGGAAATAGTTGGTTGTTTTTCTTCTTTTTTTGTTTTTTGTTAGGCCATTTTCCAGCCAACCACAGAACAAGAAATGGCTGGCCAACTATTTATTTATTTATTTTTTCTCGATGTCGCTCGCCTAGGCTGGGCGACACCTGCCAAGCCAGCCCTGTTTTTTGTAAATTTGTCTTTTAAAAAAAAAGCAAGTGATAAAAAATTTGACAGGAACCAGGTTTTGCCCTTGTCATCCAAACAGGGTCTAAAATGATATTTTGCAATGTTAGTTGTTTAGATGTGGTCATTTTGGTTGTAAGTGCAGATGGTGATAGCTGATATAAATACATAAAGAAACAAAGGGTGTATTTTGATAAGGTGTAGTCGTTTTCGTTTGCCAAATACATAAACTTCCTTTCACTGTCTATTTCAAAACAGAGCCTTATCCCCTCAGCTTTTTTAAAAAAAGAAAAAGAAAAAAACAAACGTAGCTATCAACCTGTCACAGGGACACGCCATTTTGGTTGTGAGCGGGCACACCAACACGTAGGGCATTATTTTAATATTATTCATAAAACAAAATTTTTATTGATTAAAATTTTAAAAATCAATGTCCTTGTGTTTCATTTTTTTTAAATAAATTTTGAACTTTCCAGTCAAATCTGAATCCCGCGTCCTCCAGTCCACGAATCATTGTGGCATAGCTATCTGGACTCTCGAGAAGTCGCAATTCTATTAACTTTTTTACTTTGGTATACAGGCATGTGAATTCACATTTCCTCCAAATAGAGTTCATATTTGCCTGATCAGTCCTAGAACATAATCAGGTACGTACGTGATCGATAGTAACTGCAATTTAAATTTTGTTTTTGGATATACAATGCGATATCTTATGACATGGTTAAATTTCTGTTATTAAGCATCATGTCTGTCACAATTTTGACAACTGCTTTCATCACAAACTTTGCTAAACACCCAATGAAACATTGTTTGGCTATAATGCAGCTACAGCGCACTTTAGTCCTAAGTTGGGCTTATCTATCTTATTAACGTCGTTGCATTTTTTAGAAAAGAAAAGAATAATGGGCTGGATTTAGAATCTATCAAAAAAACTAAAAGGATCATCAAACATGTTGGAGATAAATCGTTGAAAGCAAAACATAAACCAAATCTTTATGCGAAAGCATACTTGAATTTATCGGTATTCCGACAAATCTTTGGCAGGTATGATCTTCCAGAATCAGGCCGCCCCCACTTGATTAGACCGATGTATGATTGATTGCTGATGAACTAAGTAGGTAGTAAGGGTCCACATGTCATCCACTTGTCTAACACAATTGGGACACTTAAGGCTTAGTCGTGTTCTCAACTGGGAGTTTTACCTTAAAGGGGCCAGGCTGATTAAGTGATTTGATTCTCGGTTTATTAAAACAAAAAAAAAATACCCACTTGCTTAACCAAGAAAAAAAAATAGGCACACCTTTTCAGACTCTCATGATCTAGCTTTTCAAACTCATCGATATATATATATATATATATAGAGAGAGAGAGAAAATTGTCTTTTTTTTTTTATAAAAGTAAGATATTACGAAGAAGAGTAATTAGAATATGAGAACTAACGTGTGAACTGCCATTTTCATAAATTTTTTGTTTTTTTCTCTTGAATCTAACAATACAGATGTCATCTACAAGATTGGTTTTATAAGAACTCACTCTTCAATCATTTCCTTTATAAATGAGATTTTTTTAAGGCTAAAATTAATGGCTCAAAATCTTGATAAATATTCAAGCATTCAAAAATCACATTTTTCATCGAAAATACAAAATCCAATGATTGTTTCCTAGCAAATTCACCGTGCCAAGCACATCCACATGGTTGGATTTGCAAAAAAAAATTTGTTGGAAATGCTCATATTTCAGTTCTCATATTCTAGTGATTTTTATTGAGAAACAGAGAGAGAGAGAGAATCAAGTCTTTCTCTAAAAGTAGGATATTATGGAGAATAAACAAGTTGGGCATATTCAAAACTTATCCATGAATAGCTATACTAACGTCCAACCGTCACTCCACACACTCACACGCACAAAAGAGAGAGAGAGAGAGAGAGAGAGAGAGAGAGAGAGAGAGAGAGAGAAAAATTGTGTTTCCTCTTGTCAAGGAGTGATTTTTTTTTTCGAACAAGCCCTTTGAATTGAGTGACCATGGTATGATTTTCCGGAGATACTTAGCTAACTCCTAATGATAGAGCAACAGAATAATGCCCTTAAATGGCAATAAAGGTCACAAGGGCCAAAGTAATCAATTGCAAACTTTAGTAACCTTTTTCCTTTTAAGATTTTCTCAGGATGGGATCTAAGGTGGGTACTTGAGAACCAAGCACAAATCAAGCCAAGGGCAACTTAGCAAAGAGTATGGTTATAAACTGACCCCTATTCCCAGTAAAAATGGAAAGAAAAAAGGTAAATGTGTGTTCAAAATATATTAGAAATATTGAGAAAGACTGGTCCTTACCCTTTGTCCACTAGCTATACTATACCACTTGGTGCGCATCCACTTCCACTTTCCAACTAAAAAAGCATGCTGATATTTGAAAAAACTGATATCTAAGCTGCTTTTTTCTGTCTAAGCTTTCCTTTAGGTGATGCTCCTGTGCTCAAGCAGTCCCATGTGATGTAATGGCTCTTTTTGCATGAACATGTGGTCCACATCCCTATGCAGAATCCCATCACCCACCAAACCCACTCGTCCTGGATCCCTCGCCTCCCTATTGCCTTTCCAGGAACCTTAATGGGATGTGGTTGCTTAATTTTGCACATGAATTAGTAGGAAGAGTTGGATTGGGTCCTATAAGATGGACGTGATTCTAGAATCCGGGGATGCAATCATCTGCACATAAATACGTAACAATTGTTAAGTCTTGTTTATTCTACATTATAATCATGATCACTTTTGTAATTTGTCGCCTGAAAAAGTCGAGATCCATCTAAGTTGTCGTCTGAAAAAACAAAGCACCATGTAAGTTATTGCTCAAGCGCTTGTCGCTAAAAAAAACGGGCATCTAGCGACACTTAATTTTTTAGGCAATAAAAAAAGGCAAATCCATCTAGAGAAAAAGTAAAATGACTGCTTTATTCTTCTGTAGTTCATGGCCAGTTACAGCATTGTGCTAAAAATTAATGTCATCTGCATAATTGTTTGTATTTGAAAAGATCATAATACTGGTGCAAGTATGCATATAATCAGTTAATGTATTTGGATATATAAGTGGATTGGATTCTTTATTTACCCTCCTCCTCAATAAAAATGTAGAATAAACAGAGGGTTAGCAGAATCACACCCTATTCTTAGCTGACACCGGTTCTACAGTCCAAGTTCCCAAGGTCACTTGCGACCAAAGCAAAAGGATAAAATGTAATCAAATGGTAGGGAAGAAATACCTAAAGGGATTCTCAAAACCTTTGGAAAATCTTGGTTTGGGATACAATATACTTTTTATTATTTACTACGAAATTGCTGAACCAAGCTTATTGGAAGTTGGAACATGACAGTGCTTAGACTAGGTCCACCCTGTCGGATTGAAAAAGAAAAGAAATCCATTCATTTATTATGAGCCTTACCCCCCCTTTTTTCAAAGCAATAAATTTTTTATTTAAAAATATCCAAAAAGGAAGAATTAGGTGCCACTTTATCTTGTGAATTCAATTAAAGAAACGTTTCCCTTTAGATATCCGTTGAGCTAAAATATTATGGTCCCTCTCCCCCCACACCCTCCCTTTCTCTACAAAAGTATGTGTGAGAAGGGTATGCTTGAGGCCAGAAGATGCTGAGCACTAAACTAGATCCATTTACTAAGTATAATTCCTTCCTGCCCCAAAGATGTATGGCGTAGTGGGATGGGGTCTAGGCATCTAGGCAGGCGGTCTAGATTCAAATCCCATGGCTGTCACCTCTTGCGCAAGCCTAAGCGTGGCAACTCCCTGGGAGCAAGGGGGGTAAACTCATGGAGTTTTACGCTGTCAGCACAGTGATCTGATCTTGGAGGCGGTTTCTCCATGTAAATATATAAAAAAAAAGTATAATCTCTTCCTAATTTGGATAACTTTTCGAGACAATCATGATTTCAAAATACAAAACAAATCAGATCACAAATTATCAGAATCATTCAAAACGTACTATTTTGTATATGGTAATTAATGTAGATAGGGAGTTTATCACTTTCTTTGATAAAAGCAAGAAGATGGTTAGTACAGGAGGGATTATTGAAATTGGTAATTCTAGCATATGGTTGGCACGAAGGGGGCATTTTTTTTTTTTGTTTTTTGGAGGCAAAAAGGGCAACTTTAATATCATAATGGAATATTATAGTGTTGATATTTCAGTTTTTGCTTTTCCAGTTTCATGGTTTCTAACCATCGTAACCCTTTTTATTTAAATTTTTTATATTTTGCCAAGGAAAATTTTGAAGTTAAGTTTTATTTGGTGCATATAATATAGGGTTTTACTAAATCACGTTTTTCGATATTGTTCCTAATTTCATATGCCCCAGGGGTGGGGATCCTAACCTTGGAGTTTTATTCTGCCGACATGACAGTCATGACGACCATAGGTATGCAGGCTGAGCTAGCAATAGGAGAATAAAAACCTACCCAATAAAAAATATTTATTGGATTTTGGATGTTTTCTTGAAATTCTGACCTTATAGATGTGATCTATGCACTTGTTTTTATAGGAATAAGTTCTTAGAGCATTCTATGCATGAATATGTTTTTATAAGGTTTCAAAAAATCAATGGCCTACAATTTCATAACTTTTTGAGGCTTCAAATACCATTTTTTTCATTCAAAATGCATGATCCAAGTGTCAATTTTCAGTAAATCAATCATGCTGAACACATCTGTAAGGTCAGAATTTCAAAAAAAACACCAAAAATGTTTCTTATTGGGTAGTTTTAAGAGGTTTTCAATTATACATATATGTGTGTGTCTGTGTGTGTTTTGTTCTTAATTTAAGATCTAAAGGAAATTTAAGACTTCATGCTGCCAGTTCAAATAACGCAAGATAACGAGGCTAGCTAATTATATGTATTTCAAAATATAAACGGCGTTAACAACAGAAGTCCCTATATATTATACAAAAAAGGCCAATTTTTCCAATTTGAAAACCCTATCCAATGATTCTCTACATTCTAATTCTATGCTCATATACCCAATGTGCATAAGTACCAGTCATGTAATTATATCTCAACAAAAGATAATTGATACACATACTACTGCAATAAGAATATGGGTATATATATCCATCTCAAGATTCCTTTATACCCAAGGTCTACACGGAGCTCTCTCTCTCTCGATATATATATATATATCAGGAGAGTGCAAGAACCTACCTGAAATTAATAAAACAAATTGTTTGAGGGTTTCGGTTGATTCGTAGCTTTGTAAAAGAGGAGTACAAAAAAAATGGCCAACTTTTTCTATGGTTGTGGAATATATTAAGGGTCAATGGGTCTGGGTAACCGGACCCGACCGAGTCCAAACCCTATAGGGCCCTGGTATGGTGACAAATAAGAAGACCCGATTTAGACTGGGGTCCGGACCAAAAGGTTCGATTAATACATGAACCTGGTTATAGTTTGTGAAATTTTATACTAGACCCAGGCCCGTCCCTAGTTCTGATTAAGACCTGCAAATTTTTAATATAAAAATGATAAAAAATATTATTTTACATGGCCCGGGGTCTGGTTCATGTAATTCTTATGGGGTCCAAGTATGGTTTCTCTTATAGTAGACCCAATTAGCTGAGTTTCAGATTTGATACCATACCCAAAAATCTAGTCCAAGTCTCCTAACCAAACTCGACCCGTTGACACCCCTAGTATATATCTAGAGTGCTTGGTAGCTGATCACACGTTAGGTGCTAGATGAGCGTGTTAAATGAGTTTTTCAGTCTTTTTTTAGTTTATTTATAACTTACAGATGTGATTTATGTTCTTGATTTTATAGGGATCAGCTTGAAGGGTTCGATTAGGTTAAAAAAATCAACGGTCCAAAATCTATGTAAAATTTTTAGGCTTTAAATATCATTTTTTCATAAAAAACACATGCTTCAGGTGTTGATTCCTCGTAAATCTACCATACCCAACACATTTATTTAGTCGAAACTGCAAAAAAAATACCATAAAGGTATAAAACCCTGTTTAGCACGTATCATTTAGCACCTAACATGTGAGCATTTATCGATTTCTCTCTCTTTTATATATATATATATATATATAAAAGAGAGAGAGAGAGAGAGAGAGAGGAACTTTGCCAAAGGAACAATCAAATGATTCAAACCTTCGGTTTTGTCCAAAGGAACGGAAGGAATAAGGACCAGATGGTAATTTACCAAGTTTAACAACAACTGGACCAATGTTAAATCACCTGAGTTATATGGAGCACCTGTTTAAGAATTATTTTTTAAACTAAAGTATTAATTTGTAAATTATTAAATATTAACTGGATATTTGTAATAAGATAAAAAGTTAGGTGGGTTTTCGTAAATTTTTCCGGCCAATTAAAGTTGGGGGCACCGTCAGCCTCGTTATGGTTGCCCTTCTACGTGGGATTGTCTTAGCCACTTATTCTTTCTTGGAATTTTAAAATCAGATATTTTCTTATAATATAAAATAATATTAAACAAGCATATTCAACGAATAGACTCGAACGGGCTCCAAAGAGATGATTGATATCTCATCAGCAAACGTAAACGTTTCTCGACTTTTCAACACATTATGCACAAGTGGTGACAGCTCTTCGGATCGGTAGCTTTCATCATTAAATTTAATGTAAATACAAAGGACAAAGGGCTTCACTTCCTATCCCAATTGCATAAAACGGAACCACCATATTTGCGTTTGATCAAGATTTTGCCTACCAAATGTATCCCAGCGTCGACATTCCAAAGAAGCCCTTAATAAAATGCTTCCACATTATTTGATTTTTTTAAATCCAGATGAGTTTCGTCGGACCCCATCAGTCATACAAGATGTCACTGGGGTTACTAGCTACACGTCTATGCAAAGTCTTTATTTTAGCATTTTTGAGTTCAAAAGGCATAACTAAGAACTCATAATAACAATAACGAGTTTTGAAAGAGGACTTATCCTTAATTCTGACATGATATCTGATCTTAGATCCATCATAAAAAATACTAGCAATCCATTATCTATCATATCAAAAGCTATATCTTTGCAATCCTTTAATTCACAAATCACAAGTCAAAAATATTTTTGAATAACTACTTAGTTAATTTAATAATTAATTTAATTAACTAATATTTTATTTTAATTAACCTAATTAGTTATGGATTCCACTATAGAGGCGTCCCACACTCTCTAGTGTTCTTTAGGGTTTTAAAGACTCTTAACGAGGTCTCTAATACTTGAAGTGGATTCGACTTGAGTCCAGATCCAAAATAATGTAGATCTAAAAACCCGATCCAGATAAAAACATGATTTAGGTTGAATATATGAACTAAACAAAAAAATACAAATCCAAAATCAATTTAAAAATCTATATTCAAACATAAGAACTAAATAAATACTGGATCCAAACTCAGGTTTGAATATGAACCTAACTCATCAAAGATCCAAATAACCTTGAGTCACACCTGAACCTCTGTGGGCCTCACTAACAACACTTGGCACCCTATTGGGTTGGGTGTGACCCCTTTGAGCCTCTCTTAAAATCCGGTTTGAGTTCAAAACACAGTTCGGTCAAGTTAAACTCTTGAATTTTACCTGAATTTAAGATTGATTTTTAACCTAAACTTAAAAGTTAAACTAAAACAATATCGCAGGTGTTATATTTAGGTAATGAAAAAAAATCACCAATGGATTACTTGAAGCAAAAATACAAATTGGGTGACTCCTCCCTTGATTGGCATGAGCATTATTCTTAGAAAAGAGGTTCTCCCATGTGAAAGATGATATCCAAATCTTTTCAATTATTTTTCTCTTTCTTTCTTAATTACATCCGATGATGGCTCAAGTCTCAAATGCTCCCTCACCTCAAATGGTGAGTTTTCAGTTGCCTCTTGTTATGCAGTAAGGCTAGAACCAGACGTTAATCGATTGCCAAAAGGAACGATATGGAGCTTGGGTTCCTCGCCTCGGACACAATTTTTGGCATGGACCTTGTTAGTTGGTCTAACTCCGCCTGTGTATAACTGTTTAGTTATACACTGCCGGTCCCAAGCCCAGATAAAGGAGGAGGGTTGCGGTAGGCTTGTGACAGCCAGCATAAAAACTTTGTCATACCCTATGAATATGAACCAATATGAGAATTTCGTTGGGGCGTTCCCTACTGAGCGACGCGTTGTACTCTATAGGCCCGGAGGCAGTGATAAATGGGCAAGGGTTGCTAGGTCGTCGCCCGGAAGCGACGCGTCACACCGGCGCCCGGGTGTGGTGTCAAATAGGCAAGGGTTCCCTCACTTTGTTGGACGGGTGGGGGTAAAGAAGTTAGTCCAAGACCATAAAATTAGGTTAGCCTCTTGGAACATAGGGTCTTTAACTGGTAAGTTGGTAGAGTTAGTAGATGTTATGTGTAGGAGAAAGATTGATATTTTATGTCTACAAGAGACCAAATGGGTAGGTGAGAAAGCAAAAGTGATAGAACCTTGGGGATATAAGATTTGGTATACAGGAATAAATAGGAATAGGAATGGAATAGGGATTGTTATGAGTAGTGAGTTTATAGATAATGTAGTTGAGGTCCGTAGGAAGGGGATTGTTATGAGTAGTGAGTTTATAGATAATGTAGTTGAGGTCCGTAGGAAGGGTGATAGGATTTTACTTATTAAATTAGTATTAGGTACGGATATTATTAATATTATTAGTGTTTATGCACCTCAACTAGGTTTAGATGATTCCACTAAGCGTCAATTTTGAGAAGATTTAGATGGAGTAGTACAAGGGATATCTTATGGAGAAAGACTTTTCATCGGCGGTGACCTTAATGGGCATGTAGGCATTAGTAGGGATGGATTTGAGAGTATCCATGGAGGCATTACTATGAAACTTTGGGAGAGGGTGATTGAGTCTAGGTTGAGGAAGGTTGTCATGATATCGGAGAATCAATTTGGTTTTATGCCTGGAAGATCTACTATGGAAGCTATACATCTTCTTAGACAACTTATTGAGAGAAATAAAGAGAGGAACAAAGATTTGCATATGGTTTTTATTGATTTGGAGAAGGCTTACGATAGAGTACCTAGGGATGTTCTCTGGTGGACAATGATGAAGAAATGTGTTTCTCTCAAGTACATTAGTATAATTAAAGATATGTATGAAGGAGTAGTAACCAATGTTCGCACTTGTGGAGGGGTGACAACCAATTTTCCTGTAACGGTTGGGTTACATCAAGGATCTGTTTTAAGCCCTTTCCTATTTGCTATAGTGATTGATGAGCTTACGAGATCAATTCAAGAAAATGTGCCGTGGTGTATGTTGTTTGCTGATGATATTGTTTTGATTGATGAGTCTAGAGCTGGGGTTAATGCTAAGTTAGAATTATGGAGACAGACATTGGAAGCAAGAGGTTTTAAGTTGAGTAAGAGTAAGACAGAATACATGGAATGTCGATTTAGTAAGCAACGAAATAGAGATGGGAGTGTAGTGAAGCTTGGTGAGCAAGAAATACCGGTGGATGATTCTTTCAAATATTTGGGATCTATCATTCAAAAGTATAGAGAAATTGATGGAGATGTAAATCATAGGATAAAGGTTGGGTGGATGAAATGGAAGAGTGCAACTGGAGTGTTGTGCAATCGTAGAATGCCATTGCGATTGAAGGGAAAGTTTTATAGGACGACTATTAGGCCCGCTTTACTATATGGTACAGAATGTTGGGCTGCCAAGAGACATCATATTCAAAAATTGAGTGTAGCTGAGATGCGTATGCTGAGATGGATGTGTGGAAATACAATAAAAGACAAGATTCAGAATGAGGAGATACGTAAGAAGGTAGGTGTTGCACCCATTGAAAATAAGATGAGAGAGAATCGTTTACGGTGGTTTGGACCTATTCGACGAAGGCCTAATGATGCTCCAGTTAGAAGGATGGAGAAATGGGAAAATATATTAGTTAAAAGAGGTCGGGGTAGGCCTAGGAAGACATGGATGGAGGTGATAGGAAAGGATATGAATGCTTTGAACCTCACCGAGGACATGGCATTGGATAGAAATGAATGGAGGAGAAGGATTCATGTGGAAGACCCAGAATGATTTTTTTTGTTGGTTCATATCGCCGACCCCAATTGTTTTGGGATGAAGGTCTAGTTAATACTCTCGATCATATCCAAAAATGGAGGGTTCCTTTTCCAAAATGTTGTTAAATATGTGAGGATGACTTTGAGACAGTTGAACACTTGTTTTGGTCTTGTCTTTTCTTCCAAACAATTTTCAAGTCAGCTTGGAGTGATCAAAATAATGACGGTACATCCGCTCTCAAGCCTTAGAGATCTGGTTCGGGGCCCACATTTTATTAAGTTTTATAAGAAATTATGCTAAGTTTGAAAATGTTGGCTTTTATCGGCATGGTGGCAGATTTGAAAAAAGATGAATTGCAGGTTTTTTAAGGGTACCAAAAATGACGTGGGTCGTGTAATCTTGACCATTCAATCGGATACGTTCCACTCGGCCCAAGCTGCATGGCCAAACCAGAACCTTGCATGGGTTGGGGCTCGTCTTCTGGGTCCATTTCTTATGATGAAGCTCCACTAAATTCTCCTTCATTTGTAACTATACCACCTGAAATTCCATTTGTATCTATATGTATATCTATTGGCATGGTGAATTTGCTAAGAATCGCTTGAATTATTTATGAGGATTACGAGCAATTAATTTTAAAGCCTTAAAAAAAATTTGTTTATGCATGAAAATCGGATGATTCAAGAGTGAGTTCTTATAATTAAAACCAAACATATAGATAACATCGGTATAGTTAGATTCAAGAAAAATAAATAAAAACTTCATGAAAATGGCAGTTCACACAGTAGTTCTCATATTCTAGTGACTATATATATATATATATATATATATATATATATATATATATATATATAGAGAGAGAGAGAGAGAGAGAGAGATCTACTTTGTGGTTAGTGTACTTCCATCTGAACGCTTCATACCTGTGTAGAGGCTCAGGCTAGCAATCAAATGATTCAAACCTTCGATTTTATCCAAAGGAATAAGGGAAAGGGCCAGATGGTAATTTACTAAGTTTAACTACATTTGGACCATGGTTAAATCACCTGACTTATATGGAGCACCTGTTTGAGAATTATATTCGTAACTCAGGTAACATTTGTAAATTATCAAAAATTAAGCTGGTGTTTGTAATTAGATCACTGGTTAGGTTGGTATTCGTAAATTTTTTGCAGGTTATCATGATGATTCAGACTAAAGTCCATCCCATCACACATCACCATCAGCCTCGTTATGGTTGCCCTTCTACGTGGTATTGCCTTCGCCACTCAATTCTTTCTTTGAATTTGAAATCAGATATTTTCTTATCACATAAAATAATATTAAACAAGCACGTGCAGCGAATAGAGTCGTGCACCCTCCGAACGGTTCCAAAGAGACTATTGATCACCACACTTAAACGAGTCTCAACTTTTCAACACATGCACCAAGTAGTTGATCGGATAAATACTTAACGGATTGGTTCTAGGGGGTGCTAATGGGTCGGGTTCGGTTAGGACTCAGGTGGAACCAGACTTAACCTCAATTTTTGGGCATGGTATTGGATTCGGATCCGAGTTATAATTTGTGAGATTCCGTGATCCAATTGAGGAAATTTTGTTTCATCTAGTAGCAGTTGGCCTGAAGTACCGTTGTTTATGTGGGAACTATTCATATTTTATATCCATTTAAAGTCAATATAATAACGTCTGATGAGCCCCTCTTAATTTATGACCCAACGGTTTCATTGGAAAATATCCCTTTCCCACAGGAAGAGAAGAGGGTCGTTTTCTCAAAGACGTGAAAGAAACGCAACCCTCTATAAAACGATCGCCCACATGTCACGTTTTCCCGGATAACCTACCATTTGACGATGAAAATTAGGGATGGCAGTGGACCGGGGGAAAGCTGGCCCCGCCCTGCCTCGCCCCATTTGAACCGGGGATGAAGGGTATGAAACGGGGATGGAGGCGGGGACGAAGGTTAAAATCCATTCCCGTCCGGGGGTGAAAGCGGGGATGGATGTGCACTTTTCCCCGCCCCGACTACTTTTCCCCGCAATATCCTCGCCCCGCCCCGCCTCATCCCCGTTTGAACCGGGGATGGAGGACATGAAACGGGGATGGAGGATAAAATCCATTCCCCGCCGGGGATGGAGGATAAAATCTTGAGGCGGGGCGGGGGTGGAGACCTTGTCCCCCGCCCCGCTGCCATCCCTAATGAAAATCCTTCCTCCAAAAGTTGAAAGGATGAGCAAGCCGACTTGGCTCGCCATGAGTTGAGTTTGGGTCAATGTTTTAGGCTCGAGCCCATTAGGTATCGAGCCGAAACAAGGCCTTTTATATATGTGGGTCGGGCCTGAGCCGGCAGGAGGACCAATGGTTCTGTTCGATGAGCTTGAATTATTTATTAATTTTCTAATAATATAAAGATTTTAAAAATAACTATTGCATAGTAATTTGGTAACTATTATTATTTAACTAATTAGTTACATTAATCTTATGAAAACTAAAAAGGTAATTAATTGAGTAAATAAAAATTTGAGAATTTTATAAATTATTATTATTTACAAATAGATTTGGGTCAGGTTGAGCCTAACTCAGCCTGCTTAATTACATCTTAGATGTGCTTGACCCCAGGCCCAAGGGTAGGTAGGGGCACACCAAAACTGAAGACCCTCTCTCTCTCTCTCATATATACATATATAAAAACATGTACATTTCTTTTGAAAATATAAAAGCATGTAATTTAAAAAATGAAAAATAAAAACATATCAATAGCATGATAAAGTGAAAATATTTTTAAAATAGTTGATATTTTGGTAATATGACGATCGATGTTATCAAGATGATTATCAGATTTTGAAAATGTCACGATAAAATCACAAAATCCACCAAATATCCAGGACATTTGCAACTACCTTTGAAAGTTTAAACTTTTAAGCTCGTGACTGACTGAAATTGTAATAATTTTTTAAGTCTAACTGTTTAATAGTGGACCTCTCACTGTTTTATCTCAAGCCATTGATAGCGGAAGCAGATCAGGTCATGCTGAACATGAGCGTTTTTGCTCATGCCGAACATGGTGGCCGTCTGTTTGCATTTTGAATGAATGGCATGAGCAAAAACGCTCATGTTCAGCATGACCTGATCCGCTTCCATTGATAGCTCGGGTTGTGATCTTTTTTAAAGGCAAGCTGTGGGGTTAGACAGACCCCACCAGTTATTATTCAACCTGCCGTTGGGTTTTGAACCTACAACATATATCCCACCACAGGGAGACGTGTACTAACAGCTCCTACCAACCACGCGGAGCTCCGGTGGTATAACTTGGGTTGTGTTGCCGGAAAGTACTTATATAAGTGGCAGGCTATAGTTATTTTTTTTTTTATAGCCAAGCTTATTGGGATCTGCTTGTCTGGTAGAAGACATTGCTGGTAAAACTCAAGGTATAATTGTGTCTAGCCAGCCTAACAACCAAAGCTATACACCAACCCTTTTTCATGTGTTGCACCAACACTAATTGAGCTTGAACCACTGGGATATGTGGTGGTGTCGATTTCATAGCAGTAGACAACAGATAATAGGAAAAACTAGTTTGACCTGAATAGAGCAAACCACACACCAGGAACACAGAGCAGACAGAGACTCTGAAGCCTTAAATAATAATGGTGGTGTAGCCCTAACAGTGCTTTGATACCATATCAGAACACCATGAGACATACACACGTAGTTCGACATTAATAGGACTACATCCACAAAGGTAAGATTTTCTCTTCTCTTGCTTCGTGTTTTGCTTAAAAGATGTTTCTTTAGGGTATGTTTGATTGGACGAAATGAACAAAAAAAAGGGAAACAGAACTTTGGTTATGTTTATTCCGTAACACAACTGTACTAAGTCTAACATTTGTTTGGATCATATTTGGATGTTGTGTTCCAAATGTTCATTGTGTGAGAATGATGTATGGACAATTTTGACAGACATGGATGATAAGCTAGATTACTTTATTTTGGATCGTACCGTTCAACCATACGAGTGTTTCAACATGTTTATTATGAATTTTAACATCGTATAAGTGTTTAAAATTGGGTAATTTAAAAAAAATAAAAATTGATATTTTTTTATATATAAATGCTTTAATCAGTGTCTTATTAGATATAATTATGAAATTTTATCAAAAAATTTATGAGTTTTAGCTTTAAATTTAAATATAAATCTCAAACAAGGATTAAGTACGATTTTTTTTTTGGATAATTAAAGAAAAAATTAAGAATTCATAGTCCCTCTTCACGCCCACAGAGAAAACAAAGGAAGGAACAAAAAAAGAAAAAAAAAATGTAAGGAAAAAAGGAAAAGGCAGAACCCCGCCATTCGAAGGAGGGAGGAAGAAAACCACCCCCTACCCATGGCGGAGTTCGTCGAGCTCGAGGCCCAGGACGAAGTTCGGATGACGTGGAACATGGTGCCAGGGATGAAGGCGGAGGCAACGGCTTTCGTGGTGCTTGTGGCCGCCATCTACACCCCTCTCTGGCATCCCCACCCTCCCCTACACAACTCTCTAGTGCCAGACCTACCTCTATGTCCTCAACCCCTTCTCTACCGTTGATGTCCTCGCCAAGATCTGGGCCTGCCCCTTCTACTACCAGTACAACCACTTCCCCCACCACTAATTCTCCATCTCCGGCCAGAACCTCCCCGCCGAGCTCTTCCCCAACTTCTCCACCATCAAGTACGAGCCAGCCCCGGTCGTCGCCGAAGTCGTATGTGTTCCGCAGCGGGAAGGAGGTCTCCAAGGAGCAGATAAACTTCTTTGGAGGGGGGGGGGGGGAAGAGGCGCCGCTGGGGACGAGCCTGCGTCCCTGTTATTTTCGTAACAAGGGTGAAACGAAAATAACGCCATTTTCCGGACACGGCACGTTCGCCGCATCCAAATGTTTTGTTAGAAGAGCATTTTTTTCATCCCAACTTTCAGAATCCGTTAATCTGTTTTCTATTACCCTGTTCATTTCCTGTACAATCTAATCTCCCAGCTGAATTCACTGTCTTCATCAAGATTATCTTCATTTGATTTGGTACAGTTGGAGACATTTCTAGAAGCATGAATAGGAGGGAAATAAACTTCCACCACCGCCATCTTGGTTTGGATCGGATCTCATTGATCCTTTAATGCTTTCAAAACAATGCCAAATTCACTTCACCACTTCTACGTGAGTTTATTTTGCCTTTATGAAAGCTTCACATTTTTCATGCAACAAGCTGCCATATTTAGACTAAGAATTCTACTAATCAACTATTGATGCGAGCATTGTTGGGCTGAAACTAAGAAGGATAAAAAAAAGTCATTTGGAGAATCGTAGAAAGATGAAAGAAAGAGAATTGGAAAAAAAAATATATGTAGAGAGCTGCAAGATCTGCAACTTTAATTTTTCCAACTCAAAGGATTCATTATGGAACTATTTGTTTCATATAATCTGCAAGAACTGGCCAAGCATTCAAAATGTATCTATATATAGAAAATAATAATTGTTCTCTCCCAAGATGTCTAATATAAAAAGAAAAAGACAGGAAAAATAAAGGGTTCAATTTGACAAGGGGACCATCCCCCCACCTTGGCTATCATAAAAGAACAAAACAAAAAAAAAATGAGAGGGGAACAAGTTGAAAAGTAGAGATATGGTACTTATCCCATCTCGTCATGTTTAAAAGAATAAATAACTTTAACTTATGTGAGTGCTCTGCTCATTTACCTTAATAAGCTGGCACTTAGCTTGGCTCGCCGAGCTCAATGTTCGGTCATGCCTAGATCCTACCCGTTGACATAATAAATGAAAAGAAAGAGGATGAATAAATGCAGACATTATTACCTTACCCTCGATGCTCAGAGTGCATAGAAGCCATTGGTTGTACGGTATTTGAGCTTCCAATCACATTGGCGAGGTGGATATGCTTTAGATATCGCGTCCTTTTTGGACTCGTCATAGTTAATGACCACAAGTACCCATGTGAATACGCCCAGTAGTGGTCTCTTCTCTTGTCACTTTGTTCATTGATGCTCGTATCATAATACCAATCTTTAATCCACTCATTTTTTTATATTGTAATCTTTACCTGCTCAACTCAACTGTACGTCCCAAATGGCCAATATTTGTGCAACCACTCACATGGTTTCTGTCTTGTGGTGGTTTGTTTTCTTTCTGACAAGCCCAACATATTAACTGGATCGGGCCTAAAGGTCTCAGCCTGACCCGAGCCCGATTGTAACTGGGTTGGACCGGTCTTGGGCCTTAATATGGATAGGGCAGATCGAACCATCAGCTTCTTCATCAGGCTCACAAGAGGCGCTATGGGTGTTTGTTTCACTGAAATGAGGTATCATAAAAAACATGGGCCGTTTTCCATGAAACATTCGGGCTCTTTGGATGAAAGCGAATCCTACTGAACTTGATTGGATGTTACTATAAATATTTCATTCTATTAATGTATGGTTAATTAACCATAACTCTCTCTCTCACCAGCAAAAAAATAGACAAATTACTAAAAAAATTTTTTATCAAATTTGTTTCTTTCCTACTAATCTCCCTTTTCCTCCTGGTTGCCCAATTCCCAAGTCTCTCTCTCAGCTGTGCTGTAGGCTGTAGCTGCCGTATTTGAATCAGTCAATTTTGGCTGCCCATTCAATGATCTGTTGACATCTTCACCGTCCGTTTTCATCATCTCCTCATTGTGGCTGTGAGGATGCCAAATCGCTTTTCTAAAAGTTATTTGACACATTACTTTATTCGCTTTCCATTCAGACACTGGCCCTCCACTGATTTCTTCACTTCATTCCCTCTTCGATTTTCTACATCTGCTCCTCATTTTTTCTCTTTCCAGCGGCTGTAGCCAGGGTGTCAACGGGTCGGGTTTGATTCAAATTCAGATGAAAATCAGACTCAAACCTCATTTAAGATTATGATACTGAGTCCGAACCTGATCGAACTTACCATAAAAGAGACCATACTCGAATCCTATAAGGATTACATGAACCAAACCCAGATCATACCCCATAAAATAAATTTTTTTAATCATTTTTACATTAAAAAATTACGGATCTTAATCAAAACTAGGGTCAAGACTGGTATGAAATTTTACAAACCATACCTCGTTAATCGGACCCTTGGGGTACGACCCAGATTCTAATGGCGCCTTTTTATTTATCACCAAACCCCAACCCTATAGGGTTAGGTACGGTTCGGATCCAGGCCAAACTCGACCCATTGACACCACTTAGGTGTATGTAACTATATATATATATATAGAAGCCCATATCAGTTCTTCACAGGCCACATTGCTTGCTGAACCAGCCATAATCATGGGTGTGAAGTGTCTCCTCCTGCTGCTGCCTCTGTTCCTAATCCTTTCATCCGGTCATGCCAATCTTGGCAAAGTGAGCCTGAAAATTGGGTTCTACAACCGAACATGCCCCTCTGCTGAGAGCACCGTCCGTGCGGCCGTTGCCAGTGCCGTCAGTGCGAACCCAGGCATTGCAGCTGGCTTGATCCGGATGCACTTCCATGATTGCTTTGTGAGGGTATGCCTTTTTTTTTTTTGGTGTGTTTCTCATGCAATCTTATTCTTTCCTCCACCCATCCATGGGAAAAAAGAAAAAGATTATTCTGCTAAACAAACAGGATTTTGAGAACTTGACGATAAGATCTTGTTTGGTGAAAAGAATTTCTCTGTCAGGCTAATGACGGTGGAAGCCAAAGGTGGTGGTGGTTCTGAAAAAAAATGCTAACAATAGAACGCACTTCAAGCTCTCTTTTTTTTTTTTGCAGTATGTTGGTGTGATTTTCGTCCCCGGATATTCAGGCTGGGGTTAGGCTGACCCCTATGTGGTTTTACTCGTATTTTTCCTTATTTTCATCATGTATTTTCCATGTAAATATGATTTTAAATCAGAGTAAGATGAGGTCGGTCATTTAAATAGGTTATAACGCGCAAACGAATATTTCCTTTAAAAAAAAACACGCATACGAATATAACGTTAATTTAATTTAATTTTATTTGTGTCCGCCATGGCTGATTGCAATTTGAACTGGCCGGTTTCTCAGGGCTGCGACGGCTCCGTCCTCATCGACTCCACAGCCAACAACACCGCTGAGAAGGACGCGCCCCCGAACAACCCGAGTCTTCGTGGGTTTGAAGTCATCGACGCTGCCAAGACCAAGCTCGAGGCGACCTGTCCCAACACTGTGTCGTGCGCAGATATCCTCGCCTTTGCGGCCCGTGACGGAGCGGCCCTCGTCGGGAACATCAACTACCAGGTGCCGTCCGGCCGGCGGGACGGACGCGTCTCGATTGACACCGAGGCCAACAACAACCTGCCCCCGCCATCCTCCAACATAACCGAGCTCATTAGCAGGTTCGCTGCTAAGAACCTGACCGAGCGCGACATGGTGACCCTGTCCGGCGCACACTCCATCGGGGTGTCCCACTGCTCCTCCTTCCTCAACCGGATCTACAACTTCAGCAACACCTCCCAAGTGGACCCCACACTGGACCCCACCCTCGCTGCCTCCTTGCAGAGAGTCTGCCCCCCCGATGTGTCCTCCACCGACCCCAGGACGGTCAATATGGACACCATCACGCCCAACAAGCTGGACAACAACTACTACGTGGGTCTCACCCGGAAACTTGGGCTCTTCACTTCCGACCACGCCTTGCTTACCAAGAAAACCTCCAACAGGACGGTGAGTCCCCTTACTCCTTTTTCACCGTGTCACATAGATAGCGGTATGACCCGACACGCAAAGTGACTTCGATGCACAGTCTTTTCTTAAAAAAAAAGGAAGGGTACGATGACACATAAATTTTTTATTTTTAATTTTTAATCTTTAATCATTAAAAACTATTTTGATATTTAAATATACAAAAATACGTTTTTATGAAATAAAATCTGTCACATAGGGGCGGATAAATCTGTCACATATGAAATAAAATCTGACATGACATGCTGAATCCAAACCCGGCCTGGGCTGGGCAGGAAATAATGTGGAGTTCCAGCCAGGGAGCCACTGTAACCTTTTGCTTTCTTGTGATACATGGTTAATAGTCCCAAGTACTCTTTACCATTGCATCAAATAATAAATCATCAAATACTCAACTGCTTTAAGATTTAAGACAAATAAGTTGGTTTAAAACAGAGCCCTAGTGAAGGCATTTTCACATCTTAAAGCAAATTTGAGAATGAAAAAGTAACGTTTCATGACAAGTGATATATTCATAATTTGTGCATCTTCTAAAGCTAAAGGACTAAACCATCAATTGGACGTATCAATCCAGGTAATGAACAACATAAAGAATCCAAACAATTGGGCAACCCTGTTCGCCGGGGCAATGGTGAAGATGGGTAAGATTCAAGTGCTTACAGGTAAACAAGGGGAAATCAGGAAGAATTGCCACGTCATCAACCCCTCCGGAATCGAACTTCTTCTACCAGAGCCTACAGAGGAATATTCTAAATCTGCTAGTTTTTGAGTTCTGCTGAGGTAGATTGTTATCGTTATGTCTCCTTGGAGAGCTGTAATGGTTTTAAGGCCGTGTGTTTTGAATGAACAAGCATGTAAGAATAAAAACAGGAAGAAGATGGAGGTCTAGTGAATGTGTATGGTGAAATTCTGGTTTGTGTTTTAAGTTTTTTCCATAGCCAAGAATGATGGTGATAAAAGGATCTTCAATCACAAAAAATACTCTCAATATTTGTCTCGATTTGGAACTTTATGCAGCTTGATGTGGACCAGTAAGTGGTCTGAATTTGATGATTTCCACAACAATTGATTCCAAATCTATTAGCAGGTCTGTCGGGACTCCTTAGCAGCCCTACGGCCTTTCAGAGCAAATGGGTGCATTCTTGCATCTGTTTGGGAGCCCCAAGCCTTCATGGTTAAACAATATATATCAAGATATATGAGCTAAACAGAATATTTGAAAGAATTCATGAAGTAGAAAGCTTAAACAGAAAATGACTGTACTGTCCACAAAATTTGGCACATTCTTGCAAATGCCTACTAATTCACTAAAATTCTCATCTTATCCAAAAACATAGATTCCTGCCTTTTTGTTAGAACCATTCTACCCTTTGCAGGTATTTTGGGAGAACCTGCCACATTTGCACTGCGAATCTTCTACCCAAAGTGGATTCACACTTTTACGTGGAGGTCAATGCTTATTTAGTGCGCATCTCTCTTATGAGATTCACAACTTATTCGATCTGCATCTATTATTCTGAGATGTTGGTATTTGATAAAATGAACAAGCTTTCTTGAATTAGAGGGTCTTTTTTTCATTCTTCTATCTTTTTGTGCACTTCATTGAAGTTAACTCTTATTGAGAAGAGGTATCAACCACTGTTTTCTCAAGATGACTCCTGTCATGTCTTAATCAAGAGCTTCATTATACATTTGTTCTACTACTTTCTTTCTCTGATGTGGTCACTCTACATTTTTTAACAACTTAAAAACAAAACATGTTTTTTTACTTGTCGTATGGAGGCTACTAGCCTTAAGGTTCACATTTATTGAGGCCTCAACATTCACATCCTCCTTGAAAGCTTTAACTAAGCTATTATCCTTCCCTTCCTTGGGACCTTCCCTTACCAAGGTCAATTTTTTTGTGCCTAATCTCATAACTCTTAGCATTTGTTTAGAGTTGCTATGTTTTTTGTGCAATAAGTTAGACACCCATGCTTGTGGCCATGGCATAGTCAACTTTCAATCCATTGAGTCAATTTCATACGATTATTAGCATATGATGGATTTGCCAATTGTTCAGCAATTTTCAGCAACAAAAGAGACATGTAAATGAAAATTGTGTTTGCAATGCTCATTTGTTTGAATGTTAACCTATTTTCTAAATGCAATAGATAAAGCAACTAAAATTTTTGTTGATCTCTTCTTTCTAGACGATATCTTTTTGTCAGACATTCAATCATTTTCCTCATGATTTTTTAACTTGGGTCGAAGGGCGTCGTAAGAAGCAACGCGAAAAACAATGATTCACATTCTATTCAAACAATATTCGTTCAAAAAAAAACATGAACGATGTGCTTATCGACAAAAAACTTGTCTGCAATTTCTTGTCTGAGTGCTGAGAGAGGGATAAAGGCCACACAAGAACGAAGAGGGCTCCACTGATAACAAGAACGATAGGGATATTGAGAAAATCAGCGTTGATAATTAGGCTGTGGGTTAAAACCACAAACCCACTGCACAGCAAAATCATAAGGAATTGTGAAATTAAGTCTTCGTACGAAAACCTAACTCCAAGCAACTGCACAAGTTTAAATGGGGTATGTCTTTGTTTAAGTGTTAGTGTATATATGACATCACAACTGAGTCTAATACACGCAAATCCCCGAGACTAATAGATGCAAATCTCCTAAGCTACACATTTAATAATTGCTAACATCCCATGCACTAGTGAGTGAATTTAGAATGATCCAATGAATACGCTAACCTTGTATGTGAAAACTATCATATATGTGAATAATAGGTGTAAATCTTCTCATATACATGTTCAATAGTTGACCTCCTATGAATGGGTGAGTGAATTTAGAATGATCCAAGGAATACTCTAACTTCTTATACGAAAACCATCACATCTAGACTAATAGATGCATATCTGCTCTATGCATTTAATAGTTGTTGACCTTGTATGCACGAGTGAGTGAATTCAAAACAATTCAATGAATCCACTAACCTCCTATGTGAAAACCATTTCATCCTTGACTCAACAGGATGCACTCACAGTGATAGCACTCTCACTCTTGGGGATGTACTTGTAGATCTTACATGTAAAAGGGGGAAAAGGACCCCCAACTTATAAGTTTTTGACTAGATTTTGGACCCTAATTGATGTAATCTGTATCCAGATATGTAGATCTGACTGATATGCATAGACAACTCTGCATGACAAAGTAACAGCAGAATCACAGATAGGCACTGGCCACGGCCAGAAGAATCATGGTATATAAGCAAGTTAAATGCCACTGTTTCTACTGATGAAAAAAAGTTGCTGCTATGACAATGGCTCTAATGTCTTACTCTAATGAAGTCATCATGGCAAATACAAAGTTGCCAGCAAATAAAAGAGGAAAGAGCAGAAGAAATATGAAGGATTTTTGAGCATGGTGCACCAGTGCAATTAGCAATATGCAACAATTTCAAGAGTTCATGCAGCAGCCTGTGGCAGGGACATTTGATTCCCCGCGTGGAGAAAATAATGCGAATCTCCAACCAGAGCAATAATCACCTGTATTTTTTTATATTTGACAAACCATTTAAAACAAAGATGACCCTAATATATGCTGGCAAACATTCTGTCTAGTTGTTTCAGTGTATCTACTTGACCAACCAGTTTGATTAGTCAGACAGGTGGATCGATCCAATAATCTTTGCTCAGTCTTGGCTCAAATAGTCTCTACCTAGTCATCAAGAACTCCATATCTGGTTGATGCAATTTATTTTATCCTTTTCATTGGATCGTGTTGCAGTTTCAATGAATAGCATGCAGAATCACAGCATTTGAATCAGTTGTCTCTTTAGGTGCAATGAACAATATGAAAAATATCACCCAATTGGAATGGAGAGTAACCGGTGGAGACTCCAACTCTGATATATACTGTACAAAGCGCAAGTATGATGCTAGATTTTTATATGGTAATGTTTTATTGTACAAATTTTAACTAGCAATCCAACTCAAACATCAGCAATTGAGACAAGAGGATGTTGAAATGATCATCTATATATATTACAACACTATATTATAATTGTATATAATTCATGGAATAATGAATTGCTAATAGCGCTATAATGAGCTGGAGCTTAAGCTGTCAGTTTCTCTCTTTCCATCCTTTTAGTTGAAGATGGTTCACCTGCATTAACTTGTGACGCAGTCTGAGGTGGGTCCTTCAGACAAGTTGGCATGCTCGAAACCTCCTAAAAATACAAAACAACAAACAAACAAAGGAAAGTAACACATGTAACAGCTTGGTTAAAATAACTTTGTAACCATAGTTTTTCATTAAATGAATATTATACAGCACTGTTATTTAAAATTAAAATATGCTTGATAATAAGGCAGCAACCTGTGGGTACTTCAGATAAGTTGGCATGCCCAAAACTGCCTTAAAAATATAAAAGAGCAAACAAACAGACAAAAGAAAATGATAGGGGTAGTAACTTTAGTAAAAATAATTCTGTAACCATAGTTTTCATTAAATGAATATATAGCACTGTTCTTTAAAATTATAATATTCATGATAATAAACAGAGGCTAAAACGACTAACATTGTTATTGCAAAATGCATACGCCACCTGCAATCACCCATTTCCACGAATATCAGCACACTGCCTATACATCTAGGTCTATGATCGTGCAGGCAAGGAAGCCAATAGACAACTTGGAAGAAAAAACAGATACAAGAATTTTGGGTAACGAGAAAATGCAAACATGTATTTAAATGTTTATTTCAAAATACATATTCAATTATTCTAAAAAATATTCTCTAATGACTATTGTGTAATGATCATGCATAATTTATTCATTATTTTATGCAGTTTGTATGCATGATTTTGTGTGAAAGTAGCATTAACAACCCCTGTTTAACCGATGTTTGTGCAAGGTCCTGCATAGAAGAGTTTGATATTAATTAAAAAAAAAATTAAATAAGTTTTGACCCATTTGAGGTTTTTAGAAAAGTTCAATTTTTACTAACAAGTCTTTAGAAAATAGTTTTTAAAAAAGGAGGTTTTATAAATTTGTCAAAAATTAGGAAAGTGTTTTAGAAAAGTTACTAAAACATTTTCTAAAACCTACGTTAACCTTATAAATATTTGTTAAGAGGGGTTAGAGGGGCGTCTTTCCCTCTATGAGAAACACAAACCCTCCCCTCTTCTCTTCTCTCTCTCCTCTCTTTCTCCTTTCTCGTCCCCTTTTCTTCTTCACTTCTCTCCCTTTTTCCTCGCTGGCTTCTTTTTCTTTTTCGTCGGAGATGATGCATGCTAGCATTAAAAAGGCCACTCTGATCTTCCCAACCTCTCAGAGGTGACCCCAGGTACGCCTCTTCTCCTCCTTTTTACATTCCTGCATGTAGAATAGGTTTCTTGAATTTCTGAATGCATATAGTTTATTTTTTAGATATTGCATATAGACTGATATCGTATTTACATTGTTTTTCTGCATATAGGTTTGTGTGGTTTATGTTCTATTCAATTTACTGCAGCATATAGTTAGTTTTAATCTTCCTAAAAGAAAATACAAAAAAAAAAATCTCTGAAATAAGACCTGGTCTGCTAGCAACTTAGCCTAGATCTACTGGCCAATACATATCAACATAGATCTGATCAGCCCCCAATCTGAGCAGGCTAGCCGATCTGCTAGCCTAAGTCAGATCGGTAGCTAGCCGAAACCAGTCAGCTTGACATCGGTGCGCTTAGACCCAATTGGCCAGAATCTTCTAGCCAAGCCAGTCTATGTGACAGCTAGCACTCGGTCTGCGATTTTTTTTACATAAATCTAGGCTGATTTGTTAGCCTAGATTTGTTGCACAGATTAACAACTGAGTAGATCTGACTAGGCCCAGCCTAGTTAGCTTTGTTGTATGTCAAGCCAAACCTGATCAGGTCAGCTTATCAGCTTGCGAGCAGATCTGGTTAAACTGATCGAGCAGACTGATCTGCCAGCTCAATTACCCTCTTTGTTTTGCCGATAAAACTTAAAAGTGGGATTGGCTAAATTTGCTTCACGGGATTTAACTGCTTTACCTTGGTCAGTTTACTATTAGGTTAGGAGGTTATTGATTTTTGTTTAGTCTAGATTTTTTCTTTCTTTTTCTTTTCTTTTCTTTAGAATTAGATATAATTATATTCTTGTATTGATTTTTTTAGATTTAATCTTTATTCCCTACAACTAACATTAGCTAGATTAGGGAATCTAGTTGGTTTGTTTGTCTTATAGTTTTGTATTTTGCAGGTAGGTGCAAGCTTGTTGATTAGAACACAACAGCGAGGGTCGTGCACGTGCGGACCAAGAAAGTTAGATTGCGAGCAAAAAGAGCCCTACCGATTTTTCCTTGTCTTTATTTTTAATTTTTTTAGGGCCACTGTCCATTTAATTTATTGGGGTTATAATAATTTTGATTTCTGCTCGAACCTCAGTAATAGGGTAGCATGTTTTATTTACGTTTCATTTAAGGCAATAAAGTACATTCTTGTGTGGATTACAAAAGTTATAAACCCTTTTCCTGAGTTCAACCCAGACTTTGCCACTAGTGTGAACCGGTTAATTTAATATTTAATGCACGGTTTGCACTAACAATTTTATCGAAAAATCCCTTTTAAAAATACCTTCAAGAAAAGTTGTGACTTCTCAAACACATCTTGTGGATCTCTGGCCTCTTTCAGCCTAACCAATGCCTTAGCCAACCTTAAAAAACCTAACCCAATTCTTGTAAGTCACTGAAACCTTCGCCTTAGCCTTTTCCAAGCTTGAACCTCACCCATACTCATTCTGCCAAACCCACTTTTTTGACAAAACTAGTTTTTTTATCATACTTCACAAAGTCGCTCAACCCAAACCGAAAACCCCCTAGGTCTAAAACTTGGACCCATCCTTCCCTACGGTATCTAGTTTAAACCCTCCAAAAGTCCTTATTTATTGATTTCTATGTTATGAGAAATTGATTTTCCAAATCGAGTCTGTCTGAACCAAACCCAATCAAACCTGACAGAACCCTAAATAAACCCACCACTTGTCCTGGTCATAACTCCAAAAATATGAATCCTTTGAACCTAATTTTTTTTACCACAGCTAGTCCTAGATCTCTAGAATTAGACATCTCCTAAAATATGAGAATTTTTCATGACTCTGTTTGGGTGTAGTGAATTTTTTACTAAAACCTATTAGAAAAAATATGACCCCGTCTAGCCGAATTTAACTTTGACCTAAGCCTTGACCCAACCAAGCTCACCCAAGCACCTAAAACCTAATCCTAGACCCAACCACACATAAACCAAAACACTGATGACATGAGACAAATAATGACAAATGAAAATATTGCATAAATAAAAATTAGAAAGTTGAACCCTTGCTATGTTGTATAAGTTGTATGAGCATTTATTGGGCAGTAGAATTATTTTATGTTTTCACACTAATAAGTCATGGTTGAATAGATTCTCATTCAATGAGTTTGCATACAATGAAGAATAATTAAAAATTATTGAAGTTGAGACATCTCAAATGTATGACGAGTTGCATAACAAAAAGCTTGATAATTGGGAACCTTTTTAGTGGCTAGCAACATACTCAAACGATCAAGAATTTCCTTTCAGCAAAATGTTTTATGATCTTTATCACTATCATGAGTTTTTGAAAGATCATGTCATCAGGAATAACTATAAATAAAATCATGAGGAGTTACAAAAACAAAGGCAATGTCGCATGCACGAGAAATAACCAATAGACTATGGTTGATTGCCCCTGGATGATTCATTATACAAAAGTGTATGGAGCATCGCTCTTTCAAGTAAAAAAGTATAAAAGTGAGTATACACGTGGTGGATCATTAGACAACCTTCTAGTGAAAAGGTATTTTTCAAGTGAATTTTATGTATTATTTATAAATTTCTGCAAGATAACTCGAAGATGACTCAAAGAAAAATCATGAATGATATCAGTCACAAGGTATAGAGGTTACTTACAAATATGCATGGCATGGATGAGAATGGATGAGCGAGAAGTTATATGGTTTATTCAGAGAATCCTTCAAGATGTTTTTTGCTTATTTGGATCAATTGATGAAGGCGACCTTGGATCACTAGGGTACATTCAGACTGATAAGAAATATTGATTTAAGTACATATTTTTATCATTTCGTTCATTGATTGATAAGTTTTTGAAAAGGTGTCCTCCAGTTCTTATGGTAAATGACACATTCTTAAAAAAAATACATGAGTATATTATTGTGGGCTCATAATATTGATTTTTGTCGTGAGATGTTTATGATAGCATTTATAATTGTAGATAAAGAGTTGCAGAAGTCATGGGCATGATTTTTGAAACATCCAAAGTAAGAACTCATACGCTTCGAAGAGTTAAGAGAAAATAGTATTGTCAGTTATCTCAAATAGGCATGTGTGACCTAGATGTCATGTTGGATATTGCATGAAGCACTTGACAGAGAGTTTGGCTAAAAAATTTGGTTCATTACTTAGTGCACTTTGGTGGAGAGCAGCTCGACCAACCACGAGACAATAATGCAATTATTTTCTTTCGAAAGTCCATCAGTAAGATAAAGTTGCATACCATTATATTGTCATTGATGTGGATCTAAAACATTGCACTAACAACCACTTTCCAATAAGAAGATATGGGTGCTTAATGTCTAATATAGCAGAGAGCTTTAATTCATGAATTTTTGTTATACATGCCAAGGCCCTAATTCCTCTTATTTAAAGACTTTGTTTCATGCTGATGAAACTTTTCGAGAAAAAAAAAACATCGAAAAGAAAATGTCATTCATTGTGGTGTCTGAGGTCAAATAAAAGGTAGAGGTACTTAAGAGAAAGGCACAACAACTATGTGTGCAGGTAGTGCAGTGTCACTGGCGTCAGTATGAAGTCTGCGAATGATCTTATTGTTCTTGAGAAACAATTATGATCTTGTGGAGAGTGTAAGGTTAGTGAAATTTCATGCAAACATGTGATCACATGCATTTTGTATGAGGGCAAGCTACTAAAGGATTACTGTGACAAGTTTTTCAGAGTTGAATATAATATATTTCTATTTCTTTAGATGGCGGATAATGTCTCACACAATGCTCCATTGACTCTTATTCTTATCTATCCACCAAAAGTAACTCATAAATTAGGGCAACCTAAGGTGAAGAGACAAAAAATAAAACACAAGGATGTGTTATAAAAGTGTAGTATATATGGCGAAGTTGGCCACAACAGGCGAAAACACGAATAACAGTATGTTTGAGTACCTCTTGTTGCAAAATATGTATTTATTAAAAGTTGTTGAATGAATTGCTTATATGTATTTATTTAAAATCTTTTAATGAACTGCGTCAATGTTTTATGTATTCTATGTATATCTTAGGTAGTTTGTGATATATACACATAAAGAGAAATGTGACAGTAGAAAGGGAACTAAACTCTCACCCCCACCCCCAAGCAATGATTCAATTACACTAAGATACATAATGAAACAAGTTATTAGTATATACAACCGGTGGTGCTGATATGTACGTGTTTATATTCATCTTTAATTTATCATGAAAACAAGTTGGTGATAACAAAAAAGATGGGCAACAAAAGAAGAGTTGAACGAGCATCATTTGTACATGAAAACTATGTTGAGTAGTGATGTAAGTGTAAGTTTTGCACATTTGTTTGTTTGTTTGTTACGTTTGTATGTAGACTCATACGAATCTAACATGAATATATTACATATTGTGAATTTATGTAGCATTTGCATAGATTCATAGAAAGACTCCAACAATACCACAAACATGACATGATAGATGGAACAAAACTGCCAAAGACTCCAACGATTATGCTTCTCTTTATAATAATTGTGTATGTACATGTCAGCCATTGTGTACATGTAGGTTTGTAATTTTGTATATAAAGACTGTCTATGTGAATTTGTGATTGTTAGTTTGTGTCATTATGTTATAGAAACTAAAATAAGTTTAACCTTGTTTTGTTAGTGAGTGTAAGTATAGATAATTAGATATACATTATTGCATGTGTTCTAGTTCTTGAAAAAATAGCTTGATGTTTGTTTATAAGTTAAAACTTTAGATTTTCTATATCTTATTCATCAATAAAGCATTTTATTTATTTATTTTTGTTTTTAGATCTTTTAAAAGTTTTTAATTTTTTTTTAAAAAATATTTTTTAGGCTTACACTTTATGCCTTGAGCTTCATGTTTTGGTGGAACACCTTGCTACACACAACATTGGGTTTGTCCTTTTGTGGAGAGAGAGAGAGAGATTCCCATGTTACCTAACCCTATAGGCGATGACTGCGATGAGAAAAAATGATGTGTTATGTAATTAATGGTGCCATGGCATTACTGTTGTTGTAATGCCATGGCACCATTATCGTCCTTCCTCATCACAATCATTACCTATAGGGTTTGTTAGATACATTTTTTTCTTCTTCCTTTCGGAGAGAGAGAGTGCCTTATCCCATCGAGCCTCACTCCATTTTAATCCTTTTAAATTTGGGTCAAATGGGGTCCCTTTACCCAAGTAAGATGAGGTGTGCACCTCAATGAGACACACCTTGCCTCGAAGCATATGCCTCAAGGCCTATGAGGTGCACACCTCATAGGTTTTGTGCTATACCAATGCACCTCAAGGCAGAAAGGCCCTCACCTTGAGGTGCACTTTTCACAACACTGTTATATCCCATCACACTTGGATTATGTCAGAAACTATAAATTCATTTTTAAGGCTCTTGACATATTAAATAAACATATAAGCCTTTAAAGATTTAGTTTATATAGATCTAAGAGCAAGGTCTTTTTAAATCAATTCATAATTGAATATGAATTTAGATATTTTCATTAAGTCAAACAAGATCCTTAAAAAGAATCTAAATTAAATGATCAAAATATGTGTCGTTATCAACCATTGAACCTAGATCTGATAGACATCAAATTCATTTCAAAATGCAATTGTAGATCATACAAAATTTGACTATTGTCTAAACTAATATGATTATCATCCAAGTCAAATGGATATAATACCATATTCAAACCCAAAATATATTCAACTTGTTTACCCATTCAACCATGGGTCTTTTAGGATTTGGCTATAGTCCAAATCCATGTTATTGACATATGCATTCTAATGGATTCATATGGGTTTATATGTAAAATTCTCTTGAGATATTATCATCAAGTTAAAATTGGATCTTTATGCAAGGTTAGATAGCTCAAGCAAAACCATAAGTTATATAAGATTTGACTATAGTCTAAAACCATTATAAATGTGGATGTAATATATCCAGCATCCAACTATTCAGACCCATCACATAAATCTAAACCAACTATAAATTAACTAGATCCAAAACATGGACCATCCATAAGACATACCCATGAAGATATCCAAATTAATTTGAGAAATTGTCATCAAGACTTTCAAAATATGTCCAATTTCAATAACAAAGCTATGCTATATTATGGATATGATACTTATTTGAATCTATAATCCGTTCGTTCACATGTTTACTCATGAGTCATTTGAATTTGACTATAGTCCAAATCCAAATCCTTGGGTTGCATAGTAGAATAGACACATACATAAACCAAGGCTAGAACCACATAATAAGAGGATCTAAAGTTGGACTATCCAAGCACATATTTAGTAAAGAATATTAATCACACTTAGGTAAGTAAAAACATTCTTTGATCTCATTATGCTTACTTGGATCCATATTCAAACTTACCCATGTGGGTAAGGTTCTTACATACATCCTTATGGGATCCAGAGATATGAGTTTGAGCAAAATTTTCAATTTTTGATCTTCACGATAAAACACAAGATCTAACCCATTCAATAAAGATTAATTAACATTGATTCAAAATGTTCAATGGGTAAGATCAAGGGATATGGGTCCACATGAAGGATTTCTCCTACTCTTGCTATGGTCCATCGGATTCAGCTAGTTCAAGCCAAAAAGATCCAATCATTTATGACTGGATTCAATCTATTCCAGCTTGATCAACTACCTTAATTGGTTCTATTCAGGTCCACAAGTCCAAACAAATCCAATTTGGTTTAAATGGTTCCAAACAAGGTTCATTAGATCTAAGATCATCCAACCATTGATTAACTCAACCAAAATTGGATTTGACAGGATCATGAGCAAATTTTGTGCTTGACCTGATTCATCTTATATTTTAATTCTAATTCAGGCCCATTGAGTCCAGTATACTTGATTGATCAAATCCGAGCTAATCATCCCAACTAGATCCAATCTCAAATATATTCTAATCATCCCAACTAGATCCAATCTTATTTGTCTGGATCTAAATAATTCAATTAGATTATGAATTGATATACCTTGGATCCCCTGATCTAGTATAACTCATCCAAATCCAAATAGGATCACTACGATTTTGAATCAGTCAATATAAACATGAAGTCCAATCCAGTCACTAGGTTTAATCCTCTTAACAGATCTGATCCAATTATTCAAACCCAATCCATACAGGTTAGGACAAGACAAATGGATCGAATCCAATCTTATTGGACCTGATCAAACCTAGGTATTCTTGACCAGCCTCATTTGATCCAATCAAAGAGTTGACCCAATTTAATGGGGCAGATTCATTATGACCTAATCAAATATGTGTGATCAATTCATTAAGGTGTCCCTAACTGAATAGAGACAACCCGAATGTCTGACTCACTCTGGATAGGCTTGTTACTAATCCACAGGTCTGATCTGCCTTAGCACATGTATATATGATCTAGTTCATTAATGCATGCTGATCCAGATTGAATCATCAATGTTGGTTCATGTAGACTTGCATTGATTCTGGTTCAGTCATAATGAATAGGCCCCATTCAAACCGATTTACATCAAAGCCATCAAGTTTGAACCAACATGCTGAAACCAAACCTATTTAGCATGAGTTTGCATGACCATAGCAAGTCTAATAAGATATTCTGGGTCCAAATTAGTTGCAACATGTTCCATTTAAGTCTGATCCATTTTTATCAGATCAACTCATTCTACATAGATATGATTCAGTCTAGTAGATCCAAACTGATATAATTTTTTATTTCAGACTTTATTATGCCCTATCTTTCAAAATGAATCTAATCGGTTTTAATTGAATTTGGTTCAACCGATTTTGATATCTAGTTGTGATCACACCCGATACAGATGTGACCACCTTAAATGGTTTTCATTTAATTACAAGAGCAAATGTTCCAAACATTTGTGGGGGCTTACCGATCCCTCTCTTTCTATTTTTTTTTTAAATTCACTCATGCAACACATAATGTTAAACATGACTAAACATGTGATACATCACAATATCAATATCAAGTACAAGCATGCAATTGTAATGACTTGACATGTTAATAAATAAGAATTCTCCTTTTTGAGGCTTTTAGAACAAATCCGACATCTTTTCTGTAATTATAGAGTGTTTGTTTGACAGTTCTGTAATTTTGAAAAGGTCTGAACCCTATTTCTATAATTATAAAGAGTTTGTTTGACATTTCTGTAATTATGAAAAGTCTTAACCTTGTTTCTGTAATTTTGAAAAGTATCAACCTTGTTTATGTAATTCTAATAAAATGAAGCACTTTTTCCTGATATTCAATAGTCTGAACTTATTTCGGGAGTACTCAAAAAGCTGAGCCACTATTATTCAATTTTCAGAGTCTCACTTTGGCAAATGAAAGAAATAGTAGTGCTTACAGGAAATTTTTAAATGTAAAACAAGAGAAAAGAAGGGTCTCGATGGGAAACAAAAGGAAAGGCCCAAGATGTTAGGGTATGTTTTATAGCTTGTCTAGGGTTTGATAAAATGAACAAAAAGAACGAAACAAAGCATTGGCTTTGTTCGTTCCATAACAATTGTTCCAAGTTCAATGTCTGTTTGGACCGTACTCAAATGCTATGTTCCAAATGTTTGTTGTTTGATGACGATGTGTGAACAACTTGGATAGTCATGAATAATGGGTCAAATTACTTTATTTTGGATCATATGACCTGATCTGTCCACCATTTACAAGTTTTAACAAGTTTGTTATGGTTTTTTGCTCAGATATAGATTCAATTACGAAATTATATTTAAAATCATGATTTTTTGCCCTGAATATGGATTTGGAATTGGATTTTTACCCCAAAATATGGATTTTTCCCTAAATATAGATCTTGAATGAAATTTTTACCCTGAATATGAATTTTTGCTCTAAATAAGGACCTCAAATTGGATTTTTGCCCCGAATATGGATCTCAAATTAGGTTTTTGGCCCAAATATGGAGTTTTGCCTCGAATATGGATCTCGAATTAGATATTTGCCCTGAATATGTATTTTTGCTTCGAATATGGTTCTCAAATTGGATTTTTGCCTCGAATATGAATCTCAAATTGGATTTTTGCCCCAAATATGGATCTCTAATTGGATTTTGCGTCAAATATGGATCTCTAATTGGATTTTGCCTCGAATATGGATTTTTGACCCAAATATGGATATCAAATTGGTTTTTGCCCCGAATATGATTTTTAAATTGGTTTATAACAGCACAAGATTATCATCAACAACATTTAGTCTTCAAGCGGGTGGTGGAAGAAGAAACAAAACTTTAGAAAGTCGATATCTACACGATAATGAATGGGAGGACGATGATTCTAGCTATGAGAGTGGTGCTCAGAATGATGGTTATGGTTTTTCTTTCAAGAGGCAACAACAGAGGTTGGAAGACACATACTCTGGAGTCGGGTTAGTTACCATAGTTCTTGTTGCAACCTTTTTACAGTCGTAGTTTTTTTTGGGTGGTAAAACTAAAAATGCTACACTTTTTGTTTGATTGTCATAGTATGCCTTTTAGTGGATCACACAATTTGATGGAGGGTGATCAAGTGCAGCAACACACTAAAAGTTGTGCAACCTATCTCACTTGATCCTTCCTGAAATATTTTGATTGTTATACACAGTACGTTCATCAAGGTAAGGACCATTTGTGAAAGTCATCAAGTTGATGGGACGTCATGAGTTCAAAAGCCACGAAAACATTTTGTTTCTCATTTTCATTTATAAAACCAATAACTAGGAAACTATGACAAACATTTTTCTAGATTTATAAAACATTTGTGCATTCCACGTGTATCATAGACATATATAAGGTCTAAGAATGATTATCAGTCATGAAAATGGTACATTTATGCATATGTGGTGCATGGCATATTTAGTATCATGTATGATCGATCAACTATAAACAATATGCACTGATTTCCCAATGCATACACAATACATAAGATTGTCCTACACAGTCCTCTGTTTTAGATCTCCTACTACTTTGCATCGATTGCACATGCTTATGCAACCCTTGGATGCGTATTCTGGTACTCTTGCATGTGAGCAGCTAAATCATATGTACATTCCATGCCTTTCAGATGATGAAAATAAAAACACAGAAGATGTTTCCATTAAAGAGAGCTTAAAACCATCTATCAATAATTACTTATCTAGCACCTGGTGGTTTTTAGATTTCTCCTCATCAAACAGCCATGGCAAGAAGTTGGCAAGTGTTGAGAACCTTGTTTAGAAGCTCCAGCATCTCAATTCATCGCATGATAAGGCTTCCACAAACTACATAGCATCTCTCTGCGAGAAAACAACCCCTGACTTTAGGTATGTTTATGAGATATTACTTGCATTAGGCTTCCTACTCAAGGACCTCAGCTCAGACACAACGGCACCTATGCAGCCACACTCATTTGGCTACATGATCAACCCTGACCTGTTCTTTATCCTTGAGCATTCTATGCATTTTTCCTGTGTACATAACTGCAGACAGACAAATTCTATACTATGTGTTTTCCATGTGTACATGACTACAAGAAAACACATATTCAGACTCGATGTGGGTGCAGCATTATGTGCAGGAAAAATAATACAACAGCTAGCGATCTACAAAAAAAGTGTCACAAATACTGTGAGGTACAGAAAAATATATTTGCAGAACCACAGTCCAAGGCCAATATATTTTCCTACTTACAAGTGCAGGGCAAATAGGTCTGCAGAACTTACCAGTGCAGAAAAAGTATATTCATAGACTACAAGTGCAGAAAAAAAAACTATATGTACACATGAAAAAAAAAGTATTTTTCATGTGTACATGACTACAAGAAAACACATATTCGAACCCGATGTGGGTGCAACAATACGTGCAGGAAAAATAATACAGCAGCTAGCGATGTACAAAAGAAATGCCACAAAATCTGTGAGGTATAGAAAAATATATTTGCAAAACCACAGTGCAAGGCCAATATATTTTTCTACTTACAAGTGCAGGGAAAATAGGTCTATAGAACTTACCAGTGCAGAAAAAGTAATACTAGATGAATAAGTGAGATGAATAGTTTATGACAACAATACTAGATATACTTGGTCTCTCAAAACAAGTAGTTATAGTTTGTGAACTCATTCAAGAATCAACTTGTGTTTCCAAATACATATATTTTATTCATTAAAATATTAACAATATCATAAATCTAAAATATGCAAATTGAGAGTATAATAGTATATGACAGAGTATCATACTATGTGAACCACGCACCCAAGGCCCAAAAAGTGTACATCCCTCCAGCATGAAAAAATATGAATATACTAAGAAAAAGCACAAAATCAAGAATAATATCACGACAAAAAAAATGCATCTCCTCAAACATCATGTAGTCGCTCTTTCATGCACCTCCAGTTGCTGCACTTCCTTTTGCACTCATATAATACAACAAATTATCAATTTTACTAATTATTTTGCATTACAATTATGAAACTTATATAACATGTGATAAAATCATGAAATATACTTATATAAAATTATGAAATATACTTACTGTGTAGCTAATCATTCCACATTTGAGTTGTTATTGCATCTCTCAGGTCCTTGTTGCAACCACGAGTAACTATTGTTGTGGAATTTTCTTCCTCTGATTCAGGAACCAGCGTATCTTCAACATTGTCAATTATAAATTGTTTGACATATAGGTTATTTTCTAATATAAAATTATATATTATGCGTGCCGCATAAATAATTTTAACTTGAGTGGGAATTGGATATTTTATTTGGCACTTTAAAATTGAAAACCATGCTTTAAGAAAACCAAAAACACGTTCAATTGTTGCTCGCAATGAGGAGTGTCTATGGTTGTATAACTCTGTTGCTTTTTCAATTGGTTTTGTACCAAGCGCATTAAATTTTAACAAGTGGTAGCGATATCTTTTGTGTAGAGTAAAAAACCCAAAAATATTTGAGTATCCAGAATCTACAAGATAATATTTGCCTACATACACATATTTGGTTTATGAAGTAAATAAAAATAATTGTCTATGTATAATAATCAATGTAATTTATGCACATGATAGTTATTTACTTACCTTTGGGTATTACTAGAGGCTGGTTAGGATCGTCAAGTGCACTTTACAATATTTTAACATCAGTTGTACTTCCTTTCCACCCAGCAAGCATGTAGTGAAATTGCATGTCAAACTGCACCACAGCCAGGACATTTTGTGACAACTACCCTTTTCTATTTCAAAACCTCATTTGTTCTTTCCTTGATACGTTTATAGGAATATGTGTTCCATCTATACCCCCCAAGCAATTCTATTGTAAGAAATAAAGGTAAGTCAATAGACATTATATATATATATATTACACTACAAGAAAAATGGCCATTAGTGACAGAAGTTTGCGACAGAAAAAATCTGTCGCAACTTTACGGTGGATTAACGAGAGAAACAAATCCGTCACTAAAATCCATAATATTTATGAAAATAGCGACGGAAAAACTTCTGTTGCCAAATCCGTCGCTAATTAGCGATGGCTTAGCAATGTCAGGTTTTTGTCGTAATACCCGTGACATTTAGCGACGGATTTGGTGACAAAGGTTTTTTGGTCGGAACGTAGCGACAATGTTAGCAACAAAAATATTTCGTCGCTAACTGGTCATGTAAATTTGCGACGGAGTTTCCCGTAAATCCCTAATCAAAACCCTTCTCTCTTTTTCGTGTTTCGTCTCTCTCGCCTGACGCACTCCCTCGCCCGCCGCCCACCGCCCGTGGCTCCCTGGTTCGCCGCCCGTCCCTCCCCTGGCCCATCACCCCCCGTTTCGCCACCCGTCCCTCCCCCGGCCCATTGCCTCCCATTCTGTCGCCCGTCCCTACCCTGACCCTTCGTCGCCCGTCCCTCCCCCAGCCCATCGCCCCCCACCCGCTGCCCGGCGTCTCCCAGGTAAGTGGGTCATTTTTTTTTGGCAAGGGGTCGCCCCTTCTGCCTCGTTCTTTTTTTCGGTAGAGGGGCGCTTGCCTCATTTTTTTTTGGCAGGGGGTCGCCCCCCTGCCTCTTTTTTTCCGGCAGGGGGGCGACCCTCTGCCGAAAATAAAAAATGAGGCTGGGGCGACCCCCTGCCGAAAAAAAAATGAGGCAAGCGCCCCCCCTACCGAAAAAAAAAATGAGGCAGGGAGGGCGACCCCCTCCCTCATTTTTTTTCAGGTAGGGGGTCACCCCTTTGCCTCATTTTTTTATTCGGGCAGGGGGTCACCCTTCTGCTTTTCTGGCAGAGGGTCGCCCCCTGCCTCTTTTTTTTCAGTAGGGGGGGGGGGGCGCGACCCCCTGCCTCTTTTTTTTCTGGCAAGGGGTCCCCCTTTGCCTCTTTTTTTTTCGGGCAAGGGGGTGACCCCCTTTCTCATTTTTTTTCGGCAGGGAGTCGCCCCTCCTACCTCATTTTTTTTTCGGCAGGGGGGGCGACAGGCCGGGGGTACCCCGCGATCGCTGGGTTCCTGAACCATGACATCACCCTGTGTCTGTCGCTTTGAGGGATGATCACTGCCTTCGGAGACCTCGTGCCGCTGTCGTACATCGTTGGCCTACTGACTGGTTGATCAAACTCGAAAACCTGTTGGGCCGAATAGAGAGGTGATCGACGCCTGAGAGGCGTTCTGCCTCACCAGAATCCCGTTCGACTTCGATATTTATTCTAAACTTTTTCCTTTCAATAGAGCGTGACTTTATTTTAACACAGTGTCTCTTGCAGATTTCTTAACGGATCTCGCTTGTGCCCTGTCACCCGTGGTAAGTAAGTGACAAAAACAATACAAATCAGGTAAATAACCACGGTGAGTAAGTGATGCAAGCGCATCATATGCTATTTAATTTATTAGTGCAACACTTTACTGTTCACACACTTAGTAGTTAACAGGATATTGGAGTGTGTTTGCTGCAGGTACATGTTTGTCATTTTTTTGATATAAATGTTTTCGATGTATTGCAATGTTTGATATGATTGTATCCATACTTGCATGTAGTTACTTTAATTTGATTATGACTTACATGTGAAATTGTATAATGAAAGCATGATTCAAATGAATGTATCGTGTTATGAATAGTTTGCACATGAAAATATTAAGTTATCAATGCATGCTTCATAATTCTTGTGATTGTATGACATCATATATTGCATGATAAATTTGATATTTTCTTCATCATAACATTCTGTCAATTCTCTTTTAACTGGTTATGATACTATTCATAACATCATATAATAAAATGACTGCAAATCGTGAATGGATGTACCATAGGATAGTTGACAATGAGTTATCGCATGAATACATGAATGGTGTTGAAAGTTTTATTGAATTTGCAATGGCAAGTGTCAGTACAGTGGATCCCACAGGTCGGATTAGGTGTCCCTGCAAGATTTGTAAGAACAATCGATTTGTAGAACCTTATGGCATTAGACATCACCTATACATAATAAGTTTTGTGAGTGATTATCAGAATTGGACATTTCATGGTGAAGAATTTAGAAACATATTTGATGCACGGGAATTTCGAAATCTTGTAATACAAATCTCTATTTGAATGTATTCCAATGTTTTGAATGTATTGCAATACTTGATGTGAATGATTTGAATTATTTGAATATATAGAAATGTGTGACAATGATTTGAATGATTTAAATGTATTGCAATACTTGATATAAATGATTTGAATTATTTGAATGTATTGCAATACTTGATGTGAATGATTTGAATGTATTGCAATGATTTGGAGGTATTCAAATGATTTGAATGTATTGTAATACTTGATTTGAATTATTTAAATGTATTGAAATATATTGCAATGATTTGAATGATTTGCAGGTATTCCAATTATTTGAATGTATTATAATACTTGATTTCAATTATTTGAATATATTGAAATATATTGCAATGATTTGAATGATTTGCAGGTATTCCAATGATTTGAATGTATTGCAATACTTGATTTGAATTATTTGAATGTATTGAAATACTTGATGTGAATGATTTGAAACAATTTGAATGTATTGCATGACATTTTTTATTTGTTAGAATATGGTTCGTGGAGCTTACAGTGGTCGTTCATCCAGTAGTAGTTAGTCTCAGCCTTCATCTTCACGGGCTCCTTTGATAGGTATATTATTTAACTAATTGGATGCTTGATTAGTTGAAATGCGCATTCTGAGAAATTTTAATATATTTTTTTACATAAGATGTTTCGCCTGTACATGACCCACCTACACCAGTTGATCATACAAGTCAGGAGCCAACATAGGATGCATAGTCTTCTCAGTCTAGCACAAGAAGACTCATTTGAATAGTGTATATCGATAATCGACCGTAAGTATTTTATTTTCACTTATTGCATATCTTATAAATATTGCATATTGATATTTACTGTGTACCGATTCATGTGCAACACGCAGTTCGAGTCACAAGAAGTAATACGCGATATTAGGAATTTACTACTTCAACATCTACCAGGACCGATTGCTCAATGAAAAGAGTATCCAAAAGAGGTGATAGACAGATTGTGGTCCTCATTCACGATATACAATTGTTTGTCATAGTTAATGTGTTTCATATTTAATTATTTGTTATAGTCATGTCTACTAACTTTCTGAAAATATTTGTAGGCTTCGAATCACTTCGTGACTACGATGAAGGAACATGATGCAAGTAAGGTGTGGCAGAAGGTGGCTGTCAATCAATTTGTAGACATGTTGCACAATATGAAGACTGCAACAAGAAAAGCATCTGGCGGGATAGATGATCCACTGTAGTGGAAGGGCTATGGACCTCCTACTATCAGGTCAGATGTTTGGGATGCAATGTGTGACAAGTGGGCTGGGGATGCATTCCGAAACCGCTCAGCGAAGGCTGCACAAAATCGAGCGAAAATTCCCGAAGCCCATCTACACACAGGTGGATCTAGGACTTTTGGGAGCCACCTCAAGAAAATGGTAACTCATCAATATATAAACAAATCAGTTTTATAAGTATTGTCGCAAACTTGTTAACTAAATCTTTTATCATTTCACTTCGCAGGAAGCAGAAAAAGGAGGCATTGTGTCATACAAGGATGTGTTTGTTCAAACACATAAACGTTAGACCACGGGAGAGTTCGTATCGGAGAAGGCGAGAATGACAACATTATGTATTTATTGTACTAATAATCATTGTAATATACAAGTTATCATAAATATTATAATTCTTAATTATTAATTCATACTATAAACATTATTTTGTAGGAGTCATATGAGCAACAGATGGTAGAGCGATATGGCGATGACTCTACTCAGCATCCATCATTTGATCCTGCAGCATGGGTGACTGCAGCAGGTGAACCCAAAAAGGGTCGTGTGTTTGGGTTTGAGAGTAATATAAACACCTCACCAGTCGTTGCTTCCTTCAGTCACGACTGAGAGACTTCTCCCGCCAACATCAGCTCCAAGCATCCGACTGATTCTTGGGATGATGTACGCCAGATCGTTAAGGACACAATGCATGACTACTTCCATGAAACCATTGCTGACGTTCTCTGAGATGAGTTCAACAGTTTTTTGTAGAACAGGAGAGTTTCGTTTGTAGGTGCCTCTCAGGTATGAAAGTTTCATGTGATGTATTGCATGTCGTTAGATTTTATATAAGTTTGATTGCCTTAACTTAGGTGCATTGCATATAATTTATTTCAGTATATTTTGTTTATCAATACTGACCATTTATATAATATTTCAGTATAATATTTTTACTGCCTTAGAACACATATGAGCATGATAGAATCACATATACAATTTTTTTACTGCCTTTGAACACATATGAGCATGATAGAATCACATATACAATTTTTTACTGCCTTAGAACACATATGAGCATGGTAGAATCACATATACAGTTTTTTGACTGCCTTAGAGAACATATGAGTATGGTAGAATCACATATAAAGTTTTTTTGACTGCCTTAGAACATATATTAGTATGATATAATCACATATATTGTTTTTTGCCTGCCTTAAAAAACATATGAGCATGATAAAATCACATATATAGTTTTTTGACTGCCTTAAAGCATATATGAGCATGGTAGAATCACATATACAATTTTTTTGACTGCCTTAGAACACATATGAGCATGATATAATCACATATACAATTTTTTGCCTGCCTTTGAACACATATGAACATGGTAGAATCACATATAAAAATTTTTGACTGTCTTATAGTACATATGAGCATGATAGAATCACATATACAATTTTTTTGACTGCCTTAGAACACATATGAGCATTATATGATCACATATACAGTTTTTTGCTTGCCTTAGAATACATATGAGCATGATAGAATCACATATAAAGTTTTTTTACTGCCTTAGAACACATATGAGCATGATAGAATCATATATACAATTTTTTACTGCCTTAGAGCACATATGAGCATGGTAAAATCACATATAAAGTTTTTTTACTGCCTTTAGAACACATATGAGCATGATTGAATCACATATAAAGTTTTTTAACTGCCTTAGAACACATATGAGCATGATATAATCACATATACAATTTTTTGTCTGCCTTAGAACACATATGAGCATGATAGAATCACATATACAATTTTTTTACTGCCTTAGAGCACATATATATGAGTATGATAGAATCACAAAAACTATTTTTTTATTGTCTTTAGAACACATATGGGCATGATTGAATCACATATAAAGTTTTTTTACTGCCTTAGAACACATATGAGCATGGTAGAATCACATATACATTTTTTTGACTGCCTTAGAGCACATACGAGCATGATTGAATCACATATAAGTTTTTTTTGCTGCCTTAAGAACACATATGAGCATGATAACATCACATATACAGTTTTTTACTGCCTTAGAACATATATGAGCATGATAGAATCACATATAGAGTATAATTTATTTCAGTATATTTTGTTTATCAATACTGACCTTTCTTTTCTCGTGTAGGTTGCTGGCGATAATCAACGTAGTGGAGCTGAAGAGACAGATCAAGACAATGAACAAGAGGACGCACAAAATCTTGATGATGATTAGATTCATGTGTTGAATTTGTTCTACCTTTTTTTTGTTTCAAAAATGTAAATGTTGAATTGTAAATAATTAGAACTTACGAATTTTACAGTAGATCGATTAATTGTTTTAGTTTCCTTTTATATGTATTTTGATGTGTATTTTGTTTTTTATTCATAGGAAATATAAATTGTACAGGAAATATAAATTGTATCATGAGAAATTTTTTCTCGATATTTAATTTTTGAATATTTTTTTAAATTTTTTTTTCCTTGTTTGCGATGGATTAGCAACGAATATATCCGTCACTAATTACTATTAGCATTGAATGTAGCAACGAATTAGCGACGACTATAAATTTGTCACAACACCAAAATCGTCGTATAGTAACGACAGCCTTGCGATGGATGTTAGCATTCGTTATTCCGTCGCAACTTAGCTATGAAACTGGCGACAAATACATTTCGTCGCTACTTAACGACAGAATGGGCAACAGATATATTCCGTCGCTAATTAGCGTCGAAAAATTCGCGATGGAAGCTATCTGTCTCTAATCCGTCGCTAAGCTGTTTAACGACGGATTAGCGTCGGATTAGCGACAGATTTAGGTCGTTGCTAATCCACAGGTTTCTTGTAGTGTTACTTGTATAGAATCTTGATTACCTTCAAATATGGGTAGAATCTTGGTTCTTCCATAATTTTTTGTTGGGGTATCATTACTGTGTCAGCCCATATAACAATGACAAATGCTAAGTAATGCGTATAAAACCAAATTAAAGTACTTGCTAATTGTTTATCCTGAGAATCATGAACTATTGCCCTACGCGACCTTCTTAAACTACGTAGTGAAAAGATCAACACCACCACGATGGGTAAGTAAATAAGTTCTTAATTAGGGTTCATTATACTTCTTAAAATACAAACAAAATCATTGAGGTTTTAACATTAGTAACATGCATAAAATCTAAGAAGTATATATAAATAACATTCAACATTATGAACATTTAACATGATTGAATAAACATGTATATCATGACAAAAATCAATTAAGAATAATATGGTTGCAATAAACATGTATATTAAATATGTAACAATGTTATAACACGTAACATTTAAATGGAGAAATATTTAACAAAATGATCAATATCAAAAAATCAACATAAGTCTTGACTTGTGCAAATGCATACCTAAACACTAGGTGATAATTTGAAATTCAACTAATGAACCCGACATTTTGGATCCATATTCTGGAACAAAGTTGTGTTTCCAGAGACTATCATTAAGTCCAATGCCCTCACACTTGTGTTTGCAGTAATCTCACCATTATTGAACATTCTTTTAATATAGCATTACACAATTTGATTATCATGCAGGGAGATTAATCACTAATAGTCTTTATATACTCAGAAATGTTGTCTAGCATTTCCACGATTTGAACATCACCACGGACTTTGTGCTTTCCTTTAGTTGAAAGTCGGTTTGTAGCATGTTGAAAATTGCTAGCTTGTGGGCTATTTATGGGTGTCTCATCACCTAAAACTTTTGTTGATAAGTTCAATTCCTCCAGATCGAGATCGACGGGAGATGGTGGTGGTGGTTATACTTCTGATTGAATAGACCTATAATTGCCTATAGCAATTGATTCATCATAAATTTCTACAGCCTGTTTAAAACATCACCATTTTTGGGGTTTTTTATAATTCTTTCATGTTGGTTTTTCCCTAACACACTCGATCCATATTTTTGTATCTGCCAAAGGCATCCCCAGTTTAGCATCCCATCCAAAGCCTGATGTGTTTAAGATTTTGTTTATTACTGTCAAGTTGGGTCTGGCACACTTCCACTTGTTCTTTACTTTTTCTAAGGTAAATTTGACCCCAACCTTCTCCTTCATCTGACTTTTAACCACCTTCATGGCCTTCTCTTTCAATTCCCCATAGCATTTCATTGTAGGTATTCTAGATTGCTCTATCATGCAGACAAATAAGAAGTCCATCTGGGGTGTACTCCATTGCATTTTCTCAATTTGAGCACTTCTTGTACCTCACCCATTACATCTACCATTCTAGATTCTAATAAACATGCAAAAAAAGGATATATTACATGCTAAGAAAAAAAATCTTAAATAAAAAGATTCAGTAAAGGATATATATGCAAATGATATATATATATTCTTCCAGTTTGTAGTGATGAATCTCCCATAATATGCAAATGATATAAATAATTCAATATAATTTAATTAGCAAGGAAGAGATTTGCCATAATATGCATTTGTCATGCAACAAAGATTATAGTATGCAAAATGCATGGTTGATAGACATCATTAGAGATCATGTAAAATGATGAGAGCACGGAAATTTCAAAAATCTCTCATGGGAATGAAACCTAGTCAATACAGAAACATAGAGATTTGCCTGTTTCAAGTGACATACAGGTAGACCTGCTAGATTACAGGATATAAACTAAACAACAGGTACATTTGCCTGATACGCAATGGTAGTGTATAGTCTGATGTACTTTCATGTGAAGGTTGCTATAAGCAAAGGATGGAACTACAATGCAAGTTCATTTAAAACAAATAGATGTATATCCTCACATGAATAATAAGAAATGCTAAAATCTGGTTATACAAACGAACGAGAGTCTACATCATTATGTTTAACATGATACGAATACCGATACTAATTCCAGTTTTTTTTCAACCCAAATCATGCTTAAAAGAGTCTACACCATCATGTTTAACCTGATACGGATACTGATACTAATTCCAAATATTTAACCAACACAAAGAAGTCCATCATGCAACTTCTTTAGTATAAACGACAAATCATACACTAGACCAGTCAAGATTGACAAAACTGATTCACTTATTCACTACATCCTTAAAAAATATAGACATGAAAATAAACTCTATCCAAAATCATCAATATTCAAAAAAACACAACATCATTCAAATAACTCAGGCAACTTTAGAAAACCCACATTAAGATGAAACTTTGATATAGAAGATCAACTTACATTGGACCAATAAGAAACATAAAAAGCCGAAAGGCAATCAAAATATCAATGCAAATGTGCTAAAACCCATTACTTTAGTTGCAAAATTGCCTCTCAACATCGAGAAATTCTGAAGATGCATCCTCAATTCCCCACAAGTTTCAATCTTCCACGATGATACAACAACAACAACAACTATGCCTTCATCCCAAAACAATTAGGGTCGGCGATATGAACCAAAAAAGAAAATCATTTTGGGTCTTCCACATGAATCCTTCTCCTCCAATCATTTCTATCTAATGCCATGTCCTCGGTGAGGTTCAAAACATTCATATCCTTTCCTATCATCTCCATCCAAGTCTTCTTAGGCCTACCCCGATGTCTTTTAACTAATATATTTTCCCATTTCTCCATCCTTCTAACTGGAGCATCATTAGGCCTTCGCCGAATATGTCCAAACCACCGTAAATGATTCTCTCTCATCTTATTTTCAATGGATGCAATGCCTACCTTCTTATGTATCCTCGTTTTGAATCTTATCTTTAATTGTATTTCCACACATCCATCTAAGCATACACATCTCAGCTACACTCATTTTTTGAATATGATGTCTCTTGGCAACCCAACATTCCATACCATATAGTAAAGCGGGCCTAATTTCATCCTATAAAACTTTTCTTTTAACCGCAATGGCATTCTACGATCGCACAACACTCTAGTTGCACTTTTCCATTTCATCCACCCAATCTTTAACTTATGATTTACATCTCCATCAATTTCTTCATACTTTTGAATGATAGATCCCAAATATTTGAAACAGTCATCCACCGGTATTTCTTGCTCACCAAGCTTCACTACACTCCCATCACTACTTCATTGCTTACTAAACCGACATTCCATATATTATGCCTTACTCTTACTCAACTTAAAACCCCTTGCTTTCAATGTTTGTCTCCATAATTCTAACTTAGCATTAACCCCAGCTCTAGACTCATCAATCAGAACAATATCATCAGTAAACAACATACACCATGGCACATTTTCTTGAATTGATCTCGTAAGCTCATCCATCACTATAGCAAATAAGAAAGGGCTTAATGCAGATCCTTGATATAACCCAACCGTTATAGAAAAATTGGTTGTCACCCCTCCACAAGTGCAAACATTGGTTACTACTCCTTCGTACATATCTTTAATTATACTAATGTACTTGAGAGAAACACATTTCTTCATCATTGTCCACCAGAGAACATCCCTAGGTACTCTATCATATGCCTTCTCCAAATCAATAAAAACCATATGCAAATCTTTGTTCCTTTCTATATCTCTCAATAAATTGTCTAAGAAGATGTATAACTTCCATAGTTGATCTTTTAGGCATAAAACCAAATTGATTCTCCGATATCATGACAACCTTTTTCAACTTATACTCAATTACCCTCTCCCAAAGTTTCATAGTATGACTCATGAGTTTTATACCACGATAGTTTGTGCAATCTTGTATATCACCCTTATTCTTATATAGAGGCACCAAAGTACTATTTCTCCACTTATTAGGCATATTATTTGTCCATCAAATCTTGTTAAAAAGATTTGTCAAATATTCTAAACCTTTCTCACCTAAATATTTCCAAGCCTCGATAGGTATACTATCTAGGCTAACTGCCTTTGTTGATTTCATTTTCTTCAAAGCCTCTGCAAATTTTTTATTTTGAATCTTGCGCATGAAGTCACGATTCATCTCATAAAAAGGAATGGACAAGTTTCCAAGATCCTGAGCATGACTTCCATTAAATAGCTTATCAAAATAATCTTTCCATATCTCCTTAATCTCCTCATCTTTGACTAAAACCCTTTGTGTTTCATCTTTGATACATCTAATCATACCCAGATCTCTCAATTTCTTATCTCTTATCTTTGCAAGCCTGTAAATATCCTTCTCGCCCTCTTTGATATCCAACTTGTTATAAACCTCCTTATATACCTTATCTCTCGCATTTCGAACTACTTTTTTAGCTTCCTTCTTTGCTATCATATACTTCTCTAAATTCTCATTATCACGACTCTTAGATTTTTATAACACTCTCTTTTAATCTTAATAGCTAATTTGACATCCTCGTTCCACCATGATGTATCCTTACCTAGCTGTGCACTGTCTTTAGACTCACCCAATACCTCATTAGCCACCTTTCTCATGCCACTCGCTATCTTATTCCACATTGATTTTGAATCCTCCTCGAGACACCAATCAACTCCCATAACTACTTGCTCTACAAACATTTCTTGTTTAACTCCTTTCAGTGCCCACCACTTAATTTTAGGATCTATCCTATGTCTATCCCTTTTGCGACATTTTCTAATTCTAAGATCTAAAATTAAGACTCTATGTTGTGTAGCTTCACTTTCTCACGGTATAACCTTACAATCGATGCAACAACCCCTATCTCTCTTTCTAAGTAGAAAAAAATCTATCTGACTCGTATTAACCCCACTTTTAAATGTTACTAGGTGAGACTCCCTCTTCCTAAACCAAGTGTTTGCTAAGATCATATCATAGGACAAACCAAAATCTAAAATTCTTTCTCCTATACCATAGCCTCCATGGATACTCTCAAATCCATCCCTACTAATGCCTACATGTCCATTAAGGACACCACCGATGAAAATTTTTTCTCTATAAGATATCTCTTGTACTACTTTATCTAAATCTTCTTAAAATTGATGCTTAATGGAATCATCTAAACCTACTTGAGGTGCATAAACACTAATAATATTAATAATATCCGTACCTAATACTAATTTAATAAGTAAAATCCTATCACCCTTCTTACGGACCTCAACTACATTATCTATAAACTCACGACTAATAACAATCCCTACTCCATTCTTATTTCTATTTATTTCTGTATACCGAATCTTATATCTTCAAGGTTCTATCACTTTTGCTTTCTCACCTACCCATTTGGTCTCTTGTAGACATAAAATATTTATCTTTCTCCTACACATAACATCTACTAACTCTACCAACTTACCACTTAAAGACCCTATATTCCAAGTGGCTAACCTAATTTTATGGTCTTGAAGTATCTTCTTTACCCCCACCCTTCCAACAAAGTGAGGGAACCCTTGCCTATTTGACACCACACCCGGGCACCGGTGTGACGCGTCATTTTTGAGCGACGACCTAACAATCCTTGCCCATTTATCACTGCCTTCGGGCCTATAGAGTACAACGCGTCGCTCAGTAGGGAACGCCCCAACGAAATTCTCATATTGGTTCATATTCATAGGGTGCGACTAAGTTTTTATGATGGCTGTGACTGGCCTACCGCAACCCTCTTCCTTTATCCGGGCTTGGGACCGGCATTGTGTAACTAAACAGTTATACACATGAGGAGTTAATCTGGTAAACGCATGAAATAGTCACATTTAAGACGCAAAGTAGAATAAGAAATTCAGGGCACAATACCTAAAGCTACCCCAATTCCTTCTTCTACCGAGCATCCCTTAAAGAAAAAAAAAAGCCCAAAGTACTACTGTTAAAAGCACACAGAATTTTCTCTTTAATAAAACACTAAAAACAGATCTCAATAAGAATGAAACGATGTCATGTTTGTAGGGTCTGATTTATAGAATATAACAGTGAAACATTGAAAACTAGTTTGGTCATTTCCAGAATTTTTGGCTGGCACCGATTTATCTCATGGTTGTCAAAAGTTCAGGTGTTTGGCTGACATATTGTCAATTGGCCTAGTGTTGCCAAGTTCTTGTTTAAAAATTAAAAGTGCAAAACTACTCTATTGTGTAAGGCATGAAATGGTTATCTTATATGAAGATGTACCCTAACAGTGAAAAACATGGAGGTTCCATGTTTCCAACCATTCCATGAGTTCTGAATTAATACACATATACAGGCTACTTTTATAATTATATTTGTGCGCATACACCGACACCTACCTTTTGATGATAAGGAGAAAAGTTAAAATGAAAATGTTTGCTCGAGTCATTTCATGCATGCTAATTTTATGAAGGACCATGCTTTCCTTTATGAAGAATGTCATCCATTGTGTATGTGTAGGCTTGTAATTTTGTATATCAAGATTGCCTTATAGATAATTAGATATGCATTACTACTTGTTCTAGTGCTTGAAAAACTAGCTTGTTGTTTGTTTAGAAGTTAAAGCTTTAGATTTCTTATGTCTTATTGATTGTTGCTTCATCAATAAAGTTATTTAAAAATCTTTTAAAATTTCTTAAAAATATATTTTTGAGGCATGCGCTTTACTCCTCAAGGCTTAGGCTTCATGTTTTGGTGAAGTGCCTTGCTATGGCTAACGCTTTTCATAACATTGGTATTATGGTGAAGGATCTGCACAAGAGAAAAATTCCCCACCAACCTCTCTCTTTCTCTCTATGCGACCTGAAAATGAATTGTAAAATTAAAGTTTGTAAGTTTTTGTAAATGTGAGACCTATTTCATTGGTTTTAAACTAAGGTTCTATAGCCCGATCCAGATTGTGATCGGGTCCAACCCAATCCGTTGAGAGGCCTAGCTAGCCAGCTAGGTATCAATCAGGGCTATTATCCTAAAAACCACATATGAAAGCCTTTAGACCTGTTTATGTAGGGAGAAAGGGCGTCTGTGGCGCCGTGAATTCCTGCTCTTGCCAAATAAAATCTTTTCGCCAAACAAAGGTTCTGGTTCGAAGCTGCCCCCTTCTCTCTTCTTATTAGCATTTGCACGTTTCTCAAATTGGTGCAGACTTGAGAAACCGCAAAACCCTAATCCTGATTCATTGAAGCTTTTAACGCTCCTCCTTTTCTTCTAACGATCTGCAAAATATGCGACCAATGAAGTACAAATTATAACCCTTTTCCTACGATTGCGTCGACTTCTTGCGCATCTCAAAGTGATAGCTAATGTTGTTACTTCGTTTTTCCTTTCCCCCATTGTTGTTTGGGTGCACAGAATTCATGAATTTGAATAGGGTATAGTTTGGTTGAAGCATGTCGGACTTGGATGCTCTTGATGATGCCCTCGCTACTTCCACCGGTGAGCTTGCAGAACCATCAAATAGACGGTTTGTGTTTGATAATTCCATTGTTTATCTCCTAAGTGCTCCTTCTCTTGACAGGTCACAACGCCGGCTTGAGCAAGTTCCGACCGAAGATCAACAAGTTACAAGAGAAGAAGACGCTTAAACCTTCGTCTGCAACTCAACGTGTCGATGCTCGGACTCGTACCGCATCTTCGTTGGGGTCGGCTCCCCGTATCGACGCTCCGGTGCCTTCTTCCCAAGCTAGTGTTACAGATGGTATTGTTTCTAGCCCTGTGTCTGACGGTGAGCTTGGAGTTACCAACACAAACATGGCTTTTGTTAAATTTTGTTTTCATCATTTTCTTGTTTATGCTTGGCTTTTCATTTTTTGTGCTAAATATAAAGTGTAAACTTTTGATAGGTCCAGATATAAATGAGTTGCTACCAAATGTTAGCAATTTGCAGGGCAAGAAATCAGATGAACATTCACCCACAGTTCATCATGTTGATTCTCGGGTTCCTTCTACTAAAATTGAGAGTGGTAGGATTGATTCTTATATATTCTCTTCCCATAATATTTTTTGAATTTCATCCCCTTTTGTATATGGCTGGAATCTGGTTATAGAGGTGAACTTCATCATGTTCTTGCATTTGATTGCAAATTGGTGCAGTTTTTATAGGCCAACTTGTTAGCTCATGCCAATCAAATGAGGGCGATCTTCGGGGCGAGAAAATGTTTATTTCTTCCTCCATAGCTCCTATTGTGGGTGTTGAGACGTCCCTTAGTGTAGAGAATGTTGGGGAGGATTCTTTTCTCTATTCTTCTCATGGGATGGGCTATGACTTGGATGCTTTTGATGGTGGCATTTCAGAATGCATACCCAATGGTAGGATTTGATTCACTAGTGACGTGTTACCAGTTTCATGTTTTTACTTATGCTTTCATTTTTTATTCCTATTACCTTTGATAGGGTTTGAAACAAGTGACGTTCAGCCAACTGTGAACAATTTTCAAGAAGCGGAAGTCCCTAAATCTTCCTCTATAGCTCCAAATGTTGGTGCTGAGGTAGCTTCTAATGTTTTAGAGAATCCTATCCCTGTATCTTCCGAGGACGTTTCTTTTGATCTTGATAATGTTGATGCTGTTCGTGCCGAATGCACATCTGATGGTAAGGCTGCCAACAACAAATTCGTGTTCCTTGTCACAATTCCTTTTTTAAGTGGTGTACCTTGAACAGGTCAAGAGACTGCGAGTCAGCAGGGAAATGAGCCCCCTGAATCTTCCACCGTAGTTTGTAATGTGAATGCTGAAATACATTGCAGTCAAGTTGAGAATGTAAGGGGAGACCCAACTATATATCATTCCAAGGATTTACATTCAGACCTTGATGCTCTCGATGATGTACTCACTAATTCTTTGCCTACTGGTAAGCCTAGAATAAGTATAGAGGGGACACTAGTTCCCTCTTTTTTCTCGTTGTGTTCTTTGGTAGCTGCTGAAAGGTGTATTTTTGACAGGACATGGGACAAGCAGGTTTCAACCAAAAGTTAAAAATTTGCGGAACAAGAAGATGGTCACAGCTCAATCATTAGCTACAAATTCCAATGTCCAGAAGCCTTCTGAACAAGTCAACAATGATAGAGAAAAATCTTCTCTTCCTTCTCATGGCGTGGATTCTGATTTGGATGTGCTTGAGGATCTCCTTGTTAATTCTACATCCATTGGTAGGAATAGGTTCATCAAACCATAGGATTGCTTTTTCATCATTTTCATTCTGACTTTAATTATTGCTAAGTATATCACACTTTGAACAGGTCAGAGAGTAAGTAAGTTCCAACCAAAAGCTAAGAAATCACTTGCGAAGGAAAACATTATAACTCCCTCACTGGCTCCAGCCATGGATACTTGTATGGCTTCTATTCAAGCTGACATTGCTGGCAATGATACTCATCTCATTTCTTCTCAAAAAAACCACCCCATGGAAACTTCAGCAAACTTGCATGCATTATTTGTTTCTTCTGCTGATGTCTCTCTAATTAATGGTTTTGTATCCGAGAATCCATTGCTGGACAGCCAAGCTGACGAGCCAGCAGCTCATCCCCTAGAAGATCAATTAGTGTCTGATGTTTCTGATGCATTTGAAGAGCCATCGTTCCTGAGCTCACCATTTTCTCGACACACATTTGAAAGCAGCCTTGAGGGAGATCCATTGCATCCAGCACAAACATGTCTTTCTGGTATGAGTGACGAGGTTGGTTTTTGCAACTTTGACTTTCTCATGTTACAACAATCTCGCCAGCTTTCTGCATATTCCTTATGTAAAACATGCATATCACAGTGTTCTTTTTTCTATTGTGCTTCAGCTTGCTGAAGATGTTGGTGATGATGCAGTGCCCCCTGCACCTGGTTCCTCAAGAAAATTAAGGAAGCGAAGAACAGATGTTCTTGACCGTATAGATGAAACAAGTGAGGGAAGCAAAGACCAATGCATTGGAACTGCTCTTGAAACCTCAGATAATTCTGCGATGGATGACAAGGATAGTGACATTGATTTCTCTGACGGGAATTTGACCAAGCAGAAAATGATGGCTAAAGGCAAGAGGAAACTTTCTGAGGAATCAAGACCAACAAATCGTTCTAAATTGTCACACAAAGTTAAGAAGGTTAATGAAGGACTTGACTCAACCCAAAAAGAACCCAAAAAGAAGTTTTCTCACTCCATAAGACAAAGCAGAAAGCTAGGTATCTTCCCTTGCCATGCCTCTCAGTGTTTTTTTTAATCAATTGATGTTGTATGTGTGTTCTTGCTCGTATAATTTAATTGTAATGCCATTATCTGCTGTTGATCTTTTCTCTAGTGGACCAAACCTTGCTGGAAACCCCCAAAGATGAAATTAACCCTAAGAAGCTCGTCCTGAAAGACCTTATCTTGTTGGCAGATATCAAGGAGAAGATATTGGTAAGACCATCTTCAACCTTGCCACTTGGTTGAGTTTAATTGCCAAACTGTTAAATCCTTTGGGGACATTTTAAGCAGCTCAGAAAGCACCACTTTCTCAGGTTTCTGAGAAAGAAAGCTCAACCAGCCACTAGCTCAAGTGATTGCAAACTTGAGAAAGTGCAAGCTAAGGAACTGGTGGATAGCTGAGGGAGCTGGTGCCCACTTACATGAGAAAGTGGGGTCACAGCTCTGACCCCGTGAATCAATGTTATCAAAATGGAGTTCAAAGAAATTTGGTATCCTATACCCAGGGGTGGTGAACTGAGGGAAGAGGCCCTAGTCAATCAAGGTGGTCTGCTAGACTGGGTTTGTGTTAACTGTTAAGCATGGGGGCGAGGACTAGAGGGCTGGTGTGCACCCTTGGTATGTGTTGATCCTTGGGGCAGTTAACCAGCGAACTCCAGTTTGTAGCTGTAGCTATTGGCTATATTCATCGTACTATAAAGGTTAAGTAAAATGCACTTATTGCTAACTGAATTGGCCTCAAATTGATTCACTTCATTGCCGAACCGGGCCCTGCTCAAAGAATCAGCCGATTCAACTCCGATTGCAGAATCAGCCTCTTTTCTTTTCTTCTTGTATTTTTTATTTTTGAGAAATTTTCAAAAACACACCTTAGTTTTAGATGTAAAAAAATATCCATAAATTTATTCACTGTTAATCAAAGACACATTTCTATCATGTTAACTTGGGTTAACATTAACCCAGCTTGAGTTAATAGGATGAAGTTACTGATTTCCCCTCATACAAAGTTTTTTTTTTCTTGGTTTCCCAAACTCGTTCTTTGTTTTTTTTTTTGTCTTTGGTCTGAGACGGTTGCAAACATGCACTTTGATATTACACTTTTAATGGTTTATAACATTCTATATGATCTGGAGCGAGGTTGAATTTGATTCATTTCTGACTCAAGAAGAGGACAGAGTCTTGTAAGTTATCCATCTTGTATAATCTATACTATGATTTTCATGTCCCATGCTGATATGTAGGCTTTGATGAAGTTAACTTCCGTTGCTTGCACGGTTGTGGAATTTGTGATCCATTTCGTTAGAAAAATGATACTTGTATGATATCTTCTGTATGGAGGTGTTGGTTTATGCATTGTTGATAAGCTTGTGTGTTTGCTGAACTTTGCAGAATAAAACAGCAGCAGCAGGGAATAGCTCTGTCACTACTGAGAGGTATGATTGTATATGTTGTGGTTCCATATCCAATAAAAAGCACCTTTTATTATGTTGGATTTCTAGATTTTGCATTGTTACTTTATGAGTGTAACATTCACAATCGAGCTGCTGTCAGTGAGATCAATGTTTGCACAAGCTTCTCTTAAAGCTTTTCATGAGAAAATTCTTGCAAGCAATGGCATGCATTTCCACGGTGTAGCCAGCCTAACCTAGCTAATTTGATGCCTGTTAGGGCCCCACAGTCCAGGTCCTAACCCTAAACCATTGAAAAACCAGCTTAGTTGTTATTCTTGTGGGCCCGAGTCTTATGGGTTTTGGGCGTTAATTTTTCCCCATTACCTACTGGACTGTCACATAGACGCGGTTGTTATACAGCCATTTTTATGAAATTTTCAATATGGCTAGTGTATGAAGGGACATGGAATAAGAGCCAAAATGGAGCCACTTTCTACTAGAGGATTTTGCTGCTGCCACATAAGCCTGCCCTCTCGTTTCCCCAAATCTCCCATTGATTCCCCCATTTCTAAGGTGGGCAATCAGTCTAGGGGCTTGGGCCCAATGAGCTCACTTGTCTAATAGATAAACCAAGCTCAGGGCCGAGCATGGGCTTCTTTCAGCAAACTCATTACATTAAAAGATTGATTTAATATAATGTAATTCACATATGCAAGAAAGTGATGGTTAGTGCACTGGCCAACTTACAGGGCTTATGTGTAGGCAGCTATGTCACAGGGATTCGGCTAGCAGGGTGCCGCACCCGCGTCGACGCGACTCGACGCGGGTGCGGGTGCGGGTGCGGCACCGGGTGCGGTCAACCCGATCCTGGGTGCGTTGACCGCACCCAGGATCATTTAGGTCCATTTTATTTTTTGGATTTTTTTTTTTAAAAATTTGCCTAAATGGGCTGCGAATTTTTTTTAAAAAAAAAATGCTGACAGCAGCTGTCAGCTGCAGCTGCAGCTGCTGACAGCAGCTGTTCTGTCAAGCAGCTGACTGTGAAATTTGAAAAAACCCGCCGACCACTTTTATTTATATATATATATATATATATATATATATATATATATATATATATATATTACATTTTTGCCCCTACCGCACCCCCGCACCCGCACCCATGTGACATAGGTAGGCAGCGATGAGTTTTGTTTCCTTTCTGAATTTCTGATGTAAAAACAACAACAACAACTAAGCCTTCATCCCAAAACAATTGGGGTCGGCAATATGAACCAAAAAAGAAAATCATTCTGGGTCTTCCACATGAATCCTTCTCCTCCAATCATTTCTATCCAATGCCATGTCCTCTCTGAGGTTCAAAGCATTCATATCCTTTCCTATCATCTCCATCCAAGTCTTCTTAGGCCCCTCACTAAATGATACTCTTCAGAGAGGAAAAGGATATTATGGGGGGTATATAAATACCCCCTTTTATAATGATACTCTTTAGAGGGATAATTTGGGTATAAACTCTATGAAAGTTAAAGATAGAGGATATTGTCTTGGGTGTATTTCTTGTCAATCTTTTTTATTGATACAAGGAATATGAAAAATGATTACGAAACTACGATTAAAAAGTTCATGGCCTTCGCTTATAATCCAAGGGTTATGAACTTATGACCATTACCATAATAATTTGCCCTACACTAATACTAGTGTGACCTTTGGGGAGGCTAAAAGCAATAGCAATTTGCAATTTGCAATTATAAAGTATTCCGTATGACATTTATTATTGGTTGAAATGCCGTAGCAAAGTATTCTGCAGTTAAACCCGCCATTAACTTATAGGTTTAAAAGAAATGCTATAGCAAAGTATTCTGAGAGACTTGACATCCTTGGTTTAAAATACATTAATCGCAAAGTGGTTATAATATCCATAGAATAAGCCCTATCCCGTTGCTATAATATCCATAAAATAAGCCCTATCCCATGCAAATCTGCCCTATCCCACGTCCATGCAAATCTACCTAACCCCACATCCCTTCAAATCAGCCTTATCCCAGCTAAATACAACAAAAACGCTAATATACTTAATACAAGTTATTACCTGACCCCACGTTAAATCAGGATATAGGTTATACCATAACCAGGGGGTATATACTTTTTTTACGTGGGGTCAGGTAAATCAACAATTTTACGCCATATATCTTGATTTAACGTGGGGTCAGGTAATTGATGGTATAAAGTATATTAGCCTTTTGTTGTATTTAGCTGGGATAAGGCTGATTTCAAGGGACGTGGGGTCAGGTAGATTAGCCATTTTACGACATATATCACGATTTAACGTGGGGTCAGGTAATAGCTTGTATCAAGTATATTACCCTTTTGTCGTATTTAGCTGGGATAAGGCTGATTTCAAGGGACGTGGGGTCAGGTAGATTTGCATGGACGTGGGATAGGACAGATTTGCATGGGATAGGGCTTATTTTATGGATATTATAGCCACTTTGCGATTAATGTATTTTAAACCAAGGATGTCAAGTCTCTCAGAATACTTTGTTATAGCATTTCTTTTAAACCTATAAGTTAATGACGGGTTTAACTACAGAATACTTTGCTACGGCATTTCAACCAATAATAAATGCCATACAGAATACTTTACAATTGCAAATTGCTATTGCTTTTAGCCTCCCGAGAGGTCACACTGGTATTAGTGGAGGGCAAATTATCATGGTAATGGTCATAACCCTTGGATTATAAGCTATATCTATAACCGCAGGCCATGAACTTTTTAATCGTAGTTTCGTAATCAGTTTTCATATTCCTTATATCAATAAAAAAGATTGACAAGAAATACACTCAAGACAATATCCTCTATCTTTAACTTTCATAGAGTTTATACCCAAATTATCCCTCTGAAGAATATCATTATAAAAGGGGGTATTTATATAAGGAAGAGTAAAATTAATTCTTAATAAAGCTGGCTCAAATTTGGCCAAGCCAATCTTGAGATTGTTTGGGCTTGACAAGTCTTGAACTCGAGCCTTGTGCAAGCTGTGCTGCTATGTACCAAGTTGAGCTCCAACAGCTCAAAACTTAGCCCAGTTTCTTTATGTTGCTACCCACCTCATGGCAATCCATGGCTGTGATATGATCAGTGTAATGAAACGGTGATATTCAAATATCACCACCAAAGTCCACAAAATACACAAGTGGACAATCAACAAGAGAAACTCACAAAGGAGTTCACATACAAAACCCTCAAAGGGGTATTCTCACAAAAGAGACAAAAAATATTATTTTATTGATCAAAGAAATGCAACAAAATGCATTGTTACAAGAGAGGAGTTTCAACCCTTTATATACACAACAAGGAGCACCTAAGAGATGTTGGAAATGGCCCAATGGCTCTATTTAACTTGTTAACATTTTGTTGACTAGTTCAAATAAAACTAAAATGGAACTAAAAAGGCTAACCTAATACGTAGTTACAATCTATCTATCTATATATATATATATATAGAGAGAGAGAGAGAGAGAATACATATGTACATAATATATATACATACGTATCTATGTATGTACATATAATTTAACAACCCCCCTCAAACTTTATGGCTAAACAACCAAAGTTTCTCTAAGTGAAAGTGAAATCTAGGAGCAATGAGAGGTTGGGTGAAGAAATCCGCCAACTGATATTATGAGATAACATAGGAAAGATCGATAATGCCTTCTAGATACTCCTCTCATACATAGTGACAATCCATTTTAATCATGGTTTTAAAACTCGCCGAGTCAACTCGGTAACTCGGCTCGGCTCGGCCCTCCAACGAGTCAACTCGGCAAGCTAAACTCGTTCTGCGAAAACTCGGCCTTGACTCGGGCTGACTCGGGTTGACTCGGGCGAGTTTTGGGCACTTTTTTCTTTTTTCATTTTTCAAAGGCTATGGGCATTTTTTTCATATGTAAGTGTTCATTTTTCAAAGAACAAATAGCATAATAACAATAGGCTTACCAACTTAATATAAAATCACAAAATTAGTAAAAGTCAATCAAATTTCACATGTCCATTCATTCCTTTTGGTAGCTCCAGGTAAGGAATCAAACCCAGTACCCCTCAATGAACATAGAGTGAATCCACTAATCCATCTAACATAACTGATCCCTCATGCAACCATCTCTGAGACCTACACAATAGTTGGCAGCCAGCCTGTTCAAAACCAATAGCATAAAATGCCCACATTTATCAGCATAATATATATACATCACAACATTCTCATTATCCAAAGCTTATATGCATTTATGTGCAGATATATAAGGCATGGTCCAATCAACTCTACATCAGAAACACACTTACAAATATCAAGATAAAGTTCAATGTTCCCAAAATTTTGTAAGGATTTTCTGAGGCCCTGCAACACAACTATGTCCATATATTCATGCTGAAATTGACTGGTTGTGTGTACAACATGTGCTATATCAGGTCTAGTAATTGAAAGATAAAAAAGTGCTTCTATAAGTTGTATCTAAGGGGTTGGATCTTCACATGGTTCTCCATCTTAAATTCTCATTTTTTTTATTAAGTATCAACTTTCTTGTCATCTGTAATACAGACCTAAAAAAACATCAAGCACAAATTTAGATTGAGATAATAGATAACCTCTAAGAGAATAAGCAACTTCTATTCCTAGAAAATATTTTAAAAAACCCAAGTCTGTCATTTCAAAATATTTTTTGAAAAGTTTTTTATTGTTTTCAACTCCTTGTTTATCTCCTTTGGCGATAATCATATCGTTCACATAGAGAAAAATGATGATAATACCTGCATTAGAGAACTTAACAAATAATGTTGTGTTAGATAAACAAGGTCGAAATCCAATATCAAGCATGACCTGACTAAACCTATTATATCAAGCTTTCGGGTCTTATTTAAGACTATAAAAAGCTTTGTCCAAACGAAGAGCTTTTCCCTTCGGGATAATGATACCAGGTGGAGCTTCCATATATATTTCTTCCACTAGGTTTTCATTAAGGAAAGCATTTTTGACATCCATCTGGTATATAGGCTATTTTTTAATAAAGGCTAAGGCTACTAAAGTCCAATCAGTGGCCATCCTAGAATGTCATTGCGGTTGAAGGGAAAGTTTTATAGGACGACTATTAGGCCCGCTTTATTATATGGTATGGAATGTTGGGCTGCCAAGAGACATCATATTCAAAAAATGAGTGTATATACTGGGAAATAACAAAAAATGATACATGTGTTTTGATTTTAAAAATGAAAAACTGTATGTTTTAAGGAATGTCTTTTTTGAAAAAAGAAAGATTCTTTAACTTTAAAAATAATAAGAAAATAATCGAGTATTCAAAAAAATGTGGGTACGGAGACACGACTAAACATATACTGAAAATATATATTATATATCTAAAATATATATTATATATTGAAAATATAATATATAATATAATATAGGACATCCGAAATGGCGTGTCTATTACCCGTACCCATGTCAACATGTGTACACCAACCAAAGTGTGTTGCGGTATCTTTGCCATCAAAGGAGAATGAGACATTACATCCATGATCTGATATTTATGAGACATATAAAAGATTTAAATTTAATTTAGGGATAAATCTAACTTTTGGAAAAAAAAAATTTAATTTTTGAGAAATTTTTTCAAAATTTTATATGCCTTTTAGTTCAACTTTCAAGAGATGTACCATCCGCAATAAACACATTGGACACACTTGAGTTATCATGACATTCAGATAAAATGTTATTGTTGAGTGTCATGTGGAACGAGACACCAGAATCAAGAAGCAAAGGATTTTTATTAGGATCTGAGAAGGACGAGACAACAACTCTAGTGGATGAAGATGCTCCTTTGAGAAGAGGTTGAAGAACTTCCATGAATTGAGCTGGGGACATGCTTTCAAGAGATGATTCTTGAGTATGAAAAATGTCATTTGGCTCTTGAGGAGAGCTCATTGAAAAACTTTTTTCTCAAAAGGCCTTTTAAGTATGGGACATTAGGGTATTATGTGTCTTGGCTCGTGACAATAGTGGCAAATAGTATTTTTTCTATCATACTCATTTCCTTGTCTTCCATAGTGCGGTGGTTTGTAAGTACGGATCTAATTCCCTGCTCTAGATACAGCAAGGACCAAGTCATCCTCATTCTTGGTGGAGCATTTTTTCAACATATTTTTCTCCATACTTAATTCTTCTATAGTGTATTCAATTGAGGGAATTTTCTCTCGGTGAAGAACGAATTTGGTGGATTTAAATTCCGACCTCAATCCATTGATGAATTGGTAAAAGTGCTCCACATCTATTTGGTTTTGGTGAGGTTCTATATCTTCGGGACAATGCCATTTTGGTTCAAGAATAGCCAGCTCTTCTCAAAGCTCGGGCAACTCATTATAGTATTTTCTAATATTCTTGTCCCCTTGAGTTATATTTCGGATTTTGTCTTGCAAATTGTACACATGTGCAATATCTTTAAGAGAATACATTCTCTTAAGATAATCTCATGCCTTATTTGCATGTTCAAATTTAGTAAGGCTGGAGTGCTTTTTAATATCGACACTACTAATAAGCCAAGACATAATTTTCGCATGCCCCATTCTCCATTTCTTCGCATATTTGACCATTGCCTTGGTTTTTTTCAACCTCCATAAGAGGTACTTCTCTTTCACCTTTTACTTCGGTGAGCGGTCTCATCCACTAATCTCCATAACCCTTTTCTCCATATGAAGTGCTTTATGATTGAAGCCCATGTTACATAATTGAAATCATTGAGTTTTATGATGACATTTTCATTGTCATCCATTTTACAAGGGCTAAAGGAGATGGAAAGAGAAGAAAAGAATGAAGAAGAGAAAAAAGGAAGATGATTAAGCAACGAGCACTCCACCACCAAGTAACCATCACCAATCTATTACTTGAAGCTTTAAAAACACAATAACGATCTCACAAGCACTTGAATAAGAGTTACAAATGAGTTTTAACACCTCCAAGCTTTGGGTGACATGCTTCCTGATGCTGCATCATGATCACCAAGCTCTGATACCATGAAATGAAAGGGTGATATTCAAATATCACCACCAAAGTCCACAAAATACACAAGTGGACAATCAACAAGAGAAACACTCAGAGAGGAGTTTACACACAAAACCCTCAAAGGGGTATTCTCACAAAAGAGATAAAAAATATTATTTTATTGATCAAAGAAATGCAACAAAATGCATTGTTACAAGATAGGGGTTTCAAGTTTCAACCCTTTATATACACAACAAGGAATACCTAAGAGACGTTGGAGCTGACCTTTTCCATCGTCTCTATTTGACTAGTCAACATTTTGTTGACTAGTTCAAATAAAACTAAAAAGTCTAACTAACCTAATACTTAGTTACAATATATATATATATATATACAAACAATTTAACAATCAGTGTGCCATGTACGTGCTGTAATCACACTCTTGAACATGTTTATCCTTTAGTAGGGTTTTATTTAAATAATAATTGTCTTGTGCAAGTGAGTTATTATATGTGTTACTGCTGCTATTCTTTTCTCTCTTATATAAATAAACAACTTCGTTTTTGTAGAAATGGGGCTAGTGTTCAAGGAGGGGCTTCTTTTGATGGAACCTTTCAAGGTTCTATGCCATGTCTAAATGTAGATGGTGATCAAACTGATCAACCAGATGAACCGAAACAACCTAAACTCAACTACCACTCATTCATGAAGCGAACACCTTCTGAGAGATGGTCAGAATCAGACACTGAGTTGTTCTACAAGGTATTTCTGAAAACAGTTTTAGCCTTTTGGTATTTTTCTGTCATATATGATGTTGTGCAACAACATGCAATTGCCTAGATGTCCTGTATAAACTTGGTTTCTTGACTTAGTAAGATATCTTGTTTATGCAAAAATAACATATTCTATCTGATTCTACCATCAGGCTGTTCGGCAGTTTGGAACAGATTTTGAAATGATCCAGAATCTTTTCCCAGGCCGCTCACGACACCAAGTGAAGCTGAAATACAAGAAGGAAGAGCGAAAACACCCTTTGCAAGTTGCTGATGCTTTAGTTAACAGATCAAAAGGTCTCGACTTTAGATGTTGCTGAATCTATTCTATTTAAACTTTCTCTCTGTAAAGACTATTTTTTGTTGGTATCCCTTTGAATCATTAGATCAGAAGTTTACATTATAGGAGACTGATACATGTACTATTGCCATTTATGTTGCCATTTCTGTTCTATTTTGATTTGGAATTTTATACGAGACAAAGATAATTTCTCGTGTATGTGGCATGGGAATCTTACTATTGTTTGCTATGACTGGATATCACAGAAAAGTTGGGTCAAGAAACATCTATTATGCCGTTAACGCCTGATGAGTGGGTCCGTTTTATGATCCTAATAGCTTCCACTGTTTTGCATTCCCTCTTTTTTTTTCTTTTTTATTAAAGCAAGTCAAAACTAACATTAGGAGCTTCTCGTCAAGAAGGGGTGTTATTATGGGTTGGTGGTAGTTTGTTGTTTGCCCATTAGTTCAGAATATATGATGCTTGACCCAGATTGTAGGTCTCGATTTTCAGTAAATTATGTTTCATGGAATGTATGAGGGAAATGCTAAACTCTGACACTTTCATTTTAAAAATATTGTTCATCTGGTTCATTTTAGGGATACCATTTATCTTTATGGTGTTATGGGTACTTTTGTTTTTCTTCACCATTTTAGATGCCATAGGCAGAAGCCGTAGAACTGTGCTGATGCATTTCTGTCAATTTTCTTTTTTTTTTTTGGTTGAGTTTAGAAATGTTCCTTGGTTAAGAGAAAACTACTCATTCTTTTGCAGATCATAGCCATTTCCAGTTGGTGATCGACCAATTGCAATCTCAAGCAGAAACTATGTCCTGCAAAAGTGCTGAATCACCTGATATAGATGGGCAAACAGAGGTCTCTCTCTCTCTCTCTCTCACACACACACACACACACACACTTGAGCACATACAAGCAACTCACAAATGGGTTTCTTTTGATGCAAGTTCTACTGATATTGATAAGATCATGGCATTTCATTTTGATTTTCAGGAAGACGATGGGAAGTTCAAGAATTATAGTCATCTAGATTCTCATGAAACTCATGATGCTGATGACTGGAGCCATGAATTCTTTGACAACACTTCACCTGATTATGTTGGAAAAGATGATTATAGTGACTATAATCTGTGACTTACCCATCTTTTCATTCCATTTGTTTCATGAGGGCATCTCATGGCCTGTACAATTCCTGATAATAAATTCATACAATGATAGGATTTCTCAAGGAGTGGACTTTGAATAGATGAAAGACTTAGCCAAGTTAAATACAAAGTTCTATCCAGTCTGAGACTTAGATTTTAACTATACGAGGATTGGTTCAAGTTGGTTCTAGATAGCTCGAATCACTGTGATTTTACATGATTGGGCTTGATGAAGCTGAAAAACTAGGGTCGTATTCACAGAAACTGATAGAAGTCCAAAGTTCTAATCTTGAAGTATTGTAACAAATTGGATATTCCAATTTGTCATTGAGGCTTCCTATGTTGGTAGTACATTTCTCCCTCCTAAAAGCAAAAGCCCATATCCTACTCCTGAAACATTCTCTGCTATTCCACACCATTTCCACTCCACTATCTCCCTTCATGTTCCTCCTTCGCCGCCTCACTGCTGTCACCACCACCATCGTCAACGTAGAAAATGAAAAAGTGAGAACTTCCTAAGCCCAAACACTCTTTGGCCTACTACGAGCAGACAAATGAAGTGGTGAAGGGTGATTCAACTTCTCTACTCGAGCAGATTCAGAGACAGTGTCCTCATCACCATGATATCTTCAGTTCATCATGGTCTTGACTGCCTCCCATTTCTGAAACAGATTACAAGAACCTGGCTGCACCAAATGTGGCACCTTTGGCAGGTCGAGCATCGTCGACTGCTTAGTCACCTCTCTGCAAGGACCACCTACCTGACAAGGCACAGTCAGATGATGATTGACTGCATGGTCAGCGCAAACGTGGTCTTCTTCCTCACCTTTATCTCAATCTACAGCCCTGTGAAGGTGGAGAAGATCTTCTGGTTGATGCACGACTCTGGATTTCCACTGGTTACGTTGTGCTGCTGTTATCTAGATGATTCTGTGACTGCAGAAGTGCTGAGAAAGTTGGAGATGGAGAGGTTTGTTTTCGACTCAAGGACATGTGATGTGTTGGTCTTGGCCACGTGCAGAATCAGTAGGTTGGAGGAGGATGGTCAATGATGGGTTAAGATTCTATTCTGTGCTTATGTGCATGTTGTTATAAGGTTTCTGGAGAAGGGCTTGTTTTATAAGGTTTCTGGAGAAGGGCTTGTTTCAGGAGGCTCTTTAGTTTGTGGTGGTCTGAGTGGGAGAGATTGCTGGTGCAGATGCAGAGATTTGTGGGTTCTTGGCTAGGTGGTGTGAGGGAGTAATGGGTGGAGCAGAGGATTTTGATGTTCAGGGAGTTTAAATGGGCTGCTGGTGTTCAAGGAGTTGGAGGGGGGGAGGAGGGGGCGTTGGATACGAAGGCTTTGGTGCACGATTTTGCCGACACTCAACTGTGGACCTCTTAGTAGAATGCTCAGCATACGAAGTTACAAACTGTCGGGCATCTTATTCTTGGTACTTTCACATCCAATAGGTACCATCTTGGAATAGTGCTTAGAATACTGCCCTCCTTGCCGGAGAAGCTTTGACAGGTATTTTGTCTTTTTCTGTTAGTCAAGCTGGGGGATAAACCCCGTGAGATATTGAATCCGAGGCCCTTTCTTTATGACAATTTAACCTTAACTGTGCAGCTAACTCATTTGGCCCCAGGTCATTCTTGATTATTGACTTTTGATTTGTAGGTTGTAATAATGTTTTCGATCTCATATTTGAACAAACTGATTTTTCCTGATTAGCGCTTGCAGGTAGCGCATTGATCCAATTGGTAAAAATTCATGTTTTCTGTTGGACTCCCCACTGGAAGTGAACTCTATGCTTATATGCTTGCTTGAACGTTCTTCATGGTCACATGCATAAGTTGCATGATCAAGGGACAGTCTTCCAGTTGACCCCTGATATAGGTGTTTGTCGATCAGGAAGATGTCTCAAATCAGTTTCTTGATCAGAGGTATTGCAGAATTCACTCATAGAGGAGCTCTGATCCGGTGATGTGCCAAGCGTTGCCTTCATTGTCGCAATTAGCGGTGAACCAGCGCCACACAAACAACCTGATGGATGGTGATGATGCCATGACATTCTTGTTCACCTGCTGCTGGAGGTTCTCCATGTCTGTCTGGAACTCCATGTGTTTGGCCTTCACGCTCTCCATTTTAAAACTGGATGGTGTTGATGTCCTTTGTTGTGGCTCATCCTTCATGGAAGGACCGTGCTGTGCCTTCCAGCAGTCCGTTGGCCCTGTTTGCAATTTGGAAATAACTGGAAGAGAAAAAAATAGGATAAAGTTATTATGGGTCAAAAAAAGGTCTAATGCTTTTACATCTGTTTTTTTTTCCATAAAAAACAGGCCAAAACTGAAAAAAAGTCGGTCTCACCTGTTTTGGAAGAAGTTTTTCCTAAAACTTTTACCTGCAATCAAATAGGGCCGCATGGACAGACATGCGATTCTTACATAATTTCTTATTAAGGATATTATAGACAAAAGTTATGTATCTAAGGCTGGTAAACCAGCCAAACCCCCCAAGCTTAAAAGTGCTCAAGCTTAGCTCATTCTTATGGCAAGCATAGTCTAGTTTGAGCTAAGATAAACAAGTCGAGCTTGAGCTCTCTTGTTTGTCAAAAAAAAAAACCTATATTGTTTTATAGCTAGAAGTAATAATTTTATGAAATAATTTGCGGTGGGCCAAGGGGACCAAGGATTTTACCAAGCAGAGGCCAGCCAATGCATTTTTCCGGATTCTTTCATTTTCTAGGTCAAAATTAGTGGCAAAATAAAGTGCTGCCGATGTGTGTTTTGCCAGAGGAAGAGGTGTTGGGATCACTGGTAGAGGACTATAAGAAACCTTAAGTTATATGAAAATAACTTTGGGTTGCGCAGAAAAGGTTGTAAGAAACAAAAGTTGCATTTAATGTCTCAATGTTTTGTACTGTAGTACCACAATTTTTTGCAAGTAGTGTCTGATTTTCAAGAATTTCACAACCATAAAAGTGAGACTCTTGACAAAATTCACTAGTGTCACGATTTTTGTATAATAGTGTTATAATTTTTGCATATGAAAAGGAATTTCACATTGCATGGGAAACTTCATGAATTCTGCAAACCTTTCAAGAATTTCGTAAACTTTTAAGGAATTTCACAACTAACAACTCCAAACTCTTGACGAAATTCATAAGTAGTGTTGTGATTTTTATACTATATTATCATAAATTTTTCATTTGAAAAGGAATTTTGCATCACTGCATGCGAAACTCATGAATTTCACAAATCTTTCAAGAATTTTGCAACAAAAAATGTGAAACTCTTGACGAAATTCACTAGTGTTACAATTTTTGTACTATAGATGCAAAAATGGTGGTACTATAGTACAAAAATTGCAACACTATCTATGAATTTTGTCAAGTGTTTCGTGTTGTTGGTTGCGAAATTCTTGAAAATCAAAACACTACTTGCGAAAATTGTGGTATTATTGTACGAAAATTGTGACACTAAATATGATGTTTTATTTCTTAAAAACTTTTTTTTGCAACCCAAAGCTATTTTTGCATAACCTAAGGTTTCTTGTGGTCCCAAACCTTTTTCTCCCTCAACAAAATTTTTGGTGACTATTTTCGATAAAACACACATCAACTACACTGCACTTCATCTTGTTACTGATTTTTGACCCAGAAAATGAAAGAATTCAAAAAAATATTAAAAAAAACATAGATTCTAGACAAAAATTATCTTTTCAACAATTTTTTATTTACTGAAAAATGACAAACGAACACTGAGATACAACCTCGTGAATGTTCTTAAAACAGAAGATAAACCGACGTAGCTGAGCCTATCTTGGTGATTCTGTGCTATTTTTCGACTACATGCACCAGGAATTTGATGAAAAAAAAATAATATAGAAAGATCAAGCCGTGAAATTTTCAACGCCACTAAGATAATGTTGATCTGATGAACGATTGAGGAGAAATACTTTCTAGAACACAGACTGTTCAATTGCTGCAAAATAGTTTTATGTTGCGGTTTTGAATCTCAAAAATGAGAACCCTAGAGTGGTTGGGTTCTGAATCAAAATAAGAAAGTTTGAGATTTATATCTCAACTTATAAAAATGTGAATTTTCAATGTCAGATAGATGGCTGAGATATAGATATGAGAACAGAGGTTCTACAGATTTATGAGTAAATTTAAGTATTTGAGATGCAAAATTTATGAGGTTCGCACATGCAAAGGGTAAAAAGGTTATAAAAATATTTAGAACTTTGCAAAATTTGTCATCACGTGGATTTTGGCAAATTATAGGTTTTTTTGAGAAATGCATCATTTTTTTCGTACAATACCATCATTTTTCCAAAAAAAAATGAACCACCTATCTTATGTTACATTTGAAGGCCACAGATCTGGGATTCAAACTGGCATCTGTTTTCTCTCTCTCTCTCTCTTTTTTTTATGAAGAAACCCTTATTTAGGATCAGGTAGCTTAATAGGCCTGCCCTCCTGCAAGGTAAAACTCGGGAGGAGGATACGACCACCCTGCCTTACGTGCTCTATCCACCATAAAGCTGTGGATACACCTGTGCACCAGCAAGGTTATCGAAAAAAGATATAGGGATCATTTTATCTATAATAAAAGCATTTTATACTGTTATAAGGTTTAGGTATAGATTTATTTGGTTTCTCCCGTCTTCGCCAAGTTAGGCATTAATTTGGGTGGAAACATGTACAGGTTAGGCTCAATTCAGGTTGGTTCAAGTGCATATTATTAACCAATTGGGTAGCACGCATGAACAAACTGGATACAAATGGCTTCGAGGTTATAGTTCTCATAACCAAGAATTGATATGTTTTTAACTAGGCCTAAGCTTTGGACAAGACCTACTCATGGTCTATTAAATAGGGGGGTTAGTTGGACAAGACCTACTCATGATCTGTGACGGCGAGGCTACGACGGTCGGTAGTGAGACTGTTGAGTGCTGACGAACGACGGTGAGGCTGAAACGTAGTCTCTCTCTCTCTCTCTCTCTAACGTGACCTGAGGGTGACCATCTCCAGAAGGGGCCCGCCAAACTCAAGGTCTCTCTCTCTCTCCCCTAAATGATGGATGGATGCTTATGATGGGGAAGTGTTCACTGAGAGATTGATCTCCTTTTTACTGTGCCTTGGGGAGCATATAATGGTAGATTTGGGGGTTGATGACATGTAAAAACTTTAGTTGATTCACTTGGAGCATTTGTGAATTGAAATTATTGTTCAGACACTTCTCTGCTCCTTGTATATATTTTTACTTCATGAGAATTATCCTTATTGATTTTTTAATAACACAGGAACAACAATGACGATACCTTTTTTTGAGGTTTTTTCTCCAGGAATTCGTCTTCGACGGAAGGAAGAGGGAAACCGTCTTCCACTCGGTTCTTCTCTGGCGCGGGTGCTCCTCGAGGGCCTTTTGGAACAACTGAAAGGGGACTGGAGTGGGACGTGTCCTATGGGAAAGTGTTCCTTCAATTCAAGGGTTGCATCCCTTGGATTGTGTATACCTTAATGTTTCATATTTACTTGTTACACAACACTTCTGCAGTTCAAAACATTTCTGCAGTTCAACGTGTCGATGCTCGGACTTGTACCTCATCTTCGTTGGCGTCGGCTCCCCTGTATCGACGCTCTGGTGCCTCCTTCTCAAGCTCGTGTTACAGATGGTGTTGTTGCTGGCCCTGTGTATGACGGTGAGCTTGGAGTTACCAACAAAAACATCGTTTTTGTGAATTTTTTTCATATAAAGTGTAAACTAACAAAAACCCTAACTGAACTGATGATGGTTCGGAGCGAGAGAGAGGGGTACTGATTGACTTTGTTGTATTTTGGTTTTAGACATGGTGGTGGGTGGACAAAGAGCGGCCTGTGCTGCCTATACGTCTGTTTCCCCTTCTGTGTGTAGAGAGCAAAGAGGAGTTACCAAACTCTCTTTGGTTTCTTTCAAGGTATGTTTGATGGCTTGTTCAGAGTTGAATGAAATGAAAAAAAAAAAGAATGAAACAAAACATTGGTATTCGTTCTGTAACAACTGTTCCAGTTCAAAGTTTGTTTGTTCGTTTCGTACTTAGATGCTGTGTTCTAAATGTCTGTTATTTGACGACCATGTGCGGATAACTGTCGGTGAGGATGAGGGTGGAGATATGGAGGGCCGTTACAGAGAAGCTTGTTCGAAGGATGAGGGGCTCCTCGCCGCTCACCTGGACGGAATGGGATGATGGTGGTGGAGGGCCTTGGCGAAGCCGTTCACCACCGAGTAGCTCCTGGAGCTAAACCCCAAGCACCCTACCAGCCCTTGGCAGGAACGTCTTCTTTCTTATTTCCTCAGCTTGCGCCCTCTTCGCCGCGTACTGCAGATCCGTTTCTTCCCAGCACCATTCCCATAGGAACCCTCCTTTTTCTTATGGCCTGATACCTTCTTCTCCTTTTCTTTCTCCTCCTCTTTGTTGAAAGGGGAAGAGAAGGAGAGGGCCGACCAAGTGAGCCTCTCCTTAACGCTTCTGTTAGGTGTAAGAAGGAAGGGAGAGAGAATTCACACTGGGCTGTTTTGGAAAAGGTGGTCTTGTTGAGGTGGAATAGTCCCATATTGCTTTTGCTTGTGCTTGAGTTTGTTGTGGGCTTTATAATTCACATGTAAACTCATACACTTGTTCCTGAGAACAAGAGGGTGGGATGACCACCACACATGCGCGCTTGTCATGCTGTGTTGAGCCGGTTCGGGTTCGGGTAATTGGTCTTTTAAGGCTATATCCAATGAAGACAAAAATATTTTTTTATCTAAAGTTTCTTTGGATATTTGGATTCTTTTACAGGTTATGGAAAATGATAACGGGTCACGACTCCTCGTAGTTCGTGCCCATTATGAGTCTTCGAATTCCGTAACGGATCTCGATCTTTCGAAGACCGTTAACGGATCATGTCTCCTCAGAATCCGTAACGGGTCCTTCCACGCTTTGTAACCGTTCGTGGGTTATAAAAGCGTGGTGAGGGTGGGGTTACAGATGGATCTGAGAAATCTGAGACGCTCTTGTTTTCTGAAGAAGAGCTCTGCGATTTTCCATCTCCCCTGTTGCTCTCTCTCTCTCTCTCTCTCTCTCTCTCTCTCTCTCTCTCTCTCTCTCCTGAGTTATCCCGAAAGGGGTGTTCTGCTACATTTGGTTCGTGGAGGTTGTTTTCGAAGGACGCTCCGCCGGAGTGCACCGTTCGGTTCGTCGTGGCTATTGTATCATGGGGGAAGGACGCCGGACTCTGATTTGCATTGTATGTGGGGGCGAATCTTCTCTAAGAGGAGTACTTTCGTACGCCTTAGCCTGTTACATAATCTAAACATGTTTCTGTTGTTTTCTTTATGTTCTTTGCATCTGTTTGCTCTTATGTTGTCGTCTGGATTTTGGTTGTTTGCGGAAACCGACATGTCTGCTTCATGTTGTTGTTTCGATCGTCTGTTCATCATGCTATTTACACTGTTGTATTTCCTGATTTATATCGTGCTTTATATCATGATGACGATTGTGAAACTGTGTGATCCGAAAGATAATCCAACACCCTCTGCCTTCGCTCTTGCTGCGATAGAATGCAAAAGAGGAAATCTTTGAGGATCATCCACTACCTCAAGCTCCGACTCGCCACGATCGTCATTGGCTTCAGATCCAGCTTCATCTCTTCCTTTTCTTCCTTCGCCTCCGGCAGAAAATCTGGTCATCTAGGATCGAAACTTCGGAGTGGCGAGTGTGATCGCATATATCGATGGATCGATCGGTTCTTGGTTTGGAAATCCTGACTGTGTAGGGTGTCCTCATCAATCAGAAACCCCATATCAGAAGGGTCATCATGGGTTGGGGTCAACGTCGAGCAATGACTCAAGCCTCTGGGGGCACATCAGTCGGATTTTGTCATTGAGGAAGAGCTCATTGGTCGAGATCATCGTTGAGGGTGGAGATCTGGAGCTCGTCGGTCGAGATCATCGTTAAGGGTGGATATTTTTTTTTTACTTCGTTTCCTTTGTTTATGTTCTTTTTGTAACAGCGGGGGTGGATTGAAAATAACATACATTAATGAACATGGTGGAATTGTGGAATGTTGTCCACCGGGTTCAATATTTGTTAAAAATATTGTTTTATATGTTTTTTTCGTCTCGTGCAACGAATCCTTAAGGGTTTTTTATAATTTCTCAATTTTTGAAATCAAAATTTTTAAGATTTTTTATTAAATTCTTTTACATAATTTTTAAAAACACAGCAGCAACTTTTTTTTTATTCAAACCTTGGGCGAGTTATAGTTACAAACACACACTTAAAAGATTAGAATAATTGATCAATTAAATTGCAAAAAAATCAAATATTAGTCTTCCAAATAGCATAGATTACAGGACTAAAAAATAATAATAAAATAAATAAAATCATTAAAATCATTCAGTCCATTCAACAAGTCTAAAAAAATGACACCCTCTTGACGCTACCTCGAGCCTCCTGTTATCACCTTTTAGCTTATTCGTTACTTAAAATATTAAAATATAAGGGCATTAGCCACAACCCCAGTAGAAAAACATCTTACACACAGGTACGAAAAAAACACAAATTCATAAAAATATACATATTTTTCAATGCAATTAGATCATAGCAAGTCAAAGCATATAAACTCAATACAGTTAAAGATCACAACAGTAATAATTTAATCATGCAAGATTTCACTATAATTCAATCTTACCATCAAGTAATGTAGCTGCATCATATCATTAACAATTAAAACGATAATTAAAAGAATTCATGTATGCCAATATATGCACGAACTACAAATTATACATGACATGCATAAAAATTTATATCGATATTCAATGAATCATTTAACTACTGGTAAACTTAATCTAATGCATTATTTTTCTTTTCTTATTAAAGGATACACACTCGGGACCTAATCCTGACTCAGCAATTAGATGAGAGTTTATTATACTATATATTTTAATTAACTCATCGATTCGAAGAGTCAGCTAAACATCCACTAAAGCGATCTTTAACCGAGAGAAAAACTTACAGTGGTTCAGAGAATCAATTATTACTATACAGAGCCTGTCAGTCTACTTAGGATAAATTGACAGCCCCAACCCCCTACATCGACGACTGAGGGCCAAAGAGGTGTCAATACTCTCAAAACGTGTCAGTCGACGCGTGTACCTCCTACCCTCTCTAAGACAGACCACTGGAACAAATGCGCTATTAGGTGTTATTTACAATAAGTTCAACTATACATTAGGTGCACTATGCACCAAGCTTAATAGCCCCAAGCTCAACTATGGGTAGCTCAAATCACAGCCTCACAAGGCAAGAGCCAACACCCCCTACAGTTACTGAGGTGTCCTAACACAACTCATTTGAACACAACTCAAGGTACGTGCTCTCTAATAAGGAGCAACCAAGAGTCCAATTAAAGTGTATGTGTGTATATGAGCATGTTTAACATAACCAAACCAAGAACTCACAAGCACCCCATTGGTTTCACCGAACCGGACTCGCATTTGAGCCCCATATATGCATGTCTTACATGACTTACAACATATCATATGCAACATACCACACTCCATGATGCATGAGACTCATTTCAATTTAGTATGAACCACAAATTTCATAGAATAACACATGCATGATCATGCATACCATTTGGTGTAATTATCATGCTCAATTCTCATGTTTAATATGCAATCTCATATGCCATCACGCCCAAATAATCCACATGCATACATACAACATATTCATGGCAAATTTTATATTAACATATACATGATTAACATCTTATATCATAATCAAATACATGACTTTAGAAAAATAATTTCACAACTCAAGATATTATCTAAAATCAAGATCTGTATAATATCAGAATTTGCATGTTGTTCACGAGTCTGACATACTATCAAAACGAATCGATATATTTATATCAAAATTCACAGTAATAACAGAGGACATTAACTTCCAATTTCAAGTAGTAGATCTCATAAAAACGATTTTGTTTGCCTATGAAAATTCATAGACTCGCGACTGTTTTTCTATTCTTAACAAAACCTCCAGAATCTTGCTTCCCAACGAAGCAGTCACCAGACCCAATCCAAGAGAAATTTTGTCCTTCCCAATTTTCTGGTGAAAGGTATGCTTGTTAGCTTTTAGAATCATATTATTTTGTCAAAAAAATCATCATATAAATTTTCTAGATTTTTTGGACCGGATCCTGCCTGAGACAGTTCCAGATCCAGGTTTTCTCCAAAATCTTGAATTTTTCATGATTTGTGTGAGACTTCAAGATTTATAGAAAATGAAACATATTTTTCTTTTATTTTTTTTAGATCTATTCATATGATGGGAATTACGTATCAAAAAATCAGCCACTAACTCAAAATCTTGGATTTATTAGATTTTTTGCAAAATTGACTATCAAGAATCGCTCTATGCGCAAAACAGAGTTTCTCTCTTGGGTTGCAGCAGCTATAACCCTCACTTTCGTGCCACCAATAAGGCCCAATATTTTTTTGAGATACCTTATAGATGTTTGGAAGGTCTCCATAAAAGGGTTTGGCCATTGGTGATCCAATTTGAAAGGTAGATTTATTTTACCACGATAAATTGGTCAAGAAAATCAAGACAACATGAGAAATATAATATAAATCATGAGAAAAATAAGAAAACTCAAGCATAAACATGAAATATTTATTTTTAATCATGCATCAACCCATTGAAAGTATCTAAACATCATCTACAATCATAAAGAGACATCATATGATCGTAATACATGCTTTGAAATTTAAACTATTAAAATAAATCATGAATTTTGCACAAAATAACTAGTTTAAAATGCTAGCATGTGAAAACACCATAAAAAGCATAAAATAAATTTGCAGAGACATGATTCATGTTGTAAACACATGAAAGAAAGCAATATACATCCATTCATGCTGAAAACAAAGATTTAATCATATAAAATTACCTAAGAACACGAAACTATGCATTTTGGGTTACCCGATTTCTCAGTTTAATCATTCGGGCATAGATTTACCAAAAATAATTTTGTAGATCTGTTTTAAAGGATGATAATGAATTAAAAACACTTTTAAAACTTATTCCAGATCTGATCCACCATGGATTAACCTGTAGAATCGGCAAGATATATAATTTATGCATTTGCATTTGATTTATGCTACGCGTATGTTGATTCTTACCTGAAACGTGTTTTCGGAACCACCAACACCTTCGTCTCCCATCATAATACCTTGAAGCAGCTTTAATGGCTACTGAAAAAGTTCTAAGGAAGAACAAGAAGAAGAATTATAATGACAATGGGAGAGGGAGAGAGAATCAACCTTATTAATCTTCCTCATAAATGTCTCTATTTATAGATGTGCTTAGGCAAGAATCTCATCTCTAATATAAGATGTTAATATCTATTAAATTTTTTTATTAATCAAATAAGAAAATAAATTATGGATCCTAATTCATTAAATTTTTTTATTAATCAAATAAGAAAATAAATTATGGATCCTAATTCATTAAATTTTGAAATTAATTAAGCTAGAGTAGATAGGTGAAAACTTTTTACCCTATCTTGGGTTTCAGTCACATGGTAACCTTTCAGGAGGCCTACAAACCCAAAGACTTAACATAATTTGACGTTTAAGTAGTCGATTCGATAGCCCTCAAAACGTAAATCATTATGGTAATCTTAGATTTAATCATACACACACGGATCGGCAAGAAAATCTAGTCGATGTCAAAAATGTTAATTTTTGACCTACAGTTAGGCTTGGACTTCGATCAATGATAAAATGCTCAATTCAACACCAACTGGGCGTGTAGATAGTCAATTTTGATGCCCTCAAAATGAGAAACATCAAAGTTGACTCCGATCTAATAGGTGAGTCATCGATCTGCCATTTTTTTTGTCAAAACAATAATAATGTTGTTTAGAACGTTTGAACCTATGGGTCCAATCCAATGAAATTGAATCCAAATATCCTGAGTTATATCAAATCCAATACATCCCTAATTAGATCATAATGTCATGGATTATATCCGACCTAATTGGGTTAGATCCAAATACCATTAGTTAAGTCCACTACCTAATTTAAGGTTCAAATCCATATTTAATCCAAATTTGAATTGGATCTAAATACTAAAATTTGGATTTAAATATGATCTACCCAAGATCCCTAATCTAAACATATACAAATCATTTACTTTCTTTTTTAGTCCATGTATTTTAAATTTTACAATTATTCTTGCAATGTTCTTCATAACTTGAGACTTAATTTTATAATAATTCAAAATCAAGAAAATTAAGAAATTCAAGAAAACTAAGAAATTACACTCATGTCATAGATGAAGATAAAGATCATCATTTATTCATTTTAATTGTCAAAAAAAATTTAGTGTTTTACATTTTCGAGGACCCCCCTCCCCCCCCCTAAGAATCCTAAGAATTTAAAACTTTCATTGAAGCCCTTACCTGGTTGTTCCCAACATAAAAGAAAACTTTCTGCCCTCCCCAAAAATATGCAATATCTTCTATATGTTTCCCCTCCCCAATAAAAGTTTCTGGGTCCTTCCCTGGTTGCAAACTTTATTGTGGCATACCTCGATTTGAATCCTAATATTAACAGATAACTCCAAATCTAGATCATGATCCTAAGTGAATGTTTGATGGCTTGTCCCGTGCATCTCATGGGAAGAAAAAGACATTTAGAACATCTTTTTTAACAAACATTGGATGCAACGGACGACGTTTCGTGTGTCTACCGCGTTCAATATACATTGTAATTGTCGATGCACCTCCCTCTGTTACAAAATGAACAGGAACGGAGGGGACAAAAAAAATTTATGCATCGACAGGTGCACCAGGAACAGTATTCTCTCTCCTCTGGAGCGCTGAAACTCGAAAAGGCTGGTAATCGACTGACGCCCTATTGACCCTTTGTGAGCCCCATTCTTCTCCTCCAGAGTCTTGCAGGAGGTCTCAGATTGGCTTTCGCTTCGGCGTTTAACCCCACACTTTTCCCTCTCTCGACTCTCTGCGCTCCCCCAAACCCCAACCCCACACTTTTCCCTCTCTTTGGCCTTCAAGAGGTTAAAGTGTCAGTGCTGCAGTGCGCCACCAAGTCGACCACCTTCGAAGTCCGAAGGGCAAGTTCTCTCTCTCTCTCCCATCAACATCATAAAAAATCGTTGCATCTTGTGTCAATGTGTGCAGTTCTTGTATATATAATGTAGTTTTCCTTTTTTCTTTCCTTTTTTCTGAAAATCTTTCTCACCCTTGACCTGTCCCTTGGATTCAAGGAGAAATGCTTTCTTTTTCTCATTTGGTTTTTTTTTTCTGTTGTTTCATTTTTGTTTTTTTCTTGCTTCTTTCTCGACTTGATGTGTCGTTAATCATAATGACAAATGGGAGTGCCCCATTTTGAGTTTAGATGAGCACTAGATTCCGGAGTTCTGTTTGGATCTAACTCTAACGGCACTATACCATAACCCTTGGAGATTGATTAAGGTGTGGCTACCTGTGAATGTTACATTTGTTGGGATGCTTATTACAAGCATTTTTAGGTATGGTCCAACCTATGCTAATGTACTATTGTTCTGTTCTATTGATTTTTTCTTCTTCTATGTTTTAGTCTCTTAATTTTTTATTTTGTTCTCTATTTTTCATTTAGTTTCATCTACTTCTTTATGGAACATGCTAAGTTGTTTTGCTTGCAACTATGCTATGCTTGCGGTTGTTTTGCATGGTAAATGTGCTTTCTTCTCAAGTGCAAGATTTCAATGAGATGTCTGTAATGAATGACAATGAGTATTAGTGGCAAAATACGTATACTGGTTTTAGTATAATACACTTGCACAATCTAGCAAACAAGATTTTTATGCATTTTCACGCGTTTTGGATATATGCCTCTGGATAGCTGAGTTCCAAATTGTAAAATATTAACATGATATCTCATGAAATTACAGCATTTCTTCACCTTGTTAAGATTACTTGGTGAGTATACAATTGCTTTGGTTATTAAGTTTTCCATTTAGAGATGTCAAAAATTAACAAATAAAAAATATGTTTTTTCAGGATCATTGCTCCCAAACAGCATAGGGTGCTAAGAAAACTGCAGTATACTATCTCTAGGTGTTGGGAAAACTACAATGCATCTTTGATTCAAGGTAACCATACATAGCCTTGATTTCTTTTGCCACAAGGATTTTATCTTTCACTACTTTTCATCGATGCCATAATTGGAAAAATCACCCACATTGATTACTCCAATTTGTGTGTGAAAATAATTCAACCGGTAGACACATTAGTTTTCAAGTATTAGCAATCTATTAGCTCTTAGAATGTTCAAGTTAGGAAAATTGCGGGTATTGAAGAGTGTTAGGTGCAGAGATCGTAGGCTTCAGCAACTTGGCTGGACAAACTAGAAGAATATATATATCATTTTCATAATGCATACTATGTTTTTTCTAAATTATATATATATATATATATATATATCCTTTACTGATTTTATCTAAGTAGGAATATTTTTTCTTATCATGTAATATATCCTTTTTTTGCATGTTTATTAGAATCCAGAATGGCAGAGGTAATGGGTGAAGTACAAAAATTGCAACCAAGTCCGACCGAGAAAATACAATAGAGTACAACCCAGGTGGACATCTAATTTGACTGCATAATAGAGCATTCTAGAATACCTGCAATGAAATGCTCTTGGGGATTGAAAGAAAAGGCCATGAAGGGGCTAGTGGAAAGTCATATGAAGGAGAAGTTTGGGGTCAAATTTACCTTAGAAAAAATAAAAAACAAGTTGAAGCGTGCTAGACCCAACTTGACAATAATGAACAAAATCTTAAACATATCAGGCTTTGGATGGGATGCTGAACTAAGGATGCCTTTGGCAAATACAGAAATACGGATCGAGTGTGTTAGGAAAAACCAAACATAAAAGAATTATCAAAAACCCAAAAAATGGCGATATTTTGAACATGCAGTAGAAATTTATGGTGAATCAACTGCTATAGGCAGTTATAGGTCTATTCAATCAAAAGTACAACCACCATCTCCCATCGATCTCGATCTGGAGGAATTGAACTCATCAACAAAAGTTTTAGGTGATGAGACACCCATGAATAGCCCACATGCTAGAAATTTCCAATATGCCACAAACTGACTTTCAACTAAAGGAAAGCGCAAAGTACGTAGTGATGATCAAATCGTGAAAATGCTAGACAACATTTATGAATATATGAAGACATTAGCGATCAATCTCCATGTGTGATGATCAAATCGTGTAATGCTAGGTTCCGAGAGACCAAGTACATCTAGTATTGCTGTCATAAAAAAAACCATTTCAATGCTAGTTAAAAGTAAATCTAATCTAACTTCAACTAATTGCGAATATGTAATATATTAACAAGGATTTATATGATTGTCTTATAGGTATATGATTTCAAGAGATGAATTACAACTGCTAGTAGAAGAGGAGGAAGAATAAAAAAGTTGCCAAAACATATAGGTGTGTTTAAATTGACAGACAAGATATATTATAATATATAAATATGTAAGCACAAAACTTGCAGAGTGGACCAAAAGAGGTAGTTATGTAGCCATTGGTGATTTTAAAATCTGACACATCAGCTAACATAGTATGACTTCTCAATCCATTTAATTACAATTAATAGTAAAGGAAAATTAAAATGGCATCATTGTAGTTAGTCACATATATAGATGACAATTCTCACACTCACTAATGTTTCAAAAATAACAAATAGTGATTGATCTATGTCTAGATACTTGTGGAAAGCTATGGACAGAGATGCCAAATAGCCAGAGGATGAAACACCATATGCAACCTCAACTGCCCATCTTTTATATGTGAAAAGATGTTGAACAATGCTTCTATGCTTTTGTTTTCTAACATTCATAAAACATCATGATGCTACATTCATTTGAGAACAAAAATGATTTTTTCAAATGTATGTTCAAGTGTGTAGAACTATGTGCAGTTTTCTTTTTTCCAATTAGCAAGTTGGGGTTTGTTTGGTTTTGTCCATTTCAAGGAATAATACATGAAGAATGTTCCATACTTCTCAATTACAGAAGCTTGCCTTTCTGAATGAAAAAGCCATCAATGTTTTTGCAGTGAGATACCAATGAATGCAAAGCATCAAAAGGTGAAGAAAAGGACACTCAAGTGCCTAGTAGTAAATCCCTTTCAACTTCTAAAAGCCAACACTCTTGGTGAGGTCAGCCTGGTGGTAGATCAACAATCTCTAAAACTGAACAAATAGGACACATTAACCAAACCCTTGAAAATTGTTTGGAGGCAAGCAAAATTGGTCGTGATCAGAATTTTGCAAAAATTGATAAGAGGCCAACAAGAATATGACAGGTTTGAATATCTTTGATGTGTGTGTCTCATGGAGACATCATAGAAGAGTACAACAACAATTTACTCATTCCTTCATTCAATCTGCAATCATAATACATTAATCAGAAGAACAATGTAGTTTTCCCTCTTTCTTTTTATATGTTTACTTAACTATCTTTTTATATGTATTACCTCACATAGCTAAAAGTGTTATGACCACATATGCAGTATGAGCAGATAAGAATGCAGATATTCGATGGCGTGATACATTTATATCAGCGTTGGCTCCGACAGAGCACCATTTGACAATGTGACCTGTTTGGTGACACAGGAATAATCATAAAGACAATTAAAACAGCTCAATCCAGTAAATTTGAAAGTGTACTGCCCAACATAGGGAATTGAAAAACAAAGCATTGACTGAACTTTATATCTTCAGAAGAATTTTGAACAAAAACAAACTAATCACACAGTCAACTGCAGGAATGCACAAGGAATTGATGTAAAGAAACAATATTTTAACAAATAAAAAAAATAAAAGAAACTTACCATGAGAAATCGTGAGTGTGAGTGTGTGCGCTCGTGTTGCTATAGCACTAAAAACTGATCATGAAGATGCATTGTTCATGAAGTTAGCACTACTCTTCCACATCAAGAGACCTTATGATTGAAAAGGCTCAACATCAGTAGGCTGGATTTTGCTTTAGTGTTGGTAATTGGGAGATCTGAACCGTTCGATATATACATTGATTGTCTATGAAGGATCAATAAGAAATTTTTAAAGAAGAGAAACTAAAGCAAAAAAGTGTGATGTCACTTTCCCTTTCTTGAGAATGATAGAAGGCTTTCTTACTTGAATAACCTAATCTTAGGGTATCTTTTAATATTCCATGCATGAAAGCATTTGCTCACAATAACATGGATAATCTTAGGGTATCCTTATTTTAAAAGTGGTTCCAATTCAAAAAGATGTACTATGTATACCTCCATCCCGCCCTAATTTTTGTATTTTTTTGTAAAATTGTTTGCCAATTTTTGAAAGAATTAGTCAATGACCACTCTCTCAGTTGGACTCGATATTTTTTTTTTTATTTAAATGTGCCTATTAAAAAAATAATGATTACTCCTTTTTTGAATTACTTCCTAAATGTAATGATGATATATTAAACAATAATCATGTTGATGATGAACCTCGATCCAACTAATGACATTAATGGTGAACCAACAATTATCAATATGAAAGAAGAACTGGTAATAGACATCTAAATTTATTACAATAATATTTTAGCATAGAACCAAACACTCTTAGGAAATTCACTAGAATATATAGGCCTTCAGATAGATGTCTAGCCAACATATTTTCTTACTTTGAACCCTCATTATACAATGAGGCAAAAAATTATCCTGAATGGATAAGTGCTATGAATGATGAAAAACAAGCCTTAGAAAAATAAAAACCTGGGATATAAGAAGTCTTCCTCATGGAAAAAAGACTAAGATGTAGATAAGTGTTTAAAATTAAAATCAAGAGTGATGAAACTTTAGAAAGACATAAGGCTAGATTGGTGGCTAAGGGTTACTTTCAGGAATATGATATAGATTATGATGAAACCTTTGCCCCAGTAGTTAGGATGACTTTCGTTAGAACTCTTATAACAGTGACTATCATTAGATGTTAGCCTATATATTAAATGGATGTCAAGAATGCCTTCCTCAATGGTGAATTAAAAAAATAATTTTATATGAACCCACCACCTAAATATGAGGTTCTTGTTGAAAATGTGCTTCACTTAAAGAAAACCCAATAAGCACCTAAAACCTAGTATGATTGTTTTAGTTCTGTTATGATGAAATTAAGCTTTACCTCCTGCTATACTGACACTACTATGATTATCAAGAAATCTGATGCATGTATTATTATCTTTTCTCTATGTTGATGACATAATCATCACTGGAGGAGATAAATAGAGAGTTAGTTTTATTAAGAATGTTTTAAAACAAAGTTTTAAAATGACTGATTTAGGCTTTTTTAGATATTTTTTAGGGATTGAGGTTGCACATTCCACTTGTGGCTATTTTCTAACTTAATCTAAGTTTGCTTCTGACATCATAGACATGTTTGAAATTAAAGATGAGAAATTGATGGACACTCTTGAAGTGATAAATACAAAAATGAAGATAGATGATGGAACACCTCTTGATGATCCTACTCCTTACCTTCAAATGATTGAGGATCTCACATACTTGACAATTACCAGACCTGATATCTCATATGCAGTTCATCATGCTAGTCAATTCCAACATTTTCCTACCACTGTGCACATGAGTGTCGTTATGTGTATCATTAAATATTTATAAAATTTTGTTTCTAAGAAAATTGTTTTGTTTTTCTCCTCCCCACTCAAATTAATTGCTTATACTAACTCCGATTGAGGAGATCCTAATGATAGACGTTCAACTACAGGTTTTTGTGTGTTTTTAGGTGACTCATTGGTATCTTAGAAATGAAAGAAGCAACAGAAAGCATCGTTGTCGTCAATCAAAGCTGAGTATCGTGCTATGACCACCAAAATATCTGAAATTATGTAGTTGAGAAGATTATTAGAAAACATGGGGGTGCATATGCAATCACCCTCAAGGTTATGCCGTGACAATAAAAGTGTCATCTGCATAGCAGTAATTCACACATTTCATGAGCGTAGCAAACATATTGAAATGGATTGCCACAATGTTTGTGAAGAGTACCTGAAGAACACCATCATCCTACCTTATGTAGCATCGAAATTTCAATTGACCGACTTTTTTACAAAAGCTTTTCCTTCTTTCCAGTTTCATTTTTTGCTTGACAAACTTTTGGTGATTACACCAAATTGAGGGAAAGTGTGTGTGTGTATATATATATATATATATTTTGATGTAATAAATAAAACCTATTAGGGGTATTTTGGTTATTACATATTATATAATTAGTAGTGTTCATATCGGCACTTTAGGGTTTTTATTCTTTCTATATTTTACTATTTTTATTAAAGGCATTATAGTCCTTATAATGCTCTTAAAATAGCGTTGTTGGGAGAGCTAGCCGTTGGGAGCACTCCCAATGACTATAGATGCCTCCTTTTGGGTATAAATAGGGGTGAACGTCCTCATGTATTTTAAGTTTGTTCTCAAGCATTGTCTTAATAAAATTTCTATATTTTTTATGTTGTCTCACTTGCCCATAAGTGGCATTGTGTTTATGATTGTATATTAACTCATAAGTGGTCACATTTGTGTATGTTGTTCTTGCCCATAAGAGGCACTTGTTTTTATTGATTATATTTCATTACAAAATGATCCTTTGTGCACTCTTGGATGCATGCTCTATACATTGTATCTACATGAGTGCTTCCTAATTGGACCTTTTTTAATACACATACAAAATTAACTAATTTCTCTTTGAGTTTAGGAAGACGAGTTGTTGCTAGGCACTGCTTGAGCTCTATCAATGCCTCATCCAAGTCATAGAAGTTGGCCTTTTTCTAATCCAAGGAGTCCATCTTGAAGGTTATGTCATCCTCGTATAGCCATGTTTGCTCTCGCAATTCTCATATCCAACCGTGTCATCAATCATTTCATCATCTGAGTCATACTTTTCATTTTTTCTTTTGTTCCTTGAATATCTTGGTTCATGGTATTTATCTGGTGCTGAGTCTCAGCACACAAGCCCTCAACTAAATTGTGTGCTCTTGTGGCTATCTTGCTTGACAATAGTCAATTCTAAGTTTCCTTTTGCTATGAACTACTACTCTACTGCTTATTTGAGTAGCTTGGTACAAGAGGTATTAGTGGTAGTTTTTTAGGGTTCTCAATTTGGTGATCAGTATCGGTTAGGGTTATGTATGCGTATGCTAGGTTCTGATAATTTTTTATAATTTATTGAGGCCAGTAAGTGGGTGAAAATATGTATATTAAAAGGGTTTGTTTTGTGGCAGAATGCAGTAACCTATAGTAACAAAAGACAGGGTTTGGTAAATTGGCTATATCTCACGATTTAGAATGAATTTTGGAGTAATTTAAGTTGGATTGATAGAAAGGTAGTGTAAAAATTTAGATTTGTTTAAAGTACAGTTTGATTTTTCACAATTGTCAACGTTAGACAATTTTTTATTTTAAGACATTCTTGAACAAGGCAAGGTGATGTATAGAGATCGATAAAAACAACAGGAGAAATACAGTAGCGATTCAGAGATTACAAAATTCTAGCAGCAAGTATACAATTTTGAATCTCCATACAAATTTGCAGGATTTTATCACGAGTGAATCCTTTTTAAAATGAATTTTGTATCAATTCGAAAACAAAAATTGTACCAATTCCGTAGTACAAAACTATATTAGAAATAGAATTTGAATTTTCACTGACTTTAGAAGTACTTTTAGAGCTACTCAAGAATTCAATTCTCACAAAACAAAGTTCTAAAATGGAAATTGAGATGAGTAGAATCTATACCCAAATTTGCAACTCCGGATGATATCATATGAATTATTAAAAGTAAATTCTTTCTGAAGTATTTTGCAAGATTTTTTGCTGGACAGAATGCATAAATGAATTTTTTGGTAGGATTATTGTTGGAGTCCTCTGGCTTGGCCAGAAATTTCTGTGCAACACCTCATGACTGCAAAGAATATATTCATCTTACATAGGTTGATCCGACCTTCAGAAAGGAAATAGAGCACTCCAATTTATGCAGATCTAGTGTAGAGCACAAGAACTCGTCGAAAAAATGAGAAGAATGGTTGCAATTTGATTTAACACTTTAATTCTTGTAAAATTAACTATGAATCTTCAGATCTACTATAATTCTCAAATTTACTTCTCATAAATCACCGATCTAAGCATGAAAATGTTAGATCTAATCATCCATCTACTGAAATCTCTAAACAAACAATGAATCCACCATCAAATTTTATGCTAGAGGTGGAATTCACATCAATCAAGGTAGATCTCATCTAATTCATTCTGATCAAGCACCAATGTGAGAAATTTTTCTGATATAAACTCACTAAGTCAACACTCCAACACCCAGTCTATATAGATTCAAATGAATTCACCCAAAATTCACGTAAGGTTGAAGAGATCTCACTTGTTTTCTCAAATTTTATGGTAGATTGTCAATTTTTTATGGATCGATTAATCTTTAACTTGATTTCGATCAATCCCCTCATATATGATCATCCTCCATGCTGATCTCCACGAATTTGATGTTGATCTACTTCACGTGCAACACTTTAATTCGCTCAAATTTCATGTGTAGATGCTCAATTCTTCATTCGGCTAGCATGATTTGCTCTATGCAGTCTTGATCTTCATTTTTATGCTTAACTTTGTTATATTTTTTTTACCTATTTTTGAAGCTAATGAAGAAGGATTTGTGCTCTCATACAAGAAATGATAGAGCTAAATTCAATATAGTGAATGAAACCTTTCACGTCCTTTTTCACCCATTGTCCTATTCTACCAGCATCCCACCGGAATACCCTTGAGAAGCCAGAATCCGGTGTGAATGCTTGCCTGAAATCATATTGTCCATTATCATAGCAGTTACCAATTGGACAATTCTCTCTCTCTCTCTCTCTCTCTCTCTCTCTCTCTCTCTCTCTCTCTCTCTCTCTCTCTCTCTCATAGTTGCAAATATTGCCGAGATTTTCAAAATCTGGCGATAAAATTCAAAACCGCAACATTCCTGTTAATATTGTGAGATTTAAAACTCATGCTGCTTTTGAAAAAAATTACAAAATCTTTTTTTTTTAACTTTGCTCAACCAATTTCTAACCACCCCATCAGCGGCTGCAACACAACCATTTTCCGATTGGTAGATGATAGAAAAATGGACAAAAAAGCTAGCATTTTTTTCTGGCCCTTTTTCAGCCATCATTTTGTTGTTTGTTGTTGTATTTTGCCAAAAAACAACTGATATAATGTCACCTTACAAGGACGATACCATCCTGACTGTTTTCCAGCCAGTGGGTGGACAAGAAACAACCGCCACCAGTTAAGAGCGACTACAAAATAGCTAAAAAATATACCTGATACAGATAGTACCAACCCAACCATTTTCCGATGGATAGATTGGCCATAAAGTTACCCATAAAGGCCTCCCAAAAATGGGTTGTCATCCAAACAAGGAAAATGAAGTTTTCACGAACCAAGTCTGCCAAAAAATTGTTTTCAAACAAACTGGATTTCTAAAAACCCAACTCTCGCCCTCTTAGCATCCAAACACATCCAAGTTTTTAGACATCATTCTGAAAAGAAGACATTTCTTGTGTTCCATTATGGTCTTGCTAACTCTATCAAGTGCCACCACCGAGGTGGTATCCCATGTGGTAAGCGGGGTCCTGTGTCAAGCTGAAGGCCCAGGATCGAATCCCTCTGCCACATGGGGCAGCTGGTGGTAAGGGTCCGCCTAACCCCAGATTGCCCTTAAAAAAAAGTGCAAATAAGTTGACACGATGGAGGATACCATTCATAATACCATCAACCACCATGTAACCCTTGCCAAATTTTATCAAGCTGTGGTGCCCTATTGTCGCTGGAAAGGGTTCTAAATTCACATGGGAAACAAATCTCATCATTTTCCTGTGGGGTTCACACACACAGAGAGCAAAACATGCGCATAAACAGCAGAAACTTGAACATTACAATGGCAGTTTTACATAGAAAATGACGTATACTCATATACCCCAAGCATAAATAAAAATTCCGGGATAATAAAATTCTCTACCTTCTTGGTCATAGGATCCCTTTAGGAGGACACCTAATTTTCCCAAAAGCAAGCTCTTACAGCTTTAGTTATACAGATCATCTTCATCTCCACCACCAGTGGTGGTAAATGGATCAGAAGCTGTCGTTGCAGAAGCAGACTCGGGTTTATCTGGGAAACGGAACTCTGATCCAAACCCTCGAGACTGCTGCAACGTTTGAGCGAAGAGTTGGTACTTCCTAATGTCTGCATCGCTCACGCTCCTCCTAGCATACTTCATGGATTCTTCAAAATGTGCTGCCTTTATTTCAGGAACTTCATCCGTGTCATCCTCCTCCACGGCTTCAAGGTTCTCACTCTTCTTGCGCTGCCGCTCAATGTCCTGTTCCAGAAAATGATGTTCACATGGGCAAAATAATGCAGTAGAGTTTGAAAAGAAGTGCCAAAATGGTGATTCATTTTTAGAAAGTTAACAGTTTTTTTCTGTCGATGTAAACAATGGAACTGACAAGAAATAACAATAACTTGTCTTTTCCACAAAGAAATAGTTTGGAAACCGCATTATCAGAAAAACATGGGAAACAGTCAATCTTTTATGCATTCATCGGAAATCTCATGTTTTCCCGAGTTTTACTAAGAGACCTTTATTCTCTAAGAAGATGATTTTCAAGAAAGGATGAGGCAAACGTTGCAAAAGCTTCCTAGGAAAACAATCGAATGATGATATCTACCACATATATTATTGCAGACAAAGATTGTTTATTGGATGCTATCATTAGCTGGGTGCTTCATTTTCAACGACTGATCAGTTTTAAGAATAAACAGGATGCTATGAATGGCAAATATCTCGAAGATTGGCAGAGATTAACAAAGAGGCAATTAAACCACCAAAACCACACCCACACCACATGATCAACATGTTAAACATATACAAGTATACACAGACACGCACAGAATAACCTCCAACTGCTTGTACGAACTTAAGGTTCTTTATCCTTTTATAACTTGCGAGAACACATAATGGTTCTTCTCATACACATTTAATTAGAATTTTCAATGATACCAAATAATTAAGGATAAGAGGAGCTTTTACCTTCTCAATGCTCTCTCTAATGGCATACTTGCAAGCTCTCTGGCAGATTTCAGTAATATCAGCACCGCTAAAACCATGAGTATAGCGTGCCAAAGTAGACAAGTCAACATCCTTTGAGACAGGTGATTTGCGTAAGCAAGCTTTGAAGATCTGCAAGCGAGAAGCTTCATCCGGCAAGGGAATGTAAATCAGCTGATCCAGACGCCCTGGTCTGAGCAACGCAGGGTCAATAATATCTGGCCTATTTGTGGCACCAATTATGAATACAGTTTTCTTTGCTGTCATGCCGTCCATTTCAGTCAACAACTGATTCAAAACACGGTCTGCAGCACCACCAGCATCTCCAACAGAACTTCCACGCTACACAAAATGAATGGTCAAACTAAAACTGGTTAGCCAAGAAGGCTGGAATAAGACCTATACATCCATATACTAAATCAAGTGAATCTTATACAGAACTTCCACATTAAAGATGACGAGACTGGTGAAAGCAATTTGGTTAGTCCAAGTCCAGTGAAAAACGACTGTCGGTCCAAATACTAAAACAAATAACAATCTTATTGGCAAGCTGCAAAAAGAATGTGACAGTAGTGCTATCAACTTGAACACTTCAATAAAGGATGTAATTATGCTTGTACTGGTTCATTTCCCAAAAAAGAATGTTCAACATTTCAACATTCATGTTTTCCATTCTCAAATACCAAACAGAAAAAAACATAGAATGTAGAAAAATAAATTTAGAATTCTTGCCTGAGTTGCAATGGAATCAAGTTCATCAAAGAAAAGGACACATGGAGCTGACTGCCTCGCTTTATCAAATATTTCTCGAACATTAGCTTCGCTCTCACCAAACCACATTGTCAGCAATTCTGGCCCCTTCACACTAATAAAATTGGCCTGGCACTCATTTGCAATGGCCTTCGCAAGAAGAGTTTTACCACAGCCAGGAGGCCCATAAAACAGAACTCCTTTTGATGGAGACATGCCAAATTTCTCAAATTTCTCAGGATGCTCAACGGGATACTGTACTGTCTGCAAACAAAACATTCATAATGTAAATTATCACTCAGCAGAATGGCTGTCAACTAATAGAACAAAAAAGCCTCCACAGGATGTTCTGCCAGGCTGCCTTGCAATGGATGCTGATGTATGAGAAACAAACAAGACTTTGCCAACCAATGAGAATTTAAGTACTTGTTGGATATTCAACAACCAATATGCTACGCCATAAGGACACATCAGTTTGGCTGCATGTTCCTAGTGACACGACCGCCGACCGGACACCCATGTCACACGGACACTTCACTTAGAATGCATATCCAGTGTCAACACGACATGACATTAGGACACACCCAAACACTTCATAGACAATTAAACCAATGTGAGACACAGTCAACATTGTGTTATTAACTTTAGCTATTTCCTTTTATGATCTTGATTAGTTCTTTTCTTTTCCTTTTAAAATTTGTTATTAAGTACATTACATTTCATTTTTCAACTTAGTTTTATTGTTTGATGGTTTTAATTACAGTGATTTAGGATTATTGTTCAAGAGTTTACACAAGATGATATTCATGTTTCACTGCTTTAGGATAAGAATGTTTTATATTTATATATATATGTATGAAAAGATATTGGCTATCCTCGAATGTACATAGCCTCTATTAGAAACAGGCCATTCCATCACATTTTCTTGATTTTTTTTGTGGATCAAGCCCTACGGATATGATCTATATTGTTTGTTTGATCAAACACATGTTTTAGATTGCCAGGTCGCATTGTATAAGTAGATTTTTTAATGGCTTCAAAATTCAACAGTTCACAATGTGTAAAAAAAACAGAATTGAGAACATCAAGATTTTACATCAAAACTACTCAACCAAAAGTGCATTCCCTAGGAAATGGTGTAATGAAATATGCAGAAGCACGAAACACTAGCCACTAAGGGCTTACAAGATCACAATCATACAAGTGAACATGCACAAGTCCACTATTGGACAATACAAAAGTCAATAAGGCAAAAAAAGAAATATACAAAAATGTAAAAATATCAACTTTTATTGATCAAATGCTTAACACAAGCATTGAAAGAACAAGTGGGGTTTTACCCCTATTTATACACAATACCACACATAAAGGGGAGGCCATTGGGAGCTCCAAAGAGTCGTTGGAGCTCCCAATGATCATAAATATGACGGTGGGGCAGCTCCAACGACTCTTTGGTCCAATGACCAAAGAGCCCCTAGTCTTTGGTTAAAAGACAAAAATAAAAAGTAAAAAAATAAAAAAGACTGTCCCTAGTGGACAGAGTTTATTACAAAGAGAAAAGACCAAAATACCCCTGACTCAAAAAGAAAAATTACACACACACATATACTCACAACTATGAGTCAACTGTGAGTTTTAGTTAGAGGATGTGGTACTCTAGAGTGTAGTCAATACTTATCCTATATAAAAGCTGTTCCAAATCATGGGGAATATTGAAACTGTGGTGGAAAAGAGTTTCTGAGTGAGATGAGACACACACACACACACACACTTGTGTGTGTATAGACATGTCGCTATGTCCTAATTTTTGGAAACTTCTGTGTCATACCAAATGTATCCGCACCGTGTCCTGTTTCTGCATCTGTATTCATGTGACATAGCTGGAGAAGCTATGACACGCTGATGTATAAATATTATTTTGATATTTATAATACTTTCTATTACATTTTTATTAATATTTTGGCAAAAAATGTATCTTTAAACATTAAAATATCAAAAAATAGTTTTTTATTAATTAAAATAAAAAATCTATGTTCTCGTGTCCTGTTTTTCCAAAAAACACTTCAAGATTGAGCCTGCCTGTATCTTTGTGACATAGCCGATATTGTCACGAAATGACACGGAAACCAAGACACTCCAAACTGAGATCCAAATGCCAAACCAACAAGCATTTGGATACAAGCAATACACATTAAAACAAAAACAATACAACTATTGTGAATGAATGATTTCATTAATAGTGAACATTAAAATACAAAAAAGAAAAATACATTAAGACCTCACTACAATATACACTAAAAAAATACCTAGAACAACCCATCACTCTCTCACCTTACAAAGGCACACACCCACTCATATTTATAGAGAAAATAAGGAAGAAGAGAGATTAAAAGAGAGGAGGAGCCCTTCTAGCTGTTGGAGCTAGTCCAACGGCTAGAACAAAGTCAACCTAGGTTGACTAAGCTAAATATATATTATATAAATATATGTATATGTATATGTATACATATACATATACACACCAAGGATACATTTATCTTAACATCCCCTCAAACTTACAAAATGTCTTCCATGGACTTCTTCAGGTTCTTCCATTTGGTGCTTTTTTAAAAGGTGCTTAATCATACGCTTTGTAATCACAAAGGATCTTTAATAGCATCAATGCTTAAAATACCGACGAGAAGATTTAACAAGAGAAATCTAACAAGAAATAACTATACTTATATAACTTATGGAGAGAGGATGGCCAAGCACACAAACATACAATAGGTAGAAAACAAGTTAATTTAGCATTTTAAAAAATCATTGAAAGTAAAATATGATAGTCATTAAAAGACTTCGAGTTAAAAGGTTCTTAGTTCACAAGAGAACATAATAGAATACTATCAAGAGATGCAAACAAGATAAAGTCATTCTATGAAAAACATGCAAAAGGTCACATTAATGCATATCGATATTATCAATATCATCACAAAGGATTACAAATGATTTTCACACAACGGAAGATACAAGAAGTGATTTTCATCATTTAATTAAGCGAAGTCAAATACACAAAGATCAATTACATTTTGAAAGTAATATCAATCGTACAACTAAAAAGGTTACTTATGGACCAATTTTAAAAAATAACAATAAACAAACATTCAAGAGCCCATGCTTAGAAACAAGTGAAAATATAAAAAGGGATCCCAATGAGGATCCACACAAGTACAATAGGAGTGTAGAAGCACTAGTTTGTCAAAAGTAAATAGCCACTATGGGCGTACACAATACAATACACAAGAGATTTTACTAATGAAATGCTTAGTAAGGCATTAATTAAACTTATGCAAACTATGCAAGATAATCAATCATGGAATAACTCATGAAACTAAAGCATATACAATGCAAAAATGCATGAAAATAACCATTTCTCATAAAAGAGCAAATGAGTTTAAAAAAATTACGAAGAGATTCAAAAAATCTCATACATCATAATGAATGCATTTTGCAAATCAAAAACACTAGTTTGACCATCACAAGCAATCTCCTCACTAGACCTACAATCTTAAAAATCAAGTGTATCAACAACTAGAACAAGTACATAAACATAATGCCAACAATGGGCTAAGACACATATGAAGGTGTGTATAAATATCTCTTGTCCACGTATAATGACACTCAAAATGAGTGTATAAGCTACTAGAACAAGAGTATTATCTCAATGCCACTTATGGGCTAAACAAACACACAAAAGTGTGAATAAACATATCTTGTCTACATATAATGACACTCAACATGAGTGTATCAGCTATTAGAACAAGAGTATAATCACAATGCCACTTATGGGCTAAACAACATCTCTTGTTTATATACAATGACACTTAAATACGAGACATAATAAGAGAAAACACAAGAGGTAAGAGAGCTTGTAATGAAAAACACATTAGTGTTTACCAATAAGAATCAATTTTAACAATCTTTCGAAACACCATGGTTTAAAAAATATATAGTCATCACAAACTTATAAGCATCCATAGCAATAACAATGACCAAAACAACAAATGAGTGATACAACACATTCAAATCCAGAGATCAAACAACTGTCAGTTAGAGTCAACCCATAAGTTGACAATCTAGACTGACATAAAATGAGGTGCACTCAACTTACCCCCAACAAACATCTCTAAATAAAAAAAATGTGGATCCTGAGGCCAATCAACTATCAATCAGATCCAAGACAAGTGTCAACACGACACTCATAAACTTTGATAATTGCATATTGATAAAATAACTTGAGGTGCACACATAACTCACCTCAACGATTAACTCAAAATACCAATAATAATGAGTTCAAAGGTCAATCAACCATCAATCAAACCCAAGGCAAGTGACAACGCGTCAGTCATAACCCTTGGGAATCTAGATTAATAAGATGACATGAGGTGCACACATAACTCACCTCAACAGCTAACCCTAATCCATCAACAAGGCCAAGAGAAAAAAATGCATCATATAAAATTCTGTGATGGACAATCCAAATGCCATAAAAAGGCAATACATACAAAAATCAATTTCCAAATAGGTGAGTTTATAAAAGGAACCGATTTGAAAAAACAAGGTTTTAAATCAACAATCCAATAAAGAAGATAAAATCCTAGAAAGAATGTAGGACAATCATGTGCACAACAATATGTCACATGACAACTTTTACAATTTTGAATAAACAAGAATCATGCTTAATACAATCAATTCTTCAAAGTGAAGTCATAAATCCACCAATCAAGGAATAAATGCACAAAGGCAGATCACATACAAAGGATCTAATAACTCTTAAATAGAAGACAAGAACTGTTAAAATGTACCTATTATATATATATATATATATATATATATATATATATAAAATTCTGTATATTACATCAATACCTGATAGGGGTATTTTTGTAATTTCACAGTTGTTTTAGAAAACAACTATTTTTTTGTTTTTTGAATAAATGTAATTTTTACTTTTTATTTCTTTTTTATTCTTTTTGAGGACCTAAAGGGGCTCCAACATAGAAGTCGTTGGAGCCCCCAACGGTCACAAATGTGACTGTTGGGGGCTCCCAACGACTCTATGGGAGCCCCCTTTTGGCTCTCCTTTTGAGGCCCTTTGGCCCTCCTTTTTCCTCCTCTTCCTCTTGTATAAATAGGGGTGATCCCCTTGTGTATTCTTATCTTGGAGAGCTTCTCTCTCTTTTCAATAAGAGGCTTTGTATATTGTTGCCTTCTTAAAGGCTTGTGCTTGTATTGTCCCCTCGTGGACTTATGATATTTTCTCTTTTATTCATTGTTGTATGTGCTTGTATGCACTCTTTATATTTCCGCAATATCTCATTACATGGTATCAGAGCCACTCGATTCTTGAAGAAAAGGTTTGGTTCGTGTATCTCTTATTTTAGTGAACATCTTCTCACTTCTTGGCAACATCATGGAGACAAAGATTGATCTTTCTTTCAAGCTCAATGGAAAGAACTATATGATGTGGGCATCGGCAATGGAGAATAATCTCAAAGGAAAGAAGCTTTGGGGTTATGTCATGGGGACCGTTCCGGAACCTAAGCTTATGCTCACGAAGATGGAAGAAGATCAAGAAAAAGCTCTTGAGGGAGATGCTCGTCTCAAGGCCATTGAAAATCATCAAAAGAAAGTGAAAGATTGGGAAAGCAATCACGCAAAAATCCTTGCGTGGTTTATGAACAATGTGGAGCTTAAGGTATGTGCTAATATAGCTAAATTACATAGAGCCAATGAGGCTTGGTCCTTTATGAGGGGTATGTATACCCAAAAGGATCTTGCAAGAGCTTACTTCTTGCAAGAAAAGGTTAGAACCACCAAGCAAGGTGATTCTAGCATTCAAGACTACTATAGTGTCCTTAACCCACTATGGGATGAATTGGCTCTTTTAGAGCCAAAGTGGGTTTCTATGGAAGATGTTGATTTAAGACAAAAACAAATGAAACAAGAGCGATTGTTTCAATTTCTTTTTGGGCTACGTCCCGAATTTGAGCAAGTGAGATCCTCACTTCTCCATAGATCTATTTTTCCTCCTATTGAGGATGCTATTGCCGAAATCACTCAAGAGGAGACAAGGCTTGGCATGAGTAAGCATGTTGATGAAGTCCTTGCCGTATCCAAACCGGGTAACAATGTTAGAACCTATAAGCCTTCTCATTTTGGGAAACAAGGGAACTACAATGGAGGAAGAAAAATGATTGTTTGTCATTATTGCAATGAGCCGGGTCACATTAGACCCGCTTGTCCAAAGCTTATGGGAGCCTTCAAGCCTAAAGTAGCCTCTCTTGAAGAAACCACCACCAAAGAAGATGAAGGCAAAAACAATGACATTAAAGAAACTCTTGGACAAATATCTATGGCTCTCCAACAAATGCTAAAAGTTTCTTCCTCCACATCGGGTGCGGCCATTGCTTCAACATCATCACCCGGTACGTATTCTTGGATCCTTGATTCCGGAGCTTCTTTTCATATGACCCCTCATGAGAATGCACTTAGTGATGTTTGCATCAATTCAAAGGACTCTTGTGTCTCAACGGCCGATGGAACCTTTTTGAAAATTTCAAGTATTGGCTCTTTTAAAGATTCTCAAAATTTTTGTGTTCCAAAAGTAAGAGTTGTTCCCAAATTAAATTTAAACCTTTTTTCGGTTTCTCAAATTGTCGACCATGGATGTGAAATATCTTTCTCATCTAATGGTTGCTTTGTGCAGGATCTCCGGTCCGGGAAGCGGATTGGGCAAGGCCATAGAAAGAGAGACCTCTATTATATGGACCATCTTGATCTCCCTACAAATTTTTTTTGTTCTTATGTCCAAGAAAAAAATATGGAAACTTGGCATAAAAGACTTGGTCATCCAAGTTATTCCAAAATGTATCTCTTTCCTTTTGGAAACAAATTTTGTAAGGAAAAAGAAATTAATTGCAAAGATTGCATTTTTGGAAAAATGAAGTCTATTCCTTTTCCAACTAGATCTTTTTTCTCATCAAGGCCTTTTGAATTGGTGCATTCGGATGTTTGGGGTCCCTCTCCGGTTATGTCTAAAGGGGGCTATTCATATTATGTTACGTTTATTGATGACTTTACTCGGTATGTTTGGATTTATTTCCTTAGTCATAAGTCGGAAGTATTTACTTTCTTTAAAGATTTTCATAAAAAGGTTCAAAATCAATTTCAAGGTAACATATCTATTTTAAGATCCGATTCCGGTGGTGAATACTTATCTCACGAATTCCAAAACTATTTAAACCAAAACGGCATTTGTCATCAAAAGTCATGTCCTAGGACTCCACAACAAAATGGCCTAGCGGAAAGGAAACATAGGCACATTATAGAAACCGCTAGAACATTACTTGTGTCTAGAAATATTCCAAAAAAATTTTGGGCGGAAGCCGTTCTTACCTCAACTTATCTAATCAATAGAATGCCCTCTTCTAAGTTAAAAAATGCTTCTCCCTATGAGAAACTCTTTAAGTTTTCACCCGATTTTAATCGACTTCGTATTTTTGGTTGCAAATGTTTTGTCCTACTACATAAAAGGGATAAGTTATCTCCAAAATCCATTGAATGTGTATTTTTTGGATATGGTGAAAATAAAAAAGGATATAGATGTTATGATTTTAAGAATGATAAACTATATGTTTCAAAAGATGTAACATTTCTCGAAGAAGAAAATAGTTTTGATAAAATAGAAGAGACAAATGAAATCGATTATATATTCTTATATGATCTTATTGATGACATACAAGAAGATCCTCTTGAAAACATAGATGACACTCACGAGGTATCCCCTCTTGACATAACACTCTCAAATGATAGTAATTCAAATGCCAATGTTCATGATAGCGATGCCAATATAAATGTTTACTCAAGAAGAAATCAAGAAAAACCTATTAGTGCCCTCGAAAAATACTCTCAAATTTCTGAATCCATTGAGGAACCACAAGTTAGGCATTCTTCTAGAATATCAATACCCCCAAATAGGTTTGTCTCCTATGACTCTTTAACTCCCAACTATCGGGCATGTTTGATAACTCTACACTCTTATTTTGAACCAGCTCACTATAATCAAGCTAAATTTATACCTCATTGGGTGGAAGCAATGCAAGTTGAACTAAATGCTTTAAAAAAGGCCAATACCTGGGAAGTAGTTGATCTACCCTCACACAAAAAACCTATTGGTTGTCGTTGGGTCTTCAAAGTTAAAACTAAAAGCGATGGCTCTTTAGAACGATATAAAGTCAGATTGGTTGCTAAGGGATACTCCCAAGAATATGGTATTGATTACGAAGAAACATTCGCCCCCGTAGCTCGTATGACAAGTGTCAGAACCTTAATAGCTGTCGCATCAACCAAAAAATGGCCTATTTATCAACTTGACGTAAAAAATGCTTTTTTAAATAAAAGTTTAAGTGAAGAAGTTTATATGGATCCACCACCCGGAATAAATATTAAGCAAGGTCAAACACTTCGGCTTTTAAAGGCATTATATGGTCTTAAACAAGCCCCTAAGGCTTGGTATGATCGTTTTAGTGATATCATGATAAAATTAGGATTTCATTCTTGTTATACTGACACTGCTCTTTTTGTTAAAAATGCAGGTTCTAGTATCGTAATTTTGTTGCTTTATGTTGATGATATGATTATCACTGGAAATGATCAAAGTAGTATTATTAATGTTAAAAATATGTTAAAAGATAATTTTGATATGTCTGATTTAGGTTTTCTCAGATATTTTCTTGGAATTGAGGTTGCATATTCTCCTAGAGGATATATTTTGTCACAGATGAAGCTTGTTGCAGATATATGTTCTAAGTCTGGGATTTCTGATGATAAGAAGGTAGAGACTCCCGAGGTTATTAATGCCAAATTGCGGTTAGAGGATGGGGTTCTTCTGGAAGATCCTACACCGTATAGACAACTCATTGGGTCTCTTACATATTTAACCATCACCAGACCAGATATCACTCATGCGGTTCACTCAGTCAGTCAATTTCAGCATGCTCCTACAACCGTGCATATGAGTGCGGTTCTCCGAATCATCCGCTACATTCGGAATACCATCAATAAAGGGCTATTTCTATCCTCCTCTTCCCCTTTGAATCTTCTTGCTTATACTGATGCAGATTGGGGAGGTAATCCCAATGATCGAGTCTCAACTACTGGTTTTTGTGTCTTTTTAGGGGACTCATTGATTGCCTGGCGATGCAAGAAGCAGCAGAAAGTTTCACTATCATCCACTGAAGCTGAGTACCGGGCAATGGCAACCACAACAATGGAACTTGTATGGCTTCGCAGTTTGCTTAAAGATATGGGAGTTGATATTACTGAAGCCTCAAAGCTGTGTTGCGACAATAAGAGTGCCATCTATATTGCGAGCAATCATACTTTTCATGAACGTACGAAACATATCGAAATGGATTGCCACTATGTTCGTGACGAATTTTTACGAGGAACTATTGCTCTGCCATATGTCACTTCAGAATATCAGTTGGCAGACTTCTTCACTAAAGCTCTTCCGGCTCCTCGCTTCATGCTTCTTCTCGGCAAACTTTCCGTCATTCCCCCGTAAAGTTTGAGGGGGGGTGTTAAAATGTAACTATTATATATATATATATATATATATATATAGAGAGAGAGAGAAATTCTGTATATTACATCAATACCCGATAGGGGTATTTTTGTAATTTCACAGTTGTTTTAGAAAACAATTATTTTTTTGTTTTTTGAATAAATGTAATTTTTACTTTTTATTTCTTTTTTATTCTTTTTGAGGACCTAAAGGGGCTCCAACATAGAAGTCGTTGGAGCCCCCAACGGTCACAAATGTGACCGTTGGAGGCTCCCAATGACTCTATGGGAGCCCCCTTTTGGCTCTCCTTTTGAGACCCTTTGGCCCTCCTTTTTTCTCCTCTTCCTCTTGTATAAATAGGGGTGATCCCCTTGTGTATTCTTATCTTGGAGAGCTTCTCTCTCTTTTCAATAAGAGGCTTTGTATATTGTTGCCTTCTTAAAGGCTTGTGCTTGTATTGTCCCTTCGTGGACTTGTGATATTTTCTCTTTTATTCATTGTTGTATGTGCTTGTATGCACTCTTTATATTTCCGCAATATCTCATTACAAGAACAACATATTATCTTAAAAGGAAGCCTTTTAGATTTAAATCATAACTCTACTATGAGACAACAAAGACATGTAACATTAAGGAAATAATACATATAGAGATTTTAGAGGAAACATTTATAATCCCAAAAGTAAACATAATTAACACCAATCATGAATACTTAAAGCAATAAGATAATATAGTAACTTATAACCATATAGGGTATATAAAAGCTATGAAATTTAACATATTTAGCAAGAAGCTACTATATTTCAAATACATTTTCAAATTTATATCATAAATATTTAAAGTAAAGAATCCAAAGAAAATGCATACTGGAATACAAGGATCTCGAGTCCAAGTTGTTCATTTATTCAAATCCTTCTTTCAAAGCACAAACACGAACAAGTTACCAAGACCAAGATACCTTGCTCTGATACCATGTCACGAAACGGCACGAAAACCAAGATAATCCAAACCGAGATCCAAATGCCAAACCAACAAGCATTTGGATACAAACAATACACATTAAAACAAAAACAATACAACTATTGTGAATGAATAATTTCAGTAATAATGAACATTAAAATACAAAAAAGAAAAATACATTAAGACCTCACTACAATATACACTAAAAAAATACCTAGAACTACCCATCACTCTCTCACCTTACCAGATATGCCAATTGCAACAGCGATTTCTGAACCAAGACACATCCACATATTAAAAAATCAAAGTATTTGGAGGGATAGTTTTAACATTTATTTTTTTGGGCATCAATGCACTCATCTGGCACTCTATATATAGTTTAAACAAAAAAAATTCCAGAGAGGTAAAAAGAAAAAAAAAATACTTACCTCCTGAAGTTCTCTTTTGACATTGTCCAACCCACCAATATCCTCCCACGAGACATTTGGAACCTCCACAACCTACCAATCACAATGCAACCGTGATGACCCATGACCATTCAGCAATATCACCACAAAAAAACAAAAATTGTGGCAGAACATAAAGAAGAGAGAAGCAATGCAAAGAGGATACCCACAGTTTCACGTAAAGCAGATGGATTGGAAGAGCTCAAAGCTGTTTGGAAATGCTCATTTGTCACAAACATCGAATTGAGCACCTCAGCATCAATTGTCTCATCCTCTAAGTCAATGACATCCATTTTCTCCCGAATACACTGAAGGGCAGCCTCTGTGCAAAGAGCGGCAAGGTCTGCTCCAACATAACCATGCGTGTCTTTTGCAACTCTTTCCAGGTCAACCTAATGTGAATTCCAATAAGGAAAATAGATTCCGCTTCAGAGCTAAGTGGTGAACAATAAAGCATAAGAGAAAAAGCAAAAAAGGAAGCCCTTACATCATCAGCAAGCTTCATGTTCTTCGTATGTATCCGAAGAACTTCCAACCGTCCAACCTCATCAGGAACTCCAATGTCAATCTCCCTATCAAATCTTCCAAATCTTCTGAGAGCTGGATCAATGCTGTTTGGTCTATTAGTGGCTCCAATAACAATAACATGGGATCGAGTCTTAAGGCCATCCATTAGAGTCAAAAGCTGGGAAACGATACGCCTCTCCACTTCGCCATGTGTTTTCTCTCTTTTAGGGGCTATTGAGTCTAGCTCATCAATAAAGATGATGGAAGGAGAATTCTTTTCAGCCTCCTCAAATGCTTTTCTCAAGTTGCTTTCACTTTCTCCAGCTAATTTGGACATAATTTCAGGCCCATTGATTAAGAAAAAAAATGCACCAGTTTCATTCGCAACTGCCCTGGCAATTAAAGTTTTCCCTGAACCAGGTGGCCCATAGAGCAAGATACCTTTTGGAGGCTTCACCCCTATGGATTTAAATAGTTGTGGGTGCCTCAGTGGAAGTTCAACCAGCTCCCGAATCTGAGCCATCTGCTTCCTAACACCACCCACATCATCATAACCAACTTCATTCAATCTCTCTTCATCCTCGCGTTTAACAGGATCCCCCTCACAAAAGATCTCCGTATCCGGAGCAACAATACAATATTCACCTGGATCTGCTTCAATGACTTTAAATTCAACACTCCGCATCCCTCCTCTTACAAGGAAAAGGTCACCCTTTCTCGCTGGCCGATAGGACTCTAGGAAGTATGCTGAAATTAAAGAAAAAAAAACTTAGGAAAAGAACTTGTTCACACTAGAAAACTAATACCGAAAAAGCCAGTCAGCAGTAATGCTCACGTTTAAGATAAGCATCGAACAGATTTCCTGTGACACCCTCAATTGTGTCATCTATTGGAAGTATGTGAACACGCTTTCCATATTTCACATCAGGACATTGATGCACAGAAACAACATCACCAAGGCGTACTCTCAGATTGGCACGAACAACTTTGTTCATTCTAATCTTAGGTTCCTCACATGTGTCATCAACCAGAACAATGCACACAGTGTCCCTCCTCTTTTTACCCTGTGAAGACAAATGCATGTAAAGAGCGATCTAACCAAATATCCAGCATTACAAAACTTCAAGCGAATACCTTGATCAAAATGGTGTCTCCCCGGAAAAACTGAAGCTTATCCATTGTCACAGAGTTCATGGCAACAACAGAATTGTCATCATTGGTAGCTTCATCAACAATAAGTCGATTGGGAGCCTTTTTACGCTCTAGAATTGCAGTGCTGAAATCCTTCTTTGCCTCTTTTCTGTTACAAGCATGTAAGATCTTTGTAACGAACTTGAAGTAAAATGATAGGCATGTCATACAAATATGTGGCATTAACCAAACAGGTATGACACTTCTGGAAGAGATCACAATGACAGTGGGAACCCAAAGTATTATTAATGAGAAGAATAAACATTTGATTTTGAAAAAAATGAAGTAATGATCGTTTACCAACCAAACAAAAAAGAGATCACCAGAGAAAACAAAGACAATAGCCCCAAAATGGAAGGATGCACCCTCTTGTGGATCCAGTACACCTGATCTGTGACATATCCATATTAGACCACACATCCAAGGCAAGTTAGGTGTGACATATTCTGAAGAAGCCATGTATAACTTTCAGTTGTGATATGGAGACCATGGGATTCCGCAACCTCTCAAACCATGCGTGCCATCAAGCTGTGAAGCACTAGCATGACACATTTAACCATTTACTGCAGTTAAGGGGTCGGCCCGACAACAAGTAATGTCTCTATGCTCTATCCTTAATGCTCCTGTTAAGATCCTCCGGGCATGCAAGCACAAGCAGATACGGAGCGAAAGTTCACCTCGAAAAAAATGAATTTGGGTCTTGAGTCACCCCCACATAGAGGTCATCTGCTACTGCATTTTTGTACTTGAGCCTTCATAATGAAAAAAACAAGGCCATCACTCCGCCCCAACACACACCAAAAAATAAAGGAAACTTGTAACAGTACTAAAAAAAATGAGTCAAAGCAGATTGAGACCAGGAAATGTAATGATGTTTACACTTGACACTTCACAGGAAGAAAAAAATCATTGGTTACTGGATGTCACATGGACACAAATAGCACACAAGAAAGATATGTGACACTAGACAAATTTGTGAAAAGGGGTTCCAACCAGCGTCCAGGGGCTCAACTCATCTAGGCTTGACTCAGGACATGAGCAGGTCGATCCAGTGGCTTCACGCCTTCACCACATTTCAGTAACATAAAAAATGTAATAAAATATGACCATATTAATGGAAAAAGGAATTGTATAGAGGCAAAAATGTTTATAGCATCAAGAAATAACATTAAACTAACAGTCAAACAACTATTTACTGCTTTGACATGTATCAAACTATTCATGACTGAGAATTGGGCAACTAAACTACTGTATAATATAAACAAATATCCAAATCAAAGATCAGCAATCATGAAAATTATAACAGAGCACAGTTGTTAAGCCTGTGATACTATTAAGCATAAATTACTATTGCAATCGATTAAGCAATCAGGATCGCCAGTAATAGGGGGAAGGTTGATGAGGGAATCCCGGCGCATCAGTTGCTTTTACAGAATCTCCTATGAGGACTTTTTCCCACGTTACAAGTCAGTATTTCTTGAAAAAAAGGTGGAACGATACACACATTGGTTTTCCACAAGGAAGATCCATATTGCCTATCCTGATGAACAACCATTTACAGCCAGTGTAGCCCTTGCTCCACCATGAGTGCAGCCTATGCAGAGCTAGCCTTTGCACCTCTCTCTCTCTCTCTCTCTCTCTCTCTCTCTCTCTATCTATCTATCTATCTATCTATCTATCTATATATATATATATATATTGTATCAAGAATATATACATTCACATGTATATATGTATTTTTTCACTTTTTTAGAGTGTATTCTAGGGGTAAAAGTGTCTTTTTTATTTTTCATTTTTACATTTTATTATTTTTTGTTTTAGGACAAAAATGTCTTCAAGGGCACTTTTGTCCATTTTGATTAGTCGTTGGGCTAGTCCAACGGCTAGTTGAGCTCCTCTCTTCCCATTTCTTTGTGTTCTTGTGCTTACCCTTAGTGGCTCTTGTACTTTGCCCATTAATGGCCTTGTGATTGTGCTCCTTCTCTTGTGCTCTCATTACATGGTATTAGAGCCAATATTTTAGTGACCTTCATAAGATTGCACCTATTCTTGAAAGACGTGCCAAAGCCTCAAATGATCTTATCTCTTCATTGCTCGTGCATTATGGAGAAGGAGTCTGTGTTCGTCATGTCCATCAAGTTGAATGACTCCAACTACCGCACTTGGGCCTCTACCATGGAGAACCAAATCTTATCCAAAGGATTCATCAAGTACATTGAGGGAGATTGTCCGGAGCCCCAACAGTCTTTCGCAAAATTTGAGAATGAGAACATTAAATTTCTCGATGAAGATGAGAAGGAGGCAGCCACCCTTAAGTTCGAGAAAAATCACATGGAGTGGCGGATGGACAATGCCAAGATTGGCATGGATCGTGAGTAGTGTGTTTGGCACAATTCAAAGTTGCCAAGGAAGCATGGGAGTTCTTAAGAGACATGTACACCATGAATGACATGGCTCATTGGTGGAATCTCCACAAAAGAATGATGTCCTTGAGACAAGGCGATAAATCAATCCGGGGTTACTACAACGAGATGGCCCTCTTTTGGAGAGAGTTTGTCGTCTTGGAACCTAAGTGGGAAACTACCGGAGATCATTGCCTAAGGCAATAACAACTCAAGAGAGAACCATTTTTCATGTTCCTTAATGGTTTAAGACCTGAGTTTGAGGGAGTAAGAATGATGTTACTCCACAAATCCAAAGTTCCTTCTCTCCATGAGACTCTTAACGAGTTGAGCATGGAGGAAGGAAGATTGAAGGAGGACAAGGAATAAAAGACCAATGATGCAATTCTTGCCGCCTCTAAATCCGGTGCCACCACCAAGTTTTATAGACCACCACACTTTGAAAAGAAAAATGAAAGTCAAAGAAAAATTATATATCACTTTTGCAATGAGCAGGGGAATATCAAGCTGGCTTGCCCAAAATTGAAGACTAAGGTGGCTTCAATTGGAAACACTTCATCCAAAACTAGAAGTGATAACAAAAGTGTTGGTGGACTTAAGGATCTATCTATTACACAACTGGTGGAGGCTCTTCAACAATTCTTGAAGATGTCTACATCTACTTCGGGAGTTTATTTGGGGGCTTTTTTTCACATAATGGATCCCTATTATCCAGTTTTCGCCTAATAAAAGCTTTTCTAGAAATCACTAGCATTAGGGATTTAGCAAATAATCCTAAAAAAAATATTCCAATTCCAAAATTAAATTTGAATTTACATTCAGTTTCTTAAATTTTCGATAATGGGTATGAAATCTCCTTCTCATCTAAGGCTTGCTTGGTGCAGGATCCCCAATCAGGTGAGTTGATTGGGAAAGGTCATAGAAAAAGAAATTTATTATACATGGACTTTTTGTGTATTCCAAGAAACTCTTTTTGTAACTATGCCTAAGAGGAAAATATTGAAATTTGGCATATAAGACCAAGGTTGCCAAACTAGGAAGTGAAAGCGGGAAACGAAATGGGAAGCGCAAGCGAGAAACGATGTATCTTAAAATGTATAGGAAGCGGGAAGCGAGGAATATTAAAAAAGAAATATAAGAATTGAATGAGAATCAAAATGAAACACAAATAAAAACTAAAATAAAGTGACTAATATTAAATTTTCATGATTTTTTTAGTGTAAAAATTAAAATTTTAACAAAATCTAAAAATGATGACTACCAATTTAGAGAAAACACATGAAAGTGAGTGAGAAGAGTGAGAGAAAACACATAAAAAACATGAAAAGTTTGTAATGAAGTGCCAAATAAGTGAGGCGATATCTCCAAGAGCAAGCACGAGTGCACACACATACACAAGAAGCCACTAATGGGCAAGATTGCAATAGACCACAAAAGTGGTAAAACACATAAAATAAGGTGAAAAAATATATTCCACTCACATGAGGCTTCACAAGAAGCTTGAAGAATACATGGGGTCAAGCCCCTTATTTATACACACTAAGGGACCCAAGGAGGGGCTCCCATAGAGTCGTTGGAGCCCCTCCAATGGTCATATTTATGACCGTTGGAGGGGTCCAACGACTCTTTGTGGACCCCTCTCAACCAATAAAGAAAGATAAGAAAAAAGGTAAAAATAAAAGAAAAAAAGAAAAGAGAAAAAGGATCATATCTTTTAGGATATGTGTGTACAATGTGAAAAGACTAATTTGCCCCTATTAAGTATTACAAAAGAAATATATATATTTATATATGTAGATAGACACATAGACATATATATGTAGAATATATATGTGTATGTGTCATAATCTATATATATAGATATATATACGTATAACATATTTTAACAAAGTTGAGTAGGAGAACATATAAGAAAAATAGATGAAGCATGTGGAAAGCATAGGAGAAGCGTGGGAAAATTGAGGTTTTCATCAAGTTTCGGAAGCGTGGAGTATCGTGCTTCCGAAGCAAGTTTTCGGGAAGCGAGTTTCCCATCTATCTAAGAAGCTTCTGGTAAACTCTGTATCTCATTTTCCTTTTTTGAAAAAAAAATGTAACGAGAAAAAATTTGCTTGTAAAGATTGTATACTTGGAAAGATGAACCATTCATTTTCCTTCTAAAACTTATGAGACCAAGAAACCTTTTGAATTGGTCCACTTGGATTTGTGGGGACCCGGTCATGTCAAAAGGAGGATTCTTCTACTATGTTACATTTATTGATGATTATACTATATATTGTTTTAAAGATTTTCATAATATGATTAAAAATCAATTTCAAACCAACATTCATATCTTTTGTTCACATTCAGGAGGTGAATTTTTGTCAAATGAATTCAAAATTGATTTCAAAGATTTTACACAAAAAGTCTTGCCCAAAAATTCTCAACAAAATGGTCTTGTAGAAAAAAAACATAGGCATATATAGACTACTAGAATATTGCTTATTTCAAAAAATGTTCTTCAAAATTTTTGGGCCAAAGCCGCTCTTAAAGCCGTTTATTTAACAAATAGAATGTCATCTTCCGCTTTGAAAAATATCTCTCCCTTGGAAAAGCTCTTTAACATTAAACTAAATTTTAAAAGATTAAGAATTCTTTGTTGTAAATGTTTTGTCCTTTGTTAAAAGAATGACAAGTTTTCACCAAAAGCCATTGAATGTGTTTTTCTTGGTTACGAGGAAAACCAAAAGGGTTATAGGTGTTATGAATCAAAAAAATGAGAAACCTTATATATTTAGAAATGTTACCTTTCTAGAAGATGAAAATGGATTTGAGAAAAACGTGACTAAGAAAGATATTGAGTATTCTTTTTTTTGTTTGATTTGTTATCTAAGGAAAAGAATGAATCATCTAACTCTAATGATGTTTGTGTTGATGATGAGAATGATTGTATTATTGGTGACTCTATTGATGATAATGTGAATGTTGATGCTCATAATGATGTGAATGTTGATGCTCACAACCTCCTTAGAAATGAAAATAATAATGTTCAAGAATTTAATGTCAAATCTCGACGTAACTATGGGGAACATCCATGTGCACTTGATAAGTTCTTACAAAACCAACTTATAGGTGAGACCAATGTTAGGATATCATATCAAATATCTAGGTCTCCTAGTAGATTTGTGTCCTATGAATCTTTTTCCCTTGAATATTGAGCATGTCTTTTAGTTATGCATGCCTTTCATTCAAGGTTTTAAAACCTAGTGACTCGGGACTCGACTCGTTCTTTATTGACTCGTGACTCGGCGGGTCAACTCGGTGACTCGGACCGGGTTTTGTTAACTTTTGATTTTAAAAGAAAAACAATATATAATTTGTCTCAAACCATGTTTTTCAGTAAACAAGAGATGATAAACTCATATACAGACTCTATGATGCAATAGTACGGTGGGCTTGATGAAGATATTACTAGTAAGATGAGTTCGATGGATTAAATATTGACAAGCTAGTGGAGTGTTATGTGATGGACGAGCACTTTTATGATTGCAAGAATGTTTCCAAGATTGTTGTAATACCAACATTCTTACATGGTGCCCAGTGTTGAGAGAATTCTTGTTATAGAGATGTGTATAGTAGGATGAATGTATAAAATAACAAAGGACAAAAATGAATGCATTAGAAGACACTTAAGAGTACTGCCAATAACAGAAAAAGAAGGTTGTTGCTTAGGATGGTTGGGACATGTTCCACAGAGACTTGTCACAACATTAATGATACCATGTTAGTGGAAAAGCTAAGAAAAGAGGAAGACCATTAAAGATTTGGAGGGAGGTTGTGAAACGATACATCAAAGGTTGCATTATGATAGATGTTGTAGCTCGTTATTGGAAGAAATGGAGAAACAAACCTCCTGAAGCCAATCTTACAGTGTTACTCTATGCATAATATCTATTGTCAGCATGCATTTAATTCTCAAGTTTGCATTTCTAAGTTATCTTTTCAGACTAGTCATCTTATCTTATTCTTAATGCATATACTAATGAGGGTCAGTTCTTTATATGATTTGAATCAGTCGAGTCACCGAGTTGATTCAGTTGTTGAATCATCAGATCTTCTCAGGCATCATTTAGCAGCATTCTTCCTCTCTTCATTTCATCTTTAACATCTGGTTTTAACTTTAAATTTAATCTAAAAAGAGCACTAATCTGGTTTTACAATATGTCGCCTTAATTTTCCTTTTTCTTGCCCGAGTATTAGAAAGCCAGTAATTCTCTCAATAATATTACAAATTTTTTTATTCTGAAATACCCGAAAAATCAAATTTCAAACATCCCAGAACTCGCCCGAGTCAGACTGAGTCAGCAACCGAGTCTTCACAGCCAGAGTTAAGCTTACCGGGTTGACTCGCTGGAGGGCCGAGCCGAGTCACCGAGTTGACTCAGCGAGTTTTAAAACATTGTTTTCATTAACCTTTCTCGTATAAAGAAGTCGACCATCCTCACTGGGTAAAAGCTATGAAAATTGAGTTGGATGCCCTCCATAGAGCCAAAACTTGGGAACATATGAATCTTCTTTTAGGTAAAAAAACTATAGGATGCAGGTGGGTATTCAAAGTTAAAACTAAGAGTGATAGAAATTTAGAAATACATAAGGCTAGGTTAGTAGCCAAAGGATATGCTCAGGAATACAAAATTGATTACGAAGAAACCCTTGGACCCATAGCTAAAATGACAAGTGTTAGAACTCTCATAGTCATAACCTCTATTAAGTGGACGGTTTACCAGCTAGATGTCAAGAATAACTTCCTAAATGGGGATCTTAATGAAGAAGTGTAAATGGACCCTCTGTTCGGGCTTGAGGTTGAACAAGGTAAAGTTCTTAGACTTAAAAAGACTACATAGTCTTAAATACTCTTAAAGAATTGAAGTTATTAAAAATACTCTTAAAGAAAATTTTAATATGGTTGACCTTGGTTTTCTAAGGTATTTTTTAGGTATTGAGATTGTTTACTCTCTTCGAGGGTATGTTTTGTCGAAAATGAAACTGACATATGAGATTATTGCTAGATCCGGGTTGATAGATGAAAAGGTTGTGAATACTTTTGAAGTTATCAACGCTAAAATGAGGTCCAACAATGTAACTCCTTTAGAGGATCCTATGCCTTATAAACAGTTGATTGGGTCTCTTACATGTCTATCGCTTGACCTGACATCGCCCATGTTGTACACAGTGCCAACCGGTTTCAACATGCACCTACTTTAGTTCACATGGGTGCAGTCATGCAAATCATTCAATATGTTAAGGACACCTTAACTAAAGGATTATTCCTCTCATCTTCTTCTTGTTTAAATTTAATTGCTTATACCAATTCTAATTGAGGAGGCAATCTTAATTATCGGATTTCTAGTACAGGTTACTGTGTATTTTGGGGAGATTCCTTTGTATTCTGGAGGTGTAAGAAGCAACAAAAGGTGTCATTTTCTTCCAATAAAGTTGAGTATCAAGCAATGACAACTACCACCACCGAAATTGTTTAGCTAAGAAGTCTATTGAAGGACATGGACGTTTACATATCTACTCCTACGAAGATGCGTTGCGACAACAAAAACGCCATATACATTGCAAGCAATCACACTTTCCATGAATGAACCAAGCACATAGAGATGGATTGCCACTATGTTAGAGAAGAATATCTCAAAGGAACCATCGAGCTACCTTATGTAACATCGGAATATCAATTGGCCGACTTCTTCACCAAAGCATTGCCACTGCCTCATTTCTTGTTTCTTCTCAGCAAATTATTTGTATTTCTCCGTTAGTGTGCCGGGAGGTGTTATATATATATATATATATATATATATATATATATATATATATATATATATATATATATATATATATATATATATATATATATTGTATTAAGAATATATACATTCACATGTATATATATGTATTTTTTCATTTTTTAGAATGTATTCTAGGGGTAAAAGTGTAATTTTTTATTTCTTGTTTTTTATTATTTTTTGTTCTTTAGGACAAAAATGTCTTCAAGGGCATTTTTGTCCAATTTGAGTAGTCGTTGGGCTAGTCCAACGACTAGCTCAGCTAGCCTTCGAAATAGCCCAATGGCTAGTTGAGCTCCTCCCTTCCCTTCCTTTGTGTATATATGTGGGGATTACTCCCCATTCTAATAATGCTTCTATTAAAAAATTTGAGAATTAATAAAACTATATTTTCTTATTTCTTGCTTCGTCGTTAGTGGCTTGTGTTGTGAGCTATATTGTGTTCTTGTGCTTGCCCTTAATGGCTCTTGTAGTTTGCCCATTAGCGGCCTTGTGATTGTGCTCCTTTTTACAGTGTAAGTGTGTGTGTGTGTGTGTGTGTATATATATATATATATATATATAGAGAGAGAGAGAGAGAGAGAGAGAGATGAAAACCTACAAAATGAAACATGCTAAATGGCCTTTTTTGGGTTTTTATTTTATTTTTTTATCAAATTTCGAGCATACAAATGTGATCTACATGCTTGATTTCAGTCTAACAGGCGGATAGGTTTCTATAGGATTTGAAAAATCAATGGCCCAAAATCTTCGTAAAATTTTGAGGCTTGAAATATCGCTTTTCATTGAAAAAATATGATCTAGGTTCTGATTCCTAGCAAATCAACCACGTTGAATACATCTACCAGGTCAGAATTGCAAAAAGGGCACTGGAAAACCCATTTAGCATATTTCATTTTGTAGGTTTTCATTACTCTCTCTCTCTCTCTCTCTCTCTCTCTCTCTCTCTCTCTCTCTCTCTCTCTCTCTCTCTCTCTCTCTCTCTCTCTCTCTCTCTCTATATATATATATATATATATATATATATATATATATATATATATATAAGTCAAATCCCAAGATCATTAAAAAATACAAAAGAACTCATGTCAATGAAAAATTTTGAAAAGAAAAAAAGTACAAAATAAAGGATCAAGTTCATACAAGAGATGCATAAAGTTGAGACTTGAGAACACCATGTCGACCAAGTCCAAGACACATCCCACAGTGTCCTTTGTGTGCATGTCAATGTTGTGTCGTGTCAACACAGCACATGCACTCTCAGTGAAATGTCCATGAGGTAGGTTACCGATTTACCATACCTCACAACCCCCTTGACTTGCTACATGATGATCCAAAGCAATGCACGTAAAGTGAAAACAATACCAGTCTGAATTTTATAGCTGAACAGTTCTCTTAACTTGAGAAAACGTGACTGGCAGACAAACTGGAAAATGAATCGGGAAAGTCTCAAAGGCTCACTTGCTGAGAGGGACATGCGCATACCATCAACCACAACAAAGTAATGCAAACTAGATTATGAAAATCAAGTTAATTATCTCGAATACATGAGGCAAATCACATATACAAGTATGAAAGTTAGGTTAATTATCTCGAATATAGTAAAATTTCTCCCTTTTTAACATAAAAGGTTCCCTAAGTATAGTCTCTCATGCGCCCCAAACTACTTAAACTACATATGAGTTGCCCCATTAATCTCTAAAAAGAACTAGACCAAGGCCCAGGAAAAACATTGGTAAACCAAGAAAATCTCCCTGGTTAATTTAGACGCCTTAAGACCAAAATTCAAAATTCGATTAGGGAGGGCAACCAACAGAATGTTCTCCAATACCAAAGATTTCTTGATAACGAACGTCAAGCGATTTCTCAAGCATCTAGTGTGAATTATTTAACTGCATTGATGTAGCTACGAGGGCAGCTTCCACGCTCATGCCCCCCCCCCCCTCCTTTTTTATCTTGTTTTCTTTCTAGAGACCATACGATTCTCTAAATTGAACGCAGAATTCCTGGTCCCAACAATAGCAATTTCCCCACTTGTTCTTCAATTGCCACCACTGCCCAACCCAATTGATAAATACGACGAAAAGAAACAGAATAAACACCAAGAATCATCAGGAAAAGAGAAAGGACCAGTAAATTAGGGAAAATAGAATTCTACAGATACGCATTAGGATACACTACAAAAATTCAAACAAAAAGCGTCCCAGATTCCCATCAATAACACGTTATCATAGAGATCGAAAACCCTAGTTCTACCGTCCGCGAGCCATTCCTGCAACGAACGACTCGCAAAGAATCGAATAAGCACCGCTCCGGAAATCAAGGGTAACGGAGAACAGGAAGAAGAAGGGTCGAGATCAACTCACGGCTCAGATGAAGGGCCCGCTGCGTCGGAACTCGATCCCGCCATGGCACAAGATCTTCAGAGGCTTCTCAGAGAAGAAGAAGAGGATCCGCGAGGGACTCGGACGGCCATTTGTACTTGCACGTGGAAAAAGGAATATATTAAAAAGAAAAAAGAAAAATTTACAAAAGCAGTCTAACTTTCGATCCCGCCATGGCACAAGATTAGGGATGGTAGTGGACCGGGGCGGGGCGGGGCCGGGGGACAAGGTTGCCACCCCCGCCTCGTTTCAAAATCCTAACCTTCATCTCCGCACGGGGATGGATTTTAACCTCCACCCCCGTTTCATGACCTCCATCCCAGGTCTAAATGGGGGCGAGGTGGGGCCCATTTTCTCTTAGCTTATAGTCATCCCTTAAAGGACGGGGGATGGGATGGGGCGGGGGAAAGCATCCCGCCTCCATCCTCTCACGGGGATAGATTTTAACCTTCATCCTAGACTCCATCCCTCTTTCATGCCCTTCATCCCCGATCCAAACGGGACAAGGCGGGGCGGAGCCCTGTTGTCCCCCTGTCCACTGCCATCCCTATACAAGATCTTCAAAAGTTTGTTGTGTTTATAAATAGGACAAAAGATAGGTATATTTTCGTAAATTGAAAAAAAAAAGTGTGGGGGTGGGGGTGGTTTTGCTAGTATCGGCGTGAATAGGGTTTGAATCGGACCTGAACTTGGTTGGAGCCCAGTGGTGGTGCCGGTGTGGATCGCCGTTGGGAACCCTGGTGATTTAGGGTTTCGGTAAGAGGAAGAAGAGTTTTTCTTTAAAAAAAAGATTGTTTTTTATTTTAATGGTAAAAGTTGTTACATTTTATTCTAGTCCATATTATTAATAAACATTCTATGTAAGACCCTCTGTAAATTAATGTTCAGTAGTTCTATTTCTAGAATTTTTCAGAAATAAACATACCTGCTAGAAATTCTGTAATAGGGTCTCCTTTTAACAGATTTTCAGGAACAAGAATTCTGTTTTTTTTAAATTACAAAAAATTGGCTGAACTTTTCTGATAACCTCAAAAGGGTTCAAAATATTTTGGTACAGGCTTTTGATTATTATTTATCACATAAACCATTCTTTCACTTTTCTGATATTGCAAAAATGTGGTTATACTTTTTTTATTAATTCGAAATATCTTTGTATTTATAGTTTGAGGTTTTTGTCTATATTATTTGCGCAAAGAGCTTCTGATCTTTCTGATATTATAGAAATGTATAATATTTTTTTATTAACTCAAAAGTTAAAGATTAGTTATTATAATTTTTGTTTTGTTCATAATTGTCTTTTAACTTTTTTGTTTTTACAGAAAAGTGATTCTATTTTACATAGAATCACTTAAGTGCTTTACTATGCCAAAATTGCATGAAATTATGTATTTTATGTGCATATGCACATAGATTCTTGATGCATGCCTAAACTAGGATAGTGGCTCAAAAGTTTTAGTTTATTTATTTAATAAATAAATTTCTAAAAATTACTAGTCGATAAATATTTAATCCTAGTATTTCGCTATGTTTAGGCAAATGACAAATAAAATAATCTTGGTTTAAGTAAAGCCATTATATTTAACTGGAATTATTGATTGTAGATACAGATTTGGTCAGATTTTGGTTCATATATATGATTAATCACACTTGAAATAGTTAGTGAGATCTATTATAATCAAATCCATATTATGTTGTTTATAATGCAACATGTGTCAGTTTGGCATTTTGACAAGTTTAATTAATGATGTGTTGAAAGTTTTCCTTTATATCAAGTTATGAAGATGAGATTGATCTTGACTTGATTCTTATAATGTTATTTTGGAAACATTAGGGTAAGAATAAGTCATATGATACAAGATTTGCAATGGCATTAAAAAGAAAACTTTCATGTGCTTAAGTATCCTAACTCAAAACGAGATGGATGGATTGATGAGATGTACTCTTGATATAACATATGTGTAATTGAGTTGGTCATAACGAACAACTTGGGTAATCATCCATTAAAATTATATCACCATACTAGGATTGGATTGATTGAGTCATTTTGAATCATATCATGCATTTTGGATTGGATTACATATATTGATCCAAAATTAGATATAATTAGATCTATTGGATTGTATTAGTAACTGAATTGCACTAATCATGGTGAATTGTATTAGATCAATTTAAATCATGATGACTTATTTTTTAACATGACAAATTCTTTTTTTTTTAGTACAAGGTTAGATCATAACAAATATTATGAACCATGTTTGGATCTATTTACACCAAGTTGGATCTATGAGATGTATTTTAGACTTAGAAAATCTGATTGAATTTATATGAGTCGTGTAATCTATACTGAATCGATTTAGATTTAATATTTTGGTTCAAACCTTACAAATCGTATGTAAAATCGGTTTGAAAGAGGCGCAGTCATGATTATTGTGATTGGATCAAAATCAAGGCAAGTTTACTTAAACCTGCTCTGATGATTCAATTTGGATGAGCCTTAATGAATTGCTCGAGATTGTATGAACTGGGTCAGATACAATCAAATTGAATTGAATTTAAATAGACCTAGTTGAGGCATTTTGATCCAGTTAAACCTGTTTGGTCAAGTGGACCAAATATAATCTAATATTTAAAGATTAAATCTATTTGGCTTAAACTCATGCAATACATTTGATGATCCAAGTTAAAGATGGATCTAGATAAGCATAATGAATTTATAGAATCTTTTACTTTCCTATATGCTTTGAATAACCTTTGATATAAGTTTTATATTGGATCAAAAGAGTATTATGTTGGGTATGAATCCATATTGACAGTATGAGATCTTGGGTTGCTTTATATTTTTTTGACACTGCATATTTTGTTGGATATGTTTGATATTTCATGCTTAGATCTCATTGATACATGAATTTAGTTTAGTCCAGATTTTTGTGGTGAATCTATTTGTTGGATATGCTTTATTGGCATCTATAAATTATGATTTGGATTAAAGTCGAATCATAGTGACTCATAATTAAGCATATGAATGAACTTGATATATAATCAGTTATGATCTATAGAATTAGTTAACTTTGTATTTGTATCAAGCCTATTTTGAATGTCTTAATGATAATATCTCAAGTTGATGTGAATATGTAAAATACATAATAACATAATAAGATTGCAAAATATCTTGAGGGTTATGCTTTGTGGATGATCTATGATTTGTTACATAATTATGTAATGGGTCTAATAAGTTGGGTGTTGAATATTTTTTATTCATGTATATAATAGATTTAAACTATAGTAAAATTTTATATAACCCATGGTTTTGCTTATGCTATCTAGCCTTGCATAAAGTTCAATTTTAACTTGATGACATCTCAAGTGAATTTTATGACCTATATGAATCCATTGAAATAAGTATGCCAATTATATGGATTTGAGTTATAATCAAATCCTACATGACCCATAATCAAATGTATAACCAAGTTGATATGTTTTATGTTTAGATATGATAATATATTCATTCAACCTAGATGGTAATCATGTGAATTTATATTATAGTCAAATTTTGTATGATATATGGTTATTTTTTAAATAAATTTGATGCCTATTTTATTTGGCTTGATGAGAATATCTCAAGTCTGATTTGGATATGAATTGAATCCAATGAACTTGTTCTTAGATCTATATATGGATCTAAATATTCATGTGTTCATTTAATATGTCAAAAATCTTAAAATGAGTTTACAGCCTTTGACATAATCAATATGATGGGATAGAAAAAGAATCTCACATTAGGTTTGAATCTAATTCATATCAAATTGATTTTGTTTAGAGGACTTGTATTTTATCCTAAGAAATAATACATGTGTTTGACATGTTATGCTTTGCATTGATAAAGTGCTATATATGAAAAAAGTGAGAGCACAATTAAGTTTTGATTTTCATGTGAATCATCATAAACTAAAGCTCCTTAAATGGTTTGTTGTATGAAAAGCTAATTGAATATCATAAGGCTAATGAATATTGTGCAAGATAGATTGAATAGTTCAATTCATGATTATTTAAATCTAGATATACATTTATCCAAAATAATTAAGAAGTGAATGGCCTGATTAGTTTATGTATTTTGTATATATATGCATATTAACTTGATGATTGATTTTAAGTACCTAGAGATGTTTGAAAATGCACACAATGCTAATTTTTTGTTGATGCAAATGAACAATGGGAGTTTGGTTTACCAGTAAAAATGATGTGTATTTGTCATGAATCTATACAAGTGATGATTGTTTTCAACTAATATGCATATAATTGATATCTGTAAGTCGGAGTATATTACACTGACTTAGTATATACTATGTGCAATATTGGCACAGGATGTCTAAAGGTCGTGGAAGAGTCATAGGAGACCATAATTGACCAATTTATACATATGAGCTCATGAAAAATTCATTATATGAGATAAAATAATGTTATTGATTTATGATGTATGAGCAAAAGCATGATGAAACTTTACTATTGTGGTACTTTAGATAAGAGTATATGTTTGTTTTCTCTATTAAAAATGCATAAGTTTAATGTATTATTTGCACTAAGGTTTGTGATAAAATGATGATTGAAAAGTTTCATATATCTATTTGAGATAGGTATGACTTAGATCATGATGATAAAATGCTGGCAAAAAGACTTCATGATGTCATAAAAGAAATTCATGGTATATGTGAGTAAGTCTCAATCCTTAATATGCATGTTAACATGAAAACTCATATATCTTGAAGATAGTTATTCTTAAGATATTATAAAAAATTTATGCATAGTATGACAAGTTTAGGATAAATATAAAATTATACATATCCATGAGAAGTACATTGATGATTAGTGCAACACCTAATATCAAAATTTTATGACATGTGAGTTATGTCCCATAATTCGAAAATTAAATCTTTTGTTTGGTGCATGATATGAAAATGAAAAACATATAGCAAGTGAATTGTTTATCTCCATGTGATATAGAAGGTGATTAAGTAAGATCGAAAGCAAATGACCTTTAAAGCATGTGAGACAGAGAATACTCAATTATCTATGAATACAAGTCTTACAAGGAACATATGAAAAATTCGTAGAACGGGTGACCAACATACATGTAATAAAAGTCGTATGAGGTATGTATAAAAATCTAGAGAATGAGTGATTAGAATACAAAGTGTACCAAAGTAAAACTTAAAAGTGAAAGTAAGCTTGATGGTACAATTATCCCTTATAGCTAAGTGAAAGATGTAAGGATGTGGCCATAAACAACCGTTTGGAGGCCACTCTAACGGTTGCACCATTCCAAACAATTACAATTTTATGTCAAGGGATGCAACCATTGATTTGAAGGGATATTTCTCCTTTGAGCACCCTGGATATAGATATGGCCCCAGAGGCCAGTTTCTATATATAGATAAATAAAAAAATGTGAGAGAAACAATAGAAATCATACAATCAAAAGAAAATGTAATTCAAAGTCAATGCTCTTGGTGATTTATTGTGTACGATTCAGGTTCACCCTCCTTTCGCAATCTAACATCATGTTGGTAAGCAGATTGAACATGTGGTTATTCCTATTGGTGGTGGTGTTGTACCTAAATCTTCTATAGGAGAGAAGGATGCCCAAAACAACCTTGTAGAGCTCTGATAAAAATGTAGTTGCTGCCTTTGTAGCATATGTGAAGAAAAAGCCAATAAGACTTAAGAAATCAATTATCGTCAAGCTTGTTCACATTATTGGAGTTGCTAGTTTGCATCCATGTACTGGTGGATGTGGGAAACCTAAATCGAGAAATCATCAATGAAGATCCATGTGTGAAATTACAGACCTGATCTGACGTTCATCATTGAGTTGATGATTTTGTTTAAGAGATTCAAGTCTTTAAAGTTCAGATTTTAATTTGGTGCATGACACTTTAAATGAAGATGACAATTATGTGTTTTTGGGACTCGAGGCAAATGGGTTGTTTAAACATCCACGTAAATGATGGGTATGTTTGGTGCTCTGTGTTTGACATCCTTAATAATAAGAGATTTATGGCAGCATGGATATATCTCAGTAATCATTATGGTCACTGGCTTCAACAATTTCAGACACTCAACTCTTCCATTCAGAACCATAAAAATCTGTGGATGATCATTGGAGACCTCAATTGCAATTTGAATACTTTGGAGAAAACTGGTCTCTCCCATTGTTTAGTTTAGCTCTCACTCCGAGGATTTTTTATCATCTAATGGTGTTTTTGAGATCGATGACCCCACACTAAAAATTTATGTGGATGAATAATCAGAAAGATAAATATAATGTTCAGTGTAAATTGGACAAGGGTAGCACTCTTAAAATTCTTCATAAAACTATAGCCAGACCATAGCTTGCTTATTTTCCATTCAGAATGTATGGTTCAACATAAGAAGTGGTACCCCTTCAAATTCTATTCTTTATGACTTACAAAACCTGAATGCTTGCGTATTATTTTAGAGCATTGGAATTCTACTCAATCTGTCTGCTCTGTGATTCGTGCACTTAATAAATTAGATTATGTTAGAATGAAGTTGCTACAATAGAAGAGTGCTCAATTTGGGAATTTTGATGTTAGAATTTCCCCTATTCGAGAGGAACTTCATAATTTATAGCAAAAAATTGACTGTTTGAATCCTGATTTTGTTGGCATTGAGGTGAGATCATTCTCAAACAAGAGTTGGAGAAGGTTTTAAATCAGAAGGAGATGTATTGAAGACAAAAATATCGCATACAATGGCTAAAAGAGGGATACAAGAATACAAGGTTCTTTATGGCATCTGTCAAAGGGAGGAGAGAAATTAATAATATCAACAAATTGATAGTTGATGGATCTTTCATTACTAATGAGCAACATATTGAAGATGAATGCTTAAATTACTTTCAAGATCTTCTTAAGGAAGGGGCAGTCAGGATTGATTCTATGTTGTTTCAAGAAGAATTGTGTGTTTCTCGTGAAGAAAATGATTCTTTACTTAAACCTGTTATGGATAAAGAAAATAAAGCTGCAGTTTTTCATTCTAATGGTGTAAAGTCCCCTGGCCCAGATGGTTTTTCGGGTTTCTTTTACCAGAGATGTTGTTAAGATTTTTATCCTTAAAGGGATCATCCCTAAAGTTAATGGTGCATATCAACTTAGAGATTTTCACCCAATAACTTTATGCTATAAAATCATCTCGAAGGTTATGGTGAATCATATATGGGGCATCCTTACTAGAGTTATTTCCAAAAATCAAGGTGCTTTACTCAAAACGATATTCGAGAAAATATTCTCCTTTCTCATGAGGTTGTAGATTCTATTTCTAGATTGAAAATTCCTACTTTTATTTGAAGTCAGATTTATTCAAAGCTTCCGATAGAGTATATTGGAAGTTATTGGAGAATTCTTTGCCTCTGTTGGGCTTTCATGCAACTTGGGTGCAATGCATTATGTTATGTGTTCTCACTATCTCTTTCCAAGCTGTAGTTAATGGAGTGCAAGAGATTTTTTTTTCTAGCTCTTGGAGCATTAGACAAGGGATCCTCTTTCCCCTATCTATTTTTAGTGGTGATGGAACGTTTGTCAAGGCGTATTGCTAGTGGTATTTCTCAGAACCAATTGCAACTGATTTCTTTCCCTTATTATGAGCACCATATTTCTCACCTTTTTTTCGTGGATGATGTGCTGCTTTTTTGCAAGCATGTAGAGAATCAACTTCCTCTCAACATTTAGCAGTTTTGTCTCCCACAGATTTCCCAGGTGCTTGGTTGGCAATTCCAAGATTTTATCAAAATAATAAAGATATCAGATTTTAAGGAGTCCCCTTCAAGTTGTTTAAAGGAATATATATATATATATATATATATATATATATCAAAATATGTTTTTTTTCGCTGTCTTTAGTAGCAGATAGCACCCGCCAATAAAGACTAATTTTGCGAGCATGCCGTGTGTGCAGGGTTCACTTATGCTATCCATCTTCACAAATGGACGGTGTTGTGTGGTTGGCAAGGGTTGGCTGCCAACAACGTTGGCAGCTACTCCTCTCTCTCTCTCTCTCTATATATATATATATATATATTATTGAAAGGATCAAATGAAGAAGATGATCAAACATGGAAACAAGGAATTTTTCAAGAATGGTTAGTGATTTTCTCTTCCTCAGGGAATTGTCCTTGTTTTCTCTTTATTTTTTATTCCTGTTGAGTAACGCGATTTCTCATCCACTTGCTCAATTCAGCCTTGTAACAATTCTTTCCATCTTTAAATATATGTAAGTTAATGTATTTCAATGGAAAAGTTAATTATTAAAATAAAATAGTTTTTTATTGATTAAAAATTAAATTTTTTGTATCCTCATGTCCCATTTTTTGAGAAAAAAATTAACTTAGATATCACTTATTTATTTATATATTGATTAATTTTTGTAGTTATGTTAATTATATTTACTTTTAAATATGTTGTAAAATTAGTTGAAACATAATCAAACAAGAAATAGCTTGGAGGCACAAATATGATTGCTCTCTTTAAAGCAACAATTGTCTCTTTAGGATCGATTTATTAGTGCAATAAGGTTGACTACAATTTTACTTTCAAGATACAACAAAACTATGCATTTTTGCGTTAAACATGACCTAAACTTGCACTATGGAGGTCGCCTACCACAACACAGTTACCTTTGAGTAGCTTTAAATAGGAAATAAGAGGGATGAGAGAAAATGAAAGGGATAAAAACCACAAAGGATATTTCCTTTTATATATAGACTTATGTGAGTAAATGTTTAATGGTCATGAATAAATGTTTAACGATTACAAATAAATGTTCAACTATCACAAATAAATGTATAATGGTCATATGCTAATGGCTAGAGACTAATGGTCCCAAAACAACTAACTCAATTAAGTATCTAACGACCATATAATGGCTAGCTCATTTAAGTGTCTAAGGGTCAATAATCAATTCCTCTAACAATCAATTGGAAACTATAGAATGTCAAGTCAAGCCAAGCATCATGATGAGCTTAGCCTAGTTAGGTGGCTTGATTAAAGTCAAGTCAATAGTTTCAGCTAGGTGAATGCATAAGTTTGAGACATAAATCCAACAAATTATACATCTAAGTTGAAAAGGTGGTAGACCCAAGGGGTTTGGCATAGTAAAATGGGGCCTAGACCATTTGACGGTCAATCTAGGTTCAAATCCCATGGACGTGTTACCCCCTACGTAAGCTAAAACTTGGCAACTCCTTGGGGTCGAGGGGTAAGCCCTTAGAGTTTTACGCTGATATAGACAGTAGTACGACCAACTAAGCCAATGCGATTAGGTCTATGTTTCTCTGAGTACAAAAAAAAAGTTGAAAAGGCAGTGCATAAATATGTAATACCCATAAATTTTCAATAATTATTCTAATAAATAAAGATAATTTTTCTATGTCATTATGGATTCCTATGTATTCAAAAGTGCATTGAGATTAAAATTAATTATGTTTATTAACTCATAGATTAATCTCAAGTAATTTGAATTTTAAGTAAAAGTTAAAATAAAATTCAAATTTAATTCAGGGTTAATTTCATATAAATTAGATTTTAAATGAAATTTGAATTTAGATTTGGAATTAATTACAAGTGGATTCAAATATGGTATGTAGAGTTGGATCCAAATTAGGGTTGAAAACCATTTGGATTTGGATTTAGTATGAAATCCAAGGTTTAAAAATGGTTCAAAAAATTAGATTAAGAATTTAAATTTTTGCTAAATAGATAAAGCTTAATTAAATATTTAATTAAGTAGATCAAATCAAGAGGTTGGGATGCTCCTAGGTAGGTCCACACCCCCTTGGCTAGATCTTTCTAAAACTTTAAAACTCTTTGAAATCTTATAAGAAGAAAAAAATAGAAAGAAGGAAAATAAGAAAAAAAATCAAAGAAAAAAAGAAGGAAAATTATGACTTGAATTTTGAGAAATAGGAAAGATTGGAAAAAAGATTTGAAAACACAAGAAAGCAGGAACAAGAGGGGATGTGGAGCCCTATTGCCCTCTCTCTCTTTCTTGTTTCCAATTTCATCTCTCTCTCTCTCTCTTAATACTTTCTCCACCTCTCTCTTCTCAAATTTTAGTCATTTATTTCCTTCTTCTTCTTCTTCTCCCTCTTGGTAGAGGCTGGTCCAACAGCTATCAGAGTTGCACCTTGAAACTTAGAGGTGTTCAAGAGAATCTAAGATGAGAGACAAAAGATTTCGCCAATTCAGAAACCCGAATGAAGTAGGTACATCAATCGCATAGACATAGATTGATCCAAACACATGAGTTATGCATAGAATCAATTTTCAAATATGAATCAATAGGGATCAGACCTGAAAACACCTTTTTAAAATTGATTTCCCTCTAAAAAACCCGGTTTTGGTGAATTCATGTCACCACAAGATGAATGGAAAAAATAATTTATAAAACTAAACTCTTTTTGGTTTCTAAAATGAAAATCAGTTAGGGGAGGCTTATATTTTAATTATTTATTAAAACTTGTTTGATTCCAACATGTTTAATGTTGATTATTAGATTAAAATGATGCAATATGAGATCTAAAAATTCTGAAAATTTTATATGTGCCTAGATCTATGCTCAATTATGTAAAACCATTTTAAAGAAAGGATTTGGCAAAATCGATATAGGAGTTTTATGTTTTAAGATTAAGATAAATTAATATAAGTATGATTAGTTAGTTTAATTCGTGTTAGTATGGTTAAACATCATGTTAGTACATATGTAAACTATGATTTGAGGTATTGATTAGGTTTCATGTGATTAATGAAAAGATACAAGTTTATTTGAATAACTCCATGAATGAAATGTGATTTAGGGATGATACATGATAATGTGTTATGATTGTTTCTAGCATGAAAAGACTTAAATAATTATTAAAAAGTACTATAGATAGGGTTAGATTACCTGCAATTATAGTTGATCATGTTTTGATATCATCATTGATTTTGATTATGTAAGGTATTGTAAGTTTTTGAAATCACTGTTATGTTGTTCCCATTTTTTACCTGACCAGTTTCAGAAAAAAATTTACATCTTTGAAAATATGAAGTCAATAAATAAATATATAAATATTAAGGTATTTTACATATTTGGAGTTTGATTTTAGAATCTTGTTTTGTCCCGTTTGAGTCAATTTTGAGGGCAAATCGTCCATTACAACGGAGAACATGTTTTTTGCCCTGTTAGGACTGTTTTGACTAGTTGTTTTGAAAAGTTTAGAAACCTAATCAAAACAACTCAAAACAAATTATGAAAAATCTCAGTGAAAGTAAATACACATAAGAAGAGTCTGTAAAAAGAATTTTCTCAAAAGATTTCACAAACAATTCTAAAAAATTCTCCAAGTTAAGACAAATTTATGGAGTTTACAAAAATTATCCTATAGTTTTCCATAATATGGTTTAGTTACAGAATTTTCATAATTTTGCTATACGTGATTTTAAAGAACTGTTTTGCAACTCCATTTAAATTTTGAGGGCTAAAAATTGGTATCTATGATTTTATGTGATTTTTCTAACATTAGGTAAATAGGGATCCGAATTACATAATTAACATATGTTGATGCCTAGTTGTTTTCTATATTACTAAACATGATGAGTGATGCTTAAAACCTGATTTGTGAGGTAATATGCATGTTAACTGAATGTTCTTCATGCTGAATCATGAATGTTAAGAATTCATATATCATATATGATAATGTGTATTATGCATCATGAGGCATAATCATAGAAAAAAATGAATGCATATGTAACTTTGTTGAATGAGCATAGTCATGAATAAATTATGCATGTAGCATTTATATAAACATGTGTGCATGTAGTATGTTGTAGGTATAATGATAATGAATATGTGGTATGAGTATGAACATGACTCATGAGTGAGCCTGAGTTCGGTGTGACCCACGGATACTCGTGGAGCACAAAAAAATAAAAAGATTAGACATGCATGCATATAATAACATAATTGCCTCAAAGAGATCGACCTTAAGGTCACCCATAGATGGGGTTTAAACTGTGAGTAATTTGAATGGGTTAAAGACAACCTTGTCTTATGAAGTCTCCCCAAGTGAAGATTGGGTTAGTGAGTTCGTGTGCCGAGAACACTTGAAATTAATGAGCCTAATGATAAATAACACCTAATGACCCATTCAAACCCAAGATCACCTTGGAGAGGGTGGTGGTACACTCGATCTGTCGACTGTTGTTGCTTTTGAGAGTTAGGTGTTTGTTGGTCCACAGTCATCCGTCGTAGGGGGCCAGACTATCGTGTGGCTTAGGTGGTATGTCCTGAATCTCTAAAGAGTAGAAATCGATTCTATATGAACCACTAAAAGTTTTTCCAGTCACAAACCACTCCAGTGAAAAACTTTGAAGGAAGGCAAATTCTTCTAATCAATTAGACTAATAAATTATATAGCATAACATACACCTTATTGGATTGGATGAATCGGAGTTAGGAACCCTGAGTGTGTACCCTTCAAGACTAGAAAAGAGAAACAAAATATTAAGTATTGAATCACTAGCATTACTGCAGTTTGTGCATGATTGAAAGGTTTAAGATGAATTGTTTTGTTTGCTTTGAATTTATGCATTGTGGAATAATTGTCCTGAAATTTAACTGCAAACATAATTGATTTGTGAAAGTATAAATTGTGCTTATCCTGATATACTGTGTTGCATGATTTAATTGTTTATCTGAAAATGTACCAATGTGTATCTCTTCTATTTGAATTATATTCATGTTTATGTATTTTGGTGTATCATAGTGGGGTTGTAGATTAATGCTCCCTACTTTAACATTTTTTAGATAATGCATGAGTTGGTGTGATGGCGAGTTGCTGGGCGGCGTCAGACAGATCATCATCGTTCTACTTTCTCGAAGTATCTAACTTTTTTAGGATATTTTTAATTAAGTTAGATTTTGTTAAAACATATAAACTCTAAATTTAATTGAGTATTGATTTGCATTAACTTCTTTATTAAGTTCTCTAAACCCAATGGTGTGTATAGTTATGTTATTTTAACCCACCTAAAGTTGCATCGGTTTTCAATTATATTGTTTGACTGTGTTTAAAAAAAAATCTTCAAAATTCTTGATAAAATTTTGGGGTATTAAATCAGAGAAAGATCGGCTCATTTTGTTAACTCATATTAATAGTATTTAATCTTAAATAAGATACAAGTAAAAGTGATGAAAATGAATGTATATGATATAATATGTTTTTTCTCTAATTTAATTATTACATTAAGTAATTTACATAAATAGAATTATCAACTGGTGTTTGCCAGTTTTTGCATAATAAGACACATGAATGTCATGGTATGCCACTTGATGTATGCTAATGCGCAGAAAAAATGAGCTGATTGGGGACATTTTTCACTTGTAGTGTTATGACTATTTTGGATTTGTGGCATTTGTCACAAGGGACATATTAATCGTTCAGGCAATTTACGCAAAAGACACAATTATCCATTGTAGTTTGACACCAAAATTCAATTAAAATTAAATCTGGAGTATTATAATGAAAAATATCAAAAAAATATATAATTTACTGGATCTGATTCTTTGTATCCAAATCCAAACCAAGTGTGGCATTGAACAAGTGCAGTCAAATTTAGACTCAAACCCATTGTTAATACCTTGAGCTCTGATCCAGATCCCTTCCAGATGTATCCAGCTAAGATCTGTTGTAGCTTTAGAGAGGTGGATATGGCACTTTCAATTTTAGTCAAGTTCAATTAGTCTGAATTAGACCCAGTGCCAATACTTGGAGTTCTGATCAATTGGATCTGGAAAATATCTGATGTAGCATAAAGTGGGTGTGGTGCTTTCAGCATAAGTGAAGCTGATCAGTCAGGTATGAACTTAGACCCCGTACCAATAGCTTGCGATCTGATCCAGATCCAATTAACTGGATCTGGCTATGATCAACCAAGTGGATATGACACTTTCAGCTTAAGTCAGGTTCAGTATTCAGGTCCCAACATGGACCCAGTACCAATACCCGGAGGTCTAATCCAGACCCAATCAACTGGATCTGGCTATGATCAACCAAGTGGATCTAACGCCTTGAGAAAGTGCCAGACGTCTTTTTGGCTGAGCAGGAGCTACATGGTAAAGAACGTAAAAGGTCAGCAACATCTAAGCTTCAACCAATAAAAATATCACACGTACATGGCGAAGAACTTTTTTTTCTTTATATTTACTTGGACAAACCACCCCCAAGATCATAGACCTAACCGCGCTGGCTTTGCCTGTCGTACTTATAGACGCCGTCCTGACAGCATAAAAACTCGGTTGGCTTACCCCTTTCCCCCAAAGAATCGCCATGCTTCAGCTTGTGCAATGACACCCATGGAATTCGAACCTACCGCTTGACTAGCAACCTAGGTCTCATCCCACTACGCCAAACCCCTTTGGGACTCATGGTGAAGAACCTAAAGTTCAACACCACCAACGTCACAATAAAAAAAAAGAAACATCTTTGGTGGCATCTCAACTAGGGGTGTCAACGGGCCAGGTTTACCTGGACTTAACCCATACCAAACCTTATAGCATCCAGGTATGGTGATAAATAAGAAGACCCGATTAATACCGGGGTCCAGCCCTGAAGGTCCAATTAATACATGGATCCGGATATGGTTTGTGAAATTTTATACCATATCCGAGCCTGACCCGAGTTCCCATTAAGACCCGCAAATTTTCAATGTAAAAATGATAAAAAAAAATATTATTTTACGAGTATGGCCCAAATCTGGTTCATGTGGTGATAAAAAAATATTGTGAAATATTGTTTGGCAGTCGATGGAGTCTCAATGGGTCCCCCTTATTAAATAAGAAAAACAAAAATATTGGAATTAACATGCAACTTTTTGAAACGGGTATTAGTAATTTCAATAAAATGGTAAGATCAAAACGGTTGCACGCAATGGATATTTGGAGTTATGCATTGAATGAGATGTATGTGTGAGGCGATCCTCCCACTTGGCCTATGTGTGCCATGGTTCACATGCAGGCTCCCACTTGGCCTCGGCCGTCAAGGTCGAATGCATGCACCATGATTATTTATGGAGATCCCACTATTTGCAATTTTACCAAATTGTCATGACAATGCACACCCACTTTAGTGGCTCTTAATCATAACTGCATATACGTTTCCAACATCTATGTCATGAGGTTATCTACACATTCATGAATCATGATATGTCTCCTAAGTCCCATTAGTCTAATATGTTTGGTAAATGTGTCTTTGTCAAGTCAACTCACAATTCTGTACCATATCTTGGATATAATGATATTTTATTTTTGTGTATTTACTCTTGAAACTACTTGCTCCACTGTTAATTAATTAAAGCAACTCCAGTCTTATATATTGTCACAATAAACGTGACTTCCAACTTCAAGTCATTTATGAAAAGGCTAATCCAAATATGACATTCAGTGCTATTAACTACAGGCATCTCTATATGAATCAACTCTTAATGCACACTCATCATAAGAGGAAGATACATGCATCTTATTATTAATGAGATCAACCATAAAGAGTTCATGCTCATGTACAAAAGTACCAGTAAACACATATCATAACCCTTTTTTACCAAAACAAGCACAAACAAAAACATCGCACCTCATAGAGGGCACAAAGAACGCATTGGCATCATCAGTGGGAGTTTGTAAGTTCCAAGAGCTAATACATCGCAATAGGTATTATTACCCACATAAATTTTGTAGTCCCTAGGGTTAAAGTCTTTCATATCAACTTTTCCATCCTTGGATTTGGAGATGTGTTCTTATTCCAATGCTAACTTCAAGGGTAGGTCCAACAAGCTAATTGGGACTGGGCTCAACCTAAGTTAGTTCACACTATTTTCCAAGAGGATAAAAGACTATTCAATACAGTGGAAACATACAAACATCTTGTTAACATGTTGAACCATGTTAATTATCTCTTTTGGGTTTCTGATGTAGTATCATATTTCCCTTTTATAGCATTCATTATTTCTTTTGCAGTTCTTATAGTCTTAAAAGACCCTAATCAAGTCATCTTGCATAAACATAAAGCCTTAACATTATGTTTCTTGCTGATAAGTCATCTTTAAGAAACTTCTTGTATGTCTTTTTATCTTCTTCAGGCACCTTATCATTTGTGGATAAAGGATTGTTTCCAAGAACATATGGTATATTTTCATCTATTAAAATGTAACCAATTCCATGCCTCCACATGTAAAAATTTGTCCCATCGAGTTCTGTGGCTTTGGCTAGTTCAGTTGCCATAGCCTTAGCTCCCACCATATTGAAATTAAATCACTGTGTGATATAAGATTTATAATTAGTGTTGTTATCTAAAAGTGATAGTCGACTACATAAATCAAGGAAATAACATCACGTTCAAGTATAATAATGAAAGTTTCAAAGATTCTAACCACTTTCAAACAATTTCAAATGGTTCTAAATTCTTTTCATGCAAATATATAAATTTTAACAGCATTTCTACAAATCCAGAAATTATGGTAGGTTATATTCAGTTGCAGAAATTTAGAATCATTGTCTGTAATATCAGAATGTTTGAACTACTATGTGAATTCAAACCAGCAAAGCACTGATATCTAAAAAATAAAACACAACATAGAATGCCAAAAAGGAAACTAAATACCACCTTTTTTTAGGAAGCTTTTGTCATTAATATGAAATGACAAAAGATTCAAGCTAATGATACGTAAAAGCAAAATAATCAAACTACTACAATGTAAATGGAGATAATCTGAGGTGTTGTAGAGGGATTGTCAAAAAATGTATATGCATTCAGACCATGAACAAAGGGTGGTAAACATGAGAGAAACGTAGGGTAAAAAATAAAAGTGCAAAACTTGAAATATCACAAAGTACAGCAGCTGAAAAACAAAAACTTCAACAATATATTAAGTCACGAACTCCCTTTTCTCTCTAACACACTCTCTCTACATCTCTCTACACTTCTCTATATTTTTAACATGAAGAGGTACCACATTTATAGAGGGCAAAAGCCCTTTACACGAAAATAGAAACCTAGGCTAAAAAGTATAGGAAAGCTAACACACGTACACAACCACTTCTCCCTACTAACAAAAAGCAATTCCTATTAACTAGGAAAACTAACATATCGTGGGCTTTGAGTGCCCTTCAAGAAAATCGTGGGCATTGGATGCCCTACCCACTTCTTCTTCCTTGAGCACAAAAAACGGACGTGGGCTTTGGATCCTCTTGCCCACGACCTTGAGCATTACCAGCATTTCCCCCCTTAATGTGAAAGGCCTTGCACGCCTATGGATTATCTGAACATCAAAATTTTTTTAGATGACAAGGCTTTTGTGAAGCCATCAGCAACTTGATCATTTGTAGAGCAATGCTTCAGCACTTCACCTTTTTCCACTGCATCCCTTATAAAATGATATCTAAGCTCAATGTGCTTTGTCCTACCATGAAAAGTAGGATTTTTAGCAATAGAAATTATAGACTGATTATCACAATAGAGCTTAGTTGGGAGATTTTGCTCTACATGAAGATCCTTCATAACACGCCTCATCCAGATTGCTTGACAGGTAGCAGATGTAGCCACAATATATTCCGCTTCTGAAGATGATAGCGCTATTGAATTTTGTTTCTTTGAACACCACGACACAATGCCTGAACCAAAACTGAAAGCAAACCCGCTTGTGCTTTTTCGATCATCCATTGAACCTGCCCAATCACTGTCAGTAAATCCAATCAAATTAAAGTCAGTAACATGATTATAAAAAATTCCATAATTGATTGTTGCCCGTATATAGCGGAGAATTCTTTTTGCTGCGTCTAGATGTTGCACAGATGGATTGTGCATAAACCTTGAGATCATACTGACTGAGAATACAATGTCTGGCCGAGTGTGAGTTAAATACATTAATCCACCGACCAAGCTTTTAAAACATCTTTCATTTGCTCTTGCCATTCCATCTTCCAAACTCAATTTTTCATTCGCATTCATCGAAGTTTCACAAACTTTGCAATTCAACATCTTTGATTTTTTGAGCAGTTCCAAAGCATACTTTTCTTGAGACACGAAAATCCCTTCTTCAGATTGCACAACATGAAGACCAAGAAAAAAAATAGCATCCCCAAATCTGACATTTCAAATTCCTTCATCATACTATGTTTAAATTCTGCAATAAGCTTAAATGAAGAACCAGTGTAGATAATATCATCTACATAGACACTAACAATGATCAATTCCTTCCCATTTACTTTGACATAGAGTGTAGGTTCACTATCACTTCTTTGAAAACCATTTTGGTGGAAGAATTTATCAAGGCAACTATACCATGCACGCGGGGCTTGTTTTTACCCGTATAATGCCTTTTTTAACTTATAAAGTTTTTCTTCCTTTCCTTTAACAACAAATCCAGGTGGTTGATCAACATACACGACTTCATTTAGAAAACCATTTAAAAATGCAGCCTTAACGTCAAATTGATAAACTTTCTATTTGAATTGAGCTACAATCACAAGAATCATTCTCACAGTTTCAAATCTTGCAACAGGTGAAAACATTTCAGTAAAATCAATTCCATATTTTTGCACGAACCCTTTAGCAACTAACCTTGCCTTATATTTTTTAACATTTCCACCAGCATTATACTTGACTTTATAAACCCACTTTACTCCAATTGATTCCTTTCCAGGTGGCAAGTTGGAAAGCTCCCATGTGTCATTCTTCTTAATGACCTCCATTTCTTCTTTCATTGCATCTAACCATTTTTTATCTGCGCATGCTTCATCATATGATGATGGTTCTAGAACAATAAAAACAAAATCACATTTATAAATATCCTCTAGAGACTGTACCTTTTTCGAAGGAGTGTCCACATCAAGTGTAGACTCAATATTTTCTGTGAATTCATCTCCCATACTTGACGTTTCTGGAGATAATGCTTCAGTAGTATGATTTGATTGCGATACCACTTCATCAATTTGCAACTTCACGCTTTCATTGTTGGTCCATTCCCAACATGCTTTTTCATCAAAAATAGCATCCCTTCTTATAATCAATTTTTTAGAAGAAGGATTATAGAGACGATATCCCTTAGTTTCATTACTATAACCAACAAAGATGCACTTTTCACTCTTCTTATCTAACTTGGTTCTTTCAGAAGAGTCAATCAAAGCATATGCTATACTGCCAAATACCTTCAACATACTTACATTTGGCTTTCGATTCCACCAGGCCTCATAAGGTGTTTTGTTTCGAACTGCCTTTGTTGGAGAAATATTCAAGATATGAACTGCAGTGTTAATGGCTTCTGCCCAAAACTCATTTGGCACCTTCTTTTCACTTAGCATGCTGCGTGCCATTTCTACCACTGTACGATTTTTTCTTTCTGCCACTCTGTTCTGTTGTGGTGTCTTTCTTACTGTCAGTTGCCTACGAATACCATGATCTTTGCAAAACAAACCAAACTCATCAGATAAAAATTCTCCTCCTCTATCTGTGCGTAATATTTTTATAGTTTTTCTCCTCTCATTTTCAACAAGGAACTTAAATTCCTTAAATCTATCAAATGCATGAGATTTATGAGTAAGAAAGTACACCCAACTCATTCTAGTAAAATTGTCAGTTAAAAGCAAAAAATATTTGCTATTGTTTAATGAAGGAGTTCTCATGGGCCCACATATATCAGCATGAACTAATTCAAGAGGTTCCTTAGCTCTCCATGCTTTTCCAACTGGGAATGATAATTGGTGTTGTTTACCAAAAACACACCCTTCACATATCTCATTTGTACAATTAATAGCTGGCAAACCAACCACCATATTTTTTTGATGCAAGAGTTTCAAACCATTAAAATAAAGATGCTCACACCTCAAATGCCACAGTTTATATTGATCAACACCATTTGCCATAAAGGCACAATCATCTATCTTGATCATTTCAAGTGGAAACATTTTATTTTGAACTATATCTATTTTTACAAGAACTGTACCATTCTTGTTTTTAATCTCACAGACGTCATTTTCAAATAAAAGAGTGTAACCCTTTTTAACCAATTGCCCTACACTCAATAAGTTCTGAGCCAAACCAGGAACATAATACATATCTTGAATGTATCGTTCATTACCTGATTTTGTCTTGATTGCAACTGTTCCTTTGCCATTGACGTCTACTTTATTGTTGTCCCCAAGCCACACATTCAACTTCACAGTCTCATCAATATTCTTAAAAAGACTTCTATCACCGGTCATATGATTACTGCAACCACTGTCTACAAACCACATTTCACTTTTGCAATTGTTAGTATTCATGCTTGCAAGAAACAAATTTTCATTTTCATCTGCAAAATTTGCTTGTTGCTTTGCCTTTTCAAAACATCGGGCTTCAATATGATCAAATTTCTTACAAAAATGACATTGTTTCTCTCTAAAGAATAGATTTTGATTACCTTTTTCTGTTCCATCATTCCTTTGAGGAGTATCATAAAACCTTCCTCGGCCTCTTCCACGTCCACGAAAGGATCCTCTAAAACCTCCTCGTCCTCGTCCTCGACCTCTACCTTCACCCTTTTGATCAAACTGAGTATTCTTTTCTTTTGGAATTTCAACTTTCGATTGAAAGGCCTGTTCCAATATCTTTTCTGAGGACCTGTTTATGCGATGCTTATGGGATAAAAGAGACCCCATTAATTCATCAATAGAATACACAGATAAATCCTTGGACTCTTCAATTGCAATAACAACATGATCAAATTTAGAAGGTAAACACCTTAAAACTTTTTCTACTATTTTTTGATCATCTAAAATTTCACCAAAGGTCTTCATTTGATTTACAATAGTAGAGAGTCTAGAAAAGAAAGTTTGAATTGACTCACTGGTTTTCATAGAAAATGTTTCAAACTCTCTTCTTAAGGTTTGAAGTTTAACCGTTGTGATCTTCTTATCACCATGAAATTTTTGCTTCAGAAGTTGCCAGGCTTCTTTTGACTTGGTAGCACCAGCAATAGTTGAAAAAATGGTTTCAGACATAGCCTGTTGTAGTACTAACAATGCCTTTGCATCTCTCTTTCGAGCTTCTTTGACATCAATTTTTTCTGCTGCCTTTGATCCTTCAACATCTGCATAGCCATTTTCAACCAACTCCTAGAGGTCTTGTCAGATAAAGAAAGTCTTCATCTTAATATTCCAGAATTCATAATTTTCACCATTAAAAATTGGCACTAACGATTGTGACAAATTGAAAGAGTTAGAATTATTTGTCATACCAAACTTACTCAATAATTATCCTTCAAAAAAAATTTGAATCTATAGGAACTCCTTGCTTCGGCAATGCTCCTATTGTGTTTTTCTCGAACGCCCAGCTCTGATTCGAACCTGTGCTCTGATACCAAGAATTGAGAGAAACGTAGGGTAAAAAACAAAAGTGCAAAACTTGAAATATTACAAAGTACAGCAGCTGAAAAACAAAAACTTTAACAATATATTAAGTCACGAACTCCCTTTTCTCTCTAACACACTCTCTCTACATCTCTCTACACTTCTCTACATTTTTAACATGAAGAGGTACCACGTTTATAGAGGGCAAAAGCCCTTTACACGAAAATAGAAGCCTAGGCTAAAAAGTAGGAAAGCTAACACACTTACACAGCCACTTCTCCCTACTAACAAAAAGCAATTCCTATTAACTAGGAAAACTAACATATCGTGGGCTTTGAGTGCCCTTCAAGAAAATCGTGGGCATTGGATGCCCTACCCACTTCTTCTTCCTTGAGCACAAAAAACGGACTTGGGCTTTGGATCCTCTTGCCCACGACCTTGAGCATTACCAACAAAACAAGCTACGACACGAATGGAAAAATGGTGAGTTATCTTCTCACAGATAACATAAATACACTGGATTGTGGTGGTGGTGCAGAACAATTGAGGCGTCTCAAGCCGCCCAGCTTGTGGTGATGAAATGGGTGGATATCAAGGTGATGAAATACTCAGGGAAGGAACTTGAGAAATGAGAAAAAAAATGATGTAAAATCTAAAGGCCCAGAAAGGCTAGAAAATACAGATTTGGGGAACACACAAATAGAGAGAACGAGCAATAAAATCTGACCGGATAACAATGTGGGTATCTAATCAAGATTTTGGTCTGAATGTGATCGCAATATTGCAAACAAACTTTGATGAATTTCTCAAACCAAACAGAACTTGATTGAGCAACAAAAAACAAACTCAGCTTGTTATACATTGCACTATGACTGAAGTGGTGAAAAAGTCTACTGTGCACCAGAAGGTTGCTCCGTTCAGTATGCTACCAGATTTCCACGAGCAGTACAGAGGTCCAGGATCATACGCCTATGGACAGCAAACGTTTTGCTGTAGAGGCTTGTATGGTTATAGATCTGTGGTGCAGCATGATGATCCTACCCTCTGATATCAATAGCTTGATAATGGTTGCTTCCTCCTTGAATAAAAAGTCCTTTTGAACCAACAGGGACTCCTTTGTCGGGCAGTAGTAGTTAGTGCTCTTTACCTTGTGTTGGGACGTTGCAAGTTCGAATCCCAAGTGGTATAGTTGTATATATAACTGGTAGGGGTCTGCCTAACCCCAGCTTTCTCTTTAAAAAAAAAGAGTCCTTTTGAGTTTTGAGCATCACCAGTGTAGATCCATGAATAGGGATGACAACCGATCCGACAAAACTGATATCTAACCTGATTCTAAATATGATTAGTCGGGCTTGGTTAAGAAAACTGAATCTGATTAGCAATCAGATTCGGATTGGGTTTAAAATTTCTTGACCGAAGCCAATGGATATCTGATTTTGATATATATCTAAATCTGATAACATGTATTTTTTCAAATTTGGTATTAGGCTTTTCTATCCCAGTCTGATTAGACAACATCCAATTAGTTGGATTTGGTATTAGCTTCATCCGACCCGAATCCTAATCCTATGCATCTTTATTCACTTAAATTTCACTTCCTTTTTCAATCCTGTCTTTTAGCTCTAGGGTACTCCTTTATTGGCACATTTTTATGGAAAACTTTATTTGTTTTGGTGGGCATGGCAGGCATAGTGACAAGATTTATGAAAATCTGGCGATAATATCGTGAGAAATTGCCTGAAAGTTTAAAACTGCAATTTCTCACGAGATTTATGAAAAAAACATAAATACCGTGATTTAAACGCAATATTTCTGTTTTAAACGACTATTTATCCCAAAAAATCATGTATTTTTATTTTTAAAATTTTTTTATTAATATTTTCTTATGAAAAATATTTTTTATATTTTTAATTATTTTTTTATGGCAGAGATTTTTTATGGAATTTTTTCAATTTCTTTCAAGTTTTTGAAAATTGAGAATTTGCCTATAAAAACGTTTGCCACTATGATGGCAGCTTATCCTGTATTTCTTGGTCTTAACAAATCCTGCAATTTCAATAAAAAAAATAAATGAAAAAGGCATAAAGAAAAAAATCTTGTACCAAAAGGTGTGAAGGTGAATTCTCTAATTTGTTATCAAGTTCACATCTTAAATTGAAAAAAGTAGTGTACTCCTAATGGCTTCATGACTTTGATCTTTCCAAGAAAGTGAAACCTTCACTTTTAACTGATTACAGATCAGCATCTTGTGGACAATTAATGCATTTATTTCACAGATAAATGTACCTTTTTTTGTTGCCAGAACTCAAAGGCAATCTTTGTAAACAGGGGTGCAAACGGATCAGATACGGTCGGATGTTTGGTTAGAGTTTGACGGTATTTCTGGATTTGGATCCTTGAAGTAAAACCTGAATGTGAACTATATATGGTCGGGTTTGACAATGAGATTAGTATTCCGATTCAGAGTCAAATGTAATCAGATAAAACCTAAATCCAGATCTACCTAGCTTAAAACCCGATATTCACACTTAATCGTGTTGGGATTTTAGTCAGATTTAGGGTCGAGTTTTAATGCAAAACTCAATACCAAACTTAAATCCAATTATTAATCAGATCCAAATTTGACTACCGAATCCAACTAATCCGATTCAGATTCGGGTTGGATGTCAGATATATATAGGGCTACATCCTACCCGTTGATATCCCTACTTACTTACTTTTTAAGAGTTAAACAGTAAAAGGACTAGAGGATGTGGAGGCCTAATTTTGATTTTCTAAGAGTCAAATAAGGAGCATACTTTTTCTTTTTCTTTTCCAGTTGCTCCAAATATTTTCTTCCTTGCGTGTTTGGTAGAAAATGCATACCATAGAAAACGTGTGGATTGATGGTGACCAACGTGGGATCCAGTAGTCCCTCTCAAGTGGCCCACCTCTTTCATTGATGCGATCATGCTCTTCAATTTCTCACATGACTCGATTGACTAAGATTTGGCAGTCGGTGGACTCCCCATAGTCCCCCTTTATGAAATAATGAAAACAAAAATATTGAAATTAACCCTGCACAGAAAGGCGTCTAGGTGAGCAATTTAAATACCATATGAATATTACATTTACGTTTAGCTTACGTTTCTTAAAATAAAAAGTCCTTGTCCTCATGTTTCTGTTTTCAGAAAAAAATTTGTATATTCATGTCCGGTGTCCATATCGAATCCGTGTCCGTATCCATGTATCCAATCTTACTTTCCATAGAAGCATTTGCTGGTAAACGTCCCTCTCAATCACTGTCGTAACCATCTTTTTAGTTTCTACCAACCTTTGGTGAGAGAGGTCGTACGCTTCTGACCCTTCCAAGTTCAAACCGTGTGTACAGAGGATACAGAAACTACCAAATTACCAAAGCCTGACCTGACTTTAAAGACAGCCTTATTTGCGACCGATGACAGCCTCAACTTTTGTCCTTCCCTTTCCATCTTGGATTTTTCAATCCCTTATATTCAATACTTTCATCCATGGTTTTGGCAATCACATATACGGTAAGTATAACCCACTTCCATGTGGGTTTTGTGTGCGCGTGTGGGTCAGAGAGAGAGAGAGAGACCATTAGGTTCTACATAGGGATCCAAACGGGTCTGGTTTTGGATTTAAAAGACATTGGAGAGTAGAGTCTGTTTGGATTCGACCCATGATTTAATTGAGTCAGTTAGTTTTGCAAAAAAAAAAAAAATATATATATATATATATTAGTCACCAGCTCACCAAGCAGCCGAAAATGAAGAAAATTCCTTGGTGGTGGCATAGCACTAATCAGTCAAAACAATAAAGAAAAATCGATGATACCTTGTGCTTTAGCCACCGAAGAAGTGACATCATATTTCGGGTCACCAACCCCTTTGCCTTTGGGCCTTGGCCCACCTAATAGGTGTCGTTCCCATACTCGGATTTCTTACCAACCGCGTTGCAACCGCTACGTGGCGGTCCACAACTGCGCAGGAGCAACCCTCGCTGTCTTTGTACAGTTAATGCAACGTCGTTGGCAAGCTACGGCTCCTCGGCTCGGCTCAGCTCAGCTCGGCCTAGGCGACGTCAGTTTTACCGATTGGAGTTTTCTTTTACTAGGAGAAACCGCCCCAGGCGCAGTGACCTAGCCTGGGCTGGTATTTACGGTCACTGTCCTGTCAGCTTAAAGCTTTGAGGGCTTACCCCTCGACCCCATGGAGTCGCAAAGCTTTGGCTTAAGCTGTCCGTCAAAGGGCCTGCACCCATCCCACTACGCCAGACCCACCGTCACCGTCGTTGGCAAGCTATGGCTCCTCGGCTCGGCTTAGGCAACGCTAGTTTTGCAGAATAATTGAAGTTGATTCAAGAAGAAATCACGGACAGTTATCACAACAGTACGTTACAGAAACAGTACAAGTTCGAGTATGAACAACTTGTAGGTATTAGGATTTTAACTATAAATCTTATTGCTTACAAACCAAACACTTCAACCATCTTCACTGTATGAAACAAAATACATGTAAAATTATGACATTGGTTGTTCATACTCCAACTTGCCAAGCCTTTTTCACGAGTTCGAATGAGCTCTTTACCGGCCGAACGTGTGTAATGGATTGACACCTAAGTTAGGGAGCCCGAATAGTGTTATGAATGGCCTTCTACTGGTACCAAATAGCGCTGCTGGTCATAAAGAGTTGATCACGACAGGTGATCAAAGCAATAGTGACGCTTTTAATTTTGTCCCACCTTTTGTCCCCGACAGCTGATCCAGAGATCTGCCAAACCACTTTAAAAAAAGGGATTTGGCATCCTCACCGTCCACAATGTACACCAATGAACGGTTAAAATGTCAAATCACTTTCTTAACTGCACTTGTGTGCCCCCTGTTAACAATAGAGACAAGAGAGATAATCTCGATCACAATAACGGCGCTCTCACAAGAGGTTTCAATAAGATCAGATGTGAAGCGAGTTACAAACAAGATCAATCACGATAATCAGACTCTCACAAGAGGTTTTGTTATTGTCAAATGTGAAGTCGGTTATGATAGAAATCACAATAATATCAAGCACGTCAACGACACTCTCACAAAAGATTTTGATAAAACCAAATGTGCAACCGATTATAATAGAGATCACAATAGGACCAATGGCGTAGCTAGGATTCATGGGGGGGGGGGGGCAAACAGGGGTGTATCAAGGGCAGCTAGGACTGGACTGGGCTAAAAAAATGGATAAAAATCTATTTCATATGGAATCAGGACTGAGCTTTAAAAAAAAAAAAACTGTTTTGGGAGGCTAGGACTCTTACAAGAGGTTTTGATAACGCCACATATGAAGCTATTGACAATGGGACTCTCACAAGCAGATATGAAATCAACATTATCAAATATAAAGCTAATATAATAGAATCCAAGCTTACCGATAATATCAAGATTATCGATGATAACAACAATCTTGATATTAAAGTTAATATGGTTAGAATAGAGAAACCAAGATAGTGAATGTAATAATCTTATCAAAGAGGAAGAATCTAGAGAAAATCGACTAAGAAAAGTTGATAAGCCATGTAATACTTTAAATAGTAGAAAACTCCACAATTGATGTTGTTGAGTGAAGTATCATGGATGTAGTTGGTAGTTCACCGAACCACGTTAAAATCGTATGTGCATTCTCTTCTTTTATGGTACCAGAGCTTCTTGCATCCTAGGTGATTGGTGTATTCTTCTCAATGGCGTCAACATCTATCGACTGCTCTATCAAATTCTCGTACTCCTTCAACCTGAATGTGGTGAATTTTGTCACAATTAAAGTCAATCATTCAAATTTTCTATTGTGGAAGACACAGTTGCATGGCCTTATTGAGAGCCAAGACATTATTAGCTTTGTAGATGGCGAAACTTTAATTCCAGCTCAAACCATTGATGATGTCTCAAATTCAGAGTTTATTGTCTGAAAAAAATTTGACAGGCTGCTGCGAGGATGGATCACGGGCACTTTGTCCGAGAAAGTTTTTGAATGCCTCTATTATGCCTATAACATCCATCATACCCACAAGTTCGATAATTGTTCTAGAGAGTGTGTTCGAGTGATATTCGTACGCTTAAGTTAGGTATAAAGTGTATGTTCTTGAGTAACATAAATTTTTTGTTAGTAGAGATGTCAAATTTTATGACAACATTTTCTCATTCTGAGATCATAGACTTCCTCACAATGATGACGTTAGTGTATTGCCCATCCTCATTTTTGAGTCACAAGAGCTTCCTTTCTAAACCCAAAAAGTCACTTATAACCATATCTAATGGTTCACAAATCACAGGCTCTTCACCCTCCATGAGTTTCCCTACATAAGACACCGGTAATATACCTTAGACCGTTTTCTCAAGTCATGCACATGAACCGGCTCCTATCAAAAAATCTGATCAAGTTCATCACCCATCTTCGCATCTTAAAGATTTTAGATGTTACTCAATTGCTCTCATCCTCGAATAAGACAATTCGAGCAATGTGGCTCCAAGCACCAGTCATCCTTTCATCCATTTCCTTTCTTATAACATGTTTATCACAATCACCAAGTTTTCTTAGTAGCCATCAATCAAAGTTCTGAACCTAAAACTTTTCTTCAAGTCATACAACACAAACACTGGCACAATGCTATGACCACTAAAATCAACACATGGTCGGTGATCGATTTACTTGAAGGGAAACAACCAGTTGGATGCAAATGAGTCTATAAAATAAAACATAGATACGATGACTCTATCAAACTATATAAGGCGTGGTTGGTTGCAAAGAGATATACATAGATCAAGGGGCTTGATTACAATGAGACATATGTTCTAGTAGCTAAATTTGTTACAATCATATGTCTTCTCGCTATTGCTGCCATTCACAATTGACATTTATATCAAGTTGATGTCAACAATGCATTTTTGAACGGTGATTTGGATAAAAAAGTATACATTAAATTTTCTTTTAGGTTTTCCAGTAAGAGGGCACATCGGATTTGTCGTATCAAAAAATGTTTTTATGGTCTTAAATAGTTTTCGAGAAATTGGTTTGCCAAACTATCTTCATTCTTGAAACAAATCGGGTTTATCCAATCCAAAGTAGACTACTCATTGTTTTTAAGAACCAAGAAGCAAAACCATTTCTATTAGTATACATTGATGACATCATCATAGCCAACAATGATCTCATCAAAATTAAAAAAACTCAAATGAGACTTCAATAATCGGTTTTGTCTCAAAGATCTTGATCTCCTTAAGTACTTTCTTGACATTGAAGTGGCCCAATCTAAGAAATATATAATTTTATCTCAGCAAAAATATGCTTTAAACATATTAGAGAATATGGGATATTTGGGAGTTAGACCATGCAATTTTTCTATGGAGCCGCATCTCAAACTTGACAATGAGGGTGGTGATGCCCTCGATGATAAGCATGTATCGCCACCTAATCGGACGTCTTTCCTACCTCACCATCATGCGGCTGGATATCTTATTTGTTGTTCACATTTTGATTCAATTCCTTATCCAGCTGTGTGCTCCCCACTTGGACAGCTTACCAGATCTTACGATATGTTAAAGTGACAATTGGACATGGTCTACTCATAAATGCAGTCAGCTCCTTCAACGTTATTGGGTATTGTGATACAGATTGGGCCCCATGCCTAATGACCCGCAGATCCACAACCAGCTATTATATCATGATTGGGTCTAATCCAATTTCTTGGAAATAAAAAAAACAATCCACCATCTCTTGTTGTTCCACATAGGCTGACTATCGATCCATGGCTCTTCAAGCTACGAACTTACTTGGGTGAAATACTTATTGACAAATCTCGAAATCCACCATCCTCACCATATGATTCTATATTGTGACAATCATGAGACTCTTCACATCGCTACCAACTCAATCTATCATGAACGTACGAAACACATTGAGTTAGACCGTCATCTTATTCGGGAAAAGCCACTCTTGGACATGGTCTACTCATGAATGCATCCAACTCCTTATACATTATTGGGTATTGTGATTCAGATTGAGCCTCATGCCCAATGACTTGCAGGTTATTATGATTGGGTCTAATTCAATTTCTTGAAAATTAAAAAACTAATCTACAATCTCTCATTCTTCCGTAGAGGCCCACTATTGATCTATGGCTCTTGCAAGCTGCAAACTTACTTGGGTAAAATGCTTATTGACAGATCTCAGAATTCTTCATCATCAATATATATGATTCTATATTGTGACAATCAAGTGGCTCTTCACATCGCTACCCACCCAGTCTATCATGAATGTACGAAACACATCCAGTTAGACTGCCATCGTATCCAAGAAAAGATCCAAAGTGGTCTCATCTGGACCAACTTCATTCCCACATGTTCTCAAGTTGTAGATATATTTACCAAGGCACTAGTTAGTGATCAACTTTGCATCTTAAAATCCATTGGGCATGCTTGACCCGTATGCTCCAACTTGAGGGGGGCGTATTAGCGTTATTATTTTTATTGTTTTACTTTTTTGTAACATTGTGTAAGTTTTCATGTATATCAAGACGTTTTCCATGCATATCAGGAAAGTCAATCCTCTTAATTGGAGATATCGACTTACCATTTGTAACCATTATGCTTGATTTAAGAAAATTCAAATCAAGCAAATTTATATATCTGTACCCTGCCTTATTGAAATAAGATATCGAAAATACATAGAAAGATTTTTCCTCTCATCATCGTCCCTGCACTCCTATCATGCTATCATCTTTAACACTATGTTAGGTAGATACAAGTGCGGGTATAGGTACACAAGGAGGATACGGTATGAAAATTTCAAAATTTGTTAGCATCCATTTGGAAATACCTACATAGCACGAAACAACAAAATTTATGAAAGAATGAAGACGTTACTAAAAACTTTTTGCACTAAAAAAGATGAATGAACAAAGGCATAAAAAGGATTTAATAAAGAGTAATGTGCTCCTTAGGCCCCCTTTTCTCGTTAGGTCTCATTAGGCACCTTCAAAAATCATAGTTTTTAGTATTTTTCTCGCATCTAATACCATAGATGTAAGTTATAGGTTTTGTTCAGTGGGAACCCACTTTTGGATTTTCGAAATCTGACGTGTATACAGGTTTTTTCGGTGATCCAAGAATCAATGGTTATAAAGGCATCAAGTTTTTTTGGCTTATAAAAATACATTTTTTTGTCAAAAAAACATAATCTTAGAGTCAATTCCTACTAAATTGAGCATGATAAATACATCTAATGGTTCAGATCTATCATAAAACACTTCAAACTATGGAGCCTAACAAGACTTAATAAAAAACAGGGCCTAATACATTCAATTCTCTTTAGTAAATAATATAAATAAATAAATAAATAAATATTTATTTATTTATTTATTTATATTGTGGTGACTCCGTGGGGGCAAGGGGTAAGCCCTTGAAGCCCGCTAAGCTAGGTCTATGATCCTAGAGTGGTTTCTTCAAGTAAAAGAAACATAAATATATGAAGTAAAGAAACGACTTGCAAATGAGATTTTTTTTATTGAGAGTAAATGTAATGGAATTACAAAATGAGATCCAAAACTAATGTCAGATCAAGATCCAGTAAAGTTGGATCCATGTTATAATTTTTTTTTTTAAAAGTATTTTCAATACAAATTTTGTGTTCTAGACTTTGTTATCTCTTGAATTAACACCATTCGCTTAAACTACCCATCCTGTCTGGAAGAACCAACCTGGGCCATCTCTCACCGTGTAGCTTAATTTGCACATCTTACATATATTCAAGCAGGTTGAATCTCCCAACTCATTTGATTTCTTCCCATCGGAAAATTAACAATATAACTCGAACACCCGGTCTACGGCTGTCAATGGGCCGGGTCTTTACCTGGTAGCCAGCCTGATGCGAACCTAAAACCCCGGTGCCGGCGCTGTCAATGGGCCGGGTCTTTACCGGGCAGCCAGCCTGATGCGAACCTAAAACCCCAGTGTGGGCATAAAAAGTGCCAACCCAAATATTAATTGGGTCACCCCGAACTTGACCCGAGTAATATGCAGGTAGGAGTTGGGTTAAGATTTTTGTTAGATATCCTATCTAACTTAGCTTTACCCAAGTGCTTTTGTATGCACCTTTATTTGATATAATCTCCTTATGGATCCAAGTTTTGGATTTTATGTTTTTTAACCAGACAAAACCTGGATCAGACCACAAGTTATTTGGGTTGGTTTGGGACTTTGGGTGCGCCCTGATGAATCAGAGAACCAACCCATTGACTGCATTACCCGATGCAATCTGAATGTTTGTCATAGTGCTGAACCGGGTTCGTCTTTCATACAGCGGATGTGGTCGCAAAATGGCCGTGATTTTGATCAATATCTGACCTGTTTGAATCTATGTTACAAATATACAGGTACGACCCGATGCTTGACTGTGACTAGAGTTCGACAGGCATGTTCAATTTTTTATTTTTTTTTTAAATAAGATACGACGACCACGGAATTTTTGAAAATTTTAATCAATAAAAAACTATTTTTTTGATGTTTTATTATATAAAATTGTATTTTTTTCGGAAATGTTATTAGAGAGCGACAAGATAATATTTAACAATATTAAATGAATGTTTGTACGTGTCATAGTGTCCGAGTCATTTAAGTCATGACGCGTCCCTAATGGCGTGTCATTGTGACAGGCTTGACGAAGACCGAGAAAGAGAGGGAGGTCAGGTAGGGGAGTTAGTCGAAATGATCATGGGCAAGATGGTCATTGTAGTTGATGGAGTCCGCAAATTGTCGGCAGCGCGGCTCGAGCCAAAAACTCGAGCAGCCAAACTTTGGGGACTGGGAGTTGGTGGGTGACCGGCTACAAGCGGTGACCAAAGGGTCGTACTCGTAACGCATCGTTGTCCACCACCGACTCCCGAGGAGATTTGGCCGTACGATGGCCCACGATCCGACGATGGGGATTACTCTCTGGGCGTGAACTGCAGCCGTCCGATCTGGACTATGAATATTTGGCAGCTGGAGCACCCTATAAATACCGGGCGGAGTCCCTCATTTCACCCCGCCGAATTACGTTTTTGTATCGAGGGGTGATTCTTCTACTCCGATAAGATCCGCTCTTGTCAACCTAAGGTGTGTCTTTGCCGTTCTCGTCCTCCTCCTTCCATTTCGTCTTTCCGTTCTTTGTTCTGAACTCAGATCTTTGATGTATCTAGTACTCTCGGTCAAGATCTGGGAAATTTTTAGGGGTTTTTGTCTTGGACTTGGGTTTTGCTTTTAAAAAGAACAGATCTGGTGCGAAACAGTGTTTCTTATGCTTCTTTATGGAGATTTTCAGAAGTTTCCTAACCAAACAGTGTTTTTCTTTGTGGTTTGAATGTCAATAGTTGAATCCGTTGTAGATCTGTTTGTAGTTGGAAGATTTTTCTGCGGGATCTAGGGATTTGGATCTGTAGTAGGCTTTTTATCACTATTTTTACTTGGATCGGTTTAGAATATTGTAGATCTCCGTAGATTTCCTCTATATTTCTTTCATTGGGACGGAATGATGTTATTTTTTTATTTTGTTAACAGTTTTTCTGGGGGACGTGGTTTGGATCTTAGTTTTCATTCAGTTTCCTTTTGCTACGATTCTTGAAGATAGTAATAAAGACTATAAACATCTGATTCGTTTGGGGTTTTCTCTGTTCTGTGCTTTATTTGCATCTGGGATTATATTTTCATTCTGTCTATTCTAGTCTGAGGCGAAATTCATAGTTTATCAACACTGAGTTGCTTTGTAATCCTAGATCTGATTTGTTTTTTTCCTTATTTAGCTATCACAATGTTTATTAAGTCATCTCTCTATTCGACTTATACTATGCTTGTTCCGGTCCAGTATTATGATTTTGATCTCTCTTTTCATGTCAAAGCTATTTGCTTCAGTACAGATTCAGTGATTTTTCTTTGCAAAATCTGAACTTGCTTTCTTCTTTCAGATTTAGAAAGAATAAGTGATTTCTAAGATTTCAAATTGCCCTGTGATGCCAAATTAAAAAAGAAATGCTAGTCGCAGTGCTATGCGAAATGGAAATTGTGTTAGCTTGACACCATTTTTTGGGTTGGTGTCCACCTTTTAAAAAATCCGCTCTTTTTGTTCTCCTGATTGGGTTATACCTTGTCGAAAACATGTTTTCCCCCTTAATTTTGTCCTTCATTTTTTAATTTTGTCCTCCATTTTTGTTGGTGTAACTATGTACCGAGTTCTGTCCTGTCTGTAAGTCTTTTCGATCGCAGGGATAAGGTTCAACAGTGTCCTTGTCCTGTCTGTTAGATTTTCAAAGTTTCTAAAATATTTGGGTTTTGCTTACAATTTTTTTGTGATTCATGCAAACGTGTAGGTCTTGTTTGTTTGTTTGTTTCTGGATCTCCACCAATATCTTGTCATTGGCAAGTTCCACACATCACAGGCACATCTGTTCCATCAAATGCTGCACCATTTGGGCAGTCTGGACATTCTTTTTCCATCCTACCTTTGACTTCCTTTAGTATCCAGGCCTCTGTGTGCTAGTTTAATTGTTCGTGCTTGAAACAAAATTCTTGACATGCTCTGTCAATTTCACTAGTTGAGGTTGTGTGCCAGTGTTTTGTTTAAGCAATTTCTTGTTTGTTTATTAAGTTTGTTGGTACCGCCCTCAAACTGAGGCAGTTCTTCCTGTAACCACTGCAGCAAGAATCAGTATTCACAAAATCAGGATGACTTCCTGTTTCTAAGAATCAGGTTACCTGCATGTATATTATTTGATACAATTTCTTGGTGTCTTTCAGTTGTCCCTTGGGAATTCACAGGAGATGTAGAATGTATTCCATGGCGTCTTGTAGTGTGGATGATGCTTAATTCAGATGTTGGTTAAATCATGGGTTATACTGAACGGTTTCCCATGTTGTATGCAGCTTGGAGAAATGGAGACCTTCCTCTTTACTTCAGAGTCCGTCAATGAGGGCCACCCCGACAAGCTCTGCGACCAGATCTCTGATGCCGTCCTCGATGCCTGCCTTGAGCAGGACCCAGACAGCAAGGTTGCCTGCGAGACCTGCACAAAAACCAACATGGTGATGGTGTTTGGTGAGATCACCACCAAGGCCAATGTAGACTATGAGAAGATTGTCCGTGATACTTGCCGCTCCATTGGCTTCGTGTCGGACGATGTTGGGCTTGATGCTGACAACTGCAAGGTCCTTGTCAACATTGAGCAGCAGAGTCCTGATATCGCCCAGGGTGTCCATGGTCATTTCACCAAGCGGCCTGAGGAGATTGGTGCCGGTGATCAGGGGCACATGTTTGGCTACGCCACTGATGAAACCCCTGAGCTCATGCCCCTCAGCCATGTCCTTGCCACCAAGCTTGGTGCTCGCCTCACTGAGGTCCGCAAGAACGGCACCTGCCCTTGGCTCCGCCCTGATGGCAAGACCCAAGTGACTGTCGAGTACTACAATGACAACGGTGCCATGGTTCCCGTCCGTGTCCACACTGTGCTTATCTCCACCCAGCACGATGAGACCGTGACCAATGATGAGATCGCATCTGATCTCAAGGAGCATGTCATCAAGCCAGTGGTCCCGGAGAAGTACCTTGACGAGAAGACCATCTTCCACCTTAACCCATCAGGCCGTTTCGTCATTGGTGGCCCGCACGGTGATGCTGGGCTCACGGGTCGCAAGATCATCATCGACACGTACGGTGGGTGGGGAGCCCACGGTGGTGGTGCCTTCTCTGGCAAGGACCCAACCAAGGTCGACAGGAGTGGTGCATACATTGTCCGCCAAGCTGCAAAGAGCATTGTGGCCAACGGGCTTGCTCGCCGCTGCATTGTTCAGGTCTCTTATGCTATCGGTGTGCCGGAGCCACTCTCGGTTTTCGTTGACAGCTACGGCACAGGGAAGATCCCAGACAAGGAGATCCTGAAGATCGTGAAAGAGAACTTCGACTTCAGGCCTGGGATGATTACCATCAACCTGGATCTGAAGAGAGGAGGGAACGGAAGGTTCTTGAAGACCGCTGCCTATGGGCACTTCGGAAGGGACGACCCCGACTTCACGTGGGAGGTTGTGAAGCCGCTCAAGTGGGAGAAGCCCGCTGCTTGAATCGTTTGTTCCGCGCTATGTTTGGTTACGTTGGCCTAGTCCTCCCCTCGTATCTTTACCAGGCAAAGAATAGGTTGAGGACGCTGAAATCATAATGCTATTTTTTGTGGTAAAAATCTGTGTTTTTTCTTTTCTTCTTTTTGTTTTTTTGGTGGGGGTGTCTTGTTCCTTTTGGAATTTAGTATTTGTTGTAGTTTGTGGCATTGCCTCTCTGTTTGGAGGTCTTCTTGATTAAGCAAAATTTATGGGATCTGTTACTTTTATTCAGTAGTACAACTCGGTATCTTTTTTCCTGTTAAAAGTGGAAAAACGTCATGCTGATGCAAGCATGGTCTGGCAATTTAGGGAAAGCAAAGATCATTACTCTGTGGTGTGAAGATGAATGGCTTGGGACTTGTTTTGGGAGTGGCACAGCCTTTCTTCTGTGTTTTCCTTTTGGAAACTCAGTCAGGTGCTTCAGTCCTCTATGTGGATGGGGTTCCATCAGAGTGTCTGCGTCATATGTAATCTCATTCTATCTCTGGATTCGATCAACTCTTTCGAAAGAGACAATGAATCTGCTCAACTCTTCTTGATGTCTGTCTAAGCTAGTGCTACTGGTGGCTTGCCTGAGTTCGAAGTAGAATTGCCCGAGTTTATCAGTTCCTTGAGTCCGGTCATCAGCTTCCACAAGCTTGGATCTGGTAGCTTAGCTCAAGTGAGCAAGCCACCAAAAGAAAATATTACTTGGTTAATCCATTGACGAGCCCGGTTGCACAGTGCAATTGGGTATGGTTTGTTCGTACGGTTTGTGTTAGGGTTTACTTTGACTCAGGCATCAAAAAAGTTCTTTGAAATTTGAGCTGCTCGTCACCCGGCGATTACCCACTTCGACTGGAAACTTCGTCATAAAAAAGAAGATGAAGCATAAGGCCGCAGATTCATTGAATCTGGACAAGGAAAAAGTTTATGGCTAGTGCAGTAGTGCGTGCTCCGCGCTCAACGCTTGCCATATTTGGGATAATTGAGTGCGGAATGTTGAGGGCAGATTCAATCACATTGCACACTTTGAGTGTGCTGCTTCACCTCCTCCTGCTCTTCCGTCTCTGGAGTATACACAGCCTGACAGCTGTGGGACCCAATATAAGATGGAGGGCAGATCACATGCAGCGGCACTGTGCAATGGGATTGCAACTGGTCTGCCGTCTTCGGGATGCTCTTTATGTCAGCATATCCTTAAAGTGATCTACAGACAGGCACGGCACCAGGTTGGTTTTCAAGTTCATTTTCTGGCCTTTTTTTTTTTTGAAAACAGAAATGAGGGAGATCGGTCATTTGAAAAATTAACAAGATTGTGATGCATCTGTATTGTTTTTTTACTCTAAGGATGGATATTTTTAGCAATTTTCAATGTTGAGCCCTTTCTTTTTGGCTAAGCCAAGAGAAAACCCCTCACTGTAGACTGCACAACATTGGCGGGGGGGGGGGGGGGGGGGGGGCTTTATTTTGGTAAAGCCTTGAGGTCCTACCAACGGGGCTCCGCGTCTCCCTGTGGCAGGTTCAAAACCCCAGTGGTACGTTGAATAGTAACTGGTGGGGTCTGCCTAACCCCAGCTTGCCTTTAAAAAAAAAAGAAAAAGAAAACCTTGAGGTCCTCCTTGCCCGCTTGGCAGTAGGTAGGGCTGGTGAACGAGCCGAACCAAATGAAGGGTGTTCAAGCTTGCCTCCCTGTGGTGTGCCGAGCTGACCTCAAGCTCATGGTGAGACCACTAAGCACGAGTAAAGATTGAAAATAATATAATTTGAACTGAAAACCTAGTGAGCCAAGCTGAAACTGGTTCATTCAAAAAAATTGAACTCTAAATTTATTGTTTGCAAGCCAAACACTTCAACCATCTACACTCCACAATATAAAATATATGCAAAATATATTTATTACCAGTTGAAGAAAAAAGCTGAGCCGAACACTCATTGTCTGTCTTCAGCTTGCCAAGCCTATTTCATTTTCTCTAATATCTTTGCCTTTCAAGAAAGCTCCATTCTCGTTAAAATCCCTCACATACGACTAATCATCACTTTTGTAATAATATTATACAAAAAAATTAAAAATTGATATGGGTAAAAAATCTTTAATATCCATATCCCCTTCCATCTTAGGAATCAATACATTGGGTAGAATTGATATTTCAAACAATCTTATCTTTATTGAATAAGTCCTGAATAGCTCTGGTCACGTCTGCACCAACCACATCCTAGAAAACCCATCTGATCCAGGAGCCTTCTCACCATTTGACTAAAATACAACAATTCTAACATTCCTCAGTATAGACCAAGCTGACCAAAAACTCATTCTCATTTTTACTAACACTAGGACCTAGACAACAAGGAAAGCTATCCACACGCGAGTTGTCCTCAAATAAGAAATTTTGGAAGAAGTTTAAGCACAGCGGATGAATCTCACCCTCCTTCGAATAGTGGCAATTCCCCAACTTCATATTATAAATATTATTCCTCTGTTGCCTGTCCTTGACACTTGCCATGAAAATTTGGAGTTTCTATCACCCTCCTTTAACCACAGGGTTCTCGATTTTTGTCTCCAAAAGGATTCTTCAATCAATAAGGCCTTCTTTAACTCCTCTTTCATGTCAATTTCATCTTGAAGATAATTAACACTGGGATTAGGTCCGTTAACATGCAAATGCATAGCAGCTAACTCCTCTTTAATCCTTGTAACATTATGTTCAACATTGCCAAAGCAATTACTATTCCAATTAGATAGTTGGTTCCTTACCTCATCGAGTTTATTAAGTACTTGAATCATAGAACAGCCAACGTAATTCACCTTCCAGCAGTCCTCCATAATAGCTCTACAATCCTGGGATTCCAACCAAGTTTTTAAAAAATTAACTTTCTTTCTTCTGTGCTGGACTTTTCCCGCTTCAAAAATAATGATGTTATGGTCTGAAACAGAGCAAGGTTGGATAGTAATGCAGCTACTCATACCCACATCATCAAACCAATCGTATAGCTAACAGAACAACTATCCAATTTTGATTGAATATTATATATATACCCTGCTGGTTATTTGTCCAAGTGAAGCTTGCACGATGATTAGACTTCAAATAAACCACACAGACAGAAAATCCTAGAACTAATATGCGTAAAACAAAATAGGAGGATTGCCACCCACCTTCTCTGATTCTTCCAATATGTAATTAAAATCTTTCATTAACAGCCAGGGCCCTCTAACACACAATATTAATTTCTGCAGCTCCAACAATTGGGAATAACGCAAGTCTGAATGAGTACTCAGATAAATGCCATCGAGAAGGAAAAAAGCATTCTTTTCAAGATGCCTTACTCTACACCAAATAAAACCCGAAGATGCATTAATGCCTTCACAAATAGTCTTTTATGTGTTCCAAAACAAGACCACAGTTGCTCTCTCATCGCCACCTAAATTATGGACAACAATAAATTCCTTGAATCTAGCTTTAATCGCCTGAAATTTCTTAGACAGAATCATCGGTTCTTTAATACAAAAAAGATCAAGCCGAAATAATATAATGGCATTTTGCAATTCATGCTAAGTTTGGCCTTAAAGAATGCCTCTAGTATTCCACAAAATAAATCTCATTGTGAAGAAGGGGATTGAGCTTTAATGACTCCATCTTTAGAACCCATGTCTTGTGCACTAGAATGGAATCAAAGCACCCTGTCCACTCCAAGAATAGCCCCTTTGGACTTAACACCCACCTTCTTAGGCCTACCACCTTTACCCCTAGAGGGAACTTCTGAGGCCCTAGGGATAACAATCTCACTCTATGGAACAAAAGTCTCAACCATGAAGTCTCCTCTCACCTTATCCCCCTCCTTCCCAAGCTCCAACTCCCCAATGAATTCTTCAAGAACTACAGTCTCGTCATCATAATCAACTTGTGTATGCCCATCCCCAGGTGGTTTAGGCACTTGTTCTTAGCAAATCTCATCAGCCTTGACAAGAGAAGCCTTCTACTCCGCACCAGCATCCTCTTCCTTTATGGACTAAAGTATATCAAACTTACCGTTACTCTCTATGAAAAGAAGTTTCCTATTCGTTAGCCATTTTCCTTTATGTATGAGGCATCATATGGGTATTTATGTAAAGGCCCATTGCTGGGATAGATGGGTCATCATTTTTTCTTCTTTTAAGGTGCGTTTGATTCATCGGATGCAACTGCGTAAGACCAGCCTGTCTAGACAACTAGTCTTGCGACACTCTTTTGTCCCAACAAATTGAGACTCAAGGCATACAACAGTCCTGCAAATTGTTGCATTCAAGGATACAAACAGGATATATATATATATATATATATAGATAGATAGATAGATATAGAGAGGGAAAATATATGTAATCATACAAATGCATTTAGCATTGTTTATTTTGTTAGATGGTTTTATCATGTTTAATACATCATCATATTCATCTTTGAGATAGCGAAAAACCAATGGCTCACAATTCATGTAAATGAGGGTGGTTTAGAAGTAGTATAAGACATTACATTTCAGTCAATTTTAACGCATGAAAATAGTAAATAGATGCTAAATATGATCCAAAGGTTAGGTTTTGCTTATTGAGCTTAGATCTATGCAAATCAAGTGTGTACCATCATAAGTTATAGTGGGAGATGATTCTGTGCACATTAGCGTACCGGCATCCCTATATACTCTACCATTTTCCAGCCATTATAATACCAGAAAATGGTGAAATCAGTACGCATCCTTATATACTCTACCATTTTCCAGCCATTGTGATACTAGAAACTGGTGAAATCAGTACCATCTCAAAGGGTGTGATGTTCGATACCCATATTCGGTCTTGTGCAACAAGTAAATGGCCATAAAATGTTTAGACTCATGAATGCCCTTCACTATAATAATTGATAATTTTAAACCTAGTTTGACTTGAAACAAGCCACTCCTTGACTTGAACTATTCCAGCATCAGATCAGCTGGAAACCATCAGGGTGACACTGTCCATGCTGACTAGTGTGACCCTAATAATTGCAACTAATCTGATGGTAGAACATGGAGAAAAAATGTTAGTGTATCAACCATCCTGGCACACTTTACAAAACATTTTTCCTATATATATAAATAAAAAAGATAGAAAAAGCGAGTTGTAGGTGTTTGCTTAATTAGAACTTTTAAATATACCTTCTTGAGTTTTTAGTAGAAAATATTTATTAAAATGGGCATTTTTTTATGCTATAAATGCGTTTTTAAAATGACAAAAGAGTAACAGCTCATATTGCAGTAAAACTTGATAAAATTAAAATCAATTTTTCACATCTGATTGATTCAATTAAAACCATGGTTTTGAATAAATAAGCAAATGATTAACACATCCACAACTTTGGATTAAGTGAAAAATACTTGCAACAAAGTTTTTTAGAAGTGTTTAGGATATAAAAATGTCTACCTTGGTCATATCTCTTAATGATAGATCCTCAAGAAACTCTAGCATGCATGAACTTTTAATAGATGAATAGATCTTTATAATTAAGTGAGCTTTCATTAGTTTGTCCAAAATAATTTTTAAAACTTATAACATTAAAGATGAGTTTTTATCAAAGTACATCCATCTCATTTTCAGCTAAACTTGATCATGCTATGAGAAGGATATATGCTTTACAAACCATCAAAACTAATGAACTATCATTGTATATCCTAGCATGGCATCCAACAAAAGCAGGCTTTGCACATTTGCTACCTCCAATAGATCAACAAAACTAGAAGGCTCCACCCACTCTAATACAAAGTAATCAATGAAAATTTGAAACTAAAACCCAAATCAAGGAGCTCATTTTTTAGTTTTTTTATTAGTCATGACAATAATCATGCAAACAAAGGTTGCTTTTCAACTATACATAAGTAGTTAATACATTCTTTGTGGCAGATGGACTATGACCTTATAAATAAATAAGGAAATATTTTTGAAAAAAACATATTTTTAATCTTTACAATCAGGGCATATAGACCATAACATGGGACGTGAATCACTGCCATGATGAAATACCTGCATAAAGTTCATTTATCACACGTCAGAATGTGATTATGGTCCTAATAGGAATACACAAAAAAATTAAAATCATGATTTACCATAGAGGAGCCCACGGAGTTGAGAGCTCAATAAAAGGATAAGGCCACCTAGAAAAAAGAGAGGGAAACTATGTTTTACTAAGTTAAAATAATGAAAAAGAAACCAACATGTTAAGTTTTACATGTGGCTTAAAAACTGAGTTATCCCAAAAAAAAATAGAAACCTAGTTAAGCAATAAAAATAATACTTACAATGAATATCCACAAGCATGAATGACCCATTGAAAAATGATATAGATGCAACTCCAAAGCACGAAATATGAAAAGCGAAACAAAGGAAATGGCTACAAATTAAGCATGGAGTTAGATTTTTTACTAAAACAAAATAACTAGAATAGTCATTTCATGTACAAGTTTGACTTACCAAATTGTTTAAGGAGGTATCTAGGAGAAGAAATATAGCATTGAGTGTATGCATACATCCCGTTAACTGTCAACAAAAAATTTAATAGTAATCATGAACACAAATGTACAACCCCTTTAAGGAGTAAAAGGCAGTATTTCAATAAATCATAAAAGATATGCATAGTGAAATATTCTCTGAAAACTTGGATAAGAGTTAAAGGAGGTTGAATTTGGCTAAAAAGTGGAATAGTCAAGTATTAAATCCTAACATCTACAAAAAAACTAAAAAAAAATAGTTCAAACCATCCCAAATGGATTTAATCAAATCCATGCAAAGAAAACCATCCAAATCAAGGAACCAATTTGGATGGATTCTAATGTCTTGAATCTCACTAGGTTAGATATGTTTAAATGAAACATAAAGAAATGAAAATAATAATGGATATAATTTGCATAACATCAGTAAAATCCAGCCAAGTCGAACTGATTTTATCAAAAAAACAATTCATGTGGACTCAATTTCAATTATGTAACTACTCTATGTTAAATTAATCAAATTAGATAAGTTCAATATGATAATTTTTAACATTTTTCATAAAAAAAAAAAATCAAAACTAAACAAATTGCAAAAAGTAGCATTCAGTCATTCCATTGAATGACATAATAAAAACATTTTGTAACAATTTACATATTCATTTTTATGAGACTAATAAATAGATACGAAAGTTCTAGTATATTTATATTTGATTTTATATCACATTATGCTATAAAATGGGAACATTGAATATACAATTTTATGTTAATCAATATTGTTGATTGAAAATTTCTTTTTTACACTAGGAAGAGCACATGCTAAGTTCTATAACAATTAAAGAATTGAAAAGAAAATTTTCTTACATGTATTGACTTTTGTATATCATATAAGAGACTCTCTTAATGGTCCTAAAAATTTTTTTTTTCATGTATTGACTTTTGTACATTACATAAGGCTCTTTTAGTGGCCTTAAAATTTTCAAAGTAAAATATTAGGTTGTAAAGGATTCCAACAAAGTTTATTTCACTAGATAGATGAAACCTATATGAATTTGATTTTTGTTTCTATGATTAGATAAAAAATTTGTGACTTATTTTACAGTAAAATAATAAAACATTACAAGGCTTCTATTTCATGCTCACTTAAAGAGCAATTGAAGAGTTTGATATTCATGCTTCACAACATATATATATATATATATATATACATATATATATATATATATATATATATATATATATATATATATATATATATATATATATATATATATATATATATATATATATATATATATATATATATATATATATATATATATATTGGTCTTACTACTTCTATATCTTGCATCACAAAATAAGTTGAAATAGTTAATATAAAAATTGCCACAAATTTCTAAAAGATGTCGCTTGTGCATTATCATATTACATTTTCTATCTCCATGTTATGCTGAAACTCGTCCTTGATATTTTTGTTAGTAGTTATTCACATCCATCATGCAGATTTATTTACAATGCTCTTTGATATTTGAAACAAAAAATAATATATATATATATATATATATATATATCAACATTGAATAAAACATTTTATCATAATCATTATTGTAATTTGCTATTTTCAACAACATTACTTTTAAACACAAATAATAACAAAGAAAGAAGTCATACCGTGTTGAGGGTAAGATTCTCTAATTTAATAAATGGGACAATAAGACACCAAAATACAATGTCTGTTATCACCACAGCACCTGCACATGTCTGTTTGATTGATTAAATCAATTTTAGTACCAACCAAATAAGCATAAAAGTAAGAACATAAGAATTTGATAGAAGTGGATATAACAAACCCTATCTAAATTACAAAACACATATATGTGTATGTATGTGTGTGTGTGTGCGATACATGTTTGTATAAGGTGTTGTAACAAAAGAAATGTTGCATAACAAATGCAATATAATATAACACAAATTAGCATAAACAAACCTGGTAGGTAATTTGCATGGCATACCCCCAAAAACCAGCTCTTCGTTCAAGCTCTTCTCGTTCATAATGACTTTGCAATTTGATGGCACCTCGATGTCCATTGCTTTTAAAAGTGATAATTATAGACTTGCTTTCCTCTGCATCTTGAACATTGGTTCTCAAGAAATTAGCTTGTTCCTCCCATTGCCTTTTTGAATGTAACCAACAACCATGTGCAGAGACAATGGTTCCAATCTATGTGAGAAATTGTAATCGTTAGCATGTTGCTATGAAATCTTTAAATTTTCTAATTTGTTTCATAAAATTGATATAGATAACCACAAATATTTCTCTTTGAGATTTGTCAATTCAAAATCAACAAGTTTGATAGCTTGATGCAACATTGTGTCCCTAGAGAGGTGTTATGTATTTATAAGCTTCCAAAATGAGTTATTGGGATCTCAAATCCAAGTCTAAATGTCATGGCCCTAGGTTGAATTTTACTTGGGTAATTTTAGGGGATAAAAATGAGGAATTAATAGCCTAACTTGAGTTCCTAAGGATGAGGATGATTTCCAAAGAGAAAATGACAAAATCCACAAGGTTCTAAGAATTTTGAGCCTAGATAGGTTCTAAGCATTTTGAATCTGGATCGAGTGATTACTCGAACCTATTTTGATAGTTCATCTTAGAAACCCTATAACTTCTCACTCCAACTTCCAATTTTATCAATCTTTAACTTGTTGGAAAGAAAAAATCTTAAATCCAAAAACCAAATATGTAGTTTTCAAGATAAAAAACTTGGAGAAATGGGAAAGCAAATTGAGCTTGCTATCTAGTTCCGCATCCTAAACAATAACTTCTAAAGCCTATAGCACAATCTTGGGCTTGTTGGAAAGCTAAGATCATGGATTATAATTTATCTTTTAAGCTTAAGAGTTAACTTCCCATATTTATGATCAAAATGAGTGTGCGATCCAAGTCCACCATCCAAATAGTATGCCTTCTAGAGAGCATACCTTTATGCTCTATTGTTTAATTTATGTGGTCTTTGGCTTGTTGAAAAGCTAAGGACTTGAGTTATGTTTCTTATTTTAAGCTCAAGAACCAAAAAATCACATTTTGAGTGTCAAAAATATGATTTATATGAGAGTATGGTTCATAGGACTAGGTTTCAACTTGGATCTGTTTGCTGGTTCTACTGGATGACCTGACAACCTGTGATGGAGCTCTATCACAAACCTTTTCTTCATGTTTTTCTTTTTGAAAAAATGTTATCAAAATTTGGGTGTCTATAGTGTGTGTCAATGTAAACTATTAATACTAATGCATAGAAAAGATAGTTACCACAAAGTATACAATGACTAATGTGAAGGTCCACCTGCAAAAGAAAAACTTAGAATAAGTGGTCTGAATTCTTGATCCTAGCAGTGCGGTAATAAAATTGGCCTTACATAAGAAAATAAGGCACACTATATCATGAAAGAAGACAATTTGATGCTGTAATTATTTGAGCATTGCATATAGCTTTTAGACATTATTAATGCTTTAATAGCCCATATACAATTTAGCTCCACAGCTTCATAAAAGCTAACTAGTTTCTCACACAAAAATTGAACTTCAGGTTGCAATAAGCTGGTATAAGTGGCACTTGAAGTATATTCAAGGCCAATTGTTGTGGTGTTGAACATTTAATCTAGTATATTAGAGCCATTGAATACAGTAATTCAAAAGAGCCACCTAGTAAATGCACAAGAAATAGGGATATAGAAGTATCTTGCATATGATTAAAAAGAGTAATTGTAGAAAGTCCATATGTATTTGGAAATAATACATACCTGTCGCAATTAAAAAGTAAACAACATTCATGAACATTAAAAATGGCCGTTGAATTTGGGTTGGATTCAAATTTAGATTCTGATGCAAAATTGGATGCCGAATTTGAACTTGATTATTAATTGGATCCAACTTGCTTTACAAAGTCTGACTAATCATATTTGGATTTGGCCAGATAATGGATCCAATTCTAAGAAAAACATTTTCAATTGGCTCTCTCAATTAATATCTTAATTTATTGCTTTCCTTTCTTCTCTCTCTCTCTCTCTCTCTCTCTCTCTCTCTCTCTGCTTCACGTTAGGCTACCTTAGTTAATATCTAAAAGTTTTTGCTTCTCTCTCCATGTTTTTGTTGAGGTGAGGATAAAATTTACATGAAAATGATTTCAAACTGTTACAAAAATGAATCTCTCTTTTAGATCCATTCAATGTGGCTATTAAAACGGACCTACTTTTTGATGTACTAATACCTTATGTAGACTAGGGCTCATACACATCGGCATAAGTTGCTCATGCTTGATCCAAAAAGAATTTGGATTTTCTGCAATGGATTTGAATATGAGCTTGAATGCTAATAATATTTGATGAAGTATGGTTGAATACAGTACAAAATATACATGCTAATAGTGGACACAGTCAAAGAAAACGGAAAACAAACTCTTAACATGTAAACAGTGTAATTGAAATTAAATTTATCTCAATCCAAATATAGATCCAACATAAGATATTTATTTGAACCCAATTGGATTCAAGCTACTTCATAGGATCTCATTAGGACCTAGGTGTGTGTGTGTGTGTGTGAGAGAGAGAGTTGTTAACGGAACGTAAGATGCTTTAACACAAAAAATGAGAGAGAAAGGTATCTGTTTTTGGTTACTATGGGTCCGCATCGCATTTCTCAAAAAAAAAAAAAGAGGGTAATTCATGGAAGCCCGCTTAACTTTCAGCTATTTACAGAAAGGCGTACTTTATCCAAATGTATTTAATTTGAGGTACCAAATGACATGCTTGTCCTCTTCTTACAGGAAAACTGACACTTCATAATCTTTCCGGCTTCTGCTAAACCGATCAACGCTGAGAGCGTTTTTGGTAACTTCGTTTGCTTAAACAAAGGGCAGCTGAATAATTTAAGAACAGTGTGTATCTATGAAATAAAAATTAGTAAAAGCACGCAGCTAAATGTAATTACCATGACGTTAGGGTTATTCTATAAATAGCTAATAATTTAGGCACATTTATGAAAATTACTTAAAAAATAATGCCATGTTTGGATAAGAGTAGTTGTTCATATCGAAAAGACAAGAACTGAGGTAGGGCAGGAAAACGGCCATCGCCTTTTCCATAATATCCAAACACAATAGCTAGGAATGAGAAAGCCAATTCCCACTCCCCACCAAACATACGCTAGAGCATCATACGCTAAGGCTGAGGAACAAAGCACATACTCAGTGTAGTAGATGAAGACACCGGCGCCATTAGTCCGGATATCCCATGCCAAAAAAGCAGCCATGACAAGCCCGGAGGCCAGCCGGATCACCAAAAGCACGCCAGGATGCACGCAACGCCAGCAGCTCATCCATAACAAATCTGCACCAACATGGCCTGGATGTGTGACACCTACAAACTCATCTTCTTCGGGCCTAGTTAGAAGCAAGCTTTCGTACTTGGGCCCGGTCCGGTACTCGCCAGCGTTCTCTTTGCGCCAGATTACCCACAAGGAGCCGATCATGGCAGCTCCGACGATGGCGAAGCAGATGAAGTCATACCAGTACACCACAAGCGCCATCTGACCTTGACCACTGCCGGAGACCCTGCAGTGATCAGTGATCACACCTCGTTAATCTTTTGATTCAGAAAGGGCAAGGGAAACGAGCAACCAAACAATGTGGGTTGGGTCACATTGGGCTGGTAGGTTTGACCATTTGGTGTCTCACATATGTTTGTTTATGGTCAATATTGTTACTGCTGATACTGAGTGGTTGTTGTGGTGGGACCAAAATGAGAAATATAGACATCAGTCAACGACTTATAGGATGTACCACCTACATTGTTTGGGTTGGAAATTGTGCTGGAGTAATTTGAGTTGGGATCAATCAACTTTTTCACTTTTTAGGGTAATTTTCTGATATAGACCTATTGTTTCCCTCAAATTTCATTTCAGTCCTCACTTTTCTGAAATCCTCACTCGACCTAGGTTTAGCCATCAATGGTCAAATAAGGACCTGTTTTAACCTACCTTTGTCCTCAACTAGGTAACCCGAGCCGAATATTTTAAAATACCAAAAATATACTTTTGCTTTATCCCAACTAGTTAACTTGAGCTCAATATTTATAGAATTTAGTCAAGCATATTTATTCGGGATCTGACCACAAATTTGGATTTATGCTATCCAAAACTGAAAATACGGTTTAGATCTATTTTGGATCTGGGTTGAAACTTTGATCTGTTTCGGTTATCGTAAACTTGTAGAATTTAAGGGTGGATGAACGTAAGTTCATAACATACAAGAAGGGAAATTATGTATTTTTAGTGAATTTAAAATAGAAATTTTAGAGCACTTTAAAACGTTTTCTATCATTGTGTATATGAGCAAGATTAGTTCAAGGTCCTTATTTGACCAGAAGAAGACAAACGAAGAACCTCTGAAAAATGAATTGAGATCAGGTGCAATGTCATTGCATATTTCAACTGTGCTGCTACCTACTCTCTGATATGTTGGGCCCCACAGCTGACAGGCTGTATCATCTCGAAGGTGGTGGGTGATTAGGTGTAGCAGCACACAAAAAGTGTGCAATCACATTGCACCAGATCCTCCCTCCTGAAAATTTGATATATTTCTTGTTGGTTCTGGATTCTGGAATGTGTTCTTTTTTTTTTTTTAATATTTAGGGCTGTCTGGATCATAATGACATATCGCGAGATTTATGAAAACGTAATAATATTGTAAGAAATTACCTGAAAGTTAAAAACGGTAATTTCTCGTGATATTTTCAAAATATCATGATTTTTTATGCAAAAACATAAATATCATGATTTAAACGCAATATTTACGTTTTAAATGGATATTTATCATGAAAAATCATGTGGTTTTAATTTTTAAATATTTCTATTTATATTTTCTTATAAAAACTAGTTTTTATATTTTAAATTAAATTTTTTTGCCGAGATTTTGCTGAAAAAATGTGAGATCTTAAAAAAAAAAATCAGAATCTTGCAAGTTTTTGACTGCCAAAAATGTGCGTTTTAAACTTTTATCACTATGGTCTGGATATGAACCCTGTGTGGAAATCACGTTAGTTACTGGTCACGAACCTAACAAACTTACGTTTTTGACTTGGGCAGTCTAGAAAACACAAAAGCAAATAGGAGAACCTAATATATTAGCTTTTATAAATTGTGCCATTCAACATCACGTATTAACTTTTTCTGTGTTGATGATTAGGTGGAACCAGATCTGGCCCCAATTTTTTAGTATGATATCAAGTTTGGACTCCGGTCTAATTGGACCCATCACAAGAGAAGCCATACCCAGATCTGATAAGAACTACATGAATCAGACCCAGGCCATACCTGGTAAAATAACATTTTTTATCATTTTTACATTGAAAATTTGTGGGTCTTAACCGGAACTTGGTTGGGCCCGGGTCTGGTATAAAATTTCACAAACTATACCTGTTTACATGTATTAATCGGACCTTCGGGTCCGAACCTAGGTCTTCTTATTTATCACCATACCCAGACCCTATAATAAGACCTTTGGGTCGGGACCTGGGTCTTCTTATTTATCACCATACCCAGACCCTATAGGGTTTGGTTTGGTTTGGTTTGGTTCGGGTCTGGGTAAACCCGACCCATTAACACCCCTATTCATGATGTTTGATTTTAAGGTATGTTCATCGTTTTGGATCAGTCTATAATCTAGTTGGATGGTCTGCTGGTTTAACCCAGGCTGACCATGAGCTTGAAGTTGGCACGTTACAAGAATGAGCCGACCTTGAACGCCCTTTGTTTTGTTTACCAGCCTGAGAGCTGCCTCAGTACATGATAGGCTTTTGATTTTAAAGTTTTTCTCTTTTCTACCAAGAGATATTTTTTTTAAATAATTAAAAAAAAGGTACAAAAACTAACAAATATTATCAATATCTTAAAAATAGTTGACCTTGATGAATTGCAATTCAAAAATTCCACTAGATCATTTTAGTTCATTTTTACGAAAACGGGTAAGCAGGGGGGTAGGCCCCCCTTCCATTATTATTCCAAAAAACCTATATACATCCCCAAAAATATATGCAAGCAAATGAATCTCTCTGAGTTTGGCCTATATTCTACTTAATCCATTTCTCTTTCAAATGCATCCACCATGGATTATTGTTGGATCCAAACATATTTAATTGGGCCCAAATGCTTGACAAGTGGGTTTGAGTCAAATGGGAAGGAGTTGTTACATAGGTAGGTTGGTTATGTAGGGTTTTGGTATAAATAGGTATCCAAGATAGGGCTAAAAGGTTTAGAAATAGGTATGAATCTGTTTGGTAAGGTTGAACCAATTTGGAATGTGAATTTTGGATAAGAGTTTGGGGTATTTTGGATAAAAAACAATGGTTTGGAATATGTTTCGGGATATATATGGATCCAAAACACAAGAACCAGTTGGTGGGGGCTTGAAACCAGTCCAAATAAACCAAGAACCAGTACAAAACAGGAATGAACTTGGTTCATTTTCACAAACCGATCTGCCAAATGGTTTTGAGGTCGTACTGCTTTGAGCACAAACCAGTTTGCACTCTTGTGCCATCGGGTTGCCGGGAAAGAGGGCCATGTTGGCGTTTCTTGCATCAACATACACAAAAAACGTACCTAAAAACGCCATAGAGTGTGCGTGGGGTGTTCGACATTCTTCTCATTTGGTCGACGCCCACGATGAGCCCAGGCCTTAGGTCAACGATGAAAAGGACCCTATACCATGTGAACTGAATGTGGAGTTTGGGTAAGCTTACAGCGAAACTCTCATCATCTTCGTAGCAGCCTACCCCCTTATATAATTGGAAAAGAGGCAGTTACGTACGTAACTTCCACCCATTATCTCCCCATTATGTGGCCCACTAATGGTATCAAACTGGGTCACCCTGTGGGTTGGACTCAAACCCATTATGTCCAACATTTTTTCACTTGACCCATTGACACCAAAAGTGCACTAAATCGAGGTTTATACCGTTATCTCGATTTAATTCTTTATGTGGGTTCACATGCTACCCTTTAGCACAAGGATAAATCATGAGAGTCGTGAAGATGAACACTCTTTTATGAAATATCATATTCTTATGTATTACACTATAATTCACTTTCAGTGCTTTAGCACATTTAAATTATCTTTATGAATAGGTTGGTCTCTTATTCTATTAGGTTCTTTAATATTGTTATTCTATTATTCTCTCTAACCCATATGAGAGATCATTTATGTAAAATCAATAATTTACAAAGTCATAGAGAATCAAATTCATATACACAAATGTGATCACATAATGTATTGTCATACATCAGAAGGAATAAAAAAAACCCATCCTCTTTACATGTTGAGAATACAATCTGAGTGTTAGCCCTTTAGTAAGGGGATCCGCGGTCATTTTCTTCATCCCAATTGTATCAATACATACTAGATGATTCTTAGTCATTTCTTTAATAACAAAAATATTTTAACTTCATGTGTCGACATGATATTGAGCTCTTGTTGTTATTTGAAAAGGACACGACTGATTCATTATCACAAAAGATATTTAGTGGTCTCTCAATAGAGTCCACAATACCAAGACCTAAAATAAAGTTTATAATCCATATGGGCTAAGATAAAATCTCGTATAAAATCAATAAATTTTATCCCAATAGATTTCAGAAATTCCTTCACTATCCTACGGTGAGAGATGTCACCTCAAATATTCTGAGCCGCTCATGATTGCAAAAAAAAATATGCTAAGAATATTCAAATAAAAACAAGCATATAAATCACATCTAATATAAATAGAGTCAAAATCTTATACCATGAGACCTCAACTAAATTTTGTACATACAATGGGATTGTAGCAAATAAATAAATAAATGAATGAATGAATAATATATATGTAATTATGTAAACAAACCTTTTTAAATTAACGTTAACATCATTCAACTTATTCAAAATTTTCAAGCATGACAAAAGCAATGACATTCTTGAAAACCATTTTTATTTTGAGTTACACAGGAAAAATTGCATTTAGGAGCCAATTGTTTGCCTCTGATTCTAAAAATATATCTCACGTATTTAAATTTCTCGATTGAGTCTATCTTGTTTTCTGAACTGTCAAACAAGAACTACCTTTATTATTACATATTAACTTAAGGTTAAATTATAAGTCAAATTACAAAAATAACCCTTCTAACCAAATGATTTAAGCCCTGTTAGTAACTGGAGAAGGAACTGTGGCATCTACAAATTCTGTGGAGTTGGTACTTCCTACATGCTTATTTGATAGCACCATCATAAATTCGGCCAGCACTTTGCAAATCTATTTTTAAAACGTTTAGGATGATGTGGATTTCATATTTCCTTCTCTAGCTATCTGTTTCCAAACATATTTTTAATATTCTGTTAGCTTCCAGTCCAACGATACGACAACATTTAAGAATATGATGCTTGAATGGTTGTAGTCATTGCTTCTCTTTGACTTAGCTTGTGCCGACCAACTTCACAAGGTGTTCAAGTTACGTCTGATGCATTGAGCTTGGTTGGGAAGTAGATTTATATATAGAAACAGTTTACTGAAGGTATTTAGAGGATTTTTCGTGGATAAAAAACATGCATATTTGCTCACACATTAGAGAAATGTGCATAATTGTTCCTTGTTACAGAGCTCCCATTTGAAAACACAGACGAAATACCTACATAAACAACCCTTTTGGGATCTGAGTTTTCTCATTTATATAATTATGGAAAATCCACTTCCTCTAGTCAAAAGGAAATGCAAGTAAGGTAGTGACTTCCCATGTCAAAGAGAGACAACATTCTCCTAATTCAAATGCATCTAGAAAAAAATGTTAGTAGTTTGGATCCGGATTGGATCTGGATCTATTTTTCATAATTAACAGTTATGGACTTTCAAATATGCGACATTTTGAATTAGAGATAAGCACTCATTTGAACGTGGGCTTATCCGTAACTGTTAATCAGTTACGGGGGAAAATCTTATAAATGAACATGCATGGTTGAGGGTTGTTTATCCGATTTTTTAAAGGCTTTTAAGAATCGATAATCAGAGAGGTTTTCATATACTGTTAGGGTCCCTGCTCTATTCTTATCATTTTGTGTTGTAACTCACCTAAGGCAGAGAAGAATCCAGAGGAAAAGGCTCCCCCGTTCCACACATTCAAACGCCCGGGCTTCATCATCGAGCAATGGCAGGGACATCAGGTATATGCTAATTTCCTTAATTCTGTATTTCTGATTTTGTTACAGAATACATGTATCATTGCTTAAGTTTTTTGGGTTTCACCTATGATGTATTATCCAAGAATTTTATTTTATCAAACTCTAAGGTCCAATAATTGGTATCAGAGCCATGTTATGGTCCTCTGGGCTTGTTCACCCATTTATGTATAAGGAAGAACAAAGATGAGTCTCAAAAATTTTGAGACTCAGTCTCTGCGCATAGCACGTCCTCTGTTTTTGTATTCTGTTATAATAGAAACAGAAAAACGAGCAAACTCAGAAAGATCAATTCTATTTTTGAAACAGAATCGGTTTTGGTTCTAACAAACTGAAGCAGTTTCTGGAAACCAAACCGGTCTGATACACGTTCCAATCCAGTTCTGGAAACTGTATCGGACCTGACCCGTTTTGGATCAAGTTGTAAACTGAATCGGGTCAAGGTTCTGAACCGCTTGGTTCAAGCCTTGGATCCAGACCCACATTGGGTTTGGGCTAGTCCCTTGTGACCGACATGACTCGTGTCGTGTCACTGTTTCTTTTTCGACATTTTTTTTGCTGGGACCGGATCTTTTCCCATCGATCGCTGGCAAACCCCCATTCTGTTCAAGGAGGGTTTTGCCGGAAAGGACAGGGGACATGTTTTGGGTGAAACCCAAACCCTCTTGGGAACCAGAGACGACATTTATCGGTGCCTAAGAGGGTTTGGGTCACCGTCGGGTGACAGAAGTTGTTTGGCTTGGGTCGGTGCTGGCCGAAAAAGCTCGTCGAAGCCCCAACAAAACTTCTAAAAGGCAACCCTTCTCTCTCTCTTTCCAGTTTTTTCAAAAGCATCTGGTGTGGAAGATGCTGACAAGCTCTACCTTAGGTTCCGCAGGCAGCGCCGCCATCTGTCCTGCCGGGGGCGTCGCTGTCTGGTTCGCTGGAGCCACTGACTGCCTCATTGGATGCTTCAGAACAAAGAGAGAGAGAGAGAGAAATTTTGAAGCGGCTAAAGTTTCAGAAAACATCATAGTGATGTTTAAATACTTGGGAAACCGGATCGGGTCTGGACCTGGGTCGCCTTGTTTCGGGATCCATATACCCGAAGTCTAGGAACACCGGGTATGTCTGTCCTGGACATAGTGTTCTAGAACAGACAGTACGTTCCAGACATCGGGAACATCTATCCCAGACACCCAGTGTGACTATCCCGAAACATGGTGTTTTGGAACAGATAGAATGTTCAGAACAGTTGTCCCATAATAGATTCGTTCTGTCTGAACAGAATGGTCTATTCTGGAACAGACAGAACGATCTGGAACAAACCGTATCGGTTCATATGGCTTCTGAGACCGATACAGGGCATTTCAAGATCGGTTCTGAGTGAATTTAAACCGGTTCCTAGGGTTTTTAAGTCGGTTCTCTCACTTGGCATAACTGGTTTTTCATTTTGAAATTGTTTTGAGGGTGTTTCTTTTATGATTTATTAGGTTTTGAACCAATACATTTATTTCTGGGATTGTTCATCATGTTTTTGGACTGGTTCATGGGTTCTAGGGCCAACATACATGTTTTAGAGCATGCATAACATGTTTATGAGGCATTTTAAGCATATTTAGTTATATTACTGATTCATTATGTTTCAGAGTCATTTTTAATGCTTATATACATGCTTCTATTGATGTTATGCTTGCTCATGCATATATATATATATATATATATATATATATATATATATATATATATATATATATATATACATTTATGAGTGCATGAAGATATGTGTAGTGTTGCCTTTTAGTATGCATGATTGTTTAAGCATTCACATCAATGTTGATATATGGATTAACATGGAATTTGCATTTGTATGTATCTGCTTTCACTAAAGTGAACTGATTTATATTTTTTGCAAATGTCTAGTTAGAAATTTGTTAACATTGAAATTGTATTAGCCTCATAGAAATAATGTGTCATCCAAAGATGATATTATTATGTTCAGAGGCTAGTAGGATAAAATGAAGAAAGTGTCTCCCAACACATGAGATGTGAAGTACCCAAAGATACTATGTTGATTGTCTCTGGGTACATATTTCCTCAGTTTTATCGAGTAGTGGGAGGCGAAGTGCATTCATGTATTATGGGTACCCACCAAAGTGGTACCATAATGACCCCTGACACTTGCTTAGGAAAGAGTAAATAATTAAGGGACTTATTCATGTATTTATCTTTCCATTTACTTGTCTCATTATGTGCAATAATATAGTCTTTTGTCAATACAATGCCTAATACAGTTTTTGGCTCATCTAGTATCCCTTTTGTAACACCTCAAATGCAAGAGATTTTCACAACGAAAATGAAAAAAGGAAGGAAACCCACAACATAAAAAATGTGTAATAGTTTCTCACCTTTGAAACGTGTGATCATAAAGGGGGGTTCCTTGTTCGTACAAAGAGTAGAGAGGAGTCCGGTTTTGTACCCACCCCTACTCTAAGACGTAGAGGAGGAAGAGGGTGTATCCACGATTTTTAGGAGAGAGAATAGTGTGTGAGAGAGAAGAGAGAAAGAGTGTCTCAAAAAAATAAAACACTATTCACCTCTTCTCTCAAAAGTGGCCCCTTATAAAAGCTAGGGTTTCAAAACGTGTGGTGGGGATTCATTCTCCAAAATGGAGGGTGGAGATGGTGCTCACGCCCTTCTAGGGTGTGTCACTACCGAAATTTCTCAAGTGGCCCTCATCTATGGCCAATTAAAACATAACATTTGAATTGGTTTTAAAAATCTTTCAAAACTGACACCGCCCAGTTTGGTGGACTTTATCCTAAATCTTTGGCTTTATTACATGGCTGCCACTAGTCTCCTTCCTGCGAGCCAAGGTGCGCCCACTTGTGGCCACCTTGTTGACATGGGTTGCACCTTGAGTGCTCCCAATACGCGACACTAAACTCAATCCTTCCGATATTTTTTGTGAATGTTTCTCTCAAAAAGACATTAGAGATTACTCCCAAATCAAGCGTTAAAATTTCACAAATGTCTTCTCGTGAGTGGAAGGTTAGAAATTGCCTTCTGAGTCCTATATTTACAAGTTTTGACTAACTCGAACGATAACAATCACTTGTAATAAGCTTTTATCAAAACTTCTTTAAAATTTTATGGATCTTACACATTTTCTAGATGGTTCTAACTTCTCAAAATGGAAAGAAATAATTTTATTTAGTTTAGGGTACATGGATTTAGACCTAGCCCTCAAAAAGGAAGAACCTGCTGAATTAACACTTACTAGCACTCTGGAACAAAAATCCAATTTTGAGAAGTGGGAGTGTTCTAACTGCCTCAGTCTGCTTTTATTGCAATCTAGGGTGGATAAGAACATAAGGAATGTCATTCCCACATGTAAGACTATAAAGGATTTTTTGGCTACTATAGAGGCACAGTTCGTGAGTTTCAACAAGGCTAGGGCCAGTACCCTTATGTTTAAGTTAACATCTATGAGATATATGAATAAGGCTAACATCCGACAACACATACTAGAGATGAGGATCATAGTCATGCAGCTTAATGACATGAAGCTGACTATCTCAGACTCCTTCCTTGTCCAACTCATTATGACATCATTGCCAGCTGAGTACGATCCTTTTAAAATCTCCTACAATACACATAATAACAAATGGACTTTTAATGATCTCATGTCCAAGTGTGTCGAGAAAGATGAGAGGTTGAAGGGTGAGAGTGTGCATAGTGAATATATGGCTTCTCATAAGGTTCAGCAAAAGAGTGGACCGAAAAAGAAATCTTTTAAGAAGAAGCCCAAGAAAAAGTCAGCCTCCCTGTCCAACCAAGCACCTGCTAAGTTTGATGTTCCTGCAGTAAAGTGTTTCTTCTGCAAAAAGAAGGGACATAAGAAAGCAGAGTGCGTAAAGTACCAGTTCTAGTTGAGAAAGAAAGATAACTTGTCATTTATTTCTCATGAATGTAATTTGATTGATGTTTCAATTAATAGTTGGTGGATTGATTCATGTGCCACTGTGCACATTGCCAATTTTCTGCAGGCATTTCTGAACAAGAGGGAACCAACAAGTCATGAATGCAACATCTTCTCCGGAAATAAGATGCGGTCTCATGTGAAGGCTGTTGGGGCTTGCAGAATAATATTAGATAGTGGTTTCATTTTGGATTTGGTAGATACTTTTTATGTTTCATCCTATAGCAAGAACCTTATTTCTGTATCAAGACTTGATACATTTGGATATTGTATGAAATTTGAACAGTACAAATTATATATCAATAAAGATAATGTCCTAATTGGTTCTGCATTATTATGTGATGGATTGTATCGTCTAGAAACCCAAATTCATATCCAAAAAACTCTTAATACTAATCAAGTAATTAACAATAAGCGTAACCTGATAAATGATCAATCCTATCTTCTTTGGCATCATCGTTTAGGATACATCTCGAAAGAGAGTCCAATGGCTTATGAAAGAAGAGATCTTGAAATCCTTAGATTTTACAGATAATGAACTGTGTTTGGACTGCATCAAGGCTAAGCAAACAATCACATATAAGAAAAATGCCAAAAGAAGTGATAAATTATTGAAAATCTTTCATACCGACGTATGTGGACCGTTTACCCTATGTTTTATGGGCCAAAAGTATTTTGTTACCTTTATTAACAATTATTCCAGGTTTATGTATTTGTACCACCTATTTAAAAAATCTGAGGTCTATCAAGTTTTTAAAGACTTCAAGAAAGAGGTAGAAAAATAAATAGGGAGAATAATCAAAATTGTTAGATCCGATAAAGGTGGAGAATACTATGAGAGATTGACTGATATGGGACAACAAGAATGACCATTAGCTCGATTTCTGAAGGAAGACGACATTGTCCCTCAATACATCATGCCTGATAGTGCATATCAGAATGGTGTAGCCGAAAGGCGAAATCGAACACTTAAGGAAATGGTCTGAGAAATGTTGAATTATTCAACATTACCTGTAACCTTGTGGGGTGAAGCCTTAAGGACAACCGTGCATATTTTGAACAAGGTTCCTACAAAAATCATTTCAAAAACTCCTTTTGAGTTATGAACAAGTAGAAAGCCTTTCCTTACTTACATGCACATATGGGGTTGTTCTGCAAAGGCTAAACTTTATAACCCCCACATAAAGGCTTTTGACCATAGAACAACCAATGGTTTCTTTATTGGTTATTCAGAAAGGTCAAAGGGATATAGGTTTTATTGTCCGTCCCATACACCACATATAGTAGAAACGAATAAGGCAAGATTTCTAGAAAACGATTCTGTTGAGAAAGATGCATTACAAAACCTTAATTTTGAGGAATCTCAGGATAAGGATAATACCCCTGAGATAGATCATAGATTGCCTATCATTTTTCAACCAAGTGTTGAACCCACATGTGATGCACCCACTACAGAAGAACCATATGGAGATCCACTAGAGTTAGAAGATCTGCTTTTCATCCAGATTACGTGGTGTATTTACAGGAGCCTGTAAATCTCATAGATGATGATCCAACAACATTTATGGAAGCTGTTGAAAGTAAGCAATCCTCACTTTGGATTGAGGCCATGAAAGAAGAGATAGACTCTATGGCAAAAAACAAAACGTTGAACCTTGTTACATTACCTAGGGGAGTCAAACCCGTTGGGTGTAAATGGATCTTTAAGACCAAAAGGGACTCCAAAGGTAATGTTGATAAATATAAAGTAAGGCTTGTTGCAAAAGGATTTACCCAAATGAAAGACATTAACTATAGTGAGACATTTTTGCTTGACTCCACTAAAGAGTCGATACGGATTGTACTTGCCCTAGTAGATCATTTAGATTTAGAGCTACACCAAATGGATGTAAAAACAACTTTCCTAAATGGTGAACTTGATGATGAAGTTTATATGGATCAACCTCAAGGTTTCTCTAAAGGTGAGTTTGAACATTTAGTTTGCAAGTTAAATAAGTCATTATATAAACTTAAACATACCTCCCGCCAATGGTACATCAAATTTACTGAAGTCGTCCATTTTTTGGATTGGATCTAGATCCATTTTCCATAACTAACAGTTATGGGCTTTCAAATATGTGATGTTTTGAATTAGAGATAAGCCCTCATTTGAACGTGGGCTTATCTGTAACTGTTGATCAGTTACCGGGGAAAATCTTATAAATAAACATGCATGGTTGAGGGTTGTTCATTCAATTTTCTAAAGGCTTTCAAGAATCGGTAATCAGAGAGGTTTTTATATACGATTAGGGTCCTTGCTCTATTCTTCTCATTTTGTGTTGTGACTCACCTAAGGCAGAGAAGAATATAGAAGAAAATACTCTCCCATTCCACACATTCAGACGCCCAGACTTCATCATCGAGCAATGGATGCATGTATCGTTGCTTAAGTTTTCTGGGTTTCACCTATGATGTATTATCCAAGAATTTTATTTTATCAGAACCCTAAGGTCCAACAAAAAAGGGTTCAACACTTCAGCTTACTTAGATCCAAAAAGCTTAGTAAAATATTCAAGAGTCTTGCTTACCACTTCCTGTTATGGATGCCAAGTATTAACTTATTCAAAATTAAGCATAGGTTGGTATACCTTTTTAACACCCACAAGCTTTAAACTTTTGCATTAGTTGTCAATTGCAATCACCAAGTTCAACAAGTCATCAAGTTTCGGTTGAGAAATTGACATGATATGAAGAAGAAAAAACTCTTTTGCATATTTACTTTCTTTATTGAACGTACTATCATCCATAACTTTCAATTGATCCTGTGTCAAACCTTTAAAGTTGTAATCCATGCCATTAAAATGAAACATCATAAACATTTTCTTGAATTGTACCAAGTGTTTCCAACCACATAGCCCCAAGAACCACATCACCGCCCCCCTAATGACCGCACATAAAAGTCTAAGCAAATGGATAAATACTAAACTATCAAAGAAACTTGATAACAAGTACCATTACTTTGAATTTGCTCACCACTGGCAACCATGACCTGAAAAGGATTATCTTTATTAACATGTAGCCCCACCTTCTTGGCTACCTGGGGATCTAAAAAATTATGAGTGCTCCCTGAATCAATCAAAATGATAATTGGAAGGCCTTGTAAGGTTACCAAAACTCTCATGGTTCAGTCTCATCATCAGAACTATTATCAGGGCAATCAAGGATGATTTGGATGATGGCAAGAGATTTGCATCTGTGTTCTATTCCATTTCTCACCACATTTGAAACAAAGTCCTTTTTTCAAACGCTCATCATGTTCGGTTTGTGATAACTATTTGATAGGAGGAGCTTGTGTTGAAGGAATAGGAAGGAAAGGTTTTGTTCACGTTAATAAAACATAACATATGAATTTGAATTAAGTTGTAATCTACACCCAAACCCATATGCTATATTTTTTACTTAATATATGGGTTTGGATTTTCATTAAATCCACACACACACACACACACACACACACACACACACACACATATATATATATATATATATATATATATATACACACGTGCACGAAAGAGTATAGGTGTCCCACAATACTTTTTTTTTCAAAAAACAGTCTTTAACAATTTTCGACCCCCTTTAGAGAGAAAAAAACACAAAAAAAAGTCTGCAAAACCTACTCTCTCTCTCTCTCTCTATATATATATATATAGTGGTAGCTGCACAACTACCTATGCAATTGCGCTGGCCGTCCATCACGGGCTTGATGGATGACGAGCACAAAAACGCAAAAAAAACACTTTTAGCACTTGACCACATCTAAAGGTCCCAGCGGAAATTAGGGCCTTTAGCAACAGTAAAAAATGCCACTAAAAGGGCAAAAACACGCAAATGGCACATGTTTGTCCCTTTTTTTGCACTTTTTTTTGTGTTGCTCGGATACCACTCAATATATATATATATATATATATATATAGACACGCACACACACACACACACTCTGGTACCCACGCTTTTAAAAATTGTGGGATTGTACTCTCATGCTTGTACCTGTACCAAAACCGATGCCCCTACTCATGTGACATTGGCTCGGCTCCTTCAGCTTGTGAAACAGGTTATATGTCCCCCCCCTCCCCCAAGATGGCCGTTAGCTACATCACATGTTTGGGGGTCCCAATGAGTGCCATGTATGTAAACATGTGTGGCTCGTATCCCCATGTTTGTCAGCATCAGTTAGCATCGGAGTCCGGTGTAGTTGCAAAGACTTAAGTACCCTTTCCTCCATTGGTGCCATAAAAATGACGATTCTAGAAAAGGAGTTGTTGCAAAGACTTAAGTACTCCGAAGATGATTATTTAAGATCTAGTCCCTGCACTACAGGATTATCCGAGAAAGGAATCCCTCCTGAAGAAGGCCATGAACATCATCCCTCGCTCTCTCTCTCTCCCTTCCCTTTCTGCCTCTGTACACATCCAACAGATGATCCTACACTGCTTCATCAAGCACCGACTGACATGCACAATTATTGTAGCATGGTTCAACTTGATGAGTTATGGAGCCTGATTCAGAGTTTTTGCCCTTAGAGGAGGGGGGGGGGGGTCCAAGGGCTCCCCCGGTGTGGGTCCCACTGCGCGGTCAGCGGCGGGGGGTCCAGGGGTGCCGCGCCCCCTAGAACAAATATTTTTTTTTGGCTTGTATAAATTCTTTCTTTTCTTTCCCTCTTGTAACTGTCGAAAAAAAACAATAAAGTGTTTTGTTTGATTGTGACACTCATATGTTTCCTTCGATTGTTTCTTGCTGGAGGTTTTTATACCACTCTTTCCCATGATTTTCTGTTTTTTTTTTATATGCGATTTTCGTAAATCTCTACTCGATTTAACGATTTTTCATTTTTTTGCTACATAATTTTCGTAAATCGTTACTTGATTTAGCGATTTGCCATTTTTTTGCTATGCGATTTTCGTAAATCGCTACTCGATATAGCGATTTACGAAATTTGCATAGCGATTTGTCATTTTTTTCGCTACGTGATTTTCATAAATTGCTACTCGATTTTGCGATTTGCCAATTTTTTTACGCTACGTGATTTTTGTAAGTCACTACTGTGTGTAAATCGTAAATCACGATGCCGAACACTGCCCCCTTGAGCACGATCTTCATCGTGATCAGGCTGTAGTCGCCAGCCGTCCCGATGGCAATTTTGAGGTTCGTAATGGAGAAGCCGGAGATGAACGTGCTATTCCTGATGCTCGTGTTGAGCAGTATCAGGGTGGCCTGAAAGGCATAACCCTGATTAAAAGTATTGTCGACGTAGGGGTAGACAAATTATACTTTAAAAGACTATCTTGTAGGTGTACTGGAGGAAGAATCCGTTGTAGGTGTCTCTCGAAGGCGGCAGAGGGGCCACCACAGTCAGTTGTCCGCTGGACGAGAGCAACATTCCAATCACTGTAGTAGAAAGAGGATGACAATCACCATCAGATCACTGTTTTTTTGCCTTAATTTCTTCTCTAGGGAGAGAGAGTTTTACAGTATTTCACATAGAAGGAAGAAGAAGATGACGATGAAAAAGTCAAACAAAATAGAAAGAGAGAGTGCTTCAGGTTCATTTAGCTATTTAGACTTTGAAGAGTCAATATCATCCTCAACTTTTTGGATGAAAAATATTTTTGTCCTTTTTTGAATCATTGTTTTTTTTTTGAATGAAGACATTTTGTTGATAATTTTCTTGAACCATCGATTCATGACAAGAATAGCTAAAAAGGGTACTTAAGTCTTTGCAATAGCATGCCCCACGTGCTTAAATACTTGCCTCTCATTCGGACCCCGAACACGCACTGTGGCATTCAGTGCGTCTTTGGGGGAGAACACACGCCACCCTCTCGGCTCGTTTGCGAGGAGAGAGGGTGAAAGACGTGAAGATACCGTAAATTTTGATTTTCGATTTAACACGGTTAGTGATAAAAGAAAATTTGACGGACATTTATTTTGGAAGTTACCATTTACCAACATACCGTTTATCGCCTGGTAGAGTGGTAGACGGCCAAAGCCAAGTAGCCACCTTGGGTCAACGGGTGACGCCAATTCCATCGACAAACCGCCTTCCCAAACGCAATCCGATTCTAAGGGGACACACCCGACGTCTTTTTTCTCTGTATTCATTCGCTTTCCCTTTGATAACTCGGAGTTTCCGCACACTTCCTACTCCTACCCCTCTCTCTGCCAATGTCTGCCCTCTTCACACGCCCCACTTCTCTCGCTCGAGCAGTGAAATCGAGAAATAGGTTGTTGGTGAAGCCGTTCCTCGCAGGTGGAAGCCCCAAGAAGTCGTCATTGTATGATGCATTCCTGAGGAATCCAGTCAGGATTGACAGGAGATGCATTCTCACGGGTTTCTGGCCTAAAACTGTCATGGAATGGCAGGATTGCAGGTACCCACGCTCATTTCTTGGTTTTCTTGCATACCCATTTATTTTTTCCTTCGTTTTTTTTTTTTTAAAATTTTCCATCTTGTCGTGTGAGAGTTTCATGAGGGCCAGTGCGTTTCGTGATCAATTTGTAGGTTTTGGGGTTTATTTTCTTAGTCTGATTATGCTGGCATACTTGAATCTTCAAGGAACCGCACTAGGGAAACCGATCCGTTCGTCAGCAATCGAAGATATTTGTATGCTATTGTAGAGGTGCACTAAAATTGTGTCATTTAGTGTGTTGAAACCTTGAGTTCTGAATGTATTTGATGAAATTTTATTTTCCAATAAATGTGGGACTTGAGTTTAATGTTAGTTTTTTTTTCTAGAAATGGATTACATGTAATATGGGTTTATCTGATTGAGAAGGATTGTGGTTTTTGGGCACGTCAGAAATTGGAGTTGAACTGCCTCTCGGTTGTTAGGATTGGACTTGGACCCATTTTGTAGATTTAATCAAGCTCGTTGTTTTTTATAAGATGTAAGAAACTCTATGTTCATTTCTTAGAACTTGTTTTGGGCATTACGTCCAGAAAGTATTAGAAAATTAATTACTTTAGGATTTTGGAGCCCAAAAGTATGACCTTTAGGTGAATGGTTACGAACCAATTAACCAAAAGTTTTAGGCACCAAATTTTAGTTGCTCGTTTCTATTTCTATTTAATTTACTTTTGTTTAAAATAAGAAGGAATATATGATAATGGAGAACATTTAAACAATAAAGAAAGAGGGAAGTGAGGAAGCACTATTGGATCATGGATGATGTTCATGTCTCACTTTTTTTAGTTTTCCTTTTCCCTTTTTAAGCTTTGGAGTTTTGCGCCGCGGTGTGACGACCATAGGTATGGCAGGCTGAGCCAGCACGGCCAGGTCTTCATGTCGGGTGAGGTCGGGTTATAATTCAAAAAAATGTTAAGAGTTGGAACTTTGTACATATTAGAGTTTTCATTCGGTTTCTTGACAAAAAAACAATAAGGTGTGGTAGTTTCTATTCGTTCTTTATAGTGGAGCTGGAGGATACCTGAGACTTGCCTGCTAGACTGAAACAAGTTTACATTCAACCATCACAGTTAATTTCAGTTACACTAATTCTGTGTATTAATTTCTTTCTCTTAGACCTTGTATTTACAATAGCTTGTAACAACGGTTCCAAATTGTCACGGATCCAAGAGTGAATCTTTACACATTCATTTGTAGTATGCATCTTTGTCCATTTCCATTTGTTATATATATATATATATATATATATATATATATATATATATATATATATATATATATATATATATATATATATATATATATATATATAAGCTTTGTCTCCATGAAATTTTCAGTAAATTATGATACTATGAGTACGAGGGACTTATCTGTGACCTTTTATTTGTAAAATCTAAGAAATAAACATCTGGCTATAGTTGACTGCCCATTTCCTTTGAAGGATACCTATAACTGCATCAACATTTATGCAGGGCTATGGTGGAAGTTGATGTTCCTTGTTCAGTAGCCTATGACTTTTATTCTGATCGTGAAGCCTTTCCCCGTTGGATGCCAATGATATCATCTGTAAAGGTGCTTAGATGTTTGATTGTAGAATTATTTCTTCATAAGCACCTGCTTATCTTGTTTCAGTTAAAATGGCTCAATTTTTTCAATTAGTCAGTAGGTTAAATTTCTATGTATCATATTAGGAATATGCTAGCAATACCAGCAGTTTTCTTATTTGTCTATGTCCATGAGGTGATCCATGTTCCTTATTTCTAATAAAATCTCCAAAATGTCATGGTTTTGAAGCCAGAAACATTGTATTGTCCTAGATTTTGTCGTGTTTTGTCTATCCAGTTTTAGACAATTCCCTTGATGTATTTTATGACATGATGTATCTAGTACTAATGCTGATGATACTATCGGATTTTTTGTTTGAGATATTTTATGATGTAGACAGATTCATTGTTCTTCAGAGGCAATGGTTCCTCGTGGTTCTTTCCTGACTAATAAAATTGTTTTATTCAATGTTTATAATTCTTATGGAATGAATTAAAGTGTCTTTCCTTCAAAACATTATCCTAGCTTTCTGCAACAAGACTAGGTCTTAACATGTCTAATGTATTTGTCATATCTGTGCTTTATTCTAAATACTGATTGAACAGGCATAGCGTATTTCTTGTAGAACAAATATGGCCCTCATAAGCATGTGGAACTGTAGAGCAGAATATCCATCAAGCTGTATACATTGGCAAAATGTTTGTGTTCTGTCCATGTCAAATTGTAGAATGTTCATAAATTGGCTGGTGTAACGGTTCTGAGTTTATGGTGATTTGGTTCATTTGCAGTGGGTACAAAGGGTTGGAGTGATTCCATTGATTCAATTACAATACTGCAATGCAGTAGTTTATTATGGACAATCTGCATTTTTGCTTATAAATTTGTTTGCAACTTATTTGTAGGTAGGACTCCCAAGTAATAGGTTGTAGATTACTGTAAGTAGCATCTAGTTACTGTATTGCCAGGTTGGACTTTATTGTAGAACTGGAATCAAGAGTAAGTTTTTCTGAGAAATGAAGGCTTATTCTTTTTAATGCACATCCAAAATGCTCCTTTCAAGGAAACCATGATGAACTCTATGAATTTTTGCCAGCAAGGAAATCTCTGTGAAGAAGTCTAGTTCAAGTCAACAATTGGATATGAAACTACTCTAGAAAAAATGGGAATATTTAACTACATAATATCAATATCAACTTCCATTTATATTAATTGACACTAAATTGCACTAGAGGTTTCTTAATTTTGGAATGCTGACATGGAATAGTAAGGTTATTTTTGGACAAGTACTACATTTATATACTAGCCTTCATGTATCCATAAGAAAAGCACTACAAAGTTGATTTTCTCATTGATGTCAGGCATTTCATTAAGTGCATTATTGAAAGTAAAGCGCTCGACTATAAACATCCTATCACCTGTAGATCTCGGGTTTCTTATTGAAAGTAAAGTGCTTGGAGCTATGTCACATGGGTGCGGGTGTGCGATAGGGGAAAAATGTATATATATATATATAAGGGGGGTCCGGGGGTTCCCCCCAGCACGGGTCCCGCATCCATGATTGCTCATTAGCGATTAGAAGGTTACCAAACATATTTCTAAATGTTGGGATTTGACTACCTATCATATGGGTGCCAATGAATTCAATGATTTCATAGACTTAGCAGGACTGATAGAGATTGATTATGGGTCTTCCTGTTTTACTTGGCATAACAAGCAAGTTGGTCCTAACTATCGCGCCAGTAGGATCGATCGCTGCTTCGTTAATGACCATTGGATGTTCAGATCATCCCAACTCTTCCACCTTATGACAAACCGCAATACGTAGCATAAACAGATGAACTGACTTCAGAGGGAGGACAAATCCTATGTGGTGGGAAAAGAGTATTTTTTGAGAGGCCTCAAATTATTTCTTCAAGTTATTTGTCAGGGGCTACATCAATCGTAACCCTTTTAAAGGTTGTCCAGATTCGTGGGGTTGGAAGAAGAGGTGGTTAAGGTGGTCTTTATTCTTGATGGAGATAGCGCCCCAAGCTTAGATGGGTACCCAGATAGCTTCTTTACTTCATTCTGGTCTATTGTATCTAAAGACATTTCTGAGGCGGTTAGAGATTTCTTTCTCAAAGAGAAAATCATGTCCATGATGAGTTGTGGAGCCTGATTCATAGTTTTTGCCCTTGCAGGAAGGGGGTCTGGGGGCTCCCCCATGCGCGAGTCCCGCTGCGCAGTCAGCGGGCGGGGGTCCAGAGGGGCCGCCCCTGGCGGGGGGTTATAGGGGGCAGCGCCCCCCCCCCCCCCCCCCAAGATTTTTTTTTTATTCCGCAGCCCATTTCATAGGGCAATTTTAAAAAAAAAATCCAAAAAATGGACTGAAATGACCCTGGGTGCAGTTAACGCATCCAGGGTCGGGTTGACCGCACCCGCGTCGAGTCGCGTCGACGCGGGTGCGGCACCCTGCTAGCCGAATCCCTGTGACTTAGGCTTGGAGGCATGACAGAGACATGATTGCAAAGAAGTGTGTGGCAAGAGTCTGGCATCCATACTGAAACATGGATTTTGACCTGTGGCAGCTGAGTTAATGTGAGAAATGACATGGGGGTAGCTAGGTTGAGCATTTCATCTTAAAATGTCAATGAAGTAGAGGGAGGTGACAGCATGTTTCACATTTTTATGAGGATAATGCTGCTAGGTTCTAGTTGTTAAAATGTAGCTCCTAAAATCATTGTAAATATAAATATATATATTTATATACATAGAGATATATTTACATATAATATATTATATGTACATATATCTCTATGTATATAAATATATATATTTATATATTTTTACCCAAAAGGGCATTTCTGTCATTTCCTGTTTTGCGCATATTCACTTTTAGAATATGCTGTAATTTTCTTTTTATTTTTACTTTTGTAATTTCTTTTTTTCTTTTTATTTTTTTGATTTATTTTATGTGCATTGGGGGTCCCCCAATAGAGTCGTTGGGGGCTCCCAACGACTCCTTTGGGAGCCCCCCCTTGCACCTTCTAACATTTGTATAAATAGGGGTGTTCCCCCCTTGTATTTCCCAAGCTTGAGAGTCTCAAGCATTTGCTTTTATATATTGAAATACATGCATTATTGCATGTTTATTATTTATACACTTTTTGTGTATTTTGTTCAAGTGTTGTGAGAGTGCTTTCGTGCACTTCTTTTATAAAGTTTTTATGCTTGTTTATGTATTGTCTCTTCGTAGACAATTTCACATGGTATCAGAGCTCGGTTGGTGATTGGAGATCGTGAGATCCGCCTTTGTTCGTGTGCCTCGAAAACCGTGCCTTCGGATTTTTTGAGATTGAAGTGGTGGATCTTGCTTCTCAAATATTTTAGAAGGATCTTGTGCTAAGAAGAAGTTGAAACATCGTGTTGGTACGTCTTTTTTCTTCTTCTCTCTACGTCTTAATGGGTGAGAAAGAGTCTCACTTTGCCCTTGGCTTCAAATTGAATGGGTCCAACTATCATATTTGGGCCGGGAATATGGAGGCCCACATAAAAGGAAAAGGATTGTGGGGTTATGTGCAAGGAACAATTCCGGAGCCGGAACCCAAGATAACCATAATGGATGGAAGTGAAATCAAGATTCTTGAGGGAGAGGAAAGGATCAAAGCTCTTGAAGAATACTCAAAGAAACACGACGAATGGGAAATGAAGAACTTCAAGATTCTTTCTTGGTTCTTCGCATCCGTCGAAACGAAGATTAATGCCAACATTATCAAATTCAAAAAGGCATCGGAAGCTTGACATTATCTCGAGAAGATGTATACATCAAGAGACCTATCTCATAAGTATTACCTTCAAAAGAAGGCCCTCTCCCTTACTCAAGGTGAAATGTCTATTAGGGAATATTTTGCCGATCTTTCCTCTATTTGGGATGAGCTCTCTATGCTTGAACCAAAATGGAGTGGAGAGGCAATTGAACTCCGCCACAAGCAACTTGAAGAAGATCGTTTCTTCAATTTTTTGAATGGGTTGAGACCGGAATTTGAGCAAATAAGGTCATCACTTCTATCCTCATTTACTCCTCCCTCTCTTGAAGATGTTCTCACCAAATTAAGTGGTGAGGAGACTCGTATGAATTTATGTAAACAAGGACCAAGTGTTCTTATGGTTCCTTGTAATTATGAAGAAAATAATGAGGTTAATGCCGTATCAAGACCCGGAAATAATGTAAAGACCTATCGTCCTCCTCACTTTAAATTCCAAAATCAAGGAGGAGATGGTGGACAAAGAGGGAAGCGGGACTATAGCAAGACTATATGTCACTTTTGTAAAGAACCGGGGCATATCAAACCAGTATGTCCCAAATGGAAGAAGCTTCTTGCTATGGCCACCACCGGCGCACCACAAAAGGAAGAGGCATCATCAAGTGGGTCACTCTCGTTGAACCAAATAATGGAAGCCCTTCAACCTCTTCTCAAGGGAGCTACATCCGGTGCCGCCGTGTCTACTTCTTCCATTCCAGGTAAAGTCCCTTGGCTTTTGGACTCAGGTGCATCCTTTCATATGTCCCCAAACATGTTTTCACTTTCCGATTATTCAAAAAATGCTTCTCCATCCTTTGTTTCCACTGCGGATGGAACTTCTCTTGAAATTAAAGGAATAGGTAATTTTGAAACTCAAGATTTTTTTATTCCAAAAATTAGATTTATACCTAAACTTAATTTAAATCTTCTTTCTGTTTCTCAACTCTCGGATCATGGTTGTGATATTAAATTTTCATGTGATAAATGTTTAATACAGGATCGCCTGTCCGGGAAATTGATTGGGGAAGGCTTTAGAAAAAGCGATTTATACTACATGGAATCTCTTCGAGTTCCAAAATCTTTTTGTAATGTTGCCCGAAACAAAGATATAAACATGTGGCACAAAAGACTTGGTCATCCTAATATCACCAAGTTGTCTTACTTACATTTTGCAAAAGACCTATGTAAAAGTTCCTTTTCTTGTAATGACTGTATTCTCGGAAAAATGAAAAGTTTACCTTTTGAGCAAAGAACTATGTTCTCATCAAAACCTTTTGAAATTATTCATTCCGATGTTTGGGGACCAGCACCTATTGTCTCAAAAGGAGGTTTTTCTTATTATGTTATTTTTGTGGATGATTTCTCTAGATATTCATGGATCTTTTTTCTTAAATTCAAACATGAAGTCTTTTCATGCTTTAGAACTTTCCATTTGATGATCAAGAATCAATTTAATAGTAACATAAAGATTTTTAGAAGTGATTCTGGAGGAGAATATCTCTCCAACCAATTTAAAATATATCTTGAAGATCAAGGAATCATTCACCAAAGATCTTGTCCTAAAACCCCCCAACAAAATGGGTTGGCCGAAAGAAAACATAGACATATTATTGAGACCACTAAAACCCTTCTTATTTCTCAAAACATACCAAAAAATTTTTGGGCTGAAGCTGCTCTTGCTTCTGTTTATCTAATAAATCGTTTGCCTTCTAGAATATTAGGAAAAATATCCCCTTTTGAGATCTTGTATAAACTCGAACCAGATTATAATAGGTTACGAGTCTTCGGGTGTAAGTGTTTCATTCTTACGGATAAGAATGACAAACTCTCTCCCAAGGCTATCCCCTGCGCTTTTCTTGGATATTCCGAAACTCAAAAGGGATTTCGATGCTATGATCTTCGAGAAGATAAATTATATGTTTCTAGAAATGTAACCTTTTTGGAAAATGAAAGTGGATTTGAAAAAAATGTTTCTCAACAAGAAAATTTTGATTATTCCTTTCTTTTTGACTTATTATCTAGTAATGATGATACATCCATTGATGATGATATGTCATCAAACCATGATGAGAACATTGAAAGTAATATCGAAGAGCATAACCAACAAGAAGACAGGATTTCTAATGATCCGATAACATACTCTCGTAGAAACCAAGACACCTTTAGAAGTGCTATTGACCAATATAGTGAACATATGCCTGTTCTCGATCACCGAAGGTCTGAGAGGAATAGGAGACCTCCCACTCATTTTGTCTCCTTTGATTCCTTTTCGCCCCGATATAGGGCTTGTCTTAGTGCCATTCATTCTTATTTTGAACCAAGAAACTTTGAAGAAGCAAAGAAATGTATAGAATGGCAAGAAGCTATGCAAAATGAACTTAGTGCTCTTAAAAGGGCTGAAACGTGGGATTTTCAATCTCTACCTATAGGAAAGAAAACTATAGGTTGTCGATGGGTATTTAAAGTTAAAACTAAGAGTGACGGATCACTTGAAAGGTATAAGGCTCGCTTAGTTGCAAAAGGGTATGGGCAAGAGTATGGGATTGATTATGAAGAAACTTTTGCTCCTGTAGCCCGAATGGTTACAGTTAGGTGTCTTATCACTATTGCATCTATCAAAAATTGGAATATCTTTCAAATGGATGTGAAAAATGCCTTTTTAAATGGTGATCTTAATGAAGAAGTGTATATGGACGCTCCACCTGGCATGGAGATCCCCAAAGATAAAGTCCTTCGTCTTCGAAAGGCACTTTATGGTTTGAAACAGGCCCCCAAAGCCTGGTATGACAGATTTACCAGTGTAATGCTGGAAAATGGTTTCTCCTCATGTTATACTGATACTGCTCTATTTACTAGAAAATCTAAAGCAGGGATTGTAATATTGTTATTATATGTTGATGACATGTTAATCACAGGTGATGATATACAAGGAGTCAAGGGTATTAAGTCCGTCTTGACTTCAAAATTTGAGATGTCAGACTTAGGTTTTCTGACATATTTTCTTGGAATTGAGGTTGCTTATTCGCAACGTGGTTATTTTCTATCTCAGTCTAAACTTGCTTGTGAGATTATTGACAGATCAGGGATTTCTGATGACAAAGTATGTGAAACTCCTGAAGTTGTGGGAGCCAAAATGAAGATTGACGACGGTGTTCCTCTAACTGATCCTACTCCTTACAGACAGTTGGTAGGTTCTTTAATGTATCTAAGCATTACTCGACCCGATTTGTCACATGCTATACACATCGCCAGTCAGTTTCAACATGCTCCTACAACCGTCCATATGGGTGCTGTACTTCGCATCATCAGATACTTGAAGGGAACAGTGAATAAGGGAGTATTCCTTTCCTCTTCTTCTGAATTAAAATTGCTTGCTTATACTGACTCAGATTGGGGAGGTGACCCTAGTAACCGTCACTCCACCACTGGTTTTTGTATTTTTTTAGGAGAATCCTTGATCTCGTGGCGATGTAAAAAGCAACAGAAGGTCTCCTTATCATCCACTGAAGCCGAATACAGAGCCATGGCATCTACCACCATGGAAATAGTATGGATTCGACGTCTTTTGGAAGATATGGGAGTAGTTGTCAAAGAACCAACAAAGCTATGCTGTGACAATAAAAGTGCCATCTACATTGCCAAGAACCACACATTTCACGAGCGAACAAAGCATATAGAAATGGATTGTCATTATGTCCGAGAGGAATACTTGAAGAAGGTCATTGATCTGCCATATGTGACATCTGAGTATCAACTTGCCGACTTCTTCACAAAAGCTCTATGTTCGCCCAGATTTCATTTCCTTCTTGACAAACTTGCGGTTATCACACCGTAAGTTTGAGGGGGGGTGTTAAAATGTAGCTCCTAAAATCATTGTAAATATAAATATATATATTTATATACATAAAGATATATTTACATATAATATATTATATGTACATATATCTCTATGTATATAAATATATATATTTATATATTTTTACCCAAAAGGGCATTTCTGTCATTTCCTGTTTTGCGCATATTCACTTTTAGAATATGCTGTAATTTTCTTTTTATTTTTACTTTTGTAATTTCTTTTTTTCTTTTTATTTTTTTGATTTATTTTATGTGCATTGGGGGTCCCCCAATAGAGTCGTTGGGGGCCCCCAACGGTCACAAATGTGACCGTTGGGGGCTCCCAACGACTCCTTTGGGAGCCCCCCCTTGCACCTTCTAACATTTGTATAAATAGGGGTGTTCCCCCCTTGTATTTCCCAAGCTTGAGAGTCTCAAGCATTTGCTTTTATATATTGAAATACATGCATTATTGCATGTTTATTATTTATACACTTTTTGTGTATTTTGTTCAAGTGTTGTGAGAGTGCTTTCGTGCACTTCTTTTATAAAGTTTTTATGCTTGTTTATGTATTGTCTCTTCGTAGACAATTTCACACTAGTTGGCAGTGCAATTCTTGTGTCTGAAAGTAGCCAGCTGTGTGTTTGACCAAGAGGATGGGTAAGTCTAACTTCCTTCATAACTCAAGTTAATTCTCGCCATATCTGTACTATTTGTCTCTGAATGGGTCTATGTATCTAAGACTCCAACTTCATAGCCAAGCGCTAAGCTGTTTGAGCAACTCTTACAGTCTGACATAAAAAAGAACCTTTTTTTTTTTCTCACAAACTATGAAAAATCAAACATACAAATGTGTTCCAGCCACTAGATTTCTGTGAAGCTTGAAAGCATCAGTTTGATGTTGGAATGGAAAGATATATTCAAGATAATGCTAAATTTCAGAAAATAGAACTGTGTATGGCCAAACTAGGACAAGCAAAAGGGAATTAGAATCCAGAGTTTTAGTAATTCTGACTTCTAAAACTAGTTTGTTCAACCACTTCACCAACTTCTTGAGAACTCAAAACGTAAGCCAACTTTCTATCATTTTTTTTACATTATCTTGTCCTAGTACTTCACTATTATTTGTACATTTTTGGAATCGAGAAGGATTAACACGGGGGAATTTGAAGAGAAAAAATAGTCCAGGAGAAAAATATTAATGTCCTAGACATGTTTTATGATGTATATTGTGGAATATCTTTACTTCTTCAGCGTCAATCATAATATCATGTTGTGTCAACAGAAGTACACATAGATAAGTAACATTTCTTTATGACATGGCATTACAACTAAAAGGTACTAATTTGGGATAATTTTGTTGGTGTGTCGTTAAAAAGGTGGTTGATGCGACGTGGGTGTAGTCAACCCGCACCCAGGGTTATATTTATCCAAAATGGACTCGGTCAACTTTGACTAAGTTGTTTTGCTCCAATTTAAAAAAAATGATATTTGGGAGTGGGGGCGTAGGGCACGATCACGCCACCCCCTAACTCCCTCCCCTCCTTCTCTTCCGACGGTGGTGATGGCGACAATGAAGGCGATGACGATGGCGGCGACGACGACGACGATGACGATGATGACGAGGAGGAGGAGGTGAAATAGGTACATCTCTCTCTCTTCCTCCTCTTCTCTTTTCTTCTTCTCCTCCTCCTTCAGTTTTTCTTCTTCCTCCTTCCTCTGTAACGTCCCAAAATCCCGAACTTGTAAACGTTTTAGGAAAAATTTGAAACTTTGCAATCAATCATTTTTCAAAGTTTAAAATTGTAGTTCAACGGAAAACAATATTTGAAAGAACAAGTCAACAGACTTTGGGTGCATTACAGGCGAACTTTTCTTTACATAATGGATTTGTATCTTCATACAGCCATTGAAACCACATAGATTCAAAACAAGGTTTTCGATAATTAAAGTTTACATAAAATGAGGTATTACAAAAGAAACCCTTATTCAAAATTACAAAAAATGTGCTCAAGAGTGCAACAACAGAGAGAGAGAGTGGTTTCTTGATATCATCAACTAGAACAAGCCTAACATATGTGTTATTCCTTTCGCGACGTGCAATTTCAGAATAAGTAAAATGAGCATGGTAATCTTGTTTCGATAATTACTGATCTGTGGGTACGTGCAGGATAAAATGTAGAAACAACTGAGACTGTCCGAGGGTTTATTATTTTATGTATTTTGATAGCCCAAACAGCTAACTCAGTCCGCTCCCAAGGGAATGGGCTATTGACCGAGAGAGAATTCTCCAGAGGTATAAACGACAAGGGATGCATCCGAACTCCTGCAGAAGTCAGTGGGATCTACCACCTAGGATAATATTTGGTAGTGTAGTCCCCTAACTTCGATGACTAGGGACACTGAGTCATTGCTACTCGAGGAGCATAGTTGTTAACAACTTATCCATTAAAGTTCTTGTACCATCCCATCCTCTCTCTTAACTGAACCAAAGAGACAAATGAGTATGTCAAGTCTTATTTTAACTGACGACCCATTTGAAAATAAGTCGTCATTCATGACTAGGTTTGGATCTCGGGATCCAGACCCAACTCGGTTTTATTTAAGCACATGTTCATTAATGACATATTGTAATTTTAACCTATTGTGTAATGGGTATTTTTGTAGCCTAATAATTATACCAGCATATACTTAATGGAAAGCCAATACCGCAGACCTTAATTGGGTTTTATGCAGCCACCGGCATCTCTCTCTTATTTCTACTCCTCTTCTTGTGATTGAATGGTAGAATACCATTTTCTAACATGGTATCAGAGCGGAAGATCCAACCTTGAAGATCGTGTTCTTCTTATGAGCATCCAACCAAGTTTTTTTATCCTCTTCTGAGGTATCTCTTTATCGGTTCATATCCATTCTTTCTGCCTTGTCTCTTTCTATGGTATCTATTGTTTTTTTATCATTCCTTTCTTTTATTCCATAATCCAAAATCTTGGATTTGCTCACTTTCTTTCCCCTGATTTCTTCTTCTCTTATGGTTCTTCCTTTCATATTGCTGCACGTGATTTCACCCAAACAACAAGTTTACATAATCATGCAATATCAAATTTGATATATGCGTGATTTCAAAGGTTGAAATCACGTCAAACTTGTTCTTTCTGCTTTTCCAAATTGACGTGATCTCAGATTCTGATTTGGACGTGATCTCAGATCTGTCTTGATTAACTGATATCACCTTTGAACTTATTCCCCTCTCTGCTTTGGATTTCTTCTCATTTCGAAAAGAAAACACGTTATTCTCAAAGTAATGTGCTTCTTATTGATTAAATTCTTACTTTTTTTTTCAGAACAGTTTTTACTGCATAGTCTGGTTTTCTGCCTCGGGTCTGTAGATCATTTAAAAAAAAGAGGCAGCCGAGTTCTCTGAAATTCAAATATCTGTTCTGAATTTTTATTTTGTTTGCTCTAAAGTGAATCTTCTTTTTGGTTTCTTACTCGTTCTTGTTTTCGCTTCCCACTCACTATGGATTCATTTTCCTCTTCTCAATCTGGTCTTTCTTTCAACTTTCTCAGTTAGCTTGTGTCTGAGAAACTGAACAATTCTAATTTCCTAACTTGGAAGAGATAAATCATCCATTTCATAAGAAGTCAGGATCTTTCTGGGCATCTGGATGGCTCTGTTCCTGTTCCTCCAGAGTTCATATCACAAGAAGGCAAGAATGGGTAGGGTGACACATATATTACTTTTGTTAGAAATCCAAAGTATATATCCTGGATGAAGCGAGATCAGGCTTTGGTTGCCTACATCACTTCCACCCTGTCACAGGAGGTGCTTGTGGCAATCCCAGATGACTGCTCAACTATGCAGTTATGGCATCGTCTTGTTCAGACGTATTCTCAAGTTTTTCAAGCTAGAGTTTTATTTTTTAAAGAAAGAGTTTCAAATGCTGAGAAAAGACTATATGACTGTCATGGAGTACTTAAACAAAATGAAGACTGTCACAGATCAGTTGGCCATCGTGGGTTGCGCAGTCAGTGACAAAGATATGGTGCAACAAACTTTGAGCGGACTGGGACCCGATTATTGTTAAAATGTATCATTCAACATTTGTAATATTATATATATTTTATATATATAAAGTATAATACATATTCATATATGGTATATATGCATATGTATTATCCTAATTATATATATAAAATATATATTTCTCTATTTATAGGCATAGGGGTAGTTTAGACATTTCCAGTTTTACGCATATTCCATTTGGAATATGTTTGTAATTTTATCTTTTATTTTATTTTTTATTTTTTCCTTTTTTCGTGGTTTGCGCAACCTAGGGTGGCTCCCCAAAGAGTCGTTGGGGAGCCCCCAACGATCACAAATGTGACCGTTGGGGGCTCCCAACGACTCCTTTGGGAGCCCCCTAGGTGGCTCCTTTCTTGTGTTATAAATAGGGGTCTCCCCCTTTGTATTTTCTACTTCTTGAGGGAGCTTATGCTCCATTTGTAATGGGGTTTTTACCTCTTGTCCATTGTTTCTTCAATGATATGTAACTTATGACTTTATGTCATATTTTTCCCTTTCTATGGGTTTTATGGGTTAGCACATTATGTGCTTGTGTTGTTTCCCTTTAATGGGTATATTTGCACTTCACGTGCATATGTATGGGTTCATTATTGAACCCAATGTATTCCAACTCACTTTCTAACATGGTATCAGAGCAAGGTTGAGATCGAGTTGCTCTTTGGTGCATCGGGAAGCGTGGTATTCAAGAATTTGTTAAAGAAAAATGGTGAAGTATTCATTTCTCTATATTGTCTTTCTTATAGTTATTCGGTATGCATTCTATTTCTTTGAGTATTGTATGAAGAATGGAATATGTTCTTTTCTTTATGTGTGATTTTTGTCATTATGTCTTTTTTGAGTTTCTTGCTACTCCATTGAATCGTTTTCGTATGTTTTTCTTTGAAAAACTTTAAATGATAACTTGTTTGGCGAAAAATTATATATATGATTGCTCAAAACTTGCTTTAATGGGTCGGTAAAAATTTATGACCATTGGAACTTTGAATTTACATTTTAAACCTAACCTTGTTTATGAAAATACCTTTATATGAATGTTTAGTCTTTAAAGAAAGGTATGTTAAAATTAAAATGCTTGTGAAATATAGTTTTTTGAAAAATGTTTGGCATATATGAAAAATTCCATATTATGTGTCCGTTTTATATGAGCAACATTTAATTAAGAAAGTTTTTTTTTTTAATACCGGTTGAATTAAGTTTTAAAATGTTCTTATGGAATATGGTGATTTTCTTTCCATCTTTACACTCTTAAGGATGTTTTCAACATTTAGAGAGTTCTCTCTCTTTTCAATAAGAGACATTTATATTTTTATGTTGTGATTGTCTCTTGTGGGTTTTGGTGTTTGCCCTTTTGTTTGTTCATTAGTGAATGTTGTAAGTGCTTAATGCACTCTTTTGCTTTTCCGCATATTTCATTACAAAAGTTATGGTCTTCACTAATGTTTATTGTGTACTTATTTCATTAGGAGTAGGTAATAATCTATTAAGTCATGTTTTTTCGATAAAACTTAAGATTGTTAAATTTTTCCTCAATAAATGTTTACTTTTTATTTAAGCCATAGTACAATCTTATTTATCATAAGGTTTTGTTAATGAATCTATTTTGTTGGGATTTCTTCCACTTTAATGGAGTTTTCTCCTTCTTTGGGAGTTGTATATGTTTGTTTGTTCAAACTCTCCTTAAGGAGCCTTTCGGTCCTTATAATCTTCTTGTGAGTATATACTCTTTTATGAAGATTTCATGATTGTTTATCATTTTTAAGTTGAAATAGTAGATTTCATAAGTTTTTCGAAATTCACCATCTTTATGAATGCCTATATTGGCCTAAGTTTGTTATTTTTGAACTTCACCAACTTCACCGTTTAATTGCACCTTATGTCTTTCATAGTTAAGGCTTGTTTGTTCCAAATCAGTTCATACACATGATGTTGCTTAATATTTCATGTTATGTTGCATAGTAAGCCTTTTTTGGTGTACAAGACTTCTTTTGAAGTTTAAGCTTAATTCGTGGTTATGCAAAATTGTTTTGATGGATTATATTGGACCTTTGATTCAATTTGTTAATCGGTCCTCTTTGTAAAAATTTTTTATTTGGAAAATGATTCCTTATGTGTTTATTGCCCTTTTGTGGCATTTATGTTTGTCCATCACATGTTATTTAATGCATCATTGTTTTGGCCTTATTATTGTTTTATTAGAGATGTTTGTTGAGGTGAGTTATGGGCACCTCGTGTTATATCATTTTAGATTGTCCAAATTGCCATATTATAGATGGTGGTTGAGGTGAGTTATGGGCACCTTGGGACTCTAGAATGATTTGGTATATGATCTCTAATTATGAGTGTGACACTCGTTGTTATGTCTTTTTAGATTGCCCACTTACCATATTATAGATGGTGGTTGAGGTGAGTTATGGGCACCTTGGGACTCTAGAATGATTTGATATATGAGTGTGTCACTAGTTTGTTCTTGTGCCATTGATATTATGGATGCTTCTAAGTAAATGTGATGGACATATGGTATTTGAAACCTTAAATGTTTTAAGGTACATTTAAAATCAAGATGTTTTGGGATTATAGCCCAACCTTTTATTTGTTTATGAATCTTATGAGTGCATTTGCACATTTGTGATTCCGTATGTTGTGCTCGTTGTGCACATGTGTTCTTGTGATTTTGCACAAGTATTCTAAGTGTTCTTGGTGTGTGTATGTTCACACATTTGTTCTCAAGAATTTTATTTTATCGATTATAGTATCTTGTTGAAGATATTTTTTACATGCATGTTATTGTTATGAGAATTCATTTTAAAAGGAGTATTGTTTTATTCGAGGTTTATTTTCATTACAAGTTTATTGCCTCAAAAGTCTTTTCCTTTTATGCCCATTATCTAAGTGTCATCATATGTAGACAAGAATTTTATTACACCTTCGTGTGTTTTTAGCCCTTTGTTGGCTTTTGCTCTCTTGATCTAGTAGCTGAACACACTTGACTTGAGTGTTTTTATATGTAGACAAGGCACGTTGATTCACACCATAGTGTGTGATTTTTAGCCTATGTTGGCGTTTGTGTCCTTGTTCTAGTCGCTTTGATGTATGCCCATGGTTGGCTTATTTCACTCATTTCAAGTGCTATCATATGTAGACAAAAGATGTATTATGTTTTAGCCCATGGTTGGCTTATTACTCTTGTTCTAGTAGCTGAACATACTTGGTTTTAAGTGTATTGTTTACGTAGACAAGAGATACTTTTTAGTCCATGTTGGCATGTATTCTCTTGTTCTTGTCGTAGATGCACTTATTTCAAGTATTATTATATGTAGACAAGAGGTCCTTTTACACACCTTTGTGTGTGTCTTTGGCCTTTAATGACTTTATATTCTTGATCTAGTAGCTTATACACTTGATTTATGGGTTTTTGGAGAACTAATGAGGAAGTTGTTTGTAATGGATGAACTATTATTGAAATTTGCAAAATTCCAATCATGACTTGTGTTTTTCAAGTAACTCATATTTTTTGATATGGATATCAAGTTGATTTCTTAGCATTTAATCTATATATTAAGTGATTATGGTTTTTGCCACCCTTATATGCAAAATGTGGATTTTGTCAAGTAAGTATGACTTTCATAAATGATTTTAAAACCTTGTGAACTCTTGGGTTTATTTTGCCTAAAGTATGCTTGGAGACTTCGTTTCTCTTGTTTGAGACTTCATTACATGTTTGAAGCATGATCATTAATGAGTTCTTTGAGTATTAATTCATTTAATGATAAGTATATGCATATGCTCTTTATGGCCTTTTTTGGGCTCTCATTCAATAAAGCATAGGTATGTTATGCCTCTTCGTAGGCTTCTTGTGGTATCCCTTCGTGGATCATTTTGTTATTCCTCATTATGGGGTTATATTTGTTAGAAAGTGAGTTGGAATACATTGGGTTCAATAATGAACCCATGCATATGCACGTGAAGTGCAAATATACCCATTAAAGGGAAACAACACAAGCACATAATGTGCTAACCCATAAAACCCATAAAAAGGGAAAAATATGACATAAAGTCATAAGTTGCATATCATTGAAGAAACAATGGACAAGGGGTAAAAACCCCATTACAAATGGAGCATAAGCTCCCTCAAGAACTAAGAAAATACAAAGGGGATAGCCCCTATTTATAAGCAAGAAAAGGAGCCACAAAGGGGGCTCCCAAGAGAGTCGTTGGGAGCCCCCAACGGTCACATATGTGACCGTTGGAGGCTCCCCAACGACTCTTTGGGGAGCCTCCCTATGTGGCACAAAAGCCGAAAATTAAAAAGGAAAAAAGAAGAAAAATAAAAAATAAAAATGGAAAATTACATGCAATATTCCAAAGTGGAATATGCGCAAAACAGGAATTTACAGAAATACCCTTTTGGGTGAATAAAGAATATATATTTATATTCATATATATATATATATGTATATGTATCTATATATATATATGAATATAAATATATACGAGATTACAAATGACGATAATACACATATTTTAACATCTCCCTCAAACTTTGCGGGGAAAAAACCCGAAAGTTTGGAAAATCAAAGGGAAGTCTTGAGACGAAGTCCAATTCTTCAAAAGTCTTTAAGAAAAAACTCCATCTTCATGACAGTTTGAGCTAGGTCTTCAAGTCCAATTCCCCATCGATCGAATCCATGATGCATCTAATGTTCCACATCTTTAGCGATCCTGTAGAGAATCAACAAAGAAACAAGTAAAACATATCTTTGCATTTTTACTCAAATGGACCATTTCTAACTAGCATAATTATGGATGACCTATGTTAGAAATTATGCAAATTATGCAGAAATGACACTTAAAGTTTCAAAATCATACATCATGTTAAAACAAACTGAGCGGAAGCAAATTATGCAAAAATAAATTGCAAGAATGCATAATGCATTCATAAGGTCCAACATTGGACAAATATAACCCCATAATGGGGAATAACAAAATGATCCACAAAGGGATACCACAAGAAGCCTACGAAGAGGCATAACATACCTATGCTTTATTGAATGAGAGCCCAAAAAAGGCCATAAAGAGCATATGCATATACTTATCATTAAATGAATTAATACTCAAAGAACTCATTAATGATCATGCTTCAAACATGTAATGAAGTCCCAAACAAGAGAAACGAAGTCTCCAAGCATACTTTAGGCAAAATAAACCCAAGAGTTCACAAGGTTTTAAAATCATTTATGAAAGTCATACTTGACAAAATCCACATTTTGCATATAAGGGTGGCAAAAACCATAATCACTTAATATATAGATTAAATGCTAAGAAATCAACTTGATATCCATATCAAAAAATATGAGTTACTTGAAAAACACAAGTCATGAATGGAATTTTGCAAATTTCAATAATAGTTCATCCATTACAAACAACTTCCTCATTAGTTCTCCAAAAACCCATAAATCAAGTGTATAAGCTACTAGATCAAGAATATAAAGTCATTAAAGGCCAAAGACACACACAAAGGTGTGTAAAAGGACCTCTTGTCTACATATAATAATACTTGAAATAAGTGCATCTACGACAAGAACAAGAGAATACATGCCAACATGGACTAAAAAGTATCTCTTGTCTACGTAAACAATACACTTAAAACCAAGTATGTTCAGCTACTAGAACAAGAGTAATAAGCCAACCATGGGCTAAAACATAATACATCTTTTGTCTACATATGATAGCACTTGAAATGAGTGAAATAAGCCAACCATGGGCATACATCAAAGCGACTAGAACAAGGACACAAACGCCAACATAGGCTAAAAATCACACACTATGGTGTGAATCAACGTGCCTTGTCTACATATAAAAACACTCAAGTCAAGTGTGTTCAGCTACTAGATCAAGAGAGCAAAAGCCAACAAAGGGCTAAAAACACACGAAGGTGTAATAAAATTCTTGTCTACATATGATGACACTTAGATAATGGGCATAAAAGGAAAAGACTTTTGAGGCAATAAACTTGTAATGAAAATAAACCTCGAATAAAACAATACTCCTTTTAAAATGAATTCTCATAACAATAACATGCATGTAAAAAATATCTTCAACAAGATACTATAATCGATAAAATAAAATTCTTGAGAACAAATGTGTGAACATACACACACCAAGAACACTTAGAATACTTGTGCAAAATCACAAGAACACATGTGCACAATGAGCACAACATACGGAATCACAAATGTGCAAATGCACTCATAAGATTCATAAACAAATAAAAGGTTGGGCTATAATCCCAAAACATCTTGATTTTAAATGTACCTTAAAACATTTAAGGTTTCAAATACCATATGTCCATCACATTTACTTAGAAGCATCCATAATATCAATGGCACAAGAACAAACTAGTGACACACTCATATATCAAATCATTCTAGAGTCCCAAGGTGCCCATAACTCACCTCAACCACCATCTATAATATGGTAAGTGGGCAATCTAAAAAGACATAACAACGAGTGTCACACTCATAATTAGAGATCATATACCAAATCATTCTAGAGTCCCAAGGTGCAATTAAACGGTGAAGTTGGTGAAGTTCAAAAATAACAAACTTAGGCCAATATAGGCATTCATAAAGATGGTGAATTTCGAAAAACTTATGAAATCTACTATTTCAACTTAAAAATGATAAACAATCATGAAATCTTCATAAAAGAGTATATACTCACAAGAAGATTATAAGGACCTTAAGGCTCCTTAAGGAGAGTTTGAACAAACAAACATATACAACTCCCAAAGAAGGAGAAAACTCCATTAAAGTGGAAGAAATCCCAACAAAATAGATTCATTAACAAAACCTTATGATAAATAAGATTGTACTATGGCTTAAATAAAAAGTAAACATTTATTGAGGAAAAATTTAACACTCTTAAGTTTTATCGAAAAACATGACTTAATAGATTATTACCTACTCCTAATGAAATAAGTACACAATAAACATTAGTGAAGACCATAACTTTTGTAATGAAATATGCGGAAAAGCAAAAGAGTGCGTTAAGCACTTACAACATTCACTAATGAACAAACAAAAGGGCAAACACCAAAACCCACAAGAGACAATCACAACATAAAAATATAAATGTCTCTTATTGAAAAGAGAGAGAACTCTCTAAATGTTGAAAACATCCTTAAGAGTGTAAAGATGGAAAGAAAATCACCATATTCCATAAGACCATTTTAAAACTTAATTCAACCGGTATTAAAAAAAAAAAACTTTCTTAATTAAATGTTGCTCATATAAAACGGACACATAATATGGAATTTTTCATATATGCCAAACATTTTTCAAAAAGCTATATTTCACAAGCATTTTAATCTTAACATACCTTTCTTTAAAGACTAAACATTCATATAAAGGTATTTTCATAAACAAGGTTAGGTTTAAAATGTAAATTCAAAATTCCAACGGTCATAAATTTTTACCGACCCATTAAAGCAAGTTTTGAGCAATCATATATCTAATTTTTCGCCAAACAAGTTATCATTTAAAGTTTTTCAAAGAAAAACATACGAAAACGATTCAATGGAGTAGCAAGAAACTCAAAAAAGACATAATGACAAAAATCACACATAAAGAAAAGAACATATTCCATTCTTCATACAATACTCAAAGAAATAGAATACATACCGAATAACTATAAGAAAGACAATAGAGAGAAATGAATACTTCACCATTTTTCTTTAACAAATTCTTGAATACCACGCTTCCCGATGCACCAAAGAGCAACTCGATCTCAACCTTGCTCTGATACCATGTTAGAAAGTGAGTTGGAATACATTGGGTTCAATAATGAACCCATGCATATGCACGTGAAGTGCAAATATACCCATTAAAGGGAAACAACACAAGCACATAATGTGCTAACCCATAAAAAGGGAAAAATATGACATAAAGTCATAAGTTGCATATCATTGAAGAAACAATGGACAAGGGGTAAAAACCCCATTACAAATGGAGCATAAGCTCCCTCAAGAACTAAGAAAATACAAAGGGGAGAGCCCCTATTTATAAGCAAGAAAAGGAGCCACAAAGGGGGCTCCCAAGAGAGTCGTTGGGAGCCCCCAACGGTCACATATGTGACCGTTGGAGGCTCCCCAACGACTCTTTGGGGAGCCTCCCTATGTGGCACAAAAGCCGAAAATTAAAAAGGAAAAAAGAAGAAAAATAAAAAATAAAAATGGAAAATTACATGCAATATTCCAAAGTGGAATATGCGCAAAACAGGAATTTACAGAAATACCCTTTTGGGTGAATAAAGAATATATATTTATATTCATATATATATATATAGATATACATATACATATATATATATATATGTATATGTATCTATATATATATGAATATAAATATATACGAGATTACAAATGACGATAATACACATATTTTAACAATATTTGTCCAATGTTGGACCTTATGAATGCATTATGCATTCTTGCAATTTATTTTTGCATAATGTGCTTCCGCTCATTTTTGTTTTAACATAATGTATGATTTAGAAACTTTGGTTTTCTAAATTTTTCGTTTCATGCTAAAGTAATTATCATATTATACATAAATTTTGCATCTTGTTAGGAATGTTCCTTTTTGAGTAAAGTGCAAAGGTATTTTTTACTTGTTCTTTATTGTTTTCTTTTCTCAGGATCTTGAAGATAAGAGAAAAGGAAGTCCCTTGGATAGGAGGTGCTCATCGATAAAGACATTGGAGGAAGATATTTACAATGGCATTCGTTCTGAAGGCTCTTGAAGCTTTGAGATTCTTCTTCTTGCCGTCTTCAACCTTTTCGTTCCCCCACGCAAAGCTTGAGGGGGGGTGTTAAAATGTATCATTCAACATTTGTAATATTATATATATTATATATATAAAGTATAATACATATTCATATATGGTATATATGCATATGTATTATCCTAATTATATATATAAAATATATATTTCTCTATTTATAGGCATAGGGGTAGTTTAGACATTTTCAGTTTTACGCATATTCCATTTGGAATATGTTTGTAATTTTATCTTTTATTTTATTTTTTATTTTTTCCTTTTTTCGTGGTTTGCGCAACCTAGGGTGGCTCCCCAAAGAGTCGTTGTTGAGCCCCCAACGGTCACAAATGTGACCGTTGGGGGCTCCCAATGACTCCTTTGGGATCCCCCTAGGTGGCTCCTTTCTTGTGTTATAAATAGGGGTCTCCCCCTTTGTATTTTCTACTTCTTGAGGGAGCTTATGCTCCATTTGTAATGGGGTTTTTACCCCTTGTCCATTGTTTCTTCAATGATATGTAACTTATGACTTTATGTCATATTTTTCCCTTTCTATGGGTTTTATGGGTTAGCACATTATGTGCTTGTGTTGTTTCCCTTTAATGGGTATATTTGCACTTCACGTGCATATGTATGGGTTCATTATTGAACCCAATGTATTCCAACTCACTTTCTAACAATTATCACATGATGGTTACTTCCTTATTGTCTAACCATGAAATGACTCTTTTTTCATGTCCAAGAACAATCCCCTGTCTAACCATGAAATGATTCTTTTTTCAGCTAAGTACAAGATTTGTCTCCATGCATCGTTTCAGCACTCTCGCTAACTTTTGAAGACAATCATCGAATGAAGAGCCATAAACCCAAAAATTGTCCATGAATATCTTAAAGACGTCATCCACCATGTGGGAGAATATCGCCATCATGCACCTCTGAAAAGTTGCCGGGGTATTGCAAAACCCAAACAACATTCTTCTAAACACGAAGGTGCCATAGGGACAGTTGAATGTAGTCTTTTCCTAGTCCTCAGGGTGAATAACCACCTGATTATATCCTGAATAACCATCCAGGAAATAAAAATAATGCTGGCATGCGAGTTTCCCTAAGATCTGGTCGATGAATGACAATGGGAAGCGGTCCTTCCATGTTGCATTATTCAGCTTCCGATAATCAATGCATACTCGCCGCCCTGTGGTAGTCATGAAGATGCTCTCTCCTTTATCATTGATGGTGATAGTGAGCCCAAACTTCTTGGGGACAACCTGGGTTGGGCTCATCCACTGACTGTCAGAGATGGGATAGATGATCTCTGCATCAAGCGACTTGACTACCTCTTTCTTCGCCACCTCTTTTATGTGGGAATTCAGCTTCCTTTGCATTTCTCTAGAGGGTTTGGCACCCTCTTCCATGATGATCCTATGCATGCAAAAGGAAGGGTCTATCCTCTTGAGATCCGCTACAGACCAACCGATCAGCTCTCTATGCTCATGCAAAACCTGCGAAAGCTGCCACTCTTGAGTGTCAGTCAGGTCTGCTGAAATGATGACCAGTAGAATCCGATCCTTTCCTAAGAAAGTGTACTTGAGCGAAGTTGGCAATGACTTTAGCTCAAGTTCAGGCGGGCTCTCAATAGAGGGTTTGGCAGGCTGGTCTGCCAAATCCGGGAGGGGCTCGAAGTTCCAGGTCCAATTCAGTTCACCTAACCCTATATCAGTCAATCTAAGGCTATCTCCCTTGAATGATTCATCCTCTTCCTCCTGAGGTAGATCACTCAACGTCCATATCGGCTCTGCTTCCACCAGGTCCTGAACAAAATTGACCTGCAAAGAAGCATCCTCTCATGTAGTGCCCATTGCTGCATTGAAGATGTTCAACCTCATCTTCCTGTTACCAAATGAGACATCCATTGCACTAGTGCGACAATTGATGCACATGTTGGCAGTAGCCAGGAACAAACGACCTAAAATAATGGGCGTCTGCCTCACATCATCCACTCTCTCCATATCCAAAATAATGAAGTCAACAGGGAAGTAAAAGTCCTCCACCTTGACCAGAACATCCTCAAGAATCCCTCGCGGGACTTTGATGGACCGGTCTACTAGCTGCTAGGTCATCGGTGTCAACTTCATTCCCAAAAGCCCGAACGCATCGTAAAAGAAACCCAACAAGATATTCACACTTGTCCCGAGATCGAGCAAAGCACGCTCGACTGTGATGCCTCCAATGATGCAAGAGATAATAGGATCTCGTGGGTCCTTGAGCTTGGGTGGAGTTTGGTGCTGTAACACTACACTCACCTGCTTAGTAAGATAGATCTTTTTCGGAACGTCGGACCACAACTTTCTCTTCTGCGTACAAAGCTCTTTCAGAAACTTTGCGTATGTAGGGACTTGCTGGATGACGTCAAGCACGGGGAGGTTTATCTGAACGTGCTTAAAAATCTCAAGCATCTCTTGCATCTTCATCTCTTGCTTGCTGAACGACTTCGTTTTTTCAAGTGCCTCAAGAAAGGGGGCTTTGGGTATGTAGGATTTGTAAGGCTCAGATGGGGGAGCCCTCCCGCTTTCCTAGGGTGTCTCAGTAGGGGCTTGCTGTTTATCGTTTGGTCTCTCGCTTTCTTTTGTAGCCTCCGTTGCTCGGTACTCCTTCCTACTTCTAAGGGTGATAACCGCTTGAGTCTGCTCTTGATGGACATCTGTCATATGCAGGCCATGCATCAGCTCCTTACCCCTAGAGTTAACCACCGACTGACTAGGCAGTATCCCCTCGCTTCGCCTGCTTAGCGCCTCGGGGAGTTGTCCCATCTGCTTCTCTGATTTGGCAATGGATTGCGTATGAGAACTCAGGTTTGCCTTGATATTTGAGAAAGCCTAAAGTATCTTATCCTCAAAGGACTGGCTGGAAGTAGGCTCCTGAGATGGAGGCTAATTAAAGGAGGGCTAAGCTGGAGGGTAGCTCGGTCTTTGAAAATTCGGTGAATAACTGCCTTGCCTGGGTTGGTTCTGGGAAGAGACGGAGGGTTGTTGCTGTGGATTTCTCCACGAGAAATTAGAATGGTTTCGCCAACCCAGATTGTAGGTGTTGGAAAATGGGTTGGGAACGAGTTTAACGAAACCTTATGCCATCTGAGCTTGCTCCTGGACAAACTCAGGATACTGCGGCGTCGTAGGGCAGTAAAAAACATGGTGTGCTGGGCTAGCACACAGTGCGCACACCTGCATAGTTGGTAAGGGATTCAAAAGCAGCTGATCCAATTTTTGAGTCAGCAGGTCGACCTTGTTTTGCAACTCAAGGTGTGTCCCTAACTAAAAAATACTAGTCTTCTTGGCTCCAACAGGGGCATGTGTTGCCCTTTTAGTGCGTGAGGCCAAAGCGTGGTGCATCGAATTTTTGCTAAGGGTCTCAAATAGGGCCCACGCTTCGTCTTCACTCTTCAGCATGAAAGTGCCCCCAAAACCTGCATCAACCATCCGACGATTCTTCTCAGTCATCTTGTCGTAGAAATACTACACCTGTTGTCATTGGGGCACCTGGTGATGGAGACACTTTTAGAGAAGATCTTTCATCCTCTCTCAGGTCTCATAGAACTGTTCTCCATCAATCTGAGAGAACTGATCATAACCTTTCAAAACTGGTTCGTCTTACCTATTGGGAAGTATTTCTTGAGAAACTCTCTCAACATCTATTCCCAAGAGGTAATCTGAACCGTATCTAAAGACTTAAGCCAATGCTTGACTTTATCCTTGAGGGAGAACGAAAACAAGGTTAACCTCACTGCATCATCTCCGAAATTGTTGATCCGCACCGTAAAGCAGATCTCGAGAAACTCGTCGAGATGACAATATGGGTCTTTGTTACTAAGGCCATAAAATGAGGGTAACATTTGTATAACAGTGGCCTTGATTTCAAACTGATTCGCTCCTACATCAGGTCTCGCGATGCAGGACACAAGAGTATAAGCATTGGGAATGAAATACTCCCTAAGGGGACGGGTCAACTATTGATCCTCAGCTATGGGGCTGGACCTACAGGCTCTCCTAATACTGGACTTGGGGTCCTCAACTGGCTCCATAAGCTCGGAGTCAAGCGAGCGTTGCCCTTGAATACACCTGAAGTAGAGACCGGTGTAGCAACCGTCATAGAGATTGGTTTTCTACCTACCTAACGCGCAAACGTGATCAAACCACACCACGAAAGCAAGCAAAAATAAAATAAAGATTGAAAGCAAGAAATAAACAATCACACAATTGCACTCAAGCAGTTATTTTGCAGAAATCAAACTATGTGCAAGGTATCAATCATGCACAGTCACCTATGAAAGGGTAGCCTACTAGGTGGGTCGGGCAAGAAAAGTAAACTTGGCTCTAGGGATAGCAAGCAACGTGGTTCTACAAATCCTAATTGTAAAAGCAAATTAACAATCCTAATTAATAAGCAGGGAATATAAACTAACAATCCTAATTAATAAGCAGAGAACATAAATTAACAATCTTAAATAATTTACAGAAAGGAAACTAACAGTCCTAAATAACACACGAACAAACAAAAGACAATAAAGTGAATACTCGTTTTTCGATTGTCGTTCTCCTAATAACGGTGTCAAAAATTTGGTGTAAGTTTTATGAAATGAATTTTTAAAGATATATTTTGATAAAATATTTTTGTGAAAGCCAGATACCAAATAATAAAAATCGGCTCACACTAGGCTGAGATCTGGGTCGAACTCAGGGAACAAAATGAAAAACTTTGTATTACACAGAAATGCAATCTTTATCGACTCAAAAATTAAATAAAATAAAGTAATGGAATGAGAGTGCTACCATCTGCGGAGGTCTTAAAGAATAAAAATAATAATTACAGACCTTATTACAAACCCATTTAAATTAAATATTCCTAAAACTAAATGGAAATAAAAAGAAAGGTTCTTCTTGCTTGAGCTCTAGTCCCTTTGATCTTCACTACATAGCTTGAATCCAAGAGCTATTGGTATTTCTTCTTGATTTATCTTGCATTCATTGCTTACATTTCTCACACATCACACATCATCTGAAGGGCCTTCTTAAGGGCTCTCTTAGGGGCCTTCAAGATTCAAGAGACCTTTTAGGGACCTCTGAGGGCTCTTTGTGAGCACTTTCGAGGGTCTTTTTGAGGGTTTGTCACACATGCAAACGTTTCCTAAAAAAAAAAAAAGCAAAGCAGGAAAAACTATCCCTAAAACTAATGTTAGTCAAGTCTAAAACAAGAAACAAGAAACAAGAATCTAACAAATTCGTAACAAATAATCTAACATGTAATAACTACACTAACAAACTATAAAACAATCTAACTAAAAATTAGAATATAACAAACTATTTAACTACAAATCACAATTAAAACATTGAATCTAAACTAACTATGAAACAACTAGAAGCAAACTAACTGACTACCATAAAAAACCGTTTAACTAAACAAAAGATTCTAATCTAACTAATTAAACCTAAGATTAATGTAATCAAATAAACTAATGCTAACTTATTACATTAACTACGTAAAAAAAGAGACAATAAGAGAAATCATGAACTAGACTAAGAACTACTTAATGGAAGAAAAAAATCTAACGAAACTAAGTAGATGAGAACATTGAACCACGACCTAGCTAAACTATGTTAAAATTTTTAACACATGACAACTAACTAATGCAACAACTATTGAATTAACTAGGCATTAAAAAAAAACGTAACAGCAAGTCACATACTCATTAGCAAACAGGATATTAAAACCATTGAAACATAAAAAAAAAACTATGCTGAACTATTTAATCAATTCCCACGTGCTGCAAAGAGAAATACTTTTATTAACGTCAACCACACTGTGCATGATTGACATCAATAATCTTGGACTGTTCACGTGCAAACGTGCGTGTATTACATGATCAGACAATGCATGCTAAAAATCTATACGTATCCAGCATAAAACAATAATAAAAAACTGAATTGAGCCGAGTCTTGCAAACTGGAATTTACAGCGTTGTTTAGAATCTTTAGATCAAGACCCGATCTAGTCCTTTACTCCCAAACTGTTGCAACTCACACACAGATGCAGAACATGATACCAAAGAGTTAAGAAAAGGAAAACGTGGTTCACCAAGAATCATGTTATTCCTTGTTATTCATTGATATGCAAAACTCACTCCATCTGACGTGACGAACTGCTGGACCGTGTAAAAAAAATGAACAACGAACTGCAAGCATTGACGGCTAACTATATTATGCGAAAATAAATTCTAAGTTATCCTACATGCAACAAAAGGGCATAAAATCAAGTATGTTGTGTGCAATGATAAAATGCACTATGATGCACTTGATAAACTTAAAAAAAAAACTAAACTAAACTAAATATCTAAAGAGACAAGGGAGAAGAAACTTACCTCGCAATTCGCTTCCGACGGAAGGGTTGAGAGGAAAAATGGCCTTTCTCCGGGCTGCACGTGCCTCCGACGATGGGGAAAAGAAGAAGCCGGCAAAAGCAAGGGTTAGAAGTAAAGACGAAACGAAGAAGGAAGAACCGAGGAAGAAACCTGCCAAGAGTGAAACGGGGGAAGAAGAGAGAATAGAGAGAGGGAGGAAGAGGCTGGGTGTGAATCCCTAGAGGAAAGACGCCCCCTCCTTAAAAATTAGATTTTATACTAGAAAATTTCGGTTACACGATTTTTCTAAAAACCACCACTAAATTTTCAAAAATTCCAAATGAACACTCTTCTAAAAGCGTGTTTCAGAAAAGGACAGTTCTAAACAAAATAAAATATTAGTTGAAACTCCTAAACTAATTAAACTACAAATTAAAAAATTCTAAACTAACTAAAATACTGTAAAAATGCAGGAAAGGTTTGAAATTAGCGATCTTATCTTTATTTTGATTTTAAAGCAGTTTCTCGAAAACATTGACAAGAATGGGTTTTTAATGCATTTTTTTAACGAATCATGCATATATATATATATAATACATAAATTATGCATGATCACTAGGTCGAGAATTTTCTTGAATCCAAGCCACACAATGATCACAAACCTTCATGAAGCACAAACTTGAACCAAAGAATCTTAAGATTCAAGAGGCAAAATGCCAAGAAAGATTTCTTAGTTGTGATACCATATAATGAAATATGCGAAAATACAAAACAAGGGCCTTTAAGGGTTTACAATATCATAAAAACAAAGTGCACAAAGGCACTAAACAAGTACTAAGTACATTTAAGACAATAAAGAATTTAAAAGAGAAATACAAAAACATAAAAATATATAGAAGCATTCAATAACAATAAGGGGTTCACCTCTATTTATACACAAGAGATAGTCTCAAATAGAGTTGTTGGACTGTTTCAACAACTCTATTGACTAGTCAACTCTATCTTGACTAGTTCAAAAGGAACCCAACAACTCTATTTGGTTAAAGACCAAAAAGTCCCTATAAAAACAAAAAAGGACCAAAAAAACAAAATAAAGTAAAAGTATTGATGTATTCCTAATGGGCACAACCTATTATAAGGATTGAAATGACCAAAATGCCCCTAATGGGTATTTACCTATTATATATATACATACAACTTAACAATCTCTCCTAGAAATACCCTCTCCGAGACATTACCATTAATGATACAAGTGATTATGATATATATATTGATAGAAATCATGGGTTCCTTTCTTCATCCATAAGCAATAACACAAGGGGAGAGAGAACATGGCTGCAGCAAAAATCCCTAATCAGGGTATTCAGTTTCTTTTCTCTGATTAAATACACACAAATATGATAGCTAGGGTACGAAAATACCCATTATATGATATGATAAAATTACAACATGCCATTAATAAAACATTAATGAGCATGTGTTTAAATGAAAGGAATTGGGTCTGGATCCTGAGATCCAGACCCTATACTGAATGACAATATCTTTTCACCCTCCCTCAAGTTGTACATGGTTTTGGACCATGAACAACTTGCCTTTTAACATCCAAAATCTGTCCTTGATAAGTCCTTTTGTAAACAAGTCAGCAACTTGATCAGCAGTCTACACGTATTCTGGTTCAATTTCCTTCTCTTCGACCTTTTGTCTTACAAAATGTTAATCAATTTCAATATGTTTGGCACGACTATGGTAGATAGGATTGAATGACATGTTGATAGCACTTTGATTGTCGCACAAGAGAATGCTTTTAGAAATCGATTCTCCTACTTCTGTCAGTCAACAGGTATCTGATCCATGTTACTTCAGCTGTAGCAGCTGCCATTGATCTATATTCAGCTTTTGTGCTCGACCTGGCTATGACTTTTTGTTTTCTATTGCTCAAAGAGACAAGATTTAGCCCAATGAAAACACAGTATCCTGAGACAGACCTACGTTCATATGGATCTCCTGCCCAATCTGCATCTGTGTAAGTAAAGAGTTCATGCATATGATGACCAGACATACTCTTTCTGTACAGAAGACCATCTCCAATAGTACCCTTCAAATATTGAAGAATGCGTTTAACGACTTCCATATGCCCAATATGTGGTTCATGCATGAACTGAGATACTCGATTGACAGAATAGATAATGTCAGGCCGAGTGAAGGTAAGATATTGAAGCATTCCTACTATCCTGCAATATCCTGTAGGATCCTCATACAAATCTCCATCTTGGCAACTGAGTTTTTGATGAAGTACACTGGGTGTGCTTAGGGGCTTGCAATCTGTCATACCTGCCTTGCTAAGAACATCAATGTTATACTTATGCTGAGTAAGCGTCATGCCTTCAGGAGTCCTGTAAACTTCTACTCTAAGAAAGTATCGCAGTTTACCAAGATCCTTCATCTTGAATCTATGGTTCAAAAGTTCTTTAACCTATTCAATATGTTCATTAGAGTTACCTGTAATGATAATGTCATCAACATATATCAATAACAGGGTAACTATATCTTTGCATTTGAATATGAAAAGAGAATGGTCAAGAAGAGATCGACTAAACCCATATTTTTCTACTTCAAGAGAGAAACTGTTAAACCAAGATCGAGATGCCTGCTTCAGACCATATATAGCTCTCTTTAACCTGCACACGTATTCTTTAGAGTTCCCTTCTGCATACCCAGTGGGCTGCTCCATGCATACTTCTTCCTTCAGAGCTCCATGTAGAAACACATTTTTCACATCCAGTTGGTTGAGAGTCCACTGGTGCTTAACAACCATTGATAGTACGATACGGATAGTTTCCATTTTCACGACTGGACTAAAGGTTTCATCATAGTTTTGTCCTTGCTCCTATGTGAATCCTTTGGCAACCACCCTTGCCTTGTATTGCTCGATAGTACCATCTGGCTTATACTTTATCTTATACACCCACTTTGACCCAACCACATTTCGATTGTATGGTCTAGTAACAATATCCCAAGTGCCACACTCATGAAGAGCCTCCATTTCGTCGTTCATAGCTTCAATCCATCTCTTAGAATTTATTGCTTGATAAAATGTTGTGGGTTGATCTTCCTTGCCCAAAGAGGTTAAGAAAAGTTGAAAATCCATCGTGAAGTTCTCATAACTAACCCACCTATCAATAGGATGCCAAGGTCGGGTAGACCTTCTGTGAGCAGTTGATTGAGTGAAAACAGAAGGGGAATTATGCTCCTGATTAAGGCTGGGAGGTATCTCCTTCTCACGTCGAGAGTAAACAATGCCTTTATACCTTTCGGGGGCCAATAGTGATTCAGACATTACACTTTCTTGAGTCCTTTGCGCAGCAGTAGATACGTTTCCCTCGTCTCTTTGATTACATTCAGAAGAACACACATTATCAATGCTAGAAAAGAGATCTGAGTTCAACCAAGGGTGATAAACTTCAATTTCAGGAGTGCTAACATTATGACCAAAATTTGATTCGTCAAACACAACATTTCTGGATATTTTGATGCGCTTGCTCACGGGATCATAACATCTGTAGCCTTTGTAATCATCTGCATACACCACAAATCTGCACTTTAAGGCCTTATCCTGAAACTTGTGTCGCATTTAACTGTCAACATGAACATAACATACACACCCGAATACACGCAAATCGTGATAATTTGGATGCACACCATGCAAAGAGAAATAGGGTGATTTGTTTTCTAAGATGTTCATAGGCAATCGATTTATGACATAGACCACTCTGTGAAAAGCCTCCGCCCAGAAGGTAACTGGAAGGTTACTATCATACATCATGCTCATTGCACTCTCAACAATATGGCGATGCTTTCGTTCAACAATCCCATTATGTTGAGGTGCACGAGGGCAAGACACCTGTCTACTTATTCCATTTGTCTGGAGGAAATTAATAAAGTCATTTGAAGAGAATTCACCCCTCCATCACATTGGAAACAAATAATATTCTTAGAGAATTGGTTTTGAACAAAAGAATGAAAATTCTGAAATAACTTGAAGGTTTCATATTTACTTTTCATAAAGAAGATCCATGTATATCGAGAATAGCTGTCAACAAATATGAGATAATATCTAGTGCCAGACATGGAAGGAACTGGAGCTGGACCCCAAACATCAGAACATATAATTTCAAATGGTCTTGAATCTCTTTTATTAATGAAATGAAAAGGAAGAACATGACTCTTACACTGAAGACAACTAGTATAGGGTCTGTTCTAAATAAAATTCAATTTAGTAATAGGTACGTTATTTTGAAAATAACGTGTTTTCCTTTTAGAATAATGAGAAAAGAGGCAAACAGTACAAAACAGAGATGAAAATGAGTTCGAAGATGAAATTATTTTAATCAAAGACAGATCTGGACGTGCATATCACAATTCGATCTGAAGTCAATATGCGAATGAGTTTGGCGTGATCCTTTTCAACTCTTGTAATCACGCGTAGATCAAAAATTGATCTTGCGTGATTATTTTAGTTATGGATGGGTAAGATCACGTGCAACAATGTGAAAGAAGTAGCAGGTATGACAGAAGAACAACAGGCAGTGAAAGCAGGAGGAAATATGACAACGTGACCAAATTTAAGTTTTGGATTTTGGAAATAAGAGAAACACGTTGGCTTAAATAAAAAAAGGGGGAAATAAAAAAGAGGTACTTGAAGGAGACAATAAGCAGATTAATGAGGTATTTCAAAAGAACAAAAGAAAGGGGACAATACGAAGAAGAGATTTCAGATGGACTGCAGATTTGAATGCAAAGAGAAATCGATAGGGGCAAGGAGGAAACATGTACCTTAGAAGGAGACAAATCAGTCATAGGTGGAACCGATCTTCAATATTGAACCTGTTGCTCTGATACCATGATAGAAATCATGGGTTCCTTTCTTCATCCTCAAGCAACAACACAATAAGGGGAGAGAGAACGTGGCTGCAGCAAAAATCCCTAATCAGGGTATTCAGTTTCTCTTCTCTGATTAAATACACACAGATACAATAGCTAGGGTACGAAAATACCCATTATATGATATGATAAAATTACAACATGCCATTAATGAAACATTAATGAGCATGTGTTTAAATGAAAGGAATTGGGTTTGGATTCTGAGATCCAGACCCTATACTGAATGACAATATCTTTTCATATATATATATATATATATATATATATATATAGAGAGAGAGAGAGAGAGAGAGAGAGAGAGAGAGAGAGAGAGAGAACATTCATCATTCAACATTACCAAAATACATCCAACAGAATATTGGATGAGAGAGGAACATAAGAGTAAGACAGCCACCATCTAGATGGTGACTGTGCACAATTCAGAGTACAAGTAGATCCAACCCCCCGTCTCTACCATGTAATTTAAGAGCCAGATACACATCAGACATAACCCGTTGACGTAGCCTTCCAAAATTGAATTTGATGCCCCTGAAAAAGATATCGTTTCTTTCAGTCCAGATCACCCACCATGTTGAAAACAACCATACCCGCCACAATAATCTCCATTTTTTTTTGTTTCGTAAAATCATGGGACCAAGCAAGAGGTCCCGAATAACAGAACTCGAATGAGTTTGAACAGGCGGTGCACCCCAAGTTTGAAAAAATAGGTCTAGAACTACTGGGCAAAACCAAAATAGGTGAGTCGTGTCCTCTACTGCCTTCTCGCAAAGAACACACATGCTGGGAAATTGAAGCCCCCGTTTCCTGACATTAATCTGGGTTTGAACACGATCCAGAACCACTAGCCATGCCAACGCTTTTGCCCTTGGAGCGGGCCCCTTGCCCCATATACAATCAGTGGAAAACTAGTCCATCCCGGATGGCAACAAGGAATGATAAACTTGCTTAATGGAGAACTTATCTCCGCTCGCCATGGCCTAGTGAAGCCACGGACGGCCATGGCTAGGCCTAAGATCCCTATCATTGAAGGAGCGAAGTGTCTTCCGCCACTCCAACCAGAGGGACGAATGACACACTGAACTGGGCGTCGAAAGAAGGGAGTCAGGTAGACTACCATATTTTTGCCTAACAAGCATAGCCCAAGGAGATGGAGATGTGGAAGCGACCCAGGCCCACTTCAAGACTAAAACAATGCTCCTCTTTCTCAGAGCCGGAATCTCCAAGCCGCCTCAGGAGAACGATCTTCTGCCAAAAAACAAGCATGTAATTTTTGTGAGACGCATTCCCAGACCAAAGAAAGTGCGAAAGCAAACAGTTAATCGTTCGTTCTACTGTCGTCGGTATAACAGACATGCTCATACGAAAATCTGGTAATCTGGCCAAAACATGGCGAATTAGCGTCATTCATCCCGCAAAAGATAAATATCGGGCCTTCAAAGTCTGCAATCTCCCTTGCACCCGCTCTATAGTAGACATCCAAGACGAAGTCCTCGACGACTGCAGTGAGTGCAACGATAGACCCAATAAATTAACAGGAAGGTCGGATATTGGGCAGTTGAAGATCCTTGCAGCAACCGATTGGAGTAGAGGGTCAGCATTGAGTAAGACCAGAGTACACTTACTCTTGTTCAGACGAAGGCCTGAAATTGCAGCGAATACTTTAATAATGAAGCACAACATTCGCATGACCAAATATTATAGTATCATCTGCATATTGAATTGTGTGACCAACAAAACCAGGAATGCCCAACGAATTCAAGAAGCCTGTTTGTTCTGCCCTTTTCATGAGAATAGGTAAACCCTGCCGCGATATTAAAAAGAATGGGGGGTAGGGGACAACCCTGTCGCACACCTTTAGCCAACTTGAATTCTTCCCCTCTCAGTCCGTTGATGCAAACCGACGACACGGATTTCGCGACCAGCTCCTTAACCCATGCTATAAACCGGTTGTCGAACCCCATATTTGTTAGAGATTCAAACAAAAAATCCCATGCCAGACTATCATAAGCCTTGTGAAAATCCAATTTTAACAAGAAGTACGGTGCTTCAGTCGACTGTAAAGAGTGAAGAAGCTCAGTTGCACAAATAAAAGACCCTTGCATACTTCGACCTTGAATAAAAGCCCCCTGATTCAGAGAGACAAGTTGATCAATGACAACGCCCAACCGGTTAGCCAACACTTTAGATATAATGCGATACTGAGCGCCCATCACCGAAATCGGCCTGAAGTTGGATATGTCTGATGCCCCTTGCCTCTTAGGAATAAAAAAGATGACTGCTACATGGTATGGTTTAGACAGCCTGGCATTACAATAGAATTCATCGAACAAGTGGAGCAGGTCAGCTTTAACAATTAGCCAAAAAGCTTTGAAGAAGTCTACGTGGAAACCATCAAGGCCTGGGGCCTTCCATCCTGAGAGGCCGCTAATAGCATTAGAAATCTTAGCTTCGGTGAATCGAGCCTGCAGAGGAACAAATTGGTTTGCCGCCAACTGCTTATAACCCATATCGCCGATGACCCCCCCCCCCCCCCAACGCCTATATCAGTCGAATATAGCCTGGAGAAATAAGAAGTAATAGCTGGCAGACAATTTTGCTGACCAAACTGGCATCCATCGATCTCGATCGAGAGGAACCGGTTCTTACTGTACTTATTTGATGCGTTCATATGAAAAAATCATGTATTATCATCGCCATTAGCCAACCATGCAACTCTGGCCCTCAACTTCCATCTAAGCTCATCTCGCGCTCTTCATTCTGCAACGAGGGCAGAGAGGACAACGATACGCTCCTGCAATTGAAGCACTTGACCCTCCGACACACCAACAAGATTGACCTGACGTTGGGCCAAAGAGGAGAGCTCAACTTCCCACTGGCCTATGAACCTAAACTTGTTCAGGTTATTAAAGCTGAGCCATTTCTTAATACGTTGCCGAAGATGAAGAAGCTTTGCATGGATGCGGATGGCCGCCCAAGATCATGTAACAGGTTGAGCCCACGAAGAGAGAGAGAGAGTTACTAGAATATAAGAACTGAAATATGAGAACTAGAGATATGGGCATTTTCAACACTTTTTTTTTGCAAATCCAACCATGTGGATGTGCTTGGCATGTTGAATTTTCTAAGAATCAACTATTGGATTGTGTATTTTCGATGAAAAAATGTGATTTTTTGAATGCTTGAATATTTATGAAGGTTATGAGCTATTAATTTTAAAGCCTTAAAAAGTATCGTTTATTCATCAAAATCGGATGATTCAAGAGCGGGTTTTTATAAAACCAAGCATGTAGATCACATCTGTCCGGTTAGACTCAAGAGAAAAGAACAAAAAATTCATGAAAATTGTGGTTCACACATTAGTTCTCATATTTTAGTGACTATATATAGAGAGAGAGAGGGAGAGAGAGACAGGAGTTTATCGTCTAATGCCCAATAAGTTTGACCCAAGTCAAACAAAATTGCACCGCTTCTTGTGTGCACAATCAGCGGTGCAATTTTATTTTTTTGTACAAAAACACCTTTTAGCTGCAGTCAACGACCACCTCTAAAGGTCCCAAAAAGGCCATGTGTCCAAATGTTGTTCGATGTTTCAGGGGTCTCCAAAGTTACCTCTCTCTCTCTCTCTATATATATATATATATATATTATATATCACAAAAACTACTTCATGTGTCTAACTTCATGCCATGCAAATTGTTCAAAAGTTGAGGCATAACTTTTGTGATGGTCAGCAGAGCCTTCAAAAAGAAAAGGTTACAAAGAAAAAAAGTTTGAAAGGTTTAAACAGAGTATTTTTTTTCTTTTCATTGTAGACCTCATGCTACAGCAATTTTCCTTTTTTATGCACCAATTTTTCACTCAATTATGTAACTTTGCCATGGAATTTGCCTCATGGAAACATGATATTTAATGTTGAGCAGGTCTTAAAAGATAAACCTGATTTATCACAATGGACTTTATCATACGATTTTTTTGGCCGTGATTACACATTTTCGTGGCTTGCTCGTAATTTTCAGGTGAAACAATCGTGAACCTTTTCCTTCATGTAACTTCTTGAACTGAACTATATTTATGCAAGGCAATAATTTGTTACCCTAATAATTTGTCTTGTTGCTAAAAGATATCATGCTGGTTATTTTGCAGCCAATTCCCAACCAAAAAATTCATTGGCGTTCTCTTGATGGTCTCCCTAACAGGTAAAAATATTACTTTGGTATTGGATGGGAATGTGCTTGCCCTTTGCCAAGAAACTGATTAGCCATCTACATAATTATGTCAGTATGTACTTGTGAATTGTGAATACTTTATTATATTGCAATTTTCAACTTCATGATTGATAGAGTCCTAAGGGTATCTTGGCTAGGGATGACCATGTGAACATTAAGGCAGATATGTAATGTCTTATAATTTGATCTTCTACTAATATTGTTAATCAAGTTTGTGAAGCATTCACGAAGATAAGTATAAATTCTTCTCATTTATCTATCAAACAAAAGTTCTCATCTAATTACTTACCTTTTCTTCTTTCCTTTTGTTTTTTCAATCATTCAAGTTTGTCATTTTTGCAAATCTCTGTTTCTTTTTTAACCAGATGTCACCTAAAGGGAAGAAACCATACTTTGTATCCTCTTCGAAGTTTATGTTATAAATGCATGTTTGGAATCACATGTACGTCTTTTCTTTTTTACTAGCTCAAAGGAATTGCATTTCTTTTCTTGGGAGTGCATTTGCAGCTTTCTGCACAAATGCTTTTACCCACCTACTTGCTCATTTCGTTGAGATAAAGAAAATCAAGGAAACTTTCTTTTACTTTTTTTCTCAAAAAACGATAAAATGATATATGGTAGTAAAAAAGAAACATTGCTTAAATTCATGTCTTGAAAAACAAAATCAGGATATTCACAAGGAGTTGTCCATATTTTTATACTTTCTGTGATTTGTGTAATGTTATTGTGATCATGATATTCTAAAAATGCTGATATTTTTTCAAATGTCAAGAAAAGCTGCTTTTCCACTATGTCAAATATAGATATATTCAGCATCAAGTGTCATGCCATGCCAAACAACTCCCCATAGTTTCTTGCTTTTTGTGGCTCTCTTATTACATAATATTAGTTGGCATCATAGAGATAATTTTCAGAATCGTGAGTTTGAAAATCATCTCCCTGAAAATGATTTAAACAAAGCTTTCCCCTTGTTTCCTATGGCAAGATATGGTGGCGTGTAAAAGGAACTAAACATACAAATAAGGTGCACTATACATAATTCTCTCAAGTAAAATGTGCAATTCTATGTGGAGTGAGGCATTTGATGCCAACTTGGTGCATCATCAGACAACTGCCCACTGTGAACAGGACAGTCATTCTCTAACTTTTTATTATTTGATCACATGACCTATTTGAGTATATTACAAAAATTTTAGCTGCAATGATTACTTAGTGTTTCAAGAGTTTACTTTATTATGATAAAGCACTGAGTGGAAATGATTGCATGACCATGCTGTTGTCCTGACACTAAGGTCCCACAATTTTCTGCTGCCATACGCAACATATCTTATTTTTCCAAACAATTCCTTATCTGTTTTTCTAATTCCAGGAATGCTTCTGATGTTTAAGTTATGCTCATTTTTTTATGGGATGATTTAGGCACCATTTGAATGACATCTTTAAAAAATTATTTTATTTTTTAAAACAAACTTATTGAAAATTTACTTTTCAACACGTCATTTTAGTATATAATAAAATAGAATTGTGTTTGGATGATGAAAAAGTTTTTCATGTTTATAATTAGATAAATAGATTTTTGATTTGTCATTTCTCCCTCCCCTCAGCCACATTATCATGCATCCCTTTTTCTATGACATTGTCACCATAATCTTGTTCTTCAATACCACCATCCACCAACCCCACTTACATGAAGTGACATCGTCAGAGTTCTGAATGATGCACCACCATTGCCACTATCATAGTCCTCACAAACCATACCACAACCACTGTCATTGGAAAAATAGGGGAGTGAGTTTTGCCCAATATTATGTAAACTCTCCTTGCATTTCTTTTTTTTTATTATTTTAACCAAAAAATAGGGGAGAGAGTTCTCTGCCAATATTATGGAAACTCTCTCTGCATTTCTTTTTTTATTATTACATGACTAGGAAGCATAGGAAATACATGCTATTGCTTGTAGTTTCTGGTGATATTTCAGTCCGTAGCTAGAGATATGATATGGTTATCTCTCTCTCCCTCTCTTGCTTTCCTGTTGCTTTCTCGATTTTCTCTGGCCATGGTAGAGTAGTTCTCAAAAAAACCGATTCTATAAAAACCAAGGTTTTAAAACTTGCCGAGTCAACTCGGTGACTCGGATCGGCTCGGCTCGGCCCTCCAGCGAGTCAACCCAGCAAGCTAAACTCGGTCTGCGAAGACTCGGCTGTGACTCGGCCTGACTCGGCTTGACTCGGGCGAGTTCTGGAATGTTTAAAATTTGATTTTTTGAGTATTTCAGAATAACAAAAATTTGTAATATTATTGAGAATATTGTTGTTTCTTTATGTCTTCAATATGTAAAGAAGACAATATGTGACTATGATCTAAGGTAAATGTTATTGGATATGAATCTATTTCTAGAAGCATCAGGCAGGACAATCTTCAGATTCAACAACAGCTAATTAATATTTTATGATCAAGTAGATTGCTGCTTTTATTATGTTCTACACAATTATATTTTTTGCAGTTTCTTTGCATAAATGCATTTAATATTTTGCTTTAAACTTTACTAACATGACTATATAACAAGGAAGAATTTGGTTTTCTCCTCACACCTTTCCTCTTTGCCCCATCTTTATGAAGGCATAATAGACAAGAAACTGGAACAAAGTCATACATAACTTTGTCCTTAACATCCATAGAGTTCCAACATCTACTTGGTGCTTCTTTCTTGTCCTTTCAGACTTCATATTTTCTTTGTATCTCATATAGGCTATACCCCTTTAATCAGAACCAATTGTCCTCACCTTGCCTTATCACATCCAACAAAAATTTCTCTTTTCTTTATAGGCATGTGCATTTTTAATGCATAAAGGCATCTATGTAACTGGAATAAATTGTGCTCTTTCATTCCACATTTCCAACTTATTGCTCATTAATGAACAATTTATCCACATGCTACGATCTCCTTATTTTAGTTCAACCCAAGATTCTGCATGGAGCCAAAAAACATCTCTTGTTTACTGAAAAACATGGTTTGAGACAAATTAAATATTGTTTTTCTTTTAAAATCAAAAGTTAACAAAACCCGGTCCGAATCACCGAGTTGACCCGCCGAGTCACGAGTCAATAAAGAACGAGTCGAGTCCCGAGTCACTGGGTTTTAAAACCTTGGTAAAAAAACAGCTTTCTTTCATTTTTCTTTTGCTATTTGTGAGCCAAAGACTTCATTCCGAAAATCAATTTTTAAAGACATGATTTGGGTGCACAAAATAAGGTTTTGAGAGTAATACTTCATTAATATTTGTTGAAAATCAAATCTATCTTCATGTATGGTTCAGCTTGAAGGAGAAGAATCTTGCTACAACAGATATTAATTGCCTAGCTAGCAAAGACTGTTATTGATATTTCTGATTGTCTTACATGATGAACCAGAGGCAGACATAGGCTTCGAAGTCCCAACCTTCAAGATTGACTTAAAAGTTCAGATGAGCCTACAGTTGCACAGTGAAAGGCATAAAAGAACATTATGGCTATTAAAAAACAAACCATCCTCCCAAATCCTAGAGAAAGTGGCTATCGGTAGGGTTGAATAACCAGATGGTGTAGGCCACATGACTGGACCAACTTCTAGTTGACTAGAGGCACATTATGTAAAACCTGTAAATTTTCAAGAGAAAATAAATAAAGGAATTGACTCTTTTTGAGTTAAAATTGGTGTTTTTATCTTTTATTGTCAATTTCTTATGTTTTATACGTTTAATTTTATCTTTTTGACAAATAAGGGTAAAATAGTCATTTCAATAATAGTGGTAAATAAAATATTATTAAAATATTCAATTTAATCATTTTGATGAGTCACAAACCCATTTAGGTGTTTTTGAGGTGTTTTGAACTTAACATGACATATTTTAATTGTTCTCGAAATATTTTCGTAAAAACAGTATTTTAGTCATAAGATTAATCTTGGAAAAATATTTTAATTGAATAAAGTATTTTCTTTAAAACCAAATAGTTTAATTCTAGTGTTACTTTATTTCTTTTATTTTTATTTACTTTTCACATTTCATTATAGAAATTCTTTAGTTTTATTATTTTCAAATGGTTTTTCATTTTCTTTTTTTTTCTCTTATTTAAGTTCCTCGGGTCGGGCCTGAATCGGTCCCGAACTGTACCCGAACTGGACCCGATGAAGCACCCGTAAATGCCCTAACATGCAAATCCTCATTTCTCTTTTTCATTTCAGTTTTCTCTCACGCAGTCGATCTCTCCCCTTTTCCCTTTCCTCGACCAGAGACCGGCCGAAGCTAGGCCGTCGCCAACCTCCACCGGCCGACGCCAACCTTCGTCGGCCGACGCCATCTCTCCCTCCTTCCTCTCTTTTTCCCCTTCATCTTCTTTTCCTCTTCTTTCCTTTCCTGTTCGGAAACCGGTCGAAGCTGGGCACCAGCGTAGACCCCTACCTCACCAATGAATCCTCTTCCCCTCCTCTCTTCTTTCCTCCTTTCCCCTTCTTCTTTCCCATGTTCGTGCGGGACTAGTGACGCATGACCTTTTACCAGCCGAGCCCCTATTCACCATGCTGGGCCACCATCGCCAGAGGGAAGTCCATCGTCGGAAGCCATCTGCGAGCTACTGTCACCCGTGGACCTAGCTGAGCCTCGGATTTCGCTCGTTAACGAGCTACACCCTGTGCCTCCACCGCCGACGCCGAAAAATTTAGGTGAACCGCTACACTCTATACGAATTTATGTTTTCTATTCTTCTTTTCCTCCTCTGTTCAGCAATGCATGTCGTTGATAGGCAATTTTTGGTTGTTGGGGCTCAATTTCCCCATTTGCGCATCTTTGTTAGGGTTCGGTTTCCCCTATTTTTGCTGGATCCGGACCACCGTAGGTGGTTAGACACCTGTACCACCTGGAAACGACCCCCAACCGTGAGGGGGGGTTTTCACCATTTGGAATAGCAACTCTTTTTTTTTTCTGTTCTTCTGTCCATTTCCATGTTTTCCTTTCTGCCGTGTAGTATTTGTTTTCATTTTTGTTCTGTCTATGTTTGGTGTTGCCTGGGTCACCGACTGCGTGACCATCACACCATGCTCTTTATATTTTGCTTGACTTTATCAAACAAGGTGATTCACATTTCGGTTGGGCCATAAATCAGATTTAAGTGACAAGTTAAAATGGTTTAGGGCTGAATTGTTTTGATTAAAATGATAACTATGTGCCTTCTTTTAATTTTCAACCATGGATTATGTATTGCTTACGTATTATTCTAGCTGATCTTCATTACCATCATTGCCTTGTTTTGCGTGCCTGATTCTCAAAATTGAGAATTGTACCAGGCTGCTGTCGACACCATTGTCAGCCATGACAGCAGGTGTCCCCTGTGCATGCTAGTATTCTTTTCCATGTAAATTCCATGTTTTTTGGTTTCGTTTCACATGAAGATATAAAATCTTTCCCTCGACATAGTGTACCTCGATGTTTGTATCACTGGGGTGATGCACAGGGCAGCGTGCAGCCTGTGGAGCTGCACCACACAGCTATCTAATCTGATTTGGACTTGTCAAGGTTTTGCTTTTTGGTTTTCGCCAATCGGGTTACCGAATGTCGTGTGGACTTTTATCGCTCGTGAGCGAAAACATATTTAGATAAATGTTATTGTTGTTTGTGCAACACGGTAGCACTCTCTCTTTGTGAGAGTGACAAGTAGAATGTGTTGTGCGACAGTTGCACCGGACTTTCAGGATCCTAAGTTTCGTTTTACCTTTCGTCGCATCGAAAATGTAGGATTCCTAAACTAAAATTTTAGAATGTAATTCTTGTTGTATGATAGAAATCTGAAAGTTAGTTTGCACGTACACTGAATTCGTAGCATAGTCACATTGTTAGAAATAGTTTATAATTGTATTGCATTGTCTATATAATTATGCATTGCAAGTGTGTAGCTGAGCAAATTGCGCGATGCTTAATGCTAAGCATCGCTTGCGGCTAAAAATGCCAAAAAAAAAAAATACAAATACAAAAGCATGCAAATCGGATAACTACCTGTGATAAGTGGTGCAAGCGCACCACAGGTTAATTACTTTCTTGAATGCAACACTCTCCTGCTCACACACTCACTTAGTTGTGGATATCTAGGACTCTTGACAATTGTAGTTCGGATATCATGCTGGACATGGTTGTAGCTAACGAGATATTGGAGTGCGTTAGTTGCAGGTATTTGTTTAACATTATTGTAAAATTGATGGTTGACTGTATTGTTATACTTGAATTGACTCCATCACGTGCTTGCATGACATTAATTTTTATTGATTTTGCCATGCATGTGAAAGTTGTATAATGAAGACATGCCTAAAATGAATGCATTATGCTTGTGATGATGATTACATTTTTTGTATATCCTGTTAATGTGTCCAAGTATGATGTGATGTGTTTTGCGCATGGAATAATAAAATTATCTATGCATGCATAATAGTTCATGTGAGTCTATCTTGTGTTAAGCATGTTGAGATTTAATCATGCATGAAATCATGTTAGAATTGAATTATGCATGTGAGCATGTATAGTTGAATCATGACATGATAGGGTCATGTATGAAAGAGAATACAAATCTGTTATGTAATGAACATGCATGAGAGCATGTAAATTTGAATTATGCGAGTGACATATTTTTGTATCATGCATGAGAGCATGTAAATTCGAATTATGCAAGTGGCATAAACTTTGATATCATGCACGAGAGCATGTAAGTTTAAGTTATGCATGTGACATAGACTTTTGAATTCATGCATGAGGGCATGAGATGGTTATCTTGTGAGAATATAGTGTTTGGCTCTAACCTATGACTTAATAATAAAGATAACCTCGGACCATGGGTCATTTTGAGGAGCCAGCAAGGCTAGGCACTCTCAGATGGCTGGATCCATTCCGATCTCGTGTCCTCTCAGGAGAGGGAAGGGCGGTACAAGCCATGTGGGACATGTGTTTCGAGGGCTGAAGGCACCTCTTGTCTCCGTCCCACGAAGGTTAGGGGATAGGTCTATTAGTGAGTCTTAGGTGGTAGTACCACAACTCTGTAGAGTTAGGGATGCATGCCTGATTTTTCGCCGGTGATTTTGGTTTGGTGTAGGCCAAGACCTGGGACCATGGGTTCGTTCTCCTAACCGCTGCACTGCAGAGTTGAATCGCTCGGAAAAGACCCAGTTAAGCCATAGGAGGGCAATAAAAAATACATAGAATGATAAATACTCCTATGGTTATTTTTGGATGTCTATACCCTCTTTTGTACCAGATGGGTTTGAATAACAAGAAAAACATATAATTAGATTTTTAGGATAACTACTTCCATATGCATAATCATATATGTAAACATGTAGAGAATTTTAAGTTTGCATGATTATTGCATATTAATTTTGTTACATATGAATGAAAAAGACATGTTTATGCTTGGTCATATGATTTGACCTGTTGTTATAAGCCAAAGGTTTGGTTGATGCACGTGAGGTGCTTGTGTGTGCGAGGCACACAGGAATGGTCAAGATAGGACCTGTTCCATTATGATATCTGAATTGCAAAGTGCATAAATGTTTTGATAAATGACATGTGAATTTATAATTGAAATAATGCATGCCTTAGTCATAAGTTGAACATGAGCGTATTTTCTCTTAAGTATAAAGAAAGTGAATGATGACATTACATGATATATTGCATTTTTGCTTCACTTTGGAGTATGCTATAAACTGTTAGTTTCATTCATTTATGCAAATGATTATCATGTATATGAATAGTTATGAAATTGAATGTCATGAATTAACATGAGAATGATTTTGAGTTCCCATTGCATATAAGTGAAGTAATTATGAATGCCATGAAATGTATGATGGCTTATGAAATTGAATATCATATTCTTATTATGATGTGGATTACCTTGACTTTCATTTCTAAAATGATGAGAATTACACTTGATTGCATCATTTCAACTTGAATTGCATTCTTCAAGTTTAGTTTTGGTTTCCTACGGGCATGTGGCTCCACTCTTACCTAGTACGATTCTTGAAGGGATCAAGCAAAAGTTTGAGTTGGTTAAAAACTTGTGTAAATTTTACTTTTTTATCTAAATCCTTATATCTAAAGAAGTGTAATATTTTAGAATGAGAACATTTTTAAATTCTGTCATTTCATTCCTATTATGTTCTTGCATATGGTTTAGAACTTTAAATTTTTACGTTAACTCCTTAATTATCTTAAATCTTGATACATTTTGTCTTCCACATTTTCTTTTTTCACATGTGGGAATCCCTTAAAGTAATAGTTTCAATCAAGTTGTGTCTATGGATAATTCTGTACTAGATCTGATACTGGGAGGCTAATATACAATCTCCTTTGCGCTCAGGTGGGTCGTCTAGTATTTGGAACAGTTGAAATATAGCCATAGCTGAACTTGTTGGCATATTACTTTTGGGAACCATGTGAATTGTTTATATAAATAAAAAGTTTTAAATTTTTCTCAAAATTTGAGGTTTGAAAAAGTTTTAAAAAGGTTGGATTTTTGAGGGACATTACACATGATTAGTAGGTATTTTATTTGTAAGGGTATTTCAAAGGTGCTAGGATCAGGTTGTATAAGCATTTTGACAATGGATATAGGCTATTGATAATTCTTTAAGGAATGTTAATATAGAATAGGTGGAATATATATATATATATATATATATATATATATATATATATATATATATATATATATATATATATATATATATATATAGGTGACAGATTCACAAGTATAGAATATTTGTAATAGTAGGTGCTTGGAGTTTGGACATTGTGCTTTCGACTGCAAGCTCATGCATAATTTCACTTTTAATCCTCTTGATATCTTTCAAAGTGCTGCAGTTTGCTTTTCTCTTTTAAGGATTTGATTGAGTGTATCATTGTTTTTAAAATGGTGAGAATTTTGTTGTTCTACTGTCATATTTTCATATCATTGATGCTCTCTTTTATTACTTGGGAGATCATCTACCAATCTATTATTCTGATTTGAAATTAGTAAATTAAATTATCTTATTGAATGCACAGGGGAGCTGTTCGATTTTTCCCGAAAGGTTCAGCTTCCTGCACAGTTGAAGTGAGTATTTAGTTTAATGTTATTGTATTCCTTCTTATCAAACCCAAAGGGCTCTTTCCTTCTTGTGTCATATGAAGAAAAATGACATAATGAACCCCATGGCATGTAAATGATGTGAAATGCCATTTCCATAAACAGATCATTGGCATTTTGCTCATTTTGTCTACTGCATGTGCCTGCCACCTCTAGAAACCATGTCTTGGCATCAGTTTGAAGTCTTCTTGCCTACTTTGAGTGTGTATATGTATGCATGTGTTGCACAGTCCTTTTAGCATCAGATAGAAGCCTTGTTATTTACATTCGTGTGTGGTGTCTGTGTATTTTTAACACACGCATCTGCTTGTCCCCATGCTTGTGTTTGTGTGTTTAGCACATGCATCTGCTTCTCCATCCTTCCGTCCAGGATGATTACAAACAGATGAAAGTCAAGTGTCCATATTGCGTGATGTTGTCATTGCAAGTTGCGAGTCTTGCAAAGAAAGGGCTAAGTTAAAATTGAGCACATAAAATGCCAGAATCTGGAAAAAGTGACATCCAGATGTTAATTGCTGTTCGCTTGTGCTTCATCTGCAGTGGTAAACAGCCATACCTTCTAAAAGGATCATGGGGTATATTTATTGTGCTTTGTGCCATCCAATGATCATGCAGAGTCTTCCTAGTGGAGACCTGTTATATCAGGATGTTTCTGTTCAGTTTCATGATTTCACACCAAAGAGCATACTTCATCCTCTTAAATTGGTCTTTGACTGCTTTAGTTTTTTGACTTCCAGCTTACTGTTTCATATGAAGTTCCTCAAGTTCTATCTCCTATAGCAGCGGTAAGAGTCCTGAATCTTGCTGTAATTATCTTTGCTAGAAGATTTTCTTGTGATGTTGGTTTTGAAATCAGAGAGTAGAATTCTTATAACACAATGATATGCTTCTCCTAGAATTGTCCATGTTTCACTTCCTGGAAATGTCACTTGTTTTCCTAAGAATTGTATGTCCCGTGGATTTCCAGGCGCTTAGACCATTTGTGGAAAGCTTACTTCAGAGTGGTCTGGACAAATTTGCAGTGCAAGTGAAAGATTACACGGCAGATTCTCCAAAGGGTTGATCTATTTTTGGTATATGTAATAAAATCATATAATTAAAGAGTGGTATTTTTATGTAATTATCATTCTTTAATATCATTTAGAGTCATGATAAGCCTGACTCCAAAGATGCTTACAGTTAAGCAAACATTGTGTTGTTTTTTTCTGGATTTGCTGCAAACGTGTGTTGTCGTTACATGGTAAATTGCAAAGGGTTAGCAATGAAACTTATTAAAAAAGAAAAAAACTAGAATTCGCCTCGAATGGAAGAAAGCACTCGTTTTACGTGAGTTGATGCCATTAATGCCCTTTTCTCAGGGTATTTTCCAAGACCATTTTGACCAATATAGATGAATGCTGATCCCATAAGTGAAATGCGGGTGGTGGTATCTTCAGTCGGTTCCTTTACCTCCAAAGTGGGCTAAACACTCCCTCCATTTTTTTCCATTAGAGGATTGTTGGTCAAGCTCATGAGCCTACGAAGACTCGCTTCAAGAAAAAGGGGACAGAACGTTTCTAATTTTATTGTCCGTTTGGTAGCTTGGGACAATTCGCCTCTTTCTTTTAAGACAAATTGTCCAGAGAATTTTTTTCCCTTTGTTTTTTTTACTAGGTTTTTGGGAGCATCCTAATAAGTTGGCTGGGTACTTGTGAAATGTATCTGAAGCTGTTTGGGACATTGTCAAATGCTCTCCCAGACATGGTCTAATGCTCTTCCGACGCTTTTAAAGTTGGAGGGCCTTTGGAGATCGCCACATAGCTGCTGGAGATGGTCGTTGGTGTGGTAGTTGCAAACTACCACCTCCCTTTAGCGCAGTTCAGTTGCACTTTGTTTGGACACCCATGTTGGAGGCAGTTGCAAGGCGTCAGGGAGAATCGAACTACCAGAATTCAAGGAAAATGGATTTGGAAGGAATTGTGGACTCCCTCTTTTGTTTGGAAGCATAAACAACTCCTTCAAGGAATCAGGTTTGTAACTACTTGGGATTCCTCACCATGTTTGGGAACCCTTAGCATAGTATTTGAGCTGGGCTAGGGCTTATAAATTAGCCTTAAGCTTGGCCTATATATATATATATATATATATATATATATATATATATATATATATAAACAACAACAACAACTACGCCTTCATCCCAAAACAATTGGGGTCAGCGATATGAACCAAAAAAGAAATTCATTTTGGGTCTTCCACATGAATCCTTTTCCTCCAATCATTTCTATCCAACGCCATGTCCTCGGTGAGGTTCAAAGCATTCATATCCTTTCCTATCATCTCCATCCAAGTCTTCCTAGGCCTACCCCGACCTTTAAAAACTAATGGTACTGTAGGAGTATTTGACGTGATTCTTTAAAAACCTACAATTTTCATATTCAAAATCACAAATATCAAACATTGGTAAGACACTTTTACCTTTCGCAATAGTGCATTTAGGCATTTTTGCAATAAAATTGTATTGCTCGTCGAATATGTTTAACACCCACTTAAATCCAAAATCGTAGGTTTTTTTTTTCATGCAAATTTAGGTCTCACGAACTTGCATAAATTTATTTACAAAATCTCGGTGAAACTGAAACCACAAAAAATGCAATATCATACTCTTTCACATATATTTTATATTTTGCATAAATATATTTGTGAAACTCTACTTACCACTAATTTTGCAAATATTTTATTTTTTGCATATAATTCCTGAAATCACATAAATTTATATGTGAAACTACACTTACCACTTACTACCAAATTCTCAAATATCTTACTTATTCACATATACGACACAAATATCCATTTTACGAAACCCCACTACATTTGCAAATATTTTACTTATTCGCATATACTACACGTTCTCGCATAACGTAAATCATGAACAACCTTATATTACAAATATATTACATAAGTATTTGTGAAAGAATGACACATATGCGATACTTTTTATTTGTTGTAAAATATTTTCTCGAATCATATATTAACCTGCTATAATCCCCAACCTGATTATTTTTGCATAATATAGGATTTATTATTGCATAATATAGGGTTTGTTTTTTGTCTTTTGTCCTCAACCAATGGTCCCCAACCTGCTTCTCTTCTGACAACTATTTTTGCTAAATATTTCTGGCAACTATTTTCAGCAACAATTCATCAGAGGCATTTCATCGTTGAACCATTGACAACGTTTTTTTTGGTAAGCACAATATGCCCTTTTTGTTAACGTTGAATCAAACATTATTCCATTTGTTTAATGTTTGAATCAAACATTATTTCATTTGTTTAACAGTCGAATAAAACAATATTCATTTATTTTTAAATACTTTTTGAAATGCAAATATGTTATTTATTTTTTATAATGCTTGTTCAATATTTCCTTTATTGTTATTATAGAAAAATTTGAATATGTTTATTAATTCAATATGGCTAATAAAAAGAAAACTTTGTTGAAGAAGACCACACTCACATCATCTGAAAATTTTCAAGTACAACTAGAAAAACCAACAAAAAACTATGAATTAGGTCATCCTAGTAATTTGAAAGCATGGCTTAGTGTGCATAAGTGGGTAGAGAGAGAACCACATCCATTGCCAAAAATGTGGGTGATCAACGTTTCATAAAAAATGCATCATCGATAATTACATAATTGTGTTCAAGCAATGAGCTAAAAAAAACTGAATTCTAGTAACAAAAGTAGCCTGTTTCTAAGGTAGAATATGTATAAAAAGTTAAGTAGTTTATAAGCACAATCTTCTCTCCTATTTCAAAAGCATCGAAAGAAGGGGAGGGTGACCTATTGACTGACTATGAGGTTGTTGCTAATCTCAATACAAAAAAAATAAAGCTGAAAATGCGAGAGTAAAGGAAGTACCTGATCAAGGAGCTGAGGTTAATGTGGACCCTTCTCAAAAAGTAGATGTGAGGGTCATGTGGCTGGTCTTTATGCGCAAGAGAAAGTACATGCTTCGATGAAGAGGTTGCAACAAGAAAGAATGTTTGGTGCTCGTAGAAAAGTAAAATTTCATTGCAATTGACTCATTTTATTGATTAAATTGATATATATATATATATATAATTGATTAGTTTGTCATGTATGTGTAATTGATTATATATATTGTTACTATTCATATGAATTGATTAGTTTATCGTTCCAAGACTTAATCTATTGTATATTACTTACTACATTATATCAATTTATCACATATAAACACATTTCCAAAAATTCTTCAAAAAATTGCATGCATTATAGAAGGGGCTCAAGCCAATTGTCCTTCAACCGGGTTTCCTCGTACATATTCTAGTGATCTTAAGAGAGAGAGATTTCAAACTACTGAGTTGGGGAGAAGGATTACACACAGGGGAAAAGGCGAAGCAGATTATATGTTCCCCCCCGAAGACGGTCGTTAGCTACATCGCGTGTTCGGGGGTCCTAATGAGCGCCACGTATGTAAGCACATGTGGCTCGTATCCCCATATTTGTCAGCATCAATTAGCATCAGAGTTCGGTGCAGTTGCAAAGACTTAAGTACTCTTTCCTCCATTGGTGCCATAAAACAACGATTCTAGAAAAGGAGTGGTTACAAAGACTTAAGTACCCCAAAGATGGTTATTTAAGACCCAGTCCCTACATTGCAGGATTATCCGAGAAAGGAATCTCCCCTGAAGAAGGCCATGAACATCAACCCTCTCTCACTCTCTCCCTTCTCTTTCTGCCTCTGTGCACATCCAACAGACAATCCTACACTGCTCCATCAAGCATTGACTGACCTCAACACTGCCTCTGTGCACATCCAACAGACGATCCTACACTGCTCCATCAAGCACTGACTGACCTCCACACTGTCTCTGTGCACATCTAGCAGACGATCCTATACTGTAGCATGGTTCACGTTGATGAGTTGTGAAGCTTGATTCAGAATTTTTGCCCTTACATAAGGGGGGTCCGGGGGCTCCCCCAGTGCAGGTATAGGAGGGGGGGGGTGTTCTGGGGGGTAGCGCCCCCAAGAACAAATTTCTTTTTGGGCATTGTATAAATTCTTTTTTTTCTTTCTCTCTTGTAACTGTCAAAAAAAAGCAATAAAGTGTTTTGTTTGATCGTGACGCTCATATGTTTCTTTCAATTGATTTTTGCTTGAGGTTTTCGTAACACCCTTTCCTGCAAAATTTTTTTCGCTAATCGATTTTTCGTAAATCGCTACTCGATTTAGCAATTTTTTATTTTTTTTTCGCTACACGATTTATGAAAATATTATTTAGTATAAGCATGTAATCTAATCTAATCTGCATAGTTGTTGAGGGGGTTATAGAGTTTAATAGATCATTATCTTATGTTAATGGTGCAATTAAGTACAATCCTTCATTGGATCCCTATATATAGACAACAAGACATGACATAGACATGAGTTCTAATGGAGGATTGAGAAAATCCAAAAATGTGAAGACGGTTGGAATAGCTCAATGGTAGAACGTGTGTCATTACAAGGTTAGAGGTTCAACCTCTCTTTCTAGTGCATACCCCGTTCAGATTCAGTAACCCCATCCACACCGAAATTAGGAACCACCAGGTTCTAACAATATATATATATATATATAATATGTATATATATATAAAGAGAGAGAGAGTACCTAGGGACGTTCTCTGGTGGACAATGATGAAGAAAGGTGTTTCTCTCAAGTACATTAGTATAATTAAGGATATGTATGAAGGAGTAGTAACCAATGTCCGCACTTGTGGAGGGGTGACAACCAATTTTCCTATAACGGTTGGGTTACATCAAAGATCTACTTTAAGCCCTTTCCTATTTGCTATAGTGATGGATGAGCTTACGAGATCAATTCAAGAAAATGTGCCGTGGTGTATGTTGTTTGCTGATGATATTGTTTTGATTGATGAGTCTAGAGCTGGGGTTAATGCTAAGTTAGAATTATGGAAATAGACATTGGAAGCAAGAGGTTTTAAGTTGAGTAAGAGTAAGACAGAATATATGGAATGTCGGTTTAGTAAGCAACGAAGTAGTGATGGGAGTGTAGTGAAGCTTGGTGAGCAAGAAATACCAGTGGATGATTGTTTCAAATATTTGAGATCTATCATTCAAAAGTATAGAGAAATTGATGGAGATGTAAATCATAGGATAAAGGTTGGGTGAATGAAATGGAATAGTGAAACTGGAGTGTTGTGCGATCATAGAATGCCATTGCGGTTAAAGGAAAAGTTTTATAGTACGACTATTAGGCCCGCTTTACTATATGGTACGGAATGATGGGCTGCCAAGAGACATCATATTCAAAAAATGAGTGTAGCTGAGATGCGTATGCTTAGATGAATGTGTGGAAATACAATAAAAGATAAGATTTGGAACAAGGAGATACGAAAGAAGGTAGGCGTTGCACCCATTGAAAATAAGATGAGAGAGAATCGTTTACGGTGGTTTGGACATATTCGGCGAAGGCCTAATGATGCTCCAGTTAGAAGGATGGAGAAATGGGAAAATATATTAGTTAAAAGAGGTCAGGGTAGGCCTAGGAAGACTTGGATTGAGATGATAGGAAAGGGTATGAATGCTTTGAACCTCACCGAGGACATGGCATTGGATAGAAATGATTGGAGGATAAGGATTCATGTGGAAGACCAAGAATGATTTTCTTTGTTGGTTCATATCGTCGACCTCAATTGTTTTGGGATGAAGGCGTAGTTGTTGTTGTATAAAGAGAGAGAGAGAGAGTAATGCTATCGTGCTCCCAGAGTACTTAATCCAACATACTAGAAATAATGGTTGTAGGTTTTATCTTCTCAATTAAACCTTATGGATGCACTCAACATAGTTTACTTGATAAGAATCATGCTTTGTATCATGTTTTTTGGTCATAAAAGTAAGTCTTAAAAACATACATGCACTACAAGAAAAACCTTAATTAACGACATAAATTTATGATGGATTATTTATGTCATAAATTTGTGATGGATTAGCTAGAGAAAACTAGTCATAATTAAAACTAGAATTAATTACGAAATTAGCAATGAAATAATTCTATCTCGAAATCCATTGCTAATTAGCGACGAAAACTTTTCGCCGCAAACTCTGTCGTAAATTAGTGACAAAAAAATGTCATTAATTTATCGCTAATTTACGACGACGTTTGCGATGAAATATTTCCGTTGCTAAACCGTCATTACTTTTCGATTTAAACCGGGGTGAAAAATTCTCCCTCTCTCTCTCTCTCTCGACCCCTATGCAGCGGCTGGGCTGCGAGGCCACTGGCGAGAGGCCGACGATGGCACCCTGATGTCTCTCCCTCTTAGTCGTGGTCCCCCAATGCCAGCCACCCCCATCCTTGTCATCAACCCTCTCTCTCCGACCACCATCGTCGTCTGTCTCCCATCATTGGTCACCACTGTCACCAGTCCCAATACCTCCATCTAGCCATGTTTCTCCCAAACCCTTAGCCGAGGTCCCCCAACGCTGGTCACCATCGTCGTCGGCCCCCATCATTGGCCACCACTGTCGCTTGTCCCAACACCTCTATTTTGCCCTGTTCAGTTCTCTCTCTCTCTCCCAAACCCAAAGTCGGTTCCCCATTGCCGACCACCACTATCATCGGTCCCAACACCTCCATCACCGACACCTCTTCCAGGTGGGCTTCCACGGCACCGACACCATAGTCCTCGGCGTCTAGAAGAAGTCCACCGCCAAGCTCCAAGACTACCGAGTGAAAGGGGGGTTTCGGCCACCGGCGTCAAGGATTTCGACCACCACTGCCAATCTAACGGTGAGTGGTTCCACTCTTTCTCTCTCTCTCTCCCAGACCACTATGTCCGCTTGCTGGGGTCATCGATGCCGATATGGCCCGATTTCGATGCCCTTCCACCCCCTCACCAGACTCCCTCTCACTCGCTCTCTCTTTGTGAGGACTTTATCTTTTATGGTGTTGGGGCTGCTCTAATTTTTGTGATTTTTTTCCTTTAATAGATGGGGCAAATTGCAATGCTCTTAATTGACTCTGGTTAAATTGCCTTTTTTTATGTGGCATTTATATTTTCAGTTGTGTTTCTTCTGAATCTTCAGATCAATTTGAGTGTATTTGATTGTCTTAGGAGATAAACTTGGGATTATTTAATAGATAGATTGTATTAGTAGCCAATAATCCAATCTTCTTTTCTATTTTTTATTTTTGTAGTTATGAATTTTCATTCTACTGTCTTTGTTTTATAAATTTTCTTATTCATTTTTTTATTACTTAGGTCCATATTCCAGTGGCATTGTGTTTCCCCTTTAATAGAAAATAGTGTTTCTGCCATATCTTTACTTACCTGCTTATCTCATACATGAGAGTTTGATTCTTATTTTGGTGATCTTTTAACAGGGGACTAGAAGCTCTCATTATGAAGCATCATGGAGAAAGCATAACAATCGGTCAGTGGAGAAAACCAAATATACTTCTGTTGGTGCATGAACAACCCTGTTTTGTACTTTTTTTGTTGAATTGTTGATTTTCATCACAGGATGTGCTTATAAATCACCGCATCGTGATTTATTGACAAATTTTTTTATGTACACAGGGTTGTTAAAATGTTCATTTTATAGATTTGGTTGATTCTCCATGGGTGTCTTCCTGTTGGTCTAGCTATAACAAGCTTATGTTGATGCGGCATGAGCATGACATCCATGTATTAGAAGTTCTTCTATATTTGAACTTGATGTGTACATCCAAGTAGTTAAGACCATGTCTAAAGTTTCTGAAAGGAGGGTCTTTTAAAACAAAATTCTTTCTTACATGGCATTGGTTAATGTAGAAGAATTCCTCTGCATTTGCAGTAAGGTGTGAATGCACTTATGCATACTTTACTACAGACATGGAGGCACCTTTTTTTTTTATCTTTTTTTCTTGTTCCCTGCAAGGCACCACTTATTTGTTGGATGTAAATGATTAGAAAATATCCATCTTTCCCCATGGGCTTTAGCTCTTCTTTCAGCTATGATACTAAATTCTCAATCTGGTTTCAAAGGGACACTATTTGCATGTTTATACTTCTAATAGTTTAACCTTTTCAAGGATTGTATTTGAATGACTGTATATTCTATTATAATATGTATTCTATGTTTGTTCATTATTGTTTTCTTAATTTTCTTTTTCTTTTTGTTCTCAGATGCAATAGAGCTCTTCTTTCTTAGCTCATCTTTGTACTATGGTGGTCAAGACATTTGTGTTTGTTCACTGACTTTGCCAGCCTATACCTTGAACATTGTGAGTGTCCTATACAAAAGTATGTTCTTTCTTAAAACCCTTGAATCAAAGCATAAAGTGGGGGACATTGTTTCAGTTAGTGGCAAGGTACAATTTATGTTTATTCACCTTCTTACAGAAACATGGAATCCTTGTTTTTTTTTTCCTCTGAAGGATAGGGTTGGGATAGAATCATTCTATTGAAATTTGAGTGCTGCTGTTTTCATTTGAAATCTTGGTCATAGACTGCTATGAAGCTTCTTCCCTGGAATTGGGATTAGCATTTGAAAGGTGATATTGACATTTTCGAGAATTGTGGGAGCCACCTCTTTTTTCCCTAATTTTTTTTTGTATATCTGAATTGAGTTTTACCTACCATATGAATTCATTATCACTGGGACCAACTCTTTCAGTTTTGTGCCTAAAATGTCATATATATATATATATATATATATATATATATATACAATTCATAATGGGCTTCAAACCTAAGTTATCAAAAGATTGCAAGTCCACAATGACAACCTTGTACCTTGAAGTGCAGTATGTGTACTTGCACAAGCAGATCTCTTCTCAAATAATATGCTATTAGTGTACAATAATGCCCTTGGCATTACTTCTTATCACATAGTCCTAATCTTGTGTGTCTATAGACAATATGATAAGTTGTTGAATGGATCTTCACTATAAAATTGTATTGATATAGATGGAAGGATGTGAATTGTGAACCCTCTGAAAATCAGTTGTCTGATTTTTGAAGTTCCAGGGCTAGTGTATTGCAACAAATTTGACAGTTGTTACTAAACAATCATACCTTCATGAATATAGCTTCTGGGAGATTTTATGAACAGCCTATACACATGAATTTTGTCTCAATAGTATATTTACTACAGCTGTTGTGAGATGTGGCAAATATTTTTTCTTTTCTTTTACTAACTTATCTTTTCCCTTCTTTTACTAATTTATCTTTTCCATTTGCTCTTTTTTTCCCTTGTCACTCAGATTACTAATTTACCGCTTGGCAAGCTGCCAGTAGAGACCTATGCTTTTGAAGGAAATCAGGTTGGATTAGAAAAAATGTACCGGTGATACTTTTTATTTCATTATTGAACAATTCTCTTGCCTTATTTGAAGGTTTTTTTTAAGGTGGCATATGAATGTATATCCAAGTCTGATTACCTGGGTCTTATCAAGTTTTTGGTGGTAGACCTGATAAGTTTCTAGCAGAGTATCAAACAAATTTGTCTTATCCAAGTCTGATCACTGACTTTCTCAATATTTAGATTTCAAACAATTATTTTTTAAATTTTGCGATGGATTAGCGATGGATAATATCCATCGCTAATATTTGGTTTTGCAAAGGAATGTAATCCATCACAAAACTAAATCCATGCTTATTTAGCGCCGGATTATGTTTGTCGCTAATCCATCTTTAATTAGTGATAGATTAGCGATCGATCAATTCTGTCACTAATTAGCGACCAGGAATATGCGACGAACGCTATCCGGCATGAATCCGTCGTTAAACATCATCAACGACAGATTTGCGACGGATAGCGTCCATCGCTAATCCATATTTTTCTTGTAGTGATGTATGATATAATCGTGTGATCCAAAATTTATTTTCTACTAAATAATGCTTATAGATCATATCTATAAATTCTGATCAACAAAAAAAAGTTTAAGAAATTTGAAAATCTAAAGCTTGTATTAGGTGGGAGTAGTTTCTCTCGAAGCACCCATATATATATATATATATATATATATATATATATATATATATATATATATATATATATAAACCGATGCAAATGTAGGCTGGATAGAGCTGTTTTGAGAAATACAACGGGCACGCAAAGGTTGGAGAAATTTTGTAACGAGAGCATTTTTAATGGGAGGAACAATTATCTTAAAACGGCATGTATATATTGGTCTTTTTAATAGATAACTAACAGGAGCTTTTGACTTTAACTGATTAGGGTGTCACTTGCTTAACGCATGATAAAACTTTGGTGGAGAGTTGAAAACCCCCAAAAGTTTGTTATACATCTAAATTAGACTAAAAGGTTTAGTGGGTATTTGAAAATTTCCTCTCTCCCTTTATCTATCTATCTATCTATCTATCTATCTATCTATCTATCTATATATATGTATATATATATATATATAAAGTAATGTGCTGCTGACTTTCTGATTCTGCCCCCTCAAAATTGTAGTCTTTTGATATTTTTTTCTCACATCTAACACCATAGATATAATTTATAGGTTTTGTTTAGTGGGAACTGGTTTTTGGATCACCAGAATCTGACCTGGATACAGATTTTTTTGGTGATCCAAAATCAATGGCTATGAAGGCATTAATTTTTCTTGGCTCATAAATATATTTTTTCGTCAAAAAAATATGATCCAAGAGTCTATTCCCACTCAATCGAGCATGCTAAACAATCTAACGATTCAAATCTATCATAAAACACTTTAAACTATGGGGCAGAACGCGAAAAGTGGGCCTAATATATTCAGTTCTCTCTCTCTCACTATATATATATATACTTTTTAAAATTTTAACCAGCAACTGGCTAGAAAAATGACCGGAAGAAATCTCTCAAAAAAGTAAAATAAAATTTAACGCCTACTATCGACTGGAAAATGGCTGGAATAGTGCTGTTAGGCATGATGTTACTGTCCAAACAGTTTCCAAAACCAAGTTTTCCTTATGAAAAAACTATGCAGGGATATGTTTTTAAAACTGAGTTTTTACTTAAATAAAAAATCAAAGTTTATCTAAGCCTAGTTTCGTGACACCCAAACAACTATCCAAAATGTTTAAAAAGTAAAACGTAGTCCAAAATCAGGTTTTCAACCTGATTTCGAATTCCATATAAACGCCTTATAAGTTTTGTATAACAATAATTGCTTTGGAAATTAAATTGAGAATCTCTTTTAACAAAATGTTAAGGGCAAGCATTCCACAAAGATGGTTTTGCTTGATGGTCAGCTTGGATATAGGCTTTACTAAACCCAGCATCATTGGATATTGCCTAATCACATTCAGATGGAAACCAGTAGTAACAAATCCAGATCCGGATAACTCAAACTAGCTAATTTGGTTATGCTTTTACACATAATAAAAATAAGTCATGAACTTACATTTGTATTTGGATGCACAATCTCATAGAAAAACCGAATCTGGTTGTTAATCAATTAGATGTACCTTCATATACCGAAATCTGATTACTTGGATTTGGATTCGGTTTTGATATCCAACCAGACCTGAACCTTTGACCTTCTTAAACACAGCACCCCCACCAATGAATGATAAGGAACAACCTGAAGGTTATTTAAGTAGGCCAACTGCCCTATATACTAATTGGGAAGCAGATCAGGTCATGAACATGAGATTTTTGCTCATGCCAACATCGTGGCCGTCTGTTTGCATTTTATATGCTACGTGGCATTCATCCAAAATACAAAATGAACGGCCACAATATTGGCATGAGCAAAAAAGCTCATGTTCTCTGCTTTCTACTAATTGGGTCCTTTTTTGTCTGACTTGGATTGTAATTAGACCTCTTTTTTTATCATCAAACCCTGACCCTAGTTCGAGGTCAAATTCGACCCGATGACACCTGGTATCACCACGTTTGGCAAATGCCACGTGACCTCCGTTATCCAACTTCTTGAGAGATGATACTGGAGCATAAAGCACTCCAATTGGGTTACTATTCCGGGCTGGACACAATGCCAATTGCAAAGGATAAACGACGTAAGACGGATTAACTAAAAGAATTAAAAAGGAAACCAAGCTTATCATGTGATTAAGGGTTAAGTTGACGAATAAAAGTTGAAAGCAGGCATGCCTCTCTTTCTTGCTCAAAACGAAATGTTTTCAGTCTCTTGAAAGTATAAAAATTCAATGGTGTGGTCACTATCTACATAAAAGTCTAACTATTTGCACATTGGGAGGTGGGATCAGTGTGATCATCACCATTTGAATAGTATAGGCTCGTCCATTGAAGATTGAACTTATTTGTTATTTATTTGATTAGTGAGAAATGTTGCAGTGAGGGAGGGACTGACCCTTTTGCTCCTAATGGAAAAGGCCAACTTTGCCATCCATGCTGTTCATTCTTTCCTGCTGATGGCAAAGGCCCAACTTGGTAATGAAAGTGATGGTTGGTGTCTTACATGGTGATGCAATGTGTAGTAGTATTTTTTTTTTTAAAGGCAAGCTGGGGTTAGGCAGGGGTGTCAACCAGTCAGGTTTGATTCGAACCAGACTTGAATCAGATTTTCGGGTATGGTATCGGGTCCAAAAACGAGTTTAATCAGGTCTATTATAAGAGAAATCATACCCAGACTCGATAAAAGCTACATGAACTAGACCCGGACCATACTCGGTAAAATAGTATTTTTTAACTTTACATTGAAAATCATGGGTCTTAATCGGAACTCAGGTCGGTCCCGGTTTGGTATAAACTTTCTCAAACTATACCCAGATCCATATATTAATCAGACCTTCAGGTCCGGACCCAGGTCTTCTTATTATCACCATATCGGGACCCTATAGGATTTGGTTCCGGTAAACCCAATCTATTGACACCCCTTGGGTTAGGCAGACCCCTACCAGTATCAGATATACAACTATATCATTGGGTTTTGAACCTAAATCGCCCACGCGCTCTAACTGCTCCTACCAGACAAGCGGAGCCCCCCGCCCCCCCCTCATTGGTCACGTGTTTTAATATCTAATATGCCGTACGTAGTGCCCTTGAAATAAGAATAAGATGAGAGGCGATGTTGTATTTAGTGGCCTCCTACCACATCCCTTCCCTCTCACCAAACCTAATTCCGTATCCATTTTGTTGGCAATAGAAAAATACAGTGGTTAATGGATTTGTTGGTCAAAGTAATAGAAAAATAAAGTTAGTATTTTTTTTATTTTTTATAAATAAAGACTAGCCCCTATTAGGGATGATAGTGGACACGGGGGGGTTTGGCCCCGCCTCACCCCGTTTGGACCGGGGATGAACTTATGCATCCCTCCTTGCCCCTCCAGTCCTCAATCCTTCATGGGGTAACTATAGTGTTAGTCCAACCTTGTGAAAAATGGATTTCAAAAAAGAGTTCTCAAGCCTAGAGGCACATTCTTAAGATCGCTATCTTTAGAACTTCAATCGCCCCACTTCGGAAAGTTCGAAGAAGCGAAAAAGGGGTTTGTTGCGACTGAGTTTCCAAGATACAATTAGGCTTGAACCTCAAGAGAGTCACTGCTTCGCAAGGATATATGATCTCTACCACACTTGTACTCAGCAAGCCAAATCGAGAAGAAGGAAGAAGAAGATTGGAGAGTCAGAAAATTCTTGTGTATACAAAAGACAAAAAATAGAAGATATTTATAGACTTTTAGAGATGTCAAAACGTTTTGTGATAAATGAGATTAATGTCCATAAATCTGACGGTTTGAAAATAGGACGAAAAGGTACTTGAACGGTCACTCACCTTTGACTGTCAATCAAAGGCCTTCAAAACCGTTAACTCAATATACATGCAACTTAAAGCCTTTCAAACGGCCAGAAAACTCAAAACCGAAAAGTCAAAACGGACATTTGCACCTCGCACCGCTGCAAGCGTACGAAGTGCACCATCAAAACGCCACATTGCACCTCAAGCACCCTTGCACACACACATATGTGCGTGCACGTACGCGCGAACAATGCGTCCATTGTTGCACGATGCACAACAACGTTCGCAAGCCACCCAAAGACTCAAGGCTTACCAAAGTAAAGAATAGATAACAAAGCCTGTATTTAAACCACTAGAAAAACTGATTTCTCTTAGATATGAGACTAAACCTTTTAAAACACTTTTGGTGGAAAGAATCACCAATTTAAAAACTTTCCTAACATATAGACCCAAGAGAAACAGGGCTGACTCACCCCTGTTTGTTTGAACCGGGATGAAGGATATGAAACAGTGATGGAGATGGGGGTTGGATGTTAAAATTCATCCACGTGCAGAGATGAGCCGAGTATGGAAGTTCGGATTTTGAGCCAGGGGCTGAGTGGAGACTTTGTCCCCCGCTCCCTCCCCGATCCACTGCATCCCTAGCCCCACGGGGTTGAGCATAGTGGAAGGGGGCCTTGACTATATTAGACCGGTAGTCAAAGTTTCATTCTCATCGGTGTCAATCCCTTGTACGTAAGAAAGGGCAAGGTCATTATCCCTTTTGCCACGACTCTCTAATGGCAAGGGGTGTGCCACGGGTTTACACCGTCAGAAAAGCAATCAAAAGTATGGCAGACTAAACCAATGCAGCAATGTGATTGGTTTTTTCGTTTTTTATAAAAAAAAATAAAAACCATTTTTAAATATTTCAATACTTAAAAAAACAATTTTAGTCATATATTATTAAAAATGGTTATAAATTATTCAAAAGTATTAAAATAATATCCATGATGTATCAGTCTCCGCATCATCTCATGCCCGATCGTAATGCACCACCACCAAAATGGTGTCTCCCTGTGACATGGGTTAATTAAAACACTTGTACTCGAAGTGTTTAGAACTGAAAACTGAAGGTTGCTTGGTCCAGTGAGCTCCATTTGGAGAATACCAACCCATAAGGACTCTCCTTTTTTGATTATTGATATTCAAAAGGAAGAAACTTTAACTAATCAACAAAAAACCGAGGGTGCTTGGTTTCTTTTATGTTTATATGAAAATTTTACAAAGACCAGCATAACCTTTGATCCAGTTACAAATACACGCTTTTAATGATGTTTGAGATTTTACAAACTTACGCGCAAGTTTGAAAATTAATTTTCCTTTAATAACTCAGCTTGGTTTACTATGATTAAAGCTTTAGTACTTTTACATAATTACCCCTTCTTTCAACAACCTTAGCCTCTATCGTACCCATGGTTGAGTTGAGATCAGATTGCTGAAGACGTCTTCGCTCGCCGATCATTGGAGCTTGTTCCTTACCGGTTGCAGGATACCAAGCACCGTTTGTTGTTCGTTGGTGATGTGGCAATCGAAGTGACTCGATTTACATCAAAATTCTACCCAACTAACAAAAGACAATTAAAAAAATACGGAAAAATAACTAAAAAAAAAACTTAATTTCATATTTCAACTCAACTTCACTTCACGGTCCTAAAATTACCAATTCTAATAACCCTCTAAACCATACAATTTATCCTAATCTAATAAAATATTACTTTGAATCTAATATATAAATCCAATATATGTTCCAAATAAACCAAAATACAAAATGATCTAAATACAATATATCCAAGTGATAAAAATTCAAAATATGAATCGGATCTAGATGGATTCTTACGTACGTGAGTCTTTTGCTCTGCTTCTGCATCATTTTCTTCAAGTTGAAGAAGACTTGCCCTCAAATCTGGATCCGTTTGCGCTTTTTTCAATCTCGCTCCACCTTGTGGGTTATGAGCCCACAATATAGAACCAGATCCGTGTACTGCTCTATAAACTGAATGAACCAAAAAAGCATATATTTCAACATGCTTACTAAAACTAGAAACATTCTTTCTAAACCAACTAAAGTCATCTGGAACCTTATACTGATACGGGACAAAGGGATCAAATGGATGGAGTGCCAGTTTCATCTTGGGTGGAGTAGTTGACAAGACGAGGACCATGAGTTTTCACTCCATCATGTCACGCTCTTCATGTTGTTGATGATGCACTCTAACTAAGTTCAAGACTTGGAGCAAGCTTGATTCAGGTAAGGAGAGGGCAAGTAGGGTTTGGATTTGGATAATTGGCCTTTAATCCAAAATAGGTTTGGGTATAGTAAGTCTCGAGGAAGTCCACTTGAGATTGAATCAATTAGATTTGGGTTGAAGTTCAAGTTAAGGTTTTCGAGTCTTATAAGGGATTTTGATTGCAAATATTCTTTAATTAGATCTGGGTTTTTAGGAGTGCCTTGGGTGGATTCTAAGGAAGGATTATATAAATTAGATCCTAATTCGGTTTTACTTACTTTGGTTTCGATAGAAGTCTTAGGATCAAAAGCAAAAGGTTGTTGATTTGCAAACCTAACCTGCATCAATTGTTTCATGTCGCTTCATTTATGGACCAGCCTAAATCCTCAGTTCTCACAGTCTGTCTACAGATTGATCTTGAGCCAAACTACTCAATTGTAACGAAACCACCTGTGTCTTTTGATGCTCTGGCACAGATGCAACTTGAAAGACAACTACATTGAGTGGATCCAACTGAAAAGAAGTTTTGCAATAAATTTGTCCACAAACTCTCATGTATGTTCGACTTGAGGACGTGTGTATTGGGTTGTGCGTCCAACGGGTTTCGGGCCGAAACCTGGTCCCGAACTGTACAAAACGGTTCTAGATGGATCCCCATAGCTTGCCTAACCTGTTGTAGATCGATGGGGGCGAACCATCAAGGGCACCTTGTAGCTAGGGCACCTGATGGCAGGTGGGGAGGATCCCCATGCATCCGCTCTGCCCTGCACACCACCTTTGGGCAGCCAACCGTAGGACAAAGGGAGGCCCCTTGGGCCAACCTCCGCTGGTGCGTTATCGTCAACTGAACTTGCTTGGTGGAGGAACACTGGATGAGGTCCAACCAACGAGGACATTGGAGCTTTCTCAGTGATTGTGGGGCTTTCCCGTCGTGGACAATGCCTAGCTAGGAAGATGTTGGCGGAGTTGCTAGTACTGTTACGTTGGATTGAAGCGGTCGACGGACTCGTAGTGGTGTTGGTTGAGATGGCGGCCATGGGTGGATGTCTCAATTGGTCATGCAGCCATGCAAACATCACTTTTTGATCACCATTCTTGTCATCGATCCGGGTAACTATAAGACATGTAACTGATCGATCAGTGAGGTCACTCACCGGGTTGAATCCTTGGATGAATATGAAATCTGGTGGGATTGTTTTCTCAAATCGTTCATTTGAACGAATCCAGGCCGAACCTATGGCTTAATTTGATACTACTTTGATGCAAATCAAAGGGATTCAATTTACATCAATATTGTATCCAACTACAATTATCTAAGAAAAAACAAGAAATAACTAAAAAAATACAGAAAAATAATTGGAAAATAAAAAAAATAACTAAATTTCATATTCTAATTCCACTTCACTTCACTCATAGGTGGAATTGTTTTAGTTAGAAACTTGTGATTTTAGTTTTCTTTTTCTTTTTTTTTTTGTAATTAACATATATATGAAATTATGAATGACATTCGTTAAGATTTAGGCTTTAGGTTTTTGATTTATTTTTTATAGCATGAATATTTAATTAAGTTTTGAGAGTTTTGTGTTTTTTAATTAGTATTTAAGTTAATGATTTTGGTTTTTTAAATGAAATTAATATTTAATTAGGTATTTTTGTGTTCTTTTAATCAACATTAAACATGATTCCACATGATTGATTTAAATTTAAATTTGAAGGGTTCCTTTTTTCTCAAGTAGATTATATATGAATGATGCTTGTTAGGATTGTGTTTTTTATTTAGTTTTTCTAAATAGCATGAATATTTAATTAGGTTTTAAAGTTTTTTATATTTTTTATTAGCATTTAATTTTTTATTTTGTTCTTTAAATGAGATAAATATTTAATTAGGTACTTTTGTGTTTTGTTAATCAATATTAAACATGATTTCACGTGCTTGATTTTAGTTAGAATTTTAGGATTTTTTTTTCAATTAGCCTATATATGAATGTTGTTTGTTAGGATGTAAGGTTCTAATTTGGTTTTTTGTAAAATGGCATAAAAGATTACTTATGGTTTTAGGGTTTTCTATGTTTTTTTCTCAATTACCATTAGGCATGAATCCATGAATAATTAATAATGAATGTTTGATTTGGATTAAAATATTAAGTTTTTTTTATCAATTGGCATAATTTTTTTTATATTTTTGAGAATTTGGGGTTTTGATTTTGCATTTTTTTAAATGACATGAATAGTAAATTATGGTTTTAGGTTTTTATGTGTTTTTCTTTCTCAATTATAAAAGGTATGCTTTAGAATAAATATTTGATTTTTTTTAAAAACATATTAGTATAGTTTATTAGGAATTATTTTTTTTACTTTATCTTTCTGCCCACCCTAGTTTAGATTTATGTTTTCGCCCTTGTTTGCGTGTTGTGGAACGCTGTGGCTTTTCATAAAACTGCACAACATTTGATGCAATTCTGTGGGACCCACTGCAACAACATGGAAATGGAGACTTGGTGTGTGTGTGTGTGGGGGGGGGGGGGGTTGGTTGCGTCCATTTTTTTATTTGACAGGCAAGCTAGGGTTAGGTAGGCCCTCACTAGTTACACAACATACCACTAGGTTTTCAACTTTCAACGTCCCAACGCTTGGTGACATATACTAACAACTCCTACCAAATAAATGGATCTCCCGTTGGTTTATCTGTGGCATCCATGCTGTCTGTCTATCGTAGGCAAACGAGCCTTGAGGGCTTGTTTTATGGCCTGTCCAAGATTGGACCGAACAAAACAGACATAGCACATGTTTTGTCTATTCTGTAACAATTGTATTCAATCAAACGTTTGGTGGCTTGTTCATGAAAATTGTATTCCTTATATCAAACATTTGTTATACATCATGGACACACATGTATAATGGGTAGGATAACTTCATTTTAGATCATACGACTCATTCCACCCAACCATATGTGTATTTTAACTTGTTTATTATGGATTTAAACTTGGAAAATGCAACAAAATGCAATCATAGCCCACAATACCCAAAAAGAAGAAGAGGCAGTCACAAAGCTAAACTGGTAACTCTGCGGCCATTGATTGGAGAAGAAGGCGGAGGAAGGTAAAGGCTTCTCCTTCTTCCAGGAATCTTTGTCATCATCGTCGACCTCGATCATCTTCTGCATCTCGACGTCAGTCTTGTGCAGGAAACTCCTCTCGCTGTGATCGTTTATGTCCTCCTCTCCTCCGCTCACCATGAACACCTCGCCTTCTCCATCCCTCCACTCCAAAAAGGGGAAGAACCTACTTTCAGGAATTAGAATTTCGAGAAATTGTGCAAGATTTTAGGATAATTTCTGAATACATTGTCTTGAAAAAGAGAACCGCTGAAAGCGAGAGAGGGAACAAGAAAGAGAGGTTTATGGGAAGAAGGACATGGAGTTCTCAGGCAATGTTGTTGGGAGTTATCAGGCAACTTAAACCTCTCTTTCAATTTTTTTAATTTTTGCTTTTTTTATTTCTCCGTCCTTGTTCTTTTCATAACATGCGGGGTAGAATGGTGTTTAATTAGTCCCTAAAATGGATACGGTGGAAGGTGTTCTGCGCACAGCTTCCAACGTTTATTACAAAAACTGTTCCAAGCAGACGCACCATCAAACAAACCCTGAATCTCGTAAAAGTTGGTCACAAAATTGACCTTGTGGCCAACAATGTATTTTCTCAGTTGTGATTATAATTCCCCATCTACTAAGAAATCAAACATGCTCGAAAATTTTAACTTCTCGCCAGTTATAGAAATTTTAGCAGCGAGCAAACTTCGCATAATAAAATAAATACAAAGAAGTTCAAAATCACGTGAACATTCGTCACAATTGTTCGAACCCAGTTAGTCAAAAGTGGGCTCAGCACCATGTGCAGTCTGAGATCGGTCGAGTTAGCTTTGATCCCATGCATTACCCCTTGGGTCCAGACGGGGTCGCAAGAGTTTCCACGAGTCACGACTCGGATGAGGGCCAGCTGACTGAAGGGGCAATTTCGACATTTTTCAAAAGCAAGAAAATTCCTCTCCTTCAAAAGAAAAAAAAGGTGTAGAAAAATTTCCCCGTTTAAACGAGACTAACGTCACGAGTCCGGTTCGTGCTTCCCGGTTGCCTCTCCAGAGTTTCATTGAAAGGAAAGTTGACACGTTTCAGTTTCCAAGCGTGTTGTTACCACGCGCCTAGGTGCCGCGGCGGCCTTGTCATGAAAATGCCCCTCGTAGGTCGTTAAATTTCAGAAAAGCCACTGCACAAGAACTGACCTCAAGAGTTTTTTACTTAAATGCCCTTGCAGGAAGAGTTGATGAAATGCCGCGGACGGATACAATTTGTTTACCAGGATCCGAACTCACATATCCCTGAATTTGATCCGGACTCCATCAATGTCACAAATCTCAGCACATGAAAAATCCCACTCTAAATTAAAACTATGGTTTTTAGAAAACATCAAATGAAATATCTGTGTAATATAAATACATAGGTAGACACAAAGGAATATGTTAAACAATATAAAAATTTTAAAGGGGTAAATATCATATATGAGATATTTTAAAAATATCATTCTTTTACAAGAATACATCCGATTATGAGATAGCACTCCTATCCATAGATCCTGGTAAGATCCAAACTCAGAGGTTTTAACTAACAATTCACAACCCCGAGTACCAGACCATTTATACGAGAGGCGAGAGGCTCTGAGTCATAGATATTCTTCGGTAGGGGTGTCAACGGGTCGGGTTTACCCTGACCTGTCCCGAATCAAACACTGTAGGGTCCACGTATGATAATAAATAAGAAGACCCGAAGGTCTGATTAATATATGAACCTGGTATAGTTTGTGAAATTTTATATCAGACCCGGACCTGACTTAAGTTCCGATTAAGACCCGTAATTAATTTTCACTATAAAAATGATAAAAAATATGGTTTTATAGAGTATGGTCTGGGTTTGGTTCATGTAGTTCTTATTGGATCCGGGTATGATTTTTCTTATAGTAGACCTGATTAGACTCGGGTTCAATACCATACCCAAAAATCTGGTCCAAGTCTATTTCCACCTAGGTTCTAACCAAACCCAACCTGTTGACACCTCTACTCTTCAGGCTGAAGAACAAGCCAAAACCCACACTGTACCAGGCCAAGTGGATCTATTACCCGATGCTGCTGCAGAGGACCTCACCAAAGTCTTGTAATTTCTTAAATAATAGTTTCCTACAAGTAGGATGCACACCGAACCCAGCTGGCTCAAGCTCAGCTCGGCTTGGCTTGGGCTCGACGACTTCGTAAATGAGCTGAGCTTAAACCAGTGTATATGAATTTCGAATGAGCTATCGAACCAAGCTTGAACGACCCGTGGAGCCCGATAAAACTTGACAAACTCGATAAGGCTCAGTTCATTGCAAACCCCGTGTATATAATGTCTTTGCAAAAAGTTCAGAACTGCATTGTTACTGTAATGGGTAAGGCATTAGTCTTTATTAAGAACGTGTTGAGCTTAAATCTTACATTTTACACCTTTTTTGCTAAGAATTTTTAGTATGTATATTTTTTTTTTAGTAATAATGATCAAAAGACATATTTTGAGGTCAGGAGATCAAATCCCTCCTCGAGCTTGGAACGGAGCCGAGTTCGAACAGCCCAGGCTCGGCTCGTGTCCATCCCTGCGTCCCAGGTTTTCCATCTCTGTATGACTAAGTTCTGTAACTAGCTAATCTTAATTACGTAATTTTCACTCTTGCATTGGGTCAATATTGTAATTATGAAACACTTAGACTATAAAATCTCGTCTGCCCCGTGACACGGTTCGTTGTTTCCCTGCTGCTAAGACGTTTTTCCTTCTGCAATTTCTTCCTCCCTCTAATTCTTTCTCCTCAGAATCGCGCTCTCTCGAAGAAGAAAGAACGAAAGAAGAAGGCGATCTCTCTGCTCTCTCTAGCATCCTTCTGTGAGCGATCTGCGACGGATTCTGGCTTTCCTTCTCCGAGACGCCGAGGGATCTTGGAAAACTCCGCCTTGTTCTCGCGGAAAGACTCGGTCTTCAGGGTTCAGTTCGTGTCCTGCGTTGATCCTAGAGAGATGGTCGTGGGAGCGGAATTGTGTAACCAGAACATCCCTCTGCTGGGTGTTCGGTACCGGTGCATCTCTAAGTCGGGCGGCATCCAGAAGATCGAAGAGATCATCGAGACTCCGGTGCCGTCAAGGCCTGTTTTCCATCAAATCTGCGCCAACGGCTCGATATCGATCCCTTCAGCGGCTTCTCTGAACGAATTGGTGAGATCCCACGGCTTCTCTGCCTTTTATTGTTGTCTGTTGGCTAGAATTTGATGAGAGAGAGAGAGAGAGAGAGAGAGAGAGAGAGAGAGAGAGAGAGAGAGAGAGAGATTGGTTAGGGCTTGTGCTGGCTTTTACTAGAGATTCGATTAGAGGAAGATGAACTACGGCGAGTTTTGGTGGACGTTTTCTGGTTGTATTGAAGATTCGTTTATAGAAATACTTGTTTGATATGGATGATGATTTTGTAAAAGCTCTCCTTGTCTCTGCTTTTTTCTTTTACTTTCTTCTTTTTATTGACCCTTTTTTCCCGTTATAATGAAGTCGGAGTAGCTGTTAAATTATATTACTTTATCAAATCTCTGTTTGGTGGATTAGGGTTCTTGCTGATTTGTGGATTTTCCGGTTTCTGTTCTGTGAAATTTTGTCCAGTTCGAATTTATTTATTTTCACTAGGTTTTTGTTTGCTTTGTAAGGGTTTCCGAAACTCTGGAGTTGGGACACCTGAAACGTAATCGCTTCTTAATTGAAATTTCGTATTTTTTCTCTAGTGTTGGAAATTTGGTGGAGAAATCATGCTGTTCTTTAATTTTTTGCTATTCCCTGTTTCAGGATTTAGACTCTTGGGTAGCTTTAATTTATGGCTTCGAAAGTTTTGAGGGTTGAAATTGAGGTCACTATTGAATTTGGGATAATCCAAGGAAAAAAATCCCATCACGGACCGCACATTGGTTGGTAAAAGTAAAGCCCTTGAGTTCCCCTGGCCACCTGAAAAGATCAGGTGCAATATGAGCATTAAATACCTGATCACCCGTTTCGCATATTCATTTGACTTTTCTACGTATCGTCCTGCGCTTGCGTGTTTCTCGTCTTTAATTTTTTGGCCGTGTCTGGGTACTTAGAAGGGTGAAACTGACATTTGCTGTTCTACTCTAGTTTGTTCAATCTCTTAGTGCATCTTTATGATGATATTTCTTTCTTCCTTTTCTTTTGTAAGTTTTTTTAAGCAAATCCTTATTTAGGCATTTTTTTTTGAAAGGCAAGCTGGGGTTAGGCAGACCCCTACCAGTTATTCAACTATACCATTGGGTTTTGAACCTGCGACGTCCCAACACAAGGAGACGTGCACTTGGTACTCCTACCAGACAAGCGGAGCCCCAGTTGGTATTCTTTAGGCAAATTTGCCATCTAGATAAGTCCGAGTGAAAATCGTATCACCCCTTCTAATTTTTTTGCCCTGATGTACATTTTTGTTTGCCCTTTTCGTGCATTAGATTGGAAATAGTATCGAGGGGCCTTTGCCATTTAATTAGTGTATATTTGAACAATGCAATTCTTGGCCTTATAGTGAGGAAATTGTTGAATGATCTCGATTAAATTTTCTTCCATGTTTGACATAAAACACTTGAGATGATGACATCTTTCTTCAGTTTTGGTTTATAAGATAACATGGGATAATTAATTAACTATCAGCCCTTTCCTTTTGCTATAGTGAATCAATCTTGGAATGTTCTCTGCCTACTTCACATCAATCTGCTTTAAGCATGGAGTGTGTGCGTGTGCACCATGTGCATGTACATGCATGACAATAAGTGAAGTTTGTTGTATATTGTTGCGAAACTAAAGCTTTCTTGATTTCACAATGGAATTTGTCACATGATTCCAATTCGTTTGGAAATCTATCTCAATTTTGCTTTTCTGTGCAATATCTTCTATGGTTAATGGTCTTGTTTAATATGTTATAAGGAAGAAATTCATTGTTAACTGTAAGAGCCGTTTAATTTCTGCAAGACAAGTCGCGCTGCTCTTACTGCCAAGCTGTTCTTGTGGCATATTTCAGTCCATCAAAATGATGCTGATATTGAATATCTAAAAGCATACGATAGATGTACACGATTTTAGTCTTCTGGTTAGACTTCTCTGACGAGAAATGATTAGATATCTAAACGCTCACTAACCATGATTGTGTTTGATATCAGGGCCTATTATCTCCAAAGCCTGCACCAGATGCTTCCGTTGACTCTGAGATTCTTACAGAGTTCCCATGCATAAGATCAGGAAGCTTCTCTGACATTGGGCCTCGAAGGTTCATGGAAGATGAGCACATCCGAATTGATGATTTGTCTGCTCAATTTGGATCAATGTTCAGATTTCCTACACCTAGTGCTTTTTATGCGGTACGAATCCTTTTTTCACCCTGATCTATTGTTTCTCCTTTTAATTATTAGTAGCAAGTATTACTTTTTGTTCTCAGATTGAATTTGGTATGACTAGGGAGAGACACTAAGGTGATTTCCCCTGCAGGTGTTTGATGGGCACGGTGGTGCCGATGCAGCTGGCTACTTGAGAAAGAACGCTCTCAGATTTTTCTTTGAAGATGGGGATTTCCCCCAGTCAGATTTCGCTGATGATGCCTTCCTTGAAGGAGTTGAGGAGTCCGTCCGTGATGCGTTCCTTTCGGCTGATCTTGCACTAACAGATGACTGCAGCATCAGCGCCTCCTCAGGCAGCACCGTGCTTACAGCACTTATCTTTGGAAGGTCGGTTTGCTCACCACGTTCTCAAATTTTAGAACTAGGTTAGTAACTTAGTAGAGCATTATAATACAAATCACCAATTGCAGTTTTGTGGCTGGGGATGCTTGGGAGTGGAGGGTGTAGATCTCACCCGCTGTTATATTTTCGTTTTAGGTTTGCTAGTGCACTAATCGTGTCTAAAAAATGCACTGGTAGCTTCACCTGATAATATGATGAGTCTACCATGGTTGGAGAAAGTCACTGAACTTGTGCTGGTCATTTTAAATCCTGATACCATGGGCCTACTATCTGTTCTTGGTTGTTCAGATCTGCACACGAAGGCGGGCCCCTGTTTATATAATCTTCTGGACCATAGCTAAGGTGTTTGCTCGTTTAAAACTCTAAAGAAATTTAACACATTAATTTTTTGAGCAAATTTTGGCCAAACAAAAGCGGCCTTGGTGTTTTTACGTATGGCTAAAAATGCTGACCTGTGGGTCATGTCTGGTTTGTGGACTTGTCACGTGTGCCATTTGTGTGATTTGACTCTTCAGGGCCCGTGATCTCTGCTCGGGAGTCGAGGGGTCTGAGTAGTCATGAGCTGGAAGCTTCACGTGCTGTGCGGAATCTGAGTTTATCTGTGAAATGGTTGCTTTGAATGAATCCGTTTGTCTCTTTGTGCTGCTTCTTTGATGCTAGATGACCACTCTGCTAACTCAAGCGCCCGCCCCCTCTTGTTTTTTTCAGGTTGCTTCTGGTTGCAAATGCCGGTGACTGTAGAGCAGTCTTGTGCCGGAAAGGAGAAGCCATCGACATGTCTCAAGATCACAGACCGGTTTATGCTTCTGAGAGGAGACGTATTGAGGATTCGGGCGGGTTTGTGGATGATGGTTACCTAAACGGGCTGTTGTCCGTCAGTCGTGCACTAGGTGACTGGGACATGAAGCTGCCTAAAGGATCTGTTTCTCCGTTAATAGCAGACCCTGAATTTCGGCAAGTTATATTGACAGAAGATGATGAGTTCTTGATCATTGGCTGTGATGGGATCTGGGATGTTATGTCCAGCCAGGACGCGGTGGCCGTGGTTCGGCGAGGTCTTCGCAGTCACGATGACCCCGAGCGATGTGCGAAGCAATTGGTGATGGAGGCTCTGAGGAAGAACACATTCGACAATCTTACAGTCATTGTTGTCTGTTTCTCAAGCGACCCGGGCTTCAGTCAGAACCAGAGGCCTAGACTAAGGTGTTGCAGCATTTCTGCTGAAGCTCTTTGTAACCTCAAGAGTTTGCTGGAATGATGAAGGTGGCTTCTAGGTTTAGGTAACTTGACAATCTGCAGAAAAGCGAGCTCTCCGTTTTTTTGCTTATGCTCCTCCTTTATTTTTTATTTTTCTCTTTCTTGATCCTAGCGGTAAAATGATGGGCTGATGGCTTATCTGTTTTGTAGTGTTTTTTGTTTTGCCCTTTTGTAGATAAGGTAGGAGTGGGACAAAGTAGGACTGTCACAGGCATAGAATTTTTCGCAATCCCGCAACGCGCTTGCAAAGTCTGAACAGTCCAACGGCCAAAGGTCACGACACAATACTTTTTTATGTGCTGAATCATTTTCATTGGCCTGCGCGCCACTTCGTGCGCAATTGTCTAGCGAAAGTTGATCATGCGTATCTTCAAGTGTGCATTCCATGTAATCCATGCTGCTTAGTGTCGTCTCATATCAGCTATCACTTTCGAAAGAAGCACAAACTTTGCTTTAACCTTGCGTGCCATGAAGTGTCTTGCGACTTCATGCGCACAACATAGAAAAACCCTGCCGTTGAATGTACAAGACCTTGCGGCCTCTAGTTCGAAGACCAGTTGATGATATTGAACACCATAGCAAAGAGCACCACCTAGACTCATTCGCCAACGCCTAGGCATTCACTCGCCTAACCCTGAGTCACCATACTCGGTTGGAATCACCTAAGGTGATTCTTGGGAGAATTAGCCCTAATCCAATTCTTGGGAGAATTAGCCCTAATCCACACGCACCTCCGTGCCTCAAACTGCTACGCGTAAGAAACTCCAAGTCGAGAGGTCGATAACAAAATCTCCAAAGACAACATCCTTTGATCCATTGACACTGCATATTCAACCAACGCTCTACGTTTGAGCTATCACCTAAAGGTGCACTAACACCAATATCGTTGCTTATCGCGTGTGGCGCTATCACCGCGCGTCACCGATCAAGCCAACACATACTGCATGCTGCTAAACTCAATGCGTTTACCACTCAGCAGAACTTCGCACTGCACATGCCTCATTCTGAAGGCTTAGTCCAGGACATTTTCTCCCACCCAAACCATTGTCGTCCTCGACAATGTCGGTGCAAGTAAGAACACAATCTTAACTGATATGCCAATTTCTCTTTAGATCCAGCTTTGGTTTACTCTTTTCTTTTCCCTACTTAGCTTGTTCTGGTTTTCGTCCACCATCGTCGCAACCTTTAATATGCCAAGTCTCATTCCTTAACGCGCCTTCAATTACTTAGACATTGGTCTTTTGTTGCATCAACATCGATCATCACGTGCTCGTGGAACCCCATTGAAGTCCCAAACTTCAAGCAGGTCATCCTCGCTCGCACGACAAACTTGTCGTCTTTATGCTCATGGTTGAGGTGCCTTTCGACCCCAGCAAGGGTAATTCCAAACCCTCCGTGGTGCACACAGATAAGCATGACCACCAACACGTGCTATAAAATATAAACTTTCTTAGGCACCAATTTGTGGTTTTTCAATGGTCCAAACTAGTCCTCACGTAGGGGACGCTTACTTACGTAACACTCCAAAGCGGTTCATCCAAGCATCTTTCTGGGCACTCGTTCACACAAGGGGTAACACCGTCCAACGCTGCAACTCTCTTTCAGAGCCAGCAAACGTTTCCACAGGAACCAAACCGACGAGCAACAAACCACAACTTTTTAGCACACACAATCCATAGAGGAACTCTCAACTCAAAGGACCAAAGCAATGAGCATCTTTGCTCATCATGGGCACTCCGATAACCCACAATCTTGGGAGAGAATCTAAAACTTTTAATTGAGTCTCCCATGCCCAAAGGTGCAAATCCATCCAGTCAAATCCAACGTGCATTCTCTACATGCATAAGGCAAATGCCACGCTCCACCTGCAAGCCTAACACACAACTGGTAGGAATCTTTGGTTTATCTACGTTTCCTTAAACAACTGAACAATAACCTTACACTTTTGCTTATCATCGACAAGATGTCCCATAACATCCTACCAACATCTTGCTTCTTTGCTCAATCAATCACACTTCAGTTGTGCAAAATTATGTAACCAAGATAAACCATCGTTGCTCTCTTCAATGTCGCACACAATGAAAAATAAGGTCTCCATGAATCTTTTTGTTCTGATGTCAATTTGTCACAGGCATAGAATTTTTTGCAAACCCACAATGTGTCAGACTACACAGTCTTAACAACCCAACGGCCAAAGGTCATGCCACAACACTTTCCTATATCCTGAATCATTTTCATTGGCCCTGCACACCATCTCGTGCGCAACTGCCTAGCGAAAGCTGATCAAGCGCATCTTCAAGTGCGCATTTTATGTAGTCCATGCCGCTTAGTGCATAGTCGTCCCATATCAGCTATCACTTTCGAAAGAGGCACAAACTTTGCCATAGCCTTGCATGCCATGAAGTGTCTTGCGACCCCATGCGCACGACATAGCAAAACCCCGTCAATGAAGGGACAAGACCTTGCGACCCCCAGTCCGAAGACTAGTTGATGATTGAACACCATAGCAAAAAGCACCACCCAGACTTATTCGCCGGCGCCTAGGCATTCACTCACCTAGCCCTGAGTCACCATACTCGGTTGGAATCACCTAAGGTGATTCCTGGGAGAAAACCCTAATCCACACGCACCCCCGTGCATCCAACCGTTACGCGTGGGAAACTCCAAGTCGAGAGGCCCATAAAAAAATCTCCAAAGGCAACATCGTCTGATCCGTTGGCACTGCATATCCAACCAACGCTCTACGTTTGAGCCACCACCCAAAGGTGCACTAATGCCAATATTGTTGCTTATCGCATGTGGCGCTATCATCGCCCGTCACCGATCAAGCCAACACATACTGCACACTGCTACACTCGATGCATTTACCACTCAGCAGAGCTCCGCACTGCACATGCCTCATTCCGAAGGTTCAGTCTGGGACATTCTCCCCCACCCAAACCATTGTCGTCCTCGACAATGTCAGTGCAAGTAAGAACACAGTCTTAACTGATATGCCAATTTCTCTTTAGATTCATATTTGATTTAGTCTTTTCTTCTCCCTACTCAGCTTGTTCTGGTTTTCGTCTACCATCGTCGTAACCTTTAATACGCCAAGTCTTATTTCTTAACGCGCCTCCAATTACTTAGACAGTGGTCTTTTGCTGCATCAACATCGAGCATCATTTACTCGTGGAACCTCAGTGAAGTCTCAAACTTCAAGCAGGTCATTCTCGCTCGCACGACAAACTTGTCGTCTTTATGCTCATAGCTGGGGTGCCTTCCAACCCCAGTAAGGGTAATTCCAAACCCTCCGTGGTGCACGCAGATAAGCATGTCCACCAACGCGTGCCATAAAATATCAACTCTCTTAGGCACCAACTTGCGGGTTTCCAATGATCCAAACTAGTCCTCACGTAGGGAACGCTTACTTGCGTAACATCCCAAAGCAGTCTATCCAAGCGTCTTCCTGGTCACTCATCCACACAAGGGGCAACACCGCCCAACGCTGCAACTCTCTTCCAGAGCCAGCAAACATTCTCACAGGAACCAAACCGATGAGTCATGAACCACAATTTTTTAGCACACACAATCCATAGAGGAACTCTCAACTCAAATGACCAAAGCAATGAGCATCTTTGCTCATCATGGGCACTCCGCTAACCTATAATCTTGGGAGAGAATCTAAAACTTTTAATTGAGTCTCCCATACCCAAAGGTGCAAATTTATCCAGTCGAATCCAACGTGCATTCTCTGCATGCATAAGGCAAACGCTACGCTCCACCTGTAAGCCTAACACATAATTGATAGGAATCTTTGGCTCATCTACGTTCCTTTAAACAACTGAACAACAACCTTACACTTTTGCTTATCATCGACAAGATGTCCTATAACATCCTGCCAACATCCCGCTTTTGTGCTCGGTCAATCACACTTCAACTGTGCAAAATTATGTAACCAATATAAACCACCGTTGTTCTTTTCAGTGTCACACATAATGAAAAACAAGGTCTCCATGAATCTTTCTGCTCTGATGCCAATTTGTCACGGGCATTGAATTTTTTGCAAACCTGCAACGCGCCAGACTGCACAGTCTGAACAACCCAACTGCCATAAGTCACGCCACAACACTTTTCTATGTGCTGAATCATTTTCATTGGCCCTGCGCACCACCTCGTGTGCAACTGCGTAGCGGAAGCTGATCAAGCGCTTCTTCAAGTGCGCATTTTAGGTAGTTCATGTCGCTAAGTACTTAACCGTCTCATATCAGCTATCACTTTCGAAAGATACACAAACTTTGCCTTAGCCTTGCGTGTCATGAAGTGTCTTGCGACTCCATGTGCACGACATAGCAAAACCCTGTCACTGAAGGGACAAGACCTTGCGGCCCCCAGTCCGAAGACCAGTTGATGATTGAACATCATAACAAAGAGCACCACCCAGACTCATTCGCCGACGCCTAGTCATTTACTCGCCTAACCCCGAGTCACTATACTCGGTTGGAATCACCTAAGGTGATTCTTGGGGGAATTAGCCCTAACCCACACGCATCCCCATGCGTCCAACCGCTACGCGTGGAAAACTCCAAGTCTCATTCAACTAATCTTCTTTCAAATTGCAGACAACCCCAAGATTTACTGGACAACTAGAAGCAAAAGACAAACTCTGAACATCAATGTTGGGCTGCTGCCCACTTATTATAGTACTAGTGAAATCATTTGAATTTCCCATTGCATTCTGTTCTTTTTCTGACACTCATTGTCATCTCATTCTTGGATCCTGCAATATATAGTTCATGATAAGACCTTCCACTTAAACATAAACTAATATGTAGTAACACTCACTTTTCTTCATTCAGTTCATGCGCAAAAGACATTAACAATTTCATGGTAAATGGAATAACAACCATGATGCTACTTAGTATTCATGGTCTATAATTTTGCACTTGCCGAGGGAAGTCCTAGAATCAGAGTTTTCCAGTCAAAGTCAAAGACTGGATCAGACAATGACATGGCATGTCCAGTGACAATTATATAAAATGGATGCAGATTAACCTTCAATGACCACCACTCATTTCAGAATTCTCTATCAATGGTAACAGGAACCATAAAGAGAATTTAAAGGTACCTGTAAACGATCCAAAAAAAGACAAGTCATTTGCAAGGTTGTATCTTGTAAGTATAGAATCGCAACCCGTATCGATCCGTCTCAAAATAAGATAGGTATGGTATCATAAAAAATCATAAATTTTGAAAACAAAAATTAAAAATTCTAAAAAACAAAAAAAAAAAACAAAAAATCTAAAAAATCATAACACCCAAAACAATGAGAAATGCACAAACTGCAACCATAAAATCACATATAAGCATTTATGTCTTTATGAGCTACATAAGACATCATCTATGTCACATAGGTGCGGGTGCAGATACGGGCACGAAATCAATGATGCAACACTTTAAAAAAACTTGGGTGCAGGGTGCGGGAAGGGTATATATATAATTTTTAATAATTTTAAGTTAACAATGCATGCATGTGTGCATTTATGTATATATATATATATATATATATATATATATATATATATATATATATATATATATATATACTGAATTTACTTTTTAGACAGAAATGGACCACAATGTGATTGATTTCACCTGACAAAAAGGATGTTGTGTCCAAGTGTCACACCCGCTTGGGTGCAGGTGCGGTGCTCTCTTAGAAGAGTCTGTATTACATAGGTTATGTGTGACATACTATCACTTGTCGGGCTTGATTGATAAGAAACAAAAAATAGATTTTTTTTTTACTTTAACCCACTTCCTTGAGTGAAAAAATAATGGAAATGCACTCTTGATGAATTCGCAAAAGCTTTCTCTCTTGCTTACGATCGGTCTCAAACAACTCTCATGACTCCTAGGGTATGTGGATATCTCTTTAATGGCCTCTACACAAATGAGGGAGTCGGCCCTCAAGGGGTGTTTAAAATTAAAAAATACGAAATTACTTTTCAGCCCTTTATAAAATATGTTGACATTGTATCGTATGATATGAATACGATGTACACTAGTATCATGATACGAGTGTACATCATATCATTTTTATAAAAAATAACAGTATGTATCATAGTGTATCATAAGGTACGTATCATAGCGTACGATACGCTACGATACAAACAACATTGATTATTTGTTTGGCCCAATAAAGATCATAGTTTTTCTGAGGGTCAACAAAACATATTTTAAGTGATGAGGTGAACCATATGCATAGTAACAGAAAACATAATACACTCCAGTACAAATACAAAAACCTGAGACCCACTTAGAGTAATATTTCTAGCATGTCATGCAGAATATAGGATTACGTAATGTCAATTACAGCTATATGATTATGTAACATGAGTTACATCCCACGTTGATCATTTTCATCTCCATGACTCGATTCTGACTATATGTAAAACTTTCCTTTGTTTTGTGTTTGTCACATAGATTCTTGAATTTTTGAATAATTATGTTTGGCTTATGCTTATGCTTATGCTTGACATGAATGCATTATGTCAAAAACTGTATAGAAAATATCTATGCTAGTGTCGAGTGCCATATGACATCAATTGTTTATATTTATGCTAAATGCAAATTGCATATAAAATTCTAAGGCTATGCGAAAATAACTTTAGTTATTAAACATATAAATAATAAAAATAAAGCATTAAGAACTGTGTCGATAAATAACTTTAGTTAAATTTTTGAATTCAAAGGTATTTTATGTCGTCATGCATTAAAGACACTTAATCAAGAGAAGATACAAGAAATACCTGAGTCATATATAATGCGAAGATGGACGCGACAAGCAAAGATTGAACTGCTGGATAGAAATAATGTCAGTCAATCTGGTGTTGATGAGAAGTGCCACATAACCTCCCGTTACCAACAACTATGTAGGTCACTTATGCATGTTGTAGATTTGGCATCAAAAAATGAAGTAGCCTATGTATGTATGAGAAAAGTGTCAAGGGAATTACTTGAAAAAGTGCAGTTAATTCACCATGAGTCCGTTGCAGCTCATGAAGACCAATCTAAGAAAAGAGAATTGAACAACGTAGGTGAAATTTACATTTCCCCTGACTCTTATGACAAGTTGCACCAAAGCGTCAACATCATCTTTGACAAGTCAGGAATAAACCTTGTAGATTATGATGAAAATATTCACCTAGCGAATGGTATTAAAAGGAAAACTGCCTCTGATCGCAGTCGTCGGAGGACAAAGGGTGCACTGAAACTGGTTTGCAAGAAAATATGTAAGAAACACTGAACCCTTAAGCAACCAAGCCCTTCACATGAAAAGGTATGTAATACAGTATATTGCTTCTCATGTAAATTGTATTACGTGCAACTTATCAATATCTAATTTATGTAATTTTCAACATGCAGCAATACCCTACATACATGTATTACAACGTTGGAACCTGTAATCCCCCCGACCTGTTTCAGTGGAACGATGACATGAGTTTGACAAGTCTTTTGGTATGTAACAATTTTGGGATGATGTTTGCATTTCTTGTTGAACTTAATGTAGTGCCTGATATTGTCCTGTTTAATGACAGACTCAGTTCAATTCAAAAGTAAGCAACACAACACAGGAATCACGTGTGGATTCTTCAGCTACAAAATACTTGCAGCATTTAACTTTCATTAGTGTAAATCATTGTAATGTTTAATATTCTGTAATTCTTTGTTGTAATTCTATAATTCTTTGTTGTAAATCGATAATTCTTTCTTGTAATTTTATAATTTTTTGCTGTAAATCTATAATTCTTTGTTGTAATGTTATAATTCTTTGTTGTAATTCTAGAATAGAAATCATACTACAAATATCATAAAACACGTCCCTAGAAAATACATAATATCTCACAAATCGATATACAACAATTGTGCATAATATCTTATAAATCAATATACGCCAATTCAACATAATAGCTTACTAATCGATATTAATAAACAAAACAATATCTCAACAATCGACACTAGAAAACACATAACATCTTACAAATCGCTATACAATAATTTAGCATAATATTACAAATTGATATTAACAAATAGAACAATATCAACAAATCAACACTATATCGGGATGCTTCATTCTAAAAAAGGTGGGTTGTAGATAAGGTTTCACCTCATTAATTTCGTCGAGAGAAGAGAGGGTATGCTGACAAAAACAGTAATCAGACTGGCATTAAGAAGCCAAAGATTGAACCCGCTGATGAACCTTTCCCTATTTCATCAATTAATGACCTAAAAGTGACCATTTCTAAGAAAGCTCGTAAGAATTTTCACTTCTCTTTGGCTTGATATCTTACAAATCAATTTACAACAATTCAGCATAATATATTCCAAATCGATATACGACAAATCAACATAATATATTACAAATCAATATTAACAAACAAAATAATATCACCAAATCGTCATTCAAAAACACATAATATCTTACAAATCGATATATCGCAATTCAACACAATAGCTTATAAATCAATATTAAGAAACAAAACAATATCTCACCAAATCAACACTAGAAAACACATAATATCTTAAAAATCGATATACGACAATTCACAATAATAGCTTACAAATCAACACTATATCGGGAAGCTTCATTTTAAAAAAGGTGGGTTGCGGATAAGGTTTCGCCTCATTAATTTCCTCGAGAAAAGAGAGGATGTGCTGACAAAAACAGTAAACAGACTGACATTAAGAAGCCAAAGATTGAACCCGCTGATGAATCTTTCCCTATTTCATCAATTAATGACCTAAAAGTGACCATTTCTAAGAAAGCTCGTAAGAATTTTCAGTTATCTTTGGCTTGATATCTTACAAATGGATTTACAGTAATTCAGCATAATATATTTCAAATCGATATACGGCAAATCAACATAATATATTATAAATCGATATTAACAAACAAAACAATATCACCAAATTGACGTTCAAAAACACATAATATCTTACAAATTGATATACCACAATTTAGCGTAATAGCTTACAAATCGATATTAACAAATAGAACAATATCTCACAAATCGATACTAAAAAACGCATAATATCTCACAAATCGATATACGACAATTCACCATAATAGCTTACTAATCGATATTAACAAACAAAATAATATCGATCAAATCGACAATATATCAGCATAAGAGCTTACTAATCGATATTAACAAGTGCCAGTTGCGTAATTTTGTAAGATATTTGTATTATGATTTTGAAACGTGTGCCTGTGCAATTGACATTATTGTGATTTGCGTGCTTGAAGTGGCGATTTGCGTATTCAACACATATGTGCCAATGCGTAATATTGATGATGGTTATGTATTGTATCTAAGCTAAACCATTGGTCATGATGTATTGTATCTAAATTCTAATATTTTTTGTATATGAATGTGGTTTTAAATCATGTGGATTTGTAGTTATGAAATTACGACGAGAACGATATGTGTTTGTAAAAGCAAATCGCGATAGCACGTGGCCTTCATACGTCATTGTGTAAATCGCGATGGTACATGTCATTCACTTAGACAAAGCTCATTGTCTAAAAGACAGACGTCATTATGTAAATCATGATGGTATAATGATTTACACAATGACGTCTATGTCAGCCATATCTAAATAAAAATTACAGTGCATGAGTACAGAGCGCGTTTGTGCAAATCATTTCAACCGTTTATCAAAATTTATGCAAAGCGATTCATTACTAGTAGATTACTTTTACGTTTCATAATTCACCGTTTCATACATTTATTAACTCAACTGTGTAAATCACGATAGAAACAACTCGTAAAAGCAAATCAGTGGCATTTTCACTGTACACAACGCTAAGCGATTGTTTGATTTTTATTTACGAATGCCGATCATTACAATGATTTGTTTAGTGACAACGGTTTAGTCCATTTGCTTTTGTTACGAAAATATTGTCATAGCATCATACAAATCGATATGAAAATTCCTGTTGATAGCTTATAAATCGATATACAAAAACAACATATAACTCAATATTTAGAATCATAACAATAACATATAAATCGATATTAAGAATCAAAACAATAACTTAAATCGATATCAAGAATCAACACAGAAATCCATATTAAGATTCAGAACAATATCTTAAATTGATTTGAAAATTCGTTTTGATATCTTAAAAATCGATATTTAGAATCAAAACAATATCTTAAATCGATATTAAGAATCAAAACATTTTCTTAAATTGATATGGCAAATCCTATTGATATCTTAAAAATCGTTGTAATGTTTAGTCGATTTGCCTTTGTTACGAAAATATTGTCATAGTATAACGCAAATCGATGATCAAATATCATATAAATCGATATGAAAATTTCTGTTTATAGCTTATAAATCGATATACCGAATCATCTTCATAATCGAGGGTTTAGTTTATAGGTTTTAGGGTTAGGGGTTAGGGTTTAGTAATATATTAAGGGTTTAGGGTTAGGGTTTAGTAAGATATTAAGGGTTTAGGATTTAGGTTAAGGGTTTAGGGTTAGAGTTTAGTAAGATATTAAGGGTTTAGGGTTTAGGTTAAGGGTTTAGGGTCTAGGGTCTAGGGTTATGGTTTAGTAAGATATTAAGGGTTTAGGGTTTAGGTTAAGGGTTAAGGGTTAAGGGTTTAGGGTTTAGGGTTTAGGGTTTAGGGTTAGGGTTTAGTAAGATATTAAGGGTTTAGGGTTTAGTAATATATTAAGGGTTTATGGTTTAACATTACGGTTTAGTAAGATATTAAGAGTTTAGGGTTAGGGTTTAGGGTTAGGGTTTAGTAAGATATTAAGAGTTTAGGGTTAGGGTTTAGGGTTTAGGGTTAGGGTTTAGTAAGATACTAAGGGTTTAGGTTTAGGGTATAGGATTTAGGTTTTAGGGTTAGCGTTTAGGCATTAAGGGTTTTAGGGTTCCTGCTTTAAACATACAAATCGCTGCTTCAAACGTACAAATCGATGTAGATATCACACCCTTCATAAGTATATATAGTTGTAACGTTTGGACTTCAACATTAAACATCATTATACAATTTAGCAAACTTGATTACAAATCTTGGTAACTTTATAAATCATAAATCTCTACTCATTAAATATATAAATCGTTGTTGCTTTAAATGTGTAAATCATAAATCGCCACAATGATTTGCCTTTGTTACGAAAATATGTGTCATTCATTTGTAAAAAAAGCGTCATTTCACATCCCGCTCGTTGTCAAAAATCGATATGCCTTGTGAGACCTGGATTCCGGTTGTGATGTTTGCGATTTAAGCAATGACGTATATGTAAGCAACAACGATTTTTCTTTGTATAGAAAATATTGGAATAATATAACGTAAATCGCGGTTGTAGTAACATACTATTGATTTGCAAGATATTGTTTTGTTTGTTAATATCGATTTGTAAGCTATTATGCTGAATTTTCGTATCGATTTATAATATATTATGCGATATGTATATCGATTTGTAACATACTATGTGTTTGCTAGTGTTGATTTGTATGATATTTGTATTTAACATACTATTTATATTGTTGCACGATTGCGGTGGCGATGTGCGTATTGAAATAACTATTCATTTAGTGATTAAAATTGAAATCGCTTTGCAGCATAGTAGATGTCATTAAATCGTTGTCTCTTGATTCGTTATTGTCAACACACATATACGATAAGTCGTTTCTTTTATTGGCACGGTAAATAACAACTCGATGCATAATATAGTGTGATGCAACTGACGATCATGACACATAACATGAAGAATGATGTGCATTTAGATTTAATTTTGCATGGTCAGCAAGAAGAAGTCCTTTTGCCTCATAAGTGTGCGTAGTTTTCATTCTCCTCCTCTTCCTTCATTTGCTTTTCCTTCTCTTCGTCATCCTTCTTCTTATTTTTCATCTTTAGTTCTTCCTCATATTTCTTCGTTTGCTTTTCATCTTCAATATCTGAAGGATCAGGCTCCGCATAATAAATATCCAACAATTTGTTCCTGTCTTTTTCATTCTCAATGTTCTTTACATAACCCTCACATATATCAGATTGGAGAATGATTTCTCCAAGAGTCATCCCCTCAAACGACGAAGGCTTTCTTGTCTTACGAATTGTAGTCATTGCTAACCTGCACAACACATAAATTTAACTGCATCATTGTATGTTACAACTGCTTTCCCAAGTATATATTATTACAAATTATCACATTCGTTAAATAATCACCAACATTACAAGCCGTCGTAATATTTGGCTTCATAAATAAACATTATAGTATGATTTAGTAAAATTAAGTACAAATCGAGGTAGCTTCATAATTACACATCTCTACTTCATCAAATGTATAAATCGTTGTTGCTTCAAGCGTATAAATCATTGTACAAATCTCACCCTTCATAAGTACATATCGTTGTAACGTTTTGGCTTCCTAAGTAAACATTGTAGTACGATTTAGCAAACTTAAGTACAAATCGTGATAACTTCATAAATCATAAATACACATGACTACTGCTTTAAACGTATAAATCGTTGTTGCATCGAACGTACAAAGTGCTCCTTCAAACATACAAATCATTGTAGAAATCAAACCCTTCATAAGTACACATCGTTGTAAATCATAAATCGCTATTGCATTAAATGTATAAATTGTTGCTGCTTTAAATGTATAAATCATAAATAAATCGCTACTGCTTGAAACGTATAAATCGTTGATGTATCGAACAAATCGCTACTGTATTAAATGTATAACTCTTTGTTAATTTCGAACTTACAAATCATTGTAGCAATTTAGCCTTCATAAGTACATATTGTTGTCTTTCATGACTCTTGTTTCAGTATGAAAATAGGTGTTATTTAGCATGTATAGTACAACCACTTGTAAGATTTAGCATTCTGATTTATAAATTGATTTGTTTACATAACGAAAACTTACACAAAACTCACCTTCTAGGACACAAGTTTTGCTAATCCGACAGTGGAGGAGAAACACCTAGATGGTAGATGCAGCAGACGATGATAAAGGGAGCTCCTGTTACAACAGATGATGTATCATCAAATGGTGATCCAAAACGTTTAGGGTGACATATTGCGAGGAGCTCCTGTTAAAGTAGAGGAGTTTACTCCTTAGGGTGAAAACGATGATGATTTTAACCCTTTCTGGTGGGAGGACATTTTTGTCCTTTACTCAAAACATTGTTTTACGATGCTAATGGTGGAAAAGGGTACTTAAGTCTTTGCAAATGCACCAAACTTTGATGCTAAGTGATGCAGACACACACGGGGAAATGAGCCCTATGTGCTTACATACATGACGCTCATTCAGACCCGAGAACATGCACTTGCATGTTACGGGGGGGGAACATATAACCTGCTTCAACGCCATATTCATGTGAGGGAGGTCATAGATAAAGATGTCCACCCGCGCATGAAATTATCGGATGTTAGGACGCGTCTGTCTCCATAGGTCATGAGGGAAGTTGAAGGGAAAACATGGCAGTTGAGGGTGAAGGATGAAATCCACTATAAGACAACAGAGGGATTTTCAATGAGGAATGCTCGAGGACTAACAAGAGGAAAAGGGTACCAAAATGATCTATTCTAGAAGGTATGGAATAGAAAAGCCCCACCTACTCTTTGATTGGCTATCGAGGGTCGGTTACTCACCCATAATCGATTAAAAAAGCTAGGGTTTCAGTTGCCAAGCAGATGTGAGTTTTGTAAAAAGAAAGGAAATAATCACTACAAGAAAAATGCGGATTTGCGACGGCCGATTTCCGTCATCAATCCATCGCTAATCCGTTGCTAATGTATTTAGCGACGGATTAATGACAGAAATCGACCATCACATAATGCTGGTCGCTAAAATGTGACAAAATTTATCTATCGCTAGTCCGTCGCTAATTAGCGATGGATTAATATCGAATAATGTTTGTCGCTAATCCGTTGCTAAATAAGGACTGATGTGGTTTTATGAAGGAATATATTCTGTCGCTAAAATTTAATGATGAATATGTATCCATCGTTAATGTATGTCGCCAATTGAGCGAGGAGTTAGTGAGGGATTAAATTCCATCGTCAAACATCAACTGATTTAAATTGGCGATGGATATTAGCGACGACTAATATCCATCGCTAATCCATTGCAAATTTTAAAAAAAATAAATTTTTTTTTGAAATATGAATATCGAGAAAAATTTCTTGTTATACAATTTATATAACCTGTGTATAAAAAATAAAGTATATATAATATATATATATATATACAAAGCAGGTGAAATAAATTTAACACAAATTATAAGTTACATTATAGTCATTGCCAAGTTTTAATTAGTTACAAGTACGTGAAATAAATTAAACATATGAATCTAATCCTCGCCAAGATTCGGGGCATCATCCGCTTTATTGTCTCGATTTGCCTCTCCATCCATGCCTCCATCAGCTCCTCTACGTTGATCATCTCCAGTATCCTACAAGAGAACCAAAATGTTAGTATTGATAAACAAAATATAATGAAATAAATTATATGCAATGCACCTAGTCTAATGCAATCAAAGTAAATGGCTGAATGACACATAGACTAGCAATAAAGTGAAGGACAATAACAGAATTCAAATATGTATTCTAAGACTGACAAAAAAAATTCATAGTGATTCAATCATGTAGATATGTGTTCTAAAGTTGTCAAAAAAATGTCACAGTGATTCATGCATGCATATAATGTTTATAAGGCTGTCAAATAAATGTGTTATATATCACAATTATGCATATATGTGTTATAAGGCAGTAAAAAAACTTTCATAGTGATGAAATCATGCTTATATGTGTTCTAAGGTTGTCAAAAAACTTTTATATTGATTCAATCATGCATATATGTGTTCTAAGGCAGTAAAAAAAATTCATAATGATTTAATCATGCATATATGTGTTCTAAGACAGTAAAACAATTTCATAGTGATGAAATCATGCTTATATGTGTTTTAAGGTTGTCAAAAAACTTTCATAGTGATTCAATCATGCATATATGTGTTCTAAGGTTGTCAAAAAACTTTCATATTGATTCAATCATACATATATGTGTTATAAGGCAGTCAAAAAACTTTCATATATGCTAATATTATGCTCATATGTGTTCTAAGGTTGTCAAAAAATTTCATAGTGATTCAATCATGCTCATATGTGTTCTAAGGCAGTCAAAAAACTTTCATAGTTATTTAATCATGCATATATGTGTTTTAAGGTTGTCAAAAAACTTTCATATTGATTCAATTATGCATATGTGTTATAAGACAGTAAAAAAACTTTCATATATGCTGATATCATGTTCATATGTGTTCTAAAGTTGTCATAGTGATGAAAGAATGCCTGTATGTGTTCTAAGGTTATCAAAAACTTTCATAGTGATTCAATCATGCATATATGTGTTATAAGGGAGTCAGAAAATTTTATAGTGATGAAATCACGCTTATATGTGTTCAATCATGCATATACTAGCTTGAAATCAATGACATGAAACAAATTACATGAATCTTTATACCTGACGGGCACTGAAGCTCATGTTGAATTCAAACGAAGTTCCCCTGTCCCGAAAAAAGTTGCACAACTCATTATGAACAAGGTTGGGAATGGCTTCATGTAAAAAGTCACACATTTTGTCCTCAAGACACTGACAGACACCATCCCAAGACATAGCATGGTCAATCGGATGATAAGAGTTGATACTGGTGGGAGAACTATGAGAGCGTTGACTGCAGGAGGCAACGACCGATGTGGTGTTCATGTTACTCTCAAACCCAAACACACGGCCCTTTTTAGGTTCACCGGTTGCAGTCACCCATGCTGCAGGATCAAAAGGTGGATGCTGAGTGGAGTCATCGTCATATCGCTCTATCATCTGCTGCTCGTATGACTTCTACAAAGTAATGATTATAATATAAATTAATAATTAAGAATTACAATATTTATGATAATGTAATTTATAGTAACTTGTATATTACAATGTTTATTAATACAATAAATACATACCGATGTTACTCTCGCCTTCTCTGATATAAACTCTCCCGTGCTCTTACGTTTATGTGTTTCAACAAATACATCCCTGTGAGGCACAATGCCTCCTTTTTTTTGTTCCTGTAAGGTTAAATGATAAAAAAATCAATTAAAAAGTATGCAGAAATACTTATAAATTTGAAAATATATATTAATAAGTTACCATTTTCTTCTAGTGGCTCCCAAAAGTCCTAGATTCACCTGTGTGTAGATGGACATAAGGCATCTTTGCTTAGTTTTAAAATTCACAAGCCTTTGTTGAGCGGTTTTGAAATTCATTGCTCGTCCACTTGTCACACATTCCCTCCCAATAATCTCTCCTGATAGTAGAAGGGTTATAGCCCTTCCACTGCAGTGGATCATCTATTTCACCAGCTGCTTTAATTGCTGCAATCTTTATATTATACAACATGTCGGCAAATCGATTGGTAACCACCTTCTGCCATACTACCCTCACATCCTTCTCCTCGTTCACAGTTGCAAAGAGATGTGAAGCTTACAAATACTTTCAGAAAGTTAACACACATGACTATAACAAAAAATTAAATATGAAACACATTAGTTATGATAAACAATTGCATACCATGACTGAGGACAATAATCTATCTAACACCTCCTTCGGGTACTCTTTTCATTGAGCGATAGGTCCTGGAAGATGCTGCAGTAGTGACTTCCTAATTTCTCATACTACTTCTTGTGGCTCGAATCTCACGCTGCATATGAATTAATACACATTAACAATCGACTGTCGATATACACTATTTATAAGATAAGTATTGGACAAGTGACAATGAAATACTTACGGTCGACTATCGATATATACTATTTGAATAAGTCATCATGTGTCAGACTGAGAAGACCCTGTATCCGGCATTGTCTCGTGATGCGTATGAATAGATGGTGTAGGTGGGTCATGTGCAGGCGAAACATTACCTATAGAAAATTGAGTTAGAAATTTACACAATGCACATTTAAACTAATCAAGTATACAATTAGTTAAATGATATACCTATCGAAGCAGATCGTGAAGATGAAGACTGAGACTGACTACCACTGGGTGCTCGACCACTGTGACCTCCACAAACCATAATCTAACAAATAAAAATTTTATTTGGATCAGTTACATAACTCTATATCTTCATGGATACATAATCAAATAAAAAATAACTTCATGCAATACATTCAAATCATTGCAATACATTGTAATATATTCAAATTATTCACATCAAATCATTACAATACATTGCAAATCATTCACATCAAACATTGTAATACATCCAAATAATTCAAATCATTGCAATACATTTCAATACATTCAAATCATTTAAATCATTCACATCAAACATAAGGTATGTATTACAAAATGTATTTAACTAGCTCAAGTATGCTTCCTCATCACTTATTTTTCTTCTTCATGGGGTGCCCATCCACTTAGTATATCATTTGGATCACATTCTTCCATACGTGTGCCATCAGACAATGGAGATGTGACATGCAGACCATGTGTGATATCATGACCATAAGAGAAGTCATACATATCATCTTATTGATAGTAATCACCCTCTTTAGTAATCTTGTCTTCCTATAACTGATCATACTCGAGGTATAGTTTAGACTTCACCTTGCAAACCGCCTACCATTCATTTTTATCTGACTTTCTTGTATTAAGATATGAAGTATAGTAAACTTGTTGAGCTTGTAATGCTAATATGAATGATTCATATGTTCCAAACCTTGATTTATGATTCACCTCCACAATGCCTGAGACTTTGTCGACTCTTGTTGTTGTGGGATCAAACCAATGACACTTGAATAAAGTTACCCTGTTATTTATGCCTAAGTAAGTCAACTCCATTATTTCTTCTATAACACCTTAGTAGTCAAGTTCATTTTTACCGTAACTGCTACCCTTGACACACACACCACTATTCATCATTGACTTGTTTACACCGTAGTCTTTTGTATAGAATCGATAACCATTTACGATGTATCAATTGTAACATTGCACAACTTTGGTCAGACCATTTTATAAATCACATATTCCTTGGTCATTAACATCACCATGACGGACCTACAAGCATAAACAATGACTGAAAACACGACCAATTAAGTAACATATTATTGTTTACACAGAAAGAATGCATGTCATCGTCCCTACCAACTCTTTCAACCATGCCACAAACTTATTTTCACGTTCTTTTTGTAATTCTGAATCAGTGAGATGAGAAAATTCTCTTCGCAACTCCAGATCAATTCGTCTGCACTTAACAAATAATTATATTACCGAACTATGTATGTAGAGAACTTAGTGTAACATATTATGTATACTTACTCGATGTAGGGGTCGATCTCTGAGCAATTAAAAAGGATATAGATTTATGTTGCATCTTGCTCTCGATCTTCTAAGAGTCTTGACCAGCAATTGCCAAAGGCATTCTCAAGTGGTTTAAATATCGATAGTTTGTTAGCCACAATAACTTGTTCTCCATCATCATTACAAGGTAGGCAAGTGTAACATGTTAGAATGTGAGGCTCAAAGTACATAGATGAGAAATTTGAAATCTCTTCTAAAGTATACGCCTCACAAATTGAACCCTTCACTCTTGCTTTATTTCGAACCTTTTTTTTGAGGTCAAACATGCATCTGTCAACAATATACATCTCATAATACAATAAAATTCTAATAGCATTAGAGAGAAAAATATAAACAAAAATTTACCTTTCAAATGGGTACATCCACCGATATTGCACAGGACCACCAACTCTAAGTTTATATGGCAAGTGTATGATCTCATATTCCACAACGTCGAAAAATGCTGGAGGAAATATCTTCTCTAGCTGATAAATAGCAGTGACGACAAAATACTCTAGATTCTTTACCTCAGTTACTATAACTTTCGATGCACACAATGTTCTAAAAAATCGACTCAACTCGGATAATACCTCCCATATAGGTTTGTCTAACATATCATAGAATGCTAGGGGAATCAACTGTTGCATGATAACATGACAATCATGGCTCTTCAACCCATCTAATTGTCTCTCGTCTATCTTCACACCCCGAGCAATATTATAGACATATCCATCTGGAAATCTCAACTGTCTTAACCACTGGCATACCTGCTCTACTTGATCTGGTTCAAGCATGTACCTTGCCTTTGGTTTTAGTAGTTTTCCATTATACTCTTTGAGTTTCAATTCTGGTCTTTTACATATTACTTTTAAATTCATCTGGGCCTTTGGATTATCCTTCATTTTTCTTTTGACATTCATTACCGTATTGAACATATTATCAAACATATTTTTCTTCACATGCATCACATCCAAATTATGTCGTATCAATAAGGTCAGCCAATATGGTAGTTCCCAAAATATAGATTTATTTGTCCAATTGTGATCCTTCTCAAATCTAAAGAAGGGCCTCACACTACAGGCATTTGTCAGTCTATATGAAAAGTATCACAATTATCTTAAAATCTCTATGCCAGACAACCATGTAGGTGGACCTTCTATTTCAGTTTTGCCTACGTTGAACACATTCCTTTGTCGTCAGAACAGATGGTTGCTGGGTAGAAATCGACGGTGACAATCAAACCAACACGGTTTCTTTCTATGCGTCAATTTAAAAGACTTTGTATCTTCCATACAGTACGAACATGTCAACCTCCCATGTGTGTTCCAACCAGATAACATACCATATGCAGGGAAGTCACTAATTATCCATAAAACAACAACCTTCATATTGAAGTTTTATTTTTTGTGGGCATTGTACGTGAGAATACCATCATCCCATAATATTTTTAGTTCAGCAATCAATGACCTCAAATATACATCAAGATTTTGGCCCGGAGACGTCAGACCAGGGATCAATAGAGACAAGAAAAGATTTTGACACTTCATATACAAGTTTGGAGGAAGGTTGTATGGGATGACAAATACTAGCCAACATGAGTATGGAGTTGATCTACCCCCAAATGGATTGAATCCATCTATACATAAACCGAGCCTAACATTTCTCGCTTCCATTGTGAAGGTCTGATGAGAACGATCAAAGTGCTTCCAAGCTTCTGCGTCAACCGGATGCGTGATTTTGTCTTCATCATGTTGAACTTTATTTGCATGTCATATTGTGTGTGTAGCTGTCCTCGAAGACATATACAATCATTGCAATCTAGGGGTGAGAGGGTAGTAGCAGAGCGACTTGTATGATACTTCTTTTGACCTCGTGCTGCCATTGCCCCTTGTCTTTGGCTTGAACCGAGGATGCCCACATGACGGACATGATTTGCTATTTTCTTGATCTTTGAAATACAACATGCAGTGATTTAGACAAACATCTATCTTTTGATACCTCATAACTAAAGCGTTAACCATAACCTTCGCACGATAGAAATTTTGTAGCAATTTATCATCTTTGGGTAACATACTCTTCACAATAGAGCACAAATGGTCAAAACATGATTGACTCAAATTATACTCGGATTTCAAATTCATTAGTTGAATAACTGCAGACAAGATAGTGTGACTTTTGCAACTATTCCAAAGTGGCTCATCAGCATCTCTAAGTAAATCATAAAATCTACTAGCTGCATCGTTTGTTGCTTCTTCCTCTATCCCAATTGGTACATCACTAGGACCCATAGCAGAACCCAATTCTGGTTCTGCGGTATCAAATATCAAATCCACATATGGATTATCGTGCACCATAACCACCCGTGCATCAAAATTGTTCCAAAATTCTTCACCATGAAGCATCCAATTCTGATAATCACTCACAAAATCCTTCCTGTATAGGTGATGTATAACGCCATGAGGTTCTGCAAATCGATTGTTCTAACACATCGTATAGGGGTACCTGATCCGACCTGTGGGATCCACTGTACTGACACTTGTCATTACAAATTCAATAAAACTGTCAACACCATCCATATATTCAAGTGATACCTCATTGCCAACTATCCTATAATACATCCATTTACGGTTTGCAATCATTTTGTCTTATGATGTTACAGATATTATCCTAACCAGTTAAAAGAGAATCATAAGAATGCTATGATGAAGAAAATATCAAATTTATGATGCATTCATGGTAGATGTAATGATTTGATATATATATATATATATAATGTCATTCAATCACAAGAACAATGATGCATACATTGATAACTTAATATTTTTATATGCAAAACCATTCATTTGAAGCATATTTTTATGATATAATTTCACATGGAAGGCATAATCAAATTGAAAATAACTGCATGCAAGCATGAATACAGTTACACCAAACATTGCAATACATTTAAATCAATCATATCAAACCAATGTCAAACATGTACCTGCAACAAACACACTCCAATATCCCACTAACTACTACCATGACTAGCATGAAATCTGAACTTCAAAAATAAGAGCACTTCTATTTTCATACATTAAAATCATGCTCAGCATGATCTCCAAACTCCATCAAAGTAGTCCTAGATCTCCATAACTAAGTGAGTGTGTGAACACAAAATTGTTGCTTCTAAGAAATTAAATAACCTGTGATGCGCTTGCATCACTTACTCACCACGGGTATTTACCTGATTTGCATGCTATTGCCTTTGCATTTTTTTATTTCTTTTTGCATTTTATTTTTAGTCGCATGCGATGCTTAGCACTAAGCATCGCGTAGTTAGCTCAGCTACGTACATGCAAAGCACAATTATATATGACCAAGAAAAAAAAAGGGAGGAGGGGGCGTAGGGGCCGATGGCTCTGTCAGACCAAGACGAAAAAAAAGGGGTGGGGGGTGCAGGGGCCAAAGGCCCCTGCGGCTCTTGAAAAGGAGGAGGCAGAAGCCGATGGACCCTGTCGGACCAAGACGAAAAAAAAAAAGAAAAGGAGACAACGCAGGGGGAGAGAGGGATCACCTGAGGGAGAGGGAGCGCAGAAGGGGGGCTCCGGCGACTGAGGAGGCTCGAGAGGGAGCGAAACCAAGAGGGAGGGGGGGTTGAGGTGATCGGGCGGGGTCGGTCGCCCGACAAGGAGGCACCAGTGGAGCTGCCAAAAAAGGGGCGTCGGTGGTCTAACAGGAGGATCGACGGAGACGGGAGGGTTAGGGTTTAATTTGGGAGAAATCAGAGAGAGAGAAAAGAGAATGTCGTGGCTTAGACGAGCTTATATCGAAAAATAGCGAAGGATTAGCGACAGAAATATTCTGTCTCAAAATCCGTCGCTAAGTAGCAACTTTCTTAGCGACGAAAAACTTATGTTGCTAATTCGTTGCTACATTGCGACAGAGTTTGACATAGAACTTTTTCATCGCTAATTAGTGATGGAGTATAAGACAAAATGTTTTCGTCCCTAAATTTGTAGCAAATTTTAGCGATGACTACTTTTCTCTCGCTAAGCCATCACAACTTTGAGACAAAAATAATCAGTCGCTAATTAACGTTTTTCTTATAGTGAATGGAGCATATGTTCTAAAGATGTCAGTGGGTGGTTCATGTATGGGAAGCAATAGCTAATTTTTTTTGGCAAACATTGGAAACGAGGTTCCAATGAAGAGGATCTAGATAAGTGGCCAGTGAGGAAGTTCAAGGAAAGACAAGTTCATGTAAGTTGGGATATTGTTTTTCATGTTATCATCTACAAGTTATGGAAGGAAAGAAACAAAATCATCTTTGAATCCAAATCCAAATCCAAATCCCAAATGTAGTTGGTGAAGGACATTACCCGTGTAGTGCGAGAACATATTATGCTTTATTTTAAGAAATAGAAAGCTTCAGTGAGCACTATGTGAAGATTTATGCGTACATGGGTCCCTCTCCCTACGGGTTGGGTGAAACTCAACATCCATAGCCTCTACAAAGCGGGGTGGCACTCTGGATACACGGTAGGGTGTGGCACATGCTGTTTCACAAAGGTAGGAAGATTGGAAGAACGAGAGTGATGCACATGGTTGGACATCATCAAAGAATCAAATATTTCAGGGAAGGTGAACCTTGAGACTGGTCAAGCGGACTTGGCCGGTAGCACAACACGATCCTTGGACGGAAGGAGATTCAAGATGGACATTCCCACACCACTTATAGACACCTTGTGAGAAAGGGTCCCCAACTGATGAATGGGTGATTTTGTATACAAATTACGACTTATAGTTCTTTCAATGAACCGGTAAGAGTCTGCAGCTTGACCATAAAAAAGAAAAAGAAAAGAAAAACAAATAAACAGAACCATCCAAAGAGGCTTGGATACACCCAGATTTCAAGCTTTAAACAAACCATAACCATCCATTTTTCTGTCCTGGATGCCGATCATCTAGAAAATTGGACGGCATCCCAAAGTCTTGTGGGCCCCATAGGTTTTCCGTTTGGATGTTTGGACCTCATCCACATTCACATGCAGCAATAAGACAGCAAACATGATAAAGCCGTAGGATGGTGCATGGGAGGTGAGGAGGAGAAGTTAACCACAGGACATTGCTCCCACCATATCCAAACCCCTTCAATCTTACAAGTCGCAACCAAAAATATCTGCATTTTAATATACGAACCGAGGTGTGTACTTAATTGGTTAGCTCAATGACAGAAACACCCTCACTGAATGGGCGGAGTCGGCTTGTGCACACCTTATCTCAGAGCAAATTATTGGAAAAAAAAAACACAATTACAAGTGTCATTCAAAATTCAAAACAATTTCAATACTTTATTGTTTTTTTTAAATTAAAGAACAAACAAACTTGAAACTAGGGCTGGAAAAAGTTTGGCTTGTAAGGAGTTGGTTAAAACACATAAACTAATCTCAACTAGGTCAATATGAACAATAGATGTTAGGCTCTCGGCTTGTACAAACTCATTGAGCAGTAATAAATACACTTTAGATGCATTATATATATAGAATATATAGTGTAAAAGTAAATAGTTGAAGTGTTTGGCTTGCAAACAAGAAGTTTAGAGTTAAAATCTTATTGCCTTCAACTCTGAAACAATATATATGTTTTAAAGCTTGCCAACTTAAGTTCATTACTTATACAGTTCAAATCTCATTACTTTCATTTTTATAATATATATATATATATATAGATAGAGAGAGAGAGAGAGAGAGAGAGAGATTGATAACTGCTCACACATTAGGTGCGAAATCATTAGTGCTAAATGAGTTTTTCTACCATTCTGGTGTTTTTTTTTGCAGTTCCAACCCCATAAATGTGTTGGGCATGGTTGATTTACGAGGAATCCACAGCTGGATCATGTGTTTTAGATGAAAACAATGATATTTGGAGCCCTGAAATTTGATAAAGATTTTAGACTGTTGATTTTTTGAACCTTATAAAAACCTACCCATGTGACGGCATAGAACGCTGATCCCTATAAAATCAAGTACATAGATCACATCTGTACACTTGAAATTTAAAAATAAAATAAAAAAGGCTGAAAACCATTTAGCATGTTCATTTCGCACCTAAGTGAACAGCTACCAATCTCTCTCTCTCTCTCTCTCTCTATATATATATATATATATTCTAAAATAAGCCTGATTACAATTAGTTTGTTTAACTTAGGCTTGTTATAAGCTTGAGCTCGACTTGATTTGCCAAAAAAACAGCCAACCTTGAACACCTTATACTCGGTTCATTCAGCTCATTATTTTTATATCTACTCAGAGAAACCACCACCAGGATCAGATACCTAGCTGCGCTGGCTTTGCATGCCATACTTAGAATCACTGTCCTCCCAGCCTTACCCCTCTTCTTTACTAACCTTATCTTTGGTATGCTCTGACTTCCAATCACATTGAAAGAATGCATCACATGCAACTTTTTGACTTTTCTGCATTAAGAAACTTCTCATCTTCTTTTCTTCTCTTCTCACATTCTACTACATATTTTCAGGAAATTTTGAAGCACTGGGCTCTACAAAGATCACTTCCAGAACAATAACAATTAACCTTTCCAGTCCGGTCTAAACTTATTTATAAAACGATAAAATCGGTATAAATATGTAAAAAGACTTACCCTTACCCGGTTTTAACAGTTCTTGTTTAAACCCAGAACTTAATAAAAAATACCAGGTGGGATTGAGCAAAAAGTTGAGTGAGATGGTAAAAAACTGGAGACCCCAACCCGATTTTTACAACATTGCATGCAAGACTGGCATACGTTTAACACAAAAGTAGGGGTCAATGGGCCGGGTTTGGTTTGGACCCGGGCGAAATCAGACTTGAACCAGATTTTCAGGTATAGACTCGGGTCCGAACCCGAATCTAATCAGGTCCACTATAAGAAAAACCATATCAGGACCCCTACTATACCTGTTAAAATCATATTTTTTATCATTTTTACATTGAAAATTTATGGGTCTTAATCGAAACTCGGGTCCGGGTCTAGTATAGGGACTCGTTTTGTGAACTCGGCCATCATGATTAACCAAATTGGTTTCCACTGATCCCGAAATCGCTATCCTCGTACCTTTGAGATTTCATTGATGCAAGTTGTTTAGATGAATTAGGAGTTCATAGATATGATCTACAACATTCATTTAGAGAAGATCAATATTTAGATAGCCTAAATCTGAACTGTGTGCATTTTTTTGGCGATTCAAAAATCAACAATTGACAAAACATAAAATTTTATGATTTAAAAAACTCATATTTTATAGTTAAAAAAATATAAATTCTTGAATATAAAAAAGTTTATGAAATCTTATTAATGGACCATGTTGAATTCATCTATAAAGTCAGATTTGATAAAAAAAACTTATGGGGATGACACGGTTTGAGTGGAACCGAACTAATGATTAACAAGTCAAGTCTGAGCCAAAGCTCAGCTCGGATTCGAAGTAAATCCAAGCCACCCGGGTGGACCATTGTTTCGTAAATTTAAACAAAAATCAAGGGCATTTCTCGAATTTCAGTTGAACAAACGCAAAATACCCTGCTCCCCGAGACAAAGGAGAGAGAGAGTGAAGGGAAAGGAAAGGTGGAGAGAGAGAGGAGAGAGAGAGAGAGGGAATGGCGATGGCGGGGTACAGCGGCGGCAGGCGGAGGGCGCTACTTTTTCTGGGCAGCAATTTCGCGGGGCCGAACTTGCTGAGGCACTCCTTCGTTGCTTCTAGAACCTTCTCGTCGGCGTCGGAGGAGAATGACGTCGTGGTGATCGGCGGCGGCCCCGGCGGGTACGTGGCAGCGATCAAGGCCGCGCAGCTCGGCCTGAAGACGACGTGCATAGAGAAGAGGGGAGCCCTGGGAGGCACCTGCCTCAACGTCGGTTGCATCCCTTCCAAAGTAAATCCTCTCTCCCCCTTTGTGTCTGTTACTAGATTCATAGTGGTAATTATTGATTTTGTATCAGATCCGGAGATTGATTACGATTTCGTCAGACTGCCTTCCGATTTCTTGAGTTTTTTTGAGATTTTCTGCGACATAATTCGATTTGTTGGTTATTCTTTATAGGCTTTCGATTGATACTGATTGAATTTAGACAGATGAACTCACAACAAGTTTACTTGGTGTTATTATCCGCGTCTCTAATTCAATGGAGTTTTCTATTATGTTGCTTGCCTACGGGATGGAACGATGATTTTGATGTTTGGTTCGGAGGGAGAAAAAGGGGCAGAAATTACAAGAGAAATAATCGTTTGATTTGTCGATCCTCGGACTCAGAGAAGGAAATCATGAAAAATTTCTTTTCTTTTCTTTTTTAAATCTAATATGCAGTTCAGTTGTACTCTTTTAGTTGCATTTCAGTTACCTGATTAACGTCAAGGAGTTGGGTCTGGGTAATTTATATTTGTTGTCAAAAGGTTTTTTTGTGTTTTATAAAGTGATTTGTTGTTTTTGTATGCGAATAAATAACTGTGAAATCCCCAAAAGATGAAGAAAAGCTTTCTATAACAAAAAACAACTGGAAGACTAGCTAAAGCTTGTTATCTGTTATGCTCGTATCTTAAAAAGTGTTCTGTTCTATGTGCGCTTAGGTTGTCCATTTCTTTCTCATTGCTGGTTAGTATTATTTATCGAGAAGCACATATTTGTTGATGAAATTGATTTTTTTAGTTTCTTCCTATTAAATTCAAGTTTTAGTTTTTCTTTTTCTCACATCTATTCAATGTGTGAATTGAAGTCGGTGCATTTTGTAAAATCACTTATACATTGTGTTATGTATCACTTGATTCTGGATTGAGGATTTGATAGTTAGCACATTTTAGATACCCATGGATCTATTAAAATCAGTTGGGTTAGGTCTAGTGAGGTTGGTTCCTTGTATTGTATCAGGTTTACCCTACCCGCTCAAGCCCCTGCTTTTAGTAAATTGTAGATTATTAGGAATGCTAAAGTTTGAATAGATGATAATATTTTCAAAGTGTTGCATAAATTGAGCTTATCACATTAATCTTAGGGGTGTGTCTAGGAGATTCTCCTAGAGCTTTCAAGATCTGTTTTTTTTTTCTTTTTTGATATTGATTTTATGAGTGTTTATTTAAAATTTTTGAAATTTATTAAAATATCTTTGCTGAGAATCTTAGATATTCCCAAAGATGTCTGTGATAGCTATATGGACTGTGACAAGTACATAATTGAGTTATTTAGATGAAAATGTTGCTTCTCTTGCCATTCCTCATTGTCAAGGGTGCTCCTTTGGATGACGTAATTTCTTACTGATCGCAGACCTGTGGCTTTTTTATGGCCATTTGCAGTTGCCCAATTTCTGTAGATACTCCCCTTTATAGGAGACTTCCTCCTACATGTGATACATGGAAAAGTCTAGAATTCATAGTTGCTTACCAATAATAATCTAAAGAGGCAATTGCAATGTGATCTGAAAACCACAAATGTCGGGCTCCATTTATGCTTTATTACATTCAGTAATTTCAATTTATGATTGTTCTTGTTACATAACATCCTTTTGCAAGTAATAATAAAGTCATGTGCACTCGCAATAACTTAGGTGTCAATATGCAACGATAGCCTCTCTTATTCATATCTCAGGATGGGAGGCTTGGACCTCATTTTTAGACTCAACCTGGCCTAAATTGGGCTTAGGCTTGGCACTAGATGATGGGCCATGGGCTAATCAAACAACCTGCGACCAATGAACAGGCCCATGGGCACAGTCAAAATTAGGCCTGGCTTGGCCCAGCCCTTTCTTCATTGAAAAATGGGGCTGCCCATGGCCTGAACCCTTTTGGGCATGGTCTGGGTAGGATTTTAGCCCTGGCCCAACCTGAATCTGGGTTAAGCTTGACATGGTCTGTGATGCGCTGAGCTTGACTGGGCCTAACCCATTGGGTTGTCTAAGATGTTGGGTCAGCTCCACCCGTCGCTGAACCCTAATCATCTCTCAACTCTTACATTCTACTTTTGATGAGCTGTAATGGCCATGAAAAACTGCTATTTGCCTAATTTTCCCAATACCGTTCTAACGCTTAGACTTCCTGAGCAAATGATAACTTTTAGGATGATGAAGTTGCTTCAATAGAAGACAAGTAGGAGGAAAATATGATTATATGTCTTGTTATGAATCCAATGAAGGTTTACTGCTTAACTCTATGGGAAAAGTTCACTAGGTGTTTCATTCATGTTGGCAAAGCTTTATAAGAAAAATCCTCTCACCAAACAAATAGCTTCTTTTATTCTCAATTGTATGATTAATCCATTTGGAAGGTAGTGCAGAAGCCATGCGTCATAGTGCTATTGCTATCTTCTTTATAACATGGCCAGAAAGAAGGCAACTCCACCATGATGGATCTCCTTTGCCTTCTTATATTGTACCAATGTATGCTTTTGCTTTTCTTGATCTTTTGGTCTGTTTTCTATCATTTTTTAGTGTTCTGATCTGGATTGTAAGTTTGACCAATTTTGAATTAGTTTTGTGGTTAATGGCTATGAGTTGGGGAAGTGATCACTTGAGGAGCTCAAAATTAGGGTACATGTTGTAGAGGATGTATGAATCTTGCCTACATGATTAAATAAAAAAAGTATCTTTAGGAATGTCATTCCTTGATTGTCATTATAATGAGAGCAATTTGCTGTGGATGAATCTGTCAATTAGGAATAAAAACTTCCCTTTTTTAATGAAGTTAGAGATTTTCTGAGCCATCAATCTTCATTTTATCCACTATTATGTATGGGGAGTTGTTCCAGTTAAAATGTCTATTTAGAGGTGTCGTTGTTATCATGTTCATTCTGATCCTTGGCCTATTCAATTAGGATTGCCATTGCCTCACATTTCATCATCTGTCTCTAAGGTTAGGTCCCAAGTCACTTCTCACCTTCATGGGTACTTTACTAAGCTGCTAATGATCAATGTTGACAGAAAGATGGATGTGCCAATGACGACAAAGAAGCAACAAAATCTGTCTGCTTTCCTTCTAACAAAGACAATCTTAGAGCAAATTGGGAATGCAAAACGAAATCTAAGATAGTTGATGTGAAGGATTGATGCTTGCTTCCTACTACAAGGATACTATCAAGAATATGATTTTGTGCTTTATTAGACCATGGACCATACCTTTTGGCCTTTTATTTTTGTCTACCTTTTTAAAGCTAAAATCCTAGTATTTATCTTGAGGATGAACTATGTGGAACAAATAAAGGAAGGACTGACCTGGGGAACCTAGCCCACTTGAATGTTTCTTAGAAAGCCATTGCTGCTACTGCTTTCTGCATTGAAGAATGAGATTCTCCTGGAAGTTCTTTTGTAACATGTCTTTCTTTTGTATTCTGAGTAACCACTGATAAAATCATTCCCATATTCAGGAGTATCGCTGATGTTTTGAAAATATCATGATAATGTCAGCATTTTTGGGTAAACCAAAATTATTGGCCATATATCAGGATATTTTCAAAATATCGCGATAATATCACGATAGTTTCATAATATTTTTGGAAAAATTCTGTTTTTAGTAATATTTTAACCCTACTTTTTCTATCCTTTTTGTTTCTTTTCTATTTTAAAACCTTTTAAAACTTGTTTCGTTATATTTTTTGCAAGAAAAATAATGGAAGACTTATTATTTTCTTATCATTACTTAGATTTTTCAATTTTTTAAACTTCTGAGATCTTCTCAGGAAAAACCGCTTCGACTCTGAGAAAAAACCCTCCGCAATGAATGATATAGGTGACTGATGCTTCCCATTGAATGTGCTAGTTTAGGGTGAACCACCAACAGGCAGTAGTGAAGCCGTTGAGACTGAAGGGTGTTGTTATCTGGAGGACTTTATTACAAATTTTCGCATATGAAATCAATCTGTAGGTTTAATAGATCTCAAACTATCTCAGATGAACTTATGGATTAAAGACATAGAGTGTCATATTTGGAACCAAATTGTTTGATGGCCTTTGTACCAAAACTCTGCATTCTTATATGGAAATCTGATTGAATATACCTGCATTAAGTATCATCAGGCTTCTGAGATTCTTGGTTTTATTGGTATATTTGTCTTCTTGGTTTTATTGGTATATCACGAGATAAGAGATTTGAAATTCTCCCATGAAGCCTGGCTTAAGGATTTATATTTCCATGTGCTGGAAGCTTTCTGCAGTGCCTTGTTGACCCTACTGTTTGTCAAATGATTAGTATCTGTTTTACTAGCTCCTTGTAGCAATATTTTCTTCACTACATTGACATTAATAGGGAATCAGCTGCCTCTTTTGGTGTTTGTATTGGTTTGCTTCTTTTTTTGGGGTTGCATGATGTCGATTGATCTTGTGAAAAGACTGAATGTGTGTTTATGTGCTCTATTTCTTTGATTATTATTGTAATGGTGGGGATGAAACTATATCTGGGCTGTGCATATGACTTAGAGTCCGGAGTTCTATAACCATGTCAACTCTTTGGGCCTTTGGGGTTGACATTGAGAATTTCGTTGGGGCGTTCCCTACTGAGCGACGCGCTATACTCTATAGGCCCGGATGCAGTGATAAATGGGCAAGGGTTGCTAGGTCGTCGCCTGAAAGCGATGCGTCACACCGACGCCCAAGTGTGGTGTCAAGTAGGCAAGGGTTCCCTCACTTTGTTGGACGGGTGGGGGTAAAGAAGTTAGTCCAAGACCATAAAATTAGGTTAGTCACTTGGAACATAGGGTCTTTAACTGGTAAGTTGGTAGAGTTAGTAGATGTTATGTGTAGGAGAAAAATTGATATTTTATGTCTACAAGAGACCAAATGGGTAGGTGAGAAAGCAAAAGTGATAGAACCTTGGGGATATAAGATTTGGTATACAAGAATAAATAGGAATAGGAATGGAGTAGGGATTGTTATGAGTCGTGAGTTTATAGATAATGTAGTTGAGGTCCGTAGGAAGAGTGATAAGATTTTACTTATTAAATTAGTATTAGGTACGGATATTATTAATATTATTAGTGTTTATGCACCTCAAGTAGGTTTAGATGATTCCATTAAGCGTCAATTTTGGGAAGATTTAGATGAAGTAGTACAAGGGATATCTTATGGAGAAAAGCTTTTCATCGACGATGACCTTAATGGGCATGTAGGCATTAGTAGGGATGGATTTGAGAGTATCCATGGAGGCTATGATATAGGAGAAAGAAACGAAAGTGGAGAAAGGATTTTAGATTTTGGTTTGTCCTATGATATGATCTTAGCAAACACTTGGTTTAGGAAGAGGGAGTCTCACCTAGTAACATTTAAAAGTGGGGTTAATATGAGTCAGATAGATTTTTTCCTAATTAGAAAGAGAGATAAGGGTTGTTGCATCGATTGTAAGGTTATACCGAGCGAAAGTGTAGCTACACAATATAGAGTCTTAATTTTAGATCTTAGAATTAGACAATGCCGCAAAAGGGATAGACATATGATAGATCCTAGAATTAAGTGGTGGGCACTGAAAGGAGCTAAACAAGGAATGTTTGTAGAGCAGGTAGTTAAGGAAGTTGATTGGTGTCTCGAGGAGGATTCAGAATCAATGTGGAATAAGATAGCGGGTGACATGAGAAAGGTGGCTAAGGAGGTATTGGGTGAGTCTAAAGGCGGTGCATCGCTAGGTAAGGATACATCGTGGTGGAACGAGGATGTCAAATTAGCTATTAAGGTTAAAAGAGAGTATTATAGAAATCTAAGTAAGAGTCGTGATAATGAGAATTTGGATAAGTATATGATAGCAAAGAAGGAAGCTAAAAAGGTAGTTCGAAACGCGAGGGATAAGGTATATAAGGAGGTTTATGACAAGTTGGATACCAAAGAGGGCGAGAAGAATATTTATAGGCTTGCAAAGATGAGAGATAGGAAATCGAGGGATCTGGGTATGGTTAGATGTATCAAAGATGAAACGCAAAGGCTTTTAGTCAAAGATGAGGAGATTAAGGAGAGATGAAAAGATTATTTTGATAAACTATTTAATGAAAGTCATGCTCAGGATCTTGGAGACTTCTCTATTCCTTTTCATGAGATAAATCATGACTTCATGCGCAAGATTCAAAAGAAAGAAATTGTAGAGGCTTTGAAGAAAATGAAATCAAGAAGGGCAGTTGGCCCAGATGGTATACCTATCGAGGCTTGAAAATGCTTGGGAGATAAAGGTTTAGAATGGTTGACAAATCTTTTTAACAAGATTTGGCGAACAAATAAGATGCCTAATGAGTGGAGGACTATGTCACACGGACTCGGCTAAGGAGGTGCCGCACCCGAGTCGACACGCCCCGACACGGGTGCGGACTCGGGTGCGGCTTCGGACTCGGCTCGGACTCGGTCAACGCCGAGTCAGACTCGGTCAACGAGTCCAGGCCGAGTCCGTCCACATTTTGGACTCGGTCAACTTTGACCGAGTCCAAAAATGTCCCTAAAAAACTAATTTTTTATATTTTTTATTTAAAAAAATATATATAAAAAAAGGCACTGTGACTGTGCAGTCTTTGCAGTGTGCACAGTCTGTGACTGTGCACAGTGCACAGTCTTTGCAGTGTGCACAGTGCACAGTATATGACTGTGCACAGTGCTGTGCCTGTGCACAGTCTGTGACTGTGCACAGACACCTGTGGCATTTTAAAAATAAAATAAAATTTTATATATATATATATATATATATATATATATATATATATATATATATATATATATATATATATTTGCCGAGTCCCCGTGTCCAAAAATTTTAAAATTGTGCCGCACCCGTGTCGCACCCGCACCCGCACCCGCACCCGCACCCATGTGACATAGGTGGAGGAAGAGTACTTTGATGCCTCTATATAAGAATAAGGGTGATATACAAGATTGCACAAACTATCGTGGTATAAAACTCATGAGTCATACTATGAAACTTTGGGAGAGGGTGATTGAGTCTAGGTTGAGGAAGGTTGTCATGATATCGGAGAAGCAATTTGGTTTTATGCTTGGAAGATCAACTATGGAAGCTATACATCTTCTTAGACAACTTATTGAGAGAAATAAAGAGAGGAACAAATATTTGCATATGGTTTTTATTGATTTGGAGAAGGCATACGATAGAGTACCTAGGGACGTTCTCTGGTGGACAATGATGAAAAAAGGTGTTTCTCTCAAGTACATTAGTATAATTAAAGATATGTATGAAGGAGTAGTAACCAATGTCCGCACTTGTGGAGGGGTGACAACCAATTTTCCTATAACAGTTGGGTTACATCAAGGATCTGCTTTAATCTCTTTCCTATTTGCTATAGTGATGGATGAGCTTACAAGATCAATTCAAGAAAATGTGTCGTGGTGTATGTTGTTTGCTGATGATATTGTTTTGATTGATGAGTCTAGAGCTGGGGTTAACGCTAAGTTAGAATTATAGAGACATACATTGGAAGCAAGAGGTTTTAAGTTGAGTAAGAGTAAGACAGAATATATAGAATGTCGGTTTAGTAAGCAACGAAGTAGTGATGGGAGTGTAGTGAAGCTTGGTGAGCAAGAAATACCGGTGGATGATTGTTTCAAATATTTGGGATCTATCATTCAAAAGTATAGAGAAATTGATGGAGATGTAAATCATAGGATAAAGGTTGGGTGGATGAAATGGAAAAGTGCAACTGAAGTGTTGTGCGATCGTAGAATGCCATTGCGGTTGAAGGAAAAGTTTTATAGGACGACTATTAGGCCCGCTTTACTATATGGTACGGAATGTTGGGCTGCCAAGAGACATCATATTCAAAAAATGAGTGTAGTTGAAATGCGTATGTTGAGATGGATGTGTGAAAATACAATAAAAGATAAGATTCGGAACGAGGAGATACGTAAGAAGCTAGGCGTTGCACCCATTGAAAATAAGATGAGAAAGAATCGTTTACGGTGGTTTGGACATATTTGGCGAAGGCCTAATGATGCTCCAGTTAGAAGGATGGAGAAATGGGAAAATATATTAGTTAAAAGAGGTCGGGGTAGGCCTAAGAAGACATGGATGGAGATGATAGGAAAGGATATGAATGTTTTAAACCTCACCGAGGACATGGCATTGGATAAAAATGATTGGAGGAGAAGGATTCATGTGGAAGACCTAGAATGATTTTCTTTTTTGGTTCATATCGCCGACCCCAATTGTTTTGGGATGAAGGCGTAGTTGTTGTTGTTGTTGTTGTTGTATTACTTGGAGTTTTGTAAATAGGCTATGCACATAGGGGTCAGCTTTCTTTATCTAACATCCCTATCTAGTTCAAATAATGTCAATGAGATCTGTTGCATCTGCAGTATTTGATGAAAAAAACCACATTTTCCTATCATCAATGAATCATACATCATACATTAATTGTTGTGATGGTTATTCAAGTACAAAACTTTGAAGATGTTCCAGTCATTCAGCAACACCTAGCAAACTTCTGTACTTTGTAGATGGCCCTGGATTCAGATAATATGTCCTCAGTTTTGCTGTATGCATAAACCAAAATTTCCCTAAGGTGGATGTTCCAATCCTCTCATAGTGCATGGGATTAAGTTATTTGCTGTGTTGCATATTTCATGCGAAAGTAATGTCTTGGTACTGGTTATTCTTAATTTCAGGCTCTACTCCATTCGTCTCACATGTACCATGAAGCTAAGCATGCATTTCCTTCACACGGAGTCAAGTTTTCTCAGCTTGAACTTGATCTCCCAGCTATGATGGCCCAGAAAGATAAAGCTGTTTCCAACCTTACTAAGGGAATTGAAGGACTTTTCAAGAAGAATAAGGTTACCTACGTGAAGGGTGCAGGGAAACTCATCTCTCCTAGTGAAGTTGCTGTTGATGGTCTTGATGGCTCAAGCTCCGTTGTAAAAGGCAAGAACATCATCATTGCCACTGGTTCCGATGTGAAATCACTCCCTGGAGTTGTCATTGATGAGAAGAAAATTGTTTCATCTACTGGTGCCCTAGCGCTTTCCGAGGTCCCTAAAAGGCTTGTGGTAATTGGTGCTGGTTACATTGGCCTTGAGATGGGCTCTGTCTGGGGTCGAATTGGTTCTGAAGTCACTGTCGTTGAGTTTGCACCTGACATTGTCCCATCCATGGATGGTGAGATTCGCAAGATGTTCCAACGCTCACTGGAAAAGCAGAAGATGAAGTTCATGCTCAAGACCAAGGTTGTTAGTGTTGACACGTCAGGCGCTGGTGTCAAACTCACAGTGGAGCCGTCTGCTGGTGGTGAGCAGAGTATCCTGGAGGCTGATGTGGTGCTTGTCTCAGCTGGCAGGACTCCATACACTAAAGGCCTTGGGATAGAAAGTTTGGGTATAAAGACAGATAAGATTGGACGCATTGAGGTTGATGAGCGGTTTACCACAAGCGTCTCAGGGGTATATGCGATTGGTGATGTTATACCAGGACCGATGCTAGCACACAAGGCCGAAGAGGATGGTGTAGCATGTGTGGAGTTCATAGCAGGAAAAGCTGGGCATGTTGATTATGACAAAGTGCCAGGGGTTGTGTACACAAACCCAGAGGTAGCTTCAGTTGGTAAAACAGAAGAGCAGGTGAAGGCATCAGGAATTGAGTACCGAGTTGGTAAGTTTCCTTTCTTAGCAAACAGCAGAGCAAAGGCAATTGATTCAGCAGAGGGTGTAGTCAAAATACTGGCAGAGAAGGAGAGTGACAAGATTCTTGGGGTGCATATCATGGCATCAAATGCTGGTGAGCTCATTCATGAAGCGGTGCTTGCGCTGCAGTATGGCGCATCAAGTGAGGACATTGCACGCACCTGCCATGCACACCCAACCCTAAGCGAGGCTGTGAAAGAGGCAGCAATGGCTACATATGATAAACCAATTCATATTTAGAGTGGTTAACAGTGGTTGTTGCATTACTGTTGGACAGTTATTTTGGTGTTTCTGCAGATTTTGGAATAATTTTCGTTTGAAGTTCCTTTTTTTTAATTTAACTTTTGGAATAATCTCATGTTCCAGTTTTTCCTTGTAATTTGTCATGAAGCCTTATAAGATGATGAATGAAAGAAAATGAGACTTGAGAAAAATGCTACCACATCGGTGCTTTTAAGGTGAAGTCCTGCAAAAGGATTTCTGTTTACAGTTAGTAATCAGCGAGACTTTACAATAAAATGCTTCATCTGATAAACCATTATGAATAGTTTTTGTGCAGTATGGGTTGCGTGCTATGTTTCTTGTTTTATCTTATGCAGCCATTCCTGTTCTAGAAACTTATGAATGACACGCTGTTTCAGCATGTCATGTCAGTGTTCTATGGTGCTCCTAAGAGCTCTCTCGCTTTTTAACTGAACTAAAATCTGTTGAACCTGATAGAAATTTTAGCGGTCATCATATTAACTGTTTGTGTATGTTTAGGTAAACAAGTAGCATGATACTGAAGGGGCTATGCTCTGGAAAATTACAAGCAGGCATGCTAGCCGCCATGCAAGGTCATTTGCCTAAACTTTATTCATTATATGAAGTTGGTGAAAATTTCTGGGTGGACAACGCCAAATGGGCTGGTTTTGGGCTTCCATGTGCAGCCCAAGCTCGATAACAAATGGGCTTGCCCAAGCCCAACTAGTAAAAGGGCCAGGCCTGGATAGGCATCACAATCAGATTCATGATATCCAGTTATCACAAACGAGTTCCTTTGAAGCTACTATTCTTGTCTTCATACTTTTTCATGGCAATCTCTCAGGAAATGCTTTCATCCATCCACATAATATATATATATATATATATATAACCTAAAAGAGCTGAAATTGTTGAAATTCTATTACACTATAAAATTACAGTCTGATATGCACATTTCCAAAGGAGCATGGAGGTATATTTCCCTGTGCTTTGTTGCCATGGTGCCATTCAATAGTTCTGCATTGTCTTCCTAGTGGAAGTCTACCTCTCAATCAGTACGTTCCTGTTCAGCCTCTGCCTATGTGCCAACAAGAGTATGGTTCCTCCGGCTGAAGTGATTCTGACTGCTTTAGTTTTTTCATTTAATCATGTGTCCTCGAAACCTGAATATGTGATTTTTGTTTGTCAAAGAATCACGCAAAAGGAGCCCCTATATATGTTAGATGCGCACAGGCACATACGTGAAAATATATCACATACAGTATACCTACTCAGAATGCACATACATGCCAATATATTGCAGATAATATACCTACTCAAAATACAGTTGCATGCTAATTTATCTCATATAGAATGCCTGCTCAAAAAGCACATACACACCAATATGATGCACATAACGTACATACTCAAAATGTATATACATGCCAATGCAAAAAAAGATAATATAGATGCTCAAAATGGATGACTCAAGAAACCTCAACATTAATACACATGCCGCTACATACATAGCATACCTATTGAATATGCGAATTCACGGAATATTTAGCACAGAATATAGGGAAAGTATTTGCTACTCTCATGGGTAAGGAACCCCTTGTTGGGACTCATATGAAAAGGTTGCTTTCACCAAATCTCACCCTATCAATGTATTCAACATGGTCAAGATGACATGAATTGACCCTTGGAGGGTTCACTTGGATCAATCAATACATATACATAAGCAAAACAACCAAAAATTCTCAGCACTGTGTTAGCCACTTCTTCTACCCAAAAATTATTTAGAAGTTGTTTTTTACTTAACATACTTCTTGTCATTTTCACCACGATTTTATTTTTCTTTTTCTTATGTGTTGCATAGTTAGGATCATTTGCCAGGTGAGTAGTTCGTTTGTTCATACCTGGTTCATACGTCAATGTATGCAAGGGCATAGATCCTTGGGTAAAGATTAAAAATTTTGAGGACTATACTTTGAAGTTAACCCTCTTTCTGTTTTAATTGAAGGACAAAACCAAGTATTGATTGAAGTCTTTAGACACTATAGAAATAGGGTTCTGGGATCAAATGCAGAAGTACTTTTCTATTGGTCAAACAAATCAATTTAGGTGAGTTATTACCAGCTTCATAGAGTTAGATGATGAGCAGTTTCATGAAACCTAGGAGAGGATGAATGATCTCTTTAGGAAGTGTCTCCACCATCAGGTGCCGAAATGACAATTGGTTCAGTGCTTCTATGACGGTTTTTCTGAGCGAAATCGTCAGATGATCAATTCTTCTTATGGGGGCACTTTCATGTTGAAAAGCGAGGATGAGGCATGACATTTGTTTGATACTTTGAGTGAGAATTCATTACATCATGCCTCTAGTTCACGTGCTGAGAGAGTCACACTAGAGATTATAAAGAAAGGTGGTGCCCTGGAGGCTGGAGAAGAAATTGAGTTACGGAGCAAAGTGGACTTGATCACTCAGAAGCTAGATCAACTTTTTATTGGCCCCATCACCTACTCATACAGTGTGTACTCTGTGCGCTAGCTTGGCGCATGTTATTATTGAGTGTCCTTTAGCATCTCAGTACCCTGAATTTGCTCAAGAACAAGTTCAAGCTACTCAGAAATTTGCCCAACCTGTGAACAATTTATTTTCTACTACTTATAATCCAGGTTGGCAAAATCATTCTAACTTTTTGTGGAAGAACTCATAAGCTTTGGTTCTCATCCCTCCACCACAATAGGTTAGGCCTAATGCATTCACTCAGACCTATCAGAGGGCAAGCTATCCACAGTCTTCTCCTATGTTTTCCACAATGACCACATCACAATTGTCATTTGAGGAGAGACTTATCTAGGCACTTTAGGAGGTGAAAACCTCAAATCAAAATGCTTTTGAGAAGTGCAATCAAGTGCTAAACTCTCACACACAATCTATAGCTAAATTAAAAACTCAAATGGGACAATTAGCAAAGGCATTAACTAGGAGAAATGTGGGTAGTTTGCCAAGTCAACCTGTGATGAACCACAAGGGCAAGGATCCCATGTATTGCCTATGTATAATAGACTTTCATCAGCTACAGGCTAAGGTAATTATGGTTCTTAGGAGTAGATGAGAATATCAGTCAGTTCTGAGAAAGACGATAGATGAGTCAGGTGAGACCATGCTTTCTACTTCGGCTCAGTCATCTACCCCAACGAAAGGCAAGGATAGAGGTGAGACTTCTAAGAAGGAAGATAATCCCCCAACATATGTTCATAAACTACCCTATCCCAAAGCCTTGAAGTTTCTAGGAGGCATTAGCAAGCAAGGCATCAAGATGCAAGATATGCTTGAAGTTTTTAAGTGTAGATCAACCTACCCCTACTAGATGTCATCCAGCAAGTGCTGACATATGCCATGTTTTTGAAGGAGCTTTACACGCAGAAGCATAAATCAAGGAGCAAGATTCCTACCAAAGTTCTCCTAATAGAGTAGGTGAGTTAGGTGCTTCAGCACCAAACTTCACCTAAGCTTAAGGATCCTAGTGCCCCTATTATCTCATGTGTTATAGGGAATATCAAGATTGAGAGATCATTGTTAGATCTTAGGGCTAGTATGAATATATTACCAGGATATTTCTATGATTCATTTGGATTAGGAAAGATGAAACCAACTCCTATGACCCTACAACTAGCAGATCGTTCTGTCAAGGTTTTAAGAGGAATACCGATAGACGTTCTAGTCAAGGTAAATGAGTTCTATTTTTTAGTCGACTTCATTATCTTGGACATGGAGGGCGCAGACAACCAGTGCTAGACTTCGATTATTTTAAGTTGACCATTTTTTACAATGGCCAATGCATGTATCAACTGTCGTACCGAAGCGATGGATGTCTCATTTGGCAATAGCAAAGTAAGATTGAACATCTTTAATGCTGCCATGGGACCTACTGGAGATGAGGCCTGCTTCCATGTGGATATTATTCAAGAGTTCATGGAAGAAGACTCTGACTTGCTGTTGAGTAAAGATTTATTAGATGTGTATTGTACAGTAGGAGATAACCTAGAGAGGGATTATATAGATATGTCTTTGATCATGTCGAGTACCCTCCCTTGGAAAGGAGGATTTGAATATCTTCCGCTTTAGCTGAGACACCAGCACCGTTTTTGATTGACTGTCCTCCAGAGCTTTTACCAGCTTCACTCAAATGCATATCTCAAGAGAATAGATTGATTGAGGTTTTGCAAGAGCACAAGGCAGCGATAGGTTGGGCAGTGGCATATCTCAGAGGGATAGGCTCATCCTTTTGCATGCATAGGATTCACTGTGAAGAAGGATTTAAGCCTGTGTGAGACATATAGAGGAGGCTGAATCCCAATATGAAAGAAGTGATCAAGTGGCTTGATGCAAGAATAATTTACCCCATCTCAGACAGTCAGTGAGTGAGTCCAGTTCAAGTAGTTCCTAAGAAGTCTAAACTCACAGTAGTTGAAAATGAGAAGGGGGAGAATATTCCTATGAGGACCACGATAGGGTGGCGAGTCAATATTGATTATAGAAAACTTAATGCAATAATGCAGAAGGACCACTTCCCGTTGTCATTCATTGATCAGATCTTGGAAAGACTCACTGGGTAAAGCTACTTTTGTTTTCTGGATGGCTATTCAGGATACAACCAAGTAGCAATACACTCTTATGACTAAGAGAAGATGACATGTACATGTCCTTATGACACCTTTGCTTTCAGGCGTATGTTGTTTGGCCTTTGCAATGTCGCAGCTACATTTCAATGGTGCATGATGGTGATCTTCTTAGACATGGTGGATGATGTTATAGAGATCTTTATGGATGATTTTTCAGTCTATGGCTCTTCTTTTGATGATTGTCTTCATAAATTGACCAGAGTACTTAAACGATATATGAAGACAAATCTTGTTCTTAGTTGGAAAAAATGATGCAATTTTGAAAACAATAATTTTAAACCAAGAACCGCACACCAAATAATAATTTTCAAACCAGTTCTTGCACTCGTATAGAGTGGCACGTTAGATCGTCTCCTCAAAGAACGAGATTAAGGCAAACAATTTTACTTACAAACTCACTTTATTAATACCTCAAAGAAAAAAAATTACACTATCTCTGGATTACAATGCAAATAAGAAGACACAAAACAAAAGTAAATCCTAATCTAAACTCGGGTCCACTTTCGTGCATGACCAAAAAACTCTAAACGATATCCACCTTAGCCCGCCCTCCTTTTTGTTCAATAGCACACCGTAGAAGAATTACCTCCAAAAGCAAAACTACACTATATATATTCTATCAACTAACATAATAATTAAGCAACAAAATAAGAGTTAGTCAACTAAATTAATCTAACTAAAGCAATAAATTATCTAATTTACCACTAAAATAATTAAACGAGTAAAGCAATTATAGAAACTATACTATAGTCAAACTAAGTTAACTTACTCAACTTAACCTCTCTAGTTTTCTGATGAAAACTAGATCCTAAACCCTGCTAAAAATACTTCAACAAACCTAAAAACATGAATAACATCAAGGCATAAACGAGAATTAAGGAAAAATACTAAACTACCCTAAACTATGTACTAACAAACTCTCTACGGCTAAGACGAGGACTGTTTGGTTTGGACAGACTATGGGCAAGGCCAAAACAGAACGGATCGACACCAAACTTGGCTGAGATCTGGCTTAAACCTTAAACTTACATGGCCAACTTACCCCTGGACTAAACTCTATAAAAAACTAAGTCAAACAACAACAGAAAGGATGAAAATACCCCTACTATTATGAAATAAAGACTGCAATATGATAGAAACCCGATTTTCGACAACATAGTAGAGACAGTCAAATCAGCTCCAAATGGAATGAAACTTTTCAGAATTTAAGTCAACACCCTAACAAAGCTAACGAAACTTACCCTGAGTGAAAACTCCACAGAAAACCATATAAAATGATAACCCAAAGTCTGACAAAATTCTATCAATTTTCTGCAACTAACACTATTAATTATAACTTAATTATAATTAAAACTGACTAAACACGACTAAATTAAACTAAATTACTGACAATAACAGAAGTTTAATTACCGATAATCTATTCTAAAACACAAAATAACTAAAGAAAAGCAATTATACCACTGAAAATAGGTAAAACTAAATTATCTATACTAATTACAATATTGACAATAACCAAATAAACTAACAATTAAAAGTTATCAACTAAACTACTTAAAGCAAACAAAGACTAATTAATCCAGCAATTGAAACAAAGAAGTAATAATAATGCAAAGCAAATAAAAGAAATAAAAGTAAACTATCTAATTTAATATATCTAACTAAAGCTAACCAATGTCTAAGAAGCCCACGACTAGACTAGTTAACTAACTAACTTGAGCTATCCAACTAAAGTAATTAACAAAAACAAACGGAAAAGTAACTATCTAAACTGGACCCACCGAAGGATGATGCCTATCTCTTGGACCCACATTGACTTTCAAGACTTATCTTACCCAAAACTAGACTCAAACACACTAGGAAAGTGGGGACAATACTTTGACCAACTCTCAAAAGGAAAGTTACTAAAATTTAAATTAGATACTTTCTAAAACCTTAATCATGAAGCAAATTAGAAACTAAATACCTATCATAAACTTGCAACACAAGATTTTCTAAAAACTTAATTAACTAAATTAGAAAGTAGATTTTAAAAAAAAAAACTACTTAGGCAAACATTATTTACCAAATTAGAAAATAGAAATTCTAATCTAGCAACTTCCTAAACCACATGCAAGGCCCTAGAAAATTAACAACTAATCAATCTAATTAAACCAATCTAATGAAAAAATAACTCTTAATTACCTTAATGAGATTAAAACTAAGAAAAAAAATAATTTAAACTTGGAAAAGATTAGAACGTGATTTTGCAAAAACCAAATTTTGAACTTGTAAAAATTGGTTTTATGAAGGAAGAAAGAAAAGAGAAAACAGACCCTAAAATTGAATCCTGACAAAAACAAAGGAACAAAAATCACTAGAAAATTTGAAGTAGTTTGTGCTAAAAAAATTTGGGGATCAGAGTTGGGTCGGACCTGGATTCTGTAGAAACTAATTTTGCCGAATCAGGATAAAACCCTGATAAAATGTCAATATCTCTCAAACTACTGATCTAATTGACCCCAAATTTAGGATGTAAACTCCAGACATATACACCAGACTACTCCTCAAATTTCAGCCAAAAATAGCTTCGGTATTTGTGTGGAGGATCAAAACAATTTGTGGTTCTATTTTAGACTTGTCACCTGACAGGTTCTGGATAAATCTAGTTCTTGAATCCAAAGACACGACCAAAAACTTTTTTTTCTACAAATTAGATACATTAAACTGCTAGAAAAATAATAAAACAAAAATTAACTACCCAAGAAAGAAATCCAAATTGATTTTTTGAAAGTAGTTCAATAATCTTATTATGCTAAAACAACACCCTATTACTTATAAAGGAGACTAATCCCCCTTCACTAAAAACACCTAAACCAGATAAAAACGTGGAAAAAGAAGATATAATCCTAAATGTCTAAGCTATGATGCATCAACAAAAATATGAATGCAAAACCCTAATTAGACTCGATCTTAACTACAAGTGATGGGTGAGAAGACACACCTTAAGGGCTACTCGGCGAGTTTGGGGAAGAAAAGAGCAATCCAAAGCTTCAAAGACCATGCCACATGTCTCCTAGGTCTGCTTTTACATGTGTTCTCTTGTTGGAATCGATGTTGGACCCGAATCATCGAGGAGGGAGATTAATGGAGAAGAATAGAGGGCCGACAGTTGCAAAGAAGATTCTCGGCCGTCGACTATGGAGGTAGATGGCACTCTCACACCAAATCAGAGTAAGAAGTTCAAGCCACCTGTTCCTGCAAGAATATAAGAGAAAAATGCAGCAAACCACAGAGAAAATACGAAGGAAAACAATAGAGAAGAAGAAGCGTTGAGAGGAAGAAGATGGATCATGGAGGAAGAACGAGAGGACGTTGGAGAAGAAGAAGAAGAAGAAAGGGTTGTGATCTCCTAATGATGACCCCCCTTCATAATGAGAACAATTAGTTTTTATATTAAACAATTTGTTAAAAATTCGTAAAACACACCTAGGTTAGAAACTATTTAGAAAAAATAACCTAAAACCAACTACTTTCTAAAAACAAGGTTGGTGCCACCTATTGAAGGTAATTTTGCAATTTTCATACCTTGGGTCCTTGGATCTTCGGCAAACACGAATTTGGATTTGGTCCAAAGTTCAAGATGAAGGTTTTGGGTCGGATCTGGATCCAAATTACATTGAAATTTGATCCAATTACCTTGAAATAACTCTATCTTTCTCATTTTAAATCGATTTTGCACAAAATTTAATCCATGACTTCTTTATACCTACAACAACATAAACATGACTATTTATCTTATAAAAGCACATATAAGTGCATGAATTTATGATAAAATGATATGCATTTCATGCATCATCAGATACTGTTTACAAGGAAAAACTAAAGTTCAAGACAATCTCAGAGTGTATTTTTCACACATAATTGTATTTTAATAACCTGATATGCCCATGTTCTTCGAAGCAACATCGAGTATATACCTTAGTCAGGCACTTTCTTGGTATACCAATAATACTTAACAACTGAAGTCTTACCATATCATTCCCCAGTCTCAATAGTGAAAAAGTCATCTATTATCATGGTTAAAGACACAAGACCCAATATCGTGCATTTGGAAAAACTACATCTCAGAGTTCAATACCACCTTGTCCCTTATGATAACCATCCAAGGATCCCACCTTCTTAGAGGGCAACCAAGGAGCAAAATTAGTACACTATTTGAGTATTTTTTACATCTTTAAATTTTATACGCTCTTTTCACATAAAATGGTTTTGGATCTTATAACATTCATAGCATGTACTCATGTCATATGAGCTCCATATCGAGCTTAAACATGCATAATATCTCATGCATCATCCGATTGAGCTATTTCTCTGTTTGGACACAATTGTATACCCATCAATTACAATATGTGTCAATATGCGCTAATATGTGCCATGCATTGTATGCATCATAACATAATTTAAACTTTGCATTCAGTATAATTTTTTACAAAATCTTAGATATTTTTTATGATCTTGTGGTTGCAAGTCACAAGCACATCACTTTCTCAAGTATAGGCAACGAGGTGTAAGGGAGGATGTTGGTGTTGATAAGGAAAATAGTATAACTAGGTATCAAGAGCAGCAAATGCTCTTGGAATATGTTCATCTCACTTTACAACCAAGAAAATCCACTGTTGGCATTTAAAGAAAAAAAATCCACTGTTGGAATAACACCTGTGGTTATGTTGAGCCAGGATGCAGTGGCTGTGGTCCAAGTCTGGTACCACCTGGGTCCGAACCAAAACCGACCCGTTGACACTGCTACTTGTAAGTTGTGGGGAAAGAATTCTATGCCATTAGTGTATCTTTACCCCCATTTGATAAGAGATCTATCTTTGAGAGGTCTCTTATATTCATATCTCCCTTCTCCAACAGCAGGTTGTTTTCAGATTTGAAATGTGAGCTTTACTTAAAAAAGAGGAAAAAGGTTGTTTGTAATTTTTTATTGCAGTCTTACGTATGCATGTTTACTGCACAGACCGGTGGTGTCTGTTGGCTTGACATATCATGCCATATAACCTGGGAGCCATGAATCAGCCCAAATGGGAGGCAGAGAGCTGCCTTGGATATGTCGTTCATTTTAAAAATAAAAATGAATGACACCCCCATCAAAACAGTGAATATATTGGATGGCATTCATCTTGAGAGAGAGAGAGAGAGAGAGAACACTGACTTGTCCCGTCTCAGCGTCTCTATTTAAAAGGGTTTAAAGATTTTTTTAAATATTTAAAACACTATTTCATTTTTTTAATGACACAAGTCATCTGATGGTAAAAAAGTTGAGCGATTCAGCTGGATTCCCTACAGAGATTTGAATCGGCCGATTCTCTGAATCGTTTTGAAAATATCCAAGGCAACTCTTCCGCTAGATCTCCACATCAGGAACGTGCACACCTTCCTTTCCCCAGGGAGATCCAGACAACGCCAGCATGGGCCCAACTTCAAACGCTTTATACTGTTGCTTTCTGCTGTTTCCTCGATTACAAGGCAAGCATCTTAAATTATTGGATTTAATAATCGTTAGTTTCTTTTTTTGATTGGCAACAACGGTTAGTTAGTTTCTTATGATATTACCTGGATCATGAATTAGCAGATGCAAAACAGTTTATTAGCAATAATAATCAATTGAATCGATGATCCATCTTAATTATGTACACTACAAAACTGCAGGGTGGAATTTCCCATCACCTACCCTACGGAAAAGCCATCGGCCCATAATTTTACAGCTAGGATAAAGAGAGAGAGAATTAGAAGAGGGGCCTAAGTAAAAAAGGAGAGCCCTCTCTTCTGTATGGACATCATCCTTGTAAAGCCACCCAAGGCTAGAATCCACCGCCATCATTCCAGCAAACTCTTGAGGTTGCAAAGAGCTTCAGTAGAAATGCTGCAACACCTCAGTCTAGGCCTCTCGTTCTGACTCAAGCCCCGGTCGCTGGAGAAACATACAACGATGACTGTGAGGTTGTCGAACGTGTTCTTCCTGAGAGCTTCCAACACCAATTCTTTCGCACATCGCTCAGGGTCATCATGTCGGCGAAGACCTCGCCGCACCAAGGCCACAGCATCTTGGCTCGATATAACATCCCAGATTCCATCACAGCCAATGATCAAGAACTCATCATCTTCTGTCAATATAACTTGCCGTAACTCAGGCTCGGCGATCAACGGCGAAACAGAGCCTTTAGGCAGCTTCATGTCCCAATCACCCAGCGCACGACTGACCGACAAGAGCCCGTTTAGGTAACCGTCATCCACAAACCCGCCTGAATCCTCAATACGCCTCTGCTCAGAAGCATAAACTGGTCTGTGATCTTGAGACATGTCGATGGCTTCTCCTTTCCGGCATAAGACTGCTCTACAGTCACCAGCATTCGCAACCAGAAGCAACCTGAAAAACAAAAGGTTGGTCATTTAGCATCAAAGAAGCACAAAGTGACACATTCATTCTAGCAACAATTTGGCAGTTAAGCTCAGATACCACACAGAGCGTGAAGCTTAAAGTTCATGACTACTTAGACTCCTGATTTCTGAGAAGAGTCGAACCACAAACACGGTTGGCCCACAGGTCTAGCTTTTTCAGTCAAACACAAAATCATGGGCTCCTTGGCTAGCTTTGCCCAAGAAAAAACTAATGGGTTTTCTTCTTTTTTTTAAACTAGAGAAGACCTTGACTATTACTCCACCAAGATAATATGAACAAACTGAGACTTCCGCAAGGAAATCTGGGCAACGCAAAACAGATGGAAGGTCAGGATTCAGGCGGGTCCACAAAATGACCAACACCACAAGTTTGATGAAATTTTCGCCACCCGTGATAGACACACATCAGGTCAAGCATCTCCAGACACAAAACTGCAATTGGTGGTGAGCATTATAGTTTCACATATGATTAGGTGCACCAGCAAATCTAAAACAAAAACATAACAGCGGGTAATCTGCACCCTCTACTGCCAAACATTCCCAGCCACAAAACCGCAATTGGTGGCTGTAGTTCTGAATTTGAGAATGTGGTGAGCAAACCCACCTTCCAAAGATGAGCGCGGTAAGTACTGTGCTGCCCGAGGAATTGCTGATGCTGCAGTCATTTGCTAGTGCAAGATCAGCTAAAAAGAAAGCATTATGGACAGAGTTCTCAACTCCTTCCAGGAAGGCATCATCAACCAGATCTGACTGTGGGAAATCTGCAGCTTCGAAGAAAAATCTGAGAGTGTTCTTTCTTAAATAGGCTGACGCATCAGCACCACCGTGCCCATCAAACACCTGCAGGGTAAATTAACTTAGTGCCTCTCCCTATTGATAACAAATCCAAACCGAGAACAAAAACATCAATGATAATTAAGAGAATGAGAAGATAGAACCTCAAAGAACACAGGGGTGCCGAGGAGGGAAAAAGGATCCGTACCCCATAGAAAGCACTAGGCATAGGAAACCTGAACATGGACCCAAAGTGAGCAGACAAATCATCAATCCGGATGTGCTCATCTTCCATGAACCTTCGAGGCCCAATGTCAGAGAAGCTTCCTGATCGTATGCATGGGAAGACCTGCAGAATTTCAGTGTCAACGGAAGCATCTGGTGCAGGCTTTGGAGGTAGCAGGCCCTGATGTCAAACACAATCGTGGTATATCAGCATATTAGTGCACGTTTAGATATCTAATCATTCCTCATCAGAGAAGTCTAACCACAGAAGACTACAATCATGTACATCTTTAGCATGCTTTTAGATATTTAATATCAGCTTCATTTTCACAAATCACAGTGCACATTACACAATAAACGATGAAATTTCCTTCAAACCATCCATTAAAGAAGAAAATTAATCACAGAAGAAAAGAAAAATTGCAATAGACTTCCATAGGAATTCGAATCATGTGACAAATTCCACTCTGTTGTGAAGATCAAGCAAGCTCTAGTTTCACTACAATTTAGAACAAACTTCACTTATTACCAAAGGCTATGGCATACACACAAACATCCATGCTTAAAGCAGACTGATGTGAAGTAAGCAGGGAACACTCCAAGATTGATTCACTATAGCAAAAGGGAATAGCAAATAGATATTTAATTATCCCATGTTATCTTATAAATCAAAACTGAAGAAAGATGTCTTCTTCTGGAGTTTTTAAATCAAACATGGAAGAAAATCTAAACATGATCTTAGGCATTCATCAATTTCATCACACTATTAGGTCAAACGCTGCATTATTTAAACGTCCAATCAATGGCAAAGGCCCCTGACGCTACTTCCAATCTAATGCACGAAATAGGCAAACCAAATTCTTCGACCTTAGAAAAAAAGGCAAACAAAATGGAAGAGAACACGATTTACACTCAGGCTCATCAGAATGGCCAATTAATTTGCCTGAAGAAGGATTTGCTTAGCGAGGCCATTTTTATGCAGAGGCGCTGCATGTTTAGCGTGCAGCTCCACTACTGCTGACCATCCATTTCAACATTTCTCGAGACGGACAACGCACCCATCTCGAGAAATGCCAAGATGGATGGTTGATAGGCAGGTCGCTGCAGCATATAATGTGAAGTCCTCAACACGGCCAAAAAATAAAGATGAACAAGAGAAACCTAAATGAAGAAAAGTCCAATCAATATGCAAAACAGAAGGAAAAAACTATAAACAGCAATTAAATTCAGCACAGGTTCCCAAAAAAGAAAACAGAACCCTCTAATTCCTCAACTCTTAGACGACAATTTACAAAGGAAATACCACTGTTCCCCATGCTTTCATTCGGAATAACAACCAATCCATCCAATGATTGTACATTTTTTTCAATGTTCAGTATCGGAATCGGAGCTCTATCGTTGGGCCAACGATTCAGGTGAATCGTCCAATACCGATTTTCAAGTGAATCGTTCTGAATGGGGAAAAATATTACGTGTCAATCAGAGCGCGACACGTGTTAAAGCCATTAAAATAATAATAATAATTAATTTTATTCTGGCAAATAATATATTTAGTATTTCAATAATGTCTACTGTAATCCAGCTGGTAAGACTTCTAACTTGGCTTTTATTGCGGCTTCACTAACATACACCAAATTTACACTCAGAAATAGCAAGATCGTGATTCTCTTCAGGTTTTCCAACTCTTAAATCCTAGTCCTTAAATTCAATTGTGACATCAATTCAACCATCAACTTTCGAAGCCATAAATTAAAGCTACCCAAAAGCTTATTCAAGTCAAGAACGGATTTGCAGCTGCAATACCCACAACATGATTTCTCCACCAATTTTCCAACCCTAGAAACTTCTGAAAATCAACAGTGAAATTACCTGATTTTCTAAGTAGTGATTACACTTTCAGGTGCCGAACTCCAGAATTACGCAAACCCTTACAAAGCAAACAAAAACCTACTGCGTAAACAGATCCAGCATTTATATTTTTTGGTCCAAGAATAAATAAATTCAAACTCGAAAAAAAATCGAAACAGAAACTGAAAAATCCACAGCACAGTAAGAAACCTTAATCCGCCAAAGAGATAAAATCAAACCAGCTATTTGGTCAGATAATATGACTTAACAGCTACTCCCACATCATTTTAAAGAAGAAAAAAACCACCATAAAAAGAAGAAAATACAGAGACAATGAAAGCTTTCACAAAGTCATCAAAATCAAACAAGGATTTCTGTCAACGAATCTACACCATAACCAGAAATCTTCCACCAAAATCCGTCCTAGTTCCTGCCCCTCTAATCGAATCCCTAGCAAGCGCCAACACAAGCCTTAACATATCTCTCACCGGAACATCAAATTCCAGACGAAAAACAAAAGAGAGGCAGAGAAACCGTGAAATCTCACCAATTCGCTCAGCGAAACCTCTGAAGAGACCGACACCGATCCGTTTCCGCAGACTTGATGAAAATCAGGGTCCGAAGACACCGGAATCTCGATGATCCCCTCGATCTTCTGGATGCCGCCCGACTTAGAGACGCACCGGTTCTGAACATCCAGCAGAGGGATGCTCTGGTGAGACAATTCCGCTCCCACAACCATTTCTCGAAGATCAAAAGCAGGGCATGAAATGAACCCCTAGAGGCCGAGCCTTTCCGTGAGAACCAGGCGGAATTTGCGAGATCCCTTGGCTTCTCGGAGAAGGAAAGCGAGAATTCGTCGCAAATTGCTCACAGAAAAAAGAAAGCTAGAGAACTAGAGAGATCGTCTTCTTCCTTTGTTCGTTCGTTATTCTTCTTCTTCTTCTTCTTCTTCTTCTTATTCTGAGAGAGAGAGAGAGAGGAACGCGATTCTAACGAGAATTAGAGGCAGGAGGAAATGACAGAGGGAGGGAGTAAGCGTCTTCGCAGCAAGAAACGCAACCGTATGTGCGGTGGATGAGCCTTTTATTTACCCCCAGGTGTTAAATAATTACCAAAGTACCCTAACCCAATTAGGATTTTATAACTGCAGACGGGAAACCTTTTGTGTGTGGTGTTTTCTGCATTTACCAAACCACTCTTATTTATTCAAGTAATTACAGAATGCCATAACCTCCAGCATCACCGGGTATTGGATCCTCCTGGCCCCGTGCAGTCTGGGTTTGGGCTTGTTCTTCAGCCTGAACGCACGGTATATGTTTGGATCTGGCGGTGATCTATGTTGCAATCCGATATATTCATGAAAAAGCATGATATTTCTAAAATATCATGTTTTTTACAATAACGCTTCTTTACTTTTTTTTTTTTTATATTCATATTCTTCATGAGTCTGCTTACCAGATCAAGTTCAGGAACATGTGAGTTCGGATCCTGATGCCATTTTTATTAAAAAGTTTCGCGGCACTTCATCAGACTGTCTGAAATGGCCTTTTAAGTAAAACTATACGTTGAAGTCGTTCCCGGTAGAGTGGCTTTTCTGAAATTTAACGACCTCTGAGGGGCGTTTTCGATGCGAGGCCAGCGCGGCAACTTTGAGTAGAGCAGTCACGCCCACACAGCTAGGCGCGTCGTGGTAAACCGCGCTTGAAAACGGAGACGTGGCCTTCCTTTCCTTCCCGGGCAACTAGCGAGGCAACCCGCCAGCTGCCGGTGGTAGTCGGCCCTCCCAAGGAAATCATCGGGTGGGTTTACCGGTAAGTTAACTCGGAGGCACAACACTGAGAGGAGCGCGACGGGAAGCCCCAAATGACGAAATCGTCGTTTGACTCTTTGTAATGACTATTATACCCCTCCGCAAAGGGAATATTTTCCTTAACAGAAAGCTTCGAGCTTTCGGTACGTGTGGGGTTTCTAAGGCACGTGTGAAACCTCCAAAGCAGAAAGGAAGGGTGGCGTTCGAGTGACGCCAAAGCAGGAGCCGTATGACATCATGACGTCAGCCTCGGCTGAAAGGAATATTTATACTCTCTTTTGGGTTATTTGTTTTCTCGCTGGGGCGTCTCATTATGAAATGTCTAAAATGCCCTCCATCAGTCAGCGGACCCGCGCTCGTCCACGAAGGCGTCCTTTTTCTCTTTCCACCGATTCGAGTCGGGGTGACTCCGCGTGTTGGATTTAGCTGGTAACTTGTTCAACACGTTGCACGCTTTTGATGGTTTTGATCTCAGCTCGGAATGCGCGTCATGCTGAGCCCACCTCGGCTCAGTGCGTCCCTACAAATTTCATTATTTTTTTTTATTTTTTTTATCTTGTGATTTTGTTTCGGGATGCTGACACTATAAAAAAGGTCTCTATGACTTGGAAGGAATTCAAAATTGTCTAACATGGTATGTTTCTTCGTGATTTTAACATTATCTTTTATATTGCTTCATATTTTTAACAAAGTTTATTACAAGTATGCTTATATTTTCACAATTTTCATAATACACACATACATGAATAATTGGCGAGAAGTTTATAAGCTCTCTCTCTCTCTCTCTCTCTTATATATATAATTCAAACTCCATACACTGGAAATGTGAGAATGGCTCGTATAGGCTCGTTTTATATATTATATTTTATGTATATATTATATATATTATATAAATAAAATGCATATTTTATATGTTTTATACATGTAATATGTATATATTATATGTAAAATACATTATTATGTATATTTTATATATTATCAAGCTTTACAAATATTTTAATAACATTTTTATTTTAGAAAACGAGCCATCTCGTGATCTCGCAAAGCTAGTCTTGTGACATGCTTACCAGACTGCCCAAGCTTGGCTCATTTACCAGCCCTAACCGTGAGAATACGATTCTTCTAACTGAAAAAAGGTTTGTACAACAATTATTATTAGGGGTGGCAAAGGGTCAGGTTTGGTTCGGATTCAGGTGGAACAAGACTTGGACCAAATTTTTGAGTAAAGTATCGGTGCTGGACTTGGATCTAATCGGGTCTACTATAAGAGAAACCATACCCGAACCCAATAAGAAGTACATGAATCAAACCCAAACCATACTTGATAAAATAATATTTTTTATCTTTTTTACATTGAAAATTTGCCTGTCTTAATTGAAACTCGGGTCGGGCCTGGTATAAAGTTTCACAAACTATACCCAGATCTGTGTATTACATTGAAAAATTGTGGGTCTTAATTGGAACCCAGGCTGGACCTGGGTCTTCTTATTTGTCACCATACCCAGCCCCTGTACGGTTTGGTCTGGGTAGATCTAGTGATGGCAGTGGACTGGTGGACAACAGGGTCTCGCCCTGCCTCGCCCCATTTGGACCGGGGATGAAGGGCATGAAATGGGGATGAACTTATGCTTTCCCCCACCCCTGTCTCAATCCTCGCCCCGCCCCGTCTCATCCCCAATCCTTCAAGGGATGATTATAGACCAAGGGAAAATGGGACCCCACCTCTCCCCCATTTGGACCCAGGATGGAGGACATGAAACAGTGATGGAGGCGGGGGTGGAGGTTAAAATCCATCTCCATGCAGGGACGAAGGTTCGGATTTTGAAACGGGGCGAGGGTAAAGACTTATCCTCCACCCCGCCCCGGTCCATTGCCATCTAGGTAGACCCGACCGGTTGACACCCCTAATTATTACATGAAAAAACATTGACATAAAGATCTGATTGTCTTAACTTTCAAATTATAAATATAAAAAACCAGGAAGATATATATTTCGAACACGCACAAATTGGTCAATAGTACGCACGCTTCACCAACCACAACCACAGGGTTGTTCCAAAAAAGGCTCATAGCCATAGAAGCTTCTGTAAGTTTCCACCACCACCCACCGCGTTTTTGTTGTTTAATTAAAGTTTCTTCCTTTTGAATATCAATAATCAAAGGGAGAGTCCTTATAGCTCACCTAACCAAGCACCCTCACCTAACCAAGCACCCTCAATGTTTTAATTCACAAGACTTATGTAGAATAGTTTTAACCAACAAATACAACTCTAACTGTGATCTTTCTATTACCTAAATTTTGGATAAAGACCAACGGGGGGGCTCGACTTGTTTGGTAGGAGCAATTAGTGTACGTGACCTTGTGTGGGGACGTTGCAAGTTCAAAACCCAATGCTATGAGTTGTATAACTGATGGGGGTCTCCCTAACCCCAGCTTTCTTCATCGAAAAAAAAAAAATTGACAAGTAACAAGTCTTGGTAATGCTCTTTCTAGCACATGGTTCAGTTGCCAACAGAGCGTAAGCTGACTAGGGTAGCACTAATGTTGCCAATATCTCTTTCAAATTTCACTAAAAATAAATAAATCACGGTCAATATCGCTTTCAAATTTTCCAAAAAAAAAAAAAACACTTTCAATTTGTTTTAGAGAATCGGTTGATTCAGACTGGTCCAACCTAGTCGAGATAAATCTGTCATTTTTACTTTTTAAAATTTAATAAAATATTTAAAAAAATAAAAGTTATGAAAATATTAAAACAAAGGCCGATTCAACCCTGATTATATATACATATATAGTAATGGCCTCATTACTTACAAACAAGTTTGGATCTTCTATGTGCGAAGTTGTTTTGATTCAAACTGACCTCATGGATGGATTCATCATGTTCCAAATAGTGGGAACCGGCTTTTGGATTATATTTTTTTGATAAAAAAAACAATTTTATAACACAAGAAAGTATCTCACATTGTAGGCCATCATTTTTTTAAGCCTTGTAAAATCCTACCTCCATGTTGTAATAGTATGATTCAAAGGCCGATGCCCAAACTAAGTGAAACATGTAAGATCACATATGTAAGGTTAGTTTTAAAAACTAACAAAAAAATGAAAAACAATAGATGTTTGTAGGTCATGGCGACATGATCAAATCAAGTGTAACCCATATATATTCGTAGCTGCTCAATCCATATGTACTCAAGCGGAAGGTGCTGACCATCCATCGCATGCGTGATAGACGATCAGCGTGCAAAAAAGGCTTTTAGTGGCAATTTTGAAGACACTAAAGGTCTTTTTTTTGTTGGGACATTTAGTGATGCTCAAAGCCGCCAAAGGTCAGCGGGGGCCGCGGTTTTTAGCACCGCTAAAGGTCCTAGCAGCACTAGGACCTGCTGCTAGGACCTTTAGCAGCGCTCCAAAAGCACAGCTAAAAGGTATTTTGTAGTTTTTGAGCTGTTTGCAGCATTTTTCGCACAAAAAATTGCTAAATGTCCATCACCTGCGTGATGGACGCTTAGTAAGATTGAGTTTTACCACTCTATACGTACAAGGAGAGAGCGAGAGAGAGAGAGAGAGGCGTGGGTGTGGCATGTCAAAGTCACCAAACACTAACATTACCTCTCACCTTATTTTAGGGAGATAATTTTTTTTTTTTTTAAAGGCAAGTTGGGGTTAGGCAGAGACCCCGGTTATCATTCAATATACCACTAGGGTTTGAACCTGCAACGTCCCATCACAAGGAGACATGCACCGACAATTCCTACCAACCACGCCGGCCCCAGTTAGTTATTTTAGGGCATGCTTAAAATCCGTAGTTGGGTTGGGCGTTTATGAAGCTTATGCATTTGAATAAGTGGGAGCTGCCAAATCCACGATCTAGTGTAAACACAAAGGAGAACGAGCCCCACTTCCCATCCCAAATGCATAAAACGCCCACCCCAGTGCCGAGATTTCAAACAGTACCACCAAGGTAGTTTGACCAAGATTTTACTTGGGGACCACCAAATGCATAAACGCCAATCCCAGTGCTGAGATTCCAAACAGGGCCTTTGGGAGGTAGTTAGCAAATCCGGTTTTTCTTACCAAGTTGTCCTTTGACATTTTTATCTTCAATGTTCAAACAAATTTTTTTTTTCTCGATGAATAATTCTTTTGGCGACAGTTGCTGTTGACTTCTAACCTGATAGTGACTACACTGTTGACTTTTTTAACTTTTCAAAGACACCGTATCTAGGCCTTTGACTTTTTTCTGTCCACGCTAAAAGCATATTTTTACCATTTATTATTTTTTTTTTTGAGCAAGAACCAAAAAAGGAACCACCGTGGTGGTATCCCATGTGGTAAGCGGAAGGCCCAGGTTCGAATCCCTCTGCCACATGGGGCGGTTGTTGTTCTGGTAGGGGTCCGCGGAAGGCCTAGGTTCGAATCCCTCTGCCACATGGGGCGGTTGTTGTTCTGGTAGGGGTCCGCGGAAGGCCCAGGTTTGAATCCCTCTGCCACATGGGGCGGCTGTTGTTGATCTTGTAGGGGTCCGCCTAACCCTATCTTGCCTTAAAAAAACAAAAACAAGAAACGATCCTCCTTGCTTTTTGACTATTGTTGGTAAGCTTGGCTTCAATACTGCTCACTAATGTCATCTCTCAAAAGGATGGATGATGGAATGGTGGTGACGTGGCATTTTTTAAATTGTGGTGATGAGTTGTTGACATAATTAAATATCCTAAAAGTAGTTCCATGTCTTTGTCCAGTGGTGGCCCTTTGTTTAGGGATGCCAAGGCTTCGGATCTGGATTGGATATTGAACTCAATTCAAATCCATTTAATCAGATAACGAATTGGAAGGGAATGTGCATCTATTGTTAGTGGGTTCGGATTGGTATGAGATTCTACCTTTGAATCTGAACTTGAGTCGGAGCTGAGTCTGAAAAATGGAATCAATTGGCTATTTTTTAGGTTAGCTAGATCTGGATTTGGTTTTACCATTATCCATTTGAATTCTATTAGGCTGTGCTCAGTAAAGCCCAAATCCGATCACTTAGCTTCATTGCGCTGGTTCAAGGAGACCCATCTATACCTATCTCATTAAGGGAGAACATCAACCTAATTTACTAAGCGATTATTGCTATATAAAATTATAAATAGCAGACAGATATTTTAGGGGTAATTTACAGATAGGTGCCTAACATATGCCAAATTTACATCTACCTGCCTTAGTTTTCAAGTATTGAACGTAAACACCTACCTTTTGAAGAAATTCCTCACAGAAGGTGATTCATATTCGTGGGTTTCAAACGCGTGAGGGCCTACCAGCTAATGAGCGGAGTGGCTCAATTTCAGAAGTGTTGTATCGTCGGCTAACCCCTGCGCAGGCAGCCTTGCTCGATGATCCCTTCCTATTGTCGGAGGTGAAGGAAGTGATCAAGCACCTTTCTTGCTTGAAGTCACCGGGCCTGGACAGGTACCCTGTTGAGTTCTTCCTTCGGTTCTGAGATCTCATTCATTTAGATATGTTCTTGCTCTTCACTGAATCTTATCACAATGCTAGCATGCTTAAGGTGTTTGCTCGATTCGAGATTGTGCTCCTCTCTCCAAGGTGCATGATGTGACAAACGTTACATCCTTTAGACCCATATCCATCCTTTGTGCTCCCTACCGAATACTGTCTAAGGTCCTTACAACCAGGTTGCAGGGTGTTATCTTGAGCGTGATTGGTGTTTTGCAACGAGCTTTTATCAAGGGGAGTAAGGTGCAGGATTGCGTAGCAGAGGCTATTCACTAACATTTTAACTTCCGACCAGCCATACTTCATGCTAAGGTTAGACATCTCTAAGGCATTTGATTCAGTATAGTGGCCCTTATGCAATCACTGTGAAATATGGGATTCAATGATAGATGGTGTAAGTGGATTATGGAGCTTGTAGAGACCCTGTCTGCATTGGTCAGTTTCAGTGGGGAGCTTAGACCAGTGTTCGACCAGCATAGAGGTCTTCGCCAAGGCTGCCCTTTGCCCCCCTCTTGTTCGCGTATCTGCAAAATCAAACACAGAAGCGTACCTGAAGATGCCATAGCGTGCGAGTGCGGGAGTTCAACGTTCTCTTCAGTCGGTCGACGCCCACGATGAGCCTAGGCCTAAGGTTGACGGTGAGCAGAACCCTGTACCACGTAAACCTTATGTGGTATATGGGGTCTCATCATTTTCATGGCAGCCTACCCGCCTTATATAATGGAGGAAAAAAACAGTTATGTGAATGTAGTCTCTCCACATTCACGTAACTCCCACCCACTAACACCCCCATTATGTGGCCCACTAATGGTGTCAAACCGGGTCACCCAATGGGTTGGACCAAATTCATTATGTCCAACATTCTTTCACTTGACCCATTGACACCAAAAGTGCACTAAATCGAGGTTTATACCGTTATCTCGATTTAATTCTTTATGTGGGTTTACATGCTACCCTTTATCACAAGAATAAATCATATGAGTAATGGAGATGAACACTTCTTTATAAAATATCATATTTTCATGTACTACACTATAATTCACCTTCAGTACTTTAGCATGTTGAAATTATTTTTATAAATAGGTTGGTCTCTTACATATTCTATTGGTCCTTTAAATATTGTTATTCTGTTATTCTCTCTAACAAATATGAGAGATTCTTTATGCAAAATCAATAATTTGCAAAGCCATAAAAAATTAAATTCATATACACAAATGTGATCACTTAATGTATTATCATACATCAGAAGAAATAAAAAAAAAACCATCCCCTTTACATGTTGGGAATATAATTCTGGTGCTAACCCTTTAGTAAGGGGATCCACAATATTTCTTTCATCCCAATTGTATCAATACATACCAAACGATTCTCAGACATTTCTTTAACAACAAAGTATTTTAACTCCATGTGTCGACACGAGGTTGAGCTCTTGTTGTTATTTGAGAATGACACAGTTACTTCATTATCACAAAAGATCATTAGCGGTCTCTCAATAGAGTCCACAATACCAAGACCTATAATGATGTTTCTTATCCAAATGGCTTATGACAAAGTCTCGTATAGAGCAATAAATTCTGCCTTCATGAGCAGTAGTGGTAGACTGCTTTTCACTTCTCTATAAGACACCACCACCCGCTAGTAGGAAAATGTATCCAGTAGTGGATTTTTATTGTCAATACACCCTCCTAAGTCTGGATCAGAGTATCCAACGACATATAGGTGACCAACTTTTCTGTAGGTCAACATATAGTCTTTCATTCTTTGTAAATAGTGCATGACCTTTTTTGTTGTCTTTCAATGTGCAATGCCTGAATTTGACTGATATCTACCAATCATTTCTACAGCAAACGCTATATCAGGTCGAGTGCAGGTCTATGCGTACTGCAAACTCCTAACTGTCGAAGCATATGGGACAACTGCCATCTGAACCTTCAAAATATCATCATGAGGACAGTCATTTAGGCTCAATTTATCCCCTTTCACTATAGATGCTGAACTAGAAGAACAATTCTTCATCCCATATCTTTTAAGAACCTTAAGGATATAGGATTTCTGAGAGAGGCCAAGAACACCCTTAGTTCTATTGCGATGGATCTCGATTCTAAGGACATAATTGGCTTCATATCAAAATGAGAGGAAAAAAAATCTTTTGTCTCATGTAATAGACTCAAATTATTAGTTGCAAGAAGAATATCGTCAACATATAAAACCAAAATTATAAACTTACTCCCACTAGTCTTTATGTAAATGCACTGATCAACAATGTTTTCAGTGAATTCAAAATTCATAATTACCTGATTGAACTTTTTATACCACTGGTGGGAGGGCATGTTTAAGTCCATAAATTGACTTCTTTAACTTGCAAACTAAATTATTCGAGTCATCTATACTGAAACCAGAAGGTTGTTACATGTATACCTCCTCATCTAGATCCTCATTCAGGAAGACAATTTTCATATTCATCTGATGTAGCTCTAAATCAAAATGAGCTACAAGCGACATGATTATTCTGAATGGTTCCTTAGTTTAGACAGGAGAAAAGTCTCATTATTATCAATACCCTCTATTTGTGTAAAACCTTTTACAACAAGCCTAGCCTTGTACCTCTCCACATGACCTTTAGAGTCTATTTTGGTCTTATAGACCCATTTACAACCAACAGGCCTGACTCCATCAGGTCGAGGTACAAGATCTCACACTTGGTAACGAAAACAAAAAGACATTACTAATATTACTCAGACGAGACTCATGTTGAAAAGGTAAAAGTGGGACCCTTTATTTTCACATTTTCTGAGACAAGCATAGTTGAGTCATTATCGTTTCACTTTGATGAAAACGATAATACTCATAGTTGCTCTGTCTTTTCAATTCACAAGGAATTGACTTCAGTTGGTGAAACTAGCAGATCATGTAACCAGAGGCAATTCAGCATTGTACCTTTGGGTACGAACATGCTTCATGAAATGGAATACACATATACTATTACACCCTGTGTGAATTTGGAACACAATGACCTACCTTTGGGTAGAATCGATGTTTCATAAACTCACATACAATCATAATAACGAATCTTATTACGGTCTAAAGAATCCTTAATCAACACAACTCAGATCACTTTGGTGATTACATGAATCGGTCAATTAAGATCTTTTACCAAAAATATATTTGTATTATGAAGCATGCTCATGCACACATTTTTAATGCATGTATATTCATGACAAAATATACTTTATACCATCAAAATACATGTTCATGCTTCCACTTATATGCATAAACTAATTTTGATGATAAATTATCATGAATTTAGTCATAATTTATGCCTAAAATATTATGCATAACTTAACCAACATAAAACACATGAATTAACGTGCATAAGTCATGCATTCTTTAGAATAAACACTTTATAAAGCATGAAAAATAACAAAAGCAAGCTCATGTGGGTAAAACCCGGGGTTCACAAGTTGGAACCTGTCTGAAAACACCCTGAACAGGTTTGAAATGGCCCCAAACTGGTCATCAAAGGGTTCAAACCGGTTTTGAACCTTATGAACTAATGACAAGTATGAACAAAAGTTCATAAAACCCCATAATTGTATGCCAAAATCCCTGTATCTTTATATATTTATGAAAACAAGGTCTTAGCATCTCGAAACCGATGAAAAACCAAAAGGAACTGATCAAAAATGGCTCTGAACCGGTCCCAAAAAGGGCCGTATCAGTTACAGATCTGATTCTATCCAAATAGTGTCATGATCCTGTTATGGATCCAATTCGGTCCAAACAGAATCCGGACCCTGCAAAAGCATGGGTCCGACCCAGTTCAAAGTGGACCCGAGTCGAACACGGTCTGAATTAGACCTGGGTCTGACCTGGTCTGATCTGGACCCGGTCTGACCCGGTCCAAACATGATCTTTGTGTGGTCGCTGCTCATGGACAAGGCTTTAACACATGAGAATCTAGCTAGAAAGGGTTTTCGATCAGCGTTTATTTCCTATGTTGCGCAGACGTTGAATCATCCCCACACTTGTTTTGGTTTTTGTTCTTTTTTTAGCACCTATTCTCGGCTTCTTGGAACCAGTTGCACATCTCGGTGCATTGAGAATCTTTTGGTAAGGACCTTATCATCAACTCCAGTTTGCCAACGAGGTCCAGGATGTGGTTTTTTGTATGGAGATGTTGGATGTTCATTGCATGGTGGGTTGTCTGGTGGAAGCGCAATGTAAGGACCTTTGAAGCTTAGCTTTCCTCTTCACTACTGCCTCATTCTTTTAATTGTATTTCATATGGCAGCCCTCAGGTGGCCGGATATGGATCTGAGTTAGATTCACCATATTTTCACCGGTTGTCCTGCCCTTCTTGTTATGCTAGGGGTAGATACCTCATCGCCCTAAACTCTTTTTATTTTAACCACGTGGTAAGCAGTGTTAAACGGCATTATCGTGCTTTATCGCTATCATCATCGTTATCTAGCCACCCTCATGACGTGATTGCTATATTTGTGCTATCAATCTTCACGGGCAGCTAATCCTAACTTAAGATTGCTATATTTTAGTGCTATCCAATATTCATGCAAGTGGCGATAACCCTTATTGGGTTATCTTCACAACCAATTCCTCTTATCGTGCAAATAGGCAGTTTCTACATTTATGATGTAGCAACTGCCATTTGATCAACCTTATCGCACGTTGTAACTTTTCCACTTTTCCACCTTTTTTATTGTAACTTTTCCACTTTTGTAGGTGTTGGTTTTAATCATGTATTATATATGAAACACGTTTCACGTTTCCAACTCTTAATGAAGTGAAGTAAATTATTTTTTACACCTTTAATATTGCACCATTGTCATCATGTTTCTCTTAACATGGTAACAGAGCTAGGTTGATAACGGTGTGTTCCGGTAACCTCTTCATCATGGCAGATAGAGGTGCTCGATTTATTCAAAGCAGTGGATCTGGCAGACATGAGTCAGAATCCACCATCGGTAAGTTAAATGATAACCTATTTTTTTTACATCATTCAGATAACCTGGGTCAAATCTTGGTCACATGCCCTCTCACTGGTGATAATTATGCATCATGGAGTCGTATGACCATTGCCCTATCAGCGAAAAATAAAATGGGCTTCGTTGATGGGTTAGTCGTGAAACCGAACATGTCTTTACCCATATTTGTCCAATAGACCAGATGCAATAACATGGTTCTCTCATGGGTATTGAATTCATTGTCAAAGGATTTAACATAAAGAGTGATTTATGGAGAAACAGTAGCTGAGGTATGAAAAAAAATCATGAACATTTTTCTCAAACCAATGGACCACAATTTTTTCAGATTCATCGATCCATTGTGACCCTTCATCAAGATAATCTCTCTATCTCTAATTACTATACAAAAATAAAAATTCTATGGGATGAGTTATCAATACAACTGGCCATCCGTATATGTGTTTGTGGCACTTCTAAATCTCTCTCGAACTTACTTCAAAAGAGAGACTTATAGATTTTTTAATTGGTCTCAACGAATCTTATGCTCCCATAAGGAGTCAGATTTTAATCATGGATCCATTCCCAGTGTCAATAAAGCTTACAATTTACTATTGCAAGAAAAGAGACAGAGATAACTTAGGATAATGCCCATAGTAAAAAATAATGTGGTTGTTGTTGTGGATCATGGGGGGCAGCAAAATCGTTTTCTACGAAATATCCTCCACTTCAAAGGTAAAGGGCAAAGAGAATGCCTTAAATGTGATCATTGTGAAAATTTGGGGCACACTAAGGATCGTTGCTACCACATTCACAGTTTTCCAACAAAACCCATTGGTTTTACCAATCCACGTGTTGGCACCTCAAATGGGAAAAATCGTCAATCTCAAACTTTTGCAGCACGGGTTCAGTCTGAGGTAGCACTTTTGACCAACAGTCTTGCCCCTCAGCTTACCATAGACCTATACAACAAATTCTTATCTCTCATATCAAGGTAAAAAGGCTATGATGAACATGACAGATAATCACTTTGCCAACTTAACCCATTCTTTTTCTAATATGTGGATTCTTGACTTAATAGCCAGCAATCATATGTGAGGCTCATTAAACACATTGTCTTCTGTTCAACCCTATTGTTCACAACCTGTCAGACTTCCCAATGGTACACTCTCTTATGTGACCCATATTGGAAAGGCCATCATTTCTCCACACATCACACTCGATCATGTCCTTTGCATACCATCTTTTAAATTCAATTTAATATCCGTTAGCAAATTTTTTGAATCCTTAAATTCTGAAGTTCATTTTTTTTCTGCTCATTGTGAAATGTCGGACCATTGATCGAAGAGGACGATTGGTATGGGTAAAGTGCATGCAGGCCTATACTACCTAGAGATGGAGCCAAATTATACCGCTCCTACCTCCACTGACCAAATGCAATACTTTGACTTATGGCATTGGTGATTCAGACATCTATCATATCAGCGTTTGAGACATCTGTCTCAACACAATGATATAATTTTCTTTAACAAATGTCAATGCAATATATGTTCATTAGCAAAACAAACTTGTTTACCTTTCTCTGATAGTGACTTGTGTTCTTTCTGTGTTTTTTATTTAATTCATGTTGATATTTGGGGAAGATATCACATTCCTTCCATCACTGGCGCACATTACTTTCTCATTATCATGGATGATCTTTTATGTTATATGGCTCTTTTTAATGTGCTTCAAATCTCAAACTAAAGAACTGCTTCAGACTTTCATCAATATGATTAAAGTGCAATTCAACTCACAAGTTAAATGCATTAGGTCTGATAATGGTTCTGAATTCTTTTCTCATGATATATAAAATTTTCTTTCCACCAATGGCATATTGTAACAACATTCTTGTATTTCAACACTCCAACAAAATGAAGTAGTTGAACACAAACATAGACACCTTCTAGAAGTTGTAAGAGCCTTGAGGTTTCAAGCAAATTTACTTATCAAATTTCGGGATGGATGCATTCTCATGATAGCCTACTTGATAAATCGATTACCCACTTCAAAATCTGATAAAGAGTTTTTTAAAATGCCGTATGACATGTTATACCAATCTAAACCAAAATACCAACATTTAAAGGTCTTTGGTTGTTTCTGTTTTGCCCACAATATCAATTACAAACACAAGTTTGATGCCTGTGCACGTAAATGTATTTTTGTAGGATATCCTCATGGACAAAAGGGATAAAAAGGTTTTTTTATCTTAAAAATCAAATTATTTTTGTGAGTCTCGGTGTTATCTTTCATGAAAAGGTATTCTCCTTCCATTCACATATTGAGAAAACCCTTAGTGATCATGTCCTACCCTTTCCTATTCTAGATAATCAAGATTCAAAGACTACCTCATCCGATCCAATAACCCATACACACCATGAAACTGACCCCCTTCCAATGGACCCATCAGACCAATATAGGAGATCTACCAGGGTCAAGACCAAACCCGTGTACCTAAATTACTACCAATGTTCACAAGCCGCACTTTACACATACACGTCTCACTCAAAGGTAAAGAAGTTTTCTTTTCCACTTTTACATTATCTCTCATTTTCTCAATTTTCAAAGGAACATGTAACCTTTCAAGTTTCTATATCTTCTCGTGATGAACCAAAGGATTACCAAACTGCCATGAAAGATAAGAAATAGTATTAGGTCATGAGAGTTGAGGTCAAGGCATTGGAAGAAAATAATACATGGACCCTTAACACCTTGCTTCCATGAAAGAAAGCGATTGGAAATAAGTGAAAAATAAGTAGGTTTTCAAGATCAAGTATAATTTTTATGGCTCCATTGAAAGATACAAGGCACGTTTGGTAGCAAAGGGATACACACAGCAAGAAGGGTTAGACTACCATGATACTTTTGCCCCAATTGCTAAACTTGTCACGATAAGGTGCTTATTATCAGTTGTTGTCATTTCTAATTGGCCCTCATATCAATTAGACATCAACAATGCTTTCTTACATGGTGACCTAGACAAAGAAATTTATATGAAACTACCACCCGGATATATGACACAAGGGGAGAAACTAGTTTGTCGCCTTAATAATTCTCTTTATGGACTTAAACAGGCTTCCCAAATTTTCTCAAGCTCTCAAACATGCAGGTTTGAAGCAATCTTTGGCCGACTATTCCTTAGTGTTTTAAACGGAGTTTTGCTAACTATGATTTTGAGAGCGCAATCAAACACCCCTTAAGCGAAGAACAAATCAGGTAATTAGGTCTAAAATACTAATCATATCGAGACCCAAGTTGAAACTTGAACTGATCATATCCAATCCCGTTAACGTACATGGGTCTACAGTTTTCAGCCAAACCCAGCCCGAATAAAAATGGGTCAGATCTGAGTCTAATTCTTTTACCTGATTAAAAAGCAGGTTTATTGAAGACCTGACCCAATTATACCTGACCTAATACATACTTGAACCCGTTAACCCATATAGGTCCACAATTTCTAAACATACTCGAACCCAGACCCAAATTAAATTGGATTGGTTTTGGGTCTAACTTTAACTTTTAAACCCAATTTAGAATCGGGTCTGATAAGACTCAAACCAAACCTGACCCAAACTGACCCAATTACAACCCTAAGTAGGGGTGGGCAACCAGCCCAGCAGCCTGATGGGCCAAGCCGACCCGGTCCGGTGCCATGGGCCAGGTTTGGGACATGATTTTAAACCTGGGCCCATTAGGTACCCAACCCATTATATATGTGGGCTGGGCTCGAGCCGGCGATGGGCCTCAGTTAAATTTTTTTTAATAATATAAAATTTTTAAAAATTAACTATTGCATAGTAACTTAGATAACTATTATTATTTACCTAATTAGTTGTATGGGAACTTGCTATTTGTTAATTATTACTATTTACCTAATTAGATGCAGGAATTAGTTGCATGAGAACTTGCTATTTGTTAATTATTACTATTTACCTAATTAGATGCACTAATTAGGAATTAGTTGCATGGGAACCTGCTATTCTTTCATTAACCGATAATTTCAGTCAAGCATTTATGCATTTTACAATTGGGCCAGGCCAGGCTAGGCGACCAATGAGATTCAAATTCAAAAATCATTATGGTCTGAACCCAATATCCAATTCAGTTGGATTCTTAATTGAGTTTTTTCCAAAAGTATTTTACTTAAATATAAGTTTTCGTGTTTTAATTAAATGCTTCTCTCAAAAGAACACATTTTTTGTTTATTTTTTGAAAAAGACAAAGTTTTAGTTGTTGATTCACATGATTAATCGGCATAGAATATAGGGGTGTCACCGGGTCTAGTTTGATCCAGAACTTTCACGTATTGAACCTTACGGGTCAAGATTGGCGATAAAGAAGGAGGTCCAATTAGAATCCAGGTCAAAATCAAAGGGTAGCCGATTAGTATATGGAACTGGGAATGATTAGTCTCATACCAGACTTGGTTCCTATTTGAGATTCAATTAAGATCTTCAATTTTTACTCGAAAAAAAAAACTAATTTATCGGGTATTGACTGGGTCTCTGGTTCATGTAATTCTGTTAAGACTGTTCAGGCATGGTTTTCCTTATGGTGGGTCTGTTCTGACCCAGTACCAGCACCTATCCGGGTTTGGGGTCACTGGGTTTAAGCCAAATCCAACCCATCAACACCCCTAATACAATAATGCTTTTACTTTCGTGAAAAGATCAGGTGCAATATGATTGCACAAATATTTGTACATTAAGTATCTGATCACCCACCATCTTGGGAGCGGGTCTGTCAGTTGTGGGGCCCAAGGCCTGATGGAAAGCTATCAGGTGCTTAATGCACAAATTTCGTGCCATGTGATTGCACCTGAACCGGACTCTTTACTTTCATAGTTTGCAAACTAAGAAAAGTACACAATAATGTTGAGGAATCACATTATTGATTTACTTTGGGAATTGATTGAGCCACAACCGCATCTACGCTCTACGAAGCAAAATACACAATGAAATCAGCATTCAACAAAATTACAAAAATGGGCTTTTGTCCTACAAGTCATTTGAGAACAAAACCTTCCATTATTTCCTTTTACTGCTGCTCGAATATTGAGTGGTGTTTAACTACTTTGGAATGCTTTCAGTTCGATGTATCAAAAGATGGATACTATTCCTTTATACATTTGAGCATGTCAAAGTGCAGGAAAGCTTAACTGAAACAATCTTATAACTTGACCTTCCTTTTATACATTTGCGCATGTCAAAGTGCAGCAGATGATTGTAAAAGCTAGGTCTCTCTCTCTCTCATATATATATATATATATATATATATATAGGAAACAGGCTAATGTCGTACACACATCTGTCAGTGTTGCGTAAAGAGGACCTTTAATGGTGGTCAGTCCCTGCTGCTAAAGCCCTTGTCATTAGTGGTATGTGCAACTGTGGCTAAAGACCAAAAAAATGCTGTTTTCACTCGTTCACATCTGGGTGTTCGATGTTATACCTCTCTCTCTCTCTCTCTCTCACTCAGGGGCATCAAATTCAATTTTGGAAGGCTACGTCAGCGGGTTATGTTTGATGTGTATCTAACTCTTAAATTACATAGTAGAGACGGGGGTTTGGATCTACTTGTACTCTGAACTGTGCACAGTCACCATCTAGATGGTGGCTGTCTTACTATTATGTTCCTCTCTCATCCAATATTCGGTTGGATGTATTTTGGTAATGTTGAATGATAAATGCTCTCTCTCTCTCTCTCTCTCTCTCTCTCTATATATATATATATATATATATATATATATATATATATATATATATATATATATATATATATATATATATATATATATATACAGGTGTGTTGTGTGTGCATGATTCATTTGATGTCAGTCTATCAACATTTTTTTTATGATGAGAGAGAAGGGGGTTAGGAGTTCACATATAAAGCTGGTAAACAAGCTGAACGAACCAAACAGAGAGTATTCAAGCTCGGGAAATTCTTGTGGTGAGCTGAGAATGAGCTCATGCTCATGGCAAACAAGCGTTACACAAGCCATGCTCGAGCTGGCTCGTCTAAAAATAATACAATTTTTAAAATTGAAAACAGCCTAGCTATCTAAACCTACTGAACAAACTCAAACTGGCTCACTTACAAAATGAACACATTTTCAAGGTTAAAAGCAATAGGATTTGAATTATATCTAAACTTATTTCTTGTGAGCCAAACACTTCAACCTTCTATACTCTATGATCTAAAATATATTTATTACTAGTTAACAAACTTATACAAGCCGGGTCGAGTAAAACACTCATTGTTCTTGTGTGGCTTGCTGAGCCTATTTCAGAAGTTCAAAAAAACTCTTTAGGAGCTGAACATGAACCAAGCCACAAATCTTTCAAAGTTTAATTTGTATAAACTGTTAAGTAGCTTAGAAATTAGCATTCAATGGTCAGGTCAAGGAGCTGCTTAAATGGCAGTTGGGAGAATGAAACTATGAATATGCACACATGGGTATCACAATTCGATTTCGTCAAGCCATCTGCTGTTGCTAAAATGTTTTGGATGGTCGCCTTTACTAAATTCATAATGTACAACAATAAAAAATGAAAGAACCCTTTGTGTTGTATTGCATTTATTTTGTATTTATTCCTTCCCACGAGCATCATACTGGTTTATAACCATCTTTATTATTTAGGACGAGTCACTACCAAGTTACACATGTGGGCAAATACGGTGGGTCACCAATGCTAGAATATTTGAAATTCAATAAAAGTTGGATTGTCTTGTTTTTTTTATTAAATATACATGCAGGTTTTTCTTTCACAAGAACTATCCTCATTAGCCCCAAGGAGTGTGTGTGTGTGTGGTGAGGGGGGGGGGGCGTATTGGCTGCTTGACGGTCTGGAAAGGTTAGTTTCTCATGCCCTTCTGCGCAAGCCAATAGCATAGGCCTCAGGGTAGGGGTCCTAGCCTCAGAGTTTTATGCTGCCAGCACGACAACTGTAGGTATGTGAGGCTGACACAGCGCGACCAGGTCTTCGAACCAGGTATGGTTTCTTCGGATTATAAGTCCAAAAAACAAAAAGAACTATCCTCATTAACTGATACGGAGGCTCTACCCATCTAGCTAAGGGGCCAGCTCTTAATGTCACCAAGTTAAAAGGATGTCACAAGTTCAAAACCCATGGTGTGAATCCCCTGCCACAAAGCTGAAGCTGGATATATATTCGCCAGTGGGCATGGAGGTCCTGGAGTTTTATGCTGACGGATATTGCGAATAAGGGACGGCTCAACTGATTGTACTTACAATGCACCAAAAATCAGGCATTTTTTTCCCAGCTATATATCCACAAGAAAGAACCGTCCTTGAAATTATGCCATGCCAATTTCTTTCTAAAAATAAAAAAGAAGCTATCACCTGCCTATAATCACATTTCATTAACTATGATGAGCAAATGAAATGTACAACTTGCAATAATTAAAATCATGATTATCTGGAAATGGCTATATGCCTAAATCAAAGGGCCTTCTAAGTAAAGCACTTTTTAACATGAATGAATAAACCTGCACCACCGTGTGTGTCGCGTTATGGGTCAAGAGGTGTTACATTGACCATGGACCTAAATTGGTGTCTGCAGCGCAAATCTCAAAGAGTACTGTCCCCTGCCCATCAGGGATAGTTTAATTTCCATTTGGTTTAGAACTTGCAACAAAGGATGCACACTCCAGCTATTTACACTGTTGGAAAACTGATTGTAAGTATGGCAGGCTTAGCCAGCGCGACTAGATCACTGATCTCGAGGGTGGTTTCCCCGTCCTTCGTGAAAAAAAACCTCATACAGGGTTTCTAGCTACACGCAATGTCAATGCATACTGACTAATGCTATCTTGTGTCATCTTCCCTAGTATTGAAATGAGAGAGAGAGAGAGAGAGAGAGATTCAAAATCTGTAAGAGCCTAGTTAATAAATCCCCACACTTATTGTTTGATACACCCTCTTATCATAATAAACCATTAACTTTACATCTACAATAAAAATGGAAATTATGAAATCCTCACTTAAAAAGTTGCTTGATGCTTCCTAAAGGCTTGTTCGGATTTGGGGGAAACTGAGGGGAAATAGGAATGGAGTTCCTTTTTTTTTCTTCATTTTTGGGACCAGGGTTGTCCCCTAATTGGCCCTAGCCTATAGTGGTAACCCCTGGGAGAGTTGGCCAGCCCCACAGTGCCGCACCATCGGTTGGTTAGTCGCAATGTATGTGGAACTGTAATTTGTTCCACTTAATTCCTGAAAATCACATTTCCCACGTTAGTGCTCAGTTGAATACTTTCATTATTTACAACAAAATAGCGGCCTTACCTTTCCTCTTATACGATCTGAAGTTCAGTCCAACCATGATCTAGAATTAGTGCAATCTGAAAGACTGGAACCAGTCTTCAGTGCAACTAGTAGGCTTGACATACCAGGTTGTCCTTTAAAGGGTCTGAAGGTCACGTCAACCATGATCCAATAAGTGTAACCCCATATAGCAGAACCAGACTGCCTAGTGTGTTGGCTTGTATAAGATCCAAAGCATTACCATATTCCTGTATACATAGGTCCAACCCACTAAAATGCATCGTTTTGAAACTCACCCAATTAAGACAGAAGAATAGTAACTAGGGCAACATGAAAGCATCGGGTTTGTATCAGGTACTTAAGCTGAACTGAACCCGAATAACAGGGTATAGGCGTAAAAAAATGCCGACCAGAATGATATTTGAGTCGACCTGAGTAATATGTTGGTCTGGTTTGAGCTATGACTTTAAGCCGATAGCTGAACCGCTCTCGCTTGATCGAGTATTTTTATGAATATAGCCTCTTTCGGTTATAAAGATCCAGGTTTAGGATTCCATTTTCTTGACCCAACAAAAGCCCGGACCAAACCCTAATCTGGCAGCTAGTTATTTGGGTAGGTTTGGGTACACATCGATGAGTTGGACACCCGACCTTTTGACAGCCCTTACAGCAAGCATCACAACAGCCCAATGCCTTCTTATAGGGTCTGGCTGGATATGGGCTATGACCCAGTGAAAGGGGCCCCTGTATTTTGACATCCTTCCACCTACTCGTAAATCCATCCTTAATAATATATAAAGCCATGAGGGAGAGTGGTGTTTGTGTTAACAAGACTACAGAAATCCTTGCCTGTTTGTTTCACAGGACCTGTGGGAAAGCCCTTTCATGTGGAAAGGGCATTCAGCATGAAAAAGAGCCATTCATGCCATTTCCCGGAGGAAAGGGCTTCCCCAGCACTGGAACCCACCCAAGGTCAAGCCTCCTGGGAACACATGGGCCGACCGCTTTCCCGTGTGTTTCACGTCCGTGGAAAAAGGGTGTTTTCCCATGAAACAAACGGGCGCTGAGTTCTGCAATTCTTTAACATCAAATCGGCAATTCACTGCATGAAGACCACAATGGCACAGTGCCAAAGGGGGGAAAGAAGACAACAGGATAAGGGGAACAGTCAATCACACGTATCTATATCTTCAATCAAGATTCAACACCAACCACAAAGAGACCATCAAGCTCTGACGGAGCCAAATCGCGAGCCATTCAAAATTAAAATGCATGTAAATCATTCTCAACTAGGGAAATCACTGGAGAGTTAAATGTACAAATATAAAATTGTTAGATGGTGCAGGGATGCAGAGAAAATAAAAAAGGATAAGACACAACGAGCTCTCACTCCACGGATTCAAATCTCGGAATTCTGCAGGATGTTCAATAAATAGATGGCAGTTTTTTTTTTCAAAAAAGAAAAAATTAAATAACCATTATAACTTTCTTCCCCAAAAGGCAACCAACATTGATTAGTGATGTCCAGCATACAAGAAACATACAGAGAATCACTCACAGCATATTGATTCATGCTCGTGCTGCAGCTTTTGCCATAGGCACAACATCAGCCTGGGTCCTTGATAATGAGCAAGAACATAATCAGACTCACATCCGGCATTGTGAAATCGATCATCACTGATGTAGTGTATTTCTTGACCACTTTTCTTGAACTGTTCAATCCATATGCCCATTGCAACATCTTCAAGTTTAAAGAGCTGCCAAAGAATTCTGTTAGTCAAATTTGCCCAAGCTGGCTCCATATTTCTTGCACAAGATTGGTGCCATTTTTAACCACTCAATCTATCACGGTGCAGGAAGAAAGAAAAATGGGTGCCCAATTAAGCATGAAATGTCTGTACCAACTGTGATACATAAAAGAAGGAACAAAAAACAGAACCCAGAACATACCTGAAGTTTTTGCTCTCGGTGACCTTGAACAACAAATTTTGCAATGTCACGGGAGATAACATACCCTGGACCATGTGCCCATGGAGGATATGATTCATGTGGCCATTCCTGTACGACAGAATATCCAATTGTAAAAAAAAGTCACCAACATGCATTTGCTATTTGATTCAGAATAAGGACTGCTGATACCTCCATACTAATGTACCACTTGCTATCTCGATCTCGGTGTGGTTGTGAATCAAAGGCTATCCGACCATACAAAAGACCATGAGAGATCTTCTTCTCTTTGAAACTGGCAAGAACCTTATCGATCCTAACAAAAGCATCATCATCTGTTTTCATTATATATTTTGCTGGAAGAATTTTGACCTACAATCATTGGAAAACAGAGATCAATAAAAATGATCAGACATTATCCCATCATCCAACATAAAGACTGACATATACATAAGAAATTCCATGGAAAACTGAAAAAGGGGTAATAGAGTGACTGTTTGCCACACCTTATCCACAATGCAAGTACCTAGATAATACAACATTATCCAACAGGTGGAAAAAAATGGACAAACTGTTTTTGGTTTCAGATAGCTAAATCAGTCACATTGATGATCATAACTTCAAGGATACTGTAAGAGATGGAGGAGAGCAGGTGTAGTCCACAGGAGGCTTCTAATACAAGAGATACTCTAGTGATGGAGTCAACTACCCAATGGGTGGCCATGGAGATTGTGCAAAATGAGACCAGCAGAGGAACATGTCCAAAGGATCGGTATGCAGAAATAATCTAACCTTTATATTGGACGATAATGGCCGGAGCCTCAACTAAGCTCAAGCCTAGTAAAGTTGTATTTCCTAAGGTCAAACTTCACGGGCTCAAGTTTGGCTCAGCTTAGTGTATAGCCTTGATCTGAAAGAGTATTCTAAACAAAATTTTCATTAAGAACATTAGTGCCTGGCTAAACTGATTCATTTTCAAATAATTGGAAGTTTTAGTAATTGAATCTAGAAGAAGCTCAACGAGTGTAACTAGTAATTGAAGCTAGAAGAACTCAATGATTGTACCCCAAGGATGCATATGGCAATTGTCTTCAAAGTGATCAAGTTGTAGTAGTCAACAAAAGGCATGATCTGAATGTCCCCATAAGTGTTAGCTTCGTTCCAGAGCTCTAAATTGACTTGCAAGTTCTTGTGCTGCAAATTTGCAAATATTATAACATGTCAAATGCACTTCCAATGAGATGAACAATACCAAAATTCAGTTTGCTAAAAGCTACAGAGGCAGAAACCTGCTAATGAACCATAGGACAAGAAAGCATAAAAAGAAATAAGTTTTTGCAATATACGGCTGCCTTTTATACATAAAAAATGTGTCAGCTTGCAGAAAGTACCGACTTTTAGAAGACCAGCATTTAAAAGAAGACAATAGAATAGCAAAAGAACTAGAAGAATTGAACAAAAAAGGAAGGGAAAAAGAGTTGCAGTTGCCAACAGTAACAATTGTGCTGCTAAAAAAATTTTGTGAAAACTAGATAAACCAAACCAATTAAATGTTATAAATCCTCCTTAGAGTAATACACCTCAAAGGAGACCAAATTGAGTGAATTATAGATTCCTACAACATTAAAGCAGAAGCTATGTCATCTGTAAGTCAGCTTGCTAGTCAAAATCTCATTGGCCCCTTGAGAGGGATGAGGCAAATCATGCGAATTAAATAAGAGACATAATCAGTCTGAAATCCGCAACAGAAAATCAAATGAGTAACTCATCTAAGATATTGAAAGAATTCCTTGTAATGAAAGATCACATCGGTGTTACTGACATGGGTGAATTGAGATTCTCATCCACACCCTCTTGACAATTCTAGGGCAAAGCTCAGTGAATGAATTGATGATGACAACATGAGATGGCCTTTAATATTATGAACTTAAATCAATCTAATGAAGCATCACCTATGAAAGCCTCTAAATAACCTAGAGAAACTGATCATATTGTCACTCACTCATGGCGTGCATTATCTATGCTGAGAGTGTAATGAAACACTAGGCAAAGAACAGTGTCAAAAATGACTATAAGAGATACACAAGCATACAAATAAGAGGCCACTAATGGGAAAAATACAATAGGCCACAAAGTGGCAAGTGACAAACACACAGTATGAGAGAGAGAACTTAAAAATATAAATAAACTTCTTATTGAAAAGGCTCTCAAAAGCCTTGCATTATAGTGGGGCAAAACCCCCCATTTATACAACAAGAGGGTGTAAAACCCATGTTTTTCAAAAAAACTCGGACCCGGGTCGGATCCAAATTCGACCCAGATCCATAATACCCATTAGGGTTATACGAATGCGACGGTCTTTTAAACCCTCTGCGCCGCTTTTCCCTTTCCCTCTCGATTGAAAAGGGAAACCCTATGAGGGTTTCCCGAATCTCTCCCCCCCTTCATACCCTTTTCTTCTTCCCCGTAGCGGCTCCGCCTTCGTCGCGTTTCCTCTTTAAAACCATCGCAAGGGGAGGGAAGGCCCGCACCTCGCAGCCTTTTCCTCTTCCCTCATTCTTGCTCCATGCGTGCGGCAGCGGCAGCGACGTTGGACCCCTTCCAGGTATGTCGTCTCTCTCTCTCTCTCTCTGGGTGTTGCTGGGAGGCCGGCGGCCACCCGCAATGCCTCTCTTTCCTCTCTCCCTCTGTGCTCTCTCTGTATTGCCAGGAGGCCGACAGGGGGCTGGCGGCCACCTGCCGTGTCTCCCTTTTTCCCTCTCTTTGTGTACGCCGGGAGGCCGGAGGCCCCTGCCGTGCCTTCCCCCTTTCCCCTTTTTCCATTTGGGGCTTTCCGAGGGTCGGCAGGTGGCCGGCGGCACCCCTGCCGCCCTTTCCACCTTTCCTATGACCGTCAGGGGGGCGGCAGGTGGTCGATGGCCCTCCCCTATCGACCTTTTCCCCTCTGTCTCGGCCAATAGGTAGGTGCGATACCCCTGCCTGATTTCCTTTTTTTTGGTGAAGCCAATGGAGGGGACCATAGTTTTTTATTGATCCTCATGGTACGTGGTGCGCTACAGCTGCGACACCCCGTGCGTCGTTGAGGCACATGGTTCGTGCAGTTGCAGTAATTGTGGTTGCGGTTGCGTGCATGATGCGCACAACTGCAGCACAGTGCACAGCAGTGGCTGCGGCGACATATGTTGGTCTCTGTGACGGCAAATGGGGGCTCCGTTAGTCCGGCAAGAGCAGTGGGTGCTCATCACCCTGTTCTGGGGCGTTGCAAGTTCAAAACCCAATGGTGGGGTTGGATAGCAGGTCCGGGCTCGCCTGGTGACCGAACCCGCACACGCAGCCTCCATGTTCTCCTCTCTTCCTTTCTTTTAGTCTTTTCCCTGCTGTGATTTTCCCCCTATGTTCGGCAGACACCTCCGACGACCCCTGATTGAGTCGTTCCTCGCCATCGGCATCCATGTGCTTTTCCCTCCAAGCATCGAACTCTAAGGTATGGGTTCTTTCTTCTGATTCATGCGAGAAATCGAATATCGATTTGATTTCCATGCAATATTTAGTGCAAATCCATGGTTAAAGAGTGAAACTATGTGTTCACTCTAGATCACATGGATGAGGATCCATATATCCTCTTTTATATGGGTGTTTTCGGTCCTTTACATATAAAAATTCTGTGTATGGTTTTTTTTTTACAAAAGCAGAGTTTTTATTTGGTGATAAAAGCATGATTTAGAGTTGCTTTCAATGATAACCGACTTCTATGTATGTCTATTCTCAACACCAGAGACTTGGCTAATGTAAACTTAGTTGTTACTCTTTGTCTTGGGACTGGTAGGACCAAACTGTTTCAGGTCTGCATTGTCGGGTACATTTAATTCATGTTCAAATCCTAAGGAGAATTGATAATAATATGTGGTTGGTTCTAATCATATATGGATCTGGGAATGGATAACCATTTGTCATCAGATTTGGGCAAGAATCATGAGTAACGTGATCCAATTACTTTTTTATTTTTGGGTGCAAGAAGGAAAAGAAAATGGAGATTTGCTTGTTTTATACCGTAAAAGTTCTGATCAAATATGAGTTTAGAACTCGATGTAGCTGGATCCAGAATCAGATCCAACTTGATAAAACCAATACAATATTAGGTCACGCATGACGATAACCCATATCTGATATGTTTGCAATCCTACTAGAGACTCGTATGGTAAATGACTTTAAGTGTTGAGCAAACTCTGCATCATGTGATTGTGTAACCACCATTCCTGCTGATATTTTATCATTATTGCAAAGTTATTCAAGGATTAGGATTTATCATTCTCCAAAGTCTTGATGTAATTATTGCTTCACATATTTGCAATCTCGTAATTAGAGATCATGGCAAGCATTTCTTGATTACGCATAGATTTTCTTTGGTGGCTCAAGTACCAAAGTTCTAATCTAATACGTTCCACTTGTTTGAGGGTTAGTGTTTTGTTTTCTTGGGCTGAACAAAAATCAGTTTTGAGGGTTCAAGTTGGACTGAACCTCAAATAGGTTTTGAGGGTTCATGGTTGATTGAACCTAAATTTAGGTTTGGATTGATTAAGATCAAAGGGATCAGTTTGACAGGTTAGCAATTGATCTTGACTGAACTAAGGGTTGGTTTGTGAATGGTTCACTTTGGATCTCAGACTATTTAAAAAAAAAGACTGTTTCAGCCTATGCGATTGGGAGTCCCTTTCATAATAAAAATTTATGAAATCTAGATTTAGATTTAAGGAAATCTAAGTTTTAAAAATCTAGTATTAGATTTGATTAAATCTGAGTTTATCTTACTTAATTAAATCCGGTCTTAGATTTAACAAAATCAAAGTTTTTTCTTGATTAATTAAATATGGTTTTAAATTAAATAAAAATCTGAGTTTTTATTTAATTGGTTAAATATGAATTTAATTAAGTTCAAGATTTATTTAAATCTGAGATTTAAATTGAATAAATCGGGATTTTTGTCAACGATTTAAATATGAGATTCAAATTATAAATATGTATTTTTGTTAACACGATTTAAATATGGGATCTTGTCAAATGAATCTAAGTTTTTTCTTAAATAGGTAAAATCTAGGACTTTGAATGTAAATATGATAATTTTCTAGTTATGATTATAAAACCTGAATTACAGGTTGTGGATAAACCTCTAATTATTATTTTTAGAATGTGGTTGTGGTTGGCTATGTTATGAACTTGGGTTTAGTCAAGGATGTGAATATGTGTCTTATTCATGTACAACACATATTATGCTGAGTTAAAAATGTTAATATCTGGCTGTTTTCTTACGCATAAGTCTACAAGGTATTGAAGTGTGTCTACATGTGAATGGTTACATGGGTGTTCACATAGTTATTTTCAGCGGGTATTGCAGGAAAGCATGCATACAAATACTAAATGAAATCATGCATTTGACATGAATATGCGAATCAAATCAAAGACATGCTTATAAATATTTTTGTGGCATACACATGATACATGTTTGCATTTCTAAATGTGCATATAAATTTTAAGAAGGTGTGGTGTGCATGTATTTTGGTTCTTGAGACATGTCAAGATTTGGAATTATGTATATGCTTTGACTTGATGTGATGTGCTTAAGCATCTGAAGTTTGTTTTAAATGCATGTGCATACATGCATTGATGTGTGTTTCGCATGTACATAAATGCATGAGTTGTTCACTTGTCCCAATTGAGATGATTCATTAGTAAATGCATGTATGTGGAATGATTTCGTAAAGGCACATGCACTTGAATGGTGAACACATGCATATGAATGTGACATATCATGCACATGGTTAAATTGACATATATAAATATGCATTTAGAAGCATGTTGACATCATTGCATACACTGTAAGTTGTTATGGTTTCTGCGTATGATGCATCGATGGTCTAAATGAATCATCACAGGCCTGAAGAGTCTTAAGCTTTGGTTTGCACTTTCTTTAATTGTTTAAATGCATCGCAAAAATCACATTTATTTTTATTGCACTGTTCTATGTGTTTTCACGGGTGAGAGTCCCGTGATGGTTCTCACAGGGGTAGATGCGAGCTTTTGCCTTGTTTCTGCATGCTGAATTGCAAAACTCAATAATTGGCTTTTAATAAAAAGTTAATGAATAAGAACAATGTAATATACGTTCTGATATCTCCCGTCGGAAGAATGAGAATCTTAGAGATTCGGTTTTGGAGGAACACGAGGATACAAAAACTCTGTGTGTTTTACTTTGACCCCTGAACTCGATATTGAGGTTCTTTCTCCTGACCACGGTTTTAGGGAGAGTCCGCCACTTTATCTGGGGGTGGTGTGTTCAACACAGCTATTGTTTTGGTATGCCAAGAAAGTGGCACTTGTGGGCGTAGAGTGTCCCTAGTGTCCTCGACATTAGATGTGGAGGTCTAATGTTCCGAAGGTGATTCGATCGAGAGTTAAGTTTGGAACTCAATCATAAAATACAAATTGTGTGTTAAGCTACCTTGGGAACCTAACTTGATCTCGAGGAAATTGTACCCGCAGACAACGAAAATTAAAAAGAGGAACTTAAATTGTATGCATTTAATAGGGCATGCATATGGAAAAAGAAAACCTTAAGGAAAGATAATAAAGTGTTCATGCATTGCACATAAATCATGCATATTCCTGTTATGCATTAGAACATGCATATGTTATCTGTTCCCTTAATTGTTACATGTTGGTGGATGCATGATGTTTAATCTCTAATGCTTTACTTAAATTGTAATCTCTGCTATTGCTTAAATGATTCTTCATGTTTAGAAATTGTTCCATGTTGCATGAATGCTTAAATTGAATTATGTAATTATCATCATTGCATTTCTCTAAATTATTGCATGAAATCTTATCTATATTCTTTAGCTCACTTGTTTCATTAGAAGTACCTATGCTCAGGATTCGTAACTCTGTACATTCATTGAAACCAAATAGATTCAAAACGAGGTTTTAAAGTTTATACGAAAAGTGGAATTTCAAAGAAACCCTTTTACCAAATTACAAAAGATGTCTGCAGGAGCAAAACGTCAGGGAAAGAGTCTCATCTTGATATCATTACGCCATCATGCCATCGCTTGCTATACTGACCTAGTCATCACATGTACCCATAAGATGAGTCAGTTTTATGAAAAACTGGTAGATACACAAGTATAACAATTTAGAACAAAACTAACACATGCTTTATTTTATACAGGATATACAATTCAATATAAGTAAAGTGAACAAGATAGTTTTGTTTCGATATTAGTTGTCCTGAGGGTACGCACAGGAGAAACGTAGAAACAACTGAGATTGTCTGGGGGTTTGTTATGCTATGTATTTTTGATACCTCAAATAGCTACATGAGTCTGTTACTAAACAGATGGCCAATGACTGAGAGAGAATTCCTCAGAGACATTTGTGGCAAGGGATGCATCCAATTTCTGCAAAAGTACATGAGATCTACCACTTAAGATAATGTTTGGTAGCCCCATCCCCTAACTTCGATGATTGGGGATACTGAGTCATTTGCTCGAGGGGTGGTTGTTAACAACCTGTCCATCAAAGTTTTGTTTATCATCCCATCCTCTTCCTTGACAAAACCAAGGTATAGTTGTCTCAATGGGTTTTGCCGCAACCCAGCTTGCCAATATATATATATATATATATATATATATATATATATATATATATATATATATATATATATATATATATATATATATATATATATATATATTGTGTTGGGCACTGCAAACCCAACCAGCAGGGTTCTGCTGCAACCCAGCTTGCCTTTTAAAAATATATATATTGGTTGGGCATTGTGGACCCGAACAGTAGGGTTCTGCCACAACCCAACTTGCTTTTCAAAAACAATATATATTTGGCTGGGTGTTGCAGACCCAAATCTCAATGGGTTCTATCGCAGCCCCAGCTTACTTTTCAAAAAAAATATGTTGGGATGGGTGCTGCAAACCCGAATAGCACCACCTACCGTCCCGATGAGGTCTGCCGCAACCCAGCTGACCATTAAAAAAAAATATGTATTATGTCTGATGGGTGTTGCAGACCATAACAACAATACATGTTGTCTCAATGGGGTCTGCAGCAGCCCCAACTTGACTTTCAAAATAAATATATATATGGCTAATGGATGGTTGCCATTGCCACTGCCGATACTCACTGTTGTAAAGGAGTGATCTTCAGCACAATGTCATTTGGGCTCAAGAAGAGTCAATTCTTCCCAACGTTCGGATAACTCATTGTAGTATTCTCTAATAGTTTTGCCTTTTTGAGTCATCGTCTGAACTTTGTCTTGCAAATTGCACACATGTGCAATATCTTTAAGGGAATACATATTTCTAAGGTATTCCCAAGCTTTATCGGTATGTTCAAACTTGAAAAAGCTAGAACATTTTTTAATGTCTACGATATTAATTAGTCATGACATAATTTTTACGTGCCTATCCTCCACTCATTACATTTTTCTCATAAGTAGCCAAGGCCTTATTCTTCTCTCTTTTCGTGAGAGAAACTTCTTTGTCATTCTCAATTTTTGTGAGAACTAGTTTAGGTTCTGAATCGGAACCATCCATTATACCCTACAACCTTTTTCCCCAAATGTGGTGCTTCATGATCGAAGCCCATATTACATAACTGGTGTCATTTAATTTCATGTGCATGATGGTGAAGAAAAGATATGTGGGAGAAAAATAAAGAAAAAAGAGAGATAAGAGAGGAGGAGAATAAGCACAAACACAAATTTTTGTAGTCAATCTTCCTCCAAGCGCTTTCCTTCTTCAAAGAGTATCACTTGAACCATGAACACGAGAATGAATCACTCTTTGCAAAGGAGGCACAGAAAACGAGGTAAAAAATCTCTAAGATATAAAATCTTCAAGGCTCTAATACCATGTAATGAAATGATGGTCTTCCATAAAAGCACGAAAAGCTCACAAAGGGTGTTTATTGAAGACACTACAAGCATAACCCATAAAAGGGTATAAATGGAAGAACACACTTAGAAATAATAATATTTTATTTCTCATAAGAAATGCTTAAGAAGCATTGAAATACAAAGGAGGGGATCACCCCTATTTATACAAGAGAGAAAAGAGATTCCAAAAGAGTCATTGGACCTAGTCCAACGGCTCTATTTCTAGCCGTTGGACTAGGTCCTACGACTATCTAATTAGTTAAGATCTAATTAGATATTGACTATGTAGTTCAAAATGAACTACAAAAGAAAAAGAAAAAAGAAAAATAAAATAAATATATATTATATTATTATTTTATTATTATATATATAATATATATATTAAATATTTACATTTTAATAAGGATACTTTCTACAACATCGTGATGTTTTCGCTCTGCAAGCCCATTTTTTTGAGGGGTGTGAGGACAAGCCACCATTTGAACAATTATATATAGTTACAGAAATTCAATGAAATCATTAGAGACATACTCCCCACCCCCATCACTTTGGAAATTACGAACAGTTGAGGAAAACTGATTTTTGATAGGCATGAAACTTGTGAAAAATATCAAAAACTTTAGACTTTTATTTAATGAAAAATATCCACTAGTGAGAATAATAATCAACAAATATAACATAATATCTACTTCTAGAAAAAAAAGTTTTCTGGAGCATGACCTCAAACATCAGAATGCCCAATCTCAAAAGGTTTCGAAGCTCTTTCACTTATGGAATGAAAAGAAATTACATGACTTTTGCAAACTTGACAACTGGAACATAATGTCTTATTTAAATCATGACTTAAACTTATCTATGAAATCAACTTGCTAGAGACAAGGTGTTCAATAAATTTGTGACTACAATGACCCAACCTACTATGCCAAAGATTGGCATTATTAACAAGACTGACACTGTAAGCAAAGGACTTCTCAGGAACCGATGTTGAGGATGAAGGACATTTCTGCATTGGATTTTCCTTGAAGATGTATATATTCCCACATCGCTCTCCTTTAGCGTATGTTGTTTTCATGCGAAGATCTTTCACATACATAGGAGTGAAAATAATGCAATAATTAGCATCATCAAGTTTGAAAACAGAAACAAGGTTTTTCTTGATATTGGGTGCACAAAGAACGTCAAAAAGTTTAATAAATTTAGACTCAGAAGAGAGAACAAAGACATTTCCAACATATGTGATGGGGTGTTTAACACCATCTCCCGTGACAACATTGCCCTTCCTAAAATATCTAATTGGTCTAGAAAGTTTACCTGCATCTCAGTGATGTGACTAACTGCTTCAGAATCAACATACCAAACTCCTTGATCATCCTGCTTCAAATTTAGAGAGTTTATTGTAACAAGCAACGCATTCAAATCACCCACGTTTTTCTCTCCTCCAGGAATGTGACTAGTTTATATTTTGTCTAATTGTGTGCCCTTTATGATAAGTAGAGTTATCCTCGGCATTATAATTTGGATTATCTTTGTGATAGTAATTAGCTTTCACATGCCCAGGCTTTCTGCATATAAAGCAAACTAGGACTCGTTTGCCCCCAATGTTAACACTGTTTGTATTTGGAGCATTAGGAAGAAGTAAAATACCCCTGCTTTCTTGATTCCCAGCTCTTCCACGACCACAGCCTCCTCGGTAGCCTCATCTTCCTCTATTTGCCCCCATAAATAACACCTCATGAGAGTCATGTGACAACCCAGAATCTCCTATGGCCTGCTTGAGATTCATCTCAAACTGAAGTAATCGCGGCCTGAGGTCTTCGAATGATCGAAGAATAGGAAAGCACTGCAACGTAGTAGAGATAACATGATATTCGTGTCCCAGGCCAACAAGTGTTTGTTGGACTTTGTCACGATCAGAAACAGTCTCCCCAACCAAAGCTAACTGATCAGTGATTTCTTTTACTTTGTTCAAATATTCTACAATGGTTGAAGATTCATTCTTGAGGCTTTGAAACTTTCTTTAGATACATAACTCTAGATTCTGAAATTTGAGAGTATGTCTTGACTATACTGTCTCATAGTTTTTTAGCTATACAGTCATTCGGGATTCCAACGAGAACTTCTTGTGACAGGATAGACGTTAGATAGGCTACGACTGCTTGATCCTTTTTTACCCTTGACACATATTCAGAATTCCTGGTATATACCACATTCACTGCTCCTTTGTCATCTCTCTGCTCCTGCATGATAAACTCAAACAACATTTTAACTGAACTATCAAGATGACGAGACTGATCATGACTTTTAATAAAAGGGATAATTTGCCTTTTCCAAGTCAAAAAAATATTGTTGTTCAACTTTTATAAAACAAGTTGGGGCATGAAACTAGAATACAACATGGATTATAAGACATTAATATCCATGAGAAATAAATGGATGTAAACAAAAAAAAGGAATATGATGGGCAGAAATTATGTTTAGCAAAAGGAGATTATTATTTCAGATGAAAATATCGACACAAGAATAAAGGAGGTTTACGATACAGATCAATTTTATGACACAAGAAAGGTTAATCAAGAATTAGATTTACGACATAGAGAGTAAGCAGATTCACGACAGCAACACAGGGAACATAAATAAAGAAGAAACCAAGTTCACAACAAAGAAAATAACGGCCAGATTCACGATACAAAAAATAATGACCCAAGAACCAAATTTTTGACACAAGAAACAACGACCCAATAAGGTAGAATAAATAAAGTAAAGGAAGAACGCAGATTCACGAGTCAGAAACTAACGACCCAATAAGATAGAACCACGTTACAGGTCTGAAAAGAGGATGGAAGAGCTCCAGTGATAGGATATATGTACGTTTGATCACTCTGAGTCACGTTCGCAGCTCTGATACCACGTTAGAACATCAAGGAATTGGATCTGCACAATCAGATCTGCAGTGGCTGATGGCTGCATGAGGATGAGAGAAACTTAAAGATACAGATTGGCCAGAAAAACAAAGGCTGCAGCAGCAGTTCTAACGTGTATTACTCTTTAATTCATATTACAGTCTAGTTAGGGCTATAATACAAAGGACTAAACAACCCTTAATAATACAAGTTAATTACATAGCGTGTTTGGATCTTGGATCCACATCTGATCCAAACCTGAAACAATATAATAAATGAATACAACGTCTTAACACTCTCCCCAATGACTCTTTTGGGAGCTTCCCTTGGCCCCTCTTGTAGTGTATATATAAAGGGGACTTCTCCCCTATTCTCCTTAATGCATTTTCAATCATTTCAATAAGAAATCCATTATTATTTCAAGTTCTCACTTCTCTCTTGTGTGTATTTGGTGTTTGCCCTTTGTGGCATATTTTATCTTATCCATTTGAGACATTGTGCTTATGTGATTGTGCCTTCTTGTAGTCACTTTGTGACATTGTTTTTTGATACTTGTATTTCATTACATGGTATCAAAGCCCCTAAGTGTTGGAGCACTCTTGGGACTTCCTTTTTTTATGTTTTGAGTGTTATTAAGCTTCACATTTGTTTTTTTTTTCAACTCTTCCGCAATGGCCGACAAAGATACAAAGATTGACCTCTCATTCAAATTGAATGGGACCAACCATAGAATGTGGGTGGCCGCTATGGAAAACAACCTTAAAGGCAAGAAGCTTTGGGGATATATATATATATATATATATATATATATATATATATATATATATACACACGTGTGTGTGTGGAACCGTTCCAAAACCACAATTGAAGCTCACCAAGAAGGAAGAGAATGAAGAAAAAGCTTTGGGTGATAAAAAAAAAGCCAAAGCTATTGAAGAATACAAATCCAAAGTTGAAGATTGGGAAAGTGAGCACGCCAAAATATTTGCATGGTTCATGAATAATGTGAATCTCAAGATTTGTGTTAATCTAGCTAAATTTAAGAAAGCAAATAAAGCATGGTTCTTCATGAAAGGTATATACACTCAAAAGGATCTTGCTAGACATTTTTTCTTATAAGAAAAGGTAAAAGGAACCAAGCAAGGGGATATGAGTATTAGAGACTATTATAGTACTCTATCGTCTCTTTGGGATGAGTTTGCTCTCCTTGAACCACAATGGGAAGGAAGTGTTATTATCATGAGGCAAGAGCAAATAGAGAGAGAAAGATTTTTTCAATTTATTCATGAGCTTCGTCTCGAATTTGAACAACTAAGAGGATCCCTTCTTCATAGGGCTTCTACTCCTCTTAGTGAAATTCTTACCGAATTATTCTAGGAAGAAACTCGCTTGGCTCTTAAAAAAGACTTTGATGAGGTCCATGTTGTATCCAAACCGAGAAATAACATAAGGACATATAAATCTCCTCACGTTTGGAAAAATAATAATGGTGGAGGAAAAAAATTTGTTTATCACCATTGTAATGAACCGGGACATCTTAGACCCGATTGTCCTAAGCTTAAAAAGGTGGCTTCCATTGGAGATAGTCCAAGCAATTCAAGTAAAGAATCAAGAAGAGATGGAGACATAAAGGACGCAATTGCTTAACTTACGGAAACTCTCCAATAATTCATGAGAATCAACTCTTCCACACCATTCACCTCCGGTGTCGTGGTCTCATCAACTCCCGGTATATCCTCTTAGATTCGTGATTCGGGTGCCTCCTTTTATATGACTACAAATGCATCTCTTTTAAACAAACCAAGTCTCAACTCTTTTAAATCATTCGTTTCCACGGCCGATGGAACATCGTTAGATGTTAAAGGAATGGGAAACCTTGAAAAATTTTAAGGCAAAGAATTTTATGTTCCAAACATTAGGATTATTCCAAAACTTAAATCTTTTCTCCGTTTCTTAAATAACTGATTTTAGATGCAGTGTCTCTTTTTCACCAACTAATTGCTATGTGCAAGATCTATCCGGGAAGCGGATTGGGTAAGGTCATAGAAGAGGAGACCTATATTAAATGAATATTTTGCCTTTGCCATCCAAATCATTTTGTAATCATGTTCAATCTAAAGATGTTACGTGGCACAAAAGGCTTGGTCATCCTAGTGTCTCTAAGTTGTATCTTTTTCTCTTTTTTTTGAAAAAAAATTGTAATGAAAAAAATTTATATGCAATGATTGTATTCTTGGAAAAATGTATTCCCTTCCTTACCCTCATAACAACTTTATTTCCAAGAGACCATTTGAATTAGTGCATTCGGATGAATGGGGGACCGACACCTGTTATGTCTAAAGAAGGATATTCATATTATGTTGTCTTTATTGATTATTTCACTAGATACACTTGGGTTTATTTTATTAAAAACAAATCCAATATTTTTTTTATTTTTAAAAAATTTCATATCCTTATTCAAAATCAATTTCAAAACAATATTGTCATTTTTAGATCAGATTTCGGAGGTGAATACATGTCAAATGAATTTCAAAACTACCTCAAACAAAATGGCATTATTCATGGAAGATTTTGTCCTAAAACTCCTCAACAAAAATGGTCTTACCGAAAGAAAACATAGGCATCTTATTTAAACAATAAGAACTCTTATTATTTATAAAAATGTTCAAAAGAACTTTTGGACCAAAGTCATACTTTCCATAATTTATCTTATAAACAGGATGTCATCTTTATCATTAAAAAATGTCTCTTTGAAAAATTATTCAAAATATCTTCGGATTTTAAAAGATTAAGAATTTTTGTTTGTAAATGCTTTATTTTTTTTAAGGACAAGATAAACTTTCACCAAAAGCTTTTGAATGTGCTTTTATTAGCTATGGTGAAAATAAAAAAGGATATAGGTGTTATGATATTAAAAATAACAAACTTAATATTTCTAAAAATGTGACTTTTCTTAAAGAACAAAATGGATTTGAATCTCAAAAACCCAAGGAAGAGGTTGATTACTCTTTTCTCTTTGACTTATTACCTAGAAATGAGTCTAAAGATTTTAATGATACTATTTGTAATAATGTTTGTAATGACAATTCTCATCAAAATGATGATTTGCTTTATTAAAATAATGATTCTCACAATGAGAATCCCAATGATATCAATGTGTATACTCGGTGAGAGGGAAATGGATATCAAAATGTCTTTGACATATATTCACAAAAGTTCAAAACATTTCCTTAGAAGACTAAGTAGAAGAATCCCTACCTAGGCGATCTTTTAGGAGTAGTAGACCTCTTCAAAAATTTGTCATATGATTCATTTTCCCCAAATTATAGAACTTGTCTTATGATAATCCATTTCTATAATGAGCCTTCCCACTTTAAAGAAGCCAAGAAACATCCATATTGGATTGATGCTATGAGACTTGAATTAAAAGCACTCAACAAAGCTAACACTTGACAATTGTAGGTCTTCCTTTAGGAAAAAAGGCTATTGGATGTAGATGGGTTTATAAAGTCAAAACTAAGAGTGATGGGTCATTAAAAAGATACAAAGTTAGGTTAGTTGTTAAAGAGTATATACAAGAATATAGAATTAATTACGAGAAAACCTTTGCTCTAATTGCTAGGATGACTAGTGTAATAACTTTAATAGCCTTAGCATCTATTAAACAATGGTCTATCTATCAATTAGAGGTCAAAAATATTTTTTTAAGTAGGAACCTTTGTGAAGAAGTCTACATGGATCCTCCGCCGGGTCTTGAGATTAAAAAAGAAAAAATTCTTAAACCTAATAAAGCTCTTTATGGTCTTAAACAAGCTCCAAAAGCTTGGTATGATCACTTTAGTAAAGTTATTCTTGATAATGGTTTTACTTCTTGTTATACTAATACTGCTCTTTTTGTTAAGAATGTAAGTGATCACATAACTATTTTATTGTTATATGTTGATGACATGATCATCACTCATAATGATAAAAAGGGCAGAGTTTATTATAATTATTCTTAAAAGCAATTTTGATATGTCTGACCCTAGATTTTTAAGGTATTTTTTAGGGATTGAAGTTACATATTCTCCTCGGGAATATGTTCTCTCTCAAATGAAGATTACATCAGATATTATTGTTAAGTTTGACTTAACTGATGAAAAGAAAGTGGAGACTCCAGAAGTAATCAACGCCAAGATAAGAGCTGATGATGAAACTCCTTTAGAAGATCTCACTCCTTATCGTTAATTGATTGGATCACTAACATATTTGTCAATTACCAGGTCAGATATTGCTCATGTCGTTCACAGTGCAAGTCAAATTCAAAATGCTCTTACTACTATTCACATGGATGTCGTCATGTGAATTATCAGATATTTAAAGAAATCCATAACAAAAGAACTATTCTTATCTTCTTCATCTCCTAATTTAATTGTTTATACTGATTCTAATTGGGGTGGTAACCCCAATGATTGTATTTCTACCATAGGTTATTGCATTTTTCTTGGAGAATCATTAATTTCTTGGAGATGTAAGAAACAACAAAATGTATCTTTATCTTTCACGAAAGCTGAGTATAGAGCGATGGCCACAACTACAACTGAACTTGTTTGGTTAAGAAGTATGCATAAAGGTATAGGTGTCATTATCTTTATTCCTTCGAAGTTGTGTTGCGACAATAAAAGTGTCGTCTATACTACTAGTAATCACACCTTCCATGAACGAACAAAGCACATCGAGATGGACTGCCATTATGTTCGAGATGAACTTTTACGAGGCACCATTCAACTACCATATGTCACTTCTGAGTATTAACTCACTCATTTTTTTACCAAAGCCTTGCCATCACCCCGCTTCTACTTTCTCTTAAGCAAACTCTCGGTGATCTCACCGTCAGTTTGAGGGCGGGTATTAAAATATATGGAATATATGGATGTTATATATATATACATATATTTCACATATATATATGAATACCTTTTATAATGCCCACTAGGGGCAATTTGGTTTTTTCATCTACTTGTAAATAGCCATGTTCATGTGGCTAGCCAGTTTTTTCATCTACTTAAGTATTACAAGACCTAATATAGCTCATGTTATTCACGTGGCTAGCCAGTTTCAGCACGCTCCTACATCAGTTCATATGGGTGCAGTCATGCAAATCGTCAAATACATTAAAAGAACCATCAATAAAGGAGTTTTTCTATCATCTTCCTCCCCATTGGATCTTATTGCTTACTCAGATGCTGATTGGGGTGGGGATCCAAATAACAAACATTCAACAATTGGATTTTATGTATTTCTAGGTGAATCTTTGATCTCATGAAAGTGCAAAAAGCAGCAAAAAGTATCCTTATCATCTATAGAAGCTGAGTATAGAGCAATGACCACTACTACCATGGAGATCGTATGGCTCAAGCAACTTATTTCAGATATGGGAGTGCATCTTCAGAATCCTACCAGATTGTGTTGTGATAACAAGAGCTACATATACATAACTCGAAATCACACTTTTCATGAGCAAACTAAGCGTATTGAAATGAGCTGTCACTTCGTTCGTAAAAAATACCTAAAGAAGACTATAGATCTTCCCTATGTGACATCAGAATATCAACTTGCTGACCTCTTTACCAAGGCTTTGTGTTCGCCAAGATTCAATTTTCTTTTGGACAAACTTTCGGTGATTGCAATCGTAAGTTTGAGGGGTAGTGTTAGAATTTGTACATACGTATACACTTCACAGTATATACATGTATGTATTTCGTATATAGGTTTGTGTGTATTTTGTCCATTTTTATTTTGTTGTATTTTTTTGTCTTTTCTGTTTTTTACCTTTTTTAATTTAATTTGAATAGCTCAATGGCTCTATTTAGAGTCATTGGAGGCTGGCCTAACGGCTAATCAACCTCTCTCTAATGTATTAAAATAGGGCTGAAGCCCTCGTATTATGTAAGCTTGTTCTCAAGCTTTTCTTCTTCATTCCTCTCAATAATACTCAGATTTTTATGTGTGCCTTAGTGCACTGTGTGAAACTCATGAGCTTGTGCAAGTGATATTTATTTTCAAGTCCTTAGTAGACTTGATTGTTGCGCATTTGTGAGTGCTTGTGGGCCACAACATAAGAGACAATATCCACCTTTTATTTACACAACAATTTCAGAAAAGTACTTCACATGATTTTTTTTGAAGCATTTGCACCTCCTCAGCAACCCCTTCCCACTTAAGCATACTATTTTCCAAGAAAATTCCACTCTATAAGAATATTTTCTTTTAAGATGTCAAAGAGCTTGTGATAGATGGATAGCATGACATGGAAGTGCCTAAACAACTTAAAAGGAGAATTGCTAGGGGCAGATAAATATGGATTCTTGGGACATGGTATCTTTTAACTAACCCGCGTCTCTATTATATTAAGCCATGGAAACTGAAATCCATCATCCTTTCATAATACACCATATTCACAAAGGTGTACATAAGGGAAATTGGGTTTCCAATCATAAAACCATTCAGCAAAGCAGATTTTGGAGATAATAAATGTCTAAAATGGCTATAACAGATGTAATTGTTGATCATCTTCCGCAATAAACACCCATCCTCTTCAAGAGCATCCAGTCTTAGTTACATCTCATTGCACATAATGAACAATAAAAGAAAAGATATATCAATATGTATCAACTTCAGCGCAAAGACATAACTTACCAATCCAACAAAAAAACGTACAGCCACTTCGCCTGAGCGAATACTTTCATACTGCATCCAGGACCTCCTTATTGCCATTCGGCGCTCAAAATTATTTGCACTTGAAGAAATTCCAACCAGCATCAAAATCCTTCTCATTGAGACGGGTGGTGCCTTGAGGTAATCCAAGTCAGCTACACTATCCAAGACTTCCAATACAGGCAACCCATTTGCAAGTGCAGAGAGAATATTCAAACCACCTCCAAACTTAATCCCGCTAACCAACCACAGCTCAGAATTCTGCATTGTCATTAAAAAAGAAAAAAGGAGGAAAAAGAAGTGACCACTCAAGTTCAATATATGCAACTGTAGCATAAATCGGCAATAGCTTCCATTACACAAAATCTAATTGAGTACCTCCCTATAAGCAAAAGATGTAACAAGTTTCCCATTCACAGTCATGTGGAATCCCTCCATACCAACCCAAAGAGTTGCTGTAAAAGGATAGCCTACAATAAATGGAAAGTTCATCCTTTTGTCGGGAATCGTTCTAGAGGAATTTAGTAACTTCGCTACACCCATCAGCTTTGAACTTGTGTTCTTCTCTGTGGCAACTTCACCCACTTGTTCACTGCAAGTGTAAAGTCCATCCACTGTGCTAAAGATAAACCCAAGGTGATCAGGAGTATAGCTAAAGTATATCAATCACATCATTAGCTATTTATATTCAAAAATTAGTAATTTGAATTAAGTCATCTCATCAAAATTTTATTTATTCTAACCAAAAAATATGAGTGGAAAAGAAAAAAATAGAGAATGCAAAATAAATTCTTCCATGTCTGACATCACAACTGAAACAAAGACTAACAAAGAGAGTGCATAAGGGGAAAAGGAACCAATATCTCTATCCATGTAAGTCCATTTACCAAGCATAAAATGTGCAATTTCTCATTTATTGAATGCTGGCCTCAGAAATACAAAAAGGACTTTCATATAATAGTTGTACCACAAGGATCATGAATGAAGCATTTGAGGATTATAAATTCCTTGAATGACCAATACGACTAGAAAATGAACAAACTAAAAAGTCAATGGTCCAAGGAACCAAACCGTAGCATCTACTCTTTTTTCATGGGTCAAATAAATCCTATAGGCGTACAAATTCCAAATCTCAACATATGTTCTATGAGAGATGCTTCAGTGCATTGCTAAATACCCACAACAAATTTGCCCAATTTTCTGTTATCATACACCATAGGTGAAAGCCATAAATGATGAACCGAGCAAAACTGTGGATCTGAAGTCTGAACATAATTGTGAAAATAGCATGCCTACTTTTCTTATCAGTATGCACGGGATACAACAAAAAGCACAAGATACTAGAAAAATTCAAAAGAAAACGTGCAGAAATATACCTGTAAGATTAGAAGCAGGGTCATGAACTGGACATCTTTCCTCTATGCCCCATCCGTGAACTTCACTCCATGTGTTTTGCACTATGACTGGATCCTCGATCAGTTCATCTCCTTGTAATCGGACGTCGTAGTGTAAAATGATGGAGGGTTGTTGCTTGCTTTGAAGATGTGAACCTATGATTTGTATTTGAAAGCTTCCAGGATAATCATTTGGAATTCCAACCACTGTAATGGACGAATCTTGAATAAACCCACATGGAATCTCAAGAAAACTTCCATTTTGTGAACTTAGTGCGAAAGGGCAGTTCTGCTTAGTATTATTTATAGTTCCATTGCTCTCACCAACCATATATGTCTTCTCCTCTTCAATAGCGGCTAACAGCTCTTTCCAAGCAATGGAAGCTTCTCTGACCCCCTCAGACGTACCAGATAAAGAGTCAGACCTAGAAATCAATTTATACATCATGGCCCACACAAGCTTCACCTGTGATTCTTGTTCAGTGATATTTCTAGCAGAATATAGGGTGTCAAACCCTTTGACATTGACATAACGAGGTTTGTCAAATTGTCTCGATGGCTGAGATGGTTGAACAATATGATTTTCTTCTTGCAGAGGTGTCCCTTGCTGTGAAGTGGTTGTCATAAGGCTATAACGTAATATTAAAATAATAGCCAAACTGCCAATCAGTGTACCGCCAGACCACTTCTTCATCCTCATAACGATCTCTAGATAAGCTTCTGAGTTTATGTAGTAGTAACATACAGTATCTTTCAGACCACTAGCTGCAATGCTGCCAGACCTGGCAACCAATTTACCCTCTTCAACAAATCAAAAACAGATGAAATCAGCCTAACAACTAAATCACGAAATCGGACATTAAATAAAATTTAAGAATTCTTCAAATGATAATTCCAGCTCATGGGAATCCAACACATATCAGCTCACAAACCACTCAAGTAGCAAGAACCCCATAAGGATATTCTGAACCAAAGCCTTCTTAATATTGGTTGTAAATCTTTCCCATTACTTACATGATAGGTTTGTATGTGTACGCCAGAAAAAAAGTAAAGCATTGTACATAAAACAGCTAATTGTCTACGTTTCAAAGCAAGTAGATATTCTCATTTCTCAGGTTACACATTGAATCAGTATCATATTGCTTCATGAGTAGCTAAATACGCTTAGACACTTCAATTTTGTTTCAAAGTGATCGAATCCCCGTATCTATGAGCCAAAATTGATCTAAGCACTTTCACTAGTTCCATATAATGGGCTGATCCATACAATCATCCTCAGCAGCAGCAAACAAGATAAGCTATAAATATGGATTCCTAGAAAAATACACAAGTAGGGAAGCACTTTTCATGATAGTTGCAAGTTCCCATTACTAAGAGCGGCAGGAACCAAGTAGCACGCTTACCTAGAATATTAGCAAAATATAAGTACCCATGTAACACAGACTGAAATCACCCATTCAAACCCCTCCTAGGACACCATCTATAGTTTAAAAACTTGGAACTTGTTTAGGGTATCACGAGAACAATTAGCACAGAGACAAATGCATGCGTATGTACACAAGTTATTTATGGGAATCAATTTTCCAATGCTTTCTGTCATCCAATCCATACCAAGAGTATCTTTTAGACCCTCTTACGGGGTGTTTGGTATTTAAATCAACATCCACTCATTCAGAAAAATTGAACATGTAGAGATACTGCATCAGTGGCTGAATCCAAGCATTGGTGGGTGAATCCAAACAACCCACTAATATGGAAAATTTAGATGCATTCAGACAAAGCATTGTGGATCATAAAGCACAAAGTCCCAATCTATCCCATTTTTCTGGATAAGTAGATTCACCCACTTCCCCAGAAAAGCTCGATGAGTTGGGAAAACACCACCAACACTGGAGTCCATTTCGAAGGCACTCTTGAGCTTAATGGAAATAGATTTCGGAGAGGTTAAGAACCCGTGGAGTTTTCCTAGCTCTTCATTAAGAGATGTGCATGTTTTCGGATTATACTGACCTCTCTATCTCTCTCTCTCTCTCCTCTTCGTCTTCTTGAAAGATAAAGAAGGCTATCCCCTGAATCGACGACGCCGTTCTTCCATGACACAAATCTCTCTCTCTCTCTCAGTGAGCACCCTGGAGAAGAAGAAAGAACTCACAAACCGCTTTGCGGCTGGAGAGAGAGAGAGAGAGAGATTGGACCTCTAACCGGCTAAGTCGGCTGCGGTCTTCACTGACCGTACGAGGAGTTGGAAGAAACAGTGGGGTCAAAGCTGGTCGGAGATCCGACATAGGTTCGACTCATTTTGTCTCGGAACAGAATCCCTTCTAAGGCATGGCAATTTAATTCAAATCACAAAGACGATAACTATGTGACACTTTTTTATTTGGCTCGAACCTAAACTGTTTTAGACATGACCTCCAAAAAATTGGTTTCTCTCTTCCACTTTCTTCTCTCTACTACTATCTAATAGTCAAATCCAATGTTGTTCACAAGCCCAGCCAAGCCGACCCACAAGCTGTTCGTCTCGTTTCCCAGTCCTACTCCTAACAAAGGGTTTTGTATTGCTCTTTGGATGGAGCTCGGTTTTGCTTGAATGATTGGTGTCTTTTGGCTGCAACATACTCCAGGGCAGGTATATGCTCTCCCTCTACATAGATTTATTGTTATTTGACTCCAACCTAAGTTATGTATATGATCTCTCTCTCTCTCTCTCTCTTTCTTTTTGTCTCTTTAATTTCATGAATAGTATGAATATCACGATATTGCTTGTGAATTTCATCAAGAGTTTCGTATTTCTAGTTGCGAGAGTCTGCCTTTCTATTCAAAATTCATAAAAAATTGTGAAATTCATGAACTTTCGCATGATGTTGACTTATAGTGATATAAAATTTTATTTTAGCGTGTGAATTTACATGTATATATAGCTAATTAGAGTGTAAATTTCGTCAAGAGTTTCATGTTGGTTGTTAAGAAAGTCTACTTTCAATGGAAAATTCATGGACTTTTGCATGTTGTCAACTTTAAATGATGCAAGAATCTATTTTAGTGTGAATTTACCTGTATATATATAGGAATTTAGAGTGTGAATTTCATCAAGAATTTTATGAAATTCTTGAAATATTTGCAGAATTTCTGAAAGGTTTGCAAAAATCGTAAAGTTTTGCATGAGGTGATGCAAAATTTCTTTTTCATTGTGAGAATTTCACAAGCATTAAAAGCAACATTTTATTTTTTAAAACCTTTTATCCGCAACGCAGGGCTATTTTTGTATAACCTATAGTTCTTGTGGTCCCTAAACCACTTCCTCCCCAACAAAATCTTCGACAACTATTTTCAGCAACTATTTATGTTGACTATTTCTTATGTATATTTTTGGTGAAACACACATCAATGGCACTTCATCGGTGACTATTTTAGCAAATCTTTCAAGTTTTTTCGGTAAGGTCATTTTTCACAGTTGAATTAGTTTTTTTTAACTTTCAATAAGGTAATTTTTTACATATTTGTTAAAGAATGGATGAAAAATTTTAGTTTTCTGATTGTTCAATTTTTTATTAAAGAATTGTTGTGCCAAATGTTTGTGTATGGAATGTTTGAGAAAGAGACAAAGAGCAGATAAAAAGATGATAAAACATTGGCATGAGGCAGTTACTTTGCATGGTTTCAAGTTGTTTTTGCATGTATATTATCCATTGTAATCTATCATTTTCGTTTGTTTCTCACATTTGCATGTGAGTATTCATTTGTCACTTTGTTTTCTTAAGCATTAATATGTCTCTATCCTCGATTTGGTTATACTTGGAAACATGGTTTGTTTGTCACTTTGTTTCTCACATTTGCATGTGAGTGTCGAGTTTTCATACTATATTGTCAGAAATTTGAATATTATTTGTCATGCATTTTTAGTAGATTATTTTATATTTTTGTTATTATAGAAATTTTTTATTTTGACTATTGCAATATGATACCAAAGAAGAGAAAAAATGCAAAGCATACAATAGTCTTATCGAAGAAGAGTAAAAGTACTTCAAACACACATCCTAAAGTACTTAATGATCCTTAGGTCATATTCCGTATACTGAAACTTACAATAAGCTTGCCCTTTGGGTAGAAATGGCTCCTACTCTATGGCCAAAAATCTAGGCATCAAATGTAATGCATAAAATAGACACCCTCACCAAGCTGGACCGTAGAAATCTTCGCTCAACCTAGCAGTTGCTAGCGGTTCCAACAAATCAATAGTTATCAGTTTCAAAATGGCCCAAAAATGCAGTTAAATCTATAAAAAAGGCTAACAAGATTGCGGTCAAAATATTGTCTCCTTTCTTAGAAGTATCGAAAAAGGGGGAGGGAGACCCATTGGTGAAGAAGTTTGAGTCATTATCTCACCTTAAGGTTGTAGCTAACCTCAATCCCCAACTAGATCAAGTTGGAGATATGACCACATGTAGTGGTAAAGGCAAGATGGAGAATAGAGGAGAAACATCATGTATAAGAGTGGAGGATCTACCTCATCAAGGGGAGGATGTGAGGGTGGGTTGGAGAGTGCAGGAGAGTAAGGGCCCAAAAGTGGAAGAGAGTGAGGGCCCGAAAATTGAGGAGAATGAGGCTGGGTTGGAGAGTACACAAGAGGTTCCTCCTCCCTAGGGATCAGAGATAGTGCATGCTCCGAGGAAGGGGTCGTAGTGGCCAGCAATGTTTGATGCATGTCTAGAGGCACTTTTCTCTATTTATATATGTAAGCATGATTTTATGTTATGGACAAGTAGATTGAATCTTTCTTTTCAATCTTTAAAATATTATATTGGTTTGTGTATGTAGGATCCATGTGGAGAAGATTAAGAGGGTCCAACATCTCACATGCATCAATTCTACTAGATGTGAGTACACTTGTGGTTCCGAGCTCTGATAGAGAATGTGAAGAATTGGTTGGATCGGATGCATTTTCAAAAATTCTTAAAGATCATACTATGGAACACCAGTTACAATCTCCTAGAGTTTGTTGTCCAGTTCTGAAATCCATCAATAAATACATTCTAGTTCGAAAGCATTGAGATGACCATTATATTGAAGAGCGTGGCATAAATCACCATATTTAAGTATCGCAAGAAGTCAGTGACTAAACATCGGTAGAGAGATTTCAAGCATTTGGGTCAAGTCCTCCTAGAAGCGGGGAAAGATGCATTCAAAGGTGATAGACTCAAGTTAGGATAGTTGATGAGCCATTATAACTCTGTTGTTTCACAGAGTTCGAGTGTGAAGGGCATTTATAGTCTATTAGAGGTGAGAGCATTTTTGCTCTACTTTTTTGGTACATGTTTATTCATCGACACCGGTAGGAAGATGATCCATAGAGCATACTTAGAAAAGTTGCAATCACTATATCGCATTGATGAGTACATATGGAGAGTTGTCGCACTTCCACATCTATATGCAAGCTTGAATAAATGTAGAAATGGCAAAAAAAAATATCATTGAAATATTGGTCTTGATGGAGGTATTTATTCTTTTATTTTTCTTTAACTTTTGATTTATATTCAAGCATTATATAAAAATTGTTGATGTACTGTATTGTATGTTAATTTGTATTGACCCTTGTAGGTCTGGATATAATAGTATATATCCATTGGAAGGCCCTTGAGATGTGACATTTTTTTTTAATTTTCTCCTATTGCAATATGAAGGCAGTCACACAACGACGAGGGGAATGATCAAAGAGGGTTGGGTTCTCATATCAGCAGAAAAGGTTGCATTGTAAAATTGCGCAAGATGATTACAACACATGTAAGTATTCTTGAAACAATTTCTTATGTTTTTTTACTATAATGCGATATAGGATCAACCATGAATAAAATGTTATTGTAGGTAACATAGTTCCCTTATGTAGATGTTGTGGATGATGATAGATAGGATGTGGTTGTGGCAGTGAAGGGCCTCATGAGAAGAGATATTTGGTTGAGTGCCAACTAGCCAACTGAGTGACCTAGTAATTTGGTTTTATTCATCAACTATCCTGTCACCATGGTGTAGTAAGCAAAATCATCCATAACATATTCAATGATCGAAAGAAAGATTACCCAACGTTGTTTGAATTTGAACTTAAAGATTTATACGATGGTAGGAAAGACGTCGACAGATCATCTATGGAGGAAGAATTTGGGGCAAGAAGTTTGAAGCACTCAAGAAAAAGTGTTATTGAAGCAGATGTAGAGGTGACCCTTTTAAGAGAAGAAGTTGACATGCTAAGAGAGTTGCTTAAAACAAAAGGACGTCATGGTACAAGGTCAAGCCGACCTGATCGAAAACATGGATAAGGTCAAGAAGGAATTATTGTTGCTCCTTAATCAATAAGAGCATTGATTGCATATTTTTGGATTATTTTGTAAAATATAAACAATAATAAACTTTGTTATGTATATTATTGTAAATGAAGTTGTAATTTAATTATTGTTTAACTAGTTTGAATTGTATATGCATGTGTGTTTGATGTGTGTTTAAAATATATTTAAAATAAAGATTAAATTATGTATATAAAAGGTAGCACTTTGTTGAATTGAAGTTTGAAATAAAGATTGAATTATATATATTATAGGTGACTGTTTTGAAATGAAGTTTGAATTGAATATGAATTATGTATATAACAAGTGTCACTTTATGAAGTTTGAAATGTATTCGAATTGAAGATTGAATTATGTATAAACAGCTAACAATGTATTGAATTAAAGTTTGAAATGCGTTTGAATTAAAGATTGAATTATATATAATAGGTGTCTGTTATATAGAAGTTTTAAATGAAGATTGAATTATGTATAAACAGCTGACAATGTATTGAATTAAAGTTTGAAATGCATTTGAATTAAAGATTGAATTATATTAATAGGTGACTGTTATATAGAAGTTTTAAATGAAGATTGAATTGTATATATAACAGGTGTCTGTGTTGAAATAAAGTCTGAATTTTGTATATAACAAGGAAATTCTCAATTTGAAATAAAGCTTAAAGTGTGTTTGAATTAAAGATTGAATTATGTAATAACAGAAAATTTCTCAGTTTGAAATGAAGTTTAAAATGTGCTTGAATTAAGGATTGAATTGTGTGAATTTCTTCTAAATATGTGAATTTTCCTATGCAAATTCTCACATATACACGCTAGTTTCCTTCAAAATAAGCAATTTTTCTCCTTATGTGCAAAATTTCGCAAAATGATGAGAAATTCACAAGTATACAGAACATATCACATATATACAAAACATGTGAATTATCAACTAAATATGTAAATTACTTATGCAAATTCACACATAAGCAAATTTTCTCCTTACGTGCAAAATTTCGCAAAAGAATAAAAAATATGCATGCTTACAGAACAAATCACACACATACAAAACATGTGAATTTTTCTTAAATTTATAAATTTTAACCAAATATGTGAATTTCTTAAGCAAATTCGCAAGTGAATTTTCTCTTTATATGCAAAATTTCTTAAAAAGATAAGAAATTATACATATACAAAACAAATCACACATAAATAAACCATGAAAAATTTATCTTAAATTTATGAATTTCTTATGCAAATTTGCACGTATATATGTGAATTTTCTACTTATATGTAAAATTTCATAAAATATGCCATATTTTTCTTCAAAATTCACCATTAACAATCTAACAATACATACAAACAGAACTGAAATTTCAAACTAAAATTTATCCACAAATATAGCAAAACAACTACAAATTCTGTCAACCTAACATGCAAGATTACAATGATTTTTTTTTAAATACAACCATGAATAAACTTTACATCCAAGTTTTTGTTTATTATGTCAAATCCACTTTTTTTATTGTCAAAATAAAATATACATAACCATCAATGTATAGTCTTCAAGATTGTCCAGAGATCAGCTAACTTCTCCTCGACATCCGACATCTCATCGTCAGATGCCCTCTCCTTCTCCCCCTCAACCTTCCCTTCTTCCCCCTAGCCATTTCTTTGGACCACTATAAACAGACCTTCTTCCTCTCACATTTATACAATTTCATCATACACTTCCTATAAATAGATACATCATTCTGAAAAAGGGTTATTAGTAAACAACTAACAATAGCTTATATAAAAAAATAAAACATGACAAACATACATGCACATTATACAAACTAAACTCCTTCACATTCATATATATTTTCCAAAGAACCCAATGATAATTGCTCTAGTTGGCAGAAATCAAGATCTGCAATATAAATCGAGTTTAAGGTCGTTGTGCAATTGAGAATTTATGTTATGTAAACATAAACGTTAAGCATACCTTGTCATATTCACATAATGGATACGACAACTAGTCAGTCTCTAAGTAAGTGCGAGCCCCTTTCTCGATATTTTTGCATTTGAAGCATTTACTGTAGATGTCAATATTTACTAATTAATTTTTATTAGATAATAGAAAAACAATAGAAACATCAGAGAAATACAAGGTACAGTAAATGATCTTTGACAGTCTGTGTCCTACTTGCATTTGCTCCATATGGTACTTTTGGAGTCTCTTTATGAATCTTTTTAGGTATTGCATCATTAAAATAAGTGATACACTCATGTTAGATTTAAATTAGTCCACACACATAACAACCAAACATGTTTATTCTCTGAATAGAAGCACTTCACTATATTTTGGCTACTATACACTTTCTCCATTCTCATCACCCTGTTTTTATCGCCAAATGAAAATAAATATCAACACGTACATGTATGAACCATTGGTTGTATACATACATAACTCGTGACATTAATGATTATACCTCAACTACCTCAATTGTGTTCTTCCTTGGGGTGAGGATGGGGGTGTCATTGGGGCTGATAACCTGATATTGCAGGCCTTTTTTGTACCACATTTATACATAGTACCTTTTACGAGATACCTAAGAAATTCATAACAGACATAAAACATTTGACCAATTTATTGAAAAACTGTAAATTACAAAAAAATAATTCATTAAAAACCACTAGTTAAATACTTTCTCAAAGTATGAGAAGTTGGAAGATAGAAAATGGTTTGCATGGTAAAAAATCCTAAAGAATGCGGGAGTGGAGGAAAAGTCATCATAGAAACAACTTGAATGAATGTTTAACATCGTGTATTACAAGCCTTGAAAGTAAGGGATCCAAGACGGGAGTTGTCTATATACCTGTTACGTACTTTGTATAGTTTCGATGGGGTTAATATTACCTAAAGTTACTATAAAACTCATTTTTTGGTTAAAAGCTAAACACATTTAGCGAGAGGGGGAATGAAAAATCATAATAAATATTGGATTAATTAACAGGTAAGGGGTTTGCCTAACCCTAGCTTGACTATAAAAAAATAATATATATATATGCAAAAAATCCTAAACATAGAAAACCCTAAACGGTAATTTTGGTGCCAAATATTGAATAAAATATAGGGTTACATAAATAAAACATCCACAATAGAAAAATATACATAATACATCTACAACAACAACCAAACAAAAATACTACAAGGCTATTAATTGCTCATATCTATAGAAAAAGAATAAAGTTTAGAAACAACGATAATCACTGGAATAGAGCAAAAAAAACTAATCAAGAACGTTGGTGAGTGTCAAAATAGAGCAAAAAATTTCACATGAATCACCACAAGGGTATAGGAAAAAGGGTTAGGGTTCTAGAGGAAAACAGATTACCATTCTTTTTATATACAAATAAAAAAAAGGAACACAAATGCCTATATATACATGTAAATTCGCATGCTAAAATAAAATCTTACATCTCTTTTGACATCATGCAAAAGTCCATGAATTCCATGAACTTTTTATGAATTTCTCATCAAAAGTAGACTTTTGCAACCACCAACATGAAACTCTTTACAAAATTCCCACTCTAATCGGATATATATACATGTAAATTCTAATGCTAAAATAGAATTTTGCATCGCTATAAGTTGGTGGCATGTGAAAGTCCTTGAATTTTTCAAACTTTTTATGAATTTTGCATCAAAAGCCAGGCCTTCACAATCTCCAATGTGGAACTCTTGACCAAATCCGCAAGAGATTTTCACAAGCAGAGTTGCAATATTCGTGCCATTTGTGCAAAATTTATGATTTTTGCAGAAATATCATGTAAATTTCATTTTTAGTGAGATTTAGTGAGATCGGGAGAGCGTTGCGATGTAACACACAAAAATTAGAAGATCCTAAAAAAGTTGGGAACCTGCGAAATTGGACATCAAGAGGATTTCAAAATTTATGGGGCATTTGAGGAAACACATCAAATTTGTCATACAGTACGATCATTTTTTTATTCTTTTATGTGTTGTACTTTTGAACTTCAATTTCAGTGTATGAATGTGTATAGATTTTTTCTACATTTCTGCTAGTATTGGTTGGTGTGTTACAATGTTTTTTCACTATTGTTATCTTTCCTGTGTTCGGTTTATTAGATCATTAGTTATCTTGACTTAATTTTTTCTTTTGAAGAATTCTAGCTTGCAGCTTGTGTAACAGATGTTAGTCGGATTGTAATTCAAATAAGCATCACACATTGATAGGAAGATAGCAATTTTTATAAGATATGCACTTTTTAATCTGTCGAAGATTTAGTGGTGAGGGAATATTTTCTTTTCCAAAGCTTAGTTACTCATTGATGTTTGGTTTACAAACTTAACTATTTATTTTTATGGTTTTCATGTATAATTTTGATTTCATGAATATGATTGGATAAGTTATTATTTTTTGGTTTTTTTCACTTACTAGTAAAGATAAACACCTTTGTTAAAGATTATAGGGAAATTGTCCTCATTCAAGTCATGCAGGAGCTACATGTAGTAGATCCCTTGGTTACACTTATCACACACACCTTGTGATGTCATACAACCTTCAAGATCTTGAGAGTTTGATTAGGGCATGTTGAATTTTTTGAAGTATGGCAAAGGATATCCATGCTTGCATTTGTGTACTTATGATCTAGATCATGCTCATATCTGAAACAAAAAGTAGATTAGTTATGAAACATGAAAATCAAGTTAATAGTATCAACTAGATTTTCAGTTGTTTGGATTTGTGCCTTTGTGTTGTGTTTGGATTCAGGGAATCTAGTGGAATTGGAATCGAAAAATGATTGCACTATATGACAAAAATGATGTGTTTCCGAAAATGCCTCACAATTTATCAAATCTGCCAACAATATTGCAGGTTCTTAATTTCTATTTGGCACTTTTACCCCTCATAGGTGTGAATTTCCAATTTTTGCATGTCATGACTTTAAAAATATTACACCCATGAAACTTGTCAACAAAATTGCATATGAGGTTGCCAAATTTTAAAAAATATTTCAAAATTTGTAATAATTTATGAAATTATGATGAGTTTCGTGCAATCACAAGTGAAAATCGTAAAATTTGTGGAAGCTTAATAATTGTGAAATTACAGACAAATATCGCATGAAGTTTTGCGAAATTATGAAAAATTATGAAAGTGTGATATTATGAAATTTCTTATTTCAATCGCACATGTATTGCATAATTACTTTTTCTTGCAAAATTTTATCCCATATAAATGTGCATTTAGGTTTTTTTTCTTTTTCGCATTTTTATATGGAAAGAGTGGTAACCCCAATCCTTCTCTTCCTCCCTCTAGATCTCCAACCCATCTAGCAATTCTCATGAAAGTTGTTCGCTTTACCTTGTGCAAGGTTGTGGTATCTTTCTCTTCTAATTCTCTGGTTAGCTATTAAGGTTGTGGTATCTTTTTTTTTCTTGTTTATCGTTTAGGTTTTACGATCTTTAGGGATTTTTGCATATAGTTACTTATTTTTGTCTGTTGTTTGTCAATACTAAGTAATTTTATCAATATTTATCTCAATTTGATTGGTGCTGGGGTACATTTAATTAGTTAGATGTGGTTGGGGTTGACTGTGCGCAAGCATTGAATAGGGGTTGTAGGGGTATTGTGGTTTATTATGGGTTATTGGTTTTTAGAGTTGTTAACTGATTGATATATTGTGTGTTTGGTGTAGACAATTATGATGGCTGTTGAAATGGTATTTGTAAATTATTGTAGCATAACCCCTTTGGAGATCTATAATGGTATCTAAAAATAGCAACTATAAGGAATTTATCGCATTAATATCTCAAAAAATCAGATATATAGAAGAGTTAATGGTCCTTCAGTATAAGTATACTCCAAAATTAGATGGTAAAGATATATGGATACATCTCTTGGATGACAATGATGTACAATCAATATTATATAGGGGCAACATTTACTTAGTTTCTAGTAAAGCTACACAAATTGATAATGTTTATGAAGTTAAACAAGAAGTTGGAGGATGCATAGTTAAACATCAAGTGGCAATCCGAAGTAATGTACAAGACATGGTCAAAAGTGATGTACAAGAATGAAATAATGAAAATCTTATGGATAATGTGCATCTATCTCAGCCACCAACTATTGAGCTCTCTTCTCATGCAAACATATCATTGTTTTCAATAGTTAATGATAAGAGGATCACTGCAAACAATGTGGAACCACTTGGAACAACCAGTACCGATGATCTTCATCGCAGGATATTGTATGACATATGACCTTCCAATGCAGATGACAAATCTAGGTAAAGGTTGACGATCATTTTAATTTATGTTTGAACTGAAGGTGTTATTTTTTGGTTAATCTTGAAAGTTGAGAATGCATGAATGTTGCATTTTTGGAAGCAAAGATAGTCATAGATATGACAAATTTTGATTTACTTTATAAAGTGGATCAATCATTTTGCACTAGCAGTAATGACAGACACCATGCATAATCAGATGATAGCGATAATTTTGAGTATATCATGTCAGCTGGGTCAGACTTTCAAATGATAAGAGATGACCAAATTAGTGATTATTCATAACAAGTACTGATGTGTGAGAACAATGAGCTAATGACATTGGAAAAGTATTGGTTGTTAATACATTGCATTCATTCAATTATTTCATAAAATAAAGATTATCATACATTGCATTCATTCTATTCTTTTAGAAAGCGAAACCATTCATACATTGTATTCATTCCATTTTTTTACAAGAATTCTACTTCTCACTGCCTTTTTTATTGGGAGAAAACAGAGGTATGTGCCAAGATACCTCTACCACTTGGGCCTCAAGAATGCTACATATCATCGCATCTTTGATGGAGAGAAAACACTATATTTTGTGTTGTTCACTTGCACATCACTGCATCAAACGCTAACTTGCAAACTTTTGGTTTCCTATCCCACTCATACCATAAGATGCGCTAACCGGAAAAACTCATAGTTCGTTAGAGCAAAGGCCTCAAGAATGTTGCATGTTCCACTCATACCACGTGATCGGATGTTAACTGTGATATACATTGACTCTGTGTTGATGGAGTGATACATCATCATCGTTCCTCGTTCTCTATGATGAGAATGGGTCGCAGATTTCATTTTTAGTGCCACCCATACCATAAGATGCCCTTACCAAAAAAACTCACCATCGATGATTTTTTGCCGATGAATCGCTGGCAATATTCACTAATGATGCTTCGCCCTGAAAAATGATCATATTTTTTTATTGGTTGGTGACCACAAAAAACCTAGTTTATGTGAAACCCTAGCTTTGTTTTTATACTATTTGCATGAAATTTCAGAAAAAATTGCAATACTAGTCCTATAATGGTTTGGAATTTCGCAAGGTACGAACTACCACAACACTAATCATAATTTTGCAAATTGCTAGGAACTGTACAATATTTTTTAAAATTTTGCAACCTCAAATGTGATTTTGTTGATGAGATTTGTGGGTGTATTATTTTAACATCATGATATGCGAAAATAAAAAATTCATACATGAGAAGAGAAAAAGCACCAAGAAAAAATTGAAAACTTGCGATATTGTCCATTCGGCGAATTTGATAAATTGTGAGGCATTTTTGAAAACATGTCATTTTTTCATATACAATTATTTTTAGAATTGGAATGCTATTCAATAGAGCTTTCACTCATTTTCCAAGCCACAATAAAGAATTTGGTGGAATTGGATTTTTATTAGTGTTTTAAAACTCGGTGACTCATCACTTGACTCATCCTTAAGTGACTCGTGACTCGGCCGAGTCATGTTAACTTTATATTTGATATAAAATATATAAATATATGTATATACTATCTATATTTTATAGTATTTTACCAATATATTATATATAATATATATTATATGATAGTTTTTATAATATATTTAATGTATAATTTTGTTAATACATGTATAACCATATTTTTCTATATATTATATATAATATTTATATTATATTTCATATAATATATGTAATTATACATAAAATATATTATATGTAAATATATACATGACTTGCCCCTGACTCGGCTGACTATCCCATGACTCGGCTGAGTCAACCCATGACGGCCAGGTTTTGTAAAAAGCGAGTTCAACACATTTTTTTGACCCGGTGACTGGGTGATCCTGGCCAAGTCACTGGGTCAACCCGGTGAGTTTTAAACTATGATTTTTAGTTCCACTAAATGCTATGAATCCAAACACACACTTGTGGAAACACTCATTCTTGTAGTTTTTGAATTGGAACGTAATAGATTGTGATGGATGTTTGCACTTGAGAGGTATGAGTGTTTGAATGCAGCATTTGATGCTCTATGTTTTTTTACTATTAGGGATGCCTAATGACATAGAAGTGCACACTAGATTCAATGTGTACAACACCACTATATGCGTTAAGTACCTAACCTGTGCACTAAATTAAAAAGCCTCTTTGATTAAGATGTATATACTTTTCTTTTTTATAACTAATTCAAATCACCACCAAAAAATATTCCTTTGAGTAGGAATTTCACTATGTCACATTGGTATGGGGTGCGGGTTCTGGTATGGGTACAAAGTGCATGAATTCTAAAACTATGGATCAGTTGCCTACCACTTTTCCGGCTTACCGGAGTTTTCACGTTGTTTTTCGCAAATCTGGCCCTGCATGCGTGTATGGCATGGTCGATTTGTTAGGAAATGACACTTGGATCATGTTTTTTTGATAAACAATATGATATTTTAAGCCTTGAATATTTATAAAAAATTTATACCAAGGATTTTTAAACCTTATAAAAATCTGCCTGTGTCGGAATCAAATGATCCAAGAGTCGATTCTTATAAAATCAAGCATGCAGATCACATTGGTATAGTCAGATTTAAGAAAAATATGAAAAAACCCTTCAAAAGCCCAATAGTCTGGCTAGAAAAGTAGTAGGCAGCTACCACTTACTCATATATATATATATATATATATATATATATATATATATATATATATATATATATATATATATATATATATATATATATATAACACATGGGTTTAAGTTTGGATCATAACCCAATCCAAACCCAACCCATATCCTTTATATAAAAGAGAAATTGTAGCATATGGTAGTTGGTAAGCATGTGTCATTTCTATCAATATTTGCATTTATCGTGAGTCATCTTTTGAAATAAGTTTTTGGATTTGGTGTTATAGGCCTTGCTGCCTTTTCTACTTTGGTAGTGTTTGGCTGTTTAGTTGCTCTGCTGTGATATATATATATATATATATATATATATATATATATATATATATATATATATATATATATATATATATATATATATATATATATATATATATATATATATATATATATATATATATATATATATATATATATATATATATATATATATATATATTATTCTGATTAAATGTCCTTGTGATGCATCTTGCTAGGGTACTGAGGGTGCTAGAGTTGTTTTTTCAAGGATTATTGGAGTTTATTTGAATCCTAACAGATTTGAAGAAGGTAAGCATTAATGGAAATGTCACGGTTTAGTTTTTGTGGTTTCACATGTAGCTTACTGGCCCTTTTCTACTTTTCATTGATTTCAACAAAGAAAATTGGTTGCATTGCATAGAGTTTGTGAACCCAAAGGACTATGACAGATCTATTCAACGAGTTTCTTTCTAGAAACTCCAGTTCTTTTACATTGTCTGTTCCATTAATTCTTCCCCTCTTTGGTGTGAATGTACTTGTTTTAACAAATCTATAACTAGCCTAATTGTGTGTCCGAAGTAGATTATATGTCCCCCCCCCCTCGCCCCGAAGACGGCCGTTAGCTACAATGTGTGTTCGGGGGTCCCAATGAGCACCACATATGTAAGCATGTGCGGCTCATATCCCCATGTTTGTCAGCATCAGTTAGCGTCAGAGTTCGGTGCGGTTGCAAAGACTTAAGTATCCTTTCCACCATTGATGCCATAAAACGACGATTCTAGAAAAAGAGCGGTTGTAAAGACTTAAGTACCTCGAAGATGGTTATTTAAGACCCAGTCCCTGCACTACAGGATTATCCGAGAAAGGAATCCCCCTGAAGAAGGCCATGAATATCAACCCCCCCCCCCTCTCTCTATTGGTGCAGGTCAGTGGGCGAGGATCCAAGGGTGCCACCCCTGGTGGGGGGTCGTAGGGGGGCAATGCCCCCGAAAGAAATTTTTTTGGGTCTTGTATAAATTATTTCTTTTCTTTCCCTATTGTAACTGTCGAAAAAGAGCAATAAAGTGTTTTTTTTTTGTCGTTCTTGTTTATTGTTTTCTTCGGTTGTTTCTTGCTTGCAATTTTCGTAACACCCTTTTCCGCAATTTTTTTTTTTTGCTACGCAATTTTCGTAAATTGCTACTTGATTTAGTGATTTTCTAATTTTTTTTGCTACACAATTTTCATAAATCGCTACTCGATTTAGCGATTTGCCATTTTTTTTGCTACGCGATTTTTGGAAATCGCTACTCGATATAACGATTTACGAAAATCGCATAGCGATTTGCCATTTATTTGTTTTCGCTATGCGATTTGCCATTTATTTATTTTTTTGTTACGCGATTTTCATAAATCGCTACTCAATTTAGCGATTTGCCATTTTTTTTTTCACTATACGATTTTCGTAAATCACTATTGTGTAAATCGTAAATCGCAATGACGAACTCCGCCCCCTTGAGCACGATCTTTGCTATGATCAGGCTGTAGTCATCAGCCGTCTCGATGGCAATCTTAAGGTCCGTGATGGGGAAGTCGGAGAGGAACATGCCATTCTCAACGTTGACTGGGAGGTGGGTCCTGTCGAAGAGCACGACGCCGGAGGTTGAGATGAGAACCTCGCGGTGCCAGAACCCGACGAATGCCCGTCAGCACTTGAGGGTGCGAACACTCGTGTTGAGCAGTGGCAGAGTGGCCTAGAAGGCATAGCTCTGATCGGAAGTATTGTCGACGTAGGGGTAGATGGATTGTACTTTGAAAGACTCGGTTGTAGGTGTACTGGAAGAAGATTCTGTTGTAGGTGTCCCTTGAAGGCGGCGGAGGGGCCGCCGCAGTCGGTTGCTCGTTAAATGAGGGCAGCATTTCGGCCACTGCTAGCAGAAAGAGGACGACGATCACCATCGGATCACCGACTCTTTGCCTCTCTTAATTTCTTCTCTAGAGAGAGAGAGAGAGAGAGGGTTTTACAGTGTTTCACGGAGAAGGAAGAAGAAGAAGATGACAACGGAAAGTTCAAACGAAAAAGAAAGATAGAGCATTTCAGGTTTGTTTCGTTGTTTGGACTTTGAAGACTTAACATCATCCTCGACTTTTTGGATGAAGGATATTTTTGTCCTTTTTTTGAACCGTCGTTTCTCTTTTTTTGAATGGACATTTTTGTCATTTTCTCAAACCGTCGTTTCATGGCGAGAAATAACAAGAAAGGGTACTTAAGTCTTTGCAACCGCACCGGACTCCGATGCTAAGTGATGCCGACACACATGGGAATACGAGCCCCATGTGCTTATATATGTGGCGCTCATTTGACCCGAACATGCACTGTAGCGGGGGAGAACACACAACACCCTCCCATGTGTGTCAGCTCATGGATGCACTTTTTTAACTTGGTAGAGTAATTGTAGATGTTGACTAATTGAATTACTGGTCCCTTGTTAGATAGCTAAGATGACAAACGGTGGTGTTGAGTGCACCGGACACATTGATGCCATGATCTCTGCCTTTGAATGTCTTCATGGTGTACGTAATTGTCCTGTTGATTGTTGCCTACCTGATCCTCCATTCAAAAAAGAATTATGGTGCTTTTGTGTTCATTATAGTTGTAATTTCTTAAAGGTTACTATTTGATAATTTCGACATCTTGAAAAATCCTGTTATGCCAAGATCTCCGTGCACAAGGGATCTATACAAAATAAAATTGTGTTTTCTAGAATCTCTAGCAACACAGTACAAACACACTACAGAGGTATTCAATCTAGCTACATCCGACTGATGGTGATTTTTTTTCCAAAGTTGAGTATTGGCGACCGCTTGAACTTTCGCCAATACAATATTTTAAATTGAATGCATTAGTATTGGTGATGGCCTAATCCATGATCAATATGAAAATTTTAAACTGTATGTAGTTCAAGTGGAAAAGCTTTTAAGCATCACCTTGCCATGCATGCTATTGAAAATGTTCCAAAGAAGGTGGGTATACGACATACAAAAAGTTTATGCCCCTCTTTATTTCTGAAGATACCCACTGAGCTGACTTTGAACAACCCTCTTTTTTCTGAATTTTTACTTATGTAGTTATAAAAAGCTAATTTATTAGGAAGTTTTGACTAGGATTCTAGTAAACTTAGATTTTTTGCTAGCCTGACATTTACTGTTCAATATTTTTGTTGCTGAAACTATCCTTCATCCCATTGATAAGAAGTAGGGCCAAATCATTCGATCAGAGCAGTCACTAAATCATGCCACTTTGAAACAATTGTGCTACATGAATGAATTGCCTATTTTTAAATTTTAACAAATTTATTGCTCTTTCCCTTTAAAAAAAAAGTTTATTTTTTCCCTAACTTATTTTTTTTTTGGGGGTCTGGTGAGTTTGCTATTGAGTAATCCCCAATCTCTTAATAGTTTAATACTAAAATTATATCAATTTGTGTTATATTTTTAAATATGTGTATTTCATTTTCTAACCTTATGCTTATAAAATTCATTAAAATCAATGTTCATTTTAGAAATAGCAGTAAAACCAAGACCTTCTCTTTATACAATCCATGAAAATCAATGTCGTTGTTAGAAATAATGAAAGTATTTTTAGTTACTGTTAAATTTTGTGAAAAGAAACTGTTAGGTGAGGTCATTGAGGGAGCTGTTGATTCTTAGAGATATGCTTTGGTCATATTTTTTGCCCAAAAAATCTTATAGATAGAGAAATCATGTAAGGCCTTATGTTGGATTAGATTCACATGTGCTTTTCACTTGCAGAAGAAAAAGACTTCTAAATTGTCGTTGCAATCTTTGACATATTTTTAGAGGAATTAATACTTTAGAAGTATGAATTTGTTGATGGTTGAAACTCCAAGATGTTGACTTTATGCTTCTTTCAAATTCGAGCTTCTCGCCCTATGGCATGTAAGAGAAAGCACGGTTAGTGAGGCAACCCCCTAACTAGTTGAAATGCTTCAACTAGCAGTTAGTGATTTTCTACATGAGACTTGGACATGTGCAGGTTGTGGTTAATCCACTTTTCCCATTATCTTTCTTCTTCATACCACTACAACCTTATTACACCCTACATATGTATTTTTTTTTTAATTTGTTTTTGAAAGCTGAAGCATAAAAAGTAAAGCGCAATAAACACAAAAGAGAAGAAGGTGGATAGGAGGAGATAATAAGTCTATAAGGTGAAAAAAATAAAAAGTAACGTATACAAGGAAAGAGAAGAAGGGGAACAAGAGCAAAAGGAAAACCTTAAAGTAATAATGCTTCCATTCATTAATCGCCATGCTCTCTCAATGATAGGGTGAGCATAGTTCATCAAACTTCAATATATTGTAGATGCATATGTGTTCTCATATTCGCTTATAAAAGTTACACTTGTTTGCCAAATAATAGCCTCCCTCATACATGATGTCATAGAGGTTTTGATGCTTTCAGCCAAGCAAAGAAACTATTTATAAAAATGATTGATGCCTTAGAGCACTTGGGAAAATATACTAGAAGATAATTTCAATGTTATGTTATAAATGTAATCATTCATTTTCAAAATTAAATTTACAATTCGCTTATCAATTACACTCATAACCTTCTTTTATTAATTATTGAAATACCTACCTTACTGGGTCTTCTTAATTGAATCATCACTACATTGCTTGTTACATGACTACTACAAAAATTTATTGGGGAAATTCCATGATAGTATGGTGTGTGCATTATTTATGCTTCTATATCCAAGTTTTTTATTTCATGAAATTTGGCGGTTACTACCCTATTAAAAAAATGACAATGCTTGTACACACCTTTTTCAAAATTCACAATCACTAGACCATGTGCTATTTGCCTTCCATCTGTTTGGTTTGCTATTCAAATTATATTTATTTTATATTATGTGAAACATTTTTCTTCTTTTTTTAAGTTTCCATCACTATTTATAATAAGTGAGTTGTACTTTTGGAATAAATAAGAGTCATCTAGTTTCAACACTCCTATCAATAGATTTGTTTATCGATCTCCAATTCAATATGTAACTGTTCTTTTGTTGCCAACCTCCTTTTAATACAAAAACCAAAAGTTTTTTTCCTCAATGTTATTTTTAGTTGCTTTTTGTATGAACATAAACATGAAGCATGATGGTACAATTATAGGATAAATCTATTTAAAACTACTCTCCTTATCAAAATTATTTTTTTATCCAAGATTCTACTCTCTTACTTATATTGAACTTTATAATGCATCATTTGACATAGACTTGATTGATGTTGGGATAGGCTTACAACAAAACATATATATTAATGGTAAGGCCTTGCTCACCTTGGTTAAAGAAGACATATTGATTAGTCATTCTACTTAACCTCTTTGAAACCTTAAGCCCATTTGAATGCATTGGGTCTCAATGCTGACGTGTATGTATATATATAATTTGTTTTAGCCTAGGTGATTATAAATCCTGAAATCTTATATACACAAATTTGGCTTTTTGTGTTTTGCAAGGGTTGGGATGTGTCAAGCAAAAATTTACATGCATCTAAGGTCTTTCTTTATCTTTTTGCATAAAATAAGAACCTTATGTAGGCCCCTTACTAAATTCAATTCTTAGGTTTGAGATGTAAGACATTTAAATGATATCTTATTCCCCGTGCATTAATTTAATATCCATGTGCTTTGGTATTACAAAAACAAGTATATTATTTTGCAAAACGCAATGTGAAGTTTTGTAACCTAAGAGAGAGAACCTCATGATTAAACTTGAATACTTCATGACTCAAGAGAAACACTTAGGTTGTGTTTGAGAGTTATACATTGAAGATAGATTATGGAATCTATGATAGAGAGTCGCATTTGGGAGCAATGATTTACCAAACAATGGTAATGGAGCAGGTGTTGGCACCTCCAACACCCTCCCTAATGCAGAAATAAAACACCTGCCTCTTGAAGTAGGTTCTATGGAATCCACCAATGAACACCATCTTTGGTGTCTAACCCGGTGCATTACTAACCCAATAACCACACAATTCATGGACAAATATGCATGAACACATATGCATGCACAAAACATGCATGACAAAAGACACACATACAAATTCATAGAGTTATATTCATGGACAAATACATGCAAACACATGCATGGACAAATACATGCAAATACATGTGTGGACTCATACGTGTGACATGCATGGACACATGTATAAACAAATATATACAAATACATGTATGGACACATACATATGGATGCATTCATATGAATACTTGAATGACACATGGATAAAAATATACATGCATGTGCACATATATGCATAGACACATGCATTCAAATATATGCATGGATAAATACATGAAAATGCATATATGTATAGACATGCATAGACACATATGCATGGATACATATACATGGACATGCATGAACACATATGTATGAACAAAGTGTGCAAATACATGCAAACACTTTTGACAGCTTAGACTCCAAAAATGTACACTTGTTTGGGAGTCAAAATCACTTCCTTAAAAGGCTAAAACCACATGAAAAGAAAAAAAAAACTCCCAAATAGCATATGGTATTGGCAACTCCAAATTCATGATTTGGCAATATATGGAAATCATACTTCCATCTCAATACAAGGCTCCCAAACATATCCTTAATGATTTATAGGAAACATGAAATGGCATAGGGGAAAGGGAGAAGGCTTACTAAAACCATCTCAAGAGTGGAAAATAGTTGTTACTTTATTCATTTATGGAAGTGTCATTTCCATCAATCATAAATAGACTTTTATCCAATTTTGCAATTGTTTGCCAAAATTCATTGCTTTGAGTGAGTTTAATGAAACCTTTTTTGAGCTTGCATTTTAGGTTAATTGTAGATTTTCATGGTTTTCCATGAAATGTATGACTTCATGTGTTATAAGTTATATTTATAATACACATTGGCCATAACGATTGGAAACAATATAATTAGTTTCTCTACTAAGAGCTTTCTCAGCACCTTATAGAAAAAATTGAGAAGCAAAACCTTTTGAAGAATGTTATTTCAATAGATTTAGTATATTAGATGATTTAAATTTTGATGGACTTTCTTCATTTCATTTCTTACACTTGATATGCATACATGATCCTAACCACTTTCATTTCATTTAAACATGTTTTAAAACTCTAATTATATAAACCCACTGACCTCACCCACCAAAAAATGTAGGAACCTATGCAAAAAATTATTTATGATTTTTTTTGTTTAACTCATTTTATGCCAATAGATAACTAATAATCAAATAAAGGTTAAATCTTCTATAGACTACAAAAAATGTATAATCATTTCATTATTTTAAGAAAGTGTCTTTTGTATGAAAGACACAACCTTTTAAACATTCTTGTCATTGTGAATAGGGCATTACCTTTCCGAAGGAGAAAGGTGAGAATGAGTTTTCATATGAAACAACCATGAGTGTGGGAAACACTTAGGCTCCACACCTGCTAACTTGTACAATACTTTAGGTGTTTGTTTCACCCATGATGGAAAAATGACCTAATTTCATACTAAAACTTGTCATCTTCCCATGAAACAAAGAGGCTTTTACTTCAGGAAATCAAAAGCCTATTTCATGAGTTTTTTTTTTCAATTTCTTAAAATGCATGATATATATTATAAACCTAAATTAAGATAGCTTCTTTACTAATGCCTATTCCTTGTATTTTATAATGCAAATGTCATTGTCTAAACAATATTTGGTTCCATAAAATAATTGAGTTACTGATTAATTTCAATCATTTCTATTAGCCTTTAGTACACTACCATAAAAAATGTTGAATCAACTCTTTTCATATTTTCTAAGAATTTTTTTTTTATTTCAATATTGTACACAATTGTTAAAGACTTTTTTTTATACTGATGTTAGGATTAAGCAGAACCCAACCAATTCATTGAAGGAAAAAGATATTACAACACATAACAAATTCAAACTATCATCTATTAGTGGTCGAGTGACTTATCTTTCCAAATAAAACAATTGTTTATCACGACCAATCTAGCAAGTGTCTTTGCTAAATCATTACAAGATTTTTAAACCCTTACAATTTTGATCCTTGAAAATTAATAGAGAGCATTAGAAACTGCAATGTCTAGTAAGTTAGGCCAGCCATGGTCTTTCAATTGTTGATTGATGATATTGCTCGATGATGTCCCTAAACTTGTCCAAATGTTGCAATTAGCATTCCACCATCACCAACTTTTTATATAAAGGCTATAATCATTTTTATACCAACTTGTAACAATGAAGGATCTTGATGCATAATTGGTCTTTAAGGCAATCTACCATCTCTATAAGTAATTTGTAAATATTGATCTTAAACCATTAAAGCTTAGGTAGTGACAAACAACCCACATGATATCATGTAGCTATAAAAGGATGACTATAGTTCTAACTTAATTGAAGGATCACTTTTCACATAGAATTTATGCAAAGCAATAAAATTTTATGTCTTGACATAGTTGTATTATAAAAAATAAATCTATTTTAAATAGTCCATAGCCTTAAAACTATAATTTAAGAAGTAGCTATCCAACTTTTGCAAACTAATTTTGTCTTTGAAACCATTTCTTCCCACCTCAATTATTCATTTCATGTCCTAAGTTTGAGCACACCATCTACTAAGAATGGCAATCACTCTTTTCACACTAATCTGCTTACCAAAGAATAAGAAAACAAATGAGAAACAATTTTTAAGTTCAGTTGGTGGCACAAGACACAACTATTAGCCATGTGAAACCCCAATTATAATATTGAAGCCTGCTTCATATAAACATGGATATTAAGTATTCATTCACATGAAATTGTTTTAGAATTTGGGCAACAATACTAGACAAAGATTTAAGACATTTGATATTGGAATACGAAGGGGTTTAAAAAAGAAAATTCAAAACATTTTTAGAGATCATCATACTTAACTTTTTAAAACATAATAGAAAGTCAATTTTTCTTCTTAATACCAAATCCATCTTTAATATTCTCTTCTCAAGCGTAAGCAATGAAGTTCTTGATTCAAATCTCAATTCATAACCAACTCTTCTTGAAGTCTTTTATCTAAACAATATAAAAGTTAAATATGAATTCATGATTTCATTCAATGGGAATTTTTTCCTTTCATGGAAATTTCTTAACATAATTTTTAATCTACTTTATAGTTATATTTAGATGCATCCATGTAACTAGAAAATAGAACAAGTTTGTTTTTTGCATTTTATTACACAATACAAGTTTTTAATTTTATGAATAAACAGACATAAGTAAGCGGCCTTGAAGTTAAAATTGTCAAATTCTTGGAGGCTTTCCTATAGACAATGACTATAATGTTATCAACTATAAGCACACTGTTTCAACTTTATGTTTGCTTATATTAGCAATATTAAATTGCCCAATCTTTCCTTAATTTAAGAATATTTTCTCTCCATCCCCTCTTTCTTGATGATAACTAATACCAATTTAGTCACATTTTTATGTTTTAATTAAATATTTTGCATTTGTTATTATGATCAAAGGATAATATCATTTTTTACCAAACATATGCAGATCAAATCTCAAATTTATTATCTTATAATGAGAAGAAGATTTGATCAATTTTCTTGTCCCTCATTCTTCGAAAGTCAGAAAAAGTTTTTTTGGACCAGTTATCTATTTGCAATCAATTTTTTTTATTTCTTTATATCATTCCTTAAGTTTCATGGGTTTATTATTTCAAAATTCAATCCATTTTTTCATTTAATAAAGGGTGCAAAACTTAATTAAATTTTTTTCATCAAAAGTATTATATAAAATCTTTGCTTTTTTCCTCTTCCTCTATCTACTTCACATGTTCAATATTTTAGTTTTTTTTAGTATGACTCGATATTGTTACATTTCAATTCTTTCTTGATACCTCTCAATAAAAATATCAAACAAAATCTCAAATTGATGGGTTGATATGAGCTTATCTATAATTCAATTATGCACTCTTCAAATATAAACTGGTCTGTTAAAGTATCTTGGTTTCGTGATTTGGCAACTTATTCAAGAATCCCTTAATAATCTATGATAACGAAACAATCATATTGATCAAATACATTGGATAAAGATTATGATAGCAGTGAAACCAAGGAAAGTACATGAAAAAGATTTTTTTTCTATTATTTAAAAGTATGTAGTGATTTTAACCTGTATAAGTTCTTTATTCAATAATGATTTTTTAGCACAAATCATATATTTTGTCTTTATGAACTAGGGAGAAAAGATGATTCAACAAGAAACATATTGTACTATAAGAGACCAAAGAGGTTTGCTTATTTTGAATAGACAATAGAGGTTCTAATAATGCTATGTACTCAAACCCTTAATGTGGATTATCAAAACAAATGAACCTCTCACGTGAACTTGCAATCTTTTCATAAAGAATGAGTCAAGCAACCTAAGCAAGAAGACAACAAATCATGAATTATATCATGGTAGGACATATATTGATATTATTATAACTTAGGTTGAGTTATGGTAACAAATTTTGTACGTGTTTCTAGTAAGTCTAATTTGTTTGCCTTTCAGGGTCTCAAAATCAAAAGGATATTGAAACACATAAGAACCTTTAAATGAAAATTAAAAAGAAATGTATTTCCTATTTCTCGAATTGGAAAAATCATTGCTACAAGAAGTTAAATGAGCCAAATTTGGACTAGATATCATGGTTTCTTGTTAGCTATAACTTTTGTAATGGCTATCTAGGTTTGCCTCTTTCAAGATTTGCTTGTACAAATTTCATGTATAGGAAAAGTAGATTCTCATTTTTAAGAAATAGTTTCATATTATAATTTATTGGATGATCTGATTCTAAACTAGCACTTCTATTTATATTTGATTCAATATTAGGGACACATTTTCATTAATATAACACTCTTTCATTGTGGTGCAAAAATTATAATCGCCCATTATTGTTTTTCCTCTAAACTAAATAAGACAACTAAAAATTATTATTACCAAGATTGATGCAAGGTTGAGTGCTAGAGCTAGTAGCCTTCTTGTTAATGTTATAAGTAATCATAATCATATTTCATGTCTATTATGCTAATATTGTTTAGTCTCTTATATTCAAAGAATCAAGTTTTTGAGTAGTGACATAAGACCCTTTCTTTTTCTAGAATTAGGTTTTGATTATGGTCTTCTAGTTGTCCATGAGTGACCTGATAAGTAACTAGTCCCAAGTAAATGATAAAATAAGGTCGAATAAGCATGGTTTTCATCACAAAACACAAAGAAGATGATATGATAAACTGCATGATAGGTCCAAACCCAATCATTATTTGGATGACATCAACTTGTTTCCATATATGAACTATTGATATCTTTAATAAACGGGTCGGGTCGACACGACACAATTACACGACACGGTGACCCGTTTATTAAACGGGTCGACCCGATAACATAGACACAATAACAGGGTTACACAAGTTGCGGGTTGCGGGTTGACGGGTTTCGTGTAAACGGGTTGACGGGTTTCGTGTAAACAGGTTGACCCGCCCACCTAACCCGTTTATTAAACGGGTCAAACAGGTTGGCATACCCCTAACACGAACACGACCCGTTTAATAAACGGGTTAGGAGGGTTGACCCGTTTACGACACGAACCCGTTTAAGCCAAACCCGAACCCGACTAAGAAGCGGGTTGACGGGTCGGGTCAGATTTTGCCACCCCTAGTAAAGAGTAAAGCTATTAGTGACAAATCAAGGAAAAAATGGATAAGATTAGCTGAAAACCTCGATCATTATGTATTATGAAGCGAGTGAACTTCCTTCTTTAGTTTAGAGGAAGTTTAACCTAAAGTACCTTTTGAGTAGGAGCATTTGTTTTGTAATATTCTATTTACAATGATATAGAGGCAATCTTATTGGAAAATTGGGAATGATATCCTTGAGAGATTCAAATATTGTGGTCTTAAAAGTTTTAATACAACTATTTCATGTGATCTTTGAAGGGTCAGTACAAGTAAGCCATTTTTGTTACATAAACAAGAACATGGCAACAATGGTTAGCATTACAAACAATCATGGGTTTGTGCTTCTAAACTTAGAACCACAAGCAAGCAGGATATGGGTTGGGTACCCCTTCAAGTATATGGATCCTTGTAGTTTTATCCTCATAAACATGTGTTTGATATGGACATAATGGGAAGATAGTTTTTGCAAATCTATATCTAGTTGTTCTGTGAAAATTAACCGTGCTGTCCTTGCAAAATGGTGCACTTCCCGAAATACCTAGCAATTTGGCAAAATACCCTGCATATCCAAAACCATCCATGCCAACCTTTTTATAACATTTTTGTCCTTCGCACATGCAAACCTGTATGGAAAATGGTAATTTTGTCATGAGTTACACTAATTACACATTTGAGGATATTTTAGTGAACATCAAACTAAGCAAATTACCTAGACCTTTAACTTCTCCCGTATTTATCCATAATTGATCATTTTCAGAGTTTTTTTCATAACCAAGCAGAAGAATATCCCTTGAAGAACTCTATTAATATGAGCAAAGTCAATCATACATACATCAGCAAGAGAAGAAAGTTGGAGATCACAAAGTGCTGAGGATGTTGTTTTCATGAAAACATGGGATTGAATTCAAAAGATGAATACTTCTTGAAGGGTTAGGGCTGACTTCAAGATGGCCCTTCCAAATAAAGACCTTCCCAGGGCTATCAAACTATGAAATCCTCATAGCAATGCTATTTTAACGGTACTATATTTGAGAAGAAAATTAAATCTTACGAAAGCTAAGCAAATGGTTGCCGAATGCAACTGCGTCTCCATCCATGGTTGCCTCGTCTTAGCAATGTACTTATGAGGACTAAAATAATACGCAGTATACCTTCCCCATGTAGAGAAATTTAAGGCCATAATAAAACATCTTAACTTCAAGATCCTTGACATGCTTATTTCCAATGCAAACATATACTTTATAATTGACACCAAAGTCCCTGCACCCAATATTTGTTCTCTTCATGCAAGAATAGATGAAAATTCTTTATACTTGGGGACACCAAAGCCCACCCAATATTTGTTCTCTTCATGCAAGAATAGATGAAAACTCTTTATAACTACCAAAAAAATTTATGTATGTGTGTGAGATTTTCAAAAATTGTGTCCCACATTCATTTGAAGTGATTCATTTTATTCTTTTCTGTCTACTTCATCTTCCATCTTTAGTTTCTCAAACTATTCCCACACAAAATAGGTGAAATCAGGCCCAAAATGTCAATCATTAGATTAGATGATAACATGGCATCCATGAACCAAACCAAAAAAGCTGAATCTCATCTGCTCTTGTTGAATGGTTCAAGTTTCACCATCTTAAAGCTGTTTGAGGGTTCAAAATGTCATGCTAATAAAAAAAAGAGTTGAGCTTATCATTTTTTCCCTGGGAGTTTGGTTTGGAGTTGGCTACTTTTTGCTCCTTGCTTGCAATTGTCAAAAGGCTAACCAACTTTAGAAATATGAAATCAAAGTCATGATGTATGGACCCCAAAAGGAACCACCGTATGGAATTTCTTTTAAAGCTAATAAATGAATGGAGTCCATTGCAATCGTCATTGTACCTTTTTCATGGCTATTAACTAATCTTATTAGTCTTTTTTTTTTTTGAGGGAACAAAAAAAAAAACTAATCTTCTTTGTCTAGACTCTTAGTTATTGTCATGATTAAATTTTAAACAAGTTGACATTTAGACTAGTTCTTTCAAGAACAAGTAGGGGTCTAGACTCTTATTTAAAATTTAATGGAATTAATTTAAATTTCTTGATACAAGTAGGGGTGGGACTTTGGGCCTACTTGATCCAGAGACGGTTAGGACCAAAAGGCCCACTAAAAGCTTGAGCTTAATTTAAATTTTAAACAAGTTATTGTCTAGACTCTTATTTAAATTTTAATGGAATTAATTTAAATTTCTTGATACAAGTAGGGGTGGGACTTTGGGCCGACTTGATCCAGGGACGGTTAGGGCCGAAAGGCCCACTAAAAACTTGAGCTTAATTCTTGTTGTGTGATTAAGTCAGGTCTGTATGTCAAGAGTCACAGGTGGGTCTAATCGGGTCGATTGAGTTGTCATTGCATCTCTAGGAAGGATTGGCACATTTACTAGTTGGGTCAAGTAGGGTACCCAATCCCATGTCCACCTTTACCAAGGAACAACCACAATATCCAAAACTTTTTTGTAAAGCTAAATTTCTTTCTAGCACCTCGAGATATAAAGTTCTTGGAAACTTTGTATTTTAACCATGAGCATTGTGGCTGGGTTCGTTTCCACTCATTCCCTATGTCATCCCCATCGTCATACCCCATGTGGGATCCCATCGATGCTGATCAAATCTAACGCGTAGATAGATTCGTCATGGTCAATATGATAGGAATAAAACCCTAATTGAGTTGCATTTTTAATTAAAAAGATGTTTTTTTAATTAATCAACAAAATTTTGCATGTTTTTTTGAAATTACAACCCGAAGAAACTTCCCCCGGCACGAAGACCTTGTTGCAATGGCTCAGACTGCCATACCTACGGTCATCGTGCCGGCATCGTAAAACTCCAAGGCTAGGATCCCTGCCCCCAAGAACTATGTTAAGCGTTGGCTTGCGCAGAGGGGTGACTCACATAAGAATCGAACTTTGACTGTCCGTCTAGCAGCCAAGGCCTCACCCCACTACGCCAATCCCCTTGGGCCAAAATTTTGCATGTTTGCGCGACGGTTGATTTTCTAAATCCCTAAAAAAATGTACATACAGGTCAGATTCCGGCGATTCAAATACCAATATTCACTTACATCTATAGGTTCAGATTATTTTTCAATACAACTTTGAAAACGAGAAAAACATATATTATGATCCTAGGATGGATAAAATTAAGATTTGAAGCTTTTCAATGACGAAACATTGTAATAGAGAATCTAAGCTAGCTAATCACAGGGCTGAATAAAAAATTGGCCTCCTTTCCACATGACGGTATATGGGTCCAGGCCCAGTTGGGCCGAATGTGATCGGACCTGACCGGGATAATGGCATGCTTAACTATAAAAAGGAAACTTTTAATCATCCCATCTTATCCGAAGGTCAAAATAAACACAATAGAAAGCCGAAGAACATCCATAACGGATCAAATCTGCTTATCCGATCCATTGGCAACTTTTCCTATATCACCCACCAAGTTTAAAGGCAAAGTCAACATGGGTGAACGTGGGCAGCAAAATTTGTTAAGCACTTTCAAGAAGGTTATGAAGCCCATAATATATATATATATATATATATATATTATGGGGACAAATTTAACACATAAAAGCTTTCAGAAAAAAAAATGCCAAATATTATCCAAAGACTACCTTTTATGCTCACTTTTGGAGATTAGGTATATGTAAATGAAAAGTATACCCTAACAAGATATAACGATTTACAACCACATCATAGACTCTTTCTCTTTCTCTCATATAAATATATAGAGAGATAAATGGGTAGGTGAAAAATTGATGTGTGTTAAACGGGTCTTTGCTAAAAAATTAATTTTTTAATGTTTTGGATATTTATGAAAATTTTAGACAATCAATTTTCAAACCTTATAAAAATCTACCCGTGCATCATAATGGGATGATGTAATAGTTGATTCCTTTATGGTCAGATTTGAGAAAAACATAAAAAAAAAACTTCAAAAGCTCGATAGGCTACGGTAGGCATGAATTAAAGTCTGCAGCTACCCGTTCTCTCTCTATATATACATATATATAGAGAGAGAGTAGGGTGTAACAGTGGACGACTGTTAGTGGACTCACGTATGCTGTTGATCTTTTCCGCCCAGGGCTTTAGTGGCGGTCAAGACAAACGCTAAATCCCATAAAACACAAAAAGTTACAAATCGGACTCTCATCGCACGTCCGACATTAGTTCAACGATTGGGCATCCTGGGTTATGCCCAATAGTATATATATATATATTCAGGAATTTTCATTTTATTTTGAAATTCTGCTTTAACATATGTGATCTACTTGCTTGTATAGGGATCAGCTCTTAGAGCATTTGATTTTGACACATGGGCCATTTTTTTAGAAAAAATAAAACTGTACTGTTTTTTTTAAGTCCAGCTGGGGTTAGACAGGCCCCTGCCAGTTATACCATAGGGTTTTGAACCTGCAACGTCCCACCATAAGGTGACGTGCACTAGCTGCTCATAGGGAATACATTGAAAGAGGTTAGGCCAATGAGGGTTCGACCATCCGCTCCAAACAGGGCGGGCCCCCATTCCCTCGGTCCACTGCCATCCCTAACCATATATATATATATATATATATATATATATATATATATATATATATATATATATATATATATATATATATATATATATATGTGTGTGTGCGCGCACGCATATCCACGTGCAGTATAAAGAGAAATACTAGGGCATTACGTCCAAGGTCCTTGACACGTTTGTTTTCAATGCAAACATGTCTTATAATTCTGTGAAGCCTACCCAATATTTACAATACTTACAAGAATGGATGAAAATTTTTAGGTCATCCTGCAGCATATGCCCTTTAGGGTCTATTTGATTGATTGTCCAAGCTTGGACAAAACAGTTGAATAGAGAATAGAACAAACCTATCCAGCGTTTGTTTCAGCTGGATAAGAACATGTGTTTCCTGTGTTTGGTCTTTGATTGCTTGTTGTGAAGACAGCTTGGACACATATGGATAATCGCCAATGTGAGTTTTTAAACATGTTTATTATGGATTTTAGCCCAAGATATAGATCTCAAATTGGATCCAAATACAAAAAAAAAAATTATGTAATTTAAAGAAAAACAGGAAATCATAAAATTTTAATATAAAAAAATTAAATATAAAAAGCCCTAATCAAATCAAGCTCTAATTTGAAACTCTAATTCAAAAGCACTAAATCAGAAGTCTTAATTAAAAACCTTAATCAATTAAACCCTAATTCAAAAAGCTCTAATTCAAAAACCCTAATCAAGTGACAGGAGGAGCCAATAAGTAGCATAGGCCCTGAGGCAGGGGTCCTAGCTTGGGAGTTTTATGATGTATGGCAAAGTATTTGTGACGAGTGTAGTTTTTTCAGGTTATAAATTCAAAATAAAAAATGAGAGAGGGAGAAAAAAAAAATGAAAGAGAGGAACAAAAAGAGAGATAAAAAGAGAGATGATGAGTTGGGGGTATTTCCTCCACCCCCTGCGACCCAACTTTTTTTAATGTTGTGAATATCGTCCTCGTTCTCACCGTTCCAAGGGGGTTACGGTATTTTAGCATATCAAGATGTAGCGAATGCGGCATGGGTCCTTTTTTTATGATGACTGATCCTAAAAGGCAGTCACAAATAGCTCAAAAGAATTAACACCACCAAAGTAGCTACTTGAATAAACACGAACACTTAGATAGGGTGTGTTTGTTTTAGCTGTGTATGCTTTTGCCTGATTCATGTAACTATAGAAGAAAAAATGTATGAATTTTCTGACCCTTACAAACATGATATATTTTTTTTATAGGAAACATTCCTCCACGGGGTGGACAAATGTTTTCTACCAAAGAAAAATGAAAAGAAAAATGAGATTTAACACACTCCCCATCACCACCCCTACCACCAGTGTTGTGAGAGGCGTACGCCTCAGTACCTGAAGCGCACGCTGAAGGTACTGAGGCGTTGCAGTGATGCGCCTAAGGTAAATATAAAAAAAAAATCTGATTATTTGCAGATGGGGTTTCAGCTTTCCAAATCTGATCATTAAACAAAGGTCGTTCTCATGCAGTCGAATACATATTAATGGTATTATCGGGGTTTCAACTTTCCAAGGCTCGTTTACCACAGATACTTGAGAGCAAGGTCGTTGTGAGAGGCGTACGCCTCAGTACCTGAGGCGTAAGGCGTACGCCTCAGAGGCAAAGCACAGGCTCAACGCCTCAGAGGCGAAGCACAGGCTCAACGCCTCGCTTCGCCTCATCGCATTTAACAACCTTGCCCACCACAACCAATGTTGCTCCTCTTCCAACCTCATCTCACCATCACCACCAGCGGTGATTTTCACCGATGGAGCAGTCATCACCATGTCAAACATCATGTGTTTGGTGGCTCGCCATCACCATCTGCATGGGCATCTACGTCTTCCTCGTCCTCTTCGCCCTAGCCCTCTACGTCATCTTTCAACAGTACTCTGCCACTGTTGTCGCTGCCCGCTGCCACTCTGACATCGCCACACTCGTCGTGTCCCGAGAGATCCGGGAGGTGAAACTCCACCACCAACTCTCACTCAAGAAGTCGGTGGTGCATGCTGATCACCCGTCGTAGGGGTTCTGCGAGCCAAGGAAGGAGTTTCAGATCGACATCACAAGGGACCACCGGATCGTCTTCTCTGACCGGTCGTCCTCCCACACGAGTGACAACGAGAGTTGGTTGATGGATTCGGCATCGATCGTCGCTCCAAAGGTGTTACATTTAGGCTGGGGCATTGGTACACCCTTCAGGATCTCGAGGTGGCAACAGACGGATTCGTGGACAAGAATGTGATCAGGGAGGGCGGATATGGGATTGACGCCTTCAGGAGAACCTCCTTGGCACACAGAAGAGAGTGGTGTTGGAGAAGCTCCACCCCCTCCTCCTTTCTCTCATTTTTTCAAGATTTTCTATTTTATTTTTCTCATGCTACAAGAACAAGTGAAAATTTTTCATTTAAAAAATTTATCATATCAAAACTTTTCACAGGCAAAAAGTTTTTAAAAAATTGTGCCTAACAATCTTTTGTTCTTGCATCCATATTTCATCTTCCCTTTTTAGTTTCTCAAACTACTACACACAAAATAGGTGAAATGAGGTCCAAAATGTCAACCACTAGATTAAATTTTTTTTTTTTTATATTCACACAGAGACACCATTCCAAAAATCAAAGACCTAGCCATGTTGGCTTTGCCTGCCATACTTATGGTCAGTGTCCTGACAACTTAAAACTCCATAAGCTTACTCCTTGCCCCCATAGAGTAACCATGCTTTGGCTTGCGCAACGCTCATAGAATTTTAACCTAGACCACCTGCCCAGCGGCCTAGGTCACATCCCACAATGCCAAACCCGTTTGGGGCAACCATTAAATTAGATGATACCATTAAATTAGATGATACTTGGTTTCTTTGAGTTTGCTTGTTTTTTTTTTAGAACAAGGCACCGTGAACCAAACCAAAAGCCGTATCTCCTACTCTTTTTGAATGGTTCAAATTTTAACACCTCCATTCGGTTCAACATATCATACCCATTAAAAAGGGTTGAGCTTATCACCTTTACCCATGGGAGTTTGGTTGGGAGTTGGCTGGTTTTTCTCCTTGTAATTGTTAAATGATATCTTTAGAAATATGAGAGCAAAGTCATAATGTATGGACCCCAAAGAAACCGACCACATGGAATTTCTTTGAAACCAATAAATGAATGATTCCGTTGCAATCCTCATTGAAACTTTTTCATGCCTATTAACTAATCTTTTTTATCTAACCTCTTAGTTATTCTCATGATTAAATTGTAATCAAATTGACACTAGACTAGTCCTTGGGAGACATCCATAATTAAGTTATACCATAATATATATATATATATAGTCACTAGAATATGAGAAGTAGAAACGTGGACATTTCCATTACTTTTTTTGCAAATCCAACCATGTAGATATGCTTGGCATAGTGAATTTGCTACCAATCAACCATTGGATCATGTATTTTCAATGAAAATTTGTGATTTTTGAATGCTTGAATATATACAAAGATTATAAGCCATTGATTATAAAGCCTTAAAAAAATTTCATTTATACATCAAAATTGGATGCTTTAAGAGTGGGTTCTTATAAAACCAAGCATGTAGATCACATCCGTATGGTTAGATTCAAGAGAAAAGAAACAAAAATCTATGAAATTATGCTTTACACATTAGTTCGTATGTTTTTACATCTCATATATATATATATATATATATATATATATATATATATATATATATATATATATATATATATATATATATATATATATATATATAGTAATGGGTCTGTGCTAAACCCTTTGTTGCTAAACTGCATGCTAAATGGGGTTTTCAGCTTCTTCGGTGCTTTTTATGCAATTTCAGCCCTATCAATGTGTTGGGCATGGTCGATTTACTAAGAATCCCCACCTGGATCATGTGTTTTTGATGAAAAAAATGATGTTTGGAGCCTAAAAAATTTACAATGATTTTAGACGGTTGATTTTTTCAAACTTTATAAAAACTCACCCATTTGTTAGAATCAAGCACTTCAAGAGCTGATCCCTATAAAATCAAGTACATAGATCACATTTGTATGATCCTAATTTAAAAATAAAATAAAAAAACCTGAAAAATCCATCACTTATCGCAAGCATCTGATGTTCAAGCACCTATGCCCTAATATATATATATGGTAATAATAGGGTGCTGCCGGAGTACCTAGTCCCGCCTAATAGAAGCTTTAGATTGTAAAATTTTTTAAACTTTTTTAGTTGATCAGACCCTATCTATGATGGTACCATGAGCCTTCATCAAACGAATGATATGGCACATGATATGCCTCGACTGCAGGCTCATTCTTTTGAAAAGATCATTGTAGAGCACTATGGTCCAGTTTACCACACGCTTGACCGATAATAGGTGACCTGTGATTTTCATGGTTGCCTTGAGCTTGAGCTTCCTGCACACCAGACCGATTATTTCGTTGATATTGACCACCTCCGTGACCCCCGATATCTATTATTGTTGTTGTTAGGTGGTTTGTAAAAGTTGCCATGATTTTTGTTGTTTTAATTTTGATCTTTGAGTCATGTTAGCTGATGGTGAAGACACTTCAGATGTGTTTGAATAATTTATGTCAGCTTCATGGATCAAAAGCAGGTTCAGTAATTCATCTAGATCAACATGATCGTCTTTGGTGTCCAAAGACGTCCAAAAGGATCCATATTTAGCCGATGGAAAGGCCGAATAGGATGTATGGCATCAAGTCCTCATATGAAATAGGCTGCGGCCATTTCCAATTGGTGGGCTATGGCCTTGGCCTTATAAAAGTATATAGAGATGGTGCCTATCCTTTTCCTTAAGGGATTGCAGTTGGGATTTTAACTGTTGGACACCAGCACGTGAGAAAGCTGAATACATTTTACTCAGTGAATTTCATACTCCATAAGATGTGGACAGCCCAACGACTTGGTTGTGCACATTGTCAGTTGAGGAAGATAAGAACCAATTGAGTAAAAGTTGGCCTTGATGGTGCCATTTTATGCAAGCAAGATTCACCCTAACCTCTTTTTTCAGGTACAGTTGTGAGAAAAAAATTCATGCAAGGTATTGACCCATCCACATAGCCCATCAAATCATAACTCTACATTAGAGGAGTGAACTGTGATTCCAAAAACAAAAAAAGTTAACAGATGACGACTTTATTGCGAGAAAGTATTGCAAGTTTGAAGCAGAAAGAGTCAAAACTAGAGGAATTGAACCTGGTGTGCTTGAGATGATTTGATTATTCGAACCTGAGTTCTCCATGATCGAATAACTGTTGAACCTCTGATACCATAAACCAGAACAAAGAATAATGGAGGAAGCACACTTAATGTGGTTCTGTCTTGAAGTCCTACGTCCGCAACACAACTCTCTCTTTTCTCTCTCTTGTTCACCAAGAGGGAAGGTTTCACTATTTATGAAATCTTTTACATTCCAATTAGGGGTGGAGCTAGGAATTTAAGCTAAGGGTGGGCACAAATGCATAGTAAAAAAAAAAAATTTATGATAATAAACTATACTAGCAAGTGCAAAAAAATTGAAGAATCATATTCATAATTAGGAACCTTGATTGAAACTAAATATATTTTTAATAATAAAAAATTTATTTAATAACTTCATAGTAATATAATAACATGCATATGCAATTGTATAATAATATGCATGTATACTCCAAAATTTAGCTTTGTTTGATATAAAGACAAAAAACATACCTTCCATGAATAATGCAATTTAACTAAGCTCAAGCTTCGATCATGAAATGCATTCAACAAGACATGATAAAGGAACACAAACATCCTACAAATAAATAATCAATTAATCAGTTAATCTTTCAAAAAATTTACAAAGAAGATCATAAATGTTTTATAAATAATTAAAAAAAGTACAAGCCACTCAAAATGAATAAGAACATTAAACATATTTAATAAATTTTATGTATTTCACCAATTTATCTTTATCATAAGGTCAATACATAAAAGCATCAACCCAATGAACAAAATATAATAAAACTAACAATTCGTATATAAATTCAAGGTCAGGGGAATTTTCTAATTTTGAGATGAAGACCTTGTTCAGGTATGTAACCAGGCTATGAAGAGTTGAACTCATAAAGTGAAAGTGAATACTCTTATTATTGTGTTTTTTCTAAATTTTGTGTGTATTCAATGTAGTTCGATTCCTAAGGACTACAATCATGTACCAAAAAGGTTTAGCTAAGATGAGAACCCTGGTCATTAGCTGAGTTTGGAAGGATAAACCACCATAGTGGTTTCCTCTGGATAAAAGTTTTTAATTTATAGAGTATGCTTATAATTGGAAGGGGTCGGCCCAACCCCATATTAACCACCCCCCCCCCCCCCCAAAAAAAAATAAATAAAGAAAGAATTGATAAAGTTATAATCAATCATGTAAAAAACTTTATCAAAAAAGTACGACACTAGATGATATCGCATGCTAAATAAAGCTATGAAACAAATAGTAACTTAAAATGAACCAGTTGCAATAAAAGGCACTATAGAGTTGTTTATATTATAATCATATAGTACTATAGTGCAAAAAAATTGAAACAATGAGATCATTAAAAAAAAAACAAAATATAAGCCAGGTTCGTGGTAGGGAAAATTATAATGAACAACATTGACCAATCACAACATTACCTGAATAATCAATCCAAAATCAATTATGTCATGTTTCAAACACTTACAAAAAACTTTTGATCCCTCTCTTGATATGTAGCTGCCATAGTTTAAAAACTCAGGTTGACCCATTGACTTGGCCCGAATGGCCCAGTCACTAGGTAAAAAAATAGGTGTGACCTGGCTTTAACAAAACTCAGCCAAGTCATGGGCGAGTCATGCATATATATACATACATAAAATATTATATGTATAATTACATATATTATATGAAATATAATATAAATATTATGTATATTATATATAAAAATATGATTACACATGTATCAATAAAATTATACATTAAATATATTATAAAAATATCATACAATATATATTATATTTGTAAAATATTATAAAATATAGATAATATATACATATTTATATATTTTATATAAAATATAAAGTTAACATGACCCTTCCGAGTCATTGAGTTGACCCCACTAAGTCACGAGTCACTCAAGGATGAGCAGTGTGACGAGTCACTAGGTTTTCAAACACTGGTAGCTGCAACTAAGAGAGAAAAATAGATGCACCCATAGACATATAAAACACACTTCGACATATACATGTGCACACACTATTAAAGCAATTGACATATATACTAATCAAACTTGGTTTTGGATATGAAATCAGATTAACATAAAGCTTGCCAGCTACCCAAAAATATGAACAAAAACCAATCCATTGACATCCATAGTTCAATTGGGCTGCAATTATTGCCTAAAATCCAATAAGACCTACGCAAGAGCCAAGCCTATTAAGAACACATCTAATTTGGTCTTGAAAAGATAAGACCTAGGCTCAACCCAATCCCATCAAGACTTATGATGAGCTAGCATTACCTTCTATCTTCTAACCATGATGTCTTGATGTAATACTCATAATTTTTTGGTAATTATTTTAATAAATAAATGATGATTTTTATGTCTCATTTATGAATTTTTATTTATTCAAGAAGGTTTTAGAATTAGAATTAATTGCGTTATTAATTTGAAAAGTAAATCTCAATTGAATTGGAATTTTAACTTAACTTAAAATGAGATTTTAATTTAACTCGGGCTGAAAATATCTTTTTAAATCATTTTTGGTGAATCATAGTCACCATTGGGTTTTTGACAAAACAATTTTCAAAAAACTAAATTTTTAGACCTTTAATCAAAGTTTGGTTTAAGGAGGCATATGTTCTATGTTTTTATGTTGATCTTGGTTTGTTTTAGCACATTTAATGTATGATTAATGGTTTAGTACGATGTAACCATGTATTTTAAGTTCTGGAATCTTTTTATGTCTAGATTCATGTTAATTCATAAAAAACAGTTTTGTAGAGAGAAACAAAATAAGATTCAGAGTTTGATGTTTTATAATCAAATTGGATTCACATGAACATGTAAATTAATGTATTTTATGTTATTAATGTTAATCAACATATTAATATCTCTGAAAAATCATAATGCAATGACTTTGATTTGATTCTATGTGATTGAGGGTTTAATACATGTTTGTGTGAAATAGATTCATGAAATAGGCTTGAATCATGTTGATATTTTTAATTAAACATGAAAAGTTCTAAATAGTTGTTGTAATGCATTGTAAAAAGCTTTAGAATATATGTTATCATGCTTGATTATGGTTTGATATCATTCTTGACCTTGAATATTGAATATGTTATGAGTTTAGAAATTTCTGCTATTATGTTTTCATTTTTAACCCGACTAGTTTCAAAAAAAAATTTGTATCTTTTAGAAAATGAATCAAAAAAATTCAAATAAAAATACTAAGATGTTGTATATATTCAGGGCTTGATTTTTCGATATTGAGGGTGAATCGACTATTGCAACATAGCATAATTTTTCTGTGCTAGTTGCAATACTGTTTTAACCTATCATTTTGAAAATTATAGAAACCTATTCAAAACGACTTAAAACAAATTATGAAAAATCTAAGTGGAAGCCAATATATAGAAGAAGACTTTGTAAAAAAGATTTGGTCAAAAGAGTTTGCAGTAAATCCCAAGAAATTCTCCAAGTTGGGAAATTTTTTTGTAGTTTACAGAACCTGTCTTATAATTTTTTAGAACAGGGTTTAGTTACAAATTTTTTATAATTTTGTTATGAATGATTTTGAAGTTCTATTTCTTAGGTTGTGTTCCAACTCTATTTAAATTTTGGAGGTCAAAATTGTTTTATGTGATTTTCCAAAATAAGATAAACAGAGATACAAATTTCATGGATTACGTGTTAATGCCTAATTGTTTCCTACATTATTAAACATGATGAGTTGAATGTTCTTTATGTTGAATTATGAATGTTAAGAATTTATATGTCATATATGATAATGTATATTATGCATCATGAGCATGATCATTGAGAGTATGCTCCAAAGGTATTTGCTCATGCTCGGTTGAAGCCGGGCTATAGATTGATGATGTTTGTCCATTCTGAGGCATGGCAGAATGATAACTCAAAGAGTCCTAGATTTCAATTGGTGAGTAAAAGGAGTTGTATGCCTTGTTTAGACCATACAGGCCACTGGGAGGTGTTTTTGGCTGATAGTTGGGTGAGTGATAAAACACAGTAAGAAAAAGCCAGTTATTTTCTCCCAGGCTCAGCAATCCTATCGAGATCGATGGGGTACTACTCCCTATACTGGAGTTTTGAGGGTTACTGATGTTCAAGGTCTTGTCCATAAGATCATGTGTTGCCCGTCGATCCAAACCAATGGTATGCTTTCTCTGACATTCGTTGGCAGAATGCCCCTCCTCTCCGCAGAACAAACAATCCTGAACTTCGAATAGACATCCATTCAGGATGCTTGATATGACACCAATAATAATACTCCCTTGGGTCATATCATGCCATCTATATTTGATTTTTTTTTCAATGTTAAAATCTTGAAAGTAATACTTACAATGTGATATCATGAGCATAATGCATCTCAAAGACTTAGGCTCTGGTACCAATTCTGTAATGCCCCAGATTTCTAAAACAAAACTTTGTCAAAAATTCATAGGTTTTTTTTGTTTGCAGTGGAATTTAGAAAAAGTTTTTAGTAACAAAATTAAATGATAGTTAGTCGATGACTTTAGAAGATGTCGGGCAAGTCATATGTATGTGACCAATCACCCATTGTTCACTAAATATTTCATTTAAGCAAACCAAAACAAGTTATTTATTATAAACAATTCTACTTGGTAAAGCAATACTAGATAAAAGTAAGTTTGTAAATAAAATATCCAACACAATCTAGAGAAACCATGTATCTCAATGCCGCCCTACTCCGCATATCACATTGTAGGTTCAATACATGTATCCTCCATAAAACATGGTCAGAACCATTGTTAGTCTGGTAGAAAAACATTTCAAATCCCACAAATATAATACTTTGAAAGCATAAAGAGACACTTTAGGGCCACAATTGAAAACATGGTAGCTCAAGTCTCCATGTCTTAGCGTATCAGTATCCCATGAATCAAAGCAGGAGCTCCTCGAGTTTAACTTAGCCATGCAGAATAATTTGGGTCATTTGCTCGATCGGTCTAATAGTATACTGACATCAATACCTTACACAAGGTGATGCATGAGTAACACTAATGCACATTCATTCATTCATTCATCGTTGTACCTATAAATAATGTGTTATTTTGATATTAACCGTTCACCTCCTATTATGCAGGAGAAGCTTGACTTTAACATCAACTAAGCTATCCAAGAGTTTATTATAATATGTATTTTGGTATACTCCAAAAGCCTGATGACCCTGTCCATAGTTGGGAGACAATTTTCATGTTAGGATAAACCCTACTAGGCTGGTTCAGATGCATCCTTCTACTGCAGTAGTGGGGCTCAATCCCTAGAACTTAAGGATAACCCGATCTCCTAACCTTTGAGTGACTGGGAGACCGCCTAAACTCTTTGATTCATAATATCATGTATGTCACTCAAGGTGATATCATCATCACTTGCCTCAATGAGTGTAAAGTTCTGAAGGAGTTTGACGACAAAATCTTTCTCATTAGGACACCGAGTGCCATATAGGCATCTAATGCATTTTGCATGAAGAGAATATGAACCCAATCTCACTTAGTTTTTTGAAGCATAGGTCAATTCTCATGTGGTTTGGGACTATTGTTATATTTGTTCATATGCATGTAGAACCTCGCTCTTGGCATCTACGACCTTCACGAGGGCTTCACCTCTTGGGGGTGGACAACCAACTCCGTCATAACAGATCTTACACGTGTTATTATAGTATAGTGTTTTACAGGGGCATGCATAAATAAGGATCACTTTGGAATGACTACTTTGTGTATTTAGCTGCATTGAGCACTGACCTAATACGGATGCAACAACTACTCTGGTGCATCATCCTTCACAAGTATGATGCCCTTGAAGGCAGAAATAGAATGAGCCATCTAGGCAGGGTTTAAATAACAAGGGTATCATCGTGTCATTCATACTAGCTTAGGTGAGTATTTTGTTAGAAATTTTGGTAGCATCTTTCTTATTTAATGAGAAAAGTGCAACATTCTTTTTTGCTTAGAGAGCATCTTGTTAGAAAATTTGGGAGCATCTTCCATGTTTAATGAGAAAATTGCAACGACCCTTTTTGCTTAGAGAGCATCTCATCAAAAATTCTGGCAACATCTTTCTTGTTTAATAGAAAAATTGCTACATTCATTTTTGGACAGATGTGAACCATTGTGTGTACTTTGCATTTTTTATGGTTTATTGGAAACCAAGACCTTAATTAGGCCATACGCTGATAACTTAGATGTTCACGTAAATACAATTTTGCGAAAAATTAAAACCTTTTCAATAGAGGTTTTTTCGCCAAACAATATTTTGAACCAGACAAGACATTTGAGATCGTTTAGGCAATAAAGATCAGTCATAATTTGTATGCTTATTATAGTGCAACTATACTTAATTAAAATAGGAGCCTGTGCATATAACAACATGATGATAAAGTAAAGTGCGTAAAGCAAGATCCGGTGAATGAAACCACGCATTGGGCTAAGTAAAATACGTAAGGCCCGGTGAATGAAACTACGCATCGGGCTAAGTAAATTGCATAAAGTAGGATCCTATGCACATAACAATGCGACGACAAACTAAGGTGCATAAAGTAGAGACCAGTGAATGAAATGACATATCAGGATAAATAAAATATGTATGCAAAGCCTAGTGAATGAAACCATACATCGGGCTAAGTAAATCACATAAAGTAAATTATATATATATATATATATATATATATATATATATATATATAGAGAGAGAGAGAGAGAGAGAGAGAGAGAGAGAGAGAGAGAGAGAGAATTAGTCGCAAGAATATGCTTGTGGGCACTGATGCAAGCTCACAGTGCCTTAGAGGGCATAAACCAAAGACTATGACACTTAGCTCACACTAAATATTGAGTGATAGTCGTAAGAGTATGCACATGAACACAAAAGCAAGCTTGTGGTATCCTAGAAGACATAAACCAAGAACTAGGACCAAATATTATTTTAGAAAGGTATACAAAAAGAAAATTCCCACCGTACACGCTAATTATTTCAATAAATAACTTAAGATTGAGAACGACATGCAAACTTAACAAGATTGGGCAACAATGGCTCAACACAACATTTAAAGCGCTCCTAGGTCATGGTCGGTACATCCTTACATCCGATACAATCACAACCAAGTGTGTCTCTCACAGAACTTGTCAATACAGCAAAACAATGAGGTTTAGATAAAAAATGAATTAAACCTAATTTAGGTCCAACTGGGTTTGAACCTATAAAGTGGGTTAGGCTAGGTCAGATGGGTTGTACCTAGTCAAGAAAAAGGTAGAGGAGGTCAAGCTGTCAGGGCTAAGGGGTCTTGACCCAACTGATTTTAGTCTAGGTCAGGTGGTTCCAAACTCACCTCAAGTAGGCTCAATCTATGTCAAGTAGAATTGACCTAGGTTAAGACCAAAATTAAAAGAAAAGAGAGAAATGCTAACTTGGTAGATCAAATTAATTTGACCCAACTGGGCTTAGGCTAGGCGAGGCAAGTTCAAATTCACTGCAAGTGGGCTTGGTCTAGGCTAGAACCAAGAGAGGAGAGATGAGAAAGAGGCTAGAGAGAGAAAGTGGAGAGAGAGAGAGGAAGAGACAATTTTCTAGAGGTAGTCGCTTCCTATTGTGTACTGGATCTGATCCAAGATCCAAACTTAACACCAAAGTAACATCATGTCCCTATGGGGCCCACTTGATATTTCTATAAGATATTTATGTGGGGCCTAAAGATATTTTTATGCGATATTTATATGGGGCCCGCCATATATTTTTGTGAGGCCCACACATTTTTGGGGTTTTGCCAATATTTTTTTCAAAAAAAAGATTAGTACACCATTCTTTTCATCTCGATGAGACAAAGCAGATTGACTTTGTAAAATTCTCTAATTTTATCCAGGGAGTGAGTTATGGTTTCTTGACTGTTTGAGCATATATCTCTAGGGATATATACATTGTAAGTATAATTGGCTCTATGAAATTAATTCATTTTGCATTCTAAGTTAATATGATAAATTTACATAAAAAATGTCTTATTTTTATTCAGAATTTTTAAAAAAATTTATGGATCTTACAAAGGTAGTGATGGCGAGGACGATACAACATCTGTGGACCACAAAGAATAATCGGGCCTCACCCTCACCTTGATGCTTGTACCTAGCTAAGGCTTGTCATCATCCTCTGTCTCCATAGCCATTGACGATCTTGTTGGTCCTATAATTTCTAGCTTCTTCTTAGGCATAATGCAGCAGGAGATGAGAATAATGTGGGTTGAACCTCTTGAATACCGTGGATGTTGCTGCCATCACAAGTCATATCTTCAACAATATATGACCTCGAGTGTTCTGCATCAACCGTGTAGACCTGTCTTGAGGTAGTCAAATCTTCTGCCTGTTACCAGCAGGGGGGGTTCTCCGGCACCAGAATGGGTTCCTACTCATCCCTATTGAAATTTGGGGACCATGGTGTTCCTCGTCATGGAGAATTGGATGTGACCATCCAACACTGACAGCGATGTCACCCCTGACGCTGCGGTAAGGAGCTCTTCCTGTAATAGCTCTGGTAGCAATGTCGCAGTGGGGGTCTCCTCCACCACCTGAAGCAGGCAACTACTGCCCGAATTTGGTAAAGGGGGTTCACTTCCACTTTTTTTTTATGCTCCCTTGCAGTCATCGCCTCTCATTGGAGGCTTTGCCTAACCTAGCTGATTGATGAGGCCCGATTGTCTGACAGATCAAGGCATGGTTTTTTCCCTCTCTTTTTTCCCCTTCACAACCCCACCTTTCTAGTAGGGGTAGCCAGTGAGTTGATCTGGGCAGAGACATTTCCTTGCCTCTACCTCTTGCTTCTGGTAGGGATGGTTGTCTAATGTAGCACCCCCCCTCCCCCCCCCTTAGCCAATTGCCTCATGCAGCACCACCAATCGTGCCTGACAGTTTAGTGAGGGTTAAGTCTGTGCTAATCTTTGAGCTGCGATGCATCAATTCTCTGTGCACATCGAAATCGTAGCTCTGATATCACTGTTGGATTTTGAGACTGAGGTGTGAAAAGTGAGGAAAGAACTCTATATCAATATAGAAGGGAATAGAAGATTAAGGTGAATGACTTGCTTCAGGGGGGTTGTCATCAATACAAATATACAACTGTCCTGCAGAGTGCAATAGTTGGGTAAATGTAGCCTATGCCGGGTAGCCATTTTTCTGCCATAACTGTTCCATTGAATTCTCAAAAATGTTGAGATTCTAATGAGATATGGGCCCACCACTATGTTTGGGGCTTTTGGATTCCCAACTGTGTGGGGGTATCCTATGAGTTATGGGCCCATCACAAAGTTTGTGGTTTATTGGGGTTTCATATTTGACACCCTATGGCCACACTAAACACAATCCTTGAATCCAACAGGGCAAAGGGCCAGAGAGGGAGAGAGAGGACCACAAGTGAGGTTAGGGGTGAAGCCTTGGAGAGAGAGAGAGAGAGAGAGAGAGAGAGAGAGAGAGAGAGAGATTAGGGCATCATCACAAGGGGACCCTGACCCAGTTAGGGTGGGCACTGCCCATGTTTTACGTGGGCCAAGGTAGGGACTGCCCACCTCACCATAATGTGGCTCCACCCCATATTCCAATTGTTGAGTCTTCTTGATTTAATGAGTGATTGCACTCACTAAGGAAATATGTAACATTAGGATTGGGCGCTCTAGCCTTGCCCGCTATCTTCTTATCACCAATAAGTCTTTCTTCATTTGATGCTTTATTTTGATTGAGCAGATCTTTAAAATTGAACATTGAATTGGTTCATACTAAAATCTATTCTTTTCCTTAATAGTACCAAACATTATATATATATATATAGAGAGAGAGAGTAATGGGTAGGTGCTAAATGAAATATGTTAAATGATACGTGCTAATTGAGTTCTTTAAGTTTTTTTCTTTTTATTTTTAAATTCTAACCATACCGATATGATCTATGTACTTGACTTTACAGGGATCAACTCTTTGAAGTGTTTAAGTCCAACACATGGATGAGTTTTTATAAGGTTAAAAAAAAATCAACAGTACAAAATCTTTGTAATTTTTTGAAGTTCCTAATATCATTTTTTTCATCAAAAACACATAATTTAGATGTGGATTCCTTATAAATCAAAACTGCCAAAATATACCAAAAGAATAGGAAAATCCATTTAACATGTATCATTTAACATATTTCATTTAGTGCCTACCCATTACTCTCTCTCTCTCTATCTATCTATATATATATATATATATATATATATATATATATATGAAAATGAAAACCTCCCTAATGGAAAACCCTCTCAAACCTCTCTAATGGATATTTTATTGGATTTTTGGTATTTTTTTCAAAAATGTTGACCGTGCATATGTGATATATATACTTGTTTTTATATGAATCAATTCTTGGAGCATTTGATTTCGATGCATGAATAAGTTTTTATAAGTTTCAAAATCAATGACTTACAATTTTCATAAATTTTTTAGACTAAATATCATTTTTCTATCCAAAATTCATGATCCAAGTGTTGATTTATAGTAAATCAATCAAGATGAACACATTTGTGCCGTCTAAAATTTGAAAAAAAAAATCATTGGGAAGGTTTTCATTCTCCTATATATAGAATCTATAGAATCACTAGAATATGAGAACTAAAAATATGAGAACTAATGTGCCCGTTCTTTTCTCTTAAATCTAACTATATAAATGTGATCTATATACTTGGTTTTATAAGAACCCACTATTGAATCATCCGATTTTGATGCATAAAAGTGGTTTTTTAAGGTTTTAAAATCAATGGTTCATCATTTTTATAAATATTTAAGCATTTAAAAATCATGTTTTTAATAAAAAATACATGATCCATGGTTATTCTTAGCAAATTCACCATGCTAAGCACATTTGGATTTGCAAAAAAAAGTGTTGAAAATGCCTATATTTATAGTTCTCATATTTTAGTTACATATATATATATATATATATATATATATATATATATATATATATATATATAGAGAGAGAGAGAGAGAGAGAGAGAGAGAGATGAAAGTCCTTTATAATTTCACTAGTGCCTCTTGCTAGAAGCCTAAAGCAATATAATGATTCAGGGCTTCCCGTGGCTCAATGTGGACAGCTCACATTTCTCACATGACAACAACAGCCCAACCATAAAATAAAAGGTGACCAACGCTTACAATTAAAAGTGGTCCTCCCTCCCTCTGGAACTCCAGGACCACGTGATCTAGTACGATTTGTGTTATGATTATTTCATGTGGAAATAGCCAGTTTTCATAGGAAAATGGCGACTATATATCTCAAGCATGAAACAAACGTAAGAAAATGGCATCCCTAGTTGGTGATAAAATCTTTTACTCATTCACCATTGCCTTGGCTGGAATAAGTTTTATTACCCTTCTGAAAAAAGTTTCTCATTGGCTTTTCACACAAGTGAGAAAACTGTCACAGTCTCAATTTGTCCTGGGCTCAAGAATGCATTATGATCTTTACAATACAATACAATGCCTTGATCATGTTTTATTTTAAACTCTACGCAGATGGGGTCGAATACTATGTATAGATCCGACCTAATGGATCTCTTTCCTAGTGCTTTATTTTAAAACAATGTTGTCAGTATTGGTATTGGCCCTGTATCGTTTGGCCAACGATTCAGGTGAATCAACCGATACTCAAGTGAATATTTCTGAATCAGCCAAAAAATAATTAAAAATATTATGTATCAATCAAAATGTGACACATGTTAAAGTCATTAAAATAATATTAAAAAAATAATTTTAAGTATATTTTTTATATTTATTAAAAAACCCGACTCAAGGATGAAGCATACTGATTTTCTGCCGATACAATAAGTATTGGCATCGATACTGACAACATTGTTTTAAAAAGGATAATTTAATATGTTTTGATGATAAGCATAGTTATAACTCATAAATCGATCTGATCGATCCAAGGTAAAAAAAAAAAAAATCAATATGACCAATCCAAACATGCACAAGACTTAAGGTCTTCTTCATATACCATTTTCTCATGTGAAACAAAACCACAAAAAGAAATTTTCTCGCCAACTGAAACAAACTCATATGAGCAAACTTTCAAATGAAATAATTTTCATACGGTGCTACTTCTCATGAAAAAAGAAAGGTTTGAAATGAACGTGCCCTTCAAGACTTGATGCTACTTTGTGTTATGTAGAATCCGAATCTTGCGGTGATTAAGTTGTGTCCCTAATGTAACCTCACTAGATAGGTCCAGGAAAGGAGATCATAGCTAGTAAAAAAAGCTTGTTAAAACTCGTAAAATAGGCCCACAGCTCAACTCGCATATATTCATTAACTAGCACTTATTTTAAATAAAATGTAGTGCAAAACACATGGTTGAGATGTTTGGCTGGTAAGTAATTGGTCTGGAGTTCAATTTTTTTTTGTTTCTAATTCTAATACCAAGTGGTTAAGAGTTGGGGTTCAGGTCTGAAACAATGTTTCTAATTCTTTTGTCAATGAACAACTTGAGCTCACAAGTTTCCGCTTGTTTAACTCGAGCTAGTCACCCTCACACGGATCGCCCGAATGGTTGCGATCCTGGGATAAGGTGAAGGCCCCTCCATCCTAGTTTCGATTCTCACTGGATGTGCTTTTCCCAGCCAATCACGAGCTTTGCCACACAAGCAGAGGATTCCGTGCCTCAAAACAGGGGCGATGCCACTCGCTTTGACCGTTGATGTTCGAGATGGACGGCATGGCATGTTTGAACATTGACCATCGGGCTTAGCTGACACGCTTTGACGTGTTATTCAAGTATTTTGAAAAATCGAAGCAAAAGGGAGTTTGCGGTTTCAAACAAGTCCCCACGCCGATGGATGCAGCGGATTTCAGGTGTGGCAGTTTCGTCATTTTTTTACATTCACAGGGGTTGTTTGCGGTTGCAGAGAAACGGGGTGAGGCGTTTGGTGAAACAGCCGCCGACAAAGGACGATCTTTAATTTAGTAAAATGACTTAATTACCCTTACAAATTGGTGCAGCTTGAGGCCACGGGGGATCTCTCGGGGCTCCGGTTGGACGGACCACGAGTCGACTCGGGTTCCCAAGCCTCTCCGCCTGAGCCCTCGTAGTTCGTGCCGTGGACCCATTGAATTTCGGTGGGCTTTGACCGAGGCAGTCAATGATGGTGACACTCGGTTCGGTGACCCCCCTTCTTTAATCCATTATCCGAGTCACAGAGTTATCGTCTCGTCTCGTCTAGTCTTCAGAGGCATCGCGCACAATCAAACATCTTCACAGACGTTTTTCACATTGTTCACGCAGGGACAAAAAGTTAAAAAGTCTTGGTAAGTAGCCCTAGATAGACAAAAAAATTTACGAAAATAATTTTTTTTACATGGTGTGGCGTTTTCGTTATTTCTTTGTTCAAGGGAATAGTATTTGGTAAAGACAAAAAGCGGCACTAACGAAGCTTGAAGACCAAAAAGGCCTTTTACATGACGACAAAAACGGCGGGACGCCGCTGCGACGGATCGGAAACCACACGAATCGGAGTCTTGATTCAAGCCACCGTAACGACTCGTTCAGTCAGAACCGGACCTCTTTCCGGTTGGGACCTAGCCAACCAAGTACCAAGCGCACTGACTACTCCCACGATACCATCGAACTTGTAGGCTGCGACCAAACTGAGCAGGCCCAGCTTCTTGACCTACATATACCTTGGTTTTCACTCCGCATTCGGCCTATCGAAGAGCCGATGCGCGACCATCCATTGATCAATGGATGAAGAGGCCAGCAATCCACATGGCTTGATCAACTAGCCAAGTCAATGCACCAGATATCATGATCTAGAGCAGCGAAAACGCAGGCAAGCAAAAGCTTCGTAGTCTCGTAGACCATACCTGATACCACTACATCCATGACCGATACGCTATAAGACTCAACAACCACCCGATTCGAATCGGACCGCGAGAAACGTCAAAGTCAAGGATAACAGGACGGATGGGATTGAAAGTGAGATCCCCGGATCTTGTCGGCTGGACTAAACCGGGCAGAGTAGCGACTTTGAGGTCCGGTAAAGAGAGAGAGGGAGAAGGTGACGAATATTCGGATGCCACGAGGCATTCATTTTCTTTTATTTTTTTAAAGAAAAACCTACAAAATAAAAATAAAAAAAAAATAGAGAGGGAAAAGGAAAAGAGTGGCTGAACGGTCAAAAAAGAGAGGGCTCAGAATAATTATAATTAGGGCGTTTGACTGTTCAACACCACACCACGAAGCAGAGGAGGAGAAGGAAACGGAAGGACCGTCCTCATAGATCCCATACTTTATCGTCATCATGCTCTCTCTCTATCTGTGGAAGAGTAGAAGAAGAAGAGGAAGAGGGGAAGTGTTTCTTCTCTGCGGTTTCCGTTTGGCATAGCGTCGTCTGCCGTCCGTGGTATAAAACTATAAATTTCCATCTTTTTCCTTTTTTTTTCCCTCGTTTTCTCCGATTTTCCCAGTTTGTATCCTGGAGGCTTTTCCCGATAATCTGGCGTTTTCTCCTCCCTGCTTTATGTTCACTTTTCTTTTTGAAATTTTTTAGTTGTTATTCCGTGTGAGTCGTTCATCTCTCTCTCTCTCTCTCTCTCTCTCTCTCTCTCTATATATATATATATATATATATATATATATATAAGAATCTTGATATTGTTCCGGTTTTTATTCCTAATCTTTTCTGTTCTCTTTTATTGTTTTGAACTTTTGATAATGAAATTTGAGGTTTTTTTTTTTTCAATATAAAAGTGTGTCTTTCTCCATTTTCCGTTAATTTTGGCTTTCTTCTTAATAAATTCTTGCTTTTTGTGTTGCTATCATTATTTTCGGTTGCCTTTCTGAGAATTTTTGGATTGTTGGTGTTTGAGAGGCTTAGTTTGTTGGTACCATTATTTTGAAACGTTTTATCATTTTTCTCCTTATTGTTATTGTTTTTGGAGGGAGGAAAGTAAAAGAAAGGGGTGGAGAAATGGACGGTTTCTTCAATAGATCATGAGATTTCACTATTAAGAGCATAAGGCATGAGTGGCATGTCGTCTTGTTGGCTCATGTTGTTGCTCTCTCTCTCTCTCATCATTGTTTATGTGATTGGATGTCGATGTCGCGTGAAATGCAGTTTAAACGCCATATAACGCGGTTAATCCAAGTTTTTGGTTTTTCTTTTTGTTGGTGACTAATGAAAATGAAAATGATGAATGTGAGGAATATTATGGGAGTTTTCATTCTTCTATCTTTTTTCCTTATATGATGGTTGTTTTTAATCTTTCATGTATGTACGATTGAGAAAGGAAAAGAGGGAGGGAAGGGGGAAATGGGGTGGGGAGGGAGGGATTTGGGGAAGAGAGGAAACGTTCCACAAAATGATCATGAGATGCCCCTCAAGCTCCAAAACCGTTCGTGTTCTTTCTTAAAAGTTGTCTATTGAAATAGAGGAGTTGTCACTGAGGGGTGGCTTTTTTACAAGGTTTCAGGAGCGTCCATCATTTTTATGTCAGAATGTTAATTATCTAATCGTGCTTGGTTTCTGTTTTCCATTTAAAGAGTTGGAAGGAAAGGGACTCTTCCAATTATGGAGTTGTCATTTGGTGTATATCTGTGTGGAATGTGTTTCTGTTCATGATTTGGCAAAATGATGCCGAGTTAAACAATTCTGCGTGCATTGCATATTTCTGCAATTTTGCCATGGTAAATTCCTGTAGCTGTTTCTGCGATGTGATGGATATGCTCTTCCTAAGCCATTGTAGTACTGAATTTTGTTTGCTTGTCAGCAAGTGCCATTCGTGTAGGTCTGAAACATGTGGAACTTTCATGCTAGAGATTGTTGGTGAACATGACGATTTCTTGCATCCTAGACTTAGTGTTGTGGCTTCTTCTTCAATAAATATGGATGCTTTTCATCCCTCATTGAAAGTTGTATTGTTTCTGAAAGTTTTAGTTTCTTGTGGTTAACTTATTCCTTTTTTCTACTTTGACTGAACAATCAATTCTCTTTTTCCCACATTAAAAAGAAGAGGACTGTTTATCTAAGTAATGAAGTAGGGCACAATTGTTTCTGGGGAACTCTTAAGATTCTTTCCTCGAAAGTTGTGAAATAGAAAGGGAAATAACTTCTTGTTATTACGCTTTGTTTAAGTTGTCTTTTTCAAGTGATTTTTGAATCCTGTATGTGTCAGAATTTAGAATTGACATATTTAATCTCTAGCTTTATGGTGGGCTACAAATTTTTTTCCCAATCTTATTGCCCTCATAAATTTCTTCTGATGGTTACTGGGAAATCAGTTGACATGCCTTAGAAGGCTATGATGTGAAGGTGCAGAGCATAGTTGGCAAACTCGGGGCTCGGAGTCGGATCGCCCAACCCTTGAATCTCTAGTCTGTGGGTTGATTCGGTAACTCGGACAAGTTAGGACAATGCATTTTCTAGTGTTAAGATATGGAAAAAATCAAAATTTATATTGTATAATCACTAAGTTTAGCACATGACATCACTGACTAAGCTATATAAGTATTCAACTATACATATTTGTTAATTTTTATGATTTAAAAACATATAATTCTTTATAACAAGTATTCTTTTATGGAAATTATGCATTAAAATCACAAAATGCATGAAAAGAACACATAAGAGGCATGCGGATTGGCAGTCCTGAATCGGTGACCAGTTGGGGTCTGATCCGGGTCGACTCGGGCAATTCCCGAGTCGACTCACCGGGTTTGCCAACTATGGTGCAGGGAAACATTTGTGTAATGTTGATTCTCGCCAGCCTTAAGTCATATGTTGTCATCTAAATTAAAAAACAATAAGGAATAGGATGTTGCAGTTTTTGGCGGCACATTTCTTGCTTGAATTTCCTTTTCATGATGGACTAAATTTTCTTTTGCACCATGTACTTTTGTACTCAAGTGCTGCCTTTATTTTCAGGTAAACAATTGGATGTTATTAAGTTGATCACACTGAAAAAACAATTTGAGAGCTAGATTTGTACAAGGGTCAGTTTGCTGCATATGGCTTCAGTTCGTGTGGTTCCTAACTCAGGACCGAGAGATCCCAATGGGAATGCAATTAGTGTTGATAATTTGCCAGAGGAAATGAATGACATGAAGATAAGGGATGACAAGGTAAGTGATGCATTGTCTAGAATTGAAGATTTCATACTTCAATGCTGCTTGTTGAGCATTGGTCTCACCTTTTTTAGGAAATGGAAGCAACTGTTGTTGATGGTAATGGCACTGAGACGGGTCATATAATTGTTACCACCATTGGTGGTAGAAATGGCCAGCCAAAGCAGGTAATTCTGGGTGAAGGTCTAACTAAATGTAATGGAAACTCAAGTTGTGAGGTCATCAAATTAGTTCTTCATTATGCTACAGAAAATATTTTAAATGCATAATATCTTTCTTTACTACATTCAGTATGTTCTTTATGATTAATTGCATAGCTTATCCTTTATTTTCCTTGTACAGACAATCAGTTATATGGCTGAGCGTATCGTAGGCACTGGATCATTCGGGATTGTATTTCAAGTAAGTTGAGGCTATGATCGAGTGCAAAGATATTTTTTTACTGTGTCATATAGTTTATTTTGGACGTTTTCGGCATCTATTAGGAAAGAGAGGCAGAAGTAATGTTTTGAAGCTATTATCTTTGGTTATGGTGCAGGCAAAATGCTTGGAGACAGGGGAAGCTGTAGCAATAAAAAAGGTTCTTCAGGACAAGAGGTACAAAAACCGTGAGCTACAGACCATGCACCTTCTGGATCATCCAAATGTTGTTTCTCTGAAGCATTGTTTCTTTTCAACAACGGACAAGGATGAACTTTACCTAAACTTGGTTCTTGAATATGTACCTGAGACTGTTCATCGTGTAATCAAACACTACAACAGGATGAACCAACTGATGCCTCTGATATATGTTAAACTGTACACTTACCAGGTATAAACTTCTTTATCTAGCCATTTGTACTGCTTAATTCTTCCACGCCATTTATGTATTTCCTTCCAAAATGAATGAAGACTTCCCTATGGAAACTGGCATTATCCCACATTGTCTATGCATCTGTCTAATCTATGAAATAATTGTTTTTGTGTTTTGTATTTCTAATGTCTAACTTAAAATAATGCATTATAAATGTGTTGTTGATATAAGTGGGAACATATTGTATGTTACCTTTTTACACATTTATTGCATTTGTTTACTTTTTTACACATTTATTGCATTTGTTCTTGCCCTTAGCTTTTTTCCCTCCTCATTGCTGTTCCTAATTCTTAACAATTATAAGCTGTTTTCTCTTTCCATTGCTTGCTGGACAAGTCATTTTCTTGCATCTTTGGTGCTTGGGATTTTTTATGCTTGGTGGTTGATATTTCTTGGTTTTATAGGTTTCAGGATATCCCCTTTTTTTCTGTCTTTTTTCTCTGAAGGAAATTTTTTGGGAATAATAAACAAATAAGCATAACTGGAAAACATATTGTGTAGGGTTGCAATTGAATCCTAATTTTTTAGCATCCCTTTTTTCTCTACTATTTTTCATGGAAATTATAATTGATTATAGTCAAAGCCTCAAGTTATGTCTTCTGTAACAAAAACGATTTGGAAATGGAAACAATGATTAATTCTGTCACAGTGATACCCCAATTTACTCTGATGTCATGTCCTCTCATATACTATTTTTAGTAAGAAATTATCCAAGAATGACTGTTTTGTGTCCTTTTTGCTGTGTCCCTGTGACATAGATGATTACTTTTTGAAAACTCATTTATAACTTGTTAACTAGTAAACTTATGTAAATCTTTCAGGACCTTCTTGTTGCTTGTCTTTACTGATTAAACACCTAGACAAGCTGTTGACAATACAGTGTTTGTGCTTATGATTTGATCTGACAAGCAACATTCCTGCTGAAGAGGAAGGCTTGGCAGGCATCTTGTGCAGATGTTCTTTCTCATTGTAAGCTAAATATGAAATTGATGATGATTTTGTTTTGATCATGGGGCAGATCTGTCGGGCATTGGCCTATATCCATGGCAGCATTGGAGTATGCCATAGAGACATCAAACCACAAAATCTTTTGGTATGTACTTCTGCAGCTAGTAAGCTTGATGCTGATACTTACTATTGATCATCATAGCACCTCCATGTTCTTTTTGTCTTTATATCTATGTCACAGGGATTCAGCCAGCAGGGTGCCGCACCCGCATCGAAATTTTGGTCCAAATTTTCAGACTTAAAAAAAAAAATTGCCAAGAAATTTTTTTTTGCCCTATATGTCACAGGGATTCTCCAACTAGGTGCCGCACCCGCACCCGATGCGGTCAACCTGACCCTGGGTGCAGTCAACGCACCCAGGGTCATTTATGTCCAACTTTTGGACTATATATATATATATATATATATATATATATATATATATATATATATATATATATATATATATATATATTTTTGCCGCACCACCGCACCCGGGTTATCCCCGCACCCTGCACCCATGTGACATAGCTTTATATTCATTTAAATGGGAAGTGAGCTGAGTTGAATGTAATGATAGTTGGATTTGCTAAGGAGTTGCAGTATGTAAACTATGAGGTCTAGGGGTGAAACTTCACTCCTGCTAACTTGACCAAAAAGGGATGAAAATATTCCGTCTTGAAGTACACGATAAAACCGGAGCTCTTTAGAATCATCTGATTATCTTGTCTGATAATTTTATATTCTTGAACAAGATCTACATTAGCATCCAAGATTTATATTCCGTGAAATTTGGTCTGTTCTATATTCTAGCCAGTGATAAAAGTATGCACGTTTGGCAGTTGATCTTCATTTGAAGTTTTCTATAGCAGTAGTTTGGTTTTGATGTTGTAATCTTAGGGCTTTTTAGCATTTAAACTACCATAATTTGGATTGCAAATTGTTCCACAATTTAATCTTTTTTCTTATGATACCTTGTAACAGGTCAATCCCCACACTCATCAACTTAAACTATGCGATTTTGGAAGTGCAAAAGTTTTGGTGCGTAATTTAATTCCTGGCTCAGATTTCCTGTGCTAGTGGGTCATGAAAGTGTTGATTGATAGTTTTCCACATTTGTGTTATCTATAGGTGAAAGGTGAACCAAATATATCATACATTTGTTCTAGATATTACCGTGCTCCTGAACTCATATTTGGAGCCACTGAGTACACTACAGCCATTGACATCTGGTCTACTGGCTGTGTCCTTGCTGAACTTCTGCTTGGGCAGGTAATTATGTTTTTACCAGGCATGAATAATGCCCGTCGCAGCTACTCAAGATTCATTTCGAAATGATGAATAAAACTTGTTTGCTTTTTCCTTAGCCTCTCTTTCCTGGTGAGAGTGCAGTCGATCAGCTCGTGGAAATAATCAAGGTGATTAATTTGTCTGCTATATTATTGAGGCATTCCTTGAAATTTCTGTCACGATGAAATTCAAATATTAATGTAAACCCATCTAGGTATTAAATTACCTCCTATTTATCATTTTTAGAGCGTCTTACATGTCTAATTACAACATGCAGATACTTGGTACACCTACTAGAGAGGAGATAAAATGTATGAATCCCAACTACACAGAATTCAAATTCCCACAAATCAAGGTCCACCCATGGCACAAGGTAGCATCTATTTTTTTATATAGTTTTATTTGTTTCAATGTGCGCATATTCAGTGGTGTGAATGTTTCCGGCACCTATTGTTAGATATTCCACAAGCGCATGCCTCCTGAGGCTGTTGATCTTGTCTCCAGACTCCTTCAGTACTCCCCAAATCTTCGTTGCACTGCTGTGAGTTCTTCTATCATGAATTCAATAACTATACTGTTATGCCTTTCAGAGTTTGTATCTTTTCCATCTGACTCGGAAGTAAATGCAGTTGGAGGCACTTATTCATCCATTCTTTGACGAACTGCGGGATCCAAACAGTCGTCTTCCGAATGGGAGACAACTGCCCCCACTCTTCAATTTCAAGCCTCAAGGTATTCTTATCTTGCGAGACAATACCGATGATTGGTGACATTGGAAGCTTCTGTTATTTTACTAATGCATCAATTTTGGTCTGTTGATTGTTTTTATGATGACAATGCTGCAGAACTGAAAGGGGTAACACTGGAGATTTTGGTAAAGTTGATCCCTGAGCATGCTAGGAAGCAGTGCTCATTCCTTGGGCTGTGAATGCTAGTGGATGCTCCAATGAGAGATTTCTGAGGTTACAGAGTGCAGAGGCCGGGTATTGAACGGCCATATTTATATGTAAACATATTCCTTCCTCATTTTGATTTTCCTTTTTTCTTTCTGCTTTCTTGGTAAGGGCAGATCGAAACAGGTGGGCTAAACCATTGGTTGTGTAAAAAAATAGTGTGGGTCTGCTGACCCTTGTTTTACAAAACAGCAGCTTGTAACAAGTACATGAAACACAAAGTTAGTTTTCTTCTACGTGATTTATTTTTATGGAAACAACTCTGAGCGAGGTGATCCTTAGGTTAAGGTGTAGTAAGGAAATGCAGTTCCACCCTTTTCCTGGACTGGACTATTGAGAGAGAGAGAGAGAGAGAGAGAGAGAGAGAGAGAGAGAGAGAGAGAGAGAGTTTTGGGTAGTCCAAGGGAAAACTTCCCCCATCACCAACTTTGCACATTGGTTGGCCTCCTGTTGGTAAAACCCTTTAGGTCTCCTCTGCCAACCCGATGATTACACCCATCTTGGAACGCCATCCGTGGGCTTCGAACTTGTGACATCCAGAGGGATAGAGAGAGTATATCACATATGATCACTTGGTAATTGTAATGGTTCCAAGGTCCAAACCGTATATGTCTGTAAGGTTAAAAATAATAAACTGGATAGGTCTGTAAGGTTGAAGTTTATCAAGGTCGGAAAAGTGAAAATGGCATCTTATTGATCATGTATTTATCAACGTTGAAAATAATTTTCAAAAATTTTAAGGGGAAAGTTTTGTAAAAAACAAAGAAATATCACGAGTTGACTGGACGTTGCAGCTTTGAAACCCACGGGTGGTGTCCCTTGTCGTAAGGTTGAAGCTGGGTGTACTCTCCAGTGGGCAGGGAAAACTTCAAGGGTTTTTTACCAACCAGTGGTCATTGCGGTGAGTGATAGGTTTTCTTCTCTTGATTTATAAAAAAAATAAATTAAATAATTAAATGTAAGGAAAAAATGTGAAAATTTTAAAAATAAATTAAAAATCAAAGAAAAGTTTATAAGTGAGAAAATTTTAAGAAACACAATTTTTTTATTTCTTTTATCACTAAAATCGTGATGTTCGCATGTCAAAGTTTAATCACCTTTCGTGTGAAAGTATTGCGTTTTTTGCAATATTTTGAAGGCAGACATGGTCCAACTCTAGGCCATTAATAAGTGGACCCTTAGTTTGTGTTTCGATATATTGAAGGCAGACATGGTCTAACTCTATCTATGGTCGTAACGTTTTGTTGATTCTCTGGGACCTATAGATCCAACCTGAATTCTTAATTGGACCTCCTCCTTTTGTACCAAACCTGAATCCTATTGGACACCTTAAGGGTCATACCCGACCCATTGACACCCTAGTAACCACGCTCTACAAATTCCATGGCGATCATTCATGCTGACAAAAATTAAAGTGGGTTATTCATGTCTTAGGTGTTGCACCGCAACACTCTCTTCCGTGTAACACAAGTCCGACTACTTCCCCCATGAGAAATGATTCCATGGAAAGGAGTGGTCCAGTGTATAAAAAGCGAGCTCTCGCTTTCCACAAGGAAAGTGATTCCCATGTTTGCATTGCACGGTGGTGCCCGGGGAAATGGCAAGGGCCGCTCCAATGTTTGCGTTTTACAGCGGGGCCTGCAGAAATAGCAGGGGTGCCCTTGCATTTTCACATATGCCAAACATGCACTTACGTTCTAACTTGTTGAGTCTTTCTAGTTTTCAGAGGTGGGTCACGTAAGGCAGGGTGGTCGTGGGGCCCCTACCAGAGTTTTTCCTTTGCTTCAAAAGAGGCCCTAAGTCGCCTTTACCGTTAATATCATATCATTTTTTGCATAGTAAGCTAGAGGATATATCCAAGGGATAAGGAAAACCAAGATATTACCGACTGGCAGGAGCAGTTGGTGCACGTCACCTTGTGTTGGGGCATTGCAAGTTCGAATCGCAAAGTCAAATTAAGCTTCGGTTTGGGATATCTGAAAAATCTATTTGAGGAAATAGATATCCAAGAAATTCTGGATGTTGGGGTCATTAAAATGAGTACGGATCCTTATTTAGAGTAAGAGAGGTAAGATAAATTTAGATAAAATTTTCATCTACTTCTATTTATAATGCAGTTTATACAAAGCCCATTTCTCTTAAAGTGCAACCAATCATCCACGAAGTGTTTGGCTAAGCATACAAATTAACTAAGTTTGCTTGCTAGACGAAATTGAGATGGAGATGATTGGATGCTGTCATCTGGGTAGTGTGGTCAGTGTTAGGGCTGGGAAATGAGAGGACCTGCTCATGGCTCGGCTCAGATTTGGCTTGTAAAGAGCTCGTTCTAACTCATAAGCTAGGCTCAGCAAGCTCGAATATGAACAACAAAATGTTTGACTCGGCTTGACTTGTATAGGCTCATTAATTAATACTAAATATATTTTATATCATAGAGTGAAGATGTTTGAAGCGTTTGGCTTGCAAGCAATAAGTTTAGAGTTCAAATCCTATTGATTACAAGTTTGAAACAATTATTTATTTTGTAAATGAGCCAGTTCGAGTTTGGCTTAGTAGGTTTAGGATTCAAATTCTATTATTTTCAACTATAAAAAAAAATACTTTTTATCTTTATTTTTAGCTTGGGCTTTTCATGAGCGCAAGCTCGGCTTGACTTGATACAAGAAACAAGCCAAGCTTAAACACTCTGCTGGGTTCGTTCAGCTTGTTTAACAGCCCTGCTCAAATGACGAATTTCAAAAGAAAAATCGTCCTACTGTTACAAGTTAAGCAGCTTCAATGCATTGATTACCGATTTGATCCACAAGACTTGAATACTTTTTTGGTGCTCAACTTAGTGGGAAGCCATTGACCTTATGCTTGCCCAATTCCTTTTTCTTGGTTTACTTGTTTGCTAGACCAGTAGCTAGGCAGGTATCTGGCTTCCTCCTCCAACATTTGTGGTCCAAAAGCCATTAATAAACAAGATATTTCATTGATGCTTATTTTGGCTTTGGAAACAAACATCAAAAGAAGGTTGCTTTGCTTTAAGAAAAGGCTAATGATAAGGTCATCAGCTCACTAAGCGGCTGGTTTCTTTCGGCAATGGCGTTGGCACCGACAGTCTGGTCCTTCCACAGGTAGAGGTAGGGTTGCACAACAAGATTTGCTTCTCATAAGAAGCTTGATCTTGGTTCATTAAGGTATAAGTCTGATTTTGTAGCATATGTTTAAAATAAAATTGCAATGAAAATTATCAAATTATACAAGAGGAGCTTGAAGATTATTCAAAAACCAAAATTGATGTAGTCAATAAGTTATATACAAATGCAGACTCATGTAACTTGTACTTTAACTTACCTAATTATGAAATCTGTCCCCCCCCCCCCCCCCCCCCCCCCCTTAAATTAGTAACAGAAATCTATCCTAATAGGGGAAAAGAAAGTATAATCTAATTAAGAAACAATATGCCAATTTATGTCAAAAGGGGTTCTCTATATCAAAACAAGAAATGGAGATTCTGGAGGTTAATTGAAAGTAAAGAGGCTACCATAATCCTACTTTCTATTTTTTGGAAATTACTTTGTGAATCTCTCTTAATTTATAGCTACTAGAAGATACAGTTTCGGAGGATTGAAGGAAGTTCTGATCACACTTTCTATAACAAATGGCATTGATATGGACTAAAACAAATTATGGTTAGCAAATACAGTCTTATCATCCATCACACCTTACATGAGGTGGTATGAAGAGTTGCTCCATCAAATACTCAAAGATGGTACTCAACATCATACCAGTGTTATTCATGAAAACACGCCTTGAGGCGCAAAAGGCGCGCCTCAATAGAAAAAAGAAGAAGAAGATGATGATGATGATGAGTTTCTTAGTTACTTTTATATGTTAATCTCTTAACTTTTATAGGTTAATCTCATATTTTTCAATTATATAATTAGTTTTTCAGTTATGTAATCAATTTCTTAGTTACTTTTATATGTTAATATCATAATTTTTAGTACTTATTTGATATTTTCTATTTCTTATTGGTTGTTGCTTCATCAATAAGGCATTTCTTTATTTAAAGAAGAAAAAGAAGAAGAAGAAGAAGAAGAAGAAGAAGAAAATCGGTTTCTTAGTTACTTTTATATGTTAATCTCATATTTTTTAGTACTTATTTGAGATTTTCTATTTCTTATTGGTTGTTACTTCATCAATAAAGCATTTTATTTATTTATTTGTATTTTTAGATATTTTTTATATATTTTTTAAAGTTTTCAAAAAAAATTTGAAGCTTACACTTTAAGCCTTGAGGCTTACACCTCGCCTCAGTTTTTGGTGGAGCGCCCAGCTACGCCTCAACGCTTTCCACAACACTGCATCATACAAATGATTAAAAAATGGTGTTTAATCTCTTACTGCCTAGTTGCTTTGAACAAACTCATGAATATATAGTATTGATCACAAGTACGAAACATCTTGATCAAATTTCATGTAACTCTTTTGTTATGGGAAAGTGCATAAAGAAGCTCAATTTAGTTTAGATCAGCATTTCTACTAGAATGAGCCCAATTTGTTGTCAAGACAAGATCCAACATACAAAGGTTACTTAATTTCTTAGAATAGGTGAGGCTTAGTGGGTGGAAATGGAACACCTAGCCTTAAGCTTTTTATGGTTTGACCAACTCACGCTTGTTGTCTAGCATGTCCTAATGTACTTTCAATAATTAGCTTATACTGTAGAAAGCATACTCTTGCCAAAAAGAAAGGCAGCTCAAGAAGTGTCGTGTTGCATATCCTCTTAAATTTCCCCGGGATTACAAAATTACAGCTAGAACTCAAATTTTAATTAAACAGTAAAATCTAAAAAATAACCAGCCGATTGTGTGTGTGAATCTTTTTTGCTTGATTTTGGCTATGCCAAGGGAAAAACTCCCATTATTAATTATACATTGGTAGGCTTCTGGTTGGCAAAACCCTTGAGGTCTTCTTTGCTTACCAATGAGTACACCCAGCTTCCACCTTATGACAAGTGATACCCCCAGTGGATTTTGAACTTGTGATGTCCTGTTAACTTGATGTTTACAAGTTACTCCTACTAGATGAGGGGAGCCCTTGTAGGCATAACCATCCAATTGTTAATGCAGGAGGAGAGAATAAGTTTTCATGTTGCATTCCCCATTTATGCTGATGTATATTTCACCTATGATGCAAGAGTAAACCAGGCAGCATCCTTTATTTCTCCCCTTAAGAGGTGCCCATATAACAGGGGAACATAGTCCTTTCATGACCACAAATTATGGAATATGCCTAGATAGTCAGAGACATGGTTTCTCACATGGTGAAGCTATATTCAATTTTATAAGATTCCGGACCTCAAATCTTCGACTCTTGCCTCGTTTTCAGGTGCCCCATCGTTAGTATTGTTGTGTTGTCCTTTCCCTTTTGCACATGAAATCATGCTCATTGCTGTCTAGCTTCTTCCTTTTCACCTGTTTTTCAAATTGGAAAGCAAGGTGACCAAGTTACCTTGTGAGTTTTTTGTGCACAGAAAGAACAAACCACTTTTTGATTAACAAAAAGACACAATTTTCAACACATAAAATTAACTGTGAAAAGTTATATGATTGTGGAGGATGGATACAAAGATGCACGGCACAGGTCAGATGAGTTACCACTCAACTTAACTGTAATGAAAGAGCATTCTCTCTTATGTGAGATCAAACAAAAAGGCAACAATACAAAGACTATAAGCAAAGTCTGATTGACACCCCTACTTAAAAGGGTAAAACCCAAGCCAATGACACGATAACTCTAATGATCCAATCGCTGAGTCAATTGATATCTTTGGTCATTTCTAAATGAAACATTCTTGGCCTAGGTGTCGCCACAAGCAGGGATTCTTAGCTTAATTTTATAGAAAAAATTTGACATCTTGTGTGTTCAGGAAACCAAATTACAATGTTTTTGATGTGGATCTTATCAACACTATTTGGGTTGGCTGCAATTTCACGAGCTTACCATCTAAAGGAAGGGTTGGAAGTATTATCGTAGTTTGGACCAGTGGTGCATCAGGGCTGACTTCAATACAATTATGAGGTTGGACGACTCCATCACCATTCAGCTGTACACCTACAACATGAGAAGATTTGCAGATTTTATTGAGTCAGATCTTGAGGAGCTAAGTATGCATGGGTTTTTTACCTGGACCAATAAGCGTAGTCCACCGACAATAAGAAATCTAGATCGATTTTTGATATCCTTCAAATGCATCATGATGTGTGGGCAACATTGGAGCCTATTTCTATCTCAAATCATGAACTTATCTACCTGACATGGGACAAGGGATGGGGTTCGATAGATAGATCCTTCAAAATGGAGTTGTGGTGGTTAAGAGAGGAGGGTTTCCTCATCTTCAAAATGGATAATTTGTAAATTCTTTGAAAAGATGGGTAGCTTTTAAATTGATCGAAAATATGAAGGTAGTCAGGGGAGAGTTAATTAGATGAGATGGGAATAAATAAATGTAAGGCTAAATTTCAGTGGTTGGAAGAGTGTGAGAATCAGCTGAGGGTGGTCCAATTGCTTAAAGAATCAGAACTAAATTAGGAAATAAGAATTGCCCAGAAAGCAAAGCATGAGAGGCTTGTTAATGATATTAGGGAGTTGAGGGTGAGGGAAGTCATTCGTTGGAAGCAACGAGCAAAAACGCACTGGGTGGAGTCGAAAGAACACAATAGAGAAGGATTAAAATTTAAAAGGGTGCAATCGCTGGTCATTGATGGGACACGACTGGAGGGAGATTACATCCTACATGGTGTTACTTGTTACTTGAGGGTGACATATTTTTTAACAAACATTGGACGCGTTTCACGCTTATGCTGCCTCCATTAACCTATGTATACCAAGAATGTGATACTACTGCTATCAAACGCTTGCTATACTTGTGTGACGTAGAAATGCACTCTTACCCATTCGCCACCTTCCCATTTGCGGACTACCTTAGATAGCAAACTAGAAAGAGATTTGAAATTGCAGTAAACCAAACAGAGACTCATTTAGCTCCACACCATATGGATGACATGATATATGTAGGAGAGACATGCCATTTGTCAGCCAAAGGAAGGAAACTAACAAGTACAATGGGCTAAGATGGTTCTGATTTTTATTATCTAACCTAAGGTGTCTCACCCTTTTGCATACTTGGTGTTGAAACTTGGATGTATCTTGACAAAGAGAACTTTTAAAAGGAAGCATGCCTCTTATGACTATATACAAATATACATCTTTTCATTACTCAAAAGTAATTTGATAACGCATACTATGTTTCCAATTTTTTTTCAGTAGGAATGTTTTTTCTTAGCATGTAATATATCTTTTTTTTTTTGCATTTTTATAGAATCCAGAATGGCAGATGTAATGGGTGAGGTATAAGAAGTGCAGCTAAGTCAGACTGAGAAAATGCAATGGAGTACACCCCAGGTGGACTTCTTATTTGACTGCATGTTAGAGCAGTCTAGAATACCTGCAATGAAATGTTCTGGGGAATTGAAAAAGAAGGCCATGAGGGTGGTGGAAACTCAGATGAAGGAGAAGTTTGTGGTCGAATTTACCTTAAAAAAATAAAGAACAAGTTGAAGTATGCCAGATCCAACTTGAAAGTAATGAACAAAATCTTAAACACATCGTGCTTTGGATGAGACGCTGAACTGAGGATGCCTTTGGTAGATACAAAAATATGGATCGAGTGTGTTTAGAAAAACCCAACATGGAAGAATGATCAAAAACTTAAAAAATGATGATATTTTGAATAGGCTGTGGAAATTTATGGTGAATCAACTGCTATAGGCAGTTATAGGTCAATTTAATCAAAAGTACAACCACCACTACCATCTCTCATCGATCTCGGTGTGGAGGAATTCAACTCATCAACAAAAGTTTTAGGTGATGAGATACCCATGAATAGCCCACAACCTAACAATTTCCAACATGCCACAAACTGACTTTCAACAAAAGGAAAACACAAAGTTGATAGTGATGATCAAATTGTGGAAATGCTAGGTAGTTTTTCTGAGTATGTGAAGACCATTAGCAATCAATCTCCTTGTACGACGATCAAATCGTGTAATGTTATATTGAAATAAATGTTCAATAATGGTGAGATTACTGCAAACATATGTGTGAGGACATTAGACTTAATGATAGTCCCTGGAAATGCAACTTTGTTCCAGAATTGTTCTTGCATAATAACATGGAAAACCTTTTTAGGTATGAAGTCTAATTTATGCCCATTTGTTTTTGCACAATAATCTGTTTCATATTTTTTGTTTCCATAATTTTTTTTGTTCTTTGATTCACTCACGTCTATTTAGGTTTTGTTTCATTTATTTCTGTATGCTCTTGTTAGACCAACTGAGCAATTCTGTTTTTGAATTAACCATTATTCTTATTAGTTTCAATTGTAGCAAGGCTATGTTTGAGGTTATTTAAATGAAAAATGTGTTGTCTTGTCATCAAATGCAAAGTTACAATGAGGTGTCTGTGATCAATGGTGATGATTATGAATGCAAACATAGAAATACTGATTGGGTTAGATTAGACTTACATCATCTTGCAAGTAAGACTTGTTCAAGCCATTTGTGCTTTTTAGAAATGTCTCTCTGGATGGTTGAATTCCAAATTCTAGTGTTAATGGCCTCATTTGTCAAGTCTGAAGACAAACATGGGATATTTCCTTTTTTCTTGTGGTTTTAGCTTCATATGTATGCATTCTACTGTGGTTTTAGCTTCATATGTATTCATAGATATATGTAAGTAAGGGATAATTATAGGAAATGTGCATTAGATTCCTAAGGAGTCTGATCCTCCTTTGTCTTTATTATATTTTTTATAAAATAGACAGAATTTGCACCAAACTACCACAGCTACAACTTTAACAAGTGCTAACATTTTACTGTGGGTGAATGCACCACCTCATTAACCTATGTAGAATTTGCATTTATTGGCTATTTGCCTGAATTTCTTAAGAATTCTTGTTGACAGATTGTTGTTAAAAATTAGAGCCATGATCAAAACCTTAAAGATGTGTTGGTAGTTCTTGCTTTTGAGATTTCTTCCATTTATGTAAGGGGTTCAACATACCTGTGGGAAACACTGCTAGTACTAGGGCTTGCCTTTAGTAGACAGTCTTCCAACATAAAGTAAAGTGGTTTATAGTTTATGACCAAACTCATGAATAGATAGAAGACTTTCCACTTGGCAATTATTTTTTTGCAGAGAGAGAGAGTGTGTGTAGCCTTCAATAGATGCTGGTTATTTTTCATGGTTCAAGGACTGCCCATAGAATATCTGAATTACCTTTGATACATTCTCTCATACCTGCTCTTGCCTTTGGAGGATCTGCTTTTATTGGCTTGGATTTGGCCCGTATTGGTAAAAAACTATGGGGATGGCAGTGAAGAAAAGTAGGTTGGGCAGGACTGAGGGGAAGGACTTTAACGATAATTTTATGAGTTCTTGCTCTCAACAGTTCTACAATAACCAGCATGTGCATATGACTCAGAGATATGCAACATGTATATTTTTTGCATTGCATAAATGTTTGTTTCATGTGGTACTAAATTTAATAGTTAAAACGTTACCTCCGGCTTTTGTTAGGCCTACTTGTCAAGGATTTGAGAGTATCATGAATCTCTTCTCTTAGGCAACTGAAAATATATGTACTTTGTATTTTCAGTGTTGTAGCCACAAAGAGTCCAGTGATATTTATTGGAACTGGAGAGCACATGGATGAGTTTGAAGTTTTGATGTTAAGCCATTTGTCAGTTGACTTTTAGGTCTGATCGCGTGTTCTTCCCCAGTCATCTTGGTCTTGATGGATTTTCATGTTAATTTTCTTTTCTACTCTCCAACTATAAAAAGTTGCCACTTGATATTTCAATAGGAATGGGTGAAGTAATTGTAGTTCCAAGGTTTCTAAACTTCACTACCTGTGGCCAAAAGATGAGTTTTACTCAGCTTCAAAGTGGTTGCACCATCCAATGGCTATGTATTTGAATCGCTAACATGGAGGAAGAAGAATTTGTCTGTAAGCAGTCCTCTGGTGGTCAGATACTTGTCTGAAAAGGCAGGCCTTGCTACTTTAAATTTGAACACACATTACATGACTGAAATCTCATCAACAAGTGTTAATTTGAAAGCAAACATTTACAAAAAATTCTACACTTGGGAACACTTGAAAAGTTTGCATTTGGTGTAAAACGTTCACAACCCCTTGTAACTTCTTTGTTTTAAAAAGTTGTTGGTATATCTTTCATACTCTTTTGTATCTAGTTGATTTTTTGCAGATGAATAAAGGCCATGTTATAAATAATCCTTTGTGTTCTGATATAGAGTTTAGTAGAACAATGAAGGTCATGTTAGCTACTATATGTGTTAATATGTTTAAATCATTTCATGTTCTTCTGTATCTTTGCACTCAACTAGTAACAGAGACTCATGTTTCAACATGCAGACATTATGTCACTTGCATAGGAAAATGTTAAACAAATCAACGTGCAGATCTCAAGTAATTATAAAAACTATGTCTCGCCATGAAGAGACATAAGTAATATTTATTTGTTAAAATACTGAAAAGCAAAACAAATTGTCTTCTTTAACTTTCTTTCATAAACTTTTGTTTTAAACTCTGAAAGCAATTCTTGGTCATCATCAGATATAAAACTAAACTTGTTCTAGATCGGATCATAGTACATTATAGCAGCCCATTCTCCAAAGAAGAGAGAGAGCATAGCATATATTCGGGGCAAAAATCTAATTTGAGATCCATATTCGATGCAAAAATACATATTCAGGGCAAATATCCAATTTGAGATCCATATTAGAGGAAAAAATCCATATTTGGGGCAAAAATTCAATTCAAGATCCATATTTGGGGCAAAAATCCAATTTGGGATCCTTATTTGGAGCAAAAATCCATATTTAGGGCACAAATCTCATTCGAGATTCATATTTGAGGCAAAAATCCAATTTCAAGTCCATATTCAGGGCAAAATTTCATGATTTTAGATATAATTTCGTAATTGGACTCATATCTGGGCAAAAAATCATAATAAACTTGTTAAAACATGTAAAATGGTGGACGGATTGGGTCATACGATCCAAAATGAAGTAATTCAACCCATTATCCTTGATTGTCCAAGTTGTTTGCACATCATCTTCAAACAACAAACATTTGGAACATAGCATTTGAGTATGGTCCAAACAAACGTTGAACTTGAAACAATTGTTACAGAATGAACAAAACCAACGTTATGTTTCATTCTTTTTGTTCATTTCGTCCAACCCTGGACAAGCCATCAAACATACCCTAAAGGAACATCTTTCCCATGTCCGTAGGGTAGTGTATGAATTGTCTGCCTTGGAGTTTTCCACGTTGAACTGGCAAAGTATAGAGGTTTTGGAAGCTCCCTTTACAATAGAAGAATTCATGAGGGGTAATGTGGTCCTTACCTGGTGGTAAGACGTCCGGTGTAGATAGCTTCTCGACGAATTTTTTTGGAGTCATTTGGGATGTTATTAAACTGTATTTGTTTCAGCTTCTCTCCATGTTTCATGAGAATGCGAAGATCCTGTCATGTGTGAGGAAATCTTTCCTCAGTCTTATTCCTAAAGAGACCAGCTGTGATGAGATGATTGGTAGGTTCAAACATATTTCTCTAATAAATACTATGTTCAAGATCGTTACCAAAGCATTGGCTTTGAGGCTGAAAACCATCATCGGTTCGATCATTTAGCCATATAAAAATGCCTTTGTACTGGGAAATTACATTTACTCTTTTTTTTTTTTAGGTTTTTAAAATCCCTAAAGAGGTTGAAAGGAGGCTCGAGAGGATCTTTAGCAACTTCATCAGGTCAGGGAAATTGGATGGAAAGCTTCACATAAGGCAATATGAGGCTGGTTTCTCAATCAATTGAGGTTTCAAGATCTTATATTCATACGTAATTTTTTTTTACTTTCAAGAATAAACCTTGTATTTTTAATTTTAAAATAAAATATAATTAATGAGGCTATGTTTATATAATGTTTTATTTATTAATTAGTAATTCATAATTTCTTATTATATAAATGTGAATTTTTGTGATAACTTGGACATTACATGAAAATTTAGTATATGTTTTTTTCTTGTTTGAGGATAATAAGAAAATTTTTAGCATATGTTATTAATTATTGTTTGATGTATAAAGTGCTTGTAATAACAAGTGTATCTTGTTAAGTGGCCATATAAGATTCATTTTTAAGATTATAAGTTTTTTTTTTCATGCCTCCATTTTTCAATAATAAAGTAAATTACATATCCGTTAGTTAAAAAATATGAATTTATATTCGCTTCTCACCCAATTCCATCTAATTGATTCCTATTTGATTCTCTTTTTGTTTTCCAATAGGCTCTTTTTGGCTTTTGGTTCGGTCCACAGGTCGCTTCATGTTTGATTCTCGACCTGCTTTTAGGTCATTCTATTGTTCTCTGGCAGTCTGGCTCAGCTGCACTCCCCTTGCCCCCCACCACCCCTCCTCCCCAATCAAGGCAAGGCCAGGGAACCGTACATCTGTGAGATTTAGAGGATCTTACATCAGAAGATCTGTTATCCTCCTTTTGCAAAAGTCTCTGATCTGGCGTGGTTCCTATGCCAGATTAGAACTTAGAATATGAGACCTAAGGCAATCTAACACACCCAGGCGTGGTTGTGTGATCGGGCCGAACACATATAACGTGTTCAGCCTTTTTGAAAGGGGAGACTGGGTAGGCATGGGACCCCTCGCGGGTGAGTTGAGATCAAAGGAGCGGCTAAGTGCCATGACTATGTGACATTAGTCAATCACATGACAGTATTGCAAGCGGCCCACAGCTACATAGTGCAGGCCCACATGAAATTTTGTCATGTGATTGCATTTGTCAAATAGCCATGGCACTTGGCTGGATCCCTGCTCTTCGCGGGCGGGCAGGTGGGGGGAGGTTGTTGGGCCTGGATCACTAGATCTGCTCACAAACAATGCTTAGATGATGCGAACCTTATCCCACTGACATCTCCATGTGAGCCTCATGGCAAACATGCCCGTTCGACAGACTCGTCGGTGGCAGCCTAAAAGAAATTAATGTACTAGTGAAAATGAGGATGGAGGACCTCCTTGAGGAGAGCAAAATCCTAGTGGTCTTCTCCTCCTACTTTGTTCACGCTTTATCCTTTGGAGTTCTTGTTAGATGTGCACGATTATATATAATATATGCGGTTAGAGATGAAACTTTCTGAACTAATAAGCTATGAAATGTTTTTAATCTCAAATATATATTGGAAAGTAACCTTATGAAACAAGACTACTGAGTTAAGCCAATTAAAGAAGACATATCATTGCGTTACATGCATCCACCGTCTTTTGGATTTTCTGCTGTTTGCAAACCCCTAACCCACCCACACAGACACACATGCACAAAGAACCCTCTCTCTCTCTCTCTCTCTCTCTCTCTCTATATATATATATATATATATATATATATATATATATATATATATATATATATATATATATATATATATATATATATATATATATATAGGGTGGCAATGGACCGGAGTGGGGGCAAAGGCGGAGCTGAGGGGTGGGGGCAGGACTGGGTTGTAGCCCAATCCTGCCTCCCGGTCCAGTTAATTTTTTTTAAAGCCCAGTCCTAGCCCAACCTTGATTTTTGGGTCGGAACGAGCACTTGGTGAGGGCGGGCACCCGCTTGTGTTGGATCTGACCCGTTTAACTTATTACCTCTCAGTCCCTCTTCTTCTTCGATCTTGATTTTGAGTGACCTAGCCCTTGCCGTTGTCTTCCCCAAATCCCCCGACTCCCGACGACCGATCCAACGTCGCCCAGCTTCTTCTCCGATGCCGACCGAGCTTCTCCCCTGACGTCGGCCGCCCACGCTTCTCCTCCAAGCCTTTGGCGCTGCTCCCGTGCTCCTGAGTGAGCGAGATAACGAGACACCGATCGAGCACGATGACAAGACACTGATCTTTTGGGTAATTTGACTAATCAAATATGTGCTAGTTTGATTTAATCAAATTATAGGTGGATTGGAATAGATTTAATCAAATAAACTCTGAACTAGGGTTGATCCTGACTTGAAACAATTCACTGCATTTATTTTTGATCAAATTTTATTTAAAATAAAAAAACAATTTACCTATTTTGAGGATAAATCCTATTTTTTGTTCCTGAATGAACTCCTATGCATATATTTTCATATATATATATTATATACATATATGCAGATGTCTCATAGTCTTTTATCTCATGTTAATTGTTTGACTCACAAATTAAATTAAAGTGGAAAATGAATGTTGACTGTTGATGGTAATTTATGTTTTTTGTGCAATAATTCCACTTTATCTACTCATTTTAGTTGAAACAAATCTAGGAGAAGGTTGTGAATCAGTGACTTCTGAATTTTAAAATAAGTTCTGATTTCTAAATTATAGAATCAATTATCTACTTTATCTATTGAAATTATATAGAATTATAGAAAAGTCCTGACTTCTAACTTGTGTTTTAATGTTCTGATATCCAAATTAATTATCTTTGGACAGTAGAAAAATGTTGTGAATCAGTGAATTTATTTGAATGATAAGAAGATATATTTGAGGGTTGTGAATTAGTGAATATTGTTTCAGCGGTGCTAACTCTTATCTAGTTACTCTCCTAGTGACTTGTGAATATATGCTTAACTCTTATCTAGTTGCAATTTACAAATTTATTATTGTTATTTGTCCTGATCCAAACCCTATGCACGATTATTAGTTTGTTATAGTTGTTAATTGTTATAGTGTTAATTTGTTAATTGGTATAGACTTATAGTATTATATTGGTATTTTTCTATCATTTATCACCAATCAGTAACTGTATCTGATTCAGTGTACTTGTGTAGAATTATAATGATTAATTATGTAGATTATTGATAGTTTACGTGTTTGATTAATAATTTTATCATCAATTAGTAATTGTATCTGATTCAGTGTACTTGTGTAGAATTGTAATGATTTATTATGTAGATTATTGATAGTTTATGTGTTTGATTAATAATTTTATCACCAAACAGTAACTCAATCTGGTTTGGTGTACTTTTGTAGAATTGTAATGATTAATTGTGTAGATTATTAATAGCTTACGTGTTTGATTAATAATTTTATCACCAATCAGTAATTTTATCTGATTTGGTGAAAATTTTATATTTGCTTTTCTCTAGTTTTTTTTACTACCTTAACATAATGTTATTCAATTATTTTTTTATTATTTATCACCAATCAGTAATTATATCTGATTTGGTGTACTTATGTATAATCGTTATGTTGAACAGTTAAAGTAATACTTTTGTAAGTTGAAACAGTCAAAGTTATGCTCATGTAGTATCTTATTTATTTGTAGAATTTGAAATGGAAAGAAGACAATCTTCGAGCACTAAGAAAAGAAAAAACTTGTTATCATTTTTTTCGAAGTTAGACAACTCTTCAGATGGACAAGTCGAGGAAACTCGAAGTCCTACTCTAACCATTCCTTCATCACCTAAGCATATTCCATCTCTGAATCCAACTTCAGAATCTGATTCTTATATTGAAAAAGATCCGAGTAAAAGAAAGCGTATGTGTGATCACCCTGTTAATGAAATAGATCGAATTAGACGGGCTTATCTGAGGGCGGGACCTTTTCAACCAAAACTTGCACAATACCCAAGTAGACAATGTGGTAAACAAGTGTGTCGATGTCAAGAACATTGGTATGATAAGTTTTGTTGGCTAGAGTATTCTTCGATAGAAGATAAAGCATATTTTTTTTATTCTTTTCTTTTTCTTGATAGTAACCCTTCTTTGAATCTCTCGACATTGACAATGGTTGGGTTTAATAATTAGAAGAGGGTTAGTCAAGAAAAAAATGTGATTTTCTTACCCATGTTGATTCTTCACTGTCTTCATATCATAATGTATGTGTAAAAAATGCAAAGATTTTGATGAGACCAGGTCATCACATTGACAAAGTGATGAATGTTGCATCCCAAGAAGAACATCAGAAAGTGCGTTTGAGAGTAAGAACCTCAATGTTAACTCTTCAGTGGTTAGCGCTCCAAGGTTGCGCATTTAGGGGCCATGATGAATTTTTATCTTCATTGAATCATGAAAATTTTATTGAACTGGTTGATTATTCTGAAAAAAATGAATGCAGATGTTGGTAAAGTTGTTTTGGCTAATGCTCCAAGAAATGCCATATACACTTCTCCAGATATCCAGAGGGAGATTTTGCACATTATGGCAAACCGAGTATAAGGTATGATTCGTAATGAAGTTGGAGATGCACTGTATTATATCCTTGTTGATGAAGCATAAGATGCATCTAAACGAGAACAAATGTGCATTGTATTGAGGTTTGTCAATGAAGAAGGAATTTTAAGAGAATGATTTTTTGCAATTAAAAGTGTTAATGATACTACCTCATTGAATCTGAAAAATCAAAATTCTGATATTCTTAGTAGTCATAACCTTCAAATTCAGAATATGCAAGGACAAGGGTACAATGGTGCTAGTAATATGTGGGGTGCTTGGAATGGGCTCCAAGCTTTATTTCTGAAGGATTGTCCTTATGCATATTATGTCCATTGTTTTGCACATCATTTGCAATTAACATTGGTTTCTGCAGCTAAGGATATTCGTGACATTTGGAAATTCTTTTCTCATTTGGATAATGTTGTTAACATTATTACTTCTTCACCTAAGCGTGTTGGTGAGTTGAAAGCTGCACATAGAAAAGAAATTGAGCATTTGTTAGAAACTGGGGAACGGTCGACCGGAAGTGGGGCTAATCAGATTGGGAACTTGCATAGAGCTGGAGTTACTCATTGGAGTTCTCATTATGAATCTGTAAAGAGCTTGATGGATATGTACGTTGCAACATGTAAAGTATTTGAGTGCCTGATTGAAAATTCTTCAAGTGCTAGATCTCAAGCTGAAGTTGATGGTGCATACACTTGCATTACAAGTTTCAAATTTGTATTTGTCTTGCATTTGATGAATCGAATATTTGCAGTTACTGATATCCTATGTCAGGCCCTTTAGAAGAAAAATTAAGATATCTTGACTGCTATGAGGTTTGTCTACACTACAAAGATTGTGCTTCAAGCTTTGAGAGAAGATGGTTGGGAAGAATTCCTTCAAGAGGTAACATCATTTTGTTCAACAAATGATATTTGCCTACCAGACTTCAGTGGTTCATATATGGTTGGTCGATCCCGTGGTCGTGAGTATCCCTCAGTTGAGCATCACTATCATTTTGATGTTTTCAATAAAGCTATAGATTTCTTGTTGGCGGAGTTAAATACTAGATTTAATGACACATCAGTCGAACTTCTTTATCTCAGTGCAACATTGGATCCTAGAAACTCATTTGAATCCTTTAATATAACTGATATTTGCAAGCTTGAAGAGAAGTTCTATCCTCAAGATTTTACACCACAAGATATATTTTACTTAAAAGCAGAGTTACAACATTATTAGATTGATGTGGTTTCTGATCCTCGATTTCAAGTACCTACTCTACCTGATTTATATCAAAAGTTGGTTGCAAGTGGAAGGTCAGAAAGTTATGTCATGCTAAGTAGATTATTTCATCTTGTATTGACATTACCAGTTTCTATGGCCACTACAGAACGAGCATTTTCAATGATGAAGCATGTGAAGACGGAAATTTGTAACAAAATGGACGACGGTTTTCTTACTGACTGTATGACATTGTATATTGAACGAGAATATACTATGACTTTAGTTATAGATTCTCTTATAGATGAATTTTATGTTGCAGGTAACCGTCAGGGTCCATTTTAGTTGTTACTTTTGTATTTTGATTTATTTTGTCATAAATAAAATTTATGCATTGTTATGAACTTCAAATTATCACACCAGTGTTATATATTGCCATTAGATAATATTTAAGAACTTTTCGTTGAGGTTGAGAAAGACTGCAACAGATAGTTTGATTTGTCCATATGAAATAGATTTTTATTAATAATTATAGCCATTTTTTATTTTATCTCAAAAAAAAATTTTTTGGGCGCTGCCCCCGAACCCCCAACTATCACACCATTTTTTTTTGCTATACCCCTGTTTGCCCTCCCCTCACATGAATCCTAGCTATGCCCCTGGGTGGGGGACAAGGTCTCCACCCATGCCCCATCTCAAAATCCCCATCCTCGCCTCCATTCCCGCACGGGGATGGATTTTAGCCTCCATCCCTATATCATGTCTGATGTACTTTTTGTTTTATGAAATATTTTTCAAAAGATTTTTATATGAAAAGTAATGTGAAAACCAGACACAAAATATAAAAAACGATTCTCGCTAATGGTATAGACCGGGTTGAACTCAGGGAACATGAAAATACTTTGTATTCAAACAAGCAACTAAACTATGCTTTATTGCCAAAATAAGAAAGTATGAGAAAATAAGAAAGTATGAAACTATTACATCAAATGAATACCCTACGCAGAGGGTGTAAAAGGGTTGTATTACAACCCATAAATTGAATTGAATTCCTAATTCTAAAAGAAAAGTAAAAGTGTCTTTTTTTTTCTCATGCCTCGTGTCGCGTATCGAATGCGTGCACAAGATATCACTTGCTTGCTTTCTCCATATTTTCTTGCACAATTCAAAAGTACATGAGCAACACAAAAAAAGTACAAAAACTATATTATGCAAAATATACCAAATAAATGTTAAAATCTAAATTGAAGCAAAGAAAGATAATGCAAAAGAAATGCAATGACAAGTTTGAATAAAAAAATGATTTCTAAAGGCTAAATGACAAGTAATAAAATGCTACTGCTAATTGATAATGACAACTAATGAAATACACAACTAATGATCTATTGCTAAATGAAGTGCACAAGTGATGATCTACTGCTAAATGAAATGCACAAGTGCTAAGCAGGTAAACACAAATGCAAGTAGTCAACAAATGCTTAATTGCTAAACACACACACCTATTCGCTAAAATGCAAGTAAACACATTGCATATGATTTAGACATGCTGCTTAGATTGAACTCACTTACACTCTTGTGCACATCACACTCCACACTCTACTCACTTACACAGCATAATCTCACAGCACTCACACAACACACTCAAATCACACTCACTCACATATATATTCACTCACACTCAGCACACATCGCTTACTATCTGTCACAACACTCATATGCTATTCACTCACACTCAGCACACAGCTCTTACAGAACTCTCTAATCAAACTCTAACTCACACTCAAAACTGCTCACAATACTCTCATATGTATTATTCACTCAACACATAACACTCACTACTTACAACACATAGCATTCTCTCACTTCTCACTCAACACACAACACACTACTCACTCTCACTTACAACACATAGCACTGGTAAATAGTGAGCATATGCAGATCGATGCAGTGAGTTACAGAGTAAACATATGCAAAATGTGAGGTGTACATAATTGAAATTAATGCTACAGATCAAGAGCCGAAATGTAATGCAATTACAAGATGCACAAATGCACAGGAGATGCAGGGATTATCTACGGATGAAACAGAAGAAGAATCGATGCGAAGAAATGATGATATAAGGAAAGGTGCGGTAAAGAATAGAAAAATGAGATGAAAACATAGATGAAAAGTCAAAATTATGATGAAATGTGTATGAACTGAATCAAAACATTCAAATGATATGTGATGAAATGAAATCAGAAAATGCAACTAAGTAGAAGATGTAAACACGATAAATGCAGAAGATGATAAATGTGAAACATACAGAAATGCATACAAAACACTATGACATGAGGTGAAACAGAAGATGCGGTGATGAGTAAACAGAGTGCTACAATGATGCAGAACAACAATTACACACGGAAATTAAAAAAAAATAGATGCAAAACTATATGCGATGCAGGGTTGAAGATCAACTTCTATACATGAAAACTAAAGTCACGAATGAGTTTATCCTAAAAATGCAATTGCACAAACAGGAATTCAAAGAATGTTGCGGAAACAGAATTTGATCTACTTTATTTTTTTTATTTTAAAAACAGATTTCAATTAATCTAATACAGAAATATCATTTAGAAAGAAGAGATTATCAGATTATGCTGAGGAGAGTAAGATTGAGAGAAAGAAGAAGAAGAAGAAAGAAGGAAAAGAAAGAGGGAAGAAGAAGAAATCACTTACCGTGGATGAGGTTGAGAGGAGAGGTGGCCTCCACCATGTGCGTTGCTGCCGGTTTACACAGACTCCATCGGATGAGAGAAAGAGGGAAGAAGATAAGAAGAAAGGAAAGAAAAAAGAGGAAAGAAGAGAAAAGAGACATCCGATGGTAGAGAATGGGAAGGAGAGAGGGCTTAGGCAAAGGGGAAGACGCCTCTCTTTCCTCTTCGTTGAGTTTTTTAAGAGGTTTGTTGGCAGTTACACAATTTTTCCATAAGCCCCTCTTATTTTCCTAAAATTCTAAAAACTACATCTAAAAACTAGTATTTCCTAAAGCACTAATTCCTACATTATTTTTCAAAACTAAGCTATATCTATTTTCTAAAAAGCTTTTTCACTTTATTTTTCTAACCTAACATACTAAGTTGATTGTAAACGATAAACTTTGAAATAAATCGCAAAACAAACTCATTTTTCAAGCATTTTTCATGTTTTATTCTTTTTGCACATTTTTTCGAAACTAACATAAATTTGGGTTTTTAAAACGTTTTTTCATGAAATCATGCATAGTTTAATGTGAATTAAACCTTAAAAAGGTATGCATGATCAATGTCCTCCATCCCCGGTCCAAATGAGGGCGAGGCGGGGGCAAGGCCCCGTTTCCCCTCGGTCTATTGTCATCCCTTAGAAGGATTGGGGATAGAGCGGGGCGAGGTAGGGGCAAGGCGGGGATCAAGATGGGGACGGGGACGGGGCAGGGTGGGAGAAAGCGTAAGTCCATCCCCACCTCCATCCCCGCATGGGGATGGATTTTAACCTTCATCCCCACATCCATCCCTGTTTCATGTCCTTCATCTCCGGTCCAAACGGGGTGGGGCTCCGCATTCCCCCGGTCCACTGCCATCCCAATCTCTATCTCTCACGCGCACGCACATGCAAGGCATAGTCATGTGCTGTGATCGGGCCCCGAACACATTGTTTCTTATACCCTTTTGAAAGGGTGGGGGGCGTAGGCATGGGAACCCCTCTGAAAGGAGGGGGCAGGCATACGTGGCATCCGGTGGTTGGGAACGAAACACATACAATGTGTTCGACCCTTTTGAAAGGGGTGCACAGGATGGGAGCATAAGCATCAGGTGCAATCACATTGCACACCGTGCCACTTCACCTGGCTGCCCTCCATCTCAACATTGGGCCCCAGAGCTGACAGGCTGTACTTAGAGATGGAGGGCAGTTTGGTGCAGAGGTTCATTTCTGGTGTGCAATGTGGTTGCACCTGATCTGCCCTCAAGCATGGGACCCACCCTTCCAAAGGTGGGGGCCGGCATACTTGGCATCCAGTGGTTGGGTTTGGGCCCGATCACTGGATCTGCTCACAAATGCACCACATTCACTCTCTCTCTCTCTCCTACACAAAGAAAGGTAAAAAAAAGGAAAACCCCTAAAGCATGATTGGTTTAGGTGGTATTTTCCCTCTTTGAAGTCACCATCTCGTGACTCTCAGGTTGCTTTCTGTGATTCCTCCGGCATCAGATCATCTGTCGTGCTGTTTCCCCCAAACAACCCCATATGACTAAGAAACCCGTGACACCATTAATTCATTTGTCCTCTCCTCACACACTCCCCTTTCCTAACCCCATGCTCGTGCACCAATAATACTACCCCCCCCCCCCCCCCACTTTTTCACGAGACACAGCTACAAAACCAATTGCCCACTCGCCCCTCCCTCCTATTTACCCTATATATATATTATAATATTAAACCCTGATAAATCCAAACAACACGCACACTAACCCTGTTCATCCTTTAGACTTTTACATTATTAAATGATAAAAACATTATTTGTTTCTTACGCATCGCATCCGACCTTGTTTATAAAGTTCAATTCAGTTATATTCATTATCTTTACTCATTAAACTTGTCTGCTGACGTATTTAATAATTGAAACATATGTCGAGTTTTTATTATTCCCATATGATTAATCGATGTAAACAACTTGCAACTGACTAAACTACCCCACCTGCATACTCATGCATGCACAGTTTTTTTTTTTCCTTCTTATTTTTATCCCAACACAAAGATTATGAAACAATGCAGGTTCCATTCAGAAAAGTTAAAAAAGAAAAATTAAACTGCAGTAGTACTGCACTAGGTTGCCAACCAGCTGTCTTATGTAGAAGCATGTTTGTGGCTCATATTTCACAACCCACGTTCAATAGCACCTAATGTGGCTTTTAATAATACTACTGACTATAATAATAATAATAATAGTAAATCCAACAATGATCTAGAACTTTCGATTATACATCACAAAGGGAGAAATATGTGGGTTGATATTGCCATGTATCATTTGGTGATTTCCATTCATACCATACCCATAGTAACACTAGTCCTATATAGAGGGGCAAAAACTTGATATATAAATACAAAAATATATAGGAAAAAAATCATGGTATGTCATGATAATAAAGTAAGACATCGACACGTTACAAGAATATGGGTCAACAGTCACGGCTATTGATGGAGTTGAATTGCTGCAATGACGGTGACTTTATATATAATTGCCGGTATAAATATATTTATAATGGTGAGTTTATATATAATTGCCGGTATAAATGTATTTATAATGGTGACTTTATATATTGTTGTTAAAGATATGTCTCTAACGGTGATTAAAAAATATCGTTATTAATGAGTTGTCTTTAACAGCGACATATGCGGCCGTTAAATATTACTGTTAAAACACTTTTGCTGACAAAGTTTAGCGGCCATTAAATGTTGCGGTTATTAATTAATAACGGCAACATTAGGACATTGCCGTTATATATGTGTTATTAACGGCCACATGTGCGGTCGTTAAATATCACTACAAGGAACTGCATTTTTAACGACGACTTGTTAATGATGACCAAAAAAGTTTATGTTAAAAACAAAATAATAATGGTGCTACAAATGTCATTGTTATAGATAAATAACAGTGACATTCTGGTGTCACCGTTTAGAGTAACAATATAACGGTGACATGCAAAGTCGCCGTTATGGGGTAACTATAGAGTAAACCTATTAACGAAGATAACGACGACATGCAAAGTCGCCGTCATAGAGGCTATAGACGAATCAAACAGGGGTAATTTCATAATTTACCTTTCAAAAAAGGTATAAAACCTAAAATCGGGTTTATGAAAACCCTAAATGCACGAATTTTTTTTCTTTGTTCGACGCCGCTCCTCTGACTCGATGACTCTTTGCTGAAAAAAGTGCCAATACCTGTTATGGGATTTTCAGGTAGGGCAGTGAATCTTGTTCAATGAAAGAGTGCCAATACTTGTTATGGGATTGGCATAGGGTCATACCTGTTTATGGTTTGGTGAGGGCTTACCAGTAAGGCTACACTTGAGTTTTGTTGTTTCCAGTATTTTATGCATTTATTGTAATATATTGTTAGTGGTAGGTATTGGGTGCGGAGCAAACAATATATATTTTTTGCCACTAGCCAATAACGGCAACAAAAAGAGTGGCCATCTAGTTTTGGCCTCTGTTGATTAATGACAGCGACATATAAATGTTGCCATTAAAGGGTACACTAAATAGAAGCGACTTATCGACTTAATTGTCGCTGTTATAGGGCCGTCATCGTTATAGGATAAGTCACCGCTATTGGGTGTATTCTTTAACGATGACATAAATTTTGCCATTATTAATCAAAAAAGGCCAAAACTAGACCGCCACTTTTTGATGTTGTTATAGACTTTCGTCGTCGCTATTGACCCATATTGTTGTAGTGACATATTTTTTATGATATTTTACCTGTTTCAAAATTTTAATGATATTTTATATAAATCGAGCCATAAAACTCAACTAGTTTCGAAGGATTTCAATTGATAATTAATTGATTTAGGTTTAGATATTTTATCAACTTTACAACTTAATGGGATTTCTCTAAGTTTCAGTTCTAATCCAAATAGATATAGATCTAAATCTTAGTACAGAGCCATTTCTTATTTTATTTGTAATATTAAACGTTGGTAACATTAATCACATCGTACTGTTCTTGTTTGAAACAAATAGCAGTAAACATATTTTTGTATTCTAATTATAAATTATTAATAATGTTACCATTAATTTGGCACATATAGCCAATAATATAAGCAATATCTGATATTGATAGGCAATAATATGTTGGCTGTATATTGGCTTGCGACAATGAGAATAGAATCTGCATTACCTGCATATATGCGAGTCTGTAGGCATGCATACGTATGTGCTGCAGATGCGTGTGCATTTCTTACTATTGGATGGACATCAATATTAATAGGAAGCAGATCAGGTCAAGCTGAACATGAGGTTTTTTGCTCATGCCAACATCGTGGCCGTCCGTTTTGTATTTTGAAAAGTTAAAAAGTCAACAGAACAGCTATATGCTACGTGGCATTCATCCAAAATGCAAACAGACGGCCACGATGTTGGCATGAGCAAAAAGCTCATGTTCAGCGTGACCTGATCTGCTTCCATATTATTACTGTTATTATTATTTATTAGTAGTGTTATTATTATTATTGGTGGAATTCCAATGCTACCAATGAACAGCTAAGGATTAGCAGGAAAAAAAATGAAAACCTATGGGCAGCATAGCAGTTCAGAGTATCACAAATGAAGCACACTGCAAGATTTTTCTGTAAATAAGAGCATGTAAAGTTGATACGACAGCTTATGGGTACTAGTGGGTGTTGAGAAATGTACTATATCCGTGATTGCCACAGGGTTGAGCATCCCCAAGTGCGCTCAGGATCAGAAACTACTCTGCACTCCGCCATTGATCAGAGCCAATAGTTTTCACCATAACTTCGAAATTCTAACCAACTTGTGACTTACAAGTATCAATTGGAAGTGGGCCCCTTCCATGAAGATCGCACAAACACAAGCTTGGTGTATAGTATAAACGAGTGACTGCAGTGTGTGGCTGTTGCTGTGCCTTTCAGACACTTTACTGCTCAGCTGCTCTCTTTTTGTGTTGTTCTTGCTGGTACTCTGAAAATGTCTCCTTTACCAATGAAGCTTTAAGAGTTGCACCACTATTGCTTTTTCTCCTCACTATCCATTTCTCTTATTGATATGATTAGTAGAAGTTATGAGGCATTCATATTTATAACTTTCTGGTAGTCCTATCTTAGTTCAACTGCACACAAGAATATTGAATGCAGCTAGTCTTTTCCCTAGTCATTCATGTGATTGTCCTGCCAAACTCAAAACACAAGAAAATCTCCAATTTGTGTTCCAAATTGAAGATAACATCCTCTACTTAGAGAATTGTTTCGTTACAAGAGATGAGTGTATTCCGTGGATTTCTCTTCGATTTGATCGTTGTCTTCTGTCTTCTGCTAGAGGCCAGCTACGTGTTAGGAAGACCCCATTACCACCATAAGCATAAACGTATGGATTCTGGTTTATATGGTTCTATTTCTCAACCACCTGCTTACCCTCCTTCAGAGTCTCCGGATCCCGGCAATGCCAGTAATTCAAGCTCGGAATCTTGCATCTTTGATGTGAGATCGTTTGGTGCAGTTGGTGACTGTTCCACCGATGATACAAGTGCATTTAGAGAAGCTTGGGATGCTGCATGCAAAGCTGAAGATGGTGTTCTTCTTGTTCCATCTGGCTATACTTTCACAATCACTTCTACGATCTTCGCGGGGCCTTGCAGGAGCGGGTTCACGTTTCAAGTGGGTGCCTGCGATCGAACAGTTATCTGAAATAATTTGTCTGATTTGCTTATGGTCTTGTTCTAGTTTTCACAAAATTCTGATATGTTCTCTGTTCCTTATGAGAAGATAGATGGAGTTCTAATGCCACCAGATGGACCTGATTGCTGGCCTAAATCAGATAGTCCACGCCAATGGATAGTATTTTACAGAGTAGATGGAATGACGCTTCAAGGAGGAGGAGTAATTGAAGGCAATGGACAGAAGTGGTGGGATCTTCCCTGCAAACCACACAGGGTAATCATCATCAATCAATTTCATTTTCAGTTCGTAGTTCAAAATTCAGCTATATCCATTCTTTTGAAGCCAATGTTATTTGATCAAGTTTTCATCTTCTACTTTATTTCAGGGCCCAAATGGATCTACATTGCCTGGGCCTTGTGACAGCCCTGTAGTAAGTTCAAGAACATACTCTGTTTCAATATGAAAATATGATATACAGGGTTTCCCATTTTGAAAGATTCAATTTTTATTTCAGGCCATTCGGTTCTTTGAGAGCTCAAACTTGACAGTAAGGCAGATCAGAATCCAAAACAGCCCTCAATTCCATGTCAAATTCGATTCCTGCGATACCGTACTCATCGACAGCATTTCCATTTCTTCCCCTGCAACGAGCCCCAATACTGATGGGATTCACATTGAGGGCACAAAGTATGTTGGCATATACAATTCACTCATAAGCAATGGTAAAAACCCATAATCCCCCCTTTATTACTATTTCACTAGAAAAAATTCTTTACATTTAGCTTGTTTGGTTCTTTCAAGTTGTTGGTCTGAGGCAAGGTTGATGTACTTGATCAGGCGACGATTGCATATCGATTGGACCTGGTTGTTCACAAGTTGACATAGCAAATGTTACGTGTGGGCCTAGTCATGGCATCAGGTACAATAATTCTAGTGGATTGTAGTGTTCATTCTTAGTCTTCTTCTCTTGTTTCTTTAGTAAATATAACTACTTACCGTTTTGGAATTTACTCATTACCAGCATTGGAAGTCTCGGAGTCCATAATTCACTGGCCTGTGTTTCAAATATATCAGTCTCCAACTCAGTCATACGAAACTCGGATAACGGCGTAAGGATCAAAACATGGCAAGGAGGGATGGGGACTGTATCAGGCATTTCTTTCAGCGATGTCTATATGGAGAATGTTAGAAACTGCATCATCATAGATCAGTACTACTGCTTGTCAAAGGCATGCAGGAACCAGACATCTGCTGTATTGGTTGCAGATGTTGCATACAGAAATATTAAGGGAACGTATGATGTTCGAAGCCCGCCGATCCATTTTGCTTGCAGTGATACCATGCCCTGCGCCAACATAACACTGGGAGAAGTGGAGCTTCTTCCTGAAGAAGGAGAGATGGTTGCAGATCCTTTCTGTTGGAATGCTTATGGGGGATTGGAGTCCCTCACTATTCCCCCTATAGCATGTTTGCAAGAGGGAGCACCTCTGTCTCTCACAGAGGGCTTCTCTTACGGCTGCTAGTGTGCTAGGCATGAGTTTCTGTGCTACCATTTTTGAGAGAACCACGGAATACTAGATTGTAAAAAAAAAAAATTGTCATATTTTAAATAACTCGGTCTCGTGACGCGTACTTTTGCGTGAAATATTGTGCATTGTCTTTTACTCCCTTTTTTGCAGTATTCCCGTGACTTGTGATGGATGGTTCTACAAACAAGTCAACAATCACAAATTTCATGGCATTGAAGCATCCAAATTCACAATGAACGAAAAATTCTTTATGTGAGATTTTTGGTAAATATACAACAAAATTATGGAATTAAAGGTCAAAATAAATTGGTGGTACTATTTAGTGTTTGCGGTCAATACTTACGTATTAGTAGGGGGGTGTCAACGGGTCGGGTTTGGTTCATACCCATGTGGAACAAGACCTGACCCTGATTTTTCGGTATGGTACCAGGTCTAAGCAGACCATAAGAGAAACCATACACGAACCCAATAAGAACTACTACATGAACCACACAAACCCAATAAGAACTACATGAACCAAACCCTAGCCATACCCAGTAAAATAATATTTTTTATTATTTTTACATTGAAAAATTGCAGGTCTTAATCAAACTCAGGTCAAGCCTAGGTCTGGTATAAAATTTCACAAACTATACCCAGATCCATGTATTAATTGGACCTTTGGGTCCAGACCCGGGTCTTCTTATTTATCACCATATCGGACCCTATATGGTTTGGTATGGGCCGGGTACAGGTAAACCCGATCCATAGCTAGTAAGTGGCCCAGTGCAAATAATTTGGTGAATATAAAGAATCAAACACACAATTTTTGAGATGCACACACGTACATAAACACATTTTTATGTAATTCGGCCCATATTGTGACCTATGTCCACAAAAAACCCTCTCTCTCTACTTGACGGAGAGAGGGAGGAGGTGATCTTTATTTATAGAAACAAGAGAGAGGTTTCTTATGAGATTGAACTTCTCATGAGTACAATCAAATACATGAATGATTCTACAACTACTGATCTTTTTGGAATGCTTATTATGTTGGTTTTCATAATGAAGATGAGTCTTTCTTGGCATCCTACTTGGGAGAGGTATCTTCTGATCAAGAGTCTCCATATGAGTCCTTGATTTACTTGGAGTCCTCATCTTACTGGGATTCTTTAATGGAACTCTGGAGTAGTTGTTGGATCTGGACTAACTAGTGATGAACATAGAACAAATGGATGCAAGCTAGGATCCACTACTTTAACACGCCCCCTCAAGCCAACCTCTAAATTGGTTAAACTTAGTCCTGACAACGGTTTGGTGAGAATATCCGTCACTTAATCTTAAGAGGAAATGAACTTGACAATAGTGTGATTGTTAGAGACCTTCTCACAGATGAAGTGATAGTCAATCTTAATATGTTTGGTTCGAGCATGAAACACTGGATTAGCAGCAAGGTAGCACTCAAATTATTGCATCATGGATTAGGGGCTTCTTTTGATCCAACAACTGCTTGAGCCAACTGAGCTCAAAGACTACTCTAGCCATGACCTTACACTCAACTTCTGTATTGAACCTGACAATTGTACATTATTTGTTGGAGCTCCAAGACAACAAATTTGGTCCCATAAAGGTCAAGTAACCACTAGCAGATTTGCGATCATCTAGGCACCCTACCCAATTAGCATCAAAGTATGCAGACAAACAAAGAGATTATGACTTTTGAATTTGTAGACCTAGATTTAAGGTCTCTTTAAGATATCTCAAAATACATTTTACATGTGCCTAGTGGCCTTCAATAGGTTCATGCATAATCTGACAAGTTTTATTGACTGAGTAGGCTATATCTGGTCTGAAATTTGTGCCTGTAAATTACTACTGCAAGGCCCCAACAATGCTTCTGTATCGGGTTGCATCTTCTAATAGGGTACCATCATGCTTAGAAAGAACCATATTAGGGGTGGCAGGGGTAAGTACATGCTTGCAGTTTGTCATACTTGTTTTAATCAAAAGATCCATAATATATTTTTTTAGTACAATAGTATACCTAAGAGCTCATGAACCACCTCAATCCCAAGGAAGTAATGAATAGATCCCAAGTCCTTGATAAAAATTTATTACCAAAATCGTGGATAACATGTCTAACATTCAAATACGGGTTTTTTGTAATAATAATATCATCAACATATATGAGAACAAACATATGAAAACCATTCTTATGACAAATAAACAAGGATGCAATGGCTTTAGACTCAATAAATCACAACTTCTCTAAGTACACACAAAGTATCTCAAACCAAGTTCGAGGAGCATGTTTTAAACCATAGATGACACAATTCAACTTGCATATAAAATTAAGATGCCTCTTATTTCAAAAACCAATTGGTTGACTCATATAAACCAGAGAATTATTATTATCTAATTGATGAATGAGCCATCCTAGCTAACAACAACAGATAAAATGATCTAGACAGATGTGGGTTTAATAATAGGTTGAAGGTTTCAAAGTAGTCAACCTCGTCTTGTTGACTGTATCCCTTGGCTACTAGGTGTGTCCTATATCGAGCTATGGTTTCATCAGAGTATCTCTTAACCTTGTAGATTCACTTACACCCACCAAAATTTGTGACTTGATTAGAAGGGACAAGGGTCTAAGTTTATTTTGGTGTAGAGGTTTAATCGCTTCTTCCATGACACCATTTAGATTCAGAAACAACTTTACTAAAGGACGACACTTCTTGATCATCTCGACTCAATTCACTTAAGAGAGCAATGAAATATTTGGAACTAAAAAATAACCTAAGTTTCAATGTATCATCCTGAAACATTGTAACCATATGATAAGATCAAAGAGGTGTAGGACTTGGGAGGACCACTAAAGGTTCATTGCTTGGAGACTTACTTGCAGAAATAGGTTGGTTAGGTGGTTCAATAGAAAACACATATTCTAGATTGGACAAATGGGACAGTTAATCTGGTAACACACTTTCAACATGGTTGGGTAACATTAGATTCTTACTAGAACTAGATTTCTAACTTTATATCCACTTGGACAATAACAAATATATCCTTCGTAACTGACATCATATCCCAAAAAGATGCATGATTTGGACTTTTGATCCGGCTTGGACTTGGCATAAGGGAAAAAATACAGGTAACACACATATCCAAAAAAAAATAGATGGTCATACCTAGGCACAGATTTTAAGAGAACTTTATATGGTGATTTTTTGTCAAGTTTTGGTGTAGAAGCCAATTAATGACCTACACGACAGTTCTAAGGGTATCTACCTCAAATTTATGGTCAAGGGAGGGATGATACAATAAAGTCAGTCAAGTTTCAACATGTCCATAATTTTTCTCTACTATATAATTTTACTCGAGTGTGATGGCATGACAACCAACATTTCTTACCACAATCATTTAAAAATCGTGTGAAGCTCTTACTAACAAATTCTCCTCTACCATCACTGTGAAATATCTTGAATTAGCTATCAAGTTGATTTTTCATAATAATTTTAAAATTTATAAAGCATGATAGGACATCAAACTTCTTAACTAGAGGAAATATCCATGAAAACTTGAAAAAATCATCAACAAGCAAGAGAAAAACAATATCCTTTACGAGATGTTGTCGATACAAGCCCCGAAAGATCTTTTCCAATGGTTCTTTTTAGGCTAAGGTAGGAAAAGGCAATTTGATGGATCGAGGTAGGTTAATTTCATTATAGCTGTCATGGTGCGCATAGGCTTGGTAGTCATGCCCACGCTCTGGCGTGTGTTCGCTACATCTTGGATAGAAACCTTGCTTTTGCTCGTTCCCATGCACATCATCATCATCCCTAATATGTCCAAAGCCCTGACGAAACCTCCCTGGACTTTTGAACTCGTAAGCCTCATCTGCTCACGCATCATAATCAGCATAGTGTGCATTGGGCATCAGAAGGTTTATTTCTGGATTGTCACGTGTATAGTGCACGTCATAACCTTGTTGTGCACCTAGGATCTCACACTGCCTTGCAGTTCTGTCACTATACACATGGTACAACTCATGTGGCGCACACAGGAGCAACAAATAAGTCCATGCAGGCACTATCGGTATAATGCTCGCAGGTGTAGTCGGGACCTGGCGCACACAGGCGTTGTCAGTGTTGGCGTGCACAGGCGCGGCTTGTCTCTCACGCGCGTAAGCGCTGTTCCCATATGCACGTGCAGGCGCTGGTCTAAGCTTGCGCACACAGGTGCTAAATCAGAAATGCGTGCACAGGCACTCGAGGATCAGATGTGCTCGCAGGCGCTTGCTGTCGAGGCGCACACAGACACTAGGTGATGAGTGCGCGCACAGAAGCTCTCTAACGAATGTGCGTCACGCGCGGAGCACATAAATAAGATTGTTGCTTAGGCGCAAGTGATAAATTCTTTTCAACGTGATGCTACAAGTTACTGGATAGCTTCTCTTAACTGATAGTGATTCTGTCAAAGAAAGATGTATTATAGTGTGCAAAAGGACAGCAGAGAAAGCTGAATTGCCGATGCACTTATCTAGGTTCAATAGTTAGGTGCAGTGAGCATAAGCTCATCCGACACCACGCATGATGAACTCTCAGTGACGTTCGGCGATTACAGTAAGTTGTGCAGCATATGCTTGCGGCAGCGTCCATTGAGTGATGTAGACATGTTCAGCGATGATGAGTAGATCTGCAGAAAAGTATCACGTTCTGCGGTAGTTCACTGCAGAACGTCTAGAATCTGTCGATAGCGTCGATGAAGAATTCAGAAAGGAGAAGAGAGAATGAAAGAGATGAAGCGGATAAGAAGATGATTTAGTTAGACTACACGGGTGGCCTAACTAGCCTATTCCTCCTTAGAGGCCAATCTCCACAATAGGTGTCAAAAGAAAAGATTATTTCATTCCACTATTCTCAAAAGTTTACATAATGAATTATTTACAAAACACACTGTATTTATAATGCTCACCTACTGAAACGGTGCCAAGCCTTGGGCGGCCATGTATCAAACCTCACTATGGACGTTCCTATTCGGTTTGTTGAAATCTGCCTCCCCTGGAACCGAACCTGGTGCTGGCACACATGTGCACAATTTGGTTGGCTGACCTGACCTGCATTGAGGCTGCCCATGCTGCAAGTCTGTGGCCGTGTGCGTCGGCTAGGGCTGACTGCTTCCGGTGCTCCACTTGTAGTCAGATCCGCAACACGACTGCCACTAAAGGTGCTTTTTTTTTACAAAAAAATCATGTTCCGCCACTGATCTCGCGGAAAATGTCTGATTTTCATGGGAGGCTGTGTTTGACGATACTCTCTCTCTCTCTCTCTCTCTCTCTCTCTCTCTCTCTCTCTCTCTCTCTCTCTCTCTCTCTATATATATATATATATATATATATATATATATATATATATATATATAGGCAAGCTAGCAACCCCCTACCAGTTCATTGATAAGAAATCAGCATACAAGCATCAAACAATAGAGGGTTATAAGCTGTTTGCTCCGAGGACCCAATCACGGGGTTTGCCATTATAGGTCTTGGGGACCGCTTGACTTGAGATCAATTAAATTGGTAAAAGTTAGTCTAAAACCTGTTTGTTAACTAAGTCACCCTTCCTCCTCCCTCAACTTGATTGTTCACAATGCAGACTAAATCTCCTCGGGAAGAAGCCACAATAATGCTACTAGAAGTGTCTAACAATTGCAGTTCCGCAAGCCATCAGTCCCATTCCTTATGGTCTATGATAGAGTCACCTGCGTCCATCCTGCAAAGAGAAATTTTTCAGACCAATTTCTTGGATTGTGAATCTTATCTTTCATTGATTGATGTGTAAGCTATTAACATCAACAACAAGCCATCCATTCAAAGGCAGAGTCCATCATCCTCCATGGTGCCAACAAGAAATAATAGGGTAGGTAGAATTAGCTGCAATAAGCATGGTCTGTTCTCTAACAGCAGCAGTGCATGTATATGTTTTCAGTCCTCAAACACCATTTTCTTCTTCTTCCCAAATGTTATTTCTTGCCTTACTAATTTCTCCGTTGCAACAGCTTCGAATCCACTAAGAAGAGAGGATTCTTGAAGCTGCACAATTTCATATGGATATTAAATGTTTGGATGCTATAAGAACATGGAATGGGTTACTAAAGAGTGGACTAGGGTATTATTACCTTAGTGTCATTTTCATTGAAAACAATCTCTCATTACATCTTTTACAATTCTAAGCCTCTTCCGAAAACCAACGTGGAGGCTTATCTTTCCAAATAACACAAGGACTAATAATCGCCATTCTCGCCACCACTGAGCTATCACTTTACATGATTTCTGCACTCTATTCACTCGGATGTTGTTAAATTGATTTAGAGTATCTACAATAACACCCCCCCCCCCCCCCCTCTACTTGTCCTGCTGAATAACTAAAAATACTTACTCCGACGATAATGGTTCAAGCAGTAAAAAACAATTTGAAGGATGTGTGTTGAATTGCTTGAATTAATTTTCTGAAGTAAATCTGAAATTTAATGTGCAGCTTTTCTCAGAGCCACAATTTTTGTCATTGTAATTTTTTACTGAATTAAATTTTGATGAAATAAATAGTATAAAAAAGTTCAACAAACTTGTGTAACTAAAATTTTTGTGGGGTAAATATGACACTTTTTTCCATATAAACAAAAAAGCCATTCCTGTCAATAGTCACATTTATATTAATGATATTTTACTAAAAAAATATTTACTACCGGTATAGTGATAGAAGAGAATATGATTAGTCATCCGCATTTCACGTTGATAATTCATTTGTTAAAGATGGTGTACACTAATGGTTTATTACTAAAAAAGAATGTCGCCTTATGTGGACTGTTAGCATCGACAGCTTGGGTATGCACATACCGTTATTAGTAAGTTGAAATTATTTTATATTAATGGTTAAAAAAGAGAATATGGACTAATATTTTCATTAATGGGTTTTTACTAAAAAAATTGTAGTTTGTCATTTATCCATTCATTTGGATTGATTTTTATGTTTATTTTACCCATGTGTGTTCCATGATTTGATAAGTTGTTATTTAATCTTTATTTGCTCATTTTTTTAATATCTTTGTAGATTTTTCTAAGTTTGTTATTATTGCCCTAAGTTTATAAAGTTGGTTTTCTCATGTGAAATTCCAGGAATGAGGGTTGCAGATTGGGATCGGGTGATATTGAAAATCGCCAACAGTGGTCATTTTCAATATCCACCACACAACCCTGTAAGGAGGCAGGCAGGTAGGTCCGTATCCCCAAAATGCTCTAGTGGTACGAAAATGCCCTTGAAAGATCCCAAAAGTGAGGATTCCCATGGTGGTGCTCTGTACCACAATAATGAGGGTGGATATTGGAAAAATAACCATTTGTGGTGATTTTCAATATCACCAGATCTCAACCTGGAGTTGCTGGTTTTTATCTCTTGTATAGTACATGAAATTGAAGGGTCACATTTCATCTATTGTTTGACATCAAGTTATGGAGATGAGATTATTCTTCTTCATTTGTTGCTTGCTGGAGTCATGTGGAAATAGTGCTCTCCACTAAGAAAGGTAAGTTTCAACGGATCTTAAGTCTCAAATATTTGGAAAGGGGAATGGCAAATCTTAGTGGCACCAAAGCGAAAGCGATGCAACCCATGAACTGAGATATATCAGATAGTCTCATGCCATAAAAAATTATGACCAATGTGGGATTAAGTAAAAGCTTACAATGTAATATAGTGTGTGTGTTTGTAATTTTTAAATTCAAAAAATTGTGATTTTTAACTAAGTATTTAATAAAAAATGATAAAATCATGAAAAATATCTTTAAATATAGGTGACGTCAGCTGGGTTTAGGCGTAACCTAGAGTCCACTGACAAGACCAAAATGAGACAATTAAAGTTTGAGAAATTTTTTGTTTTTAACCTTTAAATTTGAGCAAAAATCAAGCAAATTGGATCGAACTGCAGTAGAACTCTATCATGGGAAGAGGGTGACACCCTTTGAAATATTCTTAAAATATAATATTAAATATTATATAAATAATATTAAATACTTTTACCTTTTTTCTAGATTTAATCGGACGGGATCCACTCCATTTGATCTAAGTTGATATGAATCTGGACTCAATCAAGGACCCATATTAATTAGGATTTGGTCCAGGTAGGATCCATATGAATTTTGGATTTAGATTTGGATCTTGATTCAAAATCCAAATATGATCAATTTAATCTTTAAAATCAATTTAAAAGTTAAATTGAGTAAATAGAGTTCTATCTGTAGTAGAACTCTACCATAGGAAGACTTTCAGAGGGGGGCTGCACCCTTTGAAATATTCTTAGAATATAATATTAATTATTATATAAATAATAAAATAAAATAATTAATAATAATGAGTATCTAGAGAGGTAGAGTTCTACCTTTGGTACAACTATGCTCTCTATTAGAGAGCTATCTAGAAGGGATGTCACCCTCTAGATAAGAGGATAATTAAAAAAACTAAAAAAAAAACAAAGAGATAAAACATAATAAAAATAGAGGATAATAAGGAGAAAAAAATCTAGAAACAATATAAGAAGGGGCTAGACTCCCCTCTCTCTAGAATCATGATTCTAGAGAGAGAAGCTCGCCAATCCTAAAAAACTCTTAATCTCTAAAATCGTCTTCGGTTGCTCCCAAGACAACATTGCCTCCACCTTGGCTGGATCAACCTTAATGCCATTTTTCGAGATCACGTGGCCGAGGAACATCACCCTATTAAGCCAAAACTCATACTTCAAGAACTTAGCATACATCTTATGTTCCTTTAGTATTTGCAACATGATCCGTAGATGCTCTCAGTGCTCCTCCACGCTCTTAGAATATATCAGAATGCCATCGATAAACAGAATGACAAAGGAATCCATCCATAAACTGAAGACTTGATTCATCAAGTCAATAAACGCTGCAGGTGCATTAGTATGTCCAAAGAACATCACCAAGAACTCAGCTATTACCGCTTATTCATACAAGACTTATCTCGTATAGTTGCTCCTATGACTTAGCTTTTGCAAAAGGGGGTGAAGTTTGTTTAGTTACCTTGGTGTGAGGAGAGCTTCTAGGAGCTGAAGAGGAGGTTGACCTCAGCCCTAGTATTGTCTTTGCCTTCTGGGTCAGACGGGTTCGTAGTGTACAATAATGCTTCTAGTATCGAATTAGGTTGTGTTCTGATGCAGCACGAAAAGGTCATTGCATATGCTTCTCGGCAGTTGAAAGTGCATAAGAAGAACTACCCCATGCATGACTTGGAATTAACGACTATTGTCTTCACGCTGAAGATGTAGCACCACTACTTGTATAGAAAACAGTTCGAGGTCCTTTCTGATCACAAGAGCCTCAAGTATATTTTCACACAGCGGGATCTGAATTTAAAGCAGCGCAGGTGGTTGAAGTTCATCAAGGACTATGAGTTCACTATCGCCTACTACCTTGGTAAGGTGAATATAGTGGAAGACACACTGAGTAGGAAGACCAATCACGACAGCCAGCTTGATCGGTTGTAGTTGGGATTTGATTAAAGAGTTTATAAAGTGGCAGCCATTGTTTGCAGACGATTTCGAACACATCCTTTTTATAGGGATGAAGGTCCGCCCTAAGATCATAGACCATATTGAGGAGCTTTAGTCGGCCAATCTAGATTTTAACAAGTTATGTGTGAGTGCCCAGAAGCCAGATGTGTTGTTTCACCGTGAGGAGGATGGGACCATCATGTTTGGAGATAGATGGTGGGTTTCGAAGGCACTGCAGATCTAAGTATTCTGTTCACCCTGGTTCTACCAAAATGTTCAAGGATTTCCAGTGGACTTATTAGTAGAACGTGATGAAGCGAGATATTAAGGAGTTTGTGTCTCGGTGTCTCACCTGCCAGCAGGTGAAGATCGAGCATCATAGATCTGGTAGACTTCTTCAGCCATTAGACATTCTGGAGTGAAAGTAGGAGGACATCTTGATGGATTTCATCGTGGGTATGCCGAGGACCCATCGTCAACACAATGTCATCTGGGTGATTGTGGATAGGTTGACGAAGAGTGCCGATTTTTTGCCTATTAGGGTCAGTCAGAGTTTGGAGAGCTTAGCAAATCTTTATATGGATGAGATTGTCCAACTTCACAGGGTGCCACGTTCAATCATGTCAGACCAAGACCCATGTTTTACATCTCGATTCTGATGCCAGTTGCAGAAGGACCTTGGTACCACATTAAAGTTTAATACAACTTTTCACCCACAGATTGATGGGAAGACAAAGTGCACGATATAAACACTTGAGGATATGCTTAGAGCATGCATAATGGATTAAGATGGAGAGTGGGATAAGCATGTGAAGCTTTCGGAGTTTTTTACAATAGCTACCATGCCAATATTGGTATGGCCCCATACGAAGCTCTGTATGATAGACCATTCAGATCTTTGGAGTACTGGGATGAGGTTGGAGTGAGAGTAGTGAAGTCTTCAGAGACCATCCAACACTACTTGAACCAGGTGTTGTTGATCTGACAACATTTGGTTGTGGTGCAAAGTAGACAAAAGAGTCACACCGATCAGCAGCATAGGAAACTTAGTTTTGTCATGGGCGATCACGTTTTTATTTGAATCTCGCCTATGAAGAGTGTGTTTAGGTTCAGCAAAAAAGAGAAATTGAGCCCTCGATTTGTTGGACCTTTCAAGATTATAGAGCGCATTGGTGAGTCAACTTACTGTGTGGCGCTTCCTCCTTAGTTTTTTAGATTCACAATATCTTTCATGTCTCAATGTTGATAAAGTATGTGCCTAACTCCTCACACATGATCCAATATGAGTCAGTCGAGGTACAACTTGACTTAATAACAGAGAAGACACTGGTGGAGATTATGGATTGCCAGGAGATGACACTTCATAGTAGAACGATCTCGTTCATGAAGGCGCATTGGCAGCATCACGAACTAGATGACTGCACCAGGGCGCCCAAGGTCGATATGCATAGTCACTATCCATATTTATATTGTACGTTTTAATTTCATGGACATTCTTTTAAAGGGGTAGGGATGTAATATTGTGTATTTTTTTATGATTTTTAAATTCAAAAAATTTTGATTTTTAACTAAGTATTTAATAAAAATGATAAAATCATAAAAAATATCTTTAAATATAGGTGACGTCAACTAGGTCTGGGTGTGGCCCAAAGCCCACTAACAAAACCAAAATGAGACAATTAAAGTTTAAAAAAAAATATTATTAACCTTTAAATTTGACCAAAAATTAAGTTAATTTCAGGTAAAATTCAGTGGCAAAAATTAGGTAAGTATATTGTTAGATGCGTCTCGTAATTCTAAAAATGTTGGTGCCTTATTTTGCTGAAATCGAGTTGCGGTTGGCCCAAAAATCGCATTTTTTACTTTTTTTCTAGATTAGATCAGACTGGATCTTTTTTGTTTGATCCAGGTTAATATGAATCTGCACCAGTCCAGGACCCATATTAATTAGGATCTGATCCAGATAAGATCCATATGGATTCGGATCTTAGATTTGAATATAGATTTGAAATCCAAATATGGTCAATTTCAAACTTTAAAATCAATTAAAAAGTTAAATTTGGTAGGTAGAGTTCTACTTAAAGTAGAACTCTACCATGGGAAGACTTCCAAAAGGGGGGTGACACCCTCTAGTATATTCTTAGAATATAATATTAAATATTATATAAATAATAATAATGAGTATTTGAAGAAGTAGAGTTCTTCCTTTGGTAAAACTCTACTATCAATTAGAGAGCCATCTAAAGGAGACGTCACCCTCTAGATAAGAAGATAATTAAAAAAACTAAAATAAAATAAAAACAAAGAGATAAAACATAATAAAAATAGAGGATAATAAGGAGAGAAAAAATCTAGAAACAATATAAGAAGGGGCTAGGCTCCCCCGCTCTCTAGAATCGTGATTTTAGAGAGAGAGAGAGAGTTGAGAGAAAAGGAGAAAGGAAAGGAAGAAGAAGATGAAGGAGAGGGAAAAACTAGTTTTCTTATCGATCAATCGTCGATTTTTTATCTTTTCCGCATTTGAATTAAGGTATGGGTTCCTCTCTAGATTCGTACAGAAAGAAGTTTTAAATTCAATTTATATGTAAGTTTGGATGGGAAAGGAAAATCTAATTCAAAAATATGTATAAAAATATGCATCAAGTCACAATTTCATGTATTTTTTATTTGATGTGAGCATGCTATTGATTTTCTTCATATTTAAGCTTGCGTTCAACATCGATTTATTCTTAGATTCACATATCATAGAAATACAAGTTGTTGATTTCTGCATATGTCTTTTTATGTTGAATATATATAAATATAAATAAATATATATATATATATATATATATATATATATATATATATATATATATATATATATATATATATATATGGCCCTACCGATTTTGGCAAAGGCTAATTTTATCGCTCATGTTTAAAGAATAATATATATATGTAGTTTCTGTTTGGGGATCTATTTTGATCCAGTTCAGACCTGCCGATATGCATGTAAGTTATTTTAATGTCTGAACCAGTCTTTCCTGTATATTTCTTGATGCTGACAGCATCAGATCAGATTGTCAATGTCCTGCATAGGCAATCTGATTAGACTGCTATTTTGCATGGTTGTGCAATCTGACCAGATTGCCGATGCAGGAGGGCATGAGCAATCTGATCAGGTCGGCATTGTTGGTTGTGGGTGGAATCTGATCAGACATGTCATGTGAGTGGATGCTGATCAGACCCGTTGTAGATAAAATTTGTTTTTTTTTATGCTATGAAATCTAGTTTTATGTTATCCTGTTAACTGGTATAAAAAAAAATTGCTTATGATTGTTGTTAGATCTGATTTCATTTAACAACATAGTTTTTCTGATGAATGTTATCAGATTTAGCAACATGTTAGTTTAAAAACTGTCATCAGATTCATGAGCATGCCGAATTTGTTTACTGTTATAAAATCATATTTCATGTACTATATTGATTGTTATTAGTTTGAATACATGTTGTTTCTAGGTGCTAATCAGACCTAAATACACATTGTTTTTGGGTGCTGATTAGATGAGAATACATGTTGTTTCTGGATGTTATCAGACCTAAATACACATTATTTTTGGGTGCTAATTAGACAACAATAAATGATGTTTTTGGATGTTGATCAGACCCGAATACACGTTGTTGTTGATGTTTGCATAAATATGATCATATGCATGTTGGGTCTTTATGCATGAAATTGATCATGATAATGTATGTTGCAAGCATATGTTCGCATCCGTATAGAATTTTATAAAAAGATGCATAAATCACTTTGAGATGCTTTTGTGGTTAGATGTGAACCACTGCAGGCCATGTGGGTCAGGAGCATGTGTTGCTCCAATGTTGTTGATTTTATTTATGCATTGCATAATTTATTTTTGAAAATTATTGGTTTTCCAAAATTTAATTACATTGTTAAATTATGAGGGTCTGGGCTCGAAATTGGTTTTGCATGTGGATTTGTGAAACGGTTCTACTGTAAAGAACTTGAAATTATTTGAAAAGGTAAAAGAGACCAAATAGTGTAATTAATCTCTTCATTAATGTCTCTTTCACAATGTGAGAATCATGGATAGCAGTTTTAGAAAACCGTGAAGATACTAAAACTTTGTGTGAGATTGTACCTATGAACCTGATGTGGTGGTTCACTTTCCAACCACAGTTTTAGAAAGATTTTAATCACTTTGTCTGAGGGTGGTGGTGTTCACTCAGTTGTAGTTATTGGTATACCAAGAAAGTGGCGTTAATGGTTAAAGATTTTCATTGATGTCTCAGCATTAGGTGAGGATTCTTAATGTTTCGATGAAAGGTAAGGATTTCATATATCGATTGAGAAACGAGTGTGAAACCCAGTAATAAAATACAAATTGTGTGTTAAGCTATAACTAGGAACCTAACTTAGACTTCAGGAACTTGTGCCCATTTTGAGTATATGCGGGTTTAAAGAAAAATGAAAACTAAATTTCTGTGCATTTAATAAGGACATGCATGTAAAAGCAACTATGATAAATAACTTAATAAGTTATTCATTCATATACATTGAATTATGCATATTTACTGTTATACATTAATTCATATATTCATGCTTATTCTGACCAGCATGATAATTATTATTGCATGATATCATGTTTAAATGCTTAAATGGTAAGTGGATTATAGTGAATCGTTATTGTGATATTTCTCTAAAATTATGCATGAATTTGGTTTATGCTATTTTATTACTATTTGAAATTTTAGAGAATTTTGTACAAAGGACTTTAGTTCTTACCTGTTTTCAAAAATTATTTTACAAGTTCGGGTGGTCAGTGATGGGTTGACTTGCTGCATGGAGACCGTGAGCCTTGTGTGACATGTTTTGGATTCTTTAATAGAGTGACTTTTTGTGATAGACAATTTTATGGACTTGGTTATATGACATTTATTCAATTGATTAATAAAAGTGATTATTCTCCTTTGATTCAATGCACAGTCTGTTGTAGTTTGGTATATATTAAATCTGTGAGACCCCGGATCCTTTGGTTTGTTTCCATAATTGTTTTAAAAAAATCTACTATTTTTATGTGGATTAGTTGGGGTCGTTACATACAAGATCACAATGTGATGATATATTGAGATCAATATCAAAACAGAAGATCTTTCACATGGTTGGAATTGATAAACTATATTAAATAAGTGAATGGAAATGATTATGAGTAGCAGACAATTTTTTAAGAAAAATGATCGTATTGTCCTTGTAAAATAGTACATTTCTAAAAATGCCTCACAATTTGCTGAAAAAAATCTTTATGTTCAGAATTTTGATGTCCAACTTTTTAAGATATTTTTGTCTTTTTGCAAATATAGCATGACTGCAAATCATGTTTGTGAATGTCCCCAAAATGTGCAAACCTTCTTTTACTAAAATCGCATAAGAGGCATAGGCAGGAAGACGTTCGCAAATGTGTGAAAGACATTCATATGCAAAGGCCAGGACATGCTGAAATCATGAATTCATCCATTTATGCTTCAACTAACTCTGAAAATATAGATTTGTTTCCTAATATTGCTCCTTTTTTTATGAAAAGACTTGGCTTGCATGCTTTTGTTTGAAAGCATGGTAGTGATGAGACTCTGAAGGCTTGTCAAGGAAAGAATATGACGACCCATTGGCTTCCAAAATCAAAATCGGCCCCCAAAAGTTGTATCCTCTGTTTGCTAGTGCTTGCATGTCAAGGTATGTTGAAGTCATGCTATAGGAATATTGCTTTTTTTTATATTGTGTTTGCCATCATGGGATGGGGTAGGGGGAGAGAGCAGCTTTTGATCAGTCAACAGACATAATGACAACAATCATGGAGGGCACTCATGTCCCATTGACGTGGAAGCAGTGTCTTTTGAGGGATAACTTCGTGGTGAGATCATTTGTGGGAGGTCCCACTCTGACAAGATACAGAGTAATGTGGGTAAGCAATAACCACAGTATCATATTTGGAAATGTAAGGTCATCATAATATGGAGGCCATCATTAGAATGTTTGCTTTTCCCTGTTCAAATCATTTTATTCTGCAATCTCACCAACTTTCTTGGTGTGCTTGGTTCCTTCATGTACATGCCGCTGCTGATGTGATGCGAGAAACAATGACTTTCCCTCTCTGATAAGTAGGCGTTTCGAAGTCAGTCTTTTCTGTGTTCTCTTGTCATGACCAAGTAACTTCCTGCCAGAATCTGAAGCTAAGTATCTTCAGGTATGAATGATTTTGAGGGGGAAGTTCTTACTTCTAACAAAGTTGAAAAGAAAAGGGAAGAAAGAGAAGTAGAGACAGGCAATGTGATCTTCATAGATTAGTCAAATCAGAAAATATGCTCTTACATAGCCCTGTTTAGATTTTTCTACATCAAAATCTATGAGCCGGCACTAAAATGAAATTTGTTCACTATTACGTCTTTTACATACCGAGTAAAGCTGGTATTTGGACTTCCACGCAAGTTATTAAGCTTTATTTGTTGGGTTATTCTTTCAAATAACTTATTTATTACCATTTTACAGAGTAATGTGAGATTGCTGATGCAACAACTGCATAGCGGCATCACTAAATAGGAACCTGTCAATTTGAAAAAGGAAAATAAAGTTGAAACCACATGCTAACCCTGATTCAATTGAAAAGATAATGGAGTAGAAATACCATGTTTGCAGAATATGCTGCCATAATTGAGGACCAAGGATATGCACATTGAATTTCGTGTTAAAACATACTCAAGAGTGAAAAATAGGAAAAGCTAAAGAATGAAAGATAATTCTTGCCCCAACTTCCCTTATTTATATGATTTGCAATTACATTCTCTGCCATGAAACCACATCCTAACCCTGATTTCAACGGAAAAGATAATGAATACCATGTTTGCAGATTACCATGCCATAATTGAGGACCAAGGACATGTGATTCTGTTAAAATTCAAGAGTGAAAAGGAGAAAAAAACAAAGAATGCAAGAAAATTCTTAACTCCACTTCCATTATTTATATAATTCACAATTACATTCTGTTATGAGAGCAGGATCTTTACCTTGATTTGTTGGACTGTCTAACAGAAAACCAAAAAAAGAAGGCACATATTTATACACTTTGTCTCATCCTATTTTGAAATTGAACTAGCAACATGTCCCAAATTAGATCTTATTTCTCCTGTCTTTGGACTTGATGGCTCTTTACTGCCAGTACAAGGACTTTTCTCTTGCCTTAACTCAGTTATGTGAGGGCTGTACGCTTTGTCATAGACATGTGGGCTTCGTAAGCCTTTCAGATCTGCTTTTGGAGTTGCAGTTGAACTAGTTACTTTTGGACTGTAGACATGTTTAATTTCTCCACGGCTACGAGTAATGATGTCATCTAGAATTTCCCCATCATCTGCTGATGAACCCCTCATGGCTGTGATGACACTATTTGGATCACCTTCCTGCAAAATGAATGTTGCGGATAATGGTAAAAGAAGCTTATGATTATTGTCAAGTGTTGATGCATCCAATTGATGAGGTAAAGCAAATTCGATCATGGCATCAGAATTTAGGAATAAAATAAACACACACACACACACACACACACACACACACACACGTGATACACATATTGGTGCAACCTACACAGATATGATGGATTAAGAAAGGGTGCTAGATTCTAAACTCGAATTCAACATGAGTATGTCATCTTCATTCTAATCTCAAATTAAGCATGAGTATGCCAACTTCAATGATGTATGTTTATTCAGACTTATGGAGTCGCATGTATATTAAATCAGTGGAGTCGCATGTATATTAAATCAGTGGCAGAGAACTTACGGCTACCATGTTGAAAGATAGAGCTGGAGCTTCTTCATATTCTGCTGCATCCAAGTCTTGAAGGTGTGGTCCTTTGAAAAACATTGGCAGAAGGTATTGTCGCACTGGAACTAGCAGCATGATCATCATCGGGAACAGAACACCAGCAATAGGAATCTTTGTTATTCCAAAACAGACCAGCAAGTAAGCTGTCTGAAAAAGTGTGAAAGTAGCAATTGTCTTGAAAGGTACAGTTTCTACAAATGTTGCATGGTACTCCTCCAGCACTCTGCGATATCACAAAGCACGAAAACAAAATTCAGATGCAATATATAACTTTTTATATATAATTTACTCATGGGTAGGATTCAGTACTTAAGCATTCACTTGTAAAAAATCAACATAAACAGAAGCATGTGAAGGTAGATTAGAAGACAATTCTGCACATACACTCAATTAAGCAGACTAAAAATAAGCAAATGTAGATGGAAAATAAATTTATTCAGTAAACTGAGAACTTACTTGTATCTTCTACTTGGAGCAGTGAATAGAAGCAATATCCTCTCCCAGAACTGGTTGCCAGGCAAACTTTCAATGGCCATGAAAGCAAAGTATCCCCAGAGCACTGAAGTTGGTATTTTCTTTAGAAATGGCATAGCTGCAAGGCAGCCTCCAACCATTGTAGCCTGCAGCAGGTTGCTGAGCCTTTGTTCTTTAACCTCAACAGGCAACAAGTCATCAATATCCTTCTCCACATCAAAGATACTCTCGTCGACCGGTGCATCAATCATTCCCAAACTTGAGGCCATTCGTATTGTGGATTCTTTCATTTCCTTTAGTCCTTGCTGCAAATAAATGTGACACTCAGAACAGGAGAAGCGAAAAGGATACCACTGAATACTTGGTGTGTGTAGTTCTCTTACACTAGAAGAGGGTCCTTGATAAATTAATGGAGTCTGCATTTGTTGATAAGCTTCTTGCATGCTTCCATAGAGTTGTCCCAAGCTTGAATTTTGTCTGATGTTTGTGCGAGCTGTTGCAACCAGCCGATTACGTAGAAGCTGGATTAACATGACACCTAGCTTAATCTCCAAAGTTTAATGTACTTGTGTTTCCATTAGTAAGTCAATTACATAGTTTCCATACCTGATGCTTGAGAGTAGCCAGACTTTTTGTGTGCATAGGAGATTGTGGGATGACACCATTTGATGGTGGGATTCCAAGAAGCCCACATAGTAAAGTCTGCCATTAAGGAATATGAAATTTTAGAAGTACTATCAACGAAAAGCAGGTGCAGAACTCATGTTTAATCACCACTGGGCAAGTAAACACTAATTTCAGTGAATAATCATAAGCAACGAGTCTGAATTTCTTATTTATTTTGATCTTTCTGGGAAAATGAACTATGACACATGTTTGGTCATAGTTTCCAGATATGGTGCGACTCCTAACCCAAACTCTCCTCCCCACACCAACTTTTCACTCTGACAAAAATGCATGCTCACACACACACACACATGTGCGTGCACATGCAGACAGGTACACACAGAGAATAGCAAGAACAACTTACCAAAAAGCCCAAAAGAAGCAGATCATAATGATATGAAGGTGGCTTTCTTAAATTAAACTCTTTCTGCTGTGCAAGTTGAGACGCAACGCTATGGTCAAAATAGTAGAGGACAGCAATCATTGTTGCTGGAATGAATGCACCAAGTATATAAATGAGCGGCACATCTAGCAGTTGCTGTCAATTTGAAGCAAACAAAATCAGCCATAGGGTCGTGAGGCACAAAAATTTATAAACAAAGAACTAGATATATAACTAAAAACTCTGAAAATACACAATTGACAGAAAGAAAAAGGTGTGTGCACGTTAAAGAGAAAGCCCTCTATATTCCAAATTATTCTACTCAAGCATGGCCAAAACCAAAAAAAAAATGGTTTTCAATCTTTGGCAAGGTCACAAGACAATATCAATCAAGGTAGAACACCAAAACCAGACACCAAGAAGAAAATTCTGAAGAATAAGGCAACTGGTGCAAACCTTAATGACTGTCCAGTTTGAATATGCACCATGTGACCATGGGTTAGGGCTGAAAAGACGTCTAGGGATGCCTTTTGGGACACTGCCAGTAGGTATATAAGATATGGCAGTCCATACAATGACCATCAGAGGCACCCCATAGTCTGCAATGAATCCTCGCAGCCAGCCTGCAAAAAGACAATAAGTCACAACTGCTACGTATTATTACAGAAAACATCAAGCATGTCTACATTTCTGGTGCCAATATGAGTAGTATGGCATTAATAGAGAGACCTCCCTGTTAGGATACAGTTTCCTGGAGGCTTCAATCCTCCACAGAAATTACAAGAAAAGATGGATTTTAGTTTTCCATTTTTTTTAATTATGTTCTACAATTATCGGCAGCTCAGGACCAGTTTTTCATATTTAGTCTACAACAAACATCTAGCACCAAACTTGTTGCTTTTGCTAAATATTCTGTTTGGTGGTTCACTTTGTTGACCATCACACATGAAAGAATTTAAGATTAAACTTTTTGTGCTGGGAATATTATAATCCAAATTACAGTCAAACATGCAATTCAAGAATATACATAGTTCAGTGGATATATACCTGTTCCATACCGCCATGACCGAGCTTTCCGGCTTCTTAGTGCAGTGAGGAGGAGGCCGAAGGAGAGCACCAAAGCAAACATTCCATTCCCAAACCTCCATGAAGGTGAGAACTCTAATAATTTAGGATTTTCCCTTTGAGGAATTCGAAACTCATCCACAAGTCCCTAAAATTAATGATCAGTGCTTTAGTTTGCTACAAGGAGAGCTATAATTTTTTTTAAAGATTCTTGGATTTGCATATAAAAGAAAATCACTACATAAGATTTTTGTAAAGTTTCCTAAATGATTTTTTTTCTGTTTTAGGCTCGGAGGAAACAAGAATTTCATGAGGCTCCTGTTTGGCCGTTCACAAGAGAGTCCAAATCAAACCCAATGATATATTTATGTAAGCTAAACTTGATTTATTAAGCTAAATTTTTGGTTAAAAGAAAGAGTTTTTTTACTATATAAAAATATAAAAAGGAGGAACGATTCAAGTTCCTTTTCCCTAAAAAATTAATTCTTATCTCTTTCTAGAGTGTGGTGCTACATTCCTGAAAGGTACCTGTATAGGCCTAATACAAAAGAAAGAAAAACAAAAGGGTTTGCCATGTCATTTTTAATTTCCTTTAAAGTAAATCAATCTTATAATAACTACCCTCATTCAACAAAGTGTGAAATACTAAGTCACATGGATACGGATACAGATACGGAAACAAGATGACACACGTTCGGATATTACGAACGACAATTTTCGTAAAACAGGATTCAGGTATACGGATATATGTGTGTGTTGTTGTTGTTGACCAACTTTTATTATTCTCATGATGATATTATCAAATTCGTGATATTTTCAAAATATCGCAATATTTTACCTATATTATCGTTTGCTGAATTTACAGTGATAATATTGATATCTGTGACAGATTCATTTCCTAGCATGGTTGAATCAACAGCTCATCTTTCTAAAGAGAAACAGGAGATACGGAAACAGGATACGACACATGTTCGGATCATACGAATGACAATTTTCGTAAAACAGAATTCAGGGATACGGATATATAAGTGTGTTGTTGTTGTTGTTGTTGTTGACCAACTTTTATTATTCTCATGATAATATCGTGATATTATCAAATTGGTGATATTTTCAAAATATCGGAATATTTTACCTATATTATCGTTTGCTGAATTTACAGTGATAATATCGATATCTGTGACTCATTCATTTCCAAGCATGGTTGAATCACCAGCTCATCTTTCTAAGGAGAAACAGGATTATCCGGTTGGCTAACCCAACTAATGGATGAAGTAGTGGTGGCTCTGACCAATCAATGTAACAGAGAAAAACCTAGTAATTAATGATGCTCCCAAAATTTTGAAACCGAGTGTTTACTTAAAATCATCATTGTGGCATTCAGAAGAAATTTATGTTGATTAAGAAGCCAAAACTCATGTGAAGGTCCTTACTTTAATAGCCTGTTGCATGAAGAGCATTGCTATGAGCAGACCGAACAGTTCACCAGCGACACGAGTGAATCTATTAATAATGGAGCAGCCTCCCAAGATCGCCAGCAAGAACAACAGAAATGCAGTCCACACGCATACCCTTTATGTCATGAAAAACAGATTACATGGGCAAAAAAGATCAAGACACATACACATGTTATAGGATCCCACATCACAGAAAAAAAAATCAGAAAAAAAAATCAGATTGAGATGTAAGTGAAAGCATGAGTAAGTTTTATACCATCCAGTCCATGCTAAAAATAGCTTTGGTCCCAAATCTGATCTGTCTTTGGCAAAGCTAAACATAAATGTATACATGAGTACAGTGGGCTCTGCCACCCCAAGGATCAAAAGAGGTTGACCCCCAACAATAGAGTGTATCATACCACACATAGCGGTTGAAGCCAATGTCTGAACAGCAGTTAGGATTCCATCTGCAGCAGCACGGCAAACAATTTCAAAGAGGGGCTATCTTTTCTTTCCTCTTATGCCTCTGCATAGCCTCACAGAAGCCAACCTCCAAAAGAAACATCTCAACAAAGCATAGGACCATAAAGCCAAGTATGAGAAAAGAAATTTAAATGTGGCAGCTATGGTTTCACAGCACCTGTATTTCTCTCCAATTGTTCTCCAAATGAAATCACTGGGATAGCTGATGCAAAAAATATGTAAGTAGTGGGAGCAAGAATCCTGCACATGAACCATTTAACATTTCAGCTAAAACAACGATATCCTTAATGATTCACAAACACATGAAGCCTTCAACAAGATGAAGTAGGAACAAAATTGAAGCCATCCAGCTATTTGGATCTATAATGAAGAGAAGAAATGCTGACAGGCAGTATAACAACAACAGCAACATTGGAAACAAAACTTTCATGTCACCATGATAAATGCTAGATAAGCAAAACTACAACCAATACAAATGCTACATAAGCAGAACTAGATACAACAGAATATTATGACAACCATCTAATGTCATGTGATTCTTATTAAGGCAGAACTTCCATACCTGATGCCAGCAGTGAAACCTCCAATCCAGTCCTGCTTGTAGCACATCAGTCTTCCTTTCAAGTCATTCTTAATTCCTTGGAATGGCACAAAGGTTTCCTCCATGCTCATATTTGTCAGTAGTGATTGACCACACTTCAGTAACCTGGTACAAAGTTATGGAAATACAGAACCAACACTTACAGGAGTTTGCAAACCATGAACAGCATCATAGTTGCATTGCAGGTTACATTAGTGCAGGGCACTTAAGATTGAACCCCTTATTATTTCATGGATATCAAACATGACAGGCATGAACTAAAACTCTCAGACCCAAGTTGAGAAAGAGCTTAAAAGCTCCAACATTTTTCCAATCAGAAAGCTCAATCCATCAGGGTGAAACTTTTTCCAAACAATGAGAGAAGGCTACCTACCCATCTAACAGCATCGAACCATATACTCCCTCAAGATAAATAAGGGTCTATCTGATTAAAGCACCATTAACCGAACTTCACAACCAATAAACGAATGAAGGTGAAAGTGACCACAATATTACTTATGCTGCTGAGGTCTGTCCAACGGAAGAGGTCAATGCAAACAGCAAGCACCTAAGCTGATACTGCTAAAGCTTGAAGCAAAACTCCAAATAGGATTTGACACGCATCAAATCATACAATGGAGGTCAAAAGAGATTAAAGGAGCTTCACTATCAAGAAAAAAGAAAGGAACCCCAAAAGAATATAAATGAATATTCTATGGAAGAAAGTGGAGGGAAAGATGTGGGTATGTTCAATGGAGGAAAAAAATAAGTGCAGAGGGAAAGATGTGGGTATGTTCAATGGAGGAAAAAAATAAGTGCAGAAGATGTACGCTCGACTCAATGAGGATGCAAAGGGAAATGTGGTTTAGTAGAGTGACATACTCTGATGAGATGAAAAAATAATAATGATAACAATGTAATTCTCCCCCCCCCCCCCTCTCTTCTTTTTCCCTTTTTTTTTTCCTGGTTGTGTGGGTTAGGTGCGCACTTCGGTTTCACTTTCAAGCCATGCCAGTGCATAACAACCTGGATCAATCTCCACTCTACCGTAAAGCTCTCCACTCATTATTAATAAATAGGTCGATCTTGAAACCCCAAATGTGAAAAAATAATATTTTAGGCATAAACTCCAAAAACCATTAAAGATTCTGTCATAATGTGACCACAATGCCCCCATTGTCGTGTGTGCTATATAGCCGTGAGTATCAATTCTTGGTAATGCCTCGATGGCCTCTTTATTATAGGAGCATTATTTGCAATATTTTGTTGTAATTGACTGAGGGCCTTTTTTCCTCACTTTTTAGAGTGTGTATGTGTGATTTAGTGTTATCTTTTATAGTATGGTTGTCTGCATGATTTTTTTTTTAAAGGTAAGCTGGTGTCAGGCAGAACCCACCACCAGTTATTATTCAACGTACTACTGGGGTTTGAACCTGCAACGTTTCACTACAAGGAGACCTGCACTGATAGCTACCACCAACCACGCGGAGCCCCCAGTTGGTTGCGTGCATCATTGGCTTAGTGCTGATTGCATGAGCTTGCATTCAACGCGTTTGCTTTAACTGCATGATGAGGTAGCCACAGCACATGATTGGCCCAAGTCATGGCAACAATTGCTTGGAAACTAATTCGGTGGGCGTTTGGATTGAAGGGTGTTGCAAGGAGTCTTCCCTTTACCTGCATCTGACACACCTGCTTGAGAAACTTCTGGAAAACTGTCGAGTTTAAAGCCGAGAAAGTATTTGGTAGCCTCGTGGGTAAGAACCCTCTAACCGACCACCGAGGTGGTATTCCATTTGGTAAGCGGGGTCCTGTGTCAAGCTGAAGCCCCAGGATCGAATCCCTGTGCTACATGAGGCGGCTGTTCTGGTAGAGGTCCGCCAAACCCCAGCTTGCCTTCCAAAAAAAAAAAAAGAACCCTCTAACTGAAAGTAGGGCTGCACAACCAGCTGAGCTAGCTTAGCTGGTTTAATCCTGACATGGACCCATCCGAGCTTGATCAAGCACTCAAACTTGATTAAGCTCGGCTAATGCAGCTTTATAATAATTAGTTTAAGAATATGTAGAGTTTTTGTTGTTTAAAAAATAAAAAGGTAGCTTCACCCAAGTGGATAGGGTGTTGGACGCTTGTCTGTGAGATGGTGAGATCGAATCTTTTTATGACTTTTTTTAAAAAGAAAACAACTCAGTTCAAATCGAACCGAGCTTGAACCTGTGTTGTTTTTCACAAGCCAAGTTTTTTTAGCCTAAGCTGGGCTCGAGCCTGGCTTATGTACAACCCCTAGCTGGAACTCATAATGAGAGGTTGTTTTGACCAAATTTAATACCATGGATATGTTTTGGACAAAATAGTAGGAATCCACCCTTGGACCATAATTTTGCAAATGTAAAAGTACGATTTATGAGGGTTCAAAATTTGGTATATTATGGGCTGTTGTTTTTTCAACAGCTGCAAAATCTTACATACATGATGTCTACTGACTCAAACATATAGATAACATTCGAGAGGGTGGTGTATGTTCACCCCCGATGATTCAGTGAATCCCACGTCGGGGGTCCCAAAAAGCACCACGTATATAAGCACATGGGGCTCGTATTCTCGTGTATGTTGACATCACTCAGCATTGGAGTATGGTTCGGTTGAAAAGACTTAAGTACCCTTTCTTGTTATTCTTGCCATAAAACGATGGTTTGAAAAAATGACAAAAATGTCCTTCATTCAAAAAAGAAAAATAAATGGTTCAAAAAAAGGATAAACATGTCCTTCATCCAGAAAGTCAAGGATGATGTTGACTCTTCAAAGTCTACACAGCGAAACAAACCTTAGCTGACGATCCGATGGTGATCCGGCGAAATGATGGTGAGTCGACGATCCGATGGTCATCCGGCGAAATGAACCTGAGCCATCAAAAATGTTTGTTTGAACTTTTCATCGTCATCTTCTTCTTCTTTTTCCGTAAAACATTGTAAAACTCTCTCTCTCTCTCTCTCTCTCTCTCTCTCTCTCTCTCTCTCTAGAGAAGAAATCAAGGGAGGCAAATAGTTTCCCCTAAAGAAGGTCATGAACATCAACTCTCTCACTCTTTCTCCCTTCTTTTTCTACTTCTGTGCACATCCAGCAGACATTCCTACATTGCTCCATCAAATACCGATTGACCTACACACTGACTGTAGCATTGTTCAACTTGATTCGTTGTGGAGCTTGATTCAGAGTTTTTGCCCTTACAGGAGGGGGGTATGAGGGCTCCTCCCAGCGTGGGTAGCATCGTTCTACTTGATTCATTGTGGAGTTTGATTTAGAGTTTTTTCCCTTAGAGGAGAGGGGTCCGGGGGCTCCCCCTCGGCGCGGGTCCATTTTTTAACTATTTTCTTGGGGCCTTGTATAAATTTTTTATTTTCTTTCTCTCTTTTAACTATCGAAAAAGTGCAATAAAGCATTTTGTTTAATCGTGGGGCTCATGTTTCCTTCGGTTGTTTCTTGCTTGAGGTTTTCATAACACCTCTTCCCATGATTTTTCTATTTTTCTTTTTATGTTTCTTTCCCACGATTTTTTCAATGACTCTCCTAGAGTGATTTTTAGTGTTGTCGGGTCTCCAACGAGCCCCACAACGATTTATAGTGTTATTCGGCCTTCCAACAACGATTTGTAATATTGTTGAACCTTCCTACCGCGATTTATAGTGTTTTTGGGTCTTCAACGAGCCCCACAATGATTTATAGTATTATCCGGCCTTTCAACAACAATTTGTAGTATTGTTGGGCTTTCTTACAGCGATTTGTAGTATTTTTGGGTCTCCAACGAGCCCCATAATGATTTATAGTGTTATTTGGCCTTTCAACAACGATTTGTAGTATTGTTGGGCTTTCCTACAGTGATTTGTAGTATTTTCGGGTCTCCAATGAGCCCCACAACGACTTATAGTATTATCCGGCCTTCCAACAGCGATTTGTAGTATTTTTGGGTCTCCAATGAGCCTCACAACGATTTATAGTGTTATCCGGCCTTTCAACAGCAACGCTATAAATCATTGTGGGGCTCGTTGGAGACCCAAAAACACTATAAATCGCTATAGTGATTTGCGGAAGACACTACAAATCGCTGTTGAAAGGCCGGATAACACTATAAATTATTGTGGGGCTCATTGGAGACCCAAAATACTACAAATCGTTATAGGCAAGCCCGATAATACTACAAATCATTGTTGGAAGGCCGGATAACACTATAAATCGTTGTGGGGCTCATTGGAGACTCGAAAATACTACAAATCGATGTAGAAAAGCCCGACAATACTACAAATCATTGTTGAAAGGCCAGATAGCACTATAAATCATTGTGGGGCTCGTTGGAGACCCGAAAATACTATAAATTGTTGTAAGAAAGCCCGACAATACTACAAATCGTTGTTGAAAGGATGGTTAACACTATAAATCGTTGTGGGGCTCGTTGGAGACCCGAAAACACTATAAATCGTTGTAGGAAAGCCCGACAATACTACAAATCATTGTTGGAAGGCCAAATAACACTATAAATCGTTGTGGGGCTCGTTGAATACCCGAAAACACTATAAATCATTGTAGGAAGGTCCGACAATACTACAAATCGTTGTTGAAAGACCGGACAACACTATAAATCGCTGTGGGGCTCATTGGAGACCCGACAACACTAAAAATCACTATAGGGGAGTCATTGAAAAAATTGTGGGAAAGAAACATAAAAAGAAAAATAGAAAAATCATGGGAAGGGGTGTTACGAAAACCTCGAGCAAGAAACAACCGAAGGAAACATGAGCCCCATGATTAAAAAAAATGTTTTATTGCTCTTTTTCGATAGTTAAAAGATGGAAAGAAAATAAAAAAATTATACAAGGCCTCAAGAAAATAGTTAAAAGCGGGACCCGCGCCGGGGGGGAGCCCCCGGACCCCCCTCCTGTAAGGGCAAAAACTCTAAATCAGACTCTACAATGAATCAAGTTGAACGGTGCTACCCACGCTGGGAGGAGCCCCCAAACCCCTCTCCTGTAAGAGCAAAAACTCTGAATCAGGCTCCACAACGAATCAAGTTGAACAATGTTATCCACGCTGGGAGGAGCCCCCCAAACCCTCCTCCTATAAGGGCAAAAACTTTGAATCAAGCTCCACAACGAATCAAGTTGAACGATGCTACCCATGCTGGGAGGAGCCCTCAGACCCCCTTTCTGTAAGCGTAAAAACTCTGAATCAGGATCCATAACTCATTTAGTTGAATGAAGCTACCCACGCTGGGAGGAGCCCCCAAACCCTCCTCATGTAAGGGTAAAACCTCTGAATCAGACTCCACAACAGTCAATGTGCAGGTCAGTTGGTGCTTGATGGAGCAATGTAGGATCTTTTGCTGGATGTGCACAGAAAAAGAAAGAGAAGGGAGAGAGAGAGTGAGAGGGTTGATGTTCATGGCCTCCTCCAGGAAAGATTTCTTTCTCGGATAATCCTACAGTGCAGAGATTGGGTCTTAAATAATCATCTTCGGGGCACTTAAGTCTTTACAATCACTCCTTTTCTAGAATCGTTATTTCTTTTGTCATCAATGGAGGAGAGGGTACTTAAGTCTTTGCAATCGCATCAAAATCCAATGCTAATTAATGCTGACAAACATGGGGATACGAGACGCACAGGCTTAAATACGTGGTGCTTTTTGGGACCCCCGAGCATGAGATGCCCTGTTCGGTGGGGGAACATATAACCTGCTTGGATAACATCCTGATGGTTAGATGTGCCAAAAATTATAATAACTCAAACATATAGGTAACATCTAGATGGTGAGATGTGGCAAGAAAAAATAAAAATAAAATGAAACTATTATGATTTTTTACTAGAGAGTTCCTTATTCGCGAGGGTAACAAACATTAGCCCTTTAAAGCCTCCCCATCTATCTAATAGATGATTCATTCAGACTATGTCTGATTGCCATGGAGCCCTCTCCAGCCCACCACACCTCCAACTGTTCTGAGCATCGAGGTATTCAAACAGACTGGACACACTCGTCCACCGGGGCGACTTCGTCTCACTTTCTATATGCCCCACGTCCCGTGTCAAATGTGGGACATGGGCGTCTCACACTCCAAGGGGGTTCGACTTTTGTGTCAAGGACGCTGCGAGACAGGATGACCCTTACTAATTTCCCTTGTCTCACAAACGAAATTTTGAGATAGGGAGAAAAACTTTCAACTTAGGCCCTGGCATGTTTGCTGGATCTGGATCTGGAATATCTAATAGCCCACATGCAGCCTTTGTGGCCCATGTTTTGCCGACACGTAGCTTGCACAGTAGTTTTCAGCTTACACGGTCATCTTGGTAGGCCCATATGCAACTGAGATGCATGTAATTAAAAACCATTTGCCAAGGATGGGGCAAGTATGACTAATAGTTAGTGGGCCATATTTTACCATGCAGCAGGAAGCTTCGCACCCTCCACCACAGTGGCCCACATCTCCTTTTGAATATTCATGAGGGGAGTAGGACAAGTGAGATGGTGGGCTATCAACCACACTGATCATTTATTTTTATTTTTATTTTTATTTTTATGACGAGGAATCCTGTCGTCTAATGGGTCGGGCTGCTTGCAAGGTAAATCCTGGGTGGGGTCACCGACAAGATCTTACAGAGCCCACCAGTTAAAGGCACCTGCACATCCAGTGATCGAGTGGGAGTGGAACCTAGGATGAAGGGGCTTATTAAAACCTTATTATGGGGGGCCTGCTTCTTTTGTCAATTCAAACCTTTCTCCAAATGACAAAACATGTTTATGTGTGAAAGGGAAAAACATTGACTACACTCTAGAGCATGGTACCCTCTAACTGAATCGCATACCTGATAGCTTTATTTGGCCAATTTGACCCCATGAATGCGTTCAGCATAGAACATTTATTAGGAAATAAACTTCGGATTGAGTGGTTTTGACATAAATATATGATTTTCTTGGTATTAAAATTTTGACGTAATGTATACTATTGACTTGTGTGCTATTAGATAAACCCACTTTTGACTGAAAAAGCCATATAGATCATATCCATAGGGTTTGTGTTATTTAATTGAGTTTTTTCCATAGAGAAGTTTACATTTGAGATTATGTGAAAAGGATATATTGTGTTATTCAATTGATCGATCATGTTTATGACGTGTTTGGACGTACCCACATATCCAGATAACTAGGATAATTAAGCTGGGATCATTTTGTGGACCATGGTGACCAAAAAGAAAGTCAATGAATAAAAGTTAGGGTTCTCATAATTTAATGGAGAAAAAGATATCATGGCACAGTATTCATTTGAAAAATAAGACATAATATCTTGCTGTTGCCACCTCGGGAAGTTTCAAATTTTTCTTGCCAAAATATCCTTAAACTTTCAACTCATAATTCAGTTTTTGTAAAACTGGCAGCATGAGAATTAAGAACTTGATTTTAAGGTTCAACTTATTGTGGATTTAATTAAAAAACATACATGTAAGATATAATCACGTGATCCAAAACTTGTTTTCTACTAAATAATGCTTATATATCATATCTATAGGGTCTGATCAACAAAAAAAAGTTTAAAATTTTTGAAAATCTAAATAGTCTATTAGGTGGGAGTAAGTACTCTGGGTATGAGAACGGACATGTGAAATTAGGCATTTTCAATGTTTTTTTTTTTTTGCAAATCCAAACATGTAGATATGTTCGGCATGCTGAATTTGCTAAGAATCATCTGTTGGATCATGTATTTTCGATGAAAAATATGCTTTTGAATGCTTGAATATTTATGAAGATTATGAGCCATTGATTTTAAAGCCTTAAAAAAACTTGTTTACGCAGCATAACTGAATGATTCAAGATATGGTCCTTGTAAAACCAAGCATGTAGGTCACATCCGTATGGTCAGATTTAAAAGAAAAGAACAAAAAATTCCACGGTAGTTTTAGTATTCTAGTGACTATGTGTGTGTGTAACTGAGTAGACAGTACATGAACTTAGCCAGGCCAGATCTTAAGATGCAAATTTTTATCTAAATGATAGCAGGTGGTAGGTGGTTCTAGAAATAATCTGGTGTTTGAGTGGGGATTTGAGTTTGTTTGAAGAGCAAATCCACTCTTTTCTATAGGAGCAAATCCACTCTCTGAATTGAACACGAAGTATGACCGAAGAGCAGAAGACATTGTTATAAAGATGAATACTAATGTTTTCACAGTTCATAATTCATTAAGAAAAGCTGCCTAAATTAAGCTCATAGTTCTCCTTTTCTCCTTTGAAAAATACCAAAAACCCCATAAATTGAATTGTGGAAATAGGTAAAATTTCATCTATATTTCATAAGCAACTGCTTTGTTTTGGGAGTTGAACATCTTTCCATTCTACTTTTGTTTCAAAACAAAGGAAAGACAAAAAATTCAGACTTGGTTGGTAAGTGCCCTCCCCACATGGCTAGGAAAATTTATTCTTAGTCCAGTGCCCATACCCTTTTAAGGTGCAGATAAAATAATTCAACATAGAGATGCATCGGACACAATAGCTGGATGGTTGGGCCGGATTATCATAATGGGGTCATAGTTTCGAATTCAACAAGGGTTATTTTTCTCAGCTTGCTTATTGTGGAAAAAACACCGAAGATCAGTTGTAATAGAACCCTGTAAACATACCTAAGCAGAAGAGATGTCTCCAAACCAGGCACTAGTACAGTTCGTATACAATAATATGTGTTAACTGATGCACAATATACGATGGATAAGTACCTAGAGTCCCACGCACAAATGGAGCACATAAGTAGCTTATATTGAATCTATCATCAAATAAACAGGTGAGTATTTGCTTCAGAATAAAGTTCCATTATTTACAGAAAGGAAAAGGGACAAGCCAGATTCCACACTGAAACTCTTTATATGACTCTAAAGGCTTCAAGAAGAACCATAACTAGAATGGTATGACCAGCCTTGAGCTGGTTCTATGATGCATTTTAGAAACTAGATCTGAAAAATTGATTTCACAACCGCACTTACAAGCTACCTTCATAGCAATGTAGCTGCAGAATTGATTTCCAGCATTTTCATATTCAACTCCAAAACTGCATCATCCACAGTCTGCAACATCGCAACCAGAATAAAGATTAAATTCTCACTAAGCACCTGGAAGGCCATAATCCATTAATACAAGTGAAATGATTCACCAACAGCCAAAAACACCAACTTTTGGTGTCTTAGCTGAATCAAATATTTGTGTCAATAACATCTAAGATTTGCAAAAAAGTGAGGCTGTTAAAAAAAGTTGAAACTGTCCGTAATCTCAGAGGTATTTAACTGTCTTGCTATAAGAGATTATGAAAAAAAAAGGCATTACATATCCTAATATGATCTTTTTGAGTAGGCAATATGCCAGTTTACCTCAATAAAACAAAGGACAACTAATGACTTAGATTGACACCGTGTCATAACCATCAAGATCCAGCTCAACTGTATGTCACTATGAGAGAAAAATAGAGACATTTGGCTCATAGCGAACAAGAGACTTTTTTAATGCTATCAGGTTGTTTGCATAATATCTCGAACACAGTTCAAAACTCGGATGAACTCAAAAAACAGGGGGAAGTCAAATTCTTCAACAGCATCTGTTGAAATATTGGTACAACCGGATGCATAACTGCCTGGGTTTCTTCCAATAACAATGTTAGATCCACCAAACTTCTGGATCAATGATACAATTATCTGACTTGTCAGTTTCTGGATGCCCTCAATTTCTACCAATTCACCAGCTTGTTCAGTTCTACTCCACCAGTTCCTAAGAACTGCTCTACGGTCTACGCCCTTCAAAAGATTCTACTGAGACAACACATTTCAAATGAATGCCAAGCCTACCTCTGCTCCACCAATCCCACTGTAAAGAGAAAGAACATTTACCCCTTCTGGAAAAATCTCTTTAAGGACTGAGAGATGGTAACCCAGGGTGTCAGTCTGGAAACTATTTTTCAGTGATGCAAGCTTCTCAGTTAGAGAAAAGAAATGTACATTTGTGTGGGACTTGGGATAGCCTAATATTTGCTCTACTTCTTCGGGCCCTATAAAATTCAATTTGCATGGACCTATCCATACTAGATTCAGAGTGTTACAATGATGAAGTATATCTTTACGCTGTTCATAAGAAGGCATGCCCTGAGAGTCTATCACAATTTTACCAAGTCGCTCACACAATTGAGAAACTTTAGTGTTGGAACTATTGCAACTCAACTTTGTTCTCGTATCCCATGAAGGCCACCATTTCTTGGTGTGGGGTGATGCTTCTTGTATTGTCATTGGTGGCAATGGAAAAATCCTGGATCCGTTACCTGGGAAGATTGTGAACATACCCTTCTTTTCTAGTGTAGGCTGAGAAGTAATGAGAATCAGCAAACTCTAGCTCTGTACCATATAAAAAGTGGGATATTCTTTCCCATCCATCCTGAGGAATATCAACAACATTTCCATAAAAAAAAATATGTTGATCTGGCAATTCCAACTCACGAATTTCTCGACAAAGCTTAGGCTTAGGATGATCTGGCAATTCTGAATGAATTATAGCTTCTACTGTCCCACTGCCCAAGAAGCTCTGTCTGCCATCAACCGGAATGACTTTCCCTAGCTTTCTTTTTCTCTTGTTTCCAAAATCTACAGTTTTGTTAGGAACAAAAGCTGAAGAACTTGAATCCTCATTCACCATTCAAACGGTTTCACCTGCAAGATATTCAGGGTGTCCTGAGCATAGCCACCTATGTCACAGGGATTCGGCTAGCAGGGTGCTGCACCCGCATCGACGCGACGTGGGTGCTGGTGCAGGTGCGGTCAACCCGACCCTGGGTGCAGTCAATGCACCCAGGGTCGTTTTGGTCCAATTTTTCAGACTTAAAAAAAATTGCCAAGAAATTTTTTTTTGCCCTATATGTCACAGGGATTCTCCAACTAGGTGCCGCACCCGATGCGGTCAACCTGACCCTGGGTGCAGTCAACGCACCCAGGGTCATTTATGTCCAACTTTTGGACTATATATATATATATATATATATAATTTTTTTTAGTTTTGCCGCACCCCCGTACCCGGGTTTTTTGGAAGTGCAGCATCCCCGCACCCGCACCCATGTGACATAGATAGCCACCCTATATCATTCTCATTCTGTTAATAATCCTCACTTTTGAAACATGAAAAATCCTGCATAAAATAGTGAAAGGAATGTGTTTTTCATTCATTACATCCTTTCAACACATACAGTGGTAAACCAATAAGCAACACTTTTCTTTTCCATATAAGATACATATTCATCAATATCATGATAGTTGCTACAGATACAACTACAGAGCAATGTCTCCAGAAGACAGCAAATATTGCTAAATCGAAAGGGAGCAAGGTCAAAAAGATCAAAACTACAACTAGCCTAAAGAGGTGTCATGTAAATATGTTCAAAGACAATAACATGTAATTCATTAGTTATAAGCATCTTATACCCACCACCCTGACAGTCTGACTGTCCTATCATTTTCTTAATCTGAGATTACAGATGTATTCTATATAAGTCAGCAGAGAACATGTATTAGGCACTTTAAATGTTTAGACGTGTCTTTCACGCGATAAAAAAATCAACAGCTTATATTGCACTAAAACTTGATGACATAAAAATCAAAGCTCTTGGTAAATTGTTTAGATCCAAAGCATGGATGTTAGTAAACAAGTAATGATAAACACATCTACAGGTTTGGATTCAGCAAAAAACACCTGCAACTGAGTCTTGTAGAAGGGGGTGTCAAACGGCTCCTATGTACTTGTTTCATACATAGGTATCATATTTATTTATCTTCAACCCTTGTTATGCAGCACGTTCTTTGGGACATTTTTGTTTTTCACCCCTTCTTTTGTTGTATCTTTTTTTTTTATTATTATCAAGCTAGGGTTATAGGCAGACCCCTACCTGTTACATCATATGTTGCAATACAATCAAAGATCACTATCTGAAGGATACCAGTCAGGTGGTTTATTCTTCCAAACTTTGTCATACTCAAGGACTCCTAGATTAGCCAAGAAAGCTGGAACATGATTGCACTCTTTCGGAGTCCACACACATTAGCACTGATTTCGGCTTACAAAAAAATCAAAAATATTTGTTTCAATAGCTGGAACACGATTGCCTACCTTCCATCGCTTGGTTGAAAACAAGCACAACATCCTTAGGGGAGGACTCTATAATAAGATCTGATGATTCTACCTTACCCCACAATGACCTCCACCAAATCCATTCTCTGTCACCCAAGTTATGACTCCTAACCACCCACCCAACTCGAAAGTATTGGCCTGAATGATCCCGAACTGTGAAACCAATTCTCCATTTGCCCTTTATTATACTATAAACAGATAACATCACCCACCCTGATGGTGATGGTCTCCACCTGTTGGCAAAAATCCAATTTCATTTAGCTGGGTGCTCTGATCTTCTAAGGATGGGCAGAACAAACTCCCTGGTGCTGTTCAACACTTCCATTACAATCCTTTCACAAGGCATTGATTCCTGGTTAAATAAGATATGATTCCTAACCTCCCAAATTTTCCTAATAACCAGTTGAAACGTTACCATCCCAGCCCCATTGAACGTATTTGTCATTGAATTTCATGTTGCTCCAACTGAAAATAAACAAAGGTACTCTCAAGATGTTCACCAAATCAATAAAGTGGACACTCAAAGAGTTCCACCAAAGCACCAAAAGAGCATATACAAGCCACAAAGTGGGCTCACACAAAACACCCACTAAAGTGGCAAGCACAATGAATAAAAAATATTATTTTATTCATACAAATATGCAAGAAGCATACCATTACAAGGGGAGTCATCCCCCCCTATTTATAATACACAAGAGAGAGTCTCTAAAGAGATGTTGGAGCAGGTTCAACGGCTCCATTTGGAGCTGTTGGGCCTGTGCCAATGTCTATTATGACTAGTCAACATTGTGTTGACTAGTAAAAAAAAAACTAGAAAAAAAAAAGAAATCTTGTTTCTAACCTATATATATATATATATATATATATATATATATATATATATATATATATATATATATATATTGTAATGCCCTAACTCCGCCTGCGTATAACTGTTTAGTTATCCACTGTCGGTCCCAAGCCCGGATAAAGGAGGGTTGCGGTAGGCCTGTGACAGCCAGCATAAAAACTTAGTCATACCCTATGAATATGAACCAATATGAGAATTTCGTTGGGGCGTTCCCCACTGAGCCATACTCTATAGGCCCGGAGGCAATGATAAATGGGCAAGGGTTGCTAGGTCGTCGCCCGGAAGCGAGGCGTCACACCGGCGCCCAGGTGTGGTGTCAAATAGGCAAGGATTCCCTCACTTTCTTGGATGGGTGGGGGTAAAGAAGTTAGTCCAAGACCATAAAATTATGGTTAGCCACTTGGAACATAGGATCTTTAACTGGTAAGTTGGTAGAGTTAGTAGATGTTACGTGTAGGAGAAAGATTGATATTTTATGTTTACAAGAGACCAAATGGGTAGGTGAGAAAGCAAAAGTGATAGAACCTTGGGGATATAAGATTTGGTATACAGGAATAAATAGGAATAGGAATGGAGTATGGATTGTTATGAGTCGTGAGTTTATAAATAATGTAGTTGAGGTCCGTAGGAAGGGTGATAGGATTTTACTTATTAAATTAGTATTAGGTTCGGAGATTATTAATATTATTAGTGTTTATGCACCTCAAGTAGGTTTAGATGATTCCATTAAGCGTCAATTTTGGAAAGATTTAGATGTAGTAGTACAAGGGATATCTTATGGAGAAAGGCTTTTCATCGGCGGTGACCTTAATGGGCATGTAGGCATTAGTAGGGATGGATTTGAGAGTATCCATGGAAGCTATGGTATAGGAGAAAGAAACGAAAGTGGAGAAAGGATTTTAGATTTTGGTTTGTCCTATGATATGATATTAGCAAACACTTGGTTTAGGAAGAGAGAGTCTCACTTAGTAACATTTAAAAGTGGGGATAATACGAGTCAGATAGATTTTTTCCTACTTAGAAAGAGAGATAGTGGTTGTTGCATCGATTGTAAGGTTATATCGGGAGAAAGTGTAGCTACACAACATAGAGTCTTAATGTTAGATCTTAGAATTAGACAATGCCACAAAAGGGACAGACATAGGATAGATCCTAGAATTAAGTGATGGGCACTGAAAGGAGTTAAACAAGGAATGTTTGTAGAGAAGGTAGTTAAGGAAGCTGATTGGTGTCTCGAGGCGGACTCAGAATCAATGTGGATTAAGATAGCGGGTGGCATGAGAAAGGTGGCTAAGGAGGTATTGGGTGAGTCTAAAGGCGGTGCACTGCTAGGTAAGGATACATCGTGGTGGAATGAGGATGTCAAATTAGCTATTAAGGTTAAAAGAGAGTGTTATAGAAATCTAAGTAAGAGTCGGGATAATGAGAATTTGAAGAAGTATATGATAGCAAAGAAGGAAGCTAAAAAAGTAGTTCGGAATGCGAGGGATAAGATATATAAGGAGATTTATGACAAGTTGGATACCAAAGAGGGCGAGAAGGATATTTATAGGCTTGCAAAGATGAGAGATAGGAAATCGAGGGATCTGGGTACGGTTAGATGTATCAAAGATGAAACGCAAAGGCTTTTAGTCAAAGATGAGGAGATTAAGGAGAGATGGAAAAATTATTTTGATAAACTATTTAATGAAAGTCATGCTCAAGATCTTGGAGACTTGTCTATTCTTTTTCATGAGATGAATCGTGACTTCATGCGCAAGATTCAAAAGAAAGAAATTGTAGAGGCTTTGAAGAAAATGAAATCAAGAAGGGCAGTTGGCCCAGATGGTATACCTATTGAGGCTTGGATATGCTTGGGAGAGAAAGGTTTAGAATGGTTGACAAATATTTTTAACAAGATTTGGCGAACAAATAAGATGCCTAATGAGTGGAGGAAGAGTACTTTGGTGCCTCTATATAAGAATAAGGGTGATATACAAGATTGCACAAACTATCGTGGTATAAAACTCATGAGTCATACTATGAAACTTTGGGAGAGGGTGATTGAGTCTAGGTTGAGGAAGATTGTCATGATATCGGAGAATCAATTTGGATTTATGCCTGGAAGATCAACTATGGAAGCTATACATCTTCTTAGACAACTTATTGAGAGAAATAGAGAGAGGAACAAAGATTTGCATATGGTTTTTATTGATTTGGAGAAGGCATACGATAGAGTACCTAGGGACGTTCTCTGGTGGACAATGATGAAGAAAGGTTTTTCTCTCAAGTACATTAGTATAATTAAGGATATGTATGAAGGAGTAGTAACCAATGTCCGCACTTGTGGAGGGGTGACAACCAATTTTCCTATAACGGTTGGGTTACATCAAGGATCTGCTTTAAGCCCTTTCCTATTTGCTATAGTGATGGATGAGCTTACGAGATCAATTCAAGAAAATGTGTTGTGGTGTATGTTGTTTGCTGATGATATTGTTTTGATTGATGAGTCTAGAGCTGGGGTTAATGCTAAGTTAGAATTATGGAGACAGACATTGGAAGCAAGAGGTTTTAAGTTGAGTAAGAGTAAGACAGAATACATGGAATGTCGGTTTAGTAAGCAACGAAGTAGTGATGGGAGTGTAGTGAAGCTTGGTGAGCAAGAAATACTGGTGGATGATTGTTTCAAATATTTGGGATCTATCATTCAAAAGTATGGAGAAATTGATGGAGATGTAAATCATAGGATAAAGGTTGGGTGGATGAAATGGAAAAGTGCGATCGTAGAATGCCATTGCGGTTGAAGGAAAAGTTTTATAGGACGACTATTAGGCCCGCTTTACTATATGGTACGGAATGTTGGGCTGCCAAGAGACATCATATTCAAAAAATGAGTGTAGCTGAGATGCGTATGCTGAGATGGATGTGTGGAAATACAATAAAAGATAAGATTCGGAACGAGGAGATACGTAAGAAGCTAGGCGTTGCACCCATTGAAAATAAGATGAGAGAGAATCATTTACGGTGGTTTGGACATATTCGGCGAAGGCCTAATGATGCTCCAGTTAGAAGGATGGAGAAATGGGAAAATATATTAGTTAAAAGAGGTCGGAGTAGGCCTAGGAAGACATGGATGGAGGTGATAGGAAAGGATATGAATGCTTTGAACCTCACCGAGGACATGGCATTGGATAGAAATGATTGGAGGAGAAGGATTCATGTGGAAGACCCAGAATGATTTTCTTTTTTGGTTCATATCGCCGACCCCAATTGTTTTGGGATGAAGGTGTAGTTGTTGTTGTTGTTGTATATATTGTAATGCCCACTAGGGGCAATTTGGCCTTTTCATCTATTTATAAATAAACATGTACATTAGGGATATTGTTGTATTTTTATTTTTTATTTTTCTCTTTTTTTCTTTTTGTTAATTAAAGGGGTAAAAGGGGATTCCCATAAGAGTCGTCGGGACTCTCCCCAACAGTCACAAATGTGACCGTTGAGGAGCTCCCAATGACTCTTTTGGGAGCTCCCCTTGGCCCCTCTTGTTGTGTATATAAAGGGGACTTCTCCCCTATTCTGTTTAGTGTTTTTTCAAGCATTTCAATAATAGATTCATCATTATTTCAAGTTCTCTCTTCTCTCGTGTGTGTTTGGTGTTTGCCCTTTGTGGCATGTTGTATTTTGTCCATTAGAGATATATGTGATTGTGTCTTCTTGTAGTCACTTTGTGACATTGTTTTTTGGCACTTGTATTTCATTACATGGTATAAGAGCCCCTAGGTATTGGAGCACTCTTGGGTTTTATCACTCGTAATCTATTCCATACTTTTGTGAGTATCCCTTGGCAACTAACCTAGTTTTGTACATTTCAAGAGTTCTATCACTCTTGGTTTTTATCGTATATACCAATCGACAACCTATGGGTTTCTTTCCTAGAGGAATATCTTGGACAATCTAAGTACTCGCCTTTTCTAAAGCATCTAATTTTACCCTCATGGCTTCTACCCATTCTCTCTGCTTCAACATAGTTTGAGGGTTCTATATAGGAATGCATCAATGCAATGTAAGCTTGATACTTGGGTGAAAAGGACTCATAGGACACAAATTTCCCAAAAGGTTTTGATATTCTAGATGACCTTCAAGTTTGTATTTCATTATATTTTTTAAAGGCACAAGGATGTTTAGAACTACTATGCCTGGAATATTGAATACAGTTTTGATCTCGAGGTTGTTTTGTACTTATCTCAATATCATGAGATTCATCCTTATCGAGATCAGCATCACAATCACCAAACTTTGGAATGAGATCCAACATGAAAGAATACTCAGTTATTTCTTTAGATTTTCAAATTCAAAAAAAATCTCGTTTTCTAAGAAAGACATTTATTTTTCTAAGAAAGACACATTACTTTTAACATCAAAGCATCTATAGCCTTTTTGGTTATTTGCATATCCCAAAAAAACACGAGGGAAAAGTTTATCATTTTTATCAGCGAAAACACAACATTTGCACCCAAAGACTCCTAATCGAGAATAATCAGGAGTAAGTTTAAAAAGTTTTTCAGCAACTAATATGTTTTTTAAAATTAGAGTAAACTGCAGTTAATGTGGCTTCGGTCCAAAATTCTTTAGGTACTTGATTTGAAATAAACAAAGTTCTTGTGGATTTTATGATGTGCCTATGTTTTCTTTCGGCCAAGCTGCTTTGTTGTGGTGTACAAGGACAATATTTTTTTTATGAGTAATATCATTTGCTTCTAGGTAATCTTCAAAATCTTTTGATAAAAATTCTCGCTCTGAATCAGTGCGAAAGATAGACATTTTTGAAATTTGTTTTTGACCAAATTGTAAAATATTTGAAAACATGAAAAAACTTTAGATTTGTGTTTTAAAAAATAAATCCACGTGTCTAGTAAAATCATCAACAAAGATTACATAATATGTAAACTCACCCTTAGATACAAGGGGTGATGGACCCCAAACATTCAAATATACTAACTCAAGCAGTCGTGTAGAGACAAAAGTTCTTTCCTTGAAAGGCAACCTTTTCATTTTGCCAAGCATACAATCCTCACATGTAAAATTTTCAAGATTACAAAGTTCTTTTATATTTGGAAAGTGCTGGATTTTGGATACATTAGGATGGTCAAATCTTTTATGCCATAGATTTAAATCTAGTTTTTGAACATTACAAGAAAAACGGTTCTTAGGTATTTTCAAAAAATCAATGCAGTATAAACCTCCTTCTCTATGGCCGTCTTCAATCAACTTCCCTGACCTGCACTTGACAACCAATAGAAGAAAATAAAACATTATACCCATGGTCAGATAATTGAGAGACAAATAAAAGATTTAGGTTTAATTTGAGAATATATCTAATTTTTTTAACAAAAAAAAGTTTTAAAATATTTTTAAAATTTTTTGTTCTTTTTATCTCAAGAGATGTCTCATCAGCAGTAAAAACATTTGACCCACTTGAGCTACGACATTCAGACAAAATATCACCATTTTGTGTAATATGAAATGAGAAACCTGAGTCAAGAAGCCAAAGAGATTTACCGGGATCAGAGATGCCAACAGAAGAGACCGCAACTCTGGTTGATGAAGCTCCTTTAAGTAAAGGTTGAAGAGCTTCTACAAGTTGAGTCACTCCCAATGTTTGATTCTTGTGTAGCTTTGAACTCACTTGATTCTTGTGTAACTGAGGCTACTTTCTTCTCATAGGGTCTCCTTAATTTAGGACAATACGTCTTGACATGTCTCGGTTCTCAACAATAATAGCAAATAATTTTTTCTTCTCAAACTCATTGCCTTGTTTTTTATAGTGATCGTTTGGTCTCCCATAATGTGATGGTTTGTAATCATGAACATGGTTTTCCGACCTAGATACAGCTAGGATGGAGTCATCATCTTTAGATGGCTTCTTTTTTAGTATATTTTCTACCATACTTAGCTCTTCAATGGTATCTTCAATAGAGGAGACTTTCCCTCTATGAAGAAGAGTCGATTTAGTATACTTAAACTCCGATCTTAGACTATTTAATAAATTGATAGAAATGCTCCACATCAATTTGTCTTTGGTAGAGTTTTATGTCTTCTGGACAATGCCATCTAAGCTCAAGAAGAGTCAACTCGTTCCAAATATCGGATAACTCACTAAAGTATTTTCTAATATTTTTTTCTCCTTGAGTCATAGTACGTATTTTGTATTGTAGATTGCATATGTGTGCACCGTCGTCACATCTCACCATCACTTTCAACACATCTATCACCACCTAAATGATTTATATATATAGGGTCAGACTCATCGAGTCTGATAGGTATAATAACATCGCATGTTTGTACAGGTCTAAGAATAGACACAATCTCATATTCATTCAGAACATATGTATCACATCATATTAAGCATAATACATCAATTTGCAAAATAAACAAGTAACCATGATATACAATCATCAATTGTGCCAAGAACCAAACTTTCTTTAAGATTCCGAGAACTTGACTTAGATTTTAAATAAGTCATTAAGATTGTTTATTTTAATTGATATATTAGAACAGTTACATTTTGATTTAGAGTTAGACAATATATTTGCTTAAGTGAATAGTTTGAAATATGGTTGGTGGACTATATGATATCGTGTATCTATCAGTTTCAGATTCTTTTAGTTAGAACCAAATTACAAGTAGACATGGACCCAGATCCAAAATGGGGTTAGAGTTAAGTCCAATGTTGTGTTCAATTACCTGTAACCCGCCCAAGATTTCTAACCAAAAATCAAAATAATTATTTTCGTTGTATTTTGGTTATTGACGAAAAAGTGCTTATCTTTGGTAGCCTCTTCCATAAACTTGGTTCTATTGAGCTATTAAACACTAGCGTTTGTGTATAAGCTGACCCTCTATGACTTAGTTTTGTTTGAGCAATGCCATAGATTAGGTTTTTATTCTTGGTTATCTCTTTCTCGAACTAGGTTCTATGAGACTATTAAACGCTAACGCTTACACACAAGTTGACCCTCTAGAACTTAGTTCAGTAGAGCAATGCCATAGATAGGTTCTTGTTATTGTTCATCGCTTTCTCGAACTTAGTTCTATTGAGCTATTAAACGCTAGCACTTGCACACAAGTTGACCCTTTAAAGCTTAGTCCGGTTAGGGTAATGTCATAGATAAGGCCTCACATTAATTGCTTTAAAAAAATGACTAAATTTTTTAGGTTAAAATTTTTGGGCGTTATAGTTTCCGTACATGTTTTGGAAGGTTTTCTTAAATAAGAATTTTTCAATGAAAAGTTGAGATATATGTGTCTTTTAATTACTTATTTTAGTTGTAATAAATGTAATCATATATTTTATAAAAGAATTTATTAATCCTTACTATTTATCATAATATTAGTAAAAAAAAATGAAGTTTATGTAAACTTATAATATTTTTTATTTGTATTGTCGACATTTGCATTTTTCCTCCACACATACACATATATACGAAAGGGGGTATCATCGGACCCCCATTTCGTCAAATGAAAGTTGGACGCATGGCCTTGTGTTGCACGTCCTTTTTTTTTAAATGAGTTTTAGCATAGTTTTGAACAACTGGTAAATGCCATTTTTTGACCGCCGGTAATGACCTTTTTGTGAGCATTTTTTTTGCCCATTGATCGCACATGTCATCAGTGATGCACAAGTGTTCGAAAATCATACGACACTAGTCACTTTAAGTGTCTGATGATACACCCTACTCCACACACACACACACACACACACACACACACACACACACATATATATATATATCGTTTTTTCTTCCTTAGCAGTGGTCAAAAACTGCCACTAAAGACCGTTTTTGAAAAAAAGGGATACACGGCACACAACTGCGCATCCAAGACGATACACTCTTTTGTATATATATATATATATATATATATATATATATATATATATATATATATATATATATATATATATATATATATCCTATTTCACATGAACTTTAGAAAGTCACAGTTCCCATTTCAGTTTTTTAGTACGTTTCTCGTTTTTGTTTCCCTTCCTAGCAACCTTGGACCATACTCAGTCAATACAGCATTCCCTTGAATTATGATTTTTTTTTCTTTTTTCCTTCACAGAGAAGTTTTGAGAAATTTTGGAATTAGATGAAATTAGATTTTGGGAACTTATAAAATCTTAAAATTCATGATCTTCATAAGATTCTCACAGACATACTATGGTCCACAATTCTAAACAAACCCAATCCCCACTTCTTGGATGCAGAAAAGGGATTGTTTACTTATTTAGGACGGACATTGTAACGCCCCAAGATTTCTAACCCTTTTTTAAACACGCAAAAATTAAAAAATTTCTCTTCTTATTAAAATCAACAGCAAAAACATCTTCTACTAGGGTTCAAAACCTCAAGCGGGTTACGTTCTAAATAGCAATAACAAGACTGGATTCAAATAGTAACGTGTATCTAAATTCAACTCTCGAGAAAGAAAAATGATTGACTCTCGACACCGCCGCAGCATCCTGCATCCATTCCAGTAATCTATTTCATACCTGTGTTTTTGTAGGGGTATGAACAACCCACATGCATGCATAGATGCATACATGAACCATATTTTTTTTCATAGGAGAACTGATTACTCAATTTTGAACATGACAAATTCTTTTTTGTTGTTTTAGTCTAAGGTTAAATCATATCAGATCTTGTAAACCTTATTTAGATCTTTGAGATGTGTTTGAAATTAGAAGATCTGATCGGACTTATTCGAGTCATGCAACTCATACTAAATTGGTTTGGATTCAATATTTTGGTTTAAACCTGATATGTAAAAACAGTTTGAATGAGGCTCAGACATGCTTATTGTGATTGGATTATAATCATGGCAAGTTTACTTAGATTTGTTTTGATGATTCAATTTGGATGAGCCTTAATAGATTGCTTGAGGTTGTATAAACTGGATCAGGTACAATCAAATCACATTGGATTTGAATAGACCTAATTGAGACAGTTTGATCCAGTTAAACCAGCTTGGTCAAGTTAGACCAGATATAATCTAGTATTTAAATATTACATCTTCTTGGCTTAAACTAGATGAACCAAAATACATGTCAATATCTCTTAACCATACATATTGGTTAGTTTAAATCAATGATAATTAAACTTGATTATATTGGTTAGCTCAAGTCAATGATAATTAATCTTGACTGAATGGGTTAGACCTCATATGTTTGTCCATGTGAATTGAAAACTGAAAATTTGGCTCAAACTCATGCAATATATTTTAGGATCTAGGTTGAAGATAAATCCGGATAAACATAATAGAATTATGAAATGTTTTACTTTTCTATGTGCTTTTGATAGCTTTGGTCCAAATTTTATATTGGATCAAAAGAATATTATATTGGATATGGATTCATATTGATAGGCTAAGATCCAGGATTGCTTTATGTTTTGTTGACACTGAATGCTTTGTTGGATATGCTTTATTGGTATTTCATGCTTAGATCTTATTGATACATTAATTCAGTTTAGTCCAAATTTTTATGGTGGATCTGGATAAGGTAAAACTAGATAAGTTTTGAGCCTAAGCATGTAAAAATTATGATTTAGACTATAATCAAATCATATTAACTCATAATTAAGCATATGAATGAACTTGATATACAATTAGTACAGATCCACATAATTGCTTAACGTTGTGCTTGTATCGAGCCTATTTTGAATGTCTTGATGATAATATCTCAAATTGATGTGGATATGTAAAATTCATAATATCATAATGAAATTAAAAAATTATCTTGAAGGTTATGAATGGTTCATGATTTGTTATAGAATTATGTGATGTGTCTAAATAGTTGGGTGTTGGATATTTTTGGATCCACATATAAAATGGATTTAGATTATAGTAAAATCCTATATAACCCATAGTTTTGCTTGTGTTATCTAGCCTTGCATGAAAATCAAATTTTAACTTGATGATGACATCTTAAGTGAATTTTATGACCCATATGAATCTATTGGAATGAGTAGGCTAATAACATGGATTTGGACTATAGTCAAATCATGTATGACCCATAATCGAATGCATAACCAAGTGGATATTTTTTATATTGAGTAAAGACATAAATTTGGTGTGCCCCATTCTCCACTCTTTTCATTTTTTCTCATAAGTGATCATAGTGTGAGGAGATAGGAACCTTCCTTAGTTTTGTTAGTATCCATCTTTGAGCTCTCATTAGCTGAGCTGGCATTGCTAGGCCGAGTTGGCACCAGAGTCGACCCCTGACGAGATTCTGTCACCGGAATCACCATTGTCAGCACTTGCACCTCAATATCAATGGACTCAACGTCCAAGTAACCTTTATCCTTTACTGCATTTTCATCGATGTCATTCTCTGGATCCACCACCTCCATCATGTCCTCTCCAAGGACTTCAAACAGATTATTATGGACTTGTGTGGTTTGAGTTTTCTGTCTCCAAACTTTTTTTTGTTTCACTTTCTTCCAGCCATCTTCACTATCCTTTGAAGGTTGTACATGAAAGAATCTGAATAGGGCTTCAAGATAATGCGCCTTCAAGCTTTGGAGAATAGCCTTCAATCTGAAAATACAAAATAAAGAGAAGAGAGGAGAGGGGGAGAGGAGGAGGATGCCAAATGGAAAGTAGGGCACGTTAAAAGTATCGTGACCCTCTCTTAATAAGATATATATAGGATCTAACACTACTGAACAAAATACATGAAAAATATACAGGATTACAAGTATGCCACCGCCCAAGCATGGGGAAAGCATACGCTCGGATATGGATCCAATATCGGATCCATATCCGATACAAATACAATTCTAACATCCCCCCTCAAGTTGTGCATGAGTTTTCATCATGCCCAACTTGTTCTTCAAATGCCAAAACTGTGATCCAGTGAGTCCTTTGGTGAAAAGATCAGCAACTTGTTCAGAAGTATGTATATATGCAGGGGAGATTTCCTCATCTTCTATTTTCTGACGAATGAAATGTTGATCAATCTCAATGTGCTTGGTACGACTGTGAAGTATGGGATTGAATGAAATTTTAATGGCACTTTGATTGTCAACCAGCATGGAAGATTGAGCAATAGAAAGAGATAATTCCCCAAGGAGGTGACGAAGCCAAGTAGCATCGGCAGTGCCAGCAGCCATGGCCCTATATTCAGCTTCTGTGCTGGATTTTGCAATGGCGTGTTGTCTGCGACTACTCCAACAGACAAGATTAGAATTGAGAAAGACACAATAGCCAGAAACAGATCGGCGTTCATCAAGATCGCTTCCCCAATCAGCATCAGTGTAAGTAGAGATAATATGACCATCCACAGTAGGAGACATGCGTTTATAAGTAAGTCCATCGCCAATAGTCCCCTTGAGATAACGTAAGATACGCTTGACAGCTTCCATATGAGTGTCTGTGGGAGCATGCATAAACTGGGAAACTTGATTGACAGCATATACAATGTCGGGCCGAGTGAATGTCAAATATTGAAGTTTCCCAACAATACTGCGGTAAAGGGTTGGAACAGGATATGCAGGACTGCCATCTGAAACGTTCAACTTTGCATGCAAAACGCTGGGCGTGCTAATGGGCTTACAATCAGACATACCAGAGGATGTGAGAATATCAAGGGCATACTTGTGTTGAGAAAGAGTGAGGGAATCCTCAGTCCTGTCTAATTCAACACCCAAAAAATATCTGAGGTCCCCGAGATCTTTCATTTTGAAGTGTTGTTCTAACACTTCTTTGATTTGGACGATATGAGAGGAAGTATTTCCCGTGAGAACAATGTCATCCACATATATCAATAACCAAGTAGTGATCCCTCCTTTGTGATAGATAAAAAGAGAATGATCAAGAGCACTCTTCTGAAAACCAGCTTCTTGAATGTGAAGGGAGAACCTTTCAAACCATGAACGAGAAGCATGTTTTAACCCATATAATGACTTGTGCAACTTGCATACCCATAGATTAGAATCATTAGTAGCATATCCTGGTGGTTGTTCCATGTAGACGTCCTCTTTGAGGAAACCATGAAGAAAAGCATTTTTGACATCAAGTTGATGTAATGACCATCCAAAAGTAACAGCAAGAGAGAGAATAACTCGAATGGTACTCATCTTAACAACAGGGCTGAAAGTCTCATCATAATCTTCCCCATGTTGTTGAGTGAAACCTCTAGCCACAAGACGAGCTTTATACCTATCAATACTGCCATCTGGTTTATATTTGATTTTATAAAACCATTTAGACCCAACAACATTCTTATCCCTTGGCCGTGGAACGACTTCCCATGTTTGACATTCATTCAAGGCTTCCATTTCTTCATTCATGGCTTCAATCCAACGGGAATTTTGAGAGGCCTGAGAATAACACTTTGGTTCAGTCTGTTTATGCAAACTGGTCATAAAAAGCTGAAAATCCAAAGTGAAAGTGTTATAGCTTATCCATCTATCCACGGGATGTCTCGCTCGAGTGGACCTTCGTGGATGAGAAGGAACAATGACAGAATCAGTAGTAGAGGCAGGAGTGCGACGAGAATAAACCAAGCCAGAAAATCTGTCTAAAGGAGGATCAGCCATCTGAGTATCAGACATGTCTGCTTCAATGTGAGTACTATCCAACTGGGCATCAGACATTTCTGCTTCAATGTGAGTACTGTCAGAAGGGGCTGGAAAAGTGGTCGGTTGAATCCCATCGCCTAAGATATTAGCACATAACCATGGATCATATAGTCTGGACGCTGAATCATGAATAGCCTTGGAAGAAGTGTGAAACTGCAATCTGAGTTCATCAAAAACAACATTTCTTGAAATATGTATACGGCCTGTTAGGGGATTATAGCACCTATAGCCTCGATAATGGTCTGCATAGCCCACAAACTGACACATTATAGCCCGAGCCTGAAGTTTGTTCCGGAGGCTGGAATCAACATGAACATAGCAAATGCATCCAAAAACCCGAAGCTCATCATACTTAGGATGCTCATGATTCAAAAGAAAGAAAGGAGATTTTCCTGCGAGAAGAGCTAAAGGCAATCGATTTATAACATAAACGGCCCTGTGAAATGAATCAGTCCATAGAGTCATAGGGAGATCAGTGTCATGGAGCATGCTTAAGGCAGTCTCTACAATGTGTCGGTGCTTGCGTTCTGCAATGCCATTTTGCTGTGGTGTGTGTGGACAAGATATCTGTCTAGTGATGCCATGATTTAGCAAGTATTCAGTAAATTCAGATGATAAATATTCACCACCACCATCACATTGAAAATGCACTATGTTGGATGAAAATTTATTTTGGATGAGGGCATGAAATTGGCTAAACAAGCGGAACACTTCAGATTTGTGTTTTATGAAGTGTATCCATGTATAGCGAGAAAAAGAATCAACAAAAATGACATAGTATCTACTGCCAGAAGGAGATGAGACAGGAGCTGGTCCCCAAACATCAGAGTAAATCGTTTCAAACAATTTAGAAGCTCTTTTATTGATGGAATTAAAATGAAGGGCATGACTCTTACAAAGTTGACAGCTTGAGCACATGCCTGACTCACTAACAGGTCTCAGACTGGATTTGTGCAACAATCCATTATTAACAAGGCTAGAAATAAAAGAATGACTACAATGGCCTAATCGATTATGCCAAATGAACGGCATATCAATTTGAGTCAAATTGACTTCATTCGGACTGATAGGAAAAGAAACAGATGAACTGGACTTGGACACTGGAGGAGCTTCTTTGAGGACGTACATGTTGCCTTCACGAATTCCTTCAGTGAATATCGTCTTGGTGAGAGGATCCTTGACAAAAACAGAGGAAGGATTGAATTCAACTGATGTGGAAGAGTCATCAATGAGTTTAGATACTGAAATAATGTTTTTCTTGACATTAGGGACGACTAAAACATTGTGTAAAGGAAGAGAAGTATGCGGCAAAGAAACATATGCATTACCAATGTGAGTAATTTTGTGGTGAGTGCCATCACCTGTAACTACAGAACCTTTTGCTAAATATGGAGATGCACTAGAGAGTTTACCTGCATCATCAGTCACATGGGCGGCAGCACCAGAATCCACATACCAGACACCATCATCATTTTGCTTGAGATTTAGATTAGAAATAGCTGTCATTAAGAGTTGTTGTGCATCGGGCGTGAATGAGGAGGAAGACGCTCTAGAAATGATAGAGGGGGTTGGCCTGTGATCACGTCGACCTCCCTTAGCTTTGTTCTGAGGATTGTGCCAACATTCAGATTTAACATGTCCTCTCTTGTTGCAATAGAAACATGTAGGGATACGCTTTGGCATGTTAACAAGAGTGCTGCCCTGAGGAGTAGGAAGAATACCCTTTCCTTGTCCGGATGTATGAGCCCAAGTATGTGCACGCTGTCCTGACACACCATGTGTAGAAGTAACTAAAATACTGGGCGAAGTAGAAATGGAAGCATCATGCCTGTGAACTCTACTAGCCTCATGCTGGATCAATTTTGCCTTTAAGTCTTCAAAAGAGGGTAAGACAGGGAGAACCTCCAGAGCAGTGCAAAATATATCAAACTCTGAGCCTAGACCACTAAGAGCCTGCTGAACTTTATCCTTGTCTGAAATAGGATGGCCAATAACAGCAAGTTGATTGCTTACATTTTTAATCTCATAGAGATACTCAAGTACAGATCTGGAGCCTCTATTTATGCTTTGAAATTGACGCTTCAATTGAAGATATCTAGCTTCTGAAACTTGAGAGTATGTATTTGCAAGCGTATTCCATAGTTGAAAAGCTGAGATATCATCATCTATACCTGCAAGCACTTCTTCAGAGAGGGTAGAAGTAATATAAGCAACTAAAGCCTGATCATGTGCCATCCATACGGCATATGCTGGATTAGGGATATTATCTGTAGCAGTCACCGAACTAGTAGCATCCTTTGTTTCACCCAAAATCAATTCAGGCGGGGCTGGAGTAGAGCCATCAATATGACCATATAGACAATGGCTCTTAATGAAAGGGACTATCTGACGTTTCCACGTCAAATAGTTGGAATGGGTTAACTTTTGGGAGATGAGTTGGGAGAGAAAACTCGAAGAGAGGGTGGACATGATTATGCTGATATAATATTTGTGTTTCCAAAGATACTCGGCTGAAGGATCAGGCACTCGGCTGAAGGATCAGGATCAGGCACTCGGCTGAAGAATGAAGATCAAACTCAGCAGATCGTGGCCTGGTTGACAGGCGTGATGAAGAAGGCAGACGTAACTCAGCAGTTCGTCGATCGTGGCTGGAGAAACAGGCGTTGATCGTGGGTTGCTCTGATACCATGAAAGAATCTGAATAGGGCTTCAAGATAGTGCGCCTTCAAGCTTTGGAGAATAGCCTTCAATCTGAAAATACAAAATAAAGAGAAGAGAGGAGAGGGGGAGAGGAGGAGGATGCCAAATGGAAAGTAGGGCACGTTAAAAGTATCGTGACCCTCTCTTAATAAGATATATATAGGATCTAACACTACTGAACAAAATACATGAAAAATATACAGGATTACAAGTATGCCACCGCCCAAGCATGGGGAAAGCATACGCTCGGATATGGATCCAATATCGGATCCATATCCGATACAAATACAATTCTAACAGTACATCTGGCTCCTGTCTTCTCAAACATCTACTATCAGCATGATATGATGAGTCACATCTAGAACAAAAAGAGATTCTCGATTCACACTCCACCATTTGCTTAATAAATTTATTAGCACCAATCATAATATTTATCTCCTTCATTGAATGATGATTAACTGGAAGTTCGATGCAAATATGTCCACAATGCATTCTCCCAAGCTTCTTTGTGCAAGCGTCAAACTCTAGTAACTTACCTCCCATATGTTCAGATGCACCCCAGAACAACTCTTCTTTCCATAGTTCTAGTGAAAGATTAGGAAGACGAAATCATAGAGGAATGGTGCAAATCCGATCAAGCTTCCACTCCATCCCCGGCTTCCATTGATGAGCAATCAAAGTATAGCCAGCAAGTTTCCATGCCCCTTTTCTCACGATCATTCCCATATCCTCTTCTCTCGAGACTCTGATCACAAATAAGCCATCTAGACCTGACCTGAACTGCAAATCTTTAATACTTGCCCACATCCTACTAAGATTCTCAAAACTGAATTTGAAATCAATATTCTTCTTCTCCTCCTCCCCTGCAAAGCCCACGATTAGAGTACAGGCTATATCACCTGGGTACGGGTGCGGGTACAGAGGGTACACACGGCAATTCCAAAAATTGTGGGTACGGGGACATGATATATATATATATATATATATCACAAATACAAAAATAAACTGAATATAATCTAAATATATATTCTATATCTAAAATATATATTATATGCTGAAAATATAAAGTTATAAATTGAAAATATAGTTATAAATTATAAATTGAATACAAACTTGTATGTACGGAGGGTAAAATAGTGTCCAGGTGTCTAGGACACGCACGAGGGCAAAAATTGAGTGTCCATGTGACAGAGTACAAGAGAATGACTTCATTCATTCATCGTGACTCGTGTCAAGAATGTAGTATTGAGAGATAACATTTGTTGGGTCTGGGTATTGGATCCAGATCCAATATCCAGATCCAATATCCAGACCCAATCTGAAAAGTCCTGTAATGTCATGACTTTCTGTTTTCCTTTTATTCTTCTTTCCCATAATGCCCTTCATAGATTACTTTTTGTTTTGTATTAGTTATGGCAGATACGGAAGTCTGAAAATTTGTAACTTATATTCAATATATATATCAAGGATCCCCTCTCCCGATTTCCCTATTGGGAATCGTTTGACAGCAGAAACAACACCCCTAACACATCGTCTCTCCTTTTTCCTTGTGATTGTTTTGGGCACCCATGGATACCAAATCTAACATGGTATCAGAGCAGGAGGTCGACTGATCACATCGATTAAGGTACGCCCTAAGAGATCTTGAGATTATCATCCTCTTATTTGCCTCTTTTTAAGTTTACCCATTTCCTGTTCCTTCTCTTCTTTACTAAATCCTTCTATCAGCCTTTAATTAGGTTGTTTCAAATCTTTCTAGTGCTGTTCTCAATTTGCTATGGTGCTGTTAATATCTGATGTCACAAAAAAAAAGTCTCCTAAAGTGAATATCAGTTTTCAGCAAATGGCCTGTTTAACGTCAAATTATAAATCTGTTTCCTTTTCTTAATCCTTTTGCCTTGACGTCATATTTTCTTTTGATTATCTGGTATGTGTGAAATCTGAAATTTGTCTCATGCAGTTGCTTAAATCATTTTCCCTTTCCTTTTATCCCCATATTCAGATTGCAGAAAATTTATTTTTTGGGTTTCTTCACCAGCACATCACCTCTTTTAATTGTGCATTGAGACTTTGTTTCATATCAGCAGACTCTACTTCGTGCTGTCTGCAGTGAAATACCAACCAAAAATAAGGTCTCTTAAATTTCGAGCCTTTTAGTTTTGATATTGACGTGACTGATTGAACATCCTTGTTTATTTCACATTCTCCATTATTCTAATTGCCTTTCTTATTCATGGAATCAAATCCTCAACCATCCTTATCTTCTACCTTTTTGCCCCAATTGGTTTTTGAAAAATTGAACTCCAATTTTCTAACTTGGAAGAGAAAATAGCTCCTTTTATAAGGAGTCAAGATCTCTCTCGCATCTTAATGGGTCCATCGTTCCTCCACCAGAGTATCTTATCAAAGAGGAAAAGGATGACAAAGGGGTTGTAGGTTCTTTTATTCACGTAGAAATCCAGATTTTATTTCATGAATGAAAAGGGATTGCACCACCTTGTAGCAAGAGGATCTTATTGGAGTGCATGATGATTGCACTACTCTTCTAACTCTGGACTAAATTAGTCCAAACATATTCTCGAGTAGTGTTTTTTAAGGAGTTTCAAAATATGAAGAAATATTTCATGTCTATCATGGAATATCTTAAAAAGATAAAAAACATCATTGATCAGTTTGTTATGGGTTTCTTTTATAACCCGAAGAAACTGCACCCAGCACTAAGAGTTATGGATTTTTTTTATAACCCGAAGAAACCACACTAGGACCCCTGCCCACAGGGCCTATGTTACGCATTGGCTTACACAAAGGGGCGAGACCCATGGGAATCAAACCGTCTGGTAGCCAAGGCCCCACCCCACTATGCCAACCCCCTTGGGGCTAGTTTGTTATGGTTGGTTATGAAGTATCAAATAAGGATATGGTCCAGCCAGTGTTGTGAAAAGCGTTGAGGCGTAGCGAGGTGCTCCACCAAAAACCGAGGCGAGAAGTAAGCCTCGAGGCATAAAGCGTAAGCTTCAAAAAAAATTATAAAAAAATATCTAAAAATACAAATAAATAAAAAAATGCTTTATTGATGAAATAACAACCTATAAGAAATAGAAAATCTCAAATAAGTACTAAAAAATATGAGATTAACATATAAAAGTAACTAAAAACTTATTATATAACTGGAAAATATATGAGATTAACCAAAAAAAGTTAAAATATACTAAGAAACCTAAGTCGCAGGGACTCGGCAAAGAAGGTGTCGCACTCGCGTCGATGCGGGTGCGGTCAACACGACCCTGGGTGCGGTCAACGCACCCATAGTCATTTTCGTCCACGTTTCGGACGTTAAAAAAAACGCTGAAAAAGAGGATTAGGGCAAAAGAAAATTTTCCTTAATCTCTCATCTTCCGCGCAGCTCAGCTCGAGCTCTCTCCTCCCGACGCCACCTCCTAGGCTCCTCCTCTCCCTCGTCGCAAGTACGTACCCTCTGGCTCTCTCTCGCTCTCTTCTTGTGTCGGCAATGGAGGGGCTGAGCCCCCCCCCCCCCCCCCCCCGCTCCCTCTTGCTCTCTTGTTGGGTCGGCAGGGGAGGTGTTGAGCCCCCCCCCCCCCTGTGCCCTCTCGCTCTCTTGTTGGGTCGGCAGGGGAGGGGTCGACCCCCCCCCTGCTCCATCTGATTTTGGTAGGGGAGGAGCTCGACCCCTCCCAGTTTTCGGCAGGGGAGGGGTCGAGCCCCCCCTCTCGCTCTCTTGTTGGGTCGGCAAGGGAGGGGCCGAGCCCCCCCTCCCCTCTCGCTCTCTTGTTGGGTCGGCAAGGGAGGGGCCGAGCCCCCCCCCCCCCCCTCTCGCTCTCTTATTGGGTCCGCAGGGGAGGGGCCGAGCCCCTCCCCCCCTGCTCCCTCTGTTTTAGGCAGGGGAGGGGTCAAGTCCCCCCTCTTGCTCTCTTGTTGGATCGGTAGGGGAGGGGTTGAGCCCCCCCCCTACTCCCTCTGTTTTCGGCAGGGGAGGGGGTCGAACCCCGTCCTTGCTCCCTCTTATTTCAGGGGAGGGGCTAAGTCCCTCCCTGTTTTTGGCAGAGAAGGGGCAGATCCACCCTCCTTGCTCCTAATTTTATTATATATATATATATATTTATATTTATATCAAGAAAATGACTGTATAATTGATTTAAAATTTTGAATGTATTTTTTTTTGTATTTTCAGGATAAAAATGACGAATAAAGGAAAAGGGCTTGTGTTATCCTCATCCCAACATGTGAGTTCTGCTGCTTGTTGCTAGTTTTGTTGATAGTTGTAGTGGGAATGATGATGTGGGGCCCCTATGGATACATATAGATAAACTTACAAAAAACTGAAGAAGGAGGTGGTGGAAACAAGAGATTTTGATGCAAGTTCTGCGAAAGAGATTTTGTTGGGTCTTACACAAGAGTGAAGGCTCATTTGTTGAAGATACCAGGACATGACATTTCAAGATGCAGAAAAGTTGATGAGGCAATGTGAAGACAATACAAGAAAATACAAGAAGAATATGAGAAGAGAAAGACAACGACCGATTATTGTACAGTTAGTATGCCATTTGCAAGCCACCAAGAAGATGCTGAAAAAAAAAAGTCAATGTAAGAGGTAGAAGAACGATACAAGCAACATTCAATACATATGGAAGAGAAGAATTGGATAGACAAGTTGAGAGGTATTTTTATTCTAGTTCACTCCCATTTAATGAGCTAGAAATCCTTATTGGAAGGATTTAATAACATCCATGGCAAATTGTAATTTGAGTGGCTATGTGTCTCCAAGTTCAGAAAAAATACGAACCACACTTCTTGCAAAAGAGAGGGCAAATGTGGAGAGGTTGCTGGAGATTAAAAAATATTCATTAGAGCAAAATTGAGTTTCTATTGTGTCTGATGGATGGACAGTTATTCAAAGGCGTCCACTAATCAATTTCATTGCTTGTTCGCTTAGTGGCCCAATATTCTTGAAAGCAGTTGATGCATCTGGAGAATATAAAAATGCAGAATATTTGAAGGGGTTTTTTATAACTTTATAGAAGTCATAAAAGAAGTGGATGATCAGAAAGTGGTACAAATCATTACAGACAACGCTCCAGTTTGTAAAAGTGCAGCGTGGAGTTTGGAGAGTGAGTACTCTCATATTTTTTGGACTCTCTGTGTAGCATACAGCTTAAATTTGGCCCTAAAGAGCATCTGCAACCCCAAAGAAAAAGAAAATTCACAAGTATATGCTTTATATTTATGGATTGAAGATTTAGAAAGAAATGTCAAAAGCATTAAGAATTTTGTTGTTAACCATCATCGTGCTAATGTTATATTTACTAAGCATTCTGACCTGAAATTGTTGAAGGTCGTTGAAACACGTTTTGCATCCATCATTGTGATGGCGAAAAGGATTAAAAGAGTAAAGAATGTTTTGGTTAACATGGTGACTGATGAAAATTGGACATTCTATCATGATGATGATGATATCAAGGCTCAAGAAATTAAAAAATGCATTCTTGATGATGAGTTTTTGGACAGAGTGGTATACTTCCTTCAATTTACGCAACTTATTTGGGAAATGTTAAGAAAAGTTGATAAAGATGAGTCCATGCTTCACAGAGTTTATGAAATGTAGGATAATATGATTGAAAAAATACAAGCTATAGTTTTCAAGCATGAAGAAAAAAATCCTGCATTGGATGATTCAGAATTTTTTAATCATATTCATTCAATTTTAGTCAGAAGATAGGATAAGAGCAACACTCATTTGCATTGCATAGCACATTCTCTTAATCCAAAATATTATGCAAATAAGTGGCAGGCTGGTGGTATTGGTCGTGTCCCTCCAAATTTAGACTCAGAGCTATCAAGACATAGAAATATGTGTATGACAATACTTTTCTAGAAGCATATCTTCTCCATCAAGTCACACAAGAGTTTGAAAATTTTTCATCTTCGAGATTATATGGACCGGCATTATTCGCAAGAGAAGAGAATAATATAGATCCTATCACATGGTGGTCAACATTTGGATCAGAAACACCTATTCTCCAACGTCTTGCATTAAGATTGCTATCGCAGTCTGCTGGTTCATCTTGTTGTGAAAGAAATTGGAGCACATATTCTCAAATCCACAACATTAAGAGAAACAAACTCACCAGCAAGCGTGCAGAGGATTTAGTATATGTTCATTCAAATCTTCGATTACTTTGGCGAACCAATGATGAATACAACAACAACAACAACAACTACGCCTTCATCCCAAAACAATTGGGGTCAGCGATATGAACCAAAAAGAAATTCATTTTGGGCTTGGGACCGGCAGTGTATAACTACACAGGCGGAGTTGAACCAATGATGAATACAGGTACTAATTTGCTCTCTTAGTTATTTGATTATTTCTTAGTTTTTCATTTAAATATACTTGTATTGTATTTAACATTTTCAAATTGGGTTTGTAAGGCAATCAAGGAACATCCAAATTTTGGGATATAAACCCAGAAGAGTATGACTTCGAGGGAGAGCAGAATTTCAACATAACAAACATAGATTTAGCTGAACTCAGTATTCCTTATAATGATGCATTTGATGGCGAAGAAGAAAATTATTAAGATCCATTACTTCATCAGGATATACTTTGGTATGTAATTTAGTTTTTTGTTTTACTTATTTGATTGATATTTAGGTTGATTTATGTAATTGCTTTACTTATTTGATTGATATTTAGGTTGATATATTGCATGCATGATGAATGATATTATGACAATGTTAATTGTTAAAACTTCAAAATTATATATATATATATATTTATTTATTTATTTATTTATTTTATTTACATTTTTGCCCTGCCGCACCCCGCACCCAAGGTTTTTGAAAGTGTCGCACCCCCGCACCCGCACCCACACTCATGTGACATAGTAAGAAACTGATTACATAACTCAAATAACTGGAAAATATATGAGATTAACCTACAAAAGTTAAAATATATGAGATTATTCTAAAAAATATGAGATTAACATATAAGTAACAAAAAAATGATTACATAACTAGAAAATATACGAGATTAACCAACAAAAGATTAAATATACTAAGAAACTGATTACATAACTGGAAAATATATGAGATTAACCAACAAAAGTTAAAATATATGAGATTATTCTAAAAAATATGAGATGAACATATAAAAGTAACTAAAAAACTGATTACATAACTGGAAAATATATGAAATTAACCAAAAAAAGTTAAAATATACTAAGAAACTGATTACATAACTGAAATAACTGGAAAATATATAAGATTAACCTACAAAAGTTAAAATATATGAGATTATTCTAAAAAATGTGAGATTAACATATAAAAGTAACTAAAAACTGATTACATAACTGGAAAATATATGAGATTAACCAACAAAAGTGAAAATATACTAAGAAATTGATTACATAACTAAAATAACTGGAAAATATATGAGATTAACCTAGAAAAGTTAAAATATATGAGATTATTCTAAAAAATATGAGATTAACATATAAAAGTAACTAAAAAATTGATTACATAATTGAAAAATATATGAGATTAACCAACAAAAGTTAAAATATATTAAGAAACTCATTACATGACTGAAATAACTAAAAAATATACGAGATTAACCAACAAAAGTTAAAATATAGTAATATACTAAGAAACTTATTACATAACTGAAATAACTGGAAAATATATGAGATTAACCTACAAAAACTTTGTTGATTATGTCTCAGAAATCTTGCTGTAAAAAAAATAAAATTGTGCCTTGAGGCACAGAGGGCTGCGCCTCAAGGCGAGGCGTGCCGTTTGCGCCTCAAGGCACGTTTTTTATAACACTGGGTCCAGCAAACTCTCAACAGTCTTGGTCCTAATTATCACGTCCTCTATACTACCTTACAGTATTCGTAGTTGTTTCTTACATTATAGGATGATTCTTACTTTCGATGTTGATGCCTCTAATGACACTCAAGTAGTTCTAATAACTAATGGCTCACGAGGTCGTGGAAGAGGTGGATACTTTAAAGGAGGCAGGAGATGTGGTTGTAGAGGCAATCAAGGAGGCCGAGGTATATTGCCTACACCAAACATTCCTTCTAACATTGTTGCTCAAGGACGACGTCCTATTCCCAATGTTTTAAAACTCGCTGAGTCAACTCGGTGACTCGGCTCTGCTCGGCCCTCCAGCAAGTCAACCCGGCAAGGCAAACTTGGTTTACAAAGACTCGGGCCTGACTCGAGCGAGTTCTAGGATGTTTGAAATTTGATTTTTTGGGTATTTCAGAATAAAAAAATGATACTGAGCTAATGGTATTATGGGAGTTCTGCTCAATCATCTTCGATTTCCCCTCAGAAATAGCATCTCCTACATTTAGATTGTAAAATTGTGTAATTCTTGTGGAAGAAAAACTAAGTACATCATTCTGACCAGTTTACTAAGTTTGATGATTCAAATCATATAAAGCACTGGCCCTCATTAGTATAAGCATTAAGAATAAGATAAGATGACTAGTCTCAAAAGATAACTTAGAAATGCAAACTTGAGAATTAAATGCATGCTGACAATAGATATTATATTATTATGCATAGAGTAACACTGGAAGATTGGCTTTAGGAGGTTTGTTTCACCATTTCTTCCAATCACGAGCTACAGCATCTATCATAATGCAACCTTTGATGTATCTTTTCAAAACCTCCATCCATAAATGAATTCCTGTTATAGAGATGTGTATAGTAGGATGAATGTATAAAATAGCAAAGGACAGAAATGAATGCATTAGAAGACACTTAAGAGTATTGCCAATAACAGAAAAAGAAGGTTGTTGCTTAGGATGGTTTGGACATGTTCCAAGGAGACTTGTCACAACATTAATGATACCATGTTAGTGGAAAAGATAAGAAAAGAGGAAGACCGTTGAAGATTTGGAGGGAGGTTGTAAAAAGATACATCAAAGGTTGCATTATGATAGATGTTGTAGCTCGTGATGGGAAGAAATGGTGAAACAACCCTCCTAAAGCCAATCTTCCAGTGTTACTCTATGCATAATATCTATTGTCAGCATGCATTTAATTCTCAAGTTTGCATTTCTAAGTTATCTTTTCAAACTAGTCATCTTATCTTATTCTTAATGCTTATACTAATGAGGGCCAGTTCTTTATATGATTTGAATCATCAAACTTAGTAAACTGGTCAGAATGATGTACTTAGTTTTTCTTCCACAAGAATTACACAATTTTACAATCTAAATGTAGGAGATGCTATTTCTGAGGGGAAATTGAAGATGATTGAGCAGAACTCCCATAATACCATTAGCTCGGTATCATTTTTTTATTCTGAAATACCCAAAAAATCAAATTTCAAACATCCCAGAACTCGCCCGAGTTAGGCCCAAGTCTTGGCAAACCGAGTTTGCCTTGTTGGGTTGACTCGCTGAAGGGCCGAGCCGAGCCGAGTCACCGAGTTGACTCGGCGAGTTTTAAAACACTGGTTAGGGGAAATCTAGTTTCATGATCAAGTCAAAAGCAAAGATCCATAGCCAGATCAAGTACTGAAGCTGAATACTGGATCATGGCAGTAGCTTCTTCATAGTTGACGTGGATAAAAAATTTGTTGCATGAATTGAATGAAACAAAACCTAGATCAATCCTATTATGTGACAATCAGAGTGCCATCAAGATTTCATTAAATCTTGTGCATCATGGAAAAACCAAGCATATGGAAATTGATCAGCACTTCATTAGAAGCAAAATTGAAGATAGGGAACTTAAAAGCCATATTCATTGGTTCAGAAAATCAAATAACAGATCTTTGTACAAAGGGCTTGACAAAACAAAGGTTTTGGTATTTAAAATCTAAGTTGTCCATGGTGATTATCCAATACCCAGACCCAATCTGTAATGTCGTGACTTTCTGTTTTCCTTTTATTATTCTTTCCCATAATGCCCTTTGTAGATTACTTTCTGTTTTGTATTAGTCATGGGTAGATATGGAAGTCTGAAATTTTATAACTTATATTTAATATATATATATATAGATATATCAAGAATACCCTTACAGTTCCCTTTTGGGAATCGTTTGACAGCAGAAATAGCACCCCTAACACATCGTCTCTCCTTCTTTCTCCTTGTGATTGCTTTGGGACACCCATGGATACCAAATCTAACACGTAGATCACGTTCCTATTTTCCACCATCATAGATCTAACAGGCTCCCCATTGTGAGCGGCTTTAGCTGCCGTATTCTCCACCTCTGACCACAAACTCTGAGGGTGAGCAGAACTCCCACCCATGGGGTCTCCTGTGTCTGGGTGGCCACCTGAGAAGCCATTCCTCTGCTCTGATGTCTCATCGTTCATGTGTTCACCTTAGTTTATCCCTCCCTCTTTGTGCATACGCCCTTTTTATTGTACGTAAGAAAAGAGTATCCCAGTAATTTAACAGCAATGCAAATGCAATCTTGCACTATGTGCCATTTCACATGACAGACTGCTGGAAGATCTTTTCCGCCTTTATTTACCATCCTAATAGGATTCATGTGCCTCACATAGCGGATGTTCGATGCAGCAGCAGAAACATTTCAAAAAGGACAACCAGATTGCTTTTGTTGTTTCAACACACTTCTTCTAATGATTGCACTCTCTTAATAATAAATTCAAATGCTTTCTTCCCCTGGGTTTCAGTATTTTCCATGTGCCTGCATCTGGAAACATGGCTAACTGTACGGTATGTATAAATATACCTATACATGGCCTTTCCTCACTAAAATGAACTTCAAACAAACAGATAAAAAACAGTAATCTAATGAAGAAACATCAAATGTAAAACAAATAAGCAGACCAGATTGATCAGCAACTAATAAAGATGTCAAAAGAGAAGAATCTTACTTGTTTTATGGTATGTGTGTCTTCCTTGTTACACTTAGAAATTCGATTGGCAAAAATAGAGTCTGCAAGTTCCAAAAGTGGTGTCTCAGCACCTGGACGGAAATTTTATTGCATTAATTTGGTCCTATATGTGGGTCTAAACAATTCTAGATGAAATGTTTTTCCACATCAAACAAGATTTACTATGTAAACATGAAAATAACAAATATCTTATAGCCAATGAAAAGACCAAGTACACCAACACAGTGTCTTCTCAATAGTCCTGCTCAGGTGTCATAATCATAGCTATAAATCTCGGTCTGAGCAATTTATTGGCAAGGTTTCTTCCCAAAAAGTTGTTTTTCTTGGAAAATCTCAGAAAATTCTCGGATGTTTTAAACAGAAATTAAAGGCAAGAAAAATGAATAAGGATAAGAAATAATAGGTTTTAGTAATATTTCTTCATAAAAATAACCAGAAACAGTTATAAAAGTTTTTAAAAATAAAATAAACAAAAATAGGAAAATATATATTTAAATAATATTTTTCCTAAAATATCATGATATTATGACGTTAACATTGTGATGTTTATGTTATAACCAATATTTTAGAAAATACAGTGATATTTTGCTGTTCATATAGCCAAAGCTATTTTCTAATTAATATTGCAATATTTTTAAAATATTGAGCATATTTGTCACTATGATAAAAATCAGTATCTATGGCATACCGTGCATCACTCAGGAACGCAGTTCATCCTTTGAAGTGTTACTGTTGCCAACAAGATAGGAGCTCACTTCCATCCAAATAATGGCATGCTCGCATGAATTATACGTTTACAACTAATAAATGAGTACAATATTTTCTATTCGACTCACAAAGATAGCCAATATATGTGAACAGTTAACCTATTGTACTACAAAAGAGAACCAATAGAAAAAAAATTGTGCACATAAAGCATGTGCCAAATATTTCATTATACAAAGGAAGAAACTCACCAAAATTTGTAATTGCTGCAGAAACTTCATCTTCTGAAAATCCCATTTCTAATAAATAAACCGTCTTATCCATTGTCTCAAACAAACCATCAGAAGTAATTTCCTAGTAAGTCAACAAAAAACAAACTTCAGATTACATACATACATGAACAAGATTTGGTTTTAGGATTGCTTGGCGTTTAAATAAAAGTATCAAGAAGGCAAAGTATAAATCTTGGAATAAAAAATTGTCATCATCAGATCAGATTTGGATTGATTTTTTCAAGATTTTCTGGAAACTGAGTTCTCTTTTGTCCAGTTTTGAGAAATCTGATCAATAAGGCTGTTTGTGCAGGTTTTGATGATTGGGATTCAATCTATTGAGGTCGTTTTTGGCTGTTCATCCGATTGGGAGGATTTTGGATGGTGTTTTTGAGGTATGGATGATGTTTAGAGGTGGTAACCTGATTGTCTATATCTGGGCATATCAGGTTTTCAGATGTGTGATTCACTGCTGTCTGCTCTAAAATCAGTAATGGATGGTTGGTATTGTGAATCGTACCTGTGGTGTTCATCGTTTTGATGTTTTGGATGTGAGTGCCAACTCTTATGGCAGACCCGACTGCTCGTCTTTGTAATGTATTTGGCATTTTTGGCTGACATTAGTTGCTGAACTATTTTCTATATATAGTTCTTTTGGTTGGCTTCCTTGTGTCTAGTGGGACTACACTGGATTGCGTAGTTGTTTCTCTGTTTCAACATAGGTGGTCTATCGTGGTGTGTTGGCTTGATTTTCAGTTGACATATTTAGTATCCCAGACCGAGCCTTCGGAATAGGGCATGTGCAATGTGGAGCTCTATTGACTGGAAAATGCATCAAGTGTAAGAACGTGCGATATGTGTTGGCTTAATCGGTGATGTGCGGTGGTAGCATGGCATGAGATAGGCAACGGTATCGTCGTTGGTGCAACGATATGTAGCAGCACAGACGTTGAGCGTTGTTTGGTTAAGCAGTGTCAACGGTTCAAAGGATATTGCCTTGTGTCAACGGTTCAGAGGATATTGCCTTTGGAGATTTGGTTAAGGACCTCTCAACTTGGATGAGTTTCTCACGTGTAGCGTTTGAACGCACGGGGATATGTGTGGGTTAAGGCTAATTCTCTCAAGAATCACCTTAAGTGGTTCCAATCGAATATGGTGACTCGGGGCTAGGCGAGTGAATGTCTAGGAGCCAACAAACGGGCCTGGGTGGTGCTCTCTGCTATAGCATACAATCATCAACTAGCCTTCGGACTGGGAGTCGCAAGGCCTTGTCCCTTCTGTGACGAGGTTATACTTGAGTGTGCCCATGGAGTTTCGATACGCTTCATGGCATGTGAGGCTAAGGCATTTGTGTGCTTGCTAGCCGGTATGGGACGGCTATGCACATAAGTGGCATGGACCAGATAGAATGTGTATTTGGAGATGTGTTTGATCAGCTTTCGCTAGGCAGTTGTGCACGAGGTGGTAGGCTGGGCAAATGAAATGATTCAGCACATGAAAAAGTATTGGTGTGCGGCCTTTGACTGTTAGGCTGGCCAGACTGGGCAGTCTGGCATGTCACGGGTTTGCGAAAAATTTTATGCCTGTGTCATTAAGATTGTAGTAATATATTTGTTTCTGTCATTGTTATTGTGGTACTTGTGTGCAGCTTTATATCTCGTAGTTGAGGATTGTACTGAGGTATAGAGAAAGGAGAAGGGATTCAGATTGCCCCAGTGAAATTGGATGGGATAAATTATGCATATTAGGCTGATTTTTGTAATCAAATAACAACGAAGAGTATAAAAGGGCTATAAGCCGATAACGCACGCCACTAAGGGCAATACAAATGCACCAAGGCAAAGAGCAAGAGAGCAACACGTAAAAAATAAATACTTTTATTGATAAATAATGCTCATAAAACCATCTCTTACAATGGGAAAGATGCCCGGATATATACATAATGGGAGAAGAAAAGGGACAGCCAACTAGCTAGACATGTCTAACGGCTAGTCCGACTAGTTGTTAGACTAGCCGTTAGGCATGCCTAACGGCTAGCTAGCTCTAACAGCTAGTTAGAAAGAAAATAAAAAAGAAAGAAAAAAAATACAAAAAACATTATGTAAAAGAAAATAAAGAAAATATATATTATATACATATACCAAATAGATATGTATATGCATACAATACATGTATATACATATAGATAGTATATATACATAGACACATGTATACATATTATATACAGCAATATTTAACACTCCAATCAAACTTAAGATGAGATCACCGAAAGTAAATCATTAAGGAATATAAGATAATTCAATAGTTTCTTTCAAGTACTCATGAACATAGTGGCAGTCCATCTCAATATGCTTAGTCTATTTGTGAAAGGTATGGTTACTAGCGATATATGGCACTCTTGTTATGACTCTGAAATGTCAACTCTAACGTTTTTATAAAGAGTCTGCAGTCAAATGACCTTAATCGTATCAGTGCCCACAGCCCTATACTCGGCTTTTGTAGATGATAATAATACCTTTTGTTGTTTCTTGCGTAGCCAAGATATAAGAGAATCACATAAGAACACACAAAAACCAGTAGTTGAGTGACAATTATTGGGATTTTTCTCTCCAATCTGAATCAGTATAAACAATAAGATTTAGATAAGAATAAGAGGATAAGAAAAGCCCTTTAGAAATGAAATTCTTTATGTATGACTATTTTCAACATTGCACTCATGTGAACCGTTGTTGGCGCATGCTGGAATTGACTTGCAGTATGTAAGGCATGTGCAATGTCTTGTCGAGTAATGGACAAGTAGGTCAAGGAGCCCATAGGTTGTCGATATGGTGTTAGGTCTTCTAATGAGACTCCATCTTTCGTTCTCATCTTTGCATTAATTACTTCTAGTATGTATCCTTTTAGCATCGGTGATTCTCGTACGAGCAACAATATTGGTTGCAAACTTCATTTGGGATAGAAAATACCCTCTTGGCGAGTAGGCTACTTTAATACCTAAAAAATACCTCCAATAACAAAAGTCGGACATAACAAAAAATTCATTAAGCATAGACTTAATTTGCTTTACACCTTTCTTATCACTCCCAGTGATAAGCATATCATCAACGTACAAGGGTATTATGATAATATTGGAACTTGTAAATCTTACAAAAAAGTTATGTCAGTATAACAAGATTTAAAACCAAGATTTAACATAGTTTTGTTGAACCTATCAAAACAAGACTTCGGGGTTTAGCAAAACAAGTGAGGAGGTTCTTGTCGTTCATAACCTGACAATAACGTGAAGACATATAGACCTCCTCATTTTGAGAAATGACATAATGGAGGAGGGAGAACGATCATTTGCCACCATTGCAATGAGCCAGGGCACATAAAACCAGAGTGTCCTAAGCTCAAGCAAAATGTGGCTTCGGTGAGTGAAGACTCTTTCAAAAGAAGGAAACAAGCAAGAAAGGTGGGGACCTCAAGGACTTTGTCAATCTCTCAATTAGCGATGGCTCTTCAACAATATCTAAGGGCCACTACATCCACCTCCAGTGTCACTGTATCATCTTCTCCCCCCCCCCCCGGTATGTTCTCTTGAATCTTAGACTTTGGAGCCTTATTTCAACTATTTCATATGACACCGAATGAGTCCCTTCTATCCGATTATTGCACCAATTCAAAATTTTCATGTGTTTCTACCGCTGATGGTACCTCTTTAAATGTTAAAAGTATTGAGATTCTGGGAACTTAAAGGATTTCACAAAAGATTCCAAAAAAAAAATTATCCCAAATGTCAGAGTAATTTCAAAACATAATTTAAACTTTTTTTTGGTTTCTCAAATATCAGATTATGGGTGTGAGATCTCGTTCTCATCTAAGGCCTGTTAGATGCAAGATCTCCAGTTAGCGAAGCTAATTGGGACCTTTTAAATTGGTGTTATAATACCCAACAATTTTTAAGAGATTTTTGTTTGAATATTAATATCTAAGATAATGAATATTTTTGGCAACCTATTTTATGATTTTTGAATACATGATTGCGACCACATCGAAATTTTGAAAAGAATGCAAGTGATTTCATCAAAATCGGAGCTCGTAAGCTTACAAAACATGCCCGACAACCTCAAAGGAAAATTCATAATTTTGAAGGTCGGTTTTATGAGTTTTGGATACTTGGTTGCATTCGTATCAAAAAACCAAGAAGAACGGTTTTGATTTCATCAAAATCAGAGTTAAAATGCATTCAGAACATGCTCGGCAAGTGCCAAGGGCAAAATGGTCATTTTGTAAATATCACAGAACATTTATGACCAGTAAGGTCATTTTCATCCATTCCCTAGTTGACCTTGTCAATCAACTAGGTTTTGTGAATTAGGGGGGGCATTAATGTACATATAATAATATATACTATATATATAACTTAAGCATAACTAGGCTTAGTTACACTAACTAAGTTCTCACTTAGTGTAACTAAGTAGCTGACCAACCACTTCGATCAACTGAACTGACTGAGCCAGCTGGACCTAGGGTTGGATCATCAAAATCCAACCCAAAGACCCAAGGCCCATTTTAGGTCGAACAAGAGGAGCCCACTGTTTTGGGCTTCACCAAGTGTAATGTAATGTTACACTTTGGGGGCTGGGCACCACAGCCCCTCCCCCAGCTTATATAAGGCCCTCTTCTCCCCTCCTCATTCATCAGCTCCCTCTCCCACTCTCTCTCCCTCCTCATTCATCAGCTCCCTCTCCCACTCTCTCTCCCTCCTCTAACCACTTCTAGCCACCAGCCACCCTCTTCTTTTTTCTATCACCACCATTGGTGGTAGTTTAACCACCACCACCTAACCCAGTCACCTTCAACTATGCCTTCCCTCTACTCACCCGGTCTCACCCACACTCCCTGTACACTCACCTTACCTTCACCCAATTCATACCCCAACTGACCCGGTTGCTTCAAATCAAAATTAACCTGATTCAATCCTTATCATCGTCATCACACATGAGAAATTTGTTGGAGGAAAATTCTCTTAGGATTTTTGGAAATTTTCCATTTCTTATCATCAACGCACTTTCAAGGTAAGCTCTATCCAAATGCGTGTAGATTCCGAATATTTAAATATATTTTGGAAGCATACATGTTCGCTTATATTATGCATGACGTATTCATTTTGTCTCATGAATAATATATATATATATATATACATACATACATTGGATTTCGAATAAAGTTAAGTAAAAAATGGGGTTCTCCTATTATGTTACTTTTATTAATGATTACAGTAGATATACTTGGATTTATTTTCTTAGATTCAAATCCAAAGTATTTGCATGTTTCAAAGTATTTCATAATCTAGTTAAAAATTAATTCAAAACCAATATTAAAATTTTTCTTGCTGATTTAGGGGGAGAATTTTATCTAATGATTTTCAAAATTATTTAAAGTGTCATGCGGTTTTACATCAAAATCTTGTCCAAGAACACCTCAACAAAATAGAATTGCGGAAAAAAAACATTGACATATTATGGAAACTACTAGAACTTTGCTTATTTCGAAGGAAGTTCTAAAAAATTTTTGAGCCGAAGCCACTCTTACTACGGTATATTTGATAAATAGAATGCCTTGATCAACTTTGAAAAATAATTCTCCTATAGAAAAACTTAAGAAAATTTTCAAATACCCTAGAAACTTTTTAGTCTAATTCATGCACACACCAAAAGTTTGAGTTGCAAATTCACACCAAAGTTTTTACTTGGGTTAATCAAATTGCTCCAATCATGAATTAATGTTGGGTTGTTTTGGGATAACACTAACTTATGTTTTAAAGTTACCATTTTACCCTTGTAACTCGTGAGATAAAATTACTAATTTACCCCTATTTTAGAAGTTTGAACAAAGTTGCGTTCATCAACTTTGGAAAATAATTCTCCTATAGAAAAACTTTTTAAAATTAGCCTGGATGTTTGGATGCAAATGTTTTGTTCTTATTGAAAAACATGACAAACTTTCTCCCAAAGTAATAGAATATGCATTTGTTGGGTAATGCTGATAACCAAAAAGGGTATAAATGCTATGATTTGAAAAGGGACAAGCTCTATGTTTCTAGAAATGTTACATTTCTTGAAAATAAAAAAGGATTTGAAGTTAAGGAAGATCTTGAGTGTGTCTTCTTGTTTGATTTATTACCCACAGATAAAGGTGACAAAAGTATTCATTGTGATTCTAGTGAGAATGATAATGTAGATAATCATGTTTCCAATGACATTGATATTGAACCTATTCATGAATCCAACAATGATATTACACTTACTCATGAACTTCAATGTTACTCTCGACATAGTGGTGAGAATCCTTCTTGTACCCATGATAAACATAGCCAAATAGGAGAACCTAGTCTTAGGAGATCCGAACGCTTCCTTAGACCCCTAAGTAGGTTTGTTTTATATGAGTCCTCACACGATTATAGAGCTTGCCTCGTATCTATTCACTCATACCATGAACCCTCAGCTTATAGTGATTATAGAGCTTGCCTCGTATCTATTCACTCATACCATGAACCCTCAACTTATAGTGAAACCGTAAGAGAGTGAGTAGAAGCTATGAACCTAGAATTAGAGGTTTTCCATAAAGCTAAAACACAGAAAATTCAACCTTTATCTAAGGGCAAAAAGATTATATGATGTAGGTCGGTATTTAAAGTTAAGACTAAAAGTGATGGATCATTAGAAAGATATAAAGTTAGGCTAGTTTCAAAAGGTTATTCCTAAGAGTATTGTTGCTCGTATGACTAGTGTCGGGACTCATTGTGGTAGCCTCTATTAGGAACTGACCCATATACCAATTAGATATAAAAAATGTCTTCCTAAATAGAAATTTAAATAAAGAGGTTTACATGGATCCTCCTCCTAATCTTAATGTCGAGAAGGGTAAGGTTCTACGTCTTCATAAAGACTTGCACGGGCTTAATCACACTTCTATCACCTTGCTTTATAGTGTCAACTTTGTCTTGGAGATAATGACGAGCTAGATCCTTTTGAATGAACATGCCATTAAGGGATACCCATAAATCACAAGTCTTCTTGAATTTGATGATGTTGGTGGCGATCTTGAATTCCATGCTATTCATGAACCAAGATAGGATTTGAACATTAACGGCCTCCCAATCCTCCATTTTACCTTGATATTCTTGAAGTGTTTTTTCTTTTCTTCTTTGTTGAGAGCCTTCACTTGATCTACTTCTTTCTAGGTGAGCTTTAGTTGTGGTCCCACTAACATGCCCACATAATTTTTTTCCTTTGATATGATTATCCATAGCAGTTGTTGACATTAGATAGTTGGAGTCATTGAGTTTGAAGGAGATCACGGTGGTGGAGTCTATATGGGCCATGATGGAGAATGATCACAAACAATGGAATATGAAGAACTTAAAACCGCAAGCACAAGCGTTGAAAAAGAGAAACAATGCTTTGGTCAACAAGATTACACAATAGATTCAAAGAGCTCAAGGCTCTCATATCATATAATCAAATAACAATAAAGAGTACAAGAGGGCTATAAGCTAATAACACACGCCACTAAGGGAAATACAAATGCACTAAGGAAAAGAGCAAGAGAGAAACACATAAAAAAATACTTTTATTGATAAATAATGCTCACAAAACCATCTCTTACAATGGGCAAGATGCCCATATACAAGGTTGTAAGTATCGTATCGTTACTCGTATCGGTCGGGTCCAAGATAAGATTGATATCATATTATATCATAAAAAATCGTAAATTTGTAATAAATTTTTTAAAAAAAATCATGAAAAATCAGGACAAATTATTAAAAATTCTAAAAAAATCAGAACACATGAAACAATGATTAATTGCATAAAATATAACTATAAAATCACATATGAAGCATTTATGTATCTATAAGTTGCATAAGACATCATAAACAAGTTTCTTAAAAATAACACATTATCTCATCATCGTTATCTTCTTCGTCGTTAAAAATATACCATCAATCATCATCGTTGTCTTCTTCTTCTCCTCCTCATCCTTCTTTGACATTCACATCATCTCCAGTATATGTGGGCTCTTCATCATCTACGTCCTAAGCTCCTTACACGTTTATACACTAAATGTCTTCCTCATCTTCGTCCTCTCAAGGTTGCGCATAACCCATTTTTGTCTCACTCGTCTCTTTTTCTTATCTTTTTTTTCAAATTTCATGAGCACAGTCCACCTAATCCTTCAAAATCCAAGTTTTGATCTCGTGATAAGTGGTTTGAACCCTTGCCCATAATTTCCAATAGCTTCTACCATTGGACTAAAATATGGATCATTGCAAAGATTAAATGACAAGGCATCAGAATCAAAAATCTCTTAATGGCACGACATACATTTTTTCTCTTATCCCTTTTGAATGCAGTGTTTATTATGGTTTGACATGCTTCTTTGTTCACAAATTCGTCCATGGGACTAGTTGTGCTTATTTTTACAACACTACCTGATCCACTGGCAATCACGTTATCGCTTATTGATGATCCAAAATAAATACTCCTCCCAATTTCTAACTTGCTTTGTTTCTCCTCTTGTTTCATTTCCTTCTAATCACTTAGATGATTCTGAAAAAACCTTTTCACATCAGGTGGAACCTCTTAGAACAAGCTTACACCATGTTGTGTACCAGCTAAGTAATGTTTCAGCCTGTAAATGTCTGCTGTAATATCTTTCTGATAGTAATTGCAAATTACATGTCCTAGAAGTTTGGGATCTTTAATGAGATTTGGAACTTTAGTTCTATGATCCCATCCTGCATCTCTTCTCATTGTTGAACTATAAAAATGCATACAAGAAAATATATATATTAACACAGGAATTTATAAAAACTCAAAGAGTTAAAAAAAAATGAGTCAATGCTTTATATAAACCAATGAATTCATATTCAATAAGAATCAACATATATTACAAAGGAATTTCCATTAAACATGTACTAAGAATTGCATGTTGAAACAAATTATATAACTTAGAAACTGTTTATATAATTAAGAAACAAATTATATAACTTAGAAACACATTATATAGCAGTGAAAAAACTATGAAACACATAAATTTACACACAGAAACAAAGAGGATTGACAGCAAAATATAACATCCTAACGTGTATGTATATCTGTTTTCCACATAAATACACAGAGATTCATATAATTAATTAAATATATAACATATATATAACTGAGAAACCGATTATATGACTTAGAAACTTAATATATAGATGTGAAAAAAAACTACACAGCATAACAAGATTGATAGCAAAATATAACGTCCTAACGTGTATGTATATCTGTTTTCCACACAAATACACACACATTTATATAATTAATTAAATATATAACATATATATAACTGAGAAACTGATTATATAACTGAGAAATTGATTATATGATTGAGAAACTAATTATATGACTTAGAAACAGATTATATAGGTGTGAAAAAAACTACACAGCATAACAGGATTGACAAAAAAAACAAGATTATATAATATATATGTAATATGCATATGTCCAAACACAGAATATATATGTATATAACTGAAAAACATAAACTAAAAATGAAAAAAAAAAAAGAAAAAGAGGGTGGCGTGTGAGAGCTCAGAAGAGGAGAAAAAATAACAGGAAAAAAAAGAAAAGGTAAGCGAAAAGAAAAAGAGGAAAAAAGGAAAAAAATGAGTACCTCGGGTTGACGAGGTCCTTCTTCCCGCAGTGAGAGAGGGAGAGACGAGAGAGGCGGTGGCTCAACTCTGGCTCTTCTTCTTCTTCTTCTTCTTCTTCTTCTTCTTCTTCTTCTTCTTCTTCTTCTTCCTCCTTTCGGCAGAGAGAGAGAGAGAGGCGAGAGCAGGGATAGACAGGAGAGCGAGAGAGCAAGGAGAGACGAGAGAGCGAGATAGAAGGGAGACGAGAGAGCAAGGAGAGATGAGAGAGTGAGAGAGCAAGGAGAAATGAGAGAGAGACGAGAGAAAGAGAGAGCAGGGAGAAATGAGAGTGAGACGAGAGAGTGAGAGAGTAGGGAGAGATGAGAGAATGACAAAGAAAGGGAGGCCCCCGACCCTAATTAGGGTCGAGGCCCTCTCTAATTAGCCTCAATTTTTTGGTAAAATGGGGGCTTTAACCCCCATTTGACCCATTAATTAAAGGGGTGCGCCTCTGTGGCATGCCTCGCCCTGAGGCAAGGCACATTTTTAACAACTCTTTCTGCCACAAAAATTGTACAGCTAAAAAGACTTAGGGAATACATGAGAGTTATAGCCAAAAAAACTTAGGGAACACATGGGAGTTCACATGACAAAACCTTTAAAGTTGTATTGTGGCAAGAGTACTATTTATATTGTCAGCAACCATTCATTTCAAAAGAAAATCAAGCATATTGAGATGAATTACCACTATGTTCAAGAGGAGAACTTAAAGCATACTATTTTTTTGTTATATGTATCAATGACATCAATTAGCGGATTTTCTTTACTAAAGCCCTTTATTCCCTTAGTTTCACTTTCTCCTTGACAAACTCTTGGTTGTTACACCATAAGTTTGAGGGGGAAGTGTTAAGATACATTATATTCTAGAGTTCGATTGGTATAGCCTTATCATTTTTTTCTATTCTTATGTTTTCTTTATTTTTGTATCTTTCTTTTTATTTTATTTTTCTTAAAAGGGCAATTTAGACTTTCGGCTCACTAGCCATTATAAAAGCTTAATGGCTAGCTCAACTAGCTGTTAGGCTACTATTCTAATGGCTAGTTTCCTTCTCCCTTGTGTGTGCATAAGCCCCACTCTTTTTATGCATAATTACATGCATTTTATATGGTAAATAAATTTCCTTTATTTTTATTGTGAGTGTTTGCACTTCTGAACCCACGTGACTTTGTGCGTGCTCTCATGAGCACTTCGTGACTCTACTTGTGTACTTGTGCTTGGGAGCATCCTACTACATAACTGTTGGCTCCTATTGGCTTGGTACCATTTGGAAAGAAAGGAACAACTAAACCTCCAGGGCATGTTATTTTATTGTGGATTATGTAACAAGCCAATTTGTCCAACCAATTGACGCATGCAACTGCAAGATGGAATAAGGCAGATTTATCGTGGCCAAAACAATTTTTTTGTTCACGTTGGATATGCCAACCTATGCTTTACTTGATATGTATCTCTTTTATATACTTATATTAATAAATATATCATTTGGCTTTGTTTCTACAAAAAATTATGAAGGACAACAAATCTGAAGTCCTCGGAGATTGTTGAGTTCCTTTTCAGCCAAACTTCCACCAAACCATAAGCAGACAGCATCTCCGTACTGTTTATCAGAATTTGCATCTGTTTTTCAATGCATCAGCCCCATTATCAATGCTCTCAAGTCATAATTGGTTTTAACTGTTCCTATCCATTCAGGCGTAGCTGCTTGAAGAAACTTCTGACAGTTAGAACATGACCAAAACAAATCCCTCTTGCCTCCTTAACCAGGAACATAATGCATCTACTTTCTAATTTTAGCCCTTTCTTCTTAAAGATACCGATCCATCTAGAGATACTAACCATGCAAATAATTTAGCTCTCAGAGATGACCAAAGCCCCATAATGTTTTCTTTGGAAAGGCCATTTTCATAGGCTCCAATTCTGCATTACAACAAGATTTCATAGAAGAAGATCCATTAGAAGAAATAACCAAATTCATGAAGTCACTCAAACCATTGGGTTTCCAGTACAACAAAAGCAACATTAGCTTATACAATTCCTCCAGTTCCGATATAGTCATATTCACTTAAAATAAGGTTTTGTAACTTCAGCCATCTTGCAAATAGAGAAAGAACAACACCAGCCAAGTAGAAAATAGTTACCACCATTCCGCTATTGACAAAATTTCTGTTCCAAAGCACTAAATGCTACAACAATTTACATGCCACTGAGCCAAGCCCCACTTGCATTCCATTTTGTATACTCCACATCTCATTCATTCCTTGATTCAAATCTCCAATATAGATCCCTTCTTCAATTTATTTTGCAGCAATATCAACCAACTCCAGATGTATTTGCTAACTCACATGCAGAAAAAACTTCCTGCAAAGTCATTCATCCTCCAAAAAGACCAACATATGGCTAGAAAAAATCGTACAACAGCAAACAAACTCACCTCCAAGCACTTCAAAGTGACCTGGTTATTCCTCAGCTGACATCAGGAAGTAGACTCTAATGTCAAATATGTTCCCTCTTCTGGGGAATGCAGCTGATTTCTTAACATTTTTCGTAAGCAGAACCAGCAAGAGAAGAGACAGAAAAAAGAATGGCTATGAATGAAATGAAGAAGAAATACAGAAACAAAGAGATGGAGAAAAGATGAGTTCTATCTTACATTCCTTATGAATATTATTGATATATGATATACTTACATACCTCCAGGACAAAAAGACATAATAAATACATGCACTTTTTTTCTCAGTAAATGGCAAACATATAACTTGACTAGAATAGCAACCATTTAAATATGAAGTATACTTGACTTTAGACAGTGTCAGACATACTTCTAGAAGCATTCAGAAAGATCAGAAAAGTTAAACCACATATATAGAAACCACATGTAAACAAAAAGTCTAGGCAAGTTACCTCAACTTCTTGGCAACTATTTGAATTTTCAAGTTCAACTATTGGATGGAACTCTTCTTTTAACAGAATTGCTTCTTTATTGGGAGAGTCAGCAGACTCAGAATGAGATTTTCCAAGAGCCTGTAAACATCAACAAAAAGATTTGATGATCATCACATAATTGTTCATACAACTTCCATGAGTGACATCTTAAAAATAACAAGGAATATATAGGAAGCAATAAAGCATCAGGTAACAAAGTCAAAAAACTATAAACCATTTTTTAACCACCCATATTTTCATGGATTGTGAGCCGTTGATTTTTCATCAACTGAAAATAGAATTTGTAGTGTATTAGACATGATAAAACCTTCTAATATAGTAAATAAACCATGCTAAACATATTTGTATGGTTAGATCTATCGCTTGGTGGCTAGATCCATGCAAACACGGGGGTGTACCACCATATGGTATCATGGTACAGAACCACCATATATTTTCCCATATATCATATATATAGTCGATATTTTGAAAATATAGTGATATTTTGCCGATATTTTTTACTCAGTTAAAAATGCTGATATTATCGTGATATTTTGAAAATATCATCAATATCAATGGCTATGATTCACACCTAGAAGTCCTTGGCATATGCAGAAACGGAACAAAGGAATTTGAATTTTCTCTCACACAAAGACTAAAGAAAAGAAAGTTCTCATTGCTATCCAAAAAAAAGCTTTATTTCACACTATGTAGTTAAAATCCCACCTAAGTTACCTGGGTGCAAATCTATCGCCAGGAGCGCCTAGGTTGGAGGAGGAGCACCAAGGATGGTATTTTACATTTGTTTTTATAATATTTAAAATATTATAATCATTTTTTAGTATTTTTTAAATATTTAAGTGTTTTAATTTTTTTTCTTATTTTTATACTTTTCATAATTTTATTTTAAATATTTTTATTCTTTTATGCATCTCCAGGTGACGCAGCTAAACAATTATTTGTTTAGAATTTAGATGAAGCTGAATGTTAGAAATGTAATTATGTTTTAATTATTTAGATTCATGTGTGGATTTTGTTTAAGTTTCGATTGTTTAGCTTCATAAATTGTGTTGAATATGTATTTTGTATTATTCTTGAGAATTTATTGTAATTCAAAAAACAAATTGTCCTGCCTAGGCACTGATTAGGCCTTTTAGGGCATGTTTGGTGGTTTGTCTAGGATTGAATGAAATGAACAAAAAAGACAGAACATAACATTGGTTTTGTTCGCTCCGTAACAACTGTACCAAGTCCAACATTTGTTTGGACCGTACTCGAATGTTGTGTTCCAAATGTCCGTTGTTTGATGACGATGTGCGGACAACTTGGACAGTCATGGATAATGGGTCGGATTACTTCATTTTGGATCGTATGACCCGATCTGCCCAACCATATGAGTGTTTTAACACGTTTATTATGGTTTTTAACTTCGGATATAGGTATCGGATTCGATCTAAAAACTAAATAATGTTTAAAATTTGGGTAATTTGAAAAAAATAACTGATATTTTTTTTAGATCGAAAGTTTATCAAATAATCAGTTGGGTTAGACCAATTTTCGAGAGACCGTTACAGTAACAGCAAAATTGTTCCCGTTCACAGTACCGAGATTAACCCGATCAAGACAGACACGCCTTTGCAGAACTCAACGATGCCCTAACAACAAAACCCTTCTTCCCCAAGTAGTGTTGTTCCCTTTTTCTGATACATCCATCTTTGTCACACCATTAATCCTGCCACAAGAACGCTCGGACTCTGAATCGAAACTACAATTTGGGTAATCAAATGGAGCACAAACTACAGATCTCAGCAAGTAAGGGATGCACGCCATCTCTTCTTTATCATACAACAGATTCAAATCTACCCACTAACCTGAAAGAAAACCCACATGTAGCACGTTCCCTCTGAATTCCTTCCAACTAATTTTCTCTTAATAAGGAATCCAAATGACTAAAAGGGAAACAACAACCATTGAATTATCAGAGAACATGAAGTTTCTCAACCAAAAACCAATTGTGATACCAATTTCAGCATACTCTAGTTTGTTGCTTTTACGGTTTTTCTGTAACTACATCTGAATGAACAACGCTAAGAGACAAGAGTTAAAAAGCCCTTACTCTCAAGGCGTCGGGATGATGGTAGCTTCTCCCTCTCTACCTCTCGCCGAAACGAATGGAATGAAGCTGAAGAGTGTTGTTTTATGTGAGGCATTTGGGGATGGAACCGATGCAGGACGTGAATATTTACAGCATTTTCGGGCTTTAAAAGGGGGGTTTGCCGCCCCTCACCTCCACCAGCCCCTCTGGCTGCTGCACATGAGATAGCTCCAGAGAGATGGGTGCACCCGTAGAGAGAGAGAGAGATGGGTGATGCATCTTTTTTTTGTTCCCACCATCCCTGTTATTTTCGTAATTGGGGGGGAGGGGGGGGGGGGTAACAAAAAATTCACCTTATAATGGATGCGGCGGACGGCATTCCGCGTGTCCGCCGCGTCCAACGTTTGTTGCATCCAATGTTCTTTTTGTATTTTTCATCCCACGCAGAACGCCCCATCAAATGTGCCCTTAGGGGGCTGGCGCTTAGGCACCAACTAGCACTTTTGAATAATTAGAACACAAAAAAGAAAAGTTCAAATTTCCAGCATTTCAAGCCATACAACAATACCTCATCAGCCATCATATTTTCTTTCATGTACTAGAATACTAATAACTAAATAATACCCACCATTAGCCATATACATGCATCAGTTCATCAGATCTCATTCTACGATGCTCATGTCATGTCCAGGTACAACAAACGTTTTCATTCTTTGTAATCACTAAATGAACATTGATCAGTTTCAATGAGTATTAATGAGTTTTCTTAAAGAATAGAATGGGTACTATATCCACCCTCTAGTCTTTATGCCACTATACCCAAAGTGCCAAGCTCCGGTTCAGGAATTTTACTTACTGAATATGTGAAGAGTGTTTCAAGCAGTAGCTCGGCATCATCGGTACCTGGATATCATGTAAATGTAACTGCATATTCAATTTAACTATGCATATACATGTAAACAAGGATGAGCATACCATGTTCTTCAATGGCCCGATCAACAAGGGCACTAGAGAATCCCATCCCCACAAAGTGAGATATCAAGGAGCCCCATGATGTGCTTGCAACACATTCCTAAGATCAAACAAGAAATGTCTGAGGAATACATAATGAACAAAAGTGAAACCAATGCTAATCATTATGAGCGCATAGATTTAGTTCCCACAATGTTGAGTCATAATCCTCAAAACCTCAGCTTCTAAGTGAATCACTTAAGTTGTTCATGATCAACCACAAAACAGGCATTTGCAAAAGAGCAACAAAAAACTAAGGCCACCAAATGTGTTTTTAAACAATTAACTAAGGAACTGATTGACTACTCATAGGAGCATCACAGGTGGCAGAAGAAAGATAAATAACCTGCATTTTCTTTTTATCAGTTGGATTTGAAGATGGCTCTGAACCTAAAAAACCAACTTTTGGCAATTTATTCTCGATCTCACGCTCATCATTTGAAGAACTGTCACTGTATCCATGATTATTTGCATTTTCCTACATAATGAAAAATATAATTGCCACTTTGAATCAGAACAAAAAAAATAATATTACAAAAATAAAGGAAAAAAACCAAGGGTACCATTCAAATAAGGGTTGCAATTCACAGCTTGGCAAAAGGGTTCTTGGAGGTCTGCAAAAACCTGACATTCATGTAATTGATGATAGTATCATTCAACCAATCAAACTTCGGATGAATCATAAAAATTTAATAGAGCATCATTAATTAATGCAGCATTTTTCACCTTACTAGAGCGTATCTTCAACTGATTTATCTTTTTCTCTTTCTATATTCGTTTTCTAGCTCCCTTTATATTCAATGGGCTGGTCATAATGGTTAATATGAGTGCAATAATAACAAAGTTCAGAAACAAGTATAAGAATTCAGTTTTTAATCTTTGTAGCATCTCACAGAATTTTTCATGAAGTTTCCCAGTTAAACTGGTCAGAGGACCAGAGCGAGCTGAAGGGATAGAAGCAAGAATAGGATCATAGCAGCACAATGATTTAGGGCACGTTTGGAAGAGAGAGAAACCCTCATAGGAAAAGAAAGTTTTGCCTATGAGAGTTTTTTATATGAGAAGTTTTTCAAAAGAAAGGTTTTTGCTTGTTTGTATAGCATCAGGAAAACAGAGTGGGAAAATATGAAAAAATGAAAGAGAGGAAAAGGAGGGTGGCGGTGGTGGTGAGATGGTGGGTCGTGGGGAGTGTAAAAATAAATTTTCTCTTGGTAAGAAATATTTCTCCACCGCCCGCCTCCCCCCCCCCCCCCCCCCCCCACACACACACACATGGAGGAATGTTTCCTATAAAAAAAGTGTACTTTTTAGAAAAACTCTCTCAGCGAAAAAGTCTCTCATTTGGAAGGGTCGGATTCCGTACGGATTTTCCATTTTGCATCACTTTTCCTACATCGCCGACCCCAATTGTTTGGGATGAAGGTGTTGTTGTTGTTGTTGTATCACTTTTCCTACATCTTTCTCGCTTGCAAATGTGCCCTTAGCCAAGCTTACTCTGAATACTGGTTAGATGCCCTCCTTTTTAGTTATTTCATCAGTTTTTACTATGCTGATGAAAGACAACATCATTTCTTGTGAGACAGCAAACCTAACAGAAGGACCACAATGACTTGACATACAAACAGAAGCAGGACCATAAACATGGGAGAAGGCAAAGAAAGAAGAAGAGAGCATGTCATCTCTGGACTCTATGATGTAACATCTATGCATTGTCCAAGACCAAACTCCTGGCACCATTTGAGTTTATCCTGCAGAACACCAACAAGTGCTTCTATGGCATGCAAAGTAGCACTTTGTTTAAAAACAATATCGAGATTAGAAAGCACAATATATTGAACAACAGCTATTTTGGGAAAATGTAAAAGGCCAACAACTTGAGAAATGATTCATTCATCCCACTTATCAAGCTGTCTAAATCTTACAAAACCACTATCCAAATCCAAACACCGTTTTCTCGCTTGCTAGTAACCCATGCATCCCACTGACAAGATGCTGTAAGTCATTAGAAACGGCAACACTTGAATGCAAGTGAAGTATTATTGTAACACAATGTTTAATGTTCTTGTAGATATTGTCCATGGTTTGGATTACACTGCAGTCATCTTGTGTCGCAAAGGCATCGCAATTTACTAAAACGCTTGAATTGCCATGGACACATTATTCTATTCAGGTCATTCATTTCATGCTCGAGAGAGTAGGGAACACAGTTTCTACTTGATCATGAAAAGAGAGTAGAGAACTAAATTCGCACTCTGGCATGCACTCAACCATATAAACTTAATAACCAATAAATTACTACATTATTCTATTATAACTCCCAAGGACAACAATCTCAGAATCACATGGAATCCACAAAAGGGCAACACCAATCACCCGAAAACGCCTAATCTCGTTAATCTAGAATCAGACAACCAAGTAATCCTAAGCAATCAAAATCCAATTTTTACGAAGAACAACAGGCAAGAGTATCACATATTTCGCTAAAAGGACTACTATCATCGACGAAGCTAAAGCGTCAATCGAGCACAAGCTAATGCATTGACGACAGCCTAGAACACCATAACCCCAACAACACAGACTAACCATCAGATAAGAAAGAAAGATTAGATCATATGTTTCAAGAAGCATGAAGATTTTCACCAATACCATTCGCTTGGGAAGAAAACTCGCTCCTATTTCCCCCTTCTTTCTCCAGATATCAACCAAAAAACACCAGGAAACAGCAAAATATGCATCCTTTCACATGTAATAAACTAAAAAAGGGGGAAAAAGTCGATACTCTCAAGAGTAAAATAAATTAAAAAAATATGTATATATATCCTTTTGTTTTTTAAGGGAATAACAATAAGAAACGCATGCACACTTAATATCAGCAAAATGGTGGGAGCAAATTTAACCTAAAAAGTTTCCAACGGAGGAAAGAAACCAGAAAGGTGGAGAGAGAGAGAGAGAGAGAGAGAGAGAGAGAGAGAGAGAGAGAGTTTCAAGTGAAGCAAGATGTAGAGATATTGTGCGTGGTTAAAGACGAAGGGTGGAAGCGTGGGTTACCTTGAAGAAAACAAATGAACTAACTGCATGCAGACTCTCCCTAGTACTTCCTCTTCTCTCCCTTTGCCGAGAGGGAGGGAGAGATGTATTATGAGAATCTGAGCATACATAAATCTTATTATCGGGCTTTTCTCGGCCGGGAAAAATCTCCCGATAAATTTAGAAAATTTGTTTTGGTGAAAAAATCTTTGAACTTCAATTTTAAAAATATATAAAATATATATAGAAGAAAGGCTTTAACACTATATATATATATATATATGTGTGTGTGTGTGTAAAAATAAATGTCGTTTTAATAACGTGATAATATTGTGATAAAAAAGCATGATATTTTTTAAATAAATGATATTCTGAAAATATCATGTTTATTCCAGATTATATCAGTTTTTTTTAAATGTGGCATTAAATAGAGAGACTTTGAAAAGATGCCATTATTTATGACTATAGTTGGCAATACGTGAAACGGCAAAAAATCGTTAAATATTGAATATACTATTTGAAAGGTTTCTTATTCAAAAAGACGTCTGAAAAAAACGGCATAAAAAAAATGAGTCACAAAAAAATCGTCAAACAATGCATACGGGTTTAATTCGATTTTAATTTTATAAAACGTGGTAAAAAAATGGCATATATATATATATATATATATATAAGTTTTTTCTATGAGAAACGACTTAGGATATAGTGAGATTCAAATTAATAAAAGAACAGTATGATTCGAACCCAAGATCCAACCCAATTGGATTCATAATTAAATTGTTTTTTAGGTATTTTGTTTAAATACAAATTATGTTCTAAACGAATTGCTCAAAAGAACAAGTTTTTTTTATGTCCTTTTTTTCAGTTGTTTTCTCATTTTCAAAGCTTTGTTGGAAGGAACGTGGTTTAAACGGTGTTTTGATAGCTATGTTTGTGACTATGATTTTGAGTTATCTAATAAGGGAAGAGGATGGCGCCCGATTCGAATCGGAACCAGGTTGTCGTATTAAAGCTTTTGGGTCTAATGGTATCTGGAATTCTGGATGGATTTGTTTGGATTCGGGTTTTTAATCTGTGAGGGGGAGCCTTTACAGGGTCAGGATCCCATCGCTTTCAACCCCATATACAAGAATTTGAAATTTATTTTTTATTTTTATTTTTTTTGCATTCCGGTTACTGGTGTCCTTTGCCCCAACTCAAATGGAACGAATAATAGGAAGAATTCCATTTAGGAGCTCACCTTTTGCCTATACTTAAAAAATAATTCCATTTTTTTTTACCAAAGACACTTTGGTACTAACTTTTCGCTCAAACTGTGGAATCGCTACATTGATTGGAATTATGTATCATGAAATTATTAAAATCAGATTGCGTAATAAAATAAGCAAAAAACCTTCTCAAACCAAGATTAAAATAACATTTTTGTATGAATCTTAACATTGAAATTACTAGAAAAAAAACTTTGAAAAACACATGTAAATTATTAGTGATTATAAAAAACACACCCAATTGGGATCAACGCCCTGCTCTTCCCCCAAGGACTCATGAGCGGTAGCAGGTCTGAGGAGAAGGTGTTGACCGTTCATCAGGTTCATCTCTCTCCCACCAGGTGTCAGAGTGCCTTTGATTGGTGGGCTCCACAAGAGCTGGGGTGTCAGTGACCTGACTAACGGTCTACATCACAAGGAGGCAAGCTCAATTCAGTGACTCGATTCTAAGTATGGGTTCCTCATCATCAAAAAGTTAAAAAAATAAAAATAAAAACAAGATTTTAGAAATTGTTCAAATCACACCAAAAGTTATGCTACGTTAATCCAGCCAATGTTTTTGTTCATTTTAACTTTGGTTATCATTAGTTAGAGTTGTTCTCTTTATAAATTTACCCCCCACAACTTTTTCCTTCTCTTTTATTAAATTTATCAAGCAGGGTGACCTCTCTCTCTCTCTCTCCCCTTCTAGCAGCCACCTTCTCGGTGGAACTCTTGTTATTCTTTGCTCTTGCTCCTCTTTATTCAATCTTGACGTTGACCTCAAGAACAACTTTAAGGGACTCACGTTTGTCGAAAGCAGATCATCAGGTCAACAGAAGAGTTATATGCTGCAAACAGACGGCCAAGATGTTGGCATGATCCAAAAGCTCATGTTTAGCATGACCTGATCTGCTTCCACGTTTGTCGATCCCTACTCCATAGCCAAGAGCATAGTTAGCAAAACTCTGTTTAAAATACCACCAAGGTGGTATCCCATATGGTAAGAGGGGTTCTGTGCTAAGTATCCTTCTGCTACATGGGATGGCTGTTGTTCAGGTAAGGGTCTGCCTAACCCCAGCTTGCCTTTCAAAAAAAAAAAAACAATTATGTTTAAAATACTTTATTTCAATAAAACTTTGAAATGAAATAAAATGAAAAACTTTTGAAACTCCATCTTTTTCAAAGTATCAGCAAAAAACATTCTTTTGTGAGAAGTGTCTAGAACACCAAAACTAATATTTAAACAAAATACTTTTCAAAAAAGTCAATTACAGATCCAGTTAGATTGGATCTTGGGTTTGGTTTGATTCTTGAATCTGAATCCCATTGTTCTTATACCCTTATAAGTTGTTTTTCATTGGAAAATCTGGTGTATATATATATATACTTTCACCTAATAGAAATCCTAGTTGTAGGTTGCATCTTCTCAATCAGACCTTATAGAAGTATTAAACATAGTTTGTTTCATAAGAATCACGTTTTTTTGGACATAAAAATAAGATTTTTTTGGTACATTGTGAGCCCTTCATTTTTGAAGATTTTAAAAAAACCTACATTTATGTCATAATCACATGATCCAAAGCTTGTTTTTCACTAAATAATAATTGTAGATCATATCTCTAAGGTATGATCAACAAAAACAATCCCAGATGTTTTCTACCGAGAACACATAATGGATCCCGTCAAGATGCATCAGTCGGATTCCCACATTGAGCAACTACTCCAAACTCGTCGATCCAATTAGATTTGAGCCTTTTATTTTTAGATTCGAGGCAAATTAAAGTCAGCAATTCTCCAAGACATCAAGATCTCGTGGCCCAACCAGGTCTACAATAGCATCCTAGTTGAGCTTCAAATTAACCGGGGCTTAGAGATTACAAGAGCCTCATTTGACTGAAGACTTTATAAATGTTTTTTTTTAAAGTAGTTTTTAGGGTAAAATGGTCATTCCAATACATATTTGACAATACTTAGGATAAGAGGAAATTGGATTTTTTTTTTTTAATAATTGAGCTTAGATTTTTGTTAATAATTGAGGAACAATTTAGAGACGTCATTGCCGGTGCTTTTATCATTGTTAATAATTGAGGTGCATTTTTGCAACAGTTTCTCTAAACTTGGGGGCAACATGTCTTTTCAGAAAATATAAGACTTAATTTTTTCAAAAATAAGTGGAGCTTTTGCATGGAATTAAAAAAAAAAATTTTTGATTAAGTACGTGCTCATGACTTAATGTGTCCCATCGTCAAAATAAAGCCATGGCCCACAATAATTTGTCCGGCGATCAAGAATGGGCCCCACAATTATTTTATTGGTTGGGTTCTTCACCCAACCCAGCATGAGAAAGGATCCCGTGCAGGTGGAGTTACGGCTGGGAAACGGGACAAGCAGCCTCTGTAACAAATATGGCCAGATTTATAAAAATCTTGAGCAATAATATCGCGAGAAATTGTTTAAAAGTTTAAAACGGTAATTTCTTGCGAGATTTTCAAACCGTGACAAATATCATGATATTTACCATTTTAACAGATATTTATCGTGAGTTTTTTATATAAAAAAGTATTCTTTTATATTTTTTATTGCCGAGATTTCACCAAAAAAATGCAAGATTTATGAAAATTTTCAAAATCTTCCAAGTTTTTGACCCCCGAGATTTTTGCCATTTTTTAAACTTTTGTCACAATGCAAGCAGCTCACCGTTAGGCTCGGCTTGAAAATTAAGGTCAGTGCGCCGAGATACAAGCCAGCTCGTTTAGCTAAATGATCCAAGCATGAATATGACAAGCTCGTCTCATATAAACTCATACATAATTTTCATATTATGTATGTTTTATACATGTATTATACATATTTTATATTTATTATGCATATATTATATATTTTATATATTAACCAGTTTTAAGAAATACTTGAAAAACATTTTTTCAAAAAAAGTACCAGCTCTTGATTGGCTTGTGTCGAGCTCGGACTCGGCTCGACTTGTGACAAGCTCACGAGCTAAGCCTGAGCATGGTGTGTACTCAAGAGCCGAGCCTGAATGGCCCAAGCTGGGTCGTTTGCCAGCCATACCTAGAGTCACTGAATTCACAACCAGTTTTTCTATTGCAAGAGCCACCTGCTCTACTACTTGCACATAGGGTTGTTGAATAGAAGATGAAAGGGTAACGGCAGTGTAAAAGAAAATGGGTAATGAGACTGAAGTTGTCAACCATATCCTCATATGAGAGTGTAGTTGGAAAAGGTCCAAATGCACTAGCCTCTCCAGATGCATCACCCTTCCCTTCTCCAAAATCTTGGCTTTCAAACATCAATAAATATAGGTTACATTTATTAAATCATCATCTCCCCTCGCATCTCCAGAGCCTAAATTTCATGTCATCCTTTTTTTTTTTTTATGATGTTTGTGTGAGAGATATCTAATTGGGTGTCCTGGACAGCTTGTGACACACAGCTCCCAACTCGCTGGGACCTCTAGTGTCCTGCATGTGTCGACAAGCTCCATGCCCAAACTGACCTCCAAATTTTCAATTTTCAAAAGAAGGCCAAATTTGGAGAAGGGTGCATCTAGGAGCTTGAGTTGCATCATGGTGCCGGCCGACACCATAATGGAAGGACTCACAAAGTATGTCCCCAATGAAAAATGGGATTGGACATTTTCTGCAATGTTAATGGTTTGACCCACATGTGAAGTTGATCACCCATGGCATGAAGAGCTCCCTCTTACAAATGAGAGAGTCGGTGCATCTGCCTCCCATATTTCGGCCATCACGTTGACCATCCAATACGAGTTTTGGGTCCAGCCCATAACGAGCATGAGAAAGCTCATATTGGGGCTTCACCTCACCATGCCTAGGTTAGTGAAAGAAGCATAAGCTACGTGCATTTGGTTGGTCTTACAAGCACGAGAACTTAGCAATTAGTGTGGGGAGTTTTGATACATTACTCGACATGTTTGGCATTCTTTCGTAAGGAACTACATAATCCAATTGATTTACTACTAAGCTCATTACTTTCCTTTGTTTAAAAATCCAAGAGCGACGATCCAGGTTTTTCAAAAGAGAGAAAGAAGGATGGACATCACTTCCTTTGTTGATTTGTTCATTGGGTTCTCCTTAATCCGACCTTCGGGGTCCGTATTTGTAACACCCCAAAATTTCAACTCGAAATTTTTTTAGATTTTTTTTATTTTTAAGACATAAAAACAATATTTTTCTTCGAGTTAAACATTCTGAAAGGGTTACAGTATGATAAATCATTATAACTGAATTAAGATGTGAATAATATTTACTATTAAAATTTCCTTTAGTCTTAATAATTTTGAATTTATATCACAGTGTTTTCAATCCAAAACATTAACAAATGTTTTTTCAAAATTATTCCCAAGAAAGGAAAAGACGGGCTCCCAATGTCGTATGAGCATTCCATATCTGATCCGCAACTATGCATCATATTTCACTTAAAAACCCATAAAATGGGTCAGACTCATGAAAGCCTAGTAGGAAATACTGATACAAATAAACTAAAACCAATATATATAAGACATATTATCATTATTTGCACGATGCCTTTACATAATATTTACTTATCATGAACACTTTGCTCGATTTCATATGCATTGCATTTCAAGCAGCGTGCATTGATACTTAGCATAGGTATCACATTTTTTGTATTTCCTACACTCAAATCAGCGAAACATATAAGGCAACCATAACATCCCTAGATATCCATAACTAAGTGTGGTGTGTGCTCATAACTTGTATTTGCAATTCAGTTAAGTATTTAGTGAAATAACAATATTATTACACGATTAATGCCTCACCATTGCATAACAAAAATATCATTAAAAAATAATTAACAATCTTATGCATGAACAGATAAATATGCATGCATTTATCATTGTAAGACAAAAGATCTTCTATGCATGAGTAACTTTAATTGCCTTTAATTAAGTTTTCTTTTTACATGATGCATGTCATGCTTAACTAAATGCATAAACAATTAGTATTTTCACTTCTTTGCCCTGTGGAAACTACATAGGGATTACTTAAATGAGGACCACGACTTAGGAGGGTATATTCAAACAATTTATTGCTTTGCTCTAATCTGACACCTTTCACCAGTCCTGAGTAAAGGATGACCTAGTTAAGAGAAAGCTCCCAACACCTCTATCCTGATGCATCATACTTCCACTCATGAGTTTCGTGACCTACTACCATACGGCTAATGTGGAGGTCTTTTTCTAGCTTCGAGAGGGGGAAGAGAAGTCTTTCATGCTTAAAACATATTCAATAAAGTTGAAAGTATCGCTTACCTTTTTATTAAAATTAATGTTCACATGATTTTTCTTTTAATCCATTAATTCTATTATTTATTCATGCACATATAGAATGAATCTAATATAAGATTCAGGCCTCCAATTTGGGCTCATGGATGCAAAATGTAATGTCGAAGATGCTATAATGTCATACGTGCAATTTGTAACATATCAAACTCATTCATGCATTTACTTATTCAATAACAATGTGTATTCAATCAGACGCATACAAAAATGAGTTTTTTTATGTCGTACCCCTTTAGGCACTTAGCACCTGCATAAGCACATCATTATAGGTTGCATATGCATGTTCATTTAGCATTTTAAAATATAATCTCATATCATACCTTCATTCCATGCATTATTGCTTAACTGATTCATAGCCGGTTTAAGACTTGCTTAAGCCTATATATGCTTCGCTATTCCGACTGTCCTAGCTCTATGCACATTTTGAGAACAAAGATTAAATATTCAAGAATGGGAGAAATTTTGTCAGCTTTCTAATACCACAAACTGTTTGTAAAAACTCTTCAGGATGAGGGAGATATGATTGATTTAGGCTCGTATATGCTTCGTTCTTCCGACTATCATTGTTTTGTGCACAATCTGAAAACAGAGCATAAACTTTGACACTATATGCAAAATTTTATGAGCTTTCCAACACCGCAAACTCTTCATAAAAACTCTTTCGGATGAGAGAGATACAATTGATTTACCAGACATATGTCAGATCTTTCACGCATAAATAGGAATACATACTCAGGTGAAATGATTAACACATGCAAGCTATTTTTTCTTGTTTACTAAACTCCAAATAAAAATCTATATATTACTGGTTTTCTTTTATTTTTACTGATTGAGTTTAAACAAAACCCCAACTTTTGGTTTATTCAAGCTCACCAACGATTTTAAAATGCTAAATACACATATGTTCTTTCAAAAACCAGTTTGGCTTCTAGAAATAAACAACATGAATTGTTCTTTTCCATTTTTTTATCTGTACTGGCAAACTTAATGCATGCATATTCACAATCATATCAGTATATAACGAGGGTAAATGAGGTATGCATAAGGTTTAAAATTCGTAAGATACATGGGCTATCTTTAAAATATTTTCTAAAAATATCATTTTGAAACACTTTTCGCAAATCTTACATCTTAGTTATGGTTTGAACCCATGTTCGCATCATACATCCCTACATATCTCAGATTTACTTATCATCAGTGTAGGATCACGATAATGACAAGTCATACACACAACCATTTTGTGAACCAAATAAGCCTTCACACCAAAAATGTTTTTCTCAGAAACATTTTTGGTAAATCTACACTACACAGATTTTAACAATTATTATTATTATTTGTTAGGAACTGAACCGACCCAAACAATGAGGTCTGGTCAGTCTGTCCCTAAGTTGATCAGAACTAATATATAAGGGAATCAGTCTATGATCCCTTGCACAATCGATTTGACTAATCACATATACCAGATTTTTTAAATTTAATCCCATAGTGCAGTAAAAAACTATATTTTTTAAATATATATATATATATATATATATTTGAAAAATACTATGCCCTCACATACATATATGTATATATACATATCAGTACATATGTATATGTACAACACATATATAGTCTTGCAACACACTATATTCATGATCGATCCATACTTAAATTGACTCATGAAATCGATGATCAGTTTTGAAAACCGATCTAATGCTCCATAGGATGGAACTGACACCGATCTCTTATATGTGATGATTGATGTGTGGTTTTAAACCTAGCCTCAGAATATGATTGCGCATATGAGCTCTGGTCTATGAGTATCGAATATAACTCCTACGTTGTTTCATCAAAATTGGTAAATGCAAAAGTTGGAACGATCTGTTCGATGACTTTATTCGCACAACTCCTTCAAAGTGTGGCTTCAACTCCTTGACCAATACAACTTTAATAGTGGTTCAAACCTCCTAAACATAAAGGAGGAAGGAGAGAAGCAAGAGAGAAAAAAGAGAGAATGAGATATAACAGAAGAGAGAGAAAATAGGCAAAACTCTAGAAAATTCCAATAGGGAGGCATGCACCCATCTTTGGCCCCTTTATATAATTTTTCTTCTTGTTTTCAAATCTTCCTAATTCCTAATTTTTCAATCCAAACTTTATAAGTTCCAAAACCACTTATCTTAACACTACTACATTACTTATTTGGAAAGTTTTGATTTCTATATTTTTTCTCTCTTTGCCTGTTTTGTTTTTAGAAAACTTTTGAAATATAACTTTTTAGGATTTTTAACTTACAACTTTTAAATTTAATTACAGCATGAGGTGCCATGTAGAATGGGCCCACATAGGGAGATGCCCCACCCTATGAACTTCTACCATTTTATTAAACTTCATTAATTCACGTTTTGTATTCCATAAAATTCCTATTTAATATTTTATATTATTTTAGATTTTTTATTTCAAATCCATACAAACCTAATTATAATTCAATACAATTAGATTACCTATATATCAAATTAAACTCAAATTCATCTGAAATCATATTCGACTTTATTTTGACAAAATTTGCCAATTATTCTATTAAAATTCTATTTTTTATAAATTTAACTTTGAATGTAAAATTCAGTAAAATCAAACTAAAATCAACTTTAATTCTTCATAAAATATCTTATAACACTCAACTTAGACTAATTTGTATTTTTATAATTTTTTCTCATAAAAACTATCATTAATATTACTTTATTCATTAAAATGCTTTGAAAAGTCAGAGGTGTTACATAAAAATTCAATTTCAACAAGGATTCAAATTATTGTATAATTCAAATTCCTAATTGACATTTAATTTAATTATAATTTAAATGAAAATTCAAATCTAAATCCAAATCCAATTAGGACATTCGAGATTCATTTATTAAATTTGAATTAAATCCAATTCGAATTAAGTCCAAATCTGAATTTAAATTCTAGGAATTGAAATCAAAATTCAATGAGAGTTCAAATTTAAATGCACACTCATTTCAAATCCTAACTAAATAGAAACTTAAATTAAATTCTAATTAAGTCCAACTTAAATTCATATTAAATAAAGTTTAAAATGAAAACCCAATTTAAAATAAATTCTCAGTTTGAGATTTTTTTCATATCCAAATTAAAGCTCGAATTATAAACAATTCTCATCTTAGGTTTGAATAATATTTTAGCAATAAATTTGCCTTTATTTCTTATAAAAATATCAAAAATTTGCAAGGTTTACATCTTTCTCTCAAAGAAATTTTGTCCACGAAATTTAACTAGGGTTATTGAATAAATTCTCGATATATATATCTCTCTCTATATATATTGCTTTTTATTTTTATCATTTATTTATTTAATAACTGTAAAAAATTTATGGGTATTATGTTATTCTCCCCCAAAAGAAATTTTATCCTCAAAATTCAATATCAAATTATTGAACACAAGAAATATAAATTATAAATCATCACACTTCTACTATGCAATATCTCATATTAAACATTATATTACAATCAACATGGGTAATTACAAATATACATCATTAATCTGGTATATTAGAATTTACTCTCTGAGTTTATAAAAAAAAATCATCATATTTTAAAAACAAATTCCACTCTAGATCATTTGGTCTTGGGAATATATCACCTCACAGGGAGTCTCCGCCTTAGTCAGATTACCTGCTCTTGGACAATACATTTTCTCACAAAGATTTACTGTCTTAGCGGGTTACCTGATATTGGACAATGCACATCTTTACAGAGATTTATTGCCCTAGCTGGATCACCAGATCTTGGTCATGTACACCCTCATAGATATGCATCATATTTCACTTGAAAACTCATGAAACATGTCAAACTTATGAAAGCTTGATAAAGAATACCGATACAGATAAACCAAAACCAATATATACTAGATACATACAGTGCTTTCAACCATCAAAATAGATAAACATTCAATTATTATTTGGACGATGTCTTTGCATCATATTCACTTACCATGGGTACTTTGCCTGATTTCATATGCATTGCATTTCAAGCAACGTACATTGATACTTAGCATAAGTATCTCATTTTCTGTATTTTCTGAACTCAAATCAGCTAAACATATAGGGCAATCATAACATTCTTAAATATCTACGACTAAGTACGGTGTATGCTCATAACTTGCATTTACAATTCAGTTACGTATTTAGCAAAATAACAATGTGCTTACACGATTAATGCCTATCACCATTGCATAACACAAATATCATTAAAAAAAATTAACAATCTTATGCATGAGCAGATAAACATGCATACACTTACCATTGCAGGACATGAGATCTTTTATACATGAGTGACTTTAATTATCTTTATTAATTTTGTTTTTTTACGTAATGCATGTCATGTTTAACTAAATGCAAAAAGAATTAGGGCTTCCACTTCTTAGCCCTATGGGTACTACACAGGTATTACCTGGATTAGGACCACGACTCAAGAGGGTATATTCAAATAATTTATAACTTTGCCTTGTATGAGTACCTTTTACTAGTCTTGGGTGAGGGACAACCTAGTTAAGAGAGAGCTTTCAACACCTCTATGATGATACATCAGACTTCTACTCATGAGTTTTGTAACCTACCACCCCCTTACCCTATCTGTGTGGCAATGGAGCAACAACCTTTCATGCTCAAAACATATTTCACGAAGCCAAAAGTATTGCTTATCCTTTCATTGTAAGCTCAATAAAATTAATGTGCATATATTATTCTTTTAATTTATTAATTCTATTATTTATCTATGCACATACAAAATGAATCTAATATAAGATTCAGGCTTTTAATTTGGGTTCATGAATTCCGAATTCAATGCCAAAGATGCTATCGTGCCACATATGCAATTTATAACATATCAAACTCATTCGTGCATTTACTAATCATGATTAACTATATGCATCCATACACAATCATAAAAGTACATAATGCATAATACATGCACTTCAATACCAGCGTGCATTCAATCATATATATACAAAAATGAGCCTTTTCATGTCATGCCCCTTTAAGCACTTAGTACCTGTATAAGCATAACATTATAAGTTGCATCTGCATGTTCATTTAGTATTTAAAAACATAGGCTCATATCATATATTCATTTCATGGAGTGCTTGACCGATCCATAGCCGGTTCAGGACCCGCATAGACCCATACTTGTTTTGTTGTTTCGACTATCATAACTCTATAAATATTCTAAGAACAGAGCTTAAACTTTTATAGAATTGGAGAAATTTGGTCAGCTTTCTAATGCCATAAATTGTTCAAAAAAATCCTTTGGACGAGAGAGATATGATCGATTTAGCCTCATATATGCTTCACTATTCCGACTTTCATTGTTTTGTGCACAGTCTGAGAACATAGTTTAAACTTTCACATGATATGCGAAATTTCGTCAGCTTTCTAATGTTATAAATCATTCATAAAAATTTTTCCAGATGAGGGAGATATGATCAATTTAGTTAACATATGTCGAATCTTTCACACATAGCTAAGAATACATACTCGATTGAAACGATTCACATGGAAGCTATTTTTTCTTTTTTACTAAACTCCAAATAAAAATATGTATATTATTGATTTTCTTTTTCTTTTTATTGACAGAGTTTAAACAAAACTCCAACCTTTGATTTATTTAAGCTCACCAATTATTTTAAAATGATAAACACACGTATGTTCTTTCAAAAACTGGTTTGGCTTTCATAAACAAACAATATGAATTATTCTTTCTCATATTTTTATCAGTCCTGACAGACTGAATGTATGCATATTTACAATCATATGAGTCCTACAACATCAATATATAATGAGGGTAAATCAAGTATGCATAAGGATTAAAATTTGCAATATACATGGGTTATCTCAAAAACATTTTTTTTAAAACATCATTTTTGAAACACTTTTTTGCAAATCTTGCATTTTAGTTACGGTCTAAACCCACAATTTGCATCATACATTTGTACATATCTCAAATTTACTTATCATTAGTGTAGGATCACGATAATGGCAGGTCATACACAACCATTTAGTGAACCAAATAAGCCTTCACCCCAAAAACGTTTTTCTCAGAAACATTTTTTTGGTAAATCTACACCACAAATTTTAACAATTATTATTATTATTACTATTATTATTATTATTATTATTTGTTAGAAACTGAACCAACCCAACTCAATGAGGTATGGTTAGTCTGTTCATAAGTTGATCAAAATGGATCCATGAGGGAATCAATCTATGATCCCTCGTGCGACCGGTTTGACCAATCGGCTATACTCGAGTTTCTTGATTTAATCCCGTAGTGCAATAAAAAACCAGATTGTATTATATATATATATATATATATATATATATATATTAAAAAATACTATGCCCTCATACACATATATGTATATATACATATCAGTACATATGTATATGTACAACACATATATGTAGTCTTGCAACGTACTATATTAATGACCGATCCATACTTAAATTGGTTCATGAAATTGGTAATCAATTTTGAAAATCGATCTAATGCTCCATAGGATGGAACCAACACCGATCTCTCATATGTGATGATCGGTGTGTGGTTTCAAATTTATTCAGCCTCAGAATATGCTTGTGTATATGAGTTTCAATTTAAGAGTATCGAATAGAACCCTCTAGCTTGTTTCGTCAAAATCGTTAGGTGAGAAAGTCAGAATGACTGCTTTGATAGCTCGATTCACACAACTCTTTTGATGTATGGCTGCAACCGCTTGATCAACACACCTTTAATATAGATTCAAACCTCCTAAACACCTTGGAGGAAGGAGAGAAGCAAGAGGAAAAATAGAGAGAAGAGAAGAAAAGAGGAGAGAGAAAATACACAAAATTCTAGAAAATCCTAATAAGGGGGGGGGGGGGGCTTGAGCCCTTCTTTGACCCCTTTATATAATTTTTCTTCTTGTTTTCAAACCTTCGTAATTCTTAATTTTTCAGCCCAAACTTTATAAGTTCTAAAACCACTTAGCCTAACACTATTATTCCACTTATTTGGTAAGTTTTGACTTCTACATTTTTTTTTCTCTTTGATTGTTTTGTTTTTAGAAAATTTTTGAAATATAAATTTCTAGGATTTTTAACTTACAACTTTTAAATTTAATTCCAGCATGAGGTGCCATGTAAGATGGGCCTACAAAGGGTGACGCCCCACTCTATTGACTTCTACCATTTTATTAAACTTTATTAATTCAAGATTTCTATTTTATAAAATTCCTATTTAATATTTTATATTATTTTAGATTTTAAATTTCAAATTCATACAAACCCAATCTAATTTAATACAACTACATTACCTACATATCAAATTAAACCCAAATTCATCTAAAATTATATTCGACTTTATTTCGATGAAATTTTCTAATTAATCATTTAAAATTCTATTTTTTTATAAATTTGACTTTGAATGCAAATCGAACTAAAATCAACTTTAATTCTTCACAAAATATCTTTTAACACTCAACTTAGACCAATTTGCATTTTTACATTTCTTTCTCATAAAAATTATCTTTGATATTATTTTATTCATTAAAATGCTCTAAAAAATCATAGGTATTACATCCAAATTCAATTTCAACAAGGATTCAAATTCCTAATTGGCATTCAATTTATTTGTAGTTTAGATAAAAATTTGAATCAAATCTAACTCTAATTAGAATATCCGAGATCTATTTATTAAATAATTAAATCTAAATCCAAATTTAAATCCCAAGAATTGGAATCGAAATTCAATTAAACTCTAAATTTAAATACACACTCAATTCAAATCGTGAGTAAATTGAAACTCAAATTAAATTACAATTAAGTCCAACTTAAATCCAGATTAAATTCAGCTTAAAATCAAAACTCAATTCAAAATAAATTCCCAGTTTGAAATTCATTCCAAATCCAAATTAAAGCTCAAATTATAATAAAATCTTATCTTAGGTTTTAATAATATTTTAGCATTAAATTCACATTTATTTCTCATAAAAATATTAAAAATTTGTAGGGTTTACAGTGTCATCCTTGAGAGTGAAAACAAGAGCACCCTTTTCGGATTCATCAACGGCCTATGACAATGGAGTCGATTCATATGTTGGGGAATCAACACACTTCTCGAGCACATCAACACCTTGAGAAGCGAGTCAGAATGGCTATCGCGAGCTTCGAATTTCCTCCTGCATTTGTTGTAGTGGCTTTACGATGTCATTTATGACACCGATTACAAGATTTCCAACCACACCATGCTTGGTGTTGACATTTTTCTTGGCGGTTTGAATAATGCCGACAAAATTCATTTTTTTTTAATTGAGAGGAATGAAGACCGTTCGCTATGATACCACTTGATGCATTCCTGTTTTGCGATAGGGCCCGAGTGAAGAATTTTTGGGCAGGTGTCTGCTTGGTTAGGTCTATATCTAGACAACAAGTCAAAACAGGTGGCAAGGTGTAAGCTGACTGATAGACTTGGTAGGAAAATTGGTTCACCCAAACGTTGTGGAGGAAAATTTTCAAATTTGGAGAGATGTTTTCAGATACCTTAATGAAGGTACATATCAAGTTAGCGACACTGTATATATGAATTTAGGAGCATGATAGATAGGCAAGATAGGGCCAGGTCTAGTTTAGTTTGATTCTGACAGAGTTCGAGAGAAATTCAGTTCTCTCAAACTACTATAGAAAATTTTCAAATTTTAGGAAAATTCTTTAGAGACGTGGAAGGAGGTCATGTTAAAATAACATGTCTTAAATCCACTGGGTTTGGGAAATATAAACTCAAGAACATACGATACTAATTAGGATTTTGGATTGGATCATGACTAAGTTTGTGCTCGGACAGGTCATAATAGAAAAATCACTTCTCCCTACTAGAATGAAGACAAATGCTGATTTCTAGAGGGTAATCTGGGAACATGTAGGAGAACCTAGGGTTAAAGTTTTATCCTTAGATAAACTCTGGTTTGAGAGATATGACTGACACAAGTTGCAATGAATTATGCAGTTAACAACAACAGAATTATGTCCATACTTGGAAGCTATTTGGGATAAGTGAGTTCAAATGTGGGTTTGGGCTAGGGTCAGTGGTTGGGATTGACTTAGTAGACTTGGGATGAGTCTGTTACAGGGTCTTGATCAGCTGGGAAAGGTCTGAGTTACATGAATCAGGCTAGAAACATTGGAATTGTCGCTGGGGTGATGCAGTCTACCGAATATGGTTAGACCTTATCTGCAACCTTGGTCCATATAGCGAGATTGAGCACAAGGGTCCATCCTTAGAGCAGGGTTAGGGCAAACCCTGGAGAGAGAAGGAGATGAGTCAAGGGTAGGGAATCACAATGGGAAAGGATAGAGAGAGAGACTGTTTGACACACCCAAAAGAGAGAGGGGAGAAGAGAGAAGAGAGGGTCACACCCATTGGAGAGAGAGGGGGAGGATCAAATTGACTTTCGTCTGCCTTTTGGATCTCTTAAGTTGGCCAGCCTTTGTCTTCTTGTTTATCAGTGTGGCATGACTTATTCCAGAGCTGGTGCTTTACACTTATCCAATCTCGTCAAGCTATAAGAACTTGCCCTATTCAATCTTTTCCCTCGACCGCTAACCCGACTGAGGCCCCCTTTTTGTGTGACTACTCTGACCAATTGTAGACTGGACATGTCTTCCTTTTCTAGTGCATCTTGACTGGGTCAACTTTCCATTTCTTCTCTTTTTAGGGGTTCTTTTTTTATTAGAAAAGTGAAGTCATTTTCTCCTTTTTTTTCTACGATTGTTGTTATTTAGCAGATCTCCAATGGGTGTGTGTGGTGGTGGTGGTGGTGTGTGTGTGTGTGTGTGGGGGGGGGGGGGGGGGGGGGGGGGGAGATTACACTCCTGATGATGGATCCGTGTCCCATTTGTGCTTTCAATGTTGCAAAGAGGTGGCATCATTGGAGCGAGTCCCACTGGTCCAACTTGGCTGCTCTAATGATGTGACATCCTGATGATGGGTCCCAAAACTGATGAAGCTTGGAGCTTGGATTTGGGGCAGCACCAAATCGATCCGCTTCAAGTAATTGGTGCATCGGGTTTGAATTCAGGCTAGCAACATGTAGATCCATTTTGAGATCTTGGGACTACGGATGCGAATCAGGATCCTCCACAATTGGGTCCACATCAGTCTTGAATGTGTTTGGTTTTATTTGATACGACACTCGCTAAACAATGTAGAAGGTTAAAGAGATCAATGGTGTGATGATCTTTCAGCATTAGAATGACAACAATCTTTTAGCATGACCAAACAAGTTCTGACCATAGTTAAAGGGTGAGAGTTAGCTTATTCGCCTTTTTGTGAATTATTTTGTTAACTTGCACACACAATTATAATCTCTTAGATATTACATCGGTCGTTGTAATTTTTTTCTAAAACATTCGAAAACCATTATTCAATGGGCATGTGCGTCGTATGTCAATGCAAAATGTGACAAACCGCTAAGTTTGGTTGTGGCATATACACCTTTTCCTGTGTCCTTTTCTTGCAAGACTGCTTCCACAATATAAAACAAGACATTTCACTGATACCGTCACTGTCTTGCATGTCATGTGATGGAGAACTCGATATTTTGGAATTATTGATCCCATATCATGCTAGTATGAAGTTTGAGGAATGATTGTAAATATCTCGTGATCTACTAGCTCCATTCTCACTCCCAAGCTACCACTGATATGAAAGCTGAAAGCATCCATAACAATTTGCACTTTGGATGATATTCATGTTTTATTGTATTAGATAGATTAAGAATTTTAAATGTGCATAATGATAAACGTTATGCATGTATGCTTGTAATGTATAATAATGTTTGTGTAATTTTACAAAACACTCATGTTGTATCAGGAGTGTTCATATGTCTTCAACCTATTTTTGCTTCTATATGATAACTTCTAATTGTAAAAATTAAGTGCCTTTTATTTTTAGAATTACTGATCCATATCAGTTGGCAGTAGGTTGCACAACCACAGGAGAGAGGCGATCTAGGTATTTGGTCTGTCAGGGAATTGAATCTCGCTTTGCCAACTTCTTCAATGCAAAGTATGAACTGGATCAAGTGCCTTGGAACCACCGATTCTCTCATTCCGACCTTCCGGTCACTTGGTGTAAGGCTTGGTCGGTCTTATGTGAGCTCATTGCCCCAGACCTTGGAGCCTTGGAGATGGCTCAAATTGATGGGCAGGTGATACTTCCCTAGTTGAATCGTTCAACTCACTTTATCTAATCACCTCTTTTTCGAAAGCAACAGTGTCTGACTATGTAACACAAACTCTTCAAACAGGGCACCGCACCCGCACCCAGGCAAGTGCAACACTTGGACACAGCTTCCTTCCTTTGTGTTAGGTGAAGTCAACCACATTGAGGTTCATTTCTATCCAAAAGTAGATTCAGTTAAATCTAATCAAGTTCATTTTTATCTATATTATATATATAAATACATAAATGCACATACATACACATAAAGTTAAGTTAAAACTGTTAAAAATTATATATATATATATATATATATATATATATATATATATATATATATATATATATATATATATATATATATATATATATATATCCTGCACCCCCACGTCCAAGTTTTTTTAAAATGCCGCATCGCCGCATCCACACCCTTAACCACACCCGCATCTGCACCCGCACCTATGTGACATAGGTGTCCGAGTGTTGAGATGAACATTCCTAGAATCTGCTGTGGATCCCTAAAATTTGAAAACCAAAAAGAGGGTTTTAACCAAAAAAGATTTTATATTCGAAAAAAGAGAGTTTCAAGGTCCACTCTTCAAGTTGTGTGTCTTTTCTCCTCCGTTGAGCAGGTCACACCTGAAGCTCAAAATCTTCAACGCGTTTTTTAGCTTGCGAGGGATCGTACTTCGTACACGGGTCCCATAAAAAAACGAGCTCGAAAAAAGCAATAAAATGAAAATGATATATGAAAGTTAGAAATATCCTATACTTATAAATAAATAAAATAGATGAGATAAATAAAAAAGAAAACCAAATATCACCTCGAGTTTAAGTAGCCCTTTCCTACAACGGTGATGAGCGCAATAAAACTTGGGCAACACTCTGGATAGGCGCGTGTTCCAGCAAGTGGATGAGATATGATATCTGGGTCTTAGGCTAGGTTAGGGTGCTAGGTCTAGATGAATAAGGATTTCTACAGGGTAAGGGCACTTCTAGATCTCATATGCCAAATCCGAGAATGGGGAGACTGAGCTACTTTGCTTGCTCTTCCTTTTTCTGATATTCTATAGCAAATACTTGGACCTGTTTAAAAAAAAAACAAGAATAAGAACTTGATCAAAGATTTTCTGTGCTCTACTCCTAGGCCACTAGTTACCAAGCATGCTCCTTCAAGGGCAATAGTCTATTTGAATCTTCATATGAGAACAAAAGTGACATCAGGTATAACCACTTCATTCTCCTTGTACTTAAATGGACAAGTATACCTAGCTTGTGCTAGGCTGTGTCAAGTTGGCAAAAAGATGTAGTGATGCATGGCACAATTAGGTATAAATTGGTACAATTGATTTAAGAACCCATCATCCATCTACTTGATGAGACTCATCCTTGTAGCACTGGAAGAATCAAATTTACAAGCAACATATAATTCAACTAGAGGTGCAATTGCCTTCACTACAAATGGAAGTTAGGATACACTTGTTCGGTATGTATATGGTTACGGATTGATGATAAATGGCAACATTAAATAAAATTAAATGAGAAAATTTTCCAATAAACAGCAAGTTAAAATTAATTGTAAAAAAAATTCCAATACAAGGATTAAAGAGAATATGATACCCCTAGAAAACAACCAGATTCATCTCTGGATGAGAACTAAACACGGCAAAAGAAATCAAAACTAACTTGAGGCTCAGAATAGTTAGTAGAGACAATTTTGGATGCAATTATTGCATTTGCAGCTTCTGAGTAATGAATACCATCCCAACTTACATAGCTCAAACCCTCCTTGCAAGCCTCACTCCTTACAACACTTCCGTTTATGATGCCTGTCTGTCCACACCTTATCTTGTCATTAAAGTTGTACGGGGCTCCACCATATCCGCAACATACCATTAATGGATCCTGAAAGCCTGCTCACACATGTACCAAAGAATGATTGGAGGAAAAGAAAACCAAATACTCAACATTTTTCACAATCGTTATGTAAAAACACTAATGAGTTTTGACATATCATAGTTCATTTATATTTGAATCTTCCAAAGTCATGTTACTAAAAATTTAAACCAACCATATGTAGTCAAATTTTCTCTTTTGAATTTAACAACCCTACCAATCATATATAAAATTTTGCAGTGTTATGGTAGAAAATCTGAGCTCTGTATCAGAGCGTAGTGATAAGAGAAAGGAAGCTTAGCTAGCCAAGGTAAACTATCTGAGATGCATAGCAGAAAGAACAGACAATTCTACATCATATACCCATGAAAGAAGATCACAATCTGGCATTCCAATAATGTGAAAAGAAAAAAGCAATATACATCCTGCTTATATCATTTATCTCAAAGATAAGAGCAACCAACAACCAACCATCCTAGTTTAAAAACAATAACTATGATGAAATGAAAAGTACTGGCAACTCTATTTTCCTCACCAATATGAACATCAATGCATTTATCCTTGTTCATCACAGTATTTTCATGGTATAGACATTTTGATCATAATTAGCAGATAGAAAAATAACACTAACCGTATTTGGCATGGTTTGCGATGAGGTCATATTTGATACTGTACAGATCCATGTAAACAATGGTTGAGTTCTTCAATTCAGATCTTAGCTCTTCACTTATCTCCCTCAAACCTGTATTGAAAATCTTGGCTGCATCATTGAAGGCCTGGAGGCAGCCATTTTCATCACGTGCAGTATAATTTTCACCAAACATGGAAACTTTCTGAGGCAAACATCCTAAAGGCCCAGTGTTATGAAACTGAAAATTCCTAGCTCCTTGTTCATATAAACTCTGCAAAGAAAATTCCATAAATCAGCAAAAGAAAAAGAAAACTCATGCACTGATTAGGCATTATGCTTTGCAAAGCTATTACCATAAATCAGCAAAAGAAATAGAAATATGTGATCCATGTGTGATCAAAACTAATTAGGGATTATAATACTTCTCATTTCAATGTGTTTCGCTCATGAAAATTCAGGATCTGAAAAATTATGTACTTTTCTATTGAAATTATGAACAAGAGAAGAATATTCCAAATTCACTAATCCCTTTTCAAGCTCAAATGCATGTATATCTACTCCTCTATCAACAAAAAAAAGTTCCATTCAGTTAATATTCAGGAAGACCACATACTTGGGATTTAGACAAATCTATCCAATCCCTTGCAATCAAACTTAATTTTTATACCTGTACAATCACCTTGTGTGTGTGTGTGTGAGAGAGAGAGAGAGAGAGGTCAGTAGCACCAATAGGTTTTAGACATTTCAAATTTCCAAAGAAGCCGTTTGATAAAATGCCCTTGTGCAATTACATGCTTGCAAAAAAATATTCAAAGCAATCATCTCCAGCAAGCACCGCAGACTAGATGTATGTATATGCATGCATATATGTGAATAACTATTAGTAATTCTAGCATGCTTTGAATACAGAATTTTATAATGGAAAATGGGAATAGGAAGTACTAGGGCTGGGAAACAAGATGTGCTCGCTTGTGGCTCAGATTGTGTTAAGCTAATAAAGAGCTTATTTGAACTTATTAAATAGGCTGAGCAAGCGAAATAGAGAAAACAAGTGTTCAGCTAAGCTCGGCTTGGCTCGTATAGGCTCATTGACTAGCAATAGATATATGTTACATATATGATACATCATTGAGCGTAGATGGTTGAGGTTTGGCTTGCAAGCAATAAGTTTAGAGCTCAATTCCTATACCTCACAGCTTTGAGACAATGTATTTTATAAATGAGTGAGTTTTGAGCTTCACTCAGTAGGTTTAGACTTTAGAGTATAATTTCTATTAATTTTAATTTTTAAAAATGTATATACTTTTTTTAATGAGCCAGCTTGAGCTCGGGTCATTTAACTCAGGCTCGTCATGGGCTCAAGCTCTGCTTAGCTTGCCACAAAAAATGAGTGTGCTTGAATACCCACTTTTCAGTTCATTACAATGTTGTTCGTATCGTATCATATCGTATGATACAATACAATATGTATCGTTACTATGAGGAATATTGATACGATATGCACTCGTATCGTATCTGTATCGTACAATATAGGGTCGACACTTAAAAACGGGCCAAATCGTAATTTTTCATTTTTGGGTTTTAAAGACCTCTTGAGGGCCGACTCTCTCATTTTTGTAAAAGTAATTAAAGAAGTATCCACACACCCTAGGACTCGTGAGAGTGATTTGGGGAGCCGATCCGTGTGCAAAGGAGAGGGCTTTTGTGGGTTGTTCAAGTAAAAATGCATTTTCACTAGTTTTTCACTCAAAGAAGTGGGTTAAGGTAAAAAAAAACCTATTCTAAGTATTATTTGCTTCTTATTGAGCTTTTTTGGAAAAAGATGCCATCAAATGATCCAACATGACAATAGGGCACTCGAGTAATGAGTGAAAACCGATTGAAAATCAAGTGCAACTACTGCCATATGTGATTTTATGGTTGCATTTTGTGCAATTCATTATTGTTTCATGTGTTGTGATTTTTTAGAATTTTTTCTGTTTTTTCATGATTTTTTTGAAATTTTAGAAAAAATTTATTAAAAATTAACGATTTTTTATGATACAATATGTATCTTATTTTGGACTGAACCGATACGGGTAACAATACGATACTTACAACCTTGGTTCATTCGGCTTGTTTACCAGCCCTAGGAAAAACATGGATAGTGTTTGGGGAGAGTTTGATGGGAAGCAGATGAGAAGTGCATGGAAAGAGTGAGAGAAAGCATGCACTTGTAGGAGTACTGTACTTCACAGTTCTGAGGTGCACTCACCTAGAATTATGCTTTCCAAATAAGAGGGGTACTTCCAATAATCAGCTAAAAAATATATCTCAAGAAATTATGAAAAAGGTGCTGTTCTTCTCAAAGATATCCTTTGTAATTCTTGACCATCAGTAGAAGATAGGAGAATAGATTTCCTAGTGAAAATGAGTAGATTATCTTGTAGTTGTATCTGATACAGAACAAAATTGAAAAAGAAATACAGATCAAACAAGTACACCTGTTCGTTGGGTGTAACAAAAAAAAGCATTACATAGAAGAAATTATACCATTCATTGAAAGCAAGACCGGATGGAGGTCAAAATAAATATAAAAGAAATTGGAAACAATATAACAACACAATAGCCACTCTTTGATAGACTGCAATAGATGTTCAAACAAACAAAAAGCTAACAAGCTAGGTCAGTGCAGAACAATTTCTATTGTATTAGAACAAATTATACTTACCAGTAGTTCCATCTTGAAGATGGGTGACATGCAAAATGAGTGTTGGTCATTACACACAAGTAACCCGAAGCTATCACAACTTAAGGGGTGTTTGTATGCACCTACTTATACAGATAAATGGGATAAGCTGGGAAATTGCATTGTTCTCCATGATAGAACATACCATCTCATCCAGTTTTCTGGATGAGTGGCTGCATCCACACACTACCTTAAGTGTTGTCCATTTTCAAGATGTCAAAAAACAAATTGTCTGATCTGCAGTAAATGTGTAGAGGATCATCTATGGTTCCATGCATCCAATCACTTTACATCTTACAACCTCCTGTGTACAGAACATATGTCCTGCTTCCACTAGTTTGTGTAGATGCAGTATGCTCTTTCCCTTACATAGGATTCATATTTGGAACTTAGATATCAACCACCTAATGCATCTGACCTGATGGATCACTATAGATGCATCTTGGTTTAAAATATATCATTCTAGATCCTGACAATGTGATTGATCAGAGTTTCCATGATCAAACTACATTAAACACAAAATGCCAATAAAATACATGTCTATTTTATTGGATTTAGCAAAACAGCAAACTGAGAGCTGGATAATGTGCCTTTAATCTTGGAGAGTTCCTATAATATCAGGTTCCATAAAATTCAGTTCTCGGTGCAAATCCACCAAGATGTAGCCATTTTTGTGGCCCTATGAGGTTCCAAATAGCAGTCTCAAGCAATAGACATAGCAATGAAAAAACATGACAGAATAGGTGAAATTCTCTGCAATTTTCTAATGTCAAGAAAAGGAAACATGTTTCAAATTTTGATTGGAAGAAATATCATATTTTTGAGACTGTTAAAACTAAAACCCACCGTTGCAAGCAACGTAAAAGAAGAGGGAAAAACAAACAAATTTAACAATATCAATAACCAATTAATCATCATATCGAATGACGATACCAAGGTGGACAGATTAGGAAGTAGAAGCGGGAAATGATACATGAAGCGGAAGAGAGAAGCGATGTATTTTAAAATGTATAGGAAGTGAGAAGCGAGGAATAAAAAAAAACAATATAAGAATTGAATTGGAATAAAAATGGAATGCAAATAAAAACTAAAATAAAAGTGACTATTCTTAAATTTCATGAATTTTTAGTGTAAGAATTAATTTTTTAGCAAAATCTAAAAATAATGTCTGCCAATTTAAAGAAAACACATGGAAATGAGTGAGAAGCGTGAAAGGAAACACAAAAAACATGAAAAGTAGAGTGAGAGAACATATACGAAGAATAGATGAAGCGTGTGGAAAGCATAAGAGAAGCGTGGGAGAATCGAGACTCTTATCAAGTTTCGGAAGCGAGAAGTATCGTGCTTCCGAAGCGAGTTTCCGGGAAGCGGGCTTCCCACCTATCTAAGAAGCTTCCAGTAACTCTGGACGATACCCCTTGCTCACCCTGTTGTCCTCAAAATATATAATTTTCATGAATAACTCGGCATAGATTCCAAATTTCCATGTTAAGCCAGCCAAATAAAATATGTAGCCTCACCTCAACTGCTGATTTTATTTGCTTCAAGATGGATGGTATCTGAGCAATCACTTGTGAATAAGTCAAGTTTGCGGAGAATGCATGAGAGAGGTCATTTTGCCCAATGTCCAGCATATAAAGTGCATGCTGAAATCCATCCTCATCGATTGAAAACCGAGAAGAACATTCATCTAACAAAATCAGCCACAAACAACTAATTAGATATATCGAAGGATACAAAATCTGATAAAAGAAACTTGCCATTTTCAGTCCCTTACCTGCTTTGTTAATTTCAAGAACACGAGATTTAAACCGAATGAACTGAAACACTTGTATGTTCAAGGAAAAAGCAACAAAGGGAGGTAAAGTCCCTGCCCCAGCAATTGCAAAATTTGCCCCATTGGTAAAATTTGGCACCAAAGAATCCAAGTAAGGACTGAGGTAAGCTGAATTCAAATATTCACCTGGAAAGAGACAAAAAATTATTCCAATATATTCAACAATATTCATAAATTTTTCGGAAAGCACGTAATGTTTCCTAGAAAAAAATGACTTCTGAACAAAATTTCAGTCAAGCACTGGTATCAAAGTCAAATTCTTAATTGATATTTTCTTTTTCCTTTTTTATTTTCAGTTAATGTCGAGGTTAGGGAGTTCACAAAGAAACTACCGGTTATGGTACATGGGGCTCCATGCTGATGGTTTATTTTTCCAAGTTTGATTGGAAATTGCAACAAATGCACCAATTGTTAGCAAAGTCTACGAAGAGATTACCCCCCCCCCCCCCCCCCCTGGGATTAATACAACAACTGAAACAATTAAGATATCCAAAAGAAAAAACAGAAATCATGAATCCTCCTTTCCCATTCTCCTTGACCTTCAATGAAGTATTTGACTTATGTGCAACATCTAGAATAGTCAGCCAATAAAACCATCCAAGCATGAAAACGTTTAAGTAGTGCTATTAGTATCACATCACATCGTATGATAAGATATGCGGTATCGTAATATTGGTGGGGAAACCTATACGACATGAGGCCCATATCGTATTTGGTATGATTATTGTACAGATACAATATGACCCGTATGATACATGGGTGTATTGTACCGTATCATATGAGGTGACAAACCACTTATTGGAGCCATTTTTTAGGCCCCAAGGGTCATTTTGATCCTGTTTTTGCATGTTATACCTCCCCAAACATTTTTTTAAGCCTACCCACCTTATTTTGAGATCAAAGCCACCCTAAAAATTGGGGCTTTTGCTAGATCGAAGCCCTAGAAGTGTGATTTGACTCAAATCTCACCAATTTCCATCTTACCCAAACTTTTTCTGGCTTCTAACACTTAAAACCAAACCCTAAAAGCCCATCTTTTACCCTAAAACCCTTTATTTTTATCCTACACATTTGTTTTTTAGCTTCTAACCCTTAAAGCTGAGTCATAGTGATGCAATTTATCCTAAATCCGCCTATTTTCATCCTACACACACATTTTATTAACCTCTAACCCTCAAAATCGAGCTTTAGGGGTTTGATTTGTGTGAGATTGAAGTTGGAGTAAGGCTTCAAGTATCAAAACCAAGGCTAAGCTCATTTTTTATGTTGTTTTAATTTTTTTTCTTTTTTGCCTTTAGCCATTTTTTTTAGTCCTAAATGTGTTGTTGATCTTAGTTTTTGTTCTTTTTTTTCATCTTAAATTACTTTTTTTTTGTATTCTTAAATATCAAAATCATGCCCTAAAGGTTGATGGACAATGGAGGTTGTGGCTCAAATGATCCAAAATGAAAATATTGCAAACCGGTGGATTTAAGAACACATTTGAAAGGGATAGTAAGGTGTAACTTTTGTGGTTTTGTAATGCATAATGGATTGTATAGATTTAAATGTCACATTGTAGGGCATCACAAATCCACTGTACGGTTATGTATTTATTGTATTCCCTCTGATGTTTGTGTCGAGCTTCTTACAGGTCTCATAGAAGATAAACAAAGGTCACGAGTACATGCAACATTCATTAGAGAAAAATTGTCAGATGGTGTTCTTGATTCAGAAGATAAAGATGAATCGTCAACATCTAAAGCTAGTGAATGTTTATGTTGTAGCAAACGAAGAAAATCATTGAGCTGATATATATATATATGTGTGTGTGTGTGTGTGTGTGTGTGTGTGTGTGGATCTTTAGTTTGTAACCTTATATGACCTTTCTTAGTCCTATCATTATGTTACGTCAAGTTGTAAACTTTTTGACTTTGGTATGAAGTAATATTTTATTTTAAGTTTTGCATTTGTGATAATTAGATTTAGCAATGGCTAAACGTAATGACCCAATGTGACAGTTTTGTGAGATTGCTGACGAGTTCAAGTGACGTAATGTTTTGAGATACAGATTTTATCGTGCATTAATTAATGGAGGTGTGCATCGCATGAAACAATACATTGCTTAACAACTTGATGCTTGAGTGCGATCATGCATGCCAGCTACAGATGATGCACATGCTACAATATCAATCAATCTTAGTGAAATAGATAGAAGGAAAAAAGCAAAATTACAAGAATTGGCATGTGCGTAGGGCCTTCATGCACTACCATAACGCAATGCAAAATTTGATTTAGATGAAAACAAACATGAAGCATAAGCCCCACAAATGCTAGTTGCTCCACAATAAGATGTCATTTCTGATTATGAATGAAGAATGTTTGGAAATGAAGATGATTGATGACTCTTGTTATAGTGAATTATGTAGTGAATGTAAGAAAATGAGGATCTTCCACGAAAGCACAAATGTTTGTAATAGGTGTCTATTAAAGACACTACAATCATAACCCACAAAAGGGTATAAGAACACAAAAGATAAAATAATAAACTTTATTTCATTCACATGAAATGCTTAAGAAGCATAGATACAAAGGGAGGGGATACACCCCTATTTATATACAGTGAGATAGGGAGAGAGAGAGGCTTAAAAGAGACTCAAGAGAGTCATTGGAGCTAGCTCCAATGGCTCTAATTGTAGCCGTTGGACTAGCTCCAACAACTATTTCAAAACTAGTCATAAGTTTGACTAGTTTTGAGTCTAGTTCAATATAAACTAGATTAGCCTAAAAATACAAAAGGAAATACAAAAATAAAAAAAAAGAAAATTAAATAAATATAAATATAAATTATTATATATAATAAAATATATTACATTATATATAATTATATACACTTTTTAACATATCCCCTCAAACTTATAGTATAATGAGCGAAAGTTCGTTTAAGAGGAAATGAAATCTAGGAGTAACAAGAGGTTTGGTGAAGAAATATGCTAATTAGTATTCTAATGTAACATACAACAGATCAATGGTTTCATGTAGATACTCCTCTCTGACATAGTGACAATTCATTTCAATATGTTTGGTGTGTTCATAAAATGTTTTGTTGCTGGCAATATAGATCGCACTATTGTTGTCACAACACATGTGTGAAGCTTGTGTCACTTCAACTCTCATGTCAGTCAGTAGTCTTCTGAGCTAAACCACCTTCGTTATTGTGGTGGCCATGACTCAGTATTCAACTTCGGTGGATGAAAAAAAGACTTTCTTCTACTTTTTGCACCGCTACAAAATCAAAGATTTACCTAAGAAAATACAAAAACCAATGGTTGAGTGCATGTTATTGGGATCACCTCCCCCAATCAACATCAGTATAAGCAATTAAATCTAATGAAGATGAAGCAGACAAGAAGATGTCGCGTGAAAGGGAATACTTGATGTATCTAACAATACACAAAATTGCTCTCATGTAAACAAAAGTGGGAGCGTGCTGAAACTGACTGGCTATGTGTACAATGTGTGCTATATCAGGTCTAGTAATGGAAAGATAGGAAAGTGCTCCAATAAGTTGTATGTAAGAAGTGGGATCATCAAGAGGTTCTCCATCATCGATTCTCATTTTGATGTTGACAACTTCTGGAGTATCCACTCTCTTATCATCTGTAATTCCAGACCTGTAAACAATATCAAAAGTAAACTTAGATTGAGATAATAAATAACCTCGAGGGGAGTAAACAACTTTAATTCCTAAAAAATATCTCAATAAACCTAAATCAATCATTTTAAAATGATTTTTAAAAAGCTTTTTAATGTTTTCAACTCCCTGTTTGTCGCCTCCGGTGATGATCATGTCATCCACATAAAGAAGAAGAATAATCCCTGCATCAGAAATCTTAATAAACAAAGCAGTGTCAGTCAAACAAGTTCAGAATCCAATATCAAGCATAACATGACTAAACCTGTTATACCAGGCTTTTGATGCCTGTTTAAAACCAAAAAGATCCTTTTCTAAACGAAGAGTCTTACCCTTAGGAATACTAATACCAGGTAGTGCTTTCATATAAACTTCTTCAACTAGGTTTCCATTAAGAAAAACATTTTTGATATCCGTTTGAAATATGAATCATTTTCTAATAGAGGGTACGGTTACCAGTGCCTTGACGGTAGTCATCCGGGCAATTGGAGCAAAAGTTTTTTCGTAATCGATGTCATACTCTTAGAAATACCCCTTGGCCACTAATCTGGCTTTATATCTTTCAAGAGTTCTGTCACTCTTGATTTTAACATTATAAACTCACCTATAACCTATAGGTTTCTTTCCTTGTGGAATATCTTAAATACCTATAGGTTTCTTTCCTTGTAGAATATCTTGAATAGTCCAAGTATTAGCCATTTCTAATGCTTCCAATTTTGCCTTCATGGCTTCTACCTACTATGTATAGTTTTTTTCTTGAGTATAGGATGAAGGTTCTACATAAGAGTGTATTAATGCAAAAAAATGCCTTATATGTGGGTGAAAAAGATTTGTAAGACACGATTTTTTCAAGAGGTTTAGAAACTCTGGATGACCTTTTGGTTTGTGCTTCGGAATATTTTTTCAATGCACATGAAAGATTGGATTCTCTACGTCTTGAGTATTGTAAATTGGTGTCTCTATGGGTTTGCTCTTCATTAGCAACATTATATTCAGAATCAACAGTACCTTGACCATCGTATAGATCGTATTCATAGTCACATCCATCATATTTCGAAGTCAAATCTATCGAAAAAGAATATTCGGTTATTTGGTCTTTTCAAAATAAAAAAAACTTTCTTGTTCCAAAAAGGATACATTTCTTGATACAAATAATTTTCATTTTTAAAATCAAAATACCTATAGCCTTTTTTATTATCTGCATAACCTAAGAAGTTACAAGGAATGACACGGGGGGAGAGTTTATTATTTTTATTGGTAAAGACAAAACATTTGCATCCAAAAACTCTTAATCTGGAGTAATCAAGAGATAATTTGACAAGTTTTTCAATTAGATTTATATTTTTTAAAGAAGAAGATGGCATTTAGTTAATGAGATAGGTAGCAGTTAGGGCTGCTTCTGCCCAAAACTCTTTTAGAACTTGATTTGCTATCAATAAAGTCATAGTGGTTTCCATAATGTGGTAGTGTTTTTGTTCAGCCAAACAATTTTGTTATGGTGTGTGTGGACAAGATCTTTGATGTGTGATGCCATGTAAATTGAGCTAGTCTTTAAATTCTTTTGACAAAAAATCTTTCCCTGAATCAGTGCAAAAAATGAAAATATTATTTTGAAATTTATTTTTAACCATTTTGTGAAATGTTTGAAAATGCGAAAAGACCTCTGATTTATGTTTAAATAGATCAAAGTATGCCCAGAGAAGTCATCAACAAAAAATACATAATACGCATATCCGCCTTTTGATATCACCGGTGCGGGACCCCAAACGTTCAAATGTATTAACTCAAGTGGTCTAGATGAAACAAACTATCATGAAATGGTAATCTTTTTATTTTACCAAGAATACAATCTTTACAAGCAAAACTTTCAGAATTATAAAATTTTTCTAAACTTGGAAAGTATTGGATTTTGGATATATGATGATTGCCAAGTCTTTTGTGTCATAGATCCAAATCCAATTTCTGAACATTATAACAAAAGACATTCTTGGGTAATTCCAAAAAATCTATATAATAGAGTCTTCCTTCTCTATGGCCTTCCCCAATCAGCTTCCCTGACTGGCGATCTTGTACCCAACAACCATAAGAAGAGAAGGAGATGTTACACCCATAATAAAAAATTTGAGAGACAGATAAAAGGTTTAGATTTAGTTTGATAATATATCTAACTTTTGGAATAAATAACTTTTTGGATTTTTTAAGGTTTTCAAAATTTCTTATTCCTTTTATTTCAAGAGATGTACCATCAGCTGTGAAACATTTGACACACTAGAGTTATTATTAAGACATTCAGATAAACTATTGATATTTTGAGTCATATGAAAATAAGCACCAGAGTCAAGAAGCTAAGAAAAGTTATCGGGATCGGAGAAGGATGAGACAATTTCTCTGGTTGAGGCTTCAGTTAAGGAAGATGCTCATTTAAGAAGAGGTTGAAGGATTTCCATTAATTATGCCATAGATACTGGTGCATCTTGATTGGTTTGATCTTTCGATTCTTGTGATGAACCAACAGATGCAACTTTCTTTTCATCTCTTTAATTTAATACATTGAGGCCTATAGTGCCCCAGTTCATGGCAATGGTGGCAAATGACTTTCCTTTCATCATAATCATTATTTTGCCTACCAAAATAAGAAGGCCTATAAGTGCGTATATAGTTTCCCGGTCTAGATAAAACTAGAACAAAATATTTTTCATTCTTTAGAGTACTCTTCTTGAGCCTATTTTCTTCCATAGTTAGCTCCGCAATAGTGTCAATAATACAAGGAACTTTTCCTGTATGTAAAAGGGTCGATTTGGTTATTTCAAATTCCGACCTCAAACCATTTATGAATTGGTAAAAATGTTCCATATCGAGTTGTTTTTGGAGAATCTCGATATCTTCGGGACAATGCAACTTTGGCTCAAGAAGAGCCAACTCTTCCCAAAGTTCGGACAACACATTATAATATTCCCTAATACTTTTATCTTTTTGAGTCAAAGTCTAAAATTTATCTTGCAAATTGCATACATGTGCAATGTCTTTAAGGGAATACATATTTCTAAGATATTCCTAAGCCTTATTGACATGCTCGAATTTGGCTAAGCTAGAAAATTTCTTGATGTCAACGCTATTAATTAGCCATAACATGATTTGGGCATGCCCTATCCTCCATTACTTCTACTTTTTTTCATAAGTGAATAATGCCTTATTTTTCTCTTCTTCCGTGAGAGGCACCTCTTTCTCATTTTTCAATTTTTTTGAGAATTAGTTTAGGTTCTGAATCAAAACCGTTTACTATTCCCCACAACCCTTTTCCCCAGATGTGATGCTTCATGATTGAAATCCGCATCACATAATTGGTATCATTTAATTTTACGGGCATGATGGTAACTTTTTCATTGTCATTCATTTTTACAAGGGTGAAGAAGAAAGAGAGATGATAAGCGAGAATAAAAAAGAAAAAAAATGAGAAGGAAAGGATAAGAGCATAATCACGATCTTTGTGTAGCCAACGATCCTCCAAAACATCTTCTTTCTTCAAAAAGGCACTTGAATCAGGAATAAGAAGATGAATCAACTTTTGCTAAAGAGGCACGGAAAATGATATGACAACTCACCAAGATCTAGAAGCTTCCAAGCTCTGATACCATGTAAGGAAATGAGAATCTTCCACGAAAGCACAAATGCTTGTAATAGGTGTCTATTAAAGACACTATAATGATAACCCACAAAGGGGTATAAATGCAAGAACACAAAAGATAAAATAATAAACTTTATTTCATTCACATGAAATGCTTAAGAAGCATAGATACAAAGAGAGGGGAAACACCCCTATTTATATACATTGAGAGAGGAAGAGAGAGAGGCTTAAAGGAGACTCAAGAGAGCCGTTCGAGCTAGTCCAACGGCTCTAATTGTAGTCGTTGGACTAGCTCCAATGGCTATTTCAAAACTAGTCAAAAGTTTGACTAGTTTTGAGTTTAGTTCAATATGAACTAGACTAGCCTAAAAATACAAAAAGAAAAAGAAAAATAAATAAATATAAATTATTATATATAATATAATTAATTATATACACTTTTTAACAGTGAACTATGCAGTTGTAGTGAACTTTTGAGTCTTCACTTTTTTAGTCATCTCGTATGTAGTGATAATGAACTTCTATGTTATTGACTTATGAGTTTATGCCGTTAACTTTTGAGTCTTTTGACTTTTGTAGTCATGTAGCAAACTAGGCTTCTATGTTCTATCAAATATCAAGTATCATCTATGTTATTGACTTTATCTAATGAATTATTGAACTCTATTTCATGCGAAAGACATGTCAATAGTCTACTATGTTTATTTTTATATAATTGTTTGTTTTTAATTCTTGTACTTATTCTTGTTTATTTATTTTTACTTGTATTCTAAGTCTTACATCTTTTTCAGTTTTTAAATTTTTTCTATTTGTTATATTTTTTGCAAATAATTTAATTTTTTTCTCCTGCATCTTACTATACGATATGGTACAGTACGATACACCCATATCTCAGGCTCATGCGATACAGGTTCCGATACGCCAATTACAACATTGCCTTTAAGCTTTCAATTAAGATGAACTACACAACTTGCTACTCTAAACTATCTCATATACATATGTTCGCACCCAGCAGCCAAAAGAAGGCTATTTTATCTTCAATCTATTTTGTATTTCAATAAATCCATCATCTACAAGTATTCACCCTAAGGAGAGAGAAAAATTAGCATCCTGCTTAATAACTTGAATCACAAAGTTTTTTTAGTTCCGATATGATCATATCATGTTGTCATTCTAGAATGACCACAACACTCCACAAACACTTTTTGCAGAGGACAAAATATATAGTTTTTTTAGATAATCACGTTCCATCTAATCTTCTCATCCTTTCTAAAACAGAGCAGGCAGGTGTGCTCTATCAAAAAAGTTCATTTTGTTACCATTTCCGAGTCACGCCACGTTTCTCAAATTATTTCTCCCGTTTTTTTCAGCATGTCGAAACGATAAAACCATAAAGTATAAAATGTATTTACAGGGGCCAAACTTATGGTAAAATGGCTTTTAACTTCGTGCGTTTCAAAAAAAAAATCAGAAAGGGTCACAAAAAAAAAATCCGACTTTTCAACAAATTACTCATATGACCATGTTAAGTTACTTGTTTCTCCCCCTTCAACTCCAGATGACTCCTTAAAATAATACTTTAACCTTTTGGTGTGGCCCCGCATACCAACCAAACGCAGAAGAAACTCGGTGCTTTACCTTCAACAAGCGGAGATACATGGACCCACCCCACCTATTTTAGCGGGTGTCCGACCTGTTAACACCCCTACGGTCATACCAAGAGGTGGGGTTAACTATCACGGATAATGACACTGTGGATAAACAGTAAACGACTGTCAAGTGCACCCTACATGATTGAATGTCACTTTTTGTAGTCCTAGTATTGTTAGGCTCAAATAAGTGGCTTTTAGTTAAAAAAAAGAGGTCACATAAGCGGTCATATGAGTAATATTTTAGAAAGATAAGAATGTGTGTGAAAGCTTACAGATCTCTTTTATACAGAATGTCACAATAACAACTGCTTCAAACAAAACCCTAAAGAAATGTCACATAAGCGGTCATATGAGTAATATTTTAGAAAGATAAGCACGTGTGAAAACTTATAGATCTCTTTTATATAGAATGCCACAATAACAACTGTTTCAAACAAAACCCTAAAGAAATGTCATTAGCTCTCTCTCTCTCTCTCTCCAAAATGCAATCTAGCCACGTTTACCTTATTTACCCTATTGCTATGTAACTTACCAGTTTGAGAAAAACAAGAAAACGTAAAAACTTGATACAATAACTATCCTCCTATTTTTTCCCTTCCCCCATTTGCTCTTTCGAAAATCGTCCACCTATATCTTACCTGCCTCTGAAAACCTGGTCCTGCTGGCTCAGTCTGCCATACCTACGATCGTCTTGCCGGCAGTGTAAAACTCCGAGGTTAGGACTCCTGCTCCTGGGGCCTATGCTATGCATTGGCTTGAGCAGAGGGGCGACACCCATGAGAATCGAACCTTGACTATGTGGATCACTATTCCTCTTCGGCCATCGTGTTACTAAGTTGGTATTACTATATGGATAACTATTCAAATCTGACTTTTCTGCTTTGATTGCCAGAACTTACTAGGTTGGCATTACTATATGGTTGAGTAGCACATGATTCTTAAGTGACACAACATTAGGAGTCCCCATACCCATACCCATACCCATACCCATGTGATTCTAAGGCGGGTCATGTCCTCTAATCAGAGGAAGCCTTTTTATGAATGACATTGAGACGAGCCTGCAGTGAGACGTGTAAAGAGAATTTTTTGTTAAATCAGAGGAATCATTTGATTTGTTTTATACTATTGATAATATATATTAAAAAATTAATAATAGTTAATTATCATTTTACTAAAAAAACAAAATGCTTGGTGATTATATATAGTCACTAGAATATGAGAACTAAAAATATGGGCATTTTCAACACTCTTTTTGCAAATCCAACTGTCGATGGGATCGGCACGGTGAATTTGCTAGGAATCAACCATTGAAAAAAAAAATATTTTTTGAATGCATGAATATTTATAAAGATTATGAGCTATTGATTTTAAAGCCTTAAAAAATATAGATTATGCATCAAAACTGGATAATTCAAGAGCAGGTTCTTATAAAACCAAACATGCAGATCACATCCTTATGCTTAGATTCAAAAGAAAAGAACAAAAAAAATCTATAAAAATCATTATATATATATATATATATATATATATATATATATATATATATATATATATATATATATGAGAGAGAGAGCTGCAAAATGATCCGTGCTAAATGAGTTTTTTACGGTTTTTTGTTTCATTTTTAAATTCTGACCGTACAGATACTTGATTTTATAAGGATCAGCTCTTGAAGTGTTCGATTCCAATACATGGGTAGATTTTTATAAGGTTCAACTGTCTAAAATCTTTGTAAATTTTTGAGACACTAAATATCATTTTTTCACGGAAAACACATGATTCAGGTGTGGATTCCTCATAAATCGACCATGCCCAACACATTTATAGGGTCAGAACTGTGAAAAAAACATAGAAAGGGCAGAAAAATCCATTTAATACTTATCCTTTAGCACCTATCGATTTCGCACCCACCCATGACTCTTAATCGAACACTTCAAGAGCTGATCCCTATAAAATCATGTACAAAAATCACATCTGTACGGTCAGAAATTAAAAATAAAACTAAAAAGCCCTAAAAAACTCATTTAGAGCTTATCATTTAGTACCTACCCATTTTCTCTCTCTCTCTCTCTATATATATATATATATATATATATCTTGTAATTGCAATCTAATTTTAGAGTGTAGCTAGATCATTTGCTTTCTCGTGCATGGCACGAGCACATTACTAGCATAAACAATTAAACTTATTGCCCTAAAAGTAAACAATATATATATAAAAAAAAACTACACAACAAAACTTCAGGTTTATACTCATCGCCAGTCAAAAAATTACCGAGGATCATTGTCATGGACTCATGGGGGCATGTTATTGTCAGCGGTGCCTTGGGTGTCGTTCCTAATTGAAATCCATTGGGCGGATCTTTTCGAGCCGTCCATCTTAAATTAAACCTATCTGCCACCATCCATCTAAGGGATAAACGGCACAAGAAAAGGGGGTGCAAAATATGGGCCATTCCACCCCAAGTGCACCTAACCTGATCCTCCTCACCTCTCAGTGGGCGTGAGCCAGTTCGAAAAAGACGTAATGCAAATTCCAAGGTCATGTCTCTTTTTCAGTCTTCACTGGGCCAATTGCACAGTTCCAATCCAACTCCCAAGGGTGCTTTTCTTCACAACGAAACAAGTGGAGAGATGTTGGGAAAGAGAAAGAGACCAAAGCTTTTAAATTTTTTTATATTAATGTAATGTAAAAACGAAACAAGATTTTCCAGCAGTAACAAAAGGTAGTCTGGTAATTCAAGTTCAGCGAAAAGGTGACAATAAACTTCTTTGACTGCAAGAGTAGGGGTGGTACCATCCATTTTTTTTACGATTAAAACGGTTTACGAAAATTTCAAAATAAACTTCTTGGCATCACCGTAAATAATAGACCGCATTAGGCCAAACAACAAGAAAAGAAAAAGAAAAGGGGGAAAAATCTTACAGAGGAAGTCGATGGCGAGGCGGCCGTCGCAGAACCGTCCGGTGGGTCGCCGGAAGAAGAGGCGACCGTTGGGGGGCACGACGGCGAACCCGAGCCCGGCGAGGAGACCGCCGGTGTCCGAGTTGGAGTCGCCGAAGTTGAAGATGACGGGGTCCCTGCACTCGGCCGAGGTCAACCAGGGGAAGAAGACGAGAAGAGTAAGGAACAGGTGAGGGAGGCCCGCACGGAGCTCCATTCCTCCTCAGGAGAAAAAATAAGGAGAGAATCGAGAAAAAGGAGAATATTTAATGGGAGGAGGGCCAATGGAGAATGGGGGATGAGGAGCGAGGCCTGGAACGAGAAAATAGGCGGTGTTTTCGGGTGGGAAAATCCTGAATATCCGGAAATCGCTTCACTGTGGTTTGAATAACTTTGTTCCTTTGCTTTTGGGGCCCTTTTAGAAAGACATCCCACGTTCCGGTTCGTCGATTTTTGACGATCTCAATTTTGACCTCGTTACACAGCAAAAGTTTACTAAAAAACCGTCCTCGAGTGCAAATGGGTCGGAACTCTGACCGGGTCAGATCCACGTTATTGGCCTCTGTGAGTAGTGCTACTACTACTAGTAGCTCTGAATCCAAGGCCGGGTCGGAAATAGTTGGTTCTGGTGGTATCCACATACGGATTTGGATGATCATAACTGAATCTGCTTTGACTCAAAGTCGGGTCCAAACTTTCTAAGAACAATAATTTGATCTGAGTCAAAGTCAAGTTCCAAACATGGCAGATCAGGTCTTCCAAAGTTTAAGTGCGGACCGGATTATGGGCTTTGTTATAAGACCTAAACCAAATCTACATGAGGACCTACATCCAATTTCGTCGAAAATGGGACAATGTCGGGTCAATCATATGATTCACCCGAATCCGATCCGTTTGCACCTATATTTTCTCAAAGGAATAATTAAATTATGTCAAACCTTGGAAGGCGGCATAGCCCATATCTCAAGTTTGTCTTTTCAAACCAAAAAAGGGGTAAGGGGAACGTCCTCTTTAATCAGAAAAAGTGAGAAGAAATCATCTCAAAAGAGTGGGAGGAATGATTGTTTTGAACACAAACTTAAACTGCAAAAAAGCAACCATCAATCATGTTGTGACACTATTTGCAAAAAAGCTTGGTGGTTGGGCTGGAAATCATAGCTTTATTGATTTAATTTGATTATACAAATGTGTTCAATATGGTTTTTGTTAAAATAAAATAAAAAATCAAACCTTGGATCATTTTATTCTAATTTAAAGGTATTATTGTTTTGAGTCGGTAAATTTTACTGTATTCTAAACTATAGATTTTTTAAGCCCTTGAAAAATCTCCTTGCATATCACAATCACAAGATTCTAAAACTCATTTTATGCTAAACAGCCCATATAAACATTCATAAGGTCCAATTTACAAAAAAATATAAAACCGGTGACTTATGCTCAATTGTTCTTTGCCTTCAATAATACCAAATGTTAAAACACACGCATATATATATATATATAAAAGGGTGTATCATTGAACTCCCTACTCGTCGAACAAACATTGAATGCTCAAAGAGTTTTATTTTGTGTAAAATCGTGATTTAGGGATGGTCTTTGACAGCCACTAAATACTTGTTTTTGTGCCAAGGTCTTTAGCGACAGTCAAGACCGCCTCTAAATATGCATTTTGCGCACAACAAAAAATGGCACAACTGATCTCGTTATATATATATATATATATATATATATATATATATATATATATATATATATATATATGAAAACTACCATGTGAACTGGCCATTGACAACATTTTTTTTGCAAATCAAACCATGTAGATGTGATTGACATGATGAATTTGCTAGGAATCAAGATCGTGTATTTTAAATAAAAAATCTAATTTTTAGATGCTTTAATCTTAAGATTATTAGCCATTGATTTTAAAGCCTTAAAAATTCTTCTTTATGCATCACAACCAAATGATTAAAGGGCTAATCATTATAAAACCAAATATGTAAATCACATACATATAGTTAGATTTAAAAGAAAAGAACAAAATATCTATGAAAGTCACGGATTGTGCAAGAGTTCACACACACACACACACACACACACACATATATATATATATATATATATATATATATATATATATATATATATATATATATATATATAGAGAGAGAGAGAGAGAGAGAGAGAGAGAGAGGAGTAGCTGCCTATATGGCCTTAGGTGCATACGGGAAAAATATGATTTTTTGAGCTTTGAGAATGAGAAGTTTTAAGATAATGAGATTTTTTTTTGAAACCCTAACTCGTGTCTAGCTTCTCTCAAGCTACCACCCTTCTCACTCTCATCTCTCTCTTCCTCTCATCTCTTCTTCTTCATCCCTTGCTGTGAAACCACTCACCTTGGAGGGTGCTGGACGACAGGCTAATTGGAGGAAGGATGACAAACCATTGATCCAGCCATACCTTGGGATTTATAAGGTGACTCGATTCATAGGAGAGAGGTAAGGGCATGCTATCCCAATGTGTGTGCTTAGGGACGTGTGGTATACACTGTCCAAATAAATGTAAATAAATGTATGAACATGCATATACTCAGCCACGGGGTGTTAGCCATGGTAGATTAAAAATCAAGCAAATCTTCGGTAGGCGATCAACGTACAACATATAGATGATGCTGGAAAACATGTTGGGTTTGTGCATCGATCCACACTAAAAAGTGGGATCGATAGCATAAGTCATATATTTGATTCTCTCAAATATACGTGTACCTTATGACGGATTAAGGACTATATTTCTTTAAAATGCATATGGATCATTGATGGTTAAAACAGATTTTTTTTTGGGGATGGATACATTATTTTCAAAAGGGAATCAGATATACGAGTTCTTTAGAAAAAAAATATATGCATAGATCTAAATATATTAGAATGTGTTGCTGAGAAGTAGGGTATATCGGTTATGATTCAAAAAAAAAAATCATGGACACGTATCTACATTATTTTCAACACACACACACATATATATATACTGAACATATCGTTATACCCCGCCACACAATGTTCCTGCACTTTAGTTGTATATGACATCCAACATATAGGGTTATGCTGGATGCCATCAGCAGTGTATCGATCCACCTAGATGTGGTGTAATCGATGACACCATAAAAAAAAAAATCTGTTGCTAAAGTTAGGAGGTTGTAGATCTAATGTTCATGAATTGTTAATTGTGCAGAATCACAATGTCATGTTTAACATATATATCATTCATACTATGTCATTGATTTGTTTCTAATATGATTTGAAACCGTGTATAACTACCATCTCTTGGCATTATGAGATCATTTGATATATAGATTTTGCATTCATGTGAACCACGAATCTGCTGTTTAGACATACATGTATTTACAATGACGTGTGACTATTATTTCATCTTAGGGTAAGAAAATACAAGCCATGTTGTGCATAACATATTGCCCTAATAAGATCTAAAACAATGCATATAAATATGACTCATTTTATGTATTGTGACATATTATTTATATGAACTATAAAACTGCTGGTTTAACATACCCCTATGCGTGATGATTTGTGGTTGTACTCATTCAATATATATTGGATCAGGACTACATGGGTAGCAGGCTACAGGCTCGACAACATGGTATCACATGCTGTACGGACCAGCCATGCCTGGTCTGCCTGACCAGAATGACCCGAGGGTTTGTCGACCCTACATGGGCTGTGCGTTGCAATGCTTTTGGTGCACAACTAGTGTAGGGTATTATGTTGGACTGGGCGCTGCAGACCTGAACAACATCGCATGTTGTCTCAATAAGGTTTGCCGCAACCACAGCTTGCCTTTCAAAATAAAATAAAAATATGTTCATATTTGGGGCTGACCGGATAGGTCTGTCAATGCCCAGCTGGCTCTTGCACCCTCACACGTTATAGGTGAGCTCTGCTGCTCACAACAAACCCATGCTAATGTGAGGAGCAGAGTTCACACCAGCTACACACTGCATGGGTGCAACCCGTAATCGACACTACATGTGCACCTGATTGTTAAAATTAATATGTATGCCAGCACAGGTCTCGATAGAGTGAGATGTTGCAGGTTCAAAACCCAATGGTATAGTTGTATAATTGGTAGGGTCTGCCAAACCGGAGACTGTCATTTAGCATAACATAAATAAATCAAAATAAAGTTAGATCACCATATATTAAGGAAAAAATGGCTAACGGGTTTGGTTGCCATTGTCACTGCCGATACTCACCTTTAGTAAACGAGTAATCGACTGGTACACTTAGTTGGGTTGCAGTCCATCATGGACCTGCAAAGTAAGGTTATAACTGAAAAGATAATAAAAAAATAAAAAAATAGACAAATATAATATGCCAATAACAAACTCTCATTCGGGATAGGTATGAGAATAGACCGAAGGAGGTATGTATAGCTCGGTCTATGTAAGTCACACAATTATATATACATATGTATGAATATGGCACATATATTTATGTATGCCGAGATATGTAATTTGAAGGAGAAAATTTGAATGGGCTCTTTATTCGCATCTCAAGTTGTGAGAATGCACATAAGCTAAATACTCTCATAATACCAATCATACGATAGAGATCATAAATTCACACTTCCTAATGATAGTTGGTAAAGTGATATTATATCCACGTGGGAACGATGTATGTTTTGCACATAGTGAATATGACCATATCGCCTTCATGCTCCACATCCTTGGCTAATGTCAATGTTAAAATCAATTGTATCTTACAGAGCATTTCTAAAGCTCAAAAATGAATTTGTGGTTTCACCAAAACCGTATGGTGCCATAGGTGCTCTGGCGAACTTTGTAAAGGACATGTCATGGTTATTTACATTTGGATTGTCAGAACAACTTAACATTTAATGCAAGAGTGTTTGGCTCGAACATGAGCATGTGGTTTGTGGATAATTGTTCGAGTGTCTTATTTGCACTAAGTCAGATGTGCTTACACTTGGTTTCACTCAAGTGCAAGTTGAAATTACTATATTCTTGTGAGGTGATGTGACTTGCACCAAGTAACATATAAACTAATATAAGTACTCTTGAGTAAATTCAAGATTTTGGGTATACCCGAAATACAATATATGTTACTGGATTCCCTAAGTTCTTGGTACACCTGAAAAATGGTGTATGTTACCAGACTTGTGGTCTACTTAGAGAGGGTAGATGGTACAAACTCTGTTGGACACTCTTTGTATTCGTGAGAGGTAGGCATTTCACTCGGTCCCTCATCTTCGGAGTTAGGGAGCTTGAACTACCAATATATCCAAGGTGATAGATCCGTGTCTTCTGTAGAAGCTTCGAGATTCATCGTATTTCTAGTTCCTGCCATTGGAGAATACTCTCTCAGTCATGAACCATCTTCTTTGGGTACCCATACGGCTAGTCACTTGGGTTATCTAATAGTATCATAACAAACCCCCGAGTGATCTCGGTCCACTACGATGTTAAGCCTTTGCATACCCAAAGTGAGTTAGTAAGAAAAACATAAATCTTTACTTTTAAAGTTATAGTTATACATGTCCACTAGAATTAAAACTGTGGTACAACGATTTCAATTAAATTCTATGGTGTCTACCTCTTGATGATGAATTCTTTAACTAGATGATAAAAACTGGGATGTCAAGAACATAATTTGTATGAATTATGCAATTTTGCACATCCATATTCTGATAGTTGCATGTTTACTTGTACACATGGCACTGCACACACATATATTGCTAGTATGTTGCTTACTCAAATTGGGTGTAGTTTGACCCTCTCAACTTTATTATTTTATAGGAAGTGAATAGCTTTTATGGAGCAATTATGGGTACCGCAGCGGATGGAGCCATGAGATATCAAAAATTCTTAGATTGTCCTGCGAAACTTTGATAACTTATTTTCATATGAATTATGATCTTTATCTAATAATGATAGACATTTTATTTTGTTTGAATGGAACAAAATGAAATTTTCTGTTATCGCATGTAACTCGTCTAAATTATTTAACCAAAGTGTTAATAAATGATTCCACTGTGATTTAAAAAAAAAGTCATAAATTTTTTACTTAAATATTATGGGGTGTTGCATCCCCTATCCATGAATCAAACGCCTCCTTAGGGACCCGAGCAACACCCGCCCCCCCCCGGACCTTGCCAACATAGAACACATCCTGCATAAGCAGTCTTGCAGTGAGTCCATTCAGAAGTGCAGGTGGTATGTTGGAAAGGAATGGCATAAAAAATGATCTTGTGACCAACATGGCCACTTTAGAAGCCATAGTTGAGGGTTACAGGTGCCATGTGCAGTGCTTTGTCAAGTTGTTCCAAAATATCCAACATGTAACTAATTATTTTCCATCTAACATTTTGGTTACATGATTCCAACCACCTCTAGTTCACTTGCTTGTACTTTTAGTATTCAAAAAATGATCATATTGTATAACTAATTTGACGTGATTCCTTAAAAACTTCATAATTTTTTATATTCTTTTGATATCCAAAATCATAAATATCTGACATCGTTAGGACACTTTTACCCTTCACAACTACAAATTTATGCATTTTCACAATAAAATTATATCGCTCGTCGAATATGTACAACACCCACTTAAATCTAAAATCACAAATTTTTTTACACGAATTTAGACCTCACGAACTGGCATAAATTTATTTGCAAAATCTTGGTGAAACTGAAACCATCAAAATCACAAATATCATACTCTTTCACATATAATAAATATTTTCACATAAAAATATTTGTGAAACATCACTTGCAAACAACATACTTTCGTATATATCCTGAAATCACATAAATTTATGTGTGAAACACTTACCACTAATTTCACAAATAGCTTACGTTTTCACATATATTACACGCTCTCTCATGAAGCTATTTGCAAATCTCTAGATATTGTAAATATCATACTTAAATATTTTCAAAACTATGACAAATATATGATATTTTTTATATTTTTCAAATTTATTGAATCATATAGAAACTCGCTATGGTCTCAACCTGTTTATTTTCGCATAATCTAGAGCTTTTTTTTTGTATTTTCTCCCTAATCAGTGGTCCACAACATGCTTCCCTTTCGCCTACTAATCCAATAATTATTTTTAACTCATTTGTGTATATCATACTTGTTCGCATATATGTTTCAAAATCTTGTGAAGTATATTTACAAAAAGCTTATTAATCGGCAAAAATTGAATAGTTTTGCAAAATTATGCAATTGTAAAAATCAGATAATCAATATGATTAACATAAAACTAAATACAGTTGGTTTGCATGAAATCAAATAACTTAAAGTTTAGCAATTATAATGTTATATTTAATACATGAGCTTTATTAGAAAGTTATAGTCAAAGTTTAACTTGATCCATTTAATTACAAAGTTTAACTTGAACCATCCAATTACAAATGTAAGTTTAACTTGATCTATTACAAAGGCGCATAATTATCCACAACTCAGCTAGCTAGAAAGAATCTTTTAGTACCTCTCTGACTGATGTCTCTGCCTTTTCATTGTCTTTCGCACCCTTAAAAGTCCTTTCCTTTATATGCTTGTAGAACCTAATCATATGAATCCTTGTATTTGTGATATCTTACTGAAAATAACTCTTTATTAGCAAACAACTAACTACAATGAACATCTCAAACTAGTGAACAACTGATATATAAACACATACCTGTGTGAAGTTCAACGGTATATATTGTATGAAAAATATACTATAGTCACACCTGTAAAACGAGAAAATACTAAGTAAAAAATATATACATGTACGAAATAAGTTAACAAATAAATACAAAGTAATTACTCGTTCTCTTGTTGAAGAATACCTTCACCCTCTGTGCTATCTAATCTTTGTAACAGTCGAACCCAAATTGTGTTAAAAAAAAAGAACCTGCAACATGCAAAAAAAAAGATAACAAACATAAACAAAAGATCCCATTATTGTGTAAGTTATGTTATTGTACTATTTGTTTAAGGTTTTTATTTGCTAAATATGTGTTTAACGTGAAATTTTATAGCCTGAAGTCCTTTTCTTTCATGTCCATTTCTCAAAGAACCTAGTGTCCATTGCCCTAGTTGAAATACATTAAGAGTTGCAACATAAATCTAGTGTAACATCCTTGTGCACGTGAAGATTTATTTGCAAGTATGCAAAGTTGTATAAAAACATATCTTGTTAGCATCAAGGAAATAATGTAACATGTCATTACTCTCCAAGCAGTCAGTTGCCCCACCTCAATGCCCTTTAGTTGTTGCCATTTGCTTGAACATACAAGGTTTACGAGTTAGTTTTTATTAATCGGTAGTAAAACAATATAAACATCACTTTTATAACTCACAGAAAAATACAGGGTAAGGTAAAGGGTCTTCGGCAAGTTGTCTCTTTCCTTGGTCTCATTGTGAGCCACTTGAATTCTTTGTACGAATCTTTGTAAATGCTACATTGTAAATCCAATGTGGTAACAAAAAAGTAAACAAAATTACATGCAAATATAACAAAAAAAAAACAAATTAACATGTAAAATTAACACTTACATCACTTGCCAATAGAGTTTATTTGCCAAACTCATACTCTTTCGGCTTTGAGGTGTTATCTAGTTTTTTCTTTCTCATTAACATATTTTTAAATTGTATATGATTAATATCAAATATACACAATTGATTTAGGACATTACTTGCACCTCATATATGATCGGTTATTCCTTGCTCTTTGAAACTCGGGGCTCTTTGAATCATTTTCTTTTGTAAGAACGTGTATGGCTATACATCTTGAACTACCTAAATATACACATAAAGAAGTGACCAACTAAAAAATACTAAATATACACATAAAGAAGCAACTAATTAAAAAACATTGGATATACACGTAAAAAAGCAATCAATTAAAAAATACTGGATACACACACAAAGAAACAATTAATTAAAAACCACTGGATATGCACACAAATAAGCAGTTCATTAAACAACACTGGATATATATACATATTGTTATTCGTGGTATCACCTGTTGTGGCCAACTTCACCATATACACTGCACTAGTATGACACATCTTCATGTTTTGTTCTCCGTCTCTTAACCTTAGGCCACCTTGCTTTGCAGGCCACTTTTGGTGGATAAACAACTATAAGAGTAGGTGGAGTAATGTTTGGGATATTATCCATCATTAGGAATAACAAATATTGATTATATGCAGCTTGATACGATTCATCTTTGAATCACTTATCACAGTAATCCTTAGGTAGGTTACCCTCATACAAAATGCATGCATTACATGTTAGCAAAGAATAACATGTCACTCTTTACAAGAGCACAACTGCCTCTCAAGATGAATATTGTAACTGTGAGATTGATCACGAGTTTCATACCATTGTCGAAGGCAATGCACTACTTGTACACATATTTGTTGTGTCTTTTTCTCCAGTTCCTCTAGCTTTTCTTTGACCTTCGACACCACATTATCTGTCATATGTTGTCTCATGATATTTTTTTCCTAAAAACTTTCATCAGCATGAGACAATTTTTTAATACATAGAATTAAGAGTTTGTCACGTATAACGAGAATCAATGAATTGAAACTTTCTGCTATATTAGATGTCAAGCAACTATATCTTTTCGCTTGAAAGTGACACTTAGCTTAATGTTTTAGATCCACGTTAGTGGTAATATAATTATATGTGTTTGTGCTTTATTCCTTAACTTTGTCAAGAAAATAATTGCAGTCATTTCGTGGTTGCTCGAGCTACATAAGACAATGACTCTGTTATTACAACAATATAACTGCCATATAAGTGTTCTTCCTCATGCATATGACAGTGACTCTGTTATTGCAACTATTTAAGATTTTTGTTTTATAGTTATTTCTGATCACATAATCTTTCAAAAACTTGTGGTAGTTTTGAAGATCATTAAACCTTTTGCCCAAAACAATTTCTCGATTGTTTGAGTGTGTTGATAGCCATTGCAATTATTCACAATCATTAAGCCTTTTGCAATTGCTCATACAAATATGATGTTTCTGCATCAATGATTTTCAATTGGCCTTTATTGTATGAAAACCCATTGAACAAGAACCAAAAATTTACATTCTCCAATGTTATTGGTGCATCACTTTCATCGCTTTCACCATCTCCTATCGACATGGTATACTCATCATCATCAATATCATTTGATTATGCATTGTTAACATGATTGCTGCTATCACTAATTGACTATTCAATTTCACCAACTACCTCAAAATCCATTGTATCTATCACTTCATTTGCTTCTATGCATGCATCATTCTTGCATTTCCAACATTAAAGATTAATCATCAAAATATCACATTCATCATAATCTATATCTCAACCATAAATTATATCAAAATTACACTTGTACCTAACATTATTATATGCCTGAAAAGACTGCATGTCATTCAGATTACTGCGATGAAGATCACTAGCATGAGTTTACCCATGTGGTTTCACATCCTTTGCAGTGATCTGTCGATCATATACAACATCAATATCGTCCACTATTTGAAACAGTTGAATAATCGACAAAAAACTCTGATCAATAGATAATGCCAGAGATAGATGCACATTATCCATAGGATTCAAACCCTTTCATTGATCAACCATTTGTTTAACTAATCATTCATTAACTTTGCATAATTTCAAATAAACATCACCACTAAATAACTTTGATTCTACATCATCATCCTCAATATCTATCCATACTTCTTAATTATTTAAGTTTAAATAATAACTATAATGAATGGCTCAATAAGTATGTCACATATACCATTTTATGAGACATCAAAACTGCAAATTTCTTAAAGATAATATTTTTGGAGACAACTATATATATAATTCAATAAAATAACAATTATTAAAGAAAATTACATATAATAAAAATATAACAAATACTTAACATATTTGCATTTTTATTGGTTCCTTTTAAGTAGAGTTCCACACTATATATACAAAATATGTTACTTGGGAGAGATGTTTCATAAATATTTTTTTGCGCAAATATTTATTATATGCAAAAGAGTGATATTTGTAATTTTAGTAATTTGATTTCACAAATAAATTTATGCGAGCTTGTGAAGTCTAAATTCACATAAAAAATATGTGATTTTGAATTTAAGTGGGTATTGAACATATTTGACAGGCAATACAATTTTATCACAAAAATTATACATTCATAATTGTGAAGGGTAAAAGCATCCTAACAATATCAAATATTTATAATTTTAGATATCAAAAGAATATAAAAAATTGTAAGGTTTTCAAGAAATCACGTCAAATTGGCCATGTAGTAGTCATTTTTAGTTTAGTATTTGTGATCTCACTCTGACATAATGATCCATTAACCAGAATCAAATGCTTCAACGAGTGCTAGTAGCCCAGTACACAATTCATCAGCACCATCTCACCTGTTAAGGAGAAGGAAGAGATTAGGGAAAAGGAAGAGAGAAGAGCATAATGGGAACACATCAATTTCTTGTCCTGTATAGCCATTTTGGCTCGATTCCTTCTCAAGAAGACCATAGGGAGACACCCATGACCTGAGCATGTTGTGAAAGAAGCACACAGGGCAGGCATACTTCGACCGTGTCTCCGGGGCCGGGGCACAGTAGAATGTGGTAGGACACCAATCTTCTCCTCAAAGTACAATACCAAGTGAAAGTCTCTTGCAAAAAGAATTGGTTTACTCAAAGAAGATGTAACACTGGTCAGATCCATCCACAGAAACAAAATGAATAGCAAAAGAGAGGACAATTATTGCAACTGAAATTCTCTGCTTCATACTATACTTGTATTGAGGAAGAAAAATCTTACAGCCAGGGATCTTTCATATTAGCCCCAACAAAAGAATCAAAACATAAAAATCTTCAGGCCCCAGATAACCAGACAGGCTAGGCGCAAACAATCACTATTCATTGATCCTTTCCATCGTGGAAAGCTGAAGATAAAATCAGAAAGATGCAATTCAACTGATCGACATATCTTAGTCACAAAGAGGGATACAATTGGAGAACGCTCTCACATTTAAGATCGGAGGTAGATCACTGCAATTCTGATGTAAAAACCGTGCATTTCATCCCCATGATATAAAACTACCACTTTATGACAAGCAGGAGATGGTGCATGCAGAATTTGCAACTCATTTTCAGCGTCTAGGGAGATCTCCAGTTGTGAAACTACCCTGTTTTCCAAGTTTTAGAGCTTTGGGATCAATTGAGATAGTCCCAACAGTTAATATACCGGATGTGTCATCAGATCCATTATCTTTCACAACAGAAGAGAAAGAAGCAGAAGTAAACCTATTAACCTTGATTGGCATTGTACCCACATTAACAAAACCAGCGGTCAAGTTACTATCGTTATTTTCCTTTGATTCAATTGCAAGGGAGCCGATCTTCATAACTGAAGACACATTTTTCCCATCCTCCACAGCAATACTCTCAGAGTCTTTTTTGGCACTTGATGAAATATTATCGCCTTTCTGAAAATCTTGCACTTCAGTTTGCTGATCAACAGTGTCTGTCGGTTTTTGGCTGGCCGCTGGTGATGGCAAGAAATACAAATCCTGATAACCCTGATTAAGATGCCTGGTTTTCTTATCAAATAAAGCTTTCTGCCGCTCCTCATAGTAGATGAAATCATCCAAAATAGATGTCTTCAATGCATAACTCTTGAAAATTTTCAGCATCTCAATACCTTGGGCATATTTTACCTGTAGCATAAACAGTTAGCAATCAGTCAAAAACAGCAAGAATTTAAGCCCCTTGAGGCAATTATAAGACATGCACGACAATCCATTTTGTATTTAATCTTGAAATTAAGAACCTCTTTATTGTGACAAAATTTAAGTATGAATCCAGTACAAAGAAAAGCATGTAAAGAAAATATCAACATCAATTTTGTCATCTTTTTTAAAACAGTAGAGGGAACGGAACTGGTGGCTCGGTTGAGACATCACAGAACCAAATAACTGTGAATCACACCGAACCCCCCATTAAGGAAGAAAGAACACTCCTCCACAAGCTATTCAATGAAGGCAAGCCATTGCACTGTCATTCCTGCTGCTAGAAATCCTAAATTCATCCAATGAAATCTCATCAAATATGCAGGTAGAGAGTTACATAGGTTAAAAAATTCAGGTTTTGGAAGTCCCCTAGTTAGTCAAGTCTGTTCCCACCATCACAGAAGTGCATATGGCAGCCAGAAAACCAAAACCTGCAAGGCTGCAAAGGATGACAACCTGGATGTGTGTGAATCTGGGAACATTGGTTGGGGAGGACCAGATATCTTCATCAAACATCCATATGAACCAGAACAGTGATTCCAGAGTCCAGACTCCTCTCCACAGGATGCACTGTTCATAACTTTATCTGATCTGTTCAAGGTTTCCCCAACTCTGTTTGCGTGTGTAAATGCCTCTCCCCTCCCATTACTAAGCTTTAAAAAAAAAACTACTAAAAGTTCTCTAAAAATAAAAAAAGAGGAGGTTCATAATGACACTAGTGAGCAACCCAGCTGCTAAGGGCTCCAATTAGCAGGCCAACTCTAAGATAGGTCATGCAACTGTATATTCTTCCAAAATCTGACATCTTACAGCTAGGATTTATCAAAATTTGTGAGCCATATTTCTTCGTTACACATAATTCATAGAAGTTTGGTTACAAATGTGATTCCATCTTTAATGATAACCTTAATTACTTCATTAATCCATCACATCACCTGATGTTAAGTAAAGCAACCGGATGTATTTTTCAAGTTTCAACCATAGATAGTGAACCCTCATTTAATTTTTAAAAAATCAGCAAAAAGCTCATTCTTTTGAGAGAAATGTTTAGAAAGGCTCTGACAATATATAGAGAGTGCACATGCATGGAGCCCAAGGTGGTGTAGGTCATGGAACTAGAACTAGTGGCCTCTATGAAAGTCTTATTATTGGCATATGCAATGTGAGCTTGTATGCACTACAAGAAAAACCTCTTTTACTGGTGTGTCCCCCCTGGCACACCAGTGAAAGAGCATTTTCACATGTGCTATTTTACTTAGTGCCACTGAAAAAGTGAGTTATATTGGTGTAAATAGTACTACATCAATCTAACAAACTTTTTATGGCACACATAAAAAGTGCGTCAGAATTTTTTCTGGTGCAACAAAGTGGGCCAAAAAGATTTTTTTCTGGCGCACATAAAAAGTGCACCAGTAATTTGGCATTTAAAAAAATTCATTTATTTTCTTTGGCAGGCTCTTCCTCTTTCACTGGCGCTATTTTGCTTACACCATTTTGTCGTATAAATAAAAGTGTGCCAACAAAAAGACACAAATTTAAATAAAAAATCGTGTTCTGCACGGGCTCTCGATGTTCGTCGGTGACCACCACTGCCGGTCGACGTTCTCTCTCTCTCTCTCTCTCTCTCTGTTCACTAGCCCGACACTCTCTCCCTCTTTCTCTTTCCTCTTTCTCCCTCTCTCTGTTCACAAGCTGGCCACATCTATCGGCCGGTGCTCTCTCCCTCTCTCTCTTTGTGTTCACCGACCGGCGCTCTCTTTGTCTCGCTTTCTGGTGTGTTGTCTGACCATTTGCCACCACTGCCTCACCAAAGGTATTTAGTGAATGCGTGCTAAATTCAATTTTTTTAAAAGTATGACTTAGATTTTAGGGGTTTTTATTTTAATTGCTAATTTTGTAATTTATTTAGTAAATGCATGCAAAATCTATTTTTTTCTCATGCATGATTTAGATTTTGAGAGTTCTGCATTTTAATTCATATTTTTGTAATTTATTAAGTGAAAGCATGCTTAATCCGTCTGATTTTCTCATGTACACTATCTTCACATTACATGAAGAGACAACAAAACCAGAGGGCTGGATCCATCCTTTCCAATTTTTCAATGAAGGGTTCCCCATCCCCAGTCCACCTAGAAAATGTCCCTTTGTCCTATTCTTGATCCTAAAAAACACTCTCACAATTAATTGAAACCACTGTCCAAAACAAACAGTCTAAAATCATGTTGAATCCCAATAACTTCCTGATCGCATACCCTCTAACAATGTCAATTCACTGCTTTTGTTTGCAGAAAGCCACAGACAACTTCGATTTCAATACCATTCAAGGATGCTTTAGTCATCAAAGAAACCAAAGCAGCCAACTTGAATTGACATTTGAAGCCATAGCATACAGGAACAAAAGGAGGAACAAAGTAGCAGGAATCCCATATGTGCAACAATTTGAAAAGGGAATGAAAATCCTAAATAACACATCCTATTAAAAGATGTATATAGAAAAGTGTTTGCCCACATATAAGCAATCCCTGTCATCTAACAAGTGTCCCCTTGTATGCTCCATCAGGAGAGATAATTGTAATATTAAATACCATAAAGGGCAGAGGCCGCTAATTTAACCCTTTCCAGATTCAGCCAAGCTCATAATAGACACAACATATGACAAAAGATGAACATACTTGTAAATATGATATACCTATGCACAATATAGACAAAGTTAAAAAAGAAAACTAGTGACAACCACAATTCCTCAAATATGAATTTCTTAAGAGATCTCAAAGAAATTCTTCGCAAAATGTCAAAAATAGAAACTTGAAAGAAAACAATAAAAAAAGGAAACAAAGACATTTGAGGGGAAAAAAAGGATAAAAAGTAAAGAAATAGATTATGCGTTGTACATCAAGATGGATAAATTATCAACTATTGCATGGTATTTAATTTATCAACTAATGGATAAAAACAAGTCACTATCAGTGGTACAAAATTAAGACTAAAATATGCTTATCAACTAAATTACTCAAGAACTTAAAACAAAACAACTTCAAGCCTTTTTTTTTCTCCTTTTCCCTGTAACTTTGAATAATTGATTGGAATTAGTAGAGCTTGCCACTTCAAAATTATGGAAGTACATTTCATAATTCATGGGTAGAAATGGCTTAACATCTATCATGTTGTAAACGTATAGGGTTTCCCATGAATGAAGGGGTTGACCAAGTGGCATTAACATGTTAGACTTGTAGTGCAAGGATGGCATTTTTGTCATCCTTGTAAACTTATAGTAATATTAAATGAATAAAGCAAGAGTTGCATTGAACCATACTGCAGTCGACAATATCTCATCTCATCTCCCCCCTTCTTTCTGGCAAGTGATAAGTGATGTGCCTATGTGGAGAGAGTCCTTTTACTTGGGTTGTGTAGATCGAGTCCTTTTACTCAGGTCAGTGACATAATAATTGAACAGTCCTAAGACTTATTCCAGAAGGAAATGAGGAATCTGCATACTTACGGTGACATTGATTTGCACCAGTAAGCACTTTCTAATAAACTATATCACATAGGTGTGGGTGCGGGTGAGGGTGAGGGTGAGGGTGAGGATGCACTTTAAAAACACTTGGGTGCGAAGGTGCGTGGAGGGTATATATATATAGATAAAAAAGGACTTGATTACGGTTAACTGAATCTACTTTTGGATAGAAATGGGCCTCAGTGTGGTTGACTTCACCTAACACAAAGGAAGCTGTGTCCAAGTGTCACACCCGCCTGGGTGCGGGTGTGATGCGCGTGCGGTGCCCTGTTAGAAGAGTCCGTGTTAGATAACTTATCAAGGAAGCCTATGTATGAACAAGAATTTACATCTCCATCTGGCTATTCTCGGTTGAGGAATAATTCTTGCTGGGAATTGATAACCTTGGATTGTATAACATTAAAAAACAAGTGAATATACATTTTTACCCTATCTACTATCAATATTCTCTATCAAAACTAGAGCCTATTCCAGCAAAAAGTTCATCACAATCTAGCTTTGTATATTGCACTGCCTATCTAGGGTTGAGCCCTGGGGTTTCATTATGAGCTCAAAGCCTCCCGCATACACTTTATTCCCAATTATTCAAGAAAATGCTTGAATCCTCTGTCTTACCGATAGCTTTTGGTACAAAGTAATAATATTCATACATATCATTATCAGAATAATCTTGGTGAGGGCTTTCCTCAAGAAATTGAAAAAATAAGAGGTTTCAAAGAAAATTCTTGGAGATTTTCTAAAAATAAAAATGTGAACAAATTTAATGTTTTGGAAATGAAATTAAAAATATATTTATGATAATATCACCATATCAGATGCTACTTTTATTTTGAATTCTCAATAGTCAATTTACTGTACTTTAGTATTTCAATATCACAAAAATAGAGCTATCTATATAGTATGGTAGCATTGCATCATTGATCAGAGGTGTTTGTTCTTGGAGCATAAACATTTCCATTGCTATAATAGTCTAACATCAATTTCTTTTACAGACAAGTAATGGCAAAATATTTAGATCCACGCATAAAAAGTAACTAGTTAGGTGGTATCAGTAGCATAATATTCTGTGTTTCAACTAAAGAAATGAAAAAATGGCTATTTCAGGGATGAGATATTTCAAAACATAAACTAGTAAGTTTGCTAGTCATCCTCATTGCACATCAAAACTATTCTTAATCATTAATCCTAAGATTCACAATCTATAAATCGATATATTTAATATAAGCAGGGGCTTTATATTAGGTCACAAGAATCTCCAGACTTCCAGAAAATCACCACCTACTTCCAGCAAAAGCCAACCTCCTGCAGTTTCTTAGGGGTTCCCATCATCCAAAGTGACAAAGAAATGCAGAAGTATTCAACATCAAACTGGAGTCACACATATCTGAATTATAACAAAAAGCTTTAAAAGGAAAAAAAAGATTACTCAAAGAGGAAATTAGCTCAACAATCAAACGATCAGAGCCACCAACCTCCTGTGTGTCTCTGCTATTAGTCACTGGCTTGTTTTCATTGTTCTCTAATATTATGTGTCGGAAATTAGGGTTGGGAACATCCTTTATCAGGTGCCACTTTAATGGAAAGCTACCACTCCATTTATCTTGCAGCCAAAAATCCATGTCCTTGTGGAAGTCAACAGGGCCAATCATTTCGGCAACACCACAGAACTGACCACTAGCATTAACCTGCATAGAAGGAGCTAATAGATGAATGAGACAGAAACAAAACAAGATTGAAAAAGATATCTCATAATAGAGAGGTTGGACAACTCACAGAAAAGAATAGAAACATGGGACATGTCCTCTGCTTCCCTCCCGACCTTCTTTGTGCATCTTCATAAGCAGCCTCCAATCGTTTGTTTCCATTGGGGGTGCTTGACCATACATTGTACTTAATGCTTTTGTGCACATCATCCTCACTATAAGACTTTATTACGAAGAATTTTGCATCAGGATAACTAACAGGAAAGTCATCTCTATTGTACTGATCAGCATAAATCAAAATGTTCTCCTGCATGTCACTACCAACTGCCCGAGTCAAATATGATTTTAAAGAAAGGGGAGATGTCCACTGAGTTTTAATCATGTTTGTTCTAGGGCCCCTGTTTTGTTCACTTGAGACATGTGGGCTTCCATTCACACTGCCCATGACTCCGCCAAAATGCAATCTTATGTTAGACTTATCAATCACAGGCCACCCATGACCACTTGATCCAACATCAGTCACTTCATTAATAGCTGCAGTCGTAAACTTGACAGAACTCTGAACTGGTGACATTCTCCTTAGAGGAAAGTACTCTTTTGCTTGAATAGATGCAGGAACACTTGAGCTCTAGCAAATGAAATTGGTAGAAACAATTTGTCAGCAGACTCAACACAACCAATCTATGAGGGAGAAAATACATGCATGCCCATGAACGCCACCATGCTTGCTCAGCACTTGAGCATGCAGGCAAGCCACACATGCACACACACCCATGGGAAATCAAGTTGGACTCACCTGGGAAACCTGAGTAGCACTTAAGCGAGGAATACCCATAGAAGACGGTGTATTTGGTGATGCAGGCTTCTTGGCAGCACCCTCAGTTACATCAGAGACTCCAGATTTCACATCCGTGGATTGAAGATTCTGAGCATTCTTGTTCTGCTTTTTCCTTCCAGCCAGCAAAGATTCGGTAGAAAGGCCATGAGGGATAGTTACTGTGCCCATAGAAGAAGAAGATGCTAGGAATGTTGCACCCACACCATCTAGTCTACTAGCACTTGAGATAGGAACATTAGGTAGTGAAGCATCCAGTAAACTACTAGTGGGAGTGTCGGGCCTAGGCTGCACGACTACTGGGAAATAACTGGGAGAAGAAACTGTATGTTGGTAAGGTGGACCACTGTAATATGGTTGAGATCCTACAAACTGGCCATCCACGCCAATGACAGCTCCAGGTATGTAGGGGTTGAACGGGTTGTAAGTAGATTGTGCATATCCATAATTAGGCGGATAATATACGTAAGGCAAACTTTCAGCTTGCAAAGTCTGCAAAAAGAAAATACAAAACATTAGATTCAGTGAAGTGAAAAACCAAAAAAAAAAAAAACCACAAGAATCAAGAAAGGAGGCCTGCACAATCTCTGAGTTAAGAATGATCATAGGCCTATGTGAATCCCATGCAACAACATAAATTGTTGACAATAGTTCTAAATATTTGACAAAGGCGAGGGCATGAACACAATACAAAATACAACATTGACAAAGCTTACAGAGTATTGGAGATCTGGGCCATCCAATCCTAAAACCCTAGTGTGGTTCTCCCAATCTCCAGCAGCTTCGATACCTAATGGAGAATGAATATAAAAAAAGTATAATTGAAGGAAAACACCTGGAAAGAATTTCCTTTGACAAGAACCACAAGAAAGGGTGTTACCTGTACCGTAATACCCATAATAGCTATTAGTGGCAGGGTAGTAAAGTCCCTGATCTACTATGACTGCAGGTGCTGCTTCATTATCCATAGCATTCATTTCTAATGGAGTTGCAGAAACTGTGCCACCAGGTGGATTCAACTCAGCACCCTGTTTCTTAAGGAGAAGGGATGACATAAGTCATTGCACTTAGGAAAATAGCAATAAAAGATTGATAAAAATGATAAAGAGAAAATCTCAGATGATAAGTTCTTAGTTCTTACCAAATAGGCTTCCGCTCTTTTAGCTACAAAGCCATCATGTCTTTCCATATCAAAGCACTACCACTACTAAACAAAAATGGAAAATTATGGAAGGCATAAAATGCAAGGGAAAATTCTATCACCTAACAATTGTAAGAGATTCTGCATAGCAAAGGGCTTCACACATCCAAGGAGAAAAAGACCTTCGCATGTAGAACTGCATAATGAGCTGAGCAGTCAGTCTCAGGTTTGTCTAAGGGCTCATTTTAACTATAGACAACTTTGGGCACAACTTGATCCGAAGAGCAGTGTTCAAAATCGGTTAGTAGTTTAGCTGAAACAAGCCCAGTGTTCCAACTCAGTAATCCAGCAGGTTTTATGCCTGAATATCGATATGCACCGCAAAATGTTCTCTAACTTTACTGTTAAAAGAAAATCTAATGGAGTTCTACTCAGTGCAAACTTGAGAAACCCAAGCTCAAGCTTCACTTAAGACTATCTGAAGACAACCTAACGTGAAGGCAAAGCATTGTTCAAGCTTGAGCTCATAAATGTGTACATAGAAATTTATATGTATATGACTGCTTGACTCATTTTTCATATGAATCACTAGGATTATACCTTGCAAAGCTTTTCTCTGTTAAACTGGTTGCATGTCTGGATATTTCTATGCACTTTTACCTATTATCTAACTTTGGAGTAAAACATGGTAGTGATAGAAATGGCAGTAGCAGTAGTGGCAGTTGTAGTAGGAGTGGCTGTAGTAGTAGTAGCAATTCTTTACCCAGCTTGAGCTTGGGCTAGCCAAGCCCATGCTCCACGAAAGTTTGTTTTAGCTAAGCCTCAAGAATGCAGGCTTAGTTGCAGCCCTTCACACACAATGTAAGAGGACTCCTCACTTCTAATGAAAAAGATGCAGAAGAATTACCATCTAACTTGGGCGGAAATCAAGCAAAGCAAAACCTTCACACTTTGAAATGTCGAGTCAAAAAATAATATAATAGATTATTCATTGAAAAGAAAAGATTAAAACACAGAAAAACTGTGCACAAAAAGGATTCTCCAGTTAAATGATTTTAATTAAAATGATACTTCTTGGCCCACCAGCAATTAAACAAAAAATCATGAATTATGGCAAACAGAGTTCCCAATAACTGGTATTCCAATACTCACACAACAAAATTGCCCAATTAAGTTTCAGTCAGACTGAGCCTATTTAAAAAAGGCTTTAGTCATTACCATAAGAAAAATTAAAATCACAACCAAGGTGAACAACCAATAAGGAAAAGAAGCACATGACCAACCAAGGTGAACAAGCAATAAGGAAAAGAAGCACATGACCATCCAACACATTTCCTCATTGCTAAAAATCACCAAATCTAATAAAGATGAAATACTTAAACCCCAATATCTATAAAACCTCATAATTCATACAACATCAATTTCAGCACAGTTCATTTCCCATGAAATTTACCAATAATTAAAAATCCATTAAACCCGAAATATTTGAAACAATCTCCAGCATTTTTGCACGAGATGCCCACGATTAAAATACTAACGATTTCAACAAATGAGAATCGTAAGGAAAAAACCATTAAATGAAAATGAAATTAATCAAGAAAAAACTACAACCAACCACACAACGAAAATCGAAAATCCAATAAAAGACCTGATGCAGACGAAAAACTAAGTCGAAACGGAAACCAACAGAATCCAATTCAGCGAAAACACGAAACCCATCATGGAAAATCTCTCCCGCATGCCAAATAATAGCAAGAACAGAAGGGGAAACCGGAAAGGCGACTAAGAAACGAAGAAAAGGGGGAGACATTTTTACCTGATGGACGCCTAATTCATGGCTCGTACAGGGTACAAATTTGGATCAACCGTCCCAGAAAAGGGACAGCTCCAGGGAGCATCTTTGTGCTGCAGTGAACCCTAACCCTAGAAAAAAGAAAAGGGGGAGGAAAGGAATAAAGAGGGAGGGATGGGGGTGGGGGAGAGGGGAGGGTGGGCTAAATCCTAAAGGGAATAGGTAGCGTGGTACTGTTTACTTTGGGTCGCTTTGTATTTATGGTATTCCCATTCCCAGGTAGGCCCCCCTCAGGGGAAAGGGTATTTCAATGGTGCCACGGTACCTGCATGGTAGTACCCAAGTCACAAAGACACGGAAATGACACGTTATTTTTTTGAATAACTTTAAAATAAAAAAACAGTATATAATAGGACACGACACGAGTATGAATTTGAAGTATCCGTGCAACATATTGACATACAAAGCCAAAGGCCACGGGTCGGGCTCAGGTTGAATCTACTCCTAATCTGATCCAGCATAAGCGGACCTGAATTCAGGTTCCGAGACGGATGAATATCAGCTAAAACTGAATCCAGATCCGAGTTGCTTAAAATATGATATTTACATGTATTCAAATATGGATTTTATTTGGATTGTGATGATGGAATGCAAAACTTGATGCGAGTCTGGATCTGACTATGAATCAGATTCGCGGACTAAATGGATTTGAATGCGCATCCAACCTGAACTCCAACCATTTACATCCAAAACTGGATCATCATATTACCAACATGCAGTCGCCATACGATTTTTTGTTTTTTTTTGTTTTTTCAACATGTTTAAAGGCAAATGTGGCCATCGATGCTCGAAATTACCCAAACTACACCATAGATATAGAAAGATAAAATCTAATCTACACATCAAAACAGTTTTATCTAAGAGTCCATTTATAGGTTCACATCCATGGTCAGATTTTCCATAAAACATATCTACATAAAGAATTTTGAATGAGAGGACGGGTGGGTAGACCATCTCTCTCTCTCTCTCTCTCTCTCTCTCTCTCTCTATATATATATATATATATATATATATATATCAAAAGTAAGCAACTAAATGAAATAACTGAAATGTTAGCCAGCTTTTGCAAGTAGATGACAAGTTAGACAACATTTTGTAATCACTCAAATATGTCTATCTATTGTTTTGCAAAAGAACCCACCAATCACAGATTCACAATCCCTTTTTTGAGAGAGGAGCTTTGTAAGAGAAAGTACCCTGTAATTCATAGTTGTACTGAAGAGAAAAAGCATGATACCTTATTTTAGTAGAAGAAGACTCAACGTACAATCTCTTTGTGTTTGTGATTCTTTTGAACTAGTCTTTGACACTTGATTGCCGCGACGCAATTGTAACCCGGGGATCAATTTGTCCCGTCCTACATGGGTCTCACGATCGGCACCAAATGCCAAACTTTTGTGTCACAAAAACGGGATGCAAGTATTACTTGTGTCCCATTTTGGCAGGACAAATTGTCAAACCTCAAGGGGTCCAACATTTTGTTTGGCACAAACTCATCCTCCACAAGTTGTTCAGAGCATCAAACGCCTCCTAAATCTTTTTGAGTATGAGAACATTTAGGACGCGTTTGCGTTCCATGAAAAGCTAAGGCTTTTCTAGAATCCCTTACAACTTTCGATACATTTTCATGAGGCCCACCGCGGCAACGCAAACGTGGGACTCCCTTTCCTCGTGGAAAAGAAGCCTTAAAATCAATGATAGACCCCCACTTTCAGCGGAAGCGTTTCCGGCTGGAGGGGAGGGGGGTCCGATTCGTTTACCGCAGATTGAGGCATGGAGCCCCCCTTATAGTGAAATACACCTTCCTAGATTTGAACCAAGGACTTGATCTTTGATGCATTCTTTACAATCCCTTTTTCTGACATATTAATCCAATATGATTCCTAGCATTCCCATGGACGTAACCACATATATGTTGTTTTTTCTCACTATTTTGTGATGGAAAAAATTACGATATATTTTGCAGTTAACCAGACACTGACTGGTTTATTTTTCTCACTATTTTATACTGTTGGTGGTCTGATTTGCAAGGCATGTTTGCAACGCCCTGTGATTCACAATCACAATACTTTCTCATGGTTAGTGAAATATGAAAAAATACAAGTAGTTGTGATTGTGATTGTGATTGTCAGCAGTAATTGTTTTTGCCTTGAATATTGTGAAAATTGTTCACAAAGTTGACCTCAACCTTGTGACCAATAATCACAGCTTCTACTTTCTCAAGCTTTTATCTTCTCACCTGTGACCAATAATCACAGCTTCTACTTTCTCAGTCTATTCTACGTTTTCTTCATTAGGAGTCAAGTTGGCTGGAGCTATCTCATTTTATGTCATAGTCACGCCCCACTTATAGTGCAAGTCGTGGTTTGCACAAGTCGGACATGTCATCACTCGATGGCACAACCATGACATATACGAACATCATTTTAATGTTATTTAATCATTTTTTATATTTGTCATAATATTTTAACAAAATTATAGTTTTATATATTTTTTTAGGAGACATTTTAGTTTTATATGTTAAAATATCTAAAAAATTCGTTGATTAAAAAATAATAAATTCTTGTATTTGTATTCTGTTTCTATACTTATTTTTACTTGTAAAAGATGGATGAGGGGCATCGGTGAGCAAAAAACCTTTTCCATTGTAACATTTTCAAAATGACAATTCAAGTGATATAAGTTATGTGTCATTGTTCAATTTGTTTAGGTTGTTTCTGTTTTCATACCCCCCATCACGGAAAATTTTGAAAAATGCCAAAGATTATGACTTTTCTATTTATTTTACTATTCTTTTTCTCATATGGATCCAATTAGGGGATTCATGTAGATATTTTTTTTCTATTTGTCAATAGGGGTACAGAAAAAAAAATTCCTCTACTTTTTTTTTCTCATATGGTTTCAATTAGGGGATTGATGCAGACTTTTTTGTTTGTTTGTTGTGTTTGGGGGTCTTGAAACGTTTTTTTTTTTTCTGTTTATTGTGTTTGGAGGATCTTGAAACCGTTAAATTTTCCTAATTTTTTGTTTTTTTATTTTTTCATTTTTTTCCCATTGGTCTTCTATTTAGATAGAAACTTTTACATCCGTAGTATAGAATGGGTCCAATTAGGGGATTCATGTAGACATTTTTTTTTTCTGTTTGTCAATTAGATGACTTTTTCTTTGGATGTTTGTTGTGTTTGGGGGTCTCCAAACCGTTGAATATTTCCTAATTTTTTGTTCTCAGACTTTTTTTTTTGCTGTTTATTCTGTTTGGGGGTCTTCCAAACGTTAAATATTTCCTAATATTTTGTTCTCATGTGGTATGCTTTTTTTCCTAATCCATATTTTTATTTTCCGGCTTTTTATTTTTGCTTTAGGGAACCAGCTTTCCTATTTAGTGTCATTCTTTTATTGGTGTTTGAGATAATGTTCCCTGTGTGCTCAATGCATCATCAATTAGGTAACCAGTTTTTATTTTCCAGTCTTATATTGATTTCCAATCATTATGTGCTTTTTCAGATAGGAGTGCTAGAGTGGTCTATGATGTGTTTCACCTTTTTATATGCGATTTGTTTACAATTTGCTTCACCTAGCATCCAATATTGCTTTTGAATCTTTACAATTTGCTTTAATGTGTTTCACCTTTTTATATGCGATTTGTTTTAATTATAATGTAATGCACATGTTTTCCTAGGATTTTAATATTTTCCACTTTAGATGGGAATGCATTTACCAAGATGGTTTGAAACAATTTTGCTTCTGGATAAGTGTCGTGACATGAAGATATAAACGGGTGTTAGATCGCTATTTTATGACCCAAGTTGTTGATTGCTATTTTGCTTTGGCTTTATATTTAAGCTTCATTCGGATAATTTAAACTATAATAATAGGTATGTTTCCCTAGCCATGCATCTTACTTAGATGTTAGACCTGTTGTTTTGGTCATGTGCAATACTTGTTCTGTATAATTCATTTCGCGAGTTCCGCTTTTCTTGGCATAGACTTTTTTGGTTTGAGAGAAAATGTGTTTTTGAAGATTAAAAAAAGAGGTATCATAGTCATTTATTCCATTCTACAACAAGAATCAGAATTTGCTCATAAGAACAAATGGTCAAGTATGGATTGTTGGTGATCCCTGTATAAACAAACACATAAAGTGTACTTGTGGTTGTCATGGCTTGCGAGTGCAGGTGTTCGACGTTTTCCTCAATCGATCGATGCCCACGATGAGCTCAGGCCTAAGGTCGACTGTGTGAACTGGATGTAGGCTAGGCTGATACTGTATGACAATGGTTATTCATCATCCAATGCAACCAGCCACTCCTTTATATAGTAGAAGTGAGAGAGAAGGTATAGTGAATGTGGACATTCCACATTCACGTAACCTCTGCCCTCCACTATCATGTCCACTACCCCACTATTCTTTTAATGTCAAACCGGGTCACCCAATGGGTTGGACCTGGATTCAAATGTCCAACATTCTTCCACTTGACTCATTGACACTAAAAGTATATTAAATCGATGTTTATACTGTTATTTTGATTTAATTCTTTATGTGGGTTCACATGTTACCCTTTATCACAAGGATGAATCAAATGAGTCATGGAGATGAACACTCTTTTATGAAATGTCATATTCTCATGTACTAAACTACAATTCACCTTCAGTGCTTAAGCATGTTTAAAATTTCATTTATGAATAGGTTGGTCTCTTACCTATTCTATTGGTCCTTTAATATTGTTACTCTGCTATTCTCTCTAACCCATATGAAAGATTCTTTATGCAAAATCAACAATTTACAAAGTCATAGAGAATCAAATATATATACATAAATGTGATTACAAACTGTATTGTCATACATGAGAAAAAATTATAAAGACCCATCATCTTTACGTGTTGGGAATATAATCCTGGTGGTAGCCCTTTAGTAAGGGGATTCACAATCATTTTCTTCATCCCAATTGTATCAATACATACAAGATAATTCTCAGTCTTTTCTTTAACAACAAAGTATTTTAACTTTATGTGTCAACACGAGGTTGAGCTCTTGTTGTTATTTAAAAAGGACACAACTGCTTCATTATCACAAAAGATCTTTATTGGTTTATCAATAGAGTCCATAATACCAAGACCTATAATGAAGTTTCTTATCCAAATGGCTTGTGACAAAGTCTTGTATAGAGCAATAAGTTTTGCCTTCATGGTAGTAGACTGTTCTTCACTTCTCCATGAGATAATACCGCTCGCTAGTAGGAAAATGTATCCAGTAGTGAATTTTCTACTATCAATACACCCTCCTAAGTCCATATCAGAGTATCCAACGACCTCTAGGTGATCAGCTTTTCTGTAGGTCAACATACAGTCATTTGTTCCTTGTAAATAACACATGACCTTCTTCACTGCCTTCCAGGTCGCAATGTCTGGATTTGATTGATATCCACCAAACATTTCCACAACAAATGCTATATCAGATCGAGTGCAGGTCTGTGCATACTGTAAACTCTCAACTGCCGAAGCATATGGAACAACATCCATCTGTGCCTTCACAATATCATCCTGAGGATAATCCTTTAAGCTCAAATTATCTCCTTTCACTATAGGTGCCAAACAGGGAGAACAATTCTCCATCCCATATCTTTTAAGAACCTTAAGGATATAAGATTTTTAAGAGAGGTCAAGGACACCCTTAGTTTTGTCATGACAAATCTCGATTTCAAAGACATATGTAGCCTCACTCATGTCCTTCATATCGAAATGAGAAGAAAGAAAATCTTTTGTTTCATGTAATAGACTCAAATCATTAGTTGTAAGACGAATATCGTCAACATATAAAACCAAAATTATGAACTTACTTCCACTAGTCTTTATGTAAATGCACTGATGAACAATGTTTCCAGTGAATCCAAAGTTCATAATTACCTGAATGAACTTTTTATACCACTGGCGGGAGGCCTGTTTAAGTCCATAAATTGACTTATTCAATTTGCAAACTAAGTTATTCAAGACATCTATAATGAAACCAGGAGGTTGTTGCATATATACCTCCTAATTCAGGAAGGCAATTTTTACATTCATCTGATGTAGCTCTAAATCAAAATCAGCTACAAGGGCCATAATTATCCTCAATGATTTCTTAGTTGAGACAAGAGAAAAAGTCTCATTATAATCAATGCCCTCTCTCTGTGTGAAACCTTTTGCAACAAGCCTAGCCGTGTACCTCTCAACATGACCTTAAGAGTCTATTTTGATCTTGTAAACTCATTTACAACCAACAGGTTTAACTCCATCAGGTTGAGGTATAAGATCCCACACTTGGTTCTTTGTCGTAGAGTCAAACTCTTCTTTCATGACATTGATCTAATATATTGATCTTTCACTTTCAATAGCGTCTGCAAATATGAAGGGATCTTCATCAATGTCTATGAAATCATTCAAGTCTTGTAAATACACCACATAGTCTGTATGGATAGCAGATTTCTTGATTCTAGTGGACCTCCATACAGGTGCCACAGGTGGTTCAAAATGAGCTCCTGTATCCTATTGTTGTTGTATATCCTCATCAACAACCAAATCTAGTTGGGATTGATGTTCATTGACCAGACTTTCTCTTACATTATCTAAAGAGACAATGCGGTGCAGAGCATCCAGAACATTTGAGCTTTGAAAATGAATTGGATCCAAATCTAATTCCCAAGATCCGATCCAGGATGCAATCCATGGCAAATCCAATCATACAGGACTATCTGTGTTCAATTGGATATCTGCGTACCTAGATCTACTTTGAATAACATGTTCTAATTTTTGGGATATTTAGTTTGTTTCTCAGAAATTGTATTTCTAAGTTTGATTCCATTTTGTATGTCCGAAATCATTTAGATTTTTATGTATTTTATTTTTGTTATTATTATTTTTATTTTTTGTAGGTGCCAGATTCTACGGATTCAGATAGTTCTAGTGCCCTGTTGGATTGTTTTGTGGCATAAGAGGGTGTACGAGGTTGTTAGAGTAGTTTTCTTTTTCCCGCGTATTTTCCTTTTTGACAGAATCCACATTAACGATCCAAACTATTTGGGGCCCAGTTGACACCACTTCATTTGGACAACCAAGGACCCCAGTCAAACTCTAAGTTTGACTGGGAAAATGAGCATGTGGCTGTTGGGAGGCAATGATGACTATTTTCAAAAGGAGCCCATGCATTGGGCAAGTGGACGACAACTTGGAGAAGCCCAACCCCCTTTTGTGAGTGATTGGTGTTGAGAGTGGCATTATCATTCTACCCTTTTGAGGGCTTAAGAGCCTCATGGTGGTCGACCATGGGCTTGTGGGTGTTGTTTTTAGAAAAGAAAAAAAATCCAAAAATGGAGTGAAGAAGAAATGTTTGATGGTTGAAGACAATTCTGGTATTTTGGTCGTATCTCTCTAGATAGTAGTCTAAATTGCATGATTTTTATCTCGTTGAAAAGATAAGATCCTATTCTACAAGTTTGCTTTTTACCACTTGGCCTGATTCTACTCAATTAAGCTGATAAAGTCCATGACAAGTTACCTAATGATGGCATCAAGAAAGTTTGTGGGTGATGGGTTGTGAGAGATCCTAGTGAGTGTGAGAAGGAAATGAAGAAGGTGAGTGTATGAGTGAGAAGAACCTTTGGTGAGTATGTTTTGGTGAAAAAAGAATGAGCTCAAACTGTTCAGAAGAATCACGGTCGCTGCAGCTGAAAGAGTTGGCGCATTCGAACCATCCTACTTTGTCTCCATTGACATCCGCAAGCTTTGTTTGCCTTTTCAAACCCTTGTTTTTATATTTTGAACTTGTTACTTTTGATTCTCTCAGCATGCAAGCACTTGACTTATGTTCATGAATGGAAGTTTGAGTCTTAAGTTCATATGCTGTTTGAAAGTAGATTCCAACAATCTGCAAAACTCGTGACTGCTTACTCTTCCATTTCCTGACAAAAATTAGATTCCCGGTTCTGGAGTTGTCAGAGACAACTCTAAAGAATCGACTGTATCTACTAAGATACTGGTCTGATTCTAGCGTTCTTGGGCTTCCTGGAAATCTAAGACATGGGCCTACAACATTGTTGTTAATGTCATAGCTTGATTCGACCGTCAGAGTCCCATAAATTCCCTATCAAGCGGTCTGACAGATAAAATCTATCAGACCCTTTCCTGTCCAGAACATTATGAACAATGTTCCATATTTTGAGAATTTATCATGATTATTTCCATGAAAATTTGATCTGTTTGATTATGTAGAAAGATAAAACAAAAATCTAATTTTTTTATGTTTTCCATTTTATTTGATTCAGCCTGCAAGTAGCCTGAAAAAAACTATCTTTCTGTACTTGTCTTAGGTTTGAATATAATATTTATTATTATAGCATTCTCTACATGCCTGCTTAATTTTTGAATATCTGAATATGTATGGTGTGAAATCGAAATCCAAAAGTTAGTCTGCTTAGCTAACATCTGTCTGCACTATAGTTAAGTTCAGAGTTTCTTCTGAAACCCTCATCTATATGCCCGAATCCAAGGTGATTCGTGTGGCCAACTAGAACCCCTTTATCAGGTTAGGTTAGTTAACAATTAGATCGTTAAGGATCTTTAAAATTTAGTAGAGGTACATAAGATTACTCAAAAATTATGAGTCATAGCTTTTTGAAAAGGTTTGAATAAGACCTTAAGTTCATTTGTTGTGAGTTTTTACAAATTCTATCATTTGAGGATTCAAAACCCTCTTCGAACAGACCATCCACCGAACCCAGAGAGTCTGTCACAGATTTGACTATCAGTCCCAGTTTTGAGTCTGTAGAGCAAACATTCTTGATCCGAATCTAGTGATTTTGGATTCAATGGAACGGTGTGCGCGTCGCGCATAACTTTTTTTTGGACTGCTTCTATTGAAGCAGAGCGCACGGGTCCCCAAAACCCTATTTTCCAGAGTCCTTTTTGGACTCATCTTAGTGAAAAAGCTTTCGCGCGTATTGAGATCCATTTGAATCTTGGATCACGGATAATGGATCGGTGTATACCGAGTCTACATCATATTGGTATCTGAGCTGGATGTAGGGTTTCTCAATTTGACACAATCGTGGGTCTAAAAATTAAATCCAGGTTATTGGGTTTCTTAATTTGACACGATCATGGGTCTTGAAGTCAGAGAGCGAGTTTTGTTGGGATTATAAATCTCACATAGCTTAGAGAATCTTAGTTGTCATTTGTTGTCCGTTAAAAATTTTTTTAGGGTTTTGGTCGTCATGGCTTGGTGACAAGGAGGGCGCAATCACAATAATAGGAATTGATTTCAAAAATCTCACTGGTCTCAAAATATCAGTCTGTTTGATTCTGATAACAAATATGACATGTCTCAACACCCATATGTGAGTAGGTTAGGTGTCACACCGAAAAGAACCAATTGGAAAATGCTTGAATTTGCAAAAACAAGTGACTTCGAGGATTTTTTTAGAATGGTTAAGGGGGCTCAAAGAGAATCTAGTGTTATGGGAGGTTTCTGAACACAAGAAGGTAGGATTAGTTGGCCTTATATTGAAGGGTCGAGCTGCCATTTGGTGGAGACGACTCAAACAATCTCGTACTCATTAGATTAAGGATCCTATTGTCCAATTGGATCACATGGAACAAAAGCTTAGAGATGAATTCCTACTCCATAGCTGCCACGAAGAGATTAGGCTGAAGCATCGTATGTTGAATCATACAAATTCTTCCTATAAAAGACCGAAACAAAATACTCGTATATTATGTTATTCTTTCAGACCCTGACCAAACCCCACCTCATTCAGAGCTACAAATTTTAGAGTTAGGTGTGAGGATGCCTCCTATGTAAGTTGTAAGGTCGAAGACAATCCCATTTCATGTGACTTAGAACTTCAAAAAATCAAAAAGGTCATAACGGAGAGCGATGATTTAGAATGTGTTTTAAATCTCAAGAAAGAAATTTAGTGCGAAAAGGATAATCCTATATTTGATATTTTTGTGAAAGATCGTCCTGAGGAGCTTTCTCATAAAATTATTGGTGACCTAATATTTGATGAGGAACCTATCCTCGATATAGCGTTTGATGCATTGTCTGATAAAGTTGATAAAATTGATAAGGAACTCTCACTTGAAATTGAGGATGTTCTTGTGTGTGGAACTCTTAAAGAATCTATCTTTGAGAATATGTATAGGGAGTTGTCCCATATTTCTCCATTTTGGGAAATCGAAGCTATTAAAGACCAGTCTGGTGTTAGTAATGACGATCCACTCTTCGAGAAATTTTACCAGCAAATAGAATAAACAAGCTTTCCTCAAGATGCGACTGACATTGTTGTCAACCACGACCTTCCAAGTCTTATTTGTGAACCCATCTTCGAGGAAGATGTAAGAATTGAAAAGCTTGATCCTAATATTGAAAATTCAACTGAGAGGCGTAACAAGGAGCTTTTAGGAATTGAAAATTTAGAAGCTCAAAATAAAAAAAATCTTGTTAACTTGTTAGAAAATTTTGAGACTCATGTTAGTCTTGAATATGAATCAAGCACGATAAAAAGGGAAAGAATGATAACCCCAATTGTTTTTTTAGAATATCAAGGTTTTATTGGTAATACAAAACATTTTGCTTGTGTGTTATCGACGAACACATATAATAAATTTGAATTCTTGTTATATTGTGTGACTCATCTTCAAAATAAATCGCTATATGATTATCATGATCTTAGTGTGAAATTTGGTATTTTATGTGGCATGATCTATCAAAACATCTTATGTGTAGATGATCCAAATTTTGTTGAAATCATTACGACTTTAAACAAGGTAAACTTACCAAATACAATGTCTTAGATAATTTTGTGCTTCGATCGCATTTTTCTATGTTTTGTGTTGCAAAGAATATTGAATTGCATTACATAAACTATTATAGTCATTTCAATATAGCATTTTTTGCTTTGCTTAAGTCTATTCTTATTGCCATGAGCAGATTCTGCATTGATTTTATTCTGAATGTTTACAGAGATTATGGAGCTAACAAGGCTCCGAGGATGAAGCCTTTCGACCCAAGGGGAATGATGCGGAGCATCCTAAAATCTGAGCTTTGAAGACGAATTGGATCCAAATCAAATTCCCAAGATCCGATCCAAGATGCGATCCATGGCAGATCCAATCATACCAGACTATCTGTCTAATTGGATCTCTATGTACCCAGATCCACTTTAAATAGCATATTCCAATTTTTGGGATATTTTATTTGTTTCTCAGAAATTGTATTTCTAAGTTTGATTCAATTTTGTATGTCTGGAATCATTTAGATTTTGATGTATTTTATTTTTGTTATTATTTTTTTTATAGGTGTCAGATTCTACGGATCCGGATAGTTCAGTGTTCTGTAGGATTGTTTTGTGGCACTAGAGGGTGTATGGAGTTGTTAGGGTAATTTTCTTTTTCTCGCGTATTTTCCTTTTTGACAGAATCCACATTATAGCCAGTTTGGATCTTGCCCAAGATCCAAACTATATGGGACCCAATAGGCACCACTTCATTTGGACAACCAAGGACCCCAGTGAAACTCTAAGTTTGACTGGGAAAAGGAGCATGTGGTTGTTGAGAGGCAATAATGACCATTTTCAAAAGGAGCCCATGCATTCGTCAAGTGGGCGGCAATTGGAGAAGCCCACCCCCCCTTTGTGAGTTGCTGGGGGTGGCATCATCATTCCACCCTTTTGAGGGCTCAAGAGCCACATGGTGGTCGACCATGGGCTGGTGGTTGTTGTTCTGAGAAAACAAAAAAAATCTGAAAATGGAGTGGAGAAGAAAGGTTTGAAGGTTGAAGATACTAGTCTGATTGTATCGCCCTAGATACTAGTCTAAATTATATGATCTTAAACTCGTTAGAAAGATAAGATCTTGTTCTACACGTTTGCTTTTTACCACTTGGCCTGATTCTACCTAGTTAAGCCGATAAAGTCCATGACAAGTTGTATACTGATGACATCAAGAAAGTTTGTGGGTGATGGGTTATGAGGGATCCTAGTGAGTGTGAGAAGGAAATGAAGATGGCGAGTGTGTGCGTGAGAAGAACCTTTGATGAGTGCAATTTGGTGAAGAAGGAAGAAGCTTGAACTCGTGAGAAGGATCGTGGTCGTTGCAGCTGGAGGAGTTGGCGCATTCAAACCATCCTACCTCGTCTCCATTGACATCGTCAAGCTTTGTTTGCCTTTTCAAACCCTTATTTTTATATTTTGAACTTGTTACTTTTGATTCTCCCAGCATGCAAGCACTTGACTTATGTTCATGAATGGAAGTTTGAGTTTTAAGTTCATATGTTGTTTGAAAGTAGATTCCAACAATCTGCAAAACTCGTGACTACTTACTCTTCCATTTCCTGCCAAACATCGGATTCTCGGTTCTGGAGTTGTCAGAGACAACTTCAAAGAATCGACTATATCTACTAAGATACGTATTCGATTCTAGTGTTAATGAGCTTTCTGGAAGGCTAGAACATGGGCCAACAACATTGTTGTTAATGTCGCAGCTTGATTCGGCTGGCAGAGTCCCAGAAATTCCCTATCAAGTAGTCAGTCAGACAGAATCTGTCAGTCCCTATTCTGTCCAGAACATTGTGAATAATGTTTCATATTTTGAGAATTTCTCACAATTCCTTCCATAAAAATCTGATCCGTTTGATTTTATAGAAAGATAAAACAAAGATCTAAATTTTTTATGCTTTTCATTTTAATCAATTCAGCATGCAAGTAGCCAGAAAAAATCTATCTTTTTATACTTGTCTTAGGTTTGAATATAATATTAATTGTTATAGCATTCTGTGTATGGCTGCTTAATTTTTGAATATCTGAATATATATGGTGTGAAATCGAAATCCAAAAGTTAGTCTGGTTAGCTAACATCCGTATGCACCATAGTTAAGTTTGGAGTTTCTTATGAAACCCTTATCTGTATGCCCGAATCCGAGGTGATTCGTGTAGCCAACTAGAACCCCTTTATCAGGTTATGTTAGTTAACAATTAGATCGTCAGAGATCTTTAAAATTTAGTAGAGATACGTAGGATTACTCAAAAATTATGAGCTATAGCTTTTTGAAAAGGTCTAAATTAGACCTTCAGTTCATCTGTTGTGAGTTTTCACAAATTCTATCATTTAAGGAGTCAAAACCCTCTTCCAACTGTACATCCACCGAACCTAGAGAGCCTGTCACAGATTTGACTATCAGTTCTGGTTTTGAGTTCGTAGAGTGGACATTTTTGATCCGAATCTAGTGATTTTGGATTTGTTGGAAATGTGTGTGCGTCGCGCATAACTTTCCTTTGGACCGCCTCTATTGAAATAGAGTGCACAGGTCCTAAAAACCTTATTTTCCAGAGTCATGTTCGTACTCATCTTAGTGAAAAAGCTTTCACACGTATTGAGATCTATTTGGATCTTGGATCGTGGACCGGCGCATACCGAGTCGACATCACAATGATAGGAAAAATTGGGTCTTTATTCTTAGCAGATATGAAACCTGAATCTGGTATTTACTCAAAATCAATATTTTGAGACACATTTATCCCAACAGAACAATTTTCAAAAAATCTTGTTTCATTTATTTCCTATGTCTGTGGTGTATGAGATGGACAATAAAACCTAAAGCCCTTTGACCTTTGGGGATAACCAATGAAGAAATCACTAGTTGTCCTAGGATCAAAAGCTTTTATATGTGGGTTATACAATTTAGTTTCTGGCGGACATATCCATATGCGCATATATGACAAATAAGGTTTTTTACTTGTCCATAATTCGTAAGGAGTCTTTTGAACAACCTTCGTAGAAACCTTATTCAAAATATGCATTGTTGTCCTAAGAGCTTCACTTCACAGCCGCTTTTGTCCAACATTCATTGCTTTGTAATCTACTCCACACATGAACCTGTATTCCTTATAAAATAGGGTTAGACTTATGATAGTCTGACAAGTAAATACCAGTTATAGGTAACTTTAAAATATCAAATCATATTCAAGAATCATGATTTAACTCTACTTATGTAATTCAAATTTTGATCATAAAAATACACATAAATGTATTCTGTATCAATCAAGTAACTACTCATGCATTTGAAATAAATAACAATTCATGTATTTAAAGCAAATAACGACATTGCCCACTGTTTTGCAAGTAGTTATTCATTATTAGGGTTTTTGTTTCGATATTTATTAATCTTATGGGTACGCACATGACACTAATCATTGTACAACCGAGACAATCTAGGGGTTTATTATGTCAATTTGTATCTTCATTACCCCAGATGACTAGTGTATGGATCCTCATGGAGAACGGTTTGCAGCCAGGACAATTTTTCTCAATGGTCACTGAATACTTTGCTACAGATGCATCTTGAAACTTTTGCAGAAGTTGGGGCAGTCATTAACTCCGATCTCCCAAAACATGTGAGTGACGAGAGACCCATGGAAATCTATCACTCCCAAAAATAATTTTAGATGTAACTCGAGGCTTGTATCACCTACCTTCTCCAAGGTAAGCCTGAACTGTATTATGCCATATTTTTTCATTAGGTTTTCAACTTAATCAATCTTACTCTGTATATTCAAGCATTTCGCCTATGAAGGAAGAAAATCACTTTAAGTTTATGTGTAAGCATGATTCATTTAACAATTTGTATATAAGAAAATTTTAATACAACAATACCTTTTAATAATAATCACATGCTACACATTCATCAACACGTTCTATGACAACAAATGTTACTCGAATGTTAGCAATAGGTTGGCCAAAATAATTTATTTCATAAACAACAACTGTATACATTTTAATTCAAAGCCTACAGAGTTTTATTAAACCCCAAATCTGATTATTGAAAACAAAATCTTTATAACAAGCATTCAAAGTGTACTAACCTGAATTAATACATGCAAACAGGATTTAATGTATATAAGCATAGTTCAAAGCATGTAAACAAGGATCATGGTCTGCAAAAACTAACATAATTTACATCTATAATTCTGATGCAAGTGTCTAGAATATGTTTAACATTTTAAATTATAAGTTTTTGGTATAATAACTTACCTTGATTTCTGAAAATTTTGAGGTAGAATAAAATGGATTACTGGTGCCTTGATTTATTTTGATAAAAAAACTCTATTACATTATATATATATTTTAATAAATTTTATAAATGTATCTGCCCTATAATGCTAAAGAAAACTTTTTTTAAGAAATAACTAAAAATCTAAAAATTATTTAAAAATAATCTCAAAAATTTTAATAGAAATTTTCATAGAGTTTCCTCTGTAATAACTCAAATACTTGAAAAAGGGTTCAAACTTGAATTCGAGTTGTAAAAATTCTGACATGACTTTGCATCACAAATATTTTTATAGAGGTTTTTCAAAAAAATTGACTCGGGTATTTAAAAACGGTTTCAAAAGTTTTTGACTGAATCTCCTTTATAAAAATTGATTTTTTCAGAAAGATTAATATAATTTTTTACATAATTTCTACTAATTAAATAAGAAATTTTTTAAGTGTCTGGAAAACTTTTGCCAAAATTCTGATTAAAATAATTAAAAAAATAATACAAAAATGGCTAGAACCACTGCTGTGCTAATTTTATTTTTCAAAAATCTATAGAAGAATTTTGCAAGAGTTTCTGCTATAATAACTCTATTTTATAAAAAATACTTAAAAAAAATTGCTAGAACCGCTACTATAGTAGCTTTATTTAAAAAAAATAGAAAATTTTTGCCAGAACCTCTATTGTAATAACTCTATTTTTTAAAAAAATCTTAGAAAAATAGTAGTTCTGAATACTTAAAAATATTTACACATTTTTTTACAGAACCTGACATGCATAGAGATAGGGTTGGATTAAATTTCGGCAAAATCGCCAAAATTTAAATCCAGAGAGAAGTCCTAGGGGTTCAGAGAAAGAATAGGAGGTCCTACAAGTCTAGATTTGGCTATGAAGGAGAGATGTGAGTACTAACCTGGTTTAGAAAGTTCGAGCAATGCTTTCGTAGTCTTACTTCAAAACTTCCTCTACTTTGAGCAGAACTCCTGCTAGCAGCACTTTAGATGTTGATCCTTGTCTGTTAAAGCTCCTACGAAGGAACATAGAGCACTCGTGGAAAGAGGGAAGAGACTAGAAAGGGTCTGTCAAAAAAAGTTTTTGTTTTGTCGAAGGGCTAGGTTAGAATTTTAGAGAGAGAAAGCATGGGGTTAGCGAGAGAAGTAGGAGAGAGAGAGAGATGGGCTTGAGCTGGAACTGGGGAGAGAGAGAAAGGGGGTATTTATAGAGGAGAGAAGAGGTGCCCCCCCCATTGTGGGCCCCACAAGCTGACAAATATTAGTTTCTAAGGAATCCCTGACATATGTCAGAGAGAGAAGGTGGCTTGGTGTCACCTCCTTTCTGTGGGGTGACACCTAGTGTCCATGGTTTTAGAAAACCATGGTTGCCCATGGTTTTTCCAAAACCATGGATTTTTATTAAAATAATATAAAATATTAATATTAACATTATATTATATTATATTTTAATTTGTCATGCTCAGGATCTTGGAGACTTCTCCATTCCTTTTCATGAGATGAATCGTGACTTCATGCGCAAGATTCAAAAGAAAGAAATTCTAGAGGCTTTGAAGAAAATGAAATCAAGAAGGGCAGTTGGCCCAGATGGTATACCTATCGAGGTTTGGAAATGCTTGGGAGAGAAAGGTTTAGAATGGTTGACAAATATTTTTAACAAAATTTGGCGGACAAATAAGATACCTAATGAGTGAAGGAAGAGTACTTTGGTGTCTCTATATAAGAATAAGGGTGATATACAAGATTGCACAAACTATCGTGGTATAAAACTCATGAGTCATACTATGAAACCTTGGGAGAGGGCGATTGAGTCTAGGTTGAGGAAGGTTGTCATGATATCAGAGAATCATTTTGGTTTTATGCCTGGAAGATCAACTATGGAAGCCATACATCTTCTTAGACAACTTATGGAGAGAAATAGGGAGAGGAACAAAAATTTGCATATGGTTTTTATTGATTTGGAGAAGGCATACGATAGAGTACCTAGGGACGTTCTCTGGTGGACAATGATGAAGAAAGGTGTTTCTCTCAAGTACATTAGTATAATTAAAGATATGTATGAAGGAGTAGTAACCAATGTTCGCACTTGTGGAGGGGTGACAACCAATTTTCCTATAACGGTTGGGTTACATCAAGGATCTACATTAAGCCCTTTCCTATTTGCTATAGTGATGGATGAGCTTATGAGATCAATTCAAGAAAATGTGTCGTGGTGTATGTTGTTTGCTGATGATATTGTTTTGATTGATGAGTCTAGAGCTGGGGTTAATACTAAGTTAGAATTATGGAGACAGACATTGGAAGCAAGAGGTTTTAAGTTGAGTAAGAGTAAGACAGAATACATGGAATGTCGGTTTAGTAAGCAACGAAGTAGTGATGGGAGTGTAGTGAAGCTTGGTGAGCAAGAAATATCGTTGGATGATTGTTTCAAATATTTGGGATCTGTCATTCAAAAGTATGGAGAAATTGATGGAGATGTAAATCATAGGATAAAGGTTGGGTGGATGAAATGGAAAAGTTCAACTGGAGTGTTGTGCGATCGTAGAATGCCATTGTGGTTGAAGGGAAAGTTTTGAACCCCAAATTCGTAAAATTGTGGATGAGATACCTTTGCACAAGCAAACTCTCATGTATACAGCAACCTGACCTAAGGAGGTGAGGAAGATTGCTGGGGACTTGCTTCTGAATCCAGTACAGAATGCGTGAGTCCATTTTTTTGCGACTGTATGAGGAAAAAAATTTGACCAGAATGTATGAGTTGATTTTTGTGATTTTAAAGGGAAGAAGACCATTTTCTTAGCATATTGATGGAATTAATGTTGTAGCTCTTAATGTCAGTGATGCCCTATCTTGCTGGTCTGATCTGGATAGATCTGGAAAAAAGAAAGTTCAACGCAGTTTTATTGTTGATCAGTCTACATCATATGATGCAAACAAGAAAAAGACAAATTTCTTTATTTCTGGTTGTAGCAGTTCCACCTTTCGTGACATTCTATGTGGTTTCTGTTTTCAATGTCTTGTACATTCACATGAAATTTGGATGCAACTTGGATGTGTTACTTGTCTCTGTGGTATGAGTTGGACATTAATGGTGTTATGCTTGGATAACTTTGTTGTGGAATATCACACTATGCATACTTTGTCTTTGTTATCCTTGATCCTTGTTGGGGGGAAAGGGTTGGAGAATCAGGGATATGGATCTTGTGTTGAGGACCATGACTTAGTCTAAGGTATCATGGACTGCTGGTGCACTCTTTTGGGATGCTTGTTGACTTGAGACAAAGGCCAGGCTTTTCCAGGAGTTTAGTCCATCTTTCAAACTTCAGGTGATGAAACTTGTTTGTTGAAAGAATATTGAGAAATCTAGCAGAAGTTAGTGGTAGCATGTGCTTCATAATCGTATAATACTTTAATAATTGGTCAGTTGTAGATAGCTTACTGTTGTAAATAAACACAAATGTTGTGTGTTTATAATGTGCTGCTAAGGAACTGCCAATGATTCGGTGCACATGCGTGCACACTGCACACATAAACCTGCATCAACCTGCACATGGATGCTAACACATGGATTCTGTATGGCTGATCTCTTTTGTACCTTTGAAAATAGTTTCACATTGTTTCTTCATTCTTATGAAGCTCAAATTTTCTGTTCCTTCCCATCATGTGTAGTATGTTGAGGTGGTTCTCCAACCGGAGAAACAGAGTGTTATCATCGCAAAATTTTACTTTTGCAAGTCAAACTGACCTTTGAAAAATATTTTGAAAATAACTCACCTCCGTTTTAAAATACGGGATAATTCCGAAGAATGGGACTCGTCTGTCGGTACGAGGTTCTACCGTTCCTAGCGCCTTTACTAGGGGCCATTGAACCAATGATCAATTGTGTGCTTAGCTTTGCTCAACTTATCTAAATCGTGTTCTATTTCCTAAATGCGCAAAGAATCAGGCATGTGCTATGAATTTCTGAAAATGCATATTTGAAAATATGATGTTTGCTTCTGAGATTTGAAATACTTGAAAAATTCTTGGAAAAGATATCACTTGGAAAATCGTGAATCATGGTAAAACAATATTTTTGAGAAAATACAAGTGCTTTGTGAAAATCGATTTCTGAAGAGTTTTAAATAACTTTAGAAAAACTTGATTTCTCTGAATTCAAACTTGGAAATTGAAAATGTTAAGACTTGGAAAATCATGATTTGAAGTTGAGAAATACTTGAAATACCACTTGAAAGCTCAGAGTTTTGAGAAAATCATTTTCTGAATAAACTTAGCAAATTTTGAGAAAATCGATTTCTCTGAATTGGAATTGGAATTTGCAAATGAATGAAATGAATGAATATGAATTTGAAAACTTGATTTTGAGGAATTGAGAAAATCTTTTTGTATTTTTGAGAAATGAAGTGCATTTTGAAATTAGCTTAAGAGTGTAGGCTGAATGTGGCTAATACGATGATCACAAATCTAGGTCTCATTCCTATTTTGACTATGGCCATAAATATGAATTCTACCGAGTTTGTCAACTCCCTAAGAGCTTGTGCACGTGTCATTCATGTAGACTAGTGAATTTATAAAAATGTGCATGAATGATACATTCATCATATATTAAAATTTGCAGAATTAAACTATATGCAATGCATCCTATTCTAAGCAGAAATTGAAATTCTTATTCCAAAGTTTACATTTAATTTACATCACTAATTGAATTTAAATACAGGAAATTAAAATCTTCAATATCCCAGCAAAACTAGAAAACTTGTTAGTGAAAATATGTCGGCTTTTCTAGATTTATCCAGTAATATATGGAAATTACTGGATTTTGCTAGATATAAGCATTTTCCCATGATTCCTTGACGTAAACATAATAAAACATGAAATAAAATAGAATAAATATGAAAATAAGATTTGAAAATTTTGAAATTTGGGTCAAAATGACCAAAATACCCCTGATAGCAAGACTATGGCCTTGAAATCAAGGTTTTCAGAAAGATATTTTGTAAAAATGAGGTTTTGGAATTCAAATGAGAATAAATCAAACTAAATATGATATGATATGATTAAAAATGAGAAAACCAAAGTTTGGAATTTCGAAATTGAGGTCAAATGATCAAATTGCCCCCGCTAGCAAGACTATGGTCTTGAAATCAGGGTTTTCTGAAATAGATTTTGGTAAAAACTTGGGATTTATGACTGAAATAAACATAAAATCAAACATGAAACATCCTAATATGATTCTAAACATGAAAAAACCCTAAAAACATGAACTTATACACGAAAATCAAGAAATATCATGAAAAACATGATTTTGGCAGTGTTTTGGGATCCTACGGGTACCCTGTTTTACAATTTAGCTCATCTAAGCATCAAATGTATTCCAAAATTCAAATAAAATTGACATTTGCACTTGTTATAACCCTAAAATCAGATTGTAATCATAAAAATATATTTTTGATATTATTCCAATTCGAAAATTGCACTAAAACCTTAAAATAAGCTATGTTTACCCATGGTCACAGACCAGTGTCAGTGTTAGACCCAAATCAGGTGTCAATTCACCATAAAAATTTATGAAATTTTACAGAGATAAACTAGACAGATAAACAGAAAATCTCCTTCTTACAGATTGGAAAAATCATCTTGATGAGGGAGAAACCCTTCCGACAATCTGGACTAAAATTTAACGAATCTAACATTGGTTAAACCAGATACTTTCGGTTAAAAATACAGAAACAAATAGCAGCCTTCATAAAAAATTTCTGAAATTTCAACAGTGAATAGTAGACAGAAAAATAATGATTTTTTTTTTTTACATATCATGAATCGGATCTACGGTTTGAGACCTATGATCAACACAAGTTAGATCAGAGTTTGTATAAATCATAACGAGTTTTAAAAGATGGATCCGACTTTCTAACCGAGAAAAAATATCAAACAGAGGCAAAAAATTATCAAAATTTTTGAGTAAATAGTTTACATTAACATGAACCCACTTCATTTTACGGATCTCGAATCGAATATCGGATGAGATAAATAACACAACTGCAAGTTATGTTTGAAATTAAACAATGATTTTAATCAACAAAAATCCCGATTTGACTTTGTATTTTATTAACAAAGTTTCCGAATCCCAAAACATATGGAATTTTTACAGTAGTTCACTGACATATCTTTGTATCACATATAAAAAAATCAATAATTTATAAACAGTATTTCAATATGAACTAACATGCTTTCTACTTATCTGAAATTAGAATCTACAGAAATCTAAGAAACACTAAAAAAAATATGATTTAATCATAAAAAACCATAAAAATTATCAAAACTGCAAAACAAAATTGATTTTAATGATGGAATGCATGTAATAAACACTCATATGCTAAAAAAATAAATAAAACACAGGGAATTCATGGCTGGAATTGCTTTTACCATTGAAATCATGGATTTAATCTATTTAACGGATAGATCTCATGTTTTCTTGGTTAAGAATATAAAAAATAATGCAATAAATGATTCTAATGAATTAAATTCATGGAAAACAGCATGGAATAGGGTTAGATCATCTTCTTGAATTGAACTTGAGGTTTTTGAGGTTGAATCCATGGTTTAATCCATGAAAGGGGAGGTGCCAATGGTGAAATCTAATATAAAATCATAAAAAACTAATAAAAAATAATAAAATAATATTAAATAACTCACCTTGGGGCTGCAGCTGCAATGGAGGAAGGTGGAGGTGCTGGAGAGGAGAGAGAAGCCACAAAAATTTGAGAGAGAAAAGAGCTTTCTTTGACCCTCTTTAGGTCCCCTATTTATAGATTTTTTTTATTTGTTTAGGAAGAGTTTTGATTTTTTGGGACTCTTTTTAATTATTTTTGATAAACCACATGGGGAGGACGTTTTTTTTGGAGAATTCTAACCTAAATGGACTCTAATTAATCCCTAATTAACACCTAATTAAACCATAGAAAGTCCAAATATGACACCACCTAGTATGGACCCACATTTGGTTTTTAAAACTTGAATTTAAAACCTTTAAAAAACATTGGTTTAAAACTTAAATAAAATGGATATTTAAAATTGCTTTTGACTCCTCTAAACCCCTAACCAAACTAGTACATTGACTAACCCTAGTCTAACCTTGACTTCTTCAAATGTGGCGCCACCCCGAGTGGGCCCAACTTGATTTTTTCAAAAACGATTTTAAAACTTGAAAATGAGTGGTTTTTCAAAAGATATTCAAAAGTAGGTTTTGAGATTGAAAGATTTGAAATGACACAGAGTTTTGACTGGATCAGAACTCCTCTAGATATGGCGCCAACTGAGTGAGCCCCACATCGAAGTTTTGAAAAACTTGAAACAAAGACTGAAAATGATTTTGAAAAGGGGTTAAAATCATAGTTGAAATTCAAAGTTTTGAAAATAGAGTTTTAAGCAAACTGGAACTCTGGACTAGAGTCCTGATTTTTTAGAACTCTGAGATTTTGGATTTTAAAAGACAAATGAAAGAGTTTTTGAAAGATTTTATCAAAAAATGGTAAAACAAGTCAGAAAATACAATCAGGGTTAGACTCCTAACTCAATCAGAGCTTTGAAATAGAGTTCGGAATCAAATGGGACTCTACAAAATTACCTAATTTTTGGAAAAAAATGGAAAAGAGTAAAATGGGAGCAAAAACAGACTCTAGAACAGACTCCTGACTGGATTAGGACTCTAGGACAGAGTCCTGATCGGACTAAAACTCTAGATTTTTTTGGTATTTTCTGAAAAACAGATGAAAGAACTTATGAAAACAGTGAAAATAATAACAAATATTGAAATAAAACATAGTTCTGATTTAACTGAGACTCTGAGGACAGAGTCCTAATTGAACTAGGACTCTCAGATTTTTGGATTTTCTGAGAAAGCTAATGAGAGAATTTTGAAAAACAGTTAACATAGGATAAAATTGAAGTTTTGGTTCATAGTCCTGATCTGATTAGGACTCTGAGAAAGAGTCCTAATTCGATCAGAACTCTAAGAATTTTTGGTTTTCTGATAACCAAGTGATGAAACTTAGACAGAAATTTTGAAAATCAGTGAAAATGAAGTGAGAAAACCGACTTTGAATAGAGTCCTGATTCGATCAGGACTTTGGGATAGAGTTCTGATTCTATCAGGATTCTAGGATAAAATCCCAGAATTTTGAAATTCTTTGATAAAAGTGTAATAGTTTTGATAGATGGAAAGATTTTTGAAAGATTTTCTCAAAATTGAAATCAGGATCAGAGTCCTGATCCAACTAGGACTCTCTGAACAAAGTTCTGTTTTGACTGAAACTCTGAGTTTTTGACTCATTTTGAAAGATTTGGTTAAAAACAAGTAAAAATAGTGACAAAAGACAGAGTCCTAATCTTACTGAAACTCTGAAGAAGAGTCTTAATGCGATTGAGATTCTTGAAGAAGAGTCCTAATCCAACTAGGACTCTGGGATTTTGGCCAAAACGGAAGGTTTTAAAAGGTTTTCTCCCAAAACAGGTAGAAAAGGTAGTAAAAAGTAGAGTTCTGATCCGACTGAGACTCTGGAAAAAGAGTCCTGATCCAACTAAAATTTTGGAAAAAGAGTCCTGATTGGACTGGGATTCTGAAATTTTGGCCAAAAATGACAAGAATGAGCAAGGATATGACCACAACTGGTTTAAAATCAGAATGGAGTTTTAAAAAGGTTCAAAAAGATGAAAATACAGTCCTGATCCAACTAGGACTCTAAAATTTTTGAGATTTTTTATAAATAAAGGAATCCAGAAGCGACGCCACCTAAATGGGCCTCATCTGAGAATTGAAATCAATTAAAATTGAGATTGAAATGAATCCAGATTATTTTCTGATGAAAACATTTCGAAATATAAGATCCTGAGGGTTGGTAACTGACAGAATGCTGATTAAAAACCCAGGTTTTTAAAATTGATTTTGAAAGAAAAGTTTTAAAACTCGAATCTGGATTAAATATTTTGAAAACAGGAGTTCTGAATCTCGATAATGAGATGCAATAACATGCAATGCTATGCAATGCAATGAAATGATATGTCAAATGCATGTAATGATATGCAGCGACACATGAAATGTAAACACTGGATGAAGGTGAAAATTTGAGGTGTTTACACAGAGGCGTCTGGAACAGAGCCTTAGATCCCTAGAACAGGGATCCAAGGTCATTATCTTCTGTTTAACAAAAAGGTTATGTGACCAGCTTGCTCGTAGCATTGGACGAAACTTTCGTGCAGCTGCTATTCATGGAGATAAGTCTCAAGGTGAGAGAGATTGGGTGCTGAATGAGTTCCGCGCTGGCAGATCGCCAATATTAGTTGCTACAGATGTTGCTGCTAGAGGACTTGATATCAAGGATATAAGGTTAGATTTGCTTCTCATGGTTAACCATAAAATTGTGCCATTAGCTTTCAATGGTTGACTTGCTTGGCAATTCTTAACAAGCAAACTGAACCTGGCCAAGATGGTCGGTGATTGTTGAGACATGGATGTGAACTGAGATCAGGTTGTATAATTCATGTTCATCCATGCAAGTTTCTGCATATGTAGATGACTCGGTTGTCAGTCAGAAGGTTAGTCAGGTGGACATGCCTGAGCACATCTGACCCTTGCTGCCATTTCATGTTTGATAATGCTTGTTTTGCCAGCTGAATAAGCATGCATTGTAGTTTTTGTGTCATGTTGATGTTTATATATTTACGGCTGAACCATTCTTCATCCAAACTAATTATGCCCCAGGGTGGTGACCAATTATGATTTTCCAACCGGTGTTATTTTCCGAAAGAAAAAAAAGTTCCTCTCCAAGGCATTGGCAGTAGGGATGCAAACGAATGAGATCCGGTTTGGATCAAGTACAGTCAAAAGTTGCAAAACCTCCATCCTGGATCCGACCCACTGAAAGGCATGTCGCACAAATCTTAAACCCTTAAACGCACATTTCGACTATCTTTTGATAAGGTCAATTAGCTCGAGCAGAATCGACCTTGAATATGGCTGTTTAATTTTGGCTCGAGCTTGAGTTGAGCTTAAACATTCCTAATTCCTTTTTTAACTGGTCCAAGCTTAAATATCCCAAGCTTGGCTCGTGTGCAAACTTGTGGTGGGTGGTTAGGGATGTAAACGACCTAATCAATTTTTGCCTAATCAGATCTGATGTCAGAAGGAAAAAAACTCATACTAAATCTGGATTCAACTAGCATAAATAATTAATCAAGTATGTAATCAAATTCCGTTCTGATTTGAAGGGATGTAAAACTTTGAACCTGATCCCCAAGTGATTGTTATTTGGATGTTCCTTTAATGAATCCAACTAAATGGATTCAAATTGGGTCAGATATCTGAGCCTCATCGAAGCAAATTGCATCCCTATATTGATGAACTTGACTTTTGGGGTTGTCAATGATCAAGTTAACACTGACATCAAGGAAATCTTGCACCTTGGATGCGGGACCTCATGGAATGGATATAGGAATTTCCTAATGGGAACCGAACCAACATGTTTTTAGATCTTGTGATCAGATCCCGGTGATAGTCAAGTCCTGGTCCTACTAGGTTTTTAACTGTAATTGGTTAGGCACTTTTTAATTTTTTTGATAGGCAAGATGGGGTTAGGCAGACCCCTACCCTATGTGGCAAAGGGATTCGAACCTAGGCCTTCAGCTTGGCATAGGACCTCGCTTACCACATGGTAAGCCACCTCAGTAATCGGTTAGGCACCTTGTTATAGAAGATCAGAGGTACTTTCTAAGCTTAAAGGACTATAGAAAAAAGCTTTCACAGGTTAACAGTGTTTGGTCGCAGATCACGAAATCTTCACCGAAAAAGTTTCTGGCTTATTTTTCAAATTTACGACTGGCAAAGAAACAATGTTCATTGTGTAAGAAGATGAGCAGCCACAACAAAGGCCAAGATCCAAAGACTAAATTGTTTTTGCTTGTACAAAGACTGTTACTTTGGTGATTAATGGGAAGTATGCAAAAGATTAGGGGGGAAAAGCGGAATAGTTTAAAGGTGGCTGCAGGCATAAGTTAATAAGGCATTCATATGCAAAGACTACCAATAACACTCTACAATCCAATCAATCCTTGATATGACAGATTTACACAAAGAACAAACCACAGAAACTCACCGCATAAAGGGAACGAAGACAGTTGGGTCATGGCAGCAAAACAATTATCAATAATTTCATAGGAATACTCGAGATAAAAAATCATGTCACTTTCTCACAATTTCCTTTGTTCTTTGCTTTAACCTTCTCTCTATCTGCTCTGATCGTTAAAGTTACACATTTTATAATATCGGTTTAGTAACGAATGTACGAACCCCACACGCTTGATTCTGAAAAAGAAATCCGGTAAATTTTCATTATAACAAAGAAATAAATCCCAACAAACAAGCGTTGAGGGCTAAATTGTTAATGGAAGACGCTTCATGGTGTGACCGCTGGTTGTTGAATCAGCTCAACCCCTGGTTCGGTTACATGCGCTCCATGCGAACTTTCAGGAGGCAACTGCTCAAGTTGTGGCTGTGTTGGAGGGGCCAAGTCACCACCTGGTGGATTGGTGGCATAAGGTAATGGTTCCGGCAATGGAGACCTTGCCCTTTCTGGTGGGCTATCCCTTCTTGGAAGGCGATCATAGCTCCGGCTTCTGCTCCTGCTGCGACTGCGGCTGCGGCTCCAGCTCCGACTTTGGCTCCTACTACTACAACTCCTACTCCGACTTCGGCTCCTATTGTAGCCCCATGTCCGTACCTTCTCTGGGCTTGAACTGTAACTGTGTCCTCTATTACGATCACCACCAGCTCTTCGACCATCAAACCTTCCACGTCCATTCATACGATTAAATCGATCATGTGGGCCACGATCATACCGACCACGCCCAGCAGGGGCCCCAGAAAAACTTCTTCCTCGATTTCCGCGGCCCCCAAACACATCACCACGACCACCACCACCACGGCCACCAGGAAAGTCATGATACCCACCACCACCACGGCCACCAGGAAAGTCATGGTACCCACCACCACCACCACCACCACCACGGCCACCAGGAAAGTCATGGTACCCACCACCACCACCACCACCAGAGAAGGCATTGTTGCCACTGCCGCCACCACCACGGCCACCGAACCCACCAACACGACCACCTGCACCATCACGGGTTCCCCGGCCACCTGAATCCCATCGGGTGACGCCTCCACTACGGCCACCTTTTCCAGAATTACCATAACGTGAGGCTATCTCCCTCACTTCGGGAGGCACCTGTTGATTAGCTCCCTCCAGGACCTTGATCAGATCTGCAGCATACTTCCAATCTTGGTCAGAAAAGAAGGTGTAGGACACACCAGTAGCACCAGCCCTTCCTGTTCGGCCAATCCGATGAACATAATCCTCGACACCGGTTGGAAAATCATAATTGATCACTACCCTGGGGCATAATTAGTTTGCATGAAGAATGGTTCAACCGTAAATATATAAACAGCAACATGACACAAAAATTACAATGCATGCTTATTCAGCTGGCAAAACAAGCACTATCAAACATGAGATGGCAGCAAGGGTCAGAGGTGATCAGGCATGTCCACCTGACCAACCTTCTGACTGGCAACCGAGTCATCAACATAGGCAGAAACTTGCATGGATGAACATGAATTATACAACCTGATCTCAGTTCGCATCCATGTCTCAACAATCACCGACCATCTTGGCCAGGTTCAGTTTGCTTGTTAAGAATTGCCAAGCAAGTCAACCATTGAAAGCTAATGGCACAATTTTATGGTTAACCATGAGAAGCATATCTAACCTTATATCCTTGATATCAAGTCCTCTAGCAGCAACATCTGTAGCAACTAATATTGGCGATCTGCCAGCGCGGAACTCATTCAGCACCCAATCTCTCTCACCTTGAGACTTATCTCCATGAATAGCAGCTGCACGAAAGTTTCGTCCAATGCTACGAGCAAGCTGGTCACATAACCTTTTTGTTGAACAGAAGATAATGACCTTGGATCCCTGTTCTTGGGATCTAAGGATCTGCTCCAGACGCCTCTGTTTCTCCGGTTGGGGAACCACCTCAACATACTACAAATGATGGGAAGGAACAGAAAATTCGAGCTTCATAAGAATGAAGAAACAATGTGAAACTATTTTCAAAAGTACAAAAGAGATCAGCCATATGGAATCCATGTGTTTGCATCCATGTGCAGGTTGATGCAGGTTTATGTGTGCAGTGTGCACGCATGTGCACCGAATCATTGGCAGTTCCTTAGCAGCACATTATAAACACACAACATCTGTGTTTATTTACAACAGTAAGCTATCTACAACTGACCAATTATTAAAGTATTATACGATTATGAAGCACATGCTACCACTAACTTCTGCTAGATTTCTCAATATTCTTTCAACAAACAAGTTTCATCACCTGAAGTTTGAAAGATGGACTAAACTCCTGGAAAAGCCTGGCCTTTGTCTCAAGTCAACAAGCATCCCAAAAGAGTGCACCAGCAGTCCATGATACCTTAGACTAAGTCATGGTCCTCAACACAAGATCCATATCCCTGATTCTCCAACCCTTTCCCCCAACAAGGATCAAGGATAACAAAGACAAAGTATGCATAGTGTGATATTCCACAACAAAGTTATCCAAGCATAACACCATTAATGTCCAACTCATACCACAGAGACAAGTAACACATCCAAGTTGCATCCAAATTTCATGTGAATGTACAAGACATTGAAAACAGAAACCACATAGAATGTCAGGAAAGGTGGAACTGCTACAACCAGAAATAAAGAAATTTGTGTCTCTTTCTTGTTTACATCATATGTTGTGGATTGGTCAGCAATAAAACTGCGTTGAACTTTCTTTTTTCCAGATCTATCCAGACCAGACCACCAAGATAGGGCGTCACTGACATTAAAAGCTACAGCATAAAATCCATCAATCTGCTGAGAAAATGGTTTTCCCTTTAAAATCACAAAAATCAACTCCTACATTCCAGTCAATTTTTTTCCTTATACAATCACAAAAAAATGGACTCACACATTCTGATCAAAGACATACTGATATTTCTGATTATTTATTCTTAACTAGATTCTAATATGATATAGTAGTACTCAACAGTAAACTTTTGACGAGTCAAAAGTTCCTAATTGTAGCATTCAACAACCTTGAGTCCCAACCAACCAAATGGGGAGAGAGAGAGAGAGAGTACCTGTGTAATTGCTTTGTTGGCCTCAAGTTCATCCACACTCCCAATGTTCACCTGTACTGGATTCAGAAGCAAGTCCCCAGCAATCTTCCTCACCTCCTTAGGCCAGGTTGCTGTATACATAAGAGTTTGCTTGTGCAAAGGTATCTCATCCACAATTTTACGAATTTGGGGTTCAAAACCCATGTCCAACATCCGGTCTGCTTCATCAAGCACAAGAAAGGAAACTTGACGGAAGTTAATCTTTCTCATCTCTAAAATGTCATTGAGTCGACCAGGAGTTGCTACTACAATATCAGCTCCCCGCTCAAGCTCTCTCAGCTGAGGACCCTTTGAAGCACCCCCATATAAACACTAAACAGATGGAAGGTTCACTTAAGAGTGCACAGGTGATACAAGAAAATTAAATATAGAAAAAGACTGAACTGCAATTTTGAATTTCAATGAGACATTTAATCAGATCAAATTTAGAATGATCATGAGTGTTTAGCATTTTATTGGATTCACAAGATAACCAACAGGAAAAATAATACCGTTTGGTGGCAAAGAAAATGAACTTCCACCATAGGCACAGCTTACCAATTAAGAAACAGACAAGAAAAAGAGTAATTTCAGTGATTCCAGTGCACAGGCTAAAACAATCACCAGACTGATATGAAATATCTTTCAAAGATGAGAAAGTTTGCAGTACAAATGCAATAAGCAAGGTGATCATACCGTGCAAGAAATCCTTGATGACTGCCCAAACTTGATGACCTCAGCTTGTATTTGTGTGGCAAGCTCCCGAGTTGGAGCCAAAACTAGCACAGTTGGACCTATCTGAGGATTATTTCTACATTGTCTCAGATGAATAAAAGCAGGAATGATATAGCCCAGGGTCTTTCCTGAACCTGTTTTAGCAATAGCAACGATATCCCTCCCCTGTAGGGCAACAGGCCAAGTTTGTGCCTGTATAGGTGTTGGGGAAGAAAAGCCGGCAGAATGGATCTGGAAGACAAAAATCGAAGGAAATAATTTCAGGCTCAGAAGAAATCAGTGAAACAAAATTCAAGAAATCACAAAACAACCAATTACAAGGGAAAAAACTGCTCCACAAGATGCAATTTCATTTGATGTAATTAGTTAAAAGAATAAACCCCATGTGTACATTGTTGCTTACAGAAGCAACTCGAAGCAGCAAAGGGGCATTTTGGACATAGTGGCGGAATCAACAAATAGGGATCCCCACATGCAATTTCCAGAAACCCGCCCTCTGAAAACTTGTCCACAGGAAAGGCTCCAGCTAATATTTTCCAGTTCCCAAAGAACATTGCAGTAGCTGTAGTAGGGGTATCTAGCAACACAGCGTACGACATATGCTCATCTGGAGCAGATATCGCACCTGCGACAAGCGACAATAAGTTTAACTTCCAGCAAATACGAAAAAGAAAAGGGAAAGAGTAAATGTTTCAAGTACCTAAATTTATTTACAAGCAAAAAGTTGGGGGAAAGAAAAAAGTATGAAGCAACCTAAAACATCGTACCTCTCTGAGTATCTCTTGAGGAAAACCGGTTGCTTCAAAGGTAATGAATGGAGCAGGAACATTTTCTCCCTAAGAAAATCATGCATAAATAGATAACCATAAAATCATTAATGAACCAGTCACAGAAGAAACAAGTTATTCATACAAAAAACCTTGTCTGAAAAAGCAACCCTTTCTGGAGAACAGAAGCAAAAAATCTTGTCTGAACAAGCAACCCTTTCTGGAGAACAGGAGAAGGCAGTGACAAATAAACCATAGAAGGTAAGAAACATGAAGTAGCACTCAGAAACAAAAGGAACACCTGTCTCCGTGTACCGACTGCTAAAGCACTTCAAACTGGAAAGTTCTGACTGTGAACAGGTAATAGTTTCAACAGAAAAACAAATTCATCTGTCCTGAGCAGAATAATGGAGGTGCCAACAAAAAGAGGATGGTGCCTCCAGTTTGAGGGCGAAATAATTGTCTAATCTCATGCAGCTCAGCCTTTTCTTCTCAAAAGTCTATGTGCCCATGAATTTTTCAATTTACAAAGTACATCATAAATATTTTATTGATATAGGAGTAAGCAAAACTCAGCCAAGTCATTGGGCTGACCAAGCTGAGTCTCAAATCAAGACCGAGCAAGTCAAGTCACAAATTGATGAGTTTAGGAACTATGCTGCACAATCCACTATAATTATCTCCTTCCTCATCCCTATTGGTACCAGTAGCTTCAACGTCCCTCCTAGTTATACTGGCATTGCCAGTGCTGGATGTCCCAAGGGTCTGGCTTTTATTATATCCTACCTATGTCACATAGGTGCAGGTATGGGTGCAGATGCAGCACTTTAAAAAAACTTGGGTGCAGGGCTGCAGGTTTGATATATATAATTTTTAACAGTTTTAAGTTAACACTACGTGTATTTGTGTGCATTTATGTATTTATATATATAATATAGATAAAAATGGACTTGATTAGGGTTAACTGAATCTACTTTTGGATAGAAATGGACCTCAGTGTGGTTGACTTCACCTAACACAAAGGAAGCTGTGTCCAAGTGTTGCACCCGCCTGGGTGCGGGTGCGATGCAGGTGCGGTGCCATGTTAGAAGAGTCTGTGTGACATAGTATCCTACCTACGTGACCCACATCCTGTTAATATATATATTCTAATGCCCACTAGGGGAAAATTGGTCTTTTTCATCTATTTGTAAACAGACAGATCCATTAGTGGCATTTTTTTAGTTTTTTATTTTTTATTTCTCTTTTTTCCTTTTGTTAATTAAAGTGGTAAAAGGGGATTCCCTTAAGAGTCGTTGGGACTCTCCCCAACAGTCACAAATGTGACCGTTGGAGAGCTCCCAACGACTCTTTTGGGAGCTCCCGTTGGCCGCTCTTGTTGTGTATATAAAGGGGACTTCTCTCCTATTCTCAATGCTTTTTCAAGCATTTCAATAATAGATTCATTATTATTTCAAGCTCTCTCTTCTCTCTTGTGTGTGTTTGGTGTTTGCCCTTTGTGGCATATTGTATCTTGTCCATTAAAGAGATTGTGCTTATGAAATTGTGCTTTTTTGTAGACACTTTGTAACATTGTTTTTTGGCACTTGTATTTTATTACATGGTATCAGAGCCCCTAGGTGTTGAAGCACTCTTGGGACTTCTTTCTCATAGGCTAGAGTGTTATTAAGCTTCATACTCTTGTTCTTCTTCAATTCTTCCGCAATGGCCGAAAAGATGCAAAGATTGACCTCTCATTTAAATTGAATGAGACCAACTATAGAATGTGGATGGTCGCTATGGAAAACAACCTCAAAGACAAGAAATTTTTGGGATATGTACGTGGAACCATTCCGGAACCACAATTAAAGCTCACCAAGAAGAAAGGGAACGAAGAAAAAGCTTTGGGTGATGAAGAAACAATCAAAGCTATTGAAGAATACCAATCCAAAGTTGAAGATTGGGAAAGTAAGCATGGTTCATGAATAATGTAGAACTCAAGATTTGTGCTAATCTAGCAAAATTTAAGAAGGCAAATGAAGCATGGTTTTTTATAAAAGATATGTACACTCAAAAGGATCTTACTAGACATTTTTTTTACAAGAAAAAGTAAAAGAAACCAAGCAAGGGGATATGAGTATTAGAGACTATTATAGTATTTTATCTCCTATATGGGATGAGTTTGTTCTCCTTGAATGACAATGGGAAGGAAGTGATACTGCCATGAGGCAAGAGCAAATGGAGAGAATGATTTTTTTAATTTATTCATGCGTTTCGTTCTGAATTTAAACAACTAAAAGAATTCCTTGTTCATAGAGCTTGTACTCCTCTTAGTAAAATTATTGCCGATTTATGTCAAGAAGAAACTCGCTTGGCTCTTAAAAAATACTTTGATGAGGTCCATGTGATATCCAAACCAGGAAATAACATGAGGAGATATAAATCTCATTTTCGCAAAAATAACAATGGTGGAGGAGAAAAAATTGTTTGTCACCATTGTAATGAACCGGGTCATCTTAAACCCGATTGTCCTAAGCTTAAAAAGAAGATGACTTCTATTAAAGATAGTTCAAACAATTCAAGTGAAGAATCAAGAAAAGATTAAGATGTAAAGGATTCCATTGCTCAACTTACAAAAACTCTTCAATAATTCATGAGAAACAACTCTTCCACACCTTCCACCTCCGGTGCCGCGGTCTCGTCGACTTTCGATATGTTCTCTTGAATCGTTGATGCGAGTGCTTCCTTTCATATGACTCCAAATGCATTTTTTTATCCAAACCAAGTCTTAACTCTTTTAATCATTTGTTTCCACGGCCGATGGAACATCAATAGATGTTAAAGAGATGGGAAACCTTGAAATTTTTTTAAGCTCAAGCAAAGAATTTTATGTTCCAAAAATTAAGATTATTTTAAAACTTAAATTAAATTTTTTCTTTGTTTCTCAAATAACCGATTTTGGATATAGTGTCTCTTTTTCACCAATTAATTGCTATGTGTAGTATCTTCGGTCCGGGAAGCGGATTGGGAAAGGCCATAGAAGAGGAGACGTATATTACATGAATTTTTTGTCGTTGTCATCCAAATCATTTTGTAATCATGTTCAATATAAAGATATTGTTACTTGGCACAAAAGGCTTATTCATCCTAGTGTCTCTAAGTTGTATCTTTTTTTTGGAAAAATTTTGTAATGAAAAAAATTTACATGCAATGATTGTATTCTTGGAAAAATGAATTCTCTTTCTTATCCACGTACTTTATTTCTAAGAGACCATTTGAATTATTGCATTCGGATGTACAAGGACTAGCACATGTTATGTCTAAAGGAGGATGTTCATATTATGTTGTCTTTATTAATGATTTCACTAGATATACTTGGGTTTACTTTATTAAAAACCTAAGCCACAAGGACTCGGCAAAACAGGTGTTGCATCAGCGTCGACGCGATGCAGGTGCGGCATCGGGTGCGGTCAACACGGCCCTGGGTGCGGTCAACGCACACAGGGTCATTTTTGTCCATTGTTTGGCATTAAAAAAAAACCTGATGAAAAGGAGCATTAGGGCAAAAAAAAAATTTGCCCCTAATCTCTCCTCTCCCCCTCAGCTCGAGCTATCTCCTATCGACGCCCCAGCTCCAGCTCCTAGGCTCCTCCTCTCCTTTTGAAGGTGCGTACCCTCTCTCGCTCTCTTCTTGTGACGACAGGGGAGGGGCCGAGCCCCCCCTGCACCCTCTCGCTCTCTTATTGGGTCAGCAAGGGAGGGGTTGAGGCCCCCTCTCGCTCCCTCTGTTTTCAACAGGTGAGGGGCCGAGCCCCCCCCCCCCTCTCTCACTCTCTTGTTGGGTCGGCAGGGGAGGGGCCGAGCACCCCCTTCCCTTCTCTCTCTCTTGTTGGGTCAACAGGGAAGAGGCCAAGCCCCCCCCCCCCCTCTCTCGGTCTCTTGTTAGGTCGGCAGGGGAAGGGCTGAGCCCCCCACCCCTCCCCCTCGCTCTCTTGTTGGGTCGACAGGGGAGGGGCTGAGCCCCCTCTGCTCCCTCTGTTTTCGGCAAGGGAGGGGCCGAGCCCCCCCCCCCTCTCGCTCTCTTGTTGGGTCGGCAGGGGAGGGGCTGAGCCCCCCTTGCTCCCTCTGTTTTCGGCAGGGGAGGGGCCAAGCCCCCCTCACTCTCGCTCTCGCTCTCTTGTTGGGTCGGTAGGGGAGGAGCCAAGCCCCCCCTTCTCCCTGTGTTTTCGACAGGAGGAGGGGGTCGAGTATAATTGATTTGAAAATTTGAATGCATTTTTTTTGTGTTTTCAAGATAAAAATGACGAATAAAGGAAAAGGACTTGCGTCATCCTCGTCCCAACATGTGAGTTCTGCTGCTAGTTGCAGTGGATTGATGATGTGGGGCCACTAGGAATACATGTAGATAAACTTGCAAAAACTGAAGAAGAAAGTCGTGGAAACAAGAGATTTCAATGCAAGCTCTGCGAAAGAGATTTTGTTGGGTCTTAAACAAGAGTGAAGGCTCATTGACATGGCATTTCAGCTTGCAGAAAAGTTGATGAGGCAATGCGAAGAAAATACAAGAAGAATATGAGAAGAGAGGCAATGGCCGATTCTTCTGCAGTTAGTGTGACATTTGCAAGCTACCAAGAAGATGAAAAAAAAAATAAGTCAATGTAGGAGGTAGAAGAACGATACAAGCAGCATTCAATACATATGGAAGAGAAGAATTGGATAGAAAAGTTGGAAGATATTTTTATTCTGGTTCACTCCCATTAAATGTGGCTAGAAATCCTTATTAGAAGGATTTAGTAACATCCTTGGCAAATTGTAATTTGAGTGGTTATGTGCCTCCAAGTTCAGAAAAAATACAAACCACACTTCTTGCAAAAGAGAGGGCAAATGTGGAGAGGTTGCTGGAGATTAAGAAATATTTATGGGAGTAAAATGGAGTTTCTATCGTGTCTAATGGATGGACAGATATTCAAAGGCGTCCATTAATCAATTTCATTGTTTGTTCGCTTAATGGCCCAATATTCTTGAAAGCAGTTGATGCATTTGGGGAATATAAAAATGCAGAGTATTTGAAGGGATTGTTTATAGAAGTGATAAAAGAAGTTGGTGATCAGAAAGTTGTACAAATCATTACAGACAAAGCTCCAGTTTGTAAAAGTGCAGCGTTGAGTTTGGAGAGTGAGTACCCTCATATTTTTTGGACTCCTTGTGTAGCACACAACTTAAATCTAGCCCTAAAGAGCATCTGCAACCCCAAAGAAAAAGAAAATTCACAAGCATATGTTTTATGTTCATGGATTGAAGATTTAGAAAGAAATGTCAAAAGCATTAAGAATTTTGTTGTTAACCGCCATCGTGCTAATGCTATATTTAATAGGTATTCTGATTTGAAATTGTTGAAGGTCGCTGAAACACGTTTTGCGTCCATCATTGTGATGATGAAGAGGATTAAAAGAGTAAAGAATGCTTTGATTAACATGGTGGCTGATGAAAATTGGACATTCTACTGTTCTAATGGTGATATCAAGGCTCAAGAAATTAAAAAATCCATTCTTGATGATGAGTTTTGAGACGGAGTGGTATACTTCCTTCAATTTACGCAACCTATTTGGGAAATGTTAAGATGAGTTGATAAGGATGAGCCCATATTTCACAGAGTTTATGAAATGTGGGATAATATGATTGAAAAAATACAAGCTATAGGTTTCAAGCATGAAGAAAAAAATCTTGCATTGGATGATTCAGATTTTTTTAATCATATTCATTCAATTTTAGTCAGAAGATGGGATAAGAGCAACACTCATTTGCATTGCATGGCACATTCTCTTAATCCAAAATATTAGGCAAATAAGTGGCGGGCTGGTGGTATTGGTCGTGTCCCTTCAAATTTAGACCCAGAGCTATCAAAACATAGAAATATGTGTATGACAAGACTTTTTCCAGAAGCTTTTTCCATAAGCATATCTTTTACATCAAGTCGCACAAGAGTTTGGAAAATTTTCATCGAGATTACATGGACAGGCATTATTCGCGAGAGAAGAAAATAATATAGATCCTATCAAATGGTGATCAACATTTGGATCAGAAATACCTCTTCTTCAAAATCTTGCATTAAGATTGCCATCGCAGTCTACTAATTCATCTTGTTGTGAAAGAAATTGGAGCACATATTCTCAAATCCACAACATGAAGAGAAACAAACTCATCAGCAAGCGTGCAGATGATTTAGTATATGTTCATTCAAATCTTCGATTACTTTCGTGAAGCAATGATGAATACAGGTACTAATTTGCTCTCTTAGTTATTTGATTATTTCTTAGTTTTCATTTAAATATACTTGTATTGTATTTAACACTTTCAAATTGGGTTTGTAACGCAGACAAAGAACATCCAAATTTTAGGATATAAACCCAGAAGAGTGTGACTTCGAGGGAGAATATGATTTCAACATAACAAACATGGATTTAGCTGAGCCCAATATTCCTTCTAATGATGCATTTGATGATGAAGAAGAAAATTATTAACATTCATTACTTCATCAGGATATACTTTGGTATGTAATTTAGTTCTTTTATGCTTTACTTATTTGATTGATATTTAGGTCGATTTATGTAATTGCTTTACTTATTTGATTGATAATTTGATATTTAGGTTGATATATTGCATGCATGATGAATGATATTATGACAATGTTAATTGTTAAATGTTAAACTGTTAAAACTTCAAAATTATATATATATATTTTACATTTTTGCCCCTGGTGCACCCCCCACCCCGGTTTTTTGGAAGTGCCGCATCCCCGCACCCGCACCCGCACCCATGTGACATAGTTAAAAACAAATTCAATGTTTTTACTATTTTTAAAAAAAATTATATACTTATTCAAAATAAATTTCAAAAAAATATAGTTATTTTTAGATCTGATTCCGGAGGTGAATACATGTCAAATGAATTTCAAAACTACCTTAAACAAAACGACATTATTCATCAAATATTTTGTCCTAAAACTCCTCAACAAAATGGCCTTGGTAAAAGAAAACATAACTCTTCTTATTTCTAAAAATATTTCAAAGAACTTTTGGGCCAAAGCCGCTCTTTCCGCAATTTATCGTATAAATAAGATGTCATCCTCATCTTTAAAATATGTTTTTCCCTTTGAAAAATTGTTCAAAATATCTATGAATTTTAAAAGATTAAGAATTTTTTGTTGTAAATGCATTGTTCTTCTTCACGGACACAATAAACTTTCACAAAAAGCTCTTGAATGCGCTTTTATTGGCTATAGTGAAAATCAAAAGGCATATAGTTGTTATGATATTAAAAATAATAAACTTTATATTTCAAGAAATATGACTTTTCTTAAAAAACAAAATGGATTTGAATATCAAAAACCCAAGAAGTTTATTACTTTTTTTTCTTTGACTTATTACCTAGAAACGAGTCTAAAGATTTTAATGATATTATTTGTGATAATGTTTGTGATGACAATTCTCATCAAAATGATGATTATCACAATGAGAATTCCAATGATATCCATGTGTATACTCGGTGAGAGGGAAATGAACATCAAAATGCTTTTGACATATATTCACAAAACATTCCTTAGAAGACCAAGCAAAAGAATTTGTACCTAGGCGATCTTCTAGGAATAGTAGACCTCCTCAAAAATTTGTGTCATATGATTTTTTTTCTCAAATTATAGAACTTGTCTAATGATGATCCATTTCTATCATAAGTCTTCCAACTTTAAAGAAGTCAAGCAACATCCACATTAGATTGATGCTATGAGACTTGAATTAGAAGACTCAGCAAAGCTAACACTTTGACAATTGTAGGTCACCCTTTAGGAAAACACGTTATTGGACATAGATGAGTTTATAAAGTCAAAAATAAGAATAATGGGTCATTAGAAAGATACAAAGCTAGGTTAGTTGCTAAAGGGTATACACAAGAATATAGAATTGATTATGAGAAAACCTTTGCATCAGTTGCTAGGATGATTAGCGTAAGAACCTTAATAGCCTTAGCATCTATTAAACAATGACATATCTATCAATTAGACGTCAAAAATGTTTTTTTAAATGGGAACCTTTATAAAGAAGCTACATGGATCTTCCGCCGAATCTTGAAATTGAGAAAGAAAAAATTCTTAAACTCAATAAAGCTCTTTATGGTCTTAAACAAGCTCAAAAAGTTGGTATGATCACTTTAGTAAAGTTGTTCTTGATAATGGTTTTACTTCTTGTTATATTGATACTTATATTTTTGTTAAGAATGAAAGTGATCACATATTTTATTGTCATATGTTGATGACATGATCATCATTGAGAATGATAAAAAGGGCATTGAGTTTATTAAAAATGTTCTTGTAAACAATTTTGATACGTCTGACCTTGGATTTCTGAGAAATTTTTTAGGGATTGAAGTTGTATATTCTCCTCGGGGATATGTTTTGTCTCAAATGAAGCTAGCATCAGATATTATTGCTAAGTTTGGCTTAACTGACGAAAAAAAACTAGAGACACCAAAAGTAATCAACGCCAAGATGAGAGTCTATGATGGAACTCCTTTAAAAGATCCCACTCCTTAACGTCAATTGATTGGATCCTTAGTTGTCAAAAGTTGCACCTAGGCTAGCTAGGCATAAGGCCACCGCCTACGCTCTAGGCGTAAGGCCACCGCCTAGGCTTATGGGTCTAGGAGGTAAAGATCTATTTTTTCTTACCTAAGTTGCCTAGGGTATCCATGCCTAAGCCACAAGGACATAGTTGTCATGTTTTCTAAAAAAAATTGTCTCCTTTCTTTCTTTCTTTTTTCTGCCCAAAAGCTTTCTTTTTTTATTCTCTCATTTTCTTCTTTTGTTTTTCTTTTTTATCTTACTTTTTTTCTTCTTCCTCCTCCTTTCACCCCTCTACTTAGTTGTCAAAAGCGGAGCCTAGGCACCACCTAGGCAGCCTAGCCAAGGTAGTCTCTGGGTCTGATGCTCAGTTGCACACACATATGTTTTCTATGTAATTGTATATAATTATATATATTAACATATCATAAACATATATTATAAAATTATAATATTATGTGTTTATATTATATATAATTATATATATACATATCTGTGTACTTAATTCAGATATAATCTATAAGCGTATGAGTTATTATATATAATTATATATATATACATATTTATTTGACTGTTTTTATTATTTGTCTATTGCTTATTGTTGATTGATTTTATGTTATATACATGTTTGTTATTAATTTTAGTAGTTTGTTTACATATTTTGTATTTTTTTGTTTTTTATTTGGGATACCGCCTAGGCCTCGCCTAGTCTTTTTAGGGGCTCACCGCCTAGCGCCTTTGACAACTAAGATTCGATCACTGACATATATGTCTATTACCAGGCCAAATATTGCTCATGTCGTTCACAGTGCAAGTCAATTCCAAAATGCCCATACTACTACTCGCATGGTTGTCGTCATGCAAATTATCAGGTATTTGAAGGAATCCATAACTAAAGGATTATTCTTTTATTCTTCATCTCCTAATTTAATTACTTATACTGACTCTGATTAGGGTGGTAACCCCAATGATCGTATTTCTACCACAAGTTATTGTGTTTTTCTTAAAGAATCATTAATATCTTAGATATGTAAAAAACAACAAAATGTGTCTTTATCTTCTGCAGAAGCTAAATACAGGGCAATGTCCACAACTACAATTGAACTTCTACAACTGAACTTGTTTGGTTGAAAAGTCTGCTCAAAGATATAAGAGTCATTATCTATATTCCTTTGAAGTTGTGTTGCGACAATAAGAGTGTCATCCACATTGTTAGCAATCACACCTTCCACGAACGAACAAAGCACATCGAGATGTCCTGCCATTATGTTCGAGATGAATTTTTACGGGGCACCATTCAACTACCATATGTCACTTCAGGGTATCAGCTCGCAGAATTTTATATCAAAGCGTTGTCATCACCTCGTTTCTACTTTTTCCTAAGCAAACTCTAGGTGATCTCACCGTCAGTTTGAGGGAGGGTGTTACAATTTCGTCTTTTCATCTATATGTAAATAAACATGCCCATTAAGGACATTTTTGTTTTTTTGTTTTTTTGTTTTTTTGTTTTTTTGTTTTTTATTTTTGTTAATTAAAGGGGTAAAACAAGATTCCCTTAAGAGTCGTTGGGGAGCTCACAACAACTCTTTTAGGAGCTCCCCTTGGCCCTTCTTGTTGTGTATATAAAGGAGACTTCTCCCATATTCTCCTTAATGCTTTTTCAAGTATTTCAATAATAGATTCATTAATATTTCAAGTTCTCTCTTCTCTCTTGTATGTGTTTGGTGTTTGCCCTTTGTAGCATATTGTATCTTGTCCATTAGAGACATTGTGCTTATGAAATTGTGACTTCTTGTAGTCACTTTGTGACATTGTTTTTTGGCACTTGTATTTCATTACACATCCTCCAACCCAAGTGACCATGATCCAAAATGACCCATCCCAAGTACTCTGTGTGTATTATTAAGTAAATGCTCCCAATATGATACAGAAATTGTCCCAATTGATTACATATATCTTGGTCAGATTAGACATACCAAAACTAGTCAGATAACTCATCCAATGACAACACTAGCTAGAAAGAAAAAGTTGGTCAGATTTAAGCTAGACTACGCTAATATATACACATATTTATTTTGCCGGATAGACCTTTATGTAGGTCAGACTTAGAATTAAGCAGAATCTTAGTTTGGATAGCATTGAACCAAGTAAAGCATGTGAAATATCAAATATGAATTGAATCTTCGTAGATTCACTTTTGCCACATACAAAAATAAAAATAAATCAAAATAACACTACATCCAAGCATAGTTACCAGGATAGAATGAAGCAGACGCATGGAAGCAAGTGTTAAAAAGTAGTATGAAGTGTGAATCATGATTCATTTTGAAAGTGATTGTGGAAGTGTGGGAGAAGTGAAAAAGGAAACGTGTAGGAGGTGAGGGGAAGCAACAAACAATAAATATTAACATGAAAAACACAAAAAAAGGGGGGGAAGCAAGTGAGAAGCGATAGGAATCAAGTGGGAAGAAAGGGAGAAGCAAGAGGGAAATGATTAGAGAATCGAGTGGGAAGCACACTTCCCACAAGTGAGAAGTGAGTTTCCCCACGCTTCCCGCCTTTTGGAGGAAGCATGGTGCTTCCCGCTTTGATGGTGCACTTCCTCCCCCTAAGGAGGCGCTTCCAGTAAATATGGATGCAAGACACACATATCACCTCAAAACAATAGATACCTGAAACAGCCAACTGCAAGCCAGCCCAAACGTATACAACATAGCTATGAAATAAATTAGATTTGGATCAACCATTCAACACAGATTCATCGCACAGTGCCAAGGGTGTTTTGGAAAAATAACCTTTTATGACTTACAAAAGAACTCAGCAATAAGAATGTAAGCATTTCAGATCCAGATGGAAGGGGACTATCAGTTTAGTGTATCTATACAGGGTCTGGATCTAATTCTAGGTAGTTGGCTTCATCGGACCTAGATGTAGATGGCTAAGAACTAGGAAAATAAATCCTTAATTGTTGTAAATTATATGTAGATGATTGGGATCTTAATTGTCTGGGCGCCAATTCATACTAAGCCATCCAAACTTGGCCCAGCTTTACTGATTCTAGAAGCATAGCTTTACTGAGTCTAGAACCAATTAGCGTTGAACCGATGTTGGCTCAAGTGTGGAATCCACTAAAGATAAATGTGTAAAATTTCTTAGCAGATTATAGGAGTCTTCATGTCCCTTTCAAATCATGTGATTTCAGGAATCTTAGGGCATGTTTGCAATGCCCCGTGATTCTTGGATTGTCTCCAGATCCTGTGACTGTAAATCACAATCACAACACTTTCTCAAGGTTAGTGACATGAGAAAAGTACAAGTTGTCATTGTGACTATCAGATATAACTGTTTTTGCCTTGAATATTGTGAAAATTGGTTGTAAGATTGACCTTGTGACCAACAATCACAGCTTCAAGTTTATCAGCTGTGATTGTTCATCCCACCTGTGACCAAAGCAAACATGCCCTTAATTCTATATAAAATGGTAGAACTCGGAGGCTCCCATGGATTCTATGAATCCTAGTGAATTCTGAGTTCTCCAAACAAAGGACCTGAAGAATCCCAGGACTCTTAAAGGTCTTAGAATTCTGCAAACAGGGCTCAAATTTTGACCAGCACAAAAGACAACTTCAAGCAGCAGAGGAGATCAGCCACTCACAGCAATGGTTACTCTACCGTAATCCTAATGCCACAAAGAGATCACATAATTACCAAGGATCGACAAAAGGAAGATGATAAGCCTATGACACTAGATTCAACTTAAACTTCAATTAACAATTTGTTGCCATCAAAGATTGTCCAAAATTTTCTTTTAGACACTAGCAAGAAACATGAACTGGAGAGCAGCTGTTAGCATATTGCTGATAGCCCGATACCTTCCTCAAGTCATCATTGTCATAGCAAGAAGAGGATGACAACGACAAAGAACAAGAAGAAGACAACAATAAGAACCAGTTATCAGCTGTTTGGAATAAGGAACCAGTTATCAAACTCTGGAACCATCCAGGCTATATGCTATCATATAGGATTCAGTAATATCCTGTGTCAACACAAGCTCAGACTGATTAAACCATTGGATCCAACTTGTGTTTCAAGAACTGATTCAGGTCCATATTTAGCATTGGCTTTTCCCCTCCCCCACCCAACCCTTTTCCGAAAAAACACATCTAGGTTGGAGAAATTTCCCTCGAACGAAACAACATCCAGCAGAATGGATAGCAATAGCCCCTGAGGTTATCATTGAATGCTCACATGGAAAAGAATTCACGCTTTCCTCCAAACAACTGTCTTTCATGTTTACGCATAAAGGAAGCCTTCTAACTGAATGTGCATATATTTCCTTTCCAAAAACATCAATATAACATGTGAAGCATTGATATTATCTGGAGACAAAGTCCCTGCAACTTCAGATCTTCCAGTAAGACAAACACAGACAGGCACACAAAACTTTTGTACATAAAATAGTACATGTTTCTCCCGAAATAATTAAAAAATAATAATAATACATGCATCATATTCTTCTAATGTCAATCCAGGAGCCCTTTTCTTAGATATTTTCAGAATATAAATGTGGAACCTTTTTATACAATCATTCATTAAAATAGACCCGCAGATAGGAGTTCTAGTGCCTCTGACAGCCCGTGTTAATGTCATGAACCAACAGGACCATAAGAATATGGACATATCAATAGAACTTTGTTTATGAAAGGTCAAGATTCAGTCACTCTGCTAGATTGAAGTTGGATGCACTGAAATATAGACATTATATCACACCTTTTGAAGGATCGAAACCACAATCATTTCACCCTCGGTATAAGCATTCTCATCAACAAAAACGCATTCTCATCAACAAAAATATGGTTGTTTCATGTCGGCGACTACAAAGAGAAGCGTATGCAAAGAACTAGAATATAAGCTCTTTGTTTTCTATCCACTTCCATCTTGCACCTCAATGATGAATTGGTGGTGGAATATGATCCACTCCACAAATGTTACTGAGAGATCCCTCCCATGCCTAATATTGTATTCTCTGTCCCTTCCTGAAAATTTGTCAGCAAGGTTAACAGTGACTAGGTAAAGAGTCTTGGCACCTAACCAACAAAATGGTACTATCAAAAGATAGATTAAGGAAATGAAGAATTTACAATGTGCTTTGAGACTCAGTAAGACAAGAATGTTGGTGTTACATTAAATTTTAAATAACAATGTAAATAGTTCATGTTTTGTGGCCAGGAGCAACACCTTCGGAAATATGGATACAATATAAACTTTATCACTGACATTAGGCATGCACTGTGGTCGGGGACAAGGTGGCATGCAGAAATATGGAGATAATGGCTTTAACACTGATATTAAGCTAGGTAACGGAATAGCATAAATACAACAGGCATAATCCACCTATCCTCTCAGTCCTTTTTTTCTGCTTCATGTTCTTCATCTATTTTCTCTTCCGCTTTCGCCCCTCCGCCCACATAAATTATTCAATTAAAATGCTGAGAAAATATCAAAATATTTTCATCTTGTATCCTCATTGAAACCCTGGTTTTTATTTCACAGCAATGAAAAATTCTGATTATGCAGTATTCCAGAAAATCTTTTACGGTTTTACCTACAAAGATGCAGTTTCTAACTTCAGAGTGATAAAGTTACATCCACTCCAATAAACTGTTAGTAAACTTTGTGATTAAAAAACCTCACATGAATTGATAATGGTATTGTCATGGTGGCTTAACAACAGATGACTGATATTTGAAGGGAAAAACAAAAAGAAAATCAATTCAAAAAAAGAAGAATACCAGGAAATAAAGCATAACCAAATCATACAACATATTAAACCAATGAGAAGCAAAAGATAAGACAAACCATAGCAGTAACTTCATGATGCTGCTTATATGCTTCAACAGATAAGGCATTGCCCATGTCTGGAGGGCCATGAACTCCTAAAGATGCCCTGACAGGCCCATTACTAGGATATGGCTGTCCACCAGGACCATAACTATACATGTGGAGCATTGGAGATCCAGCTACTGCATTAGTTGCAGGCATATTCTGAGGAATGCCACCACTCGATCTCATTTCCTGATGCTGAACAGCAACCGCAAATAAATAAGAAGCTCCATATACTTGTAAATTCAATCTAATAACAGACTAACAGAATGCACTTCAATGTCCAAGCAAAGAAAATATGATTCTGCCAACACAGTCAACATTTCAAGAAACATGAAAGAAGGGTCAGACAGTAACTCCACATACATAATGATGGAGAAAAACTAAAAGGTATCACCTATACATGGAAGCATAATTACTAGAGGAGGTAAGTCACCTAACCAATGGATGATTAGGCAAGCAATCCTTTAATGGAAGTGCTATCGAGATGACAAGATAAAGAACACAGATGATGACCTCATAATGGTCATTTAAAGCCAGAATGAGACCAATTCTGCAGTACTTCAGAAATTGCATGCACCTAACTGCTTTGGATGGAACTTGCCTTATTATGTGTTGTTTAAAAAGCCTCGACCATTATTTGTTATCTGTCCTTGAATGTAAGTGTTTTTCATATGTTAATAATTACTTGCACAACAACGTTCTCCACAGGCATAAATTTGCAAGTTCATTGGCAATGACAGTAATTATAAAGGATACAGATGTCTCCAGCAGGAGATCAACTGACCAAGTGAGTTATATTAACACATGTTCCACATAAGTGAGGATGAAGACAGTGATTCAGTGACATAAGTCCTGTGAAACCTCAATCTTTAATCCACCTTTTAGTTGATACCTTTTAGTTGATTACAGAGTACTCCCCAGAGTTGCCAGTCGGGGAAGCGATTCGAGAAGCGGAAGCGAGGCACTTCCAAAATTTTAAGAAGCGGGAAGCATGAGACAACTTAAAAGCGAACCAAGAATCGTCTCAGAAGCGAGAAGAGAAGCGAACCGGAAGCGAGGGAAAGCGAAAAATGAAAAAAAGAAAGAAAAACAAGAAGAAAAAAACAAATAGGAAAAAAGAAGGGGAAGCGAGCTTCCCATATAGGAGGAAGTGCGCTTCTCAAATTTTTTGGCACTTCCCAGCACGTTTCGAAAGCGCCACATTTCGCGCTTCCAAAATGCGCTTTGGGAAAGCGTGCTTCCTCAGGCCCTATGGCGCTTTCGGTATCCTTGGTACTCCCAACATATTCTTTCCATGCAATTTATGTCCCAAAACTAGTGATGGAGCAGCAAACAACTGGTGACAAAACTGAGCTAGCATCCCAAGGGCAGAAAAAAATGACCAGTTTCAATTTTGTCCAGAAGCTATCATGCGAAATAAGATAACTTGATCAATAAGCCTTCCCATAATGGGCAGCATCATGTGTCATCAATGTTCCCAAATCAAATGAAGTTGACTAACACTTTCCAACCTTACCTATGCCAACCAATTATGTCAATTATGATCCAAGAAATATAAGTATCACTCAAGACCCATTAAAGTAAAGGCCTTCTCTTTGAATTTAGAGTGAAACATGCCTGGTAGATGCAATGAATGAGGAAATTTCAACGGTCGTTAAAGGATATATCCACGAGCATGGTTGAATTTTATAAAATCTTCAACCATGTAGAGGGTGGACATAATACAATTATTATCTTTGGCCACTACTTTTGATTCAACATTCTATCAGCTGGATGCCAAGAATCCATTTTGCATAACTTACATGAACAAACATATGTAAAGCATCAGTATCATTATCCTAAAGGAGATTCACACTAAAGATCAAGGTAATTTATGGACCCAAACAAGCCTCTAGAGCAAGGTTTGAGACTTCTAGTGTAATAACTCTGCCTCTAGGTTTAGGAAGAAGTCAATATTACTCTTATCATTTTTTTCACAAACAAATTTGATGTTAATGTGGTCCCAATACATGTGGGAATATTGGGAGTGCAGCTAGAGATGGAGAATTGAAAAGAACAATCACAAATTTCACATCTAGTATCTATATTCCTTGAGATAATTCCTTAGTGTGCAGTTGCATCAGTGGAAAACTGAAAACTCCTTGATGTTGTTACGACATAAGTATGCAATGGATTTTATGTGCTGCAATAGGAATGTTGATTATTAGCCTAAACAAAACTAGTGCCCCCAGAGGCAAAATTAAATGCAAACCAAGAAGGTGATGTCCCACTTAAAGAACCTGAATTTTTTTATGTATAGTGGGTGTTGTCGATATTGAATGTTTACTAAGTAGATTTGGTTAACACTACAAAACAAGTCTCGCAATGACAAGGAGTGACATGGACATAACTAGGGAAGATTTTAGTGTACCGCAAGGAGCCATTCTATGTAACACGGACTCTTATAACAGGGCACTGGAATATCGTGTGTGTTTTTATAATATTAAATTTTGAGATTTCAGAAAAATTGACTAAGTGTTTTGGTAAAGTTGATAAAATCCTTTATTTTAGGTGGAGTCAGCTCAGTCTAGACTTGGCCCAGGACCCATTAACAAGACCTAAATGAGCCAATTAAGATTTGGTGAAACTTTTTATTTTTGAACTTTAAAGTCGAGCGAAATTCGAGTTAAATTCAGACAAAAATCAGAGGCGAAATTCAAGTAATATATCATTAGATGTGTCTTGAAATTCTGAAAACATTGATATTTTTTTTTCTGAATTCGGGCTACGATTGGCCGAAAAATCGCATTTTTTCAAAAATGACCCACCTCGATGTAACCAGTTCTGAATTGGATTAGATCGGTTCGGATCCAATCTGTTTGATCCAAGTTAATGTGGATCTGGACCCAGTACAAAATCTATATTAATTAGGATCCGGTCCAGTTCGAGATACATATAGATATTGGATATGGATTTGGATCTTAAATCTGAATCCAAATCCAAAATCCAAGTCCAAATATAAAGGTTAAATTGAGTTAAAATCCATGTTGAGAAAACTCCTACAAGAGTGAGATACCCTCTAGAACTTTTTGAAAAATTATTATTTAATAAATAATATTTACTTATTTATTTATTAAAATTTAATTAATTCTAAAAATTAATTTTTGGTATGATAGAGTTTTACATTAGTGGAACTCTACCTAATATTTAGGGATTCTAGAAGAGCCCAAACGGGGTTAAAGTAAAATAGTAAAACAAAATAAAATACCAAATAGATAAAAAAATAGTTAAAAAAAATAAGTGGAGGTTAGAGATAGAGTTCTATGTTAGAAGAACTTTATCTCATAGCCAAATGGGTGAGAAACTCAAGAAGGGACGTCACCCTCTCTTTAGAAGACCAAAAAAAAATTATAAAAGGGTCTAATTCGCCCCTCTCTAGATTTCGTTTTCTAGAAAGAAAGAGAGAATGAGAGGAAAGAAGGGGAAAGAAAAAAAATAAAGAGAAGAGAGGAAAAGAGGAAGGAAGGAAGAAGAAGGAGAGGGATCTCCTTCCGTTCCGATCGTCCGACGTATATTTTCGATCCTTTTTTTCATCTCCGATCGAAGGTATGGGTTCTTCTATCGATTCGAACAGGAGAAATAGCCTAAATTAAGTTTATGTGATGTTTTTGGTGAAAAAAAAAGAAAGAAAGGGGGAAATCTGAATTTGAATACAAGATTATATACATATTTACATAACATTGATTTGGGTCAATTTTTCCTTTCTTTTTCAGCCGACACACGCACACACACACACACACACACACACACACACACACACACACACACACACACACGCACACACACACATAAATATATATATATATATATATATATATATAATGAATCTGTTCTACTATCCATATGGACAGATATGTCACACTTTGAGTGTGGACAGATCTGAACAGACCTGTCGCACTGTCTACCTGGACAGATCTGTCACACTTTGCGTGTGGATAGATCTGGATAGACCTGTCGCACTGTCCATGTGGACAGATCTATCGCGTGTGGACAGATTTGTCCCACCGCACGTGTGAACTGATCTTGACAGTGATCTGGTCCAGATCTCCGGATTGATGGGTGCATGTGAATCCATCGTTAGATTCCCATCATGTTGTTCATGACAGCTGAAATATATATGTTTTTAAAACTGATGTAACGGCATATGTTCACGCATTAAACCCGGCTTGTCGCAAGATCCCAACATGCTGATTTTTTTCTATATATATTGTTGCTGATGTGGCTGGGTTTGTAAAACCAACTTTTAGACATGATTACTAACACTGAAAATCAGCCGGTTGTACGATAAAGCAGAGCTGATTTTCTGTCATAATGTGCACCAGTGTAATTTTATTTTACAACACTAATTATGTTATACAAACTACCACAAAACTGTGTTCATATGTGTGCAAAAACCTATGACAGTTATACACGATGTCTGGGAATAACTATGTTTGCAAACCTGCCATTAAAATATTATACACAGGCTGAAAATCGTTGGCTGTTAAAAGCATAGAGACCCGAATTTTTGATAAGTAGTAATAGCAGATTTGTTTTCCAGTATCGTCATGGTTCATATTAGAGTTGTTTTTGAGGTTATTATGAGTGTTGAAAATTTGTAGTGATGCAATTAGGCATGTCTAAATGGTTTTTAATATAGAGTTATGAACTGCTATCATGACTGTGTTATACCGAACTTTTATTGGACCCTGTTAGGCTGTCAAAGCTAGTTCAATATCGACACATGACTTGTAAGAAAATTATGTTTTAGTTAGGATTTGCCAAACTGTGTATGAGCTGAATATATATTTTTCGGTTGGCCTGTTCTGGAATGCAGATTCTATTTTGTTATAGGACTGCTAATTGCGTAGAGGCAATCGAGTGTTGATAAAAAATTAGATCCATGTATTTCTTTGTTCTCGCATCTGAAATATTTATTTTTGTTCAAGTCTGCCATATGGGTGGGCATCGAAACAACCTTAACATCATAAGTTTTTGATCGATGTTAGCAATATGATAAAATATTTCCTGCATGCTGAATTTTAATTGTTTCGTAATGCTGTCAAATGAGTTGTTCTAATGTTGTGAGAGGTGTTTTATTTATGATTTTGGTGAGTTGTTATAGGGCAGAACAACGTTGCACATTTATGTGCAATATTGTTCGCCGTCAACTATCATTGGCTGTATGTTTATGCAAGAGAACCATGTGAACAATAGCATGCTAGTGATGTCAGATGTATGGAGGGTAGCATAGCTTTGGTTCGGTAGTTATGTTAAGTATTTCGAGCATGCCCGAATTGGCAAATGTGTTTATTGGTTACATATGCTCATGAAATTGAATATTATGTTGGCATAAAGGTGTATATCATAGACACGTAATTTCTGAAGTTATCTTAATGTTGCATTATCATAATCATGTGCATGTTTGGATGTTATGCATGAGATGAATCATGAAAGCAAAATGCATGTTGCAAGCAAGTGTTCATATGCAAATACAATTTGTTTTATACGTACATTCTTGATTGGGAATGAATGAATGTGTATTGTGAACATGTTTCAATAGTTGTGTGTGTGAATGTTCACTGAGAATTTTGCATAAGATGCATTGGTGGTCAGATGTGAACCACTATAGGCTATGTGAGTCAGGAGCATATGTGGCTCCAAGATTAGTATTTATGCATTGCAAAATTTACTTTCAAAATTATTGGCTTTCTAAATTAATTGCACTGTTAAATTTGTAACAGGCAAGGTTTCGTGTTGTATTTTGCATATTAATTTGTAAAACGATTCTTTTACAGAGAATTTGACTTTTGGCTAAAAAGATAAAAGAAACATACAGCGTAATTAATGTTTTTCTTCCTAGATATTTCTTTCACAATATAGAAATCCCGGATGGCAGTTTTGGAAAAACCATGAGGATACTAAAACTTCGTGTGTGATTGTGCCCCTAAACCCGATATGGTGGTTTGCCTTCCGACCACGGTTTTAGAGAGTTTTCAGTCACTTTATCTAGGAGTGGTGTTGTAGACACAGCTGTTGTTATTGGTATAGCAAGAAAATGACATCAGTGGATGTTGATTTCCCTGTTGTCCCGATATTAGATGTTGATTTTTAATATTCCGATAGATGGTGTTGATTCCTCTTATTGATCGAAGAACAAGTGTTGAACCCAGTAATAAAATACAAATTATGTGTTAAGCTACAACTAAGACTCTATCTTAGAGTTCGAGAATTGTGGTGCCTGTTTTGACTATATACAGGTTTAATGAAAAATGAAAGTAAAACTTGTATACATTTAATAAGGACATGCATGCAAAAGAGAACTCTGATAATAACTTAATAATTTATTCATGCATGTGTAGTGGAATCATGCATATTTACTATTATGCATTAGTTCATGCATTCTTACTTGTTTTGTTTCATGTGAGATATTGTTATTGCATGATAACTGTTTTCAAATGCTTGAATGGTAAATGGTTTATGAAATCATTGTTCTTATATTTTCTCTAAAAACTTGCATAAATTTGATTTAAGCTTTTTCTTGCCTATTTGGATTTTTAAAGGAATTCATACAAAGAATCTTTGATTCTTACCGAATACTTTCTAAGTTTTTCACAGGATCTAGAGCTCAGTGATCTGCCACAGGGAGCCTAAGAGACTACGTGACTTACTTCTATTATTTTGGATAGTATGGCTCAATGATTTTATATTTTATTTTCATTTTATTATCAGACTTTGATTATTGATTAATAAAGTTAGTTGTTTTGATTTGTTGGTTCAATGTTATGTCACATGGGTACGGGTGCGAATGCGCGGCACTTTCAAAAAACTTGGGTGCGGGGTTGCGGCAAAAATATAAAAAATTATATATATATATATATATATATATATATATATATATATATATATATATATAAATAAAAAGTTCAAAAGTTGGACATAACCAGGGTCAGGTTGTCCGCATCGGGTGCGACGCGGGTGCGGCACCTAGTTAGAGAGTCCCTGTGACATAGGTTCAATGTAGAGATCCATTGTAGTTTGGAATGTTATTAAGTTTGTGAGGCCTCGGATCCTTGGGTTTTGGTTTCCGCAATTGTTTTAAAAAAAATCACTTTTCAAAAGGGATGAGTTGGGGCCGTTACAGGGCACTGCACCCGCACCCGGGTGGGTGCGACACTTGAACAAAGCTACCTTTGTGTTAGGTGAAGTTAACCACATTGAGGTTCATTTCTATCCACAAGTAGATTTAGTTAACCCTAATCAAGTCCATTTTTATCTAATATTATATATAAGTACTCAAATGCACACACATACACGTAGTGTAAACTTAAACCTGCTAAAAATTATATATATATATATATATATACCCTCCCTGCACCCAAATTTTTTTAAAGTGCCGCATCGCCGCATCAGCACCTATGTGACATAGGAGCCATTATAGATGACCCTCTACACAAGAAATCAATAAAGAAGAACAGTTTAGGATTTCTTTAGTAATTGAGGCTTACTTGACAAATTAGACAAGAGAACCCATAACTAAAACATCAGTGACAAGATATGGAGTACATGTAGGTTCCCATCTAGTTTATTGGCCTAGCAAAACGCAAAGAACCATATCGCATTCAAGTATGGAAGACTGATACTGGGAAATAGCTGGTGTCACAGTTGAGACTTTTTTTTAGAGATAACCGGGAATAGTTCAGACTTTTTTGGATAATCCATCTTCCCACAATTTTGCATCAAAATACATTTAAGTATAGAAGCATACAACAACAACAACTACGCCTTCATCCCAAAACAATTGGGGTCAGCGATATGAACCAAAAAAGAAATTCATTTTGGGTCTTCCACATGAATCCTTTTCCTCCAATCATTTATATCCAATGCCATGTCCTCGGTGAGGTTCAAAGCATTCATATCCTTTCCTATCATCTCCATCCAAGTCTTCCTAGGCCTACCCCGACCTCTTTTAACTAATATATTTTCCCATTTCTCCAACCTTCTAACTGGAGCATCATTAGGCCTTCGTCGAATATGTCCAAACCACCGTAAACGATTCTCTCGCATCTTATTTTCAATGGGTGCAACACCTACCTTCTTATGTATCTCCTCGTTCTGAATCTTATCTTTTATTGTATATCCACACATCCATCTAAGCATTCGCATCTCAACTACACTCATTTTTTGAATATGATGTCTCTTGGCAGCCCAACATTCCGTACCATATAGTAAAGCGGGTCTAATAGTCGTCCTATAAAACTTTCCCTTCAACCGCAATGGCATTCTACGATCGCACAGCACTCCAGTTGCACTTTTCCATTTCATCCACCCAACCTTTATCCTATGATTTACATCTCCATCAATTTCTCCATACTTTTGAATGATGGATCCCAAATATTTGAAATAATCATTCACCGGTATTTCTTGCTCACCAAGCTTCACTACACTCTCATCACTACTTTGTTGCTTACTAAACAGACAATCCATATATTCAGTCTTACTCTTACTCAACTTAAAACCTCTAGCTTCCAATGTCTGTCTCCATAATTCTAACTTAGCATTAACCCCAGCTCTAGACTCATCAATCAAAACAATATCATCAGCAAACAACATACACCACGGTACATTTTCTTGAATTGATCTCGTAAGCTCATCCATCACTATCGCAAATAGGAAAGGGCTTAAAGCAGATCCTTGATGTAACCCAACCGTTATCGAAAAATTGGTTGTCACCCCTCCACAAGTGCGGACATTGGTTACTACTCCTTCATACATATCTTTAATTATTTTAATGTACTTGAGAGAAACACCTTTCTTCATCATTGTCCACCAGAGAACGTCCCTAGGTACTCTATCGTATGCCTTCTCTAAATCAATAAAAACCATATGCAAATATTTGTTCCTCTCTCTATATCTTTCAATAAGTTGTCTAAGAAGATGTATAGCTTCCATAGTTGATCTTCCAGGCATAAAACCAAATTGATTCTCCGATATCATGACAACCTTCCTCAACCTAGACTCAATCACCCTCTCCCAAAGTTTCATAGTATGACTCATGAGTTTTATACCACGATAGTTTGTGCAATCTTGTATATCACCCTTGTTCTTATATAAAGGCACCAAAGTACTCTTCCTCCACTCATTAGGCATCTTATTTGTTCGCCAAATCAAGTTAAAAAGATTTGTCAACCATTCTAAACCTTTCTCGCCCAAGCATTTCCAAGCCTCGATAGGTATACCATCTGGGCCAACTGCCTTCTTGATTTCATTTTCTTCAAAGCCTCTGCAATTTCTTTCTTTTGAATCTTGCACATGAAGTCACGATTTATCTCATGAAAAGGAATGGAGAAGTCTCCAAGATCTTGAGCATGACTATCATTAAATAGCTTATCAAAATAATTTTTCCATCTCTCCTTAATCTCCTCATCTTTGACTAAAACCCTTTACGTTTCATCTTTGATACATCTAACCATACCCAAATCCCTCGATTGGCATTCTTTAGATAATCCATCTTCCCACTTCTTCGCATCAACATACTGGGAAATTATTAGAAAGTTGAAGCACATGGAGTTATATCATTTTCAAAAGAAGTTTGAAGGCAAAGGATTGCAATCTACATCACACAGGCATGGGCAAGGATGCAGGTACACAGGGTATGACATGGAAATTCTAATATGTACAGATATGAGATGAGGGCGTGGATACCTCTCTCTCTCTCAGGTGTCAGTCCCTAAGAAAACAGGTAGCTGACCAGGTCTAGAACAGGTCAGATCCATGGCCCCACATACCTGACCAGGTGTCAGCCATTAAGAAAACATCTAGCTGACCAGGTCTAGAACAGGTCAGATCCGAAACTGGTCTAACCCATACCCATAAAGCACCAGTACTCGTACTGGTATCATGCCTTGGTGACACAAGCAAGGGACCCTTTTGAAAGTACCCATGTTACATAGGTTGCAACCACGATTCATTCATTCATGGAAAAAATCAAGTTGTTGATTTGTTTATTAAGATTTTGTCCAATTGTCTACAATTCATGACAATGTCCAATTTGAGAGGGTGTACTAAGTCTAGATGTGTATTACTTATCAAGGGTATATTTGTCATTCAAGTGAGATGGTACTAAGGATGTAATACATAAAAAATGTAAGGGTGTTATTGTGAATGGGAATATTGAGATATTAGCACATGGAATGTAGCCCTAATGCTTTTGGACGTCCCCCAGCTGCATCACCTTCTCTACTTTTTCTTGTGTTTCTCCAGATGCAATAAAAAGCTCTCATTTTTTAACAAAACAAATAAAACATATGAATAAGAAGAGTCCAGTGGTGACGAAGATAAATAAGTACTGACCATGGATGATTAGGCAAGCACCCTTAGGCTGTCAAGATGATGATCAAGCACAAGGCCATAGCCCATTAATGGTAATTTAGATTTACAACCTTAGGCAGATTATTAGCTTGAAAACCTATCAAGATTGGAAGAGTGGTATCTATATGCAGAGGCTTAAACACTCGAGGTGATGACATAATAGTAAAGCTAAAGTTGGCCAAAACTAGGAAGGATGCACAAACATATAACCCAAAAATGTTTTGTTTGTTTTTATTTATATGATCCATATAATTTGAATAAGCGGCTTATCAAAGGCTATTCCACAATAGATCTTCGGCTAGAATCTTGTGCAATATCATCTCAAAAGATGAAATAATACATGCAAAAATTAAGTGGCCTAATCTGACACCATCTCCACTCTTTTATGCCTTTTTGGACAACTGAATAATTGCCCTTCTCTTGCACTTTATTAGCTTGTTGGTGATTTCTCATCATCTTTGCAATGAAATTTAAGAAGCCGTGTAGTTTTTCTAATCTAGTTGTTTCAAGATTATAGTCAACAATCAAAAGCTTGTCCATAATCAAAGTCTTATGGTTTATGCTTCACATGGAGGAACTAATATAAAGGCAGAGGCATGTATAGTTAATCATGTACTTTTGTTATTTTTCTTCAGTTTTTATCATGTCTAACTTTCATTAACAGTTTCCCTGTTTTTCAAGTTCCTTCATGTTCTATGGCCTAAAGTGGCAAAACGATTCCAACCGGATGCATTGATTGCATTAGAAATATAAACAAACAACACAAAAATAAAAAGTGATTGAGATGAGTCATGATATAAAAAGAAAATCTATGAAAGTTGTTCAAAATCAAAAGTTTCCCTATTAACAGTAACATAAGTTTAGTCACCATGATATGTGGTCATTTGATGAGCACAGCAATTTTCCGGTTTCACGGTCGTAAGCATCATCTTCAGTTGACGGAAGACTAGAAAATAAAAACATTTACTAATAGACCACAACTACACATTTTTTTCAGCTCTGCAAACCCTAGTTACTCATAGTCAACAGTGCCTCCCTTTATTCTAGATGTAAAAAATTGCAGGGCAAAAGCCATAAAACAAGTCAAGGAATAGATTTTAAAACCTTAAATCAAAAAGAATATCTAGAGCACTAGTTCACAACTATCCACTTTTCTCAGTTCTGCAACCTTAGTTACTTCCAGGTTACAAAATTGGCGTTTAAAAAAAAAGAACTGCAAAGGCAAAGGCCATAAGATAGATCATTGATAAGGTCTATGGAACAGGATTGAGTATTTAATCAAGAAAGAAAAGACGAAGTAGGCAAAACACAAAGCAAACAGTCATGAACCGCATGCAGAAAATAGAAGAAAAGGTGAGAGACATACTTGTTGACCATGCATCAAGGGAATAGGCCTAAGCTTTGGTTGTGCCATCATCATGCCACCTTCACTGCTATTATGCAAAAGAGGATTTCCACTGGATCTTCCATTTTGATCATCTTCATGATTCCTACCAGATGCCACTGACAATCTGGCTGTCTGATGACTGTTGATTATAGAAGGTTCCATCTGAATCATGGGACCACCTGCTAGTGTTCTATGGGGAGGGGGATCAACAGCATTCTGTGTGGGAGCAGATTTAATTCCAGTTTGCAACTGAACAGGGCCAGGCCCAAACTGTTGCATCTGGATGGAAGAAATTCCAGCTGATTGCACTTGAACAGAAGGAAGGCTGCTTTGCTGTGTCTGAACATTATTAACTCCCATTTGCTGGACTTGGATGGAATGGTTCCCAGCTTGATGACCATGAAGAGATGGTACTCCTGCCTGTCGGATCTGAGATACAAGCATCCCAGATTGGTGGACCTGAGAAAATGGGGGCCCTTTTGTATGGGGCTGAGAAAAAATTGGTCCTGTCTGTTGTAACTGAGATGAAGGTGCCTCTCTTTGTTGGACTTGGGATAAAGGGGCACCCGTTTGCTGGACCTCTAGCAATGAGGCACCTGTTTGCTGGGAAGCTAAGTGAACCCTGGCTTGATGAACCTGAAACGAATTCTGCCCTGCCTGCAGTACAGTAGACTCTGTTTGTTGCAGCTGAGATGAACCAACATTTACTTGCTGAACCTGGGAAAAATTAGAACCTGTTTGGTGCACCTGAGCCAATAGCTGACCTGTTTGCTGAACTTGAGAAAGAGGTTGCCCTGTCTGTAGGACCTGAGATAAAGCATGTCCTGATTGTTGTGCCTGAGTCAAAGTTGGCCCGGCTTGTTGAAGTTGAGACAATTCAAGGCCTGGTAGCTGGACATGGGATGAAGAAACCCCTGTTTGAGGACCCAGCTTGGAAGGTAAATCATGCGTCTGTGCTGTTGGGATAGGAGCCAACTTTGGTGTAGCCGTTGGATGAGAGCCAGCAGGGAGGGGAGGCAACTGAGAGAAGGGCCTCTCATACTGTGTAACATTAGTTTCTGGATTCCAGTAATATAGATAACCAGTGTTCCCATCAATCAGTCCTTTCCAGGGCTTGGGAAGAGTAGGATCCTCGGGAGCATACCGTGGACCCGAAGAATCCATGCCTGCAGTTTCCACACAATTTAAGACGCTATCAAATCCAGAAACCATGGAACCATGGTTGGAAGTTACAATCAATCATCATCTTTGCCTCCAAGCCAAGTCAAATGCAGGCAAAAAGTCATAATACAACCTTCAACACAAAAACACTGTAAACCAAAGTTTATGTTTGAATTAACACACATAAAACAAACACAAGTTTATCACATTCACTTGTCAATCTCAATGAAGAGAAAATTGGAAAATGGAATAGCAAAAAGTTCCAAATGCAATTACAAACAAATGAATAGCAAGAAAAAAAAAGAGATGAAACATGACACTGCCACCAAGAGTTACCAGAAAAAGGAGAGTGACCAACAACTTAGTGGCCCATTTTCTCCAGGATTTTGGAAATGTGGGAGTCCAAGAACTTTTGAATTTGTTTTGTGGCAGATAGTAAATGTAGCAGTGAAATCCTATAACTCTTAGAATTCCAAAAGACATAAAATCCTATCACCCACACATTCAGAGGTATGGGTTTGGTTAGATATAATATATGAACTGTTAACTCAAGAGAACAAAAATTCCCGAGATACTAGGATTTTGTAGCTTACTATGTATAAAGGGTTCATTTTTTGCAGTGTCAACCACCTCTCCCCCAACCCCAACTGCAAATTCATAAAATCTCTTTTTATACTAACACAGTAATTTTTCTTTTGCCTCCTTTGTTTCAAAACCTTTTAAAGAAATGTAGTAATCTTTTTTCATCTCATATTCATGTGTGATGATACATACACGTCAACGTAAACATAGAAACAGTAAAATCTTTTTTTACCTTTTTTTTTCATCTAGAGTGCTAGACAGTAGACACCCTGGCCATACCTTAAGCCCCCACATCTCATAATTTATTTCCCTCTTCAAGTTTCTAATATGCAGTTTGTGTCTTTCACAATTTCAGATTCTATCTCTAACCAAATAAATCTCGACTCTTTAGAAGACGGGCTCACCCCTATCCCCCTTATAGTTGCAAGTCAATATATCAGCAACTTAGCGTTTGCCGCCCATATCACATATTGGCTTATAGATAGCCTAATAACCCAACTATTATTAAAATGCGTACAGAAATCAGTAAAATTGGGTTACTAAATCAATTTCGCTAGATGCAGCGATCAATTGATCTTTATAAAAGAAAAAGACATAAAACAAAGTGTTTAAAATTAAAGCTCCACTTAAAAAGCAGTGTGTGTGCATGTGTGAGTGTGTTTGTGCTCTACACCTAATTCTTCTTAGACCTTAATCTTCTTCAATGCAAATACTTGAGTTGGTCTTTAGACTTACAGTTTATGTAATAAAAATCACAGCAAAGGCTTGAACAAGCAAGGTACCCTTCATGAGTGGCAATATGCACCAACTAAGGTTTGCTCGAGCAAATCAACAAAGTAGGTGATGTAGTAAAATATCTCACACATTTGGAATAGGAAACACTTCCCATATTATGATTGCAGTTCAGCCAGTCAGACAGAATGTATCGTTCATTCAATCAATCACAGTTCCAGAGTTATTGGATAAAAACTTAGAGACACTTGGCCAGAATGTGATAGCCCTCCGTGGATTCGTTCCAGTTCCATCTATGTCTGCTTGAGTGTCCATAAGAATAGAAAAGAGCAATGATAACATCCACATCATCCAGATTACAGAACTTCTTGCTCAGAGCAGCTTGATGCTGCCCAAACAACAGCAACCGCGCATTGTCCACAACCATCACGCAGTCAGTATAAACAAGGACAATATTTGACAATTTCTCAATGAACTTCAGCATCAGAACACATTACAAAATACCTAGTTCAACACAATTTTATCCCCTTTCAAAGTAAAGTTTCATGTTGTGTTTATGAAACAAGTATACTCAATTTATCACAAGGTAAGGACAAGAAAATACCAGAAAGAGAGGAGAAGATGATCTCCTCCAAGCCTGGCCCACAAAGTCTGATGAGCTACCAAAGTAGGTTATGGTCGTCAAACAGAAACCTCTGCAGAAAAAAAAATAATTGAAGGGAGAAAGAAAGAAGGAAAAGAAAATAAATGAAAGAAAAATAGGACAATGAAACAAATTTATTACCTAAATGGATGATAAAATGCCAAGAAATTGAAGAATTTTGATACTTTAATTTTTTCCAAACTGAATCCCCAAATAAGTCCATTTTTTCTTTAATTAATGTCATTTGGAAGACAAGAAAAAGATAATGTGGTTTTTTCTCCGTAGTTTTTGCCCCGTTTATAACAAATTCAGGTTTTGTCTATGTGAAGATATATTGTGTTATATTGGCAATATATCGCTGATAATGTCACACCGATCCCCCTTCCCTCCAACCATCCAACAACCACACACGCAAGGGCCTAAGTTCAGTATGATGCATAGCATAGGCTTTAACAAACTACTAGAGAAAAATCCTTGCTCAGCCACTGAATTAACACCAATTTAATAAGCTTCTACTAGATACAAACAGAAAAAGCACGTTTGGATCAGGCACGTTGTTTTCCATCTAAATTTGTAAAGAAGATGACAATATCAATATTTGACCATATTAAGATATATCTTAGCAGGATCTAGTGCTGCACACATGTACACATACATGTATGTGCGGAGGTGCACACCAGAGTTACTGCAAGCTTCTTAAATAGGTGAAAAGTGTGCTTTCCAAAAACTCGCTTCAAAAGAGTGATACTCCTCGCTTCCAAAACTTGATGGGAATCTCGATTCTCCCACACCTCTATGCTTTCCACACACTTCGTCCATGATTCTTATATGTTATCTATATTTGTCCAAGCATATGTATTTATGCATGTGTATTTACTATTTACATGTATGTCCATGCATGTATTGAACACTTCTTTCATGTTTTTTATGTGTTTTCTCTAATGCTTCTCACTAATTTTTCATATGGTTTCTCTAAATTGGTAGTTATCATTTTTAGATGTCGACAAAAATTTAATTCTTACACTAAAAATTTACGGAATTTAAGAATAGTCATTTTTATTTTAGTTTTTATTGGTGTTCCATTTCAATTCTCATTTAATTCTTATATCGCTTTTTTTATTCCTCACTTCTCGCTTCCTCCAAATTTTGAAGTGTCTCGCTTCTTGCTTCTGCTTCCCATACCGTTTTCCACTTCCGCTTCCTAGTCTAGCAATCTTCGTGAACACACATTCAGACAAAAGGCCCATGATTGATATCTTTTATGCTATAGGCTTTGTTGCATTTCCCAGAGAAAATGCCTTGCTCTGCCACTGTATTAACTCAAATTTAATGAGCCCCTACTCATCTGATTAGAAAAAGGAAACTTAGATTAGCCAGGCAGCTTTCTATCCAAATTTGACAAGGGGCAATATCAGAATATGTTAAGATGTACATATTGTATATATATAATGTGTATATATTATATATGTTTATGTGTATGTATACATACATATGTATGTATATGTACACATATATACACGTATACATATTATATATTTTATTTTATTTTATTTTTTATTGCAAACAATTTTTTTGGTCAACTCAAGTTGACTAGCCATTACAACTGGTCTAGTCTCGCAGTTAGACTAGCTCTAACGGCTAGATGGCAATCACATATTGTGTATATATAGGGGATCTCCTCTTTATTGTTTTGTATGCATCTTGCATGCATTTTTTGAATCAATAAAATAATATATTTTTTTATATTGTGAGCTCTCTTTGGTGTGTGCCCTCAGTGACCTTTGTGAGTGTGCCCATAGTGGCTCTTCGTGCTCGTCCATTTGGATTCTTTGGTGGACATTTGTTCTCATTTGGAGATTTCACTCTCTTTACATGGTATCGGAGTCATAGTGATCTTGATCTTTGAAGTTGGAAATCTCATTGTTAGTGTGCTCGTGGATCGTTCCTCAAGTGTTCGTGGTGCGGTGTTCGTAATAGCTCAAGTGGGAGTGCTCCTCTCTCTCTCTCTCTCTCTCTCTCTCTCTCTCTCTCTCTCTCTCTCTCTCTCTCTTATCACTCTCTCACTCTCCTCTTTTTTTTTGTAATCAATCATGGAGGACAAGGAGAGTGACACCATTGTACCCATCAAGCTCAATCACACTAACTATGTAATGTGATCTTCTATCATGAAGCACTATATTTGGGGCAGGGGCTTGTGGGGATCAGTGGATCAATCCGATCTAAAACCTAAACTTCTCCTCGCCAAAGTCAAGAATGGGAAGGATATTGCACTCTAAGGGGATGAGAAAACTAAGGACAATAAAGAGTGGAGAATGAGACGTGAAAATAATGGCATATCAATAGTGTAGACATTAAAAAATGATCTATCCTAGCGAATTTTGAGCATGCCAATGATGTTTGGGACTACCTTAAAAATAGTATTCACTCGAAGATACTGCACATGGGTGCAATTTACAAGATAAGATTAGAACCAATGCTCAAGGGGATATGAGTCAACGGGTCGGGCCAGACCCGACCCGTACCAAACCTTATAGGGTCTGAGTATGGTGGTAAATAAGAAGACCCAAGTCCAGACCCAAAGGTCTGATTAATACATGGAGCCGAGTATAGTTTGTGAAATTGTATACCAGACCCGGGCCGACCCGAGTTCAGATTAAGACCCGTAATTTTTCAATATAAAAATGATAAAAAATTTATCATTTTACCGGGTATGGCTCGGGTATGGCTCGGGTCTGGTTCATGTAGTTCTTATCAAGTCTGAGTATGGTTTCTCTTATGGTGGGCCTGATTAGACCTGGGTCTGGACCCAATACCACCCCCGAAAATCAGGGTCGGGTTTGGTTCCACCTGGGTCCGAACCAAAACCGACATGTTGACACCCTTAGATATGAGCATCAGAGAATACTATAATACTCTATCCAAACTTTTGGAAGAATCGGCTCTTCTTGAACCAAAATGGCATTGTCATTTGGATATTGAGCTATGGCAAAAGCAAATAGATGTAGAGCACTTACCAATTCATGAATGGGTTGCGAGCCGAAATTGAAGCTACCAAGTTAGCTCTTATCCATAGAGGGAAGAATCCCTCTATTTTTTATACAGTCGAAGAGCTAAGTATGGAGAAAAAATAGGTTGAAGAGACATACTCAAGAATTAAGACAAATCTGTCTTGGCCATATCTAGGTTGAGAACCTATGCTCACACATACAAACCACCTCACTTTGAGAGATAAGGTAATGAGTATGACAATAAGAGGAAAGACAGTTGTCACTATTGCCATGAACCGTGACACATCAAACCCGTGTGTCCTAAATTGAAGAAAATTGAGAAAAAGAAGGTGGCTTCGGTTGGTCTACCTCAAGATACTATGGACATGAGCAACCCTCAAGATACATCTGTTGAAAGCATGTTCATATCCCAATTGGTGGAGGCGCTTCAACCTCTTTTTAGAGGATCATCTTCCTCAACCAGAGTCGCGGGCTCATCCTATTCTCTTTTATTTCTTGATTCTGGTGCATCGTTTCATATGACCTCCAACCTAGATATCATATTTGCATGTCGTATTAATTCAGACATGTCTAATGTATTCACTCTCGAACATCGCTTGAAATCAAAGGAATAAGGAATTTTGAAAGAAATCTTCAAAACTTCAAAAAAAAAATCAATTCTAAAAATTATATATATTCTTAAACTAAATTTAAATCTTTTATGAGTCTCACAAATAATTGGCAATGGATGTAATGTCTCATTCTCATCAAATAGTTGTTGGGTGCAAAATCACCAGTCAGGGAATCTGATTGTGGAAGGCCAAAAAAAATGAGGCATCTACTACATGAATTTTCTAGAAATACCGAAGAATATGTTTTATTGTAATGTCAAAAAATTAGATTTGAAATTATGGTACAAAAGATCACCTGTCAGAGAATCTGATTGTAGAAGGCCATAGAGAATGAGGCACCTACTACATGGATTTTCTAGGAATACCCAAGAATATGTTTTATTGTAATGTCCAAAAATTAGATTTGAATTTATAGTACAAATGATTAGGACATCCAAATGTATCCAAAATTTTATATTTTCAAGTCTGGAAAAATTTTGTAACATTGATCATTTTACTTGTAATGATTGTATTATTGGCAAAATGAAGAAATTATCATTCTAAGAAAGAACTTTTGTTTCTAATAGACCACTTAAGTTAATCCATTCGAATGTTTGGGGTCCGGCACCGATCATATCAAAAGGTAGATATGCATATTATGTGATATTTATGGATGATTTTTCTATATATACTTGGATTTACTTCATTAAACATAAGTCTAAAGACTTCTTGCATTTCCAATTTTTTCATAATTTGGTTAAAAATAGGGAGGAGAGTTTTTGTCTAAAGAATTTAAGGATTATCTTAATTTATATGACATTACAAATCAAAGATCTTGCCCGCACACACCACAACAAAATGGTTTGACTGAAAGAAAACATAAACATATTGTTGAAACCACAAGAATTTTACTTATTTCAAGTCATGTACCTAAAGTTTGTTGAGCCGAAACCACTTTGACCGATATGTGTTTTATAAACAGAATGTCATCTTCAACATTACAAGATATCTTCCCTGTTGAAAAACTTTTCAAACTTACTATTGATTATTCCAGATTAAGAGTATGAAGACGACCAAAAAGGTTATAGGTGTTATGATTCTAAAAATGAAAGGTTGTATGTTTCAAGAAATGTGTCCTTGGAAAATGAAAATATCTTTGAGTGTAAAAGACCTAAGTAATTGAGAATTCTTTGCTATTTGATTTTGTTTCAAAGCACGATATTGATGATTGTGATTGCGAGTTTGGTCTTGAAAATGTCGATGAATCAAGAGATGAAGTGACTTGTGAAGAGCAACCCCATAGTGATAAAACCTACTTGTAATACACTAGAAGCCGGATTCAAAAACCTATGTGTGCACTTGAAAAATATTCAAAGAATGAAAGTAAAGATAATGTGCAATCTAGGAGATCATCTAGAGTATCAAAGTCCCCAGAAAAGTTTGTCTTCCTTTTAATCCAAATAAAAGGCATGTATTGTGTTAATTCACTCCTACGTAGAGCCATAATCTTATGCCCAAGCTAAATAACATTTTAAATGGATAGAAGCCATGAAAGTATAATTATAGGCCATAAAAAATGTCAAAACTCAGACACTTCAAGATCTTTCACAAGGAAAGAAACCTATAGGATGTAGGTAGGTGTATAAAGTAAAAACCAAGAGTGATGAGACCCGTGAGAGGTATAAATCTAGATTAGTATTTAGTAACCAAAGGATATTCCCAAGAATATGGGATAGATTATGAAGAAATTGTTGCCCTTGTTGCCTGAATGACCACTATTATGACCCTTATAGCAATTGCTTCCATTAGGAACTGACCCATATACCAAATGGATGTTAAGAATGCTTTTCTTAATGAAGATCTAGTTAAAGATGTCTACATGGAGGCACCACTTGGTATGAGCATCCTAGAAGGGAAGGCACTTTATGGCTTGAAGCAAGCACCAAAAGCATGGCATGATAGATTTAGTAAGATCTTGCTTGACTGACACAACTTTGTTTGTTAAGGAATCTAATGCAAGTATTATCATTGTACTCCTATATACGAAGGATATAAACATCATTGGGAGAGACAAACAGGAAGTTGAAAATACCAAAGAACTTTTTAAAAGCAATTTTAAAATGACTGATGTGGGTTTTCTAAGATACTTTTTAGGAATTGAAATTGCTTATTACCCTAGAGGGTATTTGTTGTCTTAGTCTAAATTTGCTTTTGATATTGTTTTCAGATATGAGATTATGGATAACGAGAATTGATGATGTTACTAATGTCAAGATGAGAATAGATGATGGATGACCTCTTGAAGACCTGACAGCTTATGACAACTGATTGGAGCACTCTCCTACCTATCAATTACTAGACCAAACATAGCACACATTGTTTATACAGCTAGTTAATTTCAGCATGCTCCTACATCTGTTCACATGGGAGCAGTCTCATGAATTATTAGATGCACCAAAAATTATATTTCTATAGGTTTTTTTTGTCTCTTCATCTACATTAGATTTAATTTTTTATGTTGATGTTGAATGGGGAGGTCAACCCAACAATAGTCACTCAACCATGGGTTTTTGTGTTTTTCTAAGTGAAACTCTAATCTTGTGGATGTACAAGAAGCAACAGAAGATCTCACCTTCATCAACAGAAGTTGAATATCAGTTCATGGCCACAACTACGATGAAGGTGGCCTGGCCAAAAAGATTGTTGGCTGACATGAGAATTCAAATAAAATGAGCTTCGAAGATGTGTTGTGACAATAAGAGTTGTCTATATTGTCAGAAATCACACGTTTCACGAAAGAACAAAGCACATTTAAACATATTGTCAATATATACGAAGAGTATCTTTAAGGCAACATTGGTTTGCCCTATGTCCCATCAGAGTATCAATTGGCAGACTTCATTAAACCTCTCTCAGCTCCTAGATTTCACATATTAGCAAACTTTCGCTCATTATACTGTAAGTTTGAGGGGAGAGTGTTAAAATGTACATATTGTATATATAATGTGTATATATTACATATGTTTATGTATATGTATACATACATATGTATGTATATGTATATATATATACATATATACATGTATACATTATATTTTTTATTCTTTATTATTTATTGTAAACAATATTATTTTTTGGGTCAACTCAAGTTGACTCGCAGTTAGAGCTGGTGTAACAGCTAGATGGCCATCTCATATTGTGTATATATAGGGGATCTATGCCTTATTGTTTTGTATGCATCTTGCATGCATTTTGTGAATCAATAAAATAATATTTTTATATTGTGAGCTCTCTTTGATGTGTGCCCTCAGTGACCTTTGTGAGTGGGCCCATAGTCGCTCTTTGTGCTTGTCCATTAGGATTCTTTGGTGGACATTTGTTCTCGTTTGGAGGTTCCACTCTCTTTACAGAATCTTTCTCCATATTTAAATGCATCTTTATAGGACAATACCCCTCCAGCATAGTGCTGGATCAGGATTGAAATATAATCAGAACATGAATGATATCCTGTCAATTAGGACTGAGTGCTGGTCAGCATTGGTCACCAATCAAACTGAGAACTTACAGAGAGAAAACAAGACTGGCCAAATTTCCAATCAATTTTTTTCCTAATCAAAATAGAAAGCATGCAAAAAAATTGGATAAAGAATCAGAAATAAGCTACTCCTTTTATTGAGACAGTTTATGATATATAAGTAGATCCTACGTCACATGGATATGACTGAGGATACGAGGATACAGCCATTTTTGAGTCAAGATGGAGTATCTCTGTGACATACTGCAATTCAAACCACAATCTGACATATAGCCCACTAATTCAGCTAAATCACAACTTTGCTTCAACACATGGTAGAATAATAAATAGTTAAAAAAACAAAGATATTATTGCAACACACTCTAATCACACAACAATAGAATAGTCTCCAAAATTTGGAAACTCTTACTGGGTAATAAGTTCTACAGTAAAACCGCTATCTTCAACCTGACTAAAATATTGTTCAAAGTCAAATTTTGGTACATTCACAATCCAACCTACACGTATAAACCTATATAGGATTAACTCCCAGAGGCAAAAGAAATTTTATCAACAAACCTCAACATGTACATTGAATATTCTAAAGCAGAAATTAGGACACGCTATTTGGGGATTACAAACAATTCTCCTATCAAAACATATATTCTTATATCTGCAAAGTTATATTTTTTTTTTTTTGAAATCACAAGGCTGCATGAAAACCCCAATGATAACCAAAACCTAATAACATGAATGTGTTCATGCATGAAAGCACATGTCTGCACGGACAAACACACACACAAGCAACACATGCACACACACACACACATTGCACACCTGAACGCTTGCGGAAGAACACACACACACACACACACACACACAAAATCATGGAGGTATCATTTTTTATTCCATCACCTTAGGAGGCAGAGTCGAAGCCTACTCAATACCAAAATTTCCCCTAGATACCAAGGATTTTTTTAGTTGGTTATGTTTGGGAGCCTTGCATTGGGCTGGAAACACGGATTCCATGCATTGCCAAAACATGGTTTTGGGGATAACAACTCCACAAGCTGTTTGGGAGCTCTTTTCAGGTTTCAGATGGATTTGGCATTTCATGAAATTGGAGTTGGCTACAAAACAAGTATGGCTTTTTGGAGTAAAAAACAATCAAACCTTAAACATAATATTGAGTTTTAAGAGTTATAAACAAGTTCGATTTTACCATGTCTTTGGTGATTTTTGCTTACTCTTGATTATTCAGCCATTTATGAAGGTTTATATTATTCAAAGCACAAAATATTACAAAGTGGAGTTCATTTTCTTCCTACTGATAAAAAATACGACCAAAATTTCCAATTTCATCCAAACGCCCCCAAGAAGGGTTGCGGACAGCATGTATATCAAATTAAGAAAATTGAAAATTTATATGAAGAAAGTGAAAAGATCAAAATTTTGCTAGTTTCATTAACTGCATCAGCAGAACTACGCATATTAGACCTTAATTTTAGTAGTTGCATTTTTTTGAAAATTTAGAAAAATAAAAGAAAAGAAAATGATGTCTCCAATAAAAAGATTTTCAACAAGTAAATAAAATGGTTTTTCTATATCTAAAAAGATTTTTAAAAAAGGCACGATCAATCCTCCTCCATCACAGAAACCATACAGTGAAATCCAAAGAAAACAAAATGGGAATTTTAAGTAACGAAATAAAACCATTTTTCTGCACCCAAAAAGATGAGAAAAAAACACAATCAATCCTTCTACCCATTCTAGAAACTACACAAATAAATCCAAATGAAAAAAAACTAATAGTAGCAGTCTTGGGTGGCGGTGTTAATATTGGTAATGGAGGAGAGGAGTGGAAGGTGGTTATTTTGGTGGTAATTAGGGTTGAGATTAGACACACGTTGGATAGCGATGTAGGATGGTGAAGAAGTTAAGGTGGGTCACCAAAGACCATCGAATGATGTTGAGAGGTGCATCGGAAGCTGAATTCAGCAAAACCCACTTGTTGGAAGTGGGAGTCGAAACCAGGAGATGGGGAGGGATTTGGGGTTGCTGAATCCTTCCCCATTTCCATGATCTGTTGTTTCCCTTGGTTCCAAATGGCCAGAGGTGGTGCCGATTCCACAACGCAGCTCCAATGCATTGCTCCCAAACAGAGCCTTAATGTGGATAGTTGTGCCATGAGTAGCATTCCTCCCCCCCCCCCCGAAACAAAAAGAAACGAACTTTTATAGTAAGCAGTGTCTTGTTTGCCCTATTTATTTCTAGTCTTTTAAGAATCGATGGTGATCTTTTTTCATCTCACATTCACTTGAGGTGCTATTTTCACCTAAATGCAAAAAATAGAAAAAGAAGCAGCATTGTTACCTTATTGTAGACACTTAACCATAACCCCACCTTGTCATAGTATGTTTCCTCACCTCTACTTAAAGGCAATGCCTTTCATAATTTCACATCCCAACAAACCACCTCCCCCCCCCAACACACACACAGCGCAACCTGCCTGTCCACCTAGATTAGGCATCTTGCATGACATAGGTTTTTTTTGCACTCATATAGAAATATCCCAGATCCACCACTGTATTAACTCAAATTTATTGAGCTGCTGCTAGATCTGATTAGGAAAAGACAGTTTGGATCAGACTGTGTTCTTTTTTTGAATTTATAACCCGAAGAAACCGCACAGGGCACAAAGACCTGGTCACACTGGCTCAGCTGGACATACACACGGTCATCGTGCTGACTGCATAAAACTCCGAAGCTAGGACCCCGGGGCCTATGCTATGCATTGGCTTGATGCCCATGGGAATCAAACCTTGACTGCCTGTCTAGCAGCCAAAGCCCCACCGCACTACGCCAACCCCCCCTTGGGGCAGATCAGGCTGTGTTCTTCCATCCAATTTTGGTAAAAGGATGATCATATCAGAATCTTTCTCCAGATTAAGACATCTCAGTAAGATCAGGTATTGCTCCAACACTTGAATGGATTGGACTAAAACCCCATCAAAACATGAACCATATCGTATCAAATAAATTTTAGACTATGGTAGGATCATATACACTTTGTCATATCCTATGAAAATGAACCAATATGAGAATTTCGTTGGGGCGTTCCCTACTGAGCGACGCGCTGTACTCTCTAGGCCCGGAGGCAGTGATAAATGTGCAAGGGTTGCTAGGTCGTCGCCCAGAAGCGACGCGTCACACCGGCGCCCGGGTGTGGTGTCAAATAGGCAAGGGTTCCCTCACTTTGTTGGACGGGTGGGGGTAAAGAAGTTAGTCCAAGACCATAAAATTAGGTTAGCCACTTGGAACATAGGGTCTTTAACTGGTAAGTTGGTAGAGTTAGTAGATGTTATGTGTAGGAGAAAGATTGATATTTTATGTCTTCAAGAGACCAAATGGGTAGGTGAGAAAGCTAAAGTGATAGAACCTTGGGGATATAAGATTTGGTATACAGGAATAAATAGGAATAGGAATGGAGTAGGGATTGCTATGAGTCGTCAGTTTATAGATAATGTAGTTGAGGTCCGTAGGAAGGGTGATAGAATTTTACTTATTAAATTAGTATTAGGTATGGATATTATTAATATTATTAGTGTTTATGCACCTCAAGTAGGTTTAGATGATTCCATTAAGCATCAATTTTGGGAAGATTTAGATGGAGTAGTACAAGAGACATCTTATGGAGAAAAGCTTTTCATCGGCGGTGACCTTAATGGACATGTAGGCATTAGTAGGGATGGATTTGAGAATATCCATGGAGGCTATGGTATAGGAGAAAGAAATGAAAGTGGAGAAAGGATTTTAGATTTTTGTTTGTCCTATGATATGATCTTAGCAAACACTTGGTTTAGGAAGAGGGAGTCTCACCTAGTAACATTTAAAAGTGGGGTTAATACGAGTCAGATAGATTTTTTCCTACTTAGAAAGAGAGATAGGGGTTGTTGCATCGATTGTAAGGTTATACCAGGAGAAAGTGTAGCTACACAACATAGAGTCTTAATTTTAGATCTTAGAATTAGACAATGCCGCAAAAGGGATAGACATAGGATAGATCCTAGAATTAAGTGGTGGGCACTGAAAGGAGCTAAACAAGGAATGTTTGTAGAGCAGGTAGTTAAGGAAGTTGATTGGTGTCTCGAGGAGGATTCAGAATCAATGTGGAATAAGATAGCGGGTGGTATGAGAAAAGTAGCTAAGGAGGTATTGGGTGAGTCTAAAGGCGGTGCACCACTAGGTAAGGATACATCATGGTGGAACGAGGATGTCAAATTAGCTATTAAGGTTAAAAGAGAGTGTTATAGAAATCTAAGTAAGAGTCGTGATAATGAGAATTTGGAGAAGTATATGATAGCAAAGAAGGAAGCTAAAAAAGTTGTTCGAAACGCGAGGGCTAAGGTATATAAGGAGGTTTATGACAAGTTGGATACCAAAGAAGGCGAGAAGGATATTTATAGGCTTGCAAAGATGAAAGATAGGAAATCGAAGGATTTGGGTATGGTTAGATGTATCAAAGATGAAACGCAAAGGGTTTTAGTCAAAGATGAGGAGATTAAGGAGAGATGGAAAGATTATTTTGATAAGCTATTTAATGATAGTCATGCTCAAGATCTTGGAGACTTCTCCATTCCTTTTCATGAGATAAATCGTGACTTCATGCGCAAGATTCAAAAGAAAGAAATTGCAGAGGCTTTGAAGAAAATGAAATCAAGAAGGGCAGTTGGCCCAGATGGTATACCTATCGAGGCTTGGAAATGCTTGGGAGAGAAAGGTTTAGAATGGTTGACAAATCTTTTTAACTTGATTTGGCGAACAAATAAGATGCCTAATGAGTGGAGGAAGAGTACTTTGGTGCCTTTATATAAGAATAAGGGTGATATACAAGATTGCACAAACTATCGTGGTATAAAACTCATGAGTCATACTATGAAACTTTGGGAGAGGGTGATTGAGTCTAGGTTGAGGAAGGTTGTCATGATATCGGAGAATCAATTTGGTTTTATGCCTGGAAGATCAACTATGGAAGCTATACATCTTCTTAGACAACTTATTGAAAGATATAGAGAGAGGAACAAAGATTTGCATATGGTTTTTATTGATTTAGAGAAGGCATACGATAGAGTACCTAGGGACGTTCTCTGGTGGACAATGATGAAGAAAGGTGTTTCTCTCAAGTACATTAGTATAATTAAAGATATGTATGAAGGAGTAGTAACCAATGTCCGCACTTGTGGAGGGGTGACAACCAATTTTCCGATAACGGTTGGGTTACATCAAGGATCTGCTTTAAGCCCTTTCCTATTTGCGATAGTGATGGATGAGCTTACGAGATCAATTCAAGAAAATGTACCGTGGTGTATGTTGTTTGCTGATGATATTGTTTTGATTGATGAGTCTAGAGCTGGGGTTAATGCTAAGTTAGAATTATGGAGACAGACATTGGAAGTTAGAGGTTTTAAGTTGAGTAAGAGTAAGACTGAATATATGGAATGTCGGTTTAGTAAGCAACGAAGTAGTGATGGGAGTGTAGTGAAGCTTGGTGAGCAAGATATACCGGTGAATGATTATTTCAAATATTTGGGATCCATCATTCAAAAGTATGGAGAAATTGATGGAGATGTAAATCATAGGATAAAGGTTGGGTGGATGAAATGGAAAAGTGCTACTGGAGTGTTGTGCGATCGTAGAATGCCATTGCGGTTGAAGGGAAAGTTTTATAGGACGACTATTAGACCCGCTTTACTATATGGTACGGAATGTTGGGCTGCCAAGAGACATCATATTCAAAAAATGAGTGTAGCTGAGATGCGGATGCTTAGATGGATGTGTGGAAATACAATAAAAGATAAGATTCGAAACGAAGAGATACGTAAGAAGGTAGGTGTTGCACCCATTGAAAATAAGATGCGAGAGAATCGTTTACGGTGGTTTGGACATATTCGGCGAAGGCCTAATGATGCTCCAGTTAGAAGGTTGGAGAAATGGGAAAATATATTAGTTAAAAGAGGTCGGGGTAGGCCTAGGAAGACTTGGATGGAGATGATAGGAAAGGATATGAATGCTTTGAACCTCACCGAGGACATGGCGTTGGATAGAAATGATTGGAGGAAAAGGATTCATGTGGAAGACCCAAAATGAATTTCTTTTTTGGTTCATATCGCTGACCCCAATTGTTTTGGGATGAAGGCGTAGTTGTTGTTGTTGTTTGTTGTTGTTGTTGGTAGGATCATATACAGGCCAAAATCAGCCATCAATCAGACTGATGTTCTGGAAAAAATAACTTTGGGCAAACTAAAACTTCCAGCTAATCCATGGCCCCAATCAGATGAGACTTTGAAAGAAAGTATGTAATTTGGGAAAAGCCCAAAGGAAGCTAGTCCTCCTGTTGAAACAATTTTCAATAAATGTATAAGCAGAATCAAACTACAAATCATGATACAATTCACTAATTCAACCAAATCAGAAGATTGGCTGTAGGCATTGTATAATGATATAAACAGAAAAAATAACTTATTCCAACATATCCTAGTCACGCAGAAGTAGACTAGTCCACAGCATTCAACACTCTTGAGTGGTACAACTCTTACAGTAAACAGGCCACGTTCGACCAGCCAAGAGTACCAAACCCCCAAAAATTTGCTCCTACCGCTGGCTCTACAAATGATGGAGCCGCAGAATCTTGGCTCAAGCCCTGAACAAAAATCGATCCAACTCAAGGTTCTATCCAAATAAAAATATATGTATGCATCGGATATGAAAGTAAGCCACAATGGTACACAACCATAATCTGCTATTTGCATCCCGTGCAACTGTGGAAGCTCAAATATTCGGTGCGGCTAATCATTAACTTCACATATCTATGAAATATCATCACTCTTCGAATGAGACTACATGCATCCAATAAAGTATTTAGCTAAACTAAAGTTTGATGACTTCATGCTCCAACCTAAAACGTCTATAAGATCAACTAGCTGAACCGCGGGTAAATGTAATTTCCCAAAAGCAGCGTATCTTATGATGCCGGACTTTCTAAAGCAGACAAGTTTAAGTCACACAAATCTTGAATCCAGACAATATTCTTCTCGACAAATTTGCACTTGGATCCTCCTAATTGCAAGAATTCTTTGTTAGCGCAAATTTCACTAACAACGTCAACATCCAATATGCCCAGAAAAAAGGGATTAAACGAAAAACACGAATCCGAGGCACCAAGCTCAACTATGCGAAAAGATAAAACTCGATGAAATGGGGTCGAGATGAACATAAAAGAGCATCGTATCCGAGAACTGCATGCAACAAAGATGGACAGAAAAGAGACGCTGCAGACACCCAAATTACACTCGACGGCAACACGAACCCAAACAGTGATTTCAACCGAACAAAGCAATCAAAGAATTTGGATCTCCGTACGAAAGGAAGAGTGGGAGGGCAACAGATGATTGTCATCGCGGAACCAGTGAAACCAACAAGACCCAATAGAAAAGAATAACAAAGACGAAGAAGATGAAAAAGAACGACAGAGAAAAGGCAACGGGGCGCCGTTTCTTTCAACCCCTTTTGATTCCAGCTAAAAAATAGAACCCTAAACCAAGCGAGACGACTAAAGCAGTTTGGGTTAGAGAGAGAGTACCTGTTACGCAGGAAAGTATCAGACGGGCGCGCCCCTTTCTCCCTTCTCCACCGAGAGAGAGAGAGAGAGAGAGAGAATGGGGAAGAAGGCGGGACAGACGAGAGAATAAAAGGGGAAGGGCTTGCGATATTTTCTTTTGTTTTCACCGGTGCCCTTTGCTTCCAAACGCAAATAATATTACAAAGAAAATATTGCATACGCGATGGTACCGTACTCTCCAGTAAAAGCCACCTTCTTTTCAATACATGATTCGGGTATAGTTTGTGAAATTTATACCAGACTCAGGCCCGACCCAAGTTCCGATCAAGACTCGCAAATTTTCAATGTAAAAATGATAAAAAATATTATTTTACCAGGTCTGGTTCATGTAGTTCTTATCGGGTCTGGGTATGGTTTCTCTTATAGCGAACCCGATTAGACGAGGGTCCGAACCCAATACCATACCCAAAAATTGGTCCCAAGTCTGGTTCTATCTGGGTCCGAAGCAAATCCGACCCGTTGACACCCCTATGTATTGCTTTGTTGTGCATCACCGGTCGAAAATATATTATTGTTCATTCACTTGTGTTGCATAAAAAGGTCTTTTTAAGAGTGGAAAATATTTTTTACAGTTTAGAGTATCGTACCCTCCAGCTTAAACTCATAGACAAGAGCTTTACTTAATCAATCTGACCTCATAAATGGGTTCAACATAGTCGATTTACTAGGAAATGCACTTTGGATTGTGCAGTTTTGACGTCTAAACATGATTTTGTCAATCACAAAATTTTGAAGCATTGTAGGCAATTGAAATTTGAAGCCCTTTAAAAAACTAATTATATAGCACGATTGGACGTTCTAAAACTTTTTTTTTACTAAACAAATCATATATATCACAACTATAGGGCTTGATCCATTTCAAAAGCCTTTTAAGATAGGAAAATTAACAATGATTTTAACTATTTAATCAAATTTAGTTCCTTATAAAGGAACCAAATCTCATGATTGAAAAAAAAAAACGTTCACAATATTGAGAAAAATGTGTATGCTGCATAAAATTGATGATAAAGAGCTTACACCTCCAAGAATTGTCTAGAGTATGGTACCGAAGTCAATATTTTATCATAATTGCATACAACAAATATATATATATATATATGAAATATCAGACTCAATTTAACCCCATGAACGTGTTTGGCATGGCCGGTTTGTTAGAGATCAATCTTGGGTTTTGTGTTTTTCTAAGTTGAAAATATTATTGTTTTGAGTTGTGATTTTTTTTTTAAAGTCAAGCTGAGGTTAGGCAGACCCCCTACTGGTAGGGGTGGCAATTTCTGACATGACCCGCCAACCCGTTTCTTAGCGGAGTTCGAGTTTGGCTTAAATGGGTTTAAACGGGTCGACCCACCTAACCCATTTATTAAACGGGACAGGTTCGTGTTAGGTGTATGCCAACCCACCAACTCATTTAATAAACGGGTTAGGCGAGTGGTCAACCCGTTTACCTGAACCCGACCCGCTAACCCACCCGCCAACCCATAAACTTTTCAATGTAAAACCCTGAAACTGACCTGCCAACCCGTTTACCCGACCCGACCCGTTTATTAAACGGGTTAACAGTGTCGTGTTGGGTTACCCGTTTAATAAATGGGTCGGGTTCATGTTTGCCACAGCCGACCCGTTTAATAAACGGGTCGGGTTCTTGTTGAGGTATGCTGACCCGCCAACCCGACCCGATTGCCACCCCTACCTACTGGTGTATTGATCAGATTAAAGAGCAATTACAACTACAGATTCTCATCTTGTGGGTTCCAATCCAGCGGGTGATCCTTCTCGGATTTGGTTAACCCCACTCTAGCCAATTTGGCTAGCCATCAGGCCAAAAAGTTGGAATGACAAAAACACTACACTTGAATATTTTTCAATTTGTACAGTATGGACAAAATCTCATGAGGAACCTCATCTGCTATTCCCCTTCCTTCCAAGTTGTTCCTTATCTTAGCAGCAGTGCCCAGACGACCTGTTTCAATGATGAGCCGAGAGTGAGGATTCAAATCTTCAAGATAGAAGGTCATCCACACCATTCCTTGTCCTTATACAAAGAAAAGCAACCCGCCTTGCCAAAGAAACCCCGATGATCACTCATTGTGAAACCCAAATTCCATCTATCACTAGAGATTCCGCCAACATTCAATTTTAGCCAACCCTCCGTCCAAATTTATCCACCAGAGGGCCACCTGATGAGTGGAGTGCTTTAATTATTTCACTATGTTCCCTGATTATACGAATGTTGTCTCCAAGAATCCAATTGGCTGATTTTACTTCCTCCCCCAAAGTGACATTATTACCAGCTGTTCAAGTTGGGTCCAAACTCTCCTAGGGTTTCTTTTTCAACATTGACTAGTAGGCATCTCTCAGTGGTTCCACTCTAATTTCTTTGGGGTATTCTAAGGCAGACCATAAACTATTTTTGGAGGGATTCATTAAGCTTATACATCGCCTTTTCACAATACATATCTTGTCATTCGAGTTCTTCCCCAAAAAAGTGAGAGAAAAGGCTTTCACCGCTTGCTGAAGTGGAACACTATGCTGATGTGTTCGTGGGTCCGATTATGCCCCCTTCAACAATCTTTTGAGAACTGTGTCAACCTTAAGGATGACGACAAGAATCACTCTTGTTGGTTTGATCAGGAGATTGACACACTTTCAAGACCTTTACTTTTGGTAGCGGGTCGAAGGTGTTGTTGTATGATTCGGCATTCTACCTACATTTGCTATTGTATGTTCATCTTTTGGAAATTCATCATGAACCGAGACATGTGGTTTTCCACATAAATTAGCTTGGGGTCATTCCTCTTCTTGATGGATTTGATTGCTGAGGCAAAACTCACTTTTTTTTAAGATTAGAGAAACGAAAATCATTCACTTTAATAACACTTTGATGTATTTCGGTGGGCTAGGTTAATTTCAAAGTTAAGTCAAAAAGTCAATTTGGGTGATAGGGTAGGTTAGTTCTGAAAGGGTTCGGTATAAAATCTGGTATGCCCAAATGGGGTGATAGAAAAATCCCAACAATTAGGAGATGATTCTAGACACCTTAATGAATATACATGCCAAATTTTAACACCAGAGGATTTGTATTTTGAAAATTAAAAATCGCACAATTTGCAGATCAGGATTGGATTTTCTGCAAGTTGAAATAGGTTTGGGTAAAAGAGACCTGGTTTGTAAACTCAATATATATATATATATATATGACAAATTTTTATTATTGAAGGGTATGATATATGTATCATAAGGGCATTAGGGTTAAAGTTTTAGACCCAAATGACTAATAGTTTGGGTTGGGCGTCTTCTGCAAGTCTAACAAAATTTCAGTTATAATAGAAAACAGATTTTGGACAGGTTAGGACTTAGGACGGATTAAGGCTTAAGTGGGGCTTAGGAGAGAGGTTCCAATAACTTATGCATTTTAGTATGGATATTATAAGTCTAAAAAAATGTCTGGTTCATTCGAGGTTAGCCAGGGTTCTACGTACAAGGTTGGGTTGAGTCAAGTCCTCCATGATGTTGGTATAGTCCTCAAGAACACAAAGTATATGTAGTCCTACTTTATATTTAGGCAATTCTAGACCTAAGCATGGTCTAAAGCACCTTTAATTAAACAAGGGAAGAGCCTTTAGAGAAGAGTGAACTAGATGGGTAAGGAAGGGGAGAAAGAGAAAGGTCAACAAGAGAGGATAACACTAACTAAAGAGAGAGAAGAGAGACATTTTTTCGACAAGGGTTCTAATTCATTTTTTATATCGTAAATACATTAAAATGAGACCTATATATAGGTTAGAATGATCCTTATAATGACTACACATAATAAAAGGTAAATTAATTTAGAAAACCCCCAAAATAGATAAACATATTCTTAGATAAAACCTCCCTTGTATTATAAATGAAGACCATAATTCATAAGATCCATTTGGTCTTCCAAAGTCTATTAATGAGGAAATTCAAAGGGTTATACACTTCCAAGAGAGCCTTCATGAGGGCTCCATGAGGCCATTTACCATGGCTAGGGTGCCAAAAGAAATGGGCCCCACACATCTTCCTTGGCATTTTAAAGGGCATGTGGGTCTCACTTGCTTTTAATGCTATAAGAGGAGGTGTCCAAAGGGGGGTCCTACATTGTTGATGTGGCTGCTAGCTGAAATGAGTTGAGTAGCTTGTACCAAATGGAGCTTGGGCAGTGAATTTCAATGAGTCATACTTGTATCTATTTGCAAGATTTGGACCCTTGAAATTGGATCAGGCTCACCCAAGACTTGGTCTGCATCACGGACTTGGGGTAATGGATTTGGCACAGGGTCTTCAAGAATTTGGTATGCATTAGGTTGTGTGCACATAAGACTTCAAAAGTTTATAACAAGCTCAGAGAACCCCAAGTCCTTGAATTCTCTTAGTAATTCATGTCTTCTAAGTTCAAAAATATATGATTCAGTGCCAAAGTAGAAGAGAGAAAAAATATTCTAGTGAAATGATTAATTGAATAGCATACTAAAAAATTGGGCTGGTAGAACATTAAGTGGCACAATTAAATTTGATTGATCTCTTTTGAACTTGAGAAACTCATGACAGAACCCAAATTCATCAATGAAGATGAAAAATAAGAGATTTAGCCCACAAAATTGAAAGAGAGATCTTGCGAGAAGGTGGCATATCAGATTTAATCCTTCTATAGAGGGCGGTGGCAGTAGATCAGGCAATCTCCTGTGATAGGGTGGGGGATAGAGCAGACCTCTGGTGAGGAAGGGGGCTGCAACATCGAGACGAGAGAGAGAGAGAGGGAGAGAGATCACCCATGAAATCAAAAGAGAGATAGAGCAGGGAAGAAAGAGGACAAGAGCAAATGAGACAAGCTAGGAGGCAGAACAGATTTTCAGTTTCATCATTCTGCAGTGGGCGATGATGGTAGATCAATTGACTTGCAGAGAGAGATGTATTGTGTTGGTTCTAGTGGGTACGAATTTACGACCCCCCAAAAAAGAAGCCAACCTGGATTTTGAACAGTCGTCCGATCTGAGTTGATCGAACGACTGTTTTGGGTCCTGAACAACAAACATATTTCCCAGTTAACTAGGGGAGGACATAATATGGTGGTTGCACTCTAAGGTGGGAGAGTTCTCCCAGGGCTCAATGCACACCATCAGTGCAATGGCTCTCGGATAAGAGGGATTGCCACTGCGAAGCTCATTTTTCCGATGGCTGGTTATTCATAAAAAAGTGAAAACTAAGTTAAGCCTACAACAAATGACAATTCTGTTGGATCATTTTTTAGATCACACAGTTTCACAATCGTCATCATGATATAAAACACGAAATAAATCAAGAAATACAACAGTGTAAATAACATGATTAACAGACGACCGAAACAGTAACAGGGAGCAAGCATGGCATTTTCTGCATCAGACCAAAATCCAGACGACAGCATAAGATTAAACAGATGGATAGAACATAAAGAAAACAACAGGAACATGTTTAGTTTATGTAATAGGCTAAGGCGTACGAAAGTACTCCCCTTAGAGAAGATTCGCCCCCACATACTGTGCAAATCAGGGTCTGGCGTCCTTCCCCCAGGATACAATAGCCACGACGAACCGAACGGTGCACTCCGGCGGATCGTCCTTCGAAAACAGCCTCTTCGAACCAAAGTTGCAGAACAACCCCTTTCGGGATGACTAAGGAAAAAGAGAGAGAGAGAGTAACAGGGGAGATGGGAAATCGCAGAACTCTCCTTCAGAAAATCGCCTGTCTCAGCCTCTTCGTAACCCCACCCCTGACCACGCTTTTATAACCCACGAACGGTTTTGAAACGTGGAAGGAGCCCGTTACGGAATCCGAGGGGACGTGATCCGTTAACGAACTTCGAAAGATCGAGATCCGTTACGGAATCCGAAGTTCCATAACGGGCACGGAATCCGAGGAGTCGTGACCCGTTATCCATTCTCATAACCCATTACCGAATCCAAAGAAACTTTGGGTAAAAAGATACTTGTCTTGATTGGATATGGCCCTAAAGGGCCAATTACCCGAGCCCGGTCCGGCTCGGCACGACACGACACGACACGGCATGGCGGGCGGGCGCGCGCGTGCGTGTGTGTGTGGTGGTCATCCCACTCCCTTGTTCTCAGGAACAAGTGTATGAGTTCACTAATTGCTTATAAAGCTCTCAGAAAACTCAAGCAAAAGCAATATGGGACTATTCCACCTCATCAAGACCACCTCTTTCAAAACAGCCCAGTTTCTCCTTTGAATTCTCTCTACCTTCCTTCTTACACCTAACATTCCCCCACAAATTCAAAGAACGAAACGGGAGGAAACCAAGATGCAAGATGAGACAATCTGCAACAGGACATATCATGCTTTAAGCAATGGTACCTTCCGGTTTGAACCACTACCTTAGTTGACTAACTTTACCCCCACAGGAACGAAGTGAACTGAAATCTTGAACTTGAACCTTTGGTGTAGGAGTGTCCATCAGCAACAACATGATAAAGGTTCTGGTTGTAATCTTTAGGGGCAGCGCGTTAAAGGCCATGCGCCCGAATCCTGTTTCATGAGTGACTTCAGGAATAACCCAATTCCTTGAACTGCGGCCACACAGTCACACTCACATAGGTGGGTTTCTCCAAAGATGCACTGCTAACATCTTGCCTAGAAGGCTTTGAACCCATTCAGAGTTTTAACTCTTCCTTAACTTGCAGCTACAGCACCTTTCCAGAGTAAACAGGGGAACAAACACACATACAAAGTATCACCTTTAATAAGGTGCTATCTAGTTCACCCTACAGCTTTTATTACCACATTGAACCTACTTTGTGGGATCTCCACTCAGATAGGTTGGGTTGCTACTGTAGATGAACTACTGATGGGTTTCAGTCTCATCCCCTCTCTGGATTTTAGGACTAAAGACTTATCTAGTCTTTTCGTTAATGGATCAGCTGTGTTCTCTTTGGATCCAACATAGTCCACAGCAACCACTAACTGAGACACCAGTTCCCTTACAGATTTTATTCTGACTTGGATGTGTCTCCTCTGCTTTTGGTTATATTTTTTGCTTTTAATCTTTGCAATTGTGACCATATTGTCACAATGCACAGATATCGCAGGAATTGGCTTACACATTAAAGGAAGTTCCTCAAGAAGTCCCTTTAACCATTCAACTTCCAATCCTGTAACATCTAAAGCACAGAGTTCAACCTCAAAAGTAGACCGAGACAAGATGGTCTGCTTTACTGATCTCCAGGCGACTGCGCCGCCACCCAAGGTAAATACATACTCTGTCACGCCATAACTGCCAGAGTTCATGGCTATCCAGCTAGCATCACTATATCCCTCAAGAACTGCAGGGAATCTCTTGTAATGCAAACTCAAGGATATAGTTCCTTTCAGGTATCTGAGTACTCTGTCCAATGCCTTCCAATGAGTGTGATTTGGACAACTTGTGTATCTACTTAATTTTGTCACGGAGAACGAAATATCCGGTCTCGTGCAATTTGCAAGATACATCAAACTTCCAATAATCTGGGAATACCTCAATTGAGACACAGGAACACCAGTCGTATTCTTATGAAGAGGGATAGAAGGGTCATATGGAGTTGCTACAGATCTCCCTTGGTTATAACCAAATTTCACAAGTACTTTCTCAACAAAGTGAGATTGTGAAATGGTTAACCCTTCAGCTGAACGAGTCAGCTTTAAGCCTAAGATCACGCTTGCAACACCCATATCCTTCATATCAAACTTACTACTAAGAAACGACTTTATCTCATTAACAATTCCCATATTGGAACCAAACAGTAGAATATCATCTACATACAGGCATAAAATAATACAACCATCACTTTTAACTTTACAATAAACACACTTATCAGATTCATTGACAACAAAGCCAAATGATAATATAATATTATCAAACTTTTCATGCCATTGTTTAGGGGCTTGTTTAAGTCCATATAATGACTTAACAAGTCTACAAACTTTATCTTCATTTTCAGGAGCCACATAACCCTCAGGTTGATCCATATAGATCTCTTCTTCAAGATCGCCATGCAAGAAAGCGGTCTTCACGTCCATTTGATGGACCAAGAGATCATAAATAGAAGCCAGTGCAATAAGCACCCTAATAGTGGCCATCCGGGTAACCGGAGAATAGGTATCAAAGTAATCTATTCCCTCCTTTTGTTTGAACCCCTTGGCAACCAGTCTCGCCTTGTACTTGTCAATGGATCCATCTGGTTTCAACTTCTTCTTAAAGATCCACTTGCACCCAATTGTGGAACTACCACGAGGGAGGTCAACCAGTTCCCAAGTACCATTAGAGATAATGGAGTCCATTTCACTCTTAATGGCATCTTTCCAATGCTTTGCTTCAGGTGAAGCCATTGCATCTCGGAAAGTGGGAGGATCATCTTCGATAAGGTAAGTGATAAAGTCACTTCCCAAATCCTTGGTAATCCTTGGTCTCTTGCTCTTTCTAGGTTCAACCATTTCCTCAGACTCATCGGGTCTAGGATGGGAACAAGATGGTTCTACCCCCCCCCCCCCCCCATCTGTCATCCTTTCTACATGTTCGGGAATGGAACCAGAAGTTGAAGGTATATCTAAAGAAGAAAGATTCTGAGGTACACCAACTTTCATGGGAAATACATCCTCAAAGAATGTAGCTTCTCGAAGCTCTACAATAGAGTTAACATCTATGCCAGATATCTTAGACTTAATTACTGAGAACTTATAGGCATAGTTGTTCTCTACATAACCCAAAAAGACAGCATCTACTGTTTTAGGACCCAGCTTCTTCCTATTGTGTTCTGGGACAAGTACCTTAGCAAGGCACCCCCACACTTTAAGGTATTTTAAGCTAGCTTTCCTATTTCTCCAGAGTTCAAAAGGGCTACTATCCTTATGCTTCTGAGGTACTCTATTCAGAATATGGCAAGCCGTATTCAGAGCATCCCTCCACATATAGGTAGGTAATCCAGAACTCCCAAGTAGAGTATTTATCATGTCAGTTAGGGTTCTATTCTTTCTTTCTGCAATCCCATTGGATTGAGGAGAATATGGAGCAGTAAACTCATGAACTATTCCAACAGATTTGCAATATTCATCAAGTTTATTAGAGGTATATTCTCCTCCTCTATCAGACCTCAATCTTTTAAGTTTTCTACCAGTTTGTGTTTCTGCTTCATTCTTAAAGTTAAGAAACTTATCAAAAGCTTCATCTTTTGATTTTAGCAGATACACATAACAATATTTAGTGCCATCATCTATAAAAGTGATAAAATATTTTTTATGATTTCTAGTTAACACTCCATTAAACTCACAGATATCTGTATGCACCAAATCCAATATTTCAGAATCTCTAACAATCGTATGGAATGGTTTCCTACATTGTTTTGCTTGCACACAAATTTCACATTTTTTAGTTTTATCAATGGAATGCTCAGGAATCATTTTCAAGTTCATCATGCGTTTCACAGAGTTGAAATTCACATGACCTAATCTATTATGCCATAAGTCAGATGATTCTATGTTATAAGCAACATTAGACAATGAGTCAAAAGAAACATCATTTTCTAATTTATCACTGCAAACATGTTCAACACGAAGTTTAAATAAACCATCATCTAAATACCCCTTGCCAATAAAGTTTCCAGAATGTAAAATAACAACTTTATTACATTTAAAGTTAAATTCATAACCCTCTCTAACAAGACATGAACCACTTAGAATGTTTCTTCTAACTACAGGCACATGATGCACTCTGTGTAAAGATAGAACTCGTCTTGAAGGAAACTTCAGATCCACGCGTCCAATCCCTAACACCTTTGCAGCCGTTGAATTGCCCATAGTCACGGATCTGCCTGCAGCAGCCTGGTATGAGACAAAGATAGACTTATCAGCACAAACGTGCATATTAGCCCCAGTGTCAACCAACCACTCTGTTGGCTCATAGACGTGATAGATTTGCGGGTTAACAGAAACATACCCAGTACTGGTCCCAACGACCTCAGTCACCATGTTGACTTGAGGCGTTCCGTCTGTGGTCCCATGAGCTTTGACCTTCTTGGAAGGACATTCCTTAGCCCAGTGCCCAACCTGCCCACAGTTCCAGCACGGTTTGTTCTTTGCCTTTTTCTGGATTTTGGCCTTAGGTTTAAACTGGTTTTTCATTGCAGATTTCGATTTTTGTCCTTTGCCCTTAAAAGCTCCGGTCATCATGTTCACCTTAGGCAGTTCAGTTGGCATTACGATCTGTTTCTGGCTCCTATGCTCCTCTTCAATGGCAATGGCTACCATAAGATCATCTAGAGAAATTTTCCTTCTACGGTGCTTGAGAGACATACCGAAGTCTACCCAAGACTTAGGAAATTTCTCTACGATGGTCATAACCTGAAACTTCTCAGGAAGTTTCATTTCAGCCTCAGCCAAACTATGGAGCAGCAACAAAAACTCGTGTGCCTGCTCAGTGACCGACTTGCCTTCTACCATCTGATATTTCAGAAACTTGGCAACAGAGTACTTTTCAATACCTTGGTCTTCTGTATTGTACTTCTTGTCAAGTTGGTCCCATAAACCCTTAGCAGTGGTAGAGGAAGAATAGTACACATCGAACAATGTGTTGGACAGAGCCAACAGTATGCAACCACGACATATATTGTCCTTTTCTTTCCACTCTACAGCTGCAGTAACTGTAGCAGGGTCAGGGTTAGTATCAGACACCGAAGGGCAGTCGATTTTCAGAACATTCAACAGCCCTATCGTAGTGAACCAGATCTTCATGCGTTGCTGCCAACGCTTGAAGTTCTGTCCGGCAAACTTTTCCAGCATACCGGACATGTCCACTTTTGGTACAAACGCAGAAAAAGACGACATGCTCACAATCTTCTCTAAGACTGTTGGATCATTTTTCAGATCACACAGTTTCACAATCGTCATCATGATATAAAACACGAAATAAATCAAGAAATACAACAGTGTAAATAACATGATTAACAGACGACCGAAACAGTAACAGGGAGCAAGCATGGCATTTTCCGCATCAGACCAAAATCCAGACGACAGCATAAGATTAAACAGATGCATAGAACATAAAGAAAACAACAGGAACATGTTTAGTTTATGTAATAGGCTAAGGCGTACGAAAGTACTCCCCTTAGAGAAGATTCGCCCCCACATACTGTGCAAATCAGGGTCCAGCGTCCTTCCCCCAGGATACAATAGCCACGACGAACCGAATGGTGCACTCCGACGGATCGTCCTTCGAAAACAGCCTCTTCGAACCAAAGTTGCAGAACAACCCCTTTCAGGATGACTAAGGAAAAAGAGAGAGAGAGAGTAACAGGGGAGATGGGAAATCGCAGAACTCTCCTTCAGAAAATCGCCTGTCTCAGCATCTTCGTAACCCCACCCCTGACCACGCTTTTATAACCCACGAACGGTTATGAAACGTGGAAGGAGCCCGTTACGGAATCCGAGGGGACGTGATCCGTTAACGGACTTCGAAAGATCGAGATCCGTTACGGAATCCGAAGTTCCATAACGAGCACGGAATCCGAGGAGTCGTGACCCGTTATCCATTCCCATAACCCATTACCGAATCCAAAGAAACTTTGGGTAAAAAGATACTTGTCTTGATTGGATATGGCCCTAAAGGGCCAATTACCCGAACCCGAACCCGGCTCGGCACGGCACGACACGGCACGGCAGGCGGGCGCGCGCGCGCGTGTGTGTGTGGTGGTCATCCCACTCTCTTGTTCTCAGGAACAAGTGTATGAGTTCACTAATTGCTTATAAAGCTCTCAGAAAACTCAAGCAAAAGCAATATGGGACTATTCCACCTCATCAAGACCACCTCTTTCAAAACAACCCAGTTTCTCCTTTGAATTCTCTCTACCTTCCTTCTTACACTTAACATGACAATTCATCTAGCAAACTAGTGTAGGTTATGTGAAAGGGACTAGGAAAGTACAGAGTATGTATTCAGCAAATGTAAGTAGTTGAGGAAAATTCATCTATTGGAAGTAGTCACCACCGAGACAGGAGAATGGTAGGCTCCCGTGAGACATGCTTCTAATCCATCAACAAAGATCAAAATGAAAATATGCATGTCGAATACATATATGTTGATTTTCTTGGCCCTCCATCTAAAGATATGCATATAGTTTCAGTCATGTCGATTTTAATATTCATGCATCCAATTATGTATTTATTGTTTTCAGACTTGTCGATTTTTAAATACTCATAAATCTGAATATATAAAGATGGGTATAGGTTTAGATTTGTTGACCTTGTCCATCTTGTATCTTAATATGCACATTATCGATTTTCTATGTACATGCATATGAAGTATATAGGTATATATATTTTAGGTTTATTTATTTTCCATGCTCATGCGTGCATCTGAAAGTTGATTTTGTTGATTTTCTTATTCATGTATATTGAATATATATGTACATATATATTCAATTTTGTCAATATTTTGGTTCATGAATCTAATATATAAAGATAGATATATGTTAGGCTTGTTGATCTCGTCTAAATATATTTTTGGTGATTTAGATTTGTTGATCATGCAAACTGAATATGTATATATATATCCTAACTGTTGGTGTGCCAAAAACAAGGTGATGTTGAACCGTACATTTAGTTTTTGGTAGAATGAGACTCAAATAATCCAAGATTAAGACTGATATATGCTTGTTTATATACATTTATCACAAAACATCATTGGATAGATATATATACATATAGAGAGAGAAATTTGGTAGTTTCAACAAAAACAACATTTTCAATTGTAAAGGAGTAATACATAATAACCAAACAGGTGGCTTTGTTCGGTGTAGCTACAGAGTGTGTGTGGGTGGGTGGGGGGGGGGGGGAGGGTGGAGTATGTTCGCCCCCGATGATTCACTGAATCCCACGTCTGTGTTCGGGGGTCTGAATGAGCACTGCATATACAAGCACATGTGGGGGCTCGTATTCCCATGTATGTTGACATCACTTAGCATTGGAGTCTAATGTGGTTGCAAAGACTTAAGTATCCTTTTTTGCTATTCTTTTCATAAAGCGATGGTTTGAGAAAATGACAAAAATGCCCTTCATTCAAACAAGAAAAAACAAACAATTCAAAAAAAGGATAAACATGTCCTTCATCCAAAAAGTCAAGGATGATGTTGACTCTTCAAAGTCTACCCAGCGAAACGAATCTTAATCGTTTCGCCGATGGTAATCCGGCGAAACGATGGTAAGCCGACGATCCGATGGTGAGCCGGCGATCCGATGGTCATCCGACGAAACAAACTTGAGTCATAAAAAATGTTTGTTTGAACTTTTCATCGTCATTTTCTTCTTCTTCCTTCTCCGTAAAACACTATAAAACCCTCTTTCTCTCTATAGAAGAAATCAAGGGAGGTAAAGAGTTCCCCCTAGAGGTCATGAACATCAACCTTCTCACTCTCTCTCCCTTCTCTCTCTACTTCTGTGCACATCCAAGAGACGATTCTACATTGCTCCATCAAACAGCAACTGACATGCACACTGACTGTAGCATTGTTCAACTTGATTCATTGTGGAGCCTGATTCATAGTTTTTGCCATTACAGGAGGGGGTTTGGGGGCTCCTCCTAGCGTGGGTAACATCATTCAACTTGATGTGTTGTGGAGCCTGATTTAGAGTTTTTGCCCTTACAGAAGGGAGGTTCGGGGGCTCTCCCTCTATGCGGATCCCGCTGCGCGGTCAGCGGGCGTGGGTCCAGGGGGGTCGCCTTTGGCGGGGGGCAGCGCCCTCCGGACCAAATTTTTTTGGGGCCTTCCAACAGCGATTTATAGTATTATCGGGCTTTCTTACAACGATTTGTAGTATTTTTGGGTCTCCAACGAGCCCCACAACGATTTATAGTGTTATCTGGCTTTTCAACAATGATTTGTAGTGTCTTCTGCAAATCACTATAGCGATTTATAGTATTTTTGGGTCTCCAACGAGCTCCACAATGATTTATAGTGTTGTTGGATCTCACTATAGCGATTTGTAGTTTCTTCCGCAAATCACTATAGCGATTTGTAGTGTCTTTCGCAAATCACTATAGTGATTTGTAGTGTCTTCCGCAAATCACTATAGCGATTTGTAGTGTTATTCAGTAAGCAAATCGCTGTAAATCGCTACCCGAATTAAGACCAACTTGTCAGGACCATATCTCTCTAACCGAAGGTCATATTCCAAATCCGTAAAAAGTGGTGTCTTTGTTATTAAGTATAGTTTATTCCTGTAAATTTTTAGCGATTTCTATTGTCATTTCATTCCACATTTTAACTAAAAACCAGACCCCTATTATTCTGTGTTATTTGAGTTGCACAACACCATTCTCGCTTGACATCCACATCTTGATTCTGGCATGCTCCTTGTTGGATTTTCCATTGATTTCTTCTAACCTTGCTTAGAACAAACATATGTCTTTCTCACCACGACATTCTGTGCATTTTTTTACCATGACACCCGGGACCCATGCCGGGGGAGGAGCCCCTGGACCCCTCTTCTGTAAGGGTAAAAACTCGGAATCAGGCTCCACAACGAATCAAGTTCAACGATGCTATCCACGTTGGGAGGAGCCCCCAAACCCCCCTCCTGTAAGGGCAAAAACTCTGAATCAGGCTCCACAATGAATCAAGTTGTACAATGCTATCCACACTGGGAGGAGCCCCAAACCCTCCTCCTATAAGGGCAAAAACTCTAAATCAAGCTCCACAACTCATCAAGTTGAATGATGCTACCCACGCTGGGAGGAGCTCTCAGACCCTCCTTCTGTAAGGGTAAAAACTCTGAATCAGACTCCATAACTCTTCAAGTTGAATGATGCTACCCACACTGGGAGGAGCCCCCAGACTCCTCTCCTGTAAGGGTAAAAACTCTGAATCTGGAACTACAACTCATTTAGTTTAATGATGCTACCCACGCTGAGAGGAGCCCCCAAACCCTCCTTCTGTAAGGGTAAAAATTCTGAATCAGGCTCCACAACAGTCAATGTGCAGGTTAGTTGGTGCTTGATGGAGCAATGTAGGATCTTCTGCTGGATGTGCACGGAAGCAAAAAGAGAAGGGAGAGAGAGAGTGAGAGGGTTGATGTTCATGTCCTCCTCCAGGAGAGATTCCTTTCTCGGATAATCCTGCAGTGCAGAGACTGGGTCTTAAATAATCATCTTCGGGGCACTTAAGTCTTTACAATCACTTCTTTTCTATAATCGATATTTTTTTGGCACCAATGGAGGAGAGGGTACTTAAGTCTTTGCAATCACATCAAACTCCAATGCTAATTAATGCTGACAAACATGGGGGTACGTGATGCACAAGCTTAAATACGTGGTGCTCTTGGGAACCCCCGAACATGAGATGGAGCTACCGGCCCTGTTCGGGGGGGGGGGGGGGTTGCACATATAACTTGCCCCACGTTTGATAGAAAGGTGAAAAAGAAAAAGAGGGGAAAAATCAGCTTATCTCAGGCCGTGGGTGCCATTTAACTAATCATTACACTAAAAAAACTTGTTCACACAGGGGAGTGAGCTAAGTCATAAGTTTGTTGTTACAATTCTTCACTTGCAAGGAGATGCAGTTGCAACCCCTCCTCCAGGGCCCTTGAGGTTAACCTCCTGAACTTTAATGTTCTGGCAAGGAAACCCAACACTGCACTGCAGACTCACTGCCACTGGCGTCTGGATGTCCCCTTGATGTTGCTAAATGTGATATCACTGATCTTAACATGCGATGGTGACTGCATAAAAGGATTAATTAGCTTCTTGAGTGATTAATCAATGTGGAGAAGTGAAGATGGAAATGCAATTTAACGAAAAACATGCAATATTCAAAGGGGAGCAACTGTTTTGTCTTGTTGGTAGTTGTAGCATGCAATTTAATGCATGGAGGGTTCGATATTTATGTGAACAAAAGGCAGAAAAGGGAAATTATTAAAGAGGAAAGGAGGCTATATTTACCATTTTAGCACAAACAAATTTTAAGGGGCAGTAGTTTTGATCGATGATGATTGGGTTGCCGACATTTTGAACGGTAATGTGGTCGAAGGTCATGTTTCTTGCATAGGTCATGGCTGGGGATGATTGCCATGACTAGATCCTTATACCATTCATGGTGTTGGTGAGGGTGCACCCTGTTACCATCAACCCGCTCACATGCTTCTCGTAAGAATACCTACCCAAGCTGCCCACATTGCAAGTTTTGAGGTAAAGTGAATATAGTTAAACATGTCAGTATATGATATATTAACCTTGTATAATTAGATTTTTTTGTGTGTGACTATTAATTTGTTATTGCATTTGTCAAATTGCAGCTTGCATACATGAGCAAATCCAATGATTAGGGTCGAATGCATTATTCAGCCCCACCACGACCCCCTTCGATAGGTTATATGCCCCCCCCCACCCCCACGCAAGCACGTCTTCGGGGGTCTGAATGAGCGCCATGTATATAAGCACGTGGGGCTCGTATCCCCGTGTGTGTCAGCATCACTTAGCATCTGGTACGGTTGCAAAGACTTCAGTATCATTTTCGCCATTCCCACCATGAAACGATGGTTTAAAAAAAGAACAAAAATGTCTTCCATCCAGAAAAGAGAGGATGTCATGAAACGACGGTTCGAGAAAAGGACAAAAATGTCTTCATCCAAAAAAGGAAGGATGATCTTAACTCTTTAAAGTCCAAATGTTCCGTTTTTGCCCTAAGCAGTAAACGATGCACCATCTGCTGTAACATGAGCTTCCTTTGACGACACACCATTTGTCGTCGTCTGCTGCTGTCGAAGTACCTTTTATCATCGTCTGCTACTGCCAGAGCAACCTTTGTTGTCGCTTGCGCAGTGAGAGCATTGTTGACACCATCAGCTGCATCTGCCTTCTGGGTGTTTCTCCTCTACGATTTGTATGTCATATTCCATCTGAGTCGTTAAGTGCCACTGAATAAACATTATGTGATTTTTTGTATCCCGATATTTATTTGTTGTAATTCTATAATTATTTGTTGTAATTATATAATTCTTTTTTGTAATGTGACAATCTATAATTATATAATTTTTTTAATAAGTGTAACACTCAAGTGTCACTAAACAAATCATTGTAATGTTCGACCTTCATAAATAAACATCGAAGAAACATTTAGCGTTATGTAATGTAGAAATTATGATTTGCTTTTACGAGTTGTCTTCCTATCACGATTTACACAATGATTGATAAAAGGATGAAACGATTTGTACTTATGAATGCTACGTGTTATCGTGATTTGCTTGATACTGATTGGCTTGCAACCAGTTATAATTATTTGTTGTAACGTAACATTCTATAATTATATAATTCATTCTATAAGAGATCGCAATTTATTTTTTATAGAAGAAGTGTTCTATCACGATTTGTACAACCACAGACATAAAGCAAAAATGATTTATCCTATCGCGATTTACGTTTATGAGCTTTGTCTATGTGAACAATATGTTCTATTACGATTTACACAATGACTGATTCATAAAAAGTGAAAAAAAATAAACAAATTGACATGATGTTTAGACTTAGTAAAATATAAATTGAGGTAACTTCAACAATATAAATTGAGGTAACTTCATAAATACAAATCGATTTTGTTCACAAAGACAAACAAAGATATATCGTTGTCGCGATAACTTAATAACTACAAATTGACGTGATTTACAACCACATTCATTTACAAAAAATATAAGTATTTAGTTACAATACATCATGACCAATGGTTTGGCTTAGATACAATACACAACCATCACAGATATGAAAAGAGTTTAGACTCAAATCAGGGCTTGGAGCAAACCTATAATAGATTTGGTTCCATTTAAGAATCAAATAAATCTCCTCTAATATAAAAAGTATTTTAGATCCATTTAAAGACCAAATTGGATCCTACTAAGAAAATATGATATTGAATCTACTTGAAGACTCAATTAGATCCCATTATGTAAATTAACATTTGGACCCATTTGGAGATCCAATTGAATTTTAATAAGTAAATAAGGCTTTTGGATCTATTTGAGACCTAAATGGATCTCATGAAGGTAAAATGAATTTGTTTGGATCTGAATTCAATTTGAGACCTAAATAGTTCCTACTTAAGAAAACAAGATTTGGATTAACTTATGAACTAAATGAATCTTTTTAGTGTACTATGAATTTCACTAAAATATAATAAGTTTTGGATCTATCTAAATTCTAAATGGATCCTACTTAAATAAATAGAAATTGGGTTCATTTAAGACCTAAATAAATTTAATTAAATATATATATATATATATATATATATAATAGTTTAGATTGGGTTTGGATTTGATGAGAGCTAAACGGGTCTCACAACAAACCCAATCCAATCACTCCCCCACCTAAACCCATCAATTCAATCGAATACATCCCATCCCACCAAATCCGTTTAATTATCCTATCACGATTTGCCTTGTCGAGCTTTGTCTATATGAACGATATGTCCGATCGCGATTTACACAATGACTGATTCATAAAAGGCAAAAAAACTAATAATAAACAAATCGACATGATGTTTAGACTTAGTAAAGTATAAATCGAGGTAACTTCATAAATACAAATCGATTTATAACTTGATACTGATTTAAGTTGTATAATAAAACAATATTTTAGTAACAATTGCAAATTGATATGAGTAAATCGCGATATTATATATTGATATCGTCCACAAAGACAAACAAAGACATATTGTTGTCGTGATAACTTTACAAATACAAATTGACGTGATTTACAATCACATTCATTTACAAACAATATGAATATTTAGTTACAATACATCATGACCAACGGTTTGACCATGAAATGATTTGTATTATTAAGATCTTATCTCGATATTCTATTTTCTATAGCGATTTGCAAATGAAATGTCATTTTTTAATTTATACACAATGTAATTTATTTATTTATTATATACTTTGTGCTTGATTTGTAACAAATTTTGTAAGTCTGTATACAAATTTTGTAAGACTATGTATACAAATTATGTAAATCTCTCTAGGCTGAAATAAAAATTCAATAATTACCCTAATTTCAAGAGGAATGCCCATAAATACTGATAAATGCTGATATATAATTCCAAAATGGAAAGACCTTTATTTTTCATCCTTTAACATAAAATACTATGTAAATTGATGTGGTTGTAAATCGCACCAATGGGCTACATGATAAAACACTTTTACTAAACAGGTCAATAAGTTAGACTGTTATTTGTAGCAAAGGCAAATCATTGTCTCCAACATAGACATCATTGTGTAAATCGCTATAGGATATTATATGGTATAATGATTCAAATACAGTATATGTACAACGATTTATATATGTGAAGGCTAGATGAGACAATAATTTTTAATTTTAATACAGTTTATTCACAGAACAACTTTTTTTATAACGATTCAACTACAATATATGTATAGAGATCATAATTTGTTTTTTTATAGAGAAAGTGTTCTATCACAATTTGTACAACCACAGACATAAAGCAGAAATGATTTATCCTATCGCGATTTGTGTTTACGAGTTTTATCTATGCGAATGATGTGTTTTATCGCGATTTGCATAATAACTGATTCATAAAAGGCAGAAAAGAAAAACAAAAAATAAATCGACATGATGTTTAGACTTAGTAAAGTATAAATCGAGGTAACTTTAACATTAAAAAAACATTTTTGTGAATTATTATAGTTAATTCATTAGAAGTTTTTTTTCTGAAAACTTATAGGTTGACTAATTAGCAAATTTATTATCGATAATATTTCAACATTTATTCAAGTTATTTAATGTTTAATTGAAAAAATTATGAGATCTTTGTATAGTATTTGGGTCGACCCAAATGGATATGGAAATAGTTTAGACTCAGATCAGGGTTTGGACCAGACCTATAAGAGATTTGGATCCATTTAGGACCCAATTAGATCTCCTTTAATGTAAAAAGTATTTTAGATCCATTTACAGAACAAATTTGATCCTACTAAGAAAATAAGATATCAAATCTACTTGAAGACTCAATTAGATCCCATTATGTAAATTAACATTTGGACCCATTTGGAGATCCAATTGGAGTCCAATAAGTAAATAAGGCATTTGGATCTATTTGAGACCTAAATGGATCTCATGAAGGTAAAATGAATTTGTTTGGATCTAAATTCAATTCGAAACCCAAATAGATCCTACTTAAGAAAACAAGATTTGGATTCACTTATGATCTAAATGAATCTTTTTAGTGTACTGTGAATTTCACTAGAATATAATAAGTTTTAGATCTATCCTATCGCGATTTGCCTTTGTGAGATTTGTCTATGTGAATGATATGTCCTATAGCAATTTACACAATGATTGATTCATAAAAGGCAAAAAAGAAAAATAATAAACAAATCAGCACGATGTTTAGACTTAGTAAGGTACAAATCAAGGTAACTTCAAAAATACAAATCAATTTATAACTTGATACCGATTTAAGTTTTATATTAAAATAATATTTTAGTAATAGTTATAAATCGATATGAGTAAATCGCGATATTACATATCGATATCGTCCACAAAGACAAACAAAGACATCATTGTCATGGTAACTTCATAAATACAGATCGACGTGATTTATAACCACATTCATTTACAAATAATATAAGTATTTAGTTAAAATACATCATGACCAACAGTTTGGGCATGAAACGATTTGTAGTAAAGACAAATCATTATCTCTCACATGGACGCCAATGTATAAATTGTTATAGGACATTTTTTGGTACAATGATTCAAATACAGTATATGTACAACGATTTGTATATGTGAAGGATAGATGGGACAATGATTTTTACTTTTAATACAGTTTATTCACAGAACAACTTTTTGCGCAACAATTCAACTACAGTATATGTATAACGATTTGTATATGTGAAGGCTAGATGAGACAACGTTTTTTACTTTTGATACCGTTTATTCACAAAATAACTTTTTTCGCAACGATTCAACTAGAGTATATGTATAACAATTTGTATATGTAAAGGTTAGATGAGATAACAATTTTTACTTTTAATATAGTTTATTCACAGAACAACTTTTTGCATGTGAAGGCTACATGAGACAACGATTTTTACTAATGGTATAAGCACCGAACAACAACAATTTAACTATGGTATTTATCAATGGTATCAAAACTGTAGCTTTGTAGGTTAGATGAGACAACGATTTATACATGTGAAAAATACATATTACAACGATCGATCATGTTAATACAATCAAATACAATTATGTAGCTGAAAACTTTACAGGCGATTCTTATGTTCCATTGCTCACTTTTGAATTGAACTGAGTCTGTCATGAAATATAACAATATAAGACAATACATTAAGTTTAACAAGAAATTCAAACATACTCTCAACATTGATTACACACTAGCAGTTCAATCTTTACTTGTCTCATCTATCTTTGCATTAAATATGACTCAGGTATTCAACAATAGCATGATGACATGGAAAGGTACTCACGACGCCTTAATGGCACTTGTTGGAATGTTTGTTCGTCATTGCTTTTTTCCATACTACCTAACAAAAATGAAGAAGAAGAGAAGACTGTAAAAAGAGATGGCCGACAAATCCCTCTAGAAGATCCACCAATGATCGAACCAGTCGATCGATTTATAGTTATCTCCACGGGGTTGGAATGAACCCGAGAATATTTTGTAACACAAGGCAGAAATGAGAAGATGGCAATGTGTTGTAACACAAGCTAAAAACCAAGGCAGGAACCTGGACTCATAGGAATGTGCAAAGCTATTTATGGAAGGACATTTTTGTCAAATACATATCTATCTTACAGGAGGATATTTTTGTCAAACGCATATCTATCTTTTTTATATGTTATTTATCCTTTTTATATGTTATTTTATTATAAAATCATCATGGGTAACATTGGCATATGAATTATCATGGATCCCAAGATATTCCTCCGTACACACCATAACACACGAATTTGTCTTCGGGGGAGAACACACAACACCCTCTCCCCTTCGAAAGGGCCAAACACATTGTATGTGTTCTTCCTTATCATAGAACTAGGCCTCCTTGTGTACCTGATTCCATGTCTCGAACCACAATTGATGCCACTGATGTACAAAAGAAAGGAGGAGTTATATATAGTCACTAGAATATGAGAACTAATGTGTGAACCATAATTTTCATGGATTTTTTTTGTTCTACATGCTTGGTTTTATAAAAACCCGCTTTTGAATCATACAATTTTGATGTATAAATGAGATTTTTTTAATGCTTTAAAATCAATGGCTCATAATTTTCATAAATATTCAAGCATTCAAAAATCACATTTTTTTCATAAAAAATACAAGATCCAATGGTTAATTCCTAGCAAATTCACCATGCCAAGCACTTGCTTCCACATGGTTGGATTTGCAAAAAAAGTGTTGAAAGTGCCCCCGTTGCCCACACTTATAGTTCTCATATTTAAATTTGAATATTCTAGTGACTATATATATATATATACACCACCAAGTGGTGCCAATAATTAATTGAAATCTTACAACTGGAAAGACTTTGCACTGTTTCTGGTAAGGGCATTGGTTGAGTGGCCAAGCTGATTTGCCTTGCCCATCAAAGGTTCCAGTTCCGGTGACCTTGAGGTTGGTAATCTTGTTAAAGAGTACCCACTCCTGCCCTTTGTACAAGTTTATGTTGGTTGTTGCTCGCACCACTCCGTCCACTTGCACCGTTAAAACACCCGTGTTCTTGCATGGCCCCTCAAACACGAGGGGTCCCACCAAATATTTCTTCTTGGGAATTACGAGAGTTGGACTCCCGTATGCCCCACAAGCCGCACTCCAAGCTTTCATGAATGCCTGGGATATCCAATAATTAAAGAACCAACAAACAAACAAATATTTAGAGAAAGATCACATCTGTTAGTATATGGGATATTAAACTAAAAGCCAATCTGTCAGCCGATAGCGTGTTTTCTTCGCTACCTCATTCACCTGGACACTCTTATAAGCAGAATTCACAATTTCTTGTCTATTTATCCATATCGATTTTTTTGTTTAGTCATCAATGCATGAAAGAACTGAAAGCGTAAAGGTTGAAGAGCCAATAAAAGCAACTAACCTGGGTATCATCCCTTTGGCCATCGCCTTTGGCACTGTTGTCGTGTACACCGAAAGCCGTTCTGCACCTGCTCGAGTCCAACTGATTTTAGATCCAAGGTGGAAATCACAACAACAAATTTTAGATCCATTGAGATGAGAAATTAAGAAGAAAACAATCAACTTGTAGTACAATAAAGAACAAAGACAAGCAGTTTCTCATAGGTTTTCTTCGGATGTTAATTTGGAAATTAACCAACTGTCTTGAGTCTAGAAGAGAGTTGTCAGTTGAGGAAGCTTGAACGGGAAGCAAAAGCGGGAAGCGAGACACTTTCAAAATTTTAAGAAGCGAAAAGCATGAGACGACTTAGAAGCAAACCAAAAATCATCTCAAAACCGACCTAAGAAGCAAACCGGAAGCGACCTAGGAAGTGAATCGAAAGCGAGGGAGAAGCGAGGGAAAATAAAATAAAATAGAATAAAATAAACAAAAAAAAATGAAAAAAGAAGGAAGCGAGTTTCTTATTTTTTTCTTTTTGCGCTTTACAGTGCATTTCGAAAGCACAATGTTTTGCGCTTTCGAAACGCACTTTGGAGAAGCGTGCTTCCCCACTCCATATGACGCTTCCAGTAACTCTGGTCCTGAGCCACCACGAAATCTGATGGCCAAGCAGAGATGTGATTGTTTGGTGGTGCGACTCAAATTCACACATGAAGCAACAAAGGCTCTGAATGTCTTATAAGCTATTTTTGGTGTAGACATAGTACGGCCATGTCTTTAACCAAATATAACTTGCTGCACATTTTTAGCATGCACCCAACATTTTGTTGGACTTATTTTTCGGTTGCCATGTATGTTCTTCACCACATTAAAATATGTGTTGCTGGATGTTGCTTTTTTTTAACCATATGTTTTCCTCTGTCACGTAAATCTAAATAAAGAACCACCAACTTCCGGCTCTAAATGGTTTGGGAAACAATAGATGGCTTTAGCTTTCCCACTTCGTTCACTAGTCAAAGATTATTATCACAATTTCAAATTTTTTTTTTTTTACAAAATCATAATACATAGGTCAAAAGAAGCATGCCCATGAATCAGCCTTCTATGAGTCCAACTAAAAGCCTGTAAATGAACTTAATTGGTCAGGTTTCATTTGATGACCAGACTTACCGTAAGTTGGAACCGACAACACTTGGTAGTTTCAAGGATCTTGTGATAATTCAATTTTCGTTGCTATAATATTTCTTAAATCCTTTTTCATGAAAAATTGACGTTTAAAATTTCACGATACCTAATAGGGCAAAATTTCCTCATTGTCCAAATTTTTATCATCCCCATGGTTAAGAAAGTGATGTTGAACATTTTCCATCTGTGGCCAAAAATTGCTATACTAAAGAAAAACAGTGAGTGCCCTTCGTACCTTATAAGATGCAACTTTTCATCAAGCAAGGCACATCCAAAGAAGGCTACATTGATCAACAACATGGGGCTGAACATAGATATAAAAAGAGGACCGTTTTCTTTGTGTGCACCATTTCTTTTTTTAAAGAAAGAAAATCAGATTTATATTAAAATATTGGAAGAATTAGATCATTAGAATAAAGGATGATTTGTCACTTTTTTTTTAAATATGCTAGGGGTTACCCCTATTTTTTCATTGAAAAGATGATAAAAAATTACATATGATGTTCGTAAGAGAGTAATCCTCTGGTAGGTTGTCCTCGTACAAAATGTATGTGATTGCATGTTCTTAAAGAATCTCGTTAACTTGTCACACTTCACAAGAGCACAAAGGTCTTTGAAGATCAATACTATAACTGTGAGGTCGATCGCATGCTTCGTATCATTGTTGGAGGCAATACACTACTTGCACACATATTTGTTGTGCTTTTTTTTTTCAGTTCCTCTAGCTTTTCTTTTACCTTCGGCACCACGATGCTTGTCATATGCTGCTCGATATTCTTTTTTTTTTAAATAATTTCATTAGCATGAGATGAAGCTTTTCAATAAAAAGAATTAGGAGCTTGTCATGTATAACGAGAATCTACAAATTGAAGCTCTCTACTATATTAGATGTTAAGCAGTCATATCATTTCACTAGAAAGTGGCCGTTAGCCCAATATTTTGGTTTCACGTAAGTCACAATATAATCATATATGTTTATTTTTTTTCCTTCATTTTGTTAAGAAACTAATTGTATTATTCTTTAATTACTTCTCGAGCTACACTCCGCCAAAGTGCACTGAGTGGTGAACCAAATTTATTCGAAAAACTCTTTGTCAAATGCTTAATATAAAATCCAACATGACATTTAGGACATATGTGAGGGACAACATATTTTAAATCTTTATGCCTATCTGAGATAATTGTAAATACTCCTCTCTCTCTCTCTAAATTCATCAAAGTATATGAATTTATGCTTTAGACGCTATAAAAACTATGCCCATGAGTCATTTGACTCCTTATCAATAACTATAAATGTTATTAGAAACATCTGATCACTATAAGGATCAATACTATGGGTTGACAATAATATACCCATGTATCTTCCTTTTAAGAATGTGACATCTATCATAAGAACTTAAAGGCATCAATTATCGATGTTTGGCTAAAAGGATAAGAACATATACTAAAATCGATCTTTCTGATTAGTTTGAATATACCATAGCGCTCATTAGTTAGCCTTCATCAGATGATCCAAATAGGTCAAAAGCATCTTAAAGAACTCTTCTAATGAACCATATAATATTGCTTTAGTTTATTCTCGTTCACGTCATGCTTGTTTGTAAGTAACCTCCATACCTTTCTTGCGACTGATGTTATTCATGATTTATTTTGAAGTTATCATTGGGTTATCGTGTATGCGTTTGTGAATAACGCCTAAAATCCACTTGAAAGACACTTTCTCCACTATAAGGTTGCCCAATAATCTACCACATATATGCTCGCTTTCATACTTCTATTCTTGAAAGAAACTTGCTCTGTGTACCTTTGTGCAATGGATCTTCCTAGAGCAATCAATAGTCATATGTGAGTTCTTCCTCATGGACATGATAGTGACTCTGTTATTGCAGTTCTTTATGATTTTTTCTTTATAGTTATTCTTGATCACATGATCTTTCAAAAACTCATGATAGTATTGGAGTTCATTAAACCGTTTGCCTAAAGCAATTTCTTGATCTTTTAAGTCTGTTGTTAACCATTGGAATTGTTCACAATCATTAAGCTTTTCATTACACAATTGGTCATACAAATGATGTCTATGTTTCAATGAGTTTCAATTGCTCTTCATTGTATGAGAACCCATTAAACAATGAGCAGCGTGACATGGCAATTATCAACAACATACTGATTCATTCACAAGCCCAGTAAAACAACACAACGTATTGGTTCATTTACATGATCAGCAGATAAAATGAAACATACAAATCTTTATAAATTAAATCTAATCATGCAAAGCAAATATATCAGAAAATTAAATACAAAAACACCTTCAGTTTCAAACTTTTTAAATCATGGATCCGATTCAAATTGCATCTTTATTCATTGAAAATAAAAAAGAGAACATCAATCATCATGCTCATACAGGACCAACTATGTAATGCATGCAAATTTTTGAGGATTTTTCATAAAATTTTATGAATATTTCTATAAGTGATAATTTGATAATGATAATACATGTTATACAATATAAATAAATTAGGTCTTAGATTATAACTTAGAAAAAAAATAAAGTACTCAAAACGACAATGGGTCCTGTTGACCCTAGTAGAAATCATTTCCGAAATGCTTTTTTAAGAAAATAGCATTTTAAGCAAAGAATTTAAATAAACTAGATAAATTGTATTTAAAAGAATTTTATATGCATTTAAAAATAATTTGGTTTATATTTAGAGCTATTTCATTTAAACTTAAAATATAGTTTTGAAAGAATAGAAAACTAAAATAATAAATAGAGTTAATTAGTAAAATAATTAAAATAGAATAGAAAATTTACTTTAACTAAATTATATTAAATAATAGAGATCCATAGGTGAGCCGTCTCATCCTATGTGGCACCTTCTTGTTGACTTAAGAACAAAGAAAAACTAAGTTAAAGCTTTAAATTGAAAGATTTTTATAAAGTTACCAAAAACCAACTTTAAAAGCCAAAGTCAAAACTTATTAAAAAATCAAAGGAAAGGCCTCCCAAGTGGGGAGACGTCCCATCTTAGATCTTTCTAGGATGAGGCTAGATATTAAGAGGGAAGGGTGAAAGGAATAGAGAAAAAGAAAGTGAGAAAATGAAAGAAAGAAAAAGAAAAAATAATAATAATATAGATTGACAAAGTCAAACTTGTTTGCCAAGAAAGTAAGCTTGACCTTGTGCATTTAGCCAAGGGAAGACCCCATATGGGAGTGTTGACCAGCCTATGTACATATATTCTGTATGATATACACTATATACATTAAATATAATACCTAACATAACATTAACCTAAGTTCACTATATAGAGAAAAAAAATAAAAGAAAAGGAAACAAAGGAAATTTGAAGAAAGAAAAGTTGGAAAGGACTAGATCAAGGACTGAGATTAGCCCATCCCCTTGATCTAGTTCCCATAACTATAAAAAGGGAGGAGGGGTTCATGCCCCCCCCCGCTGTTTGACCCCTTTTGAAATTCCCTTGTTCTCTCTCTCAAATCTCATTCTTTCCTCCCCTTTCTTCTTCTTTTTCTTCTATCTTTTTGTAGCTTCCCTCTTGTACAACCAAGGGGTGAACCCACATACATTGGAGGAGGAGGCTGAGCATCAAGCCACAACCACCACACAAAGTGGATGAGCCGATTCGCTTGGAAAAAACCATTTTTTCAGCTAGGAGTGTTTTCATAAAAAAGGTAGAGGGGTTCTATTCTTTATAGGTATATCAAAACTCGTAGGCATGAGTTTATTCCGATTTCTAATAAAATGAACCTATACCGAACCCCCTATGTGAGGGTTCAGTGTTAGATTTGTCAAAATTAGAATAGAGAGGGGTTTCTAAAATAAACCCACTCAAAAGTCATTTTTGCTACAAATAAGTTTTTCTTGGAATTAAATTAATATCCGATTTCAATAATAACATACGTGTATATACTACGAATCAAGAGTATACACACATATACACGTGTGATGAAAATTGTGATTTAAACACTACAATATATATATATATATATATGCAAAATGGCTACTGGGTTCAAATACCAACAAATCGGGCTTAGCCTATGAGCCCAGATTTGTAGTATTAAGTTTGTTAAAAAACATAGCCTTCTTAAATTTTGAATTAGGTTCAAGAAGAGGGGTTTGATCTAATTTTATCAAAGGAATATTGGTTTAATTCATAGAGAAAATGTTTCCCTTGAAACGAAAATGCAAAACATAATGGATGTCATGTGTTATGAGTTTTTCAGAAATAAAAAACCATTTTTGAAATACAGTAGGGTAATGTATATTATTTTCTTACAAAAATTTTAGTTAGAACTCTTGATCTAATGTTCTCATGTGTGTTGTATGTTTTTAGTTATAATCTTGTTATTTTTGTCATGGAAAAATATCTATCTCTATTCTTAAAATTGCAAAAATACTAAAATTATTTATGAGAAAATAGTATTCAGGAAGACATGTTGATTTTTCAACCAAACAACTGCAAAAAATAAAATTTGTCCATGATGGATTATGTGAGTATCATGTATTGGGATTTTTGAGATTTTATTTGATAGTTTGATGTAAAAAAAATAAAAATATGAATTCGGGTAGCCTATTTTTGCTCACCTAAATGCATATTACCCGTTATTACATATTTTTGATCTGACACTTGTTCGGTAAATCGTTTGTATCTCTCTCATCTGAAGATTTTTTTATGAACGGTTTATTGCGTTGGAAAGCTAACAAAATTTATGAAATTTTAAGTTTTGTTCACAGACTGAGCACTGAACAGTGACAGTTAGAACAAAAAAGTATATACATGCACTAAATTGGTCATATCTCTCTCATCTAGAGGGATTTTTATGAATGGTTTATGGCATTAGAAAGCTGATAAAATTTTGTATAACTTATCAAAATTTTATCTATGTTCACCAATTGTGTGCTTTTTTATGATAGTTAGAACAGTCAGGCAGAATTGAGGTCTGATGGGTTCTAGACCGGTTAAAGGCCCAATTAGCAAATATGTGTGATATCGCTACGACTTTTGAGTATGTTTTTGCAGATCGTATCATGCTGCATATATACTGTTAAAATAATTTTTATGTAGGGATTGAGTGCTTAACATAGGGCATGAATTGAATGAAATGATTATGCACGAATTGGCTTTGTCACCATTTGCTTTTGAATTGAGCGAAATAAACATGTATTGTAAATGAATGTTGATGCTTAATTTGGTATGACTGATGTATGTTCATGAATGAATGTTAAAGTTAAAAATGCATAGATGCATGATTATTGTCTCGTATTTTCAACATGTGCTTCCATAAGCCCTGAAGGAACTTGAATTGTATAAATATTAGTCAATTGTGTGTTGCATAGAATCAATAAACTAAAAGAGTTTAAACATTTTACACTAAACACTGATGCTTACAAGGAGTAAGTGGTACTTCGGTCTTCGTTGATACCATATTTGAGCACGAAAGGTTGCTCCTCTTCAACCACGAAGATAGAAAAACCCTCTACTTTAGATTGTAACATGGAGACCAGAATCTCATGAGTAAAGTCTGATGCATCAGGATGGTGGTGTTGAGAGATTCTCTCGCTTTAGTCATTTTTTACCTGACACTGGTGAATGGCGCTTGGCCAGGCCAAAGCTATAATTGTTTGAAACTATTACCTACACCATGACCCTAATCTAGGTTATTGTCTGTGTTAGTACCTATAAAGTTAAGAACTAAAACCTAAAGTGAATGTGCATTTAGTTAGGCATGCAATGCATCATTTAAAAAGAAAACCTAATTAAAGATGTTAAAGTTACTCATGTATATAGTTCGAATTCTGCAATGGTAAGTACATGCATTATTAATTGTTTATGCATGTTTAAATGTTTAGCTGCCTATGATTGAAAGAAATATGCTATTGTGCATGATTGGAAAGGTTGTAAGCATTGCATCATATTTTCCTTAAAATGTTGTTTAAATTAAGCATGTTTAAATGTTAGAATAATCTCTTGCATGCGTGTTTTAATTTATATGTATTGAATAACACTTTCTTACTGAGGATTTATTAGTTTTATCTTTTTATTATTAAATATTTTTTAGGTAGTGAATAGAGAACCACATGATGGTGGGAGGTTGTGACAAGAATCAAGCCAAATCTTTTCCCTTTTTGGATTGTGTTTTAGATTGCGAGCATTCACAAGTGCTCAAAGACTCTGATAGTTATTTAATTTGAAAGAACTATGATATTATTTAATTCAAAGTTTGTAATAGATATTTATTTATTTGTGAATATTCAATTTTAAATTTAAAGTGTATTTGAAAATGATATGATAGCCATGTAATACGCCAAAACTTTTCTCCCGTTCAAATTTTTGTTGTAATTTATAAAACCATTTAAAAAAAATTACATGATTTTTAGGATACAAACTTTGGGGTGTTACAAACTGAGAACTTCTTGTAGCTAAGAGAAATCAAAGATAGGGCAGACATTTTCCCACCAATTATCAAAACCAAGAGTAATGCCCAGACTAGCAAAAGGACTGCAAGTGGAGCAATTGCAGAGTTGGCTCTTGTGCAGTATGAAAACCGCATGTTGAAGGCTATGCTTGTTGCAAAGGATTTCATTATAAGGAATCAAGTTGAGCTTATCGATAACAATGCTAGGGTCATCGAGGAAAAATGAGCGCGCCTGAGAAGCTACGAGTGGGTATATTTATTTTTTAGTAAATGAATGAATGTATATATGAGTAGGTAATGAATGCATGTGTGAGCATGTTCATTTTTTAATAAATGAATAAATATATATATGAGCAGATTCATTTTTTAATAAGTGAATGCATATATGTATGAACAAGTTTATTTTTAATAAATGAATAAATGTATCTATGAGCAAGTTTATTTTTAAATAAATAAATAAATATATGTATGAGTATATTTTTGAATTAATGATTTAATGTTTATATGAACCTGTTTATTTTTGAATAAATGAATGAATGTATGTATATATGAGTATATTTATTTTTTAATAAATGAATGAATGAATGTATGTAAGAGTAGGTTTATTTTAGAATGAATGAATATACGTATGATTATATTCATTTTTAATCAATGATTAAATGTATGTATGAGCAAGTTCATGTTTGAATAAATGAACGAATGTATATATGAGCATGTTCATTTTTCAGAAATTTCGCAAACATAAAGAAATTAGGGACTTTCACAACATAAAATAAGCATTTTTTTCTCATATGAGATTTCAATGCAAGATATGTGATTTTAACCTAAGTGTTTCAGAACAAGGACAGTGAGAGGATGCGAAACTCCGTAAAACAATTTTGTGAATATAAGAAATTTTGTAACTTTTGTAAAATAATTTTTCAAAATAAGAGTTACAATTTTTGGAAAATCAACAATAAATTATTGTGAACCATGACAAATATGTATGATTTAAAAAAAATTCAGAACGTTTGCAACACAAAATAAGTGTTTTTTCTCATATACAATTTTTATACAAGATATGCAATTTTAACCTAAGTGTTTCACAACAAGAATGGTGCGAGGATGTGGAACTCCGCAAAAAAGCTTTACGAAAATAAGAAATTTCATGGCTTTGCAAAATAGTTTTACGAAATGATAGTTGCAATTTTTTGAGAAATTCACAACAAATGATTGTGAACAATGACAAATATTTGCGATTTGAAAGAAATTTGAGACATTCACAACACAAAATAAGTGTTTTTTCTCATATGCTTTTTTAATACAAGATATGTGATTTTAACCTAATTGTTTCACAATAAGGATGGTGCGAGGATGCAAAACTCCACAAAAAAAGTTTTGCGAACATAAAGAATTTTATGACGTTCACAAAACAATTTTACAAAATAAGAGTTGCAATTTTTGAAAAAATCACAATAAATGATTGTGATCAATGACAAATATTTACAATTTAAAAGAAATTTTAGACTTACAAAGAAATTATTGCGGATTTCAATCTAAGATATGCAATTTTGCAAACAAAAGAAATTTTGCAAATAACAACGATTATGCTAATTTTGTATGTTTTGCATGTCCTTTATACACATACAAAATTTGCAGTACATTAAACATGAAATATTTAAAGAACAATGATGAAACTCATAATTTACATTCTTAAAGTTTGACAGTTTATAAAGTTTGACAAATTTAAACGCATTAAACATGAAAAATTTAGACTATAAAAAAATATAAAAAATTTATAAGTCTTGACCTTGTTAAATAATTCATAAAGTTTGACAATTCATAAATTAGAATATTAATCAATATATAGTCTCCATAGTTGCCCATAGTTTTGTGACATTCTTCTTTGCATTCTCTCTTGTTTTTTAGTGTGGTCATCTTTTGTTCTTTGCCTTAGCATTCCTCCTCATTTTCTTATAGAATGAGATTAAACAACTCTTGCAATTTGTGACATCATTATGAAAAAAATTTATTAGCAAACAACTAATATAGCTCACATTTCATAAACATCATAAATAAGGATATATAAACATGTACCTAGATGAATGTCAATTCCTTGTTTCTGCCCAAGTATTGCATATACAAAAGGAAAAATATGCTACAGTCATAGCTGTAACATAAATATTCTAAATCAACATGTATATAACATTAATCGAATTAACAAACATATAAGCAAAGTAATTACTTATTTTTTTGCTGAGGAATAGCATCCACTCGATGTAACAATTATAGCTCATCCACACTGTTAAAATTCAGCCTGAAACAAAACATTAAATCTACCAAGTATGATAGTGCAATAAGCAATCTTAACTTAATATGCTGCATATGTTCTTACGTGTGCAAGTTGTGCTATGAATTGAATTGTACAACGCCTTCACCTTCATGTCCATTTCTCAAATAACCCAATGATTGTTGCATAAATTGATAAAAAATAATGCCTTCGGCATAAATCGACTTTAAGGTTGCTTTGGGTATCCAAAATTTATGTTTGCTATGTACGTAAAATTGTCCAACAGATACCTTGTTAGCTTAAAACCAAAGATAGGCATGTTGTTGCCAGCATCCAACAACCCCTTTTTCCTGCCCTTTAGTTTTGAGCATTTTATGTGACCAATCAATATTTACAAGTTAGTTTTCATTAGTCGATAGTAAAATAATAGAAACATCAGTTTTCAGTCTCATAAAGAAATAAGAGGCAAGGTAAACGGTCTTTGGTAAATTATCTTTTTTTTTATATTAGTTGTGGGTTTTTTAAAGTTTTTCTATGAATCTTGCTAAATGTTACATATGTGGTACATTCATATTAGATTCATTTGAGTATACACACAAACATAATAAAAGAACAAACAAATAAACGTGCAAACCTAACACTATGTCATTTGCTATCAAAGTATCTTCGTAAAATTCATATTATTTCGGCTCATTTTAACTTTTCTCACCAACCTTTACAAGTATCTCTGACACTACAATTGCTTCTTTGCTTGAGGCTAGGGATAAGCATTTGAATGACTTTTTGTTGCGATGTTTCTAATATAGTTTAGAAGTATTCATCACGAACTACCTAAGATATGCATAGAAGACATAAAACATCATTAACTACCTAGGCGAAAAACAAATATGCATTACACCAACACAGTCAACCCTAGCCTCATTACACTAACACATAAACACTGAAAATTAAATAAAACACAGGACAACCAAACAACTACAGAAAAATATGCATGGGCCTAGATAATGCTCATTTCTATAAAAAAAGTTCAAAACTAAAATAAAATATGTATATATATTATTTATATGAAACTAACCTTTTGACCTAATTAGGGTCATAACCTTGTTAGAATGCAATAATAAAGTATCATCGATGATTCATCGAAAAAAGTGACAAAAAATAATTGTTGAAAAGTCTGGATTTTTTTGTTGAAGATCAAGCAAGTTTGGGACCGCAAAGAAACCCTAGAAAATGCGAAAATAACTCTAGAGTACAGAGAATCTCTTTTTATTTCATGAAAAACCTCTAACATAAAAATAACATTTTATATACAATTTTGCTAAGGTATTTACGGAATTACGGTCATAACGAGGTTCACAAAACTTGTTTTTGCATGCTTCGTGAAGACCACAAAAAAATATGTATGCACACATTTAAGTGAAGATTAAAAAAAAGATAAAGAAGGTTCGCACGGTTTCCCGCAACTTTGGTATAAAATATATAATTTTTTTAAAGTTATTTGTGAATTTTCAATTAACAAAGAAAATCACATAGATAACAATCTTTTGCGCTTCATGAGGTCTGCAAAAAAAAACGTATGGACCTCCTTTAAAGTGAGAGTTTGCAATACCTAACAAGCAGAGTGATATATCACACAAACTTCCTGGGTTTAACAAATACGAAGGATAAAAAAGGTTCTAACAAAGTCAGCTATTTGCAGTTTTAATCATCGGACAGATCTAGCGAATTGTGAAGTTTTTAGGAAAAACACATCCTTTTTAGCAGGTCATTTTCTGTTTGAAAATTTCTCGGACTTTTATTTATGGTTTTCAAGAGGAGTTCCTTGTCAATATTTACTGTTGGTACGCTTGATAAGCCATACACTGGGGAATCACAATGCAGCTTTGAGAATGCAGAAATGGTATCATGGGCTGTCATTCTGTTTCTTTTATGAGTTTTAAGTGGAAACAGATTTGATGACCTTTTTCTTATCGTTTATTTTTACATAGTTATATCCGGTTTATTTCCCTTAATTTTCAAACCAATATTATAATTCCACCCAAAGGAGGGCTTGCTGTAATATCAGACTAATGACATTACAGAAGAACCCTACAATGAGTTATTCTTGATGCTTGGCTACTTCATTTCCCGTGGTTCAGCTTCCGACTTCTGGCCTCTTGAATCTACCGTGTCATAACTAAATATCGGTCATTTATGTTTTAATCGATTCATTCTGAATCATCATCCTGTACCTCATATTAAAGAAGGCAGACAAATAAAAAACTATTGGAAGTTCTTGGTTTTCTAAAATTATAAACATGACGTGAATGAGCTCACTAATTTTCAGAATCAAAATACAGCATGAATGAACAGTTAGTTGACAAAATTGTCTCCATCGAATGGTGCAGCCAGACAGGTAACCAAGCACCCATGAGAAGCAGCAACTCTAAAACACTCACAGGTAGCCCCAGTATCATAGTTCACATCTCAGGCTGGTGAAGGGGAAAACTGCGGAGAACCCCATCCTCCGTTCTTTATAAATACATAATTTGGATGATACACATGAAGCCGTCCATGAAAAACAGGACCTGGGCGAGCGACCTGAGCAATCCATCAAAATGATACCCCCAATCTCAAGACCAAAAGTCACCCTTGCTTCACTGATAGTCTCTCTAGTTAAAACAAAGGGGTAAGTTAACAAAACATTGGTTTGTATTCATACAACAACAGCCTATAATAACAAGGAAACCTGAACTGAAATCCAAGATAGTTCTTATCATCGGAAAAATCCTCTTCATGAGATCTAGCAAGTGGGGATGCAGCAAAGTTCCCAAAGAAATAAAGAGGTTTGTGGTGACAGGAAAATACTCACTTATCAATTCATATGTCACTATCATGGTGGTTCCCCACAATGACATGTTTAGAAACCGAGGTCCAAATCCTCTGTAGAAGCCTCTCCAACCATCTTCCTTGAGAAGTATCTTTGCTGTCTTAATAACTGACGGTCTCCCCACACCATAATTGTCCATGACCTGTGTTCTCAAAAAGAAACAGAAAAGCATATCAACAGCAGATAAATAATCACTGAAACAGGAAATCAAGGATACACCAACATCCCACCATTACAATTTTACAGCTCAAATTATTAGCACAAAGCATTTTATGTTCTTCTGTAAGTGATGCACTGGATCTACTTATGGACAATAAAGTGAATACCTCTTAAAACTACATAAATTATTGATAAATAGGAAGAAAAGAATCCACAGAAGAAATTTGCAAGATCAACATGCTTTTAGTTGAGCAATAGCAGTAGTTGGCACAGGCCTTCACTACACTTATGCACAGAAACAACGAAATCCATTCCATCATATACATGACAAATTTCAGCTGTCTAGTAACCATAAAATGAGTCACAGATATTGCTGATAATTTGAAAATATCGGTTTTATAAATCCTTTATTTGGAAAAATAAAATATCATGATATTTTCAAAGATATTTATAGCATGATATTTTCAGTTACTTTTTTAATTTCTTTTCTATATGTTAAATGTGTCTCCTTTGTATATTTTTTTTACTTATTTCCCTATATTTTACACATGTATTTTATTACCTAAACTAAACATATTATTTTTCTTACTTATTTCAGCTATTTTTATTGTTTTTTTTTATTGCCAAGATTTTCCCATGATATCAAGACCAATACATTTGACTACGCATGAAATACCCCGGTAAGTGTAGAAAGTCAGAATTCAGCACTCAACATCCGGACTATTGATCACTGTCAAGAAAAAAACAAGAGATAAAGATACAAATTGACAAGCTATTCAGCATATTATTTCTATTCTGCCAATGTGAAGTCGAAGAAGGCTATTCGTTGTCAATCTCACAAGACCCATTTCTTCTTTTACAAAAGATGCTACAGGGTGTGTTAACAAGTTAAGACACTTAATCCATCTTTACAGTGAGAAAGCTAGTCACATGAAATACAGTATGGAAGTAATCACCTGAAGCCTCGTCTTTATTGTGTCCAACGGAGTAGTCAGAACTGATGAGCAAGCACCGGCCATGGTTCCTGCTGCAGCCTGAACAGTGACCATCTCTAGATGGGACGGGCTCTTCCCAACATCATCTCGGTATCCTAAGGTCCTATATGAGATTATATAAACTTGAATAGATCATGACATTGCTATTCCTAGTAATGAATTTAAGAAGGATTCGTAACAAAGTTGTGCTACCAGAAAACTAAATAATACCTCCAGATGAGATGATGTGCAGCACCGTATGCACCCCACCATAGTGCTGATGCGGGAGAATAGGTAACAGTTGTCATTCCAAAACCTCTGTATAATCCACGAAATCCCTCAGCCTTCAGCACTTTATGAATGGCATCAAATGGGCCATTACACACAGTCATTCCAGGAATTCCTTGCACCATTAATCGCTGGCACACCTGAGAAATATTCGATCCAGAAAACCAGTGCATGCAAAATTATTAACGACATGGACAATCACAAAAACAACTAATAGAAGTTTCCCTTTCATGAAACAAAAAGAAATAAAAACTTTTCATGACATTAGAGCCACATTTGCCAGCTGGGAAAATGAGAACCGCCTAAAGATGGTAAAATTTTCATTCTAGGATCATCATGAACATGAAAAACACTTAAAGGAATTCTTCATACTGTCCAAGGAAATCATGCCCAAAGACAGCTTTATTTTGATAAAATTTCCCATGGAGAAAGGTATTACTTCACATACTGCTTACACATTAAACACCCTCTGAACCCACAAAAAAAATTGAAAAAAAAATAAAATAAAAGGTAAACAAGACAGATGATCTATGTTGGGTTAAAGGCTTTGCCTAGTCTGTGCAAACACACACAAAAGAACCGCTAAATTTAGGTTAGATGCAGGATAGTTTTGGAGAGAGAGAGACTGCCAAGGTTACATTTGCATTTATTTATATTAAAGAAAGAAACCTTGGGGAAAAAGAATCACGTCTTATTCCAGTAAAGCTTACAATCTTTTGCACAATAGATTCTTGCAAGTCCACCATACGTCTGCACTTGCACAATAACCATGCAGCACTTCCAGTAAATCTTGGATTGTACAAAGGCTATACTTTGTCCAGGTACTGCTTTTAAGTCGTCTTGGATCGTTTCAAGCATCTAATTTTTACAGGTTAACTGTTCTTACAATTTTATTCAATAGCCCAGGCATTTTAAACCCATCATCTCGTATCATACTTGACACCAAAACCTCAAGTAAAGATGTTTAAACCAATTTTGTGAAAAAGCATGAGGCATTGCAGAAAGATCAACCATACAGACTCATTGTATGAATCGCAGAAACACACCTATAACATCTGTCGGAAGGATCTAAGATTAATGCTTAGAAAATGTTTCATGATGCACGAAGCACACCATATAAATTTTTTCCCCTTATCAGGAGCACAAATAAGACCTTAATAAAGTCTTTAAAACCAGACTCACTAAAAGTGAATAAAGGATTATAGGATCTTAACTAAAACATTTTGAACAAAAGATACAAGTAGTTTTTTTTTTGAGGTGGAGAACATATCATATCTTATGAACATGAGATACCATGATTTATTGCATCATATTGTATGATGCAATATGATTTTCGCAATATTGGTTCTAACATTCTTACATATCTCCACAGTTATAAGAAAGCATATCCTGGTTCCTTCATGAGAAAGCGTAAGTGCTCCATGTTCACAATGCTACCCATGAGAAAGGTACATGGATCCTGCAGCACTACTGTATTCATGGTATCTCTAACAACATTGATGGCATATATTTTGCAATACTTCATGATAGCAGGAGATATTGAGATTTAGAAAGTTAGAAACATAGAACGAAGTCGGCAAGGTGTACTTAAAATTAAAGATTTACAGTAACATAACATTATCAAGTAAAGAACTATCAGGAATAAAATAGAAAAGGACTCGCTTACTCACCACATCCAATGGCGCAAAATATGCACCTGAAACTAGAGTGGACACCATGCCTGCTACACCATTCGCGAATGCGATACGGGTTGCTTCGGGCATATCAGAGTTCTCCGTGGATTTTAATACCAAATCCTTTGAAACTTCAAGTGACGTTAAGTACAGTACCCTACCAGGCATTGACCCAATAGCAGATGTGCCAAAACCTCTGAAAACTCCAGGTAACCCATCATTCTTCAAAATATTCCGAAATAGTGAAAATCCATGCATGTGTTCAAAGCCAGGTCCAGCAACTTGCAATCTAGTCTTCAGAACTGCTATTGGATGGAGAAAGGCTGACTGGACAGTAAATAGGACGGCACCTATAATATGGAACCTTGTCTTGTCCAACCTTTTAGACCATGACCAAAAAGAAGATAATCAATTACAAATTCTTGTACTTGTCACCTAAATAAGTGATTCTTGTAAAACAAGATGAACATTAAGAATGATTACAAATTTGTAATTGAAACTATAATTAGCATGACTGCAGCAGAAACAATATACATTTATAAAGAACAGTCAAAATTCTTCAAAAGCATCTGTTGTCAAATCAAACAAGTGACAAATAGCTAGTAATAACTGTAAAAATATGAGTTCCTTCAAGGATGTTCACTAGATCACCGACAATGGACACTCAAAGAGTTCCACTAAAAATACTGAAATAAACATTCAAAAGAAACACAAGAAAGGTTCATACACAAATACCCACTAAATGGGTTCCAAGAACAACAGGAAAAAATAGTATTTTTATTGATTGTAATCCACACTAAAAACATACATTGAGAGGGGACAATGCCCCATATTTATACACAAAAAAAGAGATGAGAGGAGAGAGTCGCTGGGCTCCCATCGGCTCTATTTAGAGCCGTTGGGAGTCCAACGACTCTTTTGTACTGACTAGTCAATACTTTGACTAGTTGAATACAAACCAAACTAAAAATTAAAAAAGTAAAACAGAAACTAAAAAATCCTAGTCTAGTTATGATACATTATTTTTAACACTCTCCCTCAAACTTACGGTTGGATAACTGGAAGCTTGTCCAAGAGAAAGTGAAATTTAAGAGTTGCGAGATGTTTGGTAAAGAAATCTGTCAATTGATATTCCGAAGAAACATAAGGAAGATCAAGAATTTCTCTCATACATCGTGACAATCCATCTCAATGTGCTTGGTTCATTTGTGAAAGGTTTGGTTGCTTACAATGTAAATGAAACTTTTGTTGTCACTGCATAGTTGTGATGCTCCTTTAATCTGAACACTCATGTCATTCAACAATCTCCTTAACCAAACCACTTCCATAGTGGTTGTAGCCATGACTCTATACTCTGCTTCAATTGATGAAAGAGAGACTTTCTGTTGCTTCTCACACCTCCAAAAAATCAATGATTCGCCTAAAAATACATAGAAATCAATAGTTGAGCGTCGATTATTTGGATCTCCTACCAGTCTACATCAATACAAGCAATTAAATCTGAGGAAGAAGTAGACAAGAAAAGTCCTCAAAAAATAGAAGTTTTAATATATATAATAATACGCAAAACAACTCTCATATGAACTGTGGTAGAAGCATGCTGAAATTGACTTGTTGTGTAAACTGCATGCGCAATGTCAGGTCTCGTAATTGAGAGATATGACAGTGCCCCGACAAGTTGTTTGTAAAGTGTTGAATTTTCAAGTGGTTCTCCATTATCAATCTTCATTTTGACATTGACAACTTCGAGAGTGTCAGCCTTCTTCTCATCTGAGATACCAGACCTGTCAATAATATCTAGAGCAAACTTAGATTGAGTCAGCAAATAGCCTCTAGAAGAATAAGCAACTTCTATACTAAGAATTTTTTTCAAAAAAACCAAATCAGTCATTTCAAAATGTGTTTTGAGAAACCTTTTAATGTTTTTAACTCCCTGTTTATCACTTTCAGTGATGAACATATCGTCCACGTAGAGGGGAAGGATAATAAAAATTGCATAAAAAATCTTAACAAACAAAGTTGTGTCAGTCAAATAAGATTGAAAACCAAATTCAAGCATAACTGGACTAAACTTGTCATACCAAGCCCTTGGTGATTGGTTTAAGGCCATACAGGGTCGTATCTAAACAAAAAACTTTTTCTTTAGTAATAACAATGCTAGGTAGCGGTTCCATATAAACTTCTTCAGCCAAAGATTCTATTGAAAAATGCATTTTTGACATCCATTTGATGCATAGGCCATTTCTTTACAGAGGCAAGAGCTACTAAGGTCCTAACTATGGTCATTCTAGCAACTGGAACAAAAGTTTCCTCATAATCTAACACATACTCTTTAAAATATCTCTTGGCAACTAATCTGACTATATACCTTTCAAGAGTTCTGTCACTCTTGGTTTTAAGTTTATACACCCATCAATAACCTATAGGCTTTTTGCTTGGTGGAATGTCTTGAATAATCCAAGTATTCACCTTTTTTAAGGCATTTAATTTCATTGTTGTAGCTTCTACCCACTCAAGATGCTCCTCTACTCAAGCATAGTTGGAAGATTCTAAGTAGGAATATATTAATGCAATGTAGGCTTAATACTTAGGTGAAAAAGACTCATAGGATACAAATTTTTTCGAGAATTTTGACACTCTAGATGACCTTGTTTGTAGCTCTTCCTGTACTGGTATATTTTTTTAGAGCGCATGGCCTAGAGTATTGAATACAATATTGATAATTATGGGATAATTCTTCACTTATCATATCATTTTTAACTTCTTGGTTTTCATCAATATCACTATCATCAATCTTTAGAATTAAATCCAATTAAAAAAATACTCATTTGTTTCCTTAGTTTTCTTAGTTTCAAAAAAACTTTTTTTTTCCAAAAAAGATACCTTCCTTGACACATATAACTTTTTAGTTTTATAATCAAAACATCTGTAACCTTTTTGATAATTTGCATATCCTAGAAAAACATAAGGAATAGTACGAGAGTTTGTCATTTTTGTCAGAAAAAAAGAAACACTTGCATCCAAAAACCCTTAACTTAGAGTAATTTGAGATTTGTTTGAAAAGTTTTTCAATAAGAGATACATTTTTTAAGGAAGAAGATGGCATTTTGTTAATAAGGTAAACTGCAGTTAGATTGGCTTTAGCCCAAAAAACTTTAGGTACTTGATTTGTAATAAGTAAAGTCCTTGTTGTTTCTATAATATGTCTATGCTTCTTTTTAACTAAACCGTTTTGTTGAGGGGTATAGGGACATGATCTTTTATGTGTGATACCGTATATATTTAATAATCTTTAAATTCTTTTGATAAAAGCTCTCCTCCTGAATCAGTGCGAAAGATAGAAATATCATTCTTAAATTGATTTTTGACTCGATTATGAAATATTTGGAAGTGTGAGAAAATTTCATACTTATGTTTAAGAAAATAAATCCAAGTGTCTCGTAAAATCATCCACAAAAATTATATAATATATAAAGCCACCATTTGATATAACAGGTGCAGGTCCCCAAATATCCGAATGTATTAATTCAAGTGGTCGAGAAGAAACAAAGGTTCTTTATTGAAAAGGTAATCTCTTTATTTTATGAAGAATACAATTTTCACATGTAAAATTTTCAAAATTACAAAAAAAAATCATCTTTGAAAAAAATTGGTTCTTGGATACATTAGGATGGCCAAGTCTCTTATGCCATAGATCCAAATCTACTTTCTTAACATTACAACAAAATGTATTCTTGGGTATTTCAAAAAAATCCATGTAGTATAAGACTCTATCTCTATGACCTTCCCCAATCAGCTTCCCTGACTAGTGATCCTGCACTCGACAACCACAAGAGGAGAAGGAAACATTACATCGATGGTCAGATAATTGAGAAGCAGATAAAAGATTTAAGTTAAATTTAAGAATATATCTAATTTGTAGAATACAAAATCTTGTTGAATTTTGAGAGATATTTTCAAATTTTTATATTCCTTTTATCTCAATAGATGTTCCATCGGCTGTGAAAATATTTGACCCACTTGAATTATGACATTCGGATAACATATCAGTATTTGGTGTCATATGAAAAGAGGCACCTAAGTCAAGAAGCCAAAGAGATTTACCAGGATCGGAGACACCGAAAGAAGAGACCGCAACTCCAGTAGATGAAGATGCTCCTTTGAGTAGAGGTCAAAGTGCCTCCACTAATTGCGTTAAGGACATGTTTCCAATGAATGGTTCACTTGATTCTTGTGGATGTCCAATCGAGACAACTTTCTTCTCATAGAGCTTCTTTAATTTTGGACAATATGTTTTTACATATCCCGGTTCACAATAATAATAACAAATAACTTTCTTTCAAACTCATTTCCTTGCTTCTCATCATTTGTCCTTCCATAGTGTGAGGGTTTGTAGGTATGCACATAGTTTTTCGGTCTAGATACGGCTAGGACCGAGTCATCATCATACTTGAGATTATCTTTTTAGGCCTATTTTCCTTCATACTTAATTCTTCTATCGTATCTTCTATCGAAAAAACTTTCCCTCGATGAAGAAGAGCGGATTTGGTGGAATCTCAATCCATCACAACAACAACTACGCCTTCATCTCAAAATAATTGGGGTCGGCGATATGAATCAAAAAAGAAAATCATTTTGGGTCATCCACATGAATCCTTCTCCTCCAATCATTTCTATCCAATGCCATGTCCTCGGTGAGGTTCAAAGCATTCATATCCCTTTTTATCACCTCCATCCATGTCTTCCTAGGCCTACCCTGACCTCTTTTAACTAATATATTTTCCCATTTCTCCATCCTTCTAACTCGAGCATCATTAGGCCTTCGCCGAATATGTCCAAAACACCGTAAATGATTCTCTCTCATCTTATTTTCAATGGGTGCAACGCCTACCTTCTTACGTATCTCCTCGTTCTGAATCTTATCTTTTATTGTATTTCCACACATCCATCTCAGCATACACATCTCAGCTACACTCATTTTTTGAATATGATGTCTCTTGGCAGCCCAACATTCCGTACCATATAGTAAAGCAGGCCAAATCGTCGTCCTATAAAACTTTAACTTCAACCGCAATGGCATTCTACGAACGCACAACAATCTCAATCGATTAATAAATTTAATCCATTAATAAATTAAAAAAATGCTCCGTATCTATTTGATTTTGATGAAGTTCTATGTCTTCCGAACAATGCCATTTTGGTTTAAGAAGAGCCAACTCTTCCCATAATTCGGACAAACTATTATAGTATTCTCTAATGCTTTTGTTCCTTTGAACCATATTTCGTACATTATCTTGTAAATTGTACACATGTGCAATATCTTTAAGAGAGTACATTCTCTTAAGATAATCTCATGCATTGTTTGCATGTTCAAGTTTTGCAAGACTTGAACACTTCTTGATGTCAACGCTACTAATGAGCCAAGACATAATCTTGGCATATCCCACTCTCCATTCCTTTCACTTTTTCTCGTAAGTGGTTATGGTCTATATCTTTCTATCGCACTTCTAACGTATTTTTATCTCTACGTGAGTATGTAATTGATTCATTAACAACTTCTACTGGTTGAACAGACAGGGGAGCTTCATTATCAACATTTTCATTATTTGTCTCATCGTCACTGAAGAAATCTTTATTCTTATTTAGTAATTCAAATAAAAAGGAGTAATCGGCATTATCGGGGAGGGTTGAGTCCTCAAAACCACTTTCATTTTTCAAAAAGGTGACGTTCCTTGAGACGTACAGTTTATCATTCTGAAGGTCATAACACCTAAAACCTTTTTGTGTTTCTGAATAACCAAGAAAAGCACAGGGAATGGCTTTAGGAGATAACTTATCATTTTTATCAGTGAGAACAAAACATTTGCAGCCAAAGATTCGTAATCTGTTATAATCAAGTTCTTTTTTATATAAAACTTCAAAAGAAGATATTTGGCTTAAATTTTTAGAAGGAAGACGATTTATAAGATAGACAGAGGTCAGGGCAGCTTCGGCCCAAAATCTTTTTGGAATCTTTTGAGAAATAAGTAGAGTCCTTGTAGTTTCAATAATATGTCTATGCTTTTGTTCGGCTTGAGGACTTTTGGAACAAGATCTTTGATGAATGATCCCATTACTCTATACAATAACAACAACAACAACAACAACAACAACAACAACTACACCTTCATCCCAAAATAATTGGGGTCGGCGATATGAACCAAAAAAGAAAATCATTATGGGTCTTCCACATGAATCCTTCTCCTCCAATCATTTCTATCCAATGCCATGTCCTTGGTGAGGTTCAAAGCATTCATATCCTTTACTATCACCTCCATCCATGTCTTCCTAGGCCTACCCCGACCTCTTTTAACTAATATATTTTCCCATTTCTCCATCCTTCTAACTGGAGCATCATTAGGCCTTCGCCGAATATGTCCAAACCACCGTAAACGATTCTCTCTCATCTTATTTTCAATGGGTGCAACGCCTACCTTCTTACGTATCTCCTCGTTCCGAATCTTATCTTTTATTGTATTTCCACACATCCATCTCAGCATACGCATCTCAGCTACACTCATTTTTTGAATATGATGTCTCTTGGCAGCCCAACATTCCGTACCATATAGTAAAGCAGGCCTAATAGTCGTCCTATAAAACTTTCCCTTCAACCGCAATGGCATTCTACGATCGCACAACACTCCAGTTGCACTTTTCCATTTCATCCACCCAACCTTTATCCTATGATTTACATCTCCATCAATTTCTCAATACTTTTGAATGATAGATCCCAAATATTTGAAACAATCATCCACCGGTATTTCTTGCTCACCAAGCTTCACTACACTCTCATCATTACTTCGTTGCTTACTAAACCGACATTTCATGTATTCTGTCTTACTCTTACTCAACTTAAAACCTCTTGCTTTCAATGTTTGTCTCCATAATTCTAACTTAGCATTAACCCCAGCTCTAGACTCATCAATCAAAACAATATCATCAACAAACAACATACACCACAACACATTTTCTTGAATTGATCTCGTAAGCTCATCCATCACTATAGCAAATAGGAAAGGGCTTAAAGCAGATCCTTGATGTAACCCAACCGTTATAGGAAAATTGGTTGTCACCCCTCCACAAGTGCGAACATAGGTTACTACTCCTTCATACATATCTTTAATTATTTTAATGTACTTGAGAGAAACACCTTTCTTCATCATTGTCCACCAGAGAACGTCCCTAGGTACTCTATCGTATGCCTTCTCTAAATCAATAAAAACCATATGCAAATCTTTATTCCTCTCTCTATTTCTCTCGATAAGTTGTCTAAGAAGATGTATAGCTTCCATAGTTGATCTTCCAGGCATAAAACCAAATTGATTCTCCGATATCATGACAACCTTCCTCAACCTAGACTCAATCACCTTCTCCCAAAGTTTCATAGTATGACTCATGAGTTTTATACCACGATAGTTTGTGCAATCTTGTATATCACCCTTATTTTTATATAGAGGCACCAAAGTACTCTTCCTCCACTCATTAGGCATCTTATTTGTCCGCCAAATCTTGTTAAAAATATTTGTCAACCATTCTAAACCTTTCTCTCCCAAGCATTTCCAAGCCTCGATAGGAATACCATCTGGTCCAACTGCCCTTCTTGATTTCATTTTCTTCAAAGCCTCTGCAATTTCTTTCTTTTGAATCTTGCGCATGAAGTCATGATTCATCTCATGAAAAGGAATAGAGAAGTCTCCAAGATCCTGAGCATGACTTTCATTAAATAGCTTATCAAAATAATTTTTCCATCTCTCCTTAATCTCCTCATCTTTGACTAAAACCCTTTGTGTTTCATCTTTGATACATCTAACCATACCCAGATCCCTCGATTTCCTATCTCTCATCTTTGCAAGCCTATAAATATCCTGAATCTGTCAACCATTCTAAACCATTACTCTCTATATAGTCTTTAAATTCATTTAAGAGGAATTCACCCCCTGAATCTATTCTAAAGATTTGTAACTTTCTATTGAATTGGGTTTCTATCGTTACATGAAAATTCTTAAAAGTGAAAAAGACTTCATGCTTATATTTTAGAAAGTATATCCAACTGTATCTTGAATAGTCATCAACATAGATAACATAATATGAAAACCCTCCCTTAGATACTACAGGCACGGGTCCCCATACATCCGAATGCACAATTTCAAAAGGCTTAGTTGAAAACATAGATCTTGATCCAAAATGTAAGCTTCTCATTTTCCCAGAATACAATCATTACAACTGAAATTTTCTTTACATAATGTTTTAGCAAAATGAATATGAGAAAGCTTATCAATATTTGGATGCCCAAGGCGTTTATGCCAAACATTTATATCTTTATGTTGGGCAATGTTACAAAAAAAAGTTTTTGGAACTTAAAGAGATTCCATAAAATAGAGGTCACCCTTCCTAGAGCCTTCCCCAATCAACTTTCCGGACTGGCGATCCTGTATCCAACATTTATGTGATGAAAATTTTATATCACATCCAAGATTCGAAAGTTGAAAGACAGAAAGCAAGTTCAAATTTAATTTTGGAATAAATCTAACTTTGGGAACAAAAAAAACTTGTTTTTCAAAATCTTCAATTCCCTTAATTTCAAGAGAAGCCCCATCCGCAGTAGAGACAAATGATGGTGAGGGTTTTTTAGAATAGTTGGTCAATGTAAAAGCATTTGGAGTCATATGAAAGGATGCACTTGAGTCTAAAAGCCAAAGAATTTTACCTGAAAGAGAGAAAGAGGACGCAACGGCTCCAAAAATAGATCCCTTGAAGAGTGGTTGAAGAGCTTCAATAATTTGATTTATAGATAGATTGGCATTGTTGGAGGAAGGCAACGTCTCCTCTTTAAAGGTTGTTGACATTGCCACCATCTTTTTCCACTTGGGACACACGAGTTTTATGTGCCCTGATTCTTTACAAAAATGACACACGATTTCACTATACTCTCTTCTTCCATATTGTTCGTTATTTTCTCTTCCTCCTTGATTTTTGTTGAAGTGAAGAGGTTTACAAGGTTTAACATTGCTCCCCGATCTAGATACAACGTAAGCTCCCTCATCCTCGTTTTTAGAGGAGACAACCAAAACATTTTGATTGGTTTTATTCATTCCCAATCTAGTCTCTTCTACACTTAATTTGGTAAGAACATCTTATAAAGGTGAAGAAGAAAAGGAAGATAAAAGAGAGGATCTAGATTGTTCGAATTCGGGTCTAAGCCTATTTAGGAAATTAAAAAAGTGATCATCTTCAAGCTATGTCACATGGGTGCGGGTGCAGGGATTCGACACTTCCAAAAAACCCGGGTGCGACAGGGGCAAAAATGTAATATATATATATATATAAGGGGGTTCCCCCCGGCGCCCCCCCCCCCCAAGATTTTTTTTTTAATTCCGCAGCCCATTTCATAGGGCAAAAAAATAAAAATAAAATAAAATAAATGGACCAAATGACCCTGGGTGCAGTCAACGCACCCAAGGTCGGGTTGACCGCACCCACATCGAGTCGCATCGACGTGGGTGCGGCACCCTGCTAGCCGAATCCCTGTTACATAGTCTTCAAGTTGTTTTTGCCTTAGGTCGATTGCCTTTCCACTCCATTCAGGTTCGAGGATAGCAAGTTCATCCCATATAGCGGATAATTCGACAAAATACTCTCTAACCGACATCTCTCCCTGTTGTAGAGTTAAAGCCTTCTTTTGGAGGTAATACTTATAGAACAAGTCTCTTGACGTATACATTCGTTCAAGATACTCCCATACTTGATAAGCTTTCTTGAATTTCAATATATTGGCATTAATCTTGGTTTTTACCGAAGAGAAAAACCACGGAAAAATTTTGTAGTTTTTCATCTCCCACTCTTCATGCCCTTTATTGTATTCTTGAAACACCTTTTCTCTTTCTTTACCGTCAAGGACCTTCATCTCTCCTCTCTCAATGGTAGTAATTTTAGGTTCGGGTTCGGGAATAGTTCTTTGAACATATCCCCAAAGACCCTTACCTTTGATATGAACCTCCATATTTTCGGCCCATACATGATAATTAGATCCATTTAATTTGAAGCCAAGAGAGAAGTGGGAGTCCTTTTCGCCCATTAGAGAGAAGAAAAAGAGAAAGAGATGCGTACCACAATAAGATATAAGGTCCTACTTGAGGTAGGATGCTTCTAAAATATTGAATGAAGAAACGAGTCTTCACCCCAATCACCCAAACTTGATGGCATGCTTTTCGAGGCACCCAATAGAGAGAACAAAACACACGATCTTCTTTTCTCCCAACCAAGCTCTGATACCATGTAAAAATATCTTCAAAGATGTGCACTACAAACACAAGCTCCACGAAGGGATATGTGTACAAAGACACACCAAGAACACTTGAATAAAAAGTACATAAAGGTACAAAGAAAACACTTGAAATGCAAAAGATTGAATCTATTGAGCAAAGGTGAGCACAAAGGCTCCCAAAAGAATGAATACAATTAGAGGGGGGACACCCCTATTTATAATACAAGAGGAGACCAAAAAGGAGGGGCTCTTACTAGACGTTGGAGCCCCTCTAACGGTTAGAAATCTAACTGTTGGAGGGGGGTCCAACGTCTCCCCCTCCTTTGACTTTTAGTCAAAAAGGTGAAAAAGAAAAGAGAAAAAGAAAAAGAAAAAGAAAAAAGGAAAGAGAGAAAAAAAGAAAATGAAGAAAAGTTACATGCACATTCACAAGGGTGAATACGCGTAAAATGGAAAATGACAGAAATGCCCCTGGAGCAAATATATATATATATATATATATATATATATATATATGTATGTATGTATATATATATGTATGTATGCATATGTATCCCTCTCTCTCTCTATATATATATATAAATATATGTATACATGATATAATTTAACAACACCATTGTAAGGATACCACAGATTATCAGATACGGAGTTTAGGGCAATAGCAGAGAAGGCTTTAGTAATATAAAAGAATTGATGAGCTATATGATCATATCATCCGCAATATTGGCATATGACTTGCGCACCGAAGGAATCACTAGAACTCGAAGGATTACAGTTGGTGACTCCATTATTGAATCAACGACCTTGACCACCACGACCACGGCCAACCCTGCCACAGAATGTAAATTTATTTCTACCTCGTCCTCTCTCACCAAAAAAGGTTGCAACTGTGGCATTATTTTGAATTGGCTGACTTGGTTTGGGTCGAATCAAGGCAAGCCTATATTCTTGATTTAACAACATATCAAAAATATCAACGAACATAGGTAAATACTTAGATGGAACAATAGTGATCGTGGTTATAAAGCTTTCATACTTAGTTGAGAGACCATTAAGGGTCGACTGGACAAGATCACTGTCACCAGCTTCCTCTCCTGCAGCCATTAAAGAATCGGCCATCAACTTCACCTTATTTAAGTAATCAACCATATCATCTTCGTCTTTCTTAATGTTTCTTAACTGATCCTTGAGCTGAAGGATTCATAGAGAGGATTGAGAAGCATAGGACTTCTCAAGAACAAACCATGCATCATGAACCATAGGGATTCTAATGATTTGGCTCCAAAGAGATTCAGACACAATTGCTTTGATCCAACTCAAGACAAGTTGGTCAGCCCTCTACCAAGATTGGTATTTAGGGTTCATACAAACATAATCATCTTTTCCAGATGTCACATACTTAGATGGAGCAGGATACAAACCATTTACGAACTTAAACAAATCTCGACATTTCATAACTGATTCAATTTGATTCCTCCGTAACAAATAGTTATTTCAATCCAGTTGTTGAGAATAGGTGGTTTTAAGTAGAGTTATCTTTCATTAAGGTGCTTTTTGTAATTTAGTTCTTTATAATGGGGCTTTATTGTAATTAGGTCTTTAAGCCTCTCTCTATTTAACATAGAGAGAGGCCCTAATCGTATTATGAGTTCTGAGGTTTTCTTTGCAGCCGTCTCTCTCTCTTTCTCTCTTCTCTCTCTCTCTCTTCTCTCTCTCTCTTCTCTATTTCTAGGGTCCAGGCCATCGTCTACATGGTATCAGAGCTGTACCGACCGTGGGAGCGTGATCGTGGGAGCGTGATCGAGTCTGATCAAGGCTCGATCGATAGTGGAGGCCATCAGATCGTGGAGGCCACCAGATCTGTCAACAGATCTAATGAGTAAAAGGAAAAATATCTAATCAGGTCAGCGATGAATTTTTTTTTTTCTGGATCTGTTGACAGATCTGATCACGCAGTTGGTCGTGGATGCTTGCTGTGAGTTCGCAGCTTCTTGTCGTGGATGCTTGCTGTGAGTTCGCAGCTTCTTTTATCATTTCATGACTGCCTACTGTCTCGGTTTCGTGGCTACCTGTTGGGAGTTTGTTGGGAGTCTGATTACTGTTGGTGATTTTACATATGGTTGGGGGCCTGTTTTGTGTATCTTGATATCGTGGTTGTGTGGAGTTTGATTGGTGCTGGTACTCTTTGCACTGAAAATGTTTTGTGTATCTTGATATCGTGGCTGTGTGGAGTTTGATTGGTGATATCGTGGCTGTGTGGAGTTTGATTGGTGCTGGTACTTCCTGCTTATTTTTTTTTCTCCAGCAATCCAACTCTTAGTGGTGTTGCTCGAGAAAAATTAATGACGTATTGTCAAACTGTATATGTCTGGGGAGCTGCCCCTGTTATGAAAATTTTTTCTGCATATGCAGAAGTCGAGTTAGCTATGAATCACTGAAGTGCTGAATTATCTGTCTGCTTGTGGGCTGTTGCTCACTACTGTAGTGGGTTTTTTTTTTATTGTTGTTCGTAAGTGAACAACTGCTGGTTGGAATATCAGTTGGCGTGTGGGTGTAACACGCGGTTTTTTTTTTTGGATAGTGTGGAGACTGTCCAGTTTTTTTTTACCTGCAGTATGGCTGAAACTTCGAAAGGTGATTCAAAATTGGAACATATGGGAGAATATAAGGCATTTGCCAATCCCTTTTCGTACGGCTCGTCTGTGAGGTTAAATGAAACCAACTATGCCAGGTGGTCCAGAACATTTATGATGTCGGTATCTGGACATCGTAGAAAACATATCTTGTTGGAAGATGGACCCACTGAAAAGGTGGGAAAATATGTTACTTGGGATGAAGATAATGACATAGTCATGTCATGGATTATGAATAGTGCCGAACCCCATATTGCAGATGGTTTAATTTATTATAATACCGCCAAACAGATGTGGGACAATCTTCGAGATACATACTCACAAGAAACTAATGTGAGTCGTATCCTACAAGTCGAATAGGAAATATACAATTTACAGCAGGGAGATCAAACCTTGGCCCAGTACTATGCCTCCGTAAAAGCTGCTTTTGAAAGACTTAATGCTCACAGACCTCTCTGTTGTTCGAAACAAAAGGATCATCAAGAACAAACTATGGTTGCTAGGTTTCTTACAGGTTTATCTTCAGAATTTTCTGTTGCAAAAGTCCAAATGTTGACTGGGTCGGATGTGCCTACTCTTGCTGAGGCATATAACCGTCTAAGCAGACTTGCTATATCTCTTCCACATTCTCAGCCTGTGACTCAGTCTTCTGCCTTAGTTGTCTCATCTGGTTATGGACGTGGAAATCTTCAGAACATCAGAGGACGAGGTCGCGGCCGAGGTGTGGGAGGCAGAGGAAAGCTTCAATGTACATTCTGTGGAAAATCTGGACATTTAGAAGATCGTTGCTGGGATAAGCATGGCCGACCAACCTCATCTTCATCAAAGTCATATGCTCCTAGAGCTAATACTACTTCTCTCGAGGCAACAAAGGCACAAGACAATATTTCTGCAAGTGACAGTAGTATAACCCTCAGTCGTGCTGAATATGATGAGCTGATAGCTCTTCGTCCTTTGAGCTCTACCTCTCCTGTTGCTGGTGTTGCCTATTCAACCGGAAATCTTCTTCATCCGACTGACAGTAAGTGGATTATTGATTATGGTGCATCCAGGCATTTGTGTGGAAATTCACTTGTTTTTTCAGATCTGAAGGATATTAAGGCTCAGCTTGGAGTCTCATTAGCCGATGGGAGTACCTCCCCGGTTGTTGGTCAGGGAAATATTTCTATATCCTCCTCATTACAGTTGAAAAATGCTCTTCATGCCCCAAAATTTCCTCAGAGTTTACTTTCTGTGAGTTGTCTTGTAAAAGAACAAAACTGTAGAGTAATATTTGATCCAATGGGTTGTCATTTTCAGGATTTGCTGACGGGGAAGAAGATTGGTGGAGGCTATGAAGAAAATGGAATCTACTACTTACATCATCCAATGGGTACTGTGCATGCAGCGGTGGACCATTCATTTAGTCCTGTTCAGTGGCATCGTTGTCTTGGTCATCCTTCATTGTCAAAGCTTCGTTCGGTCTTTCCTCAGATTCCCTCCACCGCATCATTTCAGTGTGAAGCATGTCAGCTGGGCAAGCATCATCGCAGTTCGTTCCCTTCGAGTCAGAGTCAGTCTAGTAATAAAGTCTTTGAACTTCTTCATGCAGATGTATGGGGTCCTAGTAAGATTCCTACTAGGACTCAGTGTCGATACTATCTAGTTATTGTTGATGATTTCTCTAAGTTATCATGGGTGTTTTTAATAAAGGAACGATCTGATGTTCCAAATATTATCAAATCTTTAATTCTTGAAATAAAGACTCAGTTTGAATCCAGTGTCAAGATTGTTCGCACTGATAATGCTCTCGAGTTTAAATCAAAAAGTCTGTTGCAATTTTACCATGATAGTGGCATCCAACCCCAAACTTCCTGTGCCTATTCATCTCAACAAAATGGGGTGGCTCAGCGAAAACATCATCACCTACTTGATATTGCCAGGACCATTATGATCCAATCAAATGTTCCTGCGTTATACTGGGGAGATGCAATTACAACTGCTTGCTATCTGATCAACCGCATGCCTTCCTCTTCTGTGGGTGATCAAATTCCAATTCATATCCTAAAACCAAATACCCCTCTTTTCTCCCTCTCGCCCAAAGTGTTTGGATGTGTTTGCTTTGTACACAAACTTGGCCCTGACCGTGATAAATTAGCTGCTCAAGCTACAAAGTGCATATTTATAGGTTATCCCAAAAATCAAAAGGGATATCGATGTTATGATCCTACTTTTCGCCGAGAGTATGTCAGTGCGGATGTGTCTTTCTTGGAATCCACTCCATATTACTCTAATACTGGTTCCCCGCTGCAGGTTGATCCAGCTGAGTCTTGCCCATTACCTATACCCCCTTTTCCCTTGGAATCCGTGCCCTCATTCCCGAACCACACTTCATCCTCTTCCAGATTTCATAATCCTCCATTGGTATATGTGCGTAGAGATCCACCTCCTCAAGTGCCTCCCTCTTCTTCCCCTGAGGTAAGTTCTACTGACAATAATGATCTTCATGATGATGATAACAGCCCGATTGCTCTACGAAAGGGGACACGACAATGTACTTTATATCCCATGTCTCGTTTTGTCTCTGAAGCCAGAATTGGAAATCAGATGAAATCTTTTATTTCAGCTTTATCTGCTGAAGTTATTCCTCGGAACTATCAGCAGGCCGAGATTCATACTCACTGGAAGAGGGCTATGCAAGAAGAAATGGATGCCTTAATATCTCAGCATACTTGGGACCTAGTTGATTCCCCTGCAGATGCTGACATTGTTGGATGCAAATGGGTATATACGATAAAGTACAAATCTGATGGTTCCATTGAACGGTACAAGGCCAGATTAGTAGCCAAAGGGTATACTCAGACATATGGTATTGATTTCTTTGAAACTTTTTCTCCTGTTGCACAAATGGGTACCATTCGTCTTGTTCTCTCAGTAGCTGTGCAGCATGGTTGGAGCCTGTCTCAATTAGATGTGAAAAATGCATTTCTATATGGGGACCTATCTGAAACTGTTTACATGCAACAACCTCCAGGATTCGAGGTTGAGGGGGAGTGTCGGAAGGTGTGTAGATTGAAAAAGGCAATTTATGGCTTGAAACAAAGTCCTCGTGCATGGTTTCAGAAGTTGTTTGAAGTAATGTTAGGTTTTGGCTTTAATAGGTCAGTAGCAGATCATACACTATTCATAAAGAAAACTAGCTCTGGCATAGTTGTTATGGTGGTATATGTGAATGACATCATTCTTACAGGTGATGATGTGAAAGCTATTGAAGCCACAAAGGCTCATCTTCACAAACACTTTGTTACAAAAGACCTTGGTTCACTCAGGTATTTTCTGGGTATAGAAGTTGCCAGGAGCCGTGAAGGGATGGTTTTGTCTCAACGAAAGTATGTTCTTGACTTATTAAAGGAAACAGGAATGTTGGGAGCTAAACCAGCAAGAAGGGTCAAAACTGGTTGATAGCAAAAGCTATCGCTCCCTAGTTGGGAAACTACTGTATGTAACTGTGACCAGGCCAGATATTGCTTTAGCAGTGAGTAAAGTCAGTCAGTTTATGGACAAACCTACTGAGGTACACTAGAATGCAGCTATTATGATTCTCAGATATCTAAAATCTTCTCCTGGAAAGGGGTTATTGTTCAAGAAAGGTGGACCTCTGGATATAGTGGCCTATTCTGATGCTGACTATGCAGGATCTGTAGTAGATAGAAAATCTACCACAGGATTTTGTGTGTTCCTGGGAGACAACTTAATCTCTTGGAGAAGTAAGAAGCAAAATGTGGTTTCGAGGTCTAGTGCAGAATCAGAATATCGGGCTATGGCCCAAACAGCTGCTGAATTGATGTGGGTTCGTACTGTGCTTCTTGATCTCCAGGTGAAGGTTTCTTCTCCGATGACCATGATGTGCGATAACAAAGCTGCAACATATATAGCGAACAATCCTGTATTTCATGAGAGAACAAAGCACATTGAGGTTGATTGCCACTATGTAAGGGATATGGTTCAAGCGGGTCATATCACTACCCAATATCTAAAGTCGGAAGACCAAGTTGCAGATATGTTCACAAAACCTCTTGCCAGACCAAATTTTTCAAAAATGTTGTGACAAGCTGAGCATGATTGATATCTATGCTCCAGCTTGAGGGGGAGTGTTGAGAATAGGTGGTTTTAAGTAGAGTTATCTTTCATTAAGGTGCTTTTTGTAATTTAGTTCTTTATAATGGGGCTGTATTGTAATTAGGTCTTTAAGCCTCTCTCTATTTAACATAGAGAGAGGCCCTAATCGTATTATGAGTTCTGAGGTTTTCTTTGCAGCCGTCTCTCTCTCTTCTCTCTCTTTCTCTCTTCTCTCTCTCTCTCTTCTCTCTCTCTCTTCTCTATTTCTAGGGTCCAGGCCATCGTCTACACCAGTTATTTGAAACTAAACTCGAGAAAGTATTACACTGACCATAGAACCGGTTGAGCCTGATTGTGAAGTCATTAGATCTTGAATCTAAACACATCAGAACTCTCGTACGCAGCTTGGGACACGGCTTCCTGGGATGTGTACGATGTCTGGGACACCGTTGAAACATGTGTGAGGCGTGGGACACTGTTGGGTCACGGCAACCTGGAACATGGTTGCTGCAGACACACTGCTGCACTTGGGACACGACTGCCTGGATCACGGTTGCTGCACATGCACTGCAACACTCCTTCATGCACACAGAATCACCCAGAAACGCTGGTGGCTGGCTAGGACACGATTCCAGCACCACATCACCTCTCAAACACGATCAGCGTGATCGGTCTATTATGGCTCTGATACCAAAATACAATCACACACACACAAGAGACTCATGAATATTAACATGGTTCGGTTCGTTGAATAACCTAAGTCTGCGGCTCCCTAACTCTCACCCCTCTTCCTCTTATTATTTTTCAAGAACCCAATACATATATATATATACACAAGGAGGCTGTTAGGAGTTTCCTATTCAGCTCCTAAAACCAAACCTCAAAAACGTCAACTTAGCCAAGGACTCTTATCTTGATGAGAGTCCTTTTGGAAACAAGTTTCTTGTTTACATATGGCACTTGGTTTCACTGAGAAACTTTCTTGATTACATATGAAACTTGGTTACTTATTTAGTAGGATCGGTTTCATTAACATGACACCTTAACCGTCGTGAGTGTGATCCTAAAGTCACAAACCTAGAACATTAACTGGATTTCCCTTCCATTAACTCAACACATAAGGACACGCCCCAGAAAGATGCGATCATCAAACGCAAACATAACCTTCTAACAGAAGAAGCACTTCAAGCTTTCCCACGAGGTAGAATTTCTTCAGCGACACCACTAAACACTAAAAACCATTAAAATGCCCATTCGGTTGAGAACAAGCAAAACCAATCAGCACGTAAAAGAAGACTCCCAAGTCACCGGAGGCGTCGCAGTCAAGCTGCCGATGGCAACAAGATCAGCCTCACAGCGACCAAGCATGAATAAAAAACAGAATTAAGCCTTCATTTCTAGATGATCATATAGGAAGAGAAAGCACAAGTGAGGCCATCATTGATCACCGACCTCATTCTATTTATAGAAAGAAACTCTTTTTTTCCATAAATTAGAAAGGAAAACTAAGGTTTTGTGAGCCCATCATTGATCACCCACCTCATTCTATTTATATAACGAAACCCTTTTTTCCATAAATTAAAAAGGAAAACTAAGGTTTTGTGAGCCCTGATGATTCTTATCTAAAACAAACTCAATGAATCACACAGATTCATTGCTGAAAAAGCAAGAGAAACTTTATCCGAAAAGAGAACTAGAATCAGAAATTAAGAGCAACTAAGCATAAATAGAACTACGAAGTAAAAGCCTAAATTTTCAAAAAGAAAAAAACTGAATGAAGAATCTTTGGAGAGAGAGAGAGAGAGACCTGTCCCAGTTGATATCCGTTTGGGAGAGACTGAGCTCGGGAGCCGCCTCCGCCTCCACCGCCATCGTCCCCCACTGTCTCCCCGCCAATACTAACGGTCGGGATTTATAACCTTCTACTTCTAGGATTTTCCTGGATTTTCTTTTTATTTTTCCTTTTTTTGCTCTTCCGTTCTGTGTCCTCTACTTTAGGAGGAGGAGAGGGGTAGGTGCGTCTGAGAGGGGCAGAAGAAACTTATGGGTCTTCGCCACGCTTCTCCATTTTGAACGAAGGGTCGGAGAGACGGACGTGTAACCGGTAGGACCGGAAATGTTAATATCGCTGAAATACCCTTGTCCTTTTAGCTTAAGGCCTTTGCAAAGACTGCGTCGGGAGCGCTCGAATCGCGGACCCGCGTGGACAGGATAAGCCGGGAAGTCAACGCATGTCCGCGAACAGGACCCGCGTGGACTGCGTCCTTTTTGTTAAGATTTATTTGAACATTATTCGGCAAAGAAACTCTTTTTGCAAGTGAAGTAAGTATTAGTTTTGCATGTTAACTTGTTTATTTTTTTGTTAAGTTTGCATGTAATTGTTTGTTTGTTACCGCGAGTTTACTATGTAGCATTTAGTAAGATTCATAAAAAGAATCTAAGTTGCTATAAAAAGAGTCAACTTGTCAAAGATCTTTTACCTTATTCTGTATTTTTCTATGAGTTATAAAAATGATGCTTATATTGTTTTACTACCGGTTAATAAAAACTAACTGGTAAATCTTGTTTGTTCACAACAAATTATCGCAACTAAAGGGAAGTGAGGTGAGGCAACTAACTGCTTAGAGAGCACCGACTTGCCGTATCATTTTCTTGATGTTTTCAATGTATGTTTTTACACAACTTTGCATACTTACAAATAAATTTTCATGTGCACAACGACGTTATATTATATTTATATTACAACTTTTAATTCCTTTCAACTGGGGCAATGAGCACTGGGTTCTTTGGAAAATGAATATCAAGGAAAATGACCTCAGGTTATACAATTTCATGCCAAGCACATATTTAGTAGATAAAAATCTCAAACAAATAGTATGATAACATAACTTGCTCAACAATATACTTGTTTTTTTGTGTATGTTTGTTATCTTCTTTTTTGTTTATGTTTGTTATTTCTTTTTTGTGCATATGTATTACAACTTTATTTTTTTAGCGCAATTTAGGTTTGACTATTATAAAGATTGAACGACGTAGAGGATAGAGGGTATTCCTCAACAAGAGAAGAATTAATTGCTTGCATTTGTTTGTTAATTCATTTCATATAAGTATACATTTTTTACTTAATATTTTCTCGTTTTATAGGTATGACTGTGGTATATTTGTCATACAATATATGCAGTATTTGGACAGAAACTAGAGATTGAACTTTACGCAAATATGTGTTTATATGTCAGTTGTTCACTAGTTTGAGATGTTCGTTGTATTTAGTTGTTTGCTAATAAAAGGTTATTTTTAGCAAGATGTCACATATATAAGGAACTGTATGATCAAGTTCTACAAGCACATAAAGGAAAGGGTTTCCAAAGATGTGAAAGATAATGAAAAGACAAAGACACTAGTTAGAGAGGTGCTGGTAGAGTCTGTTCGGCTAGCTAAGTTGTGGACAATTATGCACTTTTTTAATATATCGAGTTGACCTTATATTTGTAATTGGATGGAAGTTAAACTTTGTAATTGAATGAATCAAGTTAAACTTTGATTATAACTTTGTAATAAAGCCCATGTATTGAATGTAACTTTGTAATTGTTAAACTTCAAGTTAACTGATTTTGTGCAAACCAATTATATTCAGTTCTATGTTAATCATACTAACTATCTAATTTTTGCAATCGTTAATAGAGAAACGGTTTTGCAAAACTGTTTGATTTTTATCGATCAGTAAGATTTTTGTAAATATACTTCATGAGATTTTGAAACATATATGCGAACAAGTATGATATACGCAAATGGGTTAGAAATAATTGCCGAAAGGAAAGGAAATTGTGAACCATTGGTTTGAGAGAAAAGACAAAAGAGCCTTAAATTATGCCAAAATAACTAAGCAATATTTGTGATATCTAGAAATTCATAAATAACTTCATGCAAGAGCGTGTAATATATGCAAAAACATAAACTATTTGCAAAATTAGTGGTAAGTGTTTCACACATAAATTTATGAAATTCAAGGATATATGAGAAAGTATGTAAAACTCGAGTTTTTTTATTGACAATTAAAATGAATAAATGATAAATTTTATCTGCATCTGTGACATTAATGCAATTTCTTGATTTTCTTGATTTTGAATTATTGTGAAATTAAGTCTCAAGTTATGAAGAGCATTGCAAGAATCATTGTAAAATTTAAAATATGTGGACTAAACAAGAAAGTAAATGATTTGTATATGTTTAGATTATGGATATTAAACTTGGATTTAAATCTTAGTATTCAGGTCTAATATGGATTTTGACTTTAAATTAGGTAGTGAATTTAACTCATGATATTTGGATCTAATCCAATTAAGTTGGATATAATCCATGACATTTGGATCTTGTTAGGGATGATTTGGGTTAGATATAACTCAGGATTTTTGGATCTAATCTCATTGGATTGGCCCCATAGGGTGGGACATTCACAACAACCTTATTATTATTTTGACAAAATTTATGGCCAATCAGTATCTTAATTATTAAATCAGAGTCGACCTCAATGTTCTTTAGTTTGAGGATATTGAAATCGACTATCTACACACCCAAATTGGTGTTGATTTAAATTTTTCATCATCGACCAAAATTCATCCCTAATTGTAGGTCGAAAATCAATAATTTTTAACGTCAACTAAATCTTCTTGCCGATCCATGTGTGTATGATTAAATCTAAGACCACCATGATGATTTACGTTTCAAAAGCTATCAAATCGACTATTTAAACGTCTAATTTTATTGAGTGTTTGGGTCTGTAGGTCTCCCAAAAGGTTACCATGTCACTAGAGCACAAGTCATGGTAAGAAGACCTCACTTTTCTTTTCTAGCTTAATCAATTTTAAAATTTAATAAGTTAGGACCCATAATTTATTTACTTATTTTATTAATAAAAAATTTTAATACATATTAATTTCTTATATTAGAGATGAGACACTTGCCTAAATTCATCCATAAATAGCGGCCCTTATGATAGTGATGTGCATCTCTCACTTCTTCTTCCTCACATTTTCTTCTTTCTGAAAGCCATTAGAAAAGTTCATATCTCTATTAGAGACCTGCAACCACATTGGTGAAGGTCTAATCCAGCCTGAAACAAGGTACGAGTGGAGGAAAAAGTGGCAGTGTCATTGTGGAAAGCATGTTTTCGGTAAAAAATCTCTACTTTATGATGTTCGATTTCGGGATGCATTAGCATACCATATTTTTGGGCTTGAATCTTACTATAATATATGCCTAGAACATTTATGGCTATTAGATCTTAATGGATTTTTTTTAAAGCCCAAAACGATGTTTTGAAAGATCAGTTTTAAGAAAATGATTTGGAAAAGACTAGTTTCGAAACCCTAAAAAGCAAAAATCATGTGAATAACTATATTTGTATTTTATTTGATTGTTTAGCACGAATAATGAATGTAAAAGCATGTTTTTGACTATTTTTTCATAGATCTTGATGGTATAAATATGTCTCTTGCATAGATCTTGGCTAAAAATACGCAAAAATTGTTTTAAAGAAGGTTTTGCCAAAAATGTTAGAGTTTTGATGTTTTATGATAAAAAAAGTTAATCTAATCATATATGATAGATTAGGATATGTATAGCATAATTAAACAACATGTTATTGAATAAATAATTCATTATTCCATGTTATTTTTATGTCTTTTGTGATTCTTCCATAAATAAAATCGTATTTAATATATTTCATGAAGGTTTTGTGATTTTTGGATTATGTTTGTTAATGTTTAGCAATATTAGCCCAAATATGATCAAAGATGAGTTGTATGATGTTGTAAATGTGTTTAGAGAATCTAAACATAATGATTGTATGAGTTTCACCATGTTTCTTATTCTTGTTTAATAGATCTTGCATGAGTTTGAATCTTGGCTATTTTGTTCTCATTTTTTTTATTTTGACTAGTCTCAGAAGAAAATTGATGTCTCAATAAAAATGAGGTCAATGAATAAAATTAAAAATACTAGAGTATTCTATATATCAAGGGCTTAAATTTAGAATCTTGTTTTGTCTCGTTTGGTTCAGTTTGGAGGCTGAAATGTCCATTGCAATAGAGCATAAATTTTCTACCCTGTCAGCAGGATTGTTTCGACTAAAAATTTTAAAAGCTCTAAAACCCTAATCAAAACTGATTAAAATAAATTATAAAAAATTTGGGTGAAAGGCAACATGTTTAAAAAGCTTTTGTAAAAAGGTTTTTATCAAAAGATTTCTCTGTAAATCTTGAGAAATTCATCAAGTCAGATTAAATTTTTGTAGATAACATAATTCTGATATATTTTCTGAATAGGAATCAGTCCCAAATTTTTCTTGATTATATTACAAAGAATTTTACAATTCTGTTTCTTGAACTGTGTTTCTAAGATGATGGGGCAATCTCAGTAAAATTTTGAGATTTAAATTCAGTACCTATGATTTTTTGTGGGTTTTTCAAAATTGGGTTAACAAATTCAGTACCTATGATTTTTGGTGGATTTTTCAAAATCGGGTTAACAACGATCCAAACTATATAGTATGGCATGTGTTAATGCTGAGTTGTATTTTACTTTTGCAACATGTTTGTTGATGCTTAAATTGGATATTAGATTGATATGCATGTTAAATGAATGCATTTCACTATTGATTAAATTTAGCATGCATAAATATCAATGATTAGCCTACCTTGATTGTGTAAAAATACATAATGATTGCATTATTGTATTGATTTTATGGTAGACACTAATAAAAAGCATGCATACAATGCCATGAATATTGTTGCATTTAAACTTTGAATGTTATAACATATTTTTATTGGCATGATTAACAGGAGAGTCAATTAAAAAATTTTAAATAAAATTAATTCTCTTAGGGTTTATTGCGAGAGTAAGCATGGTACTAACGGTTCTGTAGGATATTTGGCTTGGTACAAAAGGTTGTTTTTGTCCCCCATCCACAAGATCAGTAACTGGGAGAACTACCATGATTTATTCGCAATGTGGTAGGTAAGACTCATAACGAAAATTTGATATATTAGAATTGCAGGAGTTAGAACTCTCTCTATAAAATTATATTCTCTCTCGAGAGTATGCACAGTTGGAGCATCATGTAGGTTAATAAGACAGAATTATTTGAAAATACAAACTTAGGTTGTACCTCCATCTGAGAGAGTCTGTGTTGTACCCATATATAAATATTGGCAAGTAAAATAAGATTTTGAATTGTATATAGATAGAATATGACATGCATCATTTAAGCAAAAACACAATAAGTGAATATAAAAAGTTATTCATATATGGAGGATTCACAACACTGAAATGGTAAGTTGATGCATAGTGTATATGTTGATGCATTTTGTAAATATTCATGCATATGCATAATTTATTATGTTAATACAAAACTTAACATGAATGAATATGCATATGACTTATCTATTATTTTAATTGTTAGCATGATTTTTATGTTATAGCCTGCTAAGATGTGTATGACATGATTGATATATTTAAGGTTGTATTTGAATGCATTTTGATATCGTATAATATGCAAGTATGTTATTTTCTATCAGGTTCTCAGGAGTCTGACCCATTTTATAGGCTTTTAGGTAGATTATGATGAGCAACTCCGAAGCGAATGCGGAATGCTTAGGCGACATCGAGAGCCTGTCTTTTTCTTTTTCAGGGATAGTTTTGGAAAAATAATTATTTCTATCAAAATACTCTGATATGTATTTTAAATTATAAAAACTAAATTAAATCTTAATATTCACATTTTAATTTAGCTATAATAATTGATTATACTGTAACCTGTCCAGAATGTTTAACCCAAAGAAAAATATTGTTTTTGTTGTTTTAAAAAGAAAAAAAAGTTTTCTCTAAATTTTTAGGGTTAAATTTTTGGGGCGTTACAAAATGGTATCAGAGTAAGATAAAAACATTAGCTCATGACGCGTCCAATAGTTCAACATCACTCGATACGTAGGTTTAATTGTTTATTGATTTAATTATATTATTATTATTTGATATAAATTATTTATGCAATTGAAAACTTCAAAAATGTTAATTTCAAGGATATTTTTTTTAGTAGGGTAAAATGTAATATCTGCGAATTTTGTTTTGTTTTAACTTTTAAATTCGAACAAAATTTAATTTAATTCAAGCTAAAATCAAAGTTAAATTTAGGCAAAATTTAAGAGTTTAATTTGAATTAAGAACTTTAGTTATGTGGTTATAAGTCATAGATCATATTTGGTGATTTCGATTATGGGTTGATTAAAAAAATATAATTTTTAAAATTAACTGTCCTCTATTTTGGGTTTTTCAACTTGGATAAAGTTCAAGTTTTTGTTGTTTAAAATTGATTGAACTATATTTTGGTAGTTCTTTTATTTGATGCTTATATTGAATTTTGAAGACGAAATTCATTTTAAGGGGGTCTAGAATGTAAAACCTAAGATCTTTTATTAACAATTAAAATGAATAAATGGCAAACTTTATCTGTATCTTTGACATTAACGCAATTTCTTGGTTTTCTTGAAATTCTTGTTTTTCTTGATTTTAAATTATTATAAAATTAAGTCTCAAGTTATAAAGAACATTACAAGAATAATTATAAAATTTAAAATATATGGACTAAAAAAGAAAGTAAATAATTTGTATATGTTTACATCTTGGGTATTGGACTTGGATCTAAATCTTATCATTCAGGTCTAATATGAATTTTGACTTTAAATTAGGTAGTTGATTTAACTCATGATATTTGGATCTAACTTAATTAAGTTATATATAATCCATGACATTTGAATCTTATTGGGGATGAATTGGGTAAGATATAACTCAAATTTTTTGGATCTAATCTCATTGGATTGGACCCATAGGGTGAGACATTCATAACAATATTAATTTTGTTATAATAAAAAATTTGGTTGATCGGTGCCTTGCTTATTAAATTGGAGTCGACCTCAACGTTCCTCATTTCAAGGGCATTGAAATCAACTATCTACACACCTAAATTGGTTTCAATTTAAGCATTTTATCATAAACTAAAGTTCATACCTAATTATATGATAAAAAATCAACAATTTTCAACGTCAACTAAATTTTCTTTTCAATCCATATGCGTATAATTAAATATAAGACCATCACGATGATTTATGTTTTGAGTGCTATTAAATTGACCATTTAAACATCGAATTCTGTTGAGTTTTTGGGTCTGTAGGCCCCTTGAAAGGTTACCATGTCACTAGAGCCCAAGTTAAGGTAAGAAGACTTCACATTTTTCTCTAGTTTAATCAATTTCTAAATTTAATAAGTTAAGATCTATAATTTATTTACTTATTTTATTAATAAAAAAATAATAAATATTAATTTCTTATATTAGAGATGAGACTCTTGCCTAAGCCCATGTATAAATAGAGGCCCTCATGATAGAGATGTGCATCTCTCCCTTCTTATTCCTCATATTTTCTTCTCCAAGCTATTAGGAAGACCTTTATTAGAGACCTGCAATCACCTTGGTGAAGGTCTAATCTAGCCCAGAACGAGATACGAGTTGAGGAAAAAGTGACCATGTCATTATGAAAATCGTGTTTTCGGTAGGAAATCTCTACTTTTGTGATGTTCGATTTCGAGATGCATTAGCATACCCTCTTTTTGATCCAGGGCTTGGATCTTCATGTAATATATAACTAAAACATCTATGGCAATTAGATCTAAATTAAAAAAAAAATTGAAAACCCAAAATGGTGTTTTGAAAGATTAGTTTTGAGAAAACGATTTGAAAAAGATTAGTTTTGAAACCCTAAAAAGCAAAAAAACATATGAATAGATAGATTTGTATTTTATTTGATTGTTCATCATGGATAATGAATGTAGAAGCATGTTTTTTAGTATCTTTTCATATATCTTGATGCTATAAATGTATTTAATATAGATCTTGGTTAAAAATACACAATAATCATTTTGAAGAAGGTTTTGCTAAAAATGTTTTAAGGTTTTGATGTTTTATGATAAAGAAAGTTAATTTGATCATATATGGTAGACTAAAACATATATGACATGATTAAACAAGATGATATTTAATAAATAATCTATGATTCCATGTTATTTTTATATCTCTTGTGATTCTTGCATAGATGAAATCGTATTCGAGATATTCCATGAAGGTTTTTATGATTTTTGGATTATGTTTATTACTGTTTTAGTAAGATTAGCTTAAATATTATCAAAGATGTGTTGCATGATGTAAATGTGTTTAGAACATCTAAAAATCATGATTGTATGAGTTTCACCATGTTTCTTGTTCTTGCTTAATAGATTTTGGTGATTCTGTGCTTATTTTTTTGTTCTGACCAGTCTCAGAAGAAAATTGATATCTCTATAAAAATGAGGTTAATAAATAAAAATACTAAAGCATTCTAAACATTTAGGGCTTGAATTTAGAATCTTGTTTCATCCCATTTGGTTCAGTTTGAAGGCCAAAACATCCATTACAACAAAACATAATTTTTCTGCCCTATCAACAAGACTGTTTTGACTAAAAATTTTAAAAGCTCTAAAATCCTAATCAAAATAGATTAAAATAAATTATAAAAAATCTAGGTGAAAGGTAACATGTATAAAAATCTCTTATAAAAAGGGTTTTCTCAAAAGATTTTTTTGTAAATCTTGAGAAATCCATCAAGCTGGATTAAATTTTTGCAAATAACATGATCTGTCTGATATATTTTTTTATTAGGATTCAGTCCTAAAATTTTCCTGATTTTATTACAAAGAATTTCACAATTTTGTTTCTTGAATTGTGTTTCTAAGATAATGGGGTAATCCCAGTAAAATTTTGAGATTTAAATTCAGTACCTATAATTTTTGGTGGATTTTCTAAAATTGGGTTGACAAATTCATTACCTATGATTTTTGGTGGATTTTCCAAAATCGGGTTAACATAGATCCAAACTGCACAGTATGACATGTGTTAATGCCGAGTTATATTTTACTTTTTACAGTATGTTTGTTAATGCTTAAATAAGATATTGGACTAATATGCATGTTAAATGATTGCAATTCACTATTGATTGAATTGAGCAGGCATAAATATTAATGATTAGCCTACCTTGACTATGTAAATGCATAATGATTACATTATTGTATTGATTTTATGGTAGAGACTAATCAAAAGTATGCATAGAGTGCCATGAATATTTTTGTATTTGAACCATGAATGTGGTTGCATATTTTCATTGGCACGATTAACAAGAGAGATAATTAAAAAAATCAAAATAAAATTAATTCTCTCGGTGCTTATTGAGAGAGTAAGCATGGTACTAACTATTCTGTGAGATATTTAGCTTGGCATGAAAGTTTGCTTTTGTGATTTATTCATAGGACCAATAACCAAGACAACTACCATGATTTGTCTGCACTGTGATAGGTAAGGCTCATGAGAAAATATGATAAATTGGGATTGTAGGATTTGAAACTCTCTTTAAAAAATTATATTATCTCTCTAAATTATGTACAGTTGGTATGTCACGCAGGTTAATAAGATACAATTATTTGAAAATACAAAACTGAGTTGTACCTCAATCTGAGAGAGTCTGTGTTGTACCCACATACAAATATTGGCAAGTAAAATAATATTTTGAATTGCATATAGAAAAAACATGGCATGCATTATTTAAGCAAGAAAATAATAAGTAAAGATAAAAAGTTATTCATGTATGAAGGATTCACAACACTTAAATGGTAAGTTCATGCATTCTGTAAGTATTCATTCATATGCATAATTTATTGTGTTAATGCAAAACTTAGCATGAATGGATACACATATAATTGATCTGTTATTTTAACTGTTAGCATGATTTTTATGTTATAGCTTGCTAAGATGTGTATGACATGATTGATATATTTGAGGTTGTCTTTAAATGTATTCTGATATCGTACATTATGAAAGTATGTTATTTTCTACTAGGCTTTCACGAGTCTGACCCATTTTATGGGCTTTTAGGTAGATTATGATGAGCAAATGCATAATGTTTAGGCGGCATTGAGAGCCAGTCTTTTCCTTTTTCAGGGATAGTTTTGAAAAAATAATTATTGCTATCAAAATACTCTGATATGTATTTTAAATTATTGAAACTGAATTAAATCTTAATGTTCACATTTTAATTCAATTATGATAATTGATTGTACTATGACTCGCTTAGACTGTTTAAATCAAAGAAAAATATTGTTTTCGCTGTTTAAAAAAAACAAAAAGTTTTTCTAAAATTTTAGGCTTAAAATTTTGGGGCATTACAAAATGGTATCAATGCGAGATAAAAACATCAACTCATGACATGTCCAATAGTTCAACATGGTTTGGTAAGTATGTTTAATTATTTATTAATTTAATTATAGTATTTTTATTTGTGCTATTAAAAACCTCAAAATTTTTAATTTTATGGGCAAATTTTTTTAGGAGGGTAAAATGCAATACCTTGAAATTTTATTTTATTTTTACTTTTAAATTCGAGCAAAATTCAAGTTAATTTAAGTTAAAAACAAAGTTAAATTTAGGCAAAATTCAAGAGTTTAATTTGAACTATGCCTCTAATTAGGTCGTTATGAGTCGTAGATTAGATTTGGTGATTTCAGTAATGAGTTGTTTCAAAAAAATGCAATTTTAAAAATTAACCATCCTCTATTTTGGGTTTTCCAACTTGGATAAAGTTTAGAATTTGATTGTTTAAAATTGATTAAACTATATTTTGATAGTTCTTTTGTTTGATGCTTATATTGAATTTCTAAGACGAAATTCCTTTTAAGGGGGGTAGAATGTAAAACCCATGATTTTTTATTAGCAATTAAAATGAATAAATGATGAATTTTATCTGCATCTGTGACATTAATGTAATTTCTTGGTTTTCTTAAAATTCTTGATTTTCTTGATTTTGAATTATTATAAAATTAAGTCTCAAGTTATGAAGAACATTGCAACAATAATTATAAAATTTAAAATATGTGTCCTAATCAAGAAAGTAAATGATTTATATATGTTTACATTTTGGATATTGGACTTGGATCTAAATCTTAGCATTCGGTTCTAATATGAATTTGGATCTTAAATTTGGTAGTGGATTTAACTTATGATATTTGGCTATAACTCAATTAAGTTGGATATAATTCATGTCATTTATATCTTATTAGGGATGAATTGAGTTGGATATAACTCAGGATTTTTGGATCTAATCTCATTGGATTGGACCCATAGGGTGGGACATTCACAACAACATTATTATCATTTTGACAAAAAATTTGGTCGATCGGTGCCTTATTAAATCGGAGTCAACCTTAATGTTGCTATTTCAAGAGCATTGAAATCGACTGTCTATATGCCCAAATTGGTATCGATTTGAGTATTTTATTATTGATTGAAGTTCGTGCCTAATTGTAGGTCAAAAATTAATAATTTTTAGCGTTGATTGAAACTTTTTGCCGATCCATATGCGTATGATTAAATCTAAGACCACCACGATGATTTATATTTCAAAGGTTATCAAATCGACTATTTAAACGTCTTATTCTATTGAGTGTTTGGGTCTGTAGGCCTCCCAAAAGGTTACCATGCCACTAGAGCCAAACTCAAGGTAAGAAGACCTTACCTATCTTTTCTAGCTTAATCAATTTTGAAATTTAATAAGTTAAGACCTATAATTTATTTACTTATTTTATTAATAAAAAAAATTAATAGATATTATTTTTTTTATTAAAGATGAGACTCTTGCCTAGACCCATCTATAAATAGTGGCTCTCATGATAGGGATGTGTATCTCTCCCTTCTTCTTCCTCACATTTCCTTATTCCTCTAAGTCATTAAGAAAGTCCAGACCTTCATTAGACATGCAACCACCATGATGAAGGTTTAATCCTGTCTAGAATGATCTACGAGTGAAGGAAAAAGTGACAACGCCATTGTGGAAAGTGTATTTTTTGTAGAGAATCTCTATTGTTATGATGTTCAGTTTTGGGATGCATTAGCATACTTTCTTTTTTATCCAAGGCTTGGATCTTCATATAATCTATGCCTAAAACATTTATAACTATTAGATCTAAATGAAAAAGATTTTGAAAACCCAAAATGGTGTTTTAGATTAATTTTGAGAAAACAATTTGAAAAAGACTATTTTCGAAACCCAAACAAGCAAAAATCATGTGAATAGATATGTCTGTATTTTATTTGATTATTCAACTTGAACAATGAATGTAGAAGCATATTTTTGATTATTTTTTCATATATCTTGAAGCTATGAATATGTCTCTTACATAGATTTTGGTTAAAAATACACAAAAATCGTTTAAAAGAAGGTTTTGCCAAAAATATTTTAGGGTTTTGATGTTTTGGATAAAAAAAGTTAATTTGATCATATATGGTAGGATAGGAAGTGTATAACATGATTAAACAACATGTTATTGAATAAATAATCCATGATTCCATGTTATTTTTATGTCTCTTGTGATTCTTATATAGATGAAATCGTATTTGAGATATTCCATGAAGGTTTTATAATTTTTTGGATTATATTTGTTAATGTTTTAGCAAGATTAGCCTAAATTTGATCAAAGATGTATTGTATGATGTTGTAAATGTGTAGAGCATCTGAAAATAATAATTGTATGAGTTTCACAATGTTTCTTATTCTTGTTTAATAGATCCTACACGAGTTTGAATCATGATTATTCTGTCTTTATTTTTTTGTTTTGACTAGTCTCAAAAGAAAATCAATATCTCTATAAAACCAAGGTCAGTAAATAAAAATAAAAATAAAAATATTAGAGTATTCTATACATCAAGATCTTGAATTTAGAATCTTGTTTCATCTCGTTTGATATAGTTTGAAGGCCAAAACATCTATTGCAACAAAGCATAAATTTTTTGCTCTGTCAGCAGTACTGTTTCAACTAAAGATTTTGAAAGCTCTAAAACCCTAATCAAAACTGATCAAAATAAATTATGAAAAATTTGGGTGAAAGATAACATGTATAAAAAGATTCTGTAAAAAAGATTTTGTCAAAAACTATTTCTATAAATTTTGAGAAATTCCTCAAACCAAATTAAATTTTTGCAGTTAACAAAATCTGTCTGATATATTTTCTGAACAGGGTTCAGTCCCAATTTTGTTTTTATTTTATTACAATGAATTTTGCAATTCTTTTTCTTGGATTATGTTCCTTGAATGATTGGTCAATCCCAATAAAATTTTGAGAGTTAAATTCAGTACCTATGATTTTTGGTGGGTTTTCCAAAATCAGGTTAACAAATTTGGTACCTATGATTTTTGGTGGGTTTTTCAAAATCAGGTTAACAAATTTCCAAACTGCACAATGTGGCATGTGTTAATGCTGGGTTGTATTTTACTTTTGCAACATGTCTTTTGATGCTTAAATAAGATATTAGATTGATATGTATGTTAAATAAATGCATTTCAATATTGATTGAATTTAGCATGCATAAATATCAATGATTAGCCTACCTTGATTATGTAAATACATAATGATTACATTATTGTTTTGATTTTATGGTAGACACTAATCAAAAGCATCTATACAATGCCATGAATATTGTTATATTTGAACCCTAAATGTTGTTACATGTTTTTATTGGCATGATTAACAAGAGAGATAATTAAAAAAATTTAAAATAAAATTAATTATCTTGGGGTTTATTGCGAGAGTAAGCATGATACTGACGGTTCTGTGGGATATTTGGCTTGACACAGAAGGTTGCTTTTGTCTCACATCTATAGAATCAGTAACTGGGAGAACTACCATGATTTATTCGTAGTGTGGTAGGTAAGACTCATGAGAAAAATATGATATATCCGAATTATAAGAGTTGAAACTCTCTCTATAAAATTATATTCTCTCGAGAGAGTATGCACGGTTGGAGCGTCATGCAGTTTAATAAGACATACTTGTTTGAAAATACAAACTTGGGTCGTACCTTTATCTGAGAGAGTCTGTGTTGTACCCACATATAAATATTGGCAAGTAAAACAAGATTTTGAATTGTATATAAATAGAATATGCCATGCATCATTTAAGCAAGAAAACAATAAGTGAAGATAAAAAATTATTCATGTATGGAGAATTCACAACACTAAAATGGTAAGTTCATGCATAGTGTATATGTTTATGCATTTTGTAAATATTCATGCATATGCATAATTTATTGTGTTGATGCAAAACTTAACATAAATGAATGTGCACATGACTTATCTGTTATTTTAATTGTTAGCATGATTTTTATGTTATAGCCTGCTAAGATTAAGATATGTATGACATGATTGATATATTTAAGGTTGTATTTGAATGCATTTTGATATCATACATTATGCAAATATGTTATTTTCTACTAGGCTTTCACGAGTCTGACCCATTTTATGGGCTTTTAGGTAGATTATGATGAGCAACTGCATAGCGAATGCAGAATGCTTAGGCGACATAGAGAGACAGTCTTTTCTTTTTTCAATGATAATTTAAAAAAAATAATTATTGCTATCAAAATACTCTGATATGCATTTTAAATTATTAAAACTAAATTAAATCTTAATATTTATGTTTTAATTTTGTTATAATAATTGATTATACTGTTACCCGCCCAAAATGTTTAACCCAAAGAAAAATGTTGTTGTCACTGTTTTTTTTTTTAAAAAAAGTTTTCTATGAAATTTTAGGGTTAAAATTTTGAGAAGTTATAAAGTATGCTATCACTACAAGAAAATCGTGGATTAGCGACGGCCTCTATCTATCGCTTATCCGTCGCTAAGCTGTCGCTAAACTATTTAGCGATGGATTAGCGATGGATAGAGGCCATCACGAATTTTTGCTCGCAAATTAGCGAAAAAACTTATCTGTCGTTAATTCCGTCGCTAATTTGCGACAACTTAGCGACGGATAATGTCTGTCGCTAATCTGTTGCTAAATTTTAAAAAAATAAATAAAAAAAAATTGATCCCTGTCGAGCGGTATTCCGGCAACAATAAGCCGGACTTATACCACGCCCGACAAGCATTGCACAGAACAATCGCTCTGCCTCGTCGCCGAACTTGTATCGTCCTCCGTGAACTGGTGCTCTCCGGCGTTGTCGTCCTCCGTGAACCGGTGTCGCCGTCCTCCGTGAACCGGTGCTCTCCGGCGTCACCATCCTCCGTGAACCAGCGTCGTCATCCTCCGTGAACCGATATCGCCGTCCTCCTTGAACCGACGTCGTCGTCCTCCGTGAACCGGCGTCGCCGTCCTCCGTGAACCGGCATGCTCTCCGGCATCGCCGTCCTCCGTGAACCGGCATGCTCTCCGGCGTCGGCGTCCTTCGTGAACCGATGTCGTCATCCTTCGTGAATCGGCATCACCGTCCTCCGTGAACCGGCATCGCCGTCCTCGAGCGATCACTCTGCATCATCGTCGTCCACCATGAACTGACTTGCACAACGATCACTCTACATCATTGAAGTCGGTTTAAATCGAGCGCAGTCGATTTAAATTTTGAACGGGGAGAGAGGGAAAATTTCGCGCTCGGTTTAAATCGAAAATTAGCGAGAGATTTAGCGACGAAAATTTTCCGTCGCTAATTCGTCGCTAATTAGCGACGGATTAGCGATGGAAAAAATTCTCTGGCTAAAATGTTTTCTTGTATTGAGAATTAGCGACGAAAAAATTGTTGTCGTTAATCTGTCGCTAATTAGCGACGGATTAGCGATGAAACAACTTTCATCGCTAATCCGTCACTACTTAGCGATGGATTCATGAAGAAAGCTTTCTCTAGCTAATCTGTCGCAAATTTCCGTCGCTAATTAACAGTTTTCTTGTAGTGTATTTGCGAGAGATGTTTCACAAATATTTATATGATTTTTTATATGCAAAAGAGTATGATATATGTGATTTTGATGGTTTCAGTTTCACCGAGATTTCACAAATAAATTTATGCGAGTTCATGAAGTCTAAATTTAGACAAAAAAACGTGCGATGCTAGATTTAAGTGGGTTTTGAATATATTCGAGGGATGGTACAATTTTATCAACAAAATACCTAAATTCACAGTTGTAAAAGGTAAAAGTGGCTTAGCGATGTCGGATATTTGTAATTTTGGATATTTAGAGAATATAAAAAATTATAGAGTTTTTAGGGAATCACAACAAATTACCCGTATACGGTACGATCATTTTCTATAATTTGAATATGTTTATCTAATATCTAATGAGTCGAATATGGTATTAGCCACGTTTGACCTGAATCCGAGCGGTTTGCATCCCTAAAATAAAGGAACCAAATATAGAAATAAAACAAGAAACATGCTGAACTGCTCACTGTTTTCCACAATGTTTCTTTTCCATCTTATTTCTTAGCCTAAAAAATGGCAAAACATAACAAGGCTTGTGGACTTCCATAACGTAATGACTCCACTGCAGTGGCCTTCTTTCCTTTCCTCCTTGGCTTGTTTATCTTGAATGGATTAGGATACAATATCTCCCCTCTCACCTTCAACTTCACTCAAGGAATAGCAACTTCATTTCCCATCAACACATTTTGGGCAATCAATGCAGCACTGATTCTCCACCTCGTTGACATTGTTTCCTCCTTCCTTGGCCTGTTTTTCTTGAATGGAATAAGTTGGCAAGACCCGAACTTCTATTCCACTCTCACCCTGATCAACTTCAGCCAAGGGAGCCTTGTCATTATCCACTTCTCCCATCTCTTTGCCCTTACCCCACAAGACTCCATAGAGTCCTACAACTATCAAGAGAGATCCCATGACACTGCAATGATATCAATAGAATTTTCTTTTAACAAAAGAATTAGCCACTAAGACATAAAAACATGAAATTTTTGTTAAGATTATTTTTGGGATAATTAAGATGTAGACCAAGTTCACGAACTCCAATATTTCTTCTGCTTAGCTTCAAGAGTTCATGAACTTGCACAAGCATCTTTGCAAAACTGTAGATCCCTAGCTTTTCCACTTCATTCACCAGTCATGCATAACTATGGGATACAATTTGTTTAGAACCTCGTCTCAAAGTACAAAATCACAATACATAGATCAAAAGAAGCATAACCAGGATCAAGAATCAACCCTGTATGAGTCTAAAAGATTGTAAACGATGAACTTGTTCAGGTTTCATTTCATGGCCAAACATACCATAAGTTCCTCCAATAACAATACTTAGTTTTTTTTTAAAGGCAAGCTAGTGTTAGGCAGACCCCTATCAGTTATACAACTATACCATTGGGTTTTGAACCTGCAACATCCAAACACAAGGTGACGTGCACTAGCTGCTCCTACCAGACAAGCAGAGCCCCCATTGGTACCACAACAATACTTCGTAGTTGCAATAATCTTGTGATAATTTAACTTTCGCTGCAATTTTCATGGAAAAATAATGTTTAAAATTTGTGGCGTCTAATAGGGCAAGTTTTCTTTTCCAATGTGTTTGTTCAAGTGAGACAACTACAAAAGTTAGCATTTGGCCTAAGATGATAAGAAAAAAGAATGTTGAATTTTCATCTGTCATGAAATTAATCAGGTCTGTGCAAAGTCAGTCTAATGACTCTTTACTCTGCAAAGATCAAGATTAAATAAATGTTCAATCTCTTTATGTTCAAGAGAGAGAGAGAGAGAGAGTCATTAGACTGAATTTGCCAACAAAGGCTCGATCCGATTGTCTGGTAGGAGCAGTGATTGCAAGTCACCTTGTGTTGGGACATTGCAAGTTCAAATCCCAATGGTACTCTGCTCATTAGGGTCCCTCTCCTTTGATGGCCACTTTTATAAGACAAATGAGACCAAAGACGATATACAGGCCTACCAGGGCTCTGCTCATCTAGTAGGGGCGACTTGTGAATATCAACAAGTTGACAGGACATCACAAGTTTTAAACAACGGGTGACATCCCACTATCGAGGTGCACTCCCGGTGGACATCGGGGACCTCAAGGGTTTTACCAACCGGAGGCCAGCCAACAGGGCCGTACCTGTGTTTTATGGGGCCTGAGGTGGAGGGAAAAAAATGGGCCCCGTATTAATAGTAGGAGGTCGGGGGCAGGGCTTCAAAAGTTTTTGAGCCCCTATTAAAAATGGGCTCCCTAAAAATAAGCCCCTTATTAATAGTAGGAGTTCGGGGGCAGCACCTCAGAATTTTTTTGCGCCCCCTATTAATAGTAGGAGTTCGAGGGCAGCGCCTTTAATTTTTTTTGGGGCCCCTATTGAAAATGGAATCCCTATTAAAAATGGGCCCCTAATTTTTTTTTTTGGCCCAGGTGCCCTGAGGCCCAAGTCTCATTGGCCTCTTGACAGGTCCGGCTCTGCCAGCCAATGGGTTTTTTTCCCTTGAACTATCCCAAAAAAAAGATGAAATAAAAATAGAGGGAGAGTGTGCTTCTTACCTTCCAAGATACAATTTTTCATCGAACAAGGCCCACCCGAAGAAGGCTACAATGATCAGCAGCAAGGGGCTGAACATGGATACAAAAAGAGGGCCTCTTCTTTGTATGCACCATGACATTGCTGAGAATGCTATCCCTGATCCCACTACTCCCTGCCATTCCAAACATAGTCTTCTGTTAGGAGCCTTGCTAAACGTTGGGTATCATGAACTGCACTCCTCTCTAGGATGTTTTGTGCATTATCTCCCAATAGGAAGCTAGTGGCTCGGATAATTTGCATATAGGCAGCTAATATATGGTGAGTCAAGCCCCTTCAGGTTTTAAATATTAAAAAAAAAAACTCACTTTCCCTTTCTAGAAATTACTCTGCTTTTACCTTCAAAAATTACTTATTTGCGCTTAATTGTAGCAAAAAAACTAAAGAGCTATAAAGGTGACATTCAATACTTTCAAGACAGAAAGGATTAACTATTATTTTTAAGAGTTAAACTAGAGTTAGGTGAATAAAAAATAACTGAAGCGGTCAACTAGGCAATTTCTTAAAAAGTTAGGGGTTTATCTTAAATATTTGAAACTTGAAATGGTTAAATGTAAATTTGCCATATCTTAGGTGCCTGTATCTAAATTAACTTGGTGACTCAAACATCCTAATTAATCTTATGTTGGCAATCAAGTAACTAAGTATGGGCATCAAGGATTGGACCCGAACTATAGCCAAATTGTCTACATTGGATCGTAATGTTTAAGATGTTAACTGATTTGGGGTCTTAGTCATCTCGGATCGAAAACTTAACTGTGTATACGACCGCAAGGAGCCTAGAGTTCCAGCCCAACGCCCAGGCTGATGGATTCCTTTCCATGCATGCCGTAATGAGTGCTGACTGAATGGCTGCCATGAAACAAAGCATGGACGTGCTAGAATAAGGAGCAGCGAAAGTCCTGCTTATCTTAGCCTACAATCAGCACACACAAACATCAAGTCATGTAGCAAATATATATACCTTTTTTGAAATAACATGAAAGTGCATAATTGTCAGCCTTTAATATATCAAACACCTTGTATTCCCTCAAATGAAAATACTGAGATATTTAAGTATTCATTAGTAAGATCTCAAAACAGGTTTATTTTATTTTATTTTATATTTTTAGTTTGTATTCCCTTTTTCTCATATTGTTGAAGGATTCAATTTTGTTAGTTTTAGCTGAGATTTTCCCACTAAAAGTGATAAAAAAATGTAAAAAATCTTATGAAAAATACTGTGTTGAATAATTGTCGCTTTAAACAGCTTGCCACAGTGGTGATTGCCTCTCCTAAAAGTGATTTCTGTGAACAGATCTCGGCTCTTTTTGTTGAAAAGGAGTGGCTAGAGGGAAACATGCAATGCATCTTGTGATGGCATGTGAATGAGCAAACTACAATGTCATGCAAAATGTAAGCCATAAATGAATTTGAGCGCATTGTAAAAACAATGGGTTATATGCACCTGTTGGCCTTGACTCTATTCATATCTTACGTACCTTCTTCTTCATACTTCAGCCAGCCCCGTTTGTCTCATAAAAAAGGCAACCATTTTCATATGAAATGGTTGTCTTCCACTGGGTATATTTGTTTCAAGTTGCATGAGAAAACGACCATTTTCCTTGAGAAAGGATATGCTCCTATGAAACAAATGCACAAGGAAGAATTACTTGAGTACACGTGTGTGTAATCTTATGGACCTTTTTTTTGTATGAGTAACCCCTGCCGAAAACCAGGTCACGGGCCTGACTGCCTACCCATTATTTTTCTTTTAAAAAAAAAGGGCCTGCCCCCTGTTAGGTAAATCTCAGGTGGGGTCATTGACACCTAAACCCTTATATGGAGTCCACCACTTAAAGGTACCCACACCCCCAGTCAAATGGGACTTAGGAGGAAGGGTCCACAAACTTTTCCCAGGCCCGCTGCCACATAGGCGACCCTGGCAGGTGTGTGTGTATGCTTAATTATAGTCATATATATTAAGGGTTGGAGGATCAGCATACCTGCAGTATGAACCAAATAGCCCAAGCAAAGCAACTGGCTACCACCATGATGGAACCAATGATAAAATCAGTGGGATTGCTGTCTTTGGTTTCTCCTGATCCCTCGTACCCAATGTTCCAATGGATGCCCGAGGACCAAAGATTCAGTTGTGCTCCCTTGTAAAACGTCATCAGCATCGCACCGCCCACGCATAAAACCGTCCCCAACACCTTCGCCTGCCCAGCTAAGCTCCTAATCCCCACTGTCTCCATTCTGCATAACCACATAACGTTATATATATAACTATCAAATATCTTTTTTTTTTATGACGAGGACATGGCATTGGATAGAAATAATTGGAGGAGAAGGATTTATGTGGAAGACCCATAATGATTTTCTTTGTTGGTTCATATCGCCGACTCTAATTGTTTTGGGATGAACGCGTAGTTGTTGTTGTTGTTGAGGAACCCTCACAGGAAACAGGGTTACTTAATGGACTCACTGACCGACATTGAAAGCCCTTATAGAACACACCAATTAAAGGCACCCACACACCCGGTAGGAGTTGAACCTGAGATAAAGGGGTCGACACCTTCTTCCCATGTCCGCTGCTACTCCAGCGACCCAAGAGTATAGCTATCAAATATCTCTCACTAATACGCGTAACACTGTATACACCTGGGGCAGATGAGTGAAAAGATCAGGAGCAATATGATTGCACAAGTATTTGTGAATTAAGCACCTGATCACCTTTCATCTTGGGGACAGGGCCTGCCCAAGACCTGATGGAGGGTGATCGGGTGCTTAATGCACAAACTTTGTGCATTCATATTGCACCCAAACCTGACTCAGCAGATGAGGCCACATTGTATATAAACTGATCAGCGGTTATAATAAATTCTCACTGCATATATCATTTGGGAACTGCAAGAGATGTCTACCAAGTATTGAGATGTACCTTGGGGATTGACTAATGGGTTATATCCATGGTTGCCAGTTGAGGAAGCGGAAGCGGGAAGTGAGGCACTTTCAAAATTTTAAAAAGAAGAAAGCGTGGGACGACTTAGGAGCGAATCAGAAATCGTCTCGAAAACGAGGGAGAAGCGAGAGAGAAGCGAAAAAAGAGAAAAACATAAAAATATAAAAAAATTGAAAAAATAGGGGAAGCGATGGAGAAGGGAAGCACGGGGGAAGCGAGTGAGAAGCGCGCTTCTCATTAAAAGAAAGCGTGCTTTCCAAAAAAATAGTGTGCATTTCAAAAGAACGACGTTTTGCGCTTCAGGAAAGCACACTTCCCCACTTACCTAGGTGCTTCCGGTAACTCTGGTTATATCACTACAAGAAAATGGGTTGTGCAACATGGCCTTTTTAAACTTTCAGGCAATTTCTCGCAATATTATTGCTAGATTTTTATAAATCTCACAATATTTGTCTCAATGGCTGGAAGAAAGCATCTGATGCAAATTAACAAGCATAAGTGACACTGACATGCATGCATGCCAACACACATGCGGGTGCGCATGCACACACACACAAATGCACATATCGCCAAGAATTTTACCTGAAAGGAACGGCCATGATGAAAGTAACAGCCGGTAGTAGATTGTTGAGGGCGCACCCAATTGTTGGTGACACAAATTTGAGACCCGCAAAGTATAAGCCTTGGTTCAGTGTAGCCCTGCACCATTAGTTTTTTGGCTTCCCTGGTTACAAAAATATTTTGAAATGGGGAATTTTGAAGATGCATGGGAAAACGCTCATAAACTCACCCGAACAAGGCACATAGGAAAATTTGAAACAAAATTGGCCATGTCAGCTTCACTCTTGTTTTCCTGAAACAAAATAAATATGAAGCATTGAGCCATAGTAACAGGCCTTCATACATATATGCAATACCACATGGTTTAAAGCAATCAAAATCAATGACTCTTATTGCATAAAACTATATGATATAAGTCCACAAGGACACTTCTTTCTTGGAACTATGACATGAGTTCAACACTGAGATCCAAAGTTTTTTTTTGGAAACTAGGAGAAAGGACATGATTTTTTTTTTATTTTTGAATCACATAAAAGCTATTTTCTTATTATCTTAGTGTATAAAAATGTTTTCTATTAGAAACTATTGAAAACTTTTAAAGTATATTGAAATAATATTAAACTAACATCTATACGTGTTAGGGTATAGTGTCAGCATGTAAGAGCGCGTGTCCGGATCATCTCACCAGGGACACGACACTTAGTGGTGCATCCAAAGAACCTTGGATGCTTTGCTGTCCAAAGTACCTTGTATCTATCCACAGACAGGGTATTGGTACTATCCAGCATGGGTGATTCGGTCGAGTATTTTACAAAGTACTTAGACCACATAAAACACACAAATTTGTTAACGCAGGTAGTGATTTTTACGTAAAAACATGAACGCAGAAAATTGCTGAATAAACACAAAACACAGAAATTTTTTACATGCACAGCGATTTTTTTGTGTTGTGCTGGTTCCAGCACTTTGTAAACTACTCGGGCTCGATCACTGGATCTGCTATGCCTTGGGGTGGAAAAAAATTGACAAGGCTGGACGGACTTGCCCTTAACACCACCCATGATCGATGATCATCGATGTGCCTGCTTCTACCCCATCATTTTCTGGTCAAGCCTGTGGCCGGTGGCGCCAACAAAATACAATTAACATGTATAACCTAAGTGATGCAAGATAATTGTCTTGTGTCATCAAAGTTGGTGATAACCTGCTGGTTTTCTAGCCATGCAAGTGTTTTTAACAATACCATCAAACACTAGACCATATCATTTGGTGTGTGTGTGTGTGAGTGAGAGAGAGAGAAAGAGACCCCAACCAGTCTTCTCTCTTTACGATTTTAAACACTTCCAAATAACAAAGTTATAAGCGTTTGCTTAATCTAGACGTACATCAGATTAACTTAGTGGAAAACATGAATTAAATGAACTATTTTTCAAGTTCAAACGTGTTTTATAAAATGATAAAAATCAATGGCGCAAATTGCACTTAGATTTGATGATAAAAAGGTCAAATTTGCTTTATATATAGGAAGAGAGATAGAGAGAACTACACCATTTATTTCTCATACCATTCCAGATCCCTTTAAAATACATACTTGCATCTGTTTTTTGCTTAATTTAACAAGTAGATGTGGTCTCTCTGCTTTATTTAGTAAAAAAAATATGTATTAATTTAAACACTTTTCATATTTAGATATGTTTCTAACTTAACAAAAAAAATGAACGATTACATCAAAAACTTGATTAACTAAAAACCAAGAATTCTTGTTAAATCAATTCAATCTAAAGCATAGCTTTTAGTTAACAAGTAATGATAAACACATCTACAAGTTTGGATGAAACACACACACACACACATATATTTTGTATTTTGTATCATGACTATCTATTTCATATTGAGCTAGATAGTTAGGGTTTTGGTCAAGTTCCAATTGGAACTTGACCAAACTCAAGTTGTTGGAGCTAGTCCAACACTAGAATTCTACCCGTTGGACTAGCTCCAACAGCTAGAGGGAGAGTTGTTTATGAGCTCTCCTCCCCTCTCTCTTATAAATAGGCGGTGCATCCCCCATTGTAACTTACTTGAAGCAAATGCTTTTTAAGCATTTATATTTTGAATAATTTTTTTTTTGTGTTTTCCATATTTATACCCTTTTACGGGTCATGTGTGAAGTGTCTTTCTAGACACTTGTTTGGTTGATTCAAGTGCTTCAGTGGAATACCACCATTTTCTTACATGGTATCACGGCAAATTTAGACTGAGATATCAAATATCCCAGAGGAGAATAAGCAACTTCTATTCTTAAAAAATATCTCAAAAATCCTAATGCAAACATTTCAAAATGAGTTTTAAGAAGAGTTTTGTACCATGACACCATACGGTAGTACAAACTCTTTTTTTCATAGATGTCTACCAAATGGAAAATCTAACCGTACAAGTTTGGATGAAACACACACACACACATATATATATATATATATATATATATATATATATATATATATATATATATATATATATATGTGGTGGTTTTGTACCATGACACCATACGGTAGTACAAACTCTTTTTTTCATAGATGTCTACCAAATGGAAAATCTAACCGTATAGATGTGTTTAACATGATTTATTTAGTATATTAGAAGGTTTTATCATATTTTTTTTATAGGCAAGCTGGGGTTAGGCAGACCCCTGCCAGTTATACAACTATATCATTGGGTTTTGAACTTGCAACATCCCAACACAAGGTCATGTGCACTAGCTACTCCTACCAGACAAGTGGAGCCCCCCCCCCGTCCCGTTGGTAAGGTTTTATCATGTTGAATACACTATATAAGATCCTATTTTTGAGATGGTGAAAATCGAAGAATCACAATTCATGAACATAAGGGTGGTTTCAAAATGAAATAACACATCATATTTGGGTCAACATATGAAAATAATAAATAGAATATGCTAAATATGATCTAGGCTTAGATTTTGTTTTCAGAGCTTAAATTCATGTAAATCAATTTTTTACCACCATAAGCAATACCATCATAAAAGCACTCTAAGAACTGAAAACATGAGGACTAAATGTGTGAACCGAGATTTTCATGATATTTTAGTGAACCGAGATTTTCATGATATTTTATTCTTTTACTTAAATCTGACTATATGAATGTGATCTACATGCATGGTTTTCATAAAAATCAGCTATTGAGTAATCCGATTACAATATGTAAGTGAAATTTTTAAGGCTTAAAAGTCAATGGCTCAGAATTTTCATACCATCTAAAAATCATAGTTTTTGTTGAAAATAGATAATCTAGCAGTACTTTTTAAGTGAATTCACCATGTTAGCACATCTGGATGGTAAGATTTGCAAAAACAAAATGTCAAAAAATGAGTACTTGACACGGTAATTCTCATAGTTCTAATGGCCTATATATATATATGGATAAAAAATGGCTACTAATAAAGGTACGGAACTATAGAAATCATAGGTGCAAGTTGCATCGACTCAATCTATCCACGTAGATGTTTTCAGTATGACTTGTTTTCTACGGTTTGGATCATGTTTTCTGATGTAAAAATGTGATATTTTGAATTATAAAATTTTGACACATTGCGGGATGTTGATTTTTGGATCCCTTTAAAAATCTAATTACTTGTCATAGTCACGATTCAAAACAAGTTTCCTACTAAAAAAACATCTAAATCACATCCCTAACATTTGATCTACAAAAATTAATTTTTTTTTTTGAAGAAAAGAGTAATTTCTACTCATTAGTTTTGTAGCCAATATTAACCATATATATATATATATATATATATATATATAGAGAGAGAGAGAGAGAGAGAGAGAGAGAGAGAGAGAGAGTCGAAAGTAATTCAACATTACCACTCATGAAGATCAACAAAATGTTGAACCCATGAACTGAACAAGAACAAAAGCCAAAACAAATAAAGAAAGCACAAGAGAAAAGAACATTAGACAGATAAAATGGGCTCACGCCGGAGAGAGAGAGAGAGAGAGAGAGAGAGTACCTCTCGAGAAAGTAAGCAAAAGGAGCAGTGGAGAGGGTGGCAACAACCTGCCGGTAAGTGACCATAACGAAGGGGTTCATGCCGGAATTCATGGCGACCTTGGACACTATGTTGAGTCCCGCAAAACCAAACTGGGTTAGGATCATAGCAAGACTGGGCTTGAGCCTATCGAACATGCTCTTCCCCATTTCTAATTCCCCTTACCTGCTCAGTACTTCCGGGAGAGACACATCCAGTGAGAGCACCAAAAGCATGGAGGGGGGCATGGACATATATACATAACCAACGAGCCCAAGTGAAATGTAAGAGGGAGATGTGCAGGAGACAAAAGCATGACGTCCCGTAACCATAAACCCTTTTTTTTTCTCAACAGAAAGCAAAAAAAGAAAAGGTGGCACTTGTGACGTCTTCATGCATGGTTTCTTCTCCTTCTTCCCCTTTTTGGACTTCGATTCCTTTTGTTTGCTTTCGACCGCGAAAACTGGGGGGGAGGGGGGGTTCTCTTCTTCCTTGCGCATAAAACAGGAGTTCCCTTGGAATTGCATCGGTTTATTGCCTAAACTGACCTTTTCTCAATGAGGGCACTCATTAACTAATCTGCACCAACTCACTACCTTGGGCTGAGGCTTTCTTTTTGTTCCAAACCAAAACTGACCCAATTCCCTTGTCCCCGAACCAAGAAAGACTGACGTTTTAAACATTATTTATCACTCCTTACAAATATGGATCGTGTGAGTACAAGGAACTGATTTGATCAGTTTCACTGGTGGACGTCTACTGCTGTTAAACGAGGCGAGTCCTCCCAGTGATACCAAGGACAGAAAGGACACAAAGCAGAATAGGTAGGGGCATGTAAGAGGGAGAGGGGTTGCTTAGGGAGCTCAGCTGTTGTGCTGTCGCACGTTGCGTGCCGGGGTGGGGAGCGTTATGGAGTGAAGGCTGAGTGCGTACGCCCACACGAGAGACACCACCGCGCGCGATGGGAGGGCGGTCCTCGCTTTGCGTGCTACGACGAAGGAAGAGGGCGAGGAGTTGTCCCCTCCACGATTTGCTCGTGACTACCGCTCTCCGACGTGGCAGCTTCATCTCCCATGAACCTGTTATGACTTGCATCGGCAGTGACACAACGGCAAAATATCGGAAGCCCGAAAAAACTCGTGAAAAATAAGAAAATGTTTTAAAAAACTCATTTTTTGGTAAAATTTTGGCAATAATAAAAAACAAAAGATTTTAAAAAATAAATACAAATAAAATACATTTAAAAATAAAAACACATGATTTTCATGATAAATAGTGGTTAAAAACATAAATCTCGTGATTTTTATGTTTTTACAAAAAAACACGATATTTTGAGAATACCGTGAGAATTTTCTGTTTAAAACTTTCAGGTAATTTTACCGGGATATTTTCATGATGTTTTCATAAATATCGTGATATTTGTCATGCTGCTTTCATTGGACCCTAGAGGGTCTGGACCCCGCTATGTGATACTGGGTCTGGTCCAGCAGAACCTAAACAGATATGAATATCATGAAAGAGGTCCGCTAAAATAGTAGTCTTTTTTCTTTTTACGACTTTTTACTGACGAAAAATTTGTGAATCTTAATCAGCACCAAGTTGGACCTAAGTGTGATGTACGTAAAATTTCATGAGCCATATCCAGGTTCATGCCCTTTGAGTCTGGGCCGAAAAGCTAATTGGTCGTTTGTTAGAAAGGTGAAAAAGAAAAAGCGGACATAGGGTCTTTAAATCTAACCCATATCCTAGCATGCATTGTCAACCTGATGCCACTAAGGAGCCGGACCTGGAAGTGCTGCACAAATAGCTGGGCCCCATATCTCAAAAAAAGAATATTTGGGCCCAGATCCAGTTCAAGACGAGTAGAAAATCAGGTCCCAAGGTTCTATTAAACTTGTTTAGATGGATTTGGAATGATTAGATATCCAACACATACCAGAACAATCCATACCCTATGTTTGACCGTAATTAATCACATATTGGCCAGATCATAGTAATGTTGAAATCCATATCCGGATTCTATATGGTAATATTGGATGTGAGTGGATACAAGTAGAATGTACAAGCAGAGGGATATGATGCACATTAGAACTTGCTTTAAATCCGATATTTACATGTATTAGGATTAGGATTTTAGTCTGATGAGTTCAAATGCAAAACTTATTGCTGAATTTGGATCCATTTTTGGCCACTGAATCCGAGTAAACTGATTCAGATTCAGCCGAATATCGACCTGAATCCTAACCATTTACATTCCTACACAAGGTCAATGAGGACCTCAAGTGTTATATTAACTAGAGGTCTACCAATTTGCAATGTTCCCAACCACACCCGTCATTTTTTGAAATTTTATAACTCTACTGCCTTCTAAATCATAGATCTGAGTCTACATATGCCTGAGAGAAAGAGAAAGCTGGGGTTAGGTTGACCCCTACCAGTTATACAACCATACCATTGGGATTCGAACTTGCAACGTCCCAATACTAGGTAACGTGCACTAACTGCTCCTGCCAGACAAGCGGAGCACCCGTTGGTAGATTAGGGTCTTATTTCCTTGGCAGATTCTAGACACAAAAAAAAAAATATCCAGTCCATTTTCTAGGAAATGGTTCCTGGTTGAGATAAGATCCAGACAAGAATCCAGCCAAGGGCAGGCAATCGGGACAACACCCATTATTCATTTCAACTCTTCTTAAGCTCAGTCTGAATGCATTGATTGAGTGGAAATCTTTGGTGATTCATCATGCTTTGCCCAATGCGTGAAACAATTGCTTTCTGGTAAAGTGGAGCCAAGGCTCTTGCCATCATGGATGAGGCCACCACTACCCGTTTTCTATCCTCACTGTTTTCAAAAATCCTAAACTGATCAATAAGACAGCCCCAGCTCCACACGGAACCCTAACACCAATTACTAGGCAAAAAGGGACTGATACTATTACATCATTTAAGCAAAAACTCTTGTCAGCGAAGCAAATGGATTGGATATAGACTGCATCTTGCCTGATCCGGATCAAAATCTAAATTTTGTGCAGTTAATTTAAATAAAGACCCAATAAATTTAAATAAATTTTGTGCAGTTAATACTATTTACTTCTTGGTTGTGTGTTTGGCTTACACGCATTCATCGATTTCTTTACGATGAACAAGCCAGGTTGAGACTGGCTATCTACTTACACATTAAAAGCATTAAATGCGTATGCCTCGTGGGCATACCCTCAACGACTCAGCAGTTGATTTTATTTCAAGAAAATCCCAACAATTGATCATATGTTAAAGAGATGGAAAAGAAAGAAGGAAAATGAAAAGAATAAGCACCACTTATATAACCATCTAGGGGCTTGTATCCCCGTGTGTGTCGGCATCACTTAGCATCGAAGTCTAGTACGGTTGCAAAGACTTAAGTATACTTTCTCGCCATTTCCGCTATGAAATAACGGTTCAAGAAAAGAACAAAAATATCCTCCATCTAGAAAAGTGAAATGTCGGTTCGAGAAAATGATAAAAATGTCCTCCATTCAGAAAAGGAAGGATGATGCTAACTCTTCAAAGTCGAAACATTCCGTTTTCACCCTAAGCATTAAATGTTTGCACCATCTGCTGTAACAGAAGCTCCCTCTCACGACACACTCTTTGTTGTCGTCTACTGTCATCGAAGCACCCTTTATCATTGTCTACTGCCACTAAAGTATCATTTGTCATCGTCTGCGTAGTGGGAGCATTGTGGCCACAACCAACTGCATCTACCTTCTTGGTGTTTCTCCTCCACTACCGGATTACCAAAACTCATATAGTTTCAGTGAGTTTCGTCTAAAGTTTCGTTATGTAAACAAATTAATTTATAAATTTGAATGCTAAATCTTACAACTGGTTATACTATTCATGCTAAATAACACCTATTTTTATACTGAAACAAATTGATTTATACCTATCCACTTTTTGGGCATCGAAAAATAGTTAGTATGATTTGTTTTTATGAAGGCCAAACATTACAACGATATGTACTTATGAAGGCTAAATTTGTACAACGATTTGTATGTTAGAATGCATCAATAATTTATATATGTAATACAGTAGCGATTTGTATATTCGATGCAACAACAATTTATACGTTTGAAGCAGTAGCGATGTGTATTTATGATTTATGAAGTGACCACAGTTTGTACTTAAGTTTACTAAATCGTACAACAATGTTTACTTATGAAGCCCAAACGTTACAACGATATATACTTATGAAGGGTGCAATTTCTACAATGATTTATAAGTTTGAAGCATGAACAATTTATATAAGTAAATCAGTAGCGATTTGTACGTTTGAAGCAACAATGATTTATATGTTTGATGCAGTAGTGATGCGTATTTATGAAGTTACCTCGATTTGTACTTAAGTTTGTTAATCTTACAACAATGTTTACTTATGAAGCCAAATATTGCGACGATTTGTAATGTTGGTGATTGTTTAACGAATGCGATAATTTATAATAATATATACTTGGGGAGGCGGTTATAAAATATAATAATGCAGTTAAATTTATGTATTGTCCAGGTTAGCAATGACTAAAGTTTGAAAGACAAGAAAGCTCTCACCGTTCGATGGGATGACTATTGGAGAAATTATCTGTTAGTCCCATATATATGAACGTTATGAAATGTACCAAAATATAATAAAGATTGAGAATGATAAAGACAAGGGCAAAGCATTAAAATTATATAATGAGAGCATTATCCATTAGATATTGAGGATGAAGAGCAAAGGAAGAACTAAAGATGAAAAAGAAGAAGGATGACGAAGAGAAGAAAAAGCAAAGGAAGAAGGAGGAGGGGAATGAAAAGCAAAGGAAAAAAAGACAAATGACGAAGGAGAAGGAGGAGAGGGAAAGACAAAAGAAGAATAAGGAAAATGAGGAAGAGAAGAAAAGGCAATTGAAGAAGAAGAAGGAGGAGAAAGAGAATGAAAGACAAATGATAAAGATCGAAGAGGAAAGACAAAGAAAGAAGCATCGGGATGAGGAAGAGAAAGAAAGGGAAAAAAAGGAGGAGGACAAGAAAGAGAAGGAAAGACAAATGAAGGAGAAGGAGGACGAGGAAGAGAATGAAAGGCAAAAAAAAAAGAAAGAGGACGAAGAAGAGAAGGAAAGGTAAAGGAAGGAAAAGAAGAACGAGAAAGATAAGGAAAGAGAAACGAAAAAGTAGGAGGAGAAAGAGAAGGAAAGAGAAAGGAAAATGCAGGAGGAGGAAGAGAAGGAAAGGGAAAGGAATGAAGAAGTAAAAAAACAGAGGAGGGAGGAGAAGGAGCAAAGGAAGGAAGAAGTAGAAAAGCAGAGGAGGGAGGCAGCAAAGCAAATGAGCAACAAGAAAGGCAGAGGATGAGAGAATGAATGAGGAACAAGAAAGGTAGAGGAGGGAGGAGGAGGAGTAAATGATGAAGCAACAACAAATGCATAGGATAGAGGGAGGGGATAAAAAAGAGAAAAGTGTAACTAAGGTACGTAAATTGCTCATGTCTGTCACGATTTACTATGATAGGTATTATTATGTATAGTGATTACTGCGATAGGTATTTTACTATGTATAATGATTAGTGTGATAGCGATTATTGTGCATAGCGATTACTGTGACTTATGTATAACGATTAGTATGTATAATGATTACTTTGATATCGATTATTGTGTATATAATTACAATGATAGCGAGTGTGCAACAATTATTATATATAGCGATTATTGTGTACAACAACGTGTAGAAGTATAAATGAGACTAATTTTGATTTGATACGAATAATATGCTATTTTGTGTTATAGAGAGGTCAGAAGAGAAGTAGAGAACCAAGTGAAAAAATCAGAGGGTGGTGTCAGTGGCCTGTAGTTCTATCGTGGTATGGACAGTTGAGTGAATGTTAGAATGATCGATTACGAAATATACATTTTGGTGGCCTTCTGAACCAACATTATTTTGAAACGTGCTGGAACACCATGACCCACCTGGTCAATAAGTGAAATCATAAGGCGAACACATTCTAGTTTGATTATTTTGAGATCACCATGACCCTAAAAGATGTGGCACGGATTACGGGTCTTAAGTGACATGAAATTGTTGTCCTAGCACGGGATTCCAACTATAACGCAAGAAACAAGTGCATGACCCTTCTAGAAATGTCGATGGAGGACTAGGGTCAATGTATTTTTGGTGGAAGCAATTTCACATCGCTGAAAGTTTTTTCTTTTCGTAATAAATGAGAAGGTTGGTCCGCTACATGTGCATCTAAAAGAGCTGACCAAGAGTTGCGCAACTTCCTTCTATATTTTTTTGGACTTACTTTATTTTCGTATTTGTCTGATTCGAGGTTAAGTTACATATGGCTACAATTCTTGGAAGACTTAGATAAAGTTGATAACTATGCATGAGGTGCTTCTATGCTCGCACACTTGTACAATCAACTTTACTGTACGAGTAAGGGCACAAAAATCGTCGAAGGGTTTTGGCCATTTGTCGAGGTAATTATTTATTACATATTTGGTAGTTGTAGACTAAGATCATTGAAGGTTATAATCTTACTAATATATTATTTTTGTAGGCCTGAGCATGAGAGCATATTGCCGCCATGCGTCCTCAATGTGGCCCTGCGATTTATGGTTTTCCCAAGATCGGCCGGTGGGCTACAATAAATGTCAAGGAAAATAATACTAAGTTTATTTTAGATGGTCTTCAATTAAAAGAGGTAAATGGTTTTAAATCATTTACAATCATTTCAACATTTATCATTCATTAGTATAAATCATTGAAATGTTTAACATTCTTAAGTAATCATCGCTGCAGAATTTTGTCTTCGTTAGTACAAATCGTTATCGCATTAACATTTAACATTCATTAGTATAAATTATTCTAATGTTTAACATTCTCAATTAATGATCATTGCAGGATTTTGTATTCTTTAGTAAAAATCGGTATCGCTTTAACATTTAACTTTTATTAGTATAAATCTTTGAAATATTTAGCATTCTTAAGTAATCACCAATGCAGGATTTTGTCTTCGTTAGTATAAAATGTTATCGCATTAGCATTCATTAGTATAAATCGTTCGAATGTTTAATGTTCTTAAGTAATGATCATTGCAGGATTTTGTATTCCTTAGTACAAATCGTTATCGCTTTAGCATTTAACTTTCATTAGTGTAAATCATTGTAATCTTTAGCATTCTTAAGTAATGATCATTACAGGATTTTATCTTTGTTAGTACAAAGTATTATCGTTTTAGCATTTAGCATTCATTATTGTAAATCATTGTAATATATAGCATTCATTAGTATAAATCATTTTAATACAAAGCACTTATTAGTAACAATCGCCGTAATATATTTAGCACTCGTTATTATAAATTATTTTATATTTAACATTAATTAGCATAAATAATTATGTATATACCTAAACCATAATCTCCATTGTACAGGTTATTTAGGGACCGTATGGAGATGGGGAGGACGAAGACCGTATGGAGATTGGGAGGACGATTTAAATATAGTATATGCACAACAATTTATCTTATTGTGATTTACACAATGATTGATAAAAGGCAAAAAAAAATTGTACATATGAAGGTTACATGCTATCACGATTTGCTTGATACCGATTGGCTTGCAACCAGTTATAATTCTTTGCTGTAACATAATATTCCATAATTATATAGTTCTTTCTATAAGAGATCACCATTTATTTTTATAGAAGAAGTGTTTTATTACAATCTGTACAGCCATGGACATAAAGCAGAAATGATTTGTCATATTGTGATTTGTGTTTATGAGCTTTGTCTATGTGAATGATATGTTCTATCATGATTGAGACAATGACTGATTCATAAAAGGTAAAAAAGAAAAACAGTAAACAAATTGATACAATGTTTAGACTTAGTAAAGAAGAAATTGACGTATCTTCAACGATACATCATGACCAATGGTTTGGCTTAGATACAATACATGACCATCATCATCAGCATCACCCCCATGTCAAAATAGTGATGTGCTTCGAATGCAATACAAGTGTATATGAAATTCAGCTTGCTACTGCAGAAAGCTCCGAGGTAGAGCTCACGAAGCTGCAGAATGTATGAGATCCAATTAGCATCGATATGTTTCTACAGGCAGAGAAGATGGAACTGCATGACTGTAGCATATTTGTCATTGTTATATTTTATGTAAACTTTGATATACTTCACGATAAATACATCACAGTTGTGGTCTCCTCGTTTGTTTTAGATCGAGGACATATAAGGCTTCATATGACCAACAGGCAACCAAGCCCTTTATTCATGCTTGCGGGAATCAATTTAGGGATGACAACTGTGGCGTATGTGTCATGAATATATCGATGAAAACAGACATCAGCATCCCCCCCCCCCATACAAATAGTGATGTGCTTCGAATGCAATCCAAGTGAGCATGAAATCCAGCTTGCTAGTGCAGAAAGCTTCGAGACAGAGTTGACGAAGCTGCAGAAGGTATGAATCCCAACAGGCAGAGAAGATAGAGCCCACACAACTATAGCATATTTGTCATGAAGTATATCAAAGATTAGGCAAATATTTTTCCAAATACGAATGATGGTTTGCGAACGATGAAGGGTCCGACACTAGGAATGGATCAAATAGATGGTCATCGACATCACCCCCTATCTATCATACAGAATATTTGTGCTTGCTCCAGTATGGCGACAACGATTGAGGATAATTATAGTCTCTATATTATGTATAAACTTTGATATACTTCATAACAAATACACCACAGTCGTATGTGTCATGAATATATCAATGTATACACAGAAAATAACCACCATAATCATCATCGAAGATTATTCATCTTTCCTCACGGCATGAAACAATTAGGTTATCAACATCAAACCCCATCTATCAAGCACAAGTAGAAGGAACAAAGAAGAAAGCAAAATACAATGAAGAAGGAGAAGGAGAAGAAGAAGAAGAAGAAGAAGATGATGATGAAGGCGGAAGAGAAAAAAGAAGAAGAAGTTGCGCTGCCACAGAAAAGAGGAAGAGTGGTTAAATAGATTAGGGTTTTAGACATGGACAACAGGTTGAGTAGGGTTTTACATAGAATAGGATTTTACATAGATCTATATTAGGGTTTTATATATACTATGGTTTTATGCACGTGTACACAAATCAGCACGATGTTTAGACTTAGTAAAGTATAAATCGAGGTAACTTCATAAATACAAATTGATTTACAAATTGATATCGATTTAAGAGTTGTCTTCCTATCGTGATTTACACAATGATTGATAAAAGGCTGAAACGATTTGTATGTATAAAGGCTACGCGCTATCGCGATTTACTTTATACTGATTGGCTTGCAACCAGTTATAATTCATTATAAGCTTTTTTTTCTGAAAACTTATCGGTTGACTAATTAGCAAATTTATTATCGTAATATTTTAACATTTGTTCAAGTTATTTAATGTATAATTAAAAAAATTATGAGATCTTTGCAGAGTATTTAGGTCGACCCAAATTGATATGGAAAGAGTTTCAACTCAGATCAGGGTTTGGACCAGACCTATAAGAGATTTGGATACATTTAAGACCCAAATAAATACAGTCTAATGTAAAAATTATTTTAGATCCATTGAGAGACCAAATTAGATCCTACTAAGAAAATAAGATATCGAATCTACTTAAAGACTCAATTAGATCCCATTATATAAATTAACATTTTGACCTATTTGGAGATCCAATTGGATTCCAATAAGTAAATAAGGCTTTTGGATCTACGTGAGACCTAAATAGATCTCATGAAGGTAAAATAAACTTGTTTGGATATGGATTCAATTCGAGACCAAAATAGATCCTACTTAAGAAAAAAAGATTTGGATTCACTTATGATCTAAATAAATCTTTTTAGTGAAATGTGAATTTTGCTAGAATATAATAAGTTTTGGATCTATCTAAATTCCAAATGGATCCTACTTAAATAAAATAACTTTTGGGTCCAATCACTCCCCTACCTAAACCCATCCAACAATCGAATACATCTAATCCAATCAAATTCGTTTGAATATCCTATTATGATTTGACTTTACGAGCTTTATCTATGTCAACGATATGTCCTATCACAATTTACACAATGACTGATTCATAAAAGGCCAAAAAGAAAAACAATAAACAAATCAATACGATCTTTAGACTTAGTAAAATACAAATTAAGATAACTTTAATGACACAAATCGAGGCAACTTTATAAATACAAATCGATTTTGTTCAGAAAGACAAACAAAGACATATCGTTATCACGATAACTTCACAGCTACTAATCGGTGTGATTTACAACCACATTTATTTATAAAAAATATGTGTAAAATATATATATATATATATATATATATATATATATATATATATATAGTTTAGATTGAGTTTGGATTTGATGAGAGCTAAATGAGTCACACAACCAACCCAATCCAATCAGTCCCCCACCTAAACCAATTCAACAATCGAATACATCCTATCCCACCAAATCTGTTTGAATATCCAATTGTGATTTGCCTTTACGAGGTTTATCTATGTGAATGATACGTCATATCGTGATTTACACAATGACTAATTCATGAAAAAGAGAAAAAGAAAAATAATAAATAAATTGACACGATGTTTCGACTTAGTAAAGTACAAATCAAGGTAACTTCATAAATATAAATTAATTTTGTTTAGAAAGACAAACAAAGACATATCATTGTCGCTGTAACTTCATAATTAATAATTGATTTGATTTTCAACCATATTCATTTACAAAAAAATATATGTATTTAGTTAAAATATATGATGACCAGTGGTTTGGCTTAGATACAATACATGACCATCATAGATATGAAAAGAGTTTAGACAAATCGGGGTTTGGACTAAACCTATAAGGTATTTAGATCCATTTAAGACCTAAATAAATCTAATCTAATGTAAAAAGTATTTTAGATCCCTTTAGGGACCAAATTGGACCCTACTAAGAAAATAAGATATCGAATTTACTTAAAGACACAATTAGATCCCATTATGTGAATTAACATTTGGACCCATTTGGAGATCCAATTGGATTCCAATAAGTAAATAAGGCTTTTGGATCTACTTGAGACCTAAATAGATCTCATGAAGGTAAAATAAACTTGTTTGGATCTAGATTAAATTGGAGACCCAAATAGATTTTACTTAAGAAAAAAAGATTTGTATTCACTTATGATGTAAATGAAACTTTTTAGTGTACTGTGAATTTCACTAGAATGTAATAAGTTGTGGATCTATCTAAATTCCAAATGGATCCTACTTAAATATAATAACTTTTGGGTTAATTTGATACCTAAATAAATTTAATTAATATATATATATATATATGTGTGTGTGTGTGTATCTATATATATAATAGTTTAGATTGAGTTTGGATTTGATGAGAGCTAAATGGGTCTCACAACCAACCCAATCCAATAACTCCCCCACCTAAACCCATTTGACAATCAAATACATCTCATCCCACAAATTTTTTTTGAATATCCTATTATGATTTGCCTTTACGAGCTTTTTCTATATGAACGATACGTCCTATCGTAATTTACACAATAGCTGATTCATAAAAGGCAAAAAAAAAAAAACAATAAACAAATCAACATGATATTTAGACATAGTAAAGTACAAATCGAGGTAACTTCAATGATACAAATAGAGGTAACTTCATAAATATAAATCAATTTCGTTCAAAAAGACAAACAAAGACATATCGTTGTTGCGGTAACTTCATAACTATTAATCGATGTGATTTACAACCACATTCATTTACAAAAAATATGTGTATTTAGTTAAAATACATCATGACCAATAGTTTGTCTTAGATACAATATATGACCATCATGGATATGAAAAGAGTTTAGACACAAATCAGGGTTTGGAACAAACCTATAAGAGATTTGGATCCATTTAAGACCCAAATAAATATAATCTAATGTAAAAAATATTTTAGATCCATTTCGAGACCAAATTGGATCCTACTAAAAAAATAAGATATCAAATATACTTGAAGACTCAATTAGATCCCATTATGTAAATTAACATTTGGACCCATTTAGAGATCCAATTGGATTCCAATAAGTAAATAAGGCTTTTGAATTTACTTGAGACCCGTGTTATAAAACGTGTTGAGGAGTAGCGAGGTGCTCCACCAAAAATCGAGGCGAGGAGTAAGCCTCGAGGTATAAAGCGTAAGCCTCAAATTTTTTTTTGAAAACTTTAAAAAAATTATAAAAAATATATCTAAAAATATAAAAAAATAAAAAATACTTTATTGATAAAATAACAACCAATAACAAATAGAAAATCTCAAATAAGTACTAAAAAATATGAGATTAACATATAAAAGTATCTAATATAATTGGAAAATATATGAGATTAACCAAAAAAGGTTTAAATATACTAAGAGACTTATGACTGAAATAACTGGAAAATATATGAGATTAATCTACAAAAGTTAAAATATATGAGATTATTCTAAAAAATTTGAGATTAACATATAAAAGTAACTAAAAAAATGATTATATAACTGGAAAATATATGAGATTAACCAACAAAAGTTAAAATATACTAAAAACTGATTACATAACTGAAATAACTGAAAAATATATAAGATTAACCTACAAAAGTTAAAATATATGAGATTCTTCTTTAGTACAAATCGTTATCGCATTAACATTTAGCATTCATTAGTATAATTTGTTTTAATGTTTAACATTCTAAAGTAATGATCGCTGCAGGATTTTGTATTCCTTAGTATAAATCGTTATTGCTTTAGCATTTAACTTTCATTAGTGTAAATCTTTGAAATGTTTAGCATTCTTAAGTAATCATCACTGCAGGATTTTGTTTTCGTTAGTACAAATCGTTATCGCATTAACATTTATCATTCATTAGTATAAATCGTTCTAATGTTTAACATTCTTAAGTAATGATCATTGCAGGATTTTGTATTCCTTAGTACAAATCGTTATCGCTTTAGCATTTAACTTTCATTAGTGTAAATCGTTGTAATCTTTAACATTCTTAAGTAATGATCATTGCAGGATTTTGTCTTTGTTAGTACAAAACGTTATCGTTTTAGCATTTAACTTTCATTATTATAAATCATTGTAAAAGGTTGTCGTCCTATAGTGATTTACATAATGATTGATAAAAGGCTGAAATGATTTGTACGTATGAAGGCTATGTGCTATCGCAATTTGCTTGATACTGATTTGCTTGCAACCAGTTATAATTCTTTTTTGTAAAAGGCATAAAAGAAAAACAATAAACAAATCGACATGACATTTTTTTAATTTGAGCATGATTTTTGAAATTCTTTTTTGTTTATTAATTCTTTGCACGTAATTTTTTGTTTATTATATACTTTGCGCATGATTTTTAAAAATGAGGGGTATGTGAAACGATGTTTCCTTTATAAATGAATGATATATCGCACAAGTTCAAGAGGGTGTTGCATCGCTTTACTTCATGAGTAAGGAATAGACGAACCGATGTTTTCTTTATGAACGACGTGTTTGTGGGTCAAACATATAACCTGCTTCTTCTTAAATGGGGTATCAATGGCGAGAAAGGAGACGACAACATCTATATGACCAACGACGACAAATCAGGCATATATTTTCTAAACCTCGTGACGAGTTTCTTCAAAATTTATCTCTTTTATGTTATATATTCGATTTATTTTATGTACTATAGAAAGAAATTACAATATAATGCGACAGATCGTTTATTAAACATTCTGCTAATGTTAGTGGAACATCCATAAAAAAGGTGCTTAAAAACTCAGCAAAGAGCTCCTAGATAGCATCGATCGGCTGCAAGATGAATTTGCAAAAGGTAACACTCTCAGTAATTTTGTATGTATAAAACCAGTCAGTTATATATTTACGTATGCCATGGGTATATATGTTAATACATGCATATTTGTTGTAAACAAACTATATATGATTTTTTCATGTATATTCAAAGCAACACAACATCCAATACTAGACGTGCTGTCACCCCTTATTTCATGGTATATCGGATCTCTTATATATTTATTTTCTTTTTTGATTTACTCTTGTTGCTTCGTGTTTTAACCTTACTATTATCATTGTTTCGTTTAACAAAGTTTCATCCACTGACTGCCATACATAATTGGATTTCAAGATGGACTACAATGTTGGGGTAACGATGATCACTGCAGAGACTTTTGGTCAAGTGAAAATGTAAGTAAAGAAACCTGTTATCCAAGGTTTATGAGGCATAACAATCTTAACACGATTTGTAAGATATTATTTTGATTTAAGACATTGTTTTTATTCTTAATATTGATTTTTATGTTGATTCTTAATATCGATTTTTAAGCTATCAATATGAATTTCCATATTAATTTGTAAGATATTTTATTATCGATTTGCAGATATTGATTCCTATATTATAGAAATCTTTTGAGCATTGGGTCTTATACGTGATGTATTTACGAAAAAACAACTATGGTGCTACGACACATTGGATTGTTACACTGGTATACAACGTGACATGCATTTAGTAAGTTTCTATCATAACTGTATTGTATCTTGTACGGTGGCCCATAATTTACTTGCTTATGCATTAACCACATGGGGGATTCCTCAAATACGTCTTGGGTGTCGACATTGATGAGTGGAGGTTTCACTGTACACACGATGCTCTTTTACAAAATAATGGTCTTGATTGTGGCATATTTGTAATGAAGTATATTGATATAATATATAATGAACAAAAACCTGATTTCGACGTTATATGCTTTGCACTTAAACATGTTTTATTATCCTATATTATTAGGGACTCAATTTATATATTGATGTCACATTACCTTTTTGTTTCAGGATAATATACCTGAATTTTGCACAGAACTATGCGATAAATTGATGGAGTTTCTAATTGCGAAAGAGAAAAAAACTCAACCGACAAAAATACCTAGAAGGCAATGAATGATGCTATCTCCCAGGAATAATATGATGTACAGTGATTTGTAACAGATTTTGTAGACTGTGTATACAAATTTTGTAAAACTGTGTATACAAATTATGTAAATCTCTCTGGGTTGAAATAAAAATTCAATAATTACCTCGATTTTACTAAACACGTAAATAAGTTAGACTATTATTTGTAGCAAAGGCAAATTATTGACTCCGACATAGCCGTCATTGTATAAATCGCTATTGGACACTATCTGGTATAACGATTCAAATATAGTATATGTACAACAATTTGTCTTATCATGATTTACACAATGACTAATAAAAGGCAAAAAAGAGAAAGAAAAAATAAATCGACACGATGTTTATTGGTAAAGTACAAATCCAGGTAACTTGATAAATACAAATTGACTTACAACCATAATTCTTTAAGTTTCATATTATAACAATATTTGTTCTATCGCAATTTGCCTTTACAAACTTTTTCAATGTGAACGATATGTCCTATCACGATTTACATAATGATCAATTCATAAAAGGCAGAAAAGAAAAACAATAAACAAATCGACACGATGTTTAGACTTAGTAAACTATAAATTGAGGTAACTTCAATGATACAAATCGAGGTAACTTCATTAATACAAATCAATATCATTCACAAAGACAAACAAAAATATATCATTGTCGCGGTAACATCATAACTACAAATCGACGTGATTTACAACCACATTGATTTACAAAAAATATAAGTATTTAGTTATAATACATCATAAGCAATGGTTTGACTTAGATACAACACATGACCATTATCATCAAAGAAAACATACATCATCAGCAACATCACCCCCATGTCTAAATAGTGATGTGCTTCGAATGCAATCCAGGTGCGCATGAAATCCAGCTTGCTAGTGAAAAAAGCTTTGAGACAGAGTTGAGAATATGGAACCGCATGACTATAGCTTATCTGTCATTGTTATATTCTACGTAAACTTTGATATACTTCATGACAAATACGCCACAGTCATGATTTCCTCGTTTGTTTTAGATCAAACACATATAAGGCTTTGCATGACCAACAGGCAACCAAGTCCTTCATTCATGCCTGTGGGCATCGATTTAGGGACGACGACTGTGGCGTATGTGTCATGAATATATTGATGTACACACAGAAGATAACTACCATAATCATCATCGAAGATTATCCAGATCTTTTCTCATGGCGTGGAACAACTAGGTTATCAACATCAAACCCCATCTATCAAGCACAGATAAAAGGAACACAGAATAACAAAGAAGAAAGAAAAATATAAGGAAGAAGAAGGAGAAGAAAAAGAAGTTGCGCTGCTGCAAAAAAGAAGAAGAGATGTTAAATAGATTAGGGTTTTAGACTGAACAACGGGTTGGGTCGGGTAGGGTTTTACATAGAATAGGATTTTACATAGATCTATATTAGGGTTTTACATAGATTGGGGTTTTACGCACGTGTACACAAATCAACACAATGTTTAGACTTAGTAAAGTACAAATCGAGGTAACTTTATAAATACAAATCGATTTACAACTTGATACCGATTTAAGTAACAATTGCAAATTGCTATCACTATTTCATTGACAATATTTTAGTAACAGTTGCAAACCGATATGAGTAAATCACGATATTACATTTCGATATTGTTCATAAAGAAAAAAAAAGATATATTGTTGTCGCAGTAACTTCATAAATACAAATCGACGTGATTTACAACCATAATCATTTATAAATAATATGAGTATTTAGTTATAATACATCATGACCAACGGTTTGACCATGAAACGATTTGTAGCAATACATCTCCGACATAGACGTCATTGTATAAATCACTATAGGATAATATGGTATAATGATTCAAATATAGTATATGTACAACGATTTGTATATGGGAAGGCTAGATGAGACAACGATTTTTACTTTTAATACAGTTTATTTATAGAAGAACTTTTTGTGTAATGATTCAACTACAGTATATGTATAACGATGTGACCTTAACATAGGAATCATAAATCAAGCTGCTAATTCATGATTATGATCACTGATTAAAGTAGGAACTACATATTTTCCATTCGAAAGTCTTCTTAACACCATTTTCGCTGGACAACCATATCTTAAATTTGGCTTACTCCTTGTTGGATTTTCACTTGACTTCTTACAACCTTCCTTAGAACAAATATATGTCTTTCTCACCACGACACCCTATGCATTTTTTTACCAAGAATACCTTCTAACACTGAAGGCCCAAGTTTGAAGGCATAATCATTATAAAATTTATATGCAACTTTCTCATTATTAAACTACATTCCTTCTACGGAAACATAGTCAAATGTACTGACATGATCATCTACCTGATTATCAAATTGCATTTCTTCTACTAGAACATTCAAGTCAAGAGTGAATCTAATGCCTGCACCCTTCTTATCATGTGCATTATTAGTGCACATGTTCACTTCTTCAGGTGCGTCATTAGTATAGATGTTCACTTCTCCATAACTTTCCAATGATTGAGATACATCATCTTCACTGCAACCAGATGATAAGCTCACCACTGTCATAAGTAAAATATCAATTTACTTCAGCCAACACATACGTTTACTATGATTTATTCAAAATGCATATAACAACGATATCGATTAGTTAAAAAAGTCGAAGAAATGATTGAATGAATCACAGTATAAAAGCAACAACGATTTGTTATTTGCTTGTACTATGCATCGAGTTGTTATTTACCATACCAATAAAAGAAACGATTTATCATATATATATGTTGATGATAGCGATTCACGTGATAACGATTTAATTATATCTACGACGCTATGAAGTGATTTCAATAAAAATCATTAAATGAGCAACGATTTGAATACGTAAATCGTCACCGCAAGCGCACAATAATATAAATTGCGCACGCACACGTTTTAAAATCATAGTATAAATTTCTTATAAATTGCTATAGAAAACACATAATATCTTACAAATCGATATACATATCGCATAATATATTACAAATCGATACGACAATTCGGCATAATAGCTTGCAAATCGATATTAACAAACAAAACAATATCTCACAAATTGGTAGTATGTTATTACAACCACGATTTATAATACATTGCATATATTGAGTGAATGAGCGAATACCGGATGGGGTAGAGGCCTTTCCTCGCATCTGTAACCAAGAATTCTTGTCAACAGGTCCCAACGTCCTACAAATATCTTTAATTTTTCATTTGTCAAAAAACCAACATCCACCTACAATAACAAAATGCCTTAATGGCACTCACGATGACATACGTTCTTCAACAATAGCATGATGACATGAAATGGTACTCACGATGCCTTAATGGCACTTGTTGGAATGTTTGTGCATCATTGCTTTTTTTCATACTGCTTAAAAAAAATGAAGAAGAAGAGAAGATTGTAAAAAGAGATGGCCAACAAATCTCCCTATGACGCCAACCAATGATCGAACCAATCGATCGATTTATAGTTATCTCCACGAGGTAGGAACGAACCGGAAAATATTTTGTAACACAAGGCAGGAACAAGAATGCGGCAATATGTTGTAACACAAACTAAAAACCAAGGCGATAACCTGGACTCGCGGGAATGTGCAAAGCAATTTACTGGAGGACATTTTCATCAAACGCATATCTATCTTACGGAAGGACATTTATGTCAAACACATATCTTTTTGTATGTAATTTATCTTTTTTATATGATATTTTATTATAAAATCATCATGGGTAACATTGGCATATAAATTATCGTGGGTCCCAAGATATTCCTCCGTACACCCCCGAACACACGAATCTGTCTTCGGGGGAGAACACACAACACCCTCCCATGCACCAGAACCACAACGGAATATGATGGCCAACCAGAGACGTGATTGTTTGGTGTTGCGACTCAAAACCACACGTGAAGCAGCAAACGCTCCTAATGTCTCGAGAAGCTATTTTTGTGTAGCCATTGTGCGGTCATGACTTTAACTAAATATAACTTGATGCACATTTTTAGCATGCACTCAACATTTTGTTTGACGTGTTTTTCGGTTGCCCGCATGCTCTTCACCACACTAAAACATGCGTTGCTGAATGCTGCTTATTTTCTAGCCTTGGGTTCTCCCAAAATCTAAACAAATTAATGACTACCCACTTCAGGCCCTAAATTAGTTTTGCAAACAGTGTAGGTCTTTAGCTTCTCCACTTCCTTCACCAGTCAAGCATTGCACTTTTTCTTTTTTTAACTTTTCCTCTAATAAGTACAAAATCACAATGCATACCTCGAATGAAGCATGACTAGTTAAATTCATGAATCAACCTTATGAGTCTAAAGACTGTAAACGCTAGACTAAATTGGTCAGGTATCGTTTGATGGCCCAACATACCATAAGTTCCCCCGACTCCAATTGTCAAAACTTTCTTGTCTCTTTTTCATGGGAAAATAATGCCTAGTAAGGTTTTTTTTTTATGATGAAGTTCCCGGACAAAGCAGATAATCTCCGGGTGGGGGTTATTGACACCCAAGCCCTTAAAAAGCCCACCAATGAAAGGCACCTGCGATGCCTAATATGGGTTAAGTCTTTATTCCAAGTGTGCTCAAGTGATCACTATAAAGGTTATCTTTTGGGCCTATGATTTTTCTTTGGATTGACAAGCTGGGTATATCTGAGGCTGTCGAAGGAAGCCAACCTGGTAGGTTGTCCTTAAGTACGCAGTCTGCACTTGGGGCTCTCCTAGTTTCACTGACAATCGAGGAAATGTAATTACATTCCTTAGGAGTCCAACCATATCTGATGCTTTGCAACCGAACTACAACTTCCTTTAGGCTCTGTTTGGGAGCATGTCACCCGGATATTCGTAGTGTAATTGGAAACAGTTATCTGATGCGGCACTCATCTCACTGATTTGGCTACTGTTTGGGAGGAGTTGGAGGGAATCAACATTTTAGGTTGAGAATTAGACGACTCCAACTCCTTCAAAATACCCATCTGCCTCTTAAAAAGAGAAAGTATTTGCAACTCGTTGAATGACAAGGATTTCGGTGAGTTCCTAAATTTTTTATGGTTCAAAATTTTTATTCCATTTACCTCAGTAAATCTTACATTCGCCTATTTTACCTCAGTAAATCCTAAATTTTTATGTTATATATATATATAAGCCCCAAATAACATATGAGAAATCAGTAGTAGGTACAAGCATGAATCCTTGAAGGAGTTTTTATGCTTTCAAACAAAAGAGGGAGTTTACAACTCATCCCAAATCTATTTCCCTTGAATTCTGGTAGTTCTACTCTCTCCAACTCCTTGTAACTCCCTCCAACACAAGTTCCCAAACAGAGTGTTATCGAGTTGTCAGCAACATTTGATGCAGATCTGCCTTGAAACACCTTACCAGCAATAGAGGTCCTTGATGAAAGCAGATTAGGTGTAAGGATGTCAAACGAACCGGATTTTATCTGATATTTGACCACACTCCATTCTGTTTAGTTGCACTTGGTAAGCTATAACAATATCCTATTATAATCAGATGCATTTATGGTTTTGATCTTTTGCGACTGAAAAAGAAAAATATCCGAATTTGACGGATATTACATGTAAAAAAACAGATCTGGTATGAAAAATGATTAGTAAAACCAATACTACCCACTTGGCTAGAGCCACCAAACTTGAAGGAGATGACCCTACTACCAGGCCCCACACCTTTTTGGATATCACAAGATCCAAAAAAAATGAACACTAGACTCGGCAACAGCTTTGCATAAGCAACTAGGAGTGTAAACGGGATGAACCCTACAAAAATGGGTGGATCCAATTCCAGATCCATCATCTAGATGTTGGTGCCAGATCTGGGTTCTGGTCTGATTGGATCTTTCATAAGAAAAAACATATTTGGATCTAATGTGGATTATAAACCAGCCTGAGTCTATACCCCATAAGATAATATCTTTTCAGTTTTTTACACAGAAAATTCATGGATCTCAATCGAATCTTGAGTCTGGCCTGGTTTGGTATAAAACTTCATCAACTATACCTGCCCATATAATAATCGGACCCTATGGGTCCGACCCAGATAGTTAACAGAACCCCTTTTTTCAAACTCTAACCCTAATGGATCCGGAACAGGTCAGAATCCAGCCATATTTGATACATTGACATCACTTATAAGCAATATTGGCTAGCCTAATTGACTCTAAGGTGCATCAGTCTATCCTAACGAATCTGTTAGCACCATTATCAACGTGATTCCCGCCTACGGGAGGTGCTGTTGTGGCCAGATCATCTTATACAAAGGAAATGGCTCACCCTTCACTCTAACTTTGTATTTGGCTTGAGATGATAATGAAAGAACTTGATGTAAAAATCATCTATGGCCAAAAATGCAATAGGTTAAGAAAGAAAAATCTAGTGCGCGCCCTTCTTACCTTCCAAGAGGAAAATTTTCATTGAACAAGGACCATCAGAAGAAAGCTACGATGATCAACAGCAAGGAGATGAACATTGGTAACAAGAAAAAGGCTTCTTCTTTGTTGGCCCCTTAAATTATGTGTTCTCTTTCAAATATTCAAATATGAAAATTTCATCTTTTATTTGTGAATTTTTTCTCAAATATGTGAATTTCTCTCAAAATATGAGAACATATGAATGTCCTCTCAAACATGTGATTTTTCTTCCAAAATATGTAAATGTTGTACTGTATTTTGCAATTTTCTCCAAAATACATACTTTCGTAGCAGCACTCAGTGCTTTTAAAGTGTCGCTAAAGAAAAAAATTGATCTACTTTCATTTGGTATTTCTGTCTAGATTCTTTCGGTCATCTATAGTTAATCAAACCCTCTTTTTTGATGATTGAGTCGACCTCTATGGTGCCATATTTGGGAATTTCTGAACTAGTTCTTCTGTGGATTGTCAAAATAAGCAAGAATATTATTTCTACATAAAATACCATTTGTGAATATTTCAACCGCGATACTAGTACTATAATGGGGCGTTAGTTCCTTCTCCTATTCCGAATCATATTGGAATGATATAATGAATCTATTTGTTCGCCTCTTCGCCAATAAATAAGAATTCTCTCAGCGAATGTCAATATATATGAAATCCCAATGCCCATTGAATATGACTCGCAATAATCAGAAATCCTTTGCCATCTTTTCGTCAAGGGATACAAGGCAAACAATTTGTGTCTCACTTGATTATTATTCATCTAGAAGTTGGAAATAAGGCATTAGACTGGATTTGCATGGACCTTCAAATAAGATCCATACATGACTTATTTTGGGTAAGAAATGAATATTACAGTGTGTATATTGAGGTGCATGGTACACATCGGTACTTCAATGCATTACTCCCTCTAAGTTAGAATAAATATGTTTTCGAACCCTGACTCTTTAAAATGAAAAGTGGACGTTCTTGTTCTGATTCCACATATTGATCATTTTGAACCAAAAGAAAACTTTTTGGTAGAATATTCACACTATATATAATATCCTAACTCTCAATAGTCACATATAGGTCTATATAGCAGAGAAAAGCATGATGTCTATGACGTGTGTGTGGGATGAACCAAATCCTCATTGAATTTGATTTTTTCGTTAGAATGACCTTGTACATGTTCTGCAGTACCGTCTATGAATATTTCACCGGTATGAAAAGTTCTTAATGTTAGTTGAGTCCCTAAGTCGCCAATGGATTGACCCACAATAATACCAACTGCTTCTCCCAATTCAACCAAGTCACCATGAGTAGGACTTAGACTATAACATAATCGATAGATCCAAGATGCACTTCGGCCAGTGAAGGGAGTTCAAATATATATTGGCTGCACCCGAGAGGTCATGAATTGATTGACACATGACTAAATGCTTTAGTGGCGCTTTTGAAGTGTTGCTAAGTATCCATTGTACTTTTTAAGTGTCACTAAAGGCTTTAGTGATGCGTTTGAAGTGTTGCTAAATATCTATTATGCTTTTTAAGTGTCGCTAATGGCTTTAGTGATGCATTTGAAGTATCGTTAAATACCCATCATACTTTTTAAGTGTCAATTTTTTCATCAAACTCCTTTTACTAAAAATCGTATAAGAGGCACAAGTAGGAGGGCGTTCACAAATGTGAAAGCATGTATGAAGACATTATTTGTGCAGAAGAGAATTTACATATTTGGAAGAAAATTCTCAAATACGAGAGAGAATTCACATATTTGGATATTTGAGAGAAGTGCGCATATCAGAGAAAATTTACATGTGCTAACGGTGAAAATGTTTTTTTATGGTTAAAAAGTTGTGGTTTTGGACATGGGCAATTTTTTTTAAAAATGTAGAATTTTCCAAGAAACACATCAGTTTTGTTGTACAATACAATCGTTTTTCCAATTACTTTTACCATAAACGTCTTGGCCACAAATACACTTTAACACCTGCCATAGTCACTCTAGTGGCAGTGGGTCTGGGAAGAAAGTCCTGACCCTTTGGTCCTAGGTTCAGCTCCCACCAGGTGTATGGGTGACTTTAACTGGTGTGTCCCATAAGGGCCTGGGTGTCAATAACCCCAGTGTGGGTTTACCTGGCAGGATGACAGGCACATTAAGTTACCCCGTTCTCGAATAGGTTCCTCGTCATCAATAAATAAATAAATCACTTTACTGATTCTCACTACAACAAAACTGAGAATTAGTAGGGGTATAAATGGATGGGAGCTGGTTTGGATCCAGTGGGTCTAAACCCAGGATCTAGATTCAATTAGTCCCACTATAAAGAGAAACAAGGCCCAGTCCTATAAGGATTACAAGAACCACATATGGTCCATACTTGCTAAAATAAATATTTTTTTTTAATCTTTTTTATAATGAAAAAATTCTGATCCTACTTGGAACTCGGGTCATATCCGGGTCTGGTATGAAATTTCACAACCCATACCCTGATCCATATATTAATCAGACTCTTCGGGCCTGACTTGAATTCTAATTGGACCTCTTTATCTATCATCACCTGAACCTATAGGATTCGTTAAGGGTCGTCAAACCCGACCGATTGACAGTCCTAGGAATTTGGAGCAGCTCATTAGAATCATGTCCAAAAATCTCTTTCTAACATCCAACACAATAACCCAGACCCGACCCGCACCATCCTTTTTATTTTTTTCCATCGCTCTCGCCACCTTCATTGGAGCTCTCTCTCTCCTCCCTCGTCAGGGTCGTCGTGTCACACCTCCGGGCAGTAATCGACCGACGATCTCCTTCAGGTGCTTCGTTCTGTGCATGGACGCCATTGCAGAAGCTGGTTGGATCTTTGTCATTACAGACGCTGGTTCTCTCTCTCACATTGTCGATCTCGATCTCTCCTCCGTCCTCAGCCCCTATCTGATCCCTCATCTGTGGGGCTTCCTCCCCGGATCTGAGCGCTCCTGCCTCTCTCTGAGCATCCTTCATCCTCTCCATCTCTATCTTATCATATGATTGAAATCTCATCTGTCAGATTGGATTGACCGATCGGGTTCGTGATTTGGCGCTCATAATCGGAGGAGAAAACACTACTCATTGTGATTTTAGTTCAACGGTTCTTGTTCTGATATGTGATTCTAGCTAAAAGTCGGAGAGAACACAGATCAGATCGAGTCCACGTGGTTTTTTTTTATTGAGATCTTGGCGTCTGAAGCCTAAGACTGTTTCGCTCCTGGAAACTTAAGTGAGAGGTGCGGGTTTTAAAATTTGTCGATAATTTCTTTGATCCATATTATTTTAACATTTCTTTGCATTTTTTTGGAGATTTTAGGCTATAAACCTAAATGTCGTAAGCTGTTTGCTTCTAGAATGCTTATTTTCCTTTTTTTTGTCTCAGATTTTAAGAGATTCAGGATCAAACATGATGTTAGGCAGAGAAATCAATTTCTTCTTTTGCATAATGAGCTAATTATCCAAATCTCACAGGGGAAACTATCTTCTTGTAATTTTCTTAATAAGTTTCTGCTGTCTTTTATTTATGTTTATAGTCTATAGATTAGGATTCTTTAAGAAATAAAATTAATAATATCGTAAGCAGGAAGATTGTACGGTTAATGCCTGCTTTTCTCTCTGTTCTGCTATGGTGATAACATATATATATATATATATATATATATAATTTATTTGTTCATTTAGATTTATACAAATAAAATCATAAATGTTTCTGTTTATATATGTGGTAAAAAAAGAATCGTTGTATATATATACGCGGTCTTAGAAACAGAAACATCTATGATTTTATATGTATAAATGTAAATAAACAAATAAACTATAATATATATATATATATATATATATATATATATATATATATATATATATATATATAATATGAGAAATAGAAATAACTACCGTGTGAACTGGGCATTTCCAGCACTTTTGTTCGCAAATCCAACCATTTTAATGTGTTCAGCATGGTGAATTTGCTAGGAATCAACGGTTGAATTGTGTATTTTCAATGAAAAAATATGATTTTTGGATGCTTGAATACTTATGAAGATTATGAGCTATTAATTTTAAAGGCTTAAAAATTCTGGCTTATGCATCATAATCAGATGATTCGAGAGCTGGTCCTTATAAGACCAAGCTTGTAGATCACATCAGTACGGTTAGATTTAAGAGAAAAGAAAGAAAAATCCATAAACATTGCAGTTTCAGTGGTATATATATATATATATATATATATATATATATATATATATATATATATATATATATATATATATATATATATATATATATATACTGCTCCGGTCTCATTTGTAGTCTGGCCATCTCCTGTCAGTCATGTTGGAAAATGTCTGGACTGGACCGACTGGTACTCCTCGACAAGGATACCGGCCAGCCATTTCTTGTTGGTGACCATTCGGAAAACCTGAAGAGAAACAACTTTTTTTCGCAATTTGTGGATGGCCGGCCATTTTCCAACCAGTTTCTGGTTGGAAGAGGTCGATCTAGTCATGAGGGAGGGTTGGTTGGAGAGCCTACCGTCAAACCAGGTTTTCCCGCTGAAAATCCCACATTTTGTGGGTTTTCATAACCTGGTTTCGATCCAAAATCTGGATTATGAAACCAGGTTCTCTTTCTAGAGAGTGTGAATTCTCTTTCTTGATTTTTTCTTGAAGTGAGAATTCATTTTTCCATGAGAATTCTCATCCAAAGTATCTATATGCGCCATTAAGAGTATTTCTTTTTGTATACTTGAAACATTAGAGTTAGTTTACATATTACAATTTTCTGGATGGGTTAGTGATATGGTTTCATATCACATTGAATGGGCTTTAAAAGTTATTCTTCAAGTAGATCTTTTCTGAGTGAATGCTTTATATGTACATGAATACATCCTTATAGGCTTTGTGACATTGTAGCTTGAAAGTAAAGCTTGATCTCATGCAATAATTATAAACAATTTGTGAAATGGATCATTCTTTATTTAATTGAAAGAATATGTCAATTTTTTTCTCCTATATGTGAGTCTATTAACAGAAAGAACCAGTAATATGTGCTCTTGGATCAGAGATAACTATAGGCATTGGGGCTTCAAACTGAAGGACCCTCTTCTCAAAATGCTGGCAAAAGCATTTGTATACTTGTGTAAGGCTTGAATTATCACAAAGTCTGAATCTTTATATTTAGCATTACAGTGTTTATTTTGTCACATTCAAATATTTTTTGGAAGCGATCCTTTTGGACAATTTTGAATTTATGCCATTTTATCTATCACATTGTTGATTCTTTAGTTTGTTTGCATAATTTTTTTCTTAGTTTTATATTGATTAGCTTATTATATAAACTAAATCAAGACATGGATATTTTGATATAGGTGAATGTGGAGTTATTTTATAAATTTCCAGGTCACCCTATTCCATGAGCATATCATGGTACATAATTGAAAATGTTGTGGAATTACTAAATTGAGTGAATGAGACAGGAAGAGGGTGAGGCTTTGGAAAATGATATGGCTGTCAAAGAGGCCTCCGCAAATGGGATTTCCATAAAAACATCAGATGTAGTGGCAATGCTTGATGAAGGAAACATTCAGGAGGCAGAGTCTTCGCTTCAAGGGGGGCTATCACTTAACCATGAGGTAAGTTTGTATTTTGTGTTTTCTCTTTTGCTCATGGTTTTGAAGTCTAGTGAGTCATGTTTTATGATTCAAGAGCCGTAGTAGCATGAGAACTCAAATTTATGAAAATATTAACATGACGTAGCTACCCCTTGTGCTGTTTCTACTTCTTCATCAATATGCACACAATGTACACATAGTCAGGCGCACAGATATAGGTATTATTTCAAATGTCTATGTTACCTGGGTACTTGATATGAACTTTGATGCCTCTGATCGTGCACCAATTGGTGGACTTGAAGCAACCACTATTGCTAAAAAAGTCCTTTGATCTCTGTTTACATTTCTGGCTCTGTTGCATATTTAGGCTTGGTATTTCATTTGTTTTCCTGTGAATTGCATTTGGAACAGCAAAACTTCGAGAATTTATTTCTACATATTTTTATTTGCTTGGCATGGTCATTTTTTGTTTGTTTTGTCTCATTATTTTAGATTTTTGTTGTAAAATGATAGTGGTGATACATATAACAGTATCTGGATGTTAAATTTATTTGTAAATTTTCAGCTCTTTGAATATGCAACTTCCAACCCAAGAAAATAACATGCTACCCCTAAGGCCCTAACTCCATCTCAAATATCTGGCTAAGCTTACATTTGTCCAACTCAGATTTGAAAGCAGAAATGGGGTGACATAGATAAGCTCCCAATACAGGGACAAAGGCATCAATAAAGGTTTAAATGAAACAAAAGATGTTTCAAGATCTCTGCAAATTCAATGTATTGATTCCCTACACAGTTTTAACGAATAAATATGCAATGTTAAACTCATCTATGGATTTGGATTAAGCAAAAAACACTCGCAAGGTTATATATTATAATATATATATATATATATATATATATATATATATATATATATATAGAGAGAGAGAGAGAGAGAGAGAGAGAGAGAGAGAGAGATTCCTGATCAAATAAATAGGTAACTTGTTATATCCTTGGAGTTTAGATGAAAAATCTTCTGGTTCTTTCAAAAATAAACTCAACCACTGTTTGGATTGAAGATATCAATGTGCCATTCTTGAAAAAAAACTTTCTTCGTTATCATAAGAAAAGCAGCAGCTTTCCACTCTTTTCCTGGGTGGATTGATAGAGCTTATACCTCAACACAGCAGGCCCTGTGAATGAGCCAGTGAATGAACCGACAATGAGAGGGCCAGTCGATCCAACGAACCCAATAACGAGAAAACCAATAAAAAACCTTTAAAGAAAGGAGAGCCTTTTCCCCGAAGAGTCCTATAATAGAAGGCGTGGGAGGTTGTCCTGCCAAACGGAAGAAAGAATTCTCACCTCGCTCATCCCTAGCTCAAGGTACAACTATGCCTGCAATGACTTCTTCCTCTGATGTTGCCCTGAACCTCTGCTCACAATCGATCAAGCAATAACTTAGTGTATTATCAAATTTTTAGCAGACAAGGATAGTCACAAGATGTAAGTATCCCACAACCGAGCTAATATGTCTCGTTAGCCGTGGAAGCATATTGGGGAGTGATGTCGAGAGTCGAGACAACCAATCTCTTCCCCACGAATGGGAAGGAACCCCCTCAAAAGAAATAGTCGAATGAATTGGGTCCGCTCGTACGATAGTAACCATGGAATGCTCCCATCCCCCATTGCCCATCGGGAACCCATCTCAAGAACTCACATACTCATGATTAAGCTGAAAGAGACTGTTAAAGCACTGACAAAGCTTTGCGTTACTGGGAGAAAATGTTAAAATGTAATCCTTAATCTCATTGTATGTACATATATATATTCGTATGTATATATATATATATATATATATATATATATATATATATATATATATATATATATATATATATATATAGAGCTATGTCACATGGGTGCGGGTGCGACACGGGTGCGGCGCAATTCCAAAAAATTTGGACACGGGGACTCGGCTATATATATATATTAAAAAATATATATTATAAATATATATATTTTAAATATTATAATTATATATATATAACAATAAATTAACACATAAAGATTGTAAATTTTAAAGCAAAAAAAAAGCAATTCTTAACAACACAAACTTACCAAAATATAACACATAAAGAAGCTTGTGAGTGTGATAAACAACAAAACTTATCATAAATCTGCCTCATCGTCTGAATTAGAAGGAAGAACAGGATCGATGTAGTCCATGTTGAGAGTATGTAAATTATGTTCTCCCTCCAAGTCAAAATCTTCTGGATTTACATCCCAATTCTTGGATGGTCCACAACTGCATCAAAAAATCACTATATTAGTATCTAACTTAAAACTTTGAATACAAATATGAAATATTTAAATACAAACTTTGAATACAAAGAAAAAAAAGTACCTATACTCTTCTTTGGTGCGGCGAGAAATTAATCGTAGATTTGAGTGAACATATACCAAATCCTCTGCTCTTTTACTAGTGAGTTTGTTTCTTTTAATGTTGTGAATTTGAGCATATGTACTCCAATTTCTTTCACAACAAGATGATGTAGCAGGTTGAGATAACAACTTCATTGCAAGACGTTGCAGATTTGGTGTCTCTGATCCATATGTTGCCCACCAATTAAGGGGATCTTCCTCGTCCCTTGCCACAAGTGCTGCTAAAGAATCAAATCTTCCAGTAGAAAACTTGCCAAACTCACTATTTACAACCTTAAACATGTGAGGATCATTAAAAACTCTTCCCAAATATATCATTCTATTTCTTGATATCTCAGGATCTTCATTTGGAGAAACACGACCAACACCTGCTGTCAACCATTTTTTTGCATAGTATTTTGGATTAAGAGAGTGTGCCATGCAATGCAAAGGTGTATTGCTTTTATCCCATCTTCTCACTAAAACTGAATGTACATGATTGTAAAATTCTGATATCATCAAGTGCAATATCTTTCTTCTCATGTTTAAAAATGATACTTTGAACTTTTTCAATCATATTGTCCCACATTTCATAAATTCTATGAAGCATGGTACATCTCTGTCAACTTCTCTCAGCATTTCCCAAATAGGCTCTGTAAATTCAACAAAATATGTAATTTTATCCCACCAAAAATCATCACAGATGCATTTTTTGATAGCTTGAGCCTTGACATCATCTTCAGTACGGTAAAAATCCCAATCTTGATCAGCCACCATCATCATCAATGCATTCTTGAGTTGCTTAATTCTTTTTATCATAACAATTAGAGAAGCAAAACGAGTTTCAGCAACTTTCAGTAACTTGAGATCAGAATGCCTATTAAATATAGAAAGGGCATGATGATGGTTTACAACAAAATTTCTAATATTTCGAACATCATGCTCTATTTCCTCAATCCATAAGCACATTTCATGTGCATGTGCATCATCTTTTGATGGATTGCATATACTCTTAAGTGCCAAATTTAAACTGTGTGCTGCACAAGGAGTCCAAAAAATATGTGAATATGTATCTTCACTTGCCAAATTCATTCCTGCACGACTGCAAACTGGAGCATTGTCAGTAATGATTTGCACCACACTTTCTTCACCCACTTCTTTTATCACTTCAACAAATAATCTCTTTAAATATTCAGCATCTTTATACTCTCCAGATGCATCAACAGTCTTCAAAAAGATTGACCCATTTAGTGAGTAAGCAATGAAGTTTATCAGTGGTCGCCTTTGTATATCAGTCCACCCATCAGAAACAATCGACACTCCATGTCGTTTCCATGCAAATTTTTGGGTCTCTAGCAAGTCTTCAATTCTATTTTTTCCTCTGCAAGAATGACTGTTCTTAGTTTTTCTGAACTAGGAGGCACATAACCACTCAAATTGCAATTAGCCAAAGATGTAATCATATCTTTCCAGTATGGACTTCTAGCTACATTAAAAGGAATTGAGCTTGAGTAAAAGAATCGACCAATCTTTTTATCAATTTCTGCTCTTGCCATGTTTTTGAATGACGCTTGTATTGTTTTATTGCTTTCCATCTTTGTTTTCTTTAAAAGCTCTTCTTGTGTATCACTAGCAGTAGGAAAAGACAAATTAATCGAATCGCTTTTCATCTCTGCAATTTTCTTCTTTTCAGCTTCCTCTTGTTCTTTTTTTAATTGCTTTAACATGTCTTTGTCAACCCCAGAACATGCCCTAATTCCTTGACCACGAATATGCAAAAGATGTGCTTTCACACGCGTATAAGAACCTGTGAAAACAGTCTTACATAGATTACAATGAAACTGCACATTCCCACCACCACCACTACTAGCTTTTATCCCTTTTGTCACAAGCCTCCAAAGTGGTTGAGAAACATCTAATTCAGGGTTAGAACTTGAACCAAATGTATTGACACTACCGCTAGAACTCGCCATTATATCTGAAAAGTGAAAACTGAAAAGAAAATAATTAAATAAGTAAATAAAATAAAGTTAATAAAACAGGGAATATTGGAGGGGCCGAGCCCCTCTTCTGCGAGCAGAGGGTGCAGGGAGGGGGGCCGAGCCCCTCCTCTGTGAGCAGAGGGTGCAGGGAGGGGCCGAGCCCCTCCCCTGCGAGCAGAGGGTGCAGGGAGGGGGGCCGAGCCCCTCTTCTGCGTGCAAAGGGTGCAGGGAGGTCCTCTGCGAGCAGAGGGTGCAGGGAGGGGCCGAGCCCCTCCCCTGCGAGCAGAGGGTGCAAGGAGGGGCCGAGCCCCTCCCCTGCGAGCAGAGGGTGCAGGGAGGGGGGCCGAGCCCCTCCTCTGCCAGCAGAGGGTGCAGGGAGGGGCCGAGCCCCTCCCCTGCGAGCAGAGGGTGCAGGAAGGGGGCCGAGCCCCTCTTCTGCGTGCAAAGGGTGCAGGGAGGGGGGCCGAGCCCCTCCTCTGCCAGCAGAGGGTGCAGGGAGGGGCCGAGCCCCTCCCCTGCGAGCAGAGGGTGCAGGGAGGGGCCGAGCCCCTCTTCTGCGTGCAAAGGGTGCAGGGAGGGGGGCCGAGCCCCTCTTCTGCGTGCAAAGGGTGCAGGGAGGGAGGCCGAGCCCCTCCTCTGCCAGCAGAGGGTGCAGGGAGGGGCCGAGCCCCTCCCCTGCGAGCAGAGGGTGCAGGAAGGGGGGCCGAGCCCCTCTTCTGCGTGCAAAGGGTGCAGGGAGGGGGGCCAAGCCCCTCCTCTGCCAGCAGAGGGTGCAGGGAGGGGCCGAGCCCCTCCCCTGCGAGCAGAGGGTGCAGGGAGGGGACGAGCCCCTCCCCTGCGAGCAGAGGGTGCAGGGAGGGGGGCCGAGCCCCTCCCCTGCGAGCAGAGGGTGCAGGGAGGGGGCCGAGCCCCTCCTCTGCGAGCAGAGGGTGCAGGGAGGGAGGCTACGAGCAGGGTCGACATACCTGACGGAGGGGGAGACGATGGCTGCCTGTCGCCGGAGTTCGGATCGCCGGCGTGGTTGCAGGAGAAAGCTGCAGGGGCTGAGGGGGAGAGGCAAAATCGAGAGGGTAAGCCCCTCTCCCTGTCGATAAACCCCTTTTAGGGTTCGGCTGCCAAAAAAAATTTGGATCTGGGTCGGGTTTGGACCCGACCCGACCCGGATCCAAAACAAAATTTAAAACTCGAACTGGACAATTTTGGACTCGGTCAAAGTTGACCGAGTCCAAAATGTGGTCGGACTCGGCCCGGACTCGTTGACCGAGTCCGACTCGGAGTTGACCGAGTCCGGGCCGAGTCCAAAGCCGCACCCGAGTCCGCACCCGAGTCCGTGCGTGTCGACGCGGGTGCGGCAACCCTTTAGCCGAGTCCGTGTGACATAGATATATATATATATATAGAGAGAGAGAGAGAGAGAGAGAGAGAGAGAGAGGGAGAGAGAGAGAGAGACTATGTATATATGTATACATCTCTCTCTCTCTCTCTCTATATATATATATATATATCTATTTTGCTCATAATAACTTGAAAAGGGTATTTCTGTAATTTCCTATTTTATGCATATTTCATTTAGAATATGATTGTATTTTTTCTTTTATTTTTTTCTTTCTTTTCTTTTCTTTTCTTTTTAATTCCTTTTTTGTGGTTTGTGCCACCTAGGGAGGCTCCCCAAAAGAGTCGTTGAGGAGCCCCCAACGGTCACAAATGTGACCGTTGGGGGCTCCCAATGACTCCTTTGGGAGCCCCCTATGTGGCCCTTCTTGTGATGTATAAATAAGGGTTTTCCCCTTGTATTTTCTCAAGTTTGAGAGCTCAAGCTCCTTTTACGTTTTCAATAGAGAAGATATTTTTTTATGTGTGTGCTATTTTATGCCTTTGTGCATAATTATTCAAGTGTTCTTTGGGTGCTCTTGTGTACGTCCCTTGTGAATTATTAGAGCTTGTATGCATATGGTCTTCTTGAAGACATTTTTACATGGTATTAGAGCTTGGTTAAAGATTGAAGATCGTATGATTCTTTATTTTTCGAGTGCCTCGAAAAACGTGTCTTTGGCTTCTTAGAGATTGGAGTGTGTTCTTCTCTTCCTTCAATATTTTAAAAGGGCATTACGACAAGTAAGACTTATAAGTCTTATTGTGGTACGTATTTCTTCTTCCATCTTTCCTCTCTAATGGGTGAAAAAGAGTTTCATTTCTCTCTTGGATTTAAACTCAATGGCTCAAACTATCACGTTTGGGCCAGAAAAATAGAGGCTCACATAAAAGGAAAAGGTCTTTGGGGTTATGTATAAGGCACAATCCCGAAACCGGAACAAAAAATCACCTTGATGGAGGAAGGTGAAATTAAGATCCTTGAAGGGGAGGAAAGAACCAAAGCCTTTGAGGAATATTAGAAGAAGCATGATGAATGAGAAATTAAGAATTTCAAAATATTGTCTTGGATTTTTTCTTCCGTTGAGACAAAAATCAATGCGAATATTATCAAATTCAAAAAGATTTCTCAAGCATGGGAGTATCTTGAGAAAATGTATACCTCAAGAGACTTGTCCCATAAGTATTATCTTCAAAAGAAGGCTCTAACTCTTCTTCAAGGCAACATGACTATTATGAAATATTTCGCCGATCTTTCTTCCATTTGGGATGAGCTTGCTATGCTCAAACCAAAATGGAGTAGTGAGGCGATTGAACTTCGCCACAAACAATTAGAAGAAGATCGATTCTTCAATTTTTTGAATGGGTTAAGGCCCAAATTTGAGCAAATAAGGTCTTCTCCTTTGTCATCTTTTACTCTCCCTTCTCTTGAGGATGTTTTCACCAAATTAAGTGGGGAAGAAACCCGTATGGGTATAAGTAAGCAAGGGTCAAATGTACTTGCAGTTCCATCTAATTCCGAAGAGAACGATGGGGTCAAAGCGGTGTCTAGGCCCGAAAAAAATTTAAGAGCTTATTGTCCCCCTCATTTTAAAAATCAAAATCAAGGAGGAAATGGTGGACAAGGTGGGAAAAAAGATTATAGCAAAATTGTTTGCCATTTTTGCAAAGAACCGGGGCATATCAAACCTATTTGTCCCAAGTGAAAGAAGTTGTTAGCCATGGCCACCACCTCTCAGTCGCAAAAAGAGGACACTTCTTCAAGTGGATCCCTTTCACTAAATCAAATTGTGGAGACACTTCAAACTCTCCTCAAGGAAGCCATCTCGAGAGCCGCTGTATCCACTTTCTCTCATCCAGGTAAAACTTCTTGGCTTTTGGATTCGGGTGCGTCTTTTCATATGTCCCCAAACATGTATTCTCTTTTCGGATATTCAAAAAATCTTTCCCCATCTTTTTTTTCTACTGCGGATGGGACTTCTCTTGAAATTAAAGGTGTTGAGAATTTTGAAACTCAAAACTTTTTCATCCCCAAAATTAGATTTATACCAAAATTAAACTTGAACCTTCTCTCCGTTTCTCAACTCTCGGACCATGAATGTGATATTAAATTTTCCTCTGATAAATGTTTAATACAAGATCGTTGGTTCGAAAAATTGATTGGGGAAGACTCTAGAAAGGGAGACTTATATTATATGGACTTTCTTCAAGTTCCTAAAAATTCTTTTTGTAATGCTGTCCAATATAAGGATATAAATGTTTGGCACAAAAGACTTGGTCATCCCAATATCACGTTATCTTATTTGCATTTTGCTAAAAATCTTTGTAAAGATACCTTCTCTTGTAATGACTGTATTCTTGGAAAAATGAGAAGTATGCCTTTTAAACAAAGATCTATGTTTACTTCTAAACCTTTCGAAATTGTTCATTTGGATGTTTGGGGACTAACACCTATTGTTTTAAAAGGAGGGTTTGCCTATTATGTGATTTTTGTGGATGATTTTTCTAGGTATTCTTGGATATATTTTCTTAGACATAAGCATGAAGTTTTTTCATGCTTTAAATCATATCATGAGATGATTAAAAATCAATTTAATAGCGAATTAAAGATATTTAGAACTGATTCCGAAGGTGAGTATCTTTAAAATGAATTCAAGAAGTATCTTGAAGATACTGATATTGTTTATCAAAGGTTATGCCCTAAAACCCCTCAACAAAATGGGTTGGCCGAAAGAAAACATAGGCATATCATTGAAACCACTTGAACTCTTCTCATAACTCAAAATATTCCAAAAATATTTTTCTTACAACTCATAGAACTTGTTGCATCTTAAGTCTAATGTGACTGCTTAGAGCTCGTAATCCACGAACTGTTTATAACTAGGACTAATGTAGATGCTTGTCTTATAAGTTGCTTACATCTTGTGATTAGTATAACTGTTGTCGTATGATTGCTTACCACGTGCAACTTATAAACTGTTTGTTGTGCAATTGCTTGCACCTTATGAGTTAGGTAGTTACTTGCCGTAAAATCGTGTATACCTTGTGATAGTTGATAGCTCACTTGATTTTATGGTTAATTGCTCACCTTGTAAACCTTTATTTGTTTGCATACTCAATTGTTCATGTTAGAAATGCTTACTCATTTGCACAGTCTATTGCAGATGCTAAATATAACTCATGACTTATTTCAGTTCTATATTGACTCTTTTGCGTATCTACCAATTTTTCGTGAAACTGGCCCATTTCATGTGCAGGTGGTGTACAGGTGATACAACTTGCGATGGCACGATGACGTGATGAGATCAAGATGAGACTCTTTTTCTGATGTTTCGCTCTTGAAGATATTTCTGTAAATTTGCATAAAGGTTTTTCTAGAAATCTCTCTTTTGTATAAGTCTTAAACTGCATTTTCATAATCTCTTTGGTTTCTTAAAATGTACGAAGTTTCAAATCTATTTGTCAAGGAAAGTTTGCGTTGTAATACGCCCAAGGTCCATTGACTTGCTATTTTAAACACCATTTTTCGTTGAATTATTATTTAAAAACTCTGATTAATGATTGATTACAAAGCTTCCAAACTTTTCATAAAAAGTTACAAGTCGTGGATTTTTGGGGCGTTACAGATTTGGACTTAGTCAAACTAAGTTTGACTAAGCCTTTCCATCTCCCAACGACTAGATTTCTAGCCGTTGGGCTCTCCCAATAGCTAGAAATCTAGCCGTTGGGAATGAGCTCTAACTCCCCTTCATAATGTGTATATATAAGGGTTTTCCCCTCCTTGTAATGTACGCTTTTGCAGAATCTTTCCATTGAATAAAATATATATTTTTATATCCCCTTTGTAGGGTTTTTGAGTGTGTTCGTTTAGAACACTTTGTAGTTCTCTTTATGGGTGTTGAAGGTGTATTCCTTAGAGAACATTTTTGTTATCTACTCAAGTTGAAGATTGGTGGACTTTTTGTTCGTTATTAAAGTCTCCTTAAATCTTTACAACAATATACATTTTTCCATTGTAGAGGAAGACACAAACAAAGAAGGATCATGATGACTCTGCTCAAAACCAAGTGATCTCACTGCTAAACTGAACTTCTCAGACCAGGCTCGAGATGCGTGTTTGAGACCGTATAGAGCTTTGTGAAGCCTGCATACTTTGCCTTCTGGATCTGAGTATCCTTGTGGTAGTTTCATATATATTTTCTCTTGTAAATCCTCATTCAGGAATGCATTCTTGACATCTAATTGCCAAAGATCCCACTGTTGTATGGAAGCTACTGTTAGCAGTACGAATTGTGGTCATATGAGCCACAAGAGCAAAAGTTTTCGCAAAATCAATTCCAAAACGCTAATTGTATCCTTTAGCTACCAATCTGGCTTTATATCTCTCCACTGACCCATCTGCCTTTGGCTTTACCTTGCATACCCATTTGTTGTTAATAATATTTTTCTTTGAAGGAGGTTTTACTAGTTTCCATGCTTGCATTCCTCTGTATAGGACTCAGACTCAACATAGAAATGAATTAAGGCTAAGAAAGCATGATGATGTGGTGCAAAAGACTCATAGGACAAAACAAGATGAAAGTACAAAGGGTCTAGAACTTTTACGTACCTAAGAAGACGCGGAAGAAGAAGATGATAACTCTAAGTTTTGTTGTTGTTGTACTGAATCAGCTATCACATGAATGAGATCAAGATTGACCTCTTCACTTGCATTTTTATTTGATCTAAAAATGAAATTTCAATAACATCTTCATGTCTCCTTGAGTAGGTTTGATGAAACTTATTCTCTAGTCAGGACTTGCTCTCCTTGACTCTCCATCCTTTCTCTCCCACCTTCTCTTTCTTCAAAGGGAATAAAAAAGAACAAGTCAGTCTCATTTTCTGTCATTTCTCCATACTAACTAAAATATAGCACACTCTTGCAAAACATGCCTAGATGTCCACACTTTCTTTCCAACCAAATCATAGCACTTGTATTCTTTATGACCATCAGTGAAACCAAGAAAGCAACATTTGATAACTTTAGGAGATAACTTATCTCTATATCTGTCAGCAAGCAAAACAAAACATACACAACCAAACACCTTCAACACATCATAGTTTGAAGCTTCTCCATGCAGTTTTTGAAAGGGGGATATGCCTTTAAGTACTTCAAAAGGCGTACGATTTATTTGATAAATGCTAAGTTGAATTGCATCTATCAAAAACACTTTGGATACTTCTCCACTTTGAAAACCTTAGAAATAGCTTACTACAAGCACCTTAAAACTGGCTTAAATCTCCTCAAAAACCCCAAAACAGTTGACCCAAACAAATTTTCCAACCTTCTATAGCAAAAACAACCTGAATAAAACTGATTTGGGCTCCTAAAAACTAAAAACTGAGCCAGATTCAACAATTTTCTCAAATCTGGACTGAACCTTTCAAAAAACCCCAAAAATCTTAAATCACTAAAAATCCAAAACAAGTTCCAATCCAATGGGGTTTGATTTGTAAAACTTCTAAAATCAAACCCTAGCAAGTGGAGGAGTCAAACTAACCAAAATTGGTCTAAACAGACCAGTCGTTCCTCCCAAGGTGACATCAGTTGCCAGCAAGCCTAAACTGAGTCCTCTTTCTTCTCCTCCTTCCATATTCAGTTCTTCTTCCCTTCACACTCTAGCTCTGATACCATGTTAGAAACAATAAGAAAGAAGAGGGAGAGGAGCTAGGGTTAGAAGAGGTTCAAAAGCGGGGAGAAATAAATGTTCATTCCAAAAGCAATATCGTGTGAGAGAAGGCCTCTCTTACATAAAGGGTCGACCTCCTTAGAGTACATCAAAAAGAAAAAAAACAAAAAGTCTAATATACCCCCTTCTTAATAGGTATTTACATGAAGGTCTAATAAAGTTACTTTACACATATCTATACTATACTATATTACATAGAATTTGAATACTGTGCACACGTCACATGTGGCTGGGTGTTCATGTCTTTTAGAGAACTCATTTTGTTTAACTATGACTATTCATAACATTGGTTTTTATGATATGTCAGGAAGCTAGAGCTCTCCTTGGTAGGTTAGAGTATCAGAAAGGTAATATTGAAGCTGCTCTTCGAGTCTTTGATGGTATAGATCTTCAGGCTGCTATTACTCGATTTCAAACTCCGGCTGAGAAACCTGCATCAAGGAGGAGTCGCTCTCGCAGTGAATCACTGAGTTCAGCTTCCCAGCATGCAGTTAGCCTGGTGCTTGAAGCTATATATTTGAAGTCCAAGTCTCTCCAAATGCTTGGGAGGTTAACTGGTGTGTATTATTGTTAGCAAGTTTTGTTTGACATCTTAGATATCTTGTACTACTATTTTTTCTTGCTCGTGCAAATGAAATTTCCCTTTTACTCTCTGATCATGTGGACATTCAAGTAAAAAACACTTTTTTATCAACTTTTCTTGGCCCATAGCCACTCAATATTGCCTATCATCAGTTTGAATGACCTGTAAGGATGTGGCTGAATTCTGATGTATGCATGTATTTTTTTTGTACCTTTTCACAATGCATGAGCACAAATATCACTAATATTTTGAAAATATAGCAATATTAATGTCTTTTCACAACAGTTGATGAAAACATGTCACTATTTTCAAAATATCTCCTTAAAACAAATATCACGATAATAGTGTGATATTTTCTAAAAAATTTCTTATATATATAAATATTGTAACTATATAATTTTTATTCTCTGGTTCTTTTATATTTTGAAAACTTCTCTAACAGTCTTTATATTTTTCATAAGAGGAATACCACTGAAACCTATTATTTCTTTTTTTTATCATTGTTTATATTTTCTATTTTTTTTAAAACAGAGTTTTTCCCGATATTTTCTCTAGGAAAACCAGTTTTTCTAAAATCTCTTTGAGAAAAACCCTCCTAAGAACAATACTGGTGGTTATAAATACCATCCTTAATCAAATTAAGCACTTGGCACTTGGTAGCTGGTACCATCAGTTGGCATGCAATATTCTGTGAAGCATGTGCAACTCTTCCTGGTGTAGTATATATAAATATGTCATCACTTGTTTTCTGCTTGTTGTATTATGCTGCATTCACAAGTGAGAACTATATCATGTAAACTCATTGGAACCCATATGGTGTCAAGGGTGCAGAGTTAAACATTCAGTCACTTAAGAGTAGACAAAATTCTTGATTGAACATCAAAGTTCATGTTGACAGATTATATAGATGCTTAATGCTTGGAAATTAAGATGAAACAATGCCACCCAAGGTCACTATAGCATGTGGGTGCAAGGTTGTAAAAAGCGTATTGGTGCCCGTATAAATTGGACCCACAATCGGATATGTAACGACCCAAATCCAGACCCTTTAAAAATGCAGATGTTTTTTTTCTAAGAGTTGCGGAATCCTTCCTAGAGATCTGGGGTCCTCACAGTTCCACTTTCCATTAGATAGCCCAACCACCACAAACGAAGTTGCAATCATCATCCATATCAACCAACTAAAACTCTTTTATTAATGAGTAAGAAAATTTCAAAGACACGGTTTTATTCAACTGAAAATAAAGCGACAACTGGAAAGAAGCAAGAAGAACTAAGACAAAAGAAAGAGCCACTATGTCCTCTGCTGAAGCTGACAAGCCCAAGTATGACTCTCATCCATCCCTAGTAGTCAGTCCAGCCTCACTATTCACCATGTCTTGTGAAAAACCAACAAAGTAGGGTGTCAGAACCGAAATTCTGAGCACAACTACTTCTAAAGAAACCAGGTGAGAGAAAGAACATGGATAAGATTTCATGCAGTGATTTGAGTGAGTGCAGATATAAAATTTGCAACATTCAAATATCCATAACTACCAACAATTGCACATACTCACCAGTCAAGAACAGTAAAGCGGTGTCATATATAAAGAACTAAATAATCAAACCTTGCAGCATGACTTCACAAAGTAAATCATATGCTATTACCAAATCATGTCATGATATCAAGAATGATTCAAACATGCATGATCTAATGCATAATAAAAAAATGCATGATTTTGTGCAATGCATGATTCATTTTTGTTATCTTTCATTTATGTTCCATCTTTCCATATGCATGCCCTATTAGATGCACACATCCTTAAGTTCCTCTTTTTAATTACAGTTGCCCGCGGATACACCAAACGGGTACAAACCCCGAGGTCAAGTAGGTTCCCAGGGTAGCTTAACACACAATTTGTATTTTATTACTGGGTTCCAACTTAGCCCTCGACCGATATCAGGAAACAACACCATCCATCGGAACATTAGACCTCCACATCTAATGTCGGAGACACAAGAGACACCCCACGCCCACATGTGCCACTTCCTTGGTACCATAACAACAACTGTGTCAAACACACCACTCCCGGGTAAAGTGGCAGACTCTCCCTAAAACCGTGGCCAGGAGAAAGAACCTCAATATCGGGTTCAGGGGACCAAATTACAACACACGGAGTTTTTGTATCCTCACAGTCTCCCCCAGACCGGATATCCAAGATTCTCATACTCCAGATGAGATATCCCAGAATGTATATTACACTGTTCTTATTCATTATATTTTTAATTAAGTCCATTTCTTTAAGTTTCCAACACATATGCAAAAGTAAAGTGAAAACCCTGCATCCTCCCTCGCAGGGACCCATTCGGGACTCCAGCCCGTATAAACCACTAGAACAGTGTAGTAATGTGCCAAACCATCTTATGTGGTTTAAGTGATGCATTTAAAAACATAAATAAAAGAAAACCAAACCCACGACTCTCCAGGCCGATGATGGTCCAATTAGGCCATCGGTGCATCACATAATAAAACCAAATTAGTGTTTCATTCAAACACTAGGCCAAAGTGCCAAAAGCATGTGCACTTATGCAATTATACACCCAAACATATGCATGTCATAACTCATTCATATGCATTTTCAATATGTGTGTGTTACCTACATCACATATGGGTATTAACCAAATCCATGGTTTCTTTAAGTGTGTGAGTGTATATGTACCATTTCACACAATAATCAAGCGTACATGTGCAAAAAGAATTACTAATAACTGAATCATGCCCACAGTCATGAGTACCATAATCATAACAATAACACTCACATAACCTTCTGAGAAATAACATTCCGACCTGTCCTTGACACATAGATAGGTGTGTGTAGGTTTCAAGGTTTTCCTTTATTAATATCAGAATTTAAATCATACACAGTATTTATAAAAAATTTAGAACATATTTCCATTAAATCTGATTCATAACAGTCAAGTGAGATCATACTCCTCCATGGCAAACAATATACCAGCCTTTAAATTACTCATAGAATTCTGAACAAGAATATAATGTTCAGCTAGAGACAACAAAACAAGATACGTTACATACAAAATTTCAGTTTTAGATAGCCATCCTCCCTAAACAGTGTAACATGAGCACTATTATACATAACTGAAATTTTCAGGTTATGTTGCAATGATCCCACGCTACATCTTACAAACTTTGAGCTTAACTACACTAAAGCACCATCTTATGTCAATAGACAGCCTACAACATCACATTAGGTAATGCATGCAAGATTCTATCGGACTTTAACCGTTCATGAACCTAGCAGCAGTGTATTACACTATTCATGTTTTAATGGGTTAGGGTTTTGTATATTCATTTATGAAAATAGGAAGTCTGATTAACATCATTCGGCTAACTTATGGAAACATATGGAAATCAGCCATGCTAATAGAAATCAGGACATTCTTCAAAAATATACATGCTTTAATGATATAAGACTGTGTAAGACCATACATGATCACATGAACTCGGATTAACTCAATTCTAATAGTTAAGAAAATGAATAGAACTCAAGTCTGATAACAGGTAACTAAGACATATGTATTCAGATTGAATATCAATTAATAATCACACAGGAATATATTTGATATAACTGATACATTAGCATAGTCTTTTTATTATAATACAAATTCTGGTTTAATGACAGAACCTAGAGTTTCGTAGGGATCAAATTTAATCACAGCTCAAAGAACAAAAATCATAGGTAATTGAACTAGATGACAAACTGCACGAAATCATCAAACCATAACATAGCAAACAGTTCTACACCTCTTAAAACACCTGAAATTTTTAATCCCATAGCATAAAAAGCTTTGTCTAAAAGAAACTTCATAACGACCTATATTGTGCGATGCACGTAATACACATCATGTAACCTGACTAAGCCAAGTTATACATGGCTCTCCCTATGCATATTCAAGATAAAGAAACCCCACATTAGGAACCCTTAAGGAAAGATTTCAGACCTAAAATCGTTCAATAGGTTTACTAGATGAGGTCTACAACGAAAACCCCCAAATTCCCCATTCATTGTTAGCAAACCCCTTTTTCCTAAATCGGAACCCCCCCTTTTTTTTCGATTTAGGGCCTCACCGAAACCCCATCACTGCTTGAATACAGCAAAAGAGAAAGAAACTGAAATCCCTACCGAAAACCCCAAATTTCTCACAATTTTCCGGGCGTTACGAACCCCTCCTCTCAAATCACTACCCAAAATCGAACTCAGGTTCGATTCCTCACCCAAATCCAAGAAGAGCCGTACCTTTTGAAGAATTTTCCAGCGACCTCTTCGACGATCGGAGGCTGAAATCACGTGGGTAAGACCGCGGCTGACGTTCCTTGCTGTTGCCATGACAGGAAGTCCTCGCCGTGGCCTGTGGTGACTGTTGGTTGCCAAAACTCGCCGGCGACAAGATCCTCCCTCCGGCTTGCGCACACTGACAGGGAGAGAGACGGGGGAAAAGAGAGAGCCCGAGAGAGAAGAGGCTGAGTGAAGAGGGCGAGACCCCCTCTCCACTCCCCCCTTTATTGGCCCCAAGCCCTCTCCCTTGCCAAGGGGTGCGGGGTCGGTTACGCTCTGCGTAACCCCCCCCCCCCCCCCCCCCCCCCCCTTGCCCCCCCTTTCTGTTTTTGTTAAGGCTTTATCGGGCAACCCCTTTCCTTTAAAAGTTGTTTACACAGGGGCGTGGCTCGGGTCCGGACCCGAGACCCATAACCCGAGTCCAAACAATATGGATCCACAAGTTGGATCCATTTGGATCCAACTTGTGGATCCTCAGATAATTTTTTTTAAAAATTAAAATTTCATTTATTTATTGTTATTATTATTATTAAATCGTGATTTATATCATTTATACCTAGTTACCCCTTTATGGGTCCTAGATCCGAAATGTGGATCTAGGCCCAATTTGCAAAATTTGAAATATTTTATAATATAAACAAAAATTTTGGTAGCAAAAATTTTCGGGTTTTACAGGATATGTATCTTATAATAAAAAATCACATTTTTTAATAAAAATAAAAATAAAAAGGATTTTTTTAAAAAAATTCACAACACAAGAAACAATAATATTAGCTACAAAATAAAGCCATAATATCACATATCAAACAATTACGAACTACATAAGAGATCGAATATCCAATATTGGAGATAATATGCTATGAATCACATGCATCTCTCATAAGAAAAATGTAAATTATAAAACAATATGCACTTCTATCACATATTAAACAATGAAACCTGTCATAGGGACACTCCATTTTGGATGTGTGCCCCTTGGTGACATGAGTGGACACACTCGGACACACTAACATGAACACACATGGCATTATTTTAATATTTTTTAAAACAATATTTTATTACTTTTTAATTTTATTTCAATGAAAAATCCATTTTTTAATGTTAAAATATTTTGTGTCCTCGTGTCCCATTTTTGAACTTTCGAGTCGAATCTGAATCCCGCATCCTCGAGTCCACGAATCATTGTAACATAGAGTGAAACTAAGTTAACAAGTCACATTATTCATAAAAGCGCATGTTTATGTAGACAAAAACAAAATCACAAAGTACTTTTCAGTACTTAAAGTTTTGCATAACCAAGCTATTTCAAAATTTGAACAAAAAAAACTAGATGATATCAATCATCATCATCATTTTCTTCTTCTCCATCTTCATTTTTTTTACTTCAATCCACATCTTTTAGTGAAAAATGGATAAAAAAATTCCTCCGGTGTGAAAAATGCAAAATCCCTCTCCCTTGTTCAAAAATTGGCCCCAAAAAGCTCTAAACCCTCCTAGGACACTTGGGTTCCTCTCCACTATCTTCTAAACAAATGAGAGAACTGGCTCTAATGGGGTTTTTTAAAATTGGACATAAACAATATTAAGTTCAGCACCTTTTTAAATCCACCAAACATGTATCATGCGATATGCACCATATCATAGTGTATCGTACAATATGCTTCCTTATTGCATGATACATATGATACATACCATATCAAGATATGAGTTTGTATCATATTGATTTTTCAAATAGTTATGATGTGTATCGTACGGTATGATACAGCACTAATAATTTTTGCTTATGAAAAGATAATCTATGTTATATATATTTATGGTCTAACATACATCAACACCGTAGTAACTAATAGTTTGTTTTCTTCTCTAAGAAACTATATTTCTTCCACATGCACAATCAAGTATATTGTATACCATTCTTTATAGAACCAGCCCTGTCTGCATCAATTTATTCATCATAGCAATGGCCATGATCAGCATTAAGTATTTCTTTTTAGTTTTTTTCAAATACCTTAAAATAAAATTCATAGCCACTATATTTAACAAAAGAGAAAGATGCATGTGATTTATTACCACATTATATTGCAAGCTGTGTTTGGTCTAGTGATAGCTTGTTAAATAAATATTTTCTTTCTTTTATCTTTTTTCTCTTTTCATAATCAATTTGTGAATAGCACATACGTTTTGTACTGCCAGTCTATCTAGCCCTGCTTTCTTATTTGACCTGGTTTGGCATATGAGTTTACCAACTAGCCTTTGTTATATCCTAGCTAACAACATCCATGAATTCTTTATTTTTCTTAGCCCCTAATCTATCTTTGGCTCAATTTGATTATCTACTGCTTTGTGTTCCATGTCTCTTTAAACAGATTAAAACTTATCCTTTTGGAGACAACAATTTCTTTTTTGAACCTTGCACCTCTTTACCTAGAAAGTAGCATTATGTTGCTAGGTCTTTTATGTCAAACATTTGACTTTAGATATATTTTGATTTTAGATACATTTTGATTTTTTACAAAGCGTTCTGTTACCATGATATCATTTACCATCTCCCTCTCTCATACATAAAGATTAATAACACTTCTCGTATCCAAATTTCACTATGACCTTGTGAACCTATCAAACCATGTTAATGAAGATATATTAATCCCATAAATAGCTTTCTTCAGTCTTTGCACTTTTATCTTATTTTAAATATCTTTATGCAGAAACAAGGACGTCATTCAAACTGAAAAAACAACAAAGACCTTTGTCACTTTGTTCTATAGAAGCAAAGAATACATGCATTAAATTAAGCTTTGCCAAAAACAAAAAAGTGTCTTAATTTCATTTGCATAAGTTTGGGTGTACCCTTTAGCTAAAAGTCTAGCTGTAAATGTTTATTGGCCCATCTAATTTAAATTTCAAAATGCACACCCATTTACAGCTAATCACATTCTTAGAGAGACAAATTCTCAAAGTCCCAATTTTCTATTTCATTCATCATTGCTTCCTTTCAGTTGCGATTGGCCATTGCTTTATCCAATTTTCAGGAATATGAATGAAATCATAATCGATGATGAATGCATTGTATGCTTTATTTGAGTGGACTTCCTAATAAAATTGTGAAGAAAGAACATGGTATAAGTAGTGATGTAAATGGGTCGGATTCAGTTCGGATGTAGGCTATACCACATTTGACTGATTGGATTCAGATCACTTCAACCGAATCCAAATCCGAATATTCGGGATACGACCGAAATCCATCAGATTTGGTCAAATCTGAGTAGAACTTAAGTCCCTGAAGCCTTAATGCTTAACATGTTAACTACAATGAATGTTGGACATTTAGGGCTCGTTGTTCATTCCCATGTAAAGGAAAGGCTTTACATGGGAATGGGCATGGATTTCTAAAAAAACCTGCCAGCTCAGTCTTACCTTGTGAAAGCTTTCATAGTGGGGGGGGGGGGGGGGGGTATGAAAGGATTTACACATAAAAAGTGGTAGATGGTGGGAAAAACAGGGGCCCACTTGTGCCATCATGGCACTTTCCCACCATGATGATTTGATGTTTGTTTCATTCATGGTGGGAAAGTATTACATAAGGATTGCCAGCTCATCACTTTCCTATGTAAGTTGCATGAAACAAAGGAGGCTTTAAAAATTACCCATATGACATATTACATGTATTGCAAGCAACATTTATTACAAGTTATTATTGTCCAAAAAACATTTATTGTAGGTTTTCAGCCATTGAACATTTGGCCCATGCTTTTCAAAAAATGGGTGCTCATGAGTCAAAGGGTTTCCAATTTGAAACGAAGTTTATTTTGCCTGCATAAGAGAATCCATTCAGATCTATGGGCAAAACTGAATATGAATCTAAAAGCTGATTGGATTCTATCATTTAATACCCAACCTGGCTAAATAGACTTAGCTCATTCGGATGTCCAACCCAAACCTGTAAGTGATAAATGGTGTATATTTTTACCTTTTCTTTTTGTATGAAGGCAAGTCAAAGTTATTTAAGTTAACTCTTGAATTGAAAGTGACTTTTAAGGTGTTCTCAGGTAAGTGGATTTGATTTACAAAGGATTTAGTTGTGAAGGCTGGAATCGCTGTGGTAAACTCATTTTTTCCCTCCTATAACATGCCTTTAACAATAATTGGCAATCTTAAATCACAGTCTCAAATCAGCCCACGTGAAAGAAGGTAGGATAAATGGAAAGTTTGGCAGTTTCAAGGTTAGCATGTGTTGTTCAGGAAGCAATTGATATCATTCCAATGGGGTGTCGGGTTTTTCTTTAAGTTTGTATTTATGTTAAGTGGAAAGAACTCAACTAGAAATTCATTTTAATAGCTTTATTTACTTTAAGATTAATAAGCATAACAGAACTCCATATAAATGTGTATGGAAAGATTAGTTAGTTTATGCCATGTACATTTTTATCACAAACTAGATAATGCTTGATTTGACAAATTAGGTCCTGCTATTGAAATGTTGTCTCCTATCCTTTACATGGAAATTGTGAACCTTTTCCTAATTGACAATTATGCTACTTTCAAGGTAGGTTTAAGCGTAATGTATTTCATTTTTCTCTATTGTCAGGATTAGCATTCATTATTTGATAAGTAATTGATGTCATTAACAAATGTTCTCAAGTTTCCTTCAAATTCGTGTTTAAGTGAAAAAAAACTAGAAATTTATTTTAATAGCTTTCTTTAAGGCTCATAAATTGTGTAGATAGGTTTGGGTGATTTACGTAAGCTGTGGAAGCATTGACAGAAGTCCATATGAAAGTCTATGGAGAGTTTGGTTAATTTATGTTGCATGCTTCATTTTATCATAAAATGTGAAATATTTGAAATGATAAAATAGGTCCTGTTATTGGAATATGGTGTCTCCTTATCCTTTACATGGAAGTTGTGAACTTTTTTAATTGAAAATCACATACTTTCATGTTAAGATTGTTTAAGCTTGTTGTATTTCATTTCATTATATTATTTATGTTAAGATTTCCTTTGCTCTTTTTGTTATTTTCCATGACTGATGTTTGATATGGATGTCTCAGAAGCTGCTAATGAATGTAATAGCATCCTTGATGCTGTTGAAAAAATGTTTCCTCAAGGTATACCAGAGGTTTTGGTGGATAATAAGTTGCAAGAGGTAGTAAGCAAGGCTGTTGTGCTTCTTCCAGAACTATGGAAGCAAGCAGGGTCCTATCAAGAAGCAATGGCTGCCTACAGACGCACTCTACTTAGTCATTGGAATCTAGATGATGAATGTTGTGCTCAGATTCAGAAGGAGTTTGCTGCCTTTCTTTTGTTTGGTGGTGTTGAAGCTGGCGCGCCTAGTTTAGGTGCTCAGATTGATGGTTCATATGTTCCTAAAAATAATCTAGAAGAGGCAATTCTTCTCTTGATGATTGTCCTACATAAATCTTGTCTTGGCAAGATCAAGTGGGATCCTGATGTGATGGAGCATGTCACAGTTGCACTATCTCTCTGTGGTTTGACATCTATAATAGCAACACAATATGAAGAGATTACACCTGGGATATTTACTCGTTGTGAACAATGGATTAATCTAGCTCTTTGCTACATTGGAGCAGGACAGAATAGTGTTGCCTTAAGCTTGTTAAGAAAATTGCTTAGCAAGCATGAAAACCCATCTGATCTTTTGGCATTAATGTTAGCAAGCAAAATCTGTGGTGAGGATTGTCTTCTTGCTTCTGAGGGGGTATCATATGCACAACATGCTATTGCAATTTCAGAAGGCAGGCTGGAACACCTAAAGGGCATTGGTCTTCATTTACTAGGCATTTGTCTAGGAAAGCAAGCAAAAGTTGCCTCCTCAGACTTTCAAAGAACTCAGCTGCAGACTGAAGCTCTGAAAGCATTGGATGAAGCAATCTCCTTTGAAAGCAACAATCCAGATATACTATTTGATCTGGGTCTTCAATATGCAGAACATCGTAATACAAATGCTGCCTTACACTGTGCGAGAGGATTCATTGATGCCACAGGCGGCTCAGTCATAAAAGGATGGAGATTTCTTGCCCTTGTTTTATCTGCTCAACAACGATTTTCAGAGGCTGAAGTGGTTGTTGATGCTGCCTTAGACGAGACTGGAAATTGGGACCAAGGTCCACTGCTTAGACTGAAAGCAAAGCTGAAAATTGCCAAGTCTTTTTCCATGGATGCTGTTGAGACATATCGTCTCTTGCTTGCTCTTGTTCAAGCCCAAAGAAAGACTTCTGGACCTGTAAAAAATATCAGTCAGGTTTGCATGACAGACCTTTCATTTATATGGTAAATCTAGAAATGATGTTGATATGAAATGTTATGTTCATTTAATTTTTTGGGGACAATGATTGAATTCTTTGAATATCATATGTTACATAGACCATCCTGAAAGGACTCCTGATTATGTCAACATGATTATGTTATGGCACTGAATTACATGTACAGAATTGCACCTTATAATTCTGAAGACCTGTAGTGTTAATAGTTGGTAAAAAATTGCTAATATTTTTATTTCTGCAACTTGATTGCATTCACTAATCAGCACTTGGAATGGATATGTTTGCATAGAAGAGAATATGGATTATTAGCAAGCTATGGTTATTGCCAAATTGACTAACAATCCATCTTTCAATGAGAAAACACTCTTCTCTTTTTCATCTTTTTCACTTTATTAGCTCACTTATGCATGTTATAAATGATTATTTTTATTCATATTTTGATTGCATTTATCATTGTGAGCTTCTTATGTTCTGGGATAAAAATCGTTTGAGGTTCGATTTTATACCAATGTCTTTGAGTCTGGGCTTGACCCAGGTTCCATCGACAGGGTCGTAACGAGCCACTCGAAGCGAGATAAAGTGTTTTATTTTTTACCTTTAAATTCAAGCGAAATTTGGGCGAAATTCAGAATTTGGTATTCGTGTAATATATCGTTGGATGCGTCTTGGAATTCTGAGTGCAATGATATTTTACTTTTCTGAATTCGAGTCTCAGTTGCCCGAAAATCATATTTTTTTGAAAATCGAGAAGTTTGTCGAAATGGATTCAGAGTTGGATCGGATTGGATCCAAGGCCTACGATCTGAACTAATATGGACTTGGGTCTTATTTAAGTCCTACGTAAATCTGGATTTGATCCAGATCTTGATCCATTTTCGTTTTGGGTATGAGTTTGGATCTTGGATCTAGATCCGGATCCAGATTCAGATCAAAATTCAAGCCCAATGTTTTTCCATCTTCAAATTCAATATAAAGCCTTAATTTGGAGTTTAATAAGATTGATAGAGATAGCTTATCATGAATCAATAGATTTGGCTTTTAGTTGTAGCAGAATCTGATCGTTATTGATTTTAAATCTTGATATAATGACATGTTTGTGTCTTTTGTGTTTAGAAGGGCCACTCTATGAAAGATTCTAGACCTTGATTTGAGGTTATGTTTAGGTCTTCTGTGAAAATATGGGGCCATTTTGGGAAATAGGAATAAGTGGAGGTTACCAGGACAAAGAGTTTCTTAGAAATAGCGAGGACAACAAACAACAACGTGATTATGATAAAATAAAGGAAACTTCATCCAATAATTTGTGTCTATCATCCGTAGAAAGTAGTGAACATACACTCTAACTGTCTTCTGATAAGACTTCCGTGATTTAGTACGGATTTGCCATCAAAGAAATCATGTATGAATTTTGTCGAGACTGATCTCTATATGTTGGGATATATGTTGGGATCTCGCACACATACGTGCATCCTTGTCGATACCAATCCCCTCATACTACGTTCTCTACGAGAATCTTACAGGAAAAATTTCGAGAACGAAATTCTTTTTAGGGGAAAATGATGTAATAACCGCAAAATTTTTCCTCTTGTATTCCCTCTTTTCCTTCTATTTGCCTTTCTAACCTCTATTTCCCTTTTTGAAAGGGGAAAATAAAAGATAGAAAAAAAGAGAGAAATGAAAAAGAAAGAAGAGAGAGAAACTCTTTTGCAAAGGTCTCACTTGACCTCAATTTTGAAAAAGATTTTAAAATTACTCGCCTCCGTTTTTGAAAAATTTGCGGGAAAATGGAGAAACGTGATTCGCTCGTCGGTACGAGGTTCGACCATTCCTGGTGCCTTTACCAGGGGTAATCGAACCAATGATCGAATTTTTGCCTTTTTGCTTTGCCTAAATATTGTCTAAGAATTTATTCTAAGTCTAAAATGCACAAAGAATCATGCTTTGTGAAATGCGAATGCAAAGATGTATGCTTTTGAGCAAAGGAATTCAAAATTTTTGGGATTTATCCAAGTGGTTTTGAAATGAATTTGAGAATATTTGTGAAGAAATGGTTTTTGAAAGTTGAAGATGGACTTGAAGAAGTTAGATTTTCTAACTTAAGATTTAAAATAGATCTTGAGTTTTGAAATAATCAAAGATTGAGATGAACCTGAATTTAAAGAAGGGAGATTAGAAAATAAGAATTGAAAAATGAATATGGACTTCAAAAATGGAGTTTAGAATTGAAAGTCAAGATGGAATTTGAAAATGGAGTGGAATTCTAGATTTAAAGTTTGAAATCAGAATGAAAGCTGGATGAGATTTAAGAAATCTAGATGAGATTTAGAATTGGGTTTTGAAATATGGAACTCGAAAAAATGGATTTGGATTTAAAGTCTGGAATTTGAGATAGTATCTGAAATTTGGATTGCAAAAATGGTTTTGAACTTGGATTTGGATTTTAAAATCTGGATTTGAACTTGGATTTGGACTTCAAATCTGGATTTGAATTTGGATTGGAAACCCATATGGAATTGGACTTGAGAAATCCAAATGGAATTTGAAGATAGAATTGGATTTTGGAAATCCAGATGAAACCTAAAATTGGATCTGAGAGATCCTAAATCGATTTTTTGAAATTGGAAAGAAGGAGAGAGAATGAAACCTGATCTTCAAACTTGAATTTTGAAATCAGGAGATGAATTTGGAAATTTCAAAGTTTAAATTGAACTTTAAACACGATCTTGAATATTGAATCGAATTTGAAATTGAATCTTGATCCTGAAAATGAATTTGGAATTTCAAAGTTGAATTGAACTCTGAAATTTGAGTTGAAAATTGAAATTTTGAATTTTAGAGATGAATTCGGAATTTCAAAGTTAAATTGAACTTTGAAATTAGAATATTGAATTTTTGAATTTTTGAATTTTGAAGTAAAAATAGAATTGAGAATATGAAGATGAATTTGAATTTATGAGTAAGAATTGAAGATTAATTTGAGAAATGAAGAAGATATTTGAAGGATTGTCTCAAAATCACTTGGATTTTGAAATAATAAGAAAAGAATTTTGAAAATATGATGTAATTTTATCCTAAATGATGAATGAATTAAAAGAATTTGAAATTGGGGTTTGAAAAATATATTTCATTCTTTAAATGAATTGAAATAAGATTGAAGATATAATACATTTCTGACTATGGTCATAAAATGTATTATATAATAATCATATTTAAATTCAGATGAAGAATAAAACACTTTTTAGTGCCTTTATAAAGTTTAAAATGAAATTAACTCTCAATATATCCTGACTATGGTCATTGATATATATTTTGAGTTAATTTTAAATTAAACTCTGATAAAGGAGGAAAGTATTTAGAAAAATATAATGTTTTTTTAAAAGAGATCCGGTGTTGATCCATTGTTATTCCATAAAAGATGAAAACCATAAGTTTTGTTCATACCTTCACTATGACCATTGATGCAAATCGTCAACTTAGGATTTAATCATCTTTTATTAGAATGGTGCACGTGCCATTCGTGTTCCATCATGTGAAATTTTGAAATAAAAGAGAAAATTAATATGAAATAAATAATATTTACATGCTTATACATTCTAATCTAATACAGAAAATGTAAAATTCTGGTTTAATTATTATAAGTTTTAAATTGAATTTGAAACAAAAATTCCTAATCTAAGTAGGAATTCAACAATTTCTGCATACCCCTGCAAAACAAAGTTAGTATGAAGCAATCCACAGAAGATATATGGGAGAACGAGGAATATTATATGAGAACTAACATGTATGTGAAAAGATTTATGTCAAATGTATATGAGAGTGCATACATACAGGGAGAGATAAAATGTACATGCTTAAAGGTAATGCTTAGACCTAATAAGAAAGGCACACGCTTATACCTAATCTAGGATGGAAATACCCAAGTTGATGATGATGTAAAAAACCTAAGACCTACCGCAGGGACTAAGTGCATATATTTATCTAAATATGATGCCTAGGTTGATGGGGGAATGTATATGCAACGTAATGTTGGATGTGGAGGCATGTAAGGGAGAGTACAATGATGTATGAAGAAGTGAATATTAAATGCAGGGAAGGTCATGGAGTTAGATGTGATGGGGATGTGGGAAGCCACAACAGTCCTTGGGCTGCTGAGCTACAGTGCTGCTGTGCTTATGAGAACATAATGAGGTCACAGCAAAAGGTGTTGTGAAGGCATACTGGAACTGGAAGGGTTAATATGAGTGCAATGAAGCTGCTGCAAGAGTTGACAGCACACAGGTAGAGTGGCTGGATACGAAATCGATGTATTACCTAATGCCACGAACAAGGTAAATGCTGGATATGCAGGGCAATGATGATGTTGGGGTGTCATGAGATGACGGGTACAAAGTGTGATGGCAACGTGTATGCAGCGAATTTATACACAGTGGTGTATGGATGATGCACCTAATGAAAGAACAAAACAGAGGAAAAACTTCTGTGGGGCGCAAAGGTGCTGGTGTTAGGGAGAATGCCATAGGTGGACATGCTGAATTGAAGGGGATACTTAGGGGAAATGAAATGACAGAGGTATTGAAATGCAGCTGGTGCTGTGAAGGTTGGAGGTTAATGGTGATTGGACTGTGGGGGAGTGATGGATGTGAAGATAACCTAAGTGAATGAGATAAAGTCTGTGATTGTAACAAGGTGGCTGGAAGGTAGAGTAATATCACTGTAAGTAAAGCCATGCTGGCAGTGGTGTGAAGGTTGAATTGGTAGAGTGTGAGGTGCAACTGATGAAAATGTGAGAGTGCTGGGATGAGAAGAGGGACAAGTACTGTGATAGCTATGCAGTATGCACAAGTGAAAGTACTGGCGTAATAAAGTGGTGCAGGGGACGCTGTAGGTAAAGGGAGTGAAGTAAGAAGGTGAGTGAGGTGTTGGAAGTAGCCGAGTTTGAGTGAAAGGATGTATTGTTTTGGCAAGTGAAGACTGAACCCTGCCTTTCCATAAAAGTTCAATTTTGACTGGGAAATGGAGAACATAGTGAAGTGTTTGTGAAATGCAAACTTTGAACTTTTCGGCTTTGGTTTTGTTAGCATGTGAGATGAATATCAATTGCAGAGTTGGAGCTGCATAGTAAAATCCCACATTAGCTCCAGTGTTAACTGTAAGCAGCCTTCCTTCTTGATGTAAAAATCGTTTCAAGGTATTGGACTGTATCTTTGCCAGCACCTTTGCCCAAAACCTCTTTAATATCTTCATGACTTGGATTTGGAATCTTCATCATAAGCATCACTTGCACTTGCAACATGGAGGTTGGCTTTTCTGTTATTAACTCATGATATACACCATTTTGAGGCCTTGAATTGTCTCTGATAACTGGGTTATGATTGAAACTAGTATTTGCAGAAGAGCTGGGAACAATGTATTGTTGCTTTGGAGCAAGCTGAAGCAGGGGATGGAACACGATGAAAAAGGGTGCAAAGGGGTGTAGCAGTAATGAATGTACTGCATAACCATTTCAGACAGCTAAATCCTCCATCTTGCATTCACTTAAATGAATGTTTATGCTAATCAGGTGTTATCGATGCTAATAGGATAACTAACGTTAGAGACTCTGCTGTAAGAACAAATAATCTGCTGTTAAAAAAAAACATAGGTCCTGCTGAAACATTCCAATGTATATGCCATTACACAGATGGAATTCTACCATTTCAGGTATGCAGCAGAGTCACAATAGGTTAAGCCTTGCACTTTAATCAACTCAACAAAATCCACAGCAACCCAATATGTTGGGACGTGAACTCAGGAAGATTCTCGTATCAGTGTAAAATAGTTCACGGCAGTGAAGTGGAATTCTAAAAAAAATCAACTCAGATGATGGGTTCGCTACAATAGAATTTTATTTTACGGCAAGTCTAAATTGAGTGTAGAGAGAATTAAGCAAATACATAATGAAATGTGTCAAAACAGAGAGAAACAAAAAAAAATAAAGAAAAATAATAAAAGAAACAAAAACAAATCAAACAAGAATCAGCAGATGATTAAAATGAACATATGCAGCTGACATGTGAACGAAGATGCACAGATTGTAGAGGATGCTGGATAATCGAATGAGATGCTGAAACAAATATCGGATATTAATGATGATGCAGCATCAACATATGTATATGATGCACACATGCAAATCGATGCAGTGCAGATGAAGAGATGATGATGCCAAGACCAGACCAATGCAAGATGAGCATTATGATGACTCTCTGCAACAACGGCAGGCTACAGAAGAATGCAGATGATATCGATGCTTGTGCTATGATGGTGGAACTGAAAGTAAAAGACAACGATGAAGTAGAATGAAAATGTTTGCTCAGAATGAAATGATGAAACAGTGAACTAAAGCATCTAAAGATGCAAAAAAAAAAAAATGCAGGAATGCAAATGAAAAATCGAAACAAAATGCAAGTGGATGAAATGAGAATGAAAATACTTCTGTAATTGCACAGGAGCAATGTAAAATAATTGAGCATTAGAAGTGTTGAACTTCACCCCTCTCAATGGAAAATCTATCTGTATCATACATTTACACAAAGACTCTAATATTCATAAAAATGGGGCTGGAGACATATAAAAAAAAATCAACAAGAAAGTTAAAATGGGAAAGATTAAAATTAAACAACACAACGATGGGATGCGATGTGCAGGATGATAATGGGGATGAACGGCACTACATGGGACATTGATACCCAAATTCCCTGCAGCTTCCTTGTGGCGACAAGGTTTAGCAGTAGGTTTTACTCACCATGAATCTGCCCCGATCCACAGTGGCGTAGATGTGATCTAATGCAATATACCATAAGATATGATGTGAAGTCGAACTAAAAGACCGAGTAAAACAAAGAATAATATTAAGCTTTATAACAAGAGAGTAATAAACAAAAATCAAATTGGAATTCAGATACACCACACGGGATCACTGAATCTAACTAGCATAAACGCAGATTTGGCCTTAAGTAAACTAAAGAAAATCAAAATAAATTATAAAACAGAGGGGAGTAATTGATATAAGAAAATGAATCGCCATAAAACTAAGAAATCAAAACAACAAAGCGGAAATACAAACCGAAAATCAAAGAAAAGGAAGACAGGATGCAAACAGGAAGGAAATCATACGCAAACCGGTAATGATAATGAAATAAGAAAACCGAGTATGAACAAGTATTTAAAAAAAAAAAAACTTCGTAAACACAAGGGATTGTTGGAATGAATATTCTGTTATTATTGCAAAGGGGTGAGTCAATCCTGCTAGATGCACGCCGACCCTACCACCGGTGCATTAAGATAAAAAAAAAAAAAAAACGGGAAGAAAACTGAAATGAGTTACCACAAACAATGAAGAATGTAATGAAATGGGAAAGAGATCTTTACAGGAAATCGGAGGAGGATGGAGGTGATCGCTTACCTCTAGCTGCAGGGGGAGATCGATCTCCTTTGGATTGCTTGAAGCTTCAGAGTGGAATTTCCTTTCAGGAAAAGTGAAGAGGAAGAAGGCTGGGAAGAAGGAAGAAAATCACATGCGTAGAAGGGTGGAAGGGTGAAGAAGTGGTGCTAAAAGAGAAGAGGGGAGAGAAGACACAATCAGAGAGAATCGGGTGGGGAGGTGATGCAGTGAAGGGCACGATGAAGCCTTCACGGTGTTTTGGATCTGATGTGGCTGCTCTTTGCTGTCACGTGAGAACTCCCAAACAGCCACGTTAAGGGACTGTCGCAGGGCAGACCTACCAACTGATGCTGTGTGGAAGGTCGGCTGCAATGTTCCTGTTTGCTGAGATGGTTGGCGACGTTGGTGCTCTTTGAAACAACGACGGAATGAAGGTTGTCCGCTCTTGGGGCTGACGTTGATGCTGATTCTTCAATGCACGGGTAATTGTGCAACAACAAATAACTTAATGGAAAACGTTGACGCAAAGGATCAATCGATCCAGTCAATAATTTATTATTTGTTGAGAAAGACTACAACGAGTCAATACAACGTAACCAGTAAGGAAAAATGAAAAAGTGTTGTATCAGCTGGCAAGCAAACAAACAACATAAATGCAGTAGTCAAAAGGCTGCTGTCAAAGCTGACGTGAAGCTGAAACAAGCAATGAAGAAAAACCAGTAGGAAAGCAAAGAAGGCAAGGACAAAAACCAAGGACTGACAGAGGAATAATAAAATATTCAGGCTGACAAAAAGAAAGAACTCAAACACAAAATGACAAGAAACCAAACTATAAAGGATGTGCGGCTGAAGGACATGAATAACAACGAAAACTAAAACCGAGAGGAAAAGGTTGCTGCAATATTGATATTTTCTCCATCCCCCGCACGCAACCCTAAGTTGGGTTATTTAAAAGGGATTGGTTGTATCCGGGTCTCGGGTCCGGACCCAAACTCGAAACACGGTTGTGTGCTGTTGGGTATGGGACGTGCTCTGCATCATTCTCCTCTGGTTGGAAAGAAGTCGACTCTGACGACTTTTTGTCACCACGGTACACATAAATCGGACACATTGACGATAGGCAACATGTATCGATATTCCTGGACGATTCCAAATTAAAGCCTGTAGATTGGTTTTGAAATTGACCTTCTATACCATCTGCTATGGCACCCCATGGAAGCACAAGCTGATTTTTTGTCCCTCCTGCACGCGGTCTTAAGGGTTTGGCTAGAATCCCAACAATACAAGCATGCTTACCAAAAACTGGACCACCTGCTGAAAACTTCACTATATCTGCCCCGAATGCATAGTGGCTCTGCTCACCGTCCATAGAGAAATCCCTGTTCAGGATCTTGCTCCCAAAAGCAAACCCAAACAGCTTCAAAAGATCAATTATTGCTGTAATGTTCAATGTTCCATAAAGAGGCCCGTCATTCCCCGTTGCTGAAACCATAATAATATTATTTGCAGTCAACTCCCAAACCGTTTCGACCAATGTAAGGTCTAAGTAATCAGGTCCCTTTGAATCAGTATCTCCAAGAAGACGCATCAGAGATTGTGTCACACCCCCAGACTTGATATTATTTTCAAGATAGACATTCACACCCTTATTATCCATTTTTGGCAACTCAAGATGGTTTACTGTTTGAGTACCATTCTCATTTCCTTCATTTACCTTTGAACTGTGGAGCAGGGCATGGTTATCTGTTGTTAGATGGGATTCACGCTGAGGGTGCATCGGCTGACCTGTTTTCGCGAAGATGTGATTCACGCGAGCCACTGCGCTGTCAACCGGATCTGCTATCGGCGTTGGTGTTGGAAATGCGCGTTGTTCCATCGTTGATTCAAGAATGACCAACCGATCTTCGATTCCATCCATTCGTTTTGACAAACTGGTTACCTCCTTTTCTAGGCATAGCATATCTTCTTGTATCTTCGTCAACTTGTCGAACATCCGCTTCATGATCTCCTCTCTCGTCTTTTTGCTCGTAGGACCGTTCCTCGCTTCTTGCGTCAGGCCGTTGACGAAGGAGGAGGGGCTGGGCTCTGATACCATTTGATGCAGTGAAGGGCACGATGAAGCCTTCACGATGTTTTGGATCTGATGTGGCTGCTCTTTGCTGTCACGTGAGAACTCCCAAACAACCACGTTAAGGGACTGTCGCAGGGCAGACCTACCAACTGATGCTGTGTGGAAGGTCGGCTGCAATGTTCCTGTTTGCTGAGATGGTTGGCGACGTTGATGCTCTTTGAAACAATGACGGAATGGAGGTTGTCTGCTCTTGGGGCTGACGTTGATGTTGATTCTTCAATGCACGGGTAATTGTGCAACAACAAATAACTTAATGGAAAACGCTGATGCAAAGGATCAATCGATCCAGTCAATAATTTATTATTTGTTGAGAAAGACTACAACGAGTCAATACAACGTAACCAACCAGGAAAAATGAAAAAGTGTTGTATCAGCTGGCAAGCAAACAAACAACATAAATGCAATAATCAAAAGGCTGCTGCCAAAGCTGACGTGAAGCTGAAACAAGCAATGAAGAAAAACCAGTAGGAAAGCAAAGAAGGCAAGGACAAAAACCAAGGACTGACAGAGGAATAATAAAATATTCAGGCTGACAAAAAGAAAGAACTCAAACACAAAATGACAAGAAACCAAACCATAAAGGATGTGCGGCTGAAGGAAATGAATAACAACGAAAACTAAAACAGAAAGGAAAAGACTACTGCAGTATTGATATTTTCTCCATCCCCCGCACACAACCCTAAGTTGGGTTATTTAAAAGGGATTGGCTGGATCCGGGTCTCGGGTTCGGACCCAAACTCGAAACACGGCTGTGTGCTGTTGGGTATGGGACGTGGTCTGCATCAGGAGGTGAAGAGGCGATAAAGGAGAAGAGGCTTGGATGCCTCTTCTTATAGGCAGAAAGGGAAGGATCGAGAGAGATCGAGGGAGAGAGAGAGAGAGAGAGAGAGAGAGAGAGAGAGAGAGAGAGAGAGAGAGAGGTCTCTGCAGCTTCTCTCGCAATGGAAGGCCGTTAGGATTTTCAACCTGGGTCCTCCATGTTTTGAAATTTTTGACAAGAAGGTTTAGTTACAAACATTTTTCAGAAAGAAGGCCTGTGTACAAGTTTTTCTAAAAAATGGTATAGGAAGCTATATTTTTCGGGAATTTTTCTTTTTGATAAAAATTCTAAAGATATGAGGAAAATACGGGGGTTTTTAGAAAATGGGATCCAAAACGAGGTTTTTGAAATATTTTTATAAGATATTGGTTTTGAAATTGCAAGTTTTTCTAAAATGGGTTTTTTTGTGAAAATTACATGATTTATTTCAGAAAATGACCCCCGAAATGGATTTGGATCCAAGATTTTGGGAAAATATGGATTTTGGATCCCGAATTGAGATTGGATTCAGATAAAATACCCGAGGAAGTACCATGAATTGATTTTTTTGAACAATAAGAGATTTGAGATTAGAATTGAATCCGATATCTGATTTGGATCAAAAATTGGGTCAGAAATGAAGATTGAGTCTGGATTCTAGTGAATTTGAGAAATGAATGGAAATTTGATCAGAAATTGGCCCAATTTATTTAGAGAACGGGCCCAGGGGCAAAAGAAAATTTGTTGGAAAATTTGGGGTGTTCACAAGGAGCCAGAGAGAGAAGAGGCAACAAAGGTGGATGGTCGCCGATAGTTCCGGTCGTCAGTGGCCACAGAAGAAGGGGAGCCGAGGACAGGGTTCCGGCATGGCGTAGCCGACGTCAAGGTTGCTCCTATGTTGGGTGGTGTCGGCCCAACATGAGAGAAAAAGGGGGAAAGACCATCGAGGAGACTCTGACGTCGAGGGCTCTGGCGCAACCAACGGTCGGACGAAAAGGAGGTCGGCGGCACGATCGTCGATGGCTCTGGTCGGCGGTGACCACAGAGGAAGGGGAGGAAATAGTGGGTTGTCGGAGCTCGTCAGCGCGATCATCGGAGGTCACCGATCGCTGCAGAAAAAGAGGGAGGAGATGGTGGCCGACGGCGGGTCGCCGACGCCAGCTCGAAGGGTGAGATGGCCGACGGCTGCAATCGCCAGCGACGGGAAGGTCGTCGATGCGTGGAGGTTGCCGTCAGCTTCGATCGCCGGCGTCCTGCAACACAGGGGACGGAGAGGGGGTTCTTGGGTCGTCGGGGGGTCTGCCAGACTCAGAGAGGAGGAGGCGATCGGACAGAGTTGGTCGCCGGCATCTCCAATCACCGGCGGCAGCGTGAGAGAGACGGAGTAGAGGAGAGAGAAGGGGCGAGGGTTTTTGCCCCTCGCTCGAGGCGCCTGTGTCCTTTTAAGGACACAGGCTTCTCGAGAATTCAAGAAGCCGGGTCGCGGGTCCAGGTCGGGCTCGAGCTCGGGTCCGAGTCCGGATCCGCTTCATAAGATGATTTTTTTTTCAAGGCTTTTACATGTATGTCCTAAGCTTAAGGGAAAAGTTGCTTCCGTTGGTGAAATCACACCTAAGAAAGAAGAAGCAAACAAAAGTGGAGGAGACATTAAAGATATACTTAATCAAATATCGGAGGCACTTCAACAACTTCTCAAATCATCTTTAACTTCGGGTGCCGCCATTGCATCATCCTCATCTCCTCCAAGTATGTAGATTCTTGACTCGGGTGCCTCTTTTTATATGACACCTCATAAGAATGTTCCTTCTAAAGTTTATTCTAATCCTTCATCATCTTATGTTTCAACGACCGATGAAACTTTTTTGCAAATAGAAAGTATTAGAACACTTGATTCAAAACATTATCAAATTTTTTTAGTTCCAAAAATAAATTTAAATCTCCTCTCTATCTCTCAAATTTTTTATCATGGTTGCAAAGTCTCTTTCTAACCTAAAAATTACACCGTGCAGGATCTCCAGTCAGGGAAGTTGATTAGGCAAGGCCATAGGAGAGACGATCTTTATTTTATGGATTTTTTGTCTCTTTCACGCAAGTTATTTTGTAATTTTGTAAATGTCAAAAATATTGATGTTTGACATAAGAGACTTGGCTACCCTAGTTTTTCAAAGATGTCTCTTTTCTCCTTTTTGGAAAATACATGTAATGAAAAAGATATAGCTTGTAAAGATTGCATTTTTGAAAAAAATGAAAGCAATTCCCTTTCCTCAAAGAATTTTTGTGTCTACACGACCTTTTGAATTAATACATTCAGATGTATGGGGTCCCTCGGATTTTTGTTGATGATTTCACTAGGTACACATGGATTTATTTTCTAAATCATAAATTCGATGTGTTCTCTTTCTTTAAAGAATTTCATATAATGATTAAAAATCAATTTTAAGCAATCTTTTTATTCTAAGATCAGATTCAGGAGGAGAATATATGTCTAATTATTTTCAAAACTACTTAAAACAAAATAGAATCTGTCATCAAAGGTCTTGTCCTAGAACTCCACAACAAAATGGTTTAGCGGAAAGAAAACATAGACATACAATAGAAACCACTAGAATTCTTTTAATTGTCAAGAATATTCAAATTTTTTTTTGGGCCGAAGCCATTTTAACTTCAACTTAATTAATAAAACTCATTCAATCTCATTAAACAATGTTTCTTCATTTGAAAAACTTTTTAAAATGACTACGTGTAATGCTTGTGAATTTTATCATATAGATAAACTTGAAATTTCATGGCCGAAATATTATAGGAGGGCATTTTTATTTATTTTTTAATCTGAATTAAATTAGATTCTGAATACTTTATTCGGATCTTCGGTAGCGGATCCTGGATACCATGATCCAAATCCATGTCTAAAATCCGATTGAATCTCAATCCGGATCGAATCCTAGTCAGTATGGATCCTAGACTGGGTCTAGATCCATATTAACTTGGGTCCAATGCAAGTCCGATCCAGACAAAAAAAAAAACTTAAAAATAAAGGTTGGTCAATTTTGAAAAATGCATTTTTTGGGTCAACCGTTATCCAATTTTGAGAAAATAGATCTCCTACGAGATCTACGCTCTGAGACGGATCTAATGAGGTCTTAGCTAAATTTCGCTTCCGAATTTCGCCTGAATTTAACCCGAATATCGCTTGAATTTAAAGGCTAAAAACAATAAATTTCATAGATCTTACTTAACATGATTAGATCTTATTAGTGGGCTCTAGACCAAGTCTAGACCTAGCTGACGTCAGCCCATATTTAACTATTTTCCATGATTTTATCAAATTAGATATAAGTATTCAATTTAAAACTTATATTTTTAGACTTAAAAAATCACGGAAAAGTTAGGAGATATTACAGTTTTGGTTGATATAGTTGCAGGATTGTTGTTACTGTGGCTGTTATTTTATTTTTTTTAGCTTTATATTTTTTGGACAGGAGATGAATTTATGTCTCAATTTAATATTGGAAAGCTTATAAAATTAACGAGCTCCCATGGTGGTTAAACACTACATACAGACAAAGTGAAAGGCACTCTAACTTGTGCTTCCTGGTCATATCACTCCACTTACTAATCATTGTGGTTCCTTGTTTTGCCAATGGCTCTGCTAGCAAGTTCCTTTGCTTGACATACAAGAAAAATGGCTTTTGATATGGCAATCATTCACGCCTTTATTTTCCACAATAAGAGAGAAACTTCTGCAGTTCTTTTGTGTTTGATTCTAGAACACATCAGAGAGAAAACTGAGGACATTGTGCTTTCCTGGATTTTCTGCTTGTGGGCAAGAAGAAAGTGTCACTTTTGTCTTTGTTGTAAACTTTTTCTAACCCTTAGAACTCATGGATCTGCTATATGAGAGTTAGGATTCAAAAAACTATCCAATAATACATGTCATAGGAAGATTTCTCCAAGTAACAACCGACTTCCAGTTCAAATATCATTCAAACAGTCTCCTGATAATCATGAGGCTTTTTCACTGTATTTTGGTCCCTAATTATGCTGTTTTCAAGTTTACATCATTGCTAAACTTCCATATGGTCCAATCTATTGCCAAATAGCAGTTTGGTATTTTAGTAATCTTCTTTAAATTCATCTGTGCAAGTGGGTCATATGGGAATACCAAAGTTTCATGAAATTATGATATATCCACTGGATTTGAGTCCAGAAGCTGCAAGTGAAGAAAGCGGTTCCATGTTTTCCTCTAATACCTCAAATGAACCAACAATGACAAGCAATTTGGACATCAATTCTGCAGTTTTTTCTATCCAAGGGGTCCCTATGTGGGAGCATTGCCATATAAATCTGAGGGATTTGCTGGCAGAGCTGTTACATAGTTCATGGCAACTCGGATCTTTGTGTACTTGTGTCCATGCCCAGATATTTCTTTCTTGTGGTTACTTTATTTCTATGGGGAACTTTTTCATAAACTTTTTACTGATTCTCTGATAAAACTTCTGCTAACTTTCAATTTTTAAATATTTAATCTTTGATTATGAGCAACAGACTCACTTTAGAAATGAATTAGATGTATGCCTTAAATGGCTTTTCAGCACTTAAGTGTATGAAACATTATAAAGGCTCATGACACTTTGCATGTCCTAAAGTTGTCTTGCAGATCTATTGCTACTTATGGTATGAAAATAAAAATTGCATAATGTTGTGAATCGAGCATCTTATTATTTTCATCCATGTCCGTAATTTCTATCAAATGCTTTATTTTTTGAAGGTCATGAGAACCCCATGTCTGGCTCTGTAATCTATTGATGTTCTTTCTTTTATCGTTGTCTACTTTTTCCCGTTTGTTTTGGTTTCGGTGGTTAATGTTATACTTTTCTTTCATAGGTTGAGGATGAGAGAGTCAGTGAGTCTGAAGTATGGCAAGGTCTTGCGTGTTTGTACTCCAGTCTTTCACACTGGAGAGATGCTGAAATTTGTTTGGAAAAAGCTAGAACACTAAATTATTATTCTGCCACAACACTACATATTGAAGGTACTGAACTTAACCTTCATTATTTGGAACAAGGTGCTTTCAGCAAAACCTTTCATAGCTAACAATCTGCCTCCTTGCTAAGTGATTTTTGGTTTCCAAGGATGTTAGACAGATAAACACTAACTAGTTCAAATGTTTTGTTTATATGTCACATGGGTATAGATATACTTGAACAGGACAAAATGTGGATACTCTTGGTATGACACAACAGTTATAAACACTTATGACACTGGAACACAGTCATATACACAGAGTTGTATATATATATATATATATATATTAGCCTAAGGCAATAAAATATGAATATCATCTTGCTTGATATGCTTGATGCGTCAAAACATGTAACGACTCCAACTCATACTTGTTAAAAAAAAGTGATTTTTTGTTTTGTTTTTTAAACATTTGTGAAAACATTCCCAGAAACCCGAGGCTTTTACAGTCATAACCAATCCACAACCATAAGGGATCTTTCATTACCATCAACGAAAACAACCAACTTCATTAATTAAATCATAGAGTCTGAGAACATGTGTACATGAATATAAATAGACCTGTGTACGAGCCACTCTGTCTCTAAGTAAAACTGTCAAGCAGTCGTGTATCTTTCGTAGCTCCTCGTAGTAGCAGATCTCCTCACTGGGCCTCAGAGGCTATGAAAAATATAAAAATAAGAGTGTCAAAATCATAGATCCTGTGTACGAGTCCCTCTAATGAATCAAATAAGTAAAAAGAACATAAATACGATTTATGCAACATTTTAGAGAGATACAATTTTAACAAAATCATTATTCAAATAATCATTCATGCAATAAAGAACAATTATTAAGCAATAGAGAATAATTATTAAACAATAGAAAACAATTATTAAACAATAAGAAATAATTATCATGCATTAGAAATCAATTATCATGCAATCATTAATATAATACAAATAAGAGAACAAGTAAATATGCATGATTTAATGCATAACAGGAATTTGAATGATATCAATGTAAAAATGTCCTCAAAGAGACAATACGCATACAAGCACTAATTTTTCACAAGAGAAGTGCACAAAATCACTCAAAGAATACTTGAACAAATATGCATAAAAGCATAAAGCAATACAAACATACACAAAAGCATGAAATGCCACAATATATTAGAAAAGAGGAAAAGCTTGAGCTCACAAGCTTAAACAAAATACAAGGAGAAGTCCCCTATTTATTGTAACGACCCCAATTCATACCCTTTGAAAATGCGGAATAATTATTTAGTTTTTTTTTCTAAGAGTTGCGGAAAACTTCCTAGAGACCTGGGGTCCCTACAGTTCCAATTTCAGTTGGATAACCACACACCACAAACCAACTTACATTTATCATTCATAACCAATCAACTGAACTCTTTTATTAATGAATCAATAAGAGTCATATTCAATGTCAAAAGTGAAATAACAAATTGCAAGAAATAAGAAGAACTAAAAGAAAACAGAAGTAGAGCCACTCTGTCTGTAAGTGAAGCCGTCTGAAGTAAACGTGACCCTCGTATCCCCTCAAAAGCGAGTCAATTTTACTGATCACCGGTGTCTGGGAAAAACCAATAAAATGAGAGGGTCAGAAATCCGAAGAATTCTGCGTACAAGTTTCCCTAATGAATCAAATAAGAAAAAGAACATAAATAAGATCCATGTAATAATTTAGAAGGATACAATTATAACCCAATTATAAGGCAATTAACCATTTATGCAACAATAAAATAAACATTAAGCATGAGGGAACAGTAAGTAAGTAACAATGATTATAATTTAATCAATAAAGGCATTTGAATGCAAAAGAGATCAACATCATGCAATGATCAATATATAACAACCAAGTGAACAGGTAAACATGCATGAACTAATGCAGAGCAAGAATATGCATGATTTATGTATAATGCATGAACCCTTATTATCTTTCATTTAAACTCCCCTCTTTCCATATGCATGTCCTATTAAATGCACACAATCTTTAAATTCTTCTTTTTAATTTACCATTGCCCGCGGATACACCAAACGGGTACAGTCCCCGAGGTCAAGTAGGTTCTCGGGGTAGCTTCACACACAATTTGTATTTTATTACTGGGTTCCGAACTTAGCCCTCGACCGATATCAGGAAACAGCACCATCTATCGGAACCTTGGAAAACAACATCCAAAGTCAGCGACACAATGGAAAACAGCATCCACTGACGCCACTTTATTGGTACACTAAACAACAACAACTGTGTCAAAACACACCACCCCCAGGAAAAGTTGCGGACTCTCCCTAAAACCGTGGCCAAGAGAAGAACCTCAATATCGGGTTCAGGGGCAACAATGCACACAGAGTTTTTGTATCCTCACGGTTTTCCCCAAACCGCAACATCCAAGATTCCCACGCTAAAGCAGGGACATCAAGGAGAAAGTGAATTACACTGTTTTTTTACTTTCTTTTATCTGGTTATTAATTCATCTCTCTTACATTTGCAAATTTACATGCAGAATTAATAACATAAGCTTGCACATCAGCATGCCAAGCTTTTCACGGGTCCACAGCCCGTGACAACATAGAACAGTGTGGTAAAACAATAATATCACATTTGATTTGTTGCAATGCATCAAAATAACTAAAACAGAGAACAACTGGTTCTCGAGGCTCACCCAGCCACTAATGATCCAATTTGACCATTACTACTGTAATAAAGTATGCAGAAGAATTCAAGAATGCCAAAGCATTCACAATGTCCAACACGGACAAAAGAAACAAGCACAAGAGAGAAAATCCACCAAGGGATATACGAAGGGCCTTATAATAAGGCTACACACATAAAAGAATATTTCTTTTATTGAAGAGGAGCTCTCTAAGAGCCATACAAAATACAAGGGGGGTTCCCCCTATTTATAAGAGAAGGGAGACCAAAGGGGGCTCCCAATAGAGTCGTTGGGAGCCCCCAACGGTCACAATTGTGATCGTTGGGGGCCCCAACGACTCTATTGTGGGGCCCCTTTTCGATATCCCAAAATACATTAAAAAAAATAAAAACAAAAAATAAAAAACAACAAAATAAAAGAAATAAAACAAGTACCCCTATTGGGTACTTGTGAAAAGACCATAATACCCCTATCGGGTATTATGGTAAATACATCTATATTTATATATATATATAGATGTATTATTACATATGTCTTAACACCCCCCCTCAAACTTTACGGGGAAATGACCGAAAGTTTGCCAAGAAGGAACAAGAAGCGAGGAGCAGGCAGGGCTTTGGTAAAGAAATCTGTAAGTTGATATTCTGAAGTGACATATGGCAGTGTAACTGTCCCACGAAGATATTCATCACGTACATAGTGACAGTCCATTTCAATATGCTTAGTCCTCTCATGAAAGGTGTGGTTGCTGACAATGTAGATGACACTTTTGTTGTCGCAACAAAGCTTCGAAGCACCGGTAATTTCGACTCCCATATCTTGAAGAAGACTTCGAAGACACACAAGCTCCATTGTAGTAGTTGTCATAGCCCTGTATTCTGCTTCAGTAGAAGACAATGAGACTTTCTGCTGTTTCTTGCACCTCCAAGCAATTAGCGAATCTCTTAGGAAAACACAAAAGCCAGTAGTTGATATTCGATCATTTGGGTTTCCTCCCCAGTCAGCATCAGTATAAGCCAGTAAGTCTAAGGAAAAGAGTGAGGATATGAATAGCCCTTTAGTCAAAGTATTTTTGATGTATCGAATGATCCGGAGCACAACACTCATATGCACAGATGTAGGAGCATGCTGAAATTGGCTTGCAGAGTGCACAACATGAGCAATATCCGGCCTGGTGATAGTCAGATAGGTGAGGGAGCCATGAGTTGCTTGTAGGGCGTAGGATCATCCAGCAGAACTCCATCCTCCAGTCGAAGTTTTACATTGATAACCTCGGGAGTCTCCACCTTTTTGTCATCTGAAATCCCAGATTTGGAACATATGTATGCAACAAGCTTCATCTGTGACAATATATACCCTCGAGGAGAGTATGCTACTTCTATACCAAGAAAGTACCTGAGAAAACCCAGACCAGACATATCAAAATTATGTTTTAACATATTTTTAACATTAAGAATATCACTTTCATCATTGCCAGTGATGATCATATCATCAACATAAAGCAGAAGGATGATGATACTATTACCTGCACGTTTAACAAAAAGAGCAGTGTCAGTATAACATGAACGAAATCCCAATTTTAACATGATAGCACTAAATCTATCATACCAAGCCTTAGGGGCTTGTTTAAGACCATATAAAGCTTTTAATAACCGAAGAGTTTGACCTTGGTTAACATTAATTCCCGGCGGAGGGTCCATATATACTTCTTCATTCAACTGACCATTAAGAAAGACATTTTTAACATCTAATTGAAATATAGGTCATTTCTTAGATGATGCTACCGCTATTAGAGTTCTAACGCTTGTCATGCGAGCCACGGGGGCAAAAGTCTCCTCATAATCGATGACATATTCTTGTGAATATCCCCTAACAACTAATCTAGCTTTATAACGTTCTAGGGAACCATCACTTTTTGTTTTGACTTTGTAGACCCATCGACATCCTGCTTTTTTATTTGGAGGAAGGTGAACTATTTCCCAAGTTTTAGCCTTATTTAAAGCATCTAGTTCAACTTTCATTGCTTCAACCCAATGGGGAATATTTTTTGCTTGATTATAGTGGGAAGGTTCATAGTAAGAATGCAAGGCAATTAGACAAGCTCTATATTTAGGTGAGATAGTTTCATATGAGACAAACCTATTAGGTGGAATTGATTCTCTAGAAGAACGCCTAAGGGAGGTTTCTTCTAGGGGTTCATTAAGCCGCAAGAATTTTTCTAAAGCACTAATAGGTTTTGCTTCCTCACGCCGAGTGTATACTTGGAGATTGTCACCATTAGTTGGTGATACACCATTATCATGAGTATTTTCTAAAAATTCTGGATGACTCAAAAGGTCATCATTTGAGTCTTCTAAAAGATCATTGATAAACATATAATCAATTTCATTTGGTTTTTCCAAAATTTCAAATCCATTTTCATCTTCTAAAAAGGTCACATCTTTGGAGACAAATAATTTATTGTTCTTATAGTCAAAGCATCTATAGCCCTTTTGATTTTCACCATATCCTAAAAATACGCATTCTATTGCTTTAGGTGACAATTTATCTCTTTTATGTAAAAGAACAAAGCATTTACACCCAAAAATACGAAGACGATTGTAGTCGGGTGTCATATTGAAAAGTTTTTCATAAGGAGAGATATTGTTCAATTTTGAAGATGGCATCCTATTAATTAAATAGGTGGAGGTTAACACGGCTTCGGCCCAAAAACTTTTAGGAATATTTTTAGAAATAAGTAAGGATCTAGTGGTTTCTAAAATATGTCTATGTTTTCTTTCCGTTAGACCGTTTTATTGAGGAGTTCTTGGGCAAGATTTTTTATGACAAATGCCATGTTGTTTTAGATATGATTGAAAATCATTTGATAAGTACTCTCCACCCGAATCGGATCTAAGAATGGATATTTGACTTTGAAATTGATTTTGAACTTTTGCATGAAATTCTTTGAAGAAGTTAAAAACTTCCGATTTAAAGTTAAGAAAATAAATCCATACATATCTAGTATAATCATCAATAAAAGTAACATAATACGAATAACCACCTTTGGATAGAACCGGAGATGGTCCCCATACATCGGAATGCACCAATTCAAAAGGTCTTGTTGTCACAAAAGTTCTAATAGGAAAAGGAGTAGACTTCATTTTTCCAAAAATGCAATCTTTGCAATTGATATCTTTTTCTTTACAAAACTTGTTTCCAAAAGGAAAAAGATACATTTTAGAGTAACTTGGATGTTCAAGCCTTTTATGCCAAGTTTCAATATTTTTGTCTTGGACATAAGTACAAAATGAGGTATTTGGAAGTATTAAGTTATCCATAAAATAAAGGTCTCCCTTCCTATGGCCTTGCCCAATCCGCTTCCCGGACCGGAGATCCTGCACAAACCACCCTTGGGATGAGAAAGATATTTCACATCCATGGTCGGCTATTTGAGAAACGGAAAAGAGGTTAAGATTTAATTTAGGAACTATTCTAACTTTTGGAACAAGAAAATTTTGAACATTTTTAGAATCAAGAGTTCCAATACCATTTATTTTGAGAAAAGTTTCATCGGCCGTAGAGACGCAAGATATTTTTGAATTGGTGTGCACATTGGTTAATGCATTTTCATGAGGAGTCATGTGAAAAGAGGCTCCGGAATCTAAAATCCAAGAGTACGTACCGGGAGGTGATGATGAGGCAATGGCGGCACCGGAGGTTGAAGAAGTAGTCTTTAGAATTTGTTGGAGAGCCAAGGAGATTTGTCCAAGAGTATCTTTGAGATCCCCGTTCTTGCCGTCATCTTCTTTGGTGGATGATTCTTCAACGGAAGCCACCTTTGGCTTGAATGCCCCATTTAGCTTTGGGCAAACAGGTTTAATATGTCCCGGCTCATAACAATGATGACATATAATCATTTTTCTTTCTCCATTTCCTTGCTTACCAAAATGAGGTGGTTTGTATGTTTTAACATATTGTCGGGTTTAGATACGGCAAGAACTTCCTCTATGCTTTTACCCATGCTATGCCTAGTCTCTTCTTGAGTAATCTCGGCAATAGCCTCTTCTAAGGGAGGAAACATAGATCTATGGAGAAGTGAGGATCTAACTTGTTCAAATTCGGGACGAAGCCCAAATAAAAATTGAAACAATTTATCTTGTTCCATTTGTTTTTGTCTTAGTACCACATCCTCCATAGCCACCCATTTAGGCTCTAAAAGAGCTAAATTCATCCCACAAAGGATTTAGAGCACTATAATAATCTTGTATGCTCATGTCACCTTGTTTTGTGGTTCTTACTTTTTCTTGCAAAAAATAAGCTCTTGCAAGATCCTTTTGGGTAAACATACCCTTCATAAAAAACCAAGCTTCATTTGCCCGGCAGAATTTTGCAATATTTGCACATACCTTGAGTTCAACATTATTCATAAACCATGCTAGGATTTTTGCATGGTTGCTCTCCCAATCTTCCATTTGGTGATTATAATCTTCAATGACCTTGAGACGAGCATCGCCTTCAAGTGTTTTCTCTTGATCTCCTTCCATCTTTGTGAGCTTAAGTTGGGGTTCTGGAATGGTTCCCATTAAATAACCCCAAAGCTTCTTGCCTTTGAGATTATTCTCCATTGTGGATGCCCACATCATGTAATTTTTCCCATTGAGTTTGAATGATAGATCAATCTTGACTTCCATTGCTACAAAATAAAGATGTGAGAAAGAAAGGAAGTAGAGAGAGACACGATTTTACCTTAGAAGATCGTATGGCTCTGATACCATGTAATGAAGTATGCGGAAGAATTCAAGAATGCCAAAGCATTCACAATGTTCAACACGGACAAAAGAAACAAGCACAAGAGAGAAAATCCACCAAGGGATATACGAAGGGCCTTATAATAAGGCTACACACATAAAAGAATATTTCTTTTATTGAAGAGGAGCTCTCTAAGAGCCATACAAAATACATGGGGGGTTCCCCCTATTTATAAGAGAAGGGAGACCAAAGGGGGCTCCCAATAGAGTCATTGGGGGCCCCAACGACTCCATTGTGGGGCCCCTTTTCGGTATCCCAAAATACATTTAAAAAAATAAAAACAAAAAATAAAAAACAGCAAAATAAAAATAAAACAAGTACCCCTATTGGGTACTTGTGAAAAGACCATAATACCCCTATCGGGTATTATGGTAAATACATCTATATATATATATATATATAGATGTATTATTACATATTATTACATGTCTTAACAACTACATTCATAAGCAAAAACCATAAAGAGTATGCCACTTATGCATTCTTTTCACATGCTTTTCAATGCGCATTCATTTAGGACAATTTAAAGGTGTGCATGAAACAATAACATACATATACATGTGCATGAGTTCACAACTTTAATTTAAATTTCATGCTTTCATTCCATACACATGCTCATATCCCATATATGATTTTATTTAGCCTATGCATTCATGTCAATGCATGCTTTAACATACATGTTCACGTCACATACACACTTTGATGACATTACACATCTTAATCAGCATGTGAACCCTCAAGGGGTGGTGCACGTGTCAATACCTCAAGTTAGTGTACGATATTCAATACCTCAAGTTAGTGTACGATATGCATAAGATGTAGCTTTGCAGCAAATATTTTGATTTTAGCTTCAATGGCAGCCGGTGGCGTTTTGCCCTCCGGCGTGCGCTCACAGACAGAGAGAGAGACGGGGAGAGACGTGGGAAGAGAGATCCACTGAGTGAAGAGGGAAAAACCCCTCTTCACTCCTCCTTTTATCGGCCCACCGAACCCTTTTTGCGAGTTGCAGGGTTGGTTACGCCCTGCGTAACCCCCCCTCCCCTTTCTGTTTCAGATTCTTGAAAACAAGAATTGTGCCCTATGCACGATTCTGTTTTACACCCCCCCCCCTTTGTAAATGAAATCGGGTCTGGGTCCGAGCCCGTGACCCGCGACACTGGGTCCATTTTAATAATGGACCCGGTTTCGCCTACGAGTGACGGATCTTCAGTTGGATCCGTGGATCCAACTGTGGGTCCGACCCTATATACTAAAGTTTATTTATTTATTTTTTCTTCTAATAAATATCATTAATTATTTATTTAAATATTATAAGTATAGTTTTAATACCCCATTGTGGGTTATTTACACATTCTTTTATGGATTCGGTAATGGATCCAAGGCCCAAATTTAGAAAAACACCCGTTATTTTCCAATAAACTTAAATAATTAGTTGTCAAAAATTGAGGTTATTACAGCCTTTGTACATTTTTTTTGTAAATTTTGGTCATCATTTGGAGGTTCAAAAAAGTCGTCTATGAGCGATTCACTAGATTCAACATTATCATCGATGACCTTTTCTTGAGGCAATAAGTCAAATAAAAATGAATAATCTATATCTTCTTTTGGTTTATGCGAAAAACCATTTTCTTCTTCTAAGAATGTAACATCTTTTGAGATATAAAGTTTATTATTTGATATGTCAAAGCATCGATAACTTTTTTGTTTTTCGCCATATCCTAAGAAAATGCATTCAATAGCTCTAGAAGAAAGTTTATCATTTTTATGAGTTAAAACAAAACATTTACATCCGAAAATTCTTAGTCTTTTATAATCGGGAGACATATTGTAAAGTTTCTCAAATGGAGAAAGATTTTTTAAAGAAGATGAAGGAGTTCTATTGATAAGATACGTTGAGGTTAGAACCGCTTCGGCCTAAAAAGATTTTGGAATATTTTTTGAGATTAATAAGGTTCTTGTGGTTTCTATTATGTGTCTATGCTTTCTTTCCGCAAGACCATTTTGTTGTGAAGTGTTTGGACAAGAACGTTGATGGCAAATGTCGTTTTCTTTTAAATAGTTTTGAAATTCATTGGACATGTATTCACCTCCCGAGTCGGACCTAAGAATTGATAGGTTTCTCAAAAATTGTTTTTTAACCATCGCATGGAATTCTTTAAAGAAGGAGAAAACTTCAGATTTGCGGCTTAAGAAGTAAATCCATGTAAATCGAGTGAAGCCATCAATAAAGACCACATAGTACGAGAATCCTCCTTTGGACAAAATAGGGGAAGGTCCCCATACATCGGAATGAACAAGTTCAAAAAGCCGAGTGGTGAAATAATTTCTTTGAGGAAATGGAGTAGCTTTAGATTTCTCAAAAATGCAATCTTTACAAGTCATGTGATTGTCTTTACAAGTATTGTTCAAAAAAGGAAAAAGAGACATTTTTACAAAATTTGGATGACCAAGTCTCTCATGCCAAATTCCAATACTTTTGTCCTTTACAAGATTGCAAGATGACTTAGATGGAAGAGTCAAAAAATCCATAGAATAGAGATCACCCCTTCTATGGCCTTGCCCAATCAGCTTCCTGACTCGAGAACCTGCACGGTGCAATCTTTAGGTGAGAAAGAGACTTGGCATCCATGATCGGTGATTTGGGAAATGGAAAAAAGATTTAGATTAATTTTTGGAACGACTCTTACTTTAGGAATAAAGAAGGTTTGAGAAGTTTTAAAATCAAGTGTTCAAATACTTCCAATTTTTAAAGATGTCCCATCGGCCGTTGAAACATAAGAAGATATGGGTTCGGAAAAAACATTAGAAAGCGAGTTTTTATGAGATGTCATGTGAAAAGAAGCACCAGAGTCTAGTATCCACGTACCTGGAGGTGATGAAGAGTAGGCGATGGCGGCTCTGGATGTTGAAGATGAAGAAGTCTTGAGAAGATGTTGGAGAACTTCGGAGATATGATTAAGAGTTTCTTTGATATCTCTCTCTTTGACACTTTCTTCTTCCTTCTTTGGAGAATTTTCTTCAACCGTGGCCACTTTTCCTTTAAGCTTTGGGCAAACCGATTTAATGTGACCCGGTTCATTGCAATAATGGCAAATCACTCCCTTTCTATATCCATTATTTTTGTTAAAGTGGGGAGGTCTATATGCTTTTACATTTGATCCGGGCCTAAAAACGGCCAAAACTTTATCACTCTTGATACTTAGGCCAAGTCGAGTTTCTTCTTGGCATACTTCTGCAAGGGCGTCTTCAATGGGTAAGGCTTTACTTCTATGGAGAAGAGATGCCCTAACTTGTTCATATTCCGGTCGTAGACCATGAAGAAATTGGAAGAAGTGCTCATTTTCAATTTGTTCTCTTCTTAACTCAATATCTTCCAGAGCCACCCATTTAGGTTCAAGAAGAACAAACTCATCCAAAAGAGGGGTTAGAGAGCTAAAGTAGTCACGGACACTCATATCCGCTTGTCTAGTGGAACGAATTTTCTCTTGACAAAAAATTGTCTAGCAAGATCCTTTTGGGTATACATACCCTTAAGGAAGAACCAAACCTTATTGGCTCTTCTAAATTTTGCAATATTTGCACAATTTTTGAGGTCCACATTATTCATAAACCATGCCAAAATCTTGGCATGATTACTTTCCCAATCCTCAATTTTGGATTGATGATCATTTATAGCTTTGATGCGTTCATCGCCATCTAAAGCTTTTTCAACATCATTTTCAATTTTAGTGAGAACAAGAGAGGGTTCGGGAGTAGTTCCCGTAACAAAACCCCAAAGTTTCTTACCTCTTAGATGATTTTCCATAGCGGAGGCCCACATAAGATAATTGGATCCATTGAGCTTGAAAGAAAGCTCAACTTTAGAATCACGTTCCATCGGAGCCGAAAGATCTTCTTTCCTTCTTCATAAGCTTGAGAGCACACGTCCCAAGGCACCAAAAAGGTAGAAGCCGGATCACCAACCTTGCTCTGATACCATGTAATGAAAAAGGGGGAGCAGCGGAAGCACCAATAAAGCAAATCACTCTTTAAAAGTGATTCCAAGAGCCAAGAACACAAACACTAAAAGTGTATACAAAAACCCACAAAAGGGAAAAATGACCAACAAGTCATAAGTTGGATATTATTGAAGAAGGAAAAAGAGGGTGAACAACCCTTGCAATACAAGAGGAAAACCTCCTCTATTTATAGAGGAGGGAGCAATGAAGAAGGGACCACAAGGGTCTCCCATGTAGTCGTTGGGAGCCCCAACGGTCATACCGACGACTACATGTGTGGGGCCCTTGTGGTCTTAAAAAAGGTGAAAATAAAAAAGAAAAAAAGAAAAAAATAAAAAAGGAAAAAGGAAGAAAAGAAAAATAGAAAAAGGGAAAATGGGTTACATGGGGATTTACCAAAATACCCCTATCGGGTATTTTGAGAATAAAAAAAGGAAAAAATGTATATATATATATATATATATACATATATGTATATATATACTTATATATATACGTATGTATATATATAAGTATATGTATATATATATATATATATTTATATATACATAATTTAACAAGAAGATATGGGTTTCGGAAGAAACATTAGAAAGAGAGTTTTTATAAGATGTCATATGAAAAGAAGCACCGGAGTTTAGTATCCACATACCTGGAGGTGATGAAGAATAGGCGATGATGGCTCCTGATGTTGAAGATGAAGAAGTCTTGAGAAAATGTTGGAGAACTTCGGAGATATGATTAAGAGTTTCTTTGATATCTCCTTCTTTGACACTTTCTTCTTCCTTCTTTGGAGAATTTTCTCCAACTGTGGCCACTTTTCCCTTAAGATTTGGGCAAACCGGTTTAATATGTCCCGGTTCATTACAATAGTGACAAATCACTCCCTTTCTATATCCATTATTTTTGTTAAAGTGGGGAGGTCTATATGCTTTTACATTTGATCCTGGCCTAGTAACAGCCAAAACTTCATCACTCTTAATACTTAGGCCAAGTCGAGTTTCTTCTTGGCATACTTCGGCAAGGGCGTCTTCAATGGGTAAAGCTTTACTTCTATGGAGAAGGGATGCTCTAACTTGTTCAAATTCCGGCCGAAGACCATGGAGAAATTGGAAAAAATGCTCTTTTTCGATTTGTTCTCTTCTCAACTCAATATCTTCCAGAGCCACCCATTTGGGCTCAAGAAGAACAAGCTCATCCCAAAGAGGGGTTAAAGAACTAAAGTAATCGCAGACACTCATATCCGCTTGTCTAGTACAACGGATTTTTTCTTGACAAAAAAATTGTCTAGCTAGATCCTTTTGGGTATACATACCCTTAAGAAAGAACCATGCTTTATTGGCTCTTCTAAATTTTGCAATGTTGGCACATTTTTTGAGGTCTACATTGTTCATAAACCATGCCAAAATTTTGGCATGGTTACTTTCCCAATCCTCAACTTTGGATTGATGATCATTGATAGCTTTGATGCGCTCATCGTCATCTAAAGCTTTTTGAATCCCACTTTCAATTTTAGTGAGAACAAGAGAGGGTTCGGGAGTAGTTCTCATAACAAAACCCCAAAGTTTCTTACCTCTTAGATGATTTTCCATAGCGGAGGCCCACATAAGGTAATTGGATCCATTGAGATTAAAAGAAAGCTTTATTTTAGAATCGTGTTCCATAGGTACCGAATAGTCTTCCTTTCTTCAAAAGTTTGAGAGGCACACGTCCCAAGATAATAAAAAGAAGAGAAGCACGATCACCAACCTTGCTCTGATACCATGTAATGAAGAGGGGCGGAAACACCAATAAAGCAAACCACTCTTCAAGAGTGATCTCAAGAGCCAAGAACACAAACACTAAAAGTGTATAAAAAACCCACTAAAGGGAAAAATGACTAAAAGTCATAAGTTGGATATTATTGAAGAAAGAAAGAAGAGGGTGAAAAACCCTTGCAAATACAAGAGAAAGCCTCCTCTATTTATAGAGGAGGAAACCAAAGAGAAGGGACCACAAGGGGGCTCCCATCTAGTCGTTGGGAGCCCCAATGGTCATAAATATGACCGTTGGGGCCCCAACGACAAGATGAGTGGAGCCCCTTGTGGTCTTACAAAAAGCAAAAGAAAAAAGAAAAAAGAAAAAGTAAAAAAGGAGAGAAAAGAAAAGGGGAAGAGATTACATGGGGATTTATCAAAATACCCCTATTGGGTATTTGGAGAATAAGAAAACAAAAAAGAAATATGTATATATATATATACATATATGTATATATATACTTATATATGTATATGTATGCATATATATATATATATATATATATTTATTTATATATACATAATTTAACAAACTCATCATGGGACTACAACCCGTGGTAACATGGAACAATGCAATTAATTCAATAGACATTAAGTTGATTTTTTCAATGCATAATAAAAACTAAACATGGAGCAACACCTGCTCAAAACCCATGCAGCCTACAGTGATCCACTTTTGACCACCGATGCATCTAATGCAAAAATCATAATGAACATGCTACTTATGCATTCATTTAACATGCTTGCAAATGCACATTCATGCATGTTAAACAAGAATGTACATGAACAACAAATTTCACATGCATGTGTTTACATGATCATACAAAATACATGTTTTTTTTTATGGATCATCTCATGCTCAATATGTGAACATTCATGCAAATATGCATATGCAGAACATCAAATTTCAGGAGTTGCAAATGCCCACTACATGCATATGTAAGTAACATTGCATTTAAAATATTGATCATGTAAAGCAACCAATCATAAGCATGCGAAAACTAGACTTTTGACATGCACAAAGTCTAATCATTCATAATAGACAAATCTGGAAATAAGTACACCCAACAAGAGTTTAGTCAAGCTCAAAACTATGCATTTAATGTGCAAAAATCTGAATATATATATACAAGCATGAGCTAACATAAACACCACATTCAGCATATGCGGAGAATCTGGGTTAAAAGCCCTCTCATTTTATTATTATTATTATTATTATTATTATTATTATTATATATATATACTCTTTTTTTTTGACACATTTACAAACACAAGGCCCAGCCGAACCCAGGTCGGCTGGGCCTGGCAGACATAAGCCTGTCCAGCCGAACCTGCTTGCCAAACCAAGAGGAATTCCCCCCCCCCCCCCCCCCCCCCCCCCCACACACACACACCCACCCCCACCCCCACCCCCCTCCCCCACCCCACCTTTTCTCTATTTTTTTTTATGTTTTTAACTTCTATTTTTTTGTAGCAGTCTGGCCAAACTAGACCCAATCGGCTGGGGCCCAGGCCCTGCCCTGCCAATCCAGTCGGTTGAGTCAGGTCTGATCCACTGCCCAGCCGATCCAGAGAATCGGCTGGGCCCAGTAAAAAAATATTTTTAATATATTATTATTATTATTCTTTTTTTTTACAGGGTCCCAGTCCCAACCCCAGCCGAACTCAGTCAGCTGGGACTGAACCGACCCAGATCAGTCCAGTTTAGCCCAGTCCAGCCGAGCTAAAAAGGGTCTGTTTAATAAAATTTTATTTTATTTTCTATTTATGAAAATATTTTTTTTTCAGGCTACTGGCCCAGCTGAACCCAGTCAGCTGGGTCTGTGCATTATCGAACCACACCCAGCCGACTGGGGGCCAAACCGAGCCACCTGCATAGCCGAATCAGGGGCTCGACTGAGACTAGACAGCTGTCCGTCCCGTCCCGAACAGTAATTGCATCAAGTATGATATCTTTTTTTTCTTTAAATAGATATATAATTTTTTTTCATGGTTCAGATTCAATTTCAAGAATCGTAGTCCCTTGTTAACCTGTCCAGATCCTTCCACTAGTCCAATGGACAAATCTGTCCAGAACGAACAAGGGTTCAGATCTGCCCACCATCGCGATGATCAGATCTGTCCAAAAATATATGTATATACATATGTTCCACACACACACAGATATATATATATATATATATGCATGTAAACTAACGTAAGAATTAAAAATGCATATTCTAAGTATGCATACATCGATTTTCATGGATCAAAGCATGTAAATCTGAAATAAAATCTATGGTTTTTCTTCAAAAATATTGCCTAAATCTTATTTAGGCTCTTTTCCTCATCCAGATCAAAAGAGAACACCCGAACCTTTTTCTTAAAGCTTGAAAGGCCGGAAAAAAGGTTTTGGAAGACCGAAAAAATAGACGGATGCCCGGAGAAGAAGGTGGAGCCTCCTCCTTCTTCTTCTTTTCTTCTTCCCTCTCTTCCCTTTTTCTTTTTCTTTCTCTTCCTTCTCTCTTTTCTCTATTTTCCTCTCTCTCTCTCTTTTTGACTCTTTATAGAGGAATACGGGGTGATGGCCCCCGCCCCCTCTTTTCCAGCCCCTTCTAAAGTGGGCTAGAGAGAGGACTTCCCATTTGGGAGTCCTCCACCCTCTTTCCAATTTTTTTAAAACTCTTGTTGGCTTTTTCACCTTCTTTCCTAATTCATGTAGTCTTTTTTCTTTCTAGACTTCTCTACCCTAAGCCTCTCTCAAACTAGTAAGGATTCTTCTAGAGAGTACAATTAGTTAGCACATTCTGAAATTCAGAATTAATTATAATTTAAAAATTAATTATTAATTATTTATCACTAATTAAAAGTCCAGAAGCCTCCAGAAGGTACCTTATCCCTTTGAGAGTCTTTTTAACTTTAAATAACTTCAATTCAAACCTAAATATTGAATTTAAAGTTGTATTTTCGTTGGGTATGGATTTTAGATTTGGATCCATATCTATGATCCAAATTCATATCCAAAATCCATTTGGATCTTGGGCTGGATCAATTCCTAATTAATATAGGTCTTGGACTGAGTCAAGATCCATATTAATTTGGATTATATGTATTGGATCCAATACGATCCAAATCCGAACCCTGTCCATCTAGACAGTCTTTTTAAAAAAAAATGTGATTTTCAGGCCAACGGTAGCCCGAATTCGAAAAAGTAAAATACCATTATACTCAGAATTTCGAGACGCATCTAACGATATATAACTTGAATTTTGCTCGAATTTCGCTTAAATTTAAAGGTAAAAAATAAAACTTTTTCCCACCTTTTGATTAGCTAGTTTAGCCTTTATCGATGAGACCTATGCCAAGCCCAGACTCAAAGAACATATGGCTAATATTGAGCTTTTATCAATTTTTCTTCTATACTTAGCCAAATTTTTGAAAATCTCTAATTTGACTAAGTGTGAAAATACACGATATTACCGAACGCTTTGCCTTTCAAAATGGTAATGCTTTTTTAAAATCCAAATTTGTTCGTTTCCTATCAATTATTGAAAAGGGAAAGACTTTCTTCTTTTCCTTCGAGAGCGGAATGATCTCCTTCAATGACTTGATTTATGTTGAGAGTAGGTGGTTTAAAGTTAAACCTTCTTAGTTTTGGAGGTTATTTGAAAAGTTATTAAATATTGGACTTGGATGTAATTTATTAATTTGGACTCTCTCTATTTAACATAGAGAGAGCCCTAATGTCGATTAAGTGAATTAAGTTTTCTCTTTATGTGTTGTCGTCTCTCTCTCTCTCTCTAACCAGGGTTCGGTACAACATCCTATATCATTCTACATGGTATCAAAGCATCGATCGTGGGATCTTACTCGATCGTGATCAAACTGTTGCCGAGTTTCTCCCTGCACCAACGAAGATTTTTTTTCTTCAGGTTAGCTGCTTGTGATTTCTGTGTAAGATCCGATAACAGATCTGGGATTTGACCAAGGTCATGGCCCAGATCTGTCATCAGATCTAAGAAACAGGATGCGTGCCTCTAGTTTCCTGTTTTTTTTTTCTCTCCGTGATTCTCTGTTGCCGTGATCTACCTGTTGCCGTGATTCCCTGGTACCGTGAATCCCTGCCGTGATTCCTTGTCGTGATTTCCTGGTGCCGTGATTCCCTGTTGCCGTGATTCCCTGCTGTGATTACTATTGTTGTGATTCTTGTTGCTGTGATTTCCTGCAATCTTCTTGTCGATATTTGTTTATTTCTTGTCGTGACTTCCTGCTATTTGGGAGAAACAGCAATTGCACTTGTTGTGTTGTGCTGGTGATTAAGATATGACTGTCGAGTCTGGGAACAGCCTCTGGTATGATTCAATTTATGCATATACAGAGTTGTGTTGGTCGTGACTTCATGATGTGCTGAAGAAAAATTATATTTTGGAACTATTACTCATGTGTATGGGCTGCTGTTCACTAATGTCGTGGAAACTGTGTTGAGAAAGTAACTTTGTTGTGGGCTGTGGATTCTTATTGTCGTGGTTTTGTGTGTGAACAGCTGCTGGTTGTCGTGTGAATGTAACACACGCTATCCCCTGTATTGGTTGAAGTCTCTCCAGTTTTGTTTGCTGAAATAGAAGTATATCTTCAGTATGGCTGAAAGTTTGAAATGTGATTCCAAATTGGAACATGTTGGAGAGTATAAGGCATTTGCCAATCCCTTTTCGTATGGATCTTCTGTAAGGTTGAATGAAACTAACTATGCCAGGTGGTCCAGAACGTTCATGATGTCAGTATCTGGACATCGTAGAAAGCATATCTTGCTGGAAGAAGAACCCACTGAAAAATTGGGAAAATATGCTACCTGGGATGAAGATAATGACATAGTTATGTCATGGATCATGAATAGTGTTGAAACCCACATTGCAGATGGTTTAATTTATTATAATACAGCCAAGCAGATGTGGGACAATCTTAGAGATACGTATTCACAAGAGACCAATGTGAGTCGTATTTTGCAAGTCGAACAAGAGATATATAATTTACAGCAGGGAGATCAGACCTTGGCTCAGTATTATGCATCAGTAAAAGCTGCGTTTGAAAGACTCAATGCTCACAGGCCTCTTTGTTGCTCGAAGCAGAAAGATCATCAAGAACAGACTATGGTTGCTCGGTTTCTTACAGGTTTATCTTCAGAATTTTCTGTTGCAAAAGTCCAAATGTTGACTGGATCAGATGTACCTACTCTTGCTGATACATATAATCGCCTTAGTAGACTTGCGATATCTCTTCCACAATCACAGCCTGTGACCCAGTCATCTGCTCTAGTTGCCTCCTCTGGTTATGGGCGTGGAAATATTCAGAATATCAGAGGACGAGGTCGTGGATGAGGTATAGGAGGCAGAGGAAAGCTTCAATGCACATTCTGTGGAAAATCTGGACATTTAGAAGATCGGTGCTGGGATAAACATGGCAGGCCAACCTCTTCATCATCAAATTTTTATGCTCCTAAAGCAAATGTTACTACTCTTGAGGCAACAAAGGTACAGGAAAATATCTCTGCTGGTGACAGTAGTATCACCCTCAGTCGTGTTGAATATGATGAGCTGATAGCCCTTCGTTCTGTGAGTTTCATCCCTCCTGTAGCTGGTGTTGCCTATTCAACAGGAAATCACCTACATCCAACAAACAGTAAGTGGATTATTGACTCCGGTGCATCCAGACATTTGTGTGGAAATTCTCTTGTTTTTTCAGATCTAAAGGATATTAATGCTCATCGAGGAGTCTCATTAGCCGATGGGAGTTCCTCCCCTGTTGTTGGTCAGGGCAATATTTCTATATCCTCCTCATTACAGTTGCAAAATGTTCTTCATGCTCCAAACTTTCCTCTAAGTTTACTCTCTGTTAGTTGCCTTATAAAAGAACAAAACTGTAGAGTAATATTTGATCCGATGGGGTGTCATTTTCAAGATTTGTTGACGGTGAAGATTGGTGGAGGCTATGAAGCAAATGGAGTTTACTACCTACATCATCCAATGGGTAATGTTCATGCTGCCGTGGAACATTCATCCAGTCCTGTTCAGTGGCATCGTCGTCTGGGCCATCCTTCATTGTCAAAGCTTCGTTCAGTCTTTCCTCAAATTCCTTCCACCACATCATTTCAGTGTGAAGCTTGTCAACTGGGCAAGCATCATCGAAGCTCGTTCTCTTCAAGTCAGAGTCAGTCTAGTAATAAAGTTTTTGAACTTCTTCATGCAGATGTATGGGGTCCTAGTAAGATTCCTACTAGGACTCAGTGTCGTTACTATTTGGTTATTGTTGATGATTTTTCTAAGTTGTCATGGGTGTTTTTAATAAAGGAACGATCTGAAGTTCCACGTATTATTCAATCCTTAATTCTTGAAATAAAAACTCAGTTTGAATCTATTGTCAAGATTGTTCGCACTGATAATGCTCTCGAGTTTAAATCAAAAGGTCTGTTACAATTTTACCAAGATAATGGCATCCAACCCCAAACTTCCTGTGCCTATTCTTCTCAACAAAATGGTGTGGCTGAGCGAAAACATCGGCACTTGCTTGATGTTGCCAGGACTATTATGATTCAATCCAATGTTCCTGCGTTATACTGGGGTGATGCGATTACCACTGCTTGCTATCTGATCAACCGCATGCCTTCGTCTTCTGTGGGCGATCAAATTCCATTTCATATCCTAAAACCTAATGCCCCACTCTTTTCTTTTTCACCCAAAATATTTGGATGTGTTTGTTTTGTACACAAACTTGGCCCTGACCGTGATAAATTAGCTGCTCAAGCTACAAAATGCATATTCATAGGTTATCCCAAAAATCAAAAGGGATATCGATGTTATGATCTTATTTCTCGCCGAGAGTATGTCAGTGCGGATGTATCTTTCTTGGAATCCACTCCATATTACTCCAGTACCGGTTCCCCACTGCAGGTTGATCCAGCTGAGTCTTTTCCATTACCTATACCTCCTTTTCCGTTGGAGTCTGTGCCCTCACTACCGAACCAAACTTCATCCGCTTCCAGATTTCATAATCCTCCATTGGTATATGTGCGTAGAGCTCCATCTCCGCAAGAGCCTTCATCTTCTTCTTCCCCTGAGGTAAGTTCTACTGACAATAGTGATCTTCATGATGATGATAACAGGCCTATTGCTCTACGAAAGGGGACACGACAATGTACCTTATATCCCATATCTCATTTTGTCTCCGATGTCAGAATTGGAAATCAGATGAAGTCTTTTATTTCAGCCTTATCTGCTGAAACTATTCCACTGAACTATCGGCAGGCAGAACTTGATAAGCGATGGAAACTGGCTATGCAAGAAGAAATGGATGCTTTAGTATCTCAGCATACATGGGATCTAGTTGATTCCCCAACAGATGCTGACATTGTTGGATGTAAATGGGTATATACAATAAAGTACAAATCTGATGGTTCTATTGAAAGGTACAAGGCCAGATTAGTAGCAAAAGGGTATACTCAGACATATGGAATTGATTTCTTTGAAACTTTTTCCCCTGTTGCACGGATGGGTACGATTCGTCTTGTTCTCTCAGTAGCTGTTCAGCATGGTTGGAGTTTGTACCAATTAGATGTGAAGAATGCGTTTCTATATGGGGATCTATCTGAGACTGTTTACATGCAACAACCTCCAGGATTCAAGGTTGAGGGGAAGTGTCAAAAAGTGTGTAGATTGAGAAAGGCGATTTATGGTTTGAAATAGAGTCCTCGCGCATGGTTTCAAAAGTTGTTTGAAGTGATGTCACGCTTTGGCTTTAATAGGTCAGCAGCCGATCATACACTATTTATCAAGAAAACTAGCTCTGGCATAGTTGTTATGGTGGTATATGTGGATGACATTATTCTTACAGGAGATGATGTGAAAGCCATTGAAGCCACAAAGGCTCATCTTCAAAAACATTTTGTTACAAAAGACCTTGGTTCACTGAGGTATTTTCTGGGTATAGAAGTTGCCAGGAGCCGTGAAGGGATGGTTTTGTCTCAACGGAAATATGTTCTTGACTTATTAAAGGAAACAAGAATGTTGGGAGCCAAACCAGCAAATATTCCCATGGACCATAAAGTTCAGTTGTTTGAAGAAGCATAAAAAACGGTTGATAGCAAAAGCTATCGCTCCCTAGTAGGGAAGCTATTGTATGTGACTGTGACCAGACCGGATATTGCTTTAGCAGTAAGCAAGGTTAGCCAGTTTATGGACAAACCAACTGAGGTACACTGGAATGCAGCTATTATGATTCTCAGATATCTAAAATCTTCTCCTGGAAAGGGGTTATTGTTCAGGAAAGGTGGAACTCTGGAGATAGTGGCCTATTCTGATGTTGACTATGCAGGATCTGTAGTGGATAGAAAATCTACCACAGGATTCTGTGTGTTTTTGGGAGACAACTTGATCTCATGGAGAAGCAAGAAACAAAATGTGGTTTCTAGGTCAAGTGCAGAATCAGAATATCGGGCTATGGCCCAAACAGCTGCTGAAATGATGTGGGTTCGTACTGTTCTTCAGGTGAAGGTTTCATCTCCTATGACCATGATGTGTGATAACAAGGCTGCAACATATATAGCAAACAATCCTGTCTTTCATGAGAGAACAAAGCACATTGAGGTTGATTGTCACTATGTAAGAGATATGGTCCAAGCTGGACATATCAATACCAAATATCTTAAGTCAGAAGATCAAGTTGCAGATATGTTTACAAAACCCCTTGCTAGACCAAATTTCTCAAAATGTTGTGACAAGCTGAACATGATTGATATCTATGCTCCAGCTTGAGGGGGAGTGTTGAGAGTAGGTGGTTTAAAGTTAAACCTTCTTAGTTTTGGAGGTTATTTGAAAAGTTATTAAATATTGGACTTGGATGTAATTTATTAATTTGGACTCTCTTTATTTAACATAGAGAGAGCCCTAATGTCGATTAAGTGAATTAAGTTTTCTCTTTATGTGTTGTCGTCTCTCTCTCTCTCTCTCTCTCTCTCTCTCTCTCTCTCTCTCTCTCCTCTCTCTCTCTCTCTAACCAGGGTTCAGTACAACATCCTATATCATTCTACAATTTAGGAAGTGGCTCTTCACTATCATGTGAGTGACGAGAGCCATCCTGTCTCTCTAGCCTAGCTTATCTATACCCTTGCCTTCAAGCTTAGCTGAGAGAACAGACAGGCTGGAATCAATTAGTACAACAATACTTTTTCCTATAGATGCATAGACCGCTACGACTAATAGTACACACACAAGAAAAAAAACATAAAAAAGAACAAAATGAGAAAGAGATAAGAATTGACAGATCCCTTGCTGGACAGGAAGGAGAAATAATACTTTATAGTATAGAAGTCAAAATAAGGTTGCCTTATTTTTATAGCCAAAAGACAGTGTGTCTACTATCCTCACAAAGAAAAGAAGATCAAGCATAAAGGCAATGTTGTTAGAATTGATTTAGTGGATGAATCGGTCTCTTAAAAAAAAACTGAATGGAATCAAATAGAATCATTCTATGTCACAGGGACTCGGCTAGCAGGGTGCCGCACCCGCGTCGACGCGACGTGGGTGCGGTCAACCCAACCCTGGGTGCGTTGACCGCACCCAGGGTCATTTTGGTCCATTTTTTTACTTTTTCCCTATGAAATGGGCTGCGGAATTTAAAAAAAAATCTGGGGGGTGGGGGGGGGGACCCCGGACCCCCCTTATATATATATTTTACATTTTTGCCCCTGACGCACCCCCGCACCCGGGTTTTTTGGAAGTGCCGAATCCCCGCACCCGCACCCATGTGACATAGGAATCATTACATTTAAAAATTGATTTTTATTCAAAAAATCAGAAGAAATACAAAAACATGAGAAAAATAAGAAAAAAAAGAACGCATGTTCATAGGTTCAATCATGAATCCATACTCCCATCCTGGATCTTCTGATTCCAATTGCAAATTTCACAGAACACCCTTAAAATGAATAGAATAATGCTCCAATAAATCGATAATTCCATATTATTAAGCATCTATACTATCAATAAACAATCAAAAAATATTTGAAAACTGAAATCAATTAAGCACAAGTTCACAACAAATTGACAAACCAATCAGTCTATAACATTCTAATAATCAAACTGTAAATTTATCTAATAAGAATAGAACCACAATAATAAGCATCAGGCATATGAACTAAGACGAGTTCTATTATTAACCAAAAAAAAAGTGTTAGCTGTTAAGGAGGAATGTGAAAATGAAGAGGGATGGTTGGCCGGAAAAGGGCCATGGGTGGCCTTTTCCTGACACACACACACACACACACACACACACACACACACACTGGAGAAGAGGGATGATCGACGGAAAAGGTCCATGGGTGGTATATATATATATATATATATATATATATATATATATATATATATAGAGAGAGAGAGAGAGAGAGAGAGAGAGAGAGCACATTACCGACGATGGGAGGCAGGGGGGGTCGGGGGAGTGAAAACGGAAGTAGGAAAAAAGACTGAAAGAGGTGCCCTATGGTTGTCATCTTGGGGTTTCACTTTTTGTTTTTCATTTTTCTTTTTCACATGCAAACAGATTCACCCCCAATTCAAAGCCAAAATCAGCCGATTTTAGAGGGGGTCGAATCGGAGCCTGTATGAAATTAGCCGATTCAGACCGATTTTAACAACATTGCATAAAGGACCCCTAGCTCACCTTGAGCCAAAGGGTCCGCAGCGCAACCGATCATCACACTGAAATAGAACACTGTAACTTCGAAGAAAGTGAATATTGAGCGAATAGGCAAGGCCAACCATAACCAAAGAGGGAGAGGATCCATTCATGATTAATAAGAATTACACTTCACCAATGATGGTAAGCCCGAAAGTCCAGTGAAAATGATGAATCACAAGTGATGGTCTGGATGCCTCCAGAGATGGATGTGATGCAAAGCATGGGAAAGTGAAAACTCTTGAACAACAATTCTAAATCACTATATCTTAAACGTCAAATAATAAAACCAAGTTAAAATCAAAATGTAATGTAATTGACGACAAATTTTAAAAGAAAAAGAATGCAAGTGAAAACGAAATAGGTAATCAAGATTATGACATCTGTATAAAATTGCCAGGCATTATGTACGAAGCCCGTGGACAAATACAAGAAGCTTTGGCTGCTTACAGCAATGGTCTCTTGATGTACCTGGATCACGTGCCCTGTAAAGTGTCGCTTGGTGCTTTGCTTTGGAAAACAGGTTCAAAAGCTTTGCCTGTAGCCCGGAGCTTCCTTTCAGATGCACTGAAGCTAGAACCAACAAACAGATCGGCCTGGTACTACTTAGGGATGATTCATAAGGATGACGGGCGTATAACTGATGCATCTGACTGCCTGCAAGCTGCAAGCATGCTTGAAGAACTGGAACCAATAGAAAGTTTCAGTTCAATCTGGTGATTATTAATTTCTTCAGTGGTTTACAGGTTGCAGCTTTTCTTGTGGGTCCCTTTGTTACCTTTGTATATCTCTTCTGTTCTGCTTCGTGTAAAAGTATGTCGATTATCAATCGACACAAAAATCTTAGAAATGTCCATGTCCTTGCTTCGGTTTTTTTTGTAATTAAACTGGTTGTTGGTCATAAAGCATCTCATTCCATTTGTTAAAGGGGTGCCTGTGGGCCTGTTTTGGAACATCAAAGTGATGCCATGCAGAATATTAGGTCCAGGTCTGAAGTCTTTTGGTCATTATTTTAGATGGAGATGTTTTAGTTTATCAAAGGGGGCAAAGAAGTTACAGGCGCCTCTTGTAATGTCTATGAATAAAAGAAAGCGGCAGGCATTTTTATGATCTTGTGGATATGATAAACCCTTGCAACCGCGATATTTGATCCTTAAGGGCATGTTTGATGGTTTGTCCAAGGTTGGATGAAATGAACAAAAAGAATGGAACAGAGCATTGGTTCTGTTCGTTCTATAACAACTGTTCTAAGTCCAACGTTTGGCTGGACCGTACTCAAATGCTATGTTCGAAATGTCCGTTGTTTGATGACGATGTGCGAACAACTTGGACAGTCATGAATAATGGGTCCAATTAAAACAATGAAAATCTGTTGAAAGAGCATCAAAGCACATTTAAAAGACTCATTGACAGGAAAATTGTGCATACATGGATACAACTGACGACCCCACACAGGAGACTCCCATCCACGATTCCCCCCATGGATCACCTCTGCTCGCTGTTGGTTGGTTAAGTGAGTTGTATATAACTTGAAGGGCTTGAACTAAACAAAAAAGGGATGATGGTTGTTTCCATAGATTAAACCAAAAAAAGTGGTCAAAGCTGCAATGGATGGAATCATTCGTCTAATGAAAAAAATTCAACTGCATTCTTGTTTTATAGTCAAGACTTACCAATATTATTTATGCACATCAAACAAGCGACATTGCAGGTAAATAGTACTTGGAATTTTAACATTTGGGAGATTACTGCATGTTTTATAGTTAAGCAGTGTTGTTAACGATGCTAACCAGATGAAGATCAATAAATAGTAAGGTGTCAACCGAAATAGGATATTTTAATGAACCTTTTCATGCCCTTTTTCAGAATCCTACATAGTTAAAGAACTAATTTTTTCAAAATCAAACATGAAATTTTCTCTCATGGTTAATCATAAATTGATAGGTACAAAAACTCAGATACCAAAACCAAAATTATACTTTTATAACTTCTTCCAGAGACCATCTTCATCTACCATTGATGGTGGTGATGTCTTTCTGATTATTATTGTTGAAAATGCATCCCCAACAACAACCATAAGCAAACCATCAAATGGCAAAAAGACATGAACATACTGCAACTAAGTGGAAGAACAGATAAAACCATTTTCTCCTTTTCAAGTCTTTAACACATAAATAAAACACTAGTCAGGAAATGCAGGGAAGGATATCCATTTCTTCCATTGCAACCAAAGAGAAAAACCAGATTTTGATCCGAGAAATACCAAAAAAAATGCATAAACAAAAAAGGATTTTTTTCCTCTTCTGCTCGTTATTTTACAAAATGCAAGAGCCGGGAAGAAATTACCGTCGGCTTGATCAGAGGTGGCGTGAACGACACGCAGAAGAAACAAAATCCAAAATGGCAAGAAACCCACTCTAAAGAGACCTTCCATCTTCCTCTTTCATGGCTACAAACACTCCATTTTCTTCTTCCCTTTCTCCTTTTCCTAGAAATAACAACAAAATCTAGAGAGAGATTCTCCATTTCACATAAACAACAATAAAATCTAGAAAGAGATGGAGATCTGTTTGCTTCTTCTCAATTCTATGCCTTCGTCAACCTCTGTCAACAACGCATCATAGGAACACTTAAGAAATGCATAAAAAAATCAATATGAAAGGTCATATAAAAGGTCGATGGGGTGGCACAGTCACCGTGGCCAGCGGCAGACGAGGAGGAGGAGCCACCGTTTTGCTGCCGAAGGAATGCCCCCTCTTGGTGCCGAAGGCGGTGATGCCGCCACCCATCGCTCCAGCGGAGCCCTTGCATACTGTGTGTGTGAGAGAGAGAGACGCATCGACGAGCGCAACACGCCCGTCGATGCATTTTTTTTCATCCCTTCCGTTCCTGTTCTTTTTGTAACAGGGGAGAGGTGGATCAAAAATTACATACAATTATGGATGCGGTGGACGCAGAGAACACCGTCCGCCGCGTCCAATGTTTGTCCGATTAGGCTCTTCCTAGCAGGATTTTCGTCTGAATCCCGCTGGGAATGACACATCAAACATGCCCTAAAGATTGCATTGTTTTGGAACAGTATGTTTGAATACCTCTAATATCAGTTGTAGAAACCCAGTGTACCCAAAGCAACATCGAGCCAATGTTGTATATCAAACTAAGGAGAGAGAGAGAGAGAGGTTAACAAAAATTTTGCGACAAATCTTGATTTTGCAAAATCTATTTTCAAAATCAAATTAGAAGATGTGAAATATCATTTTCAAGCTTGGTCGTCCTTTTCTATGAGAAGGTAAAGTGAAGGCATATTTGACCTTTATAGCTCAAAATTCACTATCAAGAAAATCTTAATCTAAAGTCTAAACTCTCAGTGACATGATAAAACATGTAATTCAGGTCAAGTGTATAAGTACTTATGAAGAAAATAATGAAAAATGAATATAAAAGCAAAAGTAAAGCATAAATAATTGAATGAATATAAATATTACCTTTTTCGAACTCAGGGTCCGGTAGTCTTTTAGACTCTAACTTGTAGGCTTTCTCCAACCGAACCCCATCCTGGCCGTGTATGGTGGTTTAAGAGTCACTGCCTCATCGCTCTTCAACACTTTTGCTTATATGTGATGGTGTGAGGAATGGATTTGATTGCACCTCAGCATAAGGGTTTGGGATTGTGACGATAAAGAGACAACGAGAATGGAGTTAGGGAATTCCTTCTCTCTAGAGTCAACACTTAGATATGTCTCTTAGATTGGTCAAGTTTTAGAAAGCATCTCCTATTTGTAGGTTTTAAGAATGGGTTATGAGTTTTGGATTGTGGATCTTAGCCCTAATAATCCAAACCTGGTTGTTGCACAACAATCAACTCCTGGTTGGATGAATTGTATAACATCCCTTGATTAGCTGAGGATGACAAGACTTGTTTCTATTGGCTTGTGCTACCCAACTTAGGGGACAAGAAATTGAAAACTTGTGAGGATCAATAAATATAAGATGAGGTTTATCCTTAAGATGGAGGTTCTTTGAATGTAGACAACATATAGAATTCACGCTCAAAATTCATGTGGGTTATGATGAGAGATAGGGATAATGTAAGACTCGTGGGTTTTTTTTAAAAAAAAGTGTTTTGGATCCAGGATCCAACTCGAATCGGAGCCCCCCCACACGCGCGCGCACACACACACACACCACCTCCACCATGTTCTTTTAAAACCCTTGGAGCCCCGACCTCCTTTGCCAGAGGCACGCTAGAGCCCCCTCACCTCCGAGCTCCCCCGATGCCTCCTGCCACTCTCTCCTTCTAAGAACCTTTCTCCCCCCTCCCTGTCTCTCTCTCTCGCATGCCAGCACACCCCGACGCATCGTTCTTGCACCTCGCCTGAGCCCTCCCAACACCCCTCAGGTATGATCTCTCTCTCTCTCTCTCTCTCTCTCTCTCTCTCTCTCTCTCTCTCTCTCTCTCTCTCTGTTTTCAGCAGAGAGGGGGTGCCACCGCCGATCCATCACCGGATGCAGGCAAACAGGTGGTGGGCGACAGCCCTGCCCCTCCTCCACCTCTCTTCTTTGCACTCTGTCGGGCGGAGAGAGAGGGCAGCTTCGCCCCTCTCTGCTCCTCCTGCTTCTTCTTCGTCTGCTCTCTGATCGGACGGGAGAGGTAGGCCAGCAGGCCGCCTTCCCACCGATCTTCTTCCAGCTCCCTCCTCCCCCTTTCCTTCGTCTCTACCTCTGCTGGAGGCAGAGCTTCTGGAGGGCACAACTGGGCTTCCCTGATGGTGGTGGTTAGTCTTCTCGAACCCTCTACACCACGCCACCAGTGGCGGGAAACGGCTTTCGGCCCTGCTCTGCTCCTCTCCCCTGTTTTCTCAGAGGACAGCAGCAGCCGCTGGCTGCTGCTGTGAACTTTGGATGCTGACCAGGTGGGGTAGCTGAAGCAACCACCCACCTTCCGCCCCTGCCTCCCCTTTGGTGGACCAAGCAAGACCCGATCTTGTCGTGAAATGGGACCAGGCCGGGCTCGACCTGACCACCAAGCCCACGTCCACCCTCGGTTTACACAGCCTGCCGAGTTGAGCTCAGCTGGAACCGAGCTCAGCTTGGTCCATGCTTTCAGACCGAGCCAATTCAGTTGGTAAAAACTGAGCCTGAATAGGCCGTGCATTTTTCTGGCTCTCGGCAGTGGGAGGACGACAGATCGTTGCTCTCCTTCCCCTGTTACCAAGCGTGCCCTCCTTCCTCTCCTGTGTAGGAACCGAGGCCTGCTCGATCCTATCCGCCCAAACCGGGTCCGAGTTTGATCCCTGCGACACAAATGTTACTTGTTAAATTAAGCTTGTTGCATCGTTTTTTTGGCAGCACGAGTACCAGATTGATGCAACGGACGAGACACGCTTATTAAGGTACAAGCTTTTAAAAACATAAGCTCGAAATCGTTAGCGAGTCAAACCATCTCTAAGGTAGGAAAAAGTTGTATATGAGAACAAATGACAAAATACTCTATCTTATATATATATATATATATATATATATATATATATATATATATATATATATATATATATGCTTTTAACTCACACATAGTTTTGCGTATTCTTGTTTATTTAAATTATGTTATTTATTTTGCGGTCGTACCGTAATGTGCACATACTACTGCTTACATAATTTATTTAGCCGTTATACGATTTTGTACATCGTGCATCACTTACGTAATTTATCTAATGATGTACGGTTTTGTACATCGTGCATCGCTTACGTAATTTATTTAGTTTATGTATGATTTTGTACATCACACATCACTTACATAGTTTATTTAGTCGATGTATGTTTTCATACATCGTGCATCGCTTATGTAATATATTTAACTGATATACGATTTCGTATATCGCGCATCACTTATGCAATTTATTTAGCCGATGTACGATTTCATATATTGTGCATCGCTTACGCAATTTATTTAGCTCGATGTGTAGTTTCGCACATCAGGCCTTGCTTTATGTCATTTACTTTGTCACAATGTTGTAATGTATACGGGTTTAAACTTTAATATATATGTATTCTATATACATATATAACTTTATAAAGTATGCAGTTTTGCGTACTTTTATCTACTTTGTATTATGCCGGCATGTATTTAAATATGCAAATTTATGCATTCTCGCTAAGTCTTTGTTTTAAACAAAAGGATTTCACATGCGAGATTTCAAGCTCGTATTATTCGATGTCTCGAAAAGCAAAACAAGTATTTGGCATTACATTTTCACAACTAAGTTCTTCTCTCAAACCTGTGTAACAAAAAAGATTCGACTACGTAGCCCTAGGTGATACGTACGTCTAGTCCTTCTCTTGGTATCCAAAATGACTCGTATATTCTTTAGTCTAAAGCACGAAATATTGAAATTTTAAAAAGATGCTGGGGTTTCTTTTCAAGAAACCAATATCCCTCTCATCGTAGTGGTACTATCAGACATGCACGGTATGTTAGTATTATGATGATTGGATAGGAGGTTTATGGTAACCTCGTAGCGTAAAAATGCATGATGATTAAAAAAAATCATATAAATAATGATAATTCACCTTCACAAGCAAGATGCTCGATTTGGTTTGAAAGACCAGAGTATGTAGAATGGGTCGTCAGTTAAAATAGAACCTGACATACCCATTTGTCTCTTTGGTTTTGTCAAGAGAGAGGATGAGATGGTATAAAAACTCTGATGGATCAGTTGTTAACAACTATGTTTCTCGAGTAGCAATAACTCGGTGTCCCCGGTCATCGAAATTAGGGGATGAAGTTACTAAAAATTATCCTAGGTGGTAGATCCCATAGGCTTTTATAGAAGTTTAGATGCATCTCTTGCCATGTATGCCTTTAGAGATTTTTTTCTCGATCACAGGCCATCTCCTTAGGAGCAAACTCAGCTAGTTGTCTGGGGTATCAAAATAATAGAATAACAAACCCTCAAGCAGTCTCAGTTGTTTTTATGTTTCTTTTGTGCATATCTTCAAGACAGTTAATATCGAAACAAAATTATCATACTCATTTTACTTATTCTGAACTGCACATCATAAAAGGAACAACGCATATGTTAGTCTTGTTCTAAATTTTGATATCTATACACCTACCAGATTTTTATAAACTTGACTCATTTTATGGGGTATAGGTGATGATTAGGTCAGTACGACCAACGATAGCGTGATGACGAGATGATATTAAGATCCCACTCTTTCTTTGACGTTTCGTTCCTGAGCACGTTTTATAATTTTGTATAAGGATTTCCTTTAGAAATTCCTCTTTTGTATAAACTTTAAATTATCAAAAACCTTATTTTAAATCTTAGTGCTTTCAATGCTTATATGACGATACAAATCTATTGTGTAAAGGAAAGTTTGCATGTAATGCCTCCAAGGTCCATTGACTTGTTATTTCAAACACTATTTTTGTGCTGAACTTCCATTTTAAACTCTGAAAAAGGATTGGTTGCAAAACATTTAAATTTTTCCTAAAAAGATTGCAAGTTTGGGTTCCTGGGGCCTTACAGATAAGGCCTAAGTCTTATCCCCACATTTGGGATAACAGAAGGCAAAAACTTTTGTTGTCCATACCAAAAGAGGGCAAGACCGAAGGGGTACGATAACAAGTTTTTGTTATCCGACAACAGACGGTGTAACTTTTGCCATTTGGACCAAAAGAGTGCAAGACTAAGGGAAGAAAAAAAACTTTTGTTTTTTGGTAATTAAACGACAAAAAGTTTTCAAAAAATGATTGTACAGTACAATAAAATGATGTGTTTCTCGAAAAAACTTACAATTTTTTAAAATTGACCTATGTCCATAATTGCAATTTTTCGGTTGTAGGACCTTTTCACCCTTCGTACATGCGAATTTTCTTCTGATATGTGAACTTTCTTCTCAAATATTCAAATATGCAAATTTTCTCTTTTATTTGTGAATTTTCTTTTAAACATGTGAATTTCCTATCAAAATATGAGAATATGCGAATGTCCTCCCAAATATGTGATTTTTCTCCCAAAATATGTGAATCTTGTATTGTATTTTGTGACTTTTCACCTAAATACCTATTTTTGAAGCAACACTAAAGGCTTTAGCGATGCTTTTAAAGTATTAGTTTTTTCCAACAAACTCTTTTTACTAAAAATCGTTTAAGGGGCACAAGTAGCAGGACACTCACAAATGTGTGAGGACATTCTTGTGCGAAGGTTAGGACATTCACAAATGTGGAAGCATGCATGAGGACATTCACAAATGTTAGGAGAAAATTTACATATTTGAAAGAAAATTCACAAATACAAAAGGAAATTTGTATATTTGGATATTTGAAAGGGAAGTTCGCATTTCAGGGGAAATTTGCATGTATGAAGGGTGAAAAAGTCTTTTTACAGCCAAAAAGTTGTGCTTTTGGACAAACAGATTTTTGAAATTTATAGATTTTTTGGGGAAATACATTATTTTTGTTGTAGAGGGTCATTTTTTAAAAGATTTTGTCATTCGATGACAAACGCAGGCAAGATTAAAAGGAAAACGACAAAAAATTTTGTTGTCCAGTGATTAGACGACAAAAAGTTTTCAAAAAATGATCTGTATAATAAAAATGATGTGTTTCTCGAAAACCCCTATAATTTTTTAAAATTTGCTGGTCCAAAACCGTAACTTTTTTACTATAAAAAGGACTTTTTCACCTTTCGCACATGTGAATTTCCTTTAGATATGTGAACTTCCCTCTCAAATATTCAAATATGTGAATTTACTCCTTTATTTATAAATTTCTTATCAAATATGCAGATTTTCTTGCATACATTTGCAAATTTTCTCTAAAAATATGAGAATATGTGAATGCCCTCCCAAATATGTGTTTTTTTTCTGAAAGCATGCGAATGTCATATTGTATTTTGCAATTTCTCCCCAAGCTGCACTAAAGGTTTTAGTGGTGCTTTTAAAGTGTCGCTAAAGGCCCATCATGCTTTTTAAGCATCACTAATGGCTTTAGTGGTGCTTTTGAATTGTCATTAAATGTGCATCATGCTTTTGAAGTGTCGCTAAAAGATTTAGTGGTGCTTTGAAAGTGTCTCTAACAGGGTCAGTTCTTCCTAACAAACTTCTTTTACTAAAAATTGCATAAGAGGCATATACTGAAGGATGTTCACAAATATGTGAGGACATTCACAGATGTAGAAGCATTGCAAGAGGACATTCGCAAATGTGTGAGAGTAGTATATTTGGGAGAAAATTCGCAAATAGAGAAAAAATTCACATATTTGGATATTTGAGAGAGAAGTTCTCATATTAGAGGAAATTAACATGTGCAAAGGGTAAAAATATTTTTTTACAATTGAAAAGTTACGGTTTTGAACACCAGCGAATTTTCAAAAATTATAAGATTTTTTGGAAAACACGTATGGTCATTTTTTGAAAAGTTTTTTATCATCCAGCAACATATGATAACTTTTACCATCTGGACTAAAAAGAGTTTTCATCTGGTGATCAAACGGCAAAAAGTCTTTATTGTCTATAAAGAAATTTGAGAAATCTGGGTGTTGTGGACATCTTTGCGGGTTTTTTTTAGAATTCTATGGCTCATGCCTATCTTTTAGGGTTTTCTTAGGGTGTACGGAACGACTTGAGATTTTGGGACTTTGGCTGAAGAATCTGAAAAAACATTTTTTGAATTATTAACGCTTAGACATCATACAAAATTGGGTGACTACGTGATGTCAATGGGTTAGGTTTGGGTTGGATATTTGATCAATCCAAACCTGATTAGTGGGGTTTGGTACAAAAAGACTGAATCCGATTAAGAAATCAGGTCAGATTCAGTTTTGTACAATCAAGTTCGTCGGTTTTTTGCCAAGATACATGAGTGGTTTCTCAAGGGTGTGACATGGCATATGCATTTTCAATAAAAAGAACACTCATAAAACCACAAAACCAACTATAATACATATTAACAACATTAACATTTGCCACTAACCACTCAAACATTTCCACACTTATAATAAGAAGTGGAACCTTATTTTTTATAACGACTAACAGCAAATCTGATCCAAATTACCCTTTTAAGTGGATTTTGCATCGGATTCGGTTATTCTATGCTTAGTTGGATACAGATTCGGTTTTAATAATCTCTTTTCCGAATCTGAATCTGCGCCTGATTAGAAAGTATCCAATTTGTTAGATTTGGTAATGCCCACATCTGACCCGAATCCTACCCGTTGACATCCCATATATATATATATATATATATATATATATATATATATATATATATATATATATATATATATATATATATATATATATATATATATATATATATATATAGAGAGAGAGAGAGAGAGAGAGAGAGAGAGAGAGAGAGAGATGCCCGATGAACATTCTATAATAGGAAACTCTTCATATTTCTTTGGGTATGTAATGTACATTTAAAATTAGAAAGATAAATGGTCAATCGAACAGGCGATGAACTTACAAGATGTTGCATTTTGTTCCTCAAATATAAACTTTGTTCGATTTTCTTTAATGCTGTTTTTTTTTTTGCTTCTCATTGGATGAATAAAAATGTTGATAATAATACATTATTTTATAACATCTTTCCTAAATGTAGTTAGTAGGAATAATTATCTTACCATTGTAAGTACGTTTTTTAAGGGCTTCAAAAATCAATAGCCTACACTGTACCAAAATTTCACTACTCAAAAAGATTGTATTCTGATATCGAAAAAGCACAATCCAAGTTTTGGTCCTCAGCAAATAAACCATGTTGAATATATCTATGTAGTCAGATTGAGTTGGTACAGCTTGAACCTATGATTTCCGATTCAATAGTACCAAATATAAACCATACATATATATGATATTTATTTATTTGTTTATACATTGATATTTATATTTATATCTACTACAGTCAACTGCATGCGCACTCGGCTTGGAAACTCACTAGAGTGAGTTGTTTTGACTCAAATTGACACCGGGTGTTCAGCATAATTGATTTTCTAGGGATCAATCCTTTGATTAAGTTTTTCAATGAAAATAGTAAAACATGCATTTGAAATTATAGATTTTTTGGTTTATCGTCTACCTTCAATTTTTTGAACCCACGTAAAAGACCAGGGCCGGCTGGCCTCTTTGAGATTGGAGGACACCGCCTAGGGCCTTTTATTTTGGTGGAGCCTCCAAAAAATACTTCACGTCTTGAATCTTTTTGCACTTATACGGATTTGAAAACTCTTACTTAACTGGGAAACTTCAGCTTTTCTTTCTCCATACCTGTTGTGGAAAGGAGAAAAAGATGGAGCAGAGGCTGTGCCTCACAAACACTCCCTACTAAATTGGGGGGTTGTGTATGAGAAAGAAAAAAAAACAACCAAGGTGGTATCCCATGTAGCAAGCGGGGTCCTGTGCTAAAAAAGAAAACAAAAAGATAGGGTGTCGTCAACATTCAAGCTTCGCAGGTTTTCTTTCTTTCTTTTCTTGTGATTTTACATTATCATCTAGGAAGGTGTTAGGAGTTGTGATCAGGAGATGGGTCGTGGGAAGATAGAGATAAAGGAGGATAGAGAACACCACCAACAGGCAGGTAACCTTCTCTAAGAAGTGGACATGGATCATGAAGAAGGCCAAGGAGCTCACCGTCCTCTGTGATGCCCACGTCTCCTTGATCCTCTTCTCCAGCACCAACAAGCTCTTCGAGTATTGTGGCCTCACCACCACGTACGTTTTCGTTTAATTTTTTTTCTTTTTCTTCTCTCTCTAACGGGTTTCTTTACTGCTATAAAAAAAAAGCACAAAGAAAATGATCAATTGTTATCAGCAAGTTACTGCAACCAATTTATGAGATTCCCATTATGAAGTTAAGTCTCTAAGTTTACTGCTTTCCTTTTGTTTTTGTTTTCCTTTTGATGAATATACTTTGTGCATATCATTATTGTCATTGTTAATGTTATTATGTTGTTAATCATGACGATGGTCATTTGATCTTGAGGTTTTATAGAGTATGCAAAAGGAATTTAACAAACTCAAGGAGAAGCATCAGGTTGTGTTCTCTCTAGAATTTTATTTTTATGTGCTTTTTGCTCTTTGTATTTCAAATGGGCTGACGAAAGATCCTTTTTTATTATGACTGATATTTTACAAGATGGGTGTTGCTTAGGGCCTCATTTGGATGCTTGGCTTAGAGCCTCAACTTCTACCCCCTCATAAAGACCTGCTTATTTAACGGAATTAGATGATCCAAAAGCCAGTCTCTGCATAATGGATAATTTATATCACATCCGTGCCTTCAGATTCATGAAAAAATAAAAATAAAAAACATAAGAAAACTAAGCTAATAAAAAATGTGGCTGATTAGCATAATATATAGATGTGAACATTTTTTTTTCATGAAATGTTGTTCCACTTGATCAAGCCTCCTCAGAAATTTCTTATACTGCTAACTAGCACAATCAGGGCTACTAAACATGCCGAGGAAGACGAGTTTGAGGCGTTCAAGTTTGTCTCCTTGTGGCAAGCCAAGTAGAGCTTGAGCCCAGCTTGAGCTCAACACCCGAGCTGCAGCTGGCTTGTTTAATTAAAAACTAGATTTCTTTTAATAGGATTTGAATTCTAGATGTATTGAGTTGCGCTTGAGCTGACCCATTTACCAAAAAAATGGAAAATGATTGTACTGTACAACAAAAATGACATGTTTTTCGTAATGCCTTGTAATTTTTGAAATTTGCCCGATGTCTACATTGCAAATTTTCAGCTTTAAAATGACATTTTTACCTTTCTCACAAGCAAATTTTTTCCAGATATGTGAACTTTCTCTCAAATATGAGAATGTAAATTTCTTCTCAAATATATGAAATTTCTCTCATAAATTGCAGAGGTCCGCAAAATGTGTGAACCTTTTTTAACTAAGTACTCTCACATTTGTGAATGTCCTCGCACATTTGAAAATATCTTGCATGTGCCTCTTATGCGATTTAGTAAAAGGAGGTTTGCACATTTTGGGGACCTTTGCAACTCATGGTTATAAATGTTGTAATGTATTTGTTAATGTGAGGACATACCAAGCAAAGGGCTTTCTGCTTGGTATTTGTAAAAGTGACACTAAATGTAAAAAAAACCCTTTAGTGGTACCTTTAAAGCATCACTAAAGGCTTTAACGACACTTTTGAAGCATAAAAAAATCCTTTAGCAACACTTTTGCAAATACTAGGCATGATGCCCTTTGCCAGACATGTCCTAACATTCCACTACAAGGATGCAAGTCAATAGCGGTGACATATCTCGCCTCTATTAACCTATTTCTCGTTGCTATAGGCCTATAATGGAGAGAATTATCACTGAAAAGTTGCCGAAAAGAATTAACCTTTGTCGAGTAATAACGGCATCATTTATAATTGGTGTTAAAAGTGTGAACCAACACTAACAAAGAATCTTGTCGAAACTGAGAACACCAATAACGACATGACAATCTTTAATGTCAAGATTATTTTAATGGCGAGATACTCTCGTCATTATAGGCTATAACAGCGAGATTCGTAGCTCATTGTTATAGGCTACAATGAGGTGAATTAACTCATCGTTATAAGCTATAATAGGGCAAATTAATTTGTTGTTATAAGATATAATAGGGTGAATTAACTTGTCGGTATAGGTTGTTGAAACAGGAATCTCGTTGTTATAGGCTATAAACCTGCAAGCAAAAACCAAAAAATTAGTTTCGATTTTTTTTTATATTCAATAAAAACAAATAAACAAAGAGAGTTTAGAAACACACTTCAAATACAAACCCTCTACACCCCCTATATCCTCTTCAAGGATGCAACAAATATAAACAATTAAACAAAGATATTTTAGAAATTGTATTCTTCAAGCACGCAACAAATATACTTCAAATATAAACCTCTTACATCCTCTCCAAGTTTATAATAAATATATACACTTCTAATATTTACATAAACAAGTAAATAAAAAAGGTTTAAAAATTGTATCATCTACATGCCTTCAATAAATACACTTCAAATACAAACCTCCTACACCCTCTACATTATTTTCAAGTCTGCAATAAACATATAAACTTCTAATATTTACATAAACAAGTAAACAAAGTAAGCTTAGAAATTATATTCTCTAAGTTTGCAACAAACACACTTCAAAAACAAACCCCCTACACCTGCTTACATCCGCTTTAAGCCTAAAACAAACATATACACTTCTAATATTCACATAAACAAGTAAACAAAGAGAGTTTAGAAATTGTATAAACCCATCACAGGAGAATTAAAATAATTACATCATAAACAAATAAACAAAGAGTTTAGAAATTGTAGTAAGGTAGAAAATTATAGTTAAACAATATAACAACACAATTTTGAATCTAGGATAGGGGTTCTGTTTGTGCGCATCCATGAAGGTCTACATATCTTCTCTGAACTTTCTAACTACGTTGCTCTTACTTCATTTCGTATTTTTCTCAGTCCATCCTTTGTTCTTGTCTTGGAGCCCTGCCTGCATCGCCTCCAACTGAGAAGATAACTCTAAAATTTGGACCTGGTTGTAGGATTATGGTTTTGATGGAATGACAAATACACTCATCCTCTTCACATGTCTGTATCGCTCCCCGAGGACCTTGGCAAAGAGCTTTTGTTGCATCATCGACAAGCTTCCTTGGGAAGAAGATGTTGAACTTTCAATCTCCACAGATTGTAGTTTCGTCTGTACGCCTTTTATAAATGGTTATCAGTAACTAATGATAATGTATAAAATAGAAAAAATAAATGTGGCACTACAAAGTGTGAGTTATTTACAAAAGTGTCTTCTGTGTCATTATAGATGAATGCTTGGTTATCTGAATGGATGTGCTTTTCTTTATAGAACGCGCTCACTGTCAATTCTTGCCCATCTATTTTAGTATGTAAATAACAAATTAAGAATTTATTAGATCAAATATATTTAGCATTATACTATATAAAAAAATAAACTTATGAAATAAGAAACCTATCCTTGTTTGATACATTTGGATGTACGAAGATGATTCACTGGTATGTAGGACCGTTTGTTTTGCTCTATTTGCCAATTTTTTTTTGATGCTCGTTGTTAACTAAAAGAAGATCAATTAGTAGATGAAAATTAAAAAAATTGAATATTTATTTACTTATAAATATATTTAATATTTAGCGTCTAATAGTCTTTGGTGAAAAATTTGCAAGCCTATTTTCACTCTCTAGAGTCACATCCCTCGAGAGGATGTTGTTATGCTATATCATGGTTTTCAAACTTCTGGTAATACTTGTGAAAACCTTCTCAAACCCTTGAGTATGTTAATGCAAGTTATTTCTTCACGCAAGCCTGATGTTTAGGTATATCATTGTCTAAATTAAACTCATCCTACAACAAATTATCAAAATATAGTTAGTAACACTTTTTTATAGATTAATCAGCTTATCAAAATATAGTTACACAATATACTTATATAAACTGCTTCACACAACACCGTCTTTTTATCGTCTAGGACCTTCTTCTATAAGTTGTGAGTGAATATGGCTTGCTCTGTGATGATTTACGAAACCCTCCTAGAGAATGTGGAGAAGCCCTCACATAGGACTCCTTGCATCCCAGGCTTGATAGCTACTGAAGGCTTTCTTTACTTGATTTGCTTATGGTGGTCTACGCATTTTTTCTTCTCACGTTTGCACTGAAAAGATTCTATAATTGCTAATTTACAGTAATAAACAAATATTAATAAAAATTACAATAATAAATTATTAATTATAATAAAGAATTACTGAAATATTTACTTGAGACCATTGTGGACCGCTCTGAAGCTGCAACACCCTATGGTGTGTTGGGGGGGAGGGCATCTCTTCCTCCCTTAAAGTATCACTCATCTGTGATATGAAGTCAATCTCGTATATGTGTTCACCTTGGTTGACGGGTGGTGAATCGATCTTGAGGAAAAAAGAATGTACACATCATCGTCATGAATATGTCAACATCTATTAATTCCATGCAAATAATATTATACCAGACTACACTACAAAATTAAATCATATAAAAATATTCACTATCTAGGTTAACATACAAAAATATTAACTATCAAAACCCTTTGAATCATCTCGGTGTAACGACATGAGATCTTCGTCGATGGTGTGGTGAAGTAATGAATCAACCCTTCGGCAATCGGCCTCCTGATACACTTTGTTGTCTTGTTCTTCATTTTATTCAACTGAAGATGGTATAATCTCATACATATTTCTTGGTATTATCTTATGCATTATATGCATTTCACTATTTATAGAATCTCTAATATAAAATACTTGCATAGCTTGAGAGGCTAAACTAAAGAGATCCTCCTAGTATGCTCGATGAGACATATTGACACATGTAAAGTATTTGTCCTTATGCATGTGCCTATTATCAAATCAATCACATTTAAACATATATATCTAATTTTGTCTTAAATATTTAAATTTGATAATATCTTTTAGAACACCGTAATAATCTATATTAGGCTTTCCTACATCGTCTGTATACATAACCAATATCGTAAAACCTTTTGAAAAACTTTCTTTCCTTTATATTTATGTGATTTTCATTTTGAAGCAATTGTACTTTGGGCATGTTTCGCTATTCTTATGATCCTCCCAGAAAAGTACGCATGCATCTATCTTCACGTAATCCAAGATGATGCAATTCACAAATTTATTTGCCTCGTAGTAAGAGTTTAAAAATCTTTTTCACTTGGGCAACTGTTGCTTTAATAAATCAATCAGCATATTGAATGATCTGTTACCCTAATTGTTCATTGTTTTGATATGTAACAACTTGAGAATGAAAGCTAGTTTTGTTAACTTTGTACAACCTGAATATACCAAGCATTACCCATTAAGTCTTGAAGGGACACATGCCATCATCATTTGGAGTTGGATCCAATGTTTTCACCATATTAATGTCATCCAACATTTCTTCGACTCAATCATGAAGCTCTGTCATATTCTTTCTCTCATCATGATTGGCATGTGCTGCATCTACGTGGGTTTGGGCTACACTCACATGAGACTGAATATATTTTGGACTGAAACCATGTCCAATCAAGTGTAGTTTGATCACTTATAGAACTTTAAAATTTTTATCATTGCAGTCTCGACATGAGCATCACATCCTACTAGCGGAATGTGTATCCACGATTGCTTTAATAAATCAATCAGCATATTGAATGATCTGTTACCCTAATTGTTCATTGTTTTGATATGTAACAACTTGAGAATGAAAGCTAGTTTTGTTAACTTTGTACAACCTGAATATACCAAGCATTACCCATTAAGTCTTGAAGGGACACATGCCATCATCATTTGGAGTTGGATCCAATGTTTTCACCATATTAATGTCATCCAACATTTCTTCGACTCAATCATGAAGCTCTGTCATATTCTTTCTCTCATCATGATTGGCATGTGCTGCATCTACGTGGGTTTGGGCTACACTCACATGAGACTGAATATATTTTGGACTGAAACCATGTCCAATCAAGTGTAGTTTGATCACTTATAGAACTTTAAAATTTTTATCATTGCAGTCTCGACATGAGCATCACATCCTACTAGCGGAATGTGTATCCACGATTGATCCATATTCATAGATGGTGACCCCACTATATTCAACAAGAGATTCTTTGATCAGTGGGATATATATATATATATATATATATATATATATATATATAGAGAGAGAGAGAGAGAGAGAGAGAGAGAGAGAAGTTGATAGTTGGGCAATAGTTACCTATTCAACACGATGGCAGTCAATATGTAGGCAATATAAAATTAAAACACAAATGTCAATAACCCAAAATGCAAAGGAAAAAAGCTATGCATGCAATAGACATGTTAATTGAAAAAGAAAAAAATACGCTAATCATGAATTCATTAATGAAATCTTGCTTAATGGTATATAAAAAAAATAGCACAAAAAAATCCAAAAATTATAATTAAACATTTGCATCATTTAGAAAAATGCAAACCAACACCTTAATATCTAAAAAATCATAGATTTACATTCATTAAAAAAATATTAATATTCTAACTAAAATCAAACACTCATTACATGCCTAATGCTAATTTAAAAACATACATGATTCATAGACATGTTAATCGGAAAAAAAATATAAAACCTCTAAAATTTTAACCAAAATCAAACATGCATTCATGGAAACATGGGAATTGAAGCAGGAAACTACTTGGGCACATATTAATGTTTCCCGTACAAAAAAATAGAATCTTTTAAGGAACATTTCAGTAAAATCAGTATATGTACAATTAACAACTAAGAAAAAATATTAAAAAGAAAATGTAAAAAATATAAAGAAAATAAACATCCATTAAGTTCATGACAAAATTGCGATATGGTGGAAAAGAGAAGTATTTTGAATTGATCATGAACATAGCCTTCTGCTTATATATCACAATAAAATCACAAGTCATCCGTAATACCTTTGATATTTATGACACAGCCATACATCACAGTTACTGCGTTCTCAACTTTGGGCAGCACCTGGCACTCCAGGTGCACCCAAAACCCTTTTCAGCTAAAAATAATTCTACACCAGCTTACCCGGGTCTTTGAGCCATGGCGACTCACAACCCATGATCAGTGAACCTGGTGACTACATATAAACAGCAATTATGTGACCACCATCGGGCTTTCCTATTTTATTTTCTTCCAATCAACATTACAAAGAAGCAGGAGGCATAAGCAACTGGAAAATCTTGGGTTAAAGGTGATACAGACAAGAGCAGCACATTGTTTCTGCCTTGAGACTCCATCAATGGACAGTAGAAGTTAAGAGTCAACTGCAAACAACTAATCCCCACATTGAATGGCACCAGTCTGTACTAAGGTTTACACACCACATTGGACTAAATCCCAAAGAAAATAAGTATTTAACCAAATTCTTTACATAATAACATGAGAACCTCACAATTTTAGTTAACAAACGTCAGATTAACACATAATTTCAAAATCGAAAAAAATCACATGAACATGGTAGCATTCTAATGGATATCCAAATTCAACAACACATCGAGCCACCTGACTTCAGAAACTGGAAGAAATTAAGGCATGGTGTTGTTCAGCTCGGCAAATGGGAACTCAATAACCATTAGCGGATGATAAAGTTCATTCATTAGAAAAAAAAGCTGCAGATGAAATGCCATGTTATATACTGAAACCTATCTCTAATTTTTCAAGCAGTTTCCTGCTTAAAGAGATCGCCACACCCAAAGTCCCAATTCCCAACAGAACACAGATTTTTCGTACGAAACAAAAGAGAAAGAGACCATAGAACGAAAAACGTTAATCAATCAAAACTAACAGGAAACCAGCAGGGGTTTGATAACCAATAACCAAAATCATGCATTCATGAGGGTTTGGCTGGGTCAAGTCGATTGAGAGAGAGGGATCGAGAGAGAGTAAGAGAGATTGCTGAACCATTTCACCATATTCTTGGCTTTCAAACCTCGCAAGATTTTCTTTGTGGCCGATAAGATCCTCAAAAAGAGATTTGTGATTAAGGTTTGAGCATAAAATGCTTGCGGTAAACGCATCATCACAAATCACTTGCTTAGAGAGAGGGCTCGAGAGCGAGAGAGAGAGAGAGAGAGACCTGAAAAAGAGGGGTTTCTCGGTGAACAGCGGTAAGGTCCGGCGAATGGGGTGGTAGGGTTCCAACGATGGTGGTAGTATAGCGTATGCCGGCGAGAAGGAGAGAGAGCAGGGGGCGTAGCTAGGATTCATGTAGACAAAAAAATTTGTGTGATAGTCGGGGGTTCTTTTTTTTGAGATAAAATAAAAAATGGCTACAATTATTAATAAAAATCTATTTCATATGGACAAATCAAACTATTTGCTGCGGTCCGGGCTGGGCTAAAAAATGGATAAAAATCTATTTCATATTGAATCAGGGGGGGCTTTTAAAAAAGCTACGCCCCATGAGAGAGAGAGTGTGTGTGAGAGAGAGAGACGTAACTGTTAACGACAATATCTAACGGCTACAGCCAAATCTCGCTATCATTGATATATAACAATGAGACCATTAAAGTGTTTTAATGGCAATATCTAACAATTAGATAATCTTGCTGATATACGTATTAAATGTGTTCAAAAGAAATATCTAGCTCATCGTTATTGATAAAGTTATTAGCGGCAAGATTCATGGCTTCAGTAGAGTAATAATAGTGAGATATTTATCTTTTTTCTATTACTTTATCAATTAGCGACAACAAAAATCTCACTATTTTTGCTTGATCAATAGCAGTGCATTTTTTTCTTGTTGAAAAAGAGTCTTGCTATTGACCCTCATTCTTGTAGTGTTCCTTGGCAACCATGAGTTGCAAAGGTCTTCAAAATGTGAGAACTTTTTTTTACTAAAATCGCATAAAAGGCACAGGCAAAAGGACGTTGACAAATATGAAAGTTTTTAGTAAAACACATTTTGGAGACATTTACAACCGTATAAAAATCATATATTTAGGGAAAAATTGCATATTCTCATATTTGAGACAAAATTCACGTATTTACGAAAAAAATTGCATATTTGAGAGAAAATTAGCATATTTTCATATATGGGAGAAAATTCGCTTATCTAAACAAAATTTACAGACAGAAATTTGTGAATTTGGGGCATGGAGGGATTTCAAAAATTGTGAGGCATTTTCGAAAACACGTCATTTTTTGTCTTATAGTAATCATTTTCTAAAAAAAAAAACCATTGTTACCAGGCTGAAAATGATATAATTTCATCTCTAAATCTATTGTTTGGAAGTCAAAACTCGGCGTTCATTGTCATTAAGAGACGTGATCATTAGCCTTAATCTGCTTTCACTAGCAAAACCGATCCTTTGGCGGCATTACTAATTTGCGTGTGACCACAATTTTGAGATTCTAATTTTTGGTTGTCTCCAAAAAATTGTCTGCTTGTTAGTTAACAATCCTCACATTTCCATGGTCTTGTCTTAGACCCTCATATCATGCTTTATTATGAAACTGAATGCCCATTACACGACCTTGAGATTCTTTATTTTCCAGTTTACATAAAACATGGAATCCGTGTCTACATGCATCTTTGCACATTAGTTTGAAATTCCCATTCCCCATATTTTGTCTAACGTGGTTACCATTAGTTAGGAACTACCTTTAAAATTCACGGAACAGACATGGTATTAAAATCCCCTTGTGATTTCATCAAAACAAAATCCCCTTATGATGAGACAAGATGACATGTGAAAGTCACCAAACTGATTGGATGTCACAAAGTTTACCCACATGGGGGCGTCCTTGCCGCAAGGTTAAGGTTGGGGGTGCTCTTTGATGGGTAGAGTGACTCCAAAAAAAAAAAAAATCCCTTTTGTTGACTTGAGCAACATGCAACCTCTTTAGTTTGCGGTTGACCTGTGGAGTTTACACGTGCAATCTTCATTTTATTGTTTTATCTACAGTTATTTAGAACATACCAAACTTTTTTTGTTGTTCAAATTCATACCTAAAAATACTTGCAATTCAAAGTAATACTTGGTTTTAGATTCTTATTCAAATTAATACTCCTGGCAACTATTCTCTTTATAACTACAGTAGTTAATCAATTCAAAACTGCATCAGTTTTACCGTCACTAAACATGCTTTTCCTTCCCCTTGTTACTCTCGTTAGGGGTGGCAAAACCTGACACGACCCGCCAACCCGCCTCTTAGGCGGGTTCGGGTTGGGCTTAAGCCAACCCGTTTAATAAACAGGTCGACCCGTGTAACCCGTTTATTAAACAGGTCGGGTTCGGGTTGGGGGTATGCCAACCCGGCTGACCCGTTTAATAAACGGGTTAGGCGGGTGGGTCAACCCGTCGACCCGCCAACCCGACCCCGTCGACCCGACAACCCGTCAACCCAACCTGAGAACCCGTTTACCCGACCCAACCCATTTATTAAATGGGTTGGCGGGTCGTGTCGGGTTACCCGTTTATTAAACGGGTCGGGTTCGGGTTGAGGTATGCTGACCCGTCGGGTCGACCCGCCAACCCGACACGATTGCCACCCCTAACTCTCGTTAATCTCCCTCTTTCTCTATAAAAAGGTGAAATTGTCTTTTTAGGATAAAATCATGAATTTTAGTCAAAAAAGATTTTTTTAAGATCTAGCTGACATGATATGTCTGGATCCCTAGTGAGCGAAACTACATTCCTAACAGGTTAATTAGACTAGGGTTTCTTGATTGTGACCGGGTTTGGAAGGATAAACTGCCAGACTGGTTTCCTTCGACTTCTTCATTATAACTGTAATATTCCTTGTGCTCTGGTAGGGGTTTTGCCTAACCCCAGCTTGCTGATAAAAAAAAAACAGGTATACCATTGGTTAGCCATTAAGTAAATGAGGTATGCATTTGAATTAGCAATTTTTTTGGTATAAATCTGAATTATAAAAACATTTTGGGAATATTTTGTAAATAACCTTTTTATTTATCTTGTCACTTTAAAACCTTGCAAAGAAATATCTGATAATGTTTTCCTAATTAGAAATGCTTGTGACATGGACAGACACTGGTGTGGTGTACTCATGTATGCATGTAGCTTGCTTATAATATTTTTTTTTATTCACAAACTGGTGGATTAAGGCTCCTCATGGACAGGGTAATTACATTGTATTCAGTTCTCTCCTCTAGTCTGCGGTTCCTCATCCTGAACTAATAGATTAGCTAATAAAATGTCAACATGTTTAACTCAACCTACATCTTACCACGTTTTGTACAACTGTTAGGCAGTGCTCGGTTTGGGAGCTTTGCCTTCAGCCATAGCAATGTTGTCAAAAGCTTTGAGGTGTAGCGAGACTCTCCACCAAAAACTGAGGCGAGGCGTAAAGCTGAAGCCTCAAAAAAAAAATTGAGAACTTAAAAAAATATAAAAAAATATCTAAAATGACAAATAAATAAAAAATGCTTTATTGATGAAGCAACAAGCAATAAAAAATAGAAAATCTAAAATAAATACTAAAAAAATATGAGATTAACATGTAAAAATAACTGAGAAAGCGTAAGCCTCAAAAAAAAAATTAACTTAAAAAAAACTATAAAAAATATCTAAAAATACAAATGAAAAAATGCTTTATTGATGAAGCAACAAGCAATAAAAAATAAAAAATCTAAAATAAAATACTAAAAATTCTAAAATAAATACTAAAAAATATGTGAGATTAACATGAAACTGATTATATAACTTAGAAAAAAAAACTAAGGATTAAACTATAAAAAATATCTAAAAATATAAATAAATAAATAAAATGTTTATTGATTAAGCAACAAGTAATAAGAAATAGAAAATCTAAAATAAATATTAAAAAATTGCTTTATTGATGAAGCACGCCTTAGGTCAGCTCCTTGAGGTGCAGAGGGCCTCGCCTCAAGGCAAGGTGTGCCTTTCGCGCCTCAAGGCACACTTTTAACAACACTGAGCCATAGCTTTCAACTTGTTGATCCACCACCCATTCGATGATAACATGAATAGATTGTCATTGTAGCTCATGGTTTTTCTGCATTTACTGTGTTTTTGCTGCAGTTCAGCATTTTTCTGCAGCAGGTCCCTGTATTTTATAGAAATGTATTTGTTGGGATGGACTAGGGGTTTCTTCTTGATGCTCTGTAATGGATTGTAATTGTATTTCCTTTTGGCGTTTTGGTTTTTGTACCGGCAGGTGATTCCTCGTCACTAGCTATTGCTTTGTAATGTTTTTTATATTTGAATGAAATCTGTTTTCCTTAAAAAAATTGATTCAAAATAAATTATAACATGGGCTTTTCAAGACAAAGCTGGTTGTCTTGCTTCTGGGTTATTCCTGTTATACATATGTATCATGCAGGTCGTCTAACCAAGAATGCTACTATAGACCCATCCTTGCACTGCACCTTATGAATGTCAATGTGAAGGCCCCCTTGCATATCAAGCTCTCAAGAAAATCCTCTCATATATACCCTAGTTCTACTTGAAGTAGTTCTCTTGTTAGAATTACTACAGTGTAAATAAGCAGTGTTGTATATTCGGTAAAATGTTCATGCAAAACTTGTAACCTCATCCTAATGAGGTTGTATAGTTATACTCAAATGCTGACATGAAAACCACATTAGAAGGACAATTAGGATTGTATTTCTATCCTGGATTGCATCATTCTTTAAAAGACTTAGTTTCCAACGTGAATAATAATTCATCTTCTCTAAAACTGTCTTCCATGTTTTCATTTGTTATTCTTGTTTAATATGGTATCAAAGCAGTTGTGATTCCTATGCCGCCTACGTTGTTCTATAGCGTTCATCGACAATCCTATTCTTGGTGAGTGCCCAGCTCAATACGGTGGTGGTGGATTCTCCATTTGGGATGTCCTCCCTGCTGCAGTGCATCTTGATCACGTCAAGTTCAACCTTGATCTGGTAATATCCCTGAACCAATGGCTGGCAATAATGATAGAAGTGTGTGTGTCGTCCAATGACTCCTCCCATAAGTCAATGGCAAACCCATAATATTTGCATCATTCAGATAATCATAGTGTTTTCTTTGTCTCTCAGCCTCTCACAAGGGATAATTATCATATATGAGAGTGTGTCATGTACATGGTATTGAGTCAAAAACAAACTTGGGTTTGTGGATGGATCTATTTTAAAACTCATCCTTGGTGGTGTCCTAGGGGAGATGCAACAATATGGTCCTCTCTTGGGTGCTTAACTCTCTCCATAAGGACCTCTCTTTCAATGTCATATATGTTTAATCTACTTTTGAAGTTTGGAAAGAATTAAGTGATAGATTTTTCTAATTCAATGCCCTGAGGATTTATCAAATTAAGCATGAAATAATAAATCATAAACAGTTGCAATTATCACTTGCAATGTATTTTACCAAACTAAAAGGACCGTGGGATGAATTATCATCATATGTTACCGTCTTGTCACGCTCTTGTAGGGGCAATGAAGGTGATTCAAGAGAACCAACAATGAGAGAGGTTAATGCAGTTTCTTATGGGATCGAATGATATCTACAGTTTCATTAGGAGCCAGCTCTTACTTATGGATACAATCCCTTCGATTTGCAAAGCTTATGCTCTAGTTGTTCAAGAAGCGAGACGATATGAAATACATGTTTTACCAGTAGTAGAGACTCTGATAGCTATAACATCCAATATTATGGCTACACATAAAGATACACCTAGATTCTGCCAAGGAAGTACTCGATCTAGGTGTGATCACTACGGTAAGCTCGGTCATGTCAAAGCTAAGTGATTTTATATGCACGGTTTTTTAGTACGTTCAATGCATTCTTCTATGAGCGCCAATGACGTCAAAAGCAATGCCAATGTTGTCCAAAGCTCACAAGAACCAAAACAAGATGCTACTCTAAACCCATTGCCTCCTCCACTCTCTCCAGATTAATATCAAAGGATCATGAATATTCTTTATCCAGGTAACCAAGGACCTCATGTCAATCTCATAGGTAATATTTCTAACCCCTTCTCCTTTTCTTTCAGTATCCCAATCATAGATCATAGACATAAGAGCTATTGATCACCTGACTCATCTTATTTCATTCTTGTATATCTTCACTGAAAAAGGGCCCATGTCGTTCAATCGGCCTACTTGATGGGACGGGACGACCAGCCATGTATCCCAAGTTGGAAACATTGTTTTATTACCTCATTTGACCATAAAAAATGTTTTATGTGTTCCCAACTTCTGATTTAAACTTATATTCATGAGCAAAATCATTCAAGGTTTAAAATGTCATGTCATATTCAAAGATGACCCTTGTTTATTTCAGGACTCTCACTCGATGCAGACTATTGGAGCGGGTAGGCTTCGAGATGGACTTTATATCTTAGAGATGCGTAGTAGTGATTTTTCATTGAGTGCTACTTTACTTTCTTCTAAACTTTGGCATAGGCTATAACGGTCTAATTTTTGAAACCGCAAAATTTTGGATTCTTTTTTTAAAACCCCTTTACACGATTTTCAAGAAACACAGTAGAAACTCTTTTTAAATATGGTTTAAGCCTTGGGTGGGTTACAAATACAATGCACACATAAGTAAGACTAAAATAACTAAATCAAACCATTGTTTGCATTTAAAATAATCAAATACTAGCTTCAAACAATATTAGAGTTAATATGACTTAATCAAATAAACAAATAATAAAATATCAAGTCATTTCAAAATCGTAAAGAACTGTGACCCTCTTGGTATCACTCCGATCCTACTATCATTACCCTCCAGCCTACTCATTACCTGAAATATTATAAGTAGAGACATAAGTCCACGGCCTTAGTAGGTAATCACCAAAACACGTGAACATAAATATTCCAATCAAAGAAATAAACATTGCCACATTTTCAGATATCATTTAAATCATGCAACATCATAATATCAGAATTAAGCAAATTTCACAATTATACAACTAATCATGCTTGCATTTATATTATAGGATAAATATGCTACAATGCATCATGCTAATAAAATAATAATTTATGCACAAACTAAAATATTTCACTTATTCTATTTTGATTTTTTATGTTTCACTTTTCCTCCTTCCTGAAGGTGCACTCTTGGATTCCTAACTTCAATTTAACTAATCCAATGAGAGGTATATTATGTCATGTATTTTATTAACCTCATTGAATTGAAGAATATGTAACCTTACACTGAGGTTCTACTCGAGCGGTCCATAACTAAGAGAAACTTCTAGTGGTCCTGTACGAAATCAATTCCTACTCTACAGAGATTTTGGACATACCACCTAGGGCACATGGTAGTCCAGGCTCCTTACAACCAGAGACTTGGGACTAAGAGACGCCACCGCTCTTCAAAACAAAACAACGATTAACCGATCGTGTGTACCTCCACTATCTCCAAAGTATGCCTCAGTCCAAAGGACTTGTTCCGAATGGGTCGTGGGTGTTATTTAATTATTAGGCTCATAAATTAAATTACATATGCTCACAACACACGCACTCGGGCTCACCAGCCCAATCTCCCCACTGGAGATTTCATACGCAAGCCTATTTTGACCTATTCAGATCCCACAATTAACACTATGATCCCAGCCTCCATGAGGCAATTATGTGATTATGTGCATAGATATCTTTTCTGTTTCTGGTGCACCACAGGCATTCATAGGTTCCATTAAAACCTGACTCATACTCGAGTTACACACATGCTCATATCATACATCATTATCACCATGTCATATGCTCACATGCATAAATAAAGACTGCAACCATATGCAATTCATGATTATGCTTAAACAAGCAGCAACACGTGTAATAATTTACTTTGCAGTGATCATGCCTTATGATATTCAATGTTCATTAACATGCATGTCATATGAATGGTAATAAATCAAAAATAATATGGAATACATTCAGTTTGGATGCATATTAACTCAAATTTTAAGATAAACATTCATAACCATGCTACATAATGTAAAATATATTTAAGCATCCATATATGTTATAATGTATAAATTCAGATCTCTATTAACCCATTTTTGAAAAACCCACTAAAAATCAAAGAAACTGAATTACACTCTCCCAAATTTACTAGCAATGCCCCTATGTCTCAGGACAACAGTTCAAGAAACAAAACTAAAAAATTCGTTGTAATAAAATCAGGAAACTTTTCAGGACTAAACCATGTTCAGGAAAAATATAAGACCGATCCTGTCGATTACAGAAATTTATCCTGGTTTGAGAAATTTCTCTAGAGCTACAAAAAAAACTTTTGAGAAAACTCTTTCTACATGTTACCTTTCACCTAGATTTTTTTCAATTTATTTTGATCAGTCTTGGTTGGGTCTTTAGAACCATCAAAATCATGGGTCAGAATAGTCCTACAGATAGGGCAGAAAACTAGTGCTCTGTTGCAATGGATGTTTTGGCCTCAATACTAATACAAACGATGCAAAACAAGATTCTAAATTCAAGCCCTAGATGTGTAGAACACTTTAGTATTTTTATTTTTATTTATTGACTTTTTTTTCATAAAGATATCAATTTTTTTTAAATAAGTTAGAATAAAAACTGAGGATAGAAAAGTTAAGATTCTCACGCAAGATCCATAAAGCAAGAACAAGATTCAAGATAAAAATCCATACAATCATGATTTTTTATGCTTTAAACATATTTGCATCATCATACAACAGATATTTGCTCAAATTCATGTTAATCTTACTAAAACAATCACATACCTCATCCAAGAATCACAAAATCTTCAAGAATTACCTCAAATATGATTACAGCTATGCAAGAATCATAAAAAACCCTAAACAATCATAGAAACATAGATTCTTTATGCAATAACATGTTTAATCATTCTAAATATGAAATAATTCATCATACATGCTCAGATCAACTTTCTTTATAAAAAAAATATCAAAACCCTTAAAACAATTTTTTGCATACAAGAACATGGATTCAGGCATATAATTTTTTTTTAGAACTTATAAAACTTATATTTCATCCATATAACCTAAGATTAACATATTAAACATGTTAGAACAAATAAGATCTAGCAAAGAATAAGAAAGAAGCTTTCCCCAAATCGTTTTTCACAAAAGAAGCCCAAAAATCATCTTGTTTCGAAAATCATTTTTTTTATTCTGTAGTAACAAATATCCATAAAAATGTGTTCTATAGATTGAAACTCAATCTTAGAGAGGTGTTTCAAGGTCTGATCCATCATTGGTTCAGATCTGAAAATTATCTCATGCATATTTCATGCATTTGAAAAAATCGATGCCTACGCAATTAATGTACCTACCTTAATCGGGTTCTCAAACGTAGAACAGACTTTGTCTTCCATCTTAGAACCTTAGAAGAGCTTCAATGGCTGCTGAAAAAGCTCTAAGAAGAAAGAAAGAAAGAAGAGGAAGAAGAAAAAAGAATAAAAAAGAAGAATAAGAAACATACCTACCTCTCTCTTTTTTTCTTTTTATATTAGAAAAGCTTACCAGGGGGGGCGTCCTCTCCTTGGAGTCCAAATCAAAATGGACTCTAGCTAATCTGATCCCTAGGAGTCTTATTTCAAAAGTATACTAACTAACCCCTTAATTAATTAAGTAATTAATTTAATTTACTGTTATTTTGATTTTAATTAATTACTAATTAATCTAATTAGTTATGGATTCACTAAGGGGGGCGTCCCACCCTCTTTAGAATCCTCTAGGGTTTAAAGACTCTCCTAATATGGTCTTTAAAACTTAGAGTGGATCTCACTTGGATCCAAATCTAAAAATGACCCAGATCTAAAACCCGATCTAGATCCAATCTCCAGTTGGGTTGGATCTAATAACTAAACAAAAAGATTCAAATCTAAAAACCAAATTAAAGATTCATATCCAAACATAATATCTAAAACAACACTAGATCCAAACTTAGGTTTGGATTCAAACCTAACCCATCTAAGAGCCAAATAACCCTGAGTCACCCCTGAACTCCTGTGAGCCACCCTAACTATACTTGACACCCCACTGGGCTGGGCGTGACCCCTCTAAGCCTCTCATGGACCCTGGTTTGAGTCCAAAACACCGCTTAGTCAACTTAGTCTCTCAAATTTTGTCAGAATTAAAATTTGATTTTAACAAGAATTTAAAAGTTAAATTAAAGCAAAATATTAGATGTTATATTTTATCCCCTTTAAAGAAATTTTGTCCGCAAAATTTATACTTACTTGAACATGTGAGGGTATTTCTCCTTCATGCTAACCTCAGGCTCCCATGTGCACTCCTCAATACCGTGGTGTTGCCAACACACCTTTACTAAGGGAACGGTCTTCGATCTCAACACTTTCTCCTTATTGTCCATGATCTCTACTGAGTGCTTCTCTATAGTCAAGTGTTCTCGTACCTCAACATCCTCATGCTGAATCACGACGGGTCTGGTACGTACTTCATTAACATTGACACATGGAACACATCATGAATTTTCTCATACTATAATTTAAGTTTAAATGAAATGTCTCTAAATATAAACCAAATTATTTCAAATTCATATGAAATTCTTTTAAACACCAATTTGTCTAGTTTATTTAAATTCTTTGTTAAAAATGTCATTTGATCAAAATTAAACTTCGAAAGCGATTTCCACTAGGATCGATAGGACTTGATGCCATTTTGAGTATTTTATTTTATTTTTTATAAATTAGATTTCAAACTCATGAAACTAAATTCAAATTTATTGAAATTACATTATATACATATCGAATTATCTTAATTTTGTATAAAATCACATTCAACTTTATTTTGATGAAATTTATCAATTATTTTATTAAATTTTATTTTTTTCATAAATTCAATTCTGAATGTGAATCTCACTCGAATCAACTTTAATTTTTCATAAAATATTTTTTATAATTCATCTTAAGCTAATTTGCATTTGTATACTTCTTTCTCGTAAACTTCATCATTAATATTATTTTATTCATTAAAAATATCCTAAAGAATCGTTGAATTCAATTTAAATTACAAACTCAATTTCGATGAATATTCAAATTATTGTATAATTTGAACTTGAATTGACATTCGACTAAATCTAAATTTAGGTTCAACTCATGCCCAAATCCAATTATAATATTCAAAACATATTTATTAAATCCGAATTCAAATCCAAATCCAAATCCGATCTGAATTCAATTTCCCAAATCGAAATCCAAATTTGATAAAACTTCAAAAATTGAAATCAAAATTCAATGAGACACCAAATTGAAATGCACACTTAATTTGAATCGTGACTAATATTAAAAATTAAATTAAATTCCATTTAAGTTAAACTTAAATCCAAATTAAATCCGATTAAAAATCAAAAACCCGATTCAAAATAAATTATCAGCTTGAAATTTATTTTGAATCCTAATTAATGCGCGAATCACAATTTAATTCTCACCTTAATTTTAAATAATATTTAGCCTTAAATTCACTATTATTTCATGTAAAAATATCAAAAATTTGTGAGTTTTATACATGGGGCTTGAATGTGAATCAGGTTCAGTGAAATCAATGAGATGTTTGTAAGTATCTGGTTTGACTTTGTTACATATTCATATACACACACACTTTAACTAGACTCTTGGGTGCTCTTTACTAGAGAGAACATACCTTGAGTTGGGTTCAAATAAGCTATCTTAGGACACCTCAGTGACTGTAGGGGGCGTTGTTTATTGCCATATGAGGCCATGGTTTGAGCTGCCCATAATAGAGCTTTGGGTTGTTGAGTTTGGTGCAGAGTGCACCTAATATGTAGTTGAACATATTGTAAATAAGACCTAATAACTCATTTGTTTCAGTGGCCTACTTTTGAAAGAGTAGGAGGTACACTCGCAGACTGACACGTTTTGAGGGCATTAACATCTCTTGGACCCCCAATCATTGATGTAGGGGCTGGGGCTGTCAATTTATTTTAGGTAGATAGTCAGGCTTTGCAGAGTAAGAATCGGTTCTCTAGACCACTGTTAAGTTCTCTCTTGTTAAAGACCGCTTCAATGGATGTTTGGCCTAGCTTTTCGAATCGATGGGTTAACTAAAATACATAACATAATAAACCCACATCTGATTGTTGAGTTAGAATTAGGTCCTGAGTGTGTACCCTTCAGGAAACAAAAGAAAAATAATGCATTAGATTAAGTTCACTAGTGGTTAAATGGTTCATTGAATATTGACATAAATTTCTATGCATGTCATGTATAATTTCTAATTCATGACATAAATTTTTACCATCAAGTGAACCAAATTTAAAAAGAGTTTTCGTTGTGTTCTTAAAAATCGTGTAAAGGGATTTTTTTTTTTTAAATCCTTAAATTTTTTGTTTCAAAAATTAGGGTGTTACACTAGAGTTCTCATTTTTGAGTTTCAAAACTGGAATCGAAGCATGCTCTGCAAACTGGAAAAGGCGCGGCTATGCCTTTTTTGTCTGTTGTATGATATTTTTTAGTCACATGCACCAAAAATTGAGAAAAATAAAAAAAAAGGCAAAAATAGATCAAGACATTAGTTTTCCACCACCACCAAGATCAGATAAGCGGATGGGGAACATCTTCTCAAAGATACATTTTTTGTTGTTCTAGTCTGCATAGCATGCTTATATTCCAGTTTTGGAGCTAAAAAATGAGAATCATAGAGGTGTTTTCGGCTCTGACTAAAAACAGAAAATTTATAGGCTTATGTCTCAGCTTTTCGACAACTATAAAAATATAGGTTTTTGATGTTGGACAGAATGATAAAGACATTAAAATAAAGACTTTTTTGCAGAAAATATATATGAGATTTTAAAATATATTTTTTGTGATTTTCTCTTAAATATATACAAAGTTCCTCCTATATGTGCAAGTTTTTCTTAAATATATGTGATTTCATCCTATATATGCAATTTTTCTCCTAAACATACAATTTTCTCTTAAATATATGTAATTTTCTCCTATATATGTGATTTACCTCCTAAATATATGTGAATTTTTTTTATAAGAGATTTTCTTCTAAATATGTGATTTTTGCATATACTTTCTATGATTTTTTCTTAAATATATCTGAAGTTTCTCCTATATATGTGATTTTCTTCCTACATATATGATTTTTCTCCTAAACATGTGATTCTCGTATATATTTTATATGATTTCCTTTTAAATATATGCGAAGTTCCTCCTATATATGCAAATTTTCTCTTATATATATGATTTTCTTCTAAATATATGTGAACTTCTTCCTATATATGTGATTTTTGGTTCATGAAAATTATATATATATAAGAAAAAAATTACATATTTAAGAGAAAATCACATATAAAGAAGAAAAATTGCATATATTTAACAAGAAAATAGCATATATAGGTAAAAAATCCAATATATTTAAGAGGAAATCACATGTTTAAGAGAAAATTTGCACATGTACGAAGAAATCACATATATTTAGGAGAATATCGCATATTTGAAAGAAAATCGCATATAAAAAATCACATATATTTAGAAGACAAAACATATATATAAGAGAAAATCACATATATTTAAGAGAAAATCATATGTTTAGGATAAAAATCACATATATAGAAAAAAGTCACGTATATTTAGAAGAAAATAATATATATATATAAGAGAAACTCCACATATATTTAAGAGAAAATTGCATAAAATATATATGAAAATCGCATATATATTTTCTACAGAACAATCTCTGTTCTTAGGTTGATATCTCTTTACTCTGACGTCGAAAACCTTTTTTATAGTCATTGAAAAGGTAAGACATAGGCCTATAATGTTCATATTTTGAGTTAAAGCCAAAAATTCCTCTAGAGTTCTCAAATTTTTTAGTTAGAAAACTAGAATACTCTGCATTCTAAAACAACCAAACAGTCTCTCTTCTAGAGGACGTTCCTTCCCAACCACTCATAAAATCAAGATGATCTTGATGGCATTGAAAAGCTAGCATCGTGGTCTATTTATTATTTTTTTATTTTTCTCAAATTTCAATACATGTGAAAGAAAAATAATATAAAGCATATAAAAAAGCACAGCTGTGCCTCTTTCAGTATCTAGAGCATACTTCTATACAAGTTTTGGAATGTAAAAATGAAAACATTAGAAAGGCTTTTCAGTTCTTAATCAAAACAGAAAAGTTACAAACTTATGTCTCAGCTTTTCAACGACTATAAAAATACAAGTTTTCGACATCGAATCATAGAGATACAGATCTCATATCTCAGAATAGAGACTATTTTGCAAAAAACAGTCACATATTTAAAAAAATTAATATATTTAAGAAATCATAAATGCAAAAGGTAAAAAAGTCTTTTTAAAACCAGATATTTGTGATTTTGGACATGGAGAGAATAGCGAAAATTGAGACATTTCAGAAAACAGTCATATTTAACGTACAGTACAACCATTTTTCATTTTTAAATTATGAAAACATGAGGTATTATGAATCACTCATTTTTTTAATATCTTAAATGAATGTGTACACAACACAATCGGCCGAACCAAAATAGGTTCTTGACTGAACAAACTGCATAAATCATACTGTAGGAATTTATCTATTAACAAAATGAAAAAAAAAAGTAGCTTCACCAGAGTATGGTACTAACGAGTAGCTAATATTTCCAGTCAAAAAAGACGGATTGATTTGAGCATCTATTTCCAAACACTCCCTCAATATTGAGCAATTTTTACATGAATACTAGTCAAATATCTTACATTCAGCCCTTAATAAAATAAAATCAAGTTGGTTTTATAGATAGTTCAACTGGAGCCAAGCAATCAATGCAAAACACGCATAAGCAAATATCACAAACTTAGCATCACTGTAGCAGTCGCACATCAAATCACTCACCACCGTTCAGCACACTAGTCATCATCTTCAAGAACACTCCGGCGCCTCTGAATCTGAATTAAGAGCAGAACAATTTTCAATATACTAGTATAATAGTTGATTCCTACAAGAGTGGAGAGAAGAAAGCAGTCTTCAAAAGTTGCATTTAACAAGTTCTTGAGATCGTTTGAGGCAGACACGATCACTGTGACCAGTGACAATGGAGTAATATAGACTAGCAACTAGGACCGGAGAAGTAAATCCATCTCAGTCCCACTCAGGCCATTCATGCATTATGCACACTGCCTAGTAGGGATGGGTTGGGTTTGACCCGGACCCAACCCGTACAAAACCCTATAAGGTCAGGGTTTGGTGATAAATAGGCCTGATTAGAATCTGGGTTGGACCCGAAGGTCCGATTAATATATGGACCCGGGTATTGTTTGTGAAATTTCATACCAGACCCAGGCTCAATCTGAGTTCCAATTAAGATCCGGAATTTTTCAATGTAAAAATGATAAAATTTATTATTTTATCGGGCATGGTCCAAGTCTGGTTCATGTAATTCTTATAGGACCTGGGTATGGTTTCTATTATGGTGGGTCCCATTAGACCCAGGTCTGGACCCAGTACCATCATCTCAAATCAGGTTTGGGTCTGGTTCCACCTGGGTCCGACCCATTGACACCACTGCCTAGGCTCAAGGTTCACTCAACATGTCTGAACCTGTAAAAGGTTGCACAAATAAATCTAAATAGCAAATATGCAGAATGTCTAAACTGGATCCATGCTTGTAGCCAGTACGTACAGTAACTTTAGTCTGCTTGGTAGTTTGATTGTTAATTTGCTCAAGCAGTGAAATAAGCCGTTCTTCAGATACCTGTGGCCAAAAAAACAAAAAACTTCAAAAAGATGGATTTTTCAATGAAGATAAAATTAAAGCTATATATGCGAAGGGGGAACATGCAAGCAACTCTATGTGGAATATTTGTGACATCATATGAATCATTGTATTGTTTCAAAGAAAAAAAACTATTGTATCAAATTCAATTCAATGGTTAAGATCGAATTTTAAAACTCAAAGCCCTATAATGATTGTTTGCTTCATAAATATTTATAAAATACCATATGCATGGTAACTTGTTTATTACATTCATTTATTAGAATTTGATTTGGAAAAACTACATTTCAACTGTATGATTAAAGTTTAAACCTAATTAGATGGTTCAAATGATGTCACTGATGTTCGAACAAGAGTTGCTTGTCCCCATATATATATATATATATGAAGGAAAATATAAGGTGGTTATGTACCATGATACCACACGGTGGTACACGCTTTTGTTTACATAGTTCTAGCCATCAAATAGTAAATCTAACCATGCAGATGTGTTTAGCATAGTTTATTTACTATGCTATTAGGTTTTGTCATGCTTAATACATCATAAGATCTTATTTTTGAGGCAGTCAAAACCAACGGTTTACAATTCATGAAAACAAGGGTGGTGTCAAAATGGTATAAAATATCATATTTCAGTCAACTTACACATGGAAATAGTAAATAGAACATGTTAAACATGATCCAAAGGTTAGATTTTGCATCTCGAGCTTAGAGCTATGTAAATCAAGTGTGCACCACCATGGTACAAATGATTGTACCTACAATCTAGTTTGAATATCATGATGTGAGTTGTTTTGACACAATCTAACCACATAGATGTGTTCAACATGCTCGATTTAGTAGGAACTGACTCTTAGATCATGATTTTTTGACAAAAAACTATGTTTTTATGAGTCGAAAAAAATCAATGCCTTCATAGCCCTTGATTTTTGGATCACTGGAAAAATCTGTATACGGATAAGATTCCGGTGATCCAAAAGCCGATTCCCACCAAAACAAAACATGTAGATCACATCTACAGTCATTTGTATGAGCAAACAACCTGGCAAATGGGACGCAACCTCCTTGTTTGTTTGTTGATCAGGCTATAGATATGATATGCATGCATTTTTTAGTAGAAAACAAGATTCAGATCATGTGATTGTGATGTGCAAGATCTTCAAAAATAAACTGCCAACCATGTATCAGAATTTTGTGACTTAAAAATCCTACTTTTATGTCGAAAGAACATGATTCCTATCAAACAAACTACTCTCTCTCTCTCTCTCTCTCTCTCTCTCTCTCTCTCTCTCTCTCTCTCTATATATATATATATATATATATATATATATATGTGGCTGCTGTTAGTGGCAGAGGCGTTTCAGCCCCCCCCCCCCCCACCCCCCCCCCTATATATATATATATATATATATATATATATATATATATATATATATATATATATATATATATATATATATATATATATATATATATATATATATATATATATATATATATATATATATGTGGCTGCTGTTAGTGGCAGAGGCGTTTCAGCCCCACCCCCCACACACACACACAGTTTCATCTTTCACCACCACAGTTGCCAGCTGGTGACTGGGACCGACGGCATCTAGCCATCGGAGGCGTCTCCGATGACCGCCTGCCACACCTGTACCGCATGCAGTGCCTCCCCCCTTTTATGAGATTTTGGGACTTGCCTTCAAACCCTCTTCCCACAATGTCAAAAAGTAAAGGAGAGAAGGGTCACCTTGCCCCAATCCCTTCTAGGGATGAATAGATGGCCAGATTTTCTATTGAGGTTGACTCTAATTGAAGCTGAAAAGAACATTTCCATTATCTAGTTGATCCAATTTTCCCTTAACCCTAATTTTGACTGGAGTGTTATCTTTTCTAAATGAATGCATGACCTCTTGGCTATGTATCAATGTCCTTGATTCTGACATGCTGCTTCTGGAGATTCAGTAATCAATCACTTTCCTTAATCGCTGTGTCAATGTTTTGGATATGGTTTGGTACAGGTTTCTTAAGAGAGAAATGGACCTCTAAGCAGCTGTCCTTGACCGCCACTAATTCCTTGGGCAGAAAAACGGCAGCGACAAAAATCACCGCTATTGACCTTTAGCAGCGACTTTTGTCGCCCGTTTTCATTAATGGCGTGCTGGGGGACACCTTCACTAGTTCAAGAGGTTGATGTCGAAAACAAAAAAACTGGTGAGAGTTGACTATTATAAAATGACAAAATTATCCCTCATACTCGGAGCATAGTATGAAAGCCTTCTGTGGGCAAATTAAGCATGAAAAATATTGGAACCCCATAATCGTCTCTCTATAAACTCAAGACTGGTATGGCTTTCTTGACTAGAAAAAATGAGTCTGGATCGGGTGCAATATAAATAGAGGAAGGGGGAGGCTGAAAAGAAGTCGTGTTTATATTTGGGTCCCAATCAAGTATGGATTCGACCCGTGTTTTATTAAGTTAATTTGTACAGGGCTGACACACTCATTAATGGTCTTATAATTTAGTTATGTTGTAAAAGGGTATTTTAGAAACCGAAACTTTGTATTAGTTATAACATATAATGAAGGCTTATGTGCAGGGTATTTTAGAAACCTAAACTTTGTATTAGTTATAACATATAATGAAGGCTTATGTGCTGATTCCTGCGTTGAGGAATCGTGGGTTTCTGCCGCAACTTCTTATGTCCTTGGTGTCCTCTACTCTTCTCATGTGATAGAACTTTGGATGTCTCAAATTCTTTCATGGTATCATGAGCATAAGATCCAGGGTTTGGTGATTGTGATCTCTTTATGAACATAGAGATTGATATTTCTGCTTCTTTATAAGCCCATTTGGTTTTCTTTCATACACCATCGGGATTCAAAATTGCATTGTCTCAACACAAAGTGACGTGCAAAATATTGGTTAACTATTGTTCAGACTTATTTTCACAGCAACATTAAATTTGCTGCCTCTGGTTTAAGTATTGACAGTGATTAGAAAAAAAAAAAAGAGGAAGGCAGCAAAATTTCCTTTGAGACTAAAAATTGTACTGAACGTATTCTTCATCTATTCCTGAATTCCTTTTTCTTCCTTTTTCTTTGGAACATGGACTTGTTCTCTTCCAGTCTAGTCTTTCTTCAAGTTTTCTTAGTCAACTCGTGTCTGAAAAGTTAAACAACTCTAATTTCCTGACTTGAAAGAGTCAGATTATTCCTTTCATAAGAAGTCAGGATCTTTCTAAACATCTGGATGACTCTATTCCAATCCTTTCAGAGTTTATATCATAGGAAGACAAGGACAGTAAATGAGCATCTACCACATTGTATGTCAGAAATCCAGAGTATATAACCTAGATGAAAAGGGAGCAGGTGTTGGTTGCTTATATCACTTCTACACTGTTACAAGAGGTCCTTATGGCAATTCCATATGACTGTTCGGCTATGCAGTTGTGGGATAGAACATATTCACAGGTTTCTCAGGCTAGGGTAGTGTTTCTTAAAAAGGAATTTCAAATGTTGAAAAAGGACTCCATGACTATTATGGAGTACTTGAACAAAATGAAAACCATTACAGATCCTGGCCATTGTTGGTTGTTTAGTGAGTGACAAAGACATGGTGCAACAAACTCTGAGCGAGTTGGGGCCTGATTATCACATGATTGTTACCTCTTTATTGTGTTTACCTGATCTACCCATATTTGAAGATCTGCGTGCAAAATTGTTTCAATATGAGATGACCTTGAAAGGATTCTCTGAAGAGTCTCATGTACATGTAGGCACACAAGATGTTCTTGCCACAGGGGTGACCTATGGTCGAGGACGAGGAAGTTATGATTTTCGGGGAAGGGGAGGTCAAGGAATGAATGGGCAAGGAGGCCGTCGAATATTACCTACGCCCAATATACCTCCCAACTCACAGAGACAAAGGCCAATTCTCACTTGTTTTCTATGCAATAAAAGGGGGTATATCAAGGCTAATTGTTGGTTCAAGCCTCAAAATAAAGAAAAAGCATCGCAGACAGAAGCGAAGAAAGGGACAGATAGTCCAAAGGCCAATGGAGAAGTAAAGGAGTTGTTATTGTCAGCTTTGGCAGAATTAAATTTAAAACAGAATAATCAAGGTATTTGGGATGTTATTGGTGATGCTGGTAAGCTCTTAAATCTTGTTCCTTACGCTGGCAGAAATAGCATTGTCACTAGAAATGGATTTCACCATTCTATTTCTCACATTGAAAACTCAATTATTCCTATGTCAAAGTCATCTCTCAGTCTTTCAAATGTCCTTTATGCTCCTAATATCACGAAAAACATTGTCTTTGTTTTTAAGCTTGATGATATTAATGCTTCAGTTGAATTTACTCATTTTTTTGTTCATGACAAGGATTTTCACACGAGGGAGACATTCGCTGAAGAAAAAAGACAGAGCAATATGTATGTCTTTCAAGAAGATCCTTCTACTCGTGTTCCCCTGTTGATCCCAACTTGAAGCTCTCCTTATCGTCTCCTTTAGTGATTCCTAAATGTGTTTTAGTGTCTTTGAATGTAATAAGCCAAATCTTTGGCATGGTTTAGGTCATTGCAATAATCGTTTCATTGAGAAGCTTGTCTCATATAGTTTCATTCTCAAGTTTAGTTTAGGGTTAAATGTCGATGACAAAAAATGTTATAGCTGTCTTTTATGTAAGAGTCATGTTCTACCTTTTCATTCTATTAATAAAAGAGCTTCAAGACATTTTGAAATTATTTGTTCTGATGTTGGAGGGCCTGCCCCAGTTGCCTCTGGATATGGAATCATATATTATCTTATATTTGTTGACAATTATTCTCGTTATACTTGAATTTTCTTTATAAAATGCAAGTCTAAGACTTTCAACTTGTTTCAAAATTTTCATTCTTTTGTCAAGACCCATTTCTCTGAAAATATTCTTTGTTTCTAATGTGATGGAGGGGGTGAGTTCTCTTCAAATGACTATTAATTTTCTCCAAAATAATGGAATAAGAAAAAGGTGTATTGCCCTCATACACCTCAACAGAATGGGATTGCTAAAAGGAAGCATCGCCATATTGTCGAGAGTGCAATGAGTATTATGCATGATAGCAATCTTCCAATTACTTTGTAGGCTAAAGTTTTTCATTCAGCAGTTCATGTGATAAACTGATTGCCCATGACTATTTTGGAGAACAAATCTCCTTATTTTTCTGTGTATGGAGTTCATCCAAATTATCATGATTTGCGCGTGTTTGGTTGTGTATGTTATGTTCATATTAACAGTTCAATGAGACATAAGTTTCAAGACAAGGCGTTGAAATGCAGATTTGTGGGATATACAGATAATTACAAGGGATACAGGTGTTATGATCCTATGAGTAAGCGCATCAAGATATCCAGAAACGTTGTCTTTGATAAACTAAACTTTGATCATCAATCTACCACTTTCTCTGAATTAGACTCTAAAGTTGAGCTCTATCACCCATGGTTGAATTTTGAGCTTTTTTCTAGTACTAATGATGTTTGTCCTTCAGTTTGTATTCAAAGGGATGTGGGAACTATGTCTGCTAACAGGTTGACTACCCAGAAGAGTATGAGACCAAAACCATCCTTGGAACGAGAAAGGTATAAAAGTGTCATTTATACTCAACGAGAAAGAGAGGCGCCCTCCATTTTTAATCAGGAGATGGATACCCCTTCTACTTCTGCCCCAACCATCGATGTTAGAAGATTCACTCGCTCTCGTCATCCGATTGAAAGATGGGTCAGTTATGAAAAATTTTCGATGGATTTTCAACTCTTTCTAACCTCCTTGGGCAAAGAAGATCAACCCACAACATTTTATCAAGCCGCAAATTCGAGAAGATGGATTGAAGCGATGAATGAAGAAATGGAAGTCCTTCATGAGTGTGGTACTTGGGATGTTGTTCTCAGACCACCTGATAGAAATGTAGTTGGGTCCAAGTGGGTGTACAAAATAAAGTACAAATCGGATGACACTATCAAACAATATAAGGCGAGACTTGTTGCAAAAGGTTTTACACAGGAGCAAGGACAGGATTATGATGAGACTTTTAGTTCAGTTGTAAAAATGAAGACAATCAGAGTCATATTATCCTTAGCTATTGAACATCAGTGGACATTTAGTCAACTTGATGTCAAAAACGTTTTTCTACATGGAGAACTGAAAGAGGAAGTGTACAAGGAGCAACCTACTGGATATGCAGAAGGAGATCCTAAGAAATACATGCAGACTAAGAAGAGCAATATACGGGTTGAAGCAGGCGTCCCGTTCTTGGTTTGACAGTTTTTCTCTTGAAATACAAAAATATGGCTTTAGTCGATCCTTTCTTGACCACTCTTTGTTTATATTCAAAAGCTAAGATGTAGTTACTCTATTATTGATATATGTAGATGATATTATCATTACAGGTAACTCTAATGATCATATTAAGGAGGTCAAGCAGCTCTTGAATCAAAGACTTAAAATGAAGGATCTTGGGAAACAACGATATTTTCTTGGAGTTGAAGTTGACAGAACTACTGAAGGAATGACCCTCACCCAACATAAGTACACCATTGATGTTCTCAGCAAGGCAGGTATAAAAGAGTGAAAACCTTTAGGAACTCCAAGTGTTCTTCACCAGAAACTCAGTTCTCAAGATGGAGATTTATATGAGGATCCTATGAGGTATTGCAGCATAGTCGAGATTTTGTAATATCTCACTTTCACACAGCCTGATATTGTTTACTCGGTTAATCAGATATCTCAGTTCATGCATGAGCCGTGTGTTGGGCATATGGAAGTTGTTAAATGAATACTTCGGTAACCATCAGGGATGGTCTTCAGTATAGAAAGAGGATGAATGGGCAGAATGCACATGTGCTCATTGTTTACACTGATGCAGACTAGGCGGAGACCCAAATGAACGCAGGCCAGTCTCAGGCTATTATGCCTTTGTTGGGATGAATCTGGTATCCTAGAGTAGTAGAAAACAAAAAGCAATTGCCAAGACAAGTACAGAGGCCGAATATAGAACAATCGCAGCCGCCACTGTTGAGGCTACATGGATTAGACATCTACTGACAGAGGTAGGAGAATTGGTCTCTCAGTCTCTTCTCTTATGTGATCATCAAAGTACCATCAATATGTCCTTTAATCCTATTTACCACAGTCGTGCCAAACACATCAAGATAGATCAACACTTTGTAAGGCAAAAGGTGGAAGAGGAGATTGAACTTGAATTTGTTCGGAGTACTGATCAAGTTGTTGATCTGATCACAAAGGGACTGACCAAGAACAGGTTTTGGATGTTAAAAGGCAAGTTATTTATGGTTCAAAACCATGTACAACTTGAGGGAGGGTAAAAAGAAGTGTTTATATTTGGGTCCAAATCGAGTCTGGATCCGACCCATGTTTTATAAGTTATTTTGTACACGGTTGACGCACTCTAATTAATGGTCTTCTTGTAATTTAGTTATGTTGTAAAAGGGTATTTTAGTACCCTAAACTTTGTATTAGTTATAATATATAATGAAGGCTTATGCATTGATTCCTGCATTGAGGAATCGTGGGTTTTTGTTGCAACTTCTTCTCTCCTTGGTGTGCTCTACTCTTCTCATGTGATAGAACTTTGGATGTCTCAAATTCTTTCAGAGGCCTCCTCTCTCACACACGAGTTTGAGAGAGAGAGAGAGAGCTAAGGAAGAGAGGAGGAAGAAGAAGAGGAGGCCGACCAAGGTAATTGTTATATGTGAAATCAGGGTTTTTGCTTATAATGGCATTCCACTGAGTCGTTGGGACGTTGGAGGCCATTGAGCTTGACACGACTGGGATGTTGGAGGTCATTAACGAGCTTGCTAGAGCGTGTGACTCTGATACCATGAAAATGAGAATGCACACTATAGATATATTGGTCTTTTTTTTCGATAGGCAAGCTGGGGTTAGGCAGACCCCCACCAGTTACGACCAGTTATACAATTGTACCATTGGGTTATAAACTTGCAACGTCTCTCTCATGTGCTAAGCCACACCAAAGCTTGCAGCTCCTCGGTTTCTTCTGTCGCTCCCATCCCACTGATGGAGCTACTCAAGAGGAGGTGCAAGATGAACATCCGAGGTTAAATAGGCGGTTTTGTTCTAAACTGAGATAGTCGTCTAGGGTCGGATGGCTGAACTAAGATAGTCGTATGTGTCGTGGACAAGATTGGGATTTGGATTTTCGATTTTTGTATCATGTATTTATGACACCAACCCTAATGAACATGGTAGTGTATGGGTGAGACACTGCCAAGAAGTGTACGTACTTGGACAGACGATCAACCACAACTATAACTGTGGACTTTCCCTGCCCAAAGGAAAGCCCATAAATAAAGTCCTTTAATATGTCCTCCCAAGCACGGTCTGACACCGCAGACCCTCGCGTTCGGTTATGGGTCTGGTATGAAATTTTACAAACCATAACCATATATTAATTGGACCCGTTGGGTCTGACCTGAATTATAATTGGACCTTCTTATTTATCACCAAACCCTGACCCTATAGGGTTTGGTACAACCAAAGGTCAAGCGAAATGGGAAGTGCACTTCCCATTTAAAAGGGTCGCTTCCCCACGCATTTTGAAAGGGATGAGTTTTGCGCTTTCGAAATGTGCTTCTCTGCATCTGGATCAATTCGACACATGCGATGAGCTAGAGGATGATCCACCATTAAAGACCTACTCCAGGAAATCATACCCACGCATACCCAAGTCAAAAATGACCCATTCGGAACAATATAGGATGTAAGGGTATTGTCCCGTGATTGGTTGTGTCAAATAACCATCACTGACAAATGAGAGCATTTATGACAGAAAGATGACCATGAATCTCATCCTGTGTACGTTTAAGGTGATTTTTGGTTTGATAGAGAGCTAACATCCTCAACTTTAATTGGTCGCATGTCTACTGCCGAACACCCCTCGGCCTAAGCCCCCTTCGCCGGAAAATAAAAGTGCGGGATAGGGTTCTCACAGTATTGCTTTCATAAATATTCTTTTCTTCTCTCTAAATATCCAAGTTTTTTCAAATCCTTCAATCGTTTGGCAAGAAATTGTAGAGACCAATATAGGTGACAAGCTATTATTTTTGGACACTATTATAGATCTCCAAATAGGCTAATCGTTGAGGCTTGTACTGATGTTGTCGATACGTTAGTAAGTGCGCTATAGTATCTTTACTAGCGCTACCCGCCATAGTACCTTAACTAGCGCTACCCGTTCTCTTCAAAATTTTGATAAGAACGCAACCTGGCTTTCACACAAAGCAATGCTTTGTGTGTCAAATTTGCTACCTTTCAAGTGACTACCGCCATTCACACCAACATATGGGAGCCTCCCCTTCATCCTCCTCACAAACTTGCATATAGATGACAGTACCATGATTGTCCGTGAAGGGTCTCCATTCAACAAAATCTTCCAATAGCTTTCATCCCTTCTCCACTAATCTGACCAAAGTGCCACTAGTACTCTTAAGCATGGTTTAAAAATTCATCGGGTTGACACAATGACTTCTATCTCTGCTAAAGGTCTCATCATGACTTTTAGTAGCGACAAAAGGTGACTTCTATTGCCACTAAAAGTCTCGCCAAGACCTTTAGCAGCGACTTTTGTCGCTACTAAAAGTCCTGCTGAGACCTTTAGCGGCGACAAAAGTCGCCGCACATCTTTACTGGCATGAAATTTTTTTGCGCCAATAAAGCTCACTTTTAGCAGTGACAAAAGTCGTTGCTAAAGGTATGGGACCTTTAGCAGCAATAGCGGGACTTTTAGCAACAACTTTAAGGGAGAGATCGCAAAGACAGAGAGAGGAACAGCGGCCCGGTAGTGTCACCTGAGCAGGGATAGGAGGTGGTGGCCGGCTGTGTCAACCAGAGAAATTGTTGTCCCCTATGTAAGTGTTGTCAAATTTTGATTTTATGCCATTGAAATGAAGGTTTTCCTTCAAAAAAAAATCTATTGAAGATTTTTCAATGATTATGCATAAAGGACGAAGTGGTGATCAAAAAGTAACTTAATTTAATTATCTTAAACAATGCACAAGGACTGTCACGGGCTTACTTCTTCCTATAAGCCAGTGCGGCGCGACGATCCTTCCTTACCGCCGCAAGCCTACATATCGCTCTGTCACAGGCATAGAATGCTTCGCAAACCCGCGACGCGCCAAGCTGCCCAGCCTAACAGTCAAAGGTCACGTAGTAACATGTTTCCTTGTGCTGAATCATTTTCATTGGCCCTGCACACCACCCCGTGCAGAGTTGCCTAGCAGAAGCTGATCAAGCGCATTTCCAAGTGTGCATTTCATGTAGTTCATGCCGCTTAGTGCATAGTCGTCTCATACCAGCTATCACTTCTGAAAGAAGCACAAACTTTGCCTTAGCCTTGCGTGTCATGGAGCATATTGCGGCTCCATGTGCACAACATACTAAAACCTCGTCACTGAAGGAACAAGACCCTACAGCCCTCAATCCAAAGATCAGTTCATGATTGAACACCATAACGAAGAGCACCACCCAGACTCGTTCGTCGATGCCTAGGCAATCACTCACCTAGCCCTGAGTCACCATACTCGGTTGGAACCATCTAAGGTGATTCCTGGAGAAATTAACCCTAACTCACACGCACCCCCGTGCGTCCAACCGCTACGCGTGGGAATACATCTTGCAAGCCGAGAGGTCCTTAACCAAATCTCCAAAGGCAACATCCTCTGATCCGTTGGCACTGTTTAACCGAACAACGCTCCACGTCTGCGCCGCCACACAGCGATGCACTAACGACGATACTCTAATGCCTATCGCATGCCATGCTACCACCGCATGTCACCGATCAAGCGAACGCATACCGCGTGTTCCTACACTCGATGCATTTTTCACTCAGTAGAGCTTTGTACATGCCCCATTCCGAAAGATCGGCCTGGGACAAGGACAATCCTTCGCAAAATTCCCTTTAACTTCGTCACATGAAGAAACAGTCACTTGCCCTCTCTTCAAGCTCAGTCGGAGCCATTCTATAAGAAGCTTTTGAGATTGGGGTCGGATCTGAATATTTATTTGAATCCATATTTCAGGGACATGCTTAAGAAATATTTAAATTGTTCAGGGGAAAATTGGTAATTTGAGTGTGGGCCCCACAAGCGGACACTTATTTGGTTTGTTCCACGGATACAAAAACAGCATCCTCCACTATTCTGCACTAGCAACAAGTCATAGGTTTGAGCTTCACGGATCAATCTGAACCCATAGATGTGCTCAGCATGGTTCATCTATTAGAAATTGTATCTGACCAAAGAAAGCATTAAGTCACACCTGTAAGGCTTGACTAACAAAAAAGTTCAAGAAAATTTGAAAAAAAAAGGTGTGAATGAGTCGACTTGGACCATTAGATATTTACAACATTTATGATGTTTTCACCCATTGCAATTGCAGAATTTCAACAGAATCAATCCTGACATATGGACATGACTATACATATATGCACACCTAAAAGGTAAATTGGAAAATTAGGCTGTGGATGCCGTAGCCAGATTGTGTACTAAGGTGCCAATGGGACTAAAATTTTATCAGCAAGGAACCAGTCATGGTAAGCCAAGGCCGTTGATATGGATTCTGGCCAATTAGAATTGAAACCCAACATAAACATACAATCCCCTCACACACACACACACACACAGAATTTCGATGCAGATGTAATTTCCAGGGAATTGAAATAAAGATCTAATTTGAATAATGGCCCATGATGCCTTTTCTAGGTTAAGAATTCACCTTTTCAGCAATCTGCCCCATTTGAGCTGAACGGAGCAGGACATCTTCCACTCCCCTTGCCTTCTCAGGCTTTACCAATGCAATTCTAGCCACTGACGCATACATTATATTTAAGACATGCAGCAACCCAAACGAGAAATTAAAACCACAAACAAGCGCCAAAAAGGCATCACATGTTTTTCCAGAGGGCACCAAGCACAGAGATTTTGAGGATAGCCTTCCAAGCAGCCCAACACGGAGCTGGATGCCTTGGTTTATTTTTAGGTGTTTGTTCAGTAATTATGTTCAAGCTTGAAATAAAATTGGCCAGAGAAAAAATTATTGTGTTCACAATATCGGGACAATGCTAATCCCATATTAAGGGGCATTCCATCTATGGATACCATGTCTGAAGCACAAGGATTCCCCATAACAAAAAGTAGAAATCAAAAAGAATGTTTTGCAGTCCAAATAAAAAACATAGGGTTGGTAAGGTAAGATCTGAGTCTAGTTAAAATGAAACTACATTAAAAGGTAATAAACTGCAATCGAACAGAGGAAAATATATGCAACCATTGAAGATATTCAAAAATGAAAAAGGGCTCAAGGAACATGGCAACCTTAACCCCATTCAGATCACTGTGCCAACAGGTTTTTTTATGGCCTCCACTTCCCTGTCCTAGCAAGTATAATTTCACATGCAGGAATTCTAATTAACCCTTTAAAGTTTAAACATGACTATATGGATAATAAACCTATAGTTTCTCATTATGCAGTGGAGGCAATGCAAAAGGCAAAATAAGGAAAAGTGATAGCAATTTTGGAAGGAAAGTTAACCAGAAGCTATTATCATTGGACAACAGGGAAATTTTGATAATTCTAGCCAGGACTAGTTATTATTGACCTGTAGTGTTTATTTTCCATTTTCATATGTTTGTATCTTCCATTAATGACATTTCTGCTATTAATTAAAATTGTCATTATTTGCAGGACCTAGACTGCTTCGGCAACCTGAACATCACTCTGAATTTCATGGCACCAGAGCAGTCCATGATATCCTTTGGTACATAAAACCATCTTGGGACAGTTTAACCACCCTCCCTCTTTATTGCTTTTTGTTCCATGTATCTTTTTTCCTGTCCAAGATTTCATCTTTACCTGTTCTTCTATTCTCTTTTTTTACTTTTCCTCTAGTTTTGGTCTTCTTTGTTTCCAATGATATATTATCTGTGATCTCTCTTTTCTTTCTTGCTTGCTTTCTCCTAACTGTGCTGTTTCATATTGCATTCTTCTTCTTTACCTTCATTATATATTTTTCTCTCTCCTGTATTTTTGGTTCTCCTCACTAATTTCTTAACCGAGATCTTGTGTCTTTCTTGACTGTCTTGAGGAAATTAACAATCTGGTTTCCTGACATCATTGGCAACATCACATGTTGCAGGCATCAATCTGATTGATTGCTCAATTTCTTGCAGTCACATTTTCCTTCTACAACTTTGAGTTTGGTTATTCTTGCCAGGTGCTCCTAATCCTTTAATAGGAGCACCCCCCCCCCCCCTCTTCCAAAGTTACAGGATCATTTTGCTGAGTTTCTTAATCAACTGACCATAATTCAGTGTCCAATTAGTGATTCTGGTAAAGTATATTATGGCTTACGTGGGATAGGAGATGCATATAAAGTTTTTACAAGTGTTATAGCCAAACCTTCTTATGCGACATTCGCAATGTTACACCCTTGCTTTTTAAAGCATTAAAATTTCATCTCAAAACAAGGAGCCAAACTTGTCAAGCAGCAATCAAGATGTTCTATTTTCTGATATTATTATTAAACATGGATGATGAGGAATAGGTAGCAGTAACCCTAGAAATCAAGGAAGAGGTAAGATTCAACACCAATTATCCATAAAGAAATCTTGATTATCAAAATTAAGTAATAATGGTGCTGGAGGTGGTTTAAAAAATGATCTGCGGGATGGCTACAGTAAAACATATGGTAATAGTTTTAGGTGATGATGGAAGATGAGGTTTGCTGCAAACACCAAAACAGAACATTATGAATAAATAACAGTGTTGTGGAAATAGAAACCTAAATTCAGGCAAGTTTGGTTCGCTGCGCCACATGTGACTCCAAATCAAATTTGATTTGGAGCCTCTTGTGATTCTGATTCCCATTTAAATGAGAAATTGACTCTCATTTGATAAGACAAATGAGAATCCCTTTCTCACCACTCATTTTCCGATGTTCGGTTAGCCATGACAATGAGATTCATTCTCATTTGCATAAGAATCTGAATCTCATGAGACTTTACCAAACATGCCCAATTTTCAACATGCTGCCTATAGTTTCAGTTTCACTTCATCAGTTGATACCAGTCCAAGGCCAAGAAATGTTCAAGGTGAAGTGGCTGCCTAAAGTCTTGTTACCATTAGATTGGGATTGTCCCAGACCGAGCCTTCGAAATGGAGCATGTGCAGTGTGGAGCTCTACTGAGTGAAAAATGCATCGAGTGTAGGAATGTGCGATATATATTGTTTTGATCGGTGACGTGTGGTGGTAGCATGGCATACGATAGGCAACGGTATTGTCATTGGTGCGATAGTGTGTGGCGGCAAAAACGTGGAGCATTATTTGGTTAAGCAATTCCAATGGATCAAAGGATGTTGCCTTTGGAGATTTAGTTAAGGACCTCTCGACTTGAAAGCGTTTGGATGCACAGGGTGTGTGTGGGTTAGGGTTAATTCCTCCAGGGATCACCTTAGGTGGTTTCAACCGAGTATGGTGACTCAGGACTAAGCGAGTGAATGCCTAGGAGCCGGCGAATGAGTCTGGGTAGTGTTCGCTATAACAATCAGCAACTGGTCTTCAGACTGGGAGTCGCAAAGCCTTGTTCCTTCTATGACGAGGTATTGCTTGGGCGTGCCCAAAGAATCGCAATAAGCTCCTTGGCACACGACGCTAAAGCATTCGTGCGCTTGTTAACCGGTATAGGACGGCTATGCACATAAGTGGCATGGACCAGATAGAAAATGCATTTGAAGATACGCTTGATCAGCTTCCACTAGGCAACACGATGTGGTGCGCAGGGCCAATGAAATGATTCAGCACATAAAAAAGTGTTTGTGTGCAGCCTTTGGCCATTAAGCTAGCCAGGCTGGGCAGTCTCACGCGTCGCGGGTTTGCGATAAATTCTATGTCGATAACAAATTAACATCAAAGCAGAAAGATTCACAAAAACCTTGTTGTTCAGTGAGTGTGACACTGAAGAGGGCAATGATCGTTGGTTCAAGTTGAAAACCAGCAAGTGATGGTTTGTCATGTTTACGCAAATTTGCACAACTGAAGTTTGGTTGACCGAGTGTATAAGCAAATTGTTGGCATGGTGGTATGGGTCATCTTATCAATGGTAAGCAAAAGTGTATGGTTGTTGTTCAGTTGGCTAAGGAAACGTGAATAAGCCAAAGATTTCTATCAGTTGTTCGTCAGGATCGCAGGTGGAGCGTGGCGTTTACCTTATGCATGCAAAGAATGCAAGTTGGATTCGGCTTAATGGATTTACACCTTTGTGATGAAAAACTCAATTGAACTTCTATGTTCTCTCCTGAGATTGTGGGTCAGCAGAGTGTCTACCTTAAGCAGAATGCCCGTTGATTTGGTCCCTTGAGTTTGGCAGTTCCTCTATAGATTGTGTGTGCGGAAAAAGTTATTGTTTGTGGCTCATCGGTTTAGTTCTTGCAGGAACGTGTTTGCTGACTTCGAATAAGAGTTGCAGTGTGCTGGCTTCGGATGTGAGTTGCAGCGTTGGGTCATGAGTTGTCCCTTGTGTGGACGAGTGATCAGGAAGACGCTTTGAAGGACCGTTTTGGGGTGATACGCAAGTAGGCATCCCTCACTTGAGAACTTGTTTGGACTATTGAAAAACAGCAAGTTGGTGCTTTAAGGGAGTTGATATCCCTGCGGCACGCATTTGTTGTCGCTCTTATCTGTGAGGACGACAAAGGGCTTCGAATTGCCCTTACTGGAGTCGGAAGGCGCCCCAGCCATGAGCGTGAAGATGACAAGTTTGTCGTGCAGGCGAGGATGACCCGCCTATGTATGGGACTACATAGGGGTCCCACGAGCGAAAAATGCTCGATGTTGATGGGGTGGAAGAGTGTTGTCTAAGTAATTTGAGGCACATTAAGGAATAAAACTTGGCGTGCTAAAGGTTGCGGCGATGGCAGATGGAAACTAGAACAAGTTGAGTAGGATGAAGAAAAGAAGACCAAAGATAAGTGCAAAAGGAAACTGGCATATCGATAAAGGTTGTGTTCTTACCTGCACCGACATTGTCGAGGACGACAATAGTTTGGGTGGGAGAGAATATCCCAGACCGAGCCTTCGGAATGGGGCATGTGCAATGTGGAGCTCTATTGAGTGAAAAATGCATCGAGTGTAGGAACATAAAGCGTGTGTTGGCTTGATCGGTGACATGCGTGTTAAAATGTAATTTATATATATATATATATATATATATAAAACCTTATAAGGGTAAAATTGTCTTTTCTTTTCTTCACGCATATTCATTTTTGGATATGCTCTTTTTATTTTCTTTTTGTGTTTTTTATTTTTTATTTTTTATTTTTTATTTTTTATTTTTTATTTTTTATTTTTTATTTCTTATTTCTTATTTTCTTATTTTCTTTTTGTAAGCCATTGAGGGGCCCACAATTATAGATGTTGGGCCCCTCCAATAGTCCATAATATGACTGTTGGAGGGGCTCTAATGTCTATATGTGGAGCCCCTCCAAAGGTCTCTACTTGTATAAACAGGGGTTCATCCCCCTTGTATTCTTTAAGCTTTTTGTAAAGCCCTCTCAAGCATTCAATAAAGATTCTTTTTATTTTAATGCCTTTGTGCATTTGTAATCTTTTGTAAGTGTTCATCTTGTGCCTTTGTGCATTTATAATCTTTTGTAAGTATTCATCTTGTGCATTTGTAATCTTTTGTAAGTATTCATCTTGTGCCTTTGTGCACACATCTCACGTTAAGAAGTTAGTGCTTTTATGCACATAGTCTCTTTGAAGACTTTTTCACATGGTATCAGAGCTTGGTCTCTAGAAGAATAGCTCATGTATTGCATCATCATGGTGGTTGCCTTGAAGAACATGCCCATTCCTCATTCTCGTTCTTTTGGCGTGGAAAACTCTTGCAAACTATTCTCGTCCTTAGAGGGCTTGAGGGCAGTTTGGGTCTGATTCTTGTGCAAGAGAGAGGTCCTTTGCATTTTCCCTCCCACCCATTATTCACTCAAGGGAATTTGAGATTAAAAAAAAAATCTCTTCCTTTTGTTTCTTGTTACATCTTTTCGCCCATTATTCACTTAAAAGAGTGGATTGAGGTTAAATCCTTGTTCTTGAGTTTTCTAAAGGAAAATGGCATCAAAATGCTTGACATGGCAATCAGGCACTCAAATAGCAAGTGGAAATCAACTTATGGTTAGATGCATTTATGTCGTATGCATATTTCTTGAGATGTGTGAAAGAGCAAAGATGGGCTCTCTTGATTCTCATCGTGAGAACGTGCCCTAATTCATCTTTATATTACTGTCTGTTCGGGTCCAAGATAACAATAGATATCGGGTCTGCTCCAGACCCAAACACCTGACCCAATAACATAATACAGAGATACAAGCACAATACAGAAATACAACAGTAAAGTAACATAAATACCCCTGGACGACTATCATCCTTAATACCCGACCTCAAGTTGTGCACGGTTTTGAACCATGGACAACTTGCCTTTTAAGTACCAAAAACGTATGCTATTGAGACCCTTGGTAAACAAATCTGCAACTTGATCTTCAATGGAGATGTACACTAGGTCAATTTCTTCATTTTCAACATTCTGCCGAATGAAGTGTTGATCAATTTCTATATGTTTAGTACCGCCGTGATGAATAGGGTTAAAAGCAATTTGAATGGCACTTTGATTATCACAGTGGAGTGTGGCAGGCAAAAACTTTTCTCCTATCTCGTCCAGGATAGGACTCATCCAAGTGATTTCTGCGGTGGTTGTAGCCATAGACCGATACTCTACCTTTGTACTGGATCAGGCAATGGCTCGTTGCTTCTTGCTACTCCACCCCACCAAATTTCCATCGATAAACACATAATATCGCAAAATTGATTTTCTGTCATCTGGATCTCCAACCCAATCTGCATATGAATATAAGGTGATTTGATGTTTGCTCCCCTTAACCTGAGATCGATGATAAAGTAAACCATCTCCAATTGTGCCTTTTAAATATCGAAGAATCCTTTTAACCGCATTCATGTGTTTGGTACGAGGATCATGCATAAACTGTGATACATGATTCACTGCATAGACAATATCAGGCCTAGTAAAAGTAAGGTACTGAAGCATTCCCACAAGGCTACAATATTGCTTGGGATCACGATAGGATTCTCCATCTTGGGCACTGAGCTTATGATTCAACACACTAGGAGTAGACAACGGCTTGCAATCTCTCATCCCTGCTTTATCCAATAAATCCATCGTGTATTTATGTTGAGTCAGGGACAAGGTTTCATTTTGTTGATCCACTTCTACTCCCAAGCAATAGCGCAACATGCCTAAATCTTTCATTTTAAATTTTCTTCTTAGTAAGTTCTTGATGATCTCTATATGCTCATCTGAATTGCCGGTGAGAATAATATCATCTACATATATAAGAAGTAGAGTGTTGACATGCTGATGCTGATAGATAAACAAGGAGTGATCATGATGCAGCGAGAGAACCGCAACCTTAGCTTTGATGAGTACCAACGTGAGGGGCGTTGGTGCAGTGAAGGAATTGGTGTCGTCCCGTTAACAAGCGGTGTTGACGCGCTTTCGGTGCAGCGAAAGGGGTCGATGCTGAGACACTAATGGGGCTAACGATGATGCTACTCGGTCAGCACACAGCCCACGTTAATGGGTGCCAACGTGATGCAGTGAGGAGATCGGATTGCACGTGACGCAACGAAGGTTGCTGGTAACGATGCACGTTGGTGCTGCAGAGATGGGATTTATGATTGCTGCAGTCGTGCAGTATGCTGCAAATGCTAACATGAAAACCACCGTTGGTTGAACCGTGGTTGGCTTTATTTCAATAACAGTTCAATATAACATGGAAAGGAAACAGTGCCTAACAGAGATTAAACAGAATGACTGAAAAGGGATAAAGAAATAAACAAGCAATAAAGACTGCTGCAAAACTGACGTGACAGAGAAGAAATAAAAAATAAAGAAAAAAAAAGTTGCAAGAAGGCAATAGTAAATGACGTATTCTGAAACTTCAAGGTTGTCGCACGCAACCATAGGAGAGGGTTTTTATAGTTGCTGGTGGATCCGGGTCTCGGGTCCACTCTGGAACCCGGTTAGGACCCGGATCGTTTTCATACTGTTGTTGGGTTTGTGACGTCTGGGACGTTCCGGACCTCCTCTGCATCATTCTCCCCTGGTTGGGAAGAAGTCGGCTCTGACGACTTGTTGTCTCCTCAGTAAGCATATAAATCAGACACATTGAAGATAGGCAACATGTATCGATATTCCTGGACGTCTCCAAATCAAAGCCTGTAGATTGGTTTTGAAGCTGACCATCTATACCATCTGCTATTGCACCCCATGGAAGCACAAGCTGAATTTTTGTCCGTCCAGCACGCGGTCTTAGGGGTCTGGCTAGAATACCAACGATACAAGCATGCTTACCAAAAACTGGACCACCTTCTGGAAACTTCATTATATCTGCCCCGGATGCACAGTGGCTCTGCTCACCGTCCATAGAGAAATCCCCGTTCAGGATCTTGTTCCCAAAAGCAACCCCAAACGGCTTTAAAAGATCAATTATTGTTGGAATGTTCAATGTTCCGTAAAGAGGCCCGCCGTTCCTAATTGCCAAAACCATAATAAGATTATTTACAGTCAACTCCCAAACCGTTTCGACAAATGGAAGGTCTAAGTAATCAGGTCCACCAATATGCAAATTTAAGACGTCCATATTTGCTGCAATGGCATAATTGAATGCATCAAGAAACCATGATAGATATGACACCATCTGCTGGATGGTCGCGCGGCCGACAGCCCTGTGCAGGCCCGCCTCAATGTCATTTGGTTGCATGGCAGCTTGTCGGATGTTCGGTTGGACTGGTTCGATCACCAGCGCACTCGAGAGGCCAACAGCATCGACGCCCAATCCACCACTCATTTTCAGCGTGGACGTTGCGTGCGTCTTCCCCGACGACTCGAGGACCACGAGTCGATCTTCAAGTCCATCCATATGTTTTGACAGTCCGGCTACATCCTTGTCTAGGCGTAGCAGATCTTCCTGGATCTTTGTCAACATGTCCATCACCCGCATCATCAGATCTTCGTTGTCGGTCTCCCCTCGCGCCTTCCCGCTCATAGGATCGTCCCTCGCTTCTTGCGACATGTCGTTGACCAAGGAAGAGGGGTTGGGCTTTGATACCATTTTGATGCAGCGAGAGAACTGCAACCTTAGCTTTGATGAGTACCGACGTGAGGGGCGTTGGTGCAGTGGAGGAATCGGTGTCGTCCCGTTAACAGGCGGTGTTGTCGTGCTTTCGGTGCAGCAAAAGGGGTCGACGCTGAGACACTAATGGGGTTGACGTTGATGCTACTCGGTCAGCACACAACCCACGTTAATGGGTGCCGACATGATGCAGTGAGGAGATCGGATTACACGTGACGCAACGAAGGTTGCTGGTAATGATGCACGTTGGTGCTGCAGAGATGAGATTCACAACTGCTGCAGTCGTACAGTATGCTGCGAATGCTAACAAGAAAACCACCGTTGGCTGAACCGTGGTTGGCTTTATTTCAATAACAGTTCAATATAACATGGAAAGGAAACAGTACCTAACAGAGATTAAACAGAATGACTGAAAAGGGATAAAGAAATAAACAAGCAATAAAGACTGCTGCAAAACTGACGTGACAAAGAAGAAATCAAAAATAAAGAAAAAAAACTGCAGGAAGGCAATAGTAAACGACGTATTCTGAAACTTCAAGGTTGCTGCATGTAACCCTAGGAGAGGGTTTTTATAGCTGCTGGTGGATCCGGGTCTAGGGTCCAGTCTGGGACCCGGATCATCTTCATACTGTTGATGGGTCTGGGACGTCTGGGACGTTCCGGACCTGCTCTGCATCAGATCAAGTTGAGATCTGAGAAACCCATGTCACTGAATTTCAAGCGAAAAACTATCAAACCATGAACGAGATGCTTGTTTCAAACCATAAATAGTCCTTCGTAATTTGCAGACATATGAAGTGGGACCATGTTCTGCATACCCAGGTGGTTGTTCCATGTACATTTCTTCCTTTAGGTCGCCATGCAAGAAAGCATTCTTGACATCAAGCTGACAGAGAGTCCATCCATACTACACTGACAAACATATAACCAATCGGATAGTACTCATTTTAATAACTGAACTGAACGTCTCATCGTAGTCTTGTCCATATTCTTGAGTGAAACCCTTAGCCACAAGACGTGCTTTATAGCGTTCAATAGATACATCGAGCCTTCGGCCCTGTATTTGATTTTGTAGACCCACTTGGATCCTACTACATTTTTGTGTGAGGATCGTGAAACAATTTCCCAAGTTCCACATTCGTGCAACGCTTTCATTTCTTCGTTCATGGCCTCTATCCACCTGTTTGATCTAGATGCATCTACAAAGTTGTTTGGTTCCTCCTGTTTTTTAACCTGAGAAATAAACAGTTGTAAATCCATGGAGAAGTTATCACAACTTACCCATCTTTCAATGGGATGACGGGCTTTTCCAGACCTCCGAGGCTGAACGTCAGGGCATGAGTCATTATTATGGTTATTTCTTCTTGTATAGACAAGTCCCTGAAATCTTATATCACCATCAGACATAGATGGTACACTCAGCTCGAAATTTGTGACTCCCTGCATCTGAGAATTTCTGTCGACCTCTTGCGCAACAGTTGATGACTTACACGAACAGTCATCCCGTGTTTCCATCTGATCAAAAAAATCTGCAGCCATCCACGGTTCATACACTTTGTCCCTTTTGTTCTGCTTTGCTTGCTTCTCTCCCTGACTCTGCTTTGCTGCTCTTTCTGAGCCTCCAGCAATGATTTCATCAAACACAACATTCTGTGGCTTTAATTCGATGAGAGATTGAATCATAGCACCGATACCTTTTATATTGGTCAGCATATCCAACAAAGTAGCACCTGCATGCCTTGTATTGAAACTTGTCACGTTGAGAACTGTCAATGTGAACATAGCAGACACAACCAAAAGCTCGCATTTCGTTATAATCATGATGTCTTTGAAAAAGAGTAAAATATGGAGATCTATCTTCAAGCAATTTCATAGGCAGACGATTTATGACATATGGCATTGTGTGGAAAGCTTTTGTTTATAAGCTCAAGGGAACACAGGAGTCGTGGAGCATAGTTAAGGCACTTTCCACGATGTGCTTGTGTTTTCTTTCAGCAACACCATTTTGTTGTGGTGTATGTGGGCAAGATATACGACGATTGATGCCATTCTTTTAGAGAAATTCAATAAATTCATGTGATAAATACTCTCCTCCATCACATTTGAAATGTTGGATTCTGGATGAAAATTGATTACAAACAAGGGCATAGAACGAACAAAAGATTTTAAACACTTCAGATTTATGTTTCATAAAATATATTCAGGTGAATCTAGAATAACTATCAATGAAGATGACATAATAGCGGCTGACAGATAAAGAGGTCTGGGGAGCATGACCCCAAACATCAGAGTATATGATTTCAAAAGGAATTGAAGCTCTTTGATTTATTGAATGAAAGGAGAGTACATGACTCTTACATAACTGACAACTGGAACAATGAGGTTCTTAAGACCTTTTATTCAAACTAGACTCTGGAACAAGCTCATTTGACACAAGCTTTTCAATAAACGAACGACCACAATGACCCAATCGACAATGCCAAACTTCTGGCTTATTACATTTAGACAAACTAAGACAATCTTGAGACAGTTTTGACTGAATAATTGATGAGATTGGTGAAGCAACACGAACTGAAGAGGGAGACTCCTTGAGGACATACATATTCCCTTGTCGCTCTCCTTCAACGAGCGTCTTCTTCGTAAGAAGATCCCTAACACATACAGAAGGAGTAAATTCAACAGAAGAGTTAGTATCGTCAACAAGTTTAGACACATAAACAATATTCTTAACTATGCCCGAGGAATGGTAAACATTAGACAAAGTTAGGAAAGAATTAGAAAGAGGAAGGTAAATGGTTCCAACATGTGATATAGGGTGAAGAGTACCATCGCCAGTCTTAATGCTGAATTTTCCAAAATAGGAAATCGGTTTTGAGATCTTACCAACATCACATGTAACATGTGTTGCCGCCCCAGAGTCAATATACCATGTTCCTTGCTCATTTTGTTTGAAACTCAGCCCTGAAAGTGCAGAAATCAAGAGATTCTTCACGTTATCCTTATCCTCATCCTTCGGTCCCCCCATTTCTTTTCCTTTGCTGGGAAGTGTTGCCTCATTCGTCTTTCCATTGTTTTAAGGATTATGCCAATAGTTTGCCTTAATGTGTCCTCTCTTATTACATAAATAGCATGTTGGTACATTTCTGGAGTTTTGATTGTTGGAAAATGAGTTGAACTGATTATTTGGAGTAGGCAACAATCCACGTCCTCCAAAATTAGCTCTTCCTTGTCCACGTCCTCCACGGAAGAAGCTGTGCCCCCTTTCTGAGCCCACCCATGTGATCATTACCTCGTGACTGTTGTGATTTGAAAAGGTCTCCCCTTTAATGGTGACTTCATACTGTAGCAACTTTGCACGAAGATCTTCAAGGTTTGGTAGTGATGGCAGACATAGCAACGATGTAACCAACATGTGATATTTGGGCTCAAGACCATTCAACGCTTGTAGCACCTTTTCTCTGTCAGGGATCTCACAGCCCACCATAGCTAATTGGTCTGTGATAGTCTTGACTCGATTCATGTACTCTGTCACAATAAGACTTTCCTTCTTTAACAGTTGAAACTCTCTTTTCAAATGAAGAATTCTGGACTCTGAAATCTGTGAATATGTCTTAGCTAACTTCTGCCACAGCTCCATAGCAGAGCAGTCATCTGGAATACTCACCAATATCTCTTGAGAGAGAGTAGAGGTAATGTATCCTACGACTGCTTGGTCTCTCTTCCTCCATGATGTAAAATCTGGATTGTGAATTACCGTGTTGGAGGCATCTCCTTTGTCACCCTGTTGTTCCTGTGTGACGAACTCTGGTGGTGTGTGGACTATCCCATCAAGGTGCCCAGAGATATCCAAACTCCTGATAAATGGCAAGATTTGTCTTTTCCAAGTCAAGTAATTTGAATTGTTGAGCCTTTCAGAAATGAGTTGTCTGAGAAAACTAGACGGCAAAGAGAGAGAATCCATAATGATGAAAGAAGAAGGAAGGACAATGGGTGAAGATAAGACTGAAAAGTTGTGAATAGATGTGTGAAATCTGTCCAAAATTGCACTAAACGTGCTTGTTCTCTATTCCTTTTTTTTTAAACAACCAAACCTTTTTTAGATAACGACAAGCACAGTAAACAGTCTGATATAAAATCAGATTTGTTATAATCTGATCTGACGCAAAGGCAAGATTAAAACCAGTAAATCAAAACAATTCAGATCTGACGCAAATTCCAGATCTGATGCAGTTTGGGGTGAATCTGAAATAGTTCAGATCTACCGCAGTTTAGGGCAAGTATTGAATCTCGACAGACTTATCAAGATAGGATTCCTTTAAAGGATTGAGAAACAGAAACAAAGAGAGAGAAGAGGTGCCAGATCTGACAGCAACCAAATTTGGGTTTGTCGATCAGACCTAGGGTTGAAGAACTCGATACTAGATCTGACGACAATCAGGTCTCACGACACAGATGATGAATAAGAAGGGATAAAGTGGAAGAGAAGAAGGATGAAGGCTACCAAAAGAAGAGATGAAGCACCCAACCTGCTTATGATAGAAGATCTGAATCTCACAGGGCACACTTGCTGGAATTTGTCCAGAACACTTTGTATGGAAGTCACAGGCGAACCTCGCTCTGATACCATGAAAGATTTTATCACCGAGGTTGCGTTCACGCAGTAGCACAAGAGAGAGAGGTTTGGAGACGTCTGCAGCAAAGATAGGCTCTCTTGATTCTCATCGTGAGAACATGCCCTAATTCATCTTTATATTACTCTGTCTGTTCGGGTCCAAGATAACAATAGATATCGGGTCTGCTCCAGACCCAAACACCCGACCCAATAACATAATACAGAGATAAGCATAATACAGAAATACAACAATAAAGTGACATAAATACCCCTGGACGACTATCATCCTTAATAATGTGTTTCCGCAAAAGCATTATTAACCGAAACTCATACCAACATAACCTTGTGTGCATCAAAGGGACTTGCAAGAGGCTGTGCAACAATAATGCCAACCAATACTCTAAGATTTAAGAGAAAATAGGCAGATGCCTTGTGCTAAACATGTCAAAGATGCTTGATGTCAACAAGGAGGATGAATCAATGAGCATGGAGATGAGTGATAGAATGAAACTATCTACTTTTCTTTTTTGTTTGAACTTTAATAAAACTTGGTTATGTAAAAGTTAACACTTTTAAGTATTTAAAAACATTGTAATTTTGTTTCTGTTTATGTATGAATCCTATTCATATCAGCAAGTTTGCATCTTTTTGTGGATACGTGAGTTTTTCTTTTTACTTTGAGTTTTTCTTTTATTTAGATTTAAAGATGGGAGTACATAAAGACCCAATGACAAGATATTGCACATTTATAGACGGAAAATATCTATAATATATCTTTTATGGTGAAAAAAATAGGATGACATGTTGTTCTCCTCATCTTCCAAGAAGTATTAGAAATAAAATTGAGGAGGGTCTTGAGTACATAAACCACAACAGCATATGCAAGAGAAACTTACAAAATCCATGTCAGAAAATAAAATAATGATCCTAGAGAACTAAGATGAAAACAAATTAATCGTCTCAAATTCAGAGAATAAAAAATAATTAAACGTTGTAATTTTGTTTCTGTTTATGTATGAATCCTATTCATATCAGCAAGTTTGCATCTTTTTTGTGGATACGTGAGTTTTTCTTTTTACTTTGAGTTTTTCTTTTATTTAGATTTAAAGATGGGAGTACATAAAGACCCAATGACAAGATATTGCACATTTATAGTCGGAAAATATCTATAATATATCTTTTATGGTGAAAAAAATAGGATGACATGTTGTTCTCCTCATCTTCCAAGAAGTATTAGAAATAAAATTGAGGAGGGTGTTGAGTACATAAACCACAACAGCATATGCAAGAGAAACTTACAAAATCCATGTCAGAAAATAAAATAATGATCCTAGAGAACTAAGATGAAAACAAATTAATCGTCTCAAATTCAGAGGATAAAAAATAATTAAACGTACCAAATTCTGACAATCAAAAAGAAAAAAAATGATGAAGGTCCATCGTCATAGGCAGCACAAAAAGATGTTTTGGATTAGGTTAAGGAAATAGTGGAGATCTTCCTTCCACAAATGAAAATTTTGTAGGATTAGTTTAGCACTTCAATGACTAGTTTAAGGTTTAAGACTCTAGGGACCAGTGTTGTGAAAAGTGTTGAGGCGTAGCGAGGCGCTCCACCAAAAACCGAGGCGAGGCGTAAAGCGTAAGCCTCAAAAAAAAATTTAACTCTAAAAAATTTATAAAAAAATATCTAAAAATGCAAATAAATAAAGAAATGCTTTATTGATGAAATAACAACTAATAAGAAATAGGAAATCTCAAATAAGTACTAAAAAATATGAGATTAACATATAAAAGTAACTAAGAAACTGATTATATAATTGAAAAATATAGTGTCCTATAAAGCAACAACCAATAAGCAATAGAAAATCTCAAATAAGTACTAAAAAAACATGAGATTAACCTATAAAAGTTAAAATATATGAGATTAACATATAAGAAGTAAAGAAACTAATTAATTTTTTTTTTGCGTTTCTTCCTCTCTTTTTTTGCGCCTCACACCTCAGGCTGGCGCCTTGAGGCACAGAGGGTCGTGCCTCAAGGTGAGGCGTGCCTTTTGCGCCTCAAGGAACGTTTTTGATAACACTGCTAGGGATAGAAGAATGAAAATCATTATAAAACTTAATGTATTGAAAAACACTTTCTGAAGTTTGTGATTTTTCATTTATGACTTTATGTACGTGCCTTCTGTCTGTTATCTTAATTTATTATACTGCATTCTATTTTATAATTTGCATTTTCTTGTTAGATATGCATGCATTCATACTTCATAGTTTATAGTTCATAGCATATTATCTTGAATTTCAAGGATATATGATGGACCAATTGTTAAAAATAAAATTGTATCCAAATACCCAATAAGGGTATTTTTGTCTTTTATCATATAGTACAGTCCACTAGGAACTGAAATGTACTTTAACATTATAAATAAATAAATAAGCTGTCATACAGTCAACAGTCATATTTATGACTGTTGTGCACAACAGTCAAAAATATGACTGTTGTGCACAACAGTCAAAATATGACTGTTGGGCAGCAGTCCAACTAGATGTTGGACTGCCACCCAACAGTCATAATAATGACTGTTGGAAGGCAGTCCAAAGAGCTGGACTGCCTCCCATGTGTTGGAGTGAGGCTCTATAAATAGAAGCATTTGAGGGTTTTCTCTAGAGTTTTTTCCCATCTTATAGGTTTGTATGCCTCTTGTGTTGTTTGGTATTTTTATCTCTTTTGAGATTGTATTTGGTCCATTAGTGACCAACTTTAAGTGAGTTTATTAAAGCCCTTTGTTGGCATTGTGTTTGTTTCCCTATTGTTCTATTGTACCTTGTTTCATTACATGGTATCAGAGCGAGGTTCTTGAAAGAAGGAGAATCTCGTGAAGGAAGTGTTCTTCGATCATTGATCATTCCCTATCTTCTCTAGTCTAAACTCAAGTATTCATTATGGGAGAAAGAGAGTTCGACACCGTCATCACCTACAAACTCAATGAAAACAACTATTTGATGTGGGCGACGGCTATGGAGAATCATATCAAAGGAAAAAAATTGTGGGGTTTTGTTAGTGGTTCTACTAGTGAACCACAACTCAAATTGACTAGAAGAGAAGGAGATCAAGTCAAAGCCTTGTCCGAAGAAGAAAAAGAAAAAGCCTTAGAAGAATTTCAAAATAAATTGGAAGATTGGGAGGCAAGCAATGCACAAATACTCTCATGGTTTATGAATACCATGGAGTTCAAGATCGCCACCAATATCATCAAATTCAAGAACAAATGATAAACTCTATGTTTCTAGAAATGTTACCTTTCTAGAAAATGACAGTGGATTTGATTTTGAAGTTCCTAAAAAGAATCCGAGTATGCTTTCTTATTTGATTTGTTACCCAATAAAGGTATTAGTAATGATATTCAAACCTTCGAGTCTATTAATGACTCAAGTAGTGAACCATCTCAAGATCTTCTTCAACACTCTAGACGAAATACTGGGGAGCATCCATGTGCCCTTGACAGATATAATCAATTAACAAATACTGAAGAAACTAGTGTTAGAAGGTCAGAACGAACACATAGGCCTCCAAGTAGGTTTGTCTCATATGAATCCTTCTTACCAAACTACAGGGCATGTCTTCTAGCCATTCATTCCTATCATGAACCATCAAACTATAACGAGCCCAAAAATATAAACGAATGGGTTGAAGCCATGAAAATTGAATTAGATGCATTACACAATGCTCACACTTGGGCAATTCAACCTCTTCCTATCGGAAAGAAGACAATAGGGTGTAGATGGGTGTTTAAAATTAAAACAAAAAGTGACGGGTCTCTTGAGAGATATAAAGCAAGACTTGTTGCAAAAGGATATTCTCAAGAATATGGTATAGATTATGAAAAAACCTTTGTCCCAGTAGCTCGTATGACTACAGTTAGAACTCTAGTTGCTATAGCATCCATTCGAAAATGGCCGATATATCAGTTAGATGTTAAAAATGCATTTTTGAACGGAAACTCAAATGAAGAAGTATATATGAATCCTCCCCCTGGTCTGTCTATTGAAAAAGGCATGGTCCTTCGTCTTCAAAAAGCCCTATACGGGCTTAAACAAGCCCCTAAAGCATGGTATGATCGGTTCAGTGGTACGATATTAAAACTTGGATTTAAATCTTGTTACACTGACACTGCTCTTTTTGTGAGATCTACAGGTACCTCATTGATCATTCTTCTTTTGTATGTTGATGATATGATCATCACACGGAATGATCAAAAGAAAATTGAAAATATTAAAATTTTGCTTAAAAAATCTTTTGATATGACTGATCTTGGTTTTTTTAGATTTTTTTTAGGAATTGAAGTAGCCTACTCACCAAGAGGATATATTTTATCTCAAATCAAGTTTGCAGCTGATATTGTTGAGCGTTCAGGAATCACGGACACAAAATATGTTGATACTCCTGAAGTAATAAATGCGAAAATGCGAGCTGAAGATGGAGTATTATTAGATGATCCAACCCCTTATCGACAACTTATTGGATCGTTGATGTACCTGTCCATTACAAGGCCAGATATTGCGCATGCCGTACATTCTGCAAGTCAATTTCAACATGCGCCCACAACCGTCCACATGAGTGCACTATTAAGAATAGTTCGATATATCAAGAAAACTATATCTAAAGGACTATTCTTATCCTCTTCCTCATCTTTAAGTCTTATTTCTTACACTGATTCTGACTGGGGAGGAGATCCCAATAACTGTCACTCAACTACTGGCTTTTGTGTATTTTTATGTGATTCTCTCATTTCTTGGCGATGCAAAAAACAACAGAAAGTGTTTTTATCCTCTACGGAAGCTGAGTACAGGGCAATGGCTACCACAACCACTGAAGTTGTGTGGATGAGAGCACTCCTTTCCGATATGGGTGTTGATGTCTCAGAACCTTCAAAGCTATGCTGTGATAATAAAAGTGTCATCTATATAGCCAGCAATCACACATTTCACGAGCGAACAAAACACATTGAGATGGATTGTCACTATGTTCGCGAAGAATATTTGAAGGGGACCATTACATTGCCATATGTCCAGTCCGAATTTCAGATTGCAGACTTCTTCACCAAAGCTCTTCCACTACCTCAATTTTTGTATCTTCTTAGCAAACTTTCGGTGATTTCCCCATAAGTTTGAGGAGGAGTGTTAAAAATAAAATTGTATCCAAATACCCAATAAGGGTATTTTTGTCTTTTATCATATAGTACAGTCCACTAGGAACTGAAATGTAATTTAACATTATAAATAAATAAATAAACTGTCATACAGTCAACAGTCATATTTATGACTGTTGTGCACAACAGTCAAAAATATGACTGTTGTGCACAACAGTCAAAATATGACTGTTGGGCAGCAGTCCAACTAGACGTTGGACTGCCACCCAACAGTCATAATAATGACTGTTGGAAGGCAGTCCAAAGAGCTGGACTGCCTCCCATGTGTTGGAGTGAGGCTCTATAAATAGAGCCTCACTCCCTTGTTATTCCTCAATGCTTTTAGAAGCATTTGAGGGTTTTCTCTAGAGTTTTTTCCCATCTTATAGGCTTGTATGCCTCTTGTGTTTGGTATTTTTATCTCTTTTGAGATTGTATTTGGTCCATTAGTGACCAACTTTAAGTGAGTTTATTAAAGCCCTTTGTTGGCATTGTGTTTGTTTCCCTATTGTTCTATTGTACCTTGTTTCATTACACCAATACCCATCTTCAATAATGCCAGAGATAAGCAAATCTGGTACACTAGTGTATAAAGTGAAAGATGGTTCAGATTTGATAAGAGTTTGGCAACAAAGAAAGAATGAGGAACAAAAAAAGACATGACAAGAGAAGAGAAGGGAAGAGATGAAATAAGATAGATAAAGGAAGATCACACGAACTAGAAGAAACCACCCCCAATGAATTTAAGGGGCAGTTCCATAGATATATACAGTCAAACCCTTATTGATACACATAGAAGACCCTAAAATTAAGATGTGTCATCTAAAGGTAGCATTCATTACACCATTTATTTTACAACTTTGCCACCCCTAAGTGGCATGGTCTTTGGTATATATTTTACAATTCTACCTCCAAACTCTTAGTAGTCTCCCATAGGTTACACCATCCATTCTAACATTACTGACTTGGATGAAACTGAAAGATGCCGAAAAAAAAGTCCTTTATCTATGAGATTGGTTATCTAACTGACCATATAGCGAAGACTTTGCCAAAATCCATGGTGATCTATTGGCATTCTTCTTCTCTTCCTTGTTTCTATTCTAAGCAACTAAAGTCTCACATAGGAGATCAAGATGGTACCAAAAGATCAGTACAAAGTCAAAAAGAAGTTCAAAGTCCAGCAAAAAATACACATGACCTAGACCTGAGGCAGGATCTGAGGCAGGATCTCAGCATCCTAGACCAAGCAAAATAAGGCATCTACTACTAACTACACTACACTAATTGTTAAAAGCGTTGTAATTCTTTCGGTGTTCCTTTACTAGAGTTAAAACTACTTTCTTTAAAACAAAAATCAGGAAATCCCCATTGATAATGAAATAATGTACTTTTCAAGGCTCATGGCAGAGAAGCAAAAGAAATTACCTATTATCACAAATATTTTAGATCATCTCAATTTAGTAATTCTCAATTTGGGGAATGAAAGTCAAACAATTAAGTGTAGAACTAGAGAGCCACAAGAATGAAGTGAAGCACATGCACTATACAGCGATTGTTCATAAGATGTATCGACCATCAGATTAGCAGTGTGATTGCTTGAGAAAATGATACAAGAAGTATAAGAATGAAGACAGCCTGCATCCATCCAATGATTGTGAAGCACAGAACCATCAAACTAGTAAACAAGAAAAGTAGAACTAACCCATGACTTACATCTTTCTCTTGCTTGAGAAGACAGAATCTGACTAAGCATCAACTGCCTCTGTTCATCTGCCACCCTAAACAAATAATTTCATCAAAAGTTCATTAACCTAGACTACATGAATCAATCACCACCTGTTAATATAATCTCTCTAACCTTTTAGCATCCTCTTGTGCTTTTTGTTGCTCTGAGTTTTGCTGGTCCCCCTAAATCAGAAGACACAAGTTGGTTATATCAAGAGAAGGAAAAAACAAATGACAAACAACAATCTTTCTATTTCCTCCAGACATATCAAAGATTGCTCACAAGGCCATGTTGTGCCATCAATTGTTGCATTCTCCTTTGCCTGATTGCAGCTAATTCGGGATCATCCTAGGGGAACCAAAAGCCAAGTTAGAAAAACAAATAAATAGAATTACTATCACTATAGAGATCCCATAAACCAGATTATCCCTGTTCCACATTTGTTAGCAACTACAAGTAGCATCATCTAGCAGCAGAAAGTTGTTGAAACTTTAATGAAATGAAAATCAGAGTCAAACTACCAACACCTAAAGCCTTAAACTTTCAGCAAAATTACTAAATCCTCCTTATGATGATTCCATGTGGAAAACATATATCCGATAAGCAGTCAAAGAGATTCTGAAGAGATGATGAAATTATCCTACCATTCGTGAATAGATAAGCTTAACAATCAAAGCACACTAGTATAGATGATGATGCTTATTTGAGACTGCCTAAATTCATTGACCAAGTTGGCATTATGGACATGCATAAACATATCAGTAAAGCATAAATAACCATTTACCATAGAGCTCATATGAAGCCATCAGAATGACAGCATCAACGCATAGAATTAAATTGAGTACATGACAAGGATCTTGACATCTTTTACTTGTGCATAGATTGCCAACACAAAAATGTCGCAACTTGTGGTTGGAATCCCTATTAGAAAAATTAGGTACCAGCAAACACTGATAAGTTTATGTATTAGGAAGTAGTGAAGAGCCATTTAGAAGATTGAAAGAGCTACCGAAATGCTCTACTACTTACAATTATAAGGCAAAAAGGCTCTTCCTTTTTTCGCCACCTTGCAAGAGAGGTAAAGTAACAACCTCCTAACGTATGGGTGCCAACACCTTCTTTTCTAGCTGGCCTCTTCATAAGAACCCTCTAAGAACCTTAATGATTCTCTTAAGAATCAGCTTGGGCATAGAGAAAAGTCCCATAAAGTGTTGAGCAACCATGGCAAAGACACGTTTAACTAATATAAATCGACTAGCTTTTGAAAATACCTTATCTTTCCATGATTCCACTTTACTATGAATTCTATCATCCACTAAAAACCATATATTAACTTTTGTCACTCTATGCAATGGAATCCTTAAGTATTTCATAGGTATCTCCTTCTCACACTAGAAGACCCTACGAGCAGTGACCTCTAGAGTCCCATGCTCATCATTGAATAGTACAAAGCTACTTTTTTCTGAATTCATCTTCAAAAGAGAAAATTTTGAATTTCTTTTTAGAATAAGCCCCAAACAATGCAAATTGCCCTCAAAAGCTTCATCAAAGATTAGCACATCATCCGCGAAAAGAAAGTGCAAGAAAAGTTTCATGCCGGGTAGGCTCACCCCTTTGTACATCCCATAACAGTTGGCTTACTTCAGTAGATAACTAAGCATTTCCATTGCTATAATGAAAAGAATGGGGGAGATCGGGTCCCCTTGCCTCAACCCCTTCTTGGGCTTAAAGAAGGGCACCCGCTGGCCATTTCTAAATATAGAAATCGAACAGGACCCCAAAATTGCTCTTATCCATCTTACCCATCTATCCACTGCCCCCACCTTTTGCAAAAACTCTTAGAAGAAAGTCTCAACTTAAAGAGTCAAATGCATTTCTAAGATCCAACTTAAGCAAAAAAGATTTTGTCTTTGAATTGTGCATTGAGTGAACCACTTCATGCGCTAGAAGACAACCTTAATGAATTCTTCACTTTGGCACAAAAGCACATTGAGAGGGGCCCACTACTTGGTGAATCACCTGTTTAAAGCGCACAACCAATACTCGTGTAATCACCTTAATTGGTGTACTCAACAAAGAAATTGATCTCAATTTATCAATCTCATTATATCTTTGCTTCTTAGGGACCAGGACCAATGTAGATTCCCCCCACCTACCAGGTAAGCATGCATTGTTATAAAACTCATTAAAAACCACTACAAAAATCATCCTTACAAGCTGGCCGAGCTGCCTTAAAAAAATCAATGGAGAACCCATCCAACCCTGGGGCCTTGTTGTTTGAGAGTTCCCAAATTGCTTGTTTTAGTTTCAGAACTTTGTCACGGATGAAGCCACGGAAGAATTGCAGGAACAATTGCTCATTGTAATTTACACCACAACATGTAAACCACAATTAACACCAACGCGTTCCTGAAATATCACACCACAAAACCCTTTTCCCTCTCTATCACTCAGAAAAGCCTATGGCAAGTGTTCTAGGTGTATGTCTCTCGAAACTAAATTCACAACATATAAGAGAACACTGGTAAGGTTTCAATTTTTAGCAATTAATTTACTAAAATAGTAACTTACAAATTTCTTAACTTCTTGGAGAAATGAGCAAGACGTGAGATGGGGGATACAGGTAAGCATAAGGATCAGAGTCGTTCGTATAAATTGAACTGATGATTGATAACTTAATAATCATTATTGATAATTGCTTCCTTGTTAATAGGGATTCTATTCAAATGCCATATGGCCATCAGGAATGTTGGGCTTAATTAACCCATTTCTTCCCCCCCCCCCCCAAAGGTCCTATCAGAGACTGCATGCTAGGGTGGTTTACAGGAGTTTACCTTGTCAACAAGAAAAGATGGATATAACAACACGAACGACAATAATAATAGCAAATAGAACAAGAAGAAGGGAAATCTCTGCAATCTAAGGAAGATCCAATCATCCCCAGAAGAGTTAGGGTAAGATTGGAAATCAGAAACAAAATAAAACAAGAAAAAGATAAAAAAATAAGGTAGAAGGATTTTCAGGGCATCGATGGGAATGATGTTGGGATCGGAAAGGGGTATCATACCTCGGAATTCATATTTCCAACTCCTCTTTGTTGTCTTCCTCCTTTGCTGTGCGTCTGTCCTGCTCTGCTCTTGACGGCACTGCGAAAGTTGGAAAAACAAAAAATAAGGAAACCCTCAGCACCCGCACGAACACCCGATGCGTTTCTTCCTCACAAAGTTAAGTGTGGGCCCTTGCTCATTCAACTCTGGAGGGTCCGTTCCGATGTGCCCAAAGAGCTGGGTCAGCTGGGGATCACGTAAAATTCCTGACTCTATAACGGGTCGGATTTGTGCCAGACATCTGACCTAACCCGAACTCGAATTCCTGATACTGGTATAAAAATTGCTGACCCCAACCGGGTAGAGGTTATGATTTTTGCCCCCACCGATTTTTTTGACCGGTACACGAGTCGACCCGAGTATATGTATACTCTCTCTCTCTATCTATCTATATATTCAATTGCACTAGCAATACTTCATAAGTTTGAGCTTCTTGGTACCTGACCCCACACAGATGTGATCAACATGGTTGTGCATATACTAGCAAGTGGCCTCACAGTCATATTGGCGGTGGATCTTGAAAGCTGGATACCTTAATTGTACTAGCTCAAGTATATTTGTGAAAGGTCTGGAATGAAGTGGCTTCGCAGATCCATGGAGCATACAAGGAGACCTAGAAAAACTTGGTTTTCAAAAATTTGATATATATGTTGAGTGTTTTTGTTTGGACTCTTGTTTGTAGGTACTACCTCGATGGCTAAGGATCCTAAGAAGGATTCCCACATGAAACCTCTTCAGAATCTCAACCAATCAAAGTCAGGTGATGACTTGAATCTACAATTTGAGTCCTTAGTCTAAAAACCACCCAAGCATCCTATTAAAAAGCCAAGGCCACTAGGGAACTCCAAAGTCTGCTATTAAGGGACAGCTCCAATCATAGCATGATGGCACTCCCACCTGAGGTGGATTCTTTGACCAAACAAATGGGGAAGAAGCTAATCCGAAGGATGAGGTGTTGGACATTATGGGTTACGGGTCCAACCCGCAGTCTGACCCGGTTTGACACCATGTAAGTGGGTCACGTAAGTGACTGGATGATGGAGGTAGTGGGTGGGAGTTACGTGAATGTGGAGAGACCACATTCACGTAACTGCCCAATTCTCCATTATATAAAGTGGTTTTGGGGTTACGAAAATGATGAGATTTCGTAACAATTCCCTGCCAAATATTGTCCTGCATACAGAAGCAACAGAACGGGTCCTGCTCACCGTCGACATTAGGCCTGGGCTCATTGTGGGCGTCGACCGGCTGAGGAGAACGCCGAATCACCTACACAATCAATGGTGAATCCAGGTACGCTCCCTGTCTATTTGTTTTCACAGGGTTTTCGCCCAACATGAGGAAGATGAAGTGCAGTACATCCACAAGACATTAGACAAAAGAAAAGGGGGTAGTCTAGAAAGTCACGGGCAGACCAACTTATGAGTAGGAAAATTCTAATAGCACTTTGAGGTTAATGATGCGAGAGATTCAGCAGAGGTCCATTGGGAATGAGGCCAAGCTTTAAAACCTCAAACAGACATAGAAATAGAGAAGTGAAAATGTTTCTGTCAGGCAAGTTCAGCCAACTTACCTTTTGAGTTTCGAATCCACAACACAATGAATATGAAAAAAAGGTTCAAAATAGAGAAGTTAAAATGTCAAAACACCCGAGTCTCAAATCCCCAACACAATGAATATGAAAAAAGGGTTCAAAACTTGAAAAAAGGGCTTCATTAGATGTGAAGTGCTAAGGGTGAAAGGAGGTCTTATGAGATCCAAGATTTCATCTTGGGTCGAGATAACAAGCTTTTGGGAACCACTCCTTGAAATTTTATCAAGTTCAATAGGAGGGAGAACCTAGAGACTTGTGTGGATCTATTTTTATGTCTATGAGGATTGCTTGAACAATTTCTAGGCTCTGATTATATGGTTTTCAAGAAGTTTAGAAGGGGAGGCCCGATTTTGGTTCTCTATCTTGGATATTCACTAGATTAAGGAATTCTCGACCTTGATGAATTTGTTCATAAAGTGGTTCTAATACAAGATTGATGCCTTATTGATGATCATTCAGTTGTACGATCTTAGGTAGAAGAAAGATGAGGATGCTCAAGATTTCATCAATTGGTGGCGAGTTGTATATCACTTCATAGAGGATGTGATATGAGAATCCCATGCAATCACTCTCATTGTGAACAATTTCAATCAACCATTGAAGCAGCTACTTGTTAGTCAAAAGTTTGAGACTTTCATGGATCTCATTAAGGCTACCACCTGAATAGAGGCAAATCACAAAAGAGGCATGTATGATGGTTTGTTGGCTAAAACAAAGCGCAACCAATATTCTAGATCTAAGAAACTGGATTCCAAGAATCAAGCCAATATATTGAATCCTAGTAAAAAATCAGAATTAATATTGATCTTCTCAAAACCAAAACCAACATAATCCACAAGAGGGTGAGAAGTAGAAGCAATCTAGCTCTAATTGGAATCCTAACTAGACTTGGGATTGCAAGATCACCAGGTTTTGATAGTCCTTAGTAAAAGTCTTGGACTCCTTGTTGTAGGACAAGATGACCAAGTTGCCAAAGGTTCTCAATCCTCCAATCAAGGGAAGAGACTCTACAAACTTTTGCAAGTTTTACAAGATCATGGGGTATGATAAAGAACAATGTATCACCCTTAGACAGATTATTCATGACTACTTGGACATGGGTGAACTCGAACCCACCGGATAAAAAAAACTAGCTGGAAATGAGGACTTTGTCATCTACATTGATCCATTTTGCAACCATCAACAGGAAAACAATGTAGGGGCAGTCAAGCCATGGGAGAATCCTAGTTAGTAGAGTCGGTCTTCATGTGACATTCGAGGAATTTTTTATAATTTCATATGAATAAAGATGAGTTTGTGTTATTTTTGTGGTTGAATGTGAAATTTATGAGTGTATGAGTTAATATCCGGATCCAATTACATCCACAAACCATTAGGTGACATGTGGGACCCACAAGAAGGGCAACCCAGTGAGGTAGGTGTCACTTGTCACTCATCTAAGATGGGGTCCAATCTAGTGGGACAGCCCACATGACTTAATTAACCTTAATAAGTTAGTCAAGTAAAATTAGCTATATAGTGTAATTAATTAGGTAACTTAGGTGTTTAGATAATTAGGAAATTATTTAAAATATTTTGTTTAATTAAAATTTAATCCACAAGCGGAACAGTTTTGGGAAAATCCCAAGAGGGAGGGGTCTCCCATGTGGATAAATCAAAGCAAAAAGTCCAATATGGATTATAATATAAATTAAGGTAAATTTTAAACTGTTACAAATAGGAAAAAAAGAAAGTATATAGGTTTTTAAAACTAGCAAAACCATCTCAAAAAAGAAGGGGTGGGACGTTTTCTAAAAAAAATCCTATATACTATGGTCTTGTTGGAATACTCAATGGCTTAATTGAGTTGGGTTTCCTAATGCAATCCAACCTATTTATAAAAGAAAAAAAGAAGGAGACTCTTAGAGTCCATCCTCCCACATGATTTCTCATAAAGATGCCAGCCAACCTAGCTCATTCTTCCTTGGATGGAATTGGAATACAACCTGAGGTCTCATACCAAAGGAAAGAAAGCTTGCTTACCAAGCCAAGTTATGTACTTGGGGAAACTTTGTGGCATATAGCCTAGAGAGGCCGAGGTCAAAAGAAATCAGTTACAGCTAAACTAAAAGCGATAAGAGGAACAAAATTGATTGACATGGTAGCAGGCATCGAGTATTTGGGAGTTGTTGGAGAGCTTCCTTGCCTAGTGATGCTTTAAGGCTAGTTTCAAGCTCATCACAAGGAACGATTGATTGGATGAGAAGTGGTAGTTAATATAGAAAGCAGACGAGTATAGGTTTTTGTCAGTAAAGAAGAATCAAATGGATTCAAGGACATTTTGAATGGATCAACCTTCAGGTAGGGATGGGCATATGGCTGGCCCAAGCCGCTAATGGACCAGGTTGACCCAGTCTGTTCACTAACGGCTCAGGATTTGACCCGGTTCTTAACAGGCTTGTGTTTGAAGAGAGGCCTATGGCCCGGCACCATTGGCTCATCAGGCCAATGTGAAGTGGGTTGGGTCCAACTATAATGCCCATAAATTTTTGAGGAATTTTCATAAATCTTTGCAAAAAACTCTATATGTGATAATTTGTGTTATATAATATACATAGATTAGGTCTTTGATCATGCATATTTTACTCATATTTTTATACACTTTTATGCTTGATCTTGCGCATATTCAATGTTTAAATGACCATGTTTAGCTTATTTTGATGTGTTTCCATGCAGAAAAGCTTCATTATTAATTTCATCAAAATCGAAGTTAAAATAAGCAATTTGGAGCAGTTTGAAGGCTTTTGGATCAAATTTCAAAAAATGAATTGGTCAAAATTTTCAAATATAGATTTGACCCACTTTTAAGAAGTTTAATTGGACCAAAATACCCTTAGAGGGGTGACACCTATGTTTTAAAAATAGTTTAGTTTTTAACATATTTTTTAGAAATAGTGTTCTAGTTGAGGTATTTGGAAAATTATTGAAATTAGGAATCGTTTTAGAAAATACCCAAACTTATCCTTCTAACCCTAGGCTCTCATTATAAATAAGAGTTTAAGAGGAGAGAAAGAGGCTTTTCTCTCCTTGGGATTCATGCCCCCCTCTCCTCTTGCTTATTTTCTTTCTCCTAGCCATCCCCCCTCCTTTTTCTTCTCTTTCCTCTTTCTTCCCCCCTCCGTTCCCAATGCCCTAACCGGCCAGCTGGTTCGGGTTTTCTCATACTTGAAGATCAACTCTAGAGGTGCGTGATAAGCTATAACATGGAGAAAAGGTCGCTCTTCCTCTCCTCAATCCGTCGGAGGTGAACCACGTGGTGAGTCTCTTCTCCCCTCTTTCTTTAGAGTAGGGTTTGCATGCATATAGCATAGTTTGTTTTTATTTTTATGCACATTTTTTAGTGTGTTTTAATTTCTGATTTTTCACCTTTAGTTTAGCATAAATTAGGTCATTAAAATTCTGATTTTTAGGCTGAGTATCAACACCCTAACTGGTGGCCAAAACCGGTAGGTAGAGATAGTCTGTTAGCCTAGTTATCAATTTTCGATTTTTTCTTTTAGTTGGTTTCGTTTTCCCTAGTGAGTTGATTGTTTTAAGGTGTGTTTAAAGTAACATTAATTTCTATTTTTCATTAGAAACTTTGGAGATTAACGTGAGTTTAAGGTTACTTTAGGTTAGTAGTAGTGTAGGTGCATCTAGGCTAGCCGTTAGCTAACCGACTATCTCTACCTACTGGTTTTGGCCTTGTTAGATAATATCCTTTCATTTGTGTAATGTACATTTGTTTATTGCTTGTTTTTTGTTTTCTGTAGGTGGTGTGTTGCTAGGTGGCGTGAGGAACAACAAAAAGGGTGCAATTAGGGTGTTGCTAGGTGGCGTTAAAATTCATTGCACTACATAGCATTGCATGTCATTGCATCTCATTTTCGAGATCCAACACTCCTATTTTCAAAACATTTAATCCAGATTTGAGTTTTAAAACTTTTTCTTTCAAAATCAATTTCAAAACCTGGGTTTTTAGTCAACATTCTGTCATTTTCCAACCCCAGGACTTTATATTTCAAAATATTTTCTCAGAAAACAATCTGGATTCATTTCAAACTCAATTTCAACTGATTTCAATTCTCAGATGAGACCCATTTAGGTGGTGTCGCTTTTGGATTCCTTTACTTGTCAAAAATCTCCAAAAATTTCAGAGTCCTAGTTGGATCAGGACTCTTTTTCCAGAGTCCAGTTGGATCAGAACTCTACTTTTCACTACCTTTTTACCTGTTTTCGGAGAAAACCTTTTAAAATCTTCTGTTTTGGCCAAAATTTTAGAGTCCTAGTTGAATCAGGACTCTTCTTCAGGAGTCCAGTCGGATTAGGACTCTTCTTCAGAGTTTTAATTGGATTGGGACTCTAATCTTTTACAGCTATTTTATCTATTTCAATCAAATCTTTCAAAATCTTTCAAAAAGAGTCAGAAACTCAGAGTTTTACTCAAAACAGGACTCTGTTCAAAGAGTCCTAGTTGGATCAGGACTTTGATCCTGATTTCAATTTTGAGAGAATCTTTCAAAAATCTTTTCATTTATCAAAACTATTACACTTTTATCAAAGAATTTCAAAATTCTGAGGTTTTATCTTAGAGTCCTGATTAAATCAGGACTCTACCCCAGAGTCCTGATCGAAGTAGGACTCTATCAAAAATTGATTTTCTCACTTCATTTTCACTGGTTTTCAAAAGCTTTGCCCAAATTTCATCATTTGCTTATCAAAAAAACCAAAATTCTTAGAGTTCTGATCGAATCAGGACTCTTTCTTAGAGTCCTAATCAGATCAGGACTCTGAACCAAAATTCAATTTCATCATGTTTTTAACTGTTTTTCAAAATTCTCTCGTCTGTTTTTCAGAAAATACCAAAAAAATCTAAAATTTCGGTCCGATCAGGACTCTGTCCCAGAGTCCTAGTCCAGTCAGGAGTCTGTTTGGAAGTTTGTTTTTACTCTATTTTTTTTATTTATTTCCATTTGTTTTCAAAAATTATGTCATTTTGTAAAGTTCAGTTAATCCAGGACTCTATTTCAGAGTCCTGATTGAGTTAGGAGTCTAACCTTGACAGTATTTTCTGACTTATTTCATCATTTTTGATAAAAGCTTTTCAAAAACTCCTTCATTTGGCTTTTAAAACCCAAAATCTCAGAGTCCTAAAAATCCAGGACTCTAGCCCAGGGTCCAGTTCGCTTGAGACTCTATTTTCAAAAATCTTTGAATTTCAACTATTGATTTTAACCCCTTTTCAAAGCCATTTTCAGTATTTATTTCAAATTTTCAAAACTCTGATGTGGGTTCCACTCAGTTGGTGCCATATCCAGAGGAGTTCTGACCCAGTTGGAACTCTGTGCCATTTCAAAACTTTCAATCTCAAAGTCTACTTTTGAATTTCTTTTCAAAAACCTCTCATTTTCAAGTTTTAAATCATTTTTTGAAAATTCAAGTGGAGCCCGCTCGGGGTGGCGCCACATTTGAATAAGTCAAGGTTAGACTAGGGTTAGTCATTGTCCTAGTTAGGTTAGGGGTTTAGAGGAGTCAAAATCAATTTTAAAAATCCATTTTATTTAACTTTTAAACCATTGGTTTTTAAAGGTTTTAAATTCAGGTTTTAAAAACCAAATGTGGGTCCATACTAGGTGGTGTCACATTTAGACTTTTTAGGGTTTAATTAGGTATTAATTAGAGTTTAATTAGAGTTCATTTAGGGTAAGAAAACCACAAAAAATCGTTGCCCTTAGTGGATTATTTAGAAAGAGTCCTGAAAAAATGAAAAACCTCTTAATTAACCCTAATTAAGTGACTTTTTGAAAAACTATAAAAAGGGACCTAAGAGGGGTCAAAAGAGGGCTCCTTTTCTCTCAAATTTTCGTGGCTTCTCTCTCCTCTCCAGCACCTCCACCTTCCTCCATTGCAGCTGCAGCCCCAATGTGAGTTTATTTAATATTTTTTTATTAGTTTTTATGATTTTTCAATAGATTTCACCATGGAAACTCTTGTGTTCATGGATTTAACCATGGATTTCATCCAAGAACCCCAAAATCGACCCAAGAAGATGATCTAACTCAGTTTGAGGGTAATTTCAAGGATTCTAATCCATTAGAATCGATGAGAGGTACGTTTTTCATGTTTTTAACCGACGAAACGTGAGATTTACTCGTTAAATGGGTTAAATCCATGATTTCAAAGGTGAAAGCAAATTTCAGCCATTGATTCCCTGATTTTATTTTATTTTCATGGTTTATTCATGTTTGTTTTACGTTCTATAGCATAGAAATAATTTTTATTTACTGTTTTATGGTTTATTTTATTGTTTTACATTAATTAATGCATAGTTTTTATAGTTTCTTAGAATTCTATGTGTTTTAGGTTTAGAACAGTAAAGATAGTGTTATTTCGGATTTAAATCCTTGTTGTTTATTTCTGAATTTTTTATTTGTGATGCATGCATATGTGATTGAACTACTGTAAAAAAACCAGAGATTTTGGACTTCAGGAACCTTGTCAGAAAAATCAGACATCAAGTCGGGTTTTTAAAACTTTAAAATCGTTGTTAAAATCAAGAGGGTAACTTGCTGTGATGATATTTTTCTCATCCTATATCCGATTTTAGATCTGTAAATTGCTATGGATTCATGTTGATTAGATCTATCTACTGTGAAATTTTCAGAATTTTTTATCACTGTTTAGAATTTTTATTCTGTCAGAAACTCTGATTTTCAATTTAAAACTCGTTAGGGTTTACCAAAACTCTAATCAGACTTGTGTTGTTTATAAATCCCAAACTACAGATCTGATTCATGATCTGTAAAAAGTGAGTATTGTTATTTTTCTGTCAACTATTCACTGTTAAAAGATTAGATATTTTTAATGAGTACTGCTATTTATCCAGGAATTTTCAATTGAAAGTATCAGTCAGGACCAAAGTTAAAATCAATATATTCAAGTCCGGATTGTCGGATGGATATCTCCCTGGTTTTAAAGGCTTTTTCAAATTTGTAAAAAAGAAAAGTTCTGTTTTCTTGTCTATTTGTTCTATGTAAAAGTTTATAGATTTTCATAGAAGTTTGACCCCTGGTTCGGGTCTTGGACTGAGACTGGTTGGTGAACTAGGTTAAAAATAGCATATTTTTAGGGTTTGATGCTATTTTCAGATTAATTTAATGCCAAAAAAATATTTTTATAATTCTAATTTGATATTAGGATTATAACAAGTGCAAGTACTAATTTTGAGGATTTTTAGAATCCGTTTGATGCTTGAATGGCTTGAATTGCAAAACAGGGCACCCGAAGAATTCCAAAACACTGCAAAAATCACAAAATTTGTGATATTCTTGGATTTTCGTACATAAGCATATATTTTTAGGGTTTAATCATATTCATAATCATATTAGGATGCTTTAGGTTTAATTTTATGCCCATTTGATTTCATTTAGTGCATAAAACCTAAGTTTTTACCAAAATATTTTCTAAAAACCCTGATTTCAAGGCCATAGTCTTGCTATCTGGGGCAATTTGGTCATTTGACCTCAATTTCGAAATTCCTAACCCTAATTTTCATATTTTTAATCATGTCATGGCATATTTAGTTTGATTTATTCTCATTTGTATTTCAAAACTTGCATTTTACCAAATATATTTCTAAAAAGCCTAATTTCAAGGCCATAGTCTTGTTATTAGGGGTATTTTGGTCATTTTGACCCCAATTTCGAAATTTCATATCTTATCTTCCTTATTTATTCAATCTTATTTCATATTTTATCATTTTTTATTTAAGAGAATCATGGCAAAAAGGCTTATATCTAGCAAAATCCAGCAATTTCCTGATATTACTGGATAAATCTAGAAAAGCCAACATATCATCACTAACAAAGTTTTCTAGTTTTGCAGGTACATTGAATACTTTATTTTTCATGTATTTAAATTTCAATAGTGATGTAAACTAAATTAAACTTTGGAATAAGAATTTACATTTCCTGCTTAGCTTAGGCAGCATTGCATATAATTTATTGTTTTAAATAATGTTAATGTGTGATGGATGATGATTCATGCATATTCAAACTCACTATGGTCTACACGAATGACACATACACTAGCTTTTATGAAGTTTATAAACTTGGTGGAATTCGTATTTATGGCCATAGTCAGAATATGAAGGATATCTAGATTTATGATCTTCACATTAGCCACATTCAGCCTACACTCTTAGGCTAATTTCAAAATGCACTGCATTTCTCAAAAATACAAAGAGTTTTTCCCAATTCCTCAAAATCATATTCATTCATTTCATGAATTTTCCAATTTCAATTCCAATTCAAATTCCAAGTCAAAGGAATCAAATTCTTCAAAATTTCCTAAGTCATATTCAAAATCGATTTTCTCAAAATATTGATTTGCCAATGATATTTCAAGTATTTTCCAAGTTCCAAATTCGATTTTCTAAGTTATATTTTCAATTTCAAAGTTTGAATTCAAAGAAATCAAGTTTTTCAAAGTTATTTCATATTTCTCAAAATCGATTTTCACAAAAATCTCTTGAATACTTCAGAAATCGATTTTCACTTTCTCAAATACAGTATCTCAATCATGATTCATGATTTCAAAAGGGTTTATTTTCTAAATATTTTCCAATCTTGAAGCAAACATCATGTTTTCAAATGTGCATTTTTAGAAATTCATAGCACATGCCTGATTCTTTGTGCATTTAGGAATTAGAATATGGTTTAGACAAGTTGAACAAAGCAAAGCATTTGATTGATCCTTGGTTCAATTACCCCTGGTAAAGGCGCCAGGAACGGTTGAATCTCGTACCGACAGGCGAGTCTCATTCTTCGGAATAATCCCATATTTTAAAAACGGAGGCAAGTTATTTTCAAAATCTTTTTCAAAGGTCAGTTTGATTTGCAAAAGTAAAATTTTGCGATGATAACAGCCTTGAATGCTTTTTATAAAGATTGTTGTTCAATAATAAGATTAGGGTTTAATGAAACCCTAAAGACTTTGAATTAGAATGGCTAACATTGTTATTTTTTTTAGGCAATGGCCAAGGTTTGAGCAACATTTATTGCCATGAAGCATGTTGATAAATGTGTAGCACGTGATTATTGTTGAAAAGTAGCAGTGTACTGAAAATTTTCTTATGTACAAGTTGTTAAATGAATCATGCTTACACATAAACTTAAAGTGTTTTTCTACCTTCATAGGCGAAGTGTCTGTATATACAGAGCGACATTTAATGAGTTAAAGAACCTAATAGAAAAATATGGCATAATACAGTTATAGCTTACCTTATAGAAGGTAAGTGGTACAAGCCTCGAGTGACATGTGAAAATGTTTTTTGGAGCGATAGATTCTCATCAGTCTCCAGTCACTCTTAGAGTTTAGAGACCGGGGTAAGTGACTTCCCCAACTTCTGTAAAAGTTTCAGAATGCATCCGAATGAACATTTTAGTGACCCTTAGAGAAACTCTTTTGGCTGCAAATCATTCTCCTTAGGATCCGTATAGTAGTTATTTTTTATAATTAAAATACAGACGACATATTAAACCACCAAATGGTCTTGACTGTACGACTACTAGTGGCATGCGAGTACCCATAGGGTTAATAAATATTGAAACAAAGGCTCTAATAATTTATAAAAATAAATAAACACTGTCATTAAACACATGAGTTGTTATTTGTATTAAATGCATGAGTGATTATTTGTATGATATTGAATACATTTGTACTTATTTTTATGATCTGAATTTGAATTGCATAAGTACAGTTAAATCATGATTCCTAAATATGATTTGATATTTTAAGTTATCTGTAATTGATATTTAATTACCAGGTTGTCATAAGTCTGTTCCCGTTTTATGAAGAATACAGGTTCAGGTGTGGAGTACTCTACACAGTAGTGGATACTGGACATGAGCAACATCGAAGAATATTGATTTTTAAGATATTAGGATTAATGTAGGATTTTTAAATTCTAAATCTGTGTATGTAATGCATGTTTGAATTTAATTTTGTCCTTGTTTATATTGTGGTTTGTAGAATGTAACCCTCCTGAGGTTTTAAACCAAAGTTTAAAACAGTTTTCGTTGTTTATTTAAAAAAATTTATTTTTTACATAATTTTCAAAGGTTAAAAATCTTGGAATGTTACAATAGGAGTCATGTGTTTAGCAAAAAAGAAGTGACAGAGAAGATGGTGGTTTGAGAGGAGTGAGAAATTTAGAGAGTTTTGAGAAATATGGAATGGAGGGCGTGTGGGGGTTTATATAACTCACACCTTCTACTATTTCATAAAATAGATCTCTCTCTCTTCCCAAACTGTGTGGGTGGGGAGAGAGTCCCATATATTTAAAAAATCCTTTGTTTTTTAGCTTTCTAACATATTTAAAACTCCTCATTTTTTTAAAATCCAATTAGGACTCGTACTTTGATTTTTTTCTTAAACTAACTAACCAATTAATAATTAATTAAATTCTTAAGAGTTATAGAGTTGGGGATGCCCCACCCTCTTTCACAACTTTTTATTTAATTGATTAATTAATTAGTTAATTGCCACATTGGCAAATGGGTTATTAGTGGGGCCCACATGGGTAGCATCCCATAGGGTCTAATCCTAGTTGGGTTTTGATACAAATGTTATTATATCCATTTTTATTAATTTATTTAAAAGTCCAAACCGATAGGCTAATCCAAACCACCCATAGATCTAATGACTAGGGTCTAAATCCATATCCAATATATCCAAAATCCATAAGTTAATCCAAATCTATATTGGATCCAAACATTGGAGTTTAGATCCATATTTGACATGTCTGAAATTCATTATTTATTATATCTGAGATCCAATTACACATTTAATTAAATATGAACATACATTAATTGAACATAAAACTACTTATTTATTCACTTAAAATTAGAGAAAAATCGCAAATGTTACATCCTACCCCCTTAAAAGAATTGTCCTTGACATTCCGTGCGAGAACTATTCCTGGATGTTCATTTAGACATGATCCACTTTTATCAAGCCTGACTCATACATAAATTTGATCCAGTCTACATTGAATCATTCTTCTCTACTAAATTTCTCTAAATGTTATCATGTCTGAATCAATAAATAATATCAATTAATTAGTTATTAAGGAATTCTCATAAAAAGTTATTAAATTAGAATTTTGAATTTTTTTAAAAATGCCAAGTAAGTGTAGATATTGTTCATGCATACCTTGCTTAGATGGTGATACTCAAACAAAAACATAATCTCCTATGACAAAACTGAGTTTCCTATGTTTCAAAATCACCTTCACAGGGTTTGCCCTGGTTGTTCAATTGGTCAGCTGTGGCGGCATAGATGTCCTACCACCCTATTCTGGATGTTATGTTGTTGCTATTGTTGCTATTGTATTTGTTGTTGTTATTGGAGAGAAATTCCTTCAGTTGTTTGCCTATGTATATCCATCATCTTCTTGCAACATTAGCAGTTGTAATGACTCATCTTATCGCACCATAGACAACCACTAGTATCGCTAGGGCACAACTGTCCCTCATGGTGATAGTGGCACTTCAGACATAAATGACTTTGCACCTGTGGTGGCATGTTTTCTTCGTGTTGCTTCTGCATTTTTGTAGGTGATGTGAAGTTCTCCCTACCAAGGTTCTTTCTATGGCTGTTCTCCCACTCACTAGACTACTAACCAGGTTTATTTGACTGAGACTTTTTAGAAGACTCTTAGTCTTTCTCCAAAATTATGGCTATCTCAATAGCCTAGTTCAAATTCTAAGTCTCTCTCAAGAACTCTAGACCGTAGACCTACATACTTTCGACCTTGTGCCTCATATGTGATATAAGCGTGTGACAATGCTTCTCCAAGTGCCTAAACCGCGTTGTGTACTCTGCCATGCTCAAACCACCCAGCTTGAGTTTTAAGAACTCCTGCTTCTTACGATCCCATGTGTGTGGTGGGAAGTAAGTCTCGAGGAACACCTCCAAAAACTATGCCCAGGTCAGGGTCTGCAACTATGCTGGTGTGTAGCGCACCTCTTGAATGATCTTCCACCAGTTCTTTGCATCTTCCTTTAGCCTGTAAGTGTCAAAATTCACCCTCCGATCCTCAAGTACCTCTAGTACCTAGAATACCTCTTCGATCTCTCAGATCCACTTCTCAACAACATCTGGATCATCTTTTTCTAAGAAGGTTAAGGGATCCATAATTGACTCCATGGTTTCCTTGCTAGGGAACATAGCCATTACCCATGTTATTCGTGAGGTTTTGTCTGGTCTGCATAAGGATATTGAGAGCTCTCAGTAGGAAGTCCAAGTCTATCTGGGCAGTCCATTCATGTGGTAGATGTGCAACCATCTATTAAAAAATAATTAATGTGAATGTTTAGGCCTATTTTGAATTACATGTGATTTCCCTATCATTCTCTAGGTTCACCATTTCATATATAAAAAAATAAAAAAATATCACAACAATCAATTTAAACATTTATGTTGGAGCATACTTACAGATCCCTGCTGGGTTGCTGGACGAGCCGTAAAAAAATGTTTAGCCCTGGCTTTGATACAAAGTCTATATGCCCCAAAATTTTAACCAAACAATACATAGACATTTTTTTAGTACGAGGTCTCATCTATGACTTTGCCTTAACCAAATTGGGCTCTAAGAAGTCAACATGCTTAAGCATCAACATTTAATAGCTCCCTATAACTGAATCTGAGAAAAGACGTCTAGGTGATAAAACCTTTTTATTTAAAAATTATAGTTATTTTTAAAATTTACAGCAAAAACATTAATTTGATAATGGTTAAACAATCTAGGCGAGTTATAAATATTTAAAACAACATCAACAAACCATAATAAATCTAATATATTGATTCCATAAATCAATTGTTTATGAGTCTAAATTAAATAAAATAAACAAATCTAAAAATCTAAACAGTCTCATAGGGATCAATAGTTGATTCGCATGACGCCCCCATAGTTTTTCGAAAGCACTCCTCAACTCATTCGTTATTTATAAATTATGGGGTTATCTTTTATTAAGGTCATAGGTGAATGATATTTCTATAAATTGGTGCACAATCACCACCTCATGTGTTCTTATAACTCCTTCACTCACAATTGAGTGGTCTCATATGCTTGCATGTCATACACACGCCTTACAACACAAGAATATCATTTGACCCCATCCTCACAATAGTGCACACACAAGGCACATCCACAGGAGCATATGCAATATATCAATTTAGGCTCTCAAGCACTGATCAATTTCTTCAACGGTGAGCTCACACCAAAGAAATTAATCATGAATCATGCAATTCATGTATCATGACATGAAACAACAACAATTAATCATGATGCATGCACATAAACCATATTATACTCATGTAAGCATATAAACAGATAATGCATTCATTTAAATATACAAACATCATTCAATAAGTGCATAATTATAATATGACATATTATAAACATCATTCAAAACACACACACTAGCCTCTAACCATTAGTATGTCCATCTGGTTCAATTCTAAAACCAGGACTTGTCTTATTAATCCTCTTTTGAGACCTAGACACATGTACCAAAAGAGTTCCAATTTGGAACTACAGGGACTGAATTTTATCAGTCAGTATAAATTCTTTCTCAAATAGATTACATTGAGTAAAAATCTGAAAAATTAACAAGGATGTGTTTTCTACAAATAGCTACAAACATTTTCTCACTTGGAGTTTAGAATAGAAAGAAATAATTATTTTACTAAAATTAGTTTTTCTGCTACTGGATTGACCTATTTGGTTCTACCCCTTTGAATAAGCATTAATTCAGTGTCTTTATAGAACCAATTTTTTTTGTAAAAATTATTGTAAATAGAGAAATATGTCTCAAACAATCTTCCACCAGATAAGGTCTAAGCTCCATTGAAGATGTGAATTAAAATTCACGGACCACAGCCTATTCATATCCTTAGACAGGCAAGACTGCATAAATTTTCAGTTTTTTAAGTCAACTTTCGTGATTTTTAACTCACAGACCGTAATGAATCTGTGCACCAAATTTTTATTTAAACTTTATTAATATGTAATTTAACATACATAAAATTTTCAACTATATCCATGTATAGACTAACAATTAATAAAATTGACAACACAATATAGTCAAAATACAAGATATCTGTCAGGATAGAAATCACAAATTTCGCCCCTTTCAACGATTTTTTTCTCATCCGGATGCATTATTTTCACAAACCCCGAATTTCACCCCTTCCAATAAATTTTGCAACCCCTAAAATTCCTCATAGTTTTTGCATACGTAGTACAAAAATTGTGACACTTCTTGTGAAGTTCATCATGAGTTTTGTGTTTACGAAATTCCTAAAAAGTTTGATTTTTTTTTGAAATGTTTGCAGAATTCATGAAGTTTTTCATGCGATGATGAAAATTTTATTTTCAGTGTGCAAAATTACTACTGCCTTAAATGTGATGTTCTGTTTCGATGACTATTTCTGGCTAAACACAAATCGACAACACTTCATCGGTGATACTTCATTTTGTTTTTGATTTTTTACCCAGAAAATGAAGAAATCTTAAAAAATGCAAAAAAGAACAAAGATTTTAGACAAAAATATATTTTTAATAATATTTTATTCACTAAAAATTGATAAATGGACGCTGAGATACAACTTTGAGAATGTTATTAAAACAGGAGATTAACAACCACAATTGTGCATATCATAGTGATTATATGCTATTTTTTGGCCACTTATGCCAAGAATTCAGGGAAATAAAATAAATAACAGAGGGAGATCAAGACGTTAACTTTCCAATGCTACCAAGATCACGTCGATCTGATGGACGGTTGAAAAGAAACTCCTTCTGGAACACAAACTATTTGGTTGCAGTAGTCTACAGAACAATTTTTTATTCCTATTTTGGATTTCAGAAATGAGAACCCTATAGGGGTTTTCGGTTATGAGTCAAAATAAGAAAGTTTGAGACTTGTATCTCATCTTTTCAATGGCTATGAAATGTGGGGTTTCAATGTCGGCATATATAAATATGAGAACAAATGTTGTTCTATAGATTTTTGAAGAAATTTGCATAGAAGTTGCAAAATTCACACATGAGAAGAGTAAAAAGGTCTTAAAAAATGAAAACCTGCATAATTATTCCTTGGGTGAATTTGATAAATTATAGGGCATTTTTTAAAAAACGTTATTTTTGTCTGATCATTTTTAGTAAATAAATTTAGATGCCGAATGGGCCCAACTAAATCCTGTCCATATCTCAGCCGCCACCCAGCCTTTGAATGCAATGTTTGAAATAAGAATTGATTTCACCCCACTTCAATAGATACCATGTTGCTCACTATTGTCAGTATCAGTACGTCCCTGAATTGTTGGTCAACGACATCAGCCGGTACCGATACTCAAGTGAATCATTTTGTATCGACCAAAAAAATATTATGTGTCAATCAGAACGTGACACATGTTTAAACTATTTTAAAAATATTTTAAAAATACAAATAAAATTAAAATTAAAATTAAAATTAAAATTAAAATTAAAATTAAAATTAAAATTAAAATTAAAATTAAAATTAAAATTAAAATTAAATTAAAATTAAATTAAAATTAAAATTAAAATTAAAATTAAAATTAAAAATTAATTTTAGTATTTTTTACATTTTTAAAAAAATAGCCTATTCAGGAGTGATGAGTATAGATTTTCTGCAGAAAAAAAAACGTAACGGTACCGATACTGAACATTGGTTGCTCCAGCTCCAATATGCTTGCTACCCCCATACATGTGAGGGAGGTTCTCAGACTTGACCTGTCCTAGATGTGCACAAGGTGGGTAGCATTAACATCCGTTTAGGTTGATACAAATTGTAACTCATAATCCAATTTGAGTTGACTCACTTGAACCCAACTATCATCAGATGTTGCACGACCATAATTCAACCTTGGAGAAGGCCACCAAGATATTACTGATCATTTGTTTTACACTATATTATACAATGTAAACTGTACCTTACCACTACATTAACCACCTACTGTTCATGTTCCGTTTGATAAACTTATTTTATGATTTTAAACGAGTTTTTCTAACAACCAACCTTCTTGCTGCTCAACTTGTTTCACAGCCCAAAACCCAATCCGTTCAAGCTGTAGTAGCGTCGACTCTCATATGTAGAACCCATATGGAGTAGGAGCCTCCGCCGAGCAGCGATTAATGGGTGAAAATAGACAAAAGTGCCGCTATATGTTGGGCTGCCTAACTTGCGATTATATGGGAGCTGATCTCTATTCTCTCGACCAAGACCAAGCTGGCACAGAGCCGACTTATCATGGACAGCCAACAGGGGACTAGGGGTGTCAACGGGTCGGGTTTACCTAAACCCAACCCGGACCGAACCCTATAGGGTCCGGGTACGGTGATAAATAAGAAGACTCGATTAAGACTCAGGTCCAGATCCGAAGGTCCAATTCATACATGGACCGGGGTATAGTTTGTGAAATTGTAAACCCAACCTGGGCCTGACCTGAGTTTCGATTAAGACCTGCAATTTTTCAATGTAAAACTGATAAAAAGTATTATTTTACCAGGTATGATTGGTTCATATAGTTCTTATCGGGTCCAGGTATTGTTTCTCTAATAGTAAACCCGATTAGACCTGAGTTCTGACCCAATACCATACCCGAAATCTAGTCAAAGTCTGATTCTATCTGGGTCCGAACCAAATCCGACCCGTTGACAACCCCGGGGGACCACTGCTGTATTCGACGTCCAGTGGCTCGCCTATGTCAGAGGGCAGATAAGGTGCAACGTGATTGCATACTTTTGGTGCGCTGATGCTGCATCTTATCACCTTGCAGTTGGGGTCCGCAGCTGACAGGCTGTATCCAAAAAATGATGGTGGGTAATAAGGTGCAGCAGCATACTAAGAGTGTCTGATCCTCCCTCCCTACTCCACGGCCGCTGCTGCTGTTAAAAAGTAATAAAAGGACAGCTCGCCACCACACACCAACGTCTCAAATAGCTTCTGACGTGGTAGAATGCCGTCCATTATAACTGTTAGAAGCCGATCTGCTCTTGCAGAGCAGGTACGCCATGATCATTGATTTAATGGAAAGGATGCAGAATAGCATTGAGTGCATGCAAAAGTTTCATCTTTCCATCAAGAAAAGAAAATATAGCTCCAATGTGATCGATTGGAAGAGAGAAAACAACCATATACATTGAAAAGGGATGGAAAAGGATTTGATGATACATTTGGGGAAGCATCTTAAACTTATGGATTACCAACATGAAGTTGAGAGTGAAAGCACAAATCTTTATTATGGTAGAGATCAAGATCAAAAGAATAGGGCGGTGTAGAAGAGCTGGTTCCAGGTATCAGGAAGGCCAGGGAGGCACCAGTGGCTGCAATCTGCTGACCTTGCAGGGTTAGCTCTCTGCTGCGGGCTAAGGTCACCGCTGTAGATGGAAGGATGACCGTCTTTCCTCAGTTGAGACAGTGTGGTTATGTCGAGCAGGTAGGCCGGGTTCTCCATCTCCCTGAGCACGCTCTGAATCACCCTCATCTGGTCCGGGTACACACCCGGGTAGCTCCACCCCGAGACAGGCTCCGTCTGTCCGAAACAGTTCTTCGAGATGGGGTCGTTCCATTCGCTCGGGCTACCAAACAGAAACAAGATGAATCATCATATTGTCTATGAAATTAAATCATGCATGTGAACTATTATCAACACAAGCACAGTTGAAAGCAACATCTGGCTGGGTGCTGTTTATGAGCTGTTGATGACGTGTCTCCATAAAATTTCCAGAGATGTTGATGGTGCAAGTGAACAGCGTAAAGTAAAGGCAACATTGATGGTGGTTAATGAATGGCATCGAGAAGTCCAGATTACTGCCAGATGCTCTTTCTTTTCCTTCTTTCTTATTTTTCTTAAGACAAACCATTTCTGGAGTAAGAGACTTGGATCCATTGGATTATGCTTGCCCAACCTACGGTCGACCACGAAAAACTGTAGTGCACTCCTTGCCCTAGTAAGGAGTAAGCTTGTTTCGGCTCAATGTGCAAGGGGCGGATTGCCTGTAGGACTTAACGTAGACGTCTCATCTAGCAGCCTAGGCCTCATCCCACTGTGCCAAACCCTTTTGGGGCCAGCTTACAATCTAGTATAGGGCTCCATGGCCAGTAGCTGGGATGAGAGTTGAAGATTTGAATTTAAAATCTAACTATTAAAGTGGTGGTGGTTAGGGATAATGACAAATAGAAGGAAGTTTATGAAATGATAGTTAACGGCTGATCCACTTGTGTGGCAGAACCAGTTAGTGAATGTCACCTTGTGTTGGGATGTTGCAAGTTTGAATCCCTATGGTATAGTTGTATAACTGGTAGGGGTCTGCCTAACCCCAGGTTTCTCTATAAAAAAAAGTATATGAAATGATAGTTGTTGATAAAGCCCATAAAGGAGGTGAGATTGTTTATATTTTGCAGCGAAAACGAGAATAGGTGCGTTACCCTCTCTCTTACGGGTGGGAACTGCCAATTCTGAGAATTGATGGCTTTCACTGTTTTTTTAATCCGCGAAACACCCCCTTCAGTAGAGGGAGGATAGAGGATCAGGTGCACTGATTGCATGTGAACCTGATCGCTCTTAGAGTGATGATGGAGGATGAGCAAGTGAAGCAGCACCAATTACATTACCCTCTTTCCCAAATATATAATTATTCATTATATTCTATATGTGGCAACGGCATCGTCTCCACCTGTGAGCACCGAAGGAAAAGCTGATTCATCAGTCGCCGGTCAGAGCGGGTATGACTGGCCAATCTGTTCACGGACGCGCACAAGAGCAACTGACGCCTATCTCTTGAGTGGAAACATGTGACATGGGCAAGGCAAATCTGTGTTCTGTGATAAGATCCGGGTCCCACAGTGGGACTCTGCCTACAATGGCCCCCACCACGGTCCAATGAAGCTAGCTAGCCTTTCAGATTTTAGTCCTATTCTTTTAGCACCACATCATTGGCATAAAACATAAATTTAATGCATACCAGCACAGTGGGCAATTATCACTAAATAATCAAAGCTTGTTGTTTAACTTTATCCATCCCGGTCACGGAGAGCAGATCAGGTCAGACTGTGCACCCAACATCACATTTGGATCTTGTAAGAGTGGGGCCCACGGACATTTCCGTCCAGTGAGATGTGCGTTGGAGATTGAATATAACAGATTTTCGTAAAAACTGAATGACCTGATCTGACCCGGGCAGCGCCACGTATTCACATTCTGCGGACTATCTTGCTCCGAATCGTACAAATCTGTTGTCTTGTCTCGTACCAAAGAAGACCTCATCTTCGTTTGGGGAATAGAGTCCGCACAAGAGTGGTCTGATCCAAACCGACGTTTGGTCGCCTCGAGGGGGCATGGCGTAGTGGGGTGGGTCCTAGGCCATCAGAATGGGTGATTAAAAAGGTTCGATTCTCATAAGCGTTACATTTCTTCACAGGTTGACACTCACCACAAACCCTGGATGCAAGAATCTTAGCTTGGGAGCTTTACGCCTTTGATACTCCGGCCGGGTGGCCCGATGGGCCAAGCTGACCCGATGGGCCAAGCTGACCCGACCCATCATGGTCCAAGTTTGGGCCAAGGTTTTAAGTCCGGACCTGTTAGGTACCTGGCTATAGGTTGGACCTCAGCGAGCCCACAGGCTACTGAGCCGGTCTGATGAGTCTGAATTATTAACTTTTTAATAATGGGCGGGGTTTGTTTTGGCTTGGTTTTTAATGGGTTTGGGTTTGGGTTTGAAGATAAGCTCGTTGGGCCAACAAGCCTGGGCTACCTCAATCTTAAATCTTAAAATGAATAAAAGCTTGTATGAAATTATGGGTTAACGAGAGAATAACAAATTTTCAAAAAACTAATTCTTAATTAATACAACTAATTAAGTAAATAATAATAATTAACAAATAACAAGTTCTCCTATAACTAATTAGGTAAATAATAATAGTTACCTAAATTATTATATAATAATTAATTATTAAAAAAATAATAAATATTAAATGAGTGCCATCCAGCTATGACGGGCCGGGTCAGCTTGGCCCATTGGGCTGCCGAGCCGGTTGCCCACCCCTAAATGCCTGAAAGTTACAACACCCTTATAGCCACGAGCATTAATGGGTTCGAACCCATAGGTTGAATCGATGTGGGCCCCAAAGTACTCCAAATAGTCGGGTTGCCACTTGGTGGCAGAACCGCAGAAGAAAGGCCCCGTGCATTTGGGGACGGAAACAACCATTTCCAAGGCAGACGTGAACTTTCAACGGCGACTAATTCGTCCAAGGCTTATTAATATAATAATAATAGATCATCATCATCATCATCTATTTTCTTACTACGAATCCAAAAAAAAAAAATTTTTTTGGTAGAAAGGAAAGGATGACAACTCACGTGTAATGAGTCGGGGATACGGATTGAAAGAAGACTCTCGCCGTTGTACGGTCAACGTTGGAGTCGACCCACCGAGCCCACGTCGTCAAGCCCTTCTCGAAAGCCACCAGGCGGTCCATGTCTTGGTAATACGTCCCTCCGTCTTCCATAAGATCCCACCTATCAATTTGTGTGATTTTATAAAAAAAAAATACCCATATACCCAAACAGAGTTCCACCAAACTAGATAACTAAACGCAAGTATATATTTGAAAGCTTTGGTTAGTCAATCCACTCCTTCCTTACCCTTGAAGATCTCCTTTGTGAGTCCACCAATGCCCCGAATTGAATGACAAAACGTCCACCCCTTTCCATGATTCTCCGTTTTCAGAGATAGAGTCCAATTTTAGGATCCTTTTGCCATCCACGATGTCTCTGTCCACCAGATACTGCGCTTTATAGAACGATATAGAAAGCCCATAATCCTACAACACAATCACAAGCAATACACGTTATTTGTTTAGCTTCTAATTAAGTCAGAAGCATGAAGATTTGAATGAAAGGAAAGCAGCTCTTACAAGAAACTTGAAGGTTGACAAGGGATCTCCCCTGCTCATCTGAACTCCTGCTTGGGGAGCAGCAGAGGAAAGCATACAGATCAAGGACTCCCATTGGTTGAGACCAAGAGAATCTCCCACGAACATTACCGACTTTCCTCTCATTTTCGATATGAAAAGCTTCCCATCGAACCTGCCATCAAACCGAAACGAAAGAGCTTTTAGAGTGAAACTCAAAAAAATGAGCTGAAGGAGGATAAGGGGTGGACTACCTTGGTAGATCACAGTTGGTTGGCTGCCATCTATACTTTTGGTACTGCGAATCGGGCCTTCCGAACATCTGACAATTGAACTCGGGGTCGACATAGCGGCAGTTTGAGGATCGATATATGGGATAGGAATCGTCAAGCACCCAGCTACCGGAGAAGATATCACACGCCGTTGAGTTTCGAGGCCGCGGCGGTGAGGTATGAGATGGCCTTTTCCTGTGCATCAGTTTTGTTGGGAGAAGAGCTGGTTGAACCGAATGGGCTTCAAGGAGGAAGAGGGAAAGAAGAAGCGCACAAGGCCAGAGGCGCCGGAGAGACATGATGAGAGAGAGGCAGGCGAACAGGTAAGGAAAACCGGAGCCCAAGTTTTGCATTTAAGTGAGAGAGGAGAGCCCGTGGCGGCGTGAAGGCATGTGAAGGGCCCACCCTCCACAATCATAGTTTGGCTCTACTACCACTTCTGTTTCCCTTTGCCACCATAAAAAAAAATAATAATAATTTTATATATTTTAAAAGTGCCTGGCTTATTTTTTTTTCTCTTGTTGCATTATGGTAGGACACTGCTAAGCTATGTGACTAAGACACGGCTCAAAACAGAAAAAATAATCAATAATTGCATAGACGGTACGTCTGTTTTGGTTTACGGTGAGCTTGAGCAAACCAGACTCTAGTAGGGATGGCAGTGGATCGGGGCAGCGGAGGAGGACAAGGTCTCCATCCCCCGCCCCGTTTTAAAATCTGAACCTTCGTTCTCACTTTCATCCCCGCACGGGGATGGATTTTAACCTGCACCCCTGCCTCCATCCCCGTTTCATGTCCTCTATCCCCCGGTCCAAACGGGGGATGAGGCCCGTTTCCCCTTAATTAGTCTATATTCATCCCTTAAAGGACTGAGGGCGAGGCAGGGCAAGGATGGGGCAGAGAAAAGCGTAAGTCCATCCCCGCCTCCATTCCTGCATGAGGATAGATTTTAACCTTCATCCCCGCCTCCATCCTCATTTCATGCCCTTCATCCCCGGTTCAAACGGGGCGAGGCAGGCCGGCCCGATGTCCCCCGGTCCACTGCCATCCCTAGACTCTAGCCATAGTTTTGGCTCGAGCCCAACTTATTGAGTCTTAATCCTTTGGTTTACTAAGTGGAGAGGGTTTTATGGTTGTGGGGTGTGCACCCGGGCACCGACACATCCAAGGTGTTTTAGACTCGTGATGTTGGGGGTGCGTAGAAAGACGTAAATGGACCACCCACAAAGGCTTACGTGTTGTCACATGATGCATATAGATGTCCTGGAAATTAACCCAATGCACGGGACACCCTCACCTACCATGCTTTGCTAGTTGTACATGGTTATAATATCAACCTAATTTCCCCCCTTTTCGGTTACGATATAAAAAAATATATCTCTATATGGACTAGTGCGTTCTTTAGACAGCTTTTTTCGTTAGGTCTTCAAAATCATAGTTTTAAGTAATTTTTTCTCATGTCTAACGCCTAAAATTTGTGATCTATAGATTTAGTTTAGTGAGAACCGGCTTTTGGATCGCCGGAATATGACCTGCATACAGGTTTTTTCGTGATCCAAAATCAATGGCTATAAAGGTACAAGTTTATATATCTCGTCTCAGAAAATTATTATTTTTTGTCAAAAAAACATGATTCAAGAGTCAATTCCCACTAAATTGAGCATGTTAAACACATCTAACGGTCCAGATCTATCTTAAAATAATTAAATAATTAAAAACTATGTGACAGAATAAGAAATGAAGCCTAATATGTTCAGTTCTCTATATATATAGTATATATCTATGCCTTAAATTTCTTGAATCCTCGTGTCCAAGTAAGGAAAAATCCTGGGTTAACCCGACAACCAGCCTGTCTTACATGGCCCACCTCTGAAAGTTAGGGATACACCCTTGCATCAGCAATCTGGGGTCTTCAACTCAACACCTTCACAACCCTTCAGCTGGTGGCACCGGCGAACCCCTGCAGTGGTTGATTAGGATATATATATATATCAAATGAAAGAGCGCTTCTGTACGCTAACTCTTATCTTTCTGGTTTGGATGAGCCGTTTATTTGAATCATCCCAAACATGAGTAATCTTGATACAAGGACTCAACTATAGTTTTTTTTCTTTTCTAGGTCAAGGGAAAAGTTCTCATCATGGCTGCAAAATTTTTTTATTGGCAAGCTAGGGTTAGGCAGACACCAACCATTTTTTTTTTTTTGCTTTTTTAAGAAACAAGCCCCAAACAATAATCACATTGCATTCTATATGAAGCAATGGACTGAAAACGGTTTGGAAAGTTTATCTTTTTAGATATTGAAAACATCTTAAAGAACCAAAATCGAAACGAAGGAGCGAGAACATTTGCAGGCTTCCGATTGGTAAAACTGACAGATGTAAGGCTGAGATCCAAATAACAACATGCAAGGATTTAACCTGGTTAGCATCATGGACTGACACAAGAGGTCAGTAATTGCGGTCAGAAAAGGCTCCTCATGGTTTTTGTGGAAACAAAGGATGCAGAGCGAACAAGGACGTCCCCCCCAATTGGCAAACTGTCCTTATGAGGCAACTATCAAGTGTTTGACACGGTGGAAAACTCAACCTGTCTTTTCACAATATTCCGAGTAAAGAAAAGTCCAAGATATGCATGGGACTAAACTGTCCTTGGACCAAGATTTGGAGGAAAGGAAAGAGAGATGCATTATGCATGGGACTAAACTGTCCTCGGACCAATTTTGTAGTGAATGAAGCGATCCCATCGTATTCCTCCACCAAAGAGGGAGTGGAATCGAGCGCACCGTTTAAGTATGCAAAGTCCATGAGCCGCGAGTGGGGGAGGAGTGCGGTCACCTTCAATGCAATAATGAAAGCCGAGGCGACAAGTTGTAGTTTTGTCGTGTTTCTCACGTACATTCTCAATGCTTATTGCAGCGCGCGTGATAACGCTACGCCCCTTGGTATGAAAAGGTTAGAATGCCTTTCACTTTTATCAAATGGGTTTCATACTTTCGTTCTCCCCAAAGTCATCCTTATCTTCTCACCCTTTTTTCGGAATTTCATCGATTCATAATGGACTCCATATAGGGATGGCAGTGGACCGGGGGAAAGCGGGGCCCCGCCCCGCCTCGCCCCGTTTGGACAGGGGATGAAGGGTATGAAACGGGGATGGAGGCGGGGACCAAAGTTAAAATCCATCCCCATCCGGGGGTGGAGGCGGGGATGGACGTGCACTTTTTCCCATCCCGTCCCGTCCCAACCACTTTTCCCCGCAATATCCCCGCCCTGCCCCGCCTCATCCCCGTTTGAACCAGGGATGGAGGACATGAAACGGGGATGAAGGCGGGGGTGGAGGATAAAATCTTGAGGCGGGGCGGGGGTGGAGACCTTCTTCCCCGCCCCGCCCCACTGCCATCCCTACTCCATAGATGCGATCTACATCATTCGTCTAGTGAAGATCAACCTTTAAATTGCCAAAAATCTGACGCCTGTACAAAAGTTTCTGGTGATTCAAAAATCAATGATTGATAAAACGATAATTTTGTGATATAAAAATACAATCCAAAAGTCAATGCTTATTAAGCTATGTTTAGAAGACGAAGATGTGTGGAGATGAGAGTAGAAACGGTATCTAATTAAAGCTTAATTAATCCTACCTAACCTCACATGTGCTTAGGAACAGTGTTTTGTCAAATGAAAATGTTGTTGACAGTAGAGATGAGTCGTTTTCAATTATATATATTGTTATTGTTGACAACTCCAACCTCATCTTCCGTTTTCAGCTCACTCCCGTCACCCTTCTCATGTCTTTTGCTTTTTTTTAGCACTGGCTCTCAAACAGGAGTCAGGAGTCAGATCAGTTGCAATGTGATTGCACAAAAATTTGTACATTAATCCCTCGATTGCCCTCCATCAGGTGCAATATGATTGCACAAAAATTTGTACATTAAGCACTCGATTGCCCTCCATCAGGTGCTTAACGCACAAATATTTGTGCCATCATATTGCACCTGATCTTTCAACCTCAAACAGAACCTTAAATTGATCTTGTTGAATTCATTACAGAGTCAGATTTGATCAAACAACATGCTTCATAAGCAAGGGCGGAGCCAAGAATCTAAACTATGGTGGACACAAACCCCTCTATTGATGAGGAATTTTGGGTCCCCAAGTAACAATATGATCAGGTCTGCTTGGGTTCATGTCTGAATTGGTGTAAACAAATATGAATGGATCCAAAATATAATCTAGTAAAACCTTATCCATCTTTTACATTTTACACATGATAACAATAGATTTTACCCAATTTCAGTGCATCCAGTACCACAAAAACACAATTCATAACTAAATCTAGAACAGGCCTCAGTGTGATATTCAATTTGGATCTCAATATTAAAGCACACTAACTCTTCAAATTTCAGACATAGTTTGGAGTCATTCTGATCCTACTTAAATTTATTTTTTTTTCATCCCAACTTTAGGGTACAGGGAAATAGAGAATTAACTGCCAATAGGCTGGCTTTTATTCAATCAGACCTGGCACAAGCCTAGTCTCAAATTAGTGATGAAAACGAATCACACACATCCAAACCTGTCCGTCCAGAACAATGTCCAATTTAAAGCACCCATACAAGGCCTGCCTGAGCCTTAAAAAAACTGCAACTTTAAGGGATATATTCAGTCTGAGACCATGTCTAACTAACTGTGAGCTATGTCCAAGGTTATGAGCACTCAAACCAGGTCCAAGTTTATATATATATATATATATATATATATATATATATATATATATATATATATATAAAGAGAGAGAGAGAGAGGGTGCACTACAACAAAGCAGTAGATTAGCGACGACCACATTCCGTCGCGAATCTGTCGCTAACCATGTTAGCGACGGATTAGCGACAACGAGGCGACAGTATGCTTACGTCGCGAATATTTCGACGCTAACTGGCGACGGAATAATTCCGTCGCCAGGTCCGTCGCTAATTGCGACGAAATAACGAGCGCTATATTCCGTCGCCAATCCGCCGGTACTAAACGGCGACCACGGCTTCGCGACGGATTTAATTCCGTCGCTATGCCGTCGCTAGATTAATATGAATAGCGACGGATGGTTCCGTCGCTAAGCCGTCGCTAGATTCATATGAATAGCGACGGAATCATCCATCGCAAACACGAAAAAAAATCAAAAAAAAATTATTTAAAAATTAATTACCGAGAACTGTACAATTTCTATTTCCTGTACAATTTATATTTCCTGTAAATAAAAAACAAACCACACAAAAAAATTCATATAACAAGTATCTATAATAATTAATCGTTCCACCTTAAAATTAAGAAGTTTAATTATTTACAATTCAACAATTACAATTAGGAAAAATAAAAAAATAGAACTTCTTCAACACAGTCCTCTAATCATCGCCAAGATTTTGTGCGTCTTCTTGTTCATTGTCTTTATCTGTCCCTTCAGCTCCACTACCCTGATTATCGCTAGCAGCCTACACAAGAAAAAAACAGTCAGTATTGATAAACAAAATATAATAAAATAAATTACATACTATATGTGATTCTATCATGTGCTCATGTGTGATCTAAGGCAATAAAAAAACTCTATATGTGATTCTATCATGCTCATATGTGTGCTAAGACAGTCAAAAAATTGAATATGTGATTATAGCATGTTCATATGTGTTCTAAGGCATCTAAAAAAACTCTATATGTGATTCTACCATGCTCAGATGTGCTTTAAGGCAGGCAAAAAACTATATATGTGATTAGATCATGCTCGTATGTGTGCTAAGGCAGTAAAAAAATTGAATATGTGAATATAGCATGCTCATATGTGCTCTAAGGCAGGCAAAGCCAAAAATTTTATATGTGATTCTATCATAAATGATATATAACATGTTCATATGTGTTCTAAGGCAGTTAAAAAACTCTATATGTTATTATAGCATGCTCATATGTGTGCTAAGGCAGTCAAAAAACAGAATATGTGATTATAATATGCTCATATGTGTTCTTAGGCAGTCAAAAAACTGAATATGTGATTATAGCATGCTCATATGTGTTCTAATGCAATAAAAAAAACTTTATATGTGATTCTATCATGCTCATATGTGCTCTAAGGCAGACAAAAAGTTAAATATATATATATATATATATATATATATATATATATATATATATATATATATGATTCTATCATGCTCATATGTGTGCTAAGGCAGTCAAAAAATTGAATATGTGATTATAGCATGTTCATATGTGTTCTAAGGCATATAAAAAAACTCTATATGTGATTCTACCATGCTCAGATGTGCTTTAAGGCAGGCAAAAAACTATATATGTGATTCGATCATGCTCGTATGTGTGCTAAGGCAGTAAAAAAATTGAATATGTGAATAAAGCATGCTCATATGTGCTCTAAGGCAGGCAAAGCAACTTTATATGTGATTCTATCATGCTCATATGTGTGCTAAGGCAGTAAAAAAATTGAATATGTGATTATAGCATGTTCATATGTGTTCTAAGGCATCTAGAAAAACTCTATATGTGATTCTACCATGCTCAGATGTGCTTTAAGACAGTCAAAAAAACTATATATGTGATTATACCTGAGAGGGACCTGGAATCGAAGATCCCCTATCCTGAACAGCGGCCTTGATCTCATTTCGGAGAAAGGGGGCGACGGTGTATTGGAAGTAGTTATTCAGTGATTCATTAATGATCTCGCGTACATCATCACCGGAAAGAATAGTCGGCTGCTTGGAGCTTATGTCGGCACAAGAAGTCGGTGAGCCGTAACTGAAAGAACCAATAACTGGTGAAGTGTTCATATTACTCCCAAACCCGAACACGCGACCTTTTTTGGGTTCACCTGCTGCAGTCACCCATGCTGTAGGATCAAATGATAGATGCTGAGTAGCGTCTTCGCCATATCGCTCTACCATCTGTTGCTCATATGCCTCCTACAAAATAATGTTTAAAGTATTCATTAATAATTAATGATAACATTATGATAACTTGTATATATATTGCAATGATTATTAATAGAATTAATACATACCGTTGTCGTTCTCGCCTTCTCTGATACGAAGACTCCCGTGGTCTTCCGTTTATGTGTTTCTACAAACACATCCTTATATGGTACACTGCCTCCTTTTTCTGCTTCCTGCGAAGTTAAATGACAAAAGATTTAGTACACAAGTTTGCAACAATACTTATAAAATTAATATTATATATTGATGAGTTACCATTTTCTTTAGGTGACTCCCAAATGTCTTAGATCCACCTGTGTGTAGATGGGCTTCGGGCATCTTCGATCGATTTTGTGAAGCCCTCGCAGAGCGATTTTTAAATGCATCTCCCACCCACTTATCGCACATTTCATCCCAGTAATCTCTCCTGATAGTAATAGGACCATGGCCCTTCCACAGTAATGGATCATCTACTACGCCAGATGCTTTTTTTGCTGCAGTCTTCATAGTGTGTAGCATGTCTGCAAATCGATTGGCAGCCACCTTCTGCCACACCTTCCTTGCATCATTTTCTTCCACCGTAGTTGCAAAGCGATTCGAAGCCTACAAATATTTTCAGAAAGTTAGTAGACATTGCTTAAATAAATTAAATATGAAACACATTAACTATGAGGAACAACTGTATACCATGAATGATGACCACAATCTGTCTAACACCTCCTTTGGGTACTCTTTTCATTGAGCAACTGGTCTTGGTAGATGTTGAAGAAGTGAATTCCTAATCTCCCGTACTACTTCTTGTGGCTCAAACCTCGTGCTGCACATGAATTGTTACACAGTAAATATGAATATAAAATATTTAAAAGATATGCAATAATTGAAAACAAAATACTTACGGTCGATTATCGATATACACTATTCGAATGAGTCTTCTTGTGCCAGCCTGAGAAGACCCTGTTTCCTGTGTTGGCTGTTGACTTGTGCGATCAACTGATGTAGGTGGGTCGTGTACAGGCGCAACATCATCAATAAAAAAATACATTAGAAATTCTCAGAATGTGCATTTGAACTAATCAAGCATCTAATTAGTTATATGATATACCTATCACAGGAGCCCGTGAAGATGAAGGTTGAGCCTGGCTACTACTGGATGAGCGACCACTATAACCTCCATGAACCATATTCTAACAAATAACATATGTCATACAATACATTCAAATAATTCACATCAAGTATTATAATGCATTCAAGTCATTCACATCAAGCATTGCAATGCATTCAAATAATTCAAATCATTGACATCAAGTATTGCACTAATTCAAATCATTCGTTAATTGCATAAATTATAATACATTCACATCAAGTATTACAATACATTCAAATAAAATTTTTAATCATTCACACCAAGTATTGCAATACAACTCACATCAAGTATTACAATGCATTTAAATAGAGGTTTGTAGTATAAGATTTTGCTCACTAGCTTGAGAATTCTTCCTCGTCACTAGTTTGACTTTCTTCTTCTTCTTCTTCTTCATTGTTTGCCCATCCACTTGGTACATCATTTGGATCACATTCCTCTATGAATGTTTCATCAGCCAATGGAGATATGACATGCATGTCATGCGCAACATCGTGACCATAAGCGAAGTCACAGACATCATCTGATTGATAATAATCACTGTCTTCAGCTAACTCATCTTCCTGTAACTGATCATACTCGGGGTATAGTTTGGATTTCACCTTTCAAACTACCCACCATTCATTTCTATCTGACTTTTTTATACTCGGATATGAAGTATAATAAACTTGTTGAGCTTGCGAGGCTAATATGAATGGTTCATATGTTCCAAACCTGGATTTATGATTCACCTCCACAATGCCTGAAGCTTTGTCGAGTCTTGTTGCAGTTGGATCAAACCAATGACACTTGAATACCGTAACCCTGTTATTCATGCCTAAGTTGACCATAACTTTCGCACGATAGAAATTTTGTGGCAATTTCTCATCTTTAGGCAACATACTCTTCACAATCATGCACAAACGGTCAAAACATGATTGACTCAAATTATACTCGGACTTCAAATTCATTAGTTGAAGAACTGCAGACAAGATAGTGTGACTCTCACAACCGTTCAAAAGTGGCTCATCAGCATCTTTAAGTAAATCATAAAATCTACTAGCTGCATCGTTTGGTAATTCTTCATCTACAACAGTTCTTACATCACTAGAACTCATAGCAGAACCCAGTTCTGTTCCTGCAGCATCAAATATCAAATTCGTATATGGATTATCGTGCACCACATTCACCCGTGCATCAAAATCGTTTCTAAATTCTTCTCCATGAAACGTCCAGTTCTGATAATCACTCACAAAACCCTTCCTGTATAGGTGATGTCTAACGCCATGAGGTTCTACAAATCGATTATTCTTACAAATCTTGCAGGGACACCTAATCCGACCTGTGGGATCTACCGTACTGACACTCACCGTTGCAAATTCAATAAAACTATCGACACCATCCATATATTCATGCGATAACTCATTGTCCACTATCCTACGGTACATCCATTCACGGTTTGCAGTCATTCTGTCGTATGATGTTACGAATAATATCCTAACGAATTAAGAAAAAAACAATCAGAATGCTACGATGAAGAAAATATCAAATTTATCATGCAATATACTATGTCAAACAATAACAAGAATTTTGATGCATGCATTGATAACTTAATATTTTCATGTGCAAACTATTAATGACACGATACAATCATTTGAAGCATGCTTTTATTATAAAATTTCACATGGAAGTCAAAATCAAATTGAAAGTAACTACATGCAAGCATGGATACAATTACATCAAACATTGCAATACATCATAATCATTCATATCAAATAAATGACAAACATGTACCTGCAGCAAACACACTTCAATATATCACTAACTACTACCATGCTTAGCATGGACTCCGTACTCCAAAAATAAGAACACTTCCATATTTCTACATTAAAATCATGCTCAGCATGATCTCCGAACTCCAACAAAGCAGTCCTAGATATCAACAACTAAGTGAGTGTGTGAACAATAAAGTGCTGCATTCAATAAATTAAATAACATGTGATACGTTTGCATCACTTACTCACCACGGGTATTTACCCGATTTGCATTGTTTTTGTCATTTACTTACCACAGGTGGCCGAGCACGAGTTGGTTCCGTTGAAAAATCTGCACAAAAACAAAACAAATTAAGTAACAAACTAACTAATCATGAAACAAGATGAAACACTAACTAAAAAAATTAAAACAAATTAAAACAAATTAAAACAACTCTAACTAATTGAAAGAAGAGAAAAGAAAAATAGTATATATGTTAAGCCAAATCTAACTAGAAGATGCTAATGTTTCAAATAGTCTATTATATTTTAGCAGTGTGGTTCTTCATAACTACAGTCGTTTCAAATTTCAGCAGCTTGAATTGTAGTACCGTTGTTATTCTTTTTATTTCAACAGCAGTAATTGTTTCTAATAATTACGATCTGATTTTAGCACAACATAAAAGTATTAATTTTTTTTATTCAAATCATCAGCAACTTATATTTTTATTTTGAGCCGATGTTTGTAATCCAAATAGTCAATTTTTTATATATATATCAGCAGTTAGACATTCTTTTTAGCAGTTGATTTTATGACAACATATTTATTATAATTTCCAGTAGTTTGATTCAATCTTTTCACAGCAGTTTGACAAATTGCAAATCAGTAGCTTGATTTATCATAGTTCAGTTGTGGATTTTGATTTCCACAAAAATTTAAGAATAGTTCTACTTTTATCGACATGATTTTCAAATACAATAATTTGTTTTCAATTTGTTAGTTTGTTTTCAATTTGTTAGTTTGAAAGCACGGCAGGGGGTTAAACCCCCTGCCTTTCCGGCAGGGAAGGGGGTTAAACCCCCTGCCGGAAAGGCAGTTCCAGCATGGGGGGTTGACCCTTTGCCGTGCCTTTACGGCAGGGGGTTTAACCCCTTGCGTTTCCGGCAGGGGGGGTCGACCCCCTGCATTTCCGGCAGGGGGTCGACCCCCCATGCCTTTCCGGCAGGGGGTCGACCCCCCCTGCCGGAAACGCAGGGGGTCGACCTTCCCTGCCGGAAAGCACGGGGAGCGGCGGCTGGCGAGGTCGTCGGTGGCCGGCGCAGTCGACAGTAGAGAGGGGGAGACCTGGAGCGAAGCTCGGGGGCCACTGGGTCGCCGGAACTCAGAGCGGAGGCGAAGAGGTGGCTGCAGGGAGGATCGTCAGTCGTCGGCGGCTGAGGACGCCGGTTGCGAGTCGCCGGCGAAGGGGAGACAACACCTCCCGGCAGCAGCCACAGGGAGGAGGAAGAGGTCGGCGGCGGGTCGTCGGTGCTCGGGGTCCCTGGCGCAGCCGCTAGCCAAGCAGGGAGGTCGGCAGCGAGGATCGTCGGCGAGGCGGCGGCGGCCGGACAGTGGCGAGAGCCGACGGGCGGCGGGAAGGAGAGGGCGGCGGGCGGGAGCAATACAGCGAAACAGGAAAAAGAGAAAGAGGGATGGAATTAGGGATTTACGCGACATTTAGCGACGGCTTAGCGACGGAAACATTCCGTCGCTAAATCAAAATACAAAAAACGGGACGGAATATATTCTGTCGCTACGTCGTCGCTAATTAGCGACGGATTAGCGACGACAGAGTTCCCTCTCTAAATCCATCGCTAAAATGGTGTTCTTGTAATAAAAAGTAGCGACAAAAAATTTAGTCGCTAATCCGTCGCTAAGTAGCGACAGATTAGCGATAAAATTTGTTTCCTTGCTAATCCGTCGCGAATTAGCGACAGATTCTATCTCTAGCTAATCTGTCGCTAATTAGCGACGGATTTTTTCCGTCGCTAATTTCCGTCTCTAATTAACAATTTTCTTGTAGTGGTGAGGGCACGTAAAAAATCAGGGTTGCACCCTGATCCAACCTTCATTGGGTCGGGGTGGTCACTGCTAAGTGCCAACCCAGACCCCAACCCCTGTATTGGAGGGATTTTTGGGTCAGGGTCAGCAGATGCGCACCCTGGCCTCAATGTGCCTCCATCATTGATTATAAGATTTAAGAGGAAAATAAAAATGGAAATGATTGTACTGTATGGGTAATTTGATGCAATTCTTTAAAAATTTTATAATTTTCAATATTGTCTCGATATCCAAAATTACAAGTATCTGACATTGTTAGGATACTTTTACCCTTCATAATTGCGAATTTAGGTATTTTGCAATAAAATTATACTGCCCATTGGCTATCTCTCACTTTAATTTAGAATGACAGATTTTTTTATGTGAATTTAGACTTCATGAACTCGCATGAATTTATTTGTGAAATTTTGATGAAACTGAAATCATCAAAATCACAAATATCGTACTCTTTCACTTATAATAAAACATTTTGTATATAAAATATTTACAAAAAACCTCTCACAAATAACATATTGTTTCACATATATCTTGAAATAGCATATATTTATATGTGAAACTACACTTAAAGGCAACTACAAAAATCGCAAATATGTTACTTATATATTTGCGAAATTTTTATTATATATGATTTTTCTTAATAGTTATGATTTTATCGAATCTTATATATACTTGTTTTTGCCCTACGGTCTCTTCTTCTTGTTTGCATCTGCAAAGAACTTCTTTGTAGAACCTCTGTGATGATTCTTGCATTTTGAAGAAGTCATGGTATCATCCTCGTGATCGACTTCCTCATCTATGGATTATTTGCAGTGAAACAATATGTTATTTACGAAAACCTCTCAAAAATTACTTTATATGAGAGGTTTTTTGCAAATTTTTTTATTATATGCAAAAAATATGATATTTGCAATTTTGGTGGTTTGAGTTTCACGAAGATTTATCAGATAAATTTACCTGCGATTTTAAATTTAAGTGGATGTTGGAGATATATAACGAGTGGTGCAATTTTATCGCAAATTAAAAAGTATAAACTCATCATTGTGAAAGGTAAAAGAGTCCTAACAATGTTGAATATTTATGATTTTAGACATCAAAAGAATATCGATGTTTATACATTTCCCTTCACATTATCTCAGGATTGTTGTAATTATTTTAATACTATATTTGTAAGCCTTATTCTTAAGTCCCCAAAAGGAAGAAGGTAAAGAGTTTCTTATACATCTTGGTGTCTTTCATTCGCCTTCTTTTCTTCACTTGTATGAGTTTGGGTAATCCCCTGTTCTTAGGAGGTGAGTTTAAGATAAAAAAAAAGGTTCATATGCTTTTCTTTTTTCTCTTTTTTGAAAGGCAAGCTGAGGTTAGGCCGGCCCCACCAGTTATTATTTAACTTACGATAGGGGTTTGAACCTGCAACGTGAGAACTCCTACCAACCACGCGGAGCCTCATTGGTGCATATACTTTTCTCCTTACAGCTGGTAACTTGAGTAAAGGTGAAATTTTTTATTGCAGGAAAAGTTGCACTTGTTGTCGTTCACGGATGCATTTAATAATCTCTCTTATGGCTCAGTTTCCTGGTCGATTGATAGATCAATTTAATTATGTGAAGTTGGTTAGCTGATGATGATTGTAGGTGACTAAGAAAGAGTCTGCAAGTCCCGTTCATGTTCCGAGCTTGACAACTGAGCAACTGTCCACAGCCAGAAGAAGCGAGAAGGTTGGTTCATGACCAGTGGAAAGCACTCTGGGGAATTAAAAAGTCGGGTTCACACCTATCCTCGCCAGCTATGTGACAGGTGCCGCACGTTAACAAGAGCTGGTGAAGAGTGAGGGTCCCATGAATGCTACGTTGATGTGTTCCCATGTACAGCACATGCGCACATGAGTTGGCGGGTCGGGTCATGTATGTAGGCCAGAGAGAGAGAGAGAGCTCATCCACCACAAAGATATAGATGACACTGTCCCTGTTAGAAAGGGTGGCATGCCATTTCCAATGTCACATGCATGTAGCTAAAAAGGTGTACAGAGCCGTTCGTACAAAATCTGGACCAGATCCACATCTTAGGGATAAATGGGCGTGGACTCGGCTCCTGCAAGTGGAGATTATTCGGTTCTAGACTGCACTTATCATAGTTTAAAAACCCGCCCCGTCAACCCAGCTTGGCCCCAATTACACTCACTGAGTCAAAAACAAGTACAAACTCGTTTTGTACAAAACTCGGCCGAGTCACCGAGTGTTACCCGACCGAGTTACGGGTCACTCAAAGACGAGCCGAGTGACGAGTCAACGAGTTTTAAAACCATGGCACGTATAGCTCCACAATTTGGTGGGGGTGCAGCTCCTGGGCAATTGGCATCGGTCAAAATGATCTTTCCTGCAATCCCGCACGTTGATACTCTTAGCGTGCTGAAAATCAAGTTATCTATAATTATATAAAATAATAACTAGAAATTCTAATGAAAAACAAGAAATTAAGGAAAACTGAAAATGGAAGCCTAATTAATATCAATTATAACTCTACTCTGAGCTGCCTCGAATCCCTTATCTATTTATAGATGAAAATTCTAATTCTAACACATATAAACTAGTTGGTTTGATAAATTTTAATTACAAGGCAGTCTCTTCATCTAGACTCTGTGGGCATTTCTCCCAAAAATGGTGGGTACACCTTATAATCCCTCACTCAAGACTTGTTTGTTGCTTTTGGCCCCACTACAGGGCCTCATTATTGGGATACTGTTCGTGAGCTTAATGTCAGTATCTAAATCCTTTTGATTTCCTGTACATGTTTTATATAGTCTCTAATAAAAGGTCCGGGGTCTTTTCCCCAGCTTTCTTATGGAAAAAACAAGTGTTTAACCTTGATAAACATCTTAATTGGATATAAATTCAATGTAGATTCAATATCCAAATACGAAATATGATCCAAAACAAAAGTATCCAAAATACAGGATTGGATCCTGTAGACCCAGTTCGAATGGGGTCTATTCATGCTTTGCATCCCTTACCGACATGCACATTAGCATACCCACGTTAGAATGTTTTGAGGGTGCTATCAAACAAGCTTAAATCATTTAGGGGTCGACTCAGCCACAGCACATGCACATAATGATCCCATGAACTATTCAAGTGTTCTTCTTCCTGATACTATTCAACCGAACTAATTGTTACAGTACACTCAAAGAAAATAACAATATATAAATCTGATAGACATAGATGGCACTAGCTTTTGTGCACAATACCGAGGTTGGCCGCAGTATATCTAATGTTCACTCCACAATACCGATCGTGTAAGAAACGAACATGGCAAGATGTCAATTTACACGCACAAAGGGAGCAAAAAAAGTCACAAAGGCACACGATTTTTAACATGGTTCGGTCTAATCTGATCTAGATAGAGGTTCTATGTTTTATATATTCAAAATTACAATCAGGCTGGGAGACTCTCTCATTAGAAGAGTTAATTACATGATCAACTTTGTTTGATCTGGACTTTTTATGAAAACCGTCCAACATGAGAGAGCTAACATCAAATTCAACTTCCTTGATTAAATTACTCTATGGGATATATCTCTTAGGATCGACCTTCTTGGAAGAGTCTTTACTGATCAAGACTCTATGAGATGTTGGGCCTTGATGATGAGGATCAACCCTAGAATTTGATTTTGGCCTTTAACTTGATTATTGACTCGATCTTGATCTCGACTCTTTATTTATTCTTGACTACAGTCTCGATGATATGTTATGTGCTTCCATGTTGGATTGGAAGTCTGATGCTCATGTAATATTAGCTGAGTTTGCATACAACAACTACCAAACAAGCATCATAATGACTCCTTTCGAAGCATTGTATCACTACAACAAAGCAGTAGATTAGCGACAACCACATTCCGTCGCTAAGCCATCGCTAACATGGTTAGCGACGGATTAGCGACAACGAGGCGACAGTATGCTTACGTCGCGAATATTTCGACGCTAACTGGCGATGGAATTATTCCGTCGCCAGGTCCGTCGCTAATTGCGACGGAATAACGAGCGCTATATTCTGTCGCCAATCCGCCGGTACTAAACAGCGACCACGGCTTGGCGACGGATTTACTTCCGTCGCTATGCCGTCGCTAGATTAATATGAGTAGCGACGGATGGTTCCGTCGCTAATCCGTCACAAACACGAAAAAAATTAAAAAAAAATTATTTGAAAATCAAATACCGAGCAATTTCTATTTCCTGTACAATTTATATTTCCTGTAAATAAAAAACAAACCACACAAAAAATTTCATATAACAAGAATCTACAACAATTAATCGTTCCACCTTAAAAATAAGAAGTTTAATTATTTACAATTCAACAATTACAATTAGAAAACATAAAAAAAATAGAACTTCTTCAACACAGTCCTCTAATCATCGCCAAGATTTTGTGCGTCTTCTTGTTCATTGTCTTTATCTGTCCCTTCAGCTCCACTACGCTGATTATCGCTAGCAGCCTACACAAGAAAAGAACAGTCAGTATTGATAAACAAAATATAATGAAATAAATTACACACTATATGTGATTCTATCATGTGCTCATGTGTGATCTAAGGCAATAAAAAAACTCTATATGTGATTCTATCATGCTCATATGTGCTCTAAGGCAGACAAAAAAGTTATATATATGTGATTCTATCATGCTCATATGTGTGCTAAGGCAGTCAAAAAATTTAATATGTGATTATAGCATGTTCATATGTGTTCTAAGGCATCTAGAAAAACTCTATATGTGATTCTACCATGCTCAGATGTGCTTTAAGGCAGGCAAAAAACTATATATGTGATTCGATCATGCTCGTATGTGTGCTAAGGCAGTAAAAAACTTGAATATGTGAATATAGCATGCTCATATGTGCTCTAAGGCAGGCAAAGCAAAAAATTTTATATGTGATTCTATCATAAATGATATATAGCATGTTCATATGTGTTCTAAGGCAGTAAAAAAACTCTATATGTTATTATAGCATGCTCATATGTGTGCTAAGGCAGTCAAAAAAACTGAATATGTGATTATAATATGCTCATATGTGTTCTTAGGCAGTCAAAATACTGAATATGTGATTATAGCATGCTTATATGTGTTCTAATGCAGTCAAAAAAACTTTATATGTGATTCTATCATGCTCATATGTGTTCTTAGGCAGGCAAAAAAACTTTATATGTGATTATAGCATGCTCATATGTGCTCTAATGCAATAAAAAAACTCTATAGACCGAGTCTAACATTTCGCACTTCCATTGCGAAGTTCTGATGAGTACGATCAAAGTGCTTCCAAGCTTCACCGTCAACAGGATGCGTGATCTTGTTTTCATCGTGTCAAACTTTATTTGCATGCCATCTCATGTGTTTAGCTGTCCTTGAAGACATATACAATCGCTGCAATCTAGGAGTGATAGGAAAGTAGCGGAGCGACTTGTATGAAACTTTCTTTGATCTCGTGCTACCATTGCCTCTTGTCTTTGGCTTGAACCGAGGATGCCCACATGACGGGCATGATATGTCGTTTTCCTGCTCCTTGAAATACAACATGCAGTGATTTGGACAAACATCAATCTTTTTGTAACCCATACCTAGAGCGTTGACCATAACTTTCGCACGATAGAAATTTTGTGGCAATTTCTCATCTTTAGGCAACATACTCTTCACAATCATGCACAAACGGTCAAAACATGATTGACTCAAATTATACTCGGACTTCAAATTCATTAGTTGAAGAACTGCAGACAAGATAGTGTGACTCTCACAACCGTTTCAAAGTGGCTCATCAGCATCTCTAAGTAAATCATAAAATCTACTAGCTGCATCGTTTGGTGATTCTTCATCTATGGTAGTTCTTACATCACTAGAACTCATAGCAGAACCTAGTTTTGTTCCTACGGCATCAAATATCAAATTTGTATATGGATTATCGTGCACCACATTCACCCGTGCATCAAAATCGTTTCTAAATTCTTCTCCATGAAACATCCAGTTCTGATAATCACTCACAAAACCCTTCCTGTATAGGTGATGTCTAACGCCATGAGGTTCTACAAATCGATTATTCTTACAAATCTTGCAGGGACACCTAATCCGACCTGTGGAATCTACTGTACTGACATTTGTCGTTGCAAATTCAATAAAACAGTCAACACCATCCATATATTCATGCGATAACTCATTGTCCACTATCCTACGATACATCCATTCACGGTTTGCAGTCATTCTGTCGTATGATGTTACGAATAGTATCCTAACAAATTAAAAAAAAAAAATCAGAATGCTACGATGAAGAAAATATTAAATTTATCATGCAATATACTATGTCAAACAATAACAAGAATTTTGATGCATGCATTGATAACTTAATATTTTCATGTGCAAACTATTAATGACACGATACAATCATTTGAAGCATGCTTTTATTATAAAATTTCACATGGAAGTCAAAATCAAATTGAAAGTAACTACATGCAAGCATGGATACAATTACATCAAACATTGCAATACATCATAATCATTCATATTAAACAAATGGCAAACATGTACCTGCAGCAAACACACTTCAATATCTCACTAACTACTACCATGCTTAGCATGGACTCCGTACTCAAAAAATAAGAACACTTCCATATTCCTACATTGAAATCATGCTCAGCATGATCTCCGAACTCCAACAAAGCAACCCTAAATATCAACAACTAAGTGAGTGTGTGAACAATAAAGTGTTACATCTAATAAATTAAATAACATGTGATACGCTTGCATCACTTACTCACCACGGGTATTTACCCGATTTGCATTGTTTTTGTCATTTACTTACCATAGGTGGCTGAGCATGAGTTGGTTCCGTTGAAAAATCTGCACAAAAAAATACAGTTTTAAAAAAAACTCGCCACAAAAAAAAAGAAACTGTTCCGGCAAGGGGTCGACTCCCCTGCTGTTCCGGTAGAGGGTCGACCCCCTTACGGAACATAGGGGGTTAACTGACCCCCAGCCTTTCCGCCAGTGAGTCGACCCCCTGCCGGGGTCGACCTGCCGGAAAGGGAGGGGGGTCGACCACCTGCCGGAAACGCAAGGGGTTAACCCCCTGCCTGTTCTGTCATGGGGTTAACCCCCTGCATGTTCCGGCATGGGGTTAACCCCCTGCCGGAAAGGCAGGAGGTCGACCCCCCATGCCGGAAACGCAAGGGTTAAACCCCTGCGTTTCCGGCACGGAAGAGGGTTAAACCACCTGCGTTTCAGGCAGGGGGTCGACCCCCCCTGCCGGAAACGCAGGGGGTTAAACCCCCTGCCGTGCCGTAAAGGCAGGGGGTTAAACCCCCTACCGTAAAGGCATGGGGGGTCGACTCCCTGCCGGAAAGGCAGGGGGTTTAAACCCCCGGCCGTGCCGTCATCCCTTTACGGCAACTGCACGGCAGGGGGTCGACCCCCATGCCTTTTCGGCACGGCAGGGGGTTTAACCCCCTGCCTTTCCGGCAGGGGGTCAACCCCCCATGCCGGAAAGCACGGCAGGGGGTTAAACCCCCTTTCCGGCAGGGTGTCGACCCCCCATGCCTTTCCGGCAGGGGGTCGACCCCCCATGCCGGAAAGGCAGGGGGGTTATCCCCTTCATGAAACGAGTAGGGCAGGCGAACCTGTCTCCGGCGAGGCGACGGTCGGTCTTCGGGGCGACGGCTCGGGCGGAACGCGGGGCGGCAGACGATGGAGCGGCGGGCGGCGGCGGGCTGCGTAGGGAGGGCGGGAGAGAGGAAACAGGAAAAGAGGGAAAAGGGTTCTGATCAGATTTACGCAAAAATTAGCGACGGATTGGCGACGGAAGTATTCCGTCGCGAAGCCGACGCAAATATATACAACTCCTTAGCGACGAAATATGTTTGTCGCTCACGGCGTCGCTAAGTAGCGACGGAAAAATACCGTCGCCCCATCCGTCGCTAACCGCAGCATGTTGTTGCGACAAAACTGGTCCGTCGCTAAGCCGTCGCTACTTAGCGACAGACCATTTTCCATCGCTACATCTGCGAATATCACGAAACGTAGCGACGGATTAGTGACGATCGCTAAGCCGTCGCTAATTGGCGACGAAAAAATGCCGTCGCTACTATCCGTCGCTACTATCCGTCGCTAATTAGCAATTTTCTTGTAGTGTATGAATGACCCTGCAGATCATCGATATATTGGGATGAGGTTGGTGAAAAAACTATTGAATTGCCTATAGTTCTCTAACATTATTCCTAACATATACAAATGATACAAAACTAATTGCGCGCTACTCAGAGTTGGCAAAAAAATTATGTAGATCAACGACACAAAAAATTCTCCTTTAAGGTGGGAGATTCTATCTTTGTAAAGGTGTCATCGACTAAAAGTGTGTTTGGGTTCGATAAAAAGGGTAAACTAAGTCTCAGATATGTTGGCTCATTTGTAATCTTGGAGCGAATCGGTGAAACAACTTACTGAGTGCAGTTATCTCCTTAGTTTGCGCGGATTCATAATGTCTTTCATGTGTCGATGTTAAAAAAATACATACATGACCTATCTCATGTGACCCAGTTTGAGGGCGTAGATATACAAGAAGACATGACAGCAGAGGAGAGGCCAGTCGAGATTGTAGATAGCATGGAACAAGTACTGAGAAACAAAACCATTTCACTCGTCAAGGTGCAATGGAAATATCACGGTCTTGATGAATGTACTTGGAAAAACCGAGGCAGCAGCAATGTGAGACAAGCACCCCCATTTATTTCACTAGTATGTGTAACGAATTTTGGGAATGAAATTCTTTTAAGGAATAAAGGATGTAAAACCTATGATTTTTTTGGCATTTATTGAAATGAATAAAAGTGAGTTTTTCTCTATATCAGATATTTTATTAAATGAAAATTAAAGCAAAGGAAAAACTTGCAAGATAAATTCGAATGAAATTAAAGTTTATAATGAATTTAACTTGAGCATTGTATTCCGGGAGAAATTAGACTGGTAAGGTAAACGAGAATTTAATCCAATTTTGTTTTGGATCCAATTAAAAAAATATGGATCTACTATATGGATTTGGATCTCGAATAGATTTGAAATATTGTTGGGTATTGGAGTTGGATTCTTAGTGATTCAAGAAACAAGATTTGATTTAAAAAATATAAATAAATATTTTCTTTTATATTTAAGAGGATAGTGTGACACGCCCCTAGTGGGACCCACCTACCAAAAAAGAGAGAAAATCGACCCCCTTTTCTTTTGTTTTGACAGATGAGAAAAAAATAATATATAAATAAATAAATATAGAAAGGTAATTAACAATAAGGAGAGGAAAAGAATAAAAAAAGCCATTCAAGGAGCCTTAAAAGTGGGTTTTCAAATCAAGGAATAGAAGCAAGTGGAAAGTAAACCACGCGTTTTTGGAGGATGACTCATATTGAAAAAAAAAATCTAATCAAATAATTACGGTATGGGGTCCTAATGAGCTAAGGTAAGTTGACTTTCTTTTACCCCCCCCCCCCTCCTCACAAGTATTTGGGAGAATCACGGCTAGTGGAATGGATGCCATGTAAGCATGGATGAAGAAATAAGGTAAGTTTAAAAAAAGAGAGAGAGATTGAGAGCCCAACCCTCTCACACGTCTATATAGATTTCTTGATTGTTTGGATGAGAAATAAATATAGAAGTTTCTAAATTTTTTCAAGATACAATTGATCCCCGCCTTATACGGTGAAGACCCATCACACCTTTTCATCTTTCACAAGGTTTCATTGCTCCTCGTGCTCTCTTCTCTTCTCCCTCATTCCTTCCTTTTCATCTACACACTTTGGAGGTGCTGGTTGACGAGCAAGCTAGAAGGAGGACGACGGTCAATCGATCCTACCATACCCCGGTCTTGTTCAAAAGTTTGGTTCGTCAATGGAAGTAAGGGCACCATATCTCTATGCATATGCACAGTGTCATGAAGCACACGTATGATGCACACCCTCTGTCTATATGTATGAAAATACATATATCCAGTTGTGTGATTTAGCCATAGTGGATATAGGATATATATGGTATGCTATATGATGTGCATTTTTAATACATTAAGTAAGAGGTTTATGCCTTCACATTTGCTTTCTTTTGCATGCCATGACAGACCGTTAAATGCTAAAATTCTTTTTGGTTTTCATCATTTAATTTTATTATATCTGAGTCCTTGTTTTTCTTAAGAATGCTACCGGGTAGATCTGAAATTTAAATAAGTTCATGGAGTGCAAACTAAATAGATGTTAAGCATGATTTATAATACTGACATGCATAGAGCTGGGCTCTTCCTGTTAAGTTAAAGTTATCATTATGAAAATATTATGAGATTTTGGTGAAATTGGAAGTTTAAGCATATTTTCTTTTCAGACCCATTATTTTGGTGTGGTCGAAATGTTTAGCATGTCATTACGGATGAATCTGGTTTTTTTTTTTTTAGGGGGGTGGGGCTGTCCGACCCCAGCATATTCGGTCATGACCCCAGCCTATTGGCTTTTATGGTTTTCGTCATGGTAACAACACACTGGTTGGACTCTGCAAGTCTAGGCTGCACTATGTTGTAGTGATGGGTAACGCATGCCACCAAGAATGGACATGTTGTTCATCCCTGCAATGCATAGCCAGTACACGTTGCACAGGTTGGCTACTGTAGGCGGTGGATCAGTACTCGACGCATAGCCAGTGCACATTGCACTGGCTGGACGCTGCAAGCAATTGATGCACAACTAGTGCACGTCACCTTAGCTGGGTGCTGCAGGCCCGACCAGTACCATGTTACGTAATTGAAAGGGGTCAGTTGTAGCCCCAACTTGCTCCTTTAAAAAATAAATAAATAAATAAATAAAAATAAAATAAAATTATATATATATATATATATATATATATATATATATATATATATATATATATATATATCAGATCGGCTGGGCTTGTTCACACCCTGTCAGTTGCCTATATCATCTAGCAGCTTGTTGTCGCGCCCCGTTGATCACAGCAGATCCAGTCTGCAATGTTAAATAGGGGCAGCAATTGCATCACCCTACATGGGTGCAGCGAATTGGGGTTAACCCGACCCTAATTTTCCCATGTCTAATACCCAGACAACTAGACGGGTGCACCACCCTGTTGGTGCACTGATTTTCGCGGCTGCATCAACTGCAAGTCTGCCGCTAGCAGTCGCAACTTAGCTTCAATATAAAAAAAATCACAAATTTTTGAGTTAAATATTTTGGGGCATTACAATCGCCCCCATCTAAAAGTCTATATGGGGTAGAGTTCTACCTCAAGTAGAACTCCATCTCATCCTCTTTTAATTTAAAGTTGATTTTAAAGTTTTAAATTGACCATGTATGATTTTTGGATTTGGATATGGATCCAAGATCTAAATTTATGTGGATCCTATTAAACCAAACCCTATTCAATATGGATCTTGGACTGAGTTTAGATCCATATTAACTTGGATTAAATGATGCAGATCCAGTCTGATCCAATCCAGAAAGAGTTAAAAATAGAGGCAGGTCATTTTTTAAAAATGCGGTTTTCGGGCCAACCATAATTTGAATACAGAAAAACAGACTGCCAACGCGATCAGTATTTTGAGGTGCACCTAGCGGTGTACATACCTGATTTTTGCTTCTGAATTTTGCTGAAATTTAACTTAAAATTTGCTTATTTTTTGCTCGAATTTAAAGGTTAAAATGAAAATTTTCTCAAATCATGATTGACTCAACTAGGTCTTGTCAGTAGGCTCTAGGTTATACTTAGACCCAGCTGATGTCACCTATAAAATAATATATTTGTTCATGATTTTATTAATTTGATTAAATATATAATTTAAAATTTATATTTTTTGAATTTAAAGTCATGAAAAAATATGTGCTATTAAACTATTGCAATGGCCTCAAACTCTCTCAACTTTTGAACTGGAACTATCCTTAATGTCACTCAAAAGGCCCTTCTAGGTCGTGGGAGCCCTGGCTAGAGGCTTTCGACTGATGGGGTTCTTGAGGCCTTCCGCAAAGAGAAAGCGAAGGTGCCTTGGTTTATTGTCACTTTGAGGGAGAATGATGCCCGCACCGATTTTAATGAACTTAAAATGAAGGAAGGGTTGGTCGTGGTACTTGTCATGCTTCTTTAATTGTTAGTTGTTGTTGGCCTTCTTCGCATGAGGCTTTTCATTAGGGGTGTCAGCGGGTCATGTCGGGTTTGGTTCTGACCAAGGTGGAACAACCAGATTTTTGGGTATGGTATCGGGTCTGAACCCAGGTTTAATCGGGTCTACTATAAAAAAAACCATACATGCATCTGATAAGAACTACATGAACCAGACTCGAACCATACCCGATAAAATAATACTTTTGTATCATTTTTACATTGAAAATTTGTGGGTATTAATTGGAACTCGGTTTGGGTCCGGATCTAGTATAAAATTTCACAAACTATACTCGGGTCCATGTATTAATCAGACCTTCGAGTTCAAAACCAGGTCTTAATCGGGTCTTCTTATTTGTCACCATACCCAAATCCTATAGGGCTTGGTCTGGGTCAGGTCCGGGTAGGGCCGACCCATTGACACCCCTACTTATCAGTAAAATGGGCAGGGCTTTCATATGACGTATGAGAGCTGCCACCATATGTCCCTCACATCCATTGGATTCGATAAATCATAATCGTTCGTGGGACATCACCCATAACGATACGCTAGCTAGTTCCCAGGGTTTGTACAAATATGTAAACATTTCGAATTTGGTTTAGATGCAGCTAATACCAAATCCGGTTAGCTAATCGAATGAGAAAAAACTAATACCGAATCCAAAACAATTACATGCGATCGAGTTTGGATATCGGTTAAAATCTGGTGTATGTTGGATTTGATCATGAAATCCTTATACCGAACCTGAGTTCAATTTCTAATCATCTTCAATTTTCTTAACCAAATCTGATTAATTGGATTTGAAATCCAATATCCATTGACATTAAACTTTTTTTTGTCCTTGTAAAAAAGAAAAAAACACTCTTTAATCAAACCTTGCATCATCATCCGGACTCTCACTGTAAGTCTTGCCTTTTCCTAGGGATGCTAATATTATTATCTCTACCAAGAGGAAGCTTTTTAGAACTTGGCTTGGTAAACTTAGCGAGGGAAAATGATCTGTTGGTAACAACTTCCCAACTCTAAATCAGCTTTCTTACTGGTGTTATGTCACTTGTTGGAATCCTTGTTTGAAGGTTTGTAAACTTTTGAAATTTGTTCCTTAGATGGGGGATCATTTGGTTTGGCGCCAACAACCTCCAAATTTGTCTGACTGATCCTCTTGTTAAGAGGAGGGGGCCTTAATTCCCCCAAATCTGTTATGAAAAAAAAACTCATCTCCAACGAGTCGAAACAAACACACTATCTAGCTCGCATGCTTGCTTGTCAAAATTGTGCGCACTCCCTCTAACTGGAAGCTTTACTTCTACCAATTGAGGCTCCATGCCGTTGGTAGGAGCTATCAGTGTAGGTCTCCTTGTGGTGGGACGTTGCAAGTTCAAAACCTAGTGGTACGTTGAATAGTAACAGGTGGGCGTTTGCCTAACCCCAGCTTGCCTTTAAAAAATAAGAAATTTACTTCTGCTATATGTCTAAGTTCCTCACCAGTGAAGCTATCAACAAGGCATCACTCATAATAGATGAAATGGACCCACAACATCTTCATGAAGGCCAACTCCAAAATGAAAATTGTAGGATGGTGATTAAAAACATCCATTCATAATTGAGTAGAGTAAGGGCACGTTTGGAAGAGAAAAAAATTCTTATAGGTAAAATAAATTTTGCCAATGAGAGTTTTTGATATGAGAAGTTCTTCGAAAGAAAGTTTTTGACTTGTTTGAGAAAAATTCTCAGCGAAAAAGTTTCTCTCGTTTGGAAGAGTCAGAAAATCCATACTGATTTTGCATTTTGCATCACTTTTCCTACACCTTTCTCTCTTTTAAATGTGCTCTAAGGCTCTGTTTTGGAGTCGTTCATCCAAACGAAATCCACAAAGGATAAGGATTTCAAGTTTTCTATTGTGATGTTTGGGAACACCTCGTGAAATTCTGTCATTTACAAAATGCATCAAAAGTTGTTTGGCAGATGGTCAAACTCTCTTCCATTAATGGTCTTTGATCCTGAGGGTGGTTTCTCCGTGTAAAAAAAAATGGAGGACATCAGAAGGCCATCAGTATGGTAATTGCAAATTACCACCTCCCTTAGGTGGCAGTCAGTTTATGGAAATAGCACCATATCAACTGCACTTTGACAAGAACCTTTCCCACGTTCTCCCAAATAGGAAATGATGTTGGGGATTCCCCAGCTTCTCTCTAATGGTCATTTCCCAAATAGAGCCTGATTAAGTTACTTTAGCTAAGAGTTGATTCTTTGACACTAGTTTCTTAACTCAGATAGGGGTGGCAATCAAGTCAGGTTGGCGGGTCGGGTCGGTGGGTTGGCGGGTCAACATACCTCAACATGAACCCGACCCGTTTATTAAATGGGCCGGCTGTGGCAAACACTAACCTGACCCATTTATTAAACGTGTAACCCGACACGACATGGTTAACCCGTTTAATAAACTGGTCGGGTTGGGTAAACGGATTGGCAGGTTGGCGGGTGGGTAAACGGGTTGGTGGGTCGGGTTCATGTAAACAAGTTGACCCTAACATGAAACCGACCCGTTTAATAAATGGGTTAGGCGGGTCAATCCATTTATGACATGAACCCGTTTAAGCCAAACCCAAACCTGCCTAAGAAGCGGGTTGGCGGGTCGTGTCAGAAATTGCCACCCCTAAACTCAGACAATCATTTTGTAAATTTTGAAAGATTGTGCAGTTGTTTGTAAAATGCAAATTCTTCAAAAATAATCTAAAATTTCATCCATTCGACCTCAGATTGGGATCAGGTGCAATCACATTGCGCAAATGCAATGTGCCACTTCATCTGATCGTCTTTCATCTGTTGTTGGGCCCCATGCCTGACATGTTGTCTGGGAAAGATGGAAGACAGTAAGGTGTAGCGACACATTGCATTTGTGCAATGTGATTGCACCTTATCCAGCCTCATTCCATGCTACCTCTTTGTGTGCTCCTTTTCAATACCTGTTCTTCCTTCCACTTCCCTTCTCTTGACCATCCATCGCCTCTCTTGAGAGCACAACCCTCCTTCACTAGCTCTTCTCTGTCAATGGTGATGGGGAAATCTTTGGTAGATGGCAAACTCTAATGGATTTTTGCTGGTTGTGGCACAACCATTTTGAGCACTAGAGACTACCCACAATGAGTCTCGAAGGTTGTGAGCTGGCTCAGGGAAGCCTGCAGCTATGGGGACGTCTGTTTTTCCAGTGATACACGAGCTACTCGACCTACTCATGTTTCACTCTACTTATACTGAGCAAGACCAAGACTCTATTTGGAATCAAAGGATTCAATTGGGTCTATTTTATACTTTCAATATTTTGTATTTTACTCTTCATTTTGTAATATATATTAGGTTCGTGTAATTGATCCATCTCAAATTATAAGCCTATTAGAATTCAGATGTTTCTAATTAAATGCATAACATTTTAATACATTATGATTAGTATCCCTCAATTGCAATAGATGAGAGGACTAGGAGATTAGTAATTTTCATGCTGAGATGTGGATTATTTTTTTTAATATTTTAATTTTTTATAGGTAATAGAGACCAAACTCTGCCTGTGTATAACTATTTAGTTATACACGGCCGGTCCCAAGCCCGGATAAAGGAGGAGGGATGTGGTAGGTCAGTGACAACCAACGTAAAAACTTAGTCACACCTTATGAATATGAACCAATATGAGAATTTCGTTGGGGCATTCCCTACTGAGCGACACACTGTATTCTATAGGCCCAGAGGCAGTGATAAATGGGCAAGGGTTGCTAGATCGTCACCCAGAAGCGACGCGTCACACCGGCGCCTAGGTGTGGTGTCAAATAGGCAAGGGTTCCCTCACTTTGTTGGACGGGTGGGGGTAAAGAAGATAGTTCAAGACCATAAGATTAGGTTAGTCACTTGTAACATAGGGTCTTTAACTGGTAAGTTGGTAGAGTTAGTAGATGTTATGTGTAGGAGAAAGATGAATATTTTATGTCTACAAGAGACCAAATGGGTAGGTGAGAAAGCAAAAGTGATAGAACCTTGGGGATATAAGATTTGGTACACAGAAATAAATAGGAATATGAATGGAGTAGGGATTGTTGATAGTCATGAGTTTATAGATAATGTAGTTGAGGTCCGTAGGAAGGGTGATAGGATTTTACTTATTAAATTAGTATTAGGTACAAATATTATTAATATCAATAATGTTTATGCACCTCAAGTAGGTTTAGATGATTCTATTAAGCGTCAATTTTGGGAAGATTTAGATGGAGTAGTACAAGGGACATCTTATGGAAAAAAGCTTTTCATCGGCGGTGACCTTAATGAACATGTAGGCATTAGTAGGGATGGATTTGAGAGTATCCATGGAGGCTATAGTATAGGAGAAAGAAACGAAAGTGGAGAAAGAATTTTAGATTTTGGTTTGTCCTATGATATGATCTTAGCAAACACTTAGTTTAGGAAGAGGGAGTCTCACCTAGTAACATTTAAAAGTGGACTTAATACGAGTCAAATAGATTTTTTCCTACTTAGAAAGAGAGATAGGGGTTGTTACATCGATTGTAAGGTGATACCGAGAGAAAGTGTAGCTACATAACATAGAGTCTTAATTTTAGATCTTAGAATTAGAAAATGCCACAAAAGGGATAGACATAAAATAGATCATAGAATTAAGTGGTGGGCACTGAAAGAAGCTAAACAAGGAATGCTTGTAGAGCAGGTAGTTAAGAAAGTTGATTGGTGTCTCGAAGAGGATTCAAAATCAATGTGGAATAAGATAGTGGGTGGCATAAGAAAGGTGGCTAAGGAGGTATTGGATGAGTCTAAAGGCGGTGCACCGCTAGGTAAGGATACATCATGGTGGAACGAGGATGCCAAATTAGCTATTATGGTTAAAAGAGAGTGTTATAGAAATCTAAGTAAGAGTTGTGATAATGAGAATTTGGAGAAGTATATGATAGCAAAGAAGGAAGCTAAAAAGTAGTTCGAAACGCGAGGGATAAGGTATATAAGGAGGTTTATGACAAGTTGGATACCAAAAAGTAGTTCGAAACGAGAAGGATATTTATAGGCTTGCAAAGATGATAGATAAGAAATCGAGGGATTTGGGCATGGTTAGATGTATCAAAGATGAAACCCAAAGAGTTTTAGTCAAAGACGAGGAGATTAAGGAGAGAGAAAAAGATTATTTTGATAAGCTATTTAATGGAAGTCATGCTCAGGATCTTGGAGACTTCTCTATTCCTTTTCATGAGATGAATCATGACTTCATGCGCAAGATTCAAAAGAAAGAAATTGCAGAGGCTTTGAAGAAAATGAAATCAAGAAGGGCAGTTGGCCCAGATGGTATACCTATCGAGGCTTAGAAATGCTTGAGTGAGAAAGGTTTAGAATGATTGACAAATCTTTTCAACAAGATTTGGCGGACAAATAAGATGCCTAATGAGTGGAGGAATAGTACTCTGTTGCCTCTATATAAGAATAAAGGTGATATACAAGATTGCACAAACTATCGTTGTATAAAACTCATGAGTCATACTATGAAACTTTGGGAGAGGGTGATTAAGTATAGGTTGATGAAGGTTGTCATGATATCATAGAATCAATTTGGTTTTATGCCTGGAAAATCAACTATGGAAGCTATACATCTTCTTAGACAACTTACTGAGATATATAGAGAGAGGAACAAAGATTTGCATATGGTTTTTAATGATTTGGAGAAAGCATACGATAGAGTACCGAGGGATGTTCTCTAGTGGACAATGATGAAGAAAGGTGTTTCTCTCAAGTAGATTAGTATAATTAAAGATATGTACGAAGGAGTAGTAACCAATGTCCACACTTGTGGAGGGGTGACAACCAATTTTCCTATAACGGTTGGTTTACATCAAGGATCTGCATTAAGCCCTTTCCTATTTGCTATAGTGATGGATGAGTTTACGAGATCAATTCAAGAAAATGTGTCATGGTGTATGTTGTTTGCTGATGATATTGTTTTGATTAATGAGTCTAGAGCTGGGGTTAATGATGAGTTAGAATTATGGAGACAAACATTAGAAGCAAGAGGTTTTAAGTTAAGTAAGAGTAAGATAGAATATATGGAATGTCGGTTTAGTAAGCAACGAAGTAGTGATGGGAGTGTAGTGAAGCTTGGTAAGCAAAAAATACCGGTGGGTGACTATTTCAAATATTTGAGATTTATCATTCAAAAGTATGGAGAAATTGATGGAGATGTAAATCATAGGATTAAGGTTGGGTGGATGAAATGGAAAAGTGCACCTGGAGTGTTGTGCGATCGTAGAATGCCATTGCAGTTGAAGGAAAAGTTTTATAGGACGACAATTAGACCGACTTTACTATATGGTACAGAATGTTGGGCTGCCAAGAGACATCATTTTCAAAAAATGAGTGTAACTGAGATGCGTATGCTTCGATGGATGTGTGGAAATACAGTAAATGATAAGATTCAGAACGAGGAAATACGTAAGAAGGTAGGCGTTGCATCCATTGAAAATAAGATGAGGGAGAATCGTTTATGATGGTTTGGGCATATTCGACGAAGGCCTAATGATGCTCCGGTTAGAAGGATGGAGAAATGGGAAAATATATTAGTTAAAAGAGGTCGAGGTAGGCCTAAGAAGACTTGGATGGAGATGATAGGAAAGGATATGAATGCTTTGAACCTCATCGAGGACATGGCATTGGATAGAAATGATTGGAGGAGAAGGATTCATGTGTAAGACCCAAAATGATTTTCTTTTTTGGTTCATATCGCCGACCCCAATTGTTTTGGGATGAAGGTGTAGTTGTTGTTGTATAGGTAATAGAGACCTGCTTCGGATGATCTCCCGTTGTCTTCGGTCTGGATTGGTGCAATCCAAGTTTCCATTCTTCCCAAGCACCTTTAAGCTTCTCGAACTACAATTGCTCAATATTTGACCCACCCCATCCCTAACGGTTTCCATTATCCTTAATGACTATGCCACTTTTTGGTAACCTTCCTTTCCCTTATCCCCAAGCCAATCTTCACTTTTCCTTTCCTGTCCCCATTGGTTTGATCTATTTTTCTCATAGAAAAATCGATTCAATCCTTAGATGAAATGTTTTACTTAAAACAAAAATATAAAATTTTAATGTATGCTAGGTGTTATGAGTTTTTTAAAAATAAAAACCATTTTTGAAATACAATAGGGTAATATATGTTGTTTATTGCAAAAATTTTAGTTAGATTTCTTGATTTAATGTTCTCATGCATGTTGTATGTTGTTAGTTAAGATTTTGTTATTTTTGTCAAGGAAAAAATATAACTATAAGCTTGAAATTTGAGAAAACACCAAAAATATTTTTGAGAAAATAGCATTCAGAAAAACAGATCGATTTTTCTGCCTAATCGCTACGAAAATGGGATTTGCCTGTGATGGAATATGTAAATATCACGTATTGGGATTCGTAACATTTTATTAAATATTTTTTAAAAAAAATCCAAAAATATGAATTTGGGTGGCCTATTTCTGCTCACCCGAATGCATATTACCCGCAATTTCGTATTTTCAGCATGACATCCGACCAGTAAATCATTTTTGTCTCCCTCGTTCGGAGGAGTTTTTATGAATGATTTATGGCATTGGAAAACTAACAAAATTTTACACAATCGTAAAATTTTGAGCTATGTTATTAAAATGAGTACTGATCTATAACTGTCAAAACATAAAAGTATAGTCATGCACTAAACTGGTCATATCACCCTCATATGAGTAATTTTGATGAACAATTTGTAGCATCAAAAAGCTGACAAAATCTTTCATATCCTGTCCAAATTTTAGCTCTATCCACAAAATGTACACTTCTCTGTGATAGTTGTAACAGTGGGACAAATTTGAAGTCCGACGAATCTCGAACCAGCTAAAGACCCAGTTAATGCTATATGCAATGTTTCTAACGCATTCGAGTATTTTTTTGTGAATCGTGCAATCTTGCATGATCATGCATACATATTCAACTTTTATTCATCTTATTTTATGCATGATTTGTGTTAAAATTACTTTAAAACTCATTTTTATCGTTAGTTTCAAGAAACTGTTTTGAAATTGAATTTATCATAAAATCTTGTTTTTCAAAGCTTGCCTTGTGTTTTTCAATATTTTATTTAGTTTAAGAATTTTTAATTAATGTTTGAATTAGTATAAAAATGTTTAAGTAAAAGTTTTAATTAGTTTAGGGATGTGTGTTTTAGGAAACACGTCTTTCAAAAGATTCTTTTGGGAAATTATTAAAAAACTATTAGACTCTTTTTGAAATATATGTTTAACCTAATATTTTAATATAAACAGTTATGTTCAAGAGCTGAAACACGTTTTTCCAGATTAGAGTTCACACCCCCTCCTTCTTGCCCCTCTTTTCTCTCTCTCTCCCTTGCTCTCTCTCGCTCTTTTGTTGATTTTTTTCTTTCTTTGTTCTCCCCTTCTTCTTCCTCTTTCCCTTTTTCTTCAAGCTTCGAACCCTTTCATCATCGACAACTTCTTCCTCTTCATCGGAGCAATATGGATATAGCTAGATTGACCATCTTCTCTCCTCAACCCTTCCATCGGAGGTGACCCGTGACAAGTCATTTCTTTCTCCCTCTTTTTCACCATAGATTTAGATTTTACATTGCATTAAGCATTGCATAACATATAATTTTAGTTGTTCATAATATATGCATATTTCATCTAAGTTTATTTTATGTTTTGCATCTGCAAAATAAAAAGAAAAGAAAAAATATGTCGATTTGATAGTTTAGCCGTTTCTTGAATTAAGTATTGAATAATCGTGTTTTGGAGGTAGATCGTTAGTGTTAGCATAGGGTTTCGTATATTTTTTTTTGTTTCTTCATTAAGTTCTTGATTAGGTTTAGGTTAGATCTAGTCTAGAATAACTTGTTTCATGTTGGTTTATTTCGATGTTCTTTAGATCAAATAAAAAATGTTTTCTTCATTAGCCGATATATTTTCTTTTATTGCATTAGCGTTCTTTGTTAAAATAGCGTAGATTAAAGTTAGGCATTTTTTTTTGTCAGTAAATAGTTAGTTTTACTTTATTTTATTTATAGAAAGTTTTCTTTTCATAGATTAGAGTAGAAATAGTCATTTTTTATTATCAATTTTTTTATTAGTTGGATTTCATTTAGTCGATCTTGAATAGTGGTGTTTTTCTAGTTGCTTCAATTCACATTTTTTTTCCATCTTAGATTAGGAATAATTCCAATCAGTTACATTAATAGCAATTCATGTATTCATTTAGGATAGAGTTTTATTTATCATGCATATGTAGTTGAATTAGGATAACCGGTTTTGCTTTACCTTCATTTGAATTTCTTTTGCATAGCTAGGTTATTTTCATTGTGGCTTGCTGTAGCATTAGATCCATTAGTTATAATAACTTAATTTAATCTTGTCAATATTTTGGTAGTAATATCTTTTGGTAGTTAGTATCCCAACAATGTTTCCTTTAACATGTCTTTCTTGTTTTTTTTAGTTTTGGTAACTAGTGCAACAACATTTTTTAGTTTTTTATTAGTCAATTTTGCATATAACGTTTTTAATTTCTTTGTCTTTACTAAGCGTTTGTTTTTAGTCGATTTGCCTATTGCATGTTGGTTGAGCGTTAGATTTAATGGTTACTTCAGATTTTGGTTTTATTATACATAGGTAGTTAAAATTTCAATAGTCGATTGTTGTTTACTTTTGATAACTTGATCTTTTTCATACAGAGGTTAGATTATTTAATGGCATAATTTTGTTTCATAGTGGGTATTAGGTCCAACATAGTTGTGTGATACACGTTCAGCTAATCTAGTCTTCATTTAATTATTATCCATCTTGCATATAGTTAGCATTACCCTTAGTTGATGATTCAAATTAACCGAGTAGCATGGTTTCATTTAGCCAATGTTTTCTTTAGTCTTGCTAATTATTTTTCTTTATCATCTTGTTAATGTTAATTAATTAATTAGTTTAGCAAAATGCTTTCTTGATTTCTTTAGAGTATTTTAGTTTCTTGAATTCTTGATTTTTTGGATTAGTTAATCATGGTTTGTTGCAATTTAGTTTTTTGAGTTGTTAGTTAGGTAGTTTTACTATTTTGTCTTTTAGTGTTAGGTTGTTACAAGTTTGTTATTAGTTAGTTCATGTAGTAGTTTAGTTCATGGTTTTGTAATTTTTTTTCATTTTCACCTTTGATTTTTTTGTAGATTTCCTTTTTTTGCTGTTTGTTTTGTTTTTGTTTCTTGCAGGGAAGAGTTTGGACATGCGGTAGAGCCCTTTTTGTGCCCTCAAAGTACCTTTTGAGGTCCCCTTAAGCCTCAAAAGTGCCCTCAGGGAGCCCTCAAAGAGCCATTTAGCAAACCATACAAAAGTGTTCAACCTAATTACCTAAAGGGTACACAGAGAGAAGAATCAAGGGAAGCAAATCAATCAAGAAAGGACAACAAGACTTGAAGCACTGAAGACATTTTCTTCTATTTTTAGATTAGGCTTTATTTTATTTAATTCAATTCATTTGTAGTTGTAATAAGCACTTTATTTATTTGTTTAAGCCCTCTGTAGGGGCAACACTCTCTTGTTTATTTAGTTAATTAATCTTTTCTTTTTCATGGTAATAAAATATAGTTTATATTGTGTGTTTGAATACAAAGTATTTCTCGTTTTCTCAGTTCGACCCAGACTTCACCACTCGTGCGAGCCGGTTTTTATTATTTGGTGTCTAGTCTTTACATTGCTTTTACATAAAAATATTGTTTTAAAAAGGGTTTTCCAAAACTCACACCACTGCACATGAACTATCAAAATGTTTTTTATGCAAGAATTGAGTGCCCAATATGAGACACAAAGTGAATGAAGTGATCATGCACTAATTAGCTTTTGTTACCATTCTCTAATGAACTAGACGAAAAGAGTCTGAATTATGATTGAATACAAATGTTTAATTGATTAGGAATACTAATATTGAAATGAATGACATATGCATGATAATGTGAATGTTTGGATGCATTTAATTGTTATGATCATTGCCTAATGATGAATGTATGCTTAAGCCAAAAATGAAAGAAAAGCGTTGTGCAATGATACGTGAAGTATACAATTTTAAAATATGCATCCATGGGCCTGAAAAAGACTGAATCCTTAAATTAGATTCATAAGTGTATGTTGCATGAAACTAATGAATAAAAAAAAAGTTTAATCATGTGACACTAAAATACGATGCTTGCAAGGAGAGGCCAAATGGTACTTTCAGTTTCGTGAACATTGTTTTTTTAGCATGGAAGGTTGCTCCTTCCCAATCACAAAGATAGAGAAACTCTCTGTATTAGATTGTAACATAGATGATAAAAACTTATGAGTGAAAAACTGATGCATCGTGATGATAGTGTTGAGAGTTATCTCTTGATACATTCGTCCCTCACGTATAGGACTCGTGAAAGGTACCTGGTCAGGCCAAAACCATAATTATATGAAAATACCCTTACGTCGCAACTCTGGTCGAGTTTTAAGCCTGCGTTAATACCCACATGGCTAAGAATTGAAACATAAAGTGATTGCGCATTTAGTTAAGCATAACATGCATAATTTAAAAAGAAAACTTGATTAAAGATAAAAAGTCATTCATGCATACAATTCAAATTTGACAATGGTAAGTGCATGCATTATTAACTATTCTTGCATGTTTAAATATTTATTTGCCTATGAAAGAAATATGCTCATGTGTTTGATTGAAAAGGTTGTAGTCATTGCATTGTATTTCACTTTAAAATTTTGTTTAAATTAAGCATGTGCAAGTATTAGAATAATCTTTTGCGCATGTTTTAATTTATGTGTATTGAATAATACTTTCCTACTGATGACTTATTAGTCTGACCCTATTATTATTTAAATATTTTTAGGTACCAAATAGATGACCATGCAATGGTGGGAGGTTGCGGTGGGAATTGAGCCAAATCTTTTTCCTTTTGATTGTGTTTTGGATTGCGAGCATTCACAAGTGTTTGAAGACTCTGATATTATTTAATTTGAAAGCCTCTGATATTATTTAATTCAAAGTTTGTAATAGACATTTATTATTTGTCGATGCTCAATTTTTAAATTTAAGTTTATTTAAAAATGAAATGATAAATCTGTAATATGCTAAAGCTTTTATCCTGTTTGAATTTTCACTGTAATTTCTAAAACAATTTTGGAAAAAAAATATATGATTTTTAGTGTAAAAATTTTGTGGTGTTACTAGGAGTTTCGCAAAAACTGCAACAAACCACTACTTTGGCAATTCATTGAACACTTGGTGTGCGTATGCAACACCAAGAAAAAATAAGTTAGGCTCAACTGGAGTGCTCCTCCGATGATGGAAAGGGCTACAACATGGCATAAAATCCGAAGTGGTGTCAGAAAGTTGATCTGCACCCAAAACAAAGTGAAACGGGGATCGAGTAGGGCGATCTCCTCCAAAATCGACCCAAACAACTCATTCAACGACAACTAAGTTTGGTCGATTGTGGCTGGGATTCTTCCACAATCTTCATGCACTCCAAGGATGCCCATGATGCTATATGATTCTTGAGGAGCTCGATTATGAGGAATCAATTTTTTTGGAAAATTGATCCACAAAAGAAAAAATGAAAGAAGAACAAGGTGGTGATGATAAAGATGGTGCTAATGGTGGTGAGCAAGCGAGAGAAATAACATAGATATGTTATGCACAATTCCCAATATTAAAAATGAGACACAAATCCCAAGAAAACCTCTTTTAGAAAAAATCGACAAGGAGAAAAAACCAATAAAAAGTGGAAATAAATGAAGAAGAAGAAGATGAGGGAGAAAGGAGCTCACCTAGGCTCCAACGGTGGTCGTGGATGGTTCCATTCCTAAAAAATTCGATGGCATGAATTCCAATGTGGTCGGTTAGGGTGAGAAGGAGAAGACAATAGGTTTTTTCTTCTCAAAACCAAAGAAAATATAGGAAAACTAGGGGTGGCGACTTTTAGGGATTGAAAATAAGGGAAATCAAGGGGATCAAGTGACTAGTGGTTCCCACATGACCTGTCTTTGCACCCTTGTGCGCCTATTCCAAAACGAGTCCAAATCAGTTTCGATATAGATATGTTTTGCTTTAAAACCCTAAATCAATTTTATGAAGATCCTAAACTTCTAAAAAAATCAGCTATAACTCATTATTGTATCTATAAAGCATTCCAGATTTCAAAGTAAAAACATATTAGTCATTTTACTTAATTTATCACCATAAAAGTCCTAAAGGTTCAAACCTATATGGATTAATGATCTATATTAAAATTCATTTCCTTTACTAAATTAAATCCTAAGTTTTGCTAAAACGAAATAAACTATTCTAACTCTAAATAATCTATTGTTTTAGCATTTTCTAAATTAATAATTGTATTGAATTAAAATATTCACTTAAATTATTTTTACCAAAATATCCTTTTGCTAAAATTTCTTTCACAAGCTATCAAAATACAACTAGTTAGGATCAAAACACTTTGAAACTACTTTGACAAGTTAAATACATACTTAGGATCAAAACACTTTGAAAATACTTTGACAAGTTGAATACATACTTAATACATAATTTTAATTATAAATTAACTATTTTAATAATTAATTATTTGAAATAAATTTGAAAATACTAATTATACCTTTATTGGCCATAAATGAGTAAATAAACACGAAAATCATCCAGAAGTAAAATTTTAAAGCCAAAAACTCAAAATTTACAACTTTTACATGATCTGAATGCGTCAAACAAATAATTCAAGAAGACATACAAATGGTGAAAGCCCCCACCAAATAAAGAGCACCATTAAAAAAAAGTTAAACAAGGAGGGCTTTTAAGTTGAAAAGGACTTGGCTTCTATGAAGTTTCTTCTCAATTTTTTTTTTCCTTTTGTGAAAGACTTGGCTTACATGAAGTAGCCGAAGGTGTTAATGTGTTCTATTGTGGATAGGTCACAAGATGATACGAAGTAGGCACATTAAAAACACAAATTGGGGCCCAACATTCTCTTGGTTCAATGCGGACGAGTTTCCATGTACCCTTATATATCGATTGGAAAGATGAGGGGGTCTTTTAAAGCAAATTCTTATATCGTTTAATATTTTAAATGAGAGTAATGTGCACTTTCAGCTCCATTTTCTTGTTCTGCACAGTTAGGCTCATTAAAAATATTAGTTTTTGATATTTTTTCTCATATCTAACACTGTGATGTGGTTTTGTTAAGTGGGAACATGGTTTTAGATCACCTAAATCTGAATTTTATACAGGTTTTGTAATATAAAACTAATAGCTATGAAGGTATTAATTTTTTTGGCTCATAAAAATACATTTTTTCATAAAAAAAATACAATTCAAGAGTCGATTCCCACTAAATATAGCATGCTAAACACATCTAACGGTTCAAATCTATCATAAAACACATCAAGCTATAGGAACTAATGGGGTAAATGAAAAAAAGAGAGCCTAATATGTTCAGTTCTCTTTAAATAATATCATGTCTTTTAAAGAATTTATTTATTTTTTTTATGATAAATACACGAAAATAAAAAACTTAATTTTTCACAAAATTTGGCTACAAGTGCCTTAATCTTGCAGTTTCAATCACTTTTGACTGTGAAGGCCCCGTTGGCAAACATCTAATAAAAAACAAAAGGCAAGAAAGTCAAAGTTGCTTCGGAAGATTCACAAGACCCATCAAGACAACTAAAAGTGCCGTATCACGTCAGAGTGGGCTCTTATGAATTACGGTCAGAGCTCACCCTAATGCCATTCATTCATGTGATGAACGGCAGCCACAATACCATGGACTAACCTATGTTTTCAGTCGTTCATTTTGCAAACTCTAGATGCCGTTTATCTAAAGCATCAACGGCTCTGAAGAAGTACAAGACGCATCTAAGAGATACAAAGTCCACCCATGGCATTTTGGATGCTGTTGGTCGCATAGATGAACGGCATCAGGGGTGAGCTCTGATAGTAATCCGTCGGAGCCCACTCTGACCTGATACACACTCATCGACTTAAGGCCCAAGCCTCTCAAAAGAAGTTGCGACCATGGAAGACCCTAGAGCTTCTTCAGTTGACCCAACAACCCAACATGTTGCTGGTTAGTCAACCTCGCTGGACTTGGTTTACAGCATGCGATGATTCCTACGCAACAGAGCCAGAGTCCAGACCTGACAAAGAAAGAACCATCAAAGCTTGGCCGAGCAAGACTCAGTCTGTCTCACCAAGCAATCACACGGATGGACTCAGTGGGGCCCGCCCTCGATCCCCAGGTCACAAAAAAAGGCAGAAAAGGTTTCCAAGTACGCGGTTGCACGGAACTTGGGCCCACCGGGCGTGGCAGTGAGCGAGAATATCCTCCTATTTTGTTGCACCCAAATCTGTTTCTTCATCCCAACCTTTTTATTTTTTATTGTTTTTCGAAAACCCTCCCTCTCTCTCTCTCTTCTTTTCGTTTTCTTTCGTCTGTCGATGAACCAATCTCTCAGCAAGAGAGAGTGCATGGTGCGATGCCCAAGGCGAAGAAGCGTCTCCTTCTTGGGGAGAATGTTGAGGTACCGTCTCGTCTCTTTTCCCACTCTTCTTCTTTTTCATCATCAGTTTCTTCTATTGTTTTTGGATTTTAAGTAACCTTTTTTTGGTGAGAGAAACAGGTGAGGCAATTGGATGAGGGCCTCAGGGGGTCGTGGCAGACTTGTTGCGTGGTCGGTGTCTCCGACCGCACCCGCGATGTCAGGTACGAGCACTTCCTCGAGGACGACGGCATCACGCAATGCGTTGAGCGCGTCGTCGTTTCCGATGCCGTCGACGGTCGCGCCGCGCCTCCCGCTGCTTATCGCGGCAGGATCAGGCCCGTTCCTCCGCAGTTGGGCCATTCCATGAAGGATTTCTGTTATGGGTTGTGCGTCGATGCGTCGTACCAAGACGGGTGGTGGGAAGGGGTCGTCTTCGATCACGAGGTGGGCTCCGAGGAGAGGTCTGTCTTCTTCCCCGACGAGGGCGATGAGCTCAGGTTTAACGTCGACAGGTTGAGGCTCACGCGCGATTGGGACGAAGTGGCGGGGACTTGGAGGGTTCGGGGTATGTGGGTATTTTTGGGGTTGATCGATGAACTCATCGACGATGCCGCGGTGTTGTCGCCGGTCTTGATCAAGCAACTCTGGTACATTTTGAGGCAGACAGATGGGTTTGTTAGTCGAATTTCGGAGTGGATTCTGGGAGAGACGTTTTTGTGGAAGAAGTTGATGAAACGAGTTATAAATCATCACCGCCTGCTGGATTCGACTGAGGAGGATGGTGCAGTTGCCGTAGCTTCTTCAGACGGTGAGTATACCCCCAAGAGAAGGAGAGTCGGCGAGCCGAGAAAGCAATGCCGTTCTGTTGGAAAGGTTGAGAGGGATCGTCACGATGATCGCTGCTATGTGGGTAATGCGGAGGTGGTTTCTGCGGACGTTGATGAGCGGAAATGCAACCGGACATTCGTCGGAGTCCGGTCGGAGACATCTATATCTAGCCCTAATAATGTACAAGTGAGAAATTCTTCTTCTGAGATGCCCATCAACTGTTATGAATCTCCAATGCGTATGGAGAGAAGAATGCTGGCCTACGAACCTTCCGTGATTGAAACATCAGAAGAACCCCCAACATCTTCTCTGCCACTTATTTCCGTGGACGATGTTGGGTCTAGGGATTGCCATAATGCTGGTTCGGCTAACTTACTGGATGTCGGCACCGTCCAAGAGCAGTATTTGCTGGGATACACCGAGCAAGGCAGTGTCAACAGTGCTAGTTTAGGAAACGCTAAGGCAGTGGGAAGAGATTCCTGGAGAGTACTTAGTGAGAAGAAACTGCCGAACCCTAAATACAATCCCCAGGCAATTGTGGATTATGCCAACATGCGGAAAGCGGTTCCTAACGGGCAAGGAAACAGAGAACTCTTACTGAAAGCTAAAATGCACCTTCGAGCTGTGGGATGGAGGTTTGAACATAAGGTCTCCAATTACAGCACTGAGATATCTCGGTATGTTTCACCGGAAGGAAACATCTATATTTCTCTTACCAAAGCCTGCAGAGATATCGTTCTGAGCATTGGTAATGACTCGAATGGCAGAGCAGATCAGAAAGTGGCCAGTTATGTTGACCTGGATGCTACGAGCGAGCCCCAGGTTCTGCAGCAGGATATTATTGGTCGTGACAATGTCCTCGTGGATGATCATTCTTCCATAGAACGGATAATTCGAGAGAAAACGACCTGCGAATCGGATAAAGAACCAGATCCTGAAGCTCAGTTCTTGTCTACTAACAATTTGCCTGAGAATGGTGGAAATCACCAAAATGGCCGGCTCTTATGTGGTGGCAGAGATGCTTGTTTTTATTCTAGTGGGCATGAGGCTTTAGAACCTTCATCTGAGCAACCTTCTTCAGAGCCTGTTAGGAAAGATGAGGTATCGTGTCCGGAGAATGGTCGCCAAGCAATAATGGACTATATCCGCCTAATGGACGATAAGAAGCAACATAAGAATGCTGTACCAAAACAACTTCTTGACGGGGTCCGACTGAAAGCAAAAGAGCATCTTTTGGCAATGGGTTGGACGTTTAAGCGTGAGCAGAAATGCAGAAGACAGGAACTTCATTATTTTACTCCAGAAGGCAAGCGCTTCATTTCTCTTTATGTGGCTTGTTCTGATTATCATCGATCGGAAGGAAAATATGGGAACGGTCTCAAGAAGGGTACAAGCAAGAAGGCTCAGAGGAGAAGCTCACAATTCCCTGCCGTTTCTCGTGCGACTCTGCCTGCGAATGTTGGGTGCAGCGTGTTTCAAAGTCCTGGTGAAATGTATGTGACTCATAAGACAGAAGTGTGTGGTCCTCCTGCTGCTATCGTATGTGCCAATCTCAAGGATGTTACTTTTTGCAGTTCTATTGAGAAGGTCAAGACAAGCATTCCTCACAATGACAAGGATAAAGAACAAAGCGTGCAGGTTTGCATTCTTGACACCGATAAGGATAAGGACCAAAGAATTCAAGTTTGCAGTGTTTCAGATGAAATGCTGTCTACTAGTTTTAAGAATATTCCAGATCAGCTTCTTGTACACAATGACAAGGAAAAGGATCCCACCATCAGTAAGTACCGTGAGAGTGGGGTGCAAGTGCGTTCCGATGTCTCTTCTGCAATATCAGCGGCTAGTTCTCAAGATAAAAGACAAGTTTTTTCCCCAAATTGGTCCACCCTGGCTGAAGAGCAGGCACAACAAAGATTGCTTATAACTGGTTCTCATGATGGAAGGCTACTAGATTATCGAAAAGGTAAACGTGGAAAACGTCATAAAGTTCTAAAGGTGCAGACATACCCATCTCCTGAATTTAAAATCTATGAACGGGTTTGTTTTCTGTCTCAGTCCATGCCAGTTGAGGAAATGGCAGTTCATGGGTCAGTTATAACTGCCCCTTGCAGAAGAAGACTACCTAGACATTGGAAGCGTAAACGAGGAAAGCCTTCTAAAGTTTATCGGACACGCTCACGTGTTACAAATAAAAATTTAGTTTCTCCTTCAAGCAACCGCACCATGAAGACCGTTTTGTCTTGGCTTATAGATAATGATGTGGTACTATCAAGGCAAAAAGTATCCTATATGTGCAAGAAAGGTGACCGCATCATGGCTGAAGGGCGAATAACTCGTGAAGGAATCCTGTGTAGTTGTTGCAGAATGGTATACAGCATCACCAACTTTGAAGCTCATGCAGGCAGCACTAATCATCGACCAGCAGCTCACATCTTCCTGAAGGATGGAAGGTCCTTGTTACAATGCCAAATGGAATTATTGTGTGTTAAGCAGGGCGATAGTTTCAGATCAGGTCCATGCAAGCGAAGGAAGGTGAAAAATCATCTATACCAAAGCGACAGCATCTGCTCTATTTGTCATTATGGAGGATCTCTTATATTGTGTGACCACTGCCCTTCGTCATTTCATTTAAGCTGTGTAAACCTTCAGGTACCTTTGACATGCTTCTTCTAGTGATATGACTATTTCTACTCCTTGATTCGTGAAGTCTTTGAGTACCTACAGATCGCCATTTGGAAGCATTTCATATACTGTGACGATTCGTCACCCTTTAACATTGACAAGTTGAAAAGTTTTTTTTTGTTTTTTTCACCCTTTTTTTGGATCTCATTGCAGTCGTCTTTTTTCCAATACACTTGATTCTCTTTTAAACTTGGAATTATCATTCTTATTACCTTGCCTAAGTTTTAAATGTTATGAAAGGTTGCAAGTTGCTCTTATTTTCTGTATCTTTGTTGGTAGTTTGGTGCTCTGCAATTTTGACTGTGCTTTTCTGTTAGTTTATATTTTGGACATAGTTTAAAAACTCGCCAGGTCAGCCCATTGTCTCAGCCCGGATCGCCCAGTCACTGGGTCAAAAAACTAGTTGACTTCTGTTTTTACAAAACTCGGCCGAGTCAGCCGAGTCATGGGCGAGTCAAGCATATATATATACATATATAATATATTTTTATATATAATTACATATATATTATATGAAATATAATATAAAAATGATGTATATTATATATAAAAATATGGTTATACATGTATTAATAAAATTATACATTAAATATATTATATAAAATATCATATAATGCATATTATATATAATATATTGATAAAATACTATAAAATATAGATAGCATATACATATATTTATATATTTTGTATAAAATATAAAGTTAACATGACCCTGCTGAGTCACCGAGTTGACCCGGCCATGTCACGAGTCACACAAGGACGAGCCGAGTGATGAGTCACTGGGTTTTAAAACCATGATTTTGGATGCATGATTTGTTGAAAGAAGATTTGATGCTAAAGTCATTATACATATGTTATAATTATTTAAGTTAATTGATAGTATTGATACAATTTAGATACGAAAGTGTCTTTTACCATTTAAAGCAGGAAAGAAACTTACATCTTATATTAATAAGTGGAATATGAAAGTTCTCACAAACATTGTTTGTTTCTCCCACAAAATAACGAAAGATGGTTGGACACTAGGGCAAGTATGGTAGCTGAAGGTTTATTAGGCAGTGGGTTGCCTTTCTGACCTAATTTAAATTAGATTAAAATTTGATTCTGTTCAGTGTCAAGATAGTTGTGATTTATCATGGTCCATTTACTTTAGAACATCCATTGTATATTAATAAATTTAAATGTTTAAATATATAATAAGGATAAAACTGAATTGTTAGATTGCACTAAAATATATTTATGAAAAGGATTTCCACATGAAAATGGTTAGATTAAAAGCATGATTTTTACTAAATAAATAAACTTACACAAAATGCTTGTAGAGGTAAGATTCAACTCATTGATACTGTATATGCATCTGTCCTAGAAAGTGACCCATTGCATCGAACAAAAGAAAAAAAGAAAAAGACCAAAATGAGTCCATTGTCTGTTAGATCTCCTGAGAGAGTATAGTTAGTACTGGCATTAGGTTGAATAAGAGTTGCTTTAAGGTAGATACTAATCAACCTATGTAGATAGTAGCCAGGTTTGGGTGGTAACTGGTCAGATATAGTAAACCCTGTTAAAATACATGTAATTCATATATATATATGTTTATATACATATATATATATGTATTATCTAAAATACCCGATAGGGGTATTTTAATCATTTCACAAGTACCCGATAGGGGTACTTGTTTCTTTTCTTTATTTTTTTGTAAATTCTTTTTTATTTTTTACTTTTTATTTTTTGTATTTTTGCCCACCTAAAAGGGGCCCCACCATGGAGTCGATGGGGCCCCCAACGGTCACATTTGTGACCGTTGGGGGCTCCCAACGACTCCATGGGAGCCCCTAGGTGGCTCTTCTTTTAAGGCCATAAGGCTACTCCTCCTCTCCTCCTTTTGTGTATAAATAGGGGTGAACCCCTCTTGTATACTTCACTCTTGAGAGCTCTCTCTCTTTTCTATAAGAGACATTTATATTTTTATGTTATGTTGTCTCTTGTGGGTTTGGGTGTTAGCCCTTTTTGTTTGTTCATTAGTGGATGTTGTAAGTGCTTAATGCACTCTTTGCTTTTCCGCATATTTCATCACAAACCCTTGCCACAACCATAATCTTCATCCAGATTATAAATGCTTCAGTTTAAAAGTGCACCTCAGCCCAACCCTATGTTACCTAGCATATGTGATCTTTTTGTTTCTTACCAAAAGGTAGATGTCGGTACTGGAGAAGTGTATTACTTTCAAGCAGAAAGTCCCTGTTTCATTACTCACGTCCACCTTTCCTTTTTAATAACATCTGCATGGATTCGGATTAGATGCCAACTCAATTAATGAAAACAGGCTACTTATCTGGTGGTTGGTATGGGACATGTAATCGATGGACTTGAATCCAGTTGGATTTGTATACACATACAAATATTTGACTGTTTTAGTTCGGGTCTCGGCTTTTCTGCTAAACTCAAAATTTTGGATTTATTGCAGTTAGGTACCCAACCTCATATCCAACCAACTGGTGCCCTTTTTTTTCTGATGGATGGCCACATGTCCATTCTGGTCCACAAATAAGTTGCTTAGAACTTATAAGGAGCCAGTTTTTCAAATAGACATAGAGAAAGCTCACAAAACATCCATTGGGTATAAATTTTGAGCAACTATAACATTGTAAGACCATGTTGTTCTAATGGATGTCTATTTATGATGGGATTTACCTAAACCATGACATATGAATGATAAAGTATCATTTTATTCCGGCATGGATGTCATATATGCATAAAGACATGCAGCTATACTTTATACAGTATTATCTACAGAGAAACTTTAGTAGACACCATCCACACTGGAAAGCACATTTAATCATGGGCATGGCCATAATAAAAATATCAAAAGAAGCAACAAATAATGTTCTTAAAAGATGTCATACCAATAAAAAATTATAAAGGTACAAAGAAAAAACTGCATATCACTTTTTTACTGCACTTAACTTGCCACTGCTTCTTCTCTACTAGAGGCCTTTTTCATTGTGTCCATTTTGAGCCTTAGCTTCCTAGTTTCTTCATAAATATTCTTTTGTTATTCTCTGTTCATCCATTGTAATCAATAGATAATAGCTTAACTTAAATGATAAAAAAAGTTTTAAATCATAAACATTTGTCAAGGCTGAAAGGAAAAATAAAGGGAATCATAAACATATTGATAAATTTAAAACGTTATAAACTATTTTCATTTTATGACCATTAACAAGGGGGAAAAAGATGTTTTGGGGAGAGAGACAATGCCATCTAAGTAACACTTCTTTTTCTTATGGAAACTCTCCAAACAAAATTTTAATTACATTCTCAACTCACATGGCAAGAATGTCAATTAATAAAAATTTGTAAAGCATCCAATTTACAATTTTTTGCACCTGATGCCCTTTGCTTCTGCTTGTATAATATTTAGGATATGATGTAGGGGTGAAGGGAGGAAGGTTGGGTGATGTTATCAAGACATATACATGGCTTTGATGTAAATTTAACTTCATTTATTTTTTCCTTTCCCCCCTTGTTATTCACTGTCATTGCGCCTTTTCCCTTATCATTTCATATTTGCACATATTGCTAGTGTTATCCAATTAAATGTTAGTGAGTAATTCTTTTCATGGTTCTCACTTTCTTCACCAACATAATCTTGTCGCCATATTTCTTGCTATCACTTTCAACATAGGTCATTCCGCCAATGTTTATGTGTTTGATGAATATAGAGTACAACAGAAGGGCTTAGTTAACAATAAAGTGGATTAGGATTTAAGGCTTCTGCTATAGCTCTTCTTACTATGCCTGGCATGGATTGATGCTGTAATTTTCTGCTAGTGTTCTTTATTCTATTTGTGCCTTCAATTGCGATTTTATCTATTATGCATTCCTCTTATGTTTTTTTTTGTTGGTTATACTGTTACCTGAATAGCTCTTACTGTTTTGGTTAAGCTATCATCTGATGTTTGTGCCATAATAGGAACTTCCAGAAGGGGAATGGTTCTGTCCATGTTGTCGATGTGCCATATGTGGTCAGAGTGAATTCAGTGATGGCAATGGAGAATTCTCAGAAATGGCAATACTGTATTGTGATCAATGCGAGCGTGAATGTATGCTCTTTTGCAATATTTCCTGATGTGTGACTTTTGTGCAAATTGTGATGCAAGAATAATGTCGCAATGTCTGTTGTGCAGATCATATTGGATGCTGGAGTAAGAGAGAACGACAAAGACTTGAAAGCTTTCCAGAGGGAAACTGGTTTTGCAGTAGAGGGTGCTCAAAGGTACCTCTAAGTAAGCACGAGATTTATGGTGGATATATCTATAAATAACTTGGAGAAGGTTAACGTTTGCCATGGTTCACTGCTTTCATTTTCTCTTGTGATAGCACAAGAAATTCTTGTTCATAGATAAATTTGACCAAGCATGGCATATTTTCTTAACATAGAAAATTTCTATTTTGTCATTTTATCCCTTGAATGATCAGAGATTGTTATCTGTCCCGACATAGGCTCTGTTTACTTCATATGCAATTGCCTATCTCAAGTTTGCAAGTGCACTAGCGTAGGTCAATTTATGTTGCTTGTTCGAACAAGACGTGGATGCTTGCAGAATACCATGTCAAAAGAGAGTTGAACCATTTTACGAACCATTCAATTTATTTGAGAACTTGTAGGCATCCTTTTCTCTTTTCCATTTTTCATTGGGGAAGATGATAGTCTCATTACAATGTTGATATGTAAAACGCTGAGAATGCATGAAATATTTGTTATTCTTGTAGCCTTTCCTTTGAAAACGTTAGCATGTTTGAATATTTTCTTTGAAGTGCAGTAAGAAGCTTCCTGAGCATGCACTTATATGTGGTTGGGCTCTGTGGAGTTATGTTCACTGTATCTTTATGTGATATATCCTTCAGAGTTAGGGCACAAAGCCCCATTTGTTTGATATATGGGATGATCAATAAAAGTACTAATCTTCCTCTATTTCTATTCACCATCATCAGTATATTATCAGAACCATTGGCTATGCCCAGTGCTTTTGATTGAATTGATCTTGAAACACATTTGTGGTTTTATCTTCAATATCAGAATTTACTTCAGATAGTAGGGGCTGTTGGTAACAGTCAGTTCAAATAGATTACTTCCGGCACATCTCACCCACCACCTAGGATTGGACTTCAGTGGTGTCTCTTTCATCTTTGAGCTGGTTTGGTCATTGTTTTCCAGACAGTGTGTGTGTGTTTTTCTAGGACCAGCCTCTTCGAAAGGTTTTCATATTTCATCCATTGCAGTTACTTCCAAGTATTTTTCTGAGGTGCCCTTTCTCTTTTGTGCATTTTTAATGTTAATACTCCAATTTCATCTAACTTCAGGAATCAGACTAATTGTTTTGGTGCCATATTATATTCTATTTCTGCAATTGAATGAAGAGCTTATCCTTACTGGTCATTGTTCGGATAATTTGTAGAAGTCTGACATTGCAGCCAAACAAGTATTTTTCTGAGGTGCCCTTTCTCTTTTGTGCATTTTTAATGTTAATACTCCAATTTCATCTAACTTCAGAAATCAGGCTAATGTAAATACAGTGGAAGTAATGTGAGAAAAGAAAGGGGGATGATGGATAAACAATGCTAATGCGTTGAAAGAGTGGGATAAATTTTATGGCCTTTAAAGTTGACAATGATGCAAACAAATGCTTGAAAGAAGTTTTATAATCAAGCAGTTGATGAAAAAATCTCCATAAATGCAAGGCTTGAAGCTGATGTGTCAATGGGAGAAAACCAATCAAGAAATCTGTTTCAATACGATACATGATAATACAAAGATAGGATAATGAGTTTTCATTTGTTTTTGGATGGCCCTCCTTTCCGACTTGAGTATGAGGACAGTAATTCCTAATCGACTTACACTTTCTACTATATATGTAACGACCCAAAATCCCAAATTTGTAACTTTTAGGAAAAATTTGAAAGAGCCTTGAAATCCTTCATTTTTCAGAGTTTTTAAAATAACAATTCAGCGAAAAATGGTATTTGAAATAACATGCCGAGGGACCTTGGTCGCATTACGGCGAACCTTCCGTTACACAACGGATTTGTATATCCATACAAGCATTGAAACCCATGTAGATTAAAAATGAAGTTTTTGATAATTTAGAGTTCATGCAAAAGCGGAATTTCCTGAGGAAACCCTTATACAAAATTTACAAAAATGGACATGTTCAGGAGCAAAATGCCAGAAAACAGTGGGATCTTGATGTCATCTTGCTATCGCACCATCGCCTGCCGTTCTGACCTAATCATCATCTGTACCCATGAAAGGGGTCAGATTGATGAAAATTTGGTAGGTGCATAACTATAACAATGTAGAACAAAACTAATACATGCACGGTTCCTTTTATGATAAGCAATTTAACCCAAGTAAAATGAATATAATAACTTTGTTTTGATATTAACTGTCCAGAGGGTATGCACAGGAGAACCGTAGAAACAATTTAAACTGCCTGAGGGTTTGTTATTTTCTGTATTTTGATACTTCGGACAACTAGCTGAGTCTGTTCCAAAGGGGACGACCAGTGACCGAAAGAGAATTCCCCAGAGGCATTCGTGGCAAGGGATGCATCCAACTTCTGCAGAAGTCCATGAGGTCTATCTGTAAAATTGTCTATGATAAGACAGTACGCATACGAGCACAAATACTTTAGAAAGGATGTGCACGAAGGCACTCTCACAACACATGAACAAAGTACGCAAAAGCGTAAAAATAATAAACATGCACTATGACATGTATTTTATAGAAAGAAGCAAATGCTTGAGACATTCAAGCCTGAAGAAAACAAGGGGGGAACACCCCTATTTATACAAGAGGAAGGAGGTGCAAAGGGGCTCCCAAAGGAGTCGTTGGGGAGCCTCCAACGGTCACATTTGTGACCGTTGGGGGCCCTCCAACGGTCACATTTGTGACCGTTGGGGGCCCTCCAACGACTCTATTGGGGGACCCCCAACGACTCTATTGGGGGACCCCCAATGCACCTTTATTTAAAGGTAAAAGTAATAAAAATAAAAAACAATACAAAAACTAAAAAGAAGAAAAATACAGCATATTCCAAATGAAATATGCGCAAGAAGGGAAATTACAATTATACCCTTATCGGGTAAACAAAAAGAAAAAATATATAAATATATATATTTATATATATAGAGATACATATACATATAAATATTATATGTATATGTATCTCTATGTATATAAGTATATATATTTATATTTACATCAACGATTTTGGGAGATACATTTTAACACCCCCCCTCAAACTTACAGTGTGATAACCGCAAGTTTGCCAAGGAGGAAATGAAATCTGGGCGAACATAGAGCTTTGGTGAAGAAGTCAGCAAGCTGATACTCAGACGTTACGTATGACAGATCAATGACCTTCTTCAAGTATTCTTCTCTGACATAATGACAGTCCATCTCTATATGCTTTGTTCGCTCGTGAACGGTGTGGTTCTTGGCAATATAAATTGCACTTTTGTTGTCACAGCATAGCTTTGTTGGTTCTCTGATAAACACTCCCATATCTGCCAAAAGGCGTCGAATCCATACAATTTCCATGGTGGTAGATGCCATGGCTCTATATTCGGCTTCAGTGGATGACAGGGAGACCTTCTGTTGCTTTTTACATCGCCATGAGATCAAAGACTCACCTAAGAAAACACAGAAACCAGTGGTGGAGTGACGGTTACTAGGGTCACCTCCCCAATCTGAGTCAGTATAAGCAAACAATTTCAATTCAGAAGAAGAAGATAGGAATACTCCCTTATTCACAGTTCCCTTTAAATATCTGATGATGCGAAGCACAACACTCATATGAACGGTTGTAGGAGCGTGCTGAAACTGACTGACGATGTGTATAACATGTGACAAATCGGGTCGAGTAATGCTAAGATACATTAAAGAACCTACCAACTGCCTGTAAGGAGTAGGATCGGTTAAAGGAACCCCGTCGTCAATCTTCATTTTTGCTCCCACAACTTCAGGAGTTTCACATACTTTGTCATCAGAAATACCTGACCTGTCAATAATCTCGCAGGCAAGTTTAGACTGAGATAAAAAATAACCACGTTGCGAATAGGCAACCTCAATTCCAAGAAAATATGTCAGAAAACCTAAGTCTGACATCTCAAATTTTGAAGTCAAGACGGACTTAATACCCTTGACTCCTTGAACATCATCACCTGTAATTAACATATCATCAACGTAGAGCAACAAAATTATAATCCCTGCATTAGATTTTCTAGTAAACAAAGCAGTGTGAGTATAACATGAGGAAAAACCATTTTTCAGCATTACACTGGTAAACCTATCATACCAAGCTTTGGGGGCCTGCTTTAAATCATAGAGAGCCTTTCGAGGACGAAGAACTTTATCTTTAGGAATTATCATGCCTGGTGGGGCATCCATATATACTTCTTCGTTAAGATCACCATTTAAGAAGACATTTTTAACATCCATTTGAAAAATGTTCAAATTTTTAATTGATGCAATACTAATAAGATACCTAACCGTGACCATTCGAGCTACCGGGGCAAAGGTTTTTTCGTAATCAATTTCATACTCTTGCCCATACCCTTTTGCAACTAAGCGAGCTTTATACCTTTCTAGAGAACCGTCGCTCTTAGTTTTAACTTTAAAGACCCATCGACAGCCTATAGTTTTCTTTCCTATAGGTAGAGTTTGAAAATCCCAAGTTTCTGCCCTTTTAAGAGCATCAAGTTCACTTTGCATGACTTCTTGCCATTCTATACATTTTTTAGCTTCTTCAAAATTTCTTGGTTCAAAATAAGAGTGAATGGCACTAAGACAAGCCCTATATCGGGGTGAAAAAGAATCAAAAGTGAAAAAACGAGTTGGAGGTCTTCTATTCCTTTCAGATCTTCTATGGTCAAGAGTAGTAGAAAGCTCACTATATTGATCAATAGCACTTCTAAAGGTGTCTTGGTTTCTACGAGAGTAGGTTATTGGCTCACTTGAAACTCTACTTTCTTGTTCATTGATTGAGTTATGTTCACCAATATCTCCATCATTTTCCTCATCATGGTTTAATGATACATCATCATCACTAGATATATCATCATTACTAGACAATAAGTCGAATAAAAAGGAGTAATCAAAATTTTCTTGTTGAAAAACATTTTTTTCAAAACCACTCTCATTTTCTAAAAAAGTTACATTTCTAGAGACATATAACTTATCATCTCGAAGGTCATAACAACGAAAACCTTTTTGAGTTTCAGAATAACCAAGAAAGGCACAAGGAATAGCCTTGGGAGAGAGCTTGTCATTCTTATCCGTAAGTATGAAACACTTACATCCAAAGACTCTTAACCTATTATAATCAGGTTCAAGCTTATGTAATACCTCAAAGGGAGATATTTTTCCTAATATCCTAGATGGTAAGCGATTTATCAAATAAACAGAAGCAAGAGCTGCTTCAACCCAAAAAATTTTAGGAATATTTTGAGATATAAGGAGAGTCCTAGTGGTCTCGATAATGTGCCTATGTTTTCTTTCAGCCAACCCATTCTGTTGAGGCGTTTTAGGACAAGACCTTTGGTGAACAATACCGTGATCCTCAAGATATACCTTAAATTGATTGGAGAGATATTCTCCTCCAGAGTCACTTCTAAAAATCTTTATGTTACTGTTGAATTGATTCTTAATCATTGAATGAAAATTTTTAAAACACTAAAACACTTCATGTTTAAACTTAAGAAAATATATCCATGAATATCTGGAAAAATCATCCACAAATATTACGTAATAAGAAAAACCTCCTTTTGAAACAACAGGTGCAGGTCCCCAAACATCTGAATGAACAATTTCGAAAGTTTTAGAAGATAACATAGTTCTTTGCTCAAAGGTAAACTTCGCATTTTTCCGAGAATACAATCATTACAAGAAAAAGAGCTTTTACATAGGTCTTTTGCAAAATGTAAATATGATAACTTGGTGATATTAGGATGACCAAGTCTTTTGTATCAACATTTATATCTTTATGTCGAGCAACATTACACAAAACTTTTGAAACTTGAAGAGATTCCATATAGTATAAATCTCCTCTTCTAAAGCCTTCCCTAATCAATTTCCCGGACTGGCGATCCTGTATTAAACATTTATCACAAGAGAATTTAATATCGCAGCCATGGTCCGTGAGTTGAGAAACAGAGAGGAGATTTAAGTTTAGTTTAGGTATGAATCTGATTTTTGGAATAAAAAACTCTTGAGTTTCAAAATTACCTATTCCTTTAATTTCAAGAGAGGTTCCATTCGCAGTTGAGACATAAGATGTGAAACCATTTTTCGAGTAATCGAAGAGTGAAAAAATGTTTGGGGACATATGAAAGGATGCACCGGAGTCCAAAAGCCAAGAGATTTTACCTGGAGAGTAAGAAGTGGATACGGCTGCACCGGAGGTAGATCCCTTGAGGAGAGGTTGAAGAGCTTCCACTATTTGATTTATGGAGAGGGTCCCACTTGAAGATGCCTCCTCATTCTGCGGTACACCAGTGGTAGCCATGGCTAGGAGCTTCTTCCATTTGGGACATACGGGTTTGATATGCCCCGGTTCTTTACAAAAATGACAAATAGCTTTGCTATAATCCCTTTTTCCTCTTTAACCACCATTTTCACCTTGATTTTGAAATTTAAAGTGAGGGGGACGATAGGTTCTTACATTGTTTTCGGGTCTTGATACAACATTAACCTCACTATTTTCTTCAATACTACAAGGAACCGCAAGAACATTTGGTCCTTGTTTACATAAATTCATACGAGTCTCTTCACCACTTAATTTGGTGAGAACATCTTCAAGAGAAGGGGGGGGAAAAGGAAGAAAGAAGAGATGACCTTATTTGCTCAAATTCGGGCCTTAGCCCATTCAAAAAGTTGAAGAACCGATCTTCTTCAAGTTGTTTGTGACAGAGCTCAATTGCCTCTCCACTCCATTTTGGTTCAAGCATTGCAAGCTCATCCCAAATAAAGGAAAGATCGGCAAAATATTCCCTTATCGTCATTTCACCTTGAGTAAGGGAGATATCCTTCTTTTGAAGATAATACTTATGAGATAGATCCCTTGATGTGTACATTTTTTCAAGATAATGCCAAGCTTTCGATGTCTTTTTGAACTTAATAATGTTGACATTAATCTTGGTTTCCACGGATGAGAAAAACCATGAAAGAATCTTGAAATTCTTCATTTCCCATTCATCGTGCTTCTTGGAGTATTCTTCAAGGGCTTTGGTTCTTTTTTCTCCCTTAAGAATCTTGATTTCGCTTCCATTTACCACAGTAATCTTGGGTTCCGGTTCTGGAATTGTGCCAAGCACATATCCCCATAGGCCCTTCCCTTTTATATGAGCCTCCATATTTCCGGCCCAAACATGATAGTTGGACCCATTTAATTTGAAACCAAGAGCAAAATGAGACTCTTTTTCGCCCATTAGAGAGCAAAGGGGGAGGGAGAAAAGCATTCCAACACAATATTTCCAACACCAACTTTGCACAAGATTCTTCTAAAATATTTGAGAATAGAGATCCACCACTTCAAACTTCAAAGATCGGAAGGCACGTTTTTCGAGGCACTCGAAAAAGGAGAATCCCACGATCTTCAATAATCAACCTTGCTCTGATACCATGTAAAATTGTCTATGATAAGACAATACGCATACGAGCACAAATACTTTAGAAAGGATGTGCACGAAGGCACTCTCACAACACATGAACAAAGTACGCAAAAGCGTAAAAATAATAAACATGCACTATGGCATGTATTTTATAGAAAGAAGCAAATGCTTGAGACACTCAAGCTTGAAGAAAACAAGGGGGGAATGCTCCTATTTATATAAGAGGAAGGAGGTGCAAAGTGGCTCCCAAAGGAGTCGTTGGGGAGCCCCCAACGACTCTATTGGGGGACCCCAATGCACCTTTATGAAAAGGTAAAAGTAATAAAAATAAAAAATAATACAAAAAATGAAAAGAAGAAAAATACAACATATTCCAAATGGAATATGCGCAAGAAGGAAAATTACAATTATACCCTTATCGGGTAAACAAAAAGAAAAAATATATAAATATATATATATATATAGAGAGAGAGAGATACATATACATATAAATATTATATGTATATATAAGTATATATATTTATATTTACATCAACGATTTTGGGAGATACATTTTAACACTATCACCTAGGATAATATTCGATAGCCCCGTCCCCTAACTCCGATGATCAGGGACACCGAGTCAATTGCTACTCGAGGAGCGTAGTTGTTAACAACCTATCCATCAAAGTTTGTGAATTTCTGCTCTTTTTTTAGTGTTATTTTGTGCCTTTGTGCACATATTTTTCATTGTGAATATAGTGAGCTAATCAAGTCATCTTTGAACTTGATCTTCTTGAAGATATTTTCACAGTCATCTCTCTTTTGGCCAATAAGAAGCTAGTGAGGTGGCTTCTCTTGGATTGGACACTCCAAGAGGCCACGGGCCAATGATGAGAATGCACTTATGGGGTAAGATTAGATCCTCTATACTAAAAAATTAAATGGATCAAGGTCTAGATCCACTGTTGAAAAACATAAAAACTACCTAAGTTACCCCTACACCCTCTATTACCCAAAATAGATCATAACAGGTACTAGAACTATTCGGATCCGTAGAATCCAACTCATAATAAAAGAAAGTACAAAAAATTATTTTTGTAGTTCCAAAAATTCTCACATTTGGAACTAGATTAGCTAAATGAAATTTTGAGATATTAGAAACAAAATTCTCAGAAATGAAAAATTATGAAATGACAAAAATACCCTTATAACCCATTTTGGCTTGAATGAGTCATTTTGGGCTTGGGTATGTGATGGTATGTCTTCCCTTAGCGGATCTTCAATGGTGGTTCGTCCTCCAACTCGTCGCATGTGTCAGAATGATCCAGATGCTCTGTATCACATCCTCTTATAACTATGCTAAGAACCATAAAAAATGAATTATAGCCATAAATGATGAATTAAAGGCTTTAGATAAGGCAAAAACTTGAGAAAATCAAATATTACCCAAAGGAAAGAAAACAAGCGGGTGTAGATGAGTTTATAAAATTAAAACCAAGAGTGATGAGACATTAGAGAGGTATAAAGCTAGACTTATAGCCAAAGGATATATTCAAGAGTATGAAATAGACTATGATAAAACTTTTGCTCCCGTTGCATGAATAACCATTGTTAGAACTCTTGTTTGTATAGCCTCGATAAAAAAATGACCTATTTTTCAAATGGATGTTAAAAATGCTTTTTTGAATGGTAACCTTAATGAAGAAGTTTACATGTAACTCCCACCAGGATTAGGGTTGGCACATGAAAAAGTCCTTCGGTTGCGCAAGGCTCTATACAGTCTAAAACAAGCTCCCTAGGCTTGGTATGATCAATTCAGTAGCGTAATGATACAAGTTGGTTTTAAATCTTGTTATACTAACACTGTATTGTTTGTTAAGTCTTCTAATACAAGCATGATAATAATACTTCTCTATGTAGATGACATGATTATTACAAGAGGTGATAAGCAGGGAGTTAGTCATATCAAAGACGTTCTCAAGGCTAACTTTGATAGGAGAGATCTTGGTTTCTTACGATATTTTCTTGGAAATGAAGTAGCTTGCTCACCTCATAGTTATTATTTGTCACAGAGACTAAGTATGCAACAAAGATCATTGAACGTTTAAGTCTTTTTGATGAAAAACAAGTTAATACTCTAGAGGTTATCAATGCCAAAATAAGGAAGGATGATGGAGAACCTCTGAAGGATCCAATTCCTTACAGATAGTTGATTAGAGCTTTATTTTATCTCTCTATTACTCGTCCTAATATTGCACATGCTATTCACTCTTCTATTCAATTTGAGCATGCTCTTATTACAGTACATATGAGTGTTGTAATGAAGATTATTAGATATATAAGAAAACTATTAATTATGATTTATTTTTGTCATCTTCTTTCCCATTAGAAATTATTTATTCAGACTTTGATTGGGGAGGAGATGCGAATGATCATCGCTCAACTATAGGTTTTTATGTTTTTGTAGGGGATTCGTTGATTTCGTGAAAATGCAAGAAACTACAAAAGGTATCCCTGTCCTCTACAGAAGCAAAGTATCAAGCTATGTCAACCACTACTTCTTGGTATGACTGAAACAATTGTTAGACGACTTGGGAGTTCATGTAGCAGAACCCTCAAGATTGTGTTGTGACAACAAAAGTGCAGTTTACATCGTCGACAATTATACATTTCATGAACATGCCAAACATATCGAAATAGACTGCCATTATATCAGAGAAGAATTCTTGAAGAAGAACATTATATTGCTATATGTATCAACCAAGTCTCAATTGGTGGACTTCTTCATTAAAGCGCTTTCGTCACCAAGATTTCAATTTCTCCTTGGCAAACTCTCGGTGTGTCGCACCGTGAGTTTGAGGGCGGGTGTTAAGATATGCATATTTGCATATATATGTATATATACATTATATATATATATATATATTTTGTCATTGTAATAGTTAAATACCCAATAGGGGTATTTTGGTCTTTTCACAGCCTTGTAGTAAGTCGTACCCATTAGGAGTACAACAATCCTTTATATTATTTTTAGGGACACTTTAGGTTTTTATTATTTCTTGTGATTTATTCTTTTTATCAAGGACATTATAGTCCTTATAATGCTCTTAAAATAGAGCTGTTGGGAGTGCTGCCAACAACTATATTTCTAGCTGTTGGGAAGTGCTCCCAACAACTATATTTCAAGTTGTTGAGAAATGCGCCCGACAACTATATTTTTAGTTGTTGGGTGCACTTTTCAATAGCTCTTCTTTGCTTTCTTTTGTGTATAAATAAGGGTTATGTTATGCTTGTTCAAGCATATTTGTTATATAATTTCTATATTTTTTATGGTGTTCTTGGCCCCTAAGTGGCTCATGTGTATGTACTTGTGTGATTACCCATAAGTGGTCTTTGTGTTCTTGTAAGCCCATAAGCAACACTCTCTTATTATATTTCTTGTTTTGTTACTGTTATAAGATGCCATTTTTAAGTAAATGCATAACAAAAACACATATGATCAGTGCCCCAGCTCAGCTGAATGACATTTACATACATTATTTCAGGACTAAGTGGTTCATGGTTCAAGCGCAATTGGGGAATTTTCAGGGCACAGTTTTCCAACGTGATAGATTCATATACAGTTAGATATATTGTATCGTGCAAGAGTTAAATAGCAATAGTCTGATTTATCATGGATTGGTTCTTCTATAATCAGATCAGATGGATTCACATTGATGTGATTTGATTAGTGTACTTAATAGAATGTTTCTTTAGAAAATATTCTTTTCGTCACATGTGTTATGATTTTACTTGAATTTCTTTTGGGTCACATCTTGTCTCAAAGTTTCTTTCTATTTTTGAATGAAAGTTCACTCAGAGAATAAAATAAGAAACTCAAAACAAGAATGTATGAGTAAATGAGATATGTGTTGTGCACAATGTTGTGAAAAGCATTGAGGCATAGCGTAGCGCGAAATGAAATGTGCTTTTTATAAGCTTTGAGAAAAATCTCTCTCTAGTCTGGTCCTTGTTGCTCCACCTTGTCGCCTTCTGGTCTCCACCAAAAACTAAAGTGAGGCATAAAGCTTAGGCCTCAAATTTTTTTTAAACTTAAAAAATATTTAAAAATGTGCCCTTTCCTATTTGCTATAGTGATGGATGAGCTTACGAGATCAATTCAAGAAAATGTGCCGTGGTGTATGTTGTTTGCTGATGATATTGTTTTGATTGATGAGTCTAGAGCTGGGGTTAATGCTAAGTTAGACTTATGGAGACAAACATTGGAAGCAAGAGGTTTTAAGTTGAGTAAGAGTAAGACAGAATACATGGAATGTCGGTTTAGTAAGCAACGAAGTAGTGCTGGGAGTGTAGTGAAGCTTGGTGAGCAAGAAATACCGGTGGATGATTGTTTCAAATATTTGGGATCTATCATTCAAAAGTATGGAGAAATTGATGGAGATGTAAATCATAGGATAAAGGTTGGGTGGATGAAATGGAAAAGTGCAACTGGAGTGTTGTGCGATTGTAGAATGTCATTGCGGTTGAAAAGAAAGTTTTATAGGACGACTATTAGGCCCGCTTTACTATATGGTACGGAATGTTGGGCTGCCAAGAGACATCATATTCAAAAAATGAGTGTAGCTGAGATGCGTATGCTGAGATGGATGTGTGGAAATACAATAAAAGATAAGATTCGAAACGAGGAGATACGTACGAAGGTAGGCCTTGCACCCATTGAAAATAAGATGAGAGAGAATCGTTTACGGTGGTTTGGACATATTCGGCGAAGGCCTAATGATGCTCCAGTTAGAATGATGGAGAAATGGGAAAATATATTAGTTAAAAGAGGTCGGGGTAGGCCTAGGAAGACATGGATGGAGGTGATAGGAAAGGATATAAATGCTTTGAACCTCATCGAGGACATGGCATTGGATAGAAATGATTGGAGGAGAAGGATTCATGTGGAAGACCCAAAATGATTTTCTTTTTTGGTTCATATCGCCGACCCAATTGTTTTGGGATGAAGGCGTAGTTGTTGTTGTTGTAAAAAATATTTAAAAATATCTACAAATACAAAAAAATGAAAGAAATGTTTTATTCATGAAGCAACAACTAATAAAAAATAAAAAATCTCAAATAAATTCCAAAAATATGAGATTAACATGTAAAAGTAACATTAATGCAACAACTTGATCTATGTAAGTATCTATGAAATAAAATATGTGCATGCAATAAAAAATTAAGTAACAAAATCAATTACAAAATCACAATCACACACAAACATGCTTTCAGGCTTTTATAGAAAAATTCACAGAAACAAATAAAATTGAGAAAGTAATAACTATGCATATATCAACAAAATTAATCAATAAAATTAACATGCTTTCTGGATTTTATAAAAAAAAAATTAACAAAATTAACTATGCATACTTTCAGGCTTATATCAACAAAGTTTAATCAATAAAATTAGCATGCTTTCAGGATTTTATAAAAAAAATTAATTAACAAAATTAACTATGCATGCTTTCAAGCTTTTATAGAAAAATTCACATAAACAAATAAAATTCAGAAACTAATAATAATAACTATGCATATATCAACAAAATTAACATGCTTTCAGGCTTTTATAGAAAAAATTAATCAACAAAAGTAACTATGCATGCTTTCACAGACAAATAAAGTCCAACTAATAAAAATTCAGAAAAATAAAAACATACAAATAACAATCAAAAGAAGAGCGAGGAGGCGAATGGAAGGGAGGAAGAATAAGGGAGAAGAAGAAGAACATGCAAGAAGAATAGGGGAGAAGAGGAAGAAACAGTGGGGGAAGAAGAGGCGGAGGAAGAAGGAGAAGATAAAATACAATGGCGAAGAAAGAAGAAAGGCGAGGAAGAAGAGGGAGGATGCGAGCGGAAGGAGAGACGAAGAAGAAGAAGAACAAGCGAGAAGAACACGGGAGAAGAGGAAGAAATAGTGGGGGAAGAAGAGGCTGAGGAAGGAGAAGAGAAAATGCATTGCGGAAGAAAGAAGACGAAGAAGAGGGTGGAGGCAAGCGAAAGGGAGGAAGAACAAGGGAGAAGAAGAAGAAGAAGAAGAAGAAGAAGAAGAAGAAGAAGAAGAAGAAGAAGAAGAAGGGAGAAGAGTTAGAAATAGTGGGGGAAGAGGGGGTGGAGGAAGATGGAGACGAGAAAAATTAAGAAAGGGAGAAAGAAAGGGGAGGAAGAAGAGGAGGGCGGTACCTTTAGGTCTTCTTCTTCTTTTGCTTCTTCTTCTTAGAGACGAGACAAGAGAGAGGGAGAGTCGAGAGGCGAGATGCATAGAGAGAGAGAGAGGGAGAGATGAGGCACGAGAGAGAGGGAGAGTTGAGGGGCGAGAGAAAAGAGGGAGATGCAAAGAGAGAGAGGGAGGGGAAAGAGGTAGGATGCGAGAGAGAAGAGGGAGATGCAGAGAGAGAGAGGAAGAGACAAGAGGCGAGAGAGAGTGAGAATCGAGGATTGGGCCTCCCCTAAAATCTTGGTCAAATGGGGGCTTTGACCCCCATTTGACTTGGATTAAATGAGTCACACACCTCACATTGAGGCGCGCCTCGCCCTAAGGCGTACACCTTAGGGCTTTTATGTTATATGACTGTGCCTCAAGGCACAAAGGGCGTTGCCTTGGGGCGAAGCTTGCTTTTTGCGCCTTGAGATGTGTTTTTAATAACACTGGTTGTGCATATTACGATCATGGTCTTTTGCTAGATATGGAGAAAATAAGGCAAAAAAGAACCATGGCCCTGGACATGAGCGCGAGGTGTGGGTTTTTCACTGAAAGTAAATAGCTCCATTCCTAAGGTTTGGAATAACAAACTAATCAATTTGCTTAAAGATCAACTTTTCATACAGGTCATCCCCTATGGGTAGAACTTCTGCAAGGTTCAGTTAATTATTCTACCTCCATTTTAGCCTCATCCATCTTTGGAGAATCCATTTGGCACCTATAGAATATCTTGAACTATGGAGAATACAGCACAAGCTGCACTTGCAATTGTGCCATCTTGAAACAACCAATCCTTTTCAAATTTGTTATAGATCAGTGGTTAGTGTGTTGTTGCTGATCAACTGAAAACACGATCTGGCTGTAATCTCTATCATGAGAGATTCACTTTGTAACCTTGTTTTGAAATCTGCCCGTCTACTTTAGTAGTGAAGTTCTTTTAGCTACTAAAAATAGGATTCTCATGTAAAGTTGTTTTTATCATTTCAATTTCAATTCCTAGTGACTGGGTTACTTTGATGCAGATATTTGTGCACTTTCATAAGATTTTGGGGAAACCAAATCGTACTCCTGTTAAAGGTTTATGTTGGACAATTGTGCGAACTATCAATGATCTGTGCAAACATGATGGATCAGTTTCTGAGACCATGACTGAGTTTCATAGCAAGATCTCTATCTCTCTTGATGTGCTGCATGAATGTTTTGTTCCTATCATTGAGCATCGTACAAAGCGAGATGTTGTTGCTGATGTGCTTTTTAATAGAAGGTAAGCCAAACTGTTTCTTTTGATGCTGTTTCTATTATGGGTTTGCTTGTGCAAATTTCATGCTATAGAAGCTGAAATTATGTCCTTGTTTGCTGGTAAGTAATTGTTAATGTTTTTATGTACTCTATGATATTTTTCCAAGCTAATACATTTTGTTATCTTGATTTTTATGTTATGCGTATCAACATTTTGATTTACTAAATGAATATGTCATCATCACAGACCAAAGCCTTGATTTATATGTTGATGTTGAGCTTATCAGTTGGCACAATTCGGTATATAAGTTGTGCTTTGCATTTAGTCAAGCAAGTATTGCTATTATGTATCAGTTTGGCTATGTCAGATGATCAAGTGCCATGACGTCTCCACAATGATGATGTATAAATTGATTCCACTATGATGCTCTATTCAATTATTTATTTTACTGGTCATTCCCTGGACTTCCAACTGCAAACATGGAAGCAGAAATGGATGCTGGCACCAATTCTTTATGTTGACCTGATTTGGCTTTTAATTGTTCTCTGTCATCAAATCTGGCTATTGGGGCTAGCCATGTCCGCAGAGTACTGCAGGATGAGGTTTCCACAGTGTTAGACATCTAAAGTGACACCTCGTAATGCCAGCACCTGAAAAATTACTGATTACTGCATAGGGGCTTTGAAGTGAAGAAGACATTGGCAAAGCTACAAATAGAAGCCTCAAATGAATTTTCATGTGAACAGGATGAGATGTGGGAAAGGATAAAAATCATGCAGGAAAGGGGGTTTTCCAATGTGGGCAGGGGAGAACAAATTGGTGAGGGAGATGAGGGTGTTTGATGCTTGAGATGCCCAAGAAGCCTCTGGATGGGAGAAACAGTGGATGAGAGGGGTTTGTATCCAACAGAAATGAGGATGGTCGTGTGGAATGTGAGAGGTCTCCGTAGAAGAGACCTTCAACTATTTGGATTGACCTTTAGGAGGTTGATGGACTGTGACATCCTTCATATAACTCAACAAAATTACAAAGTCACCGCATTGGTAGTTAGCTCAATTTGGAGGGATGCAAGTCTTTGACTTACTGCCCGTAGGAAAATCGGGAGGAATACTCATTGTGGCATTTCCCTCTGGAAGGTATTCTCCGTAGAATTGACAATTTCTCTATTATGGTGATGGTCGAAGGAGACACTAAAATTTCCATTTATAGTTACCACATTGTATGGTCCTGTAACGAGTGACAAGAAACCTCTGTTTTGGAATGAGCTGAGTGACATTGGGGAAACCATCAGTTTGTCATGTTGCAAAGCAAATATTTCAACTTAATCTTAATAACTACAGAGAGTAACAAGCTGGTAACAAGAGGTCTTGATTTGTGAAGATTCAGACAATTTGTTCAAGGTTGGAATCTTCTAGACATCATGTTCTCTTTCACATAGACTCTTTATAGAGCCCAATGCACCCGCGTCGACGCGACGTTAGTGTGGCAGGATGCAAGTCTTGTTGCATGGGTGCAGTCAACCACACCCGAGCTCATATATGTCCAAAATGGGGTCGGTCAATGCTGACTGACTTCATTTTTGTCCAGTTAAAAATTAAAAAAATCAAACAAAAAGGGCTAGGCATGATTCCCTCCCTGGTATGAACTCCCTCCGGCGAGGTAACTCTCTCTCTCTCTCGCTTGCCTCCTCCTCCTCTCCTCCTTCCTCCTCCTACCCTCTTTGGGGTTTGGGGGAACCTAGGCCTGTGTTCAAGTGCTGTGTTATTTTTAGATTGGGTTCGGGCCTAGGCATAGTGTTTTTAGATTGACTTAATTGTGTTGTGTTTTTTTTTATTGATTAGGAATAGCAATTGTACATTGATACTTTGATTTATTACATTAATTTATGCATGATAAATTGATAATTGTTTCTATTTCATTAGCATTAATTGTTAAATATACAAGTGCATTATATATATGGGTTTTTCTAACATTAAACTAGTTATATTTAACCTTAGATGCATTCAACTTGTTGAAGTGATCGAAATACACTTAAAAGTAATGACATTTTTGAAAATGCATAGTCAGTTTTTTAGGCAAAGTTAGTCTTTTGATTTGGAGGCAAACATAAAGTCACACCTTTTTCAAACAAGTAAAAAATGGAACTTTATAAATTTTACTTTGAAAAGTACAAGTTACTTTTTTGACATCAAAAGTTGAGTTTATTTTTAAAAATAACATTGCTTTAAGGGTATTTTAGTTTTTTCAATCAGTTTAATATAGCTAATGTTCCATGCAACTAGTTTGATTTTAGATAAACCATATATATGTATATATACACACTCTCGGCAGCCCCACACCCAAGTTTTGTGGAAGCGCTGCATTGCCGCATTTGCACCTGTACCCATTAAATGTACACTTGAACAAAGTACGCAAAAAGCGTAAAAAATAATAAACATGCACTATGGCATGTATTTCATAGAAAGAACCGAATGCTTGAGACTCTCAAGCTTAGAAAAACAAGAGGGGAACACCCCTATTTATACATGAAGAAGGAGGTGCAAGGGGGGGCTCCCAAAGGAGTCGTTGGGGAGCCCCCAACGGTCACATTTGTGACCGTTGGCCCCCCCCAACGACTCTATTGGGGGACCCCCAATGCACCTTTTGAAAAAAGAATAAAAAATAAGAAAATAAAAAAAGTATAAAAAGAAAAAAGGTACAGCATATTCCAAATGGAATATGCGCAAGAGGTGAAATTACAATTATACCCTTATCGGGTAATAAAAAAGAAAAATATATAAATATATATATTTATATAAATAGAGATACATATACATATAAATATTATATGTATATGTATCTCATATGTATATAAGTATATATATTTATATTTACATCAAGGAATTTAGGAGATACATTTTAACAGGCTTTGCTTGCATAGCTAGGCTAACCACTGTTATAAACCCTCATAGCAATTTATTTCAGTTACAAATTGGCCTATATACCAGATGAACATTAAAAATGCTTTTTTGATTGTTAAATTAAATGAAGAGGTGTATATGGATTTACTATATGGGCTTGAGGTTGGCCATGGGAAAGTTTTTCATCTACAGAAGGCCTTATATGGTTTAAAACTAGCTCCCAAGGCCTGATATGACAAATGTAGTAAAAAATTTTGGTTACAATTCTTGTTATACTAACATTGCATTGTTTGTCAAGTCTTTTGTTGTATGGGTAGTTATTATTTTATATGTGGACGACATGATTATCATAGAAGGTGATAAGAAGGGAGTCAATAGTGTTAAAAATATTCTTAAAAGTAATTCTCAAATATGCAACCTTGCGTATCGTAGATATTTTCTTGGAATTGAAGTTGCTTACCTCATGGATATTTGTTGTCACAGACTAAATTTTCTGCTGAAATTATAGTAAGATCTAAGATTACTTATGATAAAAGAGTCGATGCTCTTGATGTTATAAATGCCAAGATGAAGGTGGATGCTAGGGCACACTAAAATGATCTCACACCAAATTATCATATGATTAGAGCACTTATTTACCTTTCTATTACTTGACCTAAAGTTGTACACACACAGTCAATTTCAACATTCTCTCACCATAGCCCATATAATTGTTGTGATGATAGTTGTTAGATATATTAATAATACTATTTCTAAAAGACTTCTTGTTTTTTCTTCCTTTTTACACCTGATTGGTTGTGTAATAACCATAATTTTTAGGCATTTATTTAAATATATTATAATATATATTTCATAACAAAGTGATTTGGGCCTGGGATCCAAATTTCGGATCCAGGACCCACAAAGGGGTATTTATGCTTAAATATTTGTGTTATACTAAAATAATATTAATATTAGTAATAAAAGAGAAATATACATATATATATATATATATATATATATATATATATATATATATATATATATATATATATATATATATATATATATATATATATATATAGAGAGAGAGAGAGAGAGAGAGAGAGAGAGAGAGAGAGAGAGAGAGCAAACTCGAGGATCCACAGTTGGATCCAACTTGCGGATCCATATTGATGGGGGTTAAATTGTATGAATAATGTTAATTTTAAATAATAAAAAAAAGATAATTAATATTAATTATAAGATAAAAAGAAGAAAATTTCGGTACAAGGGGGGTCAGACCCACTGTTGGATCCACCCGGATCCAACTGAGGATCCGTCATTATTGGCGAACCGGGTCCATTGTAATAATGGACCCAACGTCGCGGGTCACGGGTTTGGACCCGGACCCGATTTCAATTATAAGGGGGGGGGGGGGGGGGCGTTGAAAATAGAAATCGTGCCTAGGGCACGATTCTTGTTTTCGAGAATCGCAAGAAAGGGGCAGGGGGGGGGGGGGGGGGTTACGCAGGGCGTAACCGACCCCGCGCCTCTCGGCAAGGGAGGGGATTTGGGCCGATAAAAGGAGGAGTGGAGAGAGGGTTTTGCCCTCTTCTCTCGGGATCTTTCTTCACTCGGTCTCTCTCTCTCTCTCTCTCTCTCTCTCTCTCTCTCTGTGCGCGCGCCGGAGGAAAGGAGGTTGCCGGAAAGCTGCGACACCCAGCAGCCATCAAAGGCCACAGCAAGCATCCCTTCACGGCAGCAGCGAGGGACGACTTCAGCCGACCCTTCTCTCGCAACGATTGAACATGCTGATCGTCGGAGATTCGCCAAAGAGGTATGAGTTTTTCTTTTAGCTCAAATAGGAAAAAGAACCTAAATTCGATTTAGGTATTGTTTTTAGGGAATCCAAGAAAAAAAATATATCGGAATACTTGTTTTCTATGTTTGAGCTAGTTGGCTCTTCCTGTTGTTTTTCAGTTATAACTCTTTTCTGAAATCGTGTGAAGGTTCGGTTTATAAATGCATGTGCATCTCATGTCTTGATCGACGGTGGCATTGCTGTATGTCAGGATGCCACATTTGTTATTCATTGAACCTCATTTATGTGACCCATCTATTTGCCATAATGACCCCCTCTTGCTTGGATTTCAATTTTTGTGCCTACCCTGAGTGCGTGATGAGATTGACAGAAGCTGGTACGCAGGTTGTTCCTTTTGTTTTTTTTTTATAAACATTAACATGCCCGGTGTGTCCCATTCGTTGCCAATCCTGAGTTTGGTTGGTGTCACGAATTTCCACATCCCCTTCATTTTCTTTATTTGCACATGAGCTATCTATTATTTGCCATCAAAATTTTTTAGTTGTGAATATTGTGTTTGGATGTTCCTTGATATATGAATGCTGAGGGGGGAGGATTAAGTTACTGGAATCCTAAATCATGGGTTTGAGGATTAACAATATCACATATTTTTCACTTTCCTGGGGTGTACAGATAAGAACCCTGAGATCCATAAAGACTTGTATGATTTGGTGTTATCTTACACATAGAAATATTCCTTGGCAGATTATGTACTGGCTGTTGTAATAACTTCTGGTGGTAGTTTTGATGACTAATTGAGGAAATTTTTACAATATGCAACTGTAGCCACAATTTAAGCTTCTTTGTGGTTCTGTGAAAATAAACCTTTTTAACTAGTTACTTTTCTTCATCCTTTTTATGATATCGAAGTTATTCAGTAACTGGGTTTACTGCTTTTTGCCTTACCAGGGGCTCCATATCTGAGTGCTCCTGCCATTCAACCTTTTTATTTCTTTCCACTTACTTTGTCCTTCTACACTTACCTTGTTCTTCTAGAGTGCTTTGAAGGGATTCATGTAACCAAACTTCCAATAACTGCATACTGTTCTATGAGTAGAATCATGCATTTACAATCCTTGATTTCACCTAGTTATTGGTTTGCACTTCAAAGACTCGGAGTTAATTCTTTTCTGGTTAGCGTCGATTTAAAGGAGAAAATTACACGCATGAGATCTGTCACAAAGATTCTTTGTGAAAGCCATTTGGACTGAGTGTTGTTGGCTTCATGGTTCATTTTTGTTTTCTGTTGGAGTACATTGATTTCTTTTGGTATGGATATATATATTCATGTGTTAAGAGCCCAGTTGATGGTTCAACAACATGTTTGACTTGTCGATCAACATCATGTTTGGTTTATGTCATGCTTACCGGGTGATTTTTTTTATGCACAAGGCTATGCAAAGATTGAGATGATCACATGCTTGTACTTAGAAGACCATGCTTAGTTCAAATTTTATGGCACAACTGCTCCACATACATGTGTATATGTGGAATCTATACGTTGTAATTTAAATGATTCATTAATGAAAGCACACATTTGACGTGCATACATTTGACGTTAATACAGGCATTGGACATGAATGTGAGCATTGAATGGAAGCATGCATTTTTAACTTGGATATGTGCGAACTCAGACATATGCTTATAAATTTATTGTTTCATGCACAAAAATTTGCATACACGAATGTGCACTCAAAGGCATGTGAAAAATAATGCATGGAGGCATGCGATTGATGATTTTTGCTTATGAATGCATTGATGGTCAATTGGATCATCAGGGGCTGGGTGGGCCTCGAGAACCAGTTGTTCTTTGTTTTAGTTATTTTGATGCATTGCTCAAATTAGAAGTGATATTATGGTTTCCATTGCACTGTTCTTTGTTGCTACGGACTATGGTCCCGTGAAGAGCTTGGCATGCTGTTTTGCAAGCTTATGTTATTAATTTTTGCACGTTGATTTGCAAATGTAAAAGAGATGAATTAATAACAAGATAAAAGAAAGTAAAGAATAGTGTAATTCGTATTCTCCTTGATGTCCCTTCTTTATTATGAGAATCTTGGAGGTTGCGGTTTGGGGGAAACCGTGAGGATACAAAAACTCCGTGTGCATTGTTGTTGCCCCTGAACCCGATATTGAGGTTCTTCTCCTGGCCACGGTTTTAGGGAGAGTCCGCCACTTATCCTGGGGGTGGTGTGTTTTGACACAGCTGTTGTTGTTTTGGTATACCAATAAAGTGGCGCCAGTGGATGCTATTTTCCATGGTGTCCCCGACTTTGGATGCTGTTTTCCAAGGTTTCGATGGATGGTGCTGTTTCCTGATATCGGTCGAGGGCTAAGTTTGGAACCCAGTGATAAAATACAAATTGTGTGCTAAGTTACCTCGGGAACCCTACTTGACCTCGGTGACTATACCCGTTTGGTGTATCCGCGGGCAATGGTAAATTAAAAAGATGAATTTAAAGTTGTGTGCATTTAATAGGACATGCATGTAGAAAGAGAGAAACTTAAATGAAAGATAATAAAGGGTTCATGCATTGCACATAAATCATGCATATTCTTGCTATGCATTAGTTTATGCATGTTTATCTGTTCACTTGGTTGTTATATGTTGATCATTGCATGATGTTGATCTCTTTTGCATTTAATTGCCTTATTGATTAAATTTTGATCAATATTACTTATTTCGTGTTCCCTCATGCTTAATGTTTAGTTTATTTCTGCGTGGATGGTTCATTGTCTTATGAATTGCTTATAACAGTATTCCTCAAAAATATTACATGGATCTTATTTATGCTCTTTTTCTTATTTGATTCATTAGGAGAACCTGTACGCAGAACTCTTCGGATTTCTGACCCTCTTCTTTTATTGGTTTTTCTCAGACACAGGTGATCAATGAAATTGACTCGCTTCTAAGGGGATACGAGGGTCACATTTGCTTCAGACTGCTTCATTTACGGACGGAGTGACTCTACTTTTATTTCTTTTAGTTTTTTTTAATTCCTGCAGTTGTTATTTCACTTTTGACATTAAGTATGAGACTCTTATTGATTCATTAATAAAAGAATTTAGTTGGTTGGTTATGGATGATAAATGTAAGTTTAATTGTGGTGTGTGGTTATCTAACTGAAATTGGGACTGTAAGGCCCCGAGTCTCTGAGAAGTTTTTCGCAACTCTTAGAAAAAAAAATTCGCGTTTTTCAAAGGTATGATTTGGGGGCGTTACAGGTTGCCTATACTGATTTTGATTGGAGATGTGACCTTAATGATCATTGTTCAACTACTGGTTTTATTTTTTCTAGGAGACTATTTGATTTCGTAGAAGTGCAAAAAACAATAAAAGGTGTCATTCTCATCAACTAAAGTTGACTATATAACTATAGTAACTACAACTTTGGAGATAGTGTGGTTGAAGTGACTACTTGAACATATGAGGATTCACGTGACAAAACCTTTAAAATTGTGTTTTAACAATAAAAGTGCAATTTATGTTGCTATCATACGTTTCATGAGCTGCCAAGCATATCGAGATTGATTGTCATTATGTTTGAAGAAGACTATAGTCCTCTTGTATGTGGCCTTAAAATATTAGTTGGCAGACTTATTCACTAAGACTCTTCCTTTTCTGCATTTTCATTTTTTCTTTAGCAAACTTTCAATTGTTATATCGTAAGTTTGAGGAAGTGTTAAAATATGTATTTTTGTATGCACACACATAACATTTGCAATGTTGTCTGTATCGTACTGTATCTTGCGATACAGTATACTGTATCTTATGATACAATATGATACAATATGATACATATCCTTTAAAATTGTGTTTTAACAGTAAAAGTGCAATTTATGTTGCTATCATACGTTTCATGAGCTGCCAAGCATATCGAGATTGATTTTCATTATGTTCCTAAAGAATGTTTGAAGAAGACTATAGTCCTCATGTATGTGGCCTTAAAATATTAGTTGGCAGACTTATTCACTAAGACTCTTCCTTTTCCGCATTTTCATTTTTTCTTTAGCAAACTTTCAATTGTTATATCGTAAGTTTGAGGAAGTGTTAAAATATGTATTTTTGTATACACACATAACATTTGCAATGTTGTTTGTATTGTACTGTATCTTACGATACAGTACGATACATATCGTTACTATGGGAAATTACGATACGATACACTCGTATCGCGATATGAGTGTATATCATATGTATCGTACGATACATGGTGTATCGTACAGTACACCTTCAGCGCACTTTAAGACCGAATCATAATTTTTTCTTGGGCAGCAGCCTAAACTCCAAGTGAGTGCGCACGACCTACCGGAGGTTTGATCACCCAGAGAAGTGAGAGGGACGAGCCCTAGAGAGAGACGTGAGATAGAGATAGAGATAGAGAGAGGGGCCAAATCATAATGTTTTGATTCTTGGAGTTCATTGTGGAGTGCATTGGAATCCATACCATTTCGTGACATCCTCTTGCCTCCAGTAATTGGTTGTAGATGAGTTTATGGTAATAAGTAAAGCAAACATAAATTAAAAGTTAAGGGGAAAAATCTCTTTTGTAATGGGTTGTTGCCAATTTCTTCATGTAACTTGTTTTTCTAAACTCATGTTTTTACAGTAGTTTAGGGACAAGGATCAAGTAACTTTTTGCATAAATATGTTTTTTAGTCGCATAATGTTGTGAATTGGAATGCCAATTTGCCATAATGTATTGAGATTGTAATGTGATATTAATGTGTTAGCAATTCTGTATTTTATTAGCATGCTTTCTTATTTCATTATTATCAAGACTGCAGTCTCTGAGGCTGATGCCTTGGGGAAAAGATGGCACATATATTTGTATTAGTTTATAAAAGGATATTTCTCATTTGGTTAAATATAACCTTTAACATTTTTGGTGCTTCAGCTCTGATCTAAGCCGACTCAATTTTCGAGGCTTTTATACCGTGCTCTTAGAAAGGGGAGATGAACTCATATCAGTGGCTACAATCAGGTATAAATACACATTTTAGTGTTGTTTTTTATGGTTACAAGCTCTTAAAGACATTCTTTGATGGAGAGAATTGCCTACTTCAGAATTCATGGGGAAAGGGTAGCAGAGATGCCTCTTGTTGGTACACGTGTTCAATATCGCCGTCAGGGAATGTGCCGACTTCTTGTGAATGAACTTGAGAATGTGAGCTTTTGAATCTAGATCACCTGAACTATGCCATGCTTAGAGATATGTTGAATGCATAATTGTTAGGTGCATTGTGATTATCACTCCAAACTGCAGGCATTGTTGTGGTAACATCTGGAAAACTATATGAATTTCGGAAACCATCATTGCTCAGCTGGATAATAGAAATTTGCTCTTCTTTCTCTTTTATATGTATAGTATAGTACTACAGTATCTATATTGCAAATTATGGCATTTTCATGCATTTTGGCTTTATGTGATGGTAATTTTTTTGTCATATTGTTATGTGATGCAATCACACTGTTTCTCCAGATGCTTTCAGCTTTAGGAGTAGAAAGGTTTATCTTACCTGCTGCTTCTCAGTTGAGAGAAACCTGGATACGTTCCTTTGGATTCACAGAGATGACAAGGGAGGAGAAATTTGAACTATTGGGGTTTACTTTCTTGGATTTTCAAGATACAACCATGTGCCAGAAACTCCTGAAAAATTCTATTAAAAAAAAGAATGGAAAGGGTATGCGTTTTGAGTTCTTTAATATTTCCAAACAAATTGTTGCACTACTGTAGGTCAGAAATCTAATTGTGTTCTTCCCTTTGACCATTTCAATCCCTGTGGGATAAACAAATCCGCTTGTGGGGTTAGGTGAAACAAATAACTGTGATATATCCTGTGCTTCTTTGGATGGCGTCCCAACTTGGTGTGCTCGAAGCGTCCCAACTTGGCATGCTCAGAGTGTTGATATGGGTTGTCATTCAGCTGGAGCCAACTCTGCTGAAACATCTGAAAATAGCTTCCTAAGGAAGGCACCAGATGAGAATTTCATGCAGTAAGTTTTCATTCAGTATCTAAATTTAGATATTTGAATTCAAATGGAGTTTCATGCAGTAAGTTTTCTTTTCAGTATCACTAGCTAAATTTGGATATTCGAACATGCTTCCATGTTAGTCTGTTATTGATCTTATGATTTTGATTAGCATGACATGAATCTCTCACCATTATTAGTTACTTCGCTGCATGACAGGATTGCTGCTACTGACATTTTGGCCAATTCTTCTTCAGTTGAATCTCCCCAAGTATGAAAATCTTTCCACTTTCTTGTGGAAATAGTGTTCCTCCTGTTGCTCTTTTCCTAATTTGAGCTGTCTGATTCCATTGCAGAATAAAGCTTCAGTGGATCTGGAATGCAGAGAAGGGGATCCATAACATGCACAACATGGATGTGGATGCAAATAAAAGGAATCAGTGGACTTCTCTCAAAGCTGGAGTGGTGATCCCTTCCAGCATATGCACGACGTTGCAAACGAATGGCAGATCAAAGTACCAAGGAGATGAAGCACACAACATTCTGCAATTGAAACTAAAAGCAGCATCTCGGATGTGACTAGTGTTTTACCCTTCTTTTTCCTGGCCGATGGGACCAGATTCTGGCGCCATTTATTCTTAGTTAACTTTAGGTGTTAGGATGTGATGCCTCTGTATTTTATTGATTTGGCACGACACTGTTGTCCTTTGCAGTACAAGTAATGAGTTATGTGCAAAGACATACCCATAGTTCAATTTCATACTACTTTGTCATATTTTGAAAGTTAAGCTCATTTTTGTCATGTTTGAACAAAATAGTGCAAAGTCTTGTTGGTCTTCAGTTATCCCTTCAATATATCCACTTTACCCTTGAAAACAAAACTCTCTCTCTCTCAAGTTAGTGCTGCCAGGTATGAAGCAAAAGGTGAAGATGATACACCAAAGGGTATTTAAATTAATCGGCCAATTTGCTGGAATAATTTCCATCTTCAGCAAGTCCTGAATATTCTTATTTATTTGGTTTTGATTTGAAAATACAAGATGAAAATCTGAAAGAGTTTTAAATGAAATAAATGGAAAATTAAACTTTCTGTCTGTTTTTGGTTTTTTGATAGTCAAGCTAGGGTTAGGCAGACCCGACCAGCTCATTAGTCAGAAAAGTCAAATTACATCGATCTTCCTAAAAGCAAGCTAATCCATAGAATACACATCACTATTTAAACATGAATTTATAACCCAAGCCAAAAGAAAAATGGTACAATTTGCCAAAGCGAGAACCTACAACTGAGTATACAATACTTGGTAAAATTCCAAGACCTAAACCCAATATCACTATAATGGACCTGGAGTTTTACTAATAGATCTAGATCTAAGATCAATAGATTCAAGACCCAATACATGTTTTTCCATTAAATTCCAAACTTTTGACTTTCCTACTACGACCCCAATTTTTTGGGGGTGGGTGATAGAAAACCATTTTTTAAGAAGTTTTATACTTTCCTTGAGCTTATCGTGAGATGAAGATGGAAAGAGTTTAGAGTTGTTAAGACAAGGAAGTTGTATATGATAATTCAAGTATGATATTTTGATGATAAACAACTGGATTTCAGCTATGACAATAAAGAAAGAAGAAAAGAATTGAAGAAGTTTACAAGTGAATTGATTGAAGATTTCGTGCAAGTGTAAATCTCTTTAAATTCTTAGATTCTTGTAAAAGCCTTACTTTGATTGCATATTTTACTTGCATTACACGTAAAAATACTTAGGAAAACTTTCCTAAAAAGAACCTTTTGCAAAAATCATTTTAGAAAGCCCTTTACCTATATTTTTAGTTTTATCATTCGACCAATAAGTCTCATCAGTCGACCGATTTTCTAACGCCTGTTTTTCAAAACCAAATATCTATTTTCTGATCAGTCGACTAATCTACTCTTAGTCGACCGACCCGAGAGTTTGATTTCTGGAAAGTTTAACAGAAGTCGGCTGAAAGTTTTCTTTAAGTCTAATTATGATTTTTCATCAGTCGACTAATTTTTTTTTGTCGACTAATTTTCAAAATCCCGAATTTAAATCTTTTCGGCTAGACACAGTAGTCGATTGATTTAACAATCAGTCTCCTAATATTTGATTTCAGTAAACTGCTAACTTTTTTAGTTGACTAATATAACCATTTTTTGAACTTTTCAGAAGTTGTGTTCTTTTATTTTTTTAAATGTTTTGACTGTTCAAAACTGTCAGTTTGATACCCCTTCGTACCACCAACGTCTGAAATTCTTTAGTTATAAATAAGAGTGAGATCTATACTCAAAATCAATGAATTGAAACATCGAATTATGTGTTTTTTACTCCTATTCTTTCAAGCATTCATTTTCTCACTCACTAAGTCTTTTCACTCAAGTTCTTCACTCTAATTTCTTTTGTGAGTCAGTGAAATCGTGAGTTAAGTATTTCTGAAGCCTTAGAAGCCTCTGTAAACATATTTCACTTCATTTGCATTCATAGGCTGATTGTAAGTTGTTTATTTCATTTTTTCTATAAAAGAACAAAGTCTCCTTGGTTTAAAGGAAAAGTTTACTTTCAGTAAGGTTGTTGTTGAAAGTGAGACCGATTTTGGTCTGTTTGATCTTGTGGTGACACAAGTTTGATAGTGAAAATCTCAAGCGGGTTTTGCTTGGGGACTGAATGTAGGTCTGGAGGACCGAACCAGAATAAAATCTTTATGTGTGATTGCTTTGCATAATTCAAAATCTTTCAAATTCCAAAGACGAAGCTTAAAAGCACTATTCACCCCCTCCCCCCCTCTAGTGCTGGTTGCATCGATCCTACAATACTTTCATTTGGTATCAGAGCAAGGTTTGCTAACTTTTGATTTTACCATCATCTAGCATGACAACATCATCTTTTCAGCACAAAGAAGGATACTCCTCAATCCGTCATCCTCTCTTTGATGAAACAAACTATTGGATACTGGAAAGTAAGAATGACAATATTCCTACAATCCATGGATCTTGAAATTTGGAGGGTCGTTTATGAAAAGTATCAAGCATCATTATCACATTTCAGCGTATGGACCGATGAAGCAAAGAAAACCGCTTCACTCAACGCCAAGGCTATGAATGCTCTATATTGTGTCGTTGACAATGTAGAGTTCAATCAAATCTCTCAATGTTCCTCTGCAAATGAAATTTGACATACTCTTCTTGTGACTCATGAAAGTACGTCAAAGGTCAATGAATCTAAAATTGCTTCTTTAGTTTATAAATTTGAATTATTTAAAATAAAGCAAAATGAGTCAATTTCTGAAATGATAACAAGAATGACCGACATTACAAATATACTCAAATCCCTTGGAAAGGATTATTCACAAGTAGATTTGGTTAGAAAAGTCTTGAGGTGTTTAACTCTAGAATGGGAGAAAAAGACAACAGCAATAGAAGAAGCCAATGATTTGAAACCCTTTCTCTTGAAGACTTGGTTGGTAATTTGATGGCATATAAAGTTCAACTTCAAGATAGACAAGAAGAAGAACCAAAGAAAAAATCTCTTGCATTCAAGGCCACTTTAGATTTTGAAGATTCAGATGAGGATGAAGATATTGCCCTTATCACTAGGCAATTCAAAAGATTCATATAAAAAGGAAAATTTCAAAGAAAGGTGAAGAAAACTGAACCATCAAATTCTGATAAAGTTAAGTATTTCAACTACAAAAAGGCTAGACATATCAAAAGAGATTGTCCTTTTCTCAAAGTCAAGCCTAAGGACCTATTCAAGAAGAAAAAGACATTTCAAGCAAATTGGGATGAAAGTGATTCTTCTTTTGATGAAGAATCAAATGAAGAAGTCGCCAATATGTGTTTTGTAACACAAGAAGAATCAGTAAGTCAATTTGATTATGATGAGTTATTAGAAGCTTTTAATGAATTATATACTAAATTTAAGAGTCTAAGTTCTAAAAACAAAGAGTTGAAAACAGAAAATTTAACTCTTGACACTAAGAACAAAATGTTACTTCAAGAGATGGAAGATTTCAAGAAGAAAAACTTTTTTCAAGTATCTAAGATAAAAGAAATTGACATTAGAACCAATGTTTTACAAGAAGAGATATATAGTTTGAAAGAAAAATCAAATGATCTTCTATCTATAATGACTAAGTTCACTAACGGTCAAGAAATTATAGAAAAACTTCTTTGTTCTCAAAGATGCTCGGTTAACAAAACTGGATTGGGGTATAGTTTCTTTGATACTCAAAATAGACCAAACTATGTGGTAAAGAATCATCAAAGTCAAAACTCAAAATCATTGGTTCAAAGAACTCAGTTTTGTAGTCATGCATATCATGGTAGAAACATACCTCATCATGGTACTTCCAATGCATATAAGCCTAGACATGTTTATCCATCTTATCATGCTTCTTTCTACAATTCTAGAAATGCTAAAATATTTTATGATAGAAATAATGATTATTTTCAAAGGAAACCAATATTCGAATGGATTTGAGTTTCTAAGACTAACTTTCATGGACCCGAAAATGAAAAAGAGCCAAATGTTTTGTCTTCCAATTTTGTTGTAGGTACACAAAATAAGGAGAAAGTGGATCTTGGACAGCGGCTGTTCTAAACATATGACTGAAAGGCCGAAGTTATTTTTCACCCTTCAAAGTAAGGAAGGAGGAACTGTCACCTTTGGTGACAATAGCAGGGGAAAAGTAATCGGTATTGGTAATCCAATTTTTTCCTTGATAGAAAATGTTCTTTTAGTAGATGGATTAATGTATAATTTATTATCTATTATTCAATTATGTGACAAAGGTTTTCTAATTTCTTTTGAACATAATTTATGTTTGATTTCTGATTCTTGTTCTAAAAAGATCATCTTTAATGGAAAGAGAAGGAATAATGTGTATTAACTTTATCTTGATGAGTTACCCACCCTCAATGAAAAATGTCTTATTGCTTTAAATGAAATTCAATGGTTATGGTACAAGAGACTTGGACATGTTAACTTCAAATTAATTTCTAAGTTATCCAAGAATGATCTTATTAGAGGCCTACCTAGAATATCATATAAAAAGAATCACTTATGTGATGCTTGCCAAATGGGCAAACAAATCAAGAGCTCTTTCAAAGCAAAAGATATAATTTCAACAAAGCGTCCCCTCGAACTTTTACATTTAGATCTTTTTGGACCATCAAGAATTGAAAGTTTGAATGGTAGTAAATATGCTTTTGTCATAGTAGATGATTTTTCTCGTTTTACTTGGGTGTTTTTTCTGAAAAACAAAAATGATGTTTTTTCTAAATTCTCTAAACTCTGTAGAAGAACTACAAATAAAAAATCTACCTCTATTATTATTATTCGTAGTGATCATAGAGGAGAATTTGAAAATGAATATTTTCTAAAGTTTTGTGATTTACATGGAATATCTCACAACTTTTCTTTTCCTAGAGCTGCTCCCCAAAATGGAGTTGTTGAAAGAAATAATAGAACATTGTAAGAATGTGCTAGAACTATGCTTCAAGATAAAAATTTACCAAAATACTTTTGGACTGAAGCAGTAAATACATCGTGTTATGTTTTAAACCGTGTTCTTATTCGACCACTTTTACATAAAACCTATTATGAATTGTATTATGATTGTATACCAAAGATCTCATATTTCAAAACTTTTGGTAGCAAATGCTTCTTATTAAATACCAAAGATAATCTTGACAAGTTTGATTCAAAATCAACCGAAGCAATATTTCTTGGATATTCTTCTAGAAGCAAAGCTTACCGTGTTTTTAATAAAAGAACTTTTTGCATTGAAAAGTCTTTACATATTATATTTGATGAGAATGGTGAGCAGGTTGTACCTCTAAGCGAAGGAGAAGAAGTCATACCTAAAGGAGAACCTTTAATAAAAAGCACTTCACGAGAAAACATTCCTCAAAATCTTTCACCGGTTTGGAAAGAACTTCGTAATCATCCACATAAGCAAATTATTGGAGAAATAAAGAGTGGTGTCCAAACTAGAAGCCAATTGGAAGAATATATTACAAATATTGCTTTCATATCAAAATTAGAACCAAAGAATATCAATGAAGCTTGTGATGATGAATTTTGGCTTTTGACTATGTCTGAAGAACTTAACCAGTTCACTCAAAATGATGTATGAGATCTAGTTGATAGACCAAAGGATCATCAGATGATTGAAATAAGATGGGTCTTTCAGAACAAGCTAGACGAGAATGGCGAATCCATTCGAAATAAAGCAAGGCTAGTAGTATAAGGCTACAACCAAGAGGAAGGCATAGATTTTGATGAAACTTTTGCACCAGTGGCTCGATTGGAGTCAATTCGAATGATGCTTGCTTTTGCTAGCTACATGAATTTTAAGTTATACCAAATTGATGTTAAGAGTGCATTTTTGAATGGATACATCAATGAAGAAGTTTATGTAGAACAACCACCAGGATTTAAAGATGAGAAATATCCAGAAAGAGTCTATAAATTAAAAAAAGCTTTGTACGGACTCAAACAAGCACCAAGAGCATGGTATGAGAGACTACAAAGTTTTCTAGAACTATCTGGTTTTTTCATCGGTCAAATTTTGCTAAAGCTATGCAAGAAGAGTTTGAAATGAGTTTGATGGGAGAATTGAACTACTTCTTTGAACTTCAAATAAAGCAAAATGAAAAAAGAATCTTCATCAACCAAGCCAAGTATACAAAAGAACTTCTTAAAAGATTTGGCATGAACTCATCTAAATCAAGAAGAAATCCGATGAGCACAACTACCTTTCTTGACAAATATGAAAATGGTAAAACTGTAGATACTAAGCTCTACAGAGGTATGATTGGATCTCTATTATATTTAACTGCTAGTCGACCTGATATAATGTTTAGTGTATGTATATATGCTAGATTTCAAGCTAATCCAAAGGAATCACACTTAATTGCTGTAAAATAAATTCTTCGATACTTAAAAAATACTTCAGACTTTGAATTGTTTTGCTCGAAGTCATCTTCGATTTAGTTTCATATAGTGATGCAAATTTTGCTGAAAGAAAATCTGATCGCAAGAGTACTAGTGGAAGTTGTCACTTCTTAGGACATTCCTTAGTCTCTTGGTTTAGTAAAAAGCAAAATTTGGTATCACTCTCAAGAACTGAAACAGAATATATAACAACTAGTTTAGCATGTACACAAGTACTATGTATGAAGCAAACCTTAAGAGATTTTGGTTTGAATTACTCCACAACAACTATTTATTGTGATAACACTAGTACTATAAATGTTTCGAAAAATCCTTTTCAACACTTACGAACTAAGCATATTGAGGTGAGACATTATTTTTTATGAGATCATGTTTTAAAAGGTGATATTTCTTTGAATTTTATACATACAAATGCACAACATGCCGACATTTTTACTAAACCACTCAAAAATGAAGATTTTATGAGAATTAGAAGAGAACTTGGTATTTTCTCGTTATTGGACTTATAATATTTTTTTATTTTACTTGAAAATTTTTAAGACTAAACTTTTCAATCGACTGACATTTATCGATTAATCGACTGGTAGTTGATTTTTTTTTTAAAATGGAACCGACCTCTTACTTATTTTAAAAAACAAAGGGCATTTGACTTAGGTTACAAAAAACCTTGTGTTTCTCACTCTTTCCCTCTTTTCTACCATCCCTTTCCCTCTTTTCTAAAACCCTTAGAGAATCGGCATCCCTCTTCCACTCGTTGAACAACGACAACACCCACTGCAGCGCCGGACGACGACATCCATTGCGTTTCGTTCCTCACAACGTCCCGTCCAGAAACTCCTTACGACAACACCTTCTTTGGCAAATTTTATTTACTTTGCCCCTTTTTAACGAAGATGCCTCATCAGAAAACTACTTTTGAGAATGTTTCCCCTTTCTCAACTACACCCGTAGCCAAAGCACGTCATGGATTTTCCCTTAACCTTCTTCAAAATCCTCTTCTTTATGATACGTTTGGCTCTATATCTTCCCTTCCAATCTTACCCTATAGAATCGTTCTTTTTCATGCCTATGCACGATATAATCTCAAGCAATTGTTTACAGGTATTTCACATCTATTTGATCATTTTTCTGATTATGATTACTATCCATTATTGATTAATTTGCTTTAAACAAATTTGCAAATCAATCACGATACCGGTTTTATTTCTTCTCTTGTTAGAGATGTTGAAATCGAATTTGATTACAAACTTCTTGAAAAGATTCTTAATGTTTCATCTTCTGGCACTTTTCTTAATTCCATTGAACTTGAGGATGAAAAGATTTTTGACTAAATACTACTTCTAGGCGCGCCACATTGTCCTCCTTTCAAAAATACTAATCTTCAACCTTGCGCACGGATTGCAGGCATAATTCTTGCTCACAATGTTCTTCCCAAAACTGGTTCTTTTGATTATTTTTCCACTGATCTTTCTACTGCTCTCTATGTCTTATTTGAAAATATATCTGCAAACTGGGCACACACCTTCTTTACTATTTTATGGAAGCAAAAACCTTTTCTTCCATATGGTTGTATCCTTACTCGAATTTTTAAATATTTCAAAGTGCCTCTGATGACTGAAAAGTTTGTTTCTCAAAAGAAAATCTTTAATGAAACTGTTCTTAAAAAAATAAAAATTTCAAATCTAGAACTTTCATCATCTGGATCTCCTATATCTCCTCAACCATCACCATCTCCTCTATCTCCTCCATCTCAAGGCAAAAAGAAAAAAAATTCCACTGAAAAAGATGATGAAATCTTGAAATGACTTGAAGCTTTAGAACTTCACCAACACACATTTCGTGAGGATGCTAGTCAACAACTTTCCTCTAATTAGTCTGATATAGCTGAACTCAAGGAGATGTTAAAGCAACACTTTTCTTAAACTTTGATTGCTATGATAACATTTTTGGTTTGTAGTATTTTTAAACTTGTATCTACATGTATCTTTTTGATACTATGACTCCACCAACTCCTTTTGATCATGACAAAGGGAGAGAACAATTTGCATGTGAACAATGTGTGATATATGGAGAACAATATGCAACAATATGCATGTGTGATATATGTATTTACATGGGTTATTTGATATGCTAACTTCTTATATTTTGACAACATATTGATAGGGGGTGTAAGTTATTCTATATGTTTATCAATGCTCTATTTGTGACTAGTTTGTCATTATAAAAAAGGGAGAGATTGTTAAGACAAGGAAGTTGTACACGATAATTTAAGTATGATATTTTGATAATGAACAACTGGATTTCAGCTATGGCAATAAAGAAAGAAGAAAAGAATTGAAGAAGTTTACAAGTGAATTGATTGAAGATTTTGTGCAAGTGTAAATCTCTTTAAATTCTTAGATTCTTGTAAGAGCCTTACTTTGATTGCATATCTCACTTGCATTACACCTAAAAATACTTAGGAAAACTTTTCTAAAAAGAACCCTTTGCAAAAATCATTTTAGAAAGCCCTTTATTTATATTTTTAGTTTTATCAGTCGACCAATAAGTCTCATCAGTCGACCAATTTTCTAACGTCTGTTTTTCAAAACCAAATGTCTATTTTCTGATCAGTTGACTAATCTACTCTTAGTCAACTGACCCAAGAGTTCAATTTCTGAAAAGTTTAACAGAAGTCGACTGAAAGTTTTCTTTCAATCTACTGATGATTTTTTATTAATCAACTAATTTTTCTTTAGTCGACTAATTTTCAAAATCTCAAATTCAAATCTTTTCGGCTAGACACAATAGTCGATTGATTTAACAATCAGTCTGCTAATATTTGATTTCAGTCCACTGATAACTTTTTTAGTCGACTAATATAGCCATTTTTCTAAACTTTTCAGAAGTTGCGTTCTTTTATTTTTTCAAACATTTTGATTGTTCAAAACTGCCAGTTTGACACCCCTTCGTACCACCAACGTCTAAAGTTCTTCAGTTATAAATAAGAGTGAGATCTACACTCAAAATAAATGAATTGAAACATCAAATTATGTGTTTTTCACTCCTATTCTTTCAAGCATTCATTTTCTTACTCACTAGGTCTTTTCGCCAGTGTTGTGAGAGTTGAATGTCTCAGTACCTGAAGTGTATGCCTCAGAGGTGAAGCACAAGCTCAAGAAACCGAGGCATTGTAGTGATGCATTTGTAGGCTCAAAGCGCACACTTCACATGGGTGAAGCACACGCCTCGCGTCGAGGCAAGCTTCGCTTCTAAGGTGTGCGCTTCAAAGTCAGACCACCACTGCAAGGTCATCTAGTCGGCGAAGACGTTGAGGAGGCCGGCGAGGTCGAGCGTCTGCGAGAACGCCTGGATCCACTGCGATGGCGTCTGGTCAATGAGTCCCAGAGAGACCAACGATTAGGACAAGAGGGTGTCCGGATGGGGGTTGCGCCAGTTCTCCTGGTATAGAGGGATGCCTGCTGATGGGTTCAGTGGGAGAGGTGTTGTTGTTGTTGGTGGTTCTTAGAGTTGCAGCTCTTGAAGGAAGAATGGGGTGGTGGTGATCCTTCTGCAGGTGGTGGTGATGATGGTGGTGGGGCTGAGGGTCTTGAGGACGAGGTGGGTTTTGGTAGCCATTCTTTTTTATGGTTTTGGTTGGTGGTGGTGTGAAGGGTTTTGGTTCAGAGGAGTTGTAGAATTGGGCAAATGGGGTGGGGCTGTTTGGATGGTGGGGATTAGGGGTTTGAGGTTTGCTTGGGGTATGGGTGGAAGGCGTTTTGCGAGGCTTTTGGTGTTTGGGGTTTTGACTCCCCAAGTTGGGGGAGTATCAAGTTTGTGAATCAGGTAGTGAACTCTAGACATATTGAAGGAACTCAGAGTTGGCTCAGTTGCCAAAGAAATTGCATTGTTTCAAGACTTTAAGCAATAAGATTTGAACTTGTTGGGATGTAAAATATATTTAAGATACAATCTTTATTATTCAAGTAGCATGTAAGAGCCGAATTGAGTTCAACACCTACTGTTTGTGTTCGGCTCACCAAACCCATTTTACTAGTTCAAACAAACTCTTTAAGAACTGAACATAAGCCCAACCACTGGCCACCATCCACTGGCCACTAGATGTGTTAATGGAAGTAGCTTCTTTCAGCTTTCATTTGGTGGCATTTGATCTTTACCACGAATTGTTGGATAAATGAGTGTACGTGTGTGTGCATGTTGGAATTACACAATATTCCATTAGGTTTTGAACTCTCAATGTATTAACACATGGTGACATGAACTAACAACTCCTACCATACAAGCGGATCCCTCGTTGTATTCAATATGATTTCATGATTGTAGATATAACTTGTTTTATCTTGCACTATGAGTCTGACTTAATTATGGTTTACATGTGCATGCATATAAGAAAATGAATAATATGAGTTATATATAGGAAAGTAGTATTTATTTTATATTGTATTTTATTAGTAGTTCTTATTTAAAATTTTTATTAGTTTATTAATATTATATATTTTATTATTTTGATCATGAAGCTTACGCTTCAATGCCTCGAGGCTTATGCCTCGCTTCATAACAGGCTCAACGCCTTGCTTCGCCTCATCACATTTAACAACCTTGCTTTTCACTCAAGTTCTTCACTTCAATTTCTTTTGTGAGTCAGTGAAATCGTGAGTTGAGTATTTTTGAAGCCTTAGAAGCCTCTGCAAACCTATTCTACTTCCTTTGCATTCATAAGAAAGGATCATAGGCTGATTATAAGTTGTTTATTTCAATTTTTCTGTAAAAAGACAGTCTCCTTGGTTTAAAGGAGAAGTTTGCTTTCAGCAGGGTTGTTGTTGAAAGTGAGACCGGTTTTGGTCTGTTTGATCTTGTGGTGACACAAGTTTGATAGTGGAAATCTCAAGCGGGTTTTGCTTGAGGACTGGATGTAGGTCTGGAAGACCGAACCAAGATAAAATCTTTGTGTTCTTTGTGTGTGATTGCTTTGCAGAATTCAAAATCTTTCAAATTTCAAAGACGAAGTTTAAAAGCACTATTCACCCCCCCTCTAGAATTGGTTGCATCGATCCTACAGTATATTAAAGAGTCTTCCTTATGATGGGCTTCTAAGGAACGTAGAGTCCCACCTTCAATAGAAACTTGCTTAACCATCTCTTCCCTGTTAGGAAGTTGATGCTCATTGGGAGATTTGAAAATTTTAATAACGAAAATGACCATATTGTAGAGCAAAAATGACACATTTTTTGAAATATCACATAATTTTTGCTATTCTCTCCATGTCTAAAATTGCAAATATGTGGTTTTAAAAAGACTTTTTTTATCTTTCACACATGCGAAGTTCCTAAATATATGTGACTATTTTCTACAGAATAGTCTCTGCTCTTATATTTGTATCTCTTCGATCTGATGTAAAAATTTGCATTTTTATAGTCGTTGAAAAACTGAGACACAAACTTATAACTTTTCTGTTTTGAGTCATAATCGAAAACTCCTCTAGGGTTTCCATTTTTGAGTTTCAAAACCGGAATAGAAGCATGTTCTCTAGACTGGAACAGGCGTAGCTGGGTATTTTCTGTCTATTGTATGTTATTTTTCGGCCACCTATGTTGAAAATCAAGAAAAAAAAAGGAAAGAGACAGTTTGAGACTTTAACTTTCTAATGCCATCAAGATCACCTTGATTTGATCAGCGATTGTGGAGAAACGTTCTCTAGAAGGTAGACTGATCGGTTATTCTAGTCTGCAAAGCATGCTTCTATTCTGATTTTGAAACTAAAAAACGTAAACCCTAGATAGGTTTTCAGCTTTGACTCAAAATGGAAAAATTATAGGTCTGTATCTTAGCTTTTCAAAGACTATAAAATGTAGGTTTTTGAAGTCATTTCAAAGAGATACAGATCTGACAACAAACTATTCTGCAGAAAATATATATGATTTTTCTCCTAAATATATCTGATTTTCATAAATATATATGAATTTTTCCAATATATGCGATTTTCCTCTTATATATATGCTATTTTCCTTCTATATATATGTGAAGTTCCTCTTATATATGTGATTTTCCTCCTATATATGTGAAGTTCCTCCTAAACATATGATTTCATCCTAAATATGCAATTTTCTCTTAAATATATGTGAAGTTACTCATATACATGCAATTTTCTCCTAAATATATATGGAGTTCTTCCTATATATGTGTTGTTCATCTTGAACATATGATTTTCAAAGTTTAACATGATGTTATCTATTTTTATGTAAACTTATGAGATATATACAAACTTAGTCAGATATTTAGGAGGTTTCGAAGTCTGCGTTTAACAGGATGTTCACACTTATTTTTTTAGAGAATGTTTCAACCCAAAAAATGAATGACTTTGAAAAACATAAAAAAGAATAAAGAAATTAGACAAAAATACCTTTCCAACAATACCTAATTTGCTGTAAACCGATGAACGAGCACTGAGATACAACTCTCACAGTGTTCCTAAAACGAGACGAAAAAATGCGATTATACCTTTTTTGTCTGTTCTATGCTATTTTTTGGCCTCTTGAGCTAGAAATATGAAAAAATAGCAAAAAGGACAAAGATAGATCGGGACGTTAACTTTTCAATGCCACCAAGATTACCTTGATAGACTTTTCGAATGTATCACACCATGTAACTAAAAAGTAGATTTACACTTTTTTTTACGGACCTCATGAAGTTTGCATAAAAAATAGGCAAAAATGATCAATATTTATGAGAATAAGGAATTCTACATAAATTTTATGCGAGGATAAAGAAGTATGCATATATTTTATGCAGACTTTGTGAGGTCTTCTTCATAAAATATATATGGACTTCCTCATTCTCGCATAAAATATACAAAAAAATAACTGTATTGGTCATTTAGTCAGAGGGTACAATACAATTGAAAAGTTTATTTTTCAGAGGACGTTTCTCCCAAACCACTCATGAAATCAAGGTAATCTTGGTGGCGTTGGAAAGCTAATGCGCCAGACTGTCTATTTCTTTTATTGTTTTTCTCGATTTTTGATGCAGGTGGCTAGAAAATAACATAGAATAACTGGGCTAGGCGCAACCGTACATGTTCTTTTTTGGAATGTTGTGAGGATTATATCCCAAGGCTCGTTCATCATTTTTCAGCGATTCAGATATTATTGGAAAAGTATTTTTGTCTAGTTTCTTTGTTATTTTATGTGTTTATCTGGAATCCTTCATTTTTTAGGTCGAAAATCAGTAGTAAACTCTGTCACAAAAGAAATTTGCTTATCCTCGAAAGGTCCGCACATACGAAAGTTAAAATAATAATTTTAACGCCTAACATTTGTGGTTTTGGTCATCAGGAAGATTTTGACAAATTGTAGGGTTTTTTGATAAACACATCATTTTTGTCGTACAATGCGATCATTTTTCGTTTCAAAATTATGTATTAATCAATACCTGAACTAAAATTCGAGCAAACTGACAGTTACCTTCAAAATCATATCCATTATCAACAATAATTAGCATGCCCTTCATAGCTTCTCAGAATACCTCCTTGCACCAAACAATAAGAAGGTTACATATTCTGGCCTAATCTAAAATTGAATAAAAAACATGAAATTATGGAATTCCTGAGCCATCCCATGGTTCTATTAACAATGTTCGACTAGCCAGCATAAGGACCCTTTGTTAAAACATATTGAAAATCTAATACAGTTTGGTTTGCCTTTAGACTTTGGCCTGCTATAGGATGGTGGGGATGCTAAAAAATGGGCGAGGGTGGGGTCTAACCTGACCATCTCTCATTCTCCCCCCACCATGTACATCGGTCGGGCTCTCTCTCCCTTTTCTTCTTTCTTTCCCTTCATTCATTTCCATCTCTCTACCTTTTCTTCTTTCTTTCTCTTCTTTGTTTCTCGTTCTTCTTCTTTTCTGATTAGAGCCTTGATTAAGGGTTTTTTCATTGTTTAGAGCTTTGAATCAAATAGAGCTTTTCTTTTATTTGACTAAGGCTTATTTTCTTTTATTAAGGATTTGAATCAAATATCTTTAATTAGAGATTTTGATATTTAATTTGGTTAGGATTTTCTTTGATTAGGGCTTAGAATCAAAATTCTTTAATTAGGGCTTCTTATAGTTAATTTGATTAGGGCTTTTCTTGTATTTGATTAGGCTAGTTTTTCTTTTATTAAGGCTTCACTATTTTTCTTGTAGTTTAGGGTTTTTTTACTTATTTATGATTTGTTTTCTTACATTTTAGGGTTTTTTATTTATGTTTTTTTACATTTATACAATAAAATATAAGTTCTTATTTTTCTCAAATTACTCAAAATTCAAACACTTTTTCATACTTGGATCTAGTTTGGGATCCATATTCGAGGCTAAAATCTATAATTTTTCAATAAATTTTCATAATTAGATCCAATATGATACTGATTAAAGCATTTATATATAAAAAATATCAATTCTTATTTTTTCTCAAATTACCCAAATTTTAAATATTTTTTGGGTTTTTAGATCCATATCTGAAGCTAAAGTCCATAATAAACATGTTAAAACACTCATATAGTGGGGAAGATCGAGTCGTACAAACCAAAACGAAGTTATCCAACCCATTATCCATATGTGTTCAAGTTGTCCTGGGTGACATGCCTTTTGCTATTTGAGAAATAGGTACATTGACCTGGATCCTGGATAATTCATTCTTTTTAGATCTATCCTTTTCAAACCCAGCTTTAACTAAAATACCATCATGCATGCCTCTTCATATTGGATTTCATCCAAATGACCATGTCAATCAGGTTCACGAACGTATTACACATTTGGTTGCTAAGAGACCCTTCAATGGTTAATGGTTAGTTGAAGTTATCTAGGATGATGATGCACGCATGATATTCACATATGAGGTTCGTCATTTTATGATAAACCTCCCTCCAATGGTTTATAAAATCATGAGCATCTTTCTCTTTTTTCTGTTTTAAGTCATAGAATGGAAGAGAGCGCATCAATTTTGTATCTGGACCTTTTAATGAATAGGTTCATCAAAATCTTGAATTCCTTGATTTGGTGGATATCAAGGGTGGAGAACCAGACCAAAGTGTCTCTCTTCAGACTTCTTGGGAACCACTTAATCATGATCTAATCATTGCTCTGATTGCCCCTGCAAGCATCTAAGAAGAGGGCAATATGAAGTTTTAGGGTTCCCAACCCTACTGAATTTAACAAATTTTGGCATGACAATGCTCACAGACTCATTTCTTTCGCACAAGATAAAATCTTGAATCTTATGTTGCCTCTTCTTGCCCCCGACATTTCTAATATGGCGATTGACATTTCTCAATTCCTCTTCCAACATATGAATCTGACTATCTATCATTTTGGGGAAGACTCTAGCTTCTAACTCGAGGAATTGGATTTTCCTGGTAGTAAATGGGTCAATTCTACCTGACAGAAATAGACTGGCAACATGACCTGCTATGCTGATATTGGGCGACCGTGGCTCGGATTTCATTCTCAACCATTTTCTAATGCATTTTTAGATGCATTTCCTGAATCATGTGCCTCAGGGCAATATTTTCATCTTTGAGGTCTTGGTAGGTAGATCTGACAGTGGTAGCCTGCAAGACTTTATTTTCCTTGTTTGTGAGGATATGGTTTGGACTTCTTCATCCTTTGTTTCCGGATCTTTTGACTGGTTAGACTAATCCACTATCTTGGGTTGAACTATCTCTGGGCCAACAAAATTGCCTTCTGACTCTAGGATAAACTGCCCTTGGGCATTTTTGAAAGTCCCTAGTGAAGGGTCCACTTGGACCCTAGGTGTGGGTTTCAGGCTTTGATTTTTTATCCATATGGATCCTGAATCCGCTTTGGATGATCCATAATTCTTGAAAGGATCTTATTAGGTATCCTTCTTTGGATCTAAAGCCATTTGTTCTGAGTTCTATAAGCAAACAAGAATCCAATCAAGACAACTAGCACACAAACCCTAATTTTCAAAAATAAGGCTTCGTAAATCTATTCCAAATCTACGGATATGTGAGACCACTTCAATGGGTTATAGTGGGTAAGGGTTTTTTCTTTCGGACCTTTCATGAATATGGCCAAGCTAGCACGTCTAGTACACACAAATAAGGTTATCGGCTTTCTAGGTCCACCACCAATATACCCAAGCTAGCACTCCTAGTATAGGTGTTGGGGTCCAAAGATCCAAATAATAGCACATGATAATAGGTTTTTGAAAAATCCCCCAAAAAAATGAAGGATTCTAAAAGCAAAGTCCTAAAAAAGAGAAGATAAAGCAAAAGAAAAGCAACCACTAAGTAGACAATGTCTCCACCACAGTTATCCCTAAAAGCTTATTGGGGGTATCATGGATCTATGTGACATTCAATACCCTCATAAGGATTTTTAGGTCCAAATAGTAAAGATTCAAACTAACAAGCATGCAAGTACCTAAAAGGAAACTAGCTTAGGGTCTCTAAATTCCTAATCTTGCAATAAATCTAAGCTTTTGAGATCCAGATCTCTAAGCTTAAAACCTAAGTAGGCCACCCAGGGAATCGGCCTAGCTTTTGGGTAAGTCGAATTTCATGAAAATCTGATTCCAAACGAGAAAGAAACGCTCTTTAAACCCAAACGTATCGGGGTTCAAGATCCAACCCAAAACATTTTTTTAATTGGGGACCCTGTAAGAGCACCCAAAAAATAAGAAAAAATGAAAAAAAAATTGACAGCTGGCGAACAGGATGAAAATGACTGGATTCGGATCCTGGACCACAAATACATTGATTTGCGGATCCAAACTTGTCCCAAAAATTTCAGCCAAGAGACTGCCCCTACCTTCGCTGTTCCGGCCCCTATTTGAGAATAATAATAGTGTTTTCAGGGGAAATGGACAACAGAGAAGATAAAGATTAGGACAAGATCTTTACGGCGATATATAGCTTGCTGAAAAATGACTTTGGATGAGGGAGATATGCCCTCGAAAATCTTTTTCCTGAAAATTTTCACGACAGAAAATCTAGATTCGACTATTGTTCTGCAGATTTTGGAAAGGTACATAACTTTTTTGAAAAAATGATCAAATGGCTGAATAAACTAGAGGAAAATACCTTTCCAGTGCACCCAATTTTGCAGGGATACAATAACGGATCAGAGAGATATGCCTCAAGAACCGAAACTGTTTGCATGAAATTCAGGAGTCTAACTGTTGAATCTTCTATGTTTGACAGCCGTTTTCAGGAAAACAGAGAGATTTAAAAAAAATGTCCGAGAAAAGATAATGAAGGATATTCAAAGCTTTCCAAAGGTATATGGTGCCTTGGGAAAGGAAGTAAGAAAACATAAAAATACCAGGACGTAGTCTAGTAAATTGGCAAACCCGAGTTCCCGAATTTCCAACTTTAACCAAAGATTCTAACCCCTTAGAGGGGTTTTCTGATCTTTCACCCAAAATTTGGATCGTTGAGATATGAATAACACAAAAATCTAATATAGAGTCAACTTACTGGATATTCACGAAACCAACTTCCTGAAGCGTTGGTAGAACATGAGTCCCATCGGGCATGCCAAAATTGTAGATATGCAGAATTTTTCACCAAAAATGATTTTGAAGAGATGAATAAAAAATTGAAAATGGATTTTTAGAATATGAGTGCTCGGCTTGCAAGTTGATCGCTTTTCCTCCTCAAGTGACGAGGGATTAGCTCCAACGGGACCTCGACTTTATTGCTTGGTTCTTTGTGTATCTGGTGCTCCGCACTTCTTCTCAGACTCCTGAAAATAAGAAATGCGATCCACACGATAAATGATAAAAATAAATGAAATAAAGTCGAACACATAAGGCAAAACCGAACTTCAAACAATAAATGAGAAAAATGAGAAAAATAAATGAAATAAAGGAAGAGGAAGCTCACCACGAGCATAGGTAGCCCTCCTAGACGACTTGGTGGGCGTGGGCTGAATTTGGCAGAGCTTTTGTACGGTCGAGGCTCTATGGATCTAGGCCTGGTATGGTGGACCTAGTAGGCTAAGTAGATTGACCTAGAACGGGTATGGTTAGCTAGATGGTTCTATAGACTAGAGTTGTCCTAGGTAAAGATGGGTTCGCTGTGCAATAAGGACTCCTTACTCTAATTTTAGATGGTTAGTATGAAAGAACGATACCTTATTTATAGAGTTTTAAATGGACTTCAGAGTTAGAGAAATAGGATTTGGGGTCAAGATATTCAAAAAGTTGTTTCTGATTGGCTGAAACAATGAGATGGCAAACTATAATTGGTTTGGCTGATTTCTTGGGGATTAAGGCATTGTTTTGGAAGGCTTGGGTTATGCAAATATAGGATTAGGGAAGGTTGACATGATTGAATTATCTTTCCAGGATGGCTTTTAGGCTAAAGGTAGATTCTAGACAGGTTTCACCATTTTCATCATATCCCTTAAAATATAATTTACATTCATGTGATTTTTTTTGTCTGACAGATAAAATGTTTTTTTATCTTTTCTTTTATGCTCAAGGCTCAAAAATGTAATTTGATAAGTCAAAACTGCGTTCTAAGTGAGGCTCAGCTGAAAATCAAGGTCTGTCTTAGATAGACGTGATTATTTTGACAATAAATCCTTCCCTGAGCATCAAATTCGATAAAATTTTATTTTTTTATAGTAATACCCTCTAGAATGTTTGACCTTTTGGAAAAAACTGTCAAAAATGTTGTATTGTTTGGAAATATCATGTTGCAAGTCAATTCTGCACTGTCCAATCCAAAATCCAAATGGGTTAAATTGGGGTGTCTATACCTGTGTAACAACCTATGCTTCGTTGCTGGTATTACTTAGTTTTGCTTTGCAGGCAATTTATTTAGAATCTTTCCTCTTTGAATCATTTTCTTAATTTCAATTCACCGTGTAGAAACCAAGGATGGCTAAGATCAATCAATTGTTGGGAGGAGCTGCATGAGGTAGCATAACTTGAAGAAGAGGGGCATGACTTCACAGTATCATTATCACGGGAATCTGATTGCCATTATGAAGGATGTGGAAAATATGTATAAGAAAATTATGATTTCTTTGTATGTATTTAAATAGAACGTCTTTTCTTACATGTATATAATATGTTCCATGTAAATATTATTAATTTGTCATTATAAAAGTTACATGAATAAAATTTTGTTTTCAAAGAAAGTAAAATGAAACTGATTTTTAATATTTAGCAATTATTAATACAATGAATCTATTACCAATATGATGCATATACTATTACCAGAAAATAGAAAAATACATGTATAAAAGGAAAATTGGATATATAAGAAAAAATCTGCATATATTTAAGAGAATATCATAGAAAATATATGCAAAAATAGCATGTTTAGGAAGAAAATTGCATATATAGAAGGAACTTAACATTTATTTAAGGAAAAAGTCGCAGAAAAAAAAATATATATATATATATATAAATCACATATTTGAGAAAAAATCTCATATAAAAGAGAAAAAACACATATATTTCAAAGAAAAATCGCATATTTATGAGAAAATTGCATATATTTAAGAAAAAATTGCATGTTTAGAAGAAAAACGGTATATATAAGAGAAAATCTCAGAAAATATAAGTAAAAATTGCATATATATTTTCTACAGAACAATCTTTGTTCTCAAATCTATATCTCTATGCTCCGATATCAAAAACCTACATTTTTACAATCATTGAAAAGCTAAAGCATAGGCCCGTAACTTTTATGTTTTGGATAAAAGACTACAAATCTTTTAGGGTTTTTATTTTTTATCTTCAAAAATAAAATAGAAGCATTCTCTGCAGATCTATCTTCCAAAAGACATTTCTCCCCAATCACTCATCAAATTAAGGTGATCTTGTGACGTTAAAAAGCTAACACTATGATCTATCTCTGTTATTGTTTTTATTTTTCTCAATTTTCAACGGATGTAACTTAAAAATAACATAGAAAAAATGCAATCGTGTTTGTTTCTGTCTGTAGAATATGTTTCTATTCTAGTTTTTTAATGCAAAAACAGAAACCCTAGAGGGGTTTTCGGTTTTAACTCAAAACAAGAAAGTTACAGGCCCGTCTCAACTTTCCAATGATTGTAAATAGCACAAGTTTTCAATGTCAGATCATAGAGATACATATCTAAGAACAAAGGCTATTTTGCAAAAAACGATTGCATATCTGAAAGAAAATTTGCATATATTTAAGAAATCACATGTACAAAGGGTAAAAAAGTCTTTAAAACCATATTTATACTTTTAGACAAGAGTAAACACATCATATTTGTCATACAGGATGCTCATTTTTTGTAAACAATTCTGATTCAAAGCCCTAATTAGAGAGAGAGAGAGAGAGAGAGAGAGAGAGAGAGAGAGAGAGAGAGAGAGAACAGGCCTTTTACCGTCGGCCTCCCCCGACCACTGCACATAAGAGAGAGAGAGAGAGAGGTGGAGAATGAGAGAGGGTTGGGCTTAGACCCCCTCTCATCGTCGACTTTTTTTTTTTAAGTGTTACCACGGTTCCTGTTCCCTGCGTAACTAAGAGGTTTCACTATTCCACGGATGCACATTCTCAATGTCCAGTGTTTGATGGGTGCAGCGTCCTGGGCAAGGCACGCCATCAAACACACCCTTAAAGAACATTACTGACACAAAGCAGTCAATAAAGCAACATTAGTGACATTTGTGTCTAAAGAGGCAATATTGACGCAAATTTCTGCCAATAAAAATCAGCAAACAATTGTATCAATAACGTTACTGAAGTTTATTTGCATCAGTAAAAAACCATCTCCGATGCAAATTTTGTGCCAAAGAAATATCTTTATCAGCAAAACTTGCATGCATCAATGTACGCATTAGTGACAAGGGTTACGCTGACCGCCACCACCACCGCCACCGAGTGCTAGGGTAGCGAACGACATATCTATTAGACATGCGCTATGGTCGCTGAATGCATTGCCTACAAGCACATGTAATCATGCGATTACGTTTAGGCAAGCAAAGAGAACTTTTCAACTGTATACTGCAGAAGAAAATATAAGAAACTATTGTGAAGTCACCAAGCACTCACTAGGAAAGAAAACAAATAAGGGCATGATCAATGCAACTATGCCTGCAGACATTAGTCAGCAAGGGCAACAAGGAAAAGGCAAGTTTGATCCTGGAACCTTAAATTACACAGGTAAAAAATGATATATTACAGGGTCGAATATTAAATTACAATGTCAAAGATGCAAAAATATATACAATCTAAAACAAAAAATGGAAAGAAATCCCCAAAGAATTTACTTGACTATATACTCGTTATAAGCAGCACATCTGATAAATTACAATCAGGCTTATTTGTTGAAAAAGAGCCCTTTCTTCTTTCCTTTTCTTTTAAACTGTACAGCCTGCAACCAGGTTCAAGTGCAGCAAATTTAGCAAATGTGTACCCATCAATAAAAACCTTGATAAAACCAAATCTATCATTGATACAGTGAAATCTAAAAATGCACCATTTTGATAAATGCTTAAAACCATCAACAGGAAAATTGCAGAAAAAAGCAATCTTAGGCTTATGTAACAAAAACCAAAGACTGCAGTTCTTACCTAGAAAGTATGAACAAGATGTTTAAAAGATGGTTCTTTATGTCAGAAAAGTTGGATACAGCATTCATTTGCACAACAAAAATTAAATCCAACATCACTGCATGTATGCTCTCCTGTAAGTTTGTATTATTTAGGATAATTTAAAGTATCCAAAACACAGACTTTCCACGATTCCGCTACTGCTACAACATAAAAAAAACTGTTTTATACTACTGCTACTCATGAACATAACAGAAGATATCACACCTTTTTTTAATGGAAACACTGGAGCATTGCTCCGAAATCTATCAATCATCCCAAAGATGGGAGCCAATCTGATGGCTTATCTTTCCAATACACAGAATGATGCTTTCTCAACAAAAGAAAGACATAACACATAGGCAGGCTGCTAACAACGAAGCAGCTGCATTCCAACCACACCCTTCGACTGTGGACCGAACCATAGGACACCACTTCTGATTGTTAGAGACAACCGTAGCATGTGTCCCATGATCAATCTGCTGGAAAATGTGACAGCACTCAGCCTCAAACAGGGTGCTGTCCAAAGAACACTGATGTCCTCCAATGAATAATATGTGCTGATTATCCAAGGCAGCATAGACAATCAGACCCAAATTGCCAAACTGCAAAACAGCAAAACAGCAAACCAAAGAATAACTAGCTGACCGCTCTGAAACAGAGGCACACACGGTGGCACACCAATGGAAAATAACTAGATGACTGAACTTATGTCCAAAGGCCAACCGTGACACAAAATGTTCTGCACATGAATTCCACAGTGTGAAAAACCCTATCCTTGGAAAAAACCTCATCCTGATGGAGAATAGCATTCCTAATATTCCACATATGCCATAAGACTGTCAAACACAGAATCCCAACGTTGCAACCATGTTTGGGGATGCTTAATGGAGAACCACGAAGATAACTCTTTGATAACCGAGGAATGAGGTTCCACCTCCCAAACTTGCTACACACAAAATGCCAAATGGACTGTGAAACATGACAAGAAAAGAAAAGATGAGTGTGATTCTCCTCCTCCTTTCGGAACATATAGCATCTATTCGGCAAAGAGTCCAAATTTCTTCAACCTATCCTGGGTCAACAGCCTTTGATATCATGCTAGATATACAACCCAGCAAGCTCTAGAGAGAACACCCTTGTCCAAATAAATTTCAGCCATGTTTAAGGTTGCCCCTCCTCCCGGATCAAATTCCAAGTTACTTTATGAGAAATCACATATGCATCAGAATTCCCCTTCCAATAAAGAAAATCCAATCCAGCAGACAAAGAAAAGGAGTGAACCCGAGGTCATACCTGCTCCAATGAGAGGAAAGGGGGATAGAAACATGAACCAAAAATATGCATTCCTCCCACGACAGTCATGCCCTTCACACGATTCAAGCAGCGCCTTTCATTATCATCAATAAACGAAAGAAGCGGGACACCCATCCAAGGATTCGTCCAAAACTTTGTGGCGTTCTTATCCTTCACAACACGATAAATACATCAATTGGTTGCCAACCACACAGGAGGCCCCTTCCACACAACCGACTCAACATAAACTTTAGGCAAACCCTAAAAACTTCCTTTTACAAGCATGCCCTATTAACTTCTTCCAGTTTACTGTCCATAGGAGGTGGGCCACGTAAGGCAGGATGGTCGTGGGGCCCACCCGGGGTTTTCCTCGCTTCGGCGAAAGACAGGAGCCAAAAAACAGAAATGCTACACAAAGTATTCTGAATAAGTAAAATCCTTCCTGTATAAGACAATAATTTAGAGTTCAGAACTCTATTTTCTTCTGAGCTTTATCCACCACCTGCAAAAACATCCGAATCCAACTTGCCCACAAAAAGCAGCACAACTAAATGCTTCATGGGCAGTTTGTCAAACCGTCATCCCAACACACCAAAAGCCGGTGCCAACACATCATGTTCAACATTTAGGGGAACAACCACAGATTTGGTCATTTATTTTCATACATGTTAAAAGCTCGAACTCCTTCAAAATCTCCTTTAGGTGAGAAAGATACCTAGCGTCCGGCTTAAGAAACAAGAGAACATCGTCAACGAAGAAAAGATGGGAAATACTATGATCATAGTGAGGGAAGGACAAAGCTCCAAACTGATTTTCCGCCACACTCATTGCAAACTGCCTCGACAAACGCTCCATAACCACAAGGAATAAATAAGGGGAAATCAGTTCCCCTTGCCTTATGCCTCTCGTGCTTATAAATTTTTTCCTAAGGACACCATTAACAACCACACGAAAGGAAGGGGAAGAGACACATACCATGATCCGGTAAGCCCATGACAGATGAAAACCCAGCTGAAGTAAAGAGCTCTCCAGAAAAGACCAATTCACTTTGTCGTAGACTTTAGAAAGATCTAATTTAATGCATAGGGCAGGAATATGAATCCGCAAAATCGAATCCACAACTTCACGGGCAAGCAATATGTTGTCCCGAATGTCCTTGCCTTTCAGAAAGACGCCTTGATTATAAGACGATTCTTGTCAGGATTCCTCTCATTCTATTAATAATGACTTTTGTAATGATCTTATAGAGGAAATTGTACAAAGAAATAGGTCTGAAATCTGAAAGTGACTGTTAAAAGTAATTCATAAATCTTGGGGTGGTCATACGTAATTAAGCATAATTATGTATGCCTACTTGTAATTTCGTTCCACCTAATCACCTATTTAAATAGGTGATTAGGGTTAATGAAAAGAAGGATCTCTCTCTCTCTCTCTCTGAAATCGAATCTAGGGCTGACAGATTCAACATGGTATCAGAGTGGGTCTCCCTTCTGGGATGACACTGCTGTCGTTGATCGCGAAGAAGAACCGGATGCCGTGGATCGAATGACGCTGCTGCTGTAAAAGAAAAAAAAACTGTGCTGCCGTGATCATGTTTCCACTGCCGGTGACGTACTGTCGTGAGCAGTGCAGGTCGTGTGTTGCTACCTTGATTGTATTTCTCCCTGCTGGTGTTGAAGTCACTTGCCGACCGTGATCATGTGCTGGTGTTGATCGTGGAGAAGCTGCTGAAATCATGAACTGCTTGTGGCTTGAATACACTGCAGCTGCTGGTTGTAGATCGTGTCTGATCATCGTGAAGCATATGGAGAAGATATTAGATCTGAAGACATTGACTGGATCAAAAAATTAAATAGATCACGGTTAGATCGGATTGATACCGTCTTGGGTTTAAAATATTTTTAATGGATGCAGTTGAACTATTGCAGTCGACGATCAGATCTAAAAATAGTGATCAGTCGCTGTTGAATGCCTACGATCAGATCATTGCTGTGGAAGATTAAATGGTAGTTGTTCTAATCTCGAAGTTGATAGTCGTTGTTTAATATTTTGTTGTTGTGGTAGTGATCTGATCACTATTCTGATCTGAAAACAAAGTATGCAGGAGACTCTTGTTGCACAGAAATAGTTGGTTTGCTCAAAAAAAAAAATTGCTGTCCCGGGTGAAGGAAATTTTTTATGGCTGAGTCACGTGCTTTAGATAATAACCAAAAGGGAGAAGCCATTGGTGAATATAAGGCTTTTGCAAATCCATTTTCATATGGATCTTCAGTTAAGCTAGATGATTCTAATTATGCAAGGTGGTCTCGCACCTTCATGATGTCGGTTTCGGGTCATTGGAAAAAGCACGTCTTGTTGGAATTGGAATCCACTGAAAGAACAGGAAAATATGTCACCTGGGACGAAGACAATGACATCTTGATGTCATGGATAATGAACAATGTACAACCTCATATAGCTGATGGACTTATTTATTACTATTAGATTTCTCCAGAATCTGCGAACAAGAGATTTAAGAGAAGAAAGAGGTTGCAATGAGTCACGGTTTTCATAAAGAGAAACTGTGACCTCTTTCATTAATATATAGGCAAAAACCCTAATACAGGTTGAGGGTATTTACAAGTATGCCATTATGTTGTGGACATGATACATACAAGTAGTTTGGATTCGGATCTGGATCCGGATCCAAACTTAAATACAAAACAATACACTATCTAATAGTCTCTCTCAAGTTGTGCATGATTTTGGATCATGGACAACTTGCTCTTTAAGAACCAAAAATGGCACTTTGTGAGACCTTTAGTAAACAAATCAGCCACTTGGTCTTCTGTTCTAATATAATGAGGCTCAATCTCTTTTTCTTCAATCTTCTGCCTGATAAAATGTTGATCAATCTCAATGTGCTTGGTCTTGCTGTGATGAATGGGATTGAGAGATATTTGAATAGCACTTTGATTGTCACAAAAGAGAGAACAACTAACAATCGGCGCTTTTAGCTCTGTCAACAAATGTCTAGTCCATGTTACTTCTGCTGTAGCAACAACCATCGCCCTGTATTCCGCTTCTGTGCTAGATTTAGCCACTACTTTTTGTTTTCTACTACTCCAAGAAACAAGATTGGCACCAATGAAAACGCCATACCCTGAAACTGACTTTCGATCATCAAGATCCCCGACCCAATCTGCATCTGAATAAACAATGATGTCATGAGCAATATTCATGGATCTGCTTTTGCTGTACAAAAGTCCATCTCCAACATTACTCTTCAAGTACCTCAGTATCCTTTTCATTGCATCCATGTGTCCCGCCTTTGGCTCATGCATGAACTGAGAAACTTGATTGACTGAATCTGTAATATCGAGCCTGGTAAAGGTAAAATATTGAAGTATTCCTACCAGACTCCGATATTTGGTGGGATCATGATACAAGTCTTCGTCTTACACACTTAGTTTCTGGTTAAGCACACTAGGAGTAGCAAGAGGCCTGCAATCTTTCATTCCACCCTTTTTCTAACAGATCCAGGTGCATTTATGCTGGGTCAAAGTAAGTTTATTTCCATGATTATCCACCTCTACTCCAAGAAAGTACCAAAGGTTCCCAAGGTCTTTCATTTTGAACCTTTGACTCAAAAGATCTTTAGTTTCTTGAACATGATTCTCACTACTTCTTGTAATAATTATATCATCAACATATATCAACAAGAAGGTAGTAAACTCCCTACCTCGAAGAATAAATAGGGAGTGATCCAATTACGATCGATAAAAACCATGTCTTTGAATTTCCAGGGAGAAACACTCAAACCATGATCGAGATGCTTGTTTCAATCCATAGAGTGCTCGATTTAATCTGCACACATACTCCTTTGAATCTCCCTCTATATATCCTGGTGGTTGTTCCATGTATACTTCTTCCTTCAAATCCCCATGAAGAAAGACATTCTTCACATCTAGCTGACTTATTCTCCTCCAACCATAATCCACAACTAATGAAAGAACAATGCGAATTGTGCCCATTTTCACAATTGGACTAAAGGTTTCATTATAGTCCTGTCCAAACTCTTGAGTGAATCCCTTTGCTACGAGACGAGCTTTGTATCGTTCAACACTCTCATCCGGTTTGTATTTGATCTTATAGACCCATCGTGACCCAATTACATTTTTATCTGGAGGTCGAGGGACAACTGTCCATGTTTGACACTGGTACAAAGCTTTCATCTCTTCATTCATAGCTTGAATCCATTTTTTTGGAATTAATGGCTTGATGAAAATGTCTAGGCTCGGTCTCTTTCTCAATCTGTGACAAAAATAACTGAAAATCCATGGTGAAATTCTCATAACTGACCCACCTTTCAATAGGATGCCGAGCTCTGTCAGATCGTCTGATCGGAATTGCTACTGTATTAGAAATTGGAGAAGTAATGTTGTTGGATGGATGAAACATAGGCTCTTCTTGTTCAATACCATCCGGAGTCAAGAGTGAGTCCCTTTCTCTTCTCCTATAAACTTGCTCAACAAACTTGTTAATCTCTGGAGGAAGTTCTATTTCAAGTTCTTGTATGCCACTGTATCCATCTTGACAGGATGTTCCTTGAATACAGGAGGAAGAACACTCATTGTTGGTTGCAGGAAAGAGCTCTGCACTGAGCCATGGATCATAAAATAGCGCATTCATATTGGTGTGGGCAGAAACATATTCTCCATCTCCAAAATCATTTTCATCAAAAACTACATTCCTAGATATCTTGATTCGTCTGCTGTCAGGTTCATAACACTTGTACCCTTTGTGATGATCTGCATATCCGACAAATCTACACTTTGATGCCTTAACCTGAAACGTGTTTCGCAGAGAAGAGTCAATATGAACATAACACATGCAACCAAAAATTTTTAGTTCAGCATAATCAGGATGTTTCCAACATAGGATGAAATAAAGTGATTTATTTTCTAAAAGCTTCATGGGCAGACGATTAATAATGTGAACAGCAGAGTAAAAGCCCTCTGTCTAGAGTCCTATGGGAGTATGACTTTCGTGCATCATGCTCATAGCACTTTCCACAATATGACGATGTTTCTGTTCTGCAACTCCATTCTGTTGGGGTGTATGCGGGCAAGATACTTTACGATTTATCCCATTATCTTGGAAGTAATTGATAAAATCCCTGGAGGAATATCCCCCCCACCCCACCATCACATTGGAAATGTAAAATATTACAAGAAAAGTGAGTTTTGACAAAAGCATGAAAACAACGGAAAATAGAGAAGACCTTTGATTTATTCTTCATAAAATATATCCAAGTGAAGCGGGAGAAATTATCAATAAAAATGACATAATATTTGCTGCCAAAATTGGAAGGATTAGGAGCCGGTCCCATACAACGGAACAAACGATTTCAAAATTCCTTGAAGCTCTCTCATTTATTGAATGAAAAGGAAGAACATGACTCTTATACATTTGACAACTCGAACACATTTTATTATCTGGTCTAAGAATCAGGCTAGACTCAGGAATAAGACCATCAGATACTAGTCGCTCAACAAAAACTAGATCACAATGACCAAGACGCAAATGCCAAAAATCGGGCTTATAACATTTATTTGAAGATTGCAATTTGAACACATGAATATTCTTTGACGACATAGATTTAGGAGATGGCTTCAAGGTAGGTCGAACACAAGTAGAAGGGTCCTCTTGGAAGACATACATATTTCCTCGACGTTTCCCTCTAGTGAACATCTCCTTCGTTTGTAGATCCTTGACATAAATAAAAGACGGAGTAAATTCAAGAAAAGAATTGATATGATCAACAAGCTAAGAAACGAAAATAATATTTTTTGTAATATCTAGGGCACGAAGAACATTGGAAAGGTGAAGTGGGGATTTAGGCAAGGGGATAGAAACATTTCCAATGTGGGTGATGGGGTTGTGTGACCCGTCTCCAGTGACGATGTTACTTTTTCCAAAATAAGGAATTAAAGTAGAGAATTTACCTGCATTGCCTGTGACATGAGTAGCTGCCCCGTAATCAATATATCCCACTCCTTTATCATCACGCTAAAGATCAAGCTCAGACAGCGTTGCCAAGAGAAGCTCTTTCACATCTCCCCCGAATTTTGAAGGGTTCTCCTTTCATCCTGACGAGCTCTCACCCTTTTGAAACTTTTCTTTGTTCTGAGGATTGTGCCAACAATTGGCTTTTATATGGCCGCGCTTGTTGCAAAGATAACATGTGGGTACGTTTCTTGCATTATAAATAGGAGAAGCATTCAGGGTAGGCAATAGCCCACGTCCCCCTGGAGTACCTCGTCCTCGTCCTCTGCCGCCACCAAAATTATTATTACCACATCCCTGACCAAAAGAAACACCAGTAGCAAGAACCTGTCCACCAGTCTCATGTGACATCCCTTACAAAGTTATCTTATATTGAAGTAATTTTGCTTGCAAGTCTTCAAATAACGGTAGATCAGGTAGACATAGCAAAGAAGTCGAGAGAACATGAAATTCCGATCTCAATCCATTCAAGGTTTGCCTGACCTTGTCTTTATCTGCCACTTCATACCCTACAACTGCAAGTTGACCACTGATGGTCTTAACCAGTGTTATTAAAAACGCGCCTCAAGGCGCAAAAAGCGCGCCTCGCCTCAAGGCAAGGGGCTTTATGCCTTGAGGCGCATATATAAAGCGCAAAACCTTCGAGGCGTGCGCCTCATACGCCTTGAGGCACACGCCTCGAGGCGAGGCGCGCCTCAAACTGAGGCGTGTATGCCTGGGGCTTTTGGTCAAATGAGGGTCAAAGCCCTCATTTGACCAAACAATAGGGTTTAAAGTTTAAACAAACCCTAATATTTTATGTTTTCAAGCAGACTCTTTCTCTCATGCGCAGTCTCTCTCTCGTCTCTCATGCGCAGTCTCTCTCTCACACGCATACTCTCCCTCTCTCTCATATTTTTCTCACACAGGTACTCTTACCTCTCTCACACGCAGTCTACTGCTTTTTCTCATTTTCTTTTGGGGGAGGGATCAAATTGTTTACGAGTTTTGAGTGAGGTTTCATTTAAGAAAATGAGACTTGTGAAACTTGTGGATAGAGAAGACCAGAAAATATTACTTTTGGGCAATGGTGCATCCTGTGGCATGTGGTCCAATTAGGCATTTTTTCAGAACTTTCAGCACTGTGCAACGAGTTCAATAAGTCTGGCAAGTTTACTGAGAAGAGTGGAGTGGATAATTGTTCTTAACGCAGTTCGTAGCTCTATCCAATTTCAGGATGTTACATATTTTTGCAGTATGTGTACCACCCATCATACAAAAGGATGCACACAACTTATTTCTTCCATTAAATCCCACTTTGAGCTCCATGAGCATTTCTGATACTGACAGCATGAAAAGGAGAAGAGTGGGTACTTTTCCACCACAAGTTAGTGAATTTCTGTGAGATAGTTTTTTCATGTCCTGGTGAAGTAAAAAGAAAACTATATTCCAATCAAAAAGCTCTATAGAACTACTTGCCAGTTAGTAGGAGTTCATTTGGTTGTCTTCTGATATCGGTGTTCAATCTCTGATCCTAACTTGATGAAGTGTGGCAATGAGATGCTACTTAAACAACAACTAGTTTTATCTTAATAAACAACTGAAAAATAATACATAATGCATGCTTCAATAGACAATAAATTGTGAATACATCACCATGCCTTTCATGACATCCCTAAGGTTCTTTGACACTTTTAAAAAGCCTCACATTACATCATTTCTTTCTGCCTTGCAATTCCTCATTATATGAACATCAGAAGTTTGAGGGGCAATATCGAGGAATGTGTGTTTAAGCCATATTGGTTACAAAAGATAAATCTCATATATTTTTCAGTTATGTAATCAGTTTTTAGTTACTTTTATATGTTAATCTCACATTTTTTAGTACTTATTTGAGATTTTCTATTTCTTATTGGTTGTGATTTCATTAATAAAGCATTTCTTTATTTATTTTTACTTTTAGATATTTTTTTGAAGTTTTCAAAAAAAATATTTGAGGCTTACGCTTTACGCCTCGCCTCAGTTTTTGGTGGAGCGCCTCGCTACGCCTCAACGCTTTTCACAACACTGGTCTTAACCTTATTCAAGTATTCCATGACAGACATGGAACCCTTAGTTAGGAGTTGAAACTCACGCTAAAGAAAGGAAATTCTAGCCTCTGATATCTGAGAGTATGTCTTCACTAGTCTGTCCCACAATTCCTTTGCTGAGCATTCATCTAGAATTCCCACTAACACTTCTTGAGAAATAGTGGAAATAATAAAAGCAACTGCAGCTTGATCACGCTTCATCCAAATCTCATATTAGGGATTAGGAATTTGTTGTATGAAATCAACCTCATTTTCATTCTTAATTTCTTGTAAGATAAATTCTGGAGGAGCAGTGATTGATCCAGTGAGATGTCCAGAGAGGCCTTGACTTTTAATAAAAGGAAGGATTTGTCTTTTCTATATCAGGAAATTTGAATTGGTAAGCTTTTCAAAAATGAGTTGACCGAGAAAATTGGATGAAAGGAATGACTGAGAAGAAGAATCCATGGCTAAAAGTAAGAGAGATTTGGGTGAAAGAAATGACTAATGAAATGAGTTTTTGGCGTGTGCAATCAATATAACAGAATGAAAGTTTCTGCAGATTACGATGCAATAAGTAAGCCTCGTTTCCTTTTTTTTTTGGCAAAAAGGGAAATTCGAGTACTTAACTTGAATGAGAAATAATAGATCTGGTGTACAGATCTAATCTAATTCCAAAGCCTTATACTTGATTGCACACAGTAGTATTAAGAAAGAAAGACTTTTAATGGAATCAAGCAAACCCGATATGCAATTCTAGCACGTTATCAGATCTGATGCATAGATCTATTTGATTGCACACAACAGTATGAAGAAAGAAAGACTTTTGAAGGAATCAAGCAAAGAAATGTCGTGAAACTGATTAACAAATCAGTTTCAGGAAATAGGGTTATCGTAAAATTGATTTGACGTAAACCCAGAACAGTCCCAATAAACAAAATTGGCGTGAAACTGGTTTAGCACAAACCCAATTCAGTTACGGAGAGATAATGATTACGTTAAATCAAACCCAACTCACTTTCAGGAATGTGATACACAGAAGATAGAAAACTGGATGCTCAGTTTCAGATCTAAAAAGCAGAATCGGAATATAGAATGAAAAAGATCTGGAGAAGAACAAGCCGCATAACAGTAAATGGGGAAGTAAGATGAGAGAGAGGAGGAGAGTGAGATCTCGTAGGGATGTACCTACTGGAAAACCTCCAGCCCTCGGATCAAATCTGCTCTGATACCATATTAGCTTTCCCCAGAATATGCGAACAAGAGATTTAAGAGAAGAAAGAGAGAAAGAGGCTGCAATGAGTCACGATTTTCATAAAGAGAGACTGTGACCTCTTTCATTAATATATAGGCAAAAACCCTAATACAGGTTGAGGGTATTTACAAGTATGCTATTATGTTGTGGACATGGTACATACAAGTAGTTTGGATTCGGATCCGGATCCAAACTTAAATACAAAACAATACACTGTCTAATAATTACATCTCAACTAAACAAATGTAGGAGAATCTCCATGATACATATTCTCATGAAACTAATGTAAGTCGTGTTCTACAAGTTGAGCAGGAGATTTATCAGTTGCAACAAGGACATCAGACTTTAGCCCAATACTATGCCTCAATTAAATCTGCTTTTGAGAGGCTAAATGCACACAGACCCTTATGCTGCACCAAATAGAAGATCCATCAGGAGCAGACTATGGTTGCCCGATTTCTTACAGGGTTGTCATCAGAATTCTCAGTTGCCAAAGTCCAAATTCTAACTAGTTCTGATGTTCCTACTCTTGCAGAAGTCTATAATCGTCTGAGTAGGCTTGCCATCACTCTTCCTCAAACTCAATCTGAATCACGGGCATCAGCCCTAGCAATCACCTCAAGTCGTGGAAGAGGTACTTTCTTGAATTTTCGAGGAAGAGGTCGTGGTCGCAGTACTGGAGGTAGAGGAAGGCTTCAATGTACATATTGTGGTAAACTTGGACATCTTGAAGATAGGTCTTGGGATAAGACTGGTCAACCTCCTATCCCATCACCTAAATTGAATGTGTCCAAGGCTCAAGTTGTTAAACTCGAGGCAGAGAACCCCACTACCTCCTTCAACGATTTGGTTATTCTCAATCGTGCAGAGTATAATGAATTGGTGTCTCACCGGCTTCCTAGTTCAAGTGCTCCTATGCCTGTCGCTGATGTGGCATGCTCTACAGGTGATAACCTGAGTTATCAAGGTAGTAGATGGATTATTGATTTCGGTGCCTCTAGACACTTGTGTGGGACTTCTCATAATTTTTCTAAGCTACATCCTATTGCTGAACCTCGCAATGTTATACTTGCTGATGGGAGATCAGCCGTTATAGGCCAAGGAAACATTCCTATATCCCCCAAACTTCAATTGACTAATGTCCTTCATGCTCCTTCATTTCCTCAGAACTTACTATCTATTAGTCGTATTGCTAAGGAGAATAATTGTAGGGTGATATTTGATCTTGTGTGTTGTATTTTTCAGGACTTGCTGACAGAGAAGAGGATTGGTGGAGGCCATGAGGAAGGTGGTGCCTATTATCTACATCAGCCGGTTGGATCCATGAATTCTGTGTCTTAGCCATCTTCCAGTACCTATCAGTGGCATCTCCGTCTTGGTCATGTTCCTTTGCCAAAGCTTCATAGACTTATTCCTCAGATTTCTCCGTCAGATTCATTTCAGTGTGACGCCTATCAATTGGGCAAACACTACAGAAGCTTCTTTCCTTCTCATCAGAGACCATCGAGTCAAGCAATGTTTGAGATTTTGCATGTTGATGTATGGGGACCTAGCAGAGTACCTAGTCGATCTCAGTGTCGTTATTACTTAGTTATTGTTTATGATTTTTCTAGATTGTCATGGGTTTTCTTAATAAAAGAAAGGTCGGAGGTTGCCTCCATTCTTACTTGTGCCCATACATCTCAGCAAAATGGCGTTGCTGAGAAAAAACATAGGCATCTTCTAGATGCAGCTCACACTCTTATGTTGCAATCGAATATGCCACCCTCATACTAGGGGGATGCTATTCTCAATGCTTGTTATCTCATTAATCGTATGTCGTCTTCATCTTTGTAAGAACAAATCACTTTTCAAATTCTCTATCCTAATGCTCCTCTGTTGCCGATTTCTTCCAAAGTATTTGGATGTGTTTTCTTTGTTCATAAACTTGGACCTAACCGTGATAAATTATTTGCCCAAGCCATCAAGTGTGTTTTTCTTGGATATCCAAAAAATAAAAAAGGCTACCAATGTTATGATCCCATCTCCCATCGAGAGTATGTTAGTGCATATGCATCTCTTCCTTATTTTTCTACCACTGCATCCAGACTGCATGTTGAACAGGGTGATGCCCTACCTCTTCCCATTCCTCCTTTTTCCTTGGAGTCGTTTTCTAAGATTATCTCTCATTCTCAGTCTCCCACATTTGTTCGGTATCATGATCCTCCTCTGGTGTACACTCGCAGATCACCACCTGAATCAGCACCTACACCACCGCCTTCGTCAGAAGTAAGTTCTCCTGAAAATATTGAGATGTCTAATATTGATGGTGGCAGACCTATCGCTCTCAGGAAAGGTAAAAGACAATGCACATTACATCCTATCTCCAAGTTTGTTACTGAGGCACGGCTTGGGGTTCACTTGAAGAATTTTATCTCTGCTTTATCTGCCACTTTTGTCCCACTTAATCATCATTAAGGGTTATTAGATCCTAAGTGGAAGCAAGTGATGCAGGTTGAGAGGGATGCCTTGCTCTCATGCCATACATGGGATTTGGTTGTTCCTCCCACTGAGGCAGATATCGTTGGATGTAAGTGGGTCTACACCATTAAGTATAACTCGGATGGCTCAATCAAAAGGTACAAGGCCCGGTTGGTCGCTAAAGGGTATACTCAAACATATGGAGTTGACTTCTTTGAGACCTTTTCTCCAGTAGCCCGTCTTGGGACTATTCGGTTGGTCATATTTGTGGTTGTTCATTATGGATGGAGTTTATGTCAGTTAGATGTGAAAAATGCCTTCTTATATGAAAATTTGTCTGAGACTGTGTACATCCAGCAACCTCCCGGGTTTGAGGTTCAGGGGGAGTGTAGCAAGGTGTGCAAACTAAAGAAGGCTATATACGGTCTTAAACAAAGTCCTCGTGCATGGTTTTAGAAGTTATTTGAAATTATGTCTGCATTTGGCTTCAACAGGTGATCTTCAGATAACTCCTTGTTTATCAAGAAAACCTCTGTTGGTATTGTGGTTATTGTTGTATATGTAGATGATATTATTCTTTCAGGGAGTAGTGCAAAGGACATCTCAGACACAAAGATTCCTTTAGAAGCACTTTGTCACAAAAGATCTCGGTTCTCTTAGATATTTCTTGGGCATAGAGGTGGCCAGAAACAGTGAGGGGTTAGTTCTATCACAGAGAAAGTATGTACTTGACCTACTGCAAGAAACAAGAATGTCAGGCGCCAAACAAGCCAATATACCAATGGATCCTAAATTGCATATGTATGATGAAGAAGCAGAACCTATTGATAGTAGAAGTTTTAGATCCTTGGTTGGTAAACTTTTATATGTCACTGTAACAAGGCCAGATATTTCCTTAGTCGTGAGCAAGATAAGTCAATTCATGGACAAACCTACTCGAGTGCATTGGTAGGCAGCTATGATGATTCTCAGGTATTTGAAACCCTCTCCTGGAAATGGATTGCTATATAAACAAAGCTATGTAGGGGCCATCGATGATAGAAAGTCCACCACAGGGTTCTCCGTGTTTGTCAGAGAAAACTTAATTACTTGGAGAAGTAAAAAACAAACTGTGGTAGCTCGTTCCAGTGCTAAATCAGAATATAGAGCTATGGCTCAAACAATTGCTGAAATGATGTGGGTTAGGTCCATTCTAAAAGATCTACAAGTGATGATTCCATCCCCAATGTTGATGATGTGTGATAATCGAACAACTACCTATATAGCTAACAATCTAGTTTTTCATGAGAGAACGAAACACATTGAGGTTGATTGTCACCATATATGTGACTTAGTGCAGGTGGGGCATATTTCTACTAGTCATGTGACGTCTGAAGACCAAGTTGCAGACGTCTTCACGAAGCCTCTCGCAAGTGCAGGTTTCTCAAGATGTTGCAGCAAGCTGAGCATGATAGATAGATATATGCTCCAGCTTGAGGGGGAGTGTTAAAAGTAATATTCATAAATCTTGGGGTGGTCATACGTAATTAAGCATAATTACGTAAGCCTACTTGTAATTTTGTTCCACCTAATTACCTATTTAAATAGGTGATTAGGGTTAATGAAAAGAACGATCTCTCTCTCTCTCTCTCTCTCGTCTATCTCTCTCTCTCGTCTCTCTGAAATTGAATCTAGGGCTGACAGATTCAAGAGTGACTTTAGAACAATGTGTAGCATTCACATTCTTCACAATCTTCCCCTTGGTAAAAAAATCCCTAACAGCCAAAATCACATCAGGACCCACAATATGCCAAAATTTCTGCAAGATACCTGGGAATCCATCAGGATTTAGGGACTTGTCCCCATTAGCCTGAAAAACTGCATTTTTCACCTCGTCATCAGAAATAGGAGCCAAGAGTTACATATTTTCTTCATCTGAAACACGTAAACCGTCTTGCATAGGCAAGGCATCATGCAGAGCATGCCAAATCTGATCTTACAGAGGAAGGTAATAAAAGAACTCTAAACACTCACCCTCTACTTTTAAGATCGGATATGAGGCAGCCATTCACCATGACACTATTAATAGTTCCTTTGCCTCCTACCTTTTACCGAAAGCCATAAAAACTTCCTATTAAGGTCATCCTCCTTGAGCCACTGGATCCTCGATTTTTGCTTCCAATACAACTCTTCCTGAAGGAAAGCATTTTCCAGTTGCTGCTTTAGATCTATATCTTTTTAAATATCAGCTGGGGACGGTTGGCCCAAATCCAAACTCACTTGCAACATGTTCAACTGCTCACGGATGCCATCAGCTTTCTCACCCACCTTCCCAAAAGACCTGTTCTAATGAATTGGCCTTATCCTAACATCATCAAGCTTATTCAAAATCCTAATCACAGGACAACCAGCTTGGAAAGAATTCCAACATTGAGCAACAATTCTATAACATGCGTCTTCAGTGAGCCACAGAGAATAAAATTTAAAAGATCTCGTCTTACGCTGAACATAAGAATCCACATAAAAAACAATAAGGCTATGAACAGCAACCGTTATGGGCAAGATCTTAAAAGGGTTAACTGGTAATTCCTAGAGCACCTATCCAACTTTGAACATTTGCAGCACCTTGTTGGTTATTAATTCATGTGAATTTATAACTAGGATCACGGATTTCAAAAAGCCCTCCTACAGAAACAAAATCTTGGAAATGGCTACAAGCTTGAGAGGGAGGAGGAAGACTTGTCTTATCATACGAATTAAGTATACAATTAAAATCCCCAATAATCATCAATGGCTCTTTACGGAGATCCATAGTGAGCAAAAGGGAGCTAAATTGTTTCAGCCGAAAACCATAGTGTGATTATTTAAATAAACCCTAGCCAACAAAAAACTTCTATTCTTAACAAAATCCCGAACAGAAAGCCAAATATAGCCATCATTCATATGGATATCTGAGCATGACACCATCTCAGGATTCCAAAAACACATATACATATGGTCCTCTGCAAACCAGGCATCATGCACAAAAAGAAAATCTTTATACCTATAGCGGAAAGCCTCGAGCCTCTTAGGAGAGATCATGGGCTCCAAGTAATGAGAATCTCAGGTCTACAAGACCTAATAGCATTATGTAACTCCAAGTGAGCCAAATTCGTCGCAAACCCTCTAATATTCCATGGTAAGACTTTTATTTTAAGGGTTACCTGAGGAAGATTTCCAGCTGCCCTTTTTCGAGGCAGCCCGCGAATATCACCACCACAACAGGAGGCTGATCACACGGAGACTTTTTAGGCCTGCCAACCTCCTTTTTTCCTTCAGATTCTAATATACCTTTCCCTTTAGAATCCACCCTAGGATCTTCACCAAGCTGGCCCTTGGAAGTAGCCACTACCTGCTGCCCCATCTCATGCTCCCCTTGCTGGACCTTCGAAAGAACCTGCCCCTCTATCAACGGTGCCTCTACCGAGGCCAATTGAATCCCAGCAACCATAGGAGGGCCAACAGGGATTCTGACAAGAACCTACCCATGGTCCTCAACCTGAATCGGATCCAAGGCTGCAGATTCCACATCTTGATCGCTCACTTGAACACTGGCCTGCTCAACCTGTTGGCTGCCTCTACCTGACTCAGAAGCAATAGTCTAATCATGACGCTCATGTTGCTTATCCGCTGTGATCTGATTATCATGGGCTTCCTCCATGGCCTCATTCAATCCCTTAAGCACCTCAAACACATTTGTTTTCTCCATGGAGGTCTTGGGTACCCATACCCAAGCCACCTTCCTTTTTGAGACATGCTGCCATACATCTCGCTTTTGATTCACATCAAAGGCAGCCTTCGATCTGTTACGTGGGCAGTTAGATGCATCATGAGTATGTGCTTTACACACACGCGGGTACCAGATTCAAATTCGAAACGTAAATCCCCCGAAAAAGAATCCCCCAACGTGATAGGGATCAAATCCGGTTGGCCGGCATTAACTTGTGTTTCCACTAAGATTTTGACGAAGTGAAACTGTACTTGAGAGACAGTCCTCTCATTGACCGCAATCAACTTCCCATCAAGAGCTTTCACGATTAAGCAAAACTTATGTCACATGGGTGCGGGTGCGGGTGTGACACGGGTGCGGCGCAATTTTAAAATTTGTGGACACGGGGACTCAGCTATATATATATATATATATATATATATCCAGTGTGTGCATATATCTATATAAATTTTGGACACGGGGACTCGGCTCGTGACTCTTCCGAGTTGTCTCAGATCCTAAACTAACCTAGTTAAAATAGTAGTATAACTAGGTTAGAACCAAACTCGACTGAGTTTATCATTGACTCGACCGAGTCTTAGCTACCATGGGAATAAAACATCATCAAGATATTAATTAAAAGCATTAACTAAAAGCATGTTCCGGTAAATGCATTAAACATCTTTTGCAGTTTTGCTAAAATTCATAACATTAATTAAAAGCATTAAAAGCTTTTAATTTTTCAAAGCTAGATTTGAAAGAGAGAGAGAGAGAGAGATCTCGGTGGATGAGAAAGTGTTGCTACGCGTGGATGAGAATTTATTAGCTTTTATAAGAGAGAGAACTCGGTGGATGAAAAGTGTTGGTACTTGTGGATGAGAATTTATTAGCTTTTAAGATTGAGAGAGAGAATTAAATGATAAAATTTATAAATATTTTTTTTTCTGGGGCTTATGTTTGAGACTCATGCTATATATATATATATATATATATTTAAAAAATATATAAAAAGATCATTTTTTTTATTTTTTTGCCCTAAAATTGGACATCTTTGGACTCAATCAACATTGACCGAGTCCAAAACAAGGACGGACTCGGCCTCGACTCGTTGACCGAGTCTGACGCGGCGTTGACCGAGTCCGGACCGTGTCCGAGGCAGCACCCATGTCGGGGCGTGTCGACTCGGGTGCGGCGCCTCCCTAGCTGAGTCCGTGTGACATAGAGCAAAACACATCATTGCACTAGACCGCAGGCGGAAGACCGTAGACCCTAACCCAAACTGGGACAGTTCTCAGGCCATAGAATTTCGATATACTTGTCCCGTCCCACGGCTCCATCAAGAGGGTCCTTCAGGCAACACTCCAAGGCCTACGACGCATCACCGATAACAAATAATCATGGCTAATGAAGCGAAACAAGAACTTGCTATCGGGCGGAAAAGACTGATTTCGACTTAAGATTCCATCTTTTACAAAGCTCTACAACATAGAACCCCCTCTCCATCGACATCAGACCAGACAATACGAGAAAAAATTTCTTTTCTCATCGTAAAAACTCTGTGGAATATGGATTGATTTCATACTTCCATCATCAAGCGGTGGCAACAAATCTGGATTGGCACAATCGTCACACAACCCACCACTTGAGCCCAAGAATGAGCACACATTGTCCTTGCAAAAGCAAGAGCTCCTTCCTCACCACTGTCAGCCCGCCCACCACCATGAGCAGCAACTCAAGCATGCGGAGACACCCAACCACTAGCGGTCTCGCACTTCGGATCCCAGCCAAACGAATGCTAGGCTCCATCCACATCATCTTCAGGAGAATCTGGCGATGTAGGCATACGCTTCTCACCCTGCACACCTGATACACACGTCGGGGAGACTGTAATGAAATGGTGGTCTTCCACAAAAGCACTTGAATCTACCAAAAGAGTGTCTATTAAAGACACTACAAACAAAACCCATAAAAGGTTATAAATGGAGGAACACAAAATGAAATAATAAAACTTTATTTATAACCAAAATGCCTAAGAAGCATTGATTCATCCATTGAAGGGGTTCACCCCTATTTATACAAAGAAGAGGAAGGGAGGAGAGCTCATTTTGAGCTCTCCCAAAAAGAGTTATTGAGTCCAACGACTCTTATTATAGCCGTTGGACTCTACGGCTACAACTCAGTCAAGTTCCAACAAGGAACTTGACTGGATAAAAAATCTAGTTCATATTGAACTAGATACTAAAAAGAAAATAAAAATAATATATATAATTATAATATAATATAATATTATATATATGTTACAATTTACATACAATTTATATTTTAACACTCTCCCTCAAACTTACGGTACAATGAGCGAAAGTTTGTGTAAGAGGAAGTAAAATCTGAAAACAGCGAGAAGCTTGGTGAAGAAGTCTGCTAATTGATACTCTGATGTACCATATGGCAGATCAATGGTTTCACGTAAGTATTCCTCTTTGACATAGTGATAGTCCATCTTGATGTGTTTGGTGCGCTTGTGGAATGTTTGATTGCTTGCAATGTAAATCGCACTTTTGTTGTCACAACATATTTTTGAAGCTTGCGTCGCTTCAACTCCCATATCCACTAACAATCGTCTGATCCAAACAACTTTCATAGTGGTGGTTGTCATGACTATGTATTCAACTTCGGTGGAGGAAAGAGAAACCTTTTGTTGCTTTTTGCATCTCCACAAAATTAAGGATTCACATAAGAACACACAAAAACCAATGGTTGAGTGCCTATTGTTGGGATAACCTCCCCAATCAGCATCAGTATATGCAATTAAATTAAATGACGATGAAGCAAACAAGAAGAGTCCTCGTGAAAGAGAGGACTTTAAATATCTAATAATATGCAAAACTGCTCTCATGCACAGAGGTGGGAGCATGTTGAAACTGACTAGCTGTGTGAACATGTACTATGTCTGTCCTAGTAATGAAAAGATAAAAAAGTGCTTCGATGAACTATCTATAAGGAGTAGGATCATCAAGAAGTTTCAAATCATCATTTTTTATTTTAACGTTAACTTTTGGAGTGTCCACTTTCTTATCATCTGTAATTTTAGACCTGAAAACAATATCAAAAGCAAATTTAAATTGAGATATCAAATACCCACAGGGGGAATAAGTTACTTCAATGCCTAAAAAATATTTTAATAAACCTAAATCAGTCATTTTAAAATGAGTTTTAAGAAGAGTTTTGATATTTGCAACTCCCTGTTTGTCGCCTTTGGTGATGATCATATCATCCACATAGAGGAGTTGAATAATGATGCCTGAATCAAATTTCTTAATAAACAAAACAGTGTCAGTCAAACAAGATTGAAAATCAATATCAAGCATAACATGACTAAATCCATCATACCAAGCTTTTGGTGCATGTTTAATACCACAAAGAGTGTTTTTCAGACGAAGAGCTTTACCCTTAGAGATACTAATACCAGGTGATGCTTCCATGTATACTTCTTCAATAAGGTTCTCATTTAAAAAAACTTTTTTGACATTCATTTGAAATATAGGCAATTTTCTAATGGAGGTCAAAGCTATTAAAGTTTTGACAGTAGTCATACGATCCATAGGAGCAAAGATTTCTTCATAATCGATACCATACTCTTGGGCATACCCTTTTGCCACAAGACATGCTTTATACCTTTCCAGAGTTTCATAACATTTGGTTTTGACTTTGTAAACCCATCGACAGCCTATAGGTTTTTTACCTGGAAGAACATCTTAAATGGTCCAAGTGTTGGCCTTTTCTAATGCTGTTGTCATAGCTTCTATCCATTCTACATGATTTTTAGCTTAAGAATAGGATGATGGTTAAAATATGATTGAATTAATGCAATTATTGCCCTATATGTCGGTGAAAAAGATTCGTAAGACAAAAATTTATTAGGAGGTCTAGAAATTCTAGATGTCCTTTTAGGTGGAACTTCAGAATAATTTTCTAAAGCACATGGGAGATTTTGTTCTCTAGGTCTTAAATATTGTAGACTAACATCCCTATGGGTTTGCTCTCCATTATTAACATTATGTTCAATATCTATAGGACTTTGATCATTGTCAAAGTCACATTCACGATCTCATTCATGGGATTTTGAAGTTAGATCAATTAAAAAGAAATATTCAGTGACATGCTTTGGTTTTTCAAATTCAAAGAAGCATTCTTGTTCTAGAAAAGATACATTTCTTTACACATACAATTTTCTATTTTGAAAATCAAACGACCAATAGCAGGGTTAATAAGAGTCAGATAGATTTTTTCCTACTCAGAAAGAGAGATAGGGGTTGTTGCATCTATTGTAAGGTTATACCGGGAGAAAGTGTAGCTATACAACATAGAGTCTTAATTTTAGATCTTAAAATTTAGAAAATGCCACAAAAGGGATAGACATAGGATAGATCCTAGAATTAAGTGGTGGGCACTACAAGGACCTAAACAATGAATGTTTGTAGAACAGGTAGCTAAGGAAGCTAAATTGGTGTCTCGAGGAAGATGCAGAATCAATGTGGAATAAAATAGCGGGTTGCATGCGAAAGGTGGCGAAGGAGGTTTTGGGTGAGTTTAAAGGCGGTGCACCGCTAGGTAATGATACATCATGGTGGAACGAAGATGTCAAATTAGCTATTAAGGTTAAAAGAGAGTGTTATAGAAATCTAAGAGTCGTGATAATGAGAATTTGGAGAAGTATATGGTAGCAAAGAAGGAAGCTAAAAAAGTAGTTCAAAACACGAGGGATAAGGTATATAAGGAGGTCTATGACAAGTTGGATACCAAGGAAGGCGAAAAGGATATTTATAGGCTTGCAAAGATGAGAGATATGAAATCGAGGGAACTAGGAATGGTTAGATGTATCAAAGATGAAATGCAAAGGGTTTTAGTTAAAGACGAGGAGATTAAGGAGAGATGAAAAGATTATTTTGATAAGCTATTTAATATAAGGCATGCCCAAGATCTTGGAGACTTCTCCATTTCTTTTCATGAAATGAATCGTGACTTTATGCGCAAGATTCAAAAGAAAGAAATTGCAGAGGCTTTGAAGAAAATGCAATCCAGAAAGGTAGTTGGCCTGGATGGTATACCTATCGAGGCTTGAAAATGCTTGGGGGAGAAAGGTTTAGTATGGTTCACAAATCTTTTTAACAAGATTTGGCGGACAAATAAGATGCCTAATGAGTGGAGGAAGTGTACTTTGGTGCCTCTCTATAAGAATAAGGGTGATATACAAGATTGCACAAACTATCGTGGTATAAAACTCATGAGTCATACTATGAACCTTTGCGAGAGGGTGATTGAGTATAGGTTGAGAAAGATTGCCTTGATATCGGAGAATCAATTTGGTTTTATGCCTGGAAGATCAACTATGGAAGCTATACATCTTCTTAGACAACTTATTGAGAGATATAGAAAGGGGAACAAAGATTTGCATATGGTTTTTATTGATCTGGAGAAGGCATACGATAGAGTACCTAGGGATGTTCTCTGGTGGACAATGATGAAGAAAGGTATCTCTCTCAAGTACATTAGTATAATTAAAGATATGTACAAAGGAGTAGTAACCAATGTCCGCACTTGTAGAGGGGTGACAAAGAATTTTCCTATAACGGTTGGGTTACATCAAGGATCTGCATTAAGCCCTTTCCTTTTTGCTATAGTGATAGATGAACTTACGAGATCAATTCAAGAAAATGTGTCGTGGTGTATGTTATTTGCTGATGATATTGTTTTGATTGATGAGTCAAGAGTTGGGGTTAATGCTAAGTTAGAATTATGGAAACAGACTTTGGAAGCAAGAGGTTTTACGTTGAGCAAGAGTAAGATAGAATATATGGAATGTCGGTTTAGTAAGCAACGAAGTAGTGATGAGAGTGTAGTGAAGCTTGGTGAGCAACAAATAGCGGTGGATGACTGTTTCAAATATTTGGGATCTATCATTCAAAAGAATGGAGAAATTGATGGAGATGTAAATCATAGGATTAAGGTTGGGTGGATGAAATGGAAAAGTGCACCTGGAGTGTTGTGCGATCGTAGAATGCCATTGCAGTTGAAGGAAAAGTTTTATAGGACGACAATTAGACCGACTTTACTATATGGTACAGAATGTTGGGCTGCCAAGAGACATCATTTTCAAAAAATGAGTGTAACTGAGATGCGTATGCTTCGATGGATGTGTGGAAATACAGTAAATGATAAGATTCAGAACGAGGAAATACGTAAGAAGGTAGGCGTTGCATCCATTGAAAATAAGATGAGGGAGAATCGTTTATGATGGTTTGGGCATATTCGACGAAGGCCTAATGATGCTCCGGTTAGAAGGATGGAGAAATGGGAAAATCTATTAGCTAAAAGAGGTCGGGGTAGGCCTAAGAAGACTTGGAAGGAGTTGATAAGAAAGGATATGGATGCTTTGAACCTCACCGAGGACATGACATTAGATAGAAATGATTGGAGGAGAAGGATTCATGTGGAGGACCCAAAATGATTTTCTTTTTTGTTCATATCGCCGACCACAATTGTTTGGGATGAAGACGTTGTTGTTGTTATTGTTGTTGAAACGACCTATAGCCTTTTTTATTATCGGCATATCCTAAAAAGGCATATGGGATTGCACGGGAAGAGAGTTTGTCATTTTTGTTGGTGAACACAAAACATTTGCATCCAAAGACTCTTAGGTCTTAGAATAGTCAAGAGACAAATTAACAAGCCGTTCAATTGGAGTTATATTCTTTAATGAGGAAGATGTCATTCGATTAATGAGATAGGTAGTAGTTAGGGCAGCCTCAGCCCAAAATCCTTTTGGAACTTGATTTGCAATTAACAAGGTCCTAGTAGTTTCCATAATATCCTGATGTTTACGTTCGGCTAGGCCATTCTGTTGTGGATTGTGTGGACACGATCTTTGATGTGTAATACCATGTAAATTAAGATAGTCTTTGACTTCTTTGGACATAAACTTTCCCCCTGAATCAGGATGAAAATATCATTTTGAAATTTATTTTTAGCCATTTTATGAAATATTTGAAAGTGAGCAAAAACTTCATATTTATGTTTAAGAAAATAAATCAAAGTATGTTTAGAAAAGTCATCAACAAAAATTACATAATATGCATAACCACCTTTAAAAATAACTGGTGTGGGTCTCCAAACATCTGAATGTATTAACTGAAGTGGTCTAGAAGAAACAAAAGTTCTACTATAAAACAATAATCTTTTCATTTTGCCAAGAATGCAGTCTTTACAAGAAAAACTTTCAGAATTACAAAATTTTTCCAAACTTGAAAAATGTTGGATTTTAGACATGTGAGGATGGCCAAAGTCTGTTGTGTCATAAATCTAATTCTAATTTATAAACACTATAGCAAAATGCATTCTTGGGTAATTCCAAAAAGTTCATGTAATAGAGTCCTCCTTATCTATGACCTTTCCCAATCAACTTTTCTGACTGACGATCTTATACCCAACAACCATAAGAAGAGAAGGAGATATTACACCCATAGTCAGATATTTGAGAAACAGATAAAATATTCAAATTTAGTTTAAGGATATATCTAACTTCTGGGATAAAAAACTTTTTGATTTTTTGAGAATTTTCAAAACATCCTACTTTTATTTCAAGAGATGTACCAGCAGTTGTAAAAACCTTTGACACACTTGAGTTATTTTTAAGATATTCGGATAGGTTATTGACATTTGGGGTTGTGAAAAGAAGCACGAGAACCTAAAAGCTAAGGAAAGTTACATGGATCGAAGAAAGATACAACAACCACTTCAGTTGAGAAGGATTTCCATCAATTGAACTATAGATACAGGTGCATTTTGATCTTTTGATTCAGATTCAACGGATGCAACTCTTTTTTCTTCTCTTCTTTTTAACTTTGGACATTGAGACTTATAGTGCCCCGGTTCATGACAATGATGACAAATGACTTTTCTTTTGTCAAAGCCATCGTTCTGTCTACCAAAATGAGGTGGTTTATAAGTGCGTGTATGATTTCTCGGTCTAGACACAGCTAGAACGAAGTCATCATCAACTTTTGAAGTGTTTTTTCTAAGTCTATTTTCCTCCATAGTGAGTTCTTCGATAGTTTTGACAAAAAAAGGAACTTTTCCACGATGTAAAAGGGTTGACTTTGTGGATTTAAACTCCAGCCTCAAACCATTCACAAATTGATAGAAATGTTCCATATTGAGTCGTTTTTTGTGAAGCTCGATATTTTCTGCATAATGCCATTTGAGCTCAAGAAAAGCCAACTCTTCCCAAAGTTCGGACAACTCATTGTAATATTCCCAAATGATTTTATCTTTTTTTGTCATTGTCCGAACTTTGTCTTGTCAATGACATACATGTACAATATCTTTAAAGGAATACATATTTTTAAGGTATTCCCAAGCCTTATCGGCATGCTCGAACTTTGCAAAACTAGAACATTTCTTAATGTCTACGCTATTAATTATCCATGACATAATTTTTGCATACCCTATCTTCCACTCTTTCTATTTCTTTTCATAAGTGTCTAAAGCCTTGTTCTTCTCCCCTTTCGTTAGAGGAACTTCTTTATCACTCTCGATTTTAGTGAGATATAGTTTAGGTTGCAAATCAGAACCATCCACTATACCCCATAACCCTTTTCCCCAAATGTGGTGCTTCATAATCGAAGCTCACATTACATAATTAGTATCTAAAGGAAGTTACTCAATGAGTTAGTGCATTCGGATGAACTTTTATGAACTTTTATTTCCTCATATACCCCATAACCCTTTTCCTCAATGAACTTTTATTTCTACACGACTTTTTGAGTTGGTGCATTCGGATGCCTTCACCTGTCATATCAAAAGGAGGTTACTCTTATTATGTTATTTTTGTTGATGATTTTACTATATATAAATGAATTTATTTTCTAAATCATAAATCCGATGTATTCTTATTTATAATGGTTAAAAATCAAATTCTTAGCAACCTATCTATTCTTAAATCAGATTCTGGAGGAGAGTACCTGTCAAACAATTTTCAAAGCTACTTGAAACAAAATGAAATTTGTTATCAAAGGTCATGTTCTAAAACTCCGCAACAAAATGGGTTAGCAGAAAGAAAAAATAGACATGTAATAAAAACCACTAGGACTCTTTTAATTTCAAGGGACATTCCGAATTTTTTTTGAGTTAGAGTCGTTCTAACCTCAACATACTTAATTAATAGAACTTCATCGTCACTACAAAATGTTTCTTCATTTGAAAAACTTTTTAAAATGACTCCCGATTTTAAAAGACTAAGAATCTTTGGTTATAAGTGTTATGTTCTTACTCATAAAAATGATAAACTATCCTCAAAAGTCATTGAATGTGTTTTCTTAGGCCATGGAGAAAATAAAAAAGGATATCGATGTTTTGATCCAATAAATAATAAACTCTATGTTTCAAAAGATGTCACTTTTCATGAAAATGAAAATGGGTTTGATAGCAAAGAACCTAAAGAAGACATAGATTACTCATTTCTATTTGATTTATTACCAAGACATGATGAGTCTAACTCTATTGAGGTGTTTGATTCTTTTGACAATGACTCTAGTATGGAGCAAATGATTATTGACAAAGTTAGTGATCAACATGAAAATTTGAATGAAAATGTATTGAATGATACACGTGTATACTAGACGGGGTAAAGGTAATCACCCATGTGCCCTTTACAAGTTCTATCAAAACATACCTTTAGAAGAATCCCAACTTAGGAAATCAAATCGTATCTCTAGTGCTCCAAGTAGATTTGTATCATATGACTCATTTTTCCCAAACTTTAGAGCATGTTTAATAACTCTTCACTCTTATTATGAATCATCTCATTATAATGATGTCAAACAATACCCTCATTATAATGAAACAATGGAATTTGAACTTAATGCGCTTAAAAAAGCCAACACATGAGAAATTGTTGATCCTCCAATAGGCAAGAAACCTATAGGACGTAGATGGGTGTTTAAAGTCAAAACCAAAAGTGATGGATCATTAGAGATATATAAAGCAAGGTTAGTTATGCTCAAGAATATGGAATAGATTATGAGGAAACCTTTACTCCAGTAGCAAGAATGACTAGTGTTCAAGCTCTCAATGCTATTGCCTCTATTAAGAAATGGCCTATTTTTCAATTAGATGTTAAAAATACTTTTTTAAATTGAGAACTTGGTAAGGAAGTTTATATGAAAGCTCCTTAGGGGTTAATTTAAATATAAAAAAATTAAATGGTGTTAAACAATTTCCTAAGGCCTGGTATGATAAATTTAGTAATGTTTTGATCAATTTAAGTTTTAGCTCCTGTGATACTGACATTGCTCTCTTTATCAAGAAAACAGGTACTACAATTGTGATTCTTCTTTTATATGTTGATGATATGATCATCAGAGTGAATGACAAAGGTGTTATTGAGATTAAATCAATTTTAAAGAAAACTTTTGATATATATGACTTGTGTTTCTTGAGATACTTCTTAGGAAGTGAGGTTGCCTACTCCCCTAGAGGATATATTCTCTCTCAAATGAAATTAATTGTTGACATATGTGCTAGGACAGTAAAAAGAATATGAAAACCCCATAAGTCATAAATGTTAAATTAAGAATCGAAGATAGTGCATTGCTTAAAGATATTGTCAATTAATTGGATCTCCCACTTACCTCTCCATCATCTGACTTGATATCGCTCGTGTTGTTCATGCAGCAAGTCAGTTCCAGCATGCTCCTACTACAGTAAACATGGCAGAAGTTCGAAGGATTGTGTGATACATTAAAAACATCATTTTGAAAGGCCTTTTCTTGTCCTCTTCATCATCTTTAGATTTAACTGCTTATATTGATGCTGACTAGGGTGGTAACCCAAATGATTGAATCTCAATTACTGGTTTTTGTATTTTTTTAAGAAATTCATTGATTTCTTGGAGGTATAAGAAATAACAAAAAGTATCATTATCCCCAACTGAAGCCCAATATCGTGCAATGGCTACGACAATGGAGCTTGTGTGGCCATGCAAGAACTCGCAGTAACCATAAATGTTGCAGGGGCATTCAGGTCTAGATATGGGGACTACGAGTTCTTGATGATCTGTTTTGGACTCACCAATGCCCCTGCAACATTTATGGACTTGATGAATCGGGTTGTCAGTTTGTGGCTAGATTCGTTTGTCATTATGTTTATTGACGACATTTTGATCTATTTTGAGAGTGTGGAGGAGCACCGAGAACACCTTTGGATTGTGTTGCGAACACTGAGAGAACATAAGTTGTATACTAAGTTCTCAAAGTGTGTATTTTGGCTTGACATGGTGATGTTTCTCGACCACGTGATCTCAGAGAAGGACGTTGAGATGGATCCAGCCAAGGTGGAGGCAGTGTTGTCTTGGGAGCAGCCGAAGACAGTTTCTAAGATTAGGAGCGTCTTGGAGTTGTCGAGCTACTATCGCTTCAGATAGTTGCTCCTATGACTCGGCTTATACAGAAGGGGGTGAAGTTTGTTTGGTCACCTCGGTGCGATGAGAGCTTCCAAGAGCTAAAGAAGAGGTTGACCTCAGCCCCAATGTTATCTTTGCCTTCTGGAACGGGAGGGTTCGTAGTGTACAACGATGCTTCGGGTACCGAATTGAGCTTTGTCTTGATGCAACATGAAAAGGTCATCGTGTATGCTTCTCGACAGTTGAAGGTGCATGAGAAGAACTACCCCACACATGACTTAGAGTTAGCGATTGTTTTTGCGTCGAAGATCTGACGTCACTACTTATATGGGAAGCAGTTTGAAGTCCTTTTAGATCACAAGAGCCTCAAGGACTACGAGTTCACCATCGCCTACCACCCTGGTAAGGCGAATATAATGACAGATATGGTGTGCAGGAAGACTTCAATCATGACAACCAGCCAGATTAAATGTCATTATACCGTGTTTGTGCAATCAGATCAAACTTGCCGATATGTTGTGCATGTGCAATCTGATCAGACTATCGATATGTTGTGCATATGCAATCCGATCAGACTTGTTGATTTCCTGTTATCATGCAAATCTGATCAGATCAGACCGATTTTAGGTTACGCAAATCTGATCAAATCTGCCTAGTTATTTTGATTTGCAATATGAGACCTACTGATTCATATATATATTTATACGATCCTTCGTTGATGATTACACTTCAGCATGTTCTGATATTATATCATGTGATTCAGATTCTGTTTTGCTAATGCCTATCGCGCGCGTGCACACACACACATATATATTCTTTTATGTTCAGATTTGTCAGGTATGCAAATCTGATCAAACTTGTTGAGTTTCAATAGTCAGCAAATCTTATCAGACTTGTAATATTTCTCTGGGAGTGAAAATCTGATCAGACTTACTGATTTTAGTGTGAGTGCAAATCTAATCAGACTTGCCGATTTCTATGAGTGAGCAAATCTGCCCTGTGACATGATATGCAAATTTAATGGTTTGTTGACTTTATTAGTAAGCAAAACTGATCAGACTTGCTAAGTTTTACTTGTGTGGAAATCTGATCAAACTTGTGGACTTTCATAGTAGGTCAACCTGATTAGGTTTTGGTGAGTTTATATTATGTAAATTTGAATAGTATTGTCGTGTTCAGGTTCACATTCAATTTGGCTACAAGCTTATGTATTTGATTATATGTTTAGTTGGTTATGAATGCTTATGCATTTAAATTGATCATGTTAAGGTATTCTGCGAGCATCGATTGGCATGCGTATGCATTTGGTTTCATGTGCATTCATTTGTGTGTTTGAATGTGTATTGTTGTAAAAACCGTAAGTTTTGCGATTTAAATTTTTCGAGAAACATGCAATTTGGACCTAAGATCCATATTTCGGATCTCGGACCCATAAATGGGTATTCATGCATAGCTTAGGGCATTTAAAAAAAAAATATTAACATTTGTATTAAAGCGAGATATGTATGGCGAACTCGCGGATCCACAGTTGGATCCATTTGGATCCAACTTGTGGACCCATTTTCGTTGAGAAACAGGCGTAGACCCAACTCGGGGTCGGTTACCAGGTCGCCCCTGTGTAACGAGTAAAAGAAAAGGGGGGGGGGGGGGTAACCCGATAAGGGTTGCCCGATTTTTTCTGAAAAGGGGAAAGTAAGAGGGGGGAGGGTTAGGGTGCTGAGAGTAAACCCTAACCCCTATCGTGTGAGGGGAAAAAGGGAAAGATGGGCCGCAGCCTCCGGCGAAAGGGGAACGACCTCCACCAAATTCGGAAGGCTTCCTCCTTTAAAATGGCAGGTTGGTATCCCCTTCCCCTTTACCTCTCTATTTTTGCCCCAAATCTCTCTCACTCTCCTCGTTTTAGTGCACGTTACTGGAGCCACCCCACCGGCAACTCCCCAACTGCGGCAGACGTGCGCACCACCCTTGGCAAGCAACGGTCCTTCCTCCTCCTCGTTGTTTCCCTTCAGTCGGAGCTCGATAGTGGGGGTGGGATCGACCTCAGCCGATCTCTCTCTAGTTAGGCTGCCTCCGATCATCCAGATTTGCGAAACGAGTACGGGTACCTCTTTTTTATTCAAATGGGGCATCGGTGGAGATTGGATCTCCATGCAACAGTCGATGGAATCTCATGGAGAACAGTTTCCACTGTTACTCCCTTGCACCTTCTGTGCTCTTGTTGTTTTGAAAAAAAAAAACAGAACTAAAAGCTTTACCTTCATGATTTGGGCCCCAGGTATGCAGTCAGCTGGGCTGTGTACCAGACCCAGCCAACTGGGTCGGCTGGGTGGGTCTGGCTGGGTGCTAGACCCAGTTTTAGCTGAGTCTTTTGTTCGAAATCCTTTATTTGAACTTGAATGGTTAGAATAAGTTGATATTGTTTAATGAAGTTTTGCATCAGAATTATTATGTTGATAGGCATCTTTTATTTTGAACTTGAATGGTTAGAATGAGTTGATATGGTTTAATGAAGTTGGCATCAGATTTATCAAGCTGATAGGCATTTTTATTTTAACTTGAATGGTTAGAATGAGTTGATATGGTTTAACGAAGTTGGCATCAGATTTATCAAGCTGATAGGCATTTTTATTTTAACTTGAATGGTTAGAATGGGTTGATATTGTTTAGTGAAGTTTTGCATCAGATTTATTATGAGGATAGGCATCTTTTATTTGAACTTGAATGGTTAGAATGCGATGATAATTCATCCATTGTTTAATTCTGATATGTCTTAGAAACTAAATATTGTATTTGAATTTGTGATCGTTGCTTAGCAACTGTTAAAGCTTAACCAGCTGGGCATTTAGGAAAACCTGAGACAAAAAGGGATTGTGCCTAGTTGTTTTCAAAAAAAAAAAAAAGGGGTATATGAGTAATAAAAAAAAATCAGTTCCTTGAAATCTGTAGTGCTGCTGTTTTTTACAGCATACACGGGTCCAAATTGGACCTGTGTACGTGCTGTTGGACCCAGCCGATAGGGTCGGCCGGGGCGGGGTGTGTTTCTTTCAAAAAAAAAAAAAAAAGATATATATAAAGTAATTCAATGGTGGTTTTCGAAATGGGATATGTTGTCGTTTTGACAGCATACACAGGTCCATACTGGACCTGTGAATATGCTGCCAGACCCAGCCGATGGGATCGGTTGGGCTGGGTCCAGTCTTTTCACATACATATATATAGGTCTGCCTGTATATATATATACATATATATATATATATGTATATATGTAAACAGGGATATTAGTATATGGCTTCCCTTTTTGGTACGTTTTCGGACAGCATACACAGCCCCTGTTTTTGGGCCTATGTATATGCTGTCACACCCAGCCGATAGGGTCGGCTGGGCTGAGCTGCTAATTTCAAAACTTCTCTTATGCTGGGAACCATGCCATGTTACTAACATAGGTTGTTAGCATATGAAAACAGGGCCTGGTTACGTGATTGATAAAGTTAAGAATGCTAATCTTTTGATGCATGATAAATCTTGAGCATGAATTATGTGCCTACAGTCTCATTTCTCTTTATGTTAGGAGTGGAGGTGGTTTACACGACTGTTGGAACATGTTTACACATTGATGTGCTTGAGGTGTGTTGGTACATTGCATATGATTGTGATTTCTGCATTAGTGTTCCGGTGATCAAAATGAATCATCGAGGGTTTGGTAAACCTGAGCTGTGGAAATGTTTTCCCTTACCCATTTCAATGCATTTCAAAGATCATGCTTTATAAATATTTCAGCTTTGTGACACTGTTCTATATGTTTCCACAGGCCAGAGTCCTGTGATGGCTCTCGCAATGTAGATGCGAGCTTTTACCTTTCTTTTTGCATATGATGTTGCAAAACTTAAGAAATTAATTTTTAATAAAAAGTAATAATAAAGCACAGTGTAATATACCTTCTGGGATCACCCATCTGGAGAATGGAGATCTTAGAAAACCGGTCTTGGGGAGACTGTGAGGATACAAAACTCCGTGTGCTTAATTTTGGTCCCCTGAACCCGATATTGAGGTTCCTTCTCCTGGCTACGGTTTTAGGGAGAGTCCGCCACTTTACTCTAGAGTGGTGTGTTTGACACAGCTGTTGTTTTTTTTTTTGTACCAAGGAAGTGGCACTTGTGGGCGTGGGGTGTCCCTTGTGTCCCTGACATTAGATGTGGAGGTTTAATGTTCCGAAAGTGATTCGGTCGAGGGCTAAGTTGGAACCTAGTAATAAAATATAAATTGTGTGCTAAGCTACCCTGGGAAACTAACTTAACCTCGGGGTTTGTACCCGTTTGGTGTATCCGCGGGCAACGGTAATTAAAAAGAGAAACTTAAAGCTGTATACATTTAATAGGGCATGCATAAGGAAACAAAAGACTTAATGGAAGATAATAAAATGATTCATGCATTATACAAAAGACATGCATTTTTCCTGTTATGCATTAGATCATGCATACTTTAATGGTTTCCTTACTCAATACATGAGGGTAAGTGTTGAATGTTTAATTATTGTTGCATGCTGAAATTTTAGTAGATGCTACTGCTTTACTGTTTTTGCATGTTTAGCATTTATGATTGTTGCATGAATAAATTCTCAAATGCTATAAACTGTCTTGTATGTATTTCCCTTAATTGTTGCATGATATCTCATCTTGACTCTTTATCTCACTTGTTTCATTAAGAAGTAGCTGTGCTCATGATTTCGATTCTGACACCCTACTTCATTGGTTTTTCGCAGGAACAGGTGATCAGTGACGTCGACAGCTACTGCGAGGGCGCGAGAGTCACAACGAGTTTTGACAGTCTTCTTTGTGGACAGAGTGGCTCTTTATTTTGGTTTTTCAGTCTAGTGTTCTAGTTATTTGCTTATTGTCATCAGTAGTTACTTGAGTCAGACACTTTATTTTTTAGATTAGTTTTTAATTCATGAATAAAGGTAATGGTCAGTTTATGGATGTTAATTGCAAGTTCTTTTGTGGTTTATGGCTATCCAGTTGGAATTGGAACTGTGAGGACCCCGGGTCTCTGGGAAGTTTTCCGCACTGTTTTAGAAAAAAAAAATCCGCATTTTCAAAGGGGATGAGTTGGGATCGTTACAGGTTTGGTATCAGAGCCACCACAAATACTTGCAATTTTATCGTCTTTGAGTGTTTAATTTTCATAATCGGTATGTGAGCCCTGTCCTGAAGGGTCAACAAGTTGTGACTCGTCCTCCAGAGCAGTCTTCTTCACTGGTATGAATGTTTAATGCTTTTACTTAATTTATATAAGTTCTGTGTGATTATGTTAATTATAATTTAATGTTCTTTAGTGTGAATTAAAAGGCTAGTGTGATTACGGGGGCGATTATCGTTCGCGATCAACCCTGAGGGGGTAGTATCAATAATAGTCTAATTTGAAAAATGATGTGCATTGTAGATGTCGCACTATACCCGTAGAGGCGCTTCGTCTTCTACTGCTGCTCCCACGAACTGGCAGGAGCAAAGAGATTTCATGATGGAGGCCATCCATACCCTGACAGAGACTATGACGGCTCAGGCGACACAAACAGCGCAGGCGCTGCAAGCGACTCAGAACCTTCAGGTTTTAGGGAGAGTCTGCCACTTTACTCTAGAGTGGTGTGTTTGACACAGCTGTTGTTTTTTTTTTTGTACCAAGGAAGTGGCACTTGTGGGCGTGGGGTGTCCCTTGTGTCCCCGACATTAGATGTGGAGGTTTAATGTTCCGAAAGTGATTCGGTCGAGGGCTAAGTTGGAACCTAGTAATAAAATATAAATTGTGTGCTAAGCTACCCTGGGAAACTAACTTAACCTCGGGGTTTGTACCCGTTTGGTGTATCCGCGGGCAACGGTAATTAAAAAGAGAAACTTAAAGCTGTATGCATTTAATAGGGCATGCATAAGGAAACAAAAGACTTAATGGAAGATAATAAAATGATTCATGCATTATACAAAAGACATGCATTTTTCCTGTTATGCATTAGATCATGCATACTTTAATGGTTTCCTTACTCAATACATGAGGGTAAGTGTTGAATGTTTAATTATTGTTGCATGCTGAAATTTTAGTAGATGCTACTGCTTTACTGTTTTTGCATGTTTAGCATTTATGATTGTTGCATGAATAAATTCTCAAATGCTATAAACTGTCTTGTATGTATTTCCCTTAATTGTTGCATGATATCTCATCTTGACTCTTTATCTCACTTGTTTCATTAAGAAGTAGCTGTGCTCATGATTTCGATTCTGACACCCTACTTCATTGGTTTTTCGCAGGAACAGGTGATCAGTGACGTCGACAGCTACTGCGAGGGCGCGAGAGTCACAACGAGTTTTGACAGTCTTCTTTGTGGACAGAGTGGCTCTTTATTTTGGTTTTTCAGTCTAGTGTTCTAGTTATTTGCTTATTGTCATCAGTAGTTACTTGAGTCAGACACTTTATTTTTTAGATTAGTTTTTAATTCATGAATAAAGGTAATGGTCAGTTTATGGATGTTAATTGCAAGTTCTTTTGTGGTTTATGGCTATCCAGTTGGAATTGGAACTGTGAGGACCCCGGGTCTCTGGGAAGTTTTCCGCACTGTTTTAGAAAAAAAAAATCCGCATTTTCAAAGGGGATGAGTTGGGATCGTTACAGGTTTGGTATCAGAGCCACCACAAATACTTGCAATTTTATCGTCTTTGAGTGTTTAATTTTCATAATCGGTATGTGAGCCCTGTCCTGAAGGGTCAACAAGTTGTGACTCGTCCTCCAGAGCAGTCTTCTTCACTGGTATGAATGTTTAATGCTTTTACTTAATTTATATAAGTTCTGTGTGATTATGTTAATTATAATTTAATGTTCTTTAGTGTGAATTAAAAGGCTAGTGTGATTACGGGGGCGATTATCGTTCGCGATCAACCCTGAGGGGGTAGTATCAATAATAGTCTAATTTGAAAAATGATGTGCATTGTAGATGTCGCACTATACCCGTAGAGGCGCTTCGTCTTCTACTGCTGCTCCCACGAACTGGCAGGAGCAAAGAGATTTCATGATGGAGGCCATCCATACCCTGACAGAGACTATGACGGCTCAGGCGACACAAACAGCGCAGGCGCTGCAAGCGACTCAGAACCTTCAGGTTTTAGGGAGAGTCTGCCACTTTACTCTAGAGTGGTGTGTTTGACACAGCTGTTGTTTTTTTTTTTGTACCAAGGAAGTGGCACTTGTGGGCGTGGGGTGTCCCTTGTGTCCCCGACATTAGATGTGGAGGTTTAATGTTCCGAAAGTGATTCGGTCGAGGGCTAAGTTGGAACCTAGTAATAAAATATAAATTGTGTGCTAAGCTACCCTGGGAAACTAACTTAACCTCGGGGTTTGTACCCGTTTGGTGTATCCGCGGGCAACGGTAATTAAAAAGAGAAACTTAAAGCTGTATGCATTTAATAGGGCATGCATAAGGAAACAAAAGACTTAATGGAAGATAATAAAATGATTCATGCATTATACAAAAGACATGCATTTTTCCTGTTATGCATTAGATCATGCATACTTTAATGGTTTCCTTACTCAATACATGAGGGTAAGTGTTGAATGTTTAATTATTGTTGCATGCTGAAATTTTAGTAGATGCTACTGCTTTACTGTTTTTGCATGTTTAGCATTTATGATTGTTGCATGAATAAATTCTCAAATGCTATAAACTGTCTTGTATGTATTTCCCTTAATTGTTGCATGATATCTCATCTTGACTCTTTATCTCACTTGTTTCATTAAGAAGTAGCTGTGCTCATGATTTCGATTCTGACACCCTACTTCATTGGTTTTTCGCAGGAACAGGTGATCAGTGACGTCGACAGCTACTGCGAGGGCGCGAGAGTCACAACGAGTTTTGACAGTCTTCTTTGTGGACAGAGTGGCTCTTTATTTTGGTTTTTCAGTCTAGTGTTCTAGTTATTTGCTTATTGTCATCAGTAGTTACTTGAGTCAGACACTTTATTTTTTAGATTAGTTTTTAATTCATGAATAAAGGTAATGGTCAGTTTATGGATGTTAATTGCAAGTTCTTTTGTGGTTTATGGCTATCCAGTTGGAATTGGAACTGTGAGGACCCCGGGTCTCTGGGAAGTTTTCCGCACTGTTTTAGAAAAAAAAAATCCGCATTTTCAAAGGGGATGAGTTGGGATCGTTACAGGTTTGGTATCAGAGCCACCACAAATACTTGCAATTTTATCGTCTTTGAGTGTTTAATTTTCATAATCGGTATGTGAGCCCTGTCCTGAAGGGTCAACAAGTTGTGACTCGTCCTCCAGAGCAGTCTTCTTCACTGGTATGAATGTTTAATGCTTTTACTTAATTTATATAAGTTCTGTGTGATTATGTTAATTATAATTTAATGTTCTTTAGTGTGAATTAAAAGGCTAGTGTGATTACGGGGGCGATTATCGTTCGCGATCAACCCTGAGGGGGTAGTATCAATAATAGTCTAATTTGAAAAATGATGTGCATTGTAGATGTCGCACTATACCCGTAGAGGCGCTTCGTCTTCTACTGCTGCTCCCACGAACTGGCAGGAGCAAAGAGATTTCATGATGGAGGCCATCCATACCCTGACAGAGACTATGACGGCTCAGGCGACACAAACAGCGCAGGCGCTGCAAGCGACTCAGAACCTTCAGGTTTTAGGGAGAGTCTGCCACTTTACTCTAGAGTGGTGTGTTTGACACAGCTGTTGTTTTTTTTTTTGTACCAAGGAAGTGGCACTTGTGGGCGTGGGGTGTCCCTTGTGTCCCCGACATTAGATGTGGAGGTTTAATGTTCCGAAAGTGATTCGGTCGAGGGCTAAGTTGGAACCTAGTAATAAAATATAAATTGTGTGCTAAGCTACCCTGGGAAACTAACTTAACCTCGGGGTTTGTACCCGTTTGGTGTATCCGCGGGCAACGGTAATTAAAAAGAGAAACTTAAAGCTGTATGCATTTAATAGGGCATGCATAAGGAAACAAAAGACTTAATGGAAGATAATAAAATGATTCATGCATTATACAAAAGACATGCATTTTTCCTGTTATGCATTAGATCATGCATACTTTAATGGTTTCCTTACTCAATACATGAGGGTAAGTGTTGAATGTTTAATTATTGTTGCATGCTGAAATTTTAGTAGATGCTACTGCTTTACTGTTTTTGCATGTTTAGCATTTATGATTGTTGCATGAATAAATTCTCAAATGCTATAAACTGTCTTGTATGTATTTCCCTTAATTGTTGCATGATATCTCATCTTGACTCTTTATCTCACTTGTTTCATTAAGAAGTAGCTGTGCTCATGATTTCGATTCTGACACCCTACTTCATTGGTTTTTCGCAGGAACAGGTGATCAGTGACGTCGACAGCTACTGCGAGGGCGCGAGAGTCACAACGAGTTTTGACAGTCTTCTTTGTGGACAGAGTGGCTCTTTATTTTGGTTTTTCAGTCTAGTGTTCTAGTTATTTGCTTATTGTCATCAGTAGTTACTTGAGTCAGACACTTTATTTTTTAGATTAGTTTTTAATTCATGAATAAAGGTAATGGTCAGTTTATGGATGTTAATTGCAAGTTCTTTTGTGGTTTATGGCTATCCAGTTGGAATTGGAACTGTGAGGACCCCGGGTCTCTGGGAAGTTTTCCGCACTGTTTTAGAAAAAAAAAATCCGCATTTTCAAAGGGGATGAGTTGGGATCGTTACAGGTTTGGTATCAGAGCCACCACAAATACTTGCAATTTTATCGTCTTTGAGTGTTTAATTTTCATAATCGGTATGTGAGCCCTGTCCTGAAGGGTCAACAAGTTGTGACTCGTCCTCCAGAGCAGTCTTCTTCACTGGTATGAATGTTTAATGCTTTTACTTAATTTATATAAGTTCTGTGTGATTATGTTAATTATAATTTAATGTTCTTTAGTGTGAATTAAAAGGCTAGTGTGATTACGGGGGCGATTATCGTTCGCGATCAACCCTGAGGGGGTAGTATCAATAATAGTCTAATTTGAAAAATGATGTGCATTGTAGATGTCGCACTATACCCGTAGAGGCGCTTCGTCTTCTACTGCTGCTCCCACGAACTGGCAGGAGCAAAGAGATTTCATGATGGAGGCCATCCATACCCTGACAGAGACTATGACGGCTCAGGCGACACAAACAGCGCAGGCGCTGCAAGCGACTCAGAACCTTCAGGTTTTAGGGAGAGTCTGCCACTTTACTCTAGAGTGGTGTGTTTGACACAGCTGTTGTTTTTTTTTTTGTACCAAGGAAGTGGCACTTGTGGGCGTGGGGTGTCCCTTGTGTCCCCGACATTAGATGTGGAGGTTTAATGTTCCGAAAGTGATTCGGTCGAGGGCTAAGTTGGAACCTAGTAATAAAATATAAATTGTGTGCTAAGCTACCCTGGGAAACTAACTTAACCTCGGGGTTTGTACCCGTTTGGTGTATCCGCGGGCAACGGTAATTAAAAAGAGAAACTTAAAGCTGTATGCATTTAATAGGGCATGCATAAGGAAACAAAAGACTTAATGGAAGATAATAAAATGATTCATGCATTATACAAAAGACATGCATTTTTCCTGTTATGCATTAGATCATGCATACTTTAATGGTTTCCTTACTCAATACATGAGGGTAAGTGTTGAATGTTTAATTATTGTTGCATGCTGAAATTTTAGTAGATGCTACTGCTTTACTGTTTTTGCATGTTTAGCATTTATGATTGTTGCATGAATAAATTCTCAAATGCTATAAACTGTCTTGTATGTATTTCCCTTAATTGTTGCATGATATCTCATCTTGACTCTTTATCTCACTTGTTTCATTAAGAAGTAGCTGTGCTCATGATTTCGATTCTGACACCCTACTTCATTGGTTTTTCGCAGGAACAGGTGATCAGTGACGTCGACAGCTACTGCGAGGGCGCGAGAGTCACAACGAGTTTTGACAGTCTTCTTTGTGGACAGAGTGGCTCTTTATTTTGGTTTTTCAGTCTAGTGTTCTAGTTATTTGCTTATTGTCATCAGTAGTTACTTGAGTCAGACACTTTATTTTTTAGATTAGTTTTTAATTCATGAATAAAGGTAATGGTCAGTTTATGGATGTTAATTGCAAGTTCTTTTGTGGTTTATGGCTATCCAGTTAGAATTGGAACTGTGAGGACCCCGGGTCTCTGGGAAGTTTTCCGCACTGTTTTAGAAAAAAAAAATTCCGTATTTTCAAAGGGGATGAGTTGGGATCGTTACAATTGTGGACATGTTTTAAAACGTGTGTTGCATGTTCACTGAAAATTTGCAAAGATGCATAAATTACTTTTAAGATGTGTGAGTGGTCAAATGTGAATAATTGCAGGCAACGTAGACCAGAAGCGTGTGTTGCTCCACTTATTGTTGATTTTATTTATGCATTACAAAATTTATTTCTAAAAGGTTAATGGTTTTTTCAAAATTAATTGCCTTGCTATATTTTACGGGCTAAGGCCCGAAATTGGTTTTGCATGTTGATTTGCAAAACGGTTCGTGTAAAAATTTTAAAAGTATTTAAGAAGGTAAAAGATGAAAAGAAGTGTTTCTCTGGAGATCCAAGACCCGTAACACCCAATTTCTCATTAATGGCATTGTGTAATATTGATTATTGTAAAAAAGGTATTCTAGTACCCTAATTTTGTTTGTAATCTCATGTTAATATAAAGTAATACACAGCAGCAGCCGACCCATGTACAGCAGGGTATCGGTTTTCTCCCAAACCTCTCTCTCCCTTCCTCTACCTCTCTCTGTTTTGCAGCTCCAACGTGGGACGGACTGAAGGTTGCAAAACTAACATGGTATCAGAGCCACGCTTCAGCTGAAACTGGGATCGATTCAAAAAGACACGTCTGAAGATCCTCTTCTCCTCTATTTCCTCTTCCAAAGTCTGAAAATAAAAAAAAAAGGTACGGCTGTTCCTGTTTTCCTTTCTTTTTGGATTCACGACTGACCCAATCAGTCTCAGCAGATCCTACACCTATTCCCTATTCTTTTCTGGAATCACGACAGACCCAGTCAGTCTCAGCCTGTTTCTCGTCTCTTCTTGGGTTCACGACTGATCCAGACAACTGAGATTTTCTTTTCGGTTTCTGGAAATCCCCTCCTTTCTCATCCAGCCAACTTTGGATTCATTCTCTTCTTTTCTCAATTTTTCTTTCTACAGTTCCTTTTTCTCCTACGTTGGTGGTGGTCGAACCTTGGTTTCGCCACTGTTTGTTTTTATCTCTTAAGTGCTTCAGCCCAGATTCCCTCATTCAGCCATTAACAAGCCGACATTAGGAATACATATGTACTTTTTTTTTTTTTGGATTTTCATATCCGACATTCCATTTCATATACAAATCAGAAATCTGATTGTCTTTAAATTTCTGTTCCGTATCAGCGATCTGAATTAGTTCTTGCAAAAAAAAAAATACAGAACTGCAGGTGTAAGCAGATTGTGCTGAATACATTCTTCATTCTGTGAAACATGAATTCTCTTCCTAACCAGTCAGTTCTTTCTTCAAGTTTCCTCAGCCAACTTGTGTCTGAAAAATTAAATAATGGAAATTTCTTGACTTGGAAGAGGCAAATCATACCTTTTATTAGGAGTCAGGATCTTTCTGGACATTTGGATGGATCCATTCCAGTTCCTCCTGAGTTCATATCACAAGAAGAAAGGGACAACAAAGGGGAATCTACTACCGTATATGTCAGAAATCCTGAATTTGTGGCTTGGATGAAAAGAGACCAAGCGCTTGTTGCTTATATTACATCAACACTCTCACAAGAGGTCCTTGTAGCCATTCCAGATGACTGCACTGCCATGCAACTTTGGAACAGACTTGTTCAGACATACTCACAGGTTTCTCAGGCCAGGATTATGTTTCTTAAAAGAGAATTTCAAATGTTAAGAAAGGAGTCCATGACCATCATGGAATATTTGAACAAAATGAAGGTCATCACAGATCAGTTAGCAGTTGTTGGAAGTACAGTTTCTGACAAGGATTTGGTACAACAAACCCTCAGTGGATTGGGACACGACTATCATATGATTGTCACTTCTCTGTTATGTTTACCCGAGCTGCCCAATTTTGAAGATCTGCGTGCAAAATTGTTACAATATGAGATGAATCTAAAGGGATTTTCTGAAGAATCATCTATGCATACTGGGGCACAAGAAGTCCTTGCTACAGGGGTTACTTATGCACGAGGACGAGGAAACTATGATATCAAGGGAAAAGGAGCACAAGGTAGAAGTGGTCATGGAGGTCGTGGATTATTGCCTACCCCCAACTCATATACCAATCCACAAAGACAAAGGCCAATTTCTACTTGCTTTCTGTGTAATAAAAGGGGGCATATCAAAGCTAACTGCTGGTTCAATCCTCTAAATAAAGGAAAATCAACACAAACTGAGGCAAAAAGAGGCACAGACAATACAAGGACCAGCGGAGAAGTAAAGGAGTTGTTATTGTCAGCCTTAGCAGAATTGAATCTGAAACAGAATGAACAAGGCACTTGGTACGTAGATTCTGGCGCAGCGACTCATGTTACTGGAGATGCAGGTAAGCTCCTAAAACTTGTTCCTTACATTGGTAGAAGTAGTATAGTTACTGGAGATGGATCACACCACTCTGTTTCACATATTGGAAACTCCATCATACCCTTACCTGAATCTTCCATCAATCTTTCAAATGTTCTTTATGCTCCTAATATCAAGAAAAACATTGTTTCAGTTTCTAAACTTGTTGATGGTATCAAAGCCTCAGTTGAATTTACTCCCTCTTATGTTCTTGTTAAGGATCTCTGCACGAAGGAGACGTTCGCTAGAGGGAAACGGCAAGGCAATATGTATGTTTTTCAAGAAGATCCTTCAGCACATATTCGCTCTGCAGACCCAAACTTGAAGCTCCAATCATCATTGTCTTCTTCTGAAAATCCTACCTGTGTTTTTAGTGTCTCTGAAATCAATAAGCCAAACCTTTGGCATGGTCGTCTAGGTCACTGCAGTAATAATTTCATTGAGAAGCTTGTTTCAAGTAACCTCATTCCCAAGTCAAGTTTAGGAATAAATGTAAATGACAACAAATGTTCTAGTTGTCTATTATGTAAGAGTCATGTTTTACCATTTCATTCTATCAATAAAAGAGCTTCAAGACCTTTTGAGACTATTTGTTCTGATGTTTGGGGGCCTGCTCCAGTTGCTTCTATGTCTGGAACTAGATACTATCTTTTATTTGTTGATAGTTATTCTCGCTATTCCTGGATATTTTTCATGAAACATAAATCTGAGACTTTCAAGTTGTTCCGTAACTTCTATTCCTTTGTCAGAAACCAATTTTCTGAAAACATCCTAAGTTTCCAATGTGACGGAGGAGGTGAATTCTCTTCCATTGACTTTACTAACTTTCTTCAAAGTAATGGGATAAGGAAAAAGGTGTCTTGCCCGCACACACCTCAGCAGAATGGGATTGCTGAAAGAAAGCATCGCCATATTGTTGAGAGTGCGATGAGCATGATGCATGATAGTAATCTTCCGATCACTTTATGGACAAAGGCTTTTCATTCTGCAGTTCATGTGATAAATCGATTGCCCATGACTATTTTGGAAAACAAGTCTCCTTACTTGTCTCTTTTTGGTATTCACCCCCAACTACTATGATTTGCATGTGTTTGGCTGTTTATGCTATGTTCATGTTGACAGTTCAAAGAGACATAAGTTTCAGGACAAGGCCTTGAAGTGCAGGTTTGTGGGTTATGCCGATGACTATAAAGGGTACAGATGCTACGATCCGGTGAGCAAGCGCATCAAAATATCAAGAAATGTCATCTTTGATGAATTGAATTTTGATTGTCAATGTAATAGTTCTTCAGAATCAAAACATGAAGTTCAGACTTACTATCCTTGGTTGAACTATAAACTTCTCACAGAAGCTAGTGATGCTTGCTCAAATTGCACTCAAAAGGATAAGATACTTGTGTCTACTGATGGGATGATTGATCATGAAAATACAGACTCAATCTTGAATCCAGGAAGATATAGAGGTTTTGTATATACGAGAAAGAGAGTCACCCACTATAGTTGATTCAGACATGGACACATCCTCAACATCCAACATGGTTGATACTAGAAGATCCACACGTCCTCGCCATCCAATTGAAAGGTGGGTCAGTTATGAAAATTTCTCATTAGATTTTCAACTCTTTCTAACAGCCTTGAATAAAGAAAATGAACCCACAACGTTCTCTCAAGCATCAAATTCCAGAAGATGGATTGAAGCTATGAATGAGGAGATGGAAGCTTTACATGAATGCGGTAAATGGGATGTCGTATCAAGACCACCTGACAAAAATGTTGTTGGTAAGAAATGGGTGTACAAAATAAAGTATAAACCAGATGGGACTATAGAGCGATACAAGGCGAGACTTGTGGCCAAAGGTTTTACACATGAGCAAGGACAGGACTATGATGAAACCTTTAGTCCAGTGGTGAGAATGGGGACAATCCGAGTCATACTTTCTTTAGTCATTGAACACCAATGGACCATTAGCCAACTTGATGTGAAGAATGCTTTTCTTCATGGAGATTTGAGAGAGGAAGTTTACATGGAACAACCCACGGGTTACGCAGAAGGTAATCCTACAAAATATGTCTGCAGACTAAAAAGGGCGATATATGGATTGAAGCAGGCATCTCGATCTTGGTTTGACAGCTTTTCTCTTGAAATACAAAAATATGGTTTTAAGAAATCTCTTCTTGACCACTCCTTATTTATATTTAAGGACCAAGACACAACTACTCTGTTGTTGATATATGTGGATGATATCATCATTACTGGCAGTTCCAATGATCACATTGAAGAAGTCAAACATCTCTTGAATCAGAGGTTCAAAATGAAGGACCTTGGCAAACTACGGTACTTTCTTAGAGTTGAAGTTGACAGTTCCTCTGAAGAAATGACTCTCACTCAACATAAGTATACTATTGATGTTCTCAATAAAGCGGGTATGAAAGACTGCAAGCCCTTAAGCACTCCTAGCGTTCTTCATCAAAGGCTTAGCTCTCAAGATGGAGATCCATTTGATAATCCCACACAGTACCGTAGCATAGTGGGTATGTTACAATACCTCACTTTTACTCGCCCTGATATAGTATACTCGGTGAATCAAGTTTCTCAGTTTATGCATGCCCCATGTGAAGGGCATATGGAAGCAGTTAAACGGATACTACGATATCTCAAGGGAACGGTTGGGGATGGTCTCATATATAAACGAAATACAAATGGGCAAAGTGCACATGAGATCACTATTTATTCTGATGCGGACTGGGCGGGAGATCCAAATGAACGCAGATCAGTATCCGGCTATTGTGTATTTATTGGGATGAATTTGGTTTCTTGGAGTAGTAAGAAACAAAAGGCTGTTGCCAGATCCAGTACAGAGGCTGAATACAGGTCAATGGCAGCCGCCACTGCTGAGGCTACTTGGGTTAGACATCTACTGACAGAAGTAGGAGAATCGATATCTCGTTCACTTCTTTTATGTGACAACCAGAGTGCCATTAGTATGTCTTTTAATCCAATTCATCACAGTCGTGCCAAGCATATTGAAATAGACCAGCATTTTGTGAGACAAAAGGTAGAAGAGAAAGAGATTGAGCCTGAATTTGTTAGAACTACAGATCAAGTGGCGGATATATTTACAAAAGGATTGACTAAAGACAGATTTTGGACGTTAAAAGGCAAGTTGTTCATGATTCAAGATCATGCACAACTTGAGGGAGGGTGAAAAGAAGTGTTTTCTGGTTACGGGTCTTGGATCTGAAGATCCAGACCCGTGACACCCAATTTCTCATTAATGGCATTGTGTAATATTGATTATTGTAAAAAGGGTATTCTAGTACCCTAATTTTATTTGTAATCTCATGTTAATATAAAGTAATACACAGCAGCAGCCGACCCATGTACAGCAGGGTATCGGTTTTCTCTCAAACCTCTCTCTCCCTTCCTCTACCTCTCTCTGTTTTGCAGCTCCAACGTGGGACGGACTGAAGGTTGCAAAACTAACAAAAGATACCAAACTGTGTAATTAATATATCTTCATTAATGTCCCTTCTATAGTATGGGAATCTTGGATGGCAGCTTTGGGGAACCATGAGTATACTAAAACTCCGTGTGCGATTATGCCACTTAACCCGATATGTTGGTTCACCTCCCGGCCATGGTTTTAGGGAGATTCAACTACTTTTCCTAGGGGAGGTGTTGTTGACTTAGCTGTAGTTATTGGTATACCAAGAAAGTGGCGTCGGTGGATATTGATTTCTCAAATGTCCCGGTATTAGATGATAATTTCTAATATTCCGATGAATGGCGTTGATTCTTGATATTGGTCAAGAAACAAGTGTGGAACCCACTAATAAAATACAAATTGTGTATTAAGCTACAACTGAGAACCTAACTTAGACTTCGAGAATTTGCGCCGGTTTTGAGTATCCACGGGTTTAAGAAAAAATGAAAATTAAACTTGTGTATAAATATTTAATAAGGACATGCATGTGGCAACTCTGATAAATAACTTAATAAGTTAGAAATGCATGTGCATTGAATCATGCACAATTATTGTTCAATATTAGTTCATGCATTTAAGCTTATTCTGTTTCGCATGATATTTGTTATTGCATGATAATTGGTTAAATGCTTCAATGGTAAGTTGATTATGGTAGATTGTTATTGTGATATTCTTATGAAATTTATGCATGAATTTAGTTTATGTTATTCCTTTACAGTTTGGATTTTTAGAGAAATTTGTACAAAAGACTTTGGTTCTTATCCGTTTTCATAAAACTTTTTTACAGGTCTGGATGCTCAGTGATGTCTTGACTTGTTGGCATAAGACTATTTTTACGAGGGTCAGTTGGGGTCGTTACATTAAGTCCCCGCACGAACTTATTTGCCTTTTATCGATCAATGGCGAAGAGATTGGAGGAATACCGCTCCAGGTTCTGAATTTGGTGGTGTAATCCACCAAACTCAGGTTTCCCTGGCATAGTTCCAAGAATTCGATTTTTTTCTTGTCTCGAGCATGTAAGGGAAAATAGTTTTCTGAGAAAACTCTTTGGAATGCCTCCCGGGGAACAACTTCAGCTCCAGGACAACAGACTCCTCGAGTCATGTCCCACCACTTTCGGGCATTGTCCTTTAACAAGTAGATGCCAAAGATGGTATTTTTCTCTTCTGGTATGGACAATAGTTGGAATGCTCGTTCAGTCTCTTGGATCCAATTCTCGGTGAGCTCTGGATCGGCCTTTCCTGCGAATGTCAAGAGATTTAGTTTTAGGAATTTCTCGAATGTAACCACGCCCTGGTGATGTTTCGTCCTTGCGGGTGAAGCCTGATCTCGTTGGGCACGTACTTGGCTCCTAATGGCGTTGGCCAAGGTGTTGAGGGAATCGATGATGAATCCCCGTTGTTCGAACCATTCATCAGGCGATTCTTCGTTCGTACGTCGTGTCATCTTTTATTCGCACCAAAGGACGGGTAAGTCGAGATTTGTTAAAGTAATTGTGGTAAACAAGTAAAATACTATTTTTATATACCACAAAAAACTTTATTAAAACCCAGCACCGTTGGTTGATTTTACAGAAGGTTAAAACATGTCGGAAAAGAGTTCATCGACTCCATAAAAAGAACCAAAACCCTAACATTCTCTACCCCCTAAGTATGGTTCAAGGATTGCTTAACATGGCTCCTTGTGCTCCTAACCTTACATGGAGGAGAGGGGGATAAGGTTGAAGTGCCAGTAAGTGATCAAGGCAGGTAAGAGGATGTTGGCATATAATGTGGTAAGTTTGGCGAGTAGTTGGAGCCTCATTTGATATCTCAACAAGTCTGGGTATATCAAAAGAACCTCTAACGAAGGAAACTTCATGCTCAAGGCCTTGAGCGGTGAGTTGCCTCTTGTCGTGACCTTGTTTAAGATGACATTCTTCTACAGAATGGCTCACCTCACCTCAGAAGAGACAATCGACAGGTTCCTAGGGGCACATTTCACCTGGGTCAGCTTGATGGCATTACATCCTGTGACCAAGTCGTCCTAGGTTGGTGTTGTCGTAAGCCAACCTATCCACCCTATGATTCATGTTCTGGACAATCGATTACAGTTGTTCAAGTGCTCCGGTCAAGGCATTCATTGCCTCGACCATCTCATTGTATGACATCTAAACCAAAAGAGATTTTCTTAATCGGGATAGATAAAAAAATGGTGAAGCAAAAATACTCACGGTGCGATGTAGATGTCAGATGATCAAGAACGATTGTATTCTCTGTCACTCTGATACCAAAGGTGTAATGCCCCAAAATCTCGAACTTTAAAATTTTTGAAAAATTCTGAAGCTTTATAATCAATCTTTTTTCTCAGAGTTAAAAATGATAGTTCAACAGAAAACAATATTTAAAAGGAACAAGTTGATGAACCTTGGGTGGGTTACAGGCAAACTTCCTTTTCAACACTTTAGGTTTGTATCTCTGTAAAATGGTTTGAAACCATGTAGTTTCAAAACAATGAGATTTTATATGCAAAGAGTTATTACAAAGGAAGTTCTATACAAAATTACAAAACGTGCTCAAGAGCAAAACAACAAAGAGAGTGGGTTCTTGATATCATCGTGCCATCGCCTATAGCATCATCCTAATCATCACTTGTACCCCATGACTCATGAAAGCATGTTAGGTGCATCGATATCAAACGTCAGAACATGACTAACATATGCATTATACATTTCACAACATGCAGTTTCAGAAGTAAAGTGAACATGATAATCTCGTTTCGATAATTAGGACCTATGGATACTCATAGGATAATACGTAAAAACAACTCAGACCGTTCGGAGGTTTAATATTCCATGTATTTTGATACCTAGGACGACTAGCTGAATCCGCTCAAACTAGCTGAATCCGCTCAAAAAGGGACGTCCTTATTACCGAAAGAGAATTCCCCAAAGGCCACTTGTAACCGATGGATACATCTGATCTTCTGCAGAAGTCAATGGGATATACCACCTAGGATAATATTTATTAACCCAGTCTCCTAACTTCGATGACCGAGGATGTCGAGCCATTGTCACTCGAGGAGCATAATTGTTAACAACTTATCCATCGAAGTTTGTACCTCCTATCATCTCTCTTGAGATAACCAAATGATAAATGAGTACGTCAGGTCTTACTTTATCTGACAACCCATTCAATATGATCTGGTTTATTAAACCAAATCGAACATCTTGCCTACGAAGGCAATCATCTCTATTTATGTGATTTCCTTTAACATGGTGCATTGTCCTATTCATCGTTGTACTAACATGTCGTGCATGTCCGATAGTACTAATGCGATAAAAAAATATTGGCTTCTCATAAAGAAACTCAGACACAACATTGAAAATCACAATATCCCGCACATTATGCCAGAGAATATCCGAGTCATTCTGGATAGCGAAAAGAAAGACCTGACGCATGTATCACCAAGGGCTACATAGTTGAAGTCTTTTTGTTATGTTAGTTCGAAGAGAAAACTCAATTGCGAATTCTCGAGTCATGTCAATCTTAACTTATTTTAAAGTTCGAACCAGGTTGGAAAGGTGTTTAGAAGAACCTTTTAAAGCTAGGGAGTTTGTCCGGTAAGCATGGACGCAACAACATTGATACAAGTGTGCATGGGAGTCTGCTTTATATTTAGGATAAGCTATGTATGTAATTGTTGGACATTGCGAATATGCAAATGCAAGACACTTATGTTGCTTTTCAAGACATCAAGAATGCGAGCTTGAAACCTCGCATGGAGATTCTTTTGAAATTGAATTACAGCAAAGATACGCAAATCTGTGTCTTTAAATACATACTGACATAATTTAAAGTAAGTAGGAATACCCAAAATTGTGTACCATATATAATCATATATGTATACAGGATACATATATATTAAAGCAGAAGCATGTGCACATTATAACGCAACGGCAAATTAAATGGCGTAAAGCAGGGCCCGAGATGCAAAGCCACACATCGAGCTAAATAAATTGCATAAGCAAGACCCGCTCTACGAAATCGTGCATCGGGCTAAGTAAATTGCGTAAGGGAGGCTCGATGTACAAAACCATAGATCAGGCTAAGTAAATTACGTAAATCAAGAGCATGTGCCTGTTACATGACGGCGGCAAAATAAATAGCGTAAAGCAAGGCCAAGCCCAGTGTACAAAACCATACATCGGGCTAAGTCAATTGCATAAAGATGGAGCTTGTGCACATTACAACGCGATGACAAAGTAAATGATGTAATTAAAATGGGACAAGAATACGCAAAATTGCCTCCTTCAATTAAGAGCATATATATATATATATATATATATATATATATATATATATATATATATATATATATAGAAGTGTTCCACCATAGTTATCATATACAACTCTCCTACCTCGGAGATGGGCTGAATCTCTGATGATCCCAAGCGTAGGTTCTTAAAAACTCGTGCCTCAATAAGCGTGTCTCATCTGTCTCACCGATGTAGTACACTAAAAGGATTTTATCGTGCTGCAAAAAGAATGAAGTAAAAATCTTTTCTTTAACAAAATAAGCGACGATTGTGTCGAAGGGGTCAAACCTGAAGCCAGTTTGAGTCGATCAGACCAACTTGGTGAAAAAGGGGCATATAGACCCAACTGGGCTCGGTCAACTACAAGCCCGGCTCGGTTTCCAACTGAGTGGGGCTTAATCCCTAATCGACTAGGGATCAAGTTGAACTCCGTTGGGCCCAAACTCTGCTCGGTTTCGACCGAGTCCGAGGCAGCAGCAATTGCTACTGATGCGCGAGAAGGGCAGCAACCAAAAGAAAGGGGGGCACGACGGTCGGGCCACTACCGAAGGCAATGGCCAGCCACGGCTGCCATGGGCAGCCAACGTGGAAGGGAGACGAGTGACCCCTCTGTTCTGGCAGAAAATATAGAAGGGGAGGAGGACGAACAGAGAGAGGGAACAAGGGGGAGGGGGTTTCGTGAAAACCCAACGTGGTCGGGCAGTTGCCTTGGTGGTTGGTCCTTGTCATGTGGCAGGGAGGTGCCTAACTAAGGCATCGGTTAGGCTTCACCACCAACTGAGGTGGTGGTGGATGCCTTGCAGCTGCGGTGGTGGCATCGGATGGCACCTATTGATGGTGGTGTCATGAAGTTCGGCAAACAGAGGTTGAGGGGGCGAGACAGGAGGGAGACGCCCTCCTGTCGATCACAAAGAGAGAGAGAGACTTACAGGGGAGAGGGGAGTATGCAAAGAGAAACGAGGTGGGGGTTTTAGCCGAGTGAGAGGGAGACAGGGCGGCCCTGTTTTAAATCAAGAACCCCCTTCCCCCCATGGGGGTTTAAATAGACTGGAACGGTGGGAGGGATGTCGACATCCCAACTTGGATCCGTCCCAAGAAATTGGGTTGGGTCCATTGGGACCCAACTCCATCTATATCTATATCTATATCTATATATATATATATATATATATATATATATATATTAGGTGTTAGGATTCGGATTGGGTTGGGTCCATTTGGATCCAACCCAATCTTGATTATATATATTTATTATATATATACACATATATAACTGCATGGAGTGTGGTTTGGATCCAAATGGATCCAAAATCCTTATTCTCTTATGTGAGATCTATCTTGGGTCTTGTTTGGATCTCGGATCCAAACACAAGCATTTATGTATATATACATATATAATAAGGTTCTCGCATGTTTTGAGAATTGATCCATCTTTCAAACACAGTTTTTAATTTATGATGTTTATCGATATGGATCTATATTTGGATCCAAATTGTTTTCAAGGATTGGATCTTTATTATTATTATTTTTTACTGATACAATCTTATGCCTTAAAGGTTTTGAGTGTTCCGGACCTCTTTAGAGTTCCGTCTCTGAATTATTCTAAACCTGAACCCGGTCCACTAAATGGATCCGAGACCTTGTTATAAGCTTTATAAGCTCGAATCCATACTGGATCCAAACATAGTAAACCCAGAGATTCGGTGAATCTCTCGAGTGTCAAAAGTACCCTTAAAATTGGGTTTCATGGATGTCGATCTGTGTGGATCTTCTACCAAGATCTAGATCCAAAAGTGTCTAAAAAGCTTCGTATAAGTTAAATATCTTGATAAACAATCAAAAGTTCATCGATTAATAAATATCGCTGAATCTCATAAAAATACCGAGACTAGTCCCATATTTTTTTAAGAAAAAAAAAGAAAATTCGCAGACTTTATAGGAGACCTCTACTACATAGACAACTTGGAACTATCAAATTAAATTTTTTGTAGTTTTGTTGAAAAGAAAAGTATTGAAGATTGTCATAAGAGATTAGGGCATCCAAGTATGTCAAAAATGTATTTTTTTCCTTTTCTTGAAAATTGTAATAAAAAGGATTTGACTTGTGAAGATTGCATACTTGGAAAAATGAAATCTCTCCCTTTTGGAAATAGCAAATTTGTATCTAAACAACCTTTTGAGTTAATACATTCGGATGTATGGGAACCGGCACCGGTTATGTCCAAAGGAGGAGTTTCCTATTACATACATTTTGTGGATGATTATAGTAGGCACACATGGATTTACTTTCTTAAACTCAAATCCGAAGTATCTGAATGTTTTCAAAAATTTCATAATTATGTTAAAAATCAATTCAAAACATCCATTAAAATATTTAAATCTGATTCTGAAGGAGAATTTTTATTAAAAGATTTCCAAAGCTTTCTTGGCCAACAAGGGATTACTCATAAAAAATCTTGCCCTCACACCCCACAACAAAATGGGTTGGCTGAAAGAAAGCATCGGCATTTTATTCAAACCACCAGGACTCTTCTAATACCCAAAAAGGTTTTGGGTTAAAGTTGCTCTTACGGTGGTTTACTTAATCAATAGAATGCCTTCCACTATTCTTAAAAACACTTCTCCTATTGAAAAACTATTTAAAATTCCTCCCAATTATTCAAGATTAAGAGTCTTTGGGTGTAATTGTTTTGTTCTTTCCAACAAAAATGATAAACTATCTATTAAAGCCATTCTTTGTGTTTTCTTAGGCTACGTCGAAAACCAAAAAGGATTTCGATGTTATGATATTAAAAAAGACAAGCTTTATATCTCAAAAAATGTAATGTTTTTTTTTAAATGAAAATGATTTTGAAAAAATTGAGTCTACGAAACCATGTGAGTACTCTTTTTTGTTTGATCTAATGAATGAGCATAATAATGATAATATTGATAATGTTGATATAAATGAAAGTAGTGATATTCATGATATGTATGAGAGTATCGATGGTAACACTCATGATGATCATGAAGGTGATATGCCTATTGTTGAACCTCACAATAATCTTCAAACATATTCTCGGTGTACACAACGAGAACCACCATGTGTATTAGAAAGGTATACCCAAAGTCAAGACTTACATTAATCTAGTCTTAGAAGATCTACAAGGATATCTCAAGCACCTAGAAGGTTTCTATCCTATGAGTCCTTTGAACCCCATTATAGAGCTTGTTTTATGGTCATACATTCTTACGTCGAGCTCTCTTCCTCTAATGAGACCAAAAATCATTATGAATGGATTGAGGTCATGAATAATGAATTAGATGATTTAGAAAGGCCAAAAACTTAAGAAATTTAATCATTACCCATAACAAAGAAAACCACATGACGTAGATGGGCCTATAAACTTAAAACCAAAAGTGATGGAACACTGGAAAGGTATAAAGTTAGGTTATTTGCTAAAAGGTATAGTAAATAATATAGGATAGACTATGAAGAAACCTTTGCCCTAGTGACTAGGATGACCACAGTTCGAACACTCATCACCGTAGCATCTATTAAAAAATAACTTATCTTTTAAATGGATGTCAAAAATGTCTTTTTAAAGGGAACCCTTAATAAAGAAATTTATATGGAATCTCCACCCGAGTTATAGGTTTGGCACATGGAAAAGTTCTTCGATTACAAAAAGCCTTGTATTGTTTAAAACAAGCTCTTAAAGCTTGGTAGGATCAATTTAGTGATGTGATGGTTCAACTCGGTTTTAAATCTTGTTATACTGATATTGCTTTGTATGTCAAGTCCTCTGATGCACGTATAGTTATTTTACTTCTCTATATGGATGACATAATTATCACAGGAGGTGATAACCGAGAGTTAGTCATGTTCTCAAAAAGAACTTTGATATGACAGATCTTGTTTTTCTTCGATATTTTCTTGGGATAGAAGTTTACTCACCTCGAGGGTATTTTTTGTCTCAAACTAAATATGCAGTCGAGATAGTTAAAAGGTCAGGCCTTACAGGAAAAAAAATGTGGACACGCCAGAGGTCATCAATGCGAAGATGAGAATAGATGATGGAGAACTGAAAGATCCCACTTCATATCGCCAAATGATTGGCATCTTATCTTACATTTTCATTACTCGTCCTAAGATTGCTCATGCTATTAATAGTGTTAGTAAATGCCAACATTCTCCTACTACAATACATATGAATGTTGGAATGAGAATAGTTAGATATGTCAAAAATACTATTAATCATAGTTTATTTTTGTCATCCTCATCCTCATCCTCATTATATGTTATTGCATATACTGACTCCGATTGGGGAGATGTAAATGATCGTCACTCAATCACTGATTTTTTTGTTTTTGTACATGATTCCTTGATATCTTGGAGGTACAAGAAACAACAGAAGGTGTTCTTATCCTCCATAGAAGTTTAATATCGTGTTATGGCCACTACGACTTCCGAATTGGTGTAGTTGCAATAGTTACTCGAGGATTTGGGAGTTTTCATATCCACACCCTCAAAGTTATGTTGTGATAACAAGGGCATTGTTTATATCGCAAGCAATCATACATTTCATAAGCGAACAAAGCATATCGAAATGGATTGTTATTATATTCGTGAAGAGTTCCTGAAGAAGACCATCACTTTACCATATGTGTTATTTGAGTATCAACTGGCAGACTTCTTCACTAAGGCGCTACCATCACCCAGATTTCACTTTCTTCTTGGCAAACTCTCGATTGTCATTCTGTGAGTTTGAAGAGGGGTGTTAGAATATACGTAGTTGTATATATTCATATACATATATATACATACATTTGTATATACATACACACAACCCAGGGGTATTTTGGCCTTTTGACCATTGTATAGGTGTTGCCCCTTAGAAGTATTTTTTGTCTTTTCCTTTTTTATGTACTTTGTTGTATTGTTAATGGCATTCTTTTCCTTAACAATTACAACCGCTATATCTTGGAGCTCCTCACTCCCCCTTGTGTATAAATATGGGTCCTTAACAAACATATTTTTTATATTGTTGTGTGTGTTCTTCTAAGCCCCCAAGTGGCTTTTGTGCTTTGCCCGCTTTGTAGGATTTGTATTGGCCTCTTGTTTGAGGTATGTGAACAACACTTGATTTCATTACAGTTTGCACATCTTCAACATGAAAGAATCCATTTGACTATTTGTTCACTACTTAAAATTCAGGAAGGGGTTTGCACAATCTTCAACATGAAAGAATAGGCAATTGCAATTTTAGCATTCACGAAAAGCTATGTCACACAGATTCTCCATTTGACTTCTGTTCCATATCCTCTCATATATGACATATTGGAATTTCATAGACGGAAAGATACAAGGAAAGGTTTATTTCTTCACAACAGAACACCAACAACATGCTATAGATTAAACAACAGTAAAGTCGCACGGTTGTCTACACTAAATGGATGGAACATATTTTCTACTAGATTGACAAGTTGACATGCAGTTGCTTGAGTTTGAACTATGAAAGAAGTTTTCCTTTTAAATATGGATCACATCTGTCCATCGTATGGTCATGCTATTGGGAAACTAAACTCCCATATTTAATAGTGATCATTGAGGAGCCACATGAAGCAGGCTCTCATGTACACTTCTGGAATAAAGACAGAAACAAGATATTATTATCAACTATAACTTGTGATAAAGTTCAATCCAAACATGATTGGCCTGGTTTCCATGCAATAAGAAAAGGGCTTTTGTGCTTGGTTCGACATAGATTTAATCCATATAAGGGACAGATTTCACTAAGGGGAAAAGTAGGAGAACAATTATGAGAAATTGAGCCATTAGGATAACGCATTAGACCAATACACTTTAAATACAACAAAAGAACAGCTGCCCCAACAATATGGTGCTCGTTCACTTTCTTTGCTGCTTGATTGCCTTTAATGCTGGGGATCAGAAACTTTGGATGCCTCTAGCTCATATTGCCATTGTAGATTGCCACAAATACAATCAATTATCAAATCACAAAACTTTTACTATGTAAAGGGCACTTTATTGAGCATTGTTTACCCATGTTGGTGCAACACCGGATAGGAGAAGACACTTTGGACACACTGAGCAGAGTGCCTGTGACTTCATCCATGTTTCAAAATTTCTTTTCTTTTATAATGATTATGGTCCACAATCTGTTGTTATGTCCCTTGCTTGAGCTCGTTTGTATTTCTTGATGATTTTAGAGTCTTGACTTAATACATTGAAATTCTTAATCTTAGGGTCTTAAGAAAGTTTGATCACAAGATTGTTGTCTTCATGCCACACCTGTCACATCTGTGTCCACATGACAGCATGAACAGCAACCTTCTGAGAAACATATGGAAGGAAGAAAATAACATCCTTGTTCTAAATGCCAAAGACAGAATAGAAAGATTGGTATGTGCAAGGCATTTTTCAACAAATATTTAATGAAAGATTAATAATGAAAAATATCAACTTGCTTATCAAAAAAATATATATCGAGTTAAAAAAAAGAAGGTTCTTACCCGTTTCTGGAACAGTCTCAAAGTGAGAACAATGAGATCTCTGGATCTGCAGAAAACCACAAATAAAACAATTACAGAAAAATGATCAACAATTTGGGGGAATTATTAACAGAAAATTATAATCAGGAAAAGAAAGGTCGATCTTAATTAGATAAATTCCCCTTCTTTGATATCTACAGGATACGTACAACAATCCAGAAACAGGTGTAAGAAAGGACGATAGATATTATTATCGGTCGGAAAAACAAGCCCTGGATGGGTCAGGCGCGAGTCCCTTGCATGTAAACCAAAGCAGCAGGCTCCCTGGGGCAAAGGGGCTGATGACGGGGTTTTGCACAGAGTTACCGGAGATTCTTAGATAAGTGGGAAGCCCGCTTCCTGGAAACTTGGTTCGGAAGCGTGATACTCCTCGCTTCCGAAACTTGATGAGAATCTTGATTCTCCCAGGCTTCTCCTATGCTTTCCACACGCTTCATCTATTCTTCTTATATGTTCTCTCACTCTACTTTTCATGTTTTTTAAGTGTTTCTTCTCACAGTTCTCACCCACTTCCATGTACTTTATCTAAATTGGCAGTCATCATTTTTAGATTTTGTTAAAAATTTAATTCTTACACTAAAAAATCATGAAATTTAAGAATAATCACTTTTATTTTAGTTTGTATTCTCTGTCACATAGGTGTGGGTGAGGGTGAGGGTGAGGGTGAGGGTGCGGATGCGGATATGGCACTTTAAAAAAACTTGGGTGCGGGGGTGTGGGCAGGATATATATATATATATATATATATATATATATATATATATATATATATATATATATATATATATATATATATATATATAACAGTTTTAAGTTAACCCTACATGTATGTGTGTGCATTTATGTATTTATATATATATAATATAGATAAAACTGGACTTGGTTAGGGTTAACCGAATCTACTTTTAGACAAAAATGGACCTCAGTGTGGTTGACTTCACCTGACACAAAGGAAGCCGTGTCCAAGTGACGCACCCGCATGGGTGCGGGCATGACGCGGGTGTGGCGCCCTGTTAGAAGAGTCCGTGTTACATAGCTTTTATTTGCATTCCATTTTGATTCCCATTCAATTCTTGCGTTTTTTATTCCTCGTTTTCCGTTGCCTATACAATTTAAAACGCATCGCTTCTGCTTCCTAGTCTGGCAACCTTGGTTTTACACCACTGAGAATGGTGACTTTAGGTTGGCAGATCTCCCGACCTGGTGCCGTCTTCCTCATGTTATAAATAAAAGGAAAAAAAATATAATGAACAAACAATGTACCAAATAGAGAGAGAAGATGAAAAAGTTTTTTTCGCAATGACATCCAAAGGAATTGCAATTCAGTCATCACTTCCAATAACAAGGGAAAGTAATGGACACAAGATCTCAAAAGCATATCAGTGGTATATGTTTGAGTAAGAAAAATTGGGTTGGTTTGTGTGTACCCGACCTAGTTACAGCCTTAAGCAATTGTCAAGAACATATAAAAAATGAATGGTATATTAAAACAGAAGATGAATCATATATCGGAAACGCTAAACACATTTTTAGCCATAAGGAATAATGATTAAGTACATAAGTCACACTTACGAATTATCTTGTGCACGTAAAATAAGTTCTGGCCCACTAGAACCCTGGATCAAAAACTCAGTGGGATGTCCGTAAGGTATCATGATCTGTGAAAATAACATAAAAAGCAAAAATTTAATGAAAATCATCGACAGATGTTCAAAATATGCTGCTAAGATTCGGTATAGACCAACAAAGAATGTAACCATAAAGCCAAGAGTAGTACAGCAAAAGGCATTCCACCATCTCATGGTCAAACAATTCTAATAAAGTAAGCATGCATGACACAAAAAAGGAAAAAAAAAAAAGCAGCAAATATTCATTATTGACATGCAGCCAAGGTCTCATTAGTGAGCATGCACACATAAAGAAATCAATTGTGGGCTTCATACCAAAATGGACCTCTCTCTCTCTCTCTCTCTCTCTCTCTCTCTCTCTCTCTCTCTCTCTCTCTCTCTCTCTCTCTATATATATATATATATATATATATATATACACAACAACAACAACTACGCCTTCATCCCAAAACAATTGGGGTCGGCGATATGAACCAACAAAGAAAATCATTATGTGTCTTCCACATGAATCCTTTTCCTCCAATCATTTTTATCCAATGCCATGTCCTCGGTGAGGTTCAAAACATTCATATCCTTTCCTATCATCTCCATCCAAGTCTTCCTAGGCCTACCCCGACCTCTTTTAACTAATATATTTTCTCATTTCTCCATCCTTCTAATTGAAGCATCATTAGGCCTTCGCCGAATATGTCCAAACCACCGTAAACGATTCTCTCTCATCTTATTTTCAATGGGTGCAACGCCTACCTTCTTACGTATCTCCTCGTTTCGAATCATATCTTTTATTATATTTCCACACATCCATCTAAGCATACGCATCTCAGCTACACTCATTTTTTGAATATGATGTCTCTTGGCAGCCCAACATTCCGTACCATATAGTAAAGCGGGCCTAATAGTCGTCGTATAAAACTTTCCCTTCAACCGCAATGGCATTCTACGATCGCACAACACTTCAGTTGCACTTTTCCATTTTATCCACCCAACCTTTATCCTATGATTTACATCTCCATCAATTTCTCCATACTTTAGAATGATAGATCCCAAATATTTGAAACAGTCATCCACCGGTAATTCTTGCTCACCAAGCTTCACTACTTCGTTGCGTACTAAACCGACATTCCATATATTTTGTCTTACTCTTACTCAACTTAAAACCTCTTGCTTCCAATGTCTGTCTCCATAATTCTAACTTAGCATTAACCCCAGCTCTAGACTCATCAATCAAAACAATATCATCATCAAACAACATACACCACGGCACATTTTCTTGAATTGATCTCGTAAGCTCATCCATCACTGTAGCAAATAAGAAAGGGCTTAAAGCAGATCCTTGATGTAACCCAACCGTTATAGGAAAATTGGTTGTCACCCCTCCACAAGTGCGGACATTGGTTACTACTCCTTCATACATATCTTTAATTATACTAATGTACTTGAGAGAAACACCTTTCTTTATCATTGTCCACCAGAGAACGTCCCTAGGTTCTTTATCGTATGCCTTCTCCAAATCAATAAAAACCATATGCAAATCTTTGTTCCTCTCTCTATTTCTCTCAATAAGTTGTCTAAGAAGACGTATAGCTTCCATAGTTGATCTTTCAGGCACAAAACCAAATTGATTCTCCGATATCATGACAACCTTCCTCAACCTAGACTCAATCACCCTCTCCCAAAGTTTCATAGTATGACTCATGAGTTTTATACTACGATAGTTTGTGCAATCTTGTATATCACCCTTATTCTTATATAGAGCCACCAAAGTAATCTTCCTCCACTCATTAGGCATCTCATTTGTCCGTCAAATCTTGTTAAAAAGATTTGTCAACCATTCTAAACCTTTCTCTCCCAAACATTTTCAAGCCTCGATAGGTATACCATCTGGGCCAACTGCCCTTCTTGATTTCATTTTTTTCAAAGCCTCTGCAATCTCTTGTTTTTGAATCTTGCGCATGAAGTCACAATTCATCTCATGAAAAGGAATGGACAAGTCTCCAAGATCCTGAACATGACTTCCATTAAATAGCTTATCAAAATAATCTTTCCATCTCTCTTTAATCTCCTCATCTATGACTAAAACCCTTTGCGTTTCATCTTTGATACATCTAACCATACCTAGATCCCTCGATTTCCTATCTTTCATCTTATCAAGCCTATAAATATCCTTCTCGCTCTCTTTGGTATCCAACTTGCCATAAACCTCCTTATATACCTTATCTCTCGCGTTTCGAACTACTTTTTTAGCTTCCTTCTTTGCTATCATATACTTCTCCAAATTCTCATTATCACGATTCTTACTTAGATTTCTATAACTCTCTTTTAACCTTAATAGCTAATTTGACATCCTCGTTCCACCATGATGTATCCTTACCTAGCGGTCCACTGTCTTTCGACTCACCTAATACCTCCTTAGCCACCTTTCTCATGCCACCCGCTATCTTATTCCACATTGATTCTGAATCCTCTTCGAAACACCAATCAACTTCCTTAACTACCTGCTCTACAAACATTCCTTGTTTAGCTCCTTTCAGTGCCCACCACTTAATTCTAGGATCTATCTTATGTCTATACCTTTTGCGGCATTGTCTAATTCTAAGATCTAAAATTAAGACTCTATGTTGTGTAACTACACTTTCTCCCGGTATAACCTTACAATCGATGCAACAACCCCTATCTCTCTTTCTAAGTAGGAAAAAATTTATCTGACTTGTATTAACCCCACTTTTAAATGTTATTAGGTGAGACTCCCTCTTCCTAAACCAAGTGTTTGCTAAGATCATATCATAGGACAAACCAAAATCTAAAATTCTTTCTCCACTTTCGTTTCTTTCTCCTATACCATAGCCTCCATGGATACTCTCAAATCCATCCCTACTAATGCCTACATGTCCATTAAGGTCACCGCCGATGAAAAGCTTTTCTCCATAGGATATCCCTTGTACTACTCCATATAAATCTTCCCAAAATTGATGCTTAATGGAATCATCTAAACCTACTTGAGGTGCATAAACACTAATAATATTAATAATATACGTACCTAATACTAATTTAATAAGTAAAATCCTATCACCCTTCCTACGGACCTCAATTACATTATCTATAAACTCACGACATGTATAAAATCCTATATATATATAGAGACACACACACAAGCATGTTATGTATAAGTATGCATACGTGGATGTGTATATCATGAACATGCATATAATTTCTCTGAAAGGAAAAGTTTGTTACTATCTATATTTTCAAATAAAGGATAGTCAATTTTATGAACAGAGAAAATCAAAATCAAAATAGCATGATCAAAGGATGATTTCACGATAAATTTATCGACATTAAAGTTTAAAAGATATTGACCACAGTAATGGACAGATGAACATAAAAATGTAAAACAATTTAAAAAATCAAATAATTGTGACAATGAATGAAGCTGAATAATTAAAACATGCAAACATACAAATGTTTTAATTATTTAACCTTGTTCATAATCATAATTATGTGATTTTTTAAATTATTTTAATATTCAATATTTATTATGAAAAAATACAACTTTTATTCTGTGCTACGACATGTTACACCTCATTCATAATTAACTTGTTGATTAATTTCAATTGAATATATTGATTAGGTCTTTTACAGGGACAGGCTCCTAGATGCCGATGTGCACTTTTGCTAAAATCAAGATACAAACCTTTTGCAATATAACACCTTAATTACACCTAATTACAAGCCTCAATTATAGCCCAACAATATTAGTTGAATAAAAGCATAGTCACAGATATCAGCAATATTTTCAAAATATCATGACATATGCAACATGGACTCGATGTGGATGCGGAACCCAGTGCAGCAGGACATGGGTCCCACCGCACTAGGTGTGATGACCCTGTACCCGAGATCAAAAAGGTCCAAATATGGACTCAATCAACATTGATCAAGGTCATTTTTATCTCCCCGCCCCCACCCCCACCCTCCTGTTATTGTGTGTTTCTCCTCCTATGTTATTGCTTCACTCACTGACACAACAAAGTCCCCCTCCGGTGAGTCTCTCTCTCTCTCTCTCTCTCTCTCTCTCTCTCTCTCTCTCTCTCTCTCTCTCTCTCTCTCTCGGTCGGATGGCATATTAAGCCTCAACAACTGTATCGGGGCATAGGCCCCTTATTGAATAAGGGTAATTGATCCATTTTACTTCTTGTTGGGATTTATGGACCCGATTGACTTAGTTTTGAGAATCAAGTGTCCCTTCAACATATTAAATGGGAAAGGTGAAATCTTTTACCAGTTATCAACCTACAGAGTTTCTGAAAGGGATGTGTGATCTTAGCCCTTTTGGGATATGCATCCGGTGATGGAACCCACCATGAGCTATTGTTATTGTCCCTTCAAAAGGGTATTTCATAGTTTAACATTAATTTTGCAAAAGTGATTTAAGATCGATCGTTATGCTTTTTTTGTAAATGCTCTTTAACTGACCCTTTTGAAAAATGTACAAATCTAATTATTAAGACTGTAATCAGTTATTTAATGAGCACTATAGTTCCCAACTGGGCCTCGCACCGCATCCAAAAAGCCTTCGTTAGCAAAATGAGGCCACCTTGAGGTTCCCCAAAAATTTTATGGTTCCTCAAGGGTGTCACTCGCATGACGCTCGGTTTATTGGTGTCATAGGACAGGTTCTTGTTGGCAATATGTCAAAAACCTTGGAATGCCACCCGGCTCAAGCCATGAACTGGAGGGAGGACCATCCGCTTTTAATGCATTGCTTGACTCATCAAATTGGGTGCCATAGGCCAGGAGATAATCAGTATGAGGTGGTAGTCAGTCCTAGTATATTGGAGCATCACCACATCTACTAGTGTTTCAAAGTGAGAATTTCCATAAGAGTAGCAAAGATTTTCAAGGGATACTCGATGAGGATATCTACAAGTCAAATGTCTCAACCAAAGTTACCGGAAGTTTCTTAGAGAAGTGGGAAGCCCGCTTCCCGGAAACTCACCTCGGAAGAGCCATACTCCTCGCTTCCGAAACTTGATGAGAATCTTGATTCTCCCACACTTCATTTATTCTTCTTATATGTTCTCTCTCTACTTTTCATGTTTTTTATGTGTTTTCTCTCACGCTTTTCACTCACTTCCATGTGCTTTCTCAAAATTGGCAGCAATCATTTTTAGATTTTGTTAAAAATTAAATTCTTACACTAAAAAATCATGAAATTTAAGAATAATCACTTTTATTTCAGTTTTTATTTGCATTCTATTTTGATTCTCATTCAATTCTTATATTGTTTTTTTTATTCCTCGCTTCCTATATATTTTAAAATGCATAGATTCTCGCTTCTGCTTCCCGTATTGTTTCCCGCTTCTGCATCCTAGTTTGGCAACTTTGGTCCTAACCTACAGTTGAGTCATTAGTTTATTAGTTTGATCTTTTAGAAGACATTGTAATTGCCCCAAAATTGTGTTTTGCCTTCCATTAAGAATTTTAATGAAAGTTGAATTACTGGATAGTGCTATATGAAATGCTTTGTAATTATTCATATTCTTGTTTTTTCATAAAGCTTTATCAGATTAAACTAATTCAGAGACATGAAGACAAATGAACAACCTGGTAGTCACATCCTGACATGACCATAGGTCTATTTCGCACCATTTTTAGGGTATATTGCCATGACACCTTGTAAATGAGGTTATCTCCAAGATAAAAGAAAGGCAGAATGGAGAGAGCACTTAACTTAGCCTCCAATGTTTCTCCATAGAGGGAGGGGCAATCCCATAACCTTATAAAATAATAGGGCTGATTACAGCTTAATACATCAAAGATAAAAATATTACAACACATAAACAACGACTAAAGTACACAACAAAATAAAATAAATTACATACGGACCATAACGTATGAGGCATTCCATATGAGAAAGGACCAACTGTCCCCGATGTCATATGGCTTAATAGTTCAGTTTAGTGGGATTTACATGTTGAAGAACAAAGTTTCAACAACGAACTCACCACCTACAGATGACCCCATGAGAAAGGAAACAAATACAATAACCACCTTGCATCTATTTTCTAAAGAAAACATCTAAGAACAGGAGTCAGGAAATTACAGTAATATTATCAGAGAACTTAAATGCAACAACTCCAAGAGGCCCATTGCATTTGATATTATATCCTTGGCTCTTTATGTTCAAAGTAGCTGGTTCCCAGATATCTATGTATCCAATCTGTAATAAATGAAAAATAATGTCAAACTGATGCATAATTTAAATGCAAATAAGCTTAAGTAAATTCAAGCTAATCCAGAAAATAAAATTTAGTAGAAACTATTGCAGACATATGCGCCAGATGCAGATACTTATACTGAAAATCATAATAGAAAGAAAATAGGATGATAATATGAGATAAAAGACTACAGGAAATTGAAGAGATAAATATGATATTTCATACCGATAATGAAACTGCAAACGAAGCATGTCCATCAGATAGTATTTTCTCAATGTCATGTTGCATCGAAGGATCTGTTAGTAGAATAAATAAATGTATAATTAGAATCTAACAGAACGTTACTACCATGATCAGGCCAAGGATACAAAATTCCCAGTTTAGCACAACTATTCCAGCTTTTCAAGAGATGCACACAGCACAAACTATTATTAGTCCCATACAAATCAAACACTTATGTAACAAATAAGTTCACCCATTAATGTGATACAGTATTTTAGAGGATGCAAATTAGACGTTCTGCAAGGTACATACTCTGTCAAGCACGTAACATCTCTTTTATCAAAATAATAGAGTTGACTCCAGATCACACATGGGGCACTGATCTCTGGTCCCTCTGCTTAATAACATACAAAAACTAAGCACAGTATGCATGAAAACTCACGTTCTTCAAAAGAGAAGCATTCCTTAAGAATTAAGGACCCCAAAAAAAACATCATGCCTTATCCCAACCGCATGGTATCAGCTTTATAAGTCCAATTTTTTTATTCCTTTTTATCTAGAGCTACAACTTTGGTCAATTTATGACACTTCACATCACTTTTGACTCCTAAGTCTTCAATGGTCTTCTTCTGTCAATTTCTTCCACTTGTATCAAGTCAAATTTTTTTATTGGTGCCCATAATAGATCTTCGGAGAACAATGACTTCTAGGTTTATTCTAATATATTCATTTTTAATCTTATCCTTTGTCCTAACCCCAGAAATCCATCTTAACATTTGCGTCTCTGCAACATGAACTTTATCTTCTTCATTGCTTCTTAATCGCCCAACATTCAGCAATCCATATAATAGTGTTGGTTTTATACCAATCTTATAGACACACCCTTCTCATTGTAGAGGTGCTCGTTAATCACATAGCATGCTACCAGCTCATCTCCACTTTATCCGGCCAGCACCAATTCTACTAGTGAGATCTTCAAATCCACCATCCTATCGTATAATAGATCCTAAATATTAAAACCTATGGCATTGTTGAGTAGGAAGATCTTTGATTCTTATAAATTGCTTTCAATAGTTTCTATACTAAACTTGCATTCCATATATTCTGCTTTTGTTCTACTAATTCATAAACCATTTTTCCCTAATATGCACCTCCAAAATTCTAGTTCCTTTGTACATTGTCTCTATCTTAGCTAAGTATCACATCATCTGCAAAGAGCATACGTCAAGAGATTTCTTCTTGAATGTCAGGAGATCTCTTCCTGAATGGAAGATGTTATTTTGCCTATGACTAAAGCACAAAGGTATGGGCTTAAAGTGAAACCTTGATGTAACCAAACTCTAATTCGAAATAAACTTGTTCCACGATATGTAGTTCTAATAGTCATAATTTCTCTTGCATACATATCTTGAATGATTTTGACATAATCATATGGGATCCCATTCTCCTTTAGCATTAACCAAATTGGGTTCCTTGGAACTCTGTCATAAGCTTTATTTAGGTCTATGAAGACCACATGAAATTTCCCCTTATCTTTAAAACTTTATATAAGTTACTTAACAAGAAAATGAATTTTATTGTTGACCTTCTTAACATGAGACCAAATTGATTTTCTAATACACGTAATTTTCTTTTCTAATTGTGCTCTACTATTCTCTCTAAAAGCTTCATAGTACAACTTATAAGTTTCATACCCCCATAATTAGAGCAATTTTGAATATAACTGGTATTCTTCCTAAATATTACAGAAGCAGTAGGGTAATGGGCACCAAAAATTTGATTTTTTATTATTTTCTCCTAAACGATATTGATGTCATGGGTTATGATGATGTAATTAGGAATTTGTTTGAGCATTTGTACAATTTTTATCAAAATTAGATTGTGTTACTTACATAGCATGCCTCTCTCTCTCTAGAGTCCTAAATTTTCAATTTTCTTAAGTTACTAATTAAGTTAAACACCAAATGGAATAATTGGCAACTCCCTAATTAACTAAACACAAACATCATATTTAACTTAAATAATTAACATATAATTAGGTATCTCTCTCTCGATGCCATATTTACCTTCCAAGATATCCCGCACAAACCAAATCTAGTACATCAATTCTAAATGGTAACATTGATAAGAGAAAAAAATCAAGGATTATCATCAAGATAACGGAAAGAGTTATGATAAAAAAAAGGCAGCATATGATGAGATTACAATGAACCAAGTCCACCATAAAGATAGAGTTCGGCATGTGTATTAACAAATGGTATGGAAACGAAAAAATATGAGCCTCATATGTGGATATGTTAATTCTTGGTGTTCCTTTTTGTTCTCTGCATTTTGCTTCTTGTGTTTTCCCTTCAAGATCTTTGTTATTTTTTTGTGAGTGTTTGGCGAAGATAGTGAAATTGTGGTTTTCTTAATTTCATGTGTTTAATATCGTTTTGACTACTTTGAGGCCATGGAGTCTTTATCATTTGCATAGTTATTGCTCGCATATGATCTGAAAGCTATTAAAAATGAGTCTATAGGTACAATCGTAAAACATTTTTTCTTGGCCTTTTGTATCTAAAGTGCTTCAACTTATTGCTTCTTTCTCTTTCCATTTTCTTTAATTTTCCTATAACGGTTGGGTTACATCAAGGATCTGCATTAAGTCATTTCCTATTTGATATAGTGATGGATGAGCTTACGAGATCAATTCAAGAAAATGTGACGTGGTGTATGTTGTTTGCTGATGATATTGTTTTGATTGATGAGTCTAGAGCTGGGGTTAATGCTAAGTTAGAATTATGGAGATAAACATTGGAAGCAAGAGGTTTTAAGTTGAGTAAGAGTAAGACAGAATATATGAAATGTCGGTTTAGTAAGCAACGAAGTAGTAATGGGAATATAGTGAAGCTTGGTGAGCAAGAAATACCAGTGGATGACTGTTTCAAATATTTGGGATCTATCATTCAAAAGTATGGAGAAATTGATGGAGATGTAAATCATAGGATAAAGATTGGGTGGATGAAATGGAAAAGTGCAACTGAAGTGTTGTGCGATCGTAGAATGTCATTGAGGTTGAAGGGAAAGTTTTATAGGACGACAATTAGGCCCGCTTTACTATATGGTACGAAATGTTGGGCTGCCAAGAGACATCATATTCAAAAAATGAGTGTAGCTGAGATGCGTATGCATAGATGGATGTGTGGAAATACAATAAAAGATAAGATTCAAAACGAAGAGATATGTAAGAAGGTAGGCGTTGCATCCATTGAAAATAAGATGAGAGAATCGTTTACGGTGGTTTGGACATATTCGGCGAAGACCTAATGATGCTCCAGTTAGAAGGATGGAGAAATGAGAAAATATATTAGTTAAAAGAGGTCGGGGTAGGCCTAAGAAGACTTAGATGGAGATGATAGGAAAGGATATGAATGCTTTGAACCTCACCGAGGACATGGCATTGGATAGAAATGATTGGAGGAGAAGGATTCATATGGAAGACCCAGAATGATTTTCTTTTTTGGTTCATATCGTCGACCCCAATTGTTTTGGGATGAAGGCGTAATTGTTGTTGTTGTTGTTGTTGTTGTAGTTTCATATTAGTGTCATTCCACCAATCATGATTAATGATGATGGTGACTGTCATGGTTGTTGATGACAATGATGATGATGTTATTGTTGTATTTTTTTGCTATTGCTAGGATTTAGACTATTTTTACTTTGAATCTTGATAAAGGTAATTTGTATCAGTTTCCATTTTAGTTATATTGTAAGGCTTGGACATATGGACGGATCATCAAGTATATATAAGAACCAAAATACTCTTTCTCTACTCTAATTTTTTTGTATACAAAATATTATCAAAAAAATTTGTTAACCATGTTATCCTAATATTATCCACTGACATCCAAAATTTGATAGGCATATCATCCCTTTTTTTCATCTTTTCTACAGTCATTCTCACTTCCCCCTCGCTAATTTAATCAAGCATTGTCCCCTCGCTATGTTTCATTATTCCATTCTTCATTTAACAAATGACAAAAGTAATTTATCCAACTCTCTTTAATTTGATAGTCCTTAACCAGAACTTTTTCATCTCTAATAAACCTCACTTGATTTAGATCATAGTCACAGATATGGGCGATATTTTCAAAATATCGCAATATTATAGCCAGTGAGTATTGTATCGTACCATATCATACTCTACGGTACGATACGAATCGTTCTTTGGTCCTAATCGATGCAATACATAGGGGTGGCAAAACCTGACACGACCCGCTAACCCGCCTCTTAGGCGGGTTCGGGTTGGGCAAAAACAAACCCGTTTAATAAACGGGTCGACCCGCCTAACCCGTTTATTAAACGGGTTGGGTTCATGTTAGGGGTATGCCAACCCGGCTGACCGGTTTAATAAACGGGTTAGGCGAGCGGGTCAACCCGCCAACCCGACCCGCTAACCTGCCAACCCGTTTACCCGACCCAACCAATTTATTAAGCGGGTTGGCGGGTCGTGTCGGGTTACCCGTTTAATAAACGGATCGGGTTCATGTTTGCCACAGTCGACCCGTTTAATAAACGGGTCGGGTACGGGTTGAGGTATGCTGACCCGCCAACCTGACCCAATTGCCACCCCTAACAATACACACCCGTATCTCAATACAGGTGTGTATCATACCTGTATCGGGTGTATTATACAATACACCCCCTGTATCGCACGATACACCCCGATATAGGGTGTATTTTACACAATTAGTGCATTTTAAGTTGCACTCAATTCATTTTTTTTCTTTCCTTTTTTGAAATATATAAGAAGACTCCTTAAGGTGAGTTTGTGTTCACTCCTAAAGAACTTGATAGTGATTTGGAGCTTGATTTCTTGCAAGAAGAAGAATTCATTTTTTTTTAACTTAAAAAAAATTGGTTATGTAAAATTTTTAAGTATTGAGAAACACTTGGGGATTTTGTTTTTGTTTTTGTTTATGTAAACATGAACTGTCATGGATCTTATGACTTGTTAGCTTTTTTATTATTATTATTTCACAATTTTCATTTTTCTTATGAGATATGTATGCCATTCATAGCAACTCATGGACACATAAATGCTTCATATGTGATTTTATGGTTATATTTTATGCACTTCATTATTGTTTCATGTGATATGCTTGTTTCAGAACTTTTTTAAATTTTTTCTAATTTTTCTTGATTTTTTTTGGAAATTTTCGAAATTTTTTATCTGTGAATTCAAATAACGATAGTATAGGTAAAATATCGCTAATTTGATAATATCGCAACTCGTGATATTAACACGATAATATCAATGAGTTTTACTGTTTTTATTTAGTTTTTACATTTTAAAATGTTTTTCTTCTTTCTTTTACATTTTTTACTTATTTCTTTTATTATTTATGTATTCATGATATTTTCTTACTTATTTTTGTTATTTTTTATATTTTTTAAGCCCCAAGATTTATCATGAAACCTATAATATCGCGAGAAATAGCCTCGTCGAGATATAGCCCATACCGATATTTGTGACCATGGTTTAGATCATTGGGTTTTCCTTTTTGTTTTTTATTATTATCAATATATTTTTACATCTAATATTTATGTCATACACGTATTGTTACGTATCCATGTGTCATGTTGTGTCATGTAAATACATGACCACGAATAACACATCCTTGCTACATAGCATGTTGGTCTAGCTACTTATTAAACACAGATCATCTTCATCAAGCCCACATATGAATCAACCGAACATGAACACATCATCAGTAATAAAGATAACCAACAAAATTTATGCACAAAAAAAATATTTACTAAATCAAAGAAAAATGATTCAAATGCATGTAGATATAATCAAACATCAACTACTAAACTGATAGTAAGTTCCAAAAGTAATAATTTCTAACAAACATGTTTCACCTTAAAGAGAGAGGCAGCCATATTTTGTCTACTTAAGATAGACTACTTAGATAACATTGCTCTCTACAATGTGCACAAGTAAATTGTAGCAAATGCAAAACACATATACAGTTGTCTTTTGCAACTAGGTTGACCGAAATAAAAGTAACTGATTGTCAGTCATGCAAGCACCACAAGTAGGTTACACATGATAGTTCAAAATAGAGGGCGAAAAACACAAACAAACAAAAAAAGAAAAGAATACATAAACATGGATTAGACAAATTAACAAGACCAAAACAGCATTTTGTCTAAGCCAGAAAAAGGAAGTAGTGCAACTACAAGAGGCTTTCAAGGGCTATAAAAACCCAAGGAAACAAATAATAGAATGCAGGCAAAAAATACATACCGCATGTTATCTTCCTTTTCTCATTAGCAAACTCTCTAATAAGCTCACCCTGTGGGTACACATAGGGACATGTCATTTCTGTAATTCAACAAGGGGGAATAGCCAGGAAATCTTAAGTTGAGTCCATGTGAGGAATCCAACTATTGCCACGAATTACAAATGTCAGGAAACTAGAATATTCCACACACACACACACACGCATAGATACATAGACATAATTAAGATTCATGCCCTAGAGATTAAAGCACAAAACAATGATGAAGAATAACAGCAGTCTCCCCTCCCTAGGCCATTCACCTAAGATCTATCCTCTTGTAGTCCTAGGTGATTGTGCTGCAAAATTCAGATACTAGTTAAATGGGCTGCTCCTCCATTCCAAAAAGCAAGCCAAAGCAATATGAAATTCCTACAGACTACTTCGCACATTTCACGGCAAGCCTGCCAAGATGATGAGGTTGCAATTGCTCTTATTATCCATTTGTGAATGCCTTAGAAACTACAATTTTTCTTTCCATAACGGAGTGGTCCCAGTCCACTCTTCCAGTGCCCTTGCATGCACATAGGTGTTGAGATGGAACAAAAAACACTGTTGAGATTAGTGTCAAAAGAGCAGTAAAAGCAAAACCCATCAAAGAGGAGCAGAAACAAAATTTATGGGGTCCCAATGAATAAAAAGGGCACAGTTTTGAGAACGCCCCTAAGCAATTATGATGGGGTCTAATATTACCTTCTTGTTTTGACTCACTCTTGGAACATAAAAGAGCCCACTCTTTTGAGTTCTTCTGCCCTCTTAAATCCCTCACAGGAAAGAAAGGTACATTTTGAGTCTAATGGAAAAAGAAAGGGTCTGTATAAATTGGACATGATCAGAAATATTAAGGGACTCATAAATAAGACAAGTGTCCTATGAAACTCGTGCATACCTAATTATTTCAGCATATGGAAACTTAGCATGCCATGTCTTCATAATGAGGACCAACCCTAGACTCCACACTGATTGTTCTGCAAGCTACCATTGGCTAGTGGTCCTTGTGTACACATGCTCCACCAGTTGGGAATGGCCAAAAGCCAACCCTAGACTCCTCGACAACTCTTCAGCTCCCTCTTGCTCTTCCCCGAGAAAAGTCACTGGTGACAACAGGTTTCTCCAGTGACTTACTCTGAAAAGAGTACCTTTCCTGAGCCATCCACACATCTCAGCATAAAAATTGTCGAACTAGACACTAAATGTGTCCTTTGTTTTGCGAGGAAAGAGTTGAGCTGAATGACAGCTACTCCCTATTTTATCCCTTGGCATGGGATGGGGTGTGCATGGCCAAGCTGCTGACCTGGCATTGCCTCGACAATAGAAAGCCTTATAACCAACAGCAGTAGAAAGCCTTCTGCTTTGTGAGGTTTGTATGAATTATAACTAACAAATTAAGATTATTCTTCTCCCACAAGTGTCCTCAAATTTAGAAAGTGACATTTATCCCACCACCAGCCGCCCGGTGTCGCCCGTGTATTCTTTGTGCTATGAATGAATCACTAAAGTTTAGTAGATATTCTAGATTCAATCTTGGCTTCAGCCAATTGGCTCCCCATTGTCACTTGTAAGCTCATCTTTATGAAGAAAGGAGGACAGCAATTAACGATAAGCAGATGCTACAGGAGCAAGGATTTAATAAGACGCTTTATGAATCTTTCATGTCCCAATAGCATAAGAAACCTGCCCATAAACATTCACACAACCTGTGAATTTTTCAGGAAAAAATCGACCTTAAGTTTGAGTCTGAGTGTCTCACTATGAAAGCACTGTTTCTACCGCAAGTAACCAGAATCTTTGAAACTTTCTTTTATAGTCAAATTTTTGAGTTAGAAATAGAATATAGCAATGATATTATGATGTATAGGTTTTTGCCCAAAGATTTATTATGGCATGATTTATGCCTTTAATTTCTCATATTGGGTCCCCAGGAAAGGCCTAGCCATGTCCAAATAACTTAGTTTTACAAAACCACCATGCTGTACCAAGTGTATCAATATTGTGCCCCAGCCATTTCCATGCCTCTGACATTGGTCCAATATGTTTCAGTTCCAACTAAACAAATTTTCTGATAATCATCAGTTTAATTGGACAGGTTTCTAAGCTTATTTCAGATCTGATCTCAGTCATGAAGCATTAAATGTAAACAGAAAATATAACCAGTAGTCACAGGCATGCCAAGACTGATGCTACTTATTCAAAGTTTCAGCAGTAGTGGCAGACGAGAGCTAGTTAGTGTATAGAACTATGAAAGGCGTAATGATTTCATGTGCAATGAGAGTCAACGTAAAGCTAGGCCTGCAGTGAAGGGATTGTACCCACAAAATTTGAGACAAAACCACCATAGTTGCACACAAGATGAAGAGGAAACAGATCCAGAGAAGAAAAAGGATTAGCAGGCAGACTACAAGCATGACAAGTTAGTTGATGGACATATGCTGCAGCTAGATATGAGATTGGCCACAAACACAATGCTGAAAAGCACATTGAAGATGAGAATTCATTTATGTTCTCAGACAACTGTTTCTTAACCATTTACTATTTTTAGAACTCCAAGAATGTTATCAACTAGGAAGAAAAATTTAGTGTTTACTACAGTTAATCAGGCAGCACTACAAATTATATTTTCATGGATTATTTATGCCATCTAAATTTCTGATTCTTGGAACAAGTTACCCAGAAAATTTGTTTGATTGATTTACTATTTGAACGATAGTGAGTTGCACTTTTCAAATGCCATTATTTGTTTCGAGTAAATATCAACAAGCAATCAGTGTAAAGCCCGTTAAAAAAAATCGTACACGTGTCGAACACGTGTTTTATAGTATATAGTACGGAATGTTTTACAGGACGACTATTAGGCTCGCTTTACTATATAGTACGGAATGTTGGGCTGCCAAGAGACATCATATTCAAAAAATGAGTGTAGCTGAGATACGCATGCTGAGATGGATGTGTGGAAATACAATAAAAGATAAGATTCGGAACGAGGAGATACGTAAGAAGGTAGGCGTTGCACCCATTGAAAATAAGATGAGAGAGAATCGTTTACGGTGGTTTGGACATATTCGACGAAGGCCTAATGATGCTCCAGTTAGAAGGATGGAGAAATGGAAAAATATATTAGTTAAGAGGTCGAGGTAGGCCTAGGAAGACATGGATGGAGGTGATAAGAAAGGATATGAATGCTTTGAACCTCGCCGAGGACATGGCATTGGATAGAAATGAATGGAGGAGAAGGATTCATGTGGAAGACCCATAATGATTTTCTTTGTTGATTCATATCACCGACCCCAATTGTTTTGGGATGAAGGCGTTGTTGTTGTTGTTGTTGTTGTTGTGTCGAACACGTGTTAGGCACGTGTCGTGGTTTGCCCTTCTTGTTGTGCCGGCAGGGGGCTCCATCCCCCTGCCATTCTCATGGTCGGCAGGGGGGGGGGGGGGGGCTCCGCTTTTCCCCTGCCCTTCTTGTTGTGCCGGCAGGGGGCTCTGTCCCCATGCCATTCGCTTGGTCGGCAGCTGGGGGGGGGGGGGGGGGGGGCTCCGCTTTCCCCCTGCCCTTCTTGTTGTGCCGGCAGGGGGCTCCGTCCCCTTGCCATTCGCTTTGTCAGTAGGGGGCTCCGTCCCCCTGCCATTTGTCTTGTCGACAGGGGGGTCCTCTCCCCCTGTCCCTTTTGTGTTTTCTGGCGGGGGTGAGGCTCCCCCTGCTTTTGTGTTTCCCGGTAGGGGCCGAAGCTCCCCCTGCTCTCCTGCGCTTTGTCGGCAGGGGGCGAGGCCCCCCTGCCTCCTTTGGTTTCCCCAGTAGGGGGCGAAGCCCCCCCCCCCCCCCCCCCCCGTTTTCCTGTTTACGAGCAGGGGGGCTTGCTCCCTGCACCTCGTTTGTTCTCTGACAAGGGGCTTTGCCCCCTGCCTTGTTCTGGTTGTCGGCAAGGGCTGCCCCTACCTGTCTCGTTTCCCGCAGGGGGTGGCACCCCCTGTCTTGTTGTGGCAGGGAGCCTCTGCTCCCTCCCCTACCTTTCTCTGTTCTGGCAGACAGGGAGCTCCTGCTCCCTACCTTTGCTATTGTTGCCAAGCAAGATTGAGGTCCCTGCGTCTGGCACCCTTGTCTGCAGGATGCAGAGTTCCTGCCTCTGCCTCCTGCAGGAGGGAGGCCTTGCTGCTTCTATCCCTCTTCTGCAGGAAACTAAGCTTCTTGCCTACTCTCGTGTTTGGGGTCTGGTACCACTGCAGGTCTTATCGGGCTTGCTTCTCGTTTATATTGTGACATATACTAATGTTCTAAGCATCGCAGGTTAAACGGTGGATCTGGCTTCGCCTTCGTGGCTCGAGCTTGCGCTTACCTACGTTGTTGGCGTACGAGGACCCGCAACCCCTTAAGGTAGAGGATTCTTACGTAAAAGGACAATGAACTGATAAATGCTAAAATAAGGAAAGATAACTAAAAGAGAATGATATATGTATATGTATAATATATATATATATGTATGTCTTTACCTTCAAGGACACGGTTTCACGATCCTTGTCCTCTTTACTTTCTCGCATTTTCCTTTCTTTTGCCGCCGCGATATATGTGCTCAGGCTTTTAATTTTTGTCTTTATATTTCACGTCATTTCAACTTAAGGACGCAGTTTCGTGATCCTTATCCTCTTTACTTTTTCATACTCTACCTTCCTGTTACCCCGCACTTTACGCCATGGCATTTACTTGTATGTCTTTTTACTCCAGGATGCAATCCTGGTCCTCATTTATGTTCTCACACTTTACTTCCTGCATTTACCTTTGTTGCCCCGCGCTTTATGCGTCATGGCCTTACTACTTGCTTTACTCTTCGTACTTTACTTTTCTATTGTTGTGATGCTGGCTGTTGCACTTACTTTTGTATGTGTTCGTCTTTACCTTACTGCCGCACTTCAGGCATATGCTTTGCTCGTGCATGTATTCTTATCTCTGTCGTATACTCCTTTACTTGCTTAAGTTTATCGTTTAATCGAGGTGCAACCCCATACCTCGTGAGTCGTCCTTTACACTTGCTTAGTCAGTATAGGATCTCATACTTCCTGAGTTGCTTGCTTGTGTGTTTCGATGATCGAGGTATGATTTCATACCTCGTGTGTAGCTCTAGTGTTCTACCCTCGCGGTGCAGCTTCGCCCATCGAGTCTTGCCCCTCGATTTGCCATTGTATTAGTATGTGCACGGGTTTGCCCCTTGTCAGCTTGCACTCCCTGAGTGTAGTTTTGAGTGTATAGTGTATATTGTTTTACTTGTCTTAAAAGCCACGACACAAACTTATGCACTTCGGTTCTCCAAAGATGATGGTCTTAGGTGCAAACCTATTTTTCAAAGATGTATAGCTTTGTAAAGCAAAGATAGCGGTTGGATCTCCCAAACCGATGTATTTGGGAAAGGTGTGTTATAACCTCAGTTCGCCTATCCGATACGACTCAGATAACCTTGTTTAGGAGCTTGTGCACGAGTAGGGCGAGGATCCTATTGAGGTACTTGCGCCATCGCTAGATCGGCGTTACATCACCTCTGATGCAAGACCTAGTTTCTAGGCTTTCTGGTCAAACTAAGATAGTTGGCGCTCTTCCTTCTCTCACGAGATTATTGTTGGATTTCTTATGAGGAATTTGTACTCCTCTTGTAGTTGTACTCTTAGTCACGTACAATATGTTTAAACTGCGAAGAGCAGGACGAAAGGTCTATAGTAACCTCTAAACGTGTATTAACACATTAAGTTAAATCCTGTTATGTTGATATTCGCCTAAAAGGCAGAATGTTTGCGATTGTCTAAAGGACCCGAGCACGATAAGTTGAAACTTGAATGAGTTCACTGTGGACTTCTGTAAAGCATATGTGTTGAGGGATTTCCTGCGAGAGATCTTTACTCTCTCTCATCGTGGTTGTACTTTTGAACAGGTACGTTACGTACTGCGGTAAGTAGGATGAGAGGTGTGTGGTTGTCTCGAACGCACAATGGCACGTATAATTCACCTAAATGATAATCATGCACCTTCACAGGCAAGATGATCGATTGAGTTGAAAGACCAGAGCATGTAGAATGGGACGGTGGTTAAAAAAACCCTCGTCGTGCTCATTCAGAATAGTTCATCAAGAGAGATAATGGATGGTACAAAACTTCGATGGACAGGCCATTAATGGCTATTACGGGCAAAGGTCTTGCTTTCCCAGTCATCGGTGTTAGTTTTGCAACCTGCAATTCGTTCCACGTTGGAGCTGCAAAAAAGAGAGAGGTAGAGGAAGGGAGAGAGAGGTTTGGGGAAAACCGATACCCAGCTGTACATGGGTCGGCTGTTGTGTATTGCTTTATGTTAACATAAGATTACAAACAAAATTAGGGTACTAGAATACCCTTTTTACAATAATCAATATTACATAATGCCATTAATGAGGAAGTGGGTGTCACGGGTCTGGATCTTCAGATCTATGACCCGTAACCAAAAAACACTTCTTTTCAATTGGAGGTTAGGAAAAATACTTCAGGCCACTTCGGTAGAAGTTCGGATGCGCATCCATGGGCCTTTGTTTGCCTTTGGGGATTTACTCTCTTGGTCACTGGTCATCCCCTTAAGAAGTGGACTCAGTGAGTCATTCGGGGTATAATAAAATACATAGCCAAATGGACCCCCGAATCGATCTCGATTGTTTCTACGTTTTTGCCTTGTGTGTACCCACAACGGCCTGCTCATAATGAGACAAGATATATATAATGAAATATGCGGAAAAGCAAAGAGTGCATTAAGCACTTACAACATCCACTAATGAACAAACAAAAGGGCTAACACCCAAACCCACAAGAGACAACACAACATAAAAATATAAATGTCTCTTATTGAAAAGAGAGAGAGCTCTCAAGAGTGAAAAATACAAGAGGGGTTCACCCCCTATTTATCCACAAAAAGGAGAGGAGGAGTGGCCTTATGGCCTTCAAAGAAGAGCCACCTAGGGGCTCCCATGGAGTCGTTGGGAGCCCCCAACGGTCACAAATGTGACTGTTGGGGGCCCCATCGACTCCATGGTGGGGCCCCTTCTAGGTGGGCAAAACAATAAAAAATGAAAAGTAAAAAAAGTAAAAAAAGAAAAAAAAAATTTACAAAAAATAAAGAAAAGAAACAAGTACCCCTATCGGGTACTTGTGAAATGACTAAAATACCCCTATCGGTTATTTTAGATAATACATATATATATATATGTATATAAACATATACATATATATGAATTACATATATTTTAACACCCTCCCTCAAGCTTTACGGGGATATAACCGAAAGCTTGTTAAGGAGAAACAAAAAACGAGGAGCAGCAAGGGCCTTAGTGAAGAAGTCCGTCAACTGGTACTAAGATGTGACGTAAGGTAGTGCTATGGTTCCTCTCAGGTATTCATCACATACGTAATGGCAGTCCATCTCAATATGCTTAGTACGTTCATGGAAGGTGTGATTGCTTGCAATATAAATTGCACTTTTGTTGTCACAACACATCTTCGAAGGAGTAGAAATGGCAATGCCCATATCAGTGAGGAGACTTCTTAGCCATACAAGTTTCATGGTTGTAGTGGCCATAGCACGATATTCCGCTTCCGTTGAGGACAAGGATATTTTGTGTTGCTTCTTGCATCTCCAAGAAATCATAGAGTCACCTAAGAAAACTGTGAACACCCCAACTTTTTCAAAAAGGCTGTAAAAATGACCTATTTGCCCCTGGCTCCATTTTTCGAGAAAACCAAAGCTAATTTTTAGTGGTTTTTCGGATTTTCTGGATCAAATTCCATTCAAAATCGATTTTGGGTCTGAACCCAGTGTTTTAAACCCAAATCTGAGCCCCGTTGTCCGATTTCCAAATTAAAATTACAAAAATATCAAAAATGGTCCTAAATGGCTCGGGCAATTCATTTGGTACTCTGTTGGATCCCCAACCCTATATTTCTCAGTTCGAGGTTGTAAAACCTCGAATATTTCCTAAAAATCCAGACATAAATCCATTTTCTGAAGAAATTTTCTCAAAAATCGCCTTGAGTTCTCAGAAAAACTCCTTTTTGTGAATATTTTATAAAAAACACGAAAAAAATTAGTTTTAATCTTTGTTTTCCCATGAAACTTTAGAATTTTATTTCTAAAAATACAAAAAAAATGAAAAATAACACAAAAACAAAAAAAATGAAAAAACTACGAGAAAAACAAATGATTTTGAAGCTTTTTAAGTAAATTTTCCTGAAGACCTCATTCCTTAACCATTTTTACAAAAAAAATCTTAAAGGGAGTCCTCTTTTGGAAAATGAGAAAATCTACAACGGTTTGCTCCCCGCATCCCTTCTCTCGTTCACCATCGTTCATCTCCAACAATCCCTCATCATTTTCCATTCTTCATCATCAACGACCTCCCTCTCGAATCCTCCACGGCTCCTTTAAGAAGAGACCTCCACCACTTCTCGAGCATCCACCCTCACGCATTCATTCTTCACATTATCGATTTTTCTTTTGAAGCATCCATTGTTAGCATAACCATCCATCTTTGCTCGATACTTCCCTCCGCCCAGCCATTGTTTCCTTTCAATCCTCCCCTCTTCCCCAGTAGTTGAAGGCCTCAGAAGGGAAGAGCTTGGTTTCTTCATTCAGAATCTCTACAACCCGTTTCGATAAGTACCTTTTTTTCTTTCTTTTTTTTAGAATTCTCTGTTAGTTGCTTTCTTTTCATTTTACCCTTTTTTTTTTCTTATGCATCACGGATGAATGTTGGTTTGCATGTAGCAACCCCAACGCATCCCTGTGCTACAACGAAAGAGAATCCTTCGATTCCAACATTTTATCTTGTTTTAGGTTACCAATTTCTTCTGGTTTTCTGATTTCTTATCATCATGCTTCATCATTTTTTTTCTTCCTCTCTTCCTTTAGTCTCTTATGTACATTACGATCTGAGTTCTTATGGTTATTTCCTGCTCATAAGGATTACCAGTGATATTTCATGCTTTCCTCCTTGATTCATGCATGTCTTGCATCCTATGGTTCTTCCCGCTAGTAAATATCCAGGTTCACTATGAATTTCTGTCTATATAGATTTTGCACCTCTGTTTGTATATCGTTCCTGTCTCTTTGTATACTTTTTATCCATTTCCTTTAACAACGTATCCTCATTTATGATAGCTCTTAATCTCATAATGCATCATATCGTTTGGCCTTCCTTAGTTTGCATTTTATTTGTTGCATTTTACGACGTTTTTTTATTATGTCTCATCCATGTGGCATTCGATCATGAATGGGTTGATATATATGTCATGTGAATTCAATCTGTTAGGTCAAATCTCTCCTTTGAATTTGCTGAACACAACAGGAATTGTATTCACAACCCATAATTAGCCTGCAATCGGCTGTTGAAACTGGCAGAGTAGGCCCAGTGGATTTGTTTGAGCCTGAGATTGATCATCTCCATAATATCATAAAATGTGCTTCCCAGATTTTAAAGGATTTTGGATTCCATGCTGCTGTGAGATATTCCATCTCTCGAAAAGTAACATTCCTGAACAATGGCTACAAGCAGGGTCTGTTTGCTAGTATTGTCTTGCTTCTTAGAATATACCCTCTGAAGGTTTGCTCAGGAAATTACTGTGGCAGGTAGTCACCAAGTGGTCCTCATTTGCCCACTTATCGTGCCTACAATATACCACTCTATGTGCGTATATTAAGTACCCAGCCCTCATCTATCAAGGCGTGACCAACATATGGTCTTTTAAAAAAAAAGGGGGGGGAAGAAAAGGGAAGATGACCATCTTCATTCTTTCTTGGAAAATTCTTTTGTTAAGAAAACAAGAGTGTTATCCATTGGCATAAAACCTCTGTGATGCGACAAACTCTAGTTGGATTCGTTTATGATTCATGTACTCTGGTATGTGACCCTATGGGGAATGGGAATTCTAGTTCAAATCTGCAGTCTGGATTCATGGACTCCCTCTTACGGCTCATCCTGAAGGTCTCCTATCACCCTGCTCAATATGGAAATCCTGGAGGCCAGAAGATCTCACAATGGACTTAAGAGTTGTTATAAATAATCTGATAATCGTTGTCATATATGTTTTCTGTTTATGCGTGATAATCATGTGTCTACTTATGATCATAAGGTTTTCCTTTTATTGGGATTCATTGACCCTACACATTGGCTTTTACCTGAAAGGGAAAATGTCGGATGTTTCTGTTTGATGTTGTCGACCAAGGTCGAGATTTGGGTATTTGATTCAGCCCTCGAGGCAATGGCCTACGAGACCATGAATATAATTGCAGGTTTTTTTTAGATGATTTGTCTGTGATTCTTTGGCTCTTTGTTGTGCATTTATCTTACAGTGCTGATTCAGATTCTAAGGAAAGGATATCCAGTTTTTTTTTTTACTTAGTGTTAGCATTAATCACCTGGTCAAGTTACTCATCATCAGCCCCATCATTTTATCATATATTGTAGTTTCACTATCAAGTGATGCTGTGTCTTCATTTTCTACATCTTCTCAGTGCCCACCATCAGCCCCTCATTCGTATCACCTACATATTACTTTCAGTCATTACCTACCATAATGAGCATCAGCCTTCCACTACTGCTACGTATGTACCCTGTTGCTGCAATACTACTTACAGAATGTAGATGCATGCCCTGTGCACGCCCAACGGCATTCCCATTCAAATCTCAGCAATCTTTATATACATACACACCATCCCCTGTTAGGAATGTTCATAGTAGCTCACGGCTACAGTGCAGTTCACATTTCAACATCTCCGCCTCCACCGCTGCACATTCTTTTGAACACTTCATTGTCATTTCCTGTATAATAGCTACCTGCTAAATACTTATGCATCTCATTCAACTATATTCAACAGCTTTCAAACACTATATCTTCTGTGCACAACACTTTACCCCACTGTTATACTCCTCAACACCCTAAGAAAGTGTTCACCTGCATTCTGCATATTCCAAATTATATTTTGAGTTGTATTGGTAAACATTATTTACATATTGTGAACCTCATTTGCAAATCCCTGTGCTTGGTATTTATTTTAAACTCACTCCGTCAAGATATCAGATTTCCCACATAATCCCATTTATCTTGACCACCTCCCAGCACATCACTTCACTCCTTTGTCATTACTTTACAGCATTATGACATTATGCACCATTCATCCATGTCACCTGCGCATTCCATTATGTTTTTCACAGCATACTTCCTTTTCACCTATATACAACCCTTCATCATTCATTTTAAATTTTCTGCATCAACGTGTGAATCTCAGTTGCATGAGCACACTCTGTATATTTGAATATTTTATCATACGCAGCATTCCCATTGCCTTCACCTCTGGTTTTCCTTCACTGCACCTGTCTGCTGCCATAACTTACACCCTTGCATATACTGTCACAAGGCTTTCTCCATTACCCTAATCGTTAAAGCTGCCCCTTTTAGTTGCAATATTGATCTCTGATTTACTAATGGAGTTGAAATTATTTTTTTTCACAATGATGTAAAGTACGTTGAAGAGGTTTTGATTCCACTTACAGAATTTTGTAGGGGATACTACAATTCCAGATTTAGGAAGTTTTAGGTGTTTAGCTGCAAGATTTTCATATATTTCATATACACGTATATATATATATATGTATGCATATTGGTATCTATGTCATTTTCCCTCTTTCCATCATTAATATCTTGGCATATGAGCATTTCTACCATTGATATTCATATGATATGTGTGACTTTCTTCTATTTTCATACTAATCAAGTGTTTTGCAGGGAATATGTGGGAAATGTCATTACTTGGAGTTGTAAATTCAATTTTATGTATTGTAATAGTTAGATCTTAATGAGAATTTACATTCCTTGTTTTAGATAGAATGGATGAGCATTATAAATATCATGAATTACTTGTTTTTCATGCATTTTGCCTTTATTTCTCAAATTCTCACAAATGGCAACACGAATGGCACGTGCATCATTTCGTAAGAGATAAATTAATCCTAAGTTGATGATTTACATCAACGGCCATAGTCGGGATGTAAACAAGACTTAGTATTTTTATCTTTTATAAAATAACACTGGATCCACACCGGATCCTTTTCAAAAATCATCATATTTTCAAATAATTCTTTCTTTTATTACAGTTTAACTTAAAATTGGCTCAAAATATATATCAATGGTCATAGTCAGGGTATATTGAGAGTTAATTTCATTTTAAACTCTATAAAAGCACAAAAATATGTTTTATTCATCACTTGAATTTAAATATAGATCATTATATAATACATTCAATGACCATAGTCAAAGATGTATTATATTTTCAATCTTATTTTAATTCATTTGAAGAATGAAATATGATTTTCAAAATCCAATTTCAAAGTTATTTAAATTCATTCATCATTTAAGATAGAACAACATCATATTTTCAAAATTCTTTTCCAAAATCCAAGTGATGTTAATATCTTCTTCAATCAATCTTCAATTCCTGTAAAATCCAATTCATCTTTTCATTTTCAATTTTATTTCGTTTTCAATCTCAAAGTCCAATTTAAACTTTGAGGTTTCAAATTCATTTTATATTCAAAAATTCCAATTCAAATCAGATTTCAAAGTTCAATTCGACTTTGAAATTTCAAGTTCATTTTATATATTCAAAACATTCCAATTTAAATCAGATTTCAAAGTTCAATTCTACTTTGAAATTTCAAATTCATTTTATATTCAAAATTTCCAATTCAAATCAGATTTCAAAGTCCAATTTGACTTTGAAATTTCAAATTCAATTTATATTCAAAACTTTCAAAGTTAAATTTGACTTTGAAATTCCAAATTCATTTTCAAAACTCCAATCAAATTCAAAGTTCAATCTAAATTTGAGATTCTTGATTCATTTTCCGAATTCCAAATTCAAAACTCCAAAATCAAAGTCCAATTTGACTTTGAAATTCACTTATTCTCAAACCAATTCCAAATCAAAAACTAGATCCAAATTACATCTTGGATTCCATATTTCAGATCCAATTCTCATTTAGGATTCTAGATCCAGAATCCAACTTCACATTGGATCTTAGACATTACATCCAAATTCGACTTTAGGATACCGAACCCAATTCTACTTTGGATCTCAGACTTCATATCCAAAATCCATCTTAGGATTCAGAGTCCAACTCTATCTTGGATCTCAGATTTCAGATCCTAAATCCATCTTCAGATCCAAAATCCATCTTAGGATCCAGAGTCCAACTTTATCTTGGATCTCAGACTTCAGATCCTAAATCCATTTTAAGATCCAAAACCCATTCCCAAGTCTGGATTTCAAATCCAATTCCATTTTCGGATCTCATCTAAACTTCCCAAATTCATTTCTACTTTAATACCATTTGGATTTCTGAAATCCGTCCTGATTTCAAAACTTTGAATCTATAATTCATATATCACTTCAAATTTCATCTCCTTCTCTTAAAACCAGGTTCAAAATTTAATTTCAAAGTCAATTTCTGACTTTGAAAATTCATTCATTTTTCCTTTTACCTCAGCTTTAAATCATTCTTTTTAAAATTCAAAGATTTATTCTTCCAAATTCTGATTATTTCAAAAGACTTAGAATTTCTCTGATTTGTCTCAAGTTCTAAGTTAAATTTTATCATTCAGAAAACCATTTCTTCACTCCATTATCAAGTTCATCTCAGAATACTTGAAAATTTTCAAAACATTTTTTTCAAAAGAGCATACATCTTTGCATTCGCACAAGCATGATTCCTTGTGCATTTAGACTTAGAATAAATTTTTAGAAAATTTCTTATCAAAGCAAAAGGTATGAATTCGACCCTTGGTTCGATTACCCCTGGTAAAGGCGCCAGGAACGGTTGAACCTCGTACCGACGAGCGGATCCCGTCTCCCAGTTTTTCCCGCAAATATTTCAAAAACGGAGGCGAGTTATTTTCTTAAATATTTTCAAAATTAAGGTCAAGTGAGACCCCGCAAAAGAATTGCTCTTTCTCTCATCTTTTCTTCTTTTCTTTTCTCTTCTCTCTTTCTTTCTGTCTTTTATTTTTCTCTCTTCAAAAAGGAGGAAATAGAGGTTGGAAAGAAAAAAGAGAAGGAAGAGAGAATATTACGAGAGGAAAAATTTTGCGATGATCACAAAAACACAAACCGTAGTTGAGACTCGGTCATTGGGATTTCCTCCCCAAACAGCATCAGTAAAAGCAATTAAATCAAGTGATGAGGAGGAGGAAATAAAAACTCCCTTAGTTATGGTGTTTTTGATATATCTGACGATCCTTAAGATTGCACTCATGTGCACGGTTGTAGGTGCATGTTGAAACTGACTGACAGAGTGGACAGCATGAGCTATGTCTGGCCGAGTAATGGATAAGTAGGTTAGAGACCCAACAAGTTGCCGGTAGGGAGTAGGATCCTCGAGAGGTGTTCCATCTTCCAACCTTAACTTTGCATTGATGACTTCAGGGGTTTCTGTCTTCCTATCATCGGAGATACCAGATTTAGAACAAATGTCAGCAGTCAGTTTCATCTAAAAGAGAATGTACCCTCGAGGAGAGTACGCCACTTCAATCCCTAAAAAGTAACTTAAGAAACCAAGATCAGACATGTCAAAATGTTCTTTTAAAACTTTCTTAATATCATAAATTCTTTGCTCATCACTTCCCGTGATGATCATATCATCATCATAAAGTAGTAAAATAACTATTGAAGACCCTGCACTTTTCATAAACAAAGCAGTGTCAGTATAACATGAACAAAAATTCAAACTTGTCATTACATTACTAAATCTATCATGCCAAGCCTTTGTGGCTTGTTTTAAACCATATAATGCCTTTTTAAGTTTGAGAATTTTATTTTTACCAATACACACTCCTGGTGGGGGATCCATGTAAACTTCATTTAATTCGCCATTTAAAAATGTATTCTTAACATCTAGTTGATAGATAGGCCATTTTTTCACTGACGGAATGGCAATAAGAGTCCTAACACTAGTCATTCTAGCAACATGTGCGAAGGTTTCTTCATAATCTATACCATATTCTTGAGCATATCCTTTAGCTACTAACTGTGCTTTATAACGTTCTAATGAACCATCACTCTTAGTTTTAATTTTGAAGACCCATCTACATCCAATTGATTTCTTTCCAGTGGGTAACGAAGTTATTTCCCAAGTTTTTGCCTTTTCAAGGGCACTAAGCTCTAAGTTCATGGCTTCAACCCATTGGGGAATGTTTTTGGCCTCATTATAGTGTGAAGGTTCATGAAATGAGTGCAATGCAAATAGACACGCTCTATATCTTGGAGTTAGGGACTCATAGGAAACAAACCTATTAGGAGGATTGGAGATCCGACCGGATCTCCTTAAAGAGGTTTCTTCTATGTTGGATCCTTGAGTATTTTTCTAAGGCGCTCATTTGAGTTTGTTGACCACGCCTAACATAGGTTTGGATTGGTCTATCACTTTCATTTATAACATTGTCAAGAGGAATATCCTCTAGATCATTCAAAGACTCATTAGAGATTTCCTCTTCTTGAGGAGTCTCATCTTCTTGAGATAGAAGATCAAATAAAAAAACATATTCACTTTCGTCAATATCTTCAGTTTTCACAAAACCATTTTCATTTTCCAAAAAGGTTACATCTTTGGATACATAGAGTTTGTTATTTTTCAAGTCAAAACATCTAAAACCCTTTTGATTTTCTCCATATCCCAAGAAAACACATTTAATAGCTTTAGGAGATAATTTGTCCCGTTTATGTGTAAGGACAAAACATTTACATCCAAAAATTCTTAATTTATTGAAATCGGGTATTCTTTTAAATAGTTTTTTATATGGAGATGTATTTTGTAAGGATGAAGATATCATACTATTTATTAAGTAAGTTGAGGTTAAGGCCACTTCGGCCCAAAAACTCTTTGGAATTTCTTTGGAAATAAGGAGTGTCCTAGTGGTTTCCATGATGTGTCTATGCTTTCTTTCGACCAAGCCGTTTTGTTGGGGAGTCCTAAGACACGATCTTTGATGACAAATTTCATTTACTTCTAAATAATTTTGAAATTCATTTGATAAATATTCTCCACCCGAATCGGATCTAAGAGTAGAGATATTACTTGAAAATTGATTTTTAACTATCATATGAAATTTTTTGAAGAAGTCAAAGACTTCGGATTTTAAATTGAGAAAGTAGATCTATACATACCTAGTCTATACATACCTAGTGTAGTCATCAATGAAAGTAACGTAATAGGAGTACCCTCCTTTAGACATGACCGGGGAAGGACCCCAAACATCTGAATGGACTAACTCAAAAGGTCTTTTGGACACAAAAGTTCGGTTTGGAAAAGGAGTAGATTTCATTTTGCCAAAAATACAATTCTTGCAAACAAAATGTTTCTCATTACAAAATTTCTTTCTAAATGGAAAGGAGTACATTTTTTAGAAACTTGGATGTCCAAATCTTTGATGTCAAATTTCAATATTTTTATCTAGGACATGGTTACAAAAAGAGTTAGTGGGGAGTTTCAAGTTGCTCATGTAATAGAGATCTCCCCTCCTATGGCCTTGCCCAATCTGCTTCCCAGACCGGAGATCTTGTATAGAGCAATCCTTAGTTGAGAAGGAGATTTCACATCCATGATCACATATTTGAACAACAAAGAGGAGATTTAAATTAAGTTGGGGTACAACTCTCACGTTTGGCACAAAGAAATCTTTTGAAAAGTTTAAGGTTCCAAAACTTTTTACTTGTAAAGATGTATCATCGGCAGTTGAAACATAGGAGTTTTTATAATTATTACACAAATCGAAAAGCTCATTTTCAAGTGGGGTCATATGAAAGGAAGCTCCAGAGTCAAGGATCCAAGAAGACATACCTGGAGGAGAGGAAGAAGCTATGGCGGCACCCGAGGTTGATGGTATCTTGAGTAGAGTTTGTAGTGCTTCTGATAGTTGAGCAAGAGAAAAAGATTCCTTCCCTTTGATGGTTTCCTCTTTCTTTTGAGTAGCTTCTTCAACGAAAGCAACCTTATTTTTAGGTGCTTCATTCAACTTAGGGCAATTAGGTCTTATATGACCCGGCTCTTGACAATGATGGCAAATGGCTTTTATATAGTTGCCATTATAATTATTTTGCCTTCCAAAATGTGGAGGTTTGTAAGCTTTCATATGGTTGTCGGGTTTTGATACGGCCAAGACATCATCTCCTCCTTTAATCATGCCAAGACGAGTTTCTTCTTGGCATATTTCGGCTATGGCATCTTCAAGGGAAGAGGCTTAGATCTATGTAGGACGGAAGATCTAACTTGTTCATATTCGGGCCTAAGCCAATGTAAAAATTGGAAAAAGTGCTTTTTTTCCATTTGTTCTCTCCTTAATTTCACATCCACACTAGAAACACATTTTGGTTCTAGTAAAGATAGTTTATCCCATAGAGGACCAAGAGTGCTAAAGTAATCTCTTTCACTCATTTCTCCTTGCTTGATAGTCCGGATTTTTTCTTGAAGAAAGAATTGGCGAGCAAGGTCTTTTTGAGTAAACATACCTTTCATAAAGAACCATGCTTCATTAGCCATCCGAAACTTGGCAATGTTGACGCAAATCTTGAGCTCCACATTGTTCATGAACCAAGCAAGAATCTTGGCATGCTTACTTTCTCAATCTTCCACTTTAGATTGGTGATCTTCAATGGCCTTCATGTGGGCATTTCCTTTAAGAGCTTTTTCTTGATCACCATCCATCTTAGTTAGTTGGAGTTGTGGTTCCGGAATGGTGCCCATAACGTATCCCCAAAGTTTTTTACCTTTGAGGTTGTTCTCCATGGCGGCGGCCCACATCATGTAGTTGGAGCCATTGAGTTTGAAGGAGAGATCAATCTTTTGTTCTCCTTCCATTTTAATCACTCACAAGAGGATAAATGAAGAGAGATACAACAAGAAAAAAATATAGCTACACAACTAGCTATATTAAAAAGAAGAGCATACACAAGGCTCTCATACCATGTAATGAAATATGCAGAAAAGCAAAGAGTGCATTAAGCACTTACAACATCCACTAATGAACAAACAAAAGGGCTAACACCCAAACCCACAAGAGACAACACAACATAAAAATATAAATGTCTCTTATTGAAAAGAGAGAGAGCTCTCAAGAGTGAAAAATACAAGAGGGGTTCACCCCCTATTTATCCACAAAAAGGAGAGGAGGAGTGGCCTTATGGCCTTCAAAGAAGAGCCACCTAGGGGCTCCCATGGAGTCGTTGGGAGCCCCCAACGGTCACAAATGTGACTGTTGGGGGCCCCATCGACTCCATGGTGGGGCCCCTTCTAGGTGGGCAAAACAATAAAAAATGAAAAGTAAAAAAAGAAAAAAAGAATTTACAAAAAATAAAGAAAAGAAACAAGTACCCTTATCGGGTACTTGTGAAATGACTAAAAAAACCCTATCGGGTATTTTAGATAATACATATATATATATATATGTATATAAACATATACATATATATGAATTACATATATTTTAACAGATATAACTCACATGCATGATTATGAGATATGCGTGTTGTGACGTGAATTGATTGCTTGCTTGTTAGCTCGGTAGTTCGGTACGCTACTCGTTGAGCTATGTACGCCTGTCGAAGCGTTACTCTAGTTGGTTAAACTGGTTACACAGTTTCTTGCTTAGTAATAACTAGCTTCTTATGCTAGTTAAATGCTTATCTGTTGGCTTGCGTCTCTTATGATTGATGTGATTACAACTAGGACTGATGTAGCTACTTGCCGATGCACTTAGTCATCCAATGGTACTTGTATATGTATTACGAGCGTTGTTATGAATGTTTGTCTTATGCAATTGTTTTGCTTGACTGTTGGATAGAGTTAGTTACTCTTCACCTATAGAGTTAGTTGGATTCTTTAGCACTATGATCCTTACTGATTCTATATTTAGTTGTTTTGCTTTACTAGAGTTTTGCTTACTCCACAGTACTTTTGTTAGATCTGTTAGTCTTGCTTTTTCTGCTTGATCTAGCGATTATCTTGCTTATTGTAGTCTTTGTTCATTCTTGTCTTTTGCACCCCTACTAGTCTGTTGTGGGACTGGCCCATTTCATGGGCAGGTGGTGAACAGGTTAAACAGCTTGCGATGGCACGATGACGTGACGTGTTCAAGGCGAGACCCCTTTCCTGACGTTGCGCTCCTGGGAACACTTTTGGTAAATGTGATATAAAGTTTCTTTGAAAGTATTTATTCTGATTAGAACTCTGGATTACTAAAATTGTATTACCAAAACGTGGTTCTTCTTTTCATTTCAATAAAATATATATTCGAGTTGCAAATCGGTTTATAAGGGGAAGATTGCATTTGTGTTATAATGCGCTCAAAGTCTAGGGCCTTGCTATTTTAAACATGATTTTTCGTTAAACTCTAGTTTCGAACTCTGATAAATAATCGATTTCAAAGCTTTCAACCTTTTTCATAAAAGGTTTCAAGTCCACGATTTTGGGGCGTTACAATCAGCTTCAAAGAAGCTATGCTACTCATTGTCAACACCTTAGTTGTCAAAAGCACTAGTCAGGGCCTAGGCGGAAGACCCCTAAAAGGACTAGTCGGAGCCTAGGGAGGACTAGTCAGCCTATGCAGAACCAAAAAGATAAAACTTCAAGAAAGCAAAAAGATTATAATAAATAGTTAAATATAGTAACCAACATATAATTGTAACTATTAATGAAGTGTGTAAAGTAGTGTAAAATATCACAAAATTCATAAAAAATGGCATAAAATTAAACATATATATAATATCAAATATATATATATATATAGATTGTATAATGTATCTACAAAAACAGATATAAAAACTACATATAAATATATATATATATAAAAGATACTCAGCATATATATACATATATCTTTGTGTGTGTGTGAAACACAAGCATACATGTAAAGAATAGAAATAAAAAAGAAGGAAAAAAGGAAGACAAAGAAGGAAAAAAGAAAAGAGAAAAAAGAAAGAAAAACAAGAAGAGGAGGAAGAAAAACAAGAAGACAGTGGAGGGGCAAGAGGAGGAAGAAGAAGAAAAGGACGAGAAAATAGAAAAAAATAAGGAAAAAAAAGAAAAGGGGAAAAAGGAAGAAAAAGAAGGTGGAGGGGCAAATGCACAAGAAAAAAATAAAAAGGGAAAGAAAAAGAAAAAAATAAGGAAAGAAGAAAATGAGAGAAGAAAAAAGGGTTTGCAGCGAGAGGAAGAAGAAGGAGAAAAAGAAGAAAGGAAGAAAGAGAAAAAAAAGAAAAAGATTAAAAAAGACAAACATGTCCCTGCGGCCTAGGAAGGGACAACCTAGGCAGCCTTGGCGGTGGCCCAGCACATAGCCTGCCTAGGCATCGCTTTTTACAACAATGGTCAACACCAGTCTGAAGATACTGCATATGCATATTGCACTATCAAACAGAAAAACATTAGCAACGTGTGATGATCGAGGAGGTTAGCACGGAATTTTGCCTAACCCTCTTTTCATCTTGACAAATCAGCTTAAATAAACAGTCAGTAAATCGTTTAAGTTAATTATTGAAGTATATGATAAAACTATGCAATAAAATACCTACCTTTCTTCTCTGGTTATCCATCGGAACTATTTCAATGGCAAGTCGTGACTCAACGTCATCAGCAGTCACCAAATATGTAGGTTGGTTTGCTCCTATTATGGCAATGATTGCATTCAATAACTGAATTATAATGATAGCAAAAAAAGAGTGATAAGGATTATAAATATTTACCCATGATGTATGTAATAGAACCATCTTCAGCTTCCCGTACCCACTGGAAAGTGATAAGAAAATAAGTACAAACCATACAAACTATTATGGAAAATGGACAGCAATACTGTCATAAAGACGAACAAGCAATCATGACCATCATATGCATCTTCAAAACTTTAACTACTATTGAACATAAGAGAATTAACTATTACCGCAAAATTACAGGTAGCAGTGCCATTAACAGAAAACCCGCATGCCGTAATTTCATGCCCTGGGAAAGCCTCACCTAAGAATTGGAGACCCTCTATAGCTGGCAAAGGATCATCATCTGCTGCTGTAAATTACAAATTTATAATAAGAATTTTAGAGGAATAATCAATACAGCTAACATGAAGTTAAGAAACACGGTAAATTAGGTTACTGCCAGAAAAAAAATAACCTTCCGAACAAGAGGAACCAGGTTCCTCCGATACAGTTGGCAAATAAGGAGAATATGAAGAGCTTGGATCCTCCTGTGCAGGCGCAATGCCTGTAGCATTGACAGATGACCTATGCATAGAAGTTTCTTTGTCATTCTGTTGGACAAGTAAATTAGCACCATCCCTTGAAGCACCACCAACAGAGCTATTAAAAGAATCCCTGTTGGTGTAGCCTTCATTTTGCTGAAGTACATGAGTACCACCCTGAGTAATAAAAGGACCGGATTGTATTCTGTTTCCCACAGCATTTTTCAAACTGAACAGGAAAGAAAAGAAGAAACGAGTTCTTAGAAAATAATCTGAATGCTGAGAAACTTTTCTGGATAAAGCAAACATGAAATACTGAAGAAATTGGCCATAAACCCAGATCACAAACAACACAAAGCAATAGACAAATGCACATAGATCATGATAATCAGGTTGAGTTACTTTAGGATTGAAATGCCACATCTTTTAGGTAACTTGCTTCCATCCCCTATAAGAACTCTCGTCTGCTTCTTAATATAACCATAATTTTTATCAATACATCTGGGCAACATTTTATTCTTTCCATTAATTCCTTTTCTTTCTAATCCAACTGTAGCCATAACTATAAGCCTAAGCCACAGCGGACTTGATAAACAAACAATGACAAAAGCATACTCATCATTGTGTAAATAAAGTCCAGATTGGTTCCGAACAACTTCTCGATTTTAAAGACATTGTGGTCACCAACTAAATTTATAAATGGAAGAGGTACCCTGGCACATCCATTACCATGCAGATCCTTCCCTCTGCCCTTTGAAGAAGACAAACAGTTCAATTTCAAGTGCAATCACTGGAGTCTTTTAGTTGGGTCATGTTCCATTTTCAAATTCATGATCAAGAGAATTGTAGATGCACAATTCATGTTCCTAATGAAATAGAAGCTCACTCCCAAAAATGTAACATGCTTCCATTAATTACATGCTTACAACTAACAAAGATAACAATATCAACCAATTCAAGTTTTTCCTAAGGATCATGTGTAAAAGTTTCTATAAATATGAGCACATTTATACAAGTGTGCATCCTATAAATGCATGCAATTTTCAAGCTAACATAAGTATTACGTACATATATACATGCATAACGCATATGCACATTTCTAGACACCTACATATATGCATATACATGTATGTATCTTGTTCATCTCCGACAAGATATTTTCTTTCTGCATTGGTAAAAAAAGGTTCCTGTTTTTTCTTTTTGAGAGAGTATTTCACCAATTGAGTCACAATTATCCAACATATTCATAACTAACAATTTTTCACAAGGTAGTGATGAAATGTTTAATTTGTACAAATGTCAGCCTCTTTGGGATATGAAAATAGATAGTAATGCATCAACTTATCGACCCCATTTTATTTAAATCATATAGAATCTATGCAATCACACCCACAAACCCCTAGTTCATGCAAGTCACATCATAAAATAAATAAACAATTATTTTATGAAAGCAATGATAGTTAGAAGCAAGGTTTTAAAACCCGTGACTCGAAACTCGACTCGTTCTTTATTGACTCGTGACTCGGCGGGTCAACTCGGTGACTTGGACCAGGTTTTGTTAACTTTTGATTTTAAAAGAAAAACAATATATAATTTGTCTGAAACCATGTTTTTGAGTAAACATAGTCTCCAAATGTCTGTAAGAATATAAAAACAACTGCAAAGAGCTATAGAGGTTTGCTTGAATAATTGAATTTGATATCTATACAAGCACTTTGAGTAATTCATGACTTGAATTAGAGGATTTGGTCACCATGAGTTCAGTCTGCTACTACCTAAGGTTCCTAAAATGGTCAATCATATATGCTAGCTTGTTTTAAAAGTTTTAATTCCCTCTCTAACAAATCCATAAATGTAAAACAGGGATATATGTGCATATTGAAAGTTTACAGAATGCCCAATATCAACATAAATAAGCAATTTTCTCATGTATAAAACTATGCAGGAAATATATTAATGGCACAACTATAAAAAGAATACTAATATTTGAATATGTACAATGCTTGTTCACATAACAAATGGATGATGAAACCTAAATGTGACTTCTCATAGGCACAGTTGACCCGCCATATATAGTGACAATCATTTCTTTAAAATATTTTGCTAAAATAAGTTGATAACACAGGGTGAACAGTAGTTCGAACAACATGGCGATTTTATTCTATGGATTTAAATGTTTTTTAATCTTTAAATGATTTTCATTTTCTTTTTTATACAAAATCTGGGGGTAACCCTTGTTAAAATATATGTACTTATATATTTCGAAACTGTAATTTGAAACTCAAAAAACAAATTTCAAACATCCCAAAACTTGCCCGAGTCAGGCCGAGTCAAGCCCGAGTTTTGGCAAACCGAGTTTGCCTTGCCGGGTTGACTCGCTGGAGGGGCGAGCCGAGACGAGCCGAGTCAACGAGTTGACTCGGCGAGTTTTAAAACGCTGGTTAGAAGGATTTGGTGCGTAAACTCACATTTTACACTTTAAAGGGCAAGTATGCAATTTCCATAACTGTTGTCCGCGCTCAGGCCAAAAGTTTTGGTTGTGCAGAAAAATGCACATTGACTTTTCTATTTTTGTAATTTTGCATAACACAATTTTGTACTCACGGTTTGGCTGATATATGAAACATACAGCTCAAACTTGGTGCATTCAAACCCCAGAAATGAGCTCAAGCTTAAATATGTAGCTAATTTGCTAAAGACCCAAGGTTGAACAACAGCAGGCACCAATATCGTCAAGTTAAAGGATAGCAGTAGGCAGAAATTGAACCCAAACCTAATTTTTGATTGTGCAACTTTTTCATCCAATCATCACCTTAGTTGTCAAAAGCGCTAGCCGGAGCCTAGGCGAAAGACCCTTAAAAGGATTAGTCGAGGCCTAGGCGGGATCAAAAAACTAAAACATCAAGAAAAGCAAAAATTTTACAATAAATAGCTAATTTTAGTAACAAAAATATGATTGTAACTCCGGATGAAGTGTGTAATTCAGTGTAACATGTCACAAAATTCATGAAATTGCATAATATTGAACATACACCAAAACTTGGGGCACATCATCTGATTACTATATATATATATATATATAGAGAGAGAGAGAGAGAGAAAGAATCATAGTTTTTAGACGTTTTATACTTGATCTTAACCGTTAGATGTGTTTATGATTGTTGTTGAATGAAGAACATGTAATTGATTAAGCCACAGATGTGTATTTTAAAGAGGTTAAAAAAATCATCGGTTGATATCTATGTCACATAGGGGCGGGTGCAGATGCGGGTGCGGGTGCCGGTGCAGATAGGGCGCTTTAAAAAAACTTGGGTGCGGGGGTGCAGGGAGGGTATATATATATATATATATATATATATATAATTTTTAACAATTTTAAGTTAACACTATGTATATGTGTGTGTATTTATGGTTTTATATATATAATATAGATAAAAATGGACATCATTAGGGTTAACTGAATCTACTTTTGGATAGAAATGGACCTCAATGTGGTGGACTTCACCTAACACAAAGGAAGTTGTATCCAAGTGTTGCACCCGCCTGGGTGAGGGTGCGGTGCCCTATTAGAAGAGTTTGTGTGACAGGTTGATATCGTACTAAAATTTTATGAGCAAATGTTCACATTTTTTGCATCAAATCAATTTGAAACAAATCGTCTTTCTCAATAAATAAGTATTGATAAACACATCTAATGGTTCAAATAGAGTATAAAACACCCAAAACGTTGATATTTCGAGGGTCTTAACGGTGACGTAAAGAAAATTGGGATAGGATGAACCTTATTCTCATATATATATATATATATATATATATATATATATATATATATATATATATATATATATATATATATATATATATATATATATATATAACATTAAACTAGTTGTGTTTAACATTAGATGGATTTAACCTTATTAAAATAACTAAAAAACCATTAAAAGAATGGTATTTTTTAAAATGTATGCTTACTTTTATGGGCATTATAGGTCTTTTGAACTTTGAGAGAATCGAAAAGTTAACCACCTTTTCCGAAAAAAGTAACTTTATAAATCTATCAAAGTTACCTTTGTTATCTCAAAAAATAATTATGTACTTTTAAAAATACCTTCTTTAAAGGGTATTTTAATCATTTTAATAAGGTTAAATCCATGTTAAACACAAGTATTTTAATGTTAGATTAACCCTATAGATAGATAGATAACTTAAAAACAGATTCTACATGTGTGTGTGTGTGTGTTTGTGTGTGTCAAAAACACATGCATACATGTAAACAACAAAAATTAAAAAGGAAAAAAAAAAGATAAAACGAGAGGAAAAGGAAGAAAAAATAAGAAAAAAAAGGAAAAGAAAAAAAAAAAGAAAAAGGCAAAAAGGAAGAAAAAGAAGAGGAGGAAGAAGAAAAAGTGAAGCTGGAGGGGTAAAAGGAGGAAGAAGAAAAAAGAAAGAAAAAAATAAGAAGGTAAAAAAGAAAAGCAAAGCAAGAACAAAAGGAGAGAACAAAAAAATAAAGCTTTTAGGGTGGGAGGAAGAAGAAAAAAAAAAGGAAAGAGACAATTTTTTTTTATGTCCTTGTGGCTTATGCAGGGACAACCTAGGCAGCCTAGGTCAAAAAACAGAGATCTACCGCCTAGACCCATAAGCCTAGGCGGTGGCCCTGCGTCTGACGGAGCCTAGGTGCAGTTTTTGACAACTAAGATCATCACACATGGTGTATTTCAGGTAGGATACAAATTGCTGGCAAAAGGGAGTCAATAACCAGGATTTCTATCCAAAATATGAAAATTGTAATGTGTTGTTGACTTTGCAATTTCCAAGAAATTTGTTTACCAGCTATATACTCAGTAACTCTGGACATCATTAAAAATGTCATTTTTGTCTAGTGTTTGAGAAATTAAAGGAAATCTAGACACCAGTTCTATAATTCTCAAAAAAATGAGAATTTTCTCCTAGGGCATCTGAAGACGCCCATAATGTAATTTTAAAATGATAGGCATCACTTTGCATTCCATCTTATTTTCATAAGTGGAATTAAGAGAGAAGAATGGGTGATACCATCCTTCTCTCGCATCCATAAAGCACCACCTTCCGTTCCCCACAACCATAAACATCCTGCACCCCTCACTCCTTCAGGATGCAATGGAAATCTTGGCCAAGGCTTCACTTCTTTGACCCTTCTTGCCACTGTGGATTAATCCCTACAAATATAGAAAAGGAAGAGGTCTTTGTTAAAATGTATATTATTATATAAATATATAGAATATTTTTTCTTTTTCTGTTTTTTGTATTTTGTCATCTAGTTCAATTTGAACTAGAATGACAATAACTAGTCAAGTCTTAGTTAAGACTTGACTAGCAATAGAGTCGTTGGACTCTAATCTAACGGCTCTATTTAGAGCCCCTCATTCTCTCCCTCTCTCATATTGTGTATATATAGGGGTACAGCCCCTTTTGTAATGTATGTAAAATGCTTCTTAAGCATTGCTTTCTCCTTGTTCAATAAAAGAATATTTTTATTCTTTTTTTGTTTCCTTTTATACCCTTCTTAAGGGTTATGCTTAAATGTCTTTTTAAGACATCATTTCGAATCTCAGTTCGTGTTTGGAAGATCATCATCTCATTTCATGGTATCAGAGCCACGGAAGTATTAGACCTTGAAGAAAAGCTGCATCGATTTCCGTGCTCATTTGCAAAAGTGTTCGCCAGTTGAAGAGAAGTGTTTTATCACTTCGTTGGGAAAGATTTCACATCTTGTTGTATTGTATCTCTTTTTTTTTCACTTCTCTTCTTGTTTCTCTTCTATCCCTATTCTTTCTCTCTCCTTATAATTGATGGATGACAATGATAAAGTCACCATCATGCCTATGAAATTGAGCGATACAAACTATGTAACATGGGATTCAATCATGAAGCACCATATATGGGGAAAAGGCCTATGGGGGATTGTGGATGGTTCCGATTAAGAACCTAAGATAAAGAGGTTCCTCTATCAGAAGAAGAGAAAATCAAGGCTCTAGCCTCTTACGAGAAAAAATGGAAAGAGTGGAGAATATCTCATGCGAAGATAATGTCATGGCTTATCAATAGCGTTGACATTTAAAAATGCTCAAGTCTTGCCAAGTTTGATCATGCCGATAAGGCATGGGAATACCTTAAAAATATGTATTCCCTAAAAGATATTGCACACGTGTGCAATCTCCAAGAAAAAGTTGGAATGATAACCCAAGGAGACAAAACAATTCGTGAATATTACAATGGTTTGTTCGAACTTTGGGAAGAACTTTCCCTTTTAGAACCAAAGTGACATGTGCCAAAGACATCGAGCTTCGCCAAAAACAACTCGATGCTGAACATTTTTACCAATTTATAACTGGATTGAGGCCGGAATTTGAAACCACTAAATCGGCCCTCCTTCACCGGGGAAAAATTTCTTCTATTGTTGAAACTATTGAAGAATTAACAATGGAAGAAAATCATCTCTGAAAAGGTTCTTCTGAAACTAAAAATGATTTTGTTCTAGCTGTGTCTAGAGCAGGGAATCATGTTCGATCTTATAGACCTCTTCACTTTAATCGTCAAAATGGTGACTATGACAAGAAGAAAGTTATTTGTCATCATTGTCAAGAACCGGGACACTACAGGCCACAATGTCCCAAACTTAAGGAGCTGAGAGAGAAAAAAACTGCAATTGCTGGATCGGAGCCCAAAGATCAAGATGCACCAGTTCTCATGGCCCAACTAATGGAAATTCTCCAGCCTCTCATCAAAAGTGCCGCTTTTTCATCTGAAGTTTCAACCGGTGCAGCAGCCTCATCTTTTTCCGATCCAGGTAAAATTTTTTGGCTCCTTGACTCTGGTGTATCTTTTCATACGACCCCAAATAATCAAAGCCTATCTGTACGTGTTAAAAACAAAACAAGTGTGTCAAAGGTCTTAACAGCCGATGGGACTTCTCTTGAAATAGAAGGAATAAGAAATTTTGAAAAAATTTATAAAACAAATAAATTTTCTATTCCAGAAATTAGATATGTTCCCAAATTGAATTTAAATATTTTATCTGCATCTCAAATTTCTGACTATGAGTGTAATATTTCATTTTCTTCTCATAGTTGTTGGGTAAAGGATCGCCAGTCAGGCAAGCTGATTGGGGAAGGCCATAAAGAAGGAAGACTCTATTACATGGATTTTTTTGGAAATGTCGAAGAATGCTTTTTGCTATAATATTTAGAAAATTGAGTTAGAACTGTGGCATAAGAGACTTGGTCACCCACATATAGCCAAAATCTAACTTTTTCCAAATCTAGGAAAAGTTTGTAACTCTGAATAATTTGACCGTAAAGATTGATTTTTTGGCAAAATGAAAAGATTATTATTTCAGAACATAACTTTTTTCTCTTCAAGACCACTTGAATTAGTGCCCTCGGATGTTTGGGGTACAGCACCAATAATTTCGAAAGGAGGATTTGCTCACTATGTTATTTTTGTAGATGATTTCTCTCGACATACGTGGATTTACTTTCTTAAACATAAGTCTGAAGTATTTTCATACTTTCAAATATTTCATAATATGTTAAAAACAAGTTTCAAAATGATATTACCATTTTTCGCACAGATTCAAGGGGGAGAGTTTTTATCCACAGATTTTAAAAATTATCTTAAGTGACATGGCATCACACATCAAAGATCTTGTCCTTATACACCTCAACAAAACGGGCTGGCAGAACGTAAACATCGTCATATTATGGAAACCACTAGGACTTTATAAATAACAAATCAAGTCTCGAAAGACTTTTGGGCAGAAGTTGCCTTATCTGCTACCTATCTGATTAATAGGATGTCATCCCCTTCTTTACAAAATATCACTCTCATTGAAAAACTTATGAACATTTCTCCCGACTACTCTAGACTGAGAATATTTGGGTGCAAATGTTTCATATTTACCGACAAAAATGATAAACTTTACCCTCATGTGATTTCATGTGCCTTTCTAGGATATGCTGAAAATCAGAAATAATAGATTATATGTGTCTAGAAATGTTTCCTTTCTCGAAAAGGAGAGCTTCTTTGATTTTGAAAAACCAAAGGAAGACACTGAGTACTTTTTTTTGTTAGATCTGACATCAAAATCTGATGAATATGATCTTGACTATAACTTTAATAATGATCAAGGAATTATTGATCTTGATCATAATGTTGACAATGAAAAAGTTCATAGAGACACTAGTGTCCAATATTCCAGGCGACAAGGGTCTAATCATCCATGTGCACTTGAAAAATATTCTGACATTCCAACTAGACGATCATCCCGAGTCTCAAGGCCTCTGGGAAAGTTTGTGTCATACGAGTCATTCTCACCTACATATAGGGCAGTCATTGCATTAATTCACTCATATAAAGAATCATCTACGTATCTCCAAGCAAAAAATGATGTCAAATGGATAGAAGCCATAAAAGCTGAATTAGATGCACTAGAAAAGGCTTCTACATGACTATTCAAGATCTTCCTCCAAGGAAGAAAACTATAGGATGTCGATGGGTTTATAAAATTAAAACCAAGAGTGATGGCACTCTTGAAAGATATAAAGCCCGATTAGTAGTCAAAGGTTATGCCCAAGAATATGGCATTGATTATGAAGAAACCTTTGTGCTTGTGGCTCGTATGACAACTGTCAGAACCTTAATTGCCTTAGCCTCTATCATGAAATGGTTCATTTTTCAAATGAATGTCAAAAATGCTTTTTTAAATGGAAAGCTAGTTGAAAAAGTATACATGGTACCCCCTCCTAGTCCAAGTATTTCTAAGGGTAAATGCCTTCGCTTAGAAAAAACCCTTTATGGACTTAAACAAGCACCAAAAGCTTGGTATGATAGGTTTAGTCGCGTTATGATTGATATTGGTTTTCAATTCTGTTTAACTGACACTGCTTTGTTTGTTTAAAGAATTCTGATGCAAGAATCATTGTGCTTGTTCTTTATGTGGATGATATGATCATTACTGAAAGCAATAAACAGGGAGTTGAAACGATCAAAACACTTCTTAAATGTCATTTTGAAATAACTGATTTAGGCTTATTGAGATATTTTTTAGGCATTGAAGTTGCTTATTCTCCTAGAGGATATTTATTATCTCAGACTAAACTTGTTTTTGACATTGTTTTCAGGTCTGGTATTACTGATGATAATAAAGTAGACACTCCAGAAGTTGTTAATGTTAAAATGAAGATTGATGATGGAGAACTTATTGCCGATCCTACTCCTTACAGACAACTTGTCGGGGCACTTTCCTATCTATCCATTACCAGATCAGATATAACACATGTCGTTCACACAGCAAGCCAGTTTCAACATGCTCCTACTTCTGTTCATGTGGGAGCAGTCATGCATATTATCAGATACATCCAGTCCTCACTTTCACGAGAACTTTTCTTGTCTTATTCCTCCTCTCTTGATTTACTTGCATATACTGATGTCGATTGGAGAGGTGATCCCAATAACAGTCACTCAACCACTGGTTTTTGTGTCTTTTTAGGTGAATCATTAATATCGTGGAGGTGCAAAAAACAGCAGAAGGTATCTCTATCATCCATCGAAGTTGAATACAGAGTCATGGCAACCACGACCATGGAAGTATTTTGTCTTTGATGACTGCTTGCTGACATGGGAGCTGAAGCAACAAAAGTTTCACAGATGTGTTGTGACAACAAAAGTGTGATCTACATTGCAAATAACAGAACATTCCATGAATGCACCAAACACATCGAAATGGATTGTCACTACGTCAGAGAGGAATATCTACGTGGGACAATTGATATGTCATATGTTACTTCAGAATAGCAGTTAGCAGACTTCTTTACAAAGCCTCTCGCTGCTCCCCGATTTCACTTTCTCTTAGACAAACTTTTGCTCATTGTACCGTAAGTTTGAGGGGGGATGTTAAAATGTATATTATTATTATATATATAATATTTTTTCTTTTTTTGTATTTTGTCGTCTAGTTCAATTTGAACTAGAATGACATAACTAGTCAAGTCTTAGTTAAGACTTGACTAGCAATAGAGTCATTGGACTCTAGTCTAACGGCTCTATTTAGAGCCGTTGGACTAAGTCCAACGGCTCTATTGAGTCCCTCATTCTCTCCCTCTCTCATATTGTGTATATAAAGGGGTACAGGCCCTCTTGTAATGTATGTAAAATGCTTCTTAAGCATTGCTTTCTCCTTGTTCAATAAAAGAATATTTTTATTCCTTTTTTGTTTCCTTTTATACTCTTCTTAAGGGTTATGCTTAAATGTCCTGTTAAGACATCATTTCGAATCTTAGTTCGTGTTTGGAAGATCATCATCTCATTTCAGTCTTGAGGTCACAGTTGGACCGCTAGAAAAGGGAAAAAAATCTTCGCATATAGAGGGAACTTCCTATGGAACAGAAACACTTGATCATTTATTTGTATGTAAAGATGGTCATAGAACGGATCAGAGGTCTTGAGGTCACAGTTGGACCGTTAACAATGGTTTAGTTGTCAAATTGGGAAAGGATTATAGTTCAAGAACATGTTTGGCAGAAATATGACCTAAGATCAGGGTTACTGGAAACTTTACTTACATGTGGGAAGCGTGTTTCCTGGGAAGCCGTTTCTGAAACTGGAAAACTAGCATTTCAAAAACTTGTGGAAAACTTCTAAAAAATGCATGGGAAACCTGTTTCTCATTGAATGAGAAAACTGTTTCACATCTCATGAGAAACCTATTTACATTATATGGGAAACTTGTTTCCATTATTAGGGAAACATGTTTCCTTTAAGTTCTTGCAAGTTTTTTCTTTTTTTAACAAAAATTTTGTTATATGTGTTATTCAAAATTTTAAGTACTTATTTGAAAAACTATTGAAAAACTAAATTTTGTACATATTTTTAACATTAATGTAATGTATTGGATGAAATTGAGAATTTCAAATTTTAATATATTTACATTAATTTTTTCTTATTTCTTGATTCTATCTAAACCTATGTTGCATTTAAATACTTTATTTATGATATCTAATATTTTATTAAAAGTAAGCTAATTATGCACTCATTTATGTAAAATATAACCAACTTTATAATAGTTTTATAGTTGTAGTCAATGTAATCATATATTTTTATAAAAAAAAGTTATTGATTCTTACTATTTATCATAACATTAGTAAAAAAGTAAAGTTTATGTAAACTTATAATATTTTTATGCATATAGTCGATCATGTTTCCCATTTCACATGAACTTTAAAAAGTCTTGTTTCCCATTACACATTTCTCGGTTTTGTTTCCCTCACAGGCAACCTTGCCTAAGATACTATGCTAGAACCAGAAGTAATAACAATACCAGAAACTTGATCAAGTTAGTAAAATGCTGGACATCGAATCACCATATTCTCCTAGAAAAGTTATTATGATGCTTGTGTCCAACTCAAAGAAGTGAACTTTTGGATGTGTTGATGAATAGGAGATGCAACCTAACTGATACTCTGTACATCCCTTTATGCATTGGCATCACAGAAGGACCTTAACTTGAATACCGCATGCACCATCACCCTACGCCCCCCCCCCCCCCCTCCAACACGCACACACACAAAAAAATCAAAATACAACTTTAAAAAGAAATAACTATTGTGAATGTGTTTAAACAGAACCCTTTCCAATTATGAGCAACATCAGTAAAAGAACTTTTCATGTGGAATTTGGCAGTAAGATTGCAAGGAGAAGAGGGCAGCAAGGGATATTTCCTGTCAAATCATGCTATGCTACCAATGTTTGCTTGAGAATTTGACAGAGAGCCTCAAGGTACCAAGCAATTTAGAGTTAGGAACCCACACCATACGCATGAAATTTTGTTTGTATAATATTCAAAGGGAAGCTTTTGACAATTAACAATTTTTGGAAGTGGGGTCACGTCATTTTCTTCAAATTTCAAGAAGTGGAATAGGAGAATCACTGAATCACCTATTTGCAAACTTCACAAGCTTCAAGTTCATGGGGAGTTTCGGACAGAAACAATAACAAGAAGGAATGGAGCCATATTGCTATAAGAACCTGGGCATTCAAACAAGAGGGGAAAAGGCGGGGGTGGTGCGGGGAGGGTATATATATAGAATTTTTAACAGTTTTAACACTACGTGTATGTGTGTGCATTTATGTATTTATATATATAATATAGATCAAAATGGACTTGACTAAGGTTAACTGAATCAACTTTTGGATAGAAATGGACCTCAGTGTGGTTGACTTCACCTAACACAAAGGAAGTTGTGTCCAAGTGTCGCACCCGCACAGGTTAACCGAATCTACTTTTGGATAGAAATGGACCTCAGTGTGGTTGACATTACTAACACAAAGGAAGCTGTGTCCAAGTGTCACACCTGCCTGGGTGCGGGTGAGACGCGGGTGTGGTGCCCTGTTAGAAGAGACCGTGTTACATAGCCACAGAGCCTTTCATCTTTACAATAGAATGGCAGAGACATCACGATCCATGGGTCTAATATGCACATCATTGAATTAGAATATCCTCTTCAGTGGATATGGAGCCCTGAGCAAAATATCATTTTTATCCATTTTTACATGAACTTTTTCTTTTATAATCTCTTATCCAACTCTTAAATTGGTTTTACAATCACAAAGTGCATAATAATTAGGGGGTATCTTGGTCACTCTCTTGAACTTACCTTTGAGATTCCTACAGCACTAAGGGTAGAGAATAAAACCACGGAAGAATATACTGATCGACTCAAAGTCCTTTAAGGAAATGGATCATGATATCAATCTGTGGTTTGCAACAGTGGTTAACTATGGAAGCACGCTTTATTAATCTCCAATCAATCTTATCTTGATTAAGACCTTTTCACATGAACATAAAGTACAGTATTTCATGAGGAACACAAAATGAAAATACACCACAAAATGGTAAGTACACTTAGTTGATCTTCAACGGATCGTATCTAGACAAAAGACTTCGCATGAACATAAAAGAGAGATTGATAATTCCTGGAAAAACAAGGAGTGAAGATACACCATGAAATAGTAAGTGTCCTTCCAAGTTCCCAATATTATCTATTTATAGGATAGGTATCAGTTGGAACAGCTTTTGATTATTAAGTTGTTGGAATATTCACCCATAAGAGCACCTTAGGAGCAATATAGTTCTTCTTCTCCTTCACCAATGCTGCTTTGAAGTTGAGAATGGTGAAATTAGACAGTAATACAGAAAATGATCATATGAACCTGAAGTTATACAAACCTTCCAGAATGAAAGGAAATAAAGAAGCAAAATAAAAACAAGCAAAGCACTACATGTATTCCCTAGTCAGACATTAAACAAGCATCAATATGTGGAACAAAAGACCTCACCTAGTTCTGGGCGAGGGTGGTCCTTGATCTTCAAGTTCTGGACTTTTTGAAACAAGATGAACTGAACCAGGTTGATGCTGATGGTTCCCAGAGGTGTCATAACTGTTTCCTGTTGCCACAGCAATGGGGGAAGATAGTACTGTTTGTAAAGGAGAATATATTTGCTGAGGCACCATATCAAGACCACTTCTCTGTACAGTAAGATGCTCCATTAGAAAGGAAAAGAAAAGACAGGAATATAATCCAATTGAATAGTAGACGCTACACCAACCAGATGAGGTGGTGACTGTGAAGGAAAAGATGTATTGTTTGACTGATCAGTCCGCCAAGGCACTAGGTGATATTGAGACTCTTTTAACTTTATCTGTATTATTTACAGTTCATAAATCAGACTTAAGATCCAACAATTGAGAAAAATAAATTGAAAATGTTACTCAAGCGTACTTCTAATAGAGTCAAATGCTAGTAAAATCCATATGAATGCAAAAGCTCACAGCAATATCTCAATTACTAATACCTACCCTTTATCATCTAGCATTAAATAGGAAAAAATATAGACAAGCAGGAGCACTGATGCAAATGCATGATATGGTAGGTCTGATAATAACAAAGACCTGCTGCCATCAAATGCCACTATTTGGACAAAAAGAATATCTGGAATACCTCACTGAGACTAACTCTCTCACGCAGATGTTGAATCAGGATCTGCAAACACAGTCAAAAGTACTTTCAGCAACAACAGAGACCACAAGGTCCACAACTGTGAGAAGCACATTGTTGGGTAAATATTGTTAACACAAAGAAATGGCAAAAGACTAGCAGTTTAACACTATGTCAGAAATATCAGCAATATTTTGAATTTACTGTATTTTTTCACAACAAACTCGCAAAACAATAAAATTGAACAAATCCATGATAAATTAGATAGTGTTTTTAATATATTTCAATTTTACCATGATTTTTAGTTTCTATAATTCTATGTTATCACATTTAATTTTTAATATCCTATGCTTTCCGTGATATTTCATTTTCAATATGTTATGTTTTCCATGATATTTCGTGAAAGGTATTCAATTTTATCACAAGATTTCCCTTTGCTGAGAGAACCCCAACATGAAGATTTCTCACTATGGATTTGTGAAAAAACTGAAAATATAACTAGGCTGTGCTCAAGGGCAAAGTAGGCATTTTCCCTTTTTTGTATCATATTGTCATTAGATCATTTTTTTGGGATGAAGGCGTAGTTGTTGTTGTTGTTGTTGTTGTTGTATTGTCATTAGATCATTTAGGACATCATAGTCATTTTTTGAATTGTTATGTAACTAATAAAGAGGTTGGTTAGAACCTATATCTATTTAGCCATCATCCTCCATTTTCTTGCTCTTCTACCTCAGATTTTCTTCGGAGATGGTATCAGACTTGGAAGAGCATTATGAGATTTAAATAGTGAGGTATATCAAGTTAGAGTACCTCTTTTCGCTGCTGGGTGTAGAGAGAAGTTGATATCAGCCATAGAAAGGATGCCTGGACAGTGCAGGGAATGGTTCAAGCCCAAGAAATTGCCTATTGAAAGAGCATCAGAAATTTTAAAAAACAAACCGAACTCAGCTTGAAGCCCTATAGAGGAAGTTATTAAATCGTCCTTTTGTTCGACTTTGTATTGGGGAAATAGGGTCAGATTTCCAGTTTGGCATTTTGCTACCTCGGATTACTTGTGTTTGGGTCATTTTTGGTATACAATCACAATAAAAGTGTTATTGAAGGCATCAGAGTTGTAGTTTTGGAAGCTTGTTTTTGAGGAGACACCAGGAGTTTGACATCTCCTATTGACATACTTGTGAAATTTGCTATGTCACAGTTTCAAAAAACTTGGGTGCGGGGGTGCGGCAAATATATATATATATATATATATATATGAAGTCCAAAAGTGTTATTGAAGGCATCAGAGTTAGTAGTTTTGGAAGCTTGTTTTTAAGGAGACAGCGGGAGTTTGACATCTCCTATTGACATACTTGTGAAATTTGCTATGTCACAGTTTCAAAAAACTTGGGTGCGGGGGTGCGGCAAAAAATATATATATATATATATGAAGTCCAAAAGTTGGACATAAATGACCCTGGGTGCGGTCAACGCACCCAGGGTCAGGTTGACCGCACCGGGAGCCGCACCCGCACGCGCACCCGCGTCGCATCGACGCGGGTGCGGCACCCAGTTTGCCGAGTCCCTGTGACATAGGTAATTTGGTATTTTAGTTGGGTTCCCTTGGCTCAAATGGATAAAAATGGCCCAATCCAGTTGATTCATGTCAAGCTTGATGGGACCAACTATACATTTGGGCAGAATTTACAAAGACTGTAATCAAAGGATGAAAGGAAAAAGGCTTGAAAGATATTGTGAAGGAACCAAAGAAAAATGTAAAGTTGGAGAGATATGTCACACGGACTCTTCTAACATGGCACCGCACCCGCGTCGCACCCGCACCCAGGCGGGTGCGACACTTGGACACAACTTCCTTTGTGTTAGGTGAAGTGACTAACCACACTGAGGTCCATTTCTATCCAAAAGTAGATTCATTTAACCCTAATCAAGTCCATTTTTATCTATATTATATATATATATACATAAATGCACACAAATACACATAGTGTTAACTTAAAACTGTTAAATATATATATATATATAATCCTCCCCGCACCCCCACACCCAAGTTTTTTTAAAGTACTGCATCACCGCATCCGCAAACACACCCGCACGTATGTGACATAGTTGGAGAGGCTGATTACATAAGCAAATCAAGGATTGGAAAATAAACAATGCTAGGGTCAAGTCATGGCTTTTGGGTTTGGAGGAACAAGGCATAGCTATTAACCTAGTAAGATTGAGAAGATTCTTACTTAGGCCCTGTTTGGATGACAGAGGCCAAAACTTGGTTTTTCGCAAACTAGGTTTTGCCTCAAACCAGGTTTTAAGCAAACCTGGTTTGCCAAAAACCAACCAATTGAGGCTGTTTGGGTGACCAAAAACCATGGTTGCCAGTTGAGGAAGCGGGAGCGGGAAGCGAGATACTTTCAAAATTTTAGGAAGCGGGAAGCGTGGGAGCACTTAGGAGCGAATCGGAAATCGTCTCGAAAGCGAGGGGGAAGCAAAAAAAATAAAAATAAAAAAAATACAAAAAATTTGAAAAATGGGGGAAACGTGATGGGAAGCGCGCTTCCCATAAAAGGGAAGTGTGTTTCCCATAAAAGGGAAGTGTGCTTTCCATTTAAAAAGGGTGTTTCCCTGCGCATTTCGGAAACGCGACATTCCGCGCTTCCCCACATACCTAGTCGCTTCTGGTAACTCTGCCAAAAACCTGGTTTTTAGGTTTTTGGTAACCAAAATAAATTAAAAAAAAAAGAAAATAAATAAGTCTAGCCATTTTTCGACCAGCCACCAGCCGGGAAATGGCCTTCCATGCCCAAAAACTAAAAAAAAAGAAAACTATAGTTGGCCATTTTTCAGCCAACCACCAGCCAGGAAATGATCGACGTAAGGGCGACACCGACCAGGCCATTTCCAGGCCGCAAAATGGCCAAGCACTTTAAAATCGCAAAAAAAAAAAAGCAAAATCCCTGGCCATTTTCCAACCATCCACCGGCCAGTAGCCAGTCGGAAAATGGCTGGACAACCATGGATTTGTAAAAAAAACATATTTTCCAGCCGAAAATGCTCGTACTCAGGTGGATGGGATTGGGCTGGTAGAAAGAGGAAGGGAAGAAGGTGGATTGAGGTGCCCCCCCCCCCCAACGATAAACCAGGTTACAAATCTGGGAGAGCGGGGACCCTTTTTTAAGTTAGCCAGGTTTAAGAAAACCTGGTTTCAAACCAGGTTTCGGTGTGTCACTCAAACACACCAAAACCTGGGTTTTAGGCTCAAAACTCAGTTTATACCCAAAACCCAGTTTAAAACTGGGTTTTGAGTGTCATCCAAATGGTACCAAAGTTGTGGTTACAGTGGAGTATGGGATATAAGGTTTAAAGGGGGGTCGAAATAGTCAAAAGATGAAGATTGGCCATATGGGATTTGACAATACTTTGGACCTCATGAGAAGATGCAGTTAGCAGGAGATTATCAAAGGATGGTATCTTCTTAATAAAATCCTACTACCTCTCTCCTAGAAGCAACTACTGCAATTTTGTTGCGAACAATACATGGCCTTCAGTCGCATTTTAATAGAAGGTATAAATAAACTGCATCTGAACACCACAAAATCTTCAAGTCAAAGACTTCCAAATGGCAACTACATACCGGATATGCGAGAACAGTAAGGAATCAAGTTGACATCTCTTCTGAATCTGCTTTAAATTTTAATTATATTAAATAGATCATGGTTTTAATGGAACCTGGAATCATGGGAGGGAGGGAGGGAGGCAATGGAGGAAGGTGTGTTGTTGGTGAATTTTCCTAACATGGTGACACATTGAAAGAAAGAAAGAAATGAATCTTTCAGGAACTCAAAGACAATATAAGAGTCATACTCATACATGGGAATATTCAAGCTCAAAATCAGCTTTACACAAAGCCTAAAAGGCAAAGGGCTAGACATTAGATCGACCGGTTCATCCAGTCTAGGACAGTTAGAGGACTCTGATCAACTGCATTAGAAAGCAATCACTGGTTTTTTTTCTTTTCTTTTAGCTGAGCCATAGTGATATCTCATTGCAGCTGGTCTATTTCATTAACTTCCTTTTGAAAATGAAAGTAGAACATTTTGTACGAAAATAATAAGCAACTGTGGTAAGGGCATAGTACATATGTCTAGCATATTCAACAATATTGCAGATCTACTATACTTAAAATACAAGAGACATATTACAACAAAGTGATTACAATTACGCCCTACAATTTAATGTTTACAGATAAATAGCACAAGTGTGCCCCTGAACTGCCATGTTATACTAACCAAAAGGATGATTCTGCACCTTTGGCAAATATGTGTACACCATTATATCTCAAAAAGGACAAAACTGCAGTAGACGTGGATGCTCCTTGATCTATATTGATCTCTCTCTCAGTTACCATATTGATATTAGTGAGAGCAGTTTCGGCTGATATCCCAAACTTCTTCTTCAACTTGGGTCTAGTATACTGTGTGTCCCAACTAATTGTATTTATTACATCTCACTGCACTCATATCACCTTATGAAAAGCTTCCTTGCTTCTGGTTTGATCTACCGTGTCCAAGAGTGTCCAGTTGCTGTTAAGATGGAGAGAAGTCAACCTAGGTTGACTAATATCCTAGTCAACCTAAGTTGACTAAGATATAATATATAATATTATATATATTATATACAAATATATATATATATATTATTAATATATATATACTATGTCACATGGGTGCGGGTGCGGGTGCGGGTGCGGGTGCGGGGATTCGGCACTTCCAAAAAACCCGGGTGCGGGGGTGCGGCAGGGGCAAAAATGTAAAATATATATATATATATATATATATATATATATGTATGTATATATATATAATTTTGAAGTTTTAACAGTTTAACATTTATTTTAAATTATTTAAATGTTATAAGGCACAATAATTTATTTTAATTTTTCATGATTTTCTCCTAGGTTTCATCTAGGTGCAGTATGGAAATGGACCACTGTTTCTTAGTCATTGTCACCAATCCATGTGTTATATTCTAGATAATTAGCAGTCTATACCACTCAATGAACTTCTTCATGGAAATGAACGAAAAACTCGGTTTAAGATTAAGCTAAATCAGGACTTTCACCATGCTTCTCCATGAATGTAAAGGCATCTTCTAGAAAATAAAAGCTCTTAAAGGAGAGGAATATGACTGTCACTAATCTTCTTGATGGGTACTAGTGACCTTACCTGGAATCAGGCATGCAAGTGGTTTCATTTAAGCATCCATTAAATCAAGCAGACATTCATTTAGTGGTCAAGACATTGACAGTTGACCCATTACTTGCAGGTTTTAAAAACAGATTGAACCAGAACATCAATTCTGTGCTAACCCTCCAGGCAAGGAGCTTCTGCATTCATTTCTACCACCAAGCACACCCTTGAATTGCAACATGCATTTGAACTTATTTAATCTTAGTCATGCATTTGAGCTTATTAATTCTTAGATATACACTGCATACTTAGTTAATTCCATGGCTGGTAGCAAGCGCCTAGTCCCACCACGCAAAATAAAAATGAAGAAGAGCAGTGAATAAGATTACTTCCACTGTTGCCATGCTTCAAGACACATACGCAACATTCAACAGTGGATGACCTACTACTTACTAGATACCATTCAACAGTTTATAACATTTAAATAAAGGGGAGGGGCTCGGCCCCTCCCCTGTCGACCCAAAAACGAAAAACATAAAGGGGAGGGGCTCGGCCCCTCCCCTGTCGACCCAAAAAAAGAGCTAGATGGGGGAGGGGCTCGGCCCCTCGTGTGCCGAAAAACGAGGGAGCAGGGGAGGCTCAGCCCCTCCCCTGCCGACCCAACAAGAGACCGAGGGGGGGGTGCTCGGTCCCTCCCCAGCCGACCCAAGAAGAGAGTGAGAGACATACCTGCGAAAGGAGAGGATGAGCCGAGAGGATGAGCCGAGAGGAGGAGCCTGGGAGGCGGAGCTAGGGCGGCGGAGCTGGGGGCGGCGGAGCTGGGGGCGGCGGCGCTGGGGGCGGCGGCGCTGGGGGCGGCGGAGCTGGGGCGGCGATGGGAGAGCTCGAGCTCAGGGGGAGAGAGAGGAGAGATTAGGGCAAAAAAATTGTTTTGCCCTAATCCTCCTTTTCATGGGGGAAATTTTTTTTTTACGCCCAAATTATGGGCAAAAATTACACTGGGTGCGTTGACCGCACCTGGTGCCGCACCCGCACGCGAACCCGCGTCGCGTCGCGTCGACGCGGGTGCGGCATCTGTTTTGCCGAGTCCCTGTGACATAGTATATATATATATATATATATATACATACGTGTATATGTATATATATACAAAGAAAATGGCATCCATCTTAACACCGCCCCTCAAACTTATGGTGACTTAGTGTAAGTTTGCAATTACTAAAGAACCCTATTAAATAAAATGTTTGCATAGACTTCAGCAAGGACTTTCATTTTGTGCTTTTTAAGGGGTGTTCAATCGTATGCACAATTACAAAGAGGATCTTCAATTCTTGAAAAAACTGTAAATAGAGCTAACAAAACATCTCAACTATACAAATACATATCATAAGAAGATTTCAAAGAATAACTACATTAGTTATATATTATGGAGAGAGGATGGCCAAGCACACAAACAAACAATATATAGAAAATATTTAATAAGTCAATTTAACATTTTTTAAAATCATTTAAAGTAAGCATTAATTTTTGAAAAATCATTAATTTCAAACAGGATAATCATTAATCACTTTAGTCATTCATGAAAATCATGTACACATATATCTATCACAAATGGCACATTAATGCATAACAAGCAAGGATTTTCAACATCATTAATACCATAAAGAAATAACTTACAAAAGAGTCTAAATTATAAAAAAAATACACAGTGAAAGATACAAGAAATGATTTCAATCATTCAACCAAGATTTAAGCAAAGATAAATACTCATAAATCAATTAATTATTACATTTTAGAAGTAATATTAACAATACAACTAAAAAGGTCACTTATGGACCAATTTTAAGAGATAACAATAAAAATATTTTAAGAACACGTGCTTAGAAAATTAACTAACGAAACCAACAATATCTCAAAGAAATGCCACAAAGGCTACAATGAGATATCAAATAAGATAGTCGTCACTTATGGACCACAAGAATACACACAATGAAAATACACACCAACAATTCACAAGGTAAAAATAATATATCTTTCATTAACAAATGCTTAGAAAGCATTAATTAAACTTACGCGAATGATGCAAGACAATCAATCATGAAACAAATTTTAAAATATCCTTGATCATGCAACTCATGCATATTCAATGCAAAATACATTAAAATATTTTAATAATCATTCTTCATACAAGAGCAAATGAGTTTAGAAAAATTACAAAGAGATTTAAAAAATCTCATATAACACAATGAATGATATTTGCAAATCATAACACTAGTTTGACCACCACAAGCAATCACCTCACTAGACCTCTAATCCTCAAAAATAAGTTTATCAGCGACTAGAACAAGAGTACAAACATAATGTCACTAAAGGGCTAAAAACACACAAAAAGTGTAAATAACCAACATCTTTTGTCTACATAAAATGACACTTAAAACAAGTGTATCAGCGACTATAACAAGAGCATAACCAACGGGTGTACATAACTCATCACATTTAAAACATTATCTCTTGTCTACATATAATGAAACTTAAAATGAGTGTATCAGCAACTAGAACAAGAGTATAATCGCAATGCAACTTATGGGCAAAACAAACACACAAAAGTGTGAATAAACCAAGATTGTTTGTATTGTACTGTATTGTACGATATGTATCGCTACTTTTTGCCTTAATGATAAGATATCAGGTGTATCATACGATACACCCCTGTAGCGACCCGTACCGTACGATACGGGTTTGACGCACTTAAAAAGACCCGAAACCGAGTCTTTTCATTTTGGGTTTAAAAGGCCTTTTAAGGACTAACTTCTACACATGTAGAGGTTGTTGGAAGGGAACCCACACACACTTTTAAGGCCTTGAGATTTGTGCGCAAGAGAGAGGGCTTTTGTGATTTCTTCAAGTAAGAGTGCATTATCACCCATTTTTTCACTCAAGGAAGTGGGTTAAGGTAAAAAAATCCTTATTATTTGCTTGTTATTGAGTGTTTTTGAGGAAAGATGGGAGAAAGATCTGACACAACAATGGTGCACTCAAGTAACGAGTGGAAACCAATTAAGAATCAAATGCAACTATTGCTAAAATAGTTTTTCAGGTGGTATCGCTCAGTTGAAGCATCATTTAGCCGAGACACATTATAATGTGCAAGCATGCACGTCAAGAAAATTGTCGAATATCGTAAAATGGCAATGAGAGCAATTGATTAATGATCTGAGAGTAAAAAGACAAGAACGAGAGATGAATGAGGCATAAATGGGGTATGCAAAGCCTTCGGAGGATGTATATTAGGAAGATGAGTCCCCTACTTATGATCCTACAACCCATAGCATAGTATCAGAAGTAGAAAATTCTGCAACGAAGGAAAAAGGTGTGACTGGTGTCAGTAGTAATACCGCATGCACAAAAGTAAGAGGGAGTTCTTCGAGAGGAGGACCAGGAGGTAGAGCTAGAGGCTCGATTAGGAGTTTTTTCCCTCCTAAGATTGCCCCTATGGCGCAGCCCGACATTCACACTGCTATGACTCCTCAGCATTTAGCCAAGCAGCCGGATGTCACAGTTGGGAGATGGTTCCATGATGTCTGTATTCCTTTCAATACGAAAAGTTTCTTTCATTTTCAGGTCATGGAAAATGTCATAACCAGTATCGGGCTTGGATACAAGATTCCTTCATATCATGCTTTAAGAGAAAAGATTTTACATGCTAATGTGAATGAAGTGAAGGTTTATTGTGATGAGATGAGGCTGTCACGGGCCTATTTCCTTCAATGGGCCAGCGCGGCGCGACGGTCCTTCCTCACCGCCGCAAGCCTACTCGTCAGCTCGATTGCCGGTCGCGGAAGCTTGTGATCAGAGAGCAAGAGAGAGAATAGAGGGAGAGAAGTTGCAATCACAAGAAGCAATCACAACGAGGGTGAACAAAAGAAAGCTCAACGCATTTACTTCATTCACAATTTTGCCCGCAGGCTATTACAGTTCAAGTATACGGGCTGCCCCTTCGGGGTATTGATTCACCTGAACCGGGCAGCTTACATCAGACTCAACAAAAGCAAAACAGATTCTAAGCGCAACTGTACACTGTAAGTCGCAAGGGAACATGCTCCCCCCTTCAAATCATGTGCCGTCCTCGACGCCATCTGTTTCGTGGTAAGCCCTGACTTCAATCGGGTAGCGGCTGTTCATTCGAAATGCAGGCTCCCACGTTGGTTCCGCTGTTTCCTCCCACTGCACCAAGTATTTCTTCGCTTGTCCCATGTAGTTGACCATGTGGCGAAGGATCTGACTGATGTGCTTCTCGGCCCGTTGAGCTGCCGGGGCCCTCTACATGATGGGAGTGCGTTGCGGCACACTGCGTTCCGGGTCTCCATCATCTGGGTGGAACTGCTTGAGGTTGCACACGTGGAACACCGGGTGCACCTTGAAGTCTCGGGGCAACTCCAGCTTGTATGCCAGCTTGCCCACCTTCTTTGTGATGGTGAAGGGTCCCTCATACTTTCTGAGTAGTCCGCGGTGCCGCCCACGGAAGATGCCTGTGCGACCAGGATACAACTTCACCAACACTTGGTCCCCAACTTGGAACCCTGCTGGCAGACGGTGTTTGTCCGCCCACTTCTTCATTCTCTTTGCCGCTTTGTGTAAGAATGCCTTCGCTAACTCATTTTTCTCGTGCCAGTCGCGAACAAACTGATAGGCGAATGATGGCCTTCCATTTTCCTATGTGGCAAGAGTGTGTGGGGTCAGTGATTGCTGCCCCGTGGCTATCTCGAACGGACTGTGGCCTGAAGACTCGCTCTTCTGCAGATTATAACAAAATTGTGCCACATCAAGGAGCTTCACCCAATTTTTCTGATTGGCACTAACAAAGTGTCTAAGGTACTGCTCCAGGATCCCGTTGATACGCTCTGTCTGCCCATCTGTCTGCGGATGGAAGCTAGTTGAAAACAGCAACTCAGAGCCAAGTAGCCGAAATACTTCACGCCAGAACTTGCCCGTGAAGCGAGCATCATGATCACTCACAATGCTCTTTGGTATGCCCCAGTGCTTCACCACATGCTTTACGAACAACTCTGCAGTCTTCTATGCAAGGCATTCCTTAGAAGCTGGGATGAAGGTGGCATACTTTGAGAAACGATCAACCACCACCAAAATAGACTGAGGCCCTCTACCTTTGGCAGACTAACAATAAAGTCCATGGAGATGCTATCCCAAGAACGTTCTGGAATTGGTAGAGGCTCAAAGAGACCGGCAGCCTTCTGGTTTGTCCCATTATCTTGCTGGCAGATGAGGCATGTCCGCACATACCCCTCAACGTCGTCTCTCATCTGCGGCCAATAGTAGCCGCGCTCAAGGAGTGCTAAGGTCCGCTCCTGACCAGGATGGCCGGCCCATAGTGTATCATGGCACTCCTTGAGTAGCTCTCGGCGAAGGCTTCCCCACCGTGGTACAAAGATGCGTCCCCCTTTTGTTACGAGGAGGTCATCCTGTAGCCAAAATCGCCGAGTCTTCCCTGCCTGCGCCAGAGAAACAAGGTGTTGTGCGGTCGGATCCTGCTGCGTACCATCGCGGATGCGACTCAGCAATGCACCCTCCAAATGCACTTCAGAAGACTCCGCACGCGCAGCTGCCAGTTCAGCCCTACGGTTCAGGGCATCTGCCACAACATTGGTCTTTCAAACCTTGTACTCCAAGGCAAAGTCGAACTCAGCCAAAAACATCTGCCATCGAGCTTGTTTAGGTGTCAACTTCTTTTGTGTCTGAAAATAGCTCGTGGCCACATTGTCCGTCTTAACGACGAACTCGGCACCCAAAAGGTAGTGCCGCCAGGTCCTGAGGCAATACACAATGGCGGTCATCTCACGTTCGTGCACTGTGTAACGCCTCTCTGCATCATTCAGCTTGCGACTCTCATATGCGATCGGATGACCATCTTGCATAATAACTCCGCCAATGGCAAAGTCTGAGGCATCAGTGTGGACTTCGAAGGGTCTCGAATGATCAGGTAATCGCAGCACTGACTCCCTCACTAAGGCTTTCTTCAAGCCATCAAAGGCATCTTGGCACGCTCCTGTCTAGAGCCATACCCGATTCTTCTTTAACAAATCCGTGAGGGGCGCAGCAATAAGGAAATAACCTTCGATGAAACGCCGATAATAGTTTGCCAAACCGAGGAATAACCGCAATTCTGGCACTTTGCTTTGCGGAACCCATTCCTGGATGGCCCTTATCTTCTGCCCATCCATACGCAGCACACCAAGCCCCACAACGTGGCCAAGAAAGCTGATCTCCTCCTGCCCGAAGAGACACTTCTCTCGTTTGACACAAAGGTCATTCTCCTTCAGCACCTGAAACACTGTTCGCAAGTGCCCGACATGTTCCTTCATGTTGCTACTGTAGATCACGATATCATCCAGGTAGACTACCACAAACTTGTCTAAGTAAGGGTAGAAGATCTGGTTCATTAAAGTCGTGAACGTGGCTGGAGCATTTGTCAACCCGAACGGCATTACTAAGAATTCGTAAGCACCATAGCGGGTGACGCAAGTTGTCTTCGACTCATCACATTCGGCAATCCTCACTTGCCAGTAACCCGATCGCAGATCTATCTTGAAAAAGATACGAGCATTGCCTAGCTGGTCGAACAAGTCCGCTATCAATGGCAGTGGGTACTTGTTCTTCAACGTGATCTTATTCAAGGCAGGGTAATCCACACATAACCGTTTAGAGCCATCATGTTTCATCTGGAAAAGGACCGGGGCACCAAATGGGGCTTTTGATGGACGAACAATGCCTGCGTCCAACATCTCGTCTAACTGCCTGCGCAGTTCCTTCAGCTCAGCTGGCCCCATACGGTATGGAACCATTGCAGGAGGCTTCGCTCCCGGGGTCAACTCAATCTTGTGGTCGAACTCGCGTCTTGGCGGAAGACGCTTTGGCAATTCCGGGGGAATCACCCCCCGAAACTCCTCCAACAGTGGGGCTAGGGTCGGTGGCACTGCTGCTTCCACCTTCTCTTCCTCTGCGCGCACTGCCACTAAGAATGCCTGCTCCCCATGCTTGACACCCTTCTTTAGTTGCATTGCCGACAACACTGAAGACTTGCCTTTCTGCGTAAGGCACTGCACTGTGTGGGACAGGTCTGACTCCATGATCGTCAGCGTGTTGAATTTTGGCAACATCATAACATTCTGGCTTCGCAGAAACTCATACCCAAAATCATCTTGAAATCGTCCAGGGGCACCACAGAGAAGTTGGCTTTACCGACCCAACTTCCCACTTGAATAGCCACATCCCTTGCTTCACCAAGGATGGGCTTGGCCTCAGAGTTTACCGTTTTAATGGTCCTCTGCTTTGGCCCATGCTTCAAGCCCAACCGCTCTACCTCTTCCCGCGAGACAAAGTTGTCTGTGGCCCCGGAGTCTATCATTGCTGAAGTAGACTTTCCATTCATAATAACTTCAGCGTACATGAGTTCCTTACTGACCTGCGTGTTTTTAGCTACACAACTTCTGGCTGCATTGATCGATCGCATGGCGCCCATCCTCGGTTGCATGGTCTCAGTGTCGCTGCATTCAGTATCGCTGCATTCTTCCTGTGCAGCATTGGTTTCCCTGTCGTCCTTTACAAGGCGCTTTGGGCATTGCCAGGCGATATGTCTATCACCACAGAACCAGCATGTCACAACCGCACCCTTGTTGCAGTTGTTATGCTTTGTGTAGTTCTGTTTCTTTTCGGATTGATGGCGTGTCGACGCCTCACCTTTATCGTTGCGTTGCTCATCCTTCTTGCCTCCGTGGACAGGCTTCTTCCCAACTTTGGTTGATGGGGTGAAAGGCTTGCGCTGAGTGTCAACTAAGCGCTCAGCCGCCACATATGCATCTTTCAAAATACGGGGGTTGCTCATTTTCACTTCAGACTGTGCCCATGGTTGAAGTCCCACAATTAACCAGTTGAGCATGTCGTCTTCTGGCATGTTAGGTATCTCCAGCATAAGCTTCTGGAACGTTCTGACATAGTCTTGCAACGAACCAGTATGTTTGAGCTCACGAACCATCCGGTAAGCCTGTCTCTGCACATTTCTTGGCATAAAGTAGTTGCGCAACTCTACTTTGAAGTCGTCAAAGGTGTCTATCACACATTGACCTCTTTCCATGTCATTGCGTTTCCGCCTCCACCAAGCGATAGCATCACCATCAAGTAAGGCCGCTGCAGCCTTGATCCTCAGATCTTCGAGGGTCACATTCTGGATATCCAAGTAGTCTTCTACTTTGAACAAAAAGTTCTCAATGGCCTTGCTGTCGCGAGAACCATTGAATTTTGCGGGTCTAGGTACATCAATCTTTGATGGTCTCTCACCATTTCCGCCATTTAGGGTCACCGTCCGCTGCAACGTACGGTTCCTCAACTCAAGATCGGTCACTGTAATCGTCAACGAAGTGACCTGCCCCATTAGTAAGTTCACCTGCTCTTGCAGGCTCGCCACCACATCATTCAATCCATTGAATGATTCACATGCGCGTGAAATCGCTTCATGATGTGAAGTCACATCTTCCACCAGCTTGTTAACAGTTGCAGCCAACTCTTCTTGGCCCCGAGGTAAACCCATCTCCTCAGCTTCGGCAACTGCCTTGCCTTTGGTGTTGCGCAAGTGTTGATAAGACGCCACGATGTCTTGCTCACAAATCGCAGCCTGTCGGCGTGTCTGTCGACACCGACTCCGGAGTCCCTTCCCCAGCACGAAAACGGGCTCTGGTACCACTTGTCACGGGCCTATTTCCTTCAATGGGCCAGCGCGGCGCGACGGTCCTTCCTCACCGCCGCAAGCCTACTCGTCAGCTCGCTTGCCGGTCGCGGAAGCTTGTGATCAGAGAGCAAGGGAGAGAAGTTGCAATCACAACGAGGGTGAACAAAAGAAAGCTCAACGCATTTACTTCATTCACAATTTTGCCCGCAGGCTATTACAGTTCAAGTATACGGGCTGCCCCTTCGGGGTATTGATTCACCCTCGTTGTGTACATTGTAAGTCGCAAGGGAACAGAGGCAGTCATGAAGAGAAACTAGGTGTAGCATCATGGCAGATGGGTGGACAAATAGAAAGTCAAGAACTCTGATAAATTTTCCTAACTATTGCTCCAAAGGAACCATATTTTTGAAATCAATTGATTTGTCGGATACGCCCAAGACAGCAGATGTATTGTTAAGGGTTTTTGACCAGCTTGTAGAAGAGTTTCAGCCTCAAAACATTGTACAGTTCATTACTGATAATTGAACAAATTATAGGGTAGCAGGTAAAGAATTGGTAGAAAATTTTGGGTCATTTTTTTGGACCATGGGTGTTGCCCATTGCATAGACTTCATACTTAAGGACATTGGCAACATGGATGAGGTACATCAGACAATTGAATGTTGTCAAGAAATTACTAAATTTATTTAGAATCATGCATGGGTTTTGAGTTTAATGAGAAAGTACACAGGTGGTGCAGAGTTGATTCGTAGTGTAGTTACTAGATTTGCAATGAATTTTTTTATAGTGCAAAATTTAATAAAGAATAAAGTCACACTAAAAAAAATCATCAAATGCATATCCCCATGCACAAAAAAAACCAGAGAAATTGTAGATATTGTATTCAGAAGTGAATTCTGGGATTCATGCGTGAAGTTATTGAGAATAACTATAAATTTGGTGAAGGTGCTTCGATTGGTTGACAGTGAAGACAGAACAGTTATGGGTGATCTCTATGAGGCCATGGATAAGGCAAAAGAGGCAATTAGAGATAATTTGAAGGTGAAGAAAAATGACATATACCTATATAAAACATCATTAATCATAGGTGAACTGGGCAACTTCATCAACCTTTTCATGTTGCATCACATTATTTAAATCATAGATTTAGATACTCTCGTACTTTTAAAATGGACAGGGAAGTCGACAAGAGACTTATGGATTGCATCAAAAGGTTGAACCCTAATTATAGCATTCAAGATCAAATTCATAAGAAAATAGAAACTTATGATATTGGGAGACCTTCAGAAGTGTGAAACTGTGCCACAATGCATCCACGTAATTTATTTTGTCTATTTCAATTTTAATTTCAAATTAATATTTAGTTATTATGTTTTGTATGATTGTATATATGTTATTGTCTTATAATTGACTTCGCATTTTCTTATTTTTTCTGACATGTAGTGGGCCAGGTTTGGAAGTGATGTTACAAATCTGAGAGCCTTTGTCATTCGCATTCTAAGCTAAACATGTTGTGCAAGTGGATGCGAGAGAAACCGAAGTGTCTTCGAGCAAATTCATAGCAAAAAAGAAACTGATTGGAGCACAAAAGGCTCAATGACCTCATCTACGTTCGCTACAGCTTACAACTGAGGCAGAGGTATATAAAATTATAAAGTTTATTTGTCATTTTCATTCAAAACTCCAAATAATTTTAATTTTTTCATGTCATCTTTTTAGGCAAATAGAAAAGTTATCAGCAAGGCACAAAGAGCAACTTGATCCCATCAATTTGAAACATTTTGATGAATAAAATGCATGGATTGAATATGGGAGACGATGTATGGGTCAAACAGAAACTCTTTTGAATGAAGAGGGCATTCAGTGGATTAACATGGAAGGAGCACAAGAGGTAGATAATGAAGACCCCACGTATATTGGAGACGAAGTGGATGTCGAAGGAGAAGAAAAAGAAGATAATGAAGATGACTATGATTATTAATTTATCATGTTTTATTAAAAAACTTGTTTTGCGAGATGTTTTTTGTTTATGTAATATGAAAGTATGACTCTTGTGGTATGTAATAAAAACATAAATGCTTCATATGTGATTTTATGTATGCAGTTTGTGCAATTCACCATTATTTCATGTGACATGATTTTTTTAGAATTTTCACTAAACTTTTTTTATTTTTCTTGATTTTTTTGAACTTTGTTATTAGAAATTTACGATAAGTGTTACTATTGGGTCGATCGATACAAGTAACGATACGTTACTCACAACCTTAGAATAAACATCTCTTGTCTACATATAATGGCACTTAAAATAAGTGTATCAGCTTCTAGAACAAGAGTATTATCTCAATGCCACTTATGGGCTAAACAAACATTCAAAAAGTGTGAACAAATATCTCTTGTCTACATATAATGACACTTAGATATGAGGCATAACTGGAGGAAACAAAAGAGATAAGACACTTTGTAATGAAAAACAAATTAATGCCATTAAAAAAAATAAGAATATCAATCTTTCAAAACTCTATGGTTTTAAAAACATAACAACCATCACAGAAAATGGTTACACAAATAAATGAGTGGCAAAACACACTCATAGAAACCAAGGTCAATCATCTGACTATTAGTCAAATACTTATACTGACTAGACGACATGAGGTGCACACACAACTCACCCCAATGACCAACTCAGATTTTCAACAACAATGACTTCAAAGGCCAATCAACAATCAATCAAACCCAAGGTAAATGACAACAAGTGACTCAAAAACTTGAGAATCTAGATTGATAAAAATGACTTGAGGTGCATACATAAGTCACCTTAAGAGCTAACTCTGACCCAATATCAAGGCCAAAAAAAATGATGCATTATATAAAATTCAGTGATAGACAATTCAAATGCCATAAAAAGACAATACATACTCACGAAAATCATTTTCCAAAAAGTGATTTCATGAAAGAATAAATAAATAAATTTTCAAATCAAATCCAATAAAGGTAAATGAAACCTTTGAATGAATATAGTGCAATCATATGCACAACAAGATATCAATTGATGCAATCATATGCATGGTCAATACAAGCAAGTCTATTTATTAGATAGCAAAAACATACAACATTAGAGATGGTCAAATCATATAGAGATTTTCAAAGAACAAATAAACAACATATATTTAGAGATTCAATAGCATTCATAACTATCACCAATCATGAACCCACACATGTCACACAAGAAATTTTATCATAATGCAACAAATATAAAATTTCTAAGGAGCATGTAAAAAAATATCATAATGCACAAGAATCTTCTAAGAGTTGCAAAAGTTTGCAAGCACTCACACACCTCAAACAAGAGGCAAAAACAAACCCAGAAAGAGGGCATACGCACAATAGCCACTTAGGGGATTAGAAGAGCACTCACAATATGAAAAACATATAATATTTATTCACTAACAAATGCACACAAAAATGCATAATACGTTCAAAAATATTATATGCATGCGTGATGACAAATTATAATTATTTCATCCAATAGTAATCATATAGACCAGAGTTGCCACTTGAGGAAGCGGGAACGGGAAGCAATACGAGAAGCAGAATTGAAAAGCAAGGTACTTTCAAAATTTTAGGAAGCAGGAAGCATGAGACGACTTAGAAGTGAACCAAGAGTCATCTCGGAAACGACCTAGGAAGCGAACCGAAAGCAAGGAAAAAGCGAAAAAAGAGAAAAAATACAAAAAAAAATAAAAAAAATGGGGAAGCAAGGGGGAAGCATGCTTCCCATTTTTTGGGTGTGCTTCCCAGCACATTTCGGAAGCGCGGCAATTCGCGCTTCCGAAACGCGCTTCCCACTACTAAGGGCACTTCCGGTAACCTTGATATAGACTACTTATGGCATATACCTAAGAATATAATGCAAGAATTATACACAAGCCATCAACTTGAGAATAATTTTTACTCAATAAGACATTTTTCAAAAAAATGGCAATATCACTGAAACATACATGGAATAATACATTCACATAATGATAGAAGGACCTTATAAACACATGAAAAATATCCATATTATCACTAAAGACAATACTATGCAAAAAATTCTAAGATTCATAATCTTAAGTTCACAAAAAAATTCATGTTTGGTCACATAATTAAAATTATTAAGGAAACATCATGATACACTAAAAATCTCAAAGATAAGCCATATATACACATATATGAGCATAAGAACAAGCATACACATACACTAAAAGATATTCAAGGGAGAAATACAACATAAAAATTTAGTATTTTGAAAAACATGACACATATAAGAATATAAGAAAGTGCATACTTTCGTAAAATATAATTTTTCGATGTACATATCCATAATCTAAAACATATGCTTTATACATCAAAAGATAACAAATCATAATTTCAGAAAGGATATTTTAATATAATCTCTTAAAAATACCTATCATACATATGAAACCAAAAGGGCCAAAGATACATAACAGAATGCGAGGACCTTGAATCCATATCATGAGTCTTTTCCAAGACCATGATGCCTTGCTCTGATATCATGTCATGAAAATGGCACAAATCCCAATGCACTGTGAAATGAATACCAAGAACCAAAAATACAACATATTTAAATGCATACTCACCATAGAAGAAACAATAGAACACAAGAATTATAAAATGAATAATTTTATCAAGTATGAAATTTAAATAATACAAAAAAATTTGTAAAAATACAAACACTCAAAAGCCTAAAAACTACCCATCACTCTTTCAACCCATACACTTGCACACACCCACACCTTTATAGAAAAAAAGAGGGGAGAGAAGAGAGACAACAAGGGGGAAAAGGGAGTACCCTTCTAGCTGTTGGAGCTAGACCAACGGCTAGAATTCTAACCATTAGGCTAGCCTCCAACAACTAGAAGAGAAGTCAACCTAGGTTGACTAAGATATATAATATATATATATATATTATATACAAATAAATATATATATATATATATTAATCTATATATGTATATACATATACATATATATACAAAGAAAATGGCATTCATCTTAACAGTTTCCATTAATAATGTGCCCTTAGTATATCTATCTCCTAAAAACTCAAATTTAGTCCCATTAGTACTCAACTCAGCTAGGGCCTGGGTTGTTGTAGGAAAAAATTTCTTGGTGGAGTGTGAACCAAATTCTGACCTCAAGGCCATCAAAAACTCAGTGAGATTTGTCCTATCTCTTCCTCTCTTTTACCTAATAGGATCTTTGTATAGAAACCCCGAATGGCTTTGTGTTCATGCCTAAGCTCTCTTAGCTCTTACACTAACTAATACTGTTGTGTCAAGTTAGCCTGTTGATACACCTAAAGTATTTTCTTCTATAAAGGGTCCCTCCAAAATTTATCAATTCATTCATTGCGTAATTTTGTCCCAATCATATCTTTTAAATCACCTAGTACCCCGCACCAACCTTTTTATATTCCACAGATGTCTGGTTTGTATGTTTTCCAAACCTGTGTAGAAGGAAGAACAACTGCATTTTATTTATTCCTTACCACCATAGGCGGCCAGCTGTTTTTGAAGCACAATTTCCACCACCACCACCAAACCCATAAAATAAATCCCATGCCCCAAAATGCAATTGATCTTCCTAACTAGTCCTAACCTAGACTCCTTTAGAATTGCCTTGACTAAATCTTGGGCTGCACTCCATCTAGATAGATCCTAGTTGCTGTCATGTGAGCCCGGCCACCTTCATCTCAATAGAGTTCGCATGGACCATGTCATCTTCGATGATGTCCCATGGCTTGATATCATCCAGTTGCCTATGATGCTTCACTTGGTTGAGTCATGCAACCCCAATTGGCTCCCATCTTCCATAACAAATCCCCAGATCCAATCCAATCACAAGGAGAATTGTGTATGTTTACAAGATTGGATCCTTAAATCTATCCTAGCCCTGAATTACAAAACAAATCCAACAATCCAGTCCAAGCCCCGATTACAAAAATATGTCTGAATATCTCGTTTGGATCTTTTAACCAAACAAAAACCCAGATCCATTTGAATCCAGGCACGCCTCGGTACGACAGGTTCGTATCACATGCATGTTCACTAAATTAATACCCAAGAAAATCAGATTGGAATCCTGTAAAAAATCTGAAATGGCAGGCACCAATTATCAGATTCCATAAATACACTAGAGATTATAGCAATGCAACTGCCTTTGTGAACTTACTGAGGCTTAAAATGAAAAGAACAGCAGAATGTATGGTAAAGGTACACTATATTCCTCCAAAGTCAGTTATCTATCTAAGAATATGATTGGCTCTTGAGGAAAACACTGTGCAACAATGTAACCCACTATTTCACTCCAACTTTTAGAGTATGTTGGTTGTCACTTGAAACTTTAGCAGCTGTTATTAATTATATGAGACAGTAAGATTATCACATTAGATGGTGTGTAGTTGCATTTGTTATTCAGTTTAGGAATTTTGATGCTTTGAACTTTTCAAATTTTGATACGAAATAGATCAAGCAATTTTATTAGGAACAGCTCGTAATATATTGATGCAGTCAAATGAGGCAGCTGGATGGTTGGGCTGCACTGCACTATCATAACCAAGGGTCTCAGCTTGCTTATCAAAAAAGTAGATATACAGTGATACTTACAAAATTTCATGTTTCACTCAAAAATGTATGTATATGTATGTCTTTATGATGTATGCATATATCTGTGTATGTGCATATGTATAAAGAGATACAAACAGAGAGTGAGAGAGGAGGAATCTGTGTGTGTGTGTGTTTGAGTGTGGAATTGATGTGTGCGCATACTTGAACAGCAAAGAACAGACCTTGAGGTTACTAACAATGGACTGGGCGTCAGTGTCATGTGGCTGTAAGTCATAATCAGAAAGAAGAGGCAACAAGGAAGAAACAAAAATGGAACGTTCTTGCTCTGCAACCTGAACATAACAAAAGAATTTACAGCAATATCAGAAACAGAGAGAACATGATCAAAGTTCCATGCTAAACAATATACATAGCAAGTAAAACCAACCTGAATGTTATAAAAAAGAAAAGATAAAGATGGAAGGACATCTCATGATACCAAAACTCCTAATTCAAATATAAGGTAAAGCAACTATAAGCATCTTGATGAAGTATAAAGCAAACAGAAGGATTCTCTAAAGTTAATAAAATATCTCAAGTGGTCTTTCCAATACAATTCACACCACATATTTGCAGATTGTCAGTATTTCATAATCAACCTCATTCAATACCCCTATGGTGCATGGATCGAGAACACATTGCTTCGAAAGTAGGTTCAGGGATTTAGAAGGGATGGCTCACTGTTATCAATTGAATGAGAGAATAGGTATAACCAAGGTTGCCAAACTAGGAAACAGAAGTGGGAATCGAAATAGAACGCAAATAAAACTAAAATAAAAGTGACTATTCTTAAATTTCATGACTTTTTTAGTGTAAGAATTATTTTTTTAACAAAATCTAAAAATGATGACTGCCAATTTAGAAAAAGCACATGGAAGTGACTGAGAAGCGTGAGAGGAAACATACAAAAAAATGAAAAGTAGAGTGAGAGAACACATAAGAAGAATAGATGAAGCATGTGGAATGCATCAGAGAAGCATGGGAGAATCGAGATTCCCATCAAATTTTGGAAGTAAGGAGTATCGCGCTTCCGAAGGGAGTTTCTGGGAAGCGGGCTCCCCACCTATCTAAGAAGCTTCCGGTAACTCTGGTAATAACCATATAAGGTTGAGATGGCACGAAGGAAGCATGTAGGAGACGTTTGGCTTGTAGGGGATTATCCCTCTAACAAGCTTATGGATTAGTTTCCACCTTTTATGGACAGAACATACTTGTCAGGTTGCCCGCCTATACACCCGGGTAAGGGTTCATACATGTTTATTGTAATTAGATACTCCAAATCCAATATGTCACGAAAGTAGGATTAAAAAACAAAATCTGGTCCAATTGCATTTTCCATGTAAGAAGCAAGATGAATATATTTCAGTTCAAGATTCAATCCTACCGCATCAGATCATTTTCAACCACACCTGTTTCATAGTGGACTTCTTTATGTTTGATCCAAATGATCCTATGTAATCAGTATCCAAACTTGCCCAAACTTGAAAACGCTACTGAACACATCGTTCAAACAGACCCTAGTCTCAAACCTGGTGTATAATAACAGAATATATTGACTGAAAAATTCTAAATACATTAACGAAAATTTCAGATATATATATATATATATATATATATATATATTCTCATCTTTTTTTCTCTCTCTCTCTCTCAGCTGAAGAAGAAGACAAAGAGGAAAACAAAAGGGTGAGAAGAAGAAGAGGGGCCGAGAAGAAGAAAAAAGGAGGAAGAAGGGAAGAGAAGAAGAATGGGATCATTCATGTGCTTATCAGAGGACAGATTCAAAATGCAACCTCTCTCTCTCTCTCTCTCTCTCTCTCTCTCTCTCTCTCTCTCTCTCTCTCTCTCTCTCTCTCTCTCTCTCTCTCTCTCCACGAGGGAAAAAAATCTCCAGCCAATGCTTCATCCATTACTCAAAGGACTCTTGTACCAGCAGCGGTCAGTTTTCAAGCATGCAGACTTGTTATTCAATAGGAGGTAAACAAATAAAAAATCAAACTAAGCTGAAACTAAAATTTTGTCTCAGCTTTTGGCTGTTATCAAATCCAATACTTCATCTAAATCACACTTGAATGACACCCCAAAGCCATGAAAGGGGATGATTTTACACTGAGCAAGTATTACCTTCATGAGGCAAAAAGTGACATGGCAGAAGGTTTATGAAGTTCATACTTCATACTACATATGATTATCCATTTTTTATATGCAGAAATCAAACAGCACTACAAGCAAATAGCAGCAAAAAGTTTCCTGCAAGCATTTACTATACCATAACTAGAAAAGAGGTATTACTTCCAATGCATAAGCTAGCCGTATGTTCTCCCCAATTATATCCTGTCGGTAAGAGATAGCCTTGGATGCAGCATCCAACAAATCCTGCTGCTGTTGATCGAATGCCTGATCATATATTTCCAGATTTAGATGGACACAAGTTACAGAGGATAATTACACATTGATATCCACCCCTATTATAAGAAACTAATAAAGTATGAGATAGTTGAAAATGATGATCCCCTGAGTGTTAAAATGTATCATTCAACATTTGTAATATTATATATATTTTATATATATAAAGTATAATACATATTCATATATGGTATATATGCATATGTATTATCCTAATTATATATATAAAATATATATTTCTCTATTTATAGGCATAGGGGTAGTTTAGACATTTCCAGTTTTACGCATATTCCATTTGGAATATGTTTGTAATTTTATCTTTTATTTTATTTTTTATTTTTTCCTTTTTCGTGGTTTGCGCAACCTAGGGTGGCTCCCCAAAGAGTCGTTGGGGAGCCCCCAACGGTCACAAATGTGACCGTTGGGGGCTCCCAACGACTCCTTTGGGAGCCCCCTAAGTGGCTCCTTTCTTGTGTTATAAATAGGGGTCTCCCCCTTTGTTTTTTTATATACTTGAGGGAGCTTATGCTCCATTGTAATGGGGTTTTTACCCCTTCTCCATTATTCTTCAATGATATGCAACTTATGACTTTATGTCATATTTTTCCCTTTTTATGGGTTTTATGTGTTAGCACATTATGTGCTTATGTTGTTTCCCTTTAATGGGTATATTTGCACTCCACGTGCATAAGTATGGGTTCATTATTGAACCCAACGTATTCCAAGTCACTTTCTAACACTGAGAATATCTTGACATTTTCGAAATTTCAATGGATTTAAACTTTATCGGACAGAATAATATAATGAGAACACCAAAGCTTAGAAGAAAAAGTTTCTCATTCTACATAAAATTTTCCCACTTAAATTATGCCATATAATCTTTTATTTTTTATTTTCCCACTTAAATTATGCCCTAAAAAGGAACCGTCAAGATATCTGACTCATGAGATATTTCCTGAAATTGATGTGTGACATAGTTAACTACTTACAGTGCGCATATAAGAAATCTTTTTCTCTAGCACGCATTTTTCATTGCGGATTTGTGCCTCCTGTTAATAGAAAAATTGTTAGCTGCAACTTAGTTTGAAGAATCAAACATGATAAAATATCAAATAAAAGTTATATTTTATCAAGCAGATCACGTGTTAACCAACTACTCCCTCCTGACCTTCATAGCATAGTCTGCAATATGTTTTCGCAGTTGCATTATCTCTTCATCACGTTCTCTAATTTTGGGAATCAAATCCTACAACATAGATCAACATTTATCAGGAACAGATGACTGTTTGTTGACATACACATCTCATGAATATACCTGTTTACAAAGCGCCATGTTAGTCCCTTCTTGAACTTGCATCATCCCATGAGTAGGCACATTAGAACTAAGATTATATTCTGCTTCGCTCAGGTTCCTGTTTGCAGTTTCCAGGGGTTCTCAAGCATTTTAACTCATAAAAAAGCAAAATTGTTACATACATCTCTATAGAATGAGAGAGAACCAACAGCCAAGTAGTGCTCAACACACAAAGTGTCACTAAAACAATGAAGAAAACCTTGAGGAAGACGAAGGCGGTTGAGAGAAACCCATATCAGCAAAACCCTTAAATGTGCCATTTGAACTGCATGCCTGATCATAATGTTGGCCGGCATAAGCTTGTAGAATGGAGTCACGATCTCCTGGAAGCATACCTTGGCAGACAACCAGTGTGCCAGGTGAATTCCTTACAGGACTATCACCTGTCCAGACGGTCTTCTCCATACCCTGTCTGACAGCAGAATCTGAATGCATTGCATAAGATTCCTGTGTAGGCCCATGTGCATCACTTGAACCAGCAGCAGAATGGACCAGAGCTCCATCAGATCTCTGCTGGAAAAAGAAAAAGCAGGATTCTCCAAATTTCATATGAAGTCTGACCAATCGGTAATAAAGCAAACTAGAAAATCCAGAAATTTCATGAGTAAGCTGCAATTGGTGCCGTCAGTTATAGAGGTGAGCAGAACTTAGAATGGAGAGTTCTGTGACAACACAAAAATGGGCAACACTTAATGAATCGTTCTGCAACGGCACACATTAGGCCCTCGTTAGTGTATATACCAATGTTGTATCGTACGATACGTATCATAACTATGGCCTAACTCGATACGATACACACTCGTATCGCATTGTATCTGCATCAGTTGTATCGCATGATACAGCCCTGTAACATTTTGTACCGTATAGTCTGATACAGGTGTATTGTACGATATGTGTCTGGAGCACTTGCCGAAACCCAACTTTTTAATTTTGGGTTTTAAAGACCTCCCTAAGGCTGATTCTCTCACTTGTGTAGAGGCCTTTAGAGGAGAACCCACACACTCTAAGAGGCGTGAGAGTGATTTGGGGCCAATTCGTGCACAAGGGAGAGGGCTTTTGTGGATTTCTCATGTAAGAGTACATTTTCATCTTTTTTTCATTCAAAGAGTAGGCTAACGTAACAAATCTGTATTCTTTGCTTCCCATTGAATTTTTTTGGGAGAAGATGACATCAAATGATCTAGGATGCTAATAGGGCACACAAGTAATGAGTGAAAACCGATTGAAAATCGAGTGCAACTATTGCCATCATATTGTTTTGGGTGGTATCATTTGGTTGAAGCATCATTTAGCCGGAACACATCACAATTTTGCCCCTGCATGTCAAGGGATATGCCGAATGTCGTGAAATGGCAATATCAACAATTACTCATTGGTCTGAAAGAAAAAAGACAAGAAAAAGAGATGAGGCGGAAACGGGTTATGTGCAACCCAGGGAGGATGTGCATGACGAATATGAGCTCCTTATTTTTTATCCCACAAACCCTAGCATAACATCAAGAGAAGAAGGGTGATGATGATTGAGGTTAGATTTTCAAAAAACTTAGTTATTTAACACTTAAGTGCTATGTAACAGGGATTCGGCTAGCAGGGTGCCGCACCCGCGTCGACGCGACTCGATGCGGGTGTGGCATCAGGTGCGGTCAACCCGACCCTGGGTGCGTTGACCGTACCCAGGGTCATTTCGATCCATTTTTTTGGATTTTTTTTTAAATTGCCTTATGAAATGGGCTACTAAATTTATAAGGGGGGGGGGGGGGCGCTGCCCCCCTATAAACCCCCGCCAGGGGCGGCCCCCCCTAGACCACCGCCCGCTGACCGCACAGCGGGACCTGCGTCGAGGGGAACCCCCGGATCCCCATTATATATATATATATTACATTTTTGCCCCTGCCGCACCTAGGTTTTTTGGAAGTGCCGAATCCCCGCACCCATGTGACATAGCTTAAGTGTTCATAAACTTTGTTGTTTTGTTTTTGTTTATATAATATAAAAGTATGAGTCTTGTGGCATGTTCATAATTGCCAGATATTTAATATTTTACATCGTTCTTGTAAGATGTACATGCAATATTATCTATATTAGTTGATGTTTGACGATGTCTTTATGCAGCTCATAGAGACATAAATGCTTCATCTTAGATTTTATGGTTGAATTTTGTGAAATTCATCATTGTTTCATGTGTTATGATTTTTTTAGATTTTTTGTTCATTTTTTCTGATTTTCTTGATTTTTTTGAAAAAAAATTGAAAAAAAAAATTAATTTATGACCTTTTAGGATACGCTACGATACATATGTAACATTGGTCCCAATCAATACGAGTAACGACACGCTACTTACAACTTTGGTATATACTACAGTGCTACAACACTAAATGGTTTTGAATATATTGACCAATGTCGGTAGATGCAAGCGAAGCACTTTCAAAATTTTAAGAAGCGGGAAGTGTGGGACGACTTAGAAGTGAACCAAGAGTCGTCTCGGAAGCGACCTAGGAAGCGAACCGGAAGCGAGGGCGAAGCAAAAAAAGAGAAAATAAATAAATAAATAAATATACAAAAAATGAAAAAAATGGGGAAGCGAGCTTCCCATTTAGGGAAAGTGTGCTTCCCATTTTTTGGGTGTGCTTCCCGGCACGTTTCGGAAGCACGACGTTTTGCGCTTCCGAACCGCGCTTCCCCACTACTAAAGGCGCTTTCGGTAACCTTGGTTGGCCAAGAGTGATGACCACCAAAAAGTCATTTATATTGAGCCGCACTTGTTACTAGGGCTGGGAAACAAATCAAGCAGCTCGTCGCTCGGCTCGGCCTGAATAAGTTCATGGTTGAGTCATGTAGATGGTAAACTGATCCAGCAACTCGTTTACCTGAACCAGTCAAGCATGAATAGATTGTGAGGCTGCTCGGCTCTGATTGGTTTGTGCAGAGGCCATATATAGGTTTTAAGTATACATTATAACATAAAAATCTGTCACGAACAGTTGATTGAGTTTCAAGGTTTGTACCCCATTGTTCTCATGTCGATGACAGTTCAATTCTTTTTGCATGATCAAGCTCAGGCATGTCATGAAATCGAGCTCGGCTTGACTTGCCATGAGCTCCAAGCTAAGCCGGAGCTGGGTTTAGAGATAAATGAGCAGAACTTGAACACACTCCATTTGGTTCTCGTTTACCAGCATTATTAATCATGCTTTATCATTAATGGATGGTGATAAAGTTTATCACCCCGTTCGCAGCTGTTTTGAACAATAAAAAAACTTAGGAGCAGACGCCAGCCATTTTGAACAATGAAAAAAATTAGGAGCAGATCTGGTGATAAGCACAAACCAAATCCAAGTAAGACCACAATGGTGATGCCCTAATCCAAATCGAATTCAGTCCGAACAGGTGGTTAGGGCAGATCTATAACATCATCTATTAAAGATTCTATCCACCTGTCTTCAACAATTGTCAAGTTTGCAGGTGGTTAGAATGTTGTCAAAAAAGCATTAGTACGAAACTGAAACCGACCCATTTAACTATTCAGATTCAAATATTTTTACCAAACCCGATTAAATTGGTTCAAGTCAGTGGGATATCTGACCCAAACCCAAACCGTTATCCCAAAATGACATGGAATAGATAATCAGCATCAATCATTTAACCGACATATTAAAATGATCTTAAACACTAGACTAGTCAAAAACATGAGTTGCCTTCCACCCCTAACTCTTTTGCAATCAAGACGACTGTTGGTTTCTCTTAAAAGTACATTCGATCATAAATTTTTGTAGTTCATCCAAAGATACCAAAAGTATATAAAACTCAACATTTTTACATGCTCACCTTGATCTTGTAAATTTTGTAAAAGCAAGTACTGAAAGGGATGAACAACAAACAGATATAATAGAGTTTGTTCTACTTTGTAAAATCGTACATCAATGAATTCAAGAGAAATGCATGCTTGGTCTATTTATGACAACCACACAACTTAATTAATTCCAAAAGTAAATAAAGATGAGAAAAAATTTAAATTATAAAAATCCCCAAACCAGGTGAAAATTTACGGCTTCAACTGAGATTACAACTTCTGAAGAAGGTTATGCTTTAGAAATAGGCTTTAGAAATATTGTTTTCCTATTCTTGTTGCACCATGAGCACTTGACATAGGGAGACGGAGACTAAGAGCCTTTTGTTCGCTCCTAAAAAACGGATACATACTACTTTCTAAAGTGCATACTCATAATCTTTGTTCCAACTTCCAACAGATCAGCAAGTATGAGTGTTTTATGGTCATTGCCCGCTTCCTATAGAGGATAGCAAGTTGCAACTGGATGAAAAACAAACAATTATGAGACTGTTTACTTGCCCTAATGCTTTATTTTAATCCATTTCTGTGTGTTGTTGGATACTATATCAATATTGATTAGAAACTTGCATTGGTATTTATGGAATCATACCAATATGTGTTTCAAATAAACACGTACCAGGAGCTTTTTAAGCCTTCATGTACCAGTACCAGTACCAGTACCAGCACCAGTACCAGTACTTGTATCTGTTTCTGACAACTATTCGATGAACCATGGAGGAGCTCATGAATCAGGCCATGGAGGGAATCTGGGGCAAAGCTATGGCACTGACAGTTTCAGAATCATTTCTTGGATCCATTAAATCTTTCTAAAGGTGAAAATAATGCAGCACTAGTTTCGTTCTTCATGCACACACTCAGAAATATATCTTTGGAAAAATAATGAGTTTTTGTAATTTAAATAAGATAGGATAGGCACATACACAATTATCAAGTTCTCGCCTAGCTTGCAGTTCAGCCCTCAAGTGCTCGTTCTCCCTCAACTGCATGAAAAGAACAGAAATATGTAACAAAAATAATTAAGAACTTTGGTGGAAACAGCTCCGCATCCCTATGTCTGTTTAAAAGTTTCAAATGTGAGGAGAAACAGACACAATAATCCTGATAGAAGTAATGACAGACTGATTTGAGACCAATCATTAAAATGTGATTATAAACTCCAGCAGATAAGAACAGAGCATTTGGCAGGTATCTCAAAGCAGAAACAACTAGAAGCACTCTTTTTTTGGACCAGGGGTTCCTTTTTGAGGAAAAATAGAGCGGAAAAGAGTTTTGGACAAAGGGAAATACGACATTCAAAATACCACCAAGGCAATGTTTGGATATACTTCGTTTAATGCCTATAAAACTAAACCGAACCAACATTTATAAATATTTATAATTAACAAACAAATTGTTTAAAATGCAGCACATACACATAAATGTGTATATGCAAATGGAACACTTAAGGAATGGATCTGATTCGGTTAGATCAAAGCAACCAGAAACACTTAAAGTATGAATCGCATTTCCTCGAGAATCCTAACTACCGAACACAAGAATCCTAATTGTTAGTCATGGAAATCCCAATTCAGTCATGATACTATTTGGATGTTAGAATTTCTTGTAAATGATAGTGACATAAGTACGACACTGGTGTTGGATTTTCTTGTAAATTTTGAGGAATGTGAACATATTTTGCTAAGTTAGTAATACACATCCCATCAAGCTCTATACCCTTTGCCAAAAACTTTTGTCCTCTTTGGTGAACCACAACACATTACCAGTTACTTTAATAACTCTCTCTCTCAACAAATGGAACAATAGAAGTCACTATTTTGACATTAAACACAGTCAATACTGTCACGCATAACCTAGACCATGTCCACAATGAATCAAAGAGCATTTAGAATCATTTTTCGTGTTAGGTCATGTCAGCCAAGATGAGCCATATACTTGGCATGTAGCCTGGACATGGATTGAACGACGTATTTTTGTGACTGGGCAAGCTCTCATATGAATAGCCTTAAATCTTTTTCAAATAATATAAAATTGTATGGATATGTTGTTTGCATAATAAAATGACTAGCATTTCTAGTTCTCATTCTCCACTACGAGTTATGTCTCTCTTGATTTCAACATGCCTAAGCCCAATTCTCAAATCTTGGATAATGTTGAGAAGTGTGCTTACCCAAAATCTTCCTCTCATCCCTTTGATTGGTCTCGCTTATGCCCATGACCCAAACGATTCAACGTCGGTATAACGTGGCTTGTAGTTAAGATGGTTTGTCGCCTTGAACCATTCACCAACTACACTATCCTAAAAAAAAGAAGGCAATAAGTCCACTACAACTAATGAGTTGTTTGGAAGATATGAAGTTATGCTATCAAAGTCGCAGTTTCCGGCCAATCCTTCACAAACTTAAAGGCCACAAGCTCCTTACATGTACTTGAAGCCCCCACATCCCAACCAGGTTGGCAAACTCAACAAGTCAACTCGGTTGACTTAGTGACTCAATCCGAGTTGGATACCAAATGGATGACAATTTTAGACAAACTTATTTTTAGCATAAACTCTTCTTCCACTCGAGCTGATCAAAGCGAATGCAACCGAGTGACGAGTTGTTTAAAAATCAGTCGATTTAGGTCTTGCTTATAAATTGCATCTTTTACCTGTAAGAAACCTATTTTGAGAAACAAAATCATATAATATGCCGGTTCAAAATCCTTCTCATTCATATCCTTATCATTTGTTTCCTAACATGTAGTTTTTCTGCCACTTTGCCCTCTCATCCCGTCCTCCCCAAGTCTCCAACTCCATTGCTCACAATGATGTAAGGCTGGTTAGAAAGTGGAAGGTTGGAAGCTCATAAGCTACTATTGTTAAGTCCACTTAAAAAAACTGAGTCTGACACGCGCCAGGCACGTGTCTCGGTCGGCCGTTGGTATCAGATCCATGCCAGACCCGGATCCGAGCCCAGCCCGGACCCGGCTTCTCAATCTTTCGAGAAGTTGGTTCCCCTTTTTTAGAGGAAGCAGTCTCGGGCGAAGGGCCAATGCCCTCTCTCTCTCTCTCTCTCTCTCTCTCTCTCTCTCTCTCTCTCTCTCTCTCTCTCTCTCTCTCTCTCTCTCTCTCTGACGTTTCTGTCTCCTCTCGCTGCACCGGCCGCCTTCACCCTTCGTCTCCGGCAACGCGCCGCCTGTCGCCGTTGATTTGCCGATAGGGGGCTCTGCCCCTGTCGCCGTCGATCTGCCGGCAGGGGGCTCCGCCGAGCCCCCTGTCGCTCTCATTTGTCGGCAGGGGGTGCTTGCCTCCCCCCCCCCCCCCCCCCGTCGCGTCGGTTTGCCGGCAGCGAGCGGAGCCCCCTGTCGCTGTCTGTTTGCCAACAGGGGGCGGAGCCCCCTATTGCGTTGGTTTGTCGGCAGGGAGCTCCGCCCCCTATCGTTGTCTGCTTGTCGGCAGGGGGCTCTGCCTCTTGTCGCCGTTGTTTTGCCGCCTGCCATTGTTTTGTTGTTCGTCAGGGACTGTTTCCATGTCCCTCCTTGGTGGCCAGACCCTTATTTCACCTTTTTCTTACATGCTAAGCTTTTTACGCTTGCAGGTTGCACGACGGAGCGTACAAATGTCTCGTGGCCCGAGACTCTTTGCACTTACGCCCGCAAGCGTCCAAGAACTCGCAACTCCCCAAGGTAGGGGAAAGTTGCGCGAAAGGACTTTGAATGAACAAAACTGAACTAAAGAAAAGATAATCAAACAATATATAAACGTATACATATAAGCTATATGTACGGTTTTTAACTCAAGGACGCGGTTTCGCGATCCTTGTCTTGTTTACCTTTCAGCACTTTACTTTCTGTTGTCGCCGCGCTATATGTACCTAGGCTTTACTTTCTGTTTTTTAACTCAATGGCGCGGTTTCGCGATCCTTGTCCTGTTTAATTTTCAGCACTTTACTTTCTGTTGTCGGCGCGGTATATGTAACTAGGCTTTACTTTCTGTTCTGTTCTTTAATTCAAGGACGCGGTTTCGAGATCCTTGTCCTGTTTACTTTTCAGCACTTTACTTTCTGTTGTAGTCGCGCTATATGTGCTTAGGCTTTACTTTATGTTCTGTTCTTTAATTCAAGGACGCAGTTTCGAGATCCTTGTCCTGTTTACTTTTCAGCACTTTACTTTCTGTTGTCGTCGCGCTATATGTGCTTAGGCTTTACTTTATGTTCTGTTCTTTAATTCAAGGACGCGGTTTCGCAATCCTTGTCCTCTTTACGTTTCAACACTTTACTTTTTTTGTTGTCCCGCGCTTTATGCGCCTTGGTTTTGTGCTTAGCCTGCTTGTTTATGCTTTTATTGATTCACTTCTTGCCTGCGCCACGTAGATTGTGATCATGTTATTGTTTCTACTTTTCAGGTACCTTTAGAAATCGTTGTCAGCATCTGAACTTGTTTTAAGTGTTTCCTTGTGGCTTGTGGCTATAAGCCTAGCCGCACCTCTTGGCAATGCTATGCGATGCTTTGATGTGTAGCACGAAGTGAATATGCCTCATGATATGCGAAAGAGCACAATTATGGACATCTCACTAAATGATAATCATGCGCCTTCACAGGCAAGATACTCGAGTGGGTCGAATAGACCAGGGCATGTAGAGCAAGGCGATAATGAAGAAAAACCCTTCATCGTACTTGTTCGGGTTGGTTCATCAAGAGAGAGGATGGATGGTACAAAACCTCCGATGGACAGGCCATTCATGGCTATTGCGGGCAAAGATCTGGCTTCCTCAGTCATCGGAGGTAGGGGAAATGGCGTTACCAGAAGTATCCTAGGTAGTAGTCGCTTGGCACTTCTGCAGAAGTTGGATGCATCCTTTGGCCCTGTTTAGCCTTTGGGGACTTACTCTCTTGACCATTGGTTGTTCCCTTAAGAGCGGACTCAGTCAGTTCTTCGGGGTATAATAAAATACATAGCATAATGAACCTCTGAATGGATCTCGGTTATTTCTACGTTTTATACATTGTGTGTACCCACAATGTTCAGATAATAATTAGATCACATTATGGCATGCTCACAGTTGTTCCTTCTTCTTCTTCTTGCTTTTGACTACATGCTTTTACCTTGCTACTAGTTGTTGCTTGCGATAGTTAGAAGGTATGCTTGATAAGTCTTGTTATGACTTCTTACAGTAGATTGTTCTCACTGTGATACTAGTTTACTTGAGCTCATGATGATATTCTGGTTAGCTTTGCTATTCACCTGCTTACTGCCTATTGCATCAGTTTCTGTTTGCTTAGATTTGAGCATGCTTTAGATTAGTTGTTGTTCATCTTATTTTTTTGCGCACCTACCAATTTTCAGGACTGACCTCATTTTTATAGGTGTAGGTGACAGGTAGCTCTCCTTACGGGTGGCGATGCAAATGCTACATGATCAAAGTCTCACCTCTCTCGTCGGCATTCTGGCTACCTTTTTTGGGTTTTATACTTTTGTTATTAAGGGTGGATGACTCCCCTTTTTTTTTGTACAGACAATCTTTTTATGGATAAACTCCTTTCTATTTTTTGCTCATTGTCTGGCTTAGTTAGGAAATGGGTTTGTGTTGAATCTTTTTGCTAACGTGCTCAGAAGGCTCAACTTGTGCTTTTATTTAAAACTTTGGTATCTTTAAAAATCTTTGCTGCGAACTCTGACTTTCGAAAGTAATTTCATTCAAATCTTCTTGTCTCAAGTCAAACTTCTGGGGCGTTAAAGCTATCGTGCTAAGTTGAGTTACCATTGACAGACTGAAGAGAACTTGCATCTTGCAAGTTGTTCAGGTTTATATTTATTTTGATAGTATGTTCATGTTATGCTTGAGAGGTGCCCAACAAAGGGTTTTTTTTTCTGAGACACCTGGTGGGCCCACCTTGCCAACATGGAGTCTACAGTCCAAAGAATTCGCATTTTGATAAAAGATGTGCTATGGCACTTTGTGCTCTTCCCTTCTTGAAACGAAAAATACAAGTGAGCAGAGATTAGATGTGACAGAGATTTGCATATCATTCGAACCCGAAACTTAAGATTATAATCCTAGCAAAATAACAAATAATCAAATATACAGACAACAAACAAGGCAATCAGTCCGCAAATAAATAAACAGACAAAATTCTTGGATAAAAAATAAACAGAAGATACGGAGCATAGCATAGCATGTAGAGAAGAAGACCTGTGCCTGGATCGTCAATTCTGCAGCCTCTATTGCCTTAAGAACTTGAAAGTGATACTCTCTGGATGAAGACTCATCGCCATCGCCGTTAATCCCAATCCCCTCCATCCTATGAATCAGGCTTCCCAATCCACCCTCCATTCTCCGATCGTAATCCATGGAGCTCCCCTTGTGTGATATCATGCAGATCTGGTTAGAAGCACAAAGCAAATCCAAGTATGACTGCAATGGTGATGCCCTAATCCAAATCAAAGTCTGTCCGAACAGGTGGCTAGGGCAGATCTACACCATCATCTATTAAATATTCTATCCATCCGCCTTCAGCAATTGTCAAGTTTGCAGGTGGTTAGAATGTTGTGTCAAAAAAGCGTTAGTACACCACAGGTTTCAAGTTCAAAGCTCACAGGTGCCAAAAGGAATGCTATCAGATTAACTTAATGATTTGAGTTTGAATCTGATTCCAGTCGATTTCTATCTAATAAAACTGAAACAATTATGAGCTGCATAAGACATAGAATATTCAATAATCAAGAGAATATGCTATGAATAGCATGCACATCTCACAAGAAAAACAAATATGATAAAAGTATAATATCACATATCAAACAATTATGAGCTGCAAAAGACATAGAACATTCAGTAATCAAGATAATATGCTATGAATGACATGCATATCTCACAAGAAAAACTAGATTAACAAGTGGCAACAATTGCGTTCATTTGATCTACAGGATCCATTGCAATCGATATCAGCATATTGTCCTTAACAAGGAAAGTTTTCCTAGGTTGTTCATTTGAAAATATCCAAATAAGACATTTTTGCAATATATTTATGTTTGAAATTTTCATTAGAAGATATAACATGGCACCTATTATTTTATTCCTTTAATTTATCAATTTGCCTTGATGCAAAAACTTTTATCATGCTCATTTTGTAACTAGCATACAGCAAGCACCAAACATTTGGCTCAGATCCAAGCCTAGGATATAGAGGTGGATCTTTATAATTTTTTGTCACCAACATAAATCCAAGCCTAAGTACATCGAAACATATTTTTTGTAAAAATAAGCATGTGTCTGTGTGTAACTTATAAGTGTTTTCTTTGATAAACCATGTATTGTTTATACTAACCTTATTACAGTTATATTTCCATATAATTGTACACTTGAAATCTCATTTAAGTCTTTTTCTTTCCCTTTGAGTGTGTAGATGCATGTTCAAGATTTGCTTCATCTATTGATGGAAAGTTGTCTTTTACAATAGCACTTCTTAGTCTCAAGTTTCTATAGAGATCTATATTTGGTATGAAACAATTTAACTCATACCACTTTCTCTATCTCTGTGTCTCTCTGTATATGTACAAGAAACATTGTTTATTTCCATTACTAAGTTAGTAATACACATCCCATCCCGCTCTATACCTTTTGCCAAACACTTTTTCCCTCTTTGGTGAAGAACACCAACACATTACCAGTTGCTTTAATAACTCTCTCCCTCTTTCTCTCAACAAATGGAACAATAGAAGTCACTATTTTGACACTAAACATGGTCAATACTATGTCATGCATGAACTTGACCATGTCCACAATGAATCAAAAAGCATTTAGAACCATTTTTAGTGTTGAGTCATGTCTGCCAAGATGATCCATATACTTGGCATGTAGCTTGGACATGGATTGGACGACGTATTTTTGTGATTGGGCAAGCTCTCATATGAATAGCCTTGAATCTTTTTTAAATAATATAAAATTGTATGGATATGTTGTTCGCTATGTCACAGGGACTCGGCAAAATAGATGCCGCACCTGCATCGACGCAACGCGGGTGCGCGTGCGGGTGCGGTCAACACGACCCTGGGTGCGGTCAACGCACCCAGGGTCATTTTTGTCCATAATTTGGGCGTAAAAATAATCCCCCGATGAAAAGGAGGATTAGGGCAAAAAAAAAATTGCCCTAATCTCTCCTCTCTCTCCCCCTGAGCTCGAGCACTCTCCCATCGCCGCCCCCAGCTCCGCCTCTCCTTTCGCAGGCATGTCTATCACTCTCTTCTTGGGTCGGCTGGGGAGGGGCCGAGCACCCCCCCCCCCCCCCTCTCGGTCTCTTGTTGGGTCGGCAAGGGAGGGACTGAGCCCCCCGTGCTCCCTCGTTTTTCGGCACAAGAGGGGCCGAGCCCCATCCCCATCTGGCTCTTTTTTTGGGTCGACAGGGGAGGGGCCGAGCCCCTCCCCCATTTGTTTTTTTTTTGGGGGTCGACAGGGGAAGGGCCGAGCCCCTCCCCCATCTGTTTTTTTTTTTTTTTTTTGGGTGGGGGGGGGGGGGGGGGGGGGGGGGTCGACAGGGGAGGGGTTGAGCCCCTCCCCCATATGTTTTTTCTTTGGGTCGACAGGGGAGGGGCCGAGCCCCTCCCCCATCTATTTTTTTTTTTTGGTCGACAGGGGAGGGGCCAAGTTCCTCCCCCATCTGTTTTCGTTTTTTTTTTTGGATCCATCTGTTTTTTTCTTTGGGTCGACAGGGGAGGGGCCGAGCCCCTCCCCCATCTGTTTTTTTCTTTGGTTCGACAGGGGAGGGGTCGAGCCCCTCCCCCATCTGTTTTTTTTTTGGGTCGACAGGGGAGGGGCCAAGCCCCTCCCTCAGCTGTTTTTTTTTTTTGGTCGACAGGGGAGGGGCCGAGCCCCTCCCCCATCTGGCTCTTTTTTGGGGTCGACAGGAGCCCCTCCCCCATCTGGATTTTTTTTTGGGTCGACAGGGGAGGGGCTGAGCCCCTCCCTCATCTGGCTCTCTCTGTTTTCAGGAGGGGAGGGCCCGAGTTTCCCTCGCTCTAGCTCTCTTGTTGGGTTGGCAGGGGAGGGGTTGAGCCCCCCCTTCTCCCTGTGTTTTCGAATTTATTTGAAAATTTTAATGTATTTTTTTTTGTGTTTTCAAGATAAAAATGACGGATAAAAGGAAAGGACTTGCGTCATCCTCATCCCAACATGTGAGTTCTGCGGCTAGTTTTGCTAATAGTTGCAGTGGGATTGATGATGTGGGGCCACTATGGGTACATGTAGATAAACTTGCAAAAACTAGAGAAGGAGGTGGTGGAAACAAGAGATTTCGATGCAAGATCTGCGAAAGAGATTTTGTTGGGTCTTACACAAAAGTGAAGGCTCATTTGTTGAAGATACCAGGACATGGCATTTCAGCTTGCAGGAAAGTTGATGAGGCAATGCGAAGACAATACAAGAAGAATATGAGAAGAGAAAGGCAATGGCCGATTCTTCTGCAGTCAGTGTGCCATTTGCAAGCCACCAAGAAGATGCTGAAAAAAAAAAGTCAATGTAGGAGGTAGAGGAACGATACAAACAGCATTCAATACATATGGAAGAGAAGAATTGGATAGAAAAGTTGAGAGGTATTTTTATTTTGGTTCACTGACATTTAATGCGGCTAGAAATCCTTATTGGAAGGATTTAGTAACATCCTTGGCAAATTGTAATTTGAGTAGTTATGTGCCTCCAAGTGCATAAAAAATACGAACCACACTTCTTGCAGAAGAGAGGGCAAATGTGGAGAGGTTGCTAGAGATTAAAAAATATTCATGGGAGCAAAATAGAGTTTCTATTGTGTCTGATGGATGGACAGATATTCAAAGGCGTCCATTAATCAATTTCATTGCTTGTTCGGTTAGTGGCTCAATATTCTTGAAAGCAGTTGATGCATCTAGGGAATATAAAAATGCAGAGTATTTGAAGGGATTGTTTATAGAAGTGATAAAAGAAGTGAGTGATCAGAAAGTGGTACAAATCATTACAGACAACGCTCCAGTTTGTAAAAGTGCAGCGTTGAGTTTGGAGAGTGAGTACCCTCATATTTTTTGGACACCATGTGTAGCACACAGCTTAAATCTAGCCCTAAAGAGCATCTGCAACCCCAAAGAAGAAGAAAATTCACAAGCATATGTTTTATGTTCATGGATTGAAGATTTAGAAAGAAATGTCAAAAGCATTAGGAATTTTGATGTTAACCACCATCATGCTAATGTTATATTTAATAGGCATTCTAATTTGAAATTGTTGAAGGTCGCTGAAACACGTTTTGCGTCCATCATTGTGATGATGAAGAGGATTAAAAGAGTGAAGAATGCTTTGATTAACATGGTGACTGGTGAAAATTGGACATTCTATCGTGCTGATGATGATATCAAGGCTCAAGAAATTAAGAAATTCATTCTTGATGATGAGTTTTTGGACAGATTGGTATACTTTCTTCAATTTACGCAACCTATTTGGGAAATGTTAAGAGAAGTTGATAAGGATGAGCCCATGTTTCACAGAGTTTATGAAATGTGGGATAATATGATTGAAAAAATAAAAACTATAGTTTTCATGCATGAAGAAAAAAATCCTGCATTTGATGATTTAGATTTTTTTAATCATATTCATTCAATTTTAGTCAGAAGATGAGATAAGAGCAACACTCCTTTGCATTGCATGGCACATTCTCTTAATCCAAAATATTATGCAAATAAGTGGCGGGCTGGTGATATTGGTTGTGTCCCTCCAAATTTAGACTCAGAGCTATCAAGACATAGAAATATGTGTATGACAAGACTTTTTCCAGAAGCATATCTTCTATATCAAGTCACACAAGAGTTTGAAAAATTTTCATCTTCGAGATTATATGCACCAGCATTATTCGCGAGAGAAGAAGATAATATAGATCCTATCACATGGTGGTCAACATTTGGATCAGAAACACCTCTTCTGCAACGTCTTGCATTAAGATTGCTATCGCAGCATGCTAGTTCATCTTGTTGTGAAAGAAATTGGAGCACATATTCTCAAATCCACAACACGAAGAGAAACAAACTCACCAGCAAGCGTGCAGAGGATTTAGTATATGTTAATTCAAATCTTCGATTACTTTCGCGAAGCAATGATGAATACAGGTACTAATTTGCTCTCTTAGTTATTTGATTATTTCTTAGTTTTCATTTAAATATACTTGTATTGTATTTATCATTTTCAAATTAGGTTTATAACGCAGACAAGGAACATCCAAATTTTGGGATGTAAACCCAGAAGAGTGTGACTTCGAGGGAGAACATGAATTCAACGTAACAAACATGGATTTAGCTGAGCCCAGTATTCCTTCTAATGATGCATTTGATGATGAAGAAGAAAATTATTAACATCCATTACTTCATCAGGATATACTTTGGTATGTAATTTAGTTCTATTATACAATACTTATTTGATTGATATTTAGGTCGATTTATGTAATTGCTTTACTTATTTGATTGATAATTTGATATTTAGGTTGATATACTGCATGCATGATAAATCATATTATGAGTTTATGACAATGTTTACTGTTAAAACTTCAAAATTATATATATAAAATTACATTTTTGCCCCTGCCGCACCCTCGCACCCGGGTTTTTTGGAAGTGTTGCATCCCCGCACCCGCACCCATGTGACATAGGTTGTTTGCATAATAAAATGACTAGCATTTCTAGTTATGATTCTCCACTACGAGTTATCTCTCTCTTGATTCCAACATGCCTAAGCCCAATTCTTAAATCTTAGATAATGTTGAGAAGTGTGCTTACCCGAAATCTTCCTCTCATCCCTTTGATTGGTCTTGCTTATGCTCATGATCCATATCAATGTTGTAAGTATTGTACAGTACCGTATCGTACAATATGTATCGTAACTATGGGCAAAATTGATATGGCACATATATTGTGATACGAGTGTGTATCATATTCGTATCGGATATATCATACAATACAATCTTGTATTGTATTGTATTGTATTGTATTGTAAGATATACCTTCAACGCACTTTAAAAAGGACAGAAATTTTTTTTTTTTACTTTTTGGGTTTTAAAGAACTCTTGAAGGTCGATTACCTCGTTTGTGTAGAGGCCATTAGAAGGGTATCTAAGCACCCAAGGAGTTGTGAGAGCGATTTATGGATCGATATGTGCGCAAGGGAGAGGGATTTTGTGGTTTGCTCATGTAAGAGTGCATTTTCACCATTTTTTCACTCAAGAAAATTGGTTAAGGTAAAAAATCTCTATTCTCTGCTTCTTATTGAGTTTTTTTTTGGAAGATGGCATCTGATCTGACATGGCAATGGGGCACTCAAGTAGTGAGTAGAAACCAATTGAAAATTGAGTGCAACTATTTTCATCATATTGTTTCGGGTGGTATCTCTCGGTTGAAGCATCGTTTAGCCGGGAGATATCTCAATGTTGTGACTTGCATGTCAAGGGAATTGTCGGATGTCGTGAAATGGCAATGTCAGCAATTACTCACTAGTCTGAGAGAAAAAAGACAAGAAAAAGAGAGGTATTGAGAAGGAAGAGAAAGAGCGCAGCATGATCATGATGATGATCATGATGATGATTGAGGTTATATTTTCAAAAAACTTGGTTATTTAACACTTAAGTGTGTATAAACTTGATTATTTTGTTTTTATTTATGTAATATGAAAGTGTGTCTTGTGACATGTTCTTAATTGCAAGATATTTAATATTTTGCATTGTTCTTATGAAATAGTTGATGTTTGATGATGTCTTATGCAGCTCATAGAGACACTAAATGTTATATGTGATTTTATGGTTGTATTTTGTGCAATTCATCATTGTTTCATGTGTGATGATTTTTTTAGAATGTTTGCTAATGTTTTCTGATATTTCTTGATTTTTTTGAAATTTTGAAAAAAATTATAATTTTTTACGATACAATACGCATCTTTTTTTGGCCCGACCAATCAGGTAATGATACTATACTTACAACCATGATCCATATGATTCAACGGTGGTATAATGTGGCTTGTAGTTAAGATGGTTTGTCGCCCTTTACATTCACCAACTACACTATCCTAAAATATGAAGGCAACAAGTCCACTACAACTAATGAGTTGTTTGGAAGATATGAAGTTATGCTATCAAAGTCGCATTTTCCAGCAAATCTTTCACAAACTTAAAGGCCACAAGCTCCTTACATGTACTTGAAGCCCCCACACCCCAACAAGTATGGTTGGCAAACTCACCGAGTCAACTCGGTTGACTCAGTGACTCTGTCTGAGTTGGATACCAAATGGATGACAATTTTAGAAAAACTTGTTTTTAGCCCAAACTCTTCTTCCACTCTAGCTGAACCCAACGAACTAAACCGAGTGACCAGTTGTTTAAAAATCAGCCGACTTAGGTACTGCTTATAAATTGCAGCTTTTACCTTTTATAAACCTATTTTAAGAAGGAAAATCATATGATATGCCGGTTCAAAATCCTTCTCATGCATATCCTTATCATTTGTTTCATAAAATGTAGTTGTTTTGCCACTTTGCATTCTCATCCCGTCCTCCCCAAGCCTCCAACTCCATTGCTCTCATTTATGTAAGCCTGGTTGGAAAGTGGAAGGTTGGAAGGTCATAAGCTGCTATCGTGCTAAGTTGATTCAGTATGTTGGCATGCCCTTCATATCAAACAGACCATAAATTGAAGCAAAACCGGAATCATGCACAAGCCACAAATCTAAACCCGAAAAACAGTAAAAATCCGGCCATCCACAGTGATAAACAACACGCATAACATGCCATTCATATCAAACAGACCCGAAGATGGAAGCAAAACCCGATTCAAGCTAAAGCCCCAAATCTAAACCCTAAAAAAGTAAAAATCAGGCCATTCACATTGATAATCAACGCATATTGCATGCTATTCATATCGAACAGACCCTGAATTGAAGAAACCCCCGAATCAAGCAAAAGCCCGAAATCTAAACCCTAAAAACAGTAAAATTCCGACCATCCACAGTGATCATCAACACATTACATGCTATTCATTCAAACAATCATACAAATGCATCCAAGTTAAAAACCCTTCAAAAATCGGGCCACAGAGAGAGAGAGAGATTTACTTCGTCAGTGCTTGAGAGAGAGAGTACCGTCGTCGCCGCTAGATATTCGTCGTCGGACGACCGTCTTCGCCGCTAGATATTCGTCGTCGGACGACCGTCGTCTTCGTCTCCGGTGAGCAGAGAAGAAGAGGTCGGAGGGGGTGAGGAGAGGAGAGAGCAGAGAGGGAGGTGTCAGGAAAGAGAGCAGAGAGGAAAGTGTCGGGGGTATACCCGACTTTGATTCTTTTTTTTTTTCAGCGCCCCTGCTCTCATCGTAACAGGGGGAAGGATGGAACGGGGTTTGGCTAGTTGCCCGGCCCGCGCTTCCGCTGCGTCCCAGACAATGTGGGCACTCTCGTTTTCCGATGCGGGTACGGATATTCAACCAGACTCGGACTTATGAAGCTAGACGTAGGGGTACAGAACGAGCCGATGCTTGGGCTCGGCTCAGACTCATCCGGTAAGTAAACGAGCGGAGCTTGAACAAAAGCTCAGGGTCATTAAACATAAACGAGTAGAGCTTGATCAAACTTTAAAACTTGATTAAGCTCGTTAAGCAAGGTTAGTGCAGTTGTCATGAAAAGTTTTACTATATGTACAATTTTTATTCCATTTAAATTTCAAAGGTTGGCTTCATTCAAGCGGTTAGGCTGTCAAATGTGTTGTTTTGTAAGGGGTGGAGTTTAATTCTCGTTGTTTACACGCTTATTTCAATTATTTTACAAATCAACTCTAGTCAATTATGAAAAACAATTGAGTTTTTTTAACATGAAAATGTCCCTCACCTTTTGAGGTATGTCTTATCCAAGATGTCGCCCCTCACCAGGTACCTGGTGAGGCTGGACGCCAGGTCCGATCGGCCATTCTCTATGGTGATGGTGATCCCTAGATTAGCAACCATAAGCATTTATGGTCATCCCTACCACTCCTTGTCTGTCATAAGGCCCAATTTGAAGAAACACACCTTGCATATCTATATGACCCTGTGTGCGAAAGGATAGTGTAGCTGTATCGCCACTCTAAATAGAAATGTCACAAATGCTCACTTTTAGCCAACCTGATTTGGGAGGAACCAGTATTCAAGGCACCTCCAACTGGATGTAACATTATCTTCCAAATTTTTCAAGTAGCTCATGCTCTCTCAATAAGTAAAGCCCTTTCTAATTGTTGCTGCATTTTTCCGTTCTTTGTCAAATATTTGGTAATTCTTGAGTTTTCAAACGATCATAATTTGGAAGGATCGTTCCCAAATCCACCTAATGAGTTTGTTCCCAAATTTGACAGCAAGACCCTCTTGGCCTCCACTTAACCCATAGAGACTGGCAGTCCATTTTCACAAATTTACTGTATGTGTCTTCACAGGCATTCAAACAAAGCTCGGAAGAAATTAGAATCACCTCTTGTGCACATTGCCCTGTGTAAAGCAGACGGTCTTCTAGCACCCTTCAAACCATTATTGTAACACGTCAAATTTTTGAACCCTTTATTTCAATATTTATTTGATTTATATGAGCCTTTCATTAGGATGGGTGCTGGTTGAGATTTGGATCTTAATTAGATTGGATTCGGGTTTGGATCAAACCATTTTAGATTCAAGGATATTGGCAGCATTTAAAAAAAAAATCATGGCTTATTGGGCAAAGGACATGCACAAATTTTTGAAAAAGTAAGAGGACGATTTGGTCATGCGATATTAATGGGATTTAGCAAAAACGTTTTGGTTACATGAGAATGGCAATCTTGATATTTGGTTTTCAACTAAGATTAATAAGGGTATGAGAAAGTTATTTTTGGTATTTAAAATTGCTAAAGGGGTGTTTTTGGTATATGGTTGTGATGTGAGACATGTGGGACCAGCCACTTGGCCCCACCCTCTCTTTTGTTGGCATGTGGATGATGATTCATCTTTTGGCTTTTTCCGCCTATAGAGATGTTTTTTTAATTATCTTGATTAATCCCCTTTCTCTCTTACGGGTTTCATTTTCCCTAAACCCCTCTTGCTCTCTCATTTACTCCCTCAACCATGCACTCCCACTCACCTACATACTCTCTCAATCTCTCAACGCTATCTCCTCAAATTTTGGCAGTGAAGCGAAGGCTGCACCGTGTAGAATGTAAGTTTGGTGGGAAAATTTTTGGCAAGTTAGGTGTTTTTCGATTTTCCTAGGTGCTTCCGCGGTTCAAGTCATGCATTGAACGACATTCTTTATATTTCCTATATTGATGGGTATTTTCCCACAGCTTTGGAGATTTGGGGCAGATTGTGGACCTGTGCAAACTATGAATCTCATTGTCTTGGGCGATTTATCAAGGTATGGTCCTCAATCTTCATGGTTTGCTAGTTAGTAGGATGCATGCTAATTGAGCTCATGCTTGTTTGTTTTGGGCATGGATTAGGCTTGTGGGGGAGGGGTTGTGTTCTCCTCCGAAGACAAATTCGTGTATTTCGGGGTGTACAGAGGAATATCCTAGGACCCGAGAAAATTCATATGCCAATGTTACCCATGATGATTTTATAATAAAATAACATAAAAAAATAAATAACATATAAAAAAGATAGATATGTGTTTGACAGAAATGTCCTCCTTTAAGATAGATATGTGTCTGACAGAAATGTCCTACTATAAATAGCTTTGCACATTCCCTCGAGTCCAGGTTTCCACCTTAGTTTTTAGCTTGTGTTACAACACATTGTCATCTTCTCGTTCCTCCCTTGTATTACAAAATATTCCCAAGTTCGTTCATACCTCGTGGAGATAACTATAAATCGATCAACTGATTCAATCATTGGTGGGCGTCATAGGGGGATTTGTCGGCCATAACTTTTTACAGTATTCTCTTCTTCTTCGTTTTTGTTAGGCACTATAGAAAAAAGCAATGATGCACAAACATTCCAACAAGTGTCATTAAGGCATCGTGAGTACCTTTTCATGCCGTCATGGTATTGTTGAAGAACGTATGTCATCGTGAGTGCCATTAAGGCGTTGTTTTGTTATTGCAGGTGGATGTTGGCTTTTTATGGTTAGAAAATTTAAGATATTTGTAGGACGTTGGGACCTCTTGACAAGAATGCTTGGTTACTTTTAATCCTCCCGACCAGTTTGAGTGGAACAATAGCATCAGATTTACAAGTCTTTTGGTATGTAATCAATGTTGGGAGGATGTTTTTATTTCTTGTTAAATTTAATATAGTGTCTTATATTGTTATGTTTCATGACAGGCTTAGTTCAATTCAAAAGTGAGCAATGAAACACAGGAATCACTTGTGAATTCTTCAGCTACATAATTGTATTTGATTGTATTAACATGATCAATCGTTGTAATATGTATCCTTCACATGTATAAATTGTTGTCTCATCTAGCCTACAGAGCTATAGTTTTGATATCAATGGTAAATACCATAGGTAAATCATCGTTGTTCAGTGCTTATACCATAAGTAAAAAAATTTGTCTCATGTAGCCTTCTCATGCAAAAAGTCGTTCTGTGAATAAACTATATTAAAAGTAAAAATCGTTGTCTCAACTAGCCTTTACATATATAAATCGTCATACATATACTGTACTTGAATCGTTGCGAAAAAAGTTGTTTTGTGAATAAACTGAATTAAAATTAAAAATCATTATTACATCTAGCCTTCACATATACAAATCGTTATACATATATTGTAGTTGAATCGTTATGCAAAAAGTTGTTTTGTAAATAAACTGTATTAAAAATAAAAATCGTTATCTCATCTACCCATCATATATACAAATCGTTGTACATATATTGTATTTGAATCGTTGTGCAAAAAGTTGTTCTGTAAATAAACTGTATTAAAAGTAAAAATCATTGACTCATCTAGCCCTTACATATACAAATCGTTGTGCATATATTGTAGTTGAATCGTTACGCAAAAAGTTGTTTTGTGAATAAACTATATTAAAAGTAAAAATTATTGTCTCATCGAGCTTTCACATATACAAATCATTGTACATATATTGTATCTGAATCGTTATACCATATAGTGTTATATAGCGATTTATATAATGATGTCTATATCATAGACAATGATTTCTCTTTGCTACAAATCGTTTCATGACCAAATCAATTTGTTTATTGTTGTTCTTTTTTGCCTTTACTAAGTCTAAATATCTGTCTAATCTTCGATATACTTCATGACAAATATGCTACAATTGTACGGTTCCATCTTGTCTGCCTGTAGAAACATATCGATGATGATGGGATCTCATACATTCTGTAGCTCCATCTTTTCTGCCTGGATTGCATTCAAAGCACATCACTACTTGAAACTTTGACAAATACATAATCCCCAACTTTAAAAGCAAGCTCACAACGCTTTGGATCTGCGTAGCTTTTCTAACAACTATGAGCGGTCAGAAGCCTTTTCTGAATCAACTACACTTGATCGTTATAATATTGCAGTATTATAGGTGACTTAATAGATCGATCACCAACCTCACTCCAACAAACAGAAGATCTACAAGGTCACCCATATAATGCCTCGTATGAAGCCATACCGATGCTTGAATGTTAACTATTATTATAGGCAAACTCTGCTAACTTCAAATGCTTACTCCAATCGTCCTTTCAATCCAGTGCGCAAGCACGCAACATGTCTTCTATTGTCTGGATTGTCTTCTCTGACTGTTTGTCTGAGGGTGAAATGTTGTGTTAAACTTAAGCTTTGTCCCCAAAGCCTTTTGTAATTGTTTCCAGAACTTTTTCGTGAATCACATATCTCTATTCAAAAAAATTGAGACAGGTCCTCCACCTATATTGTTTGCAATGTGATCTTTATTGCAAAATTGCCAAAAAGTACACATGAATCAATTTTTATTCTTAGTTTGATTATTAATCACTATGCTGAATTGCTTAATTGGCTTGTTCTTTATAGGTTGGTAGTGGCATTCATTATCGAAACATATTTTCTAAGTGATGGTTGTGGTAGTTGTGTATTTCTAAACCAAGTTGGATATATAAAAAAATAATAATGATCTTTCAATATATATATATATATATATATATATATATATATATATATATATATATTAATGTGTTAGTAGTTTTACCGAATATGTTATTTTTGCATGGGGGTGAAATCCTACATACGTCTGATAAATCACTCGTATCTTCCTCATCTAGAGGAATTTTTATGAACGATTTGCAGCGTTGGAAACTTAAATTTTTTTTGCATATTCTGCAAAAAATTGAGTTATGTTCTCAGACTGTGCACACAACAATAACACTTGGAACATAAAAGCATATACGAACCTAAATTGATCGTATCTTCCTTATCCAGAGGAGTTTTTATGAATAGTTTATGACATTGGAAAGCCGATAAAGTTTTCCACATTGTGTGAAAATTTGAGCTCTATTATCATATTGTACACACAGTTGTGATAGTGGGAACAACGGATCAGTTATGGACCCAAGTGAGTCCTGAACTGGCTATGGACTGGATAAGCAGTGCATGCAATGAATGTATGTTTTGAGCTATATTTTTAAATGTTAACTGAACATGCAAATGCATCTTATAATGTTGTATTTATAAAGGTGTTAAGTGTTTAAAAGGGCATGACCTGAAAAGGCTTATTTTGCATTTGTATACCTAAATACACATTACTATTGAAATGCATGTGCTATGCATTATGTCTCTACGCGATTGTATATGAATGCATGTAGTTAATTATAATCAATGCCTAATAGTGAATGCATGAATGAGTTTGATATATTACAATTGCATAGGTGGCATGATAGCATTTTTGGCATTGAAATCTGCATCCATAAGCCCAAATTAGAGGCTTGAATATGAAATTAGATGCATTTTATATGTACATGGATAGATGATAGAATTAATGAATTAAGAGAATAATCATGTGAACATTAATTCTATTGGGCTTACAATGAGAGGGTAAACAGTACTTTTGATTTCATGAAAAATGTTTTGAGTACGGAAGATTGCTTTTCCCTGGTCACAAAGATAGGAAAAGACCTCTCATTAGCCGCGAGGTGGATGGTTACGAAACTCATGAGTAAAAATCTGAAGCATCAGGATAGAGGTGTTGGGAGCTCTCTTTGAACTAGGCCATCTCTCAGTCAGGACTGGTAAAAGGTGTCTGACCAAGATAAAGCCACAAATTATTTGAATATACCTCCTGAGCCATGATCTTGATACAGATGTTGCCTGTGGTGTACCTATAAGGCTAAGAAGTGAGCACCTTAATTGCTTGTGCATTTAGTTAAGCATGACATATATCACGTAAAAAGAAATCCTAAATAAAGTCTATTAAAGTCGCATATGCATAAAAGATCTTCTGTCCTGCAATGGTAAATACATGCATGTTTATCTGCTTGTGCATAAGATCTTAACTATTTATGAATGGCAATCTTGTGATGCAATGTGATGATATGCATATTTGAATGAATAATTATTTGCATCATTGTATGATTTTATTAGAATATGATAATGTATATTGGTTTTGATTTACCTGAGTTAGATGTGTATTTGTTTGAATGCAAGGTAGTATGTCTCATGTATATTATTTTCAGTTTACCTGTATCGGTATTCCCTATCAGGCTTTCACGTGTATGACCATTTTATGGGTTTTCAGGTATTAAATGATGTATAGCTACGGAGTGGATACGAGATGGGCAGGGTCGAGAGCCAATCTTTTCCTTTTTCAGAAATAGTTTTGGAAGAAAATATTTAATTTTGTTTTGAATTGAAAATACTCTGATATAAATTTTAAATTATTGGGACTGAATTAAATTTTAATAATGAATGTTATTTGCATTTTAATTCAGTTATGATGATTGTTTATACTATAACCCGTCTAAAATATTTAACCTAAAGAAAAATATTATTTTCGTTGTTTATAAAATAATTTTTTTTAAAAATTTTTGGGTTAAAATTTTAGGGCGTTATAGAAAAATTGACCAAAAGAATGATATGGAAACCTCATCGGAATGCTACAAGATGATTTCACAGGAAACACCACAAAGTGGAGAGGAAAAGAGTTAAGGTTCTACTGAGAAACAAACAAAAAATAAAAAATAGCTCCAATGAATTTATATATGAATAAACAAATATACAAAAGTACGACATTCACAATGGGTATTTGCCAATGCCAGTAGACATTTACAGACATACATAAGGAGTATTTAGTTAAAGAAGGTTTGCAGTTTTTTTTTGCGAAGGTCATACTATATTTGCGAAGCTTATACCATATTTGCAGAGGTTGCGTGCGAACATCTAAAACATTTGCAACAAGTAACTGTGAATATCAGTACACATTTATGGAGACCCTTGAGAAGTATTTACTTAAGGGAGGCTTGAGGGTATATTCGCCAAAGTTGTACTACATTTACGAATATCATACTATATTTATAAAAGTTCATAGAATCTTTATTTTATTGAAAGATTGTGAACTTCTTGCAGTGTACTATATATCGTGTGAACCTCAGCAAGTTTGCATGTAGGAAAGACAAAATATCCTAAAAGGTCCGAATTCAACAATTTTGGATATGCAAGAGATTGATAAACATTTTGGAAAGTGCGCTAATTTGAAAAGACAATACGATCATTTTCTGTAAAGTTTATAGTTTAGAAATCTGAGTCCAACATTCACCACTTCATCCTCATCCTTCTTCCCTACTTGTTACTTGTTCATTACGGTTAAGGTTTTAGTCGTCGGAGCAAGGAGAATCGGCCAGAATGTTAAGGTTACATAGAGTATGAGGGTGAGAACAAGAGGCTTCAATAATACTTTTGACGTTTAATTCAAAGACAACTTAGAGTTGACAAAGCGAATTGTGTTGGCAAGTCTCTCCTCAAGAGCTCCACTCATCTGGTAGAGTGACTTGTGAACATCATCAAGTTGACGAAACTTCACTAGTTCGGAACTCACAGGGGGCATCTTTGCTGCAAGGTTGAAGCTAGGTGTACTTCCGGTTGGGTAAGAGGGACCTCAAGGGTTTTACCAATCATAGACCAGCCAACGTGCAGTCGGTGGATGGGGTTTTTTCCCTTGGCTAGCCAAACAAAAAATGTTTTGGCGAGGGCTTGCGAGTTGAAAGGATCTCGCATATTCTTTTGGCGATAGCTTGATTATGAGTCTCACCTATTGTTTTAGCGAGGTCTTGATTATGCCTTTGGTCAGTCTGGTATATTCTTTTGGAGATTAGTCACGAGACTTGCCTATTTTTCTAGAGAGGAGCCCTTATAATGTTGGCAAGCCTATTGTTCTAGCAGGAGCTTATTTATGTCTTTGGCAAGTCTCGCCTGTATTTTTTTTGGCGAGATCAGTAGCAAGTCTTTGCAGTCTCGCCTATTATTTTGGTGAGAGCTTGTTGTCCAACTGGTTATGCAAATATATCAGCTATGGGTTTTTACGTCTTGAATATATATATATATATATATATATATATATATATATATATATATATATATATATATATATATATATATATATATATATATATATATATATATATATATATATATATATATATATATATTTGATAGTCCAGCTGGGGTTAGGCAGACCCCCACCAGTTACACAACATACCATTGGGTTTTGAACTTGCGACGTCCCAACAATGGTGACGTGCACTAACAGCTCCAACCAAACAAGCGGAGCCCATTGGTTTTGCGGTCTTGCATATTGTTTTGGCATCAAAATATAAAATCAGCCAAAGAAAATCAGAAAAAAAAAATGGAGATTTGCGGACATGCAGGAAATTTGCGATATTTTTAAGGGTAATACAGTTATTTTTTATAGTAATGGTAGGGTGAATCATGCGCACCTATGCCCAACTAGCTAGAAGTCACGGAATTGTATGTTGAACCTCTCAATCTAACATCAGTCTGTTTGCTAGAGATCACACATTGGTTCATTTTTACACAACTTTATTCGTTATAATTTGCAGAGAAAGGTGAATATCTACCGTTAGTGTAAACTGATTGGTTTGACCTGGTACATGCGCCTAGCAAGTCAACAATAGCTAGAGTCTAACATTCCTGTGGTTGTGGATGCGTTCAAGTGCATAGCTCAAGGGTCTTACATGGTTCTATGTACCGGGATCTCTCCCAATCGGGATGTTCTTAAACTTATTGAAGGAAATCTTCATTGGCTGGAGTCTGTTGTCTTGTGCTCGCAATGAAAAGTGTGTTTAAAGAATTGGAAGATCTGACTGGTAAAATATTTTCGTTGAAGAGTGGGAATGCGCTGAGAAGAGGAATTCAAACATTTCATTATCCTTCTGAAAGGTTGCATGATGAGCAGTGCCCTACATCTCCCTTGGGACATCTGTCCCTTGACTTTTCTCCATAAAAAAGAGTCCATCTCACCTGCCACATCGCTTTGACTTGGGTGCCCTTCTTGTTTCGGTCACAGTTGTAATCCATAGCTTATGATTGTTGGTCACAGGTTCACACTTATGACCAACTTTCGCAAGTTAAAAGGTCTCAACTTTCACAGTTGAGATTTCAAAATCACAAGCTATACCTTTTCCTGTTTGTGTAGCTTGCGATTCTTCTAAGATTGTGATCAAGAATCATAGACAGCTGAGAAGCAAAAATCACTGGGCAAAGCAATCGAGCCCTAAATGTGAACAGATTGACAACTCGAGTGGCAGAAATCAACTGCATATTTTCCAATTAATCTATACTATTGGTATGACCTGTTACAGATCTGGAAAATAGTTTGATAGACGATGTAAAAACTCTGGGAATCGATGCATATATGTTAAGGCCGATTTTCTGGGCCACATTTATCGAAAAAAGAATAAAGGCTGAAGCAAATCATCAAATGTATTTACATCTGCCTCCTTTCAGTTGCCGCATTTTGGAATGAAACTTAGGCACAATGGTATCTGATTAAGATATGTCGCATCTTAATATTTTCCTGTACAAGCAGAGCATGTCAGAACAGATGTAGGACAAGACTTCAAAGTAGAAGTTGGTAGAATCTATGAGAGGTTCATGCTGGCAATAATGGCTGCCCCTCCAGTCCTCATTTGTATCTGATCATGTTAAATCTATTTCATACTAATGATTTTAATGAATTTGCATTCTCATTTTGATCCATAGTCTCAGTAAACGCAGTTTATTATGCTTTATCTGAGTGCTCTGGGGATTCTGATCCATCTCCATGTATAATTTTGCAACTGTGTATCATAGAAATAAAACGTGTCATCAAAGTAAAACTTTTTGGGTGGTAGCACTTTAAAACTGTTAAATCTTATGGCACTCACCATTCGAGTATAAACTTCCCTTCCTTGTATATTTGATCTTTTGCATATGCTTTCTCCTGAAATAGCGGACAAGTTATGATGTGTGCACCAACTGATGAACCTATATCCATAATAAAAAAGACTTACATATTTCCAACCCAGGAGCTGATGACAGCAGTTACAGTAGATATCAGCAACAGTATGTAAACCAGTAAGCATTAGTTTATCCTCTAAAATACCTACTGACACATTAACACTGCATTACAAGAGAGAAAGTAGTTAGCATCTACCATGGTTGCAGTTGCTCTATTGTCAGATAACAAGTATAAAGATGCATTACTCCAATTTGAAATCCTAGTCCACAAGCACAAGTTATCACAGAACTGAGACAAAAGACTGAAAGGGAGAGATGATATAATGGCCAAGAATATCATTCTTCTGAAGGAGAACATTTTGCCATGCATGACAGTACATTAGAAAAAGAAAAAGCGAGCGTCAAACGATTGGAAATAAATAGTCTTGAAAACAATAACAATATTTATAGAGAGGGAAGGGGGGGGGGAGCTGCCACCATATGTATTTCAGTTTGCCAACAACTAGACACAGAAAAACATAGTTTTAAAACCCAATGACTGGTGGCTCGACTCAGCATGGGTTGACTCATGACTGGCGAAGTCAACTATGTGACTTAGTGGAGTCATGATGACTTTATACTTCTATAAAAGCATATGTATATAATGTGTTTGTATATATTGTATAACTAATTGTTACATATAATGTGTATTATAATATAATAATATATATATTATATTAATAGTTATGCAAATATATCATTATATGTAATATGCATAATATGCACATATATACATAAAAAATACATCATATATGTATGACTCAGCTGAGTTATTCTACAACTCCGCTGAGTTTTGCTCAGTTCCAGGTCATTCAATAATTTGACCTGGTGAATGGCTGAGTCACCGAGTTGACTCGGGAAGTTTTTAAACATTGAGAAAACTACATCTAAGTGACATGGCGACATGCAATCAAATATTTGCATGTTCCTTTCTGTCCATAGAAGAAAGTTCAACTGTGCATGAGGCCTAAAGAACAAGTATCTCAAGAGGGTCATCTTGATGTTCCATGGCCACTCCAAAGAAGTAAGTTGTAAATAAAGTCCAACATATTGCATGATAAGCGGATTCAGGTATTCTTTCACAGTGAAAAAATCTAGGAATCTTAGCACATATCAAATAACTGCCAAGTTTTTTAGTATTGCAGAACTGCCAAAGCAAAGAGAATTTTCCAAGCAGGAACTTCACGTTGTGCAAAAAGGACACTCATGAATTCAATTTAAACTGATCCTCGACAATTTTCACCTTCGTAAAGTTTCAGACATCAGAAAGGCCTCTTTTTTCCTGGTTTGTTGGTTAATCTATGCATATAAAATTGAAGCTTCTCTTTTATAACCTCTATGATCGCAGCTCTAGAGGCCTAACCAGGTTTTTAATTACTCTAGAATGACCTTATCTAGTTAATATGACCAGCACTAGTTTTTCAAGTCAAGCATGACAGGAAGCAAGAGACAGATGGTAGATTTTCATGTCAAGCATGACATAAAAAAGCGATCACCCCAACCCATTACAACAATAAAGAAGTAAAGTAAACGACTCAAACATGACATTAATGGAGATCACCAAACCCATTACAACAATAATACAGTAAATATCAGTCACTTTGAACACCCTGTGGGTTTATACGTCCAAGAAAATTCCAAATCATTTCAGGTCTTTCATGTGGAAGACGAAGCTGGACACAGCCTCTTCAGATTCGTCTAGCAATCCTGCAGCTTTTTACCAAGTTGCAAAGCTTATTTTTGTTAAAATACTGTGTATATATTCATACCAGACTGATATTGATGCAGAGCAAGCCCAGATCCAACAACACGTAGGGTTCATATCGGGTCCAGACCCGAGACCCAAAATCCAGCCAAAACTCTTTAAATAAGCTGCCTAGGGTTTCGTGAAAAAAAAAACAGATTGGAATTTACGCAGCCTCTCTTTTCTTTTGTTGGTTCCCTGTAGTTTTCTTTTTTTTGAGCAGCCTTTGTCATTCTTTTTTCTGTTTTCTTTCTTACTTTTCTGTCAGGCCATTATTTCTTTTTGTCATTTCTTCTTTTATGTCCTATTGTTTATTATTTCTTTTCAGTTTCACGTCAGTCTTTGCAGTCTTTTTTCACTTTGCTTTCTGGTATTCCAGCCGCAAGTTTCAGTCTTACTTATTACTTGTCCTGTCATATTCATTGTAGCCTTACCGATTTCATAATACATAGTGCTCGGATCGATTGATCTGATTTTCTGATTTCACGTTTCCTGTGAATACTCGTGGCTGCTTGACTGGCTGTGCGTTGGAAGACTAACAGCACATCAACCCCTCGCTGCGTTGGATCGTGCCCCTACTTGCTGCACCCAAGTGCATCCCAGAACCCGATCTCCCACTAGAGTCGTGATTCTCACCCTCTGCACCGGGGTGCCTCGCTGGAGTCCGATCTCTTCACTGCAGCACGTCGACACCCATTAACTTGGGTTGTGTGCTAATCGAGTAGCATCAACGTCAGCCCCATTAGTGTATCAGCGTCGACCCCTTTGCTGCACCGAAAGCGCGTCAGGTACCCATTACGTGAAGGTCGACCTTAGATTTCCCGCTGCATCAAATGGTATCAGAGCTCAACCCCTCCTCCTTCGTCAACGACATAACGCAAGGGGCGAGGAACGGTCCTACGAACGAAAAGACACGAGAGAAGATCATGAAGCGGATGCTCGACATGGTGACGGAGATGCAATAAGATATGCTACGCCTAGAGAAGGAGGTAGCCGGTCTGTCGAAGGGCATGGATGGGGTCGAAGCACGGTTGGGTGCATTTGAATCCAAGGTGGATGTGCACGCAGTGCCATTGAATCAGTTAGGCACGCACGCGATCCACCATGTTGATACTACCGTCGTCGATCCAGCACCGGTGACGCTCCAGCAAACATCGCGACGAGAAGCTGTTGAAGAAACTCTGCATAGGGATGCAGGTTGCGACAGTTCTCCCCCTCCAACCCGAATCAGCAACGACCCGCGTGAACCCTCTCATCGCGGAAGCAGTCCAGCCGGTGCACCGTCAGCCCATCCGTGCCACCACCTCGCCCTTGGGCCCTACAGTAGCTGATGTTAATGGAGGTGGGAGGACAGACATTGTGGTTCCAACAGTATCAGGGACCATCTTTATTCTTAGGGGAAAAGATGGGTCTCAAGTTCGTACGTTTCCTTATCATACTCATGGCAGAGTTATGAATCAGGTTCTTTTACTTGATCTTAATGCTGCTATTGGTGAAACCTCAGACAACATGGTTCTGGCAAATAATGTTGATGGTGAAGATGACCTTGACCTTGTCATTACAATCATGAACGACAATGTCTTTTGCTTTTCCACTTCAGCTCCCCATTGTCCTTTGAAGGCTTGGGCTTCCATCAATCAGGGGAGGAATAATATCTCCTCACGATATAATCATGAAGGAATTTACATGAAGTCATCATCACAAATTTTCCAGGATGAGGAAGGCAGCAACTTCTGGGTTGAGATGGTCATTGGTACACTTGCAGAGTCATGAGCAGATCATAATTTTAAATGGAAGCGCATATCTTCAGTGTGTCTGATCTATATGCTTACTTTTGGAAAGATCAATCGTCGGTGCCGACTTCTTCCCAACCCGAGGAGAATGATGCAGAGCAGGCCCAGATCCAACAACACGTAGGGTTCATATCGGGTCCAGACCCAAGACCCAAAATCCAGCCAAAATTCTTTAAATAAGTTGCCTAGGGTTTCGTGAAAAAAAAACAAATTGGAATTTACGCAACCTCTCTTTTCTTTTGTTGGTTCCCTGTAGTTTTCTTTTTTTTTAGCAGCCTTTGTCATTCTTTTTTCTGTTTTCTTTATTACTTTTCTGTCAGGCCATTATTTCTTTTTGTAATTGCTTCTTTTATGTCCTATTGTTTATTATTTCTTTTCAGTTTCACGTCAGTCTTTGCAGTCTTTCTTCACTTTGCTTTCTGGTATTCCAGCCGCAAGTTTCAGTCTTACTTATTACCTATCCTGTCATATTCATTGTAGCCTTACCGATTTCATAATACATAGTGCTCGGATCAATTGATCTGATTTTCTGATTTCACGTTTCCTGTGAAGACTCGTGGCTGCTTGACTGGTTGTGCGTTGGAAGACTAACAACACGTCAACCCCTCGCTGCGTTGGATCGTGCCCCTACTTGCTGCACCCAGGTGCATCCCAGAACCCGATCTCCCACTAGAGTCGTGATTCTCACACTCTGCACCGGGGTGCCTCGTTGGAGTCCGATCTCCTCACTGCAACACGTCGGCACCCATTAACTTGGGTTGTGTGCTAATCGAGTAGCATCAACGTCAGCCCCATTAGTGTATCAGCGTCGACCCCTTTGCTGCACCGAAAGCGCGTCAGGTACCCATTACGTGAAGGTCAACCTTAGATTTCCCGCTGCATCAGATATACATATATTTATAAATATACGTATATCAGGGGTATTTTTATCATTTCATAAAATGTATTTTAGTACAGTCTATTAGGGACTGAAAAGTCTTTTTTATTTTTATTTTTTGTTTATTTTATGTATAGTCAATATGACTGTTGGAAGACAATCCAACTAGTCGTTGGACTGCCCCCAACGACTGTTGGACCGCCCCCAATGACTGTTGGACTGCCTCCCTTAAAGCATGTGTTCATGTAATAATCCGAGTAAAAAAAATCGTTGGATCTGGGCCGGATCTGGACCCGGATCCGACCCGGATGATAAGTCGGTTGCGTGCTTTTAAAAGCACACAGCGACGAAGGGGGGAGGTTCTCGAAACCTCCTTCCCCCTCTCGTCTCTCGGTCTCTCTCCCCCAACCGACTCCCTCTCTCTGCGTTGCAGAGCATTGCCACCGACGCCCCCCTCCTTCCGACGAGCACCTTCTGGCAGCCCCCAGGTACGCCTCTCTCTCTCTCTCTCTCTCTCTCTCTCTCTCTCTCTCATTTCTCCGTTACGCAGAGAGGGGAGGGCCGAACCACCTCCCTGCTACCCTAGGTTGCAGGGGAGAGGCAAAGCCTCCTCTATGCGACCCTCTTTTAGCGGGGGAGGGGGCAGAGCCCCTCCCTGTGTCCTGCAGGGTAAGGGAGGGGCCGATTCCCCTCCTGGTGCCCTTTTGGCTGCAGAGGAGGGGCCAAGCCCCTCCTCCCTGCTTTCTGTTATGGCAGGGGAGGGTTGAGCCCTCCCTGCTGCCTCTTTTGGTCAAGGGAGGGGTCGAGCCCCCTCCCTGCACCATCGTCTTCTTCTTCTCTCCTCCTTTTCAGTCAGCAGGCTGACAGGGGGCCGCCCCCTGCTGCCTGTTGTTGATCGACTCGCAGGGGTTCCCAGCCCCTGCCCCTCACTCTCTCTCTCTCTCTTACCTTTGGCTGGTAGGGGTTGTGGCCCCTACCTATCGTCTTTTGGCAGCCCCTGTCGCCTGAAACTTTTGGATCGGCAGGGGCTAAAGCCCTTGCCTGTTGTTTCTGGTGGGTCGACAAGGGTTGGAGCCCTGCCTGTCCTTTGTCGACAGGGGCGACACCCCCTGTCGCCTGCATCTGTTCTTCGACAGTAAGGGTCATTGGACCCTGCCTCACATTTCTTCAAGGTTGGCGGAGATCGTTGTGTAATGAGATATTGCGGAAATATAAAGAGTGCATACAAGCACATACAACAATGAAAAAGAGACAATATCACAAGTCCACGAAGGGACAATACAAGCACAAGCCTTTAAGAAGGCAACAATATACAAAGCCTCTTATTGAAAAGAGAGAGAAGCTCTCAAGGATGAAAAATATACAAGGGGATCACCCCTATTTATACAAAAGGAAGAGGAGAGAGGAGGAGGCAAAAAGCCTCAAAAGGGGAGCCAAAAAGGGGGCTCCCATGGAGTCGTTGGGAGCCCCCAACGGTCACATTTGTGACCGTTGGGGGCTCCAACGACTCTATGTTGGAGCCCCTTTTTGATATTTAAAAAATACAAAAAATAAAAGGAAAAAAATAAAAAAGAAAAATGCATTTAAATGAAAACTGAAAATAGTTGTTTTCTAAAACAACTATTGTGAAATTACAAAACTACCCCTATCGGGTATTTTGTAATATACAGAATATATATATATATATATATATATATATATATATATATATATATATATATATATATATATATATATATATATATATATATTAGATACATTTTAACACCCCCCCTCAAACTTTACGGGGAGATGACGGAAAGTTTGCCAAGAAGAAACATGAAGCGAGGAGCCGGAAGAGCTTTAGTGAAGAAGTCCGCCAACTGATATTCTGAAGTGACATACGGAAGAGAAATAGTTCCTCGCAAGAATTCGTCACGGAGATAGTGGCAATCCATTTCGATATGTTTTGTACGCTCATGAAAAGTATGATTGCTCGCAATATAGATGGCACTCTTATTGTCGCAACAAAGCTTTGAGGCTTCGGTGATATCAACTCCCATGTCTTTAAGCAAACTGCGAAGCCATACAAGTTCCATTGTCGTGGTTGCCATAGCCCTGTATTCAGCTTCAGTGGATGATAGTGAAACTTTCTGTTGCTTCTTGCATCGCCAGGCAATCAAAGAGTCTCCTAGAAAAACACAAAAACCAGTACTTGAGACTCGATCATTGGGATTACCTCCCCGATCAGCATCAGTATAAGCAAGAAGATTCAAGGAAGAAGAGGAGGATAGAAATAGCCCTTTATTGATGGTATTCCGAATGTAGCGGATGATTCGGAGAACAGCACTCATATGCACAGTTGTAGGAGCATGCTGAAATTGGCTAACAGAGTGAACCGCATGAGTGATATCTGGTCTGGTGATAGTTAAATAGGTAAGAGACCCAATGAGTTGTCTGTAAGGTGTAGGATCTTCCAGAAGAACCCCATCTTCCAACCGCAGTTTGGCATTAATAACCTCGGAAGTCTCTACTTTCTTTTCATCGGAAATCCCAGACTTAGAACATATATCTGCAGCAAGCTTCATCTGTGACAAAATATATCCTCTAGGAGAATATGCAACTTCAATTCCAAGAAAATATCTAAGAAAACCTAAGTCAGACATATCAAAATTACTTTTTTAACATATTTTTAACATTAATAATACTATTTTGATCATTCCCAGTGATAATCATATCATCAACATAAAGCAACAAAATTACGATACTAGAACCTGCATGTTTGACAAAAAGAGCAGTGTCAGTATAACAAGAGTGAAATCCTAACTTTATCATGATATCACTGAAACGATCATACCAAGCCTTAGGAGCTTGTTTAAGGCCATATAATGCCTTTAAAAGCCGAAGAGTTTGACCTTGCTTAAGATTTATTCCGGGTGGCGGATCCATATAAACTTCTTCACTTAAACTTCCATTTAAAAAAGCATTTTTTACATCAAGTTGATAAATGGGCCATTTTTTGGTTGATACAACAGCTATTAAAGTCCTAACACTGGTCATTCGAGCTACAGGAACGAATGTTTCTTCGTAATCAATGCCATATTCTTGGGAGTATCCCTTAGCAACTAATCTAGCTTTATATCGTTCTAAAGAACCATCGCTTTTAGTTTTAACTTTGAAGACCCAGCGACAACCAATAGGTTTTTTGTGTGAGGGTAGATTAACTATTTCCCAAGTATTGGCCTTTTTTAGCGCATTAAGTTCAACCTGCATTGCTTCAACCCAATGAGGTATAGATTTAGCTTGATTATAATGTGCCGGTTCAAAATAAGAGTGTAAGGTTATTAAACATGCCCGATAGTTGGGAGTTAAGGAATCATAGGATACAAACCTATTTGGAGGTATTGATATTCTAGAAGAATGCCTAACTTGTGGTTCCTCAGTGGATTCAGAAATTTGAGAGTATTTTTCGAGGGCACTAATAGGATTTTCTTGATTTCTTCTTGAGTAAACATTTATATTGGTATCGCTATCATGAGCATTTATATTAGAATCACTATCATTTGAGGGTGTTATGTCAAGAGGGGATACCTCACGAGAATCATCAATGTTTTCAAGAAAATCTTCTTGTATGTCATCAATAAGATCATATAAGAATATATAGTCAATTTCATTTGTTTCTTCTAGTTTAATAAAACCGTTTTCTTCTTCTAGAAATGTTACATCTTTTGAAATATATAATTTATCATTCTTAAAATCATAACATCTATACCCTTTTTTATTTTCACCATATCCTAGAAATACACATTCAATTGCTTTTGGAGATAACTTATCCCTTTTGTGTGATAGGACAAAACATTTGCAACCAAAAATACGAAGACGATTGAAATCGGGTGAAAATTTAAAGAGTTTTTCATATGGAGAAGCATTTTTTAACTTAGAAGAGGGCATTCTATTGATTAAATAGATTGAGGTTAAGACGGCTTCGGCCCAAAACTTCTTTGGAATATTCTTAGAAATAAGTAATGTTCTAGCGGTTTCAATAATATGCCTATGTTTTCTTTCCGCTAGGTCATTTTGTTGGGGAGTCCTAGGACATGACTTTTGATGGCAAATGCCATTTTGGGTTAAATAGTTTTGGAATTCGTGAGATAAGTATTCGCCACCGGAATCGGATCTTAAAATAGATATGTTACTTTGAAATTGATTTTGAACCTTTTTATGAAAATCTTTAAAGAAAGTAAATACTTCTGATTTATGACTAAGGAAATAAATCCAAACATACCGAGTAAAATCATCAATAAACGTGACATAATATGAATAACCCCCTTTAGACATAACCGGAGAAGGCCCCCAAACATCCGAATGCACCAATTCAAAAGGCCTTGATGAAAGAAAAGTTCTAGTTGGAAATGGAATAGACTTCATTTTTCCAAAAATGCAATCTTTGCAATTAATTTCTTTTTCCTTACAAAATTTGTTTCCAAAAGGAAAGAGATACATTTTGGAATAACTTGGATGACCAAGTCTTTTATGCCAAGTTGCCATATTTTTTTCTTGGACATAAGAACAAAAAAAGTTTGTAGGGAGATCAAGATGGTCCATATAATATAGGTTTCCCTTTCTATGGCCTTGCCCAATCCGCTTCCCGGACCGAAGATCCTGCACAAAGCAACCATTAGATGAGAAAGATATTTCACATCCATGGTCGGCAATTTGAGAAACTGAAAATAGGTTTAAATTTAGTTTAGGAACAACTCTTACTTTTGGAACACAAAAATTTTGTGAATCTTTAAAAGAACCAATACTTGAAAATTTTAAAAACGTTCCATCGGCCGTAGAGACACAAGAGTCCTTTGAATTGGTGCAAACATCAACAAGTGCATTTTCATGAGGGGTCATATGAAAAGAAGCTCCGGAGTCAAGGATCCAAGAATACGTACCGGGTGAAGATGATGAAGCAATAGCCGCACCCGATGTGGAGGAAGAAACTTTTAGCATTTGTTGGAGAGCCATAGATATTTATCCAAGAGTTTCTTTGATGTTATTGTTCTTGCCTTCATCTTCTTTGGTGGTGGTTTCCTCAAGAGAAGCCACTTTAGGCTTGAAGGTTCCAATAAGCTTAGGACAAGCGGGTCTAATGTGACCCGGCTCATTGCAATAATGACAAACAATCATTTTTCTTCCTCCATTGTAGTTTCCTTGTTTCCCAAAATGAGGAGGCTTATAGGTTCTAACATTATTACCCGGTTTGGATACGGCAAGGACTTCATCAACATGCTTACTCATGCCAACCCTTGTCTCCTCTTGAGTGATTTCGGCAATAGCATCCTCAATAGGAGGAAAAATAGATCTATGGAGAAGTGAAGATCTCACTTGCTCAAATTCGGGACGTAGCCCAAAAAGAAATTGAAACAACCGCTCTTGTTCCATTTGTTTTTGCCTTAAATCAATGTCTTCCATAGAAACCCATTTTGGCTCCAAGAGAGCCAATTCATCCCATAGTGGGTTTAAAGCACTATAATAGTCTTGAATGCTAGAATCACCTTGCTTGGTGGTTCTAATCTTTTCTTGCAAGAAGTATGCTCTTGCAAGATCCTTTTGGGTATACATACCCTTCATAAAGGACCAAGCCTCATTGGCTCTACGGAATTTAGCTATATTAGCACATACCTTAAGCTCCACGTTATTCATAAACCACGCAAGGATTTTTGCGTGATTGCTTTCCCAATCTTCCACTTCCTTTTGATGACTTTCAATGGCCTTGAGGCGAGCATCTCTTTCAAGAGCCTTTTCTTGACCTTCTTCAATCTTCGTGAGCATAAGCTTAGGTTCCGGAACAGAACCCATGACAAAACCCCAAAGCTTCTTCCCTTTGAGATTATTTTCCATTGCCGATGCCCACATCATATAATTCTTTCCATTGAGCTTGAAAGAAAGGTCAATTTTTGTCTCCATGATGTTGCCAAGAAGTGAGAAGATATCTATTGGATATGAAATAACACGAACCACACCTTTCCTTCAAGAATCGAGTGGCTCTGATACCATGTAATGAGATATTGCGGAAATATAAAGAGTGCATACAAGCACATACAACAATGAAAAAGAGACAATATCACAAGTCCACGAAGGGACAATACAAGCACAGGCCTTTAAGAAGGCAACAATATACAAAGCCTCTTATTGAAAAGAGAGAGAAGCTCTCAAGAATGAAAAATATACAAGGGGATCACCCCTATTTATACAAAAGGAAGAGGAGAGAGGAGGAGGCAAAAAGCCTCAAAAGGAGAGCCAAAAAGGGGGCTCCCATGGAGTCGTTGGGAGCCCCCAACGATCACATTTGTGATCGTTGGGGGCTCCAACGACTCTATGTTGGACCCCTTTTTGATATTTAAAAAATACAAAAAATAAAAGGAAAAAAATAAAAAAGAAAAATGCATTTAAATGAAAACATAAAATAGTTGTTTTCTAAAACAACTATTGTGAAATTACAAAACTACCCCTATCGGGTATTTTGTAATATACAGAATATATATATATATATATATATATATATATATATATATATATATATATATTAGATACATTTTAACACGTTGCCCCCTGCACCTTGTTTGTTTTCCGGTAGGGGGTTTCGCCCCTCTGCCTTGATCTTGCTGCCTATGTTGCTCTTCTGCATTCTACAGGGAGTTGAGCTCCCTGCCTACCCTCGTATCGGAGTCCAGTACTGATGCAGGTCTTACCGAACCCACTTCTCAATTGGATTTTGGCATGCTAACCTTTTTAGCATCACAGGTTGAACGGTGGATCTTGCTCGCCCTTCATGGCTTGAGCTTATGCTTACCTACGCCGCTGACATACGAGGACCGTCACCCTTCAAGGTAGGGGAAGATTGCACAAAAGACTTGGACAATTGAATTGAGTTAAATTAACTAAAAAGGATAATTAAATAAATATATATGCATATATATCATATATATTTATATGAGTACGCATTTAACTTAAGGACGCAGTTTCGCGATCCTTGTCCTTTACTTTGTCGTCGCGCATCGCGCAAAGGATTTTGCGTTGTACTTTTCCTTACCATCTTTACTTTGTCGTCACGCTTTGAGCCTAGGCTCTTGCTTTTGCATATGTGTTGTTACTGCTTTGCTTTTACAGATGACGTGCAGGTTTTCGCTCTTTGCGTATGCCTTAAAGGCATCCTCATGAAGGATGCAAGGGGCATTCACCACTCTCCCTCTTGCGACAAGAGTTCAGTCGGGAGCGAGAGATACATCATCGTCTAAGGAGAGAGATACCTCGCAAGGATCCTGGCTCTTCGAGTACGCAGTTCCTGCATAGTAGACTTGAGATTTAGGGAGCTGCGCAAAAGCATCAAAGACTGCCCCAAATCGAAGCATTTGGAAGGATGTGATTGGCTGGTTTTGTTCGCCTTTTCGGCATATCTCGGGTGATCCCGAATTGGGGGTTCGAGCGAACTTCTTAGCGGGTGTTCTGTTGAGAAACCCACATCCCGTCTATTGAGGCCGATATCGAGTCATGCGAGGCATGCAGATACCCCGATAGCAGATGAGATTCTAGAAAATCGCATGCATAATGTTGGCACAAGGTACTGTTGTTTCAAAAGATAAACATTATATCTTTGTGAAACACTCTGGTTGAGGCTTCTATTGAGGACCTATACCCCCTTCATCCTAGAGTACTTGTAGTCGTGCACGACACATCTAGTACTGCGATGATCGGATGAGACGGTCGTGCGACCCCGAACAGTGCTAAATGCACAATACTGTAATCACATAAATGGCCTCACATTCGCTTTCACAGGCAAGATACTCTAGTGGTTTAAAGACCACAACATAGAATTGGTCATTAGTTAAGCAACCCCTAACGTACCTATTCGTTTCTGGTTGACTGTCAAGGGAGAGGACAAAGCGGTACAAAACTCTAATGGACAGGTTGTTAACAACCACCCAACGGGCAGATGATCTGGCCTCTCCAGTCATTGGAGTTAGGGGAAAGGGGCTACAATAGTTAGTTCAACACTTTGGATGCATCCGTGGCACTGCTTATCAGCCTCTGGGGAATCCTCTCTCGGCTAAAGTCGTCCCCTTTGAAGCTGACTCAACTAGCTATTCGGGTTATTGAAAATACATAGAATAACAGACGCCCGAACTAGTCTCAGTTGTTTCTACGTTTTGCCTGCGCGTACCCACAGGCCAGTAATATCGAAACATAAAGTCTGTTCACACTGGTTGCTTGCTTGCTCGGTAGTTCAGTATGCGACTCGTTGAGCTGTACCCGCCTGTCGAGGCGTTACTTTAGTTTGTTAAACTGCTTACACAGTTCTTTGTTAAGTAACATTTAGCTTCTCATACTAGTTAAATGCTTATAATAATAGCATTATGCCAGTTGCTACATACTAGCATGTGACTTGCTTTATCCTTTGGTCGAACTGGTTGGTGCTTATTGTAACGTAACACTTGTTGGCTTGCATCTCTTATGATTGATGTGATTGCATACAACTCGAAATCTATGAACTGGTGGCAAGTAGGATTGATGTGGCCGTTTGTCTTATAAGCTGCTTATATGTTGTGATATAACTGTTGTCGTATGATTGCTTATGAATGGCTTGTGATGCAATGGTTTATGCCTTACGATTAATTTAATTACTTGCTGATGGACTGAGCCATTTGATGGTAATGGTATGTCTTACGAGCATTGTCATGAGTGCTTGTCTTATTCAGTTGTTTTGTTTGACTGTCGGATAGAGTTAGTTACTCTTCGCCTATAGAATCAACCGGATTACCATATCTGCGTGTTCTCATGTGTCGTTTATGCATGCTTTGAGGTCCTATTTGAGGATTGTAATGTTCCTTGTGGCAATAATACGATGTGTAGGATTTTATGCTTCTGTATGATGTGATTGTTATGTCACGTGATAAGAATGTTAGAAGTATGCGATAATATGTTCATGGTTCATGGAACCTTATTGGAGGAATGTGTGATCGTGTGTTTTGTTTTACTATGTGAAGTGATACGATGCATATTGCTGATATACATGTTTGTGCCCATATTGTGGCTGCTGACCCAAGAGCGGTCAATTGTTCGGAGCAGTCGACTGTATTGATGCATGTATCACTGAGTAGGGTGTCTGTTGAGGACCTGATCTCCAAAGGATTATCTGCGAGGGCGCGTATGATCAAGATCAGGTAACCGGCTAGAGTGGTAGATTCTCTATGAGGATGTACATTGTCCACGAGTGGGTAGCCGCAAAGACGGTGAACTCCTGTGAGGAAGTGTATGGTCTAAGACCAGGTATACCATCTAAGACGGAATTCCTTGTGAGGTTGTACATTTCCCAGATCGGGTAATCCGGCTAGAGCGGTAGAATCTCTATGAGGATGTACACTCTCCACGAACGAGTAGCCGCAAAGTCGGTGAACTCCTGTGAGGAAGTGTATGGTCCAAGACCAGGTATACCCTTTAGGGCGGTAATTCCCTATCAGGTCGTACATCTCCCGGACCGAGCGATCCGACGTGGATCTTGTGTTTTTGCTTACCATAAAAAGTTATGGTGAGCTGCGATGATCTTCTGAGATTGTTTGAGATAGTCATCTATGAAATTATAGTTTTGGCTTTCTGTTTTAGCATGATTACATGCAGGACTCAAATGTGAGAATCAGATCGTTAGCGATTTGAGATAGTGATCATGTTTTGGACCTTCTACGGAAGGGTGGGCTTTTCTAAGAAAGTATGACGCCTTAGTGAGTCATAACAAGTGACAGTTGGCCGCATAAGGCCTTGAGAGATGGGAATAAATAAAGGTTGTTCAGGACAAAGCGTTTGTTAGAAGTAGTGAGGGCGATAAACGATGACCATGATTGGATGCAGAAACCCCGTTCTAGAAACGAGAACAAGCTAGTTGCGTGGTGGTTCACAGCCTACGATCAATTGAATCATATATTGCGCTTGTCAGTTGCACTGCTTACTTGCTTTGAATTGCTTACTTGCTTTGATCTGCTTACTCGCTTGCACTACTTACGCGTTTGCACTGCTTACTCGCTTGCACTACTTACGCATTTGCACTACTTACCCGTTTGCATTGCTTACCTTGTTGTACTGCTTACATGTTTAACTGCATATCTGCTTTAAACTGCTCAACATACTGAATTAAATGTACTTAAATCAGTTTCTTGTAGTCTCTCTTGCGCACCTACTAGTTTTTCGCGAAACTAACTCATTCTATGGGTACAGGTGATGATTAGGTACACTACGGGCGATGGCGCGATTGCAAGATGACTTCAAGACTTCTTCTTCCTGCTCTTAGCTCACGTCTTGGACGCTTTGGGTTTGTAATGGATTTTCCTTAGGATACCCTAATTTTGTGAGTTTTGGTTCTTTTAGCTAACGTGCCCAAAGTTGTCAGCTTGCCTTCTGATTTAACAAAAGAAAAATCTTTCGCTGATTTCATAAACAAACTCTGAAGGAAAGAGATATTTCTAGTCTCTTGCCTGTTTTTCTGAAAAGGTTCGCAAGTTTGAAATTTGGAGCGTTACAGTTCATGTATTGTAATGCTTTTATATAACATTTGGTGAAGTATTAATACAACATATTTTATGTTATGCTCTTGTGAGCTTTATGCTTTTGTGATATTATGGATTTCACATTTTTGTGTATCTCTTTTATGAGATTGTTATCACTTCATTGGAGACCATATTATATTTGTGCACTTGTGTAGCCCTTTGTTGGGATTGTATTTGTGCATTCTTGTTTCGTTACATGGTATCAAAGCAAGGCTCTTGAAGTGAAAGATATATTGGGATTATCCGTCTTGTGGTGGTGCTCTTCAACCTTTAGCTCTCATCCAAACCGTCAACACAAGAATTCTTTATTATGGCAGAAAGAGATTTCGCCTTTGTCATCTCCTACAAGCTCAACGAAAACAATTATTTGATGTGGGCAACCGCTATCGAGAATTACATCAAAGGTAAAAAGCTATGGGGTTTTCTTAGTGGAACCACTAATAAACCCCAACTCAAATTGACAAAAGAAGAAGAAGATCAAGTCAAAGCTTTATTCGAAGAAAAAAAAGAGAAAGCTTTGCAAGAATATCAAAACGAGTTAGAAGATTGGGAAGCTAGCAATACTCAAATTCTTCCATGGTTCATGAATAACATAAAGTTCAAAATCTCCACTAACATTATCAAATTTAAAAGGGCATGTGATGTATGAATTTTCCAAAAGAGCACCCTTCATCCAAAAAGATATGGCTAGGCTATATTATCTTCAAGACAATGTACGTAATACCAAACAAGGAGATAAAAGTGTAAGAGATTTTTATGGTATTTTATCTGCTATTTGGGATGAACTAACCACGTTAGAACCAAAATGAGAAGGTTCAGTTATTGAAATGAGAAGATCTCAAGTAGAAAGAGAATATATTTTCTTTTCTTTATGGCCTCCGACCGAAATTTGAGCAAATTAGGTCCTTCTTGCTTCATGAGACTTCGACTCCTATAAGTGAGTCCCTTTCTCAAATTTGCCAAGAGGAAACAAAACTTGGAAGGCACAAGTCTAATGATGAGGTTATTGCCATATCAAGAACCGAAAATTTTGTAAAAACATATAAACCCCCTCACTTTGAAAGAAAATTCAATAGAGAAAGACATAATGAGGGAGGATACAAAGGTAAAATCATTTGTCATCGTTATAAGGAACCAGAGCATATAAGACCGAATTGTCCCAAGTTCAAGAAAGTGACCGCCATAAGTGAAGAACCACAATAATCAAAGAATGAGGCAACTTCAATGATTTGACAATTGCCCAAATAGCAGAGGCTGTCTCACAAATTCTTAAAGTCACTTCTTCTATATCCGGCGCCACCATCTTCTTCTCTTCTTCTTCGGATAAGTCTTCATGGATTTTGGATTCGGGAGCCTCTTTTCACATGACTCATAATGAGTCTCTATTATCTGATTGCACTAATTCATACTTTCCATGTGTATCAACCGTCGATTGTACTTCTTTAAAAGTCAAAAGTATAGAAAACCTTACCAATATTTCAAAAAACTTCTTTGTTCCAAATGTGAGGGTTATTCCAAAATTAGACTTAATTTTTTTTTTCGGTTTATCAAATTTCCGATTATGGGTGTAAAGTATTCTTCTCATCTAAAGCTTGTTGGGTGCATGATCTCCAGTCAGGGAAGCTAATTGGACAATGCCATAGAAAAGAAGATCTTTACTATATGGATTCCTTATGTTTACCCAAAAACTCTTTTTGTAATTATGTTAAAGACATTAATTTAGATCTTTGACACAAAAGATTAGAATACCCAAGTATATCCAAATTATCTCATTTTTCATTTTTGAAAAAACGTTGTAAAGATAAAGATTTTGTATATGAAGATTGTATACTTGAAAAAATGCAAATGATGCCTTTTGGATCTAGAACCTCTTTGACTAATGAAAATTTTGAATTAGTGCATTCAGATGTATGGAGTCCCACTCCCGTTATGTCAAAAGTTGGTTATTCATATTATGTTATATTCATAAATGATTTTAGTAGACATACTTGAATATACTTTCTTAAACTCAAATGCGAAGTTTTTTCGTGTTTCAAAAACTTTCATAATCTTGTTAAAAATCAATTTGAAACAAATATTAAAGTCTTTCGCTCAGACTCAGGGGGAGAGTTTCTTTCAAATGAATTTCAATTATATCTAAAAACTCATGGTATTATACATCAAAGATCTTGTGCTAGAACCCCCCAACAAAATGACATTTCTGAAAGAAAGCATCATCACATTATTAAAACTACTACGACCCTACTTATTTCAAAAGAAATTCCAAATTTTTTTTGGGCCGAAGCCACTTTCACCGCGGTATATCTAACAAATAGAATGTTTTCTCAAACGTTGGAAAACAATTCTCCTATTGAAAAACTTTTTAAAATTTCACCTGATTTGAAAAGACTAAGAGTATTTGGATGTAAATGTTTTGTACTTGAAAAATATAACAAACTCTCTCCTAAAGCTATAAAATGTATTTTTTCTTAGATATGCCAAAAATAAAAAAGGCTATCGATGTTATAATCAAATAAATGCTAAACTTTATCTCTCTATAAATGTTACTTTTCTTGAAAATAAAAATAGATTTGATTTTGAAAAACCTTAGGAAGAATCCGAGTATGCCTTCTTATTTGATTTGTTACCTAAATCAAATAATGAAATTGTTGATAACATTGATAATTTTGAGTCTATTAATGACTCAAGTGAAGAAAGAGAACCAACTCATAATCTCTTACAATACTCTAGACAAGATAATGGGGAGCATCCATGTGCTTTTGAAAGGTATAATCAATCAACAAATGTAGAAAAAACTAGTGTTAGAAGATTTGAACGAATACATAGGCCTCCAAATAGATTTGTCTCTTATGAATCCTTTTCTCCAAACTATAGGGCTTGTCTTCTAGCAATTCATTTATATTATGAACCATCTAAAAGAATGTGTTGAAGCTATGAAAATAGAATTAGATACATTATATAAGACCCATACTTGCAATTAAACATCTTCCCAAGGGAAAGAAGACAATAGGGTGTAGATGGGTCTTTAAAATCAAAACAAAAAGTAACGAGTTCCTAGAAAGATATAAAGCAAGATTAGTTGTAAAAATATACTCTCAAGAGTATGGAATAAACTGTGAGGAAACATTTGCCCCAGTAGTTCGCATGACCACAATTAGGGCTCTAGTTGTGGTAGCATCCATTAGAAAATGACTTATATATCAGTGAGATGTTAAGAATACTTTTTTAAATGGAAATATAAATAAAGAAGTATACATGAATCCTCCCCTTTGTTTGACTATTGAAAATGGTATAGTTATTCACCTTTAAAAAGCTTTATATGGGCTTAAACAAGCTCCTAAAGCATAGTATGATCGTTTTAGTGGTATTGTGTTGAACCTTAGATTTAAATCTTGTTACACTAATACTGCTCTTTTTGTAAGATCTACAAGTACCACACTTATCATTCTCCTTTTGTATGTTGATGATATGATCATCACTGGGAATGATCAGAAAGAAAATGAAGAAATTAAAATTATGCTTAAAATATCTTTTGATATGACTGACCTTGGGTTTTTGAGATACTTTTTAAGAATTCAAGTAGCATACTCGCCAAGAGGAAACATTTTGTCTCAAATCAAGTTTGCAGCTGATATTATTGCCCGTTTGGGAATCAGTGACACAAAATATGTTGATACTCCTTAAGTGATAAATACAAAAATGAGAGCTGAAGACAGAGTGTTATTAGATGATTCAACTCCTTATAGGCAACTTATCGGATCATTAATGTACCTGTCTATTACCAGGCCAAACATTGCGCATGCAGTACACATTGCAAGTCAGTTTCAACATGTACCCACATCAGTTCATATGAGTGTTGTATTAAGAATAGTTTGATACATCAAGAAAACTATATCTAAAGAACTTTTTTTATCATCTTCATCATCTTTAAATCTTATTGCTTATACTAATTTTGATTGAGGAGATCCCAATAACTGTCACTCAACTACAAGTTTTTACGTGTTTGTAGGTGATTCCCTCATTTCTTGGTGATGCAAAAAATAACAGAAAGTGTCATTATCTTTCACGGAAGCTGAGTATAGGGCGATGGCTACAACAACCACTGAGGTCGTGTGGATGAGATCACTACTTTCAGATATGGGTGTTGATGTTTCAGAACCTTCAAAACTATGTTGTGATAACAAAAGCGTCATATATATAACCAACAATCACATTTCATGAGAGGACAAAACATATTGAGATGAATTGTCACTATGTTCGAGAAAAATATTTGAAGGAAACGATTATTTTGTCATATGTTCAGTCCGAGTTTCAGATTGCCGACTTCTTTACCAAAGCTCTTCCTCTACCAAGATTCTTGTAACTTCTTAACAAACTTTCGATGATTTCACCGTAAGTTTGAGGGTGAGTGTTAAAACATAGTTACGTATATCAGGGGTATTTTTGTCATTTCATAAAATGTATTTTAGTACAGTCCATTAGGGACTGAATTAGCAGTGCAAAAATTCTACTTGAAAAGCTGACATGGGATTTCAAACTTTCAACTTTGTCAAGTACATCACATGTTAACACAGCACATTAGAAGGATTTCTGCTTTGATCCTTTTAACACTAAAGTGTATCTAAAGGCCGATAATTGTGCATATGGAACCTAAAAAGTATAAAGAAGAATGCTTCATTTTGGGATTAGGAATAGGAAGCAGAAGCCTACAAAAGCTACTAATTAGAGATTACCAAGAAATAGCCCCATTTTTCTGCAAAATAATGGCATCTTTATTAAAGTAAAAATTTCTAAGAACCTTTTTGTTACCTTAGTATTTCTTGATGAGAGGCAACTTTATCAGTCAAACCAATGGTACATAGAGGTGGGCAACGGACCAAGCTTGGTCCTATAAATTAGGCTCCAGCTTGGCCCAAAGGCTTCTGGCCTGGCTTGTCGGCCCGTATATGTGTGTGTGTGAATCTTTACATAAATATAAATATATATTATTTATAAGATATATTTATGTCTATATAATTATATTTATAACTATGTAAACCAGTGCATATTCGTATCACAATACGAGTGTATATTGCATGTGTACTAGGTGTATCGTATGATAGGTCCCTATATCGTACAATACAAAGTGCATCGTCTGATATACCCTTGGCATGATTTTAAAAGGCCCAAAAGATACTTTTTTGGTTTTGGGTTTTAAAGACCTCCTTAAGACCTATTTTTTCATTTGTGTAAAGGTCATTAGAGGAAAACCTACACACCCTAGGAGGCTTGAGAGCACTTTGGGGCTTGATTCTTACACAAGGGAGATAGGACTTTTGCAGTTTTCTCGTGTAAGAGTGCATTTTCACAAGGTTGTAAGTATTGTATCGTTACCTGTATCAGTCAGGCCCAAAGTTAGATACGTATCATAGCGTATAGTAAAAAATACTAATTTTTTAATAAAAATTTTCCAAAATTCAAAAAAAATCAAGAAAATCATAAAAAATTAGCGAAAATTCTATAAAATTATAACACATGAAATAATGATGAATTACACAAAATACAATCATAAAATCACATATGCAGAATTTATATCTCTATGAGCTGCACAAGACATCATCAAACATTGATTAATATAGATAATATTGCATGCATATTCAACAAATGCGGATTGTACACCAATTGACTTGGGGATGTGTTTGAAAGTAATAATAAAGTGTAACTTTTGTGGTTTTGTAATGTATGAAGGATTGTACAGATTTAAATGCCATGTTGTGGGGCATAGCGATTCCACTGTGAAATTATGAGATATGGAGAAAAAAGAAGTTAACAAAAGAGTTGCAACAGAAAGTATTTAAAATATTTCATCATGTTAATGCATAAATTCCTCTAACAAGCAAAGTTGCATTACCTCGTAAACAAGGGAAAGAAAAGAAACAATTACCATGCATACAAGTGGATATCAAAGAATCTTCCTAACTAGAATAACAAAATAACAGCAACACATGGCCAATACAAGAATAAGAGATTGCCAAAACTTTATTAGCGAGCAAGAAATAAACAAAAAGAAATCCTGACGTCAACATCCAGTTACATCTAACCTGAAAAAAGGGTAAACATCAATGTCAATAAAAAAACAGAAGCTATAGGTGTGAGAACTTTTGTATAGAAATTGAAATGATATTGTTCCTACTAGATGGATGAAGAATCTGTTTGCCAAGAATATAAATGAGAACAAGAAATACTGATTTACAAAAAGATCTTACACAGAATTGAATAGGTACGCTTTCCCACTTCGGCTTTGAAAACCCTAACAAAGGAAATACAAAGTACAATAAGAACAAGTATTCAATCCACACATTGCAAGAATCAGCAAAGAAAAATGTCTGAGAAACATAGTGGTAACAGCTAAGATCCATGCTTCAGTTACTAAAATAGAAAAATAAAGCTTCATATGACCAGGAAGACTTAGTACATAACTTTAATCAGCAACACGTTTCCACAATCCATGATACCTGGACACCCATCATACCATGTTCACCAGGGTTGTGGGTGGCTATGTGCCTAGTGAACCTAAGAGAGAGAGAGAGAGAGAGAGAGAGAGAGATTAAACTATATTATATGGATAAAAAATTGGAAGTTATATACTCTTATGCTACATCCAGTTTATGACTTACAGCTTTAAAGTTGTATGGTCAAACACACACTCATAAACGTGTTCTCCTGTCAAGCATTTTAAACCTCCACACGACATTTCATTCTGGTGTATCAATCAAAGTTGTCAGTCGAGAAAGCGGGAGCGAGACACTTCTAAAATTTTAGGAGGCGGGAAGCTGTTAAAATGTAACATATATAATATATATAACAATATAATAATAATATTATTATTTTTATTTATTTTTATTTATTTTTATTTATTTTTATTTTTATTTTTCTTTTTGTATTTTTTATTTTTATCAAGTTTGTTTAGAACTAGATACTATATCCTAGTCAAGTCCCAACTAGGACTTGACTAAGGATATAGTCGTTGGACCTAGTCCTCCAACGGCCAACGACTCTTAAGGAGAGCTCTAAAAGAACTCTCCTTCATCACTCTTTCACTTGTATAAATAGGAGTGTTCCCCTCCATTGTATTCAATGTTTTTTAAGCATATCTTGTGAGGAATAAAGATTTATTATTTTTATTGTGTTCTTCCATTTATACCCTTTTATGGGTTGTGTTTAAGGTGTCTCTAATAGACACTCTTTGAGAGATTCACGTGCTTTTGTGGAAGACCACCATTTCATTACAGAAGCGTGAAACAACTTAGAAGCGATCAGGGAATCGTCTCGAAAGCGAGAAGAGAAGCAACATAGGAATCGAACCAGAAACGAAGAGAGAAGTGACCTAAGATTCGAGTGGGAAGCGAAAGGCAAGCAAATAGGAATTGAGCTATCCCGATATTGGGTTAAAAAAATTATTAAAAGCTAAAACTATCTAAAACCTCCCACAAAAAGGAGCAGAAAGTGAATGGGAAGCGAGTGAAAAGCGAGTGGGAAGTGAGCTTCCCAATTAAAATGGTTGCTTCCCCACGTGTTTCGGAAGCACCGCATTTCATGCTTCCCCATGTTCTATAGTGTTTCCGGTAACCTTGGTCTCAACTTCAAGCCACCATATCCATGAATGGGCAACATAGGAAGAACATGTAACAAATTTCTTATAAGAAAACTTAAGCTCTGCTTGGGATCTGGTAGCAGGGGTGGGAGTCTATGCATTTGGTAAAAGCATAACTACTTTGGTGGTGGATGTTTGGAAATGGCAGCTGAGATGGGAGTTTATGCATTTAGAAAAGGAAGTGAGACGCTCTCCCCTTTGTATTTGCACCAAATCCAGGATTTGGCAGCTGCAACTTTTCCAAATGCATAAACTTCGTCCAACTGCCAGTTTCTAAATAGAACCTTACTGGTGGGAGTGTAGTGAAGCTTGGTGAGCACAAAAATACCGGTGGATGATTGTTTTAAATATTTGGGATCTATCATTCAAAAGTATGGAGAAATTGATGGAGAGGTAAATCATAGGATAAAGGTTTGGTGGATGAAATAGAAAAGTGCAACTGGAGTGGTTGAAGGGAAAATTTTATAGGACGACTATTAGACCCGCTTTACTATATGGTACAGAATGTTGGGCTGCCAAGAGACATCATATTCAAAAAATGAGTGTAGCTGAGATGCGTATGCTTAGATGGATGTGTGGAAATACAATAAAAGATAAGATTCGGAACAAGGAGATACGTAAGAAGGTAGGCGTTGCACCCATTGAAAATAAGATGAGAGAGAATCGTTTACGGTGGTTTGGACATATTCGGCAAAGGCCTAATGATGCTCCAGTTAGAAGGATAGAGAAATGAGAAAAATATATTAGTTAAAAGAGGTCAGAGTAGGCCTAGGAAGACATGGATGGAGATGATAGAAAAGGATATGAATGCTTTGAACCTCACTAAGGACATGGCATTGGATAGAAATGATTGGAGGAGAAGGATTCATGTGGAAGACCCAGAATGATTTTCTTTTTTGGTTCACATCGCCGACCCCAATTGTTTTGGGATGAAGGCGTAGTTGTTGTTGGTGGTGGTGGTGTTTTTAATCCTACATTGTGGTTGGAGCAGTGTTTTAAAGGACATTTATATAGGCATTAAAGAGTTATATTTAACTCATATTTGCCACTATTGGCATCATGAATTTACTGTATTTATGTGTAAGCTCAAACATTTTGTCAAAAAACTCTAGGGGTGTGTTTGAATGCCTCAGCTAGGGAGATGCTTTGATTCAGGGGATGCGTCGACTGCTGGGTCACTTCTGTGTTGAATGCCAGGAACTCGGTTCCCAAGTCGTGCACGGTGCAGAAAACAAACAAATAGCGACCACCGTAACACAGTTGTATAATTTTTATTCCAATGAACTTTCGAATAAACAATAAACTGAATAGTAATGGGTAGAAAGTAAGTAACGACATTACTAGAATCTGAAAATCAAAATGAAGAAAACATTGACATTAGAAAAGACAAGGAAAAGTGCTCAAAAAGAAAGGCTGCTGCATTTTCAATATTCTCTCCCTCCGTAAAACCCTAGGAGAGGGTTTTAAATATTCAACTGGCGGATCCGGGTCTCGGGTCCAGTCATGGACCCGAGACGAGATCCAGGTCTTCTTCTTGATGGATCTGGATCCGGGTCACAGGTCTTGGGGTAGGGTCTGGGTCCATCCTGCCCTGCATCATGCTTGGACGAGAGATCCAAGGATCTCGCCCTCTCTCCCTTTATTTCAGGGATGCCAAATCCCTAAAACAAAGGTATTCGAGACCCATATTTTAAATGGCTTGGATCTTGGCATGGAACACATCAACGAGCCCCATGCCAGCTCAAATCCTCATATATGAGATTCAAGCTATGTCGCACAGACTCTTCTAGCAGGGCACCGCACCTGCACCCAGGCGGGTGCGACACTTGGACACCGCTTCCTTTATGTTAGGTAAAGTCAACCACACTGAGGTCCATTTCTATCCAAAAGTAGATTCAATTAACCCTAATCAAGTCTATTTTTATCTATATTGTATATATAAATACATAAATGCACACAAATCCACATAGTGTTAACTTAAAACTGTTAAAAATTATATATATATATGTATCCTCTCCGCACCCAAGTTTTTTTAAAGTGCCGCATCGCAGCATCTGCACCCGTACCCGCACCCACACCCACACCCACACCCACACCTATGTGACATAGGATTCAAGGCATTCAAACACGCAGGTAAGTCACCACTAACTTTGATTTTCTAGCTATGTCACATGGGTGCGAGTGCGACACGGGTGCGGCGCAATTTCAAAAATTTTAGATACGGGGACTCGGCTATATATATGTATATATATTTTTAAAAAAAGTGCACAGTTTGTGATTGTGCACACAGTCTGGCTATATATATATATTAAAAATATATATAAAATCAATTTTTTAGTTTTTTGACCTAAAAATGGACAAAAATAGACTCTATCAAAGTTGACCGAGTCCAAAATGTGGATGGACTCGGCCCCAGTGCGTTGACCGAGTTCGACACTTGGTTGACTGTGTCTGCCCCGTGTCCGGGCGTGTCGACGCGGGTGCGTCGACCCCCTAGCCGAGTCCGTGTGACATAGTTTTCTAGCAACCTAGCGACCGTTTTGCATACACAAATATGTCCTAAGAAGTAACTTTTGAAACCACATATGAAAAGAAATAATAACAAATTGAAAAGAAAACTACTTTTGCAGTACACAAAAAAAAAAGTAAAAGAATCCCAACTTTGGTGATGACAAAAAATGCCTTCTAACCTAAGATTATAGATTGGAAATAGAGGAGACAATGCGGTTTCCATTAACAAAATTTCCAATTACCTGACAAAGCAGCCATTTTCTTTTAAATACTAATCACTTAAATATATCAAAGACAACTTGTGTTGGCCTCACAAAACATCTCTTGCAAAAGTCTCCTCATGGACCAACATCCAGTTTAATAGTCTCTTATAGCTAATTTATTATTGTCTTTCAATTTAAGGCAACCCTGACAGCCCTTAACACCTTCCAATAATGCTATCAGAAAATCAACAGCAGCTCCTGGTTCAATTTGATATACTGAAATGAAGAAAAGAACTTTCCATTCAAATGAAAAACAGATGAGCCTTAGTCTGCCTGGCTTCCAATAAAGTAGCGACTTTGTAAATTCACCAGGCCTTTTTAAGATGATATGACATGACCTTCCAAGGTCAGCTACACATTTCCATGTTTGAATCTTAAACATAAATCCCTTAAAATGAAAGAACCAGTAATGTATATATGTCCTTCCTACAGTTACTAGAAGCTTCTTAAATAGGTGGGAAGCACACTTCCTTGAAACTCGCTTTAGAAGCATGATACTCATTACTTTAGAAACTTAATAGGAATATTGATTCTCCCACACTTCTTCTATACTTTTCACATGCTCCCTTTATGCTTCCTATATGTTTCTCTCACACTTTTTTTCATGTTTTTTTATGTAGTTCCTCTCACGCTTCCCATGTACTTTTTCTAAATTGGTAATCATTATTTTTAGATTTTGACAAAAAATGAATTCTTATATAAAAAATCATGAAATTTAAGAATAGTTATTTTTATTTTAGTTTTATTCGCTTCCCGTTGAATTCACATACCACTTCCTTTTTAATTCCCATTTCACTTTCAAATAGGTTCCTCAGTTCTCACTTCTTATAAATTTTAAAATGCCTTGCTTCTCAATTCCACTTCCCATATTATTCTTTGCCCCTTCCTAGCCTGACAACCTTGGTCCTTCCATATTCTTTCCTCTTATCAAGTTTGCAATTCGGCATCATCTTTTATTCATATTAACAGAGCTTAGCAGGCAGCAATCTCAAACCGCAGCAATTTCAAGCCGTTGAGAAATATCCCATACAAAGCTTCAGTTTACATTCCAGATCAACAGGAGAAACTTATGTGGATGTAATAAATAAAACTAGTGGATTATTAGAAAAGATTTATAAATCCATCATTTCAGGTAATAAGCAACTGACTGTAGTATAACATGACAAAAGAGGTTCTTAAAATAGAAGGAAGAGAATGGATTATCTGTTATGCTCAGTTCCCTACCATTACAAGAAACCGATTATTCATTTCTTCAAAGAGCAACATCGACTTAATCTTCTACCCCTTCAAGTATCTAAATCTACAATAATTTCAGTTTAAAACAACGATTCAAAAGAGACTGCATATAAAACATTAAAAAGCGATCAAGAAATCTATCAAATACAACCATCAATTTCTCTAGTCTTTGCAGCATCAAATCCAATAACCAATTCTAACAAAGATAAAGAAAATTCTCATCAAAATTCACAAGATCTTGCCTGGAACAAAATCCATCCAACATTCAATATTATACAACACCACCATCACTTCCACCACTTAAAAATGACAAGAAATGGAAACCCACAAAGAATGCATTCCACATCAATCATCAGAATCGAAGATAACAATTACCAACAGAGAACAAAGAACAGAATCAGCACAAATACCGGAACCATGAATACGATAACACCCACCACTTAAAACCCAGAGAAAAACAGTGCCGAGAAACAATCATCTAAACCAACCAGCGAACCAGAAAAGGGAAAAAGAAAACATAGAAATCTGATAAGAGAGGAAAAGAATACCCTGGAAACAATGTCATCAAAGTGAGCAAGGTGGCATTGGCACGCTTTGCAGCAATAGAACTGCCCGGACAATTGACTCAGATACAATCTCCCCATCTCTTCCTCAATCCCCACAACCAACAAACCACAATGGCCCAAAACACCAATTTTCAAGCCAAAAAGATCCCCTAAAACCAAACGAAGGGGATCCTAAAGAACAAATGCCATTTCCGGATTCAAATCCCCAAGATGGAATGCAGAGAGAGAGAGAGAGAGAGAGAGAGAGAGAGAGAGAGAGAGAGAGGCCCAAGGAGCTGTCGTGTCTTAATCATAAGAGAAAAGAGAGAAGGATAGGCTTCCGGAGCAGAAAAGCGTCAGGCAATCAACGGGTCGGGTTTCTTCGAGCCCGGATCGGGTACAATATGATTGCACAAAATTTTGTGCTCATTGCACTCCATCAGGTTTTGGGTCCCACACCTGACAGGCCCTTTCATAAGATGAAGGGTGATCAGGTGCTTAACAAATATTTGTGCAGTCATATTGTACTTGATTTTTTCAGGATTTGGTTTGGACCTAGGGTATGGTTTTGGGTTCAGACCCGGGTTCACTATAAGAGAAAATATACTGGACCTGATAAGAATTACATGAACCAAACCTAGACCATACTCGATAAAATAAATTTTTTTATCATTTTTACATTGAAAATTTGCGGGTCTTAATTGGAACTTGGGTCAGGCCCAGGTCTATTATTAAATTCCATAAACTATACCTGGATCCATGTATTAATCGGACATTCGGGTTCAGACCCGAGTCTTAATCGAGTCTTATTATTTATCACCATACCCCAACTCTATATGGTTTGGTCTGGGTCCGATTCGGGTAAACCTGACCCGTTGACACTCCTAATTTTACTTGCCTTTCCGGTTTTGTATTTTTGGTAAATTACAGCCTCATAACTTATGCTTATTTTACATTTAGAATGCCTATGGCATCAAAAACATTACATGACCACTTAGCTTTTCTTAAAATAGTTCAAACAAGTGCTGCTATTTACAACTTTCAATTTAACTATAGTCAAATATTAATTATATAAATGACCAAATTTTATCTCAAAATTATGTTACTAACTTAAATTTAACCTTTTTAAAGCTCTCAATTCCTTCATTCTTTTGTTTCTATTAAGTTTTCTATGCCAAGCTACTATAGTGCAATTTGAGGCCTGTATAGCACGAGTAGGCATAACTTATTTGCATCCTAGAACAGGTTGCAGACAATTATTTGCATCAAGAAGTCGATCTTATAAAGACAACTATAGCTTTAAAGATAGTGCATAGATACACCTCTAAGCAAATTCCTCAGTAAATATATAAAGTGAATTTTTATCAATTCTGAAATGGTAGTCTTACCGGCTATTGCAACAAATATATAATCTACTTTCGAAACATGTCTTAAAAGAAGTTCAAGAAGAAAGAGCTTGAATCACAATTTAACATATTTAATATGTTTCTTTTATTAATATTTTCATATTTAGTGTGAACTAAATATTTAATAAGATGATAAATACATGACAACGATGTATATTTACTATGAAGCTTTTTAATAGAAAAATGTCTAGAGGGTGGGTTGAGAACCATTTAGTTCTTAGTTTCAACATAGACTCGTTTTAAGGATTTTTGTATCTTTTGATGTAGCTAGCTTGTAGAGCCAATATCTATCTGATCATATATTGGAATTGAGTAATGTTTCATTAAATTAGAAATCTTACATTTGAATCTAAATTTGATTTTTAAATCAATTTAAAATTGTTTCGATTTTATGGTCAATTTTATGTTGCAATTCTGCTGCAAATAATTTTATAGATAAGTGTTCGTCCAACATAATCTTGAAGTGATTATGCAAATTATTTTGTGCAACATAATCTAAATTTGATTTTGTGCTTTACTTAAATTTTCTTGGGAATCATGTTTGTTTACACTCTCTCTAATTCAAACACACTACTTTTGTCTTGAGTTTTGCTTGGATGGGACTACCATCCAAGTTTACCTCACAAGTGCTCTCTAAGGTATTCAAGAAGGCTTGTAAAACAACTTTCTCAGGTAAAGATATCAACCTTGATCAAGTTATCTCCTATCATTTGGGAGGAAAAGATTTGACTTTGAGGCGGATCCTATCACTTGAAAACATAGGTGAGTTTATAAAAGTCTTTTCAAAATATTTTCAAATATTGCTAGTGATTTTTTCCTTCAACAAACCCTATATATCATTTTCTTAGACAAACATTTGGGTCAAAAGATTAAGATCTCACCACACCATAGGAGGTCTTGGTTGGCTAACAATCTAGGTGGTGAGCCTTAATTGACCTCAATTTGATATCTACGAAGCTAGACTAGTATCACTTACCTTCTCTTAGTAAGTATCATTTTCTTAGACAAACATTTGGGTCAAAAGATCAAGATCTCACCACACCATAGAAGGTCTTGGTTGGCTAACAATCTAGGTGGTGAGCCTTAATTGACCTCAATTTGATATCTACGAAGCTAGACTAGTATCACTTACCTTCTCTTAGTAAGTATCGATCTTTTAGTATCACATGTTTAAACTTTCAAGTTAATTATTTTACATGCAACACTCACATAAGAATCCACTTAAGGGATTCAACCTCTTCAGGACACATGGATGCACATTTTGAAAATATGTTTTCAGTATCATTGCACATGTCATTCTTTCATTTCAAATTTAATCACATGTGCAACATAAAGCATTAAGTTTCTTTATATCTAAATGCATCCAATCATTCACATCATCATCATCATGTACATGATAGTCATATGAAAATAAATTACAGCATGCACTGTTCATTAACAATTCACGTTTAGCTTTGGGCTCAGTAATATCATAAATGTTTAGTTCATCTCAATTTTGAATCTACATGTATGAATTTCTTCTTGCAGTTAAATGCATTCAATATTCAAATCTTTAACAAAAAATATATGTCAGTATTATATCAGAAAAAGTCAGCACTCATAATCACTTAATATTCACATTAATTAGCAAAATGGACACTTTGGTCCACTTATTCGTAAGGAGCCACAAAGGCATGCTTGTGCGTTCGCACAACAATCAAATTGTGTCTCAGTAGTGGACACTTAAGTTCCCTGCAACAAACTCATTTTTGACAATCCATAACTGTAAAATATAAATTCACAAGGCATACACAAAAGTGCACAAGATTCGTAAGCAAACAATCGTCGGTCTTGAACCAGATTCAAACTTGCAAAAACCTAACTCTATCCGACTATTACAAAGGTTATAAAAAAATTTACACTTATTGGACAAAGCTAAAATTTTTATAGTTTGTCAGAAATTTTGTCAGCTTTTCGATGCCCCAAACCATTCAAAAAAATCCATCGGTATGAAGGAGTTACGAACGTTTTGGTGCAGACCTATATTTTTTTGTTCCAACTATCACAGAATAGTGCTCAGCTCTATGAACATAGCTCAAAATTTCACAAGAGTTGTGAAATTTTGTTAGCTTTCCAACTCAACAAATTTCTCATAAAAGTTTCTCTGAACGAGAGATATATAAGCGATTTACCAGTCGAGTGTTATGCCAAAAATACATAGTTGCAGGAAATATGCATTCGGAAGGACCAAAACAGGCCACTCAAATTTGTATTTTACAAAAATTTTGAATAAACATGTTTTCAAAAGTCATAAAATCACATTTACACTATTTTTAACTAGTCTACCATGGACAAGTTTCATTTTCGTAGTCGTTAGGCTGGAAAACAGACCCGTCTCCTCGAAGCTTATTTCTTTATAAATAGTTTCGGTAAAATTTGCAATAAGGCATATAAAATACATAATTTTTTTATGACATAAAATAAGAAAATCATGCAAAGTTACAAAATTTATTTCTGAGAAAATTGATAGCATGAAACCTATATTTTTATATGATAAAAATAATGAAAAATATGCTAATTTTTACAATACATTCAGATGATCATTAGCTACTATTTATAACTAAAATTTGAAGAAAAACAATTAGGTATTATATGCATTTTCTAAAATTTATAGATTTCATTTCTCACAAAATCAATAGCATGCATACATGGTTCTTTTTTTTTTTTACTTTACTAATTCGGCTACCTTCGGGGGTGGATCAATTTTTTCTAGGGAAAATCAAAATCAACCACTTATTCTGAAGTCCAACATGATTTTCTTACATAATTTCATGTTTTATCACTTTATCACTGTAAACACCCCAAATTTTCCTCACTCATTCTCAAACAATCCTCCTTGTTCAGTGCCAACCCTGTCAGGTCAGTGTAGGAGTCAAACCCCGAGTCAGTTTCAGAAAATCACCATTTTACCCTTTTTCACTAGGAAAATTACCATTTTACCCCTAGGTCATCCCGGACCCCAGTCAGTCAGAGTCAACCAAACTTGTTGGTCAGTTCAGAATAGTTAGAATATCAGTCATTTCAAGCTCATCTGAGCTCACAATGAACAGACCATTTTCATTTCTGACCATTCCTGCCAAAATGGGATCATTTCTTTAGAAATGAACTCATTTCTAACTCAAATCCAAACCAATTGTCTCCGAGTTAGTCATTCCTAGTCAGTCATGTTCCCCAGAGTCTAACTTGAGCTCACCAGAAGTTCAAGCACTCCAGTTTCAGTTCAAAACCATTTCCAAGTGTCTAGAAGCCCATCTTAGTCCATTTTAGCTCTTTCAGCTGAAATTGAGTTGAGTTTAGTCAATTGAGGTAGTGTTTGAGCTTCGATTTTAGTTCATGTTAGTATTATTGACCTTTTTTTTTTAGCTCAAAGCCAGCTCAAGTTCGTAATTCAATTCGCTCCAGTGATCATTCCGTACCATTTCTCTAAAAATGGCAAGTTTTCTTGAAAATTCAGTCGGAAAGGTCAATTGAGTCAGTATCATTGTCAGCTCATTGGAGTTCTGAAACTCTAAAACCTAGCTCAATCTGGCTCATCTCAGTTCAATCCAGCTCGAACCTCAATTTTCAGTGTCACTCTGACCCAGTAGAGTCCCGAAAACCATTTCTTGAGCTATTTTGAAAATTTTATCAATTTTAATGCTTTCTAAACTGATACAAGTGTCGATCGGGGTCTGACATCCAAAATTCTTCATTCAGGGTTAGCATTTCGCATAGCATTTCATGTCATTTCTCATCATTTCATATCATTTCTCAGCATTTCATAACATTTCATCACATTTCATTTCATTTTCGAAGTCCAGAACTCCAGTTTTATAAATTTCAATCCAGATTGAGTTTTAAAAGTTTTCAGAAATCAATTTCAAACCTCGGGTTTCCAAAATTGGCATTTTCACCCCGAGATTCTAAATTTGGAAATATTTTCTTGAGAAAAACAATCTGAATTTCTTCCAAAATCAAATTTTTAAATTCTATACTGGATTTGCTTCGCAACGAGCTATTAAACTTCAAAATCTGAGCTCGTTTCAAAAACTGCCAAAAATAGCTCGTTTCGTTTGGAAATATTTTCTCGAGAAAAACAATCTGGATTTCTTTTAAAATCAAATTTTCAAATTCTACACTGGATTTGCTTTGCAATGAGCTATTGAACTTCAAAATTCGAGCTCATTTCAAAAACTACCAAAAATAGCTCGTTTTGTCTAAAAATAGATTTGGAAGCATTTTCTCGAGAAAAATAATCTGGATTTCTTTCAAAATTACATTTTCAAATTCTACATTGGATTTGCTTCGCAACGAGGTATTGAACTTTAAAATCGGAGCTCGTTTCAAAAACTGCCAAAAATAGCTCGTTTCGTCTAAAAATTTTCTAAAAAGACTATTTTGCCCCTCTAATCGTCAAAATGAATTTCAAAATCAAAATTTGGACCCGCTCTGAGATGGCCCATTCATTTGCATTTCTATTTTATTAAAAAAAAAAAGATGCTTCTTTTTATTTGTTTATTTTTGTTTTTATTGATTTTTATTTATTTTTTTTTATTTTATTTTTATTTTTTTTAGAGAGGTGGGACCCACAAGGTGGTAGCCTAAACCTCCAGCCCTATTTCTTTCTTTCTTTCCTTTTTCTTTTTCCCTCTCTTTCCCTTTCTTCTTCCTTTCTTCCTTTTCTTCTTCCTCTTCTTTCCCTTTTCCTTCTTCCCTTCTTTCTTTCTCTCTTTTTCCCCAACCTCCAACCCATTCACGTAAAGGGGAGATTTCCTTTTTCATTAGGTCATTAAGACCTAGGTTAGAAGGCAATTAAAACCTAAGTTTAAAACCAAAAAAAAAGGGAAGCACAAAAAAAGAACGGTGGCCTCTCTCCCATCTCACGCCTCTCTATCTCTCTCTCTCTCTCTCTCTCTCTCTTCTTCTCTCCTTGGCTGTGACAGCCACAGCAACCCTCACAGCCCCTTCAAGAACCAGCCGGCACTTCCAAGCTCCCTCCTGAACCTCCAGCCACAATCATTGGCAGTCATTGCCACAGCTGCAGCTCCCTCCATTGGTGTACCGTAGCAACAGGTTCAACATCATCTCCGGCCATAGCCGGCGCTCCACCACCGGTTCAGCATAGTAGCAGCACCACCATCTCCAAGACACCCAGCTATTTGCAGTCTCCTACACCAAGGTAGCAAGCCTCCTCTTCCAACAGTGCAGCCATTGCTCCAGCTACCTGCTGCAATCACCTTCAACCGAGCACCTCTCCCCGCCATCTTCTTCAATCATTGCTTCCAGCTACTTCGAGACCTCCAACCGTGTAGCAAGCTAACATAAGGTTCATTCAAAACTCAAATTTGAAAGATGTTTTTGAGTTTAAAATCATAGAAGATAGGGATGCTCTTGTGTAGGCCATATGAACAAGATGATCAATCCAATTCGATGGATTAGGTCCCCCTTTTCAAATGGCCAAAATCAATGAAGTGCTTCATGCCTCCCTAATATTTTATTAATTTTTTTTTTTTTTTGTTTTTTTTTTTTATGCCTTATCATCATCATGCAGATCTTATATTTCCTTCACATTTAATGTTGCATTTAGTTTTGTTCCTTGATTTACTAGTCATTTAGCTTAGTTCTATTAATAGTTAATGATTAGTTCATAGGTTTTAGATTCACATGCAGAATTCAGTTGTTACCGCATATATATATTTTCGTTCAAAAATTCTAAAAATTTTGTGGTAGTTATATTGTGGTGTCTGCGATGTCCTGTCAAAAACTTAGGTCTGTTCAGGTTCCGGAACCTTTCTAAACTAATCAAATTCTAAACCGGGTTTTCTGCTTCTCTAAATTTTCAATTTCTCATGTAGCAAAAAAAGAACCTCCAGCACCACCCTTGTGGGAGATCCGGATAGTCTTCTAAAAATCACAGTAGATTCATGATTGAATCTACTAATGATCTGGAAATTTTGAGATTTTTCCAATTAGTTTTGACCTCTGTAAAAAATCGGATTTCTCAGACCCCTGGGAAAATCTCGATTTTCCTTTGTCAGGGTATAGACAGACCCTAATGCATCAAGTCCGTCAAATCTGTAGCTCGTCTGCAAAAACTTTCAACATGAAAGTTGTTCCTAACATAATTTACTGACATTTCCCAAAATTTGAGAATTTTTGAATCTGTTTCATTATTTTTCCCGGATTTTCTATTTCTGTCTAACAGATTCCAATGTCCAGAAATTCCAGAGATTTAGGTCTCTGATAACAGTGTGGCCTTTTCCAAACCGTAACCCGAATCCTAATAGTGTCAAAATATCAAATCTTTCTCTGTTTGTCAGGGACATTTTCCCACAATTTCAGCCATTTTTCCATCGGTCTGCTATTTTTCCCATATTTTCTACCAAAACCTATCTGTTTCCTTCATTTACTAGAGTCGTCGGATTCCGATCCGACTTGCCGGAGTGGTACAGCTCCGACCATAGGTCAAAACCAGAAAGTGTCAAAAGAACAAATCCTTGTCTTACTGTCCTCTGTCATCCCATAAAATTTGGGAAATTTTTATGGAAGTTTGATATCCTAAATCTCCTTTAGAATCAATATTTTAGGCAAAAATCATAAAATTTAGGGTTTTTATTTGAATTTTCATATTTAAAAGTACAAAAAAATAGATTTTCGAGCTCCATTATATTTCTAGGGTTATTTTAGGTGTACATGCCAAATTTGGTTTAATTCCAAGTTCATTTGCTCCATGTGTTAGTTTATCTTTAAATTCAGAAGCGAAAATCAGGCGAAAATCAAGTTAAATTTGATATTTTATGATATTTTTGCCATTTTAGGGTTTTTATCATATACATAAGCATGTAAAATCATATTAGGGTTAATTTTAATCTCCTTTGCATTTCATATTTTTCAATTTTGCAAAATTTATTTCAGAAAACCCTGGTTTCAAGGCCATAGTCTTGTTATTGGGGGTATTTTGGTCATTTTGACCTAAATTTCGAAATTTCAATTTCTAATTCTCCAAAATTTCATGCATATCATCATATTTTATTATATTATGTTTGATTTATTTCATTTGATTTTCAAAATTCCAAAATTTACAAAAATTCTTTCATAAAACCCTGATTTCAAGGTCATCAGGGGTATTTTGGTCATTTTGAACCCCAATTTCGAATTTTCAAGTTTATTTTCCAAATTTATTCATTATTTATTATGTTTATATCAAAGGGGGTATGAATTTGGGTTTATATCTGAATAATATCCGATAATTTCTCATATTTTCGGATAAATTCAGAAAAACCTACATTTTTGTGCTAACCTTGTTTTCTAGTTTTGCAGGGACATTGAAGAAGAAGACTTAGATTTTATTTTTCTTTTTATTTCAATTCAATGTAACATCAAATGTAATAATTTGGAATAAGAGTTACATTTCTGCTTAGAATAGGGTTGCATTGCATATAGTTAAATTTCTGCAAAATTTTAATATGTGATGTATGATTCATGCACATTATTTCAAATTCACTATGGTTTACACGAATGGCACGTGCACAAGCTCTTATGGAGTTTATAAACTCGGTGGGATTTGTATTTATGGCCATAGTCAGAATACGAAGAAAACCAAGATTTATGATCTTCATATTAGCCACATTCAGCCTACACACTTAGGCTAACTTCAAAATGCACTGCATTTTTCAAAGTTTTAAAAGGATTTCCCAATTCCTCAATGAAATTCCCTTTTCAAATTCATATTCATTCATTCATATCATTCAAATTGCATTATTTCAAACTCATTTTCCAATTTCAATTTCAGAAAATTCAATTTTCTCAAGAATTTCCAAGTCTTTCTCAGGATCTGATTTTCTCAAAATCCTAAGTTTTCAAATGACATTTCAAAGCATTTCCCAAGTTCAAATCAAGATTTTCCTATGTTTTCAAATTCTCAAATTTCAAAATCCCAAGTTTTTAGAAATTTATTTTCTCATATTTTCCAGTTTTCTTGAGAATTCATTTTCCATTTCAAAAGTCATTTTCCAATGAATTTCTTGATTTTCTCAGAATTCTCAAATCTATTTTCTCAGAAAAGCAATTCCAAATTTCAAAATCGATTTTCTAAAGTTCAAATTTTCCTGAGAAATCACTTTCCAATGCAAATTTCTGATTTCCAATAAAATTCAATGATTTTCCCAAGAATTCCATTTTCAAGCATTTTCCAGTCCTTTTCTAAATGCATTTCAATTTTCCAAAGCAAACATCATATTTTCTCAAACTTGCATTATTTTCAAAATTCCATAGCACAAGCCTGATTTTCTGTGCATTCTTGGAAAAATAGAGCATAATTTAGATATTTGAGTCAAGTTAAAGCACGTAATTGATCCTTGGTTCAATTACCCATGGTAAAGGCGCCAGGAACGGTTGAACCTCGTACCGACAGGCGGATCCCATTCCATGGAATTTTCCCGCAAATTTTCAAAACGGAGGCGAGTAATTTTTAAAACCAATTTCAAAACTTTGGTCGAGTTTGACTCGCGAAATTCATTTCTCTCTCGCAAGGGAGGAAAAAAATTTTGCGATGATAACAGGTTTGGCGACCGAGATGGGACCTGTCCTCGCCTGATCAATTATGTGCTTTAACTTAGCCCAATTGTCAAAATTATGTTCTATGAAATGTCAGCTTTAATTTCTGATATCATGTGAACCTAGGAGCCTAGACTTGAACCCAGCTGACATGGATTGCATGTAGACTAGGCATGGTTTGGTAGGACCATATTGAGGAGAATTATGCATGCTCACTTAGACTTAGGTCTGAAATACAACACTTCTCAATCTAGGAATTGTATGAAAACAATGTTTGCTTCTTCAAAAATTTTAAAAATTCTATCTTTTTAGGACTTAGAGCCCTCTGTTTGTCTGCATGTGCTCATATTTTCAAAAATCACCCCACCTATGTCTACCCGGTCTTCACGTTGCTGGGCTCTCTTCCAGAACCATAGTTCGGGACAGAGCCTCACAACTGGGCCACTTATTTGGGCTAACGCCCCCCTGCCACGTACCAAGGGCCATAGTCCAACGTATATCGGCAGGCGCTCAAGGATGTTGGGAAAACACAAGCCTAGACCCGGAGATGAGTTTTATGCCACGTACATCGAGCCTCGGCTCGAGTATATCGGCATAGCATGATTGGACACAGTTGATCTAAGCCTAGAGTCAGGATTAGGGTCCTAAAGCTCTTTCAAAATCAATGCATTTAGAGTTGGCTGCCTAGGGATTGCTGTATGTGCATAATTGTTTGTAATTGAATATATGATATTCATTTTCGCCTTATTTTCTCATATTTTTCCCAAGTTTTCCAAAATACCAAACAATTTTCCAAAATACCTCATTTTTCATTTTTTATGAAATATCTCCTTTTTCTCAAAAACCCTGGACGATTTTTCTAAATTATCCACCTTTTCCTTCAAAACTCCAGGAAATCTTCCATTCTTTCGTTCCACTGGACTTCGAATTTCCAGCTTTCATTTTATCCTGCCTGCAATTTTCAAATTTCTTATATTTTTCCAAAGTCTAATTCCAGTCTTCTTGTCTTTCAGTCCAATGGCATCCAGTCCGCTCGATTCTGTTTTTCCTGAGGGTCACATCTCCTATGAGGTGCGACAAAGTCTTCCTGAGCATCGATCTCTTAGCACCGGACCCTTCTTCCCCCGGTGGTACTATGTCTGGTTCAAAAACTTCTCTCGTATGTTTCCGGACCACTTGAGCGATTGCGGGTTGGAATTGGCATCTGCAGTGGGAAAGTTGACAGTCAACGGCAATCTGATTCATGCACTGGCAGAGCGGTGGAATCCGCGCACTTGCACGTTCTGGTTCCCGTGGGGCGAGATAACACTATTGATGGATGAATTTTCAGAGATTATGGGACTGCCCGAGCCAGTCGATCAGCCTGGAGATCTATTAGAGCAGCAATTTCTAATCAATGTCAAGGGTCTGGACCCTAAAGATGTCGTAGTTCGCATGACAGGGGGCAAGTCTTTGCCACTGATTGAAGAAAATGGGAATGAGTACGTGAGTCTGATCGAGATCTACCGACAGTATGGAGAATTCGCAGAAGTCAGCTCGTTGTCCAGAACAGCTCAAGAGAGAATTCAACATGCGATGGTTCTATGTACTGTGGGACTTGCTTTCTTTCCAGATGGACAGAATTAAGTGGATGTCAGAATAGTTCAGCTTTTGAGAAGATGAGGAAGTCGACAGACCAGCCGTCTCTCGATAGCCATGGCTGCGCTTGCTTTTCTATACAGAGGACTGACCCGCTTCACACTTGGAGAGTCCATCTTAGTCGAGGGATGTACTTATGCTCTTCAATCTTGGTTCCTTCAGCATGTACCAACCAGAGCTAGTTCATTCAGATACAACGGTAAGGAGCTCCTTCTAGTTGTGCGGTACCGATTTCTGATTGATTATCTGCAAGAAGAAGAAGTGGTGTGGTACTATTTTGATCGAGAATTATCGCCTCCCAGATACACCTATGCATATGGCAAGAGATTCTAGCTGCTTAGTCCATTCTTCTGCGCCTACTATCATCCAGAGCGGTTTGTTCGACAGTTTTCTCAGAGACAAAAGCACATAGAAGCTCGGCTACTGTCAAAGGTTATGCCAAAGTTCAACCTTGCATCAACGCAGTGGTCCAGAACATACCATTCTGCCAGATATGACTGAGATTCTTTCATTATTCTCACTCTTTTCCTCGGTCCACGTGTCTCTGCTGATCATTGAAAGTAGTGGCAGACTGTCTATATGCTCCCTCTTTCTCAAGTTTATTATTAATACAAGCATGTTTTCCGTTCAATGAATAAAAATCTTTCAAATTCTTCATTCTTGGTTTGACGACCTCGCCTAGGTGACAAGGCATATTTGCAGTTGTTCGTTCTTCTTGCAAAGAATGACAACATAATTGTCGTGACTCCAGCGGCGACCCAATCCCTAGTAATGGGATGTTCTTCCAATTGTCTACCAAATTCTCATCAAATATTTTTTTTTTATATTCATTTCTATCTTGAATCTTCATCATCGAAATTTAATCATCCATTCTGTAGAGAGCATCAGTATTCCCAAGTGGTTCAGATCAAATCAAGCAAGAAGACACCACTATATCAGGGCATCCATGATTTTAGAAGCAGGTGAGAAGAAATGGATTCTCCAAGATCTGCCAGAAGATAGAGTTTGAATGATAGGGATGACATTGATCCTGCTACATATCAGATGTTCAAGAAAATGATGATTAGGATGATGTCTGAGCAAGCTGAGGACTGTTTCAGAAAGGCTCCCATCAAGGAGAAGACATATGTCTCCGTCTCTTAGAATATCACTGGTAAGAGTAACGAGCGATTTGGCGTGTGTCAGGCCGATATTTTATTCTTGTCGATGTCGTCTATTATCGTGGATTCAGTTCTGAATATGCCAGATGCCTAGACGAAGATGAAGCCAAAGAAGTTGTGCAGGAGGTACGCGAAGGCATTTGCAGTAGTCCCATCGGCTACCAAACTCTTATCAAGCAAATCATCTAAGCAAGATATTATTGGAAGATTATGCAACAAGATTGCAACCATTTTGTGTAGAAGTGTGCTCTATGCCAGATACAGACACCTTCTATTCATGCGCCAACAATATATTTGCAAATCTCCATCTCTCCATGGCTATTTTCTATGTGGGCCTTTGATGTGGTAGGCCCTGTCACTCCAGCTTCAAACGGCTACAAATATTTTCTTGCCGCAACAGAATATTTCACTAAATGGATAGAAACTGTCACTGTATACACAGTAGAAGGTCGACATGTGGTCTCATTCATCCACAAGAGTATCCTTTGTCGTTTCGGTGTACCACACGATATCGTGTCAAACAATAACAGTCATTTCAAGAATGAGAAAATGAGAACTTTCTGTTCGAAGTTCAAAATTCATCATCATTTCTCTGCTCCTTATTATCCTCAAGGAAATGGCCAAGCAGAGGCCACCAATAAGATTTTGATTCGAATCCTGGAGCGAACTTTGGAAACAGGCCGTGACTGGCATGAGAAGATTCATGATGCATTGTGGGCGTATCGAACCACCATTCGAACTTCAACTAATGCTACTCCGTCAGAACTTGTCTATGGAACCGAAGTAGTATTGCCTCTACATGTTTAGAAACCTGCTCTAAAATTTGCATCACTTCTAGAATTACCTTTTGATCAGTATCAGCAACAGCGGCTAGTATAACTTGATTTGCTCGATAAAAGGAGGCTCAGAGCAGCAGAACACGCTCAATCATATCGGCAGAGGGTAGCCAGACAATATGCAAAATTTGTCATTGAAAGGAAATTATGAGTCAATGATCTAGTACTCAGATCCATGGCTTATCTCAAGCGTCGCCCAAGTGACAAATGGTCAACGAATTGGGAAGGGCCCTATGTTGTCGAGGAAGCATTACCCCACAATTCATATCTGCTCATCAATGCTGATGGTGTGGAATTATCAGACTCCATCAATGCTCAACATTTGAAAAATTTCTATAATTAAATCCTCTATTCCATCCTTTGTAATTCCTCAATATACTTTCTTCAACAATGGTCAAATTCTTCTTTCCCAGTTACACTGGGGCATTATTTTGAAAATTGTTTTCAAAACATCTTGTATGCAGGCAGGATCAAACAAATCTCTCATTTTGCATGCATGTGCATCCATTGACATCATTTTGCATTCATTTGCATACATTTGCATTCATTTGCATTTGCATGCATTCATTCGCATACATATGCATCATATTCAATTCCCCTTCAGGTTAAGGGATAAACCTGAACTTCCCCTTCAGGTTAAGGGATAAACCTGAGTTTCTCCTTCAGGTTAAGGGATAAACCTGAACTTCCCCTTCAGGTTAAGGGATAAACCTGAACTACCTATTCAGGATAAGGAATAAATCCTGAGACCCCGACAGTTGTCTAAGTCATCGTGAGGATGAAGATTGAAAATCTCTCATCAGAATCAGTTGGGTAAATTTTCAAAATCCAGTGCTCGTGCTGGTAAGATTTTCAAAAACCAGTGTTCGTGCTGGTAAAATTTTCAAAAATCCAGTGTTCGTGTTGGTAAAATTTTCAAAAAAACCAATGTTCGTGCTGGTAAATTTTCAAAATCCAGTGTCCGTGCTGATAAGATTTTCAAAAACCAGTGTTCGTGCTGGTAAAATTTTCTAAATCTAGTGTTCATATTGGTAATCTCTCAAAATCCAGTGCTCGTACTGGTAATCTTCCAAAACCCAGTATTCGTACTGGTAATCTTTCAAAACATAATGCTTGTACTGGTACGTTTTCAAAATCCAGTGCTCGTACTGGTAACCTTTAAAAATCTAACACTCGTGTTGGTGTCTTGCCCATTGGTCGCGTTATTCGACCTCTTAGGTGCAGTCTTCACGCTGACCTTTCATCAGAATTCAAGTTCAATATCAATTATGTCAATTTCGACCTTCGGGTCATCCAATTTCTAATTTCCAAATTTCTAATTTCGACCTCTGGGTCACCTAATTCTCTATTTCAATCTTCGGGACATCCAATTTGATCAATCAGGCCTCCGGGCCGCCCACTCTATCAGATTCTCAATTCAAGCCTTCGGGTTACAATCTTATCAGCATCAGTCATTCTCCTGCCTTCGATTTACAACTTTGTCAATATTTATCACTTACCAAGCCTTCGGGTTACAATTTCATTAATGTCCATCATTTTCAAGCCTTCGGGCCACAACTCTATCAATGTCAACTATTTTACCAAAAATAGCAAAATCTTGCTTTCGAGCTGGTCGGTCAACAAATCCTGCTTTCGAGCTGGTAAATCAAAACCAAACCTAACCTTTGAGTTGATCTCTTACTAAGTCTTTTCAGGATTCAATTTAGTCATGGATGTGTTGCGTTGCATCTCAAATGCTCACTTTCACAAGGGATTTCAAGAAAATTTTGCCAACTTGTCGTCGAATATTTGTCGATTTCAAAAATCTTTATTGCACAAAAAAATTACCTCATAATACCTTCAGTACTACTTCCGAAAGGACAAAGCTTTCGCGAAAAAAGATTTAAAATTCAAAATCTTTCCATTGGTCAACCAAAAGGATGAAGAATAAATCCACGATATGGCCAGTAAAGAAAATTCAATGTTGTTGCAAAGCCATGAGTGATTGATATTGATCGCAGTCAATGGCACATTTTTAAAGGTCATTCTTGGAAAATAAAGCAATCAAAATATCCTGGGTGATACAGAAAAATCCACTCAATCTTTATATCTCCTCAATCACCTAAGCTGCAATTAAATATCTGCAAAAGGGATCTCTCAACTGTCGTCAAGATGAAGGCGAATTAGGCGAGTAGACCCCCGGGGCCAAAGAAGATTTGGATCATCTCCAAGATGACGGAGTTTGTGACGGATCCTTCCAGGGAAAGTTCAGAGCACCGTCAAGATGAAGGCGACTGCGATGAGCCTCCCGACAAACCCTAAAGGATATTTAATTTCTGCTATCATCAAAAGATTTTCAACCAATAAGCCAATAACTGTCGATATAATCCCTGAGAGAAAAGAAGGATCGGAACATCTCCAAGATGAAGGAGTTTGTGACGTACCCTTCCAAAAAAAGAGAGAGAGAAAAGTCAGGACATCTCCAAAATGAAGGATGATGTAATAAAATCTCCAAAAGCCTAAGAGAGCTCTAATTCTGCCAAAAAAAGAAAAAAAGTGGGCAGAAAGATCATCATGAGAAAAGAATCCCAGGATATCAGACTGCCAAATTTGCCAAAGAATCTTCTTTAATTTTGTGAAATTCTATTATCAATATTCTTTCACCAATTGCTCTCACAATATCAAGAATACTCTCTTTTCTGCTCATATCAAGGAAATTGATAGCTTCCTTGAAAGAAAGCCAATTGCAAGCAATTTGAATTCGAATCTTGATTCTACGGAGTTAAGCCCAGTCGGAGGTAATACTTCAGGTAGAAAAGAGGAAAGATTTTCATACAAATATACATCAATTTCAAGCCTTTTGAATCAACAAATAATTTTTAATATTTTGGCAATATTTTCTTACTATCTTGACATGAAGTGAAGAACTCGATGTCCATCTTGACACATCCTGATATCATTTTTTACCTCCTTGAGAGAGTAACCTTTTTCCATCTTTCGCGTTGTCGAAAGAATTCATCTTTTGCGTTGTCAAAAGAATCGCCTTGCTCCTTTGGATTGCCTTATCATCTTTCACGTTGTTGAAAGAATCGCCTTGTTCCTTTGGATCGCCTTTTTCCATCTTTCGTGTTGTCGAAAGAATTCATCTTTTGCGTTGTCAAAAGAATCGCCTTGCTCCTTTGGATCGCCTTATCATCTTTCGCGTTGTTGAAAGAATCGCCTTGTTCCTTTGGATCGCCTTTTTCCATCTTTCGCGTTGTCGAAAGAATTCATCTTTTGCGTTGTCAAAAGAATCGCCTTGCTCCTTTGGATCGCCTTATCATCTTTCGCGTTGTTGAAAGAATCGCCTTGTTCCTTTGGATCGCCTTTTTCCATCTTTCGCGTTGTGGAAAGAATTCATCTTTTGCGTTGACAAAAGAATCGCCTTACTCCTTTGGATCGCCTTTTCATCTTTCGCGTTGTTGAAAGAGTCGCCTTGCTCCTCTGGATCGCCTTGTCATCTTTCGCGTTGTCGAAAGAATTCATCTTTTGCGTTGTTGAAAGAATTCATCTTTTGCGTTGTCAAAAGAATCACCTTACTCCTTTGGATCGCCTTGTCATCTTTCGCGCTGTTGAAAGAATCGCCTTGTTCCTTTGGATCGCCTTTTTCCATCTTTTGCGTTGTCGAAAGAATTCATCTTTTGCGTTGTCAAAAGAATCGCCTTACTCCTTTGGATCGCCTTATCATCTTTCGCGTTGTTGAAAGAATCGCCTTGCTCCTTTGGATCGCCTTTTTCCATCTTTCGCGTTGTCGAAAGAATTCATCTTTTGCGTTGTCAAAAGAATCGCCTTACTCCTTTGGATCGCCTTATCATCTTTCGCGTTGTTGAAAGAATCGCCTTGCTCCTTTGGATCGCCTTTTTCCATCTTTCGCGTTGTCGAAAGAATTCATCTTTTGCGTTGTCAAAAGAATCGCCTTACTCCTGTGGATCGCCTTGTCATCTTTCGCGTTGTTGAAAGAATCACCTTGCTCCTATGGATCGCCTTGTCATCTTTCGCGTTGTCGAAAGAATTCATCTTTTGCGTTGTCAAAAGGATCGCCTTGCTCCTCTGGATCGCCTTGTCATCTTTCGCGTTGTTGAAAAAATCGCCTTGTTCCTTTGGATCGCCTTGTTATCTTTCGCGTTGTCGAAAGAATTCATCTTTCGTGTTGTTGAAAGAGTCAGCTTATTCCTCTTCAAGAAAATTGTCTTATTCACCATCCAACTTACCATTTTCATTTTCTTCCCAATCAGGATAAGGGTACAAACCTGAGCCTCATTTGATGAGGTATTTCATTTTCTGCCCAATCAGGATAAGGGTATAAACCTGAGCCTCCTTTGATGAGGTATTTCATTTTCTGCCCAATCAGGATAAGGGTACAAACCTGAGCCTCCTTTGATGAGGTATTTCATTTTCCGCCCAATCAGGATAAGGGTACAAACCTGAGCCTCCTTTTATGAGGTATTTCATTTTCTGCCCAATCAGGATAAGGGTATAAACCTGAGCCTCCTTTGATAAGGTATTTCATTTTCCGTCCAATCAGGATAAGGGTGCAAACCTGAGCCTCCTTTGATGAGGTATTTCATTTCCCGCCCAATCAGGATAAGGGTACAAACCTGAGCCTCATTCTGATGAGGTATCTCATTTCCCGGTCACGTTAAGGGTACAAACCTGAGCCTCATTTTGATGAGGTATTTCATTTCCCGGTCAGGTTAAGGGTTAAACCTGAGCTTCATTTTTACACGAGGTATTTCCCGTCCCATCCAGGTTAAGGGCAAAAACCTGAATCTCACTTCTTTTGAAGTAAATTTTTCCACTCTATTCTCCATTTCATATCTACCATTTTCATCAGGGCTAAATCTCTTCATATCCAGTCAGATCCTTCTAACTGGGGCATTTTTATAGCCCAAATTTGGTGTGTTTTTCTTTGCCACTAAGCTCGTCTTCAAGCCGGCTTAGTAGCAAAGAGGGGCATCTGTAAACACCCCAAATTTTCCTCACTCATTCTCAAACAATCCTCCTTGTTCAGTGCCAACCCTGTCAGGTCAGTGTAGGAGTCAAACCCCGAGTCAGTTTCAGAAAATCACCATTTTACCCTTTTTCACTAGGAAAATTACCATTTTACCCCTAGGTCATCCCGGACCCCAGTCAGTCAGAGTCAACCAAACTTGTTGGTCAGTTCAGAATAGTTAGAATATCAGTCATTTCAAGCTCATCTGAGCTCACAATGAACAGACCATTTTCATTTCTGACCATTCCTGCTAAAATGGGATCATTTCTTTAGAAATGAGCTCATTTCTAACTCAAATCCAAACCAATTGTCTCCGAGTTAGTCATTCCTAGTCAGTCATGTTCCCCAGAGTCTAACTTGAGCTCACCAGAAGTTCAAGCACTCCAGTTTCAGTTCAAAACCATTTCCAAGTGTCTAGGAGCCCATCTTAGTCCATTTTAGCTCTTTCAGCTGAAATTGAGTTGAGTTTAGTCAATTGAGGTAGTGTTTGAGCTTCGATTTTAGTTCATGTCAGTATTATTGACCTTTTTTTTTTAGCTCAAAGCCAGCTCAAGTTCGTAATTCAATTCGCTCCAGTGATCATTCCGTACAATTTCTCTAAAAATGGCAAGTTTTCTTGAAAATTCAGTCGGAAAGGTCAATTGAGTCAGTATCATTGTCAGCTCATTGGAGTTCTGAAACTCTAAAACCTAGCTCAATCTGGCTCATCTCAGTTCAATCCAGCTTGAACCTCAATTTTCAGTGTCACTCTGACCCAGTAGAGTCCCGAAAACCATTTCTTGAGCTATTTTGAAAATTTTATCAATTTTAATGCTTTCTAAACTGATACAAGTGTCAATCGGGGTCTGACATCCAAAATTCTTCATTCAGGGTTAGCATTTCGCATAGCATTTCATGTCATTTCTCATCATTTCATATCATTTCTCAGCATTTCATAACATTTCATCACATTTCATTTCATTTTCGAAGTCCAGAACTCCAGTTTTATAAATTTCAATCCAGATTGAGTTTTAAAAGTTTTCAGAAATCAATTTCAAACCTCGGGTTTCCAAAATTGGCATTTTCACCCCGAGATTCTAAATTTGGAAATATTTTCTTGAGAAAAACAATCTGGATTTCTTCCAAAATCAAATTTTTAAATTCTATACTGGATTTGCTTCGCAACGAGCTATTAAACTTCAAAATCTGAGCTCGTTTCAAAAACTGCCAAAAATAGCTCGTTTCGTTTGGAAATATTTTCTCGAGAAAAACAATCTGGATTTCTTTTAAAATCAAATTTTCAAATTCTACACTGGATTTGCTTTGCAATGAGCTATTGAACTTCAAAATTCGAGCTCATTTCAAAAACTACCAAAAATAGCTCGTTTTGTCTAAAAATAGATTTGGAAGCATTTTCTCGAGAAAAATAATCTGGATTTCTTTCAAAATTACATTTTCAAATTCTACATTGGATTTGCTTCGCAACGAGGTATTGAACTTTAAAATCGGAGCTCGTTTCAAAAACTGCCAAAAATAGCTCGTTTCGTCTAAAAATTTTCTAAAAAGACTATTTTGCCCCTCTAATCGTCAAAATGAATTTCAAAATCAAAATTTGGACCCGCTCTGAGATGGCCCATTCATTTGCATTTCTATTTTATTAAAAAAAAAAAAGATGCTTCTTTTTATTTGTTTATTTTTGTTTTTATTGATTTTTATTTATTTTTTTTTTATTTTATTTTTATTTTTTTTAGAGAGGTGGGACCCACAAGGTGGTTGCCTAAACCTCCAGCCCTATTTCTTTCTTTCTTTCCTTTTTCTTTTTCCCTCTCTTTCCCTTTCTTCTTCCTTTCTTCCTTTTCTTCTTCCTCTTCTTTCCCTTTTCCTTCTTCCCTTCTTTCTTTCTCTCTTTTTCCCCAACCTCCAACCCATTCACGTAAAGGGGAGATTTCCTTTTTCATTAGGTCATTAAGACCTAGGTTAGAAGGCAATTAAAACCTAAGTTTAAAACCAAAAAAAAAGGGAAGCACAAAAAAAGAACGGTGGCCTCTCTCCCATCTCACGCCTCTCTCTCTCTCTCTCTCTCTCTCTCTCTCTCTTCTTCTCTCCTTGGCTGTGACAGCCACAGCAACCCTCACAGCCCCTTCAAGAACCAGCCGGCACTTCCAAGCTCCCTCCTGAACCTCCAGCCACAATCATTGGCAGTCATTGCCACAGCTGCAGCTCCCTCCATTGGTGTACCGTAGCAACAGGTTCAACATCATCTCCGGCCATAGCCGGCGCTCCACCACCGGTTCAGCATAGTAGCAGCACCACCATCTCCAAGACACCCAGCTATTTGCAGTCTCCTACACCAAGGTAGCAAGCCTCCTCTTCCAACAGTGCAGCCATTGCTCCAGCTACCTGCTGCAATCACCTTCAACCGAGCACCTCTCCCCGCCATCTTCTTCAATCATTGCTTCCAGCTACTTCGAGACCTCCAACCGTGTAGCAAGCTAACATAAGGTTCATTCAAAACTCAAATTTGAAAGATGTTTTTGAGTTTAAAATCATAGAAGATAGGGATGCTCTTGTGTAGGCCATATGAACGAGATGATCAATCCAATTCGATGGATTAGGTCCCCCTTTTCAAATGGCCAAAATCAATGAAGTGCTTCATGCCTCCCTAATATTTTATTAAATTTTTTTTTTTTTGTTTTTTTTTTTTTATGCCTTATCATCATCATGCAGATCTTATATTTCCTTCACATTTAATGTTGCATTTAGTTTTGTTCCTTGATTTACTAGTCATTTAGCTTAGTTCTATTAATAGTTAATGATTAGTTCATAGGTTTTAGATTCACATGCAGAATTCAGTTGTTACCGCATATATATATTTTCGTTCAAAAATTCTAAAAATTTTGTGGTAGTTATATTGTGGTGTCTGCGATGTCCTGTCAAAAACTTAGGTCTGTTCAGGTTCCGGAACCTTTCTAAACTAATCAAATTCTAAACCGGGTTTTCTGCTTCTCTAAATTTTCAATTTCTCATGTAGCAAAAAAAGAACCTCCAGCACCACCCTTGTGGGAGATCCGGATAGTCTTCTAAAAATCACAGTAGATTTATGATTGAATCTACTAATGATCTGGAAATTTTGAGATTTTTCCAATTAGTTTTGACCTCTGTAAAAAATCGGATTTCTCAGACCCCTGGGAAAATCTCGATTTTCCTTTGTCAGGGTATAGACAGACCCTAATGCATCATGTCCGTCAAATATGTAGCTCGTCTGCAAAAACTTTCAACATGAAAGTTGTTCCTAACATAATTTACTGACATTTCCCAAAATTTGAGAATTTTTGAATCTGTTTCATTATTTTTCCCGGATTTTCTATTTCTGTCTAACAGATTCCAATGTCCAGAAATTCCAGAGATTTAGGTCTCTGATAACAGTGTGGCCTTTTCCAAACCGTAACCCGAATCCTAATAGTGTCAAAATATCAAATCTTTCTCTATTTGTCAGGGACATTTTCCCACAATTTCAGCCATTTTCCCATCGGTCTGCTATTTTTCCCATATTTTCTACCAAAACCTATCTGTTTCCTTCATTTACTAGAGTCGCCGGATTCCGATCCGACTTGCCGGAGTGGTACAGCTCCGACCATAGGTCAAAACCAGAAAGTGTCAAAAGAACAAATCCTTGTCTTACTGTCCTCTGTCATCCCATAAAATTTGGGAAATTTTTATGGAAGTTTGATATCCTAAATCTCCTTTAGAATCAATATTTTAGGCAAAAATCATAAAATTTAGGGTTTTTATTTGAATTTTCATATTTAAAAGTACAAAAAAATAGATTTTCGAGCTCCATTATATTTCTAGGGTTATTTTAGGTGTCCATGCCAAATTTGGTTTAATTCCAAGTTCATTTGCTCCATGTGTTAGTTTATCTTTAAATTCAGAAGCGAAAATCAGGCGAAAATCAAGTTAAATTTGATATTTTATGATATTTTTGCCATTTTAGGGTTTTTATCATATACATAAGCATGTAAAATCATATTAGGGTTAATTTTAATCTCCTTTGCATTTCATATTTTTCAATTTTGCAAAATTTATTTCAGAAAACCCTGGTTTCAAGGCCATAGTCTTGTTATTGGGGGTATTTTGGTCATTTTGACCTAAATTTCGAAATTTCAATTTCTAATTCTCCAAAATTTCATGCATATCATCATATTTTATTATATTATGTTTGATTTATTTCATTTGATTTTCAAAATTCCAAAATTTACAAAAATTCTTTCATAAAACCCTGATTTCAAGGTCATCAGGGGTATTTTGGTCATTTTGAACCCCAATTTCGAATTGTCAAGTTTATTTTCCAAATTTATTCATTATTTATTATGTTTATATCAAAGGGGGTATGAATTTGAGTTTATATCTGAATAATATCCGATAATTTTCCATATTTTCGGATAAATTCAGAAAAACCTACATTTTTGTGCTAACCTTGTTTTCTAGTTTTGCAGGGACATTCAAGAAGAAGACTTAGATTTTATTTTTCTTTTTATTTCAATTCAATGTAACATCAAATGTAATAATTTGGAATAAGAGTTACATTTCTGCTTAGAATAGGGTTGCATTGCATATAGTTAAATTTCTGCAAAATTTTAATATGTGATGTATGATTCATGCACATTATTTCAAATTCACTATGGTTTACACGAATGACACGTGCACAAGCTCTTATGGAGTTTATAAACTCGGTGGGATTTGTATTTATGGCCATAGTCAGAATACGAAGAAAACCAAGATTTATGATCTTCATATTAGCCACATTCAGCCTACACACTTAGGCTAACTTCAAAATGCACTGCATTTTTCAAAGTTTTAAAAGGATTTCCCAATTCCTCAATGAAATTCCCTTTTCAAATTCATATTCATTCATTCATATCATTCAAATTGCATTATTTCAAACTCATTTTCCAATTTCAATTTCAGAAAATTCAATTTTCTCAAGAATTTCCAAGTCTTTCTCAGGATCTGATTTTCTCAAAATCCTAAGTTTTCAAATGACATTTCAAAGCATTTCCCAAGTTCAAATCAAGATTTTCCTATGTTTTCAAATTCTCAAATTTCAAAATCCCAAGTTTTTAGAAATTTATTTTCTCATATTTTCCAGTTTTCTTGAGAATTCATTTTCCATTTCAAAAGTCATTTTCCAATGAATTTCTTGATTTTCTCAGAATTCTCAAATCTATTTTCTCAGAAAAGCAATTCCAAATTTCAAAATCGATTTTCTAAAGTTCAAATTTTCCTGAGAAATCACTTTCCAATGCAAATTTCTGATTTCCAATAAAATTCAATGATTTTTCCAGGAATTCCATTTTCAAGCATTTTCCAGTCCTTTTCTAAATGCATTTCAATTTTCCAAAGCAAACATCATATTTTCTCAAACTTGCATTATTTTCAAAATTCCATAGCACAAGCCTGATTCTCTGTGCATTCTAGGAAAAATAGAGCATAATTTAGATATTTGAGTCAAGTTAAAGCACGTAATTGATCCTTGGTTCAATTACCCCTGGTAAAGGCGCCAGGAACGGTTGAACCTCGTACCGACAGGCGGATCCCATTCCATGGAATTTTCCCGCAAATTTTCAAAACGGAGGCGAGTAATTTTTAAAACCAATTTCAAAACTTTGGTCGAGTTTGACTCGCGAAATTCATTTCTCTCTCGCAAGGGAGGAAAAAAATTTTGCGATGATAACAATCACAAGTTCAAATCGAGTTCTCAAACCCGATTTTAGAGAAATCTATTTTTAGAGGGGGGTTTCTTTCGAAAACCCCTTTTGACCTTATATTTCGATAACCCTAAGCCAAACCCACATGTGGAAGACAAGGTTTAGGGTTTGTCCTTATAAAAAATTAAAGGAACTTATGCCTACGAGTTTCGATTTACGTGTAGAGCATAGAACCCCTTTACCTCTTTGGTAAAATCAGCTTATACACTTGCGAAATCAGACTTTAAGCACAAATCGGCCGGCCAACAAGTGTGATGACTGCACCAACGAACTTCTTGCGCTCCTCACATGCACATGGGTATCCTCCTAGTTGGGCCAAGGGAGGATGCACACAAATTTTGTAGGAAAGAGAAAGGAGATAGAAGAAGGAAAATGAGGGAGCAAAGGGGAAAAGAGAGAGAGAAAGGGAAGGAAACTCAAAGTCGCAAAATAGTGTGTGTGTGTGTGTGTGGGGGGGGGGGGGGGGTGAGCCCCTCCCATGCTTAAATAGGAGCTTGAGGGAGGTCAAGGGATAAGTTAATCTCAACCCTTGATCTCATTCAAGGGTTTATTTCCATTTCTCAAATTTTTTTCTACCTTTTTCTTATTTCTTTTCTCTCTTTTTTTTGTTAATCTTTTATTTAACTACTTAAGGTATATTATTTATATCATAGTATATATCTAATATATTGTGTATACTATGCCCTATATGTAGCATAGTCACATGGGCTGGTCGACCACCACGGTCCAAGCCCTTTCCAAATTGAAATGTCAAACTTACTTGCTTGGCAAGCAAGTTTGACTAGTCTTATTATATATATTTTTTCCTTTCTTTATTTTCTTTTCCCAATGTGATTCTTATTTCCTACCTTACTCCAACTATCCCTGATTCTAGGAGGGAACACCCCTCTCATTGAAGCTCTAAACTTGCAAAAAGGCAAGTTTTTACTTTAAGAGCCTTGCCCTGTTATTTGGCAAGTTTTATTTTAACTTGATTTTAAAGATTATACATATATATATATATATATATATATATAAGTTAAAATGGATTTCCATATAGGATGGAAAGGCCCACCTATGGACTCCTACAAAATCATAAATTTTAGTTGAATTACAAATTCTATTCCACTAAATAAATTCCTAATTAATTCACTTAAAATTGAAATTCAATTTTTTTAAAACTAAAATATGAAATTACGTGAAATGACACTAAATGAAATTAAGTTAGGTTCAAATGTAAATGCATGTCATCTATTGAATTTTGAATATACATTAGTTATATATTTTTTTCTTTACTAAGGATTTTTGAATTATTCAGAAATAGTTTCTAAAAAAGAAATCACTAGAATCGATGAGACCCCTGGGGAGTGTGAGTGTATTTCATACACTTAGAAGTTTTTTTTTCTAAGTCCTACACCATATAGCACAATATTTAACTCAAATTATGATTTTTAATTTATCAAGATTATGTAATTTCTTTTCTAAAAATGTTATTTTCTCATAAATGAACCTCAAAAGCGATTTTCACTAGGGTCGGCAGGACCGGTTGTCATTTTGAGTGTTTTATTTTTTTTTTTTGGTAAATTAAATCTCAACCTCCGGAAGCTAAAATTCATATTTATTAAATTTACATTATATACATATTGAATTATCTTAAATTCATTTGAAATCATATTCGACTTTATTTTGATGAAATTTACTAATTATTTTATTAAATTCTATCTTTTTCATAAATTTGATTATGAATGCTAACTTCACTAAAATCAACTCGAATAAACTTTAAATTTTCATAGGATGTTTCTTATAATTTATTTTAGGTTAATTTGTATTTTTATACTTCTTTCTTATAAAATTCATCTTTAATTATTATTTTATTTATTCAAAATACTCTAAAGAATCACATGTATTACTTATAAATTTGATTTAAGACTCCAAACCATGGTTGTCAGTCGAGGAAGTGGAAGTGAAAAGTTATACAAGAAGCGAAATCAGGAAGAGAGGCACTTTCAAAATTTTAGGAAGCGGGAAGCGTGGGACGAATTAGAAGTGAATCATGAATCATCTCGGAAGCGAACCAGAAGCAACCTAGGAAGCGAGGGAAAAAAAAGAGAAAAATAAAATAAAAATATAAATAAAAATACAAAAAATAAAAAAAGGGAAAAGCGCGTTTCCCATAAATGGAAAGCACACTTTCCAAAAAAAATTGGCACTTTCCAGCGCATTTCAGAAGCACGACATTTCGTTCTTTCAAAACACGCTTTGAGGAAGCGTGCTTCCCCACTTGCCTAGGCATTTTTGGTAACTCTGCTCCAAACTTAGTTTCAAGAAGAATTCAAATTATTCTACAATGCAAACTCAAATTGATATTCAATTAAGTCTTGATTTAGATTCGAATCAAACTCAAATATAATTATAATATTCAAGACATATTTATGAAAAATCTAAATTTAAATCCAAATCTAATCTGAATTCAATTTCCCAAATTGAAATCCAAATTGATAAAACTTTAGAAATTGAAATCAAAATTCAATAAGACTTTAAATTAAGATGTACACTTAATTCGAGTCCTGACTAATATTAAAGCTTGAATTAAATTTCAGTTAAGTTTAGCTTAAAGCCAAATTAAATCTGATAAAAATCCAAACCTTGATTTAGAATAAATTCTCAACTTAAAATTTATTTTGAATCCTAATTAATGCTCGAATTATAATTTATTTTTTATCTTAATTTCAAATAATATTTTAGCTTTAAATTCACTATTATTTTTTATAAAATATCAAAAAATTGTGAGTTTTATAGATCTGATTCATATTTTGGATTTTATGACCAAAATACCAAGCATTGTGAGGCCTAGACAATATATATCGGAAAGTCCAATATTTGTTGACAAATACATATTTGGAGTTCCTTGTCCCTTGGGTATAAGAGAAGCCTCTAAAGTTCTCTCTTTGGCAGGGTTTTTTCTAGAGGTCTTGAGGAAAATTTCTCTTGAGATCCCAAAACTCTCGCTCTTTTTCTCTCTCTCTCATTCTCTTTCTTGCCATCCTGCTACCTCGAAGTGCTACCAAAGTGGTTGGATCAAGTTTGTCATTCGGGGAGGGGACCCGAAGATAATATCAAAACTTTTATTATTTTTTTTTTAAATTTCAATTTCCATATTAGTTTCTTTGGTTTCTTAGAACTCTTTTTCCAAGATTTGGGTTTTTCTAGGTTCTTTCTCCCAAGAAGCCTTCTTTCTTGAAATTTTCATTCCAAGATCCATTTTCCTACGTAGGAAAGTTGCTTTTCCCTCTATGTCGTCATCACCAAAAAGCTCAAGACAACATTATCATGTTGGATCATCACAAAGAAGGGGCAAGGGTTTCCAAGGAACTCGAGGAAGTTATCTCTCTCCCTCTCACTTTCTCATTTTCTTTCTTGTATTTTCTTAAAATTCTTGCTTTACATAAATTTTCTTGGGAATCATGATTGTTTACACTCTCTCTAATTCAAACACATTATTTTTGTCTTGAGTTTTGCTTGGATGGGACCACCATCCAAGCTTACCTCACAAGTGCTCTCTAAGGTATTCAAGAAGGCTTGTAAAACAACTTCCTTAGGTAAAGATATCAACCTTGATCAAGTTATCTCTTACCATTTGGGAGGAAAATATTTGACCTTGTACCGAGCAGACAAATCCTATCACTTGAAAACAAAGGTGAGTTTATAAAAATATTTTCAAATCTTGCTAGTAAAATTTTCCTTCAACAAACCTTATATATCATTTTCTTAGACAAGCATTTAGGTCAAAAGATCAAGATCCCACCACACCATAGGAGGTCTTGGTTGGCTAACAATCTAAGTGGTGAGCCTTAATTAGTTGATTGTAGGATTTTAGATTACTTAGGGATGATGAAACTAGGTTTAGGATGCTTAAGTATTGAAGAAACTAGGCTTGAGAATAAAAGCTAGGGTTTTTGCTAAGTTGTTATGGTGACATTCTCCTTCCCTACATGGTTGAAAAATTTGATCTGAATTGTGTGTTGCATGGAATTAACAAATTAAAAAGGGTTAAACATGTAACACTAAATACTAATGCTTATAAGTTGAGGGTAAGCGACACTTCTGGCTTCACAAATAGTATTTTTAAGCACGAAAGGTTGCTCCTCTCTAGTCATGAAGATAGGAAAACCCTCCACATTAAACTGTAGTGCAGATGACATAATCTCATGAGTAAAGTCAGATGCATCGTGTTGGTGGTGTTGGGAGCTTCTCTCACTTTAGTCGTCCCTCACCCAAAATTGGTGAATGGTGCTTGGCCATTCTAAAGCCACATTTGTATGAAAACACTACTTGTGACATGGCCCCGATCGAGGTTACTGCTTGTGTTAGTACCCACAAGTAGGCATGACATGCATCATTTAAAAAGAAAATCTAATTAAAGATGTTAATGCTACTCATGCATAAAGAGTTGATCGTTTTTTAATGGTAAGTGCATGCATTATTAACTGCTTGTGCATATTCAAATATTTATGAATGTGTAATTGCGTTTGATTGAAAGAAATATGCAAATGTGATTGATTAAAATTTGTGCAAGCATTGCATCATATTGATCTTTAAGGTGTTGTTTAATATCAACATGTGTGTTTTGGAATATACTTTTGCATGCTTATTTTAATTTATGTCTATTGAATAACGCTTTCATACTGAGGACTTGTTAAGTCTGACACTATTATTAAAATATTTTTTAAGTAACGATTAGAGGACCAATGCGATAACTGGAGGTTGCGGTCGGAACCGAGCCAAATCTTTTTCTTTTTTGCTAGTGTTTTGGATTGCGAATTTAAAGACTCTGATATTATTAATTAAAATTTTGTTCTGGACTTTTATTAAATGTGGATGTTAAGTTTTAAATTTATGTGTGAATGGTATGATGGATTTGTAATATGCCAAAGCTTTTATCCCATTTTGAATATTTGCTGTAATTTTTAAAACCATTTGAAAAAAAAATCATGATTTTTGAGATACAAAATTTTTGGGGTGTTACATATGGGGCTTGATTTTAAAACCTTGTTTTGTCCTATTTGAGCCAGTTTTGAGGGAAAAACATCCATTGCAATAGAGCACAAGTTTTCTGCCCTATCTGCAAGACTGTTTTAACCAGATATTTTAAAAAATCTAGAAACCTAACCAAAATAACTCAAAATAAATTATGAAAAAACTGAGTGGATGATAATACATATAAGAAGATTCTGTAAAATAATTTTGTCAAAAGAGTTCACAATAAATACCAGAAAATTCTCCAAGTTGAAAAAAAATTTCTACAGTTTTCAGAATCTGTAATATAGTTTTTTAAAATAGGGTTTGGTTATAGAATTTTTATAATTTTGTTATACGTGAATTTGAAGTTATATTTCTTAAGTTGTGTTCCTGACATGTTAGAGCGACTCTAGTTAAATTTTGATGGCAAAAACTAGTTTTTGTGATTTTTCTAAAATTAGATAACAGTGATCTGAATTGCATAATTAACATGTGTTAATGCTTAGTTGTTTCTTACATTGCTAAACATGATGAGTAATGCTTAAAACCTGATTTGTGATGTGATGATGGCCTCTGAAAGGGTTAAAATATACTACTATAGTAGTGATCGCCCTGCTTGGAGATCTATACTGGTGTTAAAAAATAATGGCTATAAGAAATTTATAGCTTTGATGTCTCGTAAAATCGAATATGCAGAGTCAATTATCCTTAAGTATATGAGAGATCTAAAATTAGATGGCAAACATATATGGATAAATGTCTTGGATAATGATGATATAAAATCCATGTTATTTAGTGGCAGCACTTACTTAGTTGCTCGCAAAGTTAAAGAAAAAGTTGTTGCTTTGGGAGTTAAATAAGAAGCAATTGATAAATAAAATAATGAGAATCCATGCAGGCAAACCAGTGCAGAGGATGTGGAACCATGTGGGAATACCAATGCCAATGATATTCATCATTGTAACTTGAATGAAATCTAGCCTTTTCGGGCATATGACAAAGCTAGGTATAAGTTGTAATATATGCTTGAGATATAGGTGTAATGGTGGATGCGAAGTTTTTATGCTTAATCTTGAATGTTGTAAATGTTGAATGCATGGATGGGTTGGAAGCAATAAATATAATGAATCTTGATTTAGCTTGTGCAAACAAACAATCAATTAGTGGTAGCAATAGAGAATCAAATGATACCGACAATGATAATGACTATACCATATTGATGGAAGAGGGCGAAAACAGTGATGACATGGGACAAATAATAGTGGGTTAAAGTGATGCATGAATGACATTTGAGAAGTCGAACCCTTGGTATGTTATAGAAGTTATATGAACATTTGTTGGCATAAGAACTATTTTATGTTTTTACACTAATGAGACGTGGTTGAATATGTTCTTGTTTAATGGATTCTCATATAATAAAGAAAAATTGAAAATCATTGAAGCAGTGATGTCTCATTTGTATGACCAATTGCATAACAAGTCATTTAATGATTATGAACAATTCCAGTGGCTAACAACAGGCTCAAATGATCCAAAAATTGCTATCGACAAAAGGTTTAATGTTCTCCAGCATTATCGCGAGTTTTTGAAAGATCACGTGATCAAGAATAATTATAAAATAAAATCCATGAAGAGCTGCAATAATAGAGTCATTGTTGCATGCACACGAAAGAACATGCAGACTATAATTGTTTGCCCCTAAAAGATCTATTGCATAAAGGTGTGCAGAGCAGGGCTCTTTCAAATGAATAAGTATCAAAGCAAGCATCATATGGTGGATCGCTGGACAACCTTGTAGTAAAAAAATGTCTTCCAAGTAGATTTTAGGTGTTATTCATAAACACATGCATGATAACCCAAAAATAACTCCAAGAGAAATCATGAATGACATTAGTCACGAAGAAAGAGTAGAGGTCACTTACAAATAAGCATGGCATGGAAATGAACAAACTAGGGAGGTGCTATATGGTTTATTTAAAGAGTACTTCAAGATGATTTTTGTCTATTTGGATCACTTGATGAAGACTAACCGAGGATCACTAGGGTACATTAAGACTGATAAAAAATATTGATTTCAGTACATGTTCTTATATTTTCTACTAAGCATCAATGAGTTTTTGAAAGGATGCCCTTTAGTTCTTATTATACATGGCATTTTCTTAAAAGAAAAATATGCAGGTATATTTTTATTTGCCCATAGTATTGATTCTTATAGTGAGATGTTTCTGGTAGTATTTGCAGTAATTGATAAGGAGTTGAAGAATTCATGGAAGTGGTTTTTGAAGCATCTAAAATAAAAACTCATACACTATGACGAATATAAAGAAAGATTATTGCGTACAATTATCTCTGATAGGCATGAAGGTCTAAAGCATGATGTCCCCGACACATGGCCCACGTGTCATGTTCAATATTGTTTGAAGCATTTGATGGAGAACTTTTCTAAGCAATTCGGTTCACCACTTAGTGCACTTTGGTGGAGTGTAGCTCGAGCAGCCACGAGACAATAATGCAATTATTTTCTTTAAAAAATTTATGAGTAAGACAAAACCACTTATAAATATGTTTTCACTAACGTAAAACCAAAATATTGAGCTAACTGTCACTTTCCAACGAAAAGATGGGTGTTTAACGTTTAATATAGAAGAGTTGTAATCTACAAATTCTTGGCATATGTAACAAGCCCTTAATTCCTCTTATTGAAAAACTTTATCTCATGCTGATGAAACTTTTTGAGAAAAGATAGAATACTAGGCAGCATATGCATGGCATTATGGTGCCAAAGGTAAAATAAAGGCTAGAGGAATTGCATAGAAAGGCATAATAAGTACGTGCACGACCGATCTCACAGTTACGGTGTTGATCTTCAAAAGCACTTGTGCTCTTATAAAGAGTAGCAGGTTAACGGGATTCCTTGCGAACATGTGATTGCATGCATTCTGTAAGAGGGTAACCTACTAAAGGATTATTGCGATAAGTTATTTATAATTGAATCATATTGAGCTACGTATAATATATTTTTATTTGTCCTGATGGCAAACAATGTCCCATATATCGATCCATCGACTCTTATAACTATCTATCTACCAAAAGTAGTTTGTAAAGCAAGATGACCTAAGGTGAAAAAGATGAAAAACATAACACAAAGATGTGCCATACAAGTGCAATATATGTGGTGAGGTTGGTTGCAACATGTAGAAGCACAAATAACAATATGTTATAGTACATATGCTTTGCAGAATATAGGATTTGTTAAGAGTTATTTAATGAATTGCTTCTTTGTATTTATCTACTATTTTTTAATGAATTGCTTCTTTGCATTTATCTAGTATTTTTTAATGAATTGCTTCAATGTCTTATGTCTTTTATGTATATGTTAGGTTTGTCTTCTATGTACAAACATAAGGAGAAACGTGGCAGAAAGGGAACCAAACCCCATCCCCACCCCTAAGCAATGAATCAATTGTGGTGCTGAGGTATAACCAATGTTCCGAGTCATGTGATATTTATCCTACTATACATATACGCTGATGGCAAGTGATGTAAGTGTTAGGTTTATTCGTTTGTATAGTTGTTCTTTTGTTATGTTTGTGTACAAACTCATTTGAATCTGATATGATTGTACCATATATTTTGACTATTTAGCATCTAGCAAGATTCGTAAAAAGACTTCAAATGGCCCACAACGAGGACATGGAAAGAATAACAGAATTGCCAAGGACCCTTTACCTTACCTTGTATTTCTTTGTGAGTTTGAAAAATGAGGTTTCTATTGTTTTTCTACTGACTAATACAAACTAACTAGTAAACCTTTTTTATTCACAGCAAATGCTCACAACTAAAGGGAAACGAGATGTGGCAACTAGGTGCTTGAAGAGAAGCGACTTGTTGTATCAATTCTTTGAAGCTGACAAGGTATCCGTTGGACAACTTTTAATGCATAGAAAACTTAAATTTCTACGTGCACAATAACCTTAAACTTGATTTATGTTGCAGATCTTAATTCCTGTCATCTGGGATGACTACCGCTGGGTTGTTTGGGAAATAAACATGAAGGAGAAGGTGTTCAAGTGCTATAATTCAATGAGGTCCACATATCATGCAAATAAGAATGTCAGACAAATGGTACAATAACATTACGTTTGTATATCTCTTTTTTTGATGTGTATGCTAACTGAGTTTTTTGAAGGTTAATTTTTTTTGTCATGGTTTGGCTACAACTCTTATAACATTTGGACAACTAAGGTCATAGAGGATATTTCTCGATAGAAAAATGGGTAGTTTCCTTGCATATGCATGTTAACTCAATTTGTACATGTGCATGATCTTGATGACTTGGTATATGACTGTTAAAGGTATGATTGTGGTATATTTATCCTAGTATACATATAGTACTTGGGCAAAACCTGAGGATTGAACTTCACGCAGGTACGTGTTTATATGTCATGTTCAATTCAGTTCTTTGAGATGTAAGATACAATTAGTTGTTTGCTAATAACTCTTTTTTTGCAAAAAAAAAATCAGAGAGTGCAGGAGACGTATGATAAAATTCTATCAACATATAAAGAAGAAGGCTTTGGAGGGTGCCAAAAAAAGGTTGAAGGGGAGGCAAATAACGAAAATAAAACACAACAGAACAAAGATGGTACGAAGGACAACGAAACAGCAGAGGTTGAAGACACATTGGACAGTGAGGTGTAGGCTGGCGAGGCCTTGATAACTGAGCTGTAAACAATTCTAGAGAGTTTAGTTTGAATAGTCATTGTAAAACTGTAATTCTAAATTTGTATGGATTCAATGTTAGAACATAGTTTGTAAATTATAAGTTTTTGTATGACATTCATGTTCTGTTCAATTTGTTAGTTTGTAAATTATGAATTTTGTAGGACATTTATGTTCATTATAAATGATGAGATTCTTTAGATATTGTATAATATGTAAATTCACAATTGAATTTGAATTGCCAATGAAAATTTCAATTGATCTGGTTTGGATTCTGTAAATGAAATATTATATATGAATTGAGCAAGTGAAACTGTAATTGTGAAAAAATCAAACAAAATTTGTACGAATAAGGAAGCTCATAAAAAAAACTAGAAACAAAGTTTGTATAAAATATAAGCGAAGATGAAAAAGTCCACATAAAATATAAGCGAACATTGAACAATATTTGTGATAATGAGGAAGTTCGCATAAAATATATGCGAGGATGAAAAAGTCTGCATAAAATATAGCGAGATGAGGAAGTCCGCAAAACTTTGTCAAATATTTATGATATTCTAAAGTTTCAGTTTAAGAGGAAGTTTGCAATATGTTTATGCAAACTTCGTGATATATATGTGAACTTCATCAACTATTTGCGCTGTTCTTATCCGAAATTCTACCCTTAGGAAAAAATTTGGTAAAGAAAGTTCACATATAATTTTACGGGAACTTCGTGAAGTCCACAAAAAAACATGTGAAGCTCATTTTAAGTGAGAGTTTGCGGCACCCAATGAGCGAAGCGATATATCGCGCAAACTTCATCAGTTTTGTGCATGCAAAAGGTAAAAAGGACATTCCAATGCTAGCTATTTGCAATTTTAGATATGAGGAGAATATTGCAAATTACAAGGCATTTCGAGAAACATGTCAAATTTTCCATACAATATGATCATTTTTTGATGAATTAAATCATCATCGGAATAATAAGCCTGTTCACTCCAAACAAAAAAGAAGAAAATAAAAACTCTAATAAAATTAAACAAAACTGGTGGGTGATGACTAGGGTGTCAACTGGTTAGGTTTGGTTCAAACCCATGCAAAACCATACCCAAACCTGACTTGAGATGTGGAAAAGGTTCGGACTTGGGTCTAATTGGACCCACAATAAGAGAAATCATACCTGCATCCAATAAGAATTACATGAACAAGACCCCGACCATACCTAGTAAAATAATATTTTTTATCATTTTTACATTGAAAAATTGTGTATCTTAATCGGAACTCGGGTTGGGCCCGAGTCTGGTATAAAATTTCACAAACCATACCCGACTCCATATATTAATGGGACCCTTCGGGTTCGACCCGGATTTTAATTGGCCCTCATATTTATCACCAAACCCTGACCCTATAGGGTTTGTTACAGGTCGGGTCTGGGTCAAACCCGACCCATATGACACACTCCCGTTTCATGTTAGCGCCCAGGTATCAATTCAGTTTAGTAGATTCAAACTCAAGGTCGGCCCTCTATTTCCTTCAATTTTTGTACAATCAAAATAAGCTCAAAGATTATTTTTTTGTTACAAACCAGGGAATAATGGCCAGCCCAAAGCCAGCCTGCAATCCAATCATCGAATCGAGCTGTGCCAGTCCACCCACAAATAGATCGAATTCTGGCACTTTGGATGCTATGCTAGATTGCTGGTAGCAAGCATTGTAAAGTCGACGTTGCAGTTAGATGTGTCAACACGTACATAGAGGCAAAAACAGCTGACTTTTCCGGCCGGCCTAAAATCTGGGGGAAAGATACTGCAGGAGCGGCCCCAACGCACTGGGAGCAAATTTACGAGCGAAGAGAAAGCATATGGAGGATGGCCGGTGGTTGTACAGACAGGTATTGCCTTGGAGGATTCTTGGCAAGAATTCCTCGGAGATATCAGCCTGGCCAAACGTAGCAGGGTGAGGACCACCTCTTGACCAGTCGACCCAAGTGAGGCTTCGGTTCGCGAGAAGGTTGGGTGCTTTTATGGTGAGAAGGGTGGGGAAGTAGTGCTCGTCCACGTAGCACGCTGGTTGACAGAAGTTGTTGAACTTTGGGTAGTAGGTGACGTCTTCAACAATGGCCAGCGCCAGCTTCCGACTCGCTTCGAACCACTGGGAACCTTTGCGCCACTGCTCGACTTCGACTTCGGGGGCCATGTTCTCGTTGTAACGCCCCCTTCCGTACGGACCGGGATCGTCGAACGCACCGATAAAGCTGTGCTTGGATCGAATCAGGTGGTTGTATACCGTGATGAAGTTGAACACCGGGATGCACGACTCGGACAGCAGCACGAACCTTTCGTTGGAGAGATCGAGCAGAGCGTTCGCCAAAAGCCGCCTCTCCGCATCACACATGCTCATCTGCCCCCATTCAGTCTCCTGGGAAAACAAAACAACCCAAGAATTTGCATGTCTCATCCTTGTATTTCCAACAAAAGTAGCTCGATTGATGGAAGTAGAGAGCAAGAAGCAAATTGGGAGTCTGAGTAAAATAGCGGGTGCCTGGAGAGACGCGCGCCTGTAAAAGAGGTTTTTCTTGTAGTGCATATTAGACATCCTACAATGTGATCAAAGAAGCAAGGAACGGCTGATGACATGAGTTAATGCAAACGGATAGATAACAAGTGAGGATCCCAGCACAAAAACTTAAAACACTAATATGTGTGAATCTACGGAAAGATAAGCGGCGAGGAGGATGCCTACGGCATGGGCTTTACTTACCAACCATGAGATGTTCAAAGCTAAAGCATGGACTTTTTATGCATTTGGAGCTGAAGATTTGTGGGAAACGTTTCAAGCCGAATAAATGGAAAATGTCCGTCTTTTGAATAACGATGAATTTTCTCAAACAAAAAGAAAAGAAATATATTTCTAGCTTTGAAGAATAAACAGCAGAAACTTTATAAAAGTGCCATTAAGTCTGCCGAGTACTATGTCCTACAAGTACTGCAATCATGATTGATCTAAATTTGATGCGTGAAAACTTCACAAGATAATACCAGCTATATGCAAAAAGGATTCTCAGTTCAAAAGTAGATGACGGCATTGAAACTTCCATATAGAAGAGCGTCTCAATGTATATAGAAGCAAACTGCAAGAATTACTCTTGATGAAAATTCACGCAAATACTCCTGGAGAGTAGTCTCCATACAAATAAGAACATCATCCATGTGGAGCGAGTGGTAAGGGGTGTGAGATGCCAAGAACTAGGAATCAAGAAAAGAAACCCATGCCAACAGATACTGGAAAATCGCTCACCACTGTCATGCCATAAAGAATATTGGAAAGACAATTGCCCCTTTTATGTCTTTATCTTAAAAATTTATCCCAGATCATTTTTTTACATTGGATGTGAAGCACACACAATTTGTCATCCAATTCCCTCCACTAAAGGGTGAAATTTATCTTATCTGAAGAAGTCAACCATGAGATCACTGTCCACCTGACAAAGACTTTGCAAATCCACCTTTCCAAGGACAGTAAGATTCCCCTCCTTTCATTATTATGAGCAGCTTGAACACCGTATCAGTGTTTATCCAGTTTATGGCCCTTTAAGGACCAGTCCTATGTTCTGTGGAATGAGTTTGACAAGCACCGTTATTCAATCTCCAGCGGTAGCTATGGTCATAATCATGTAAAGGTTATCAGAAACAGAAAATAGAAATCTCTACAGATCTCAAAAGTGTAGTTCTATTTCTGAATCAGGGTCACATTGATTGGTCATATTTAACAAGACTCCATTATGATGGAACATGGTTCCAATGTTCAATGTTCAAGGAGATGATTGACGCTTAGATGAATGCAGCCATGAGAACAGTTCAGGTTAACTAATAGACACGCCACGCTATCAACATTACTATGAAATTTCTTTCAGTACAAAAATTAGAGGCTGTATGCAGACTAATAGATATGCTAGACTCATGTTCTCCAAACACCGATTACCAATAGTTAATCCTGTTTTGAATGCATTATCTGCTTAGGCTTGTGGCTTCTGAATCATGATCCAGCACTCAGAGCACGGTAGAGCCTCTTTAGCTCGAAGCGAATATATATACTACTCTACTGGGATGGTATAAAAAATTATTGGAGATTTCAAAGAATTTATTTCCTCAGTAAAATATATGTAAATTTTGGCAATTTAAAGAGAATTGACATTTCCAAGAAAATTGCTTTCTTATAGTCCTTTGAATTTAATATGACCTTCATAGAGAAGTTTAATCTGGCACTATGCGCTAGTAATTATGATGACTGGTTAAAATGAACCAGCATACTTGGGTATGATGAGCTCCACAATCCATGATGTTGAAGGCTGGATATTTCCATGCTTCTAAGAGTAACCTTAGCTACATGTCTGGAAGACAAGTCCAGTAACTTTCAACAGATTCATCGAGGACCCTGACCGTGCAAAACCACACAATCCCAAGGACACATTAGCTGTATTAGAACAAGCATCTCCACCATAGTTTTCTACCACACTAAGGACATAACATCTCATGCCTGGGATGAAAACTTCAATTGAACAGATATAAGAAAGCTTTATTGAGGCCAAAAGGAGCCAAAGGACATGAATTCATCAACATTATCCAAGGCATCTATGCTACAATGAGGCTAAGATACAAGCCTAGAGAGGTCTAAGGCTCATACTTAACACAAGATCCCCGGCCAAAAGGAGCCAAAGGACATGAATTCATCAACATTATCCAAGGCATCTATGCTACAATGAGGCTAAGATACAAGCCTAGGGAGGTCTAAGGCTCATACTTAACACAAGATCCCCACCAACATGAGTAAGTCAGGTAATAACAACCACTGCAATCTGTAATACCTGTCGTGATACATTATCTAATAAATAGAAGCAAGCCTATGGCTATAACCTAGACTGCTCAAAAAAGTTGATTGACTATCTTAACACAATTTGGAAGATATCATATAGATCACCTGTGTGATGGCTCCAAGATAAAATATGCACAGTTTTCCACAATCCTTATTATTCACAAACTGCCTACCATAACTGCAGTTATATAGCAAAGGTTCATGCTTTATATCGAAGTAGGAAAAATAGAGATATATCTGGCCATGTTGGCTTGGTTAGGTAGAAAGTTCTTGGAACTTTATCCTAATGAAAAGCTAGAAATTTTCTTAGGTTTCTGAAAGAGAAACGTAATATACTTGAAATTCAAAGCCTACGGCCATAGCATCATTAAAACTAGACCTAGACGTTGGCCTTTAAGTGGCTAACAAAGAAAAATTCAAGAGCAGGCTTATGTGATCCTACTGTATGTCAGATGACTAAGCTAACTTATTAATAAACCTGCAATGTCCACTATTCAATCTGTCATCTAGTGATTGACATATTTTCTTTATTACTGATCAGATTGCACTACTTTTTAACTACTGCAGACTTTCTGGATGGATAGGTCAGCAATTATGCTGACACCGATAAAGTAGGATTCACAGCTGCTGGTACTTATTTGAAGCCTTTCATCATCTAAGACATTTCACCAAGAAGAGTAGCTCAGTCAGACACATTTTTCTTCACATTCACCTTCTTTCATCCTAAAGTAGTTAAATTATTTTATAGGGATATAAAGGTGTCTGGTAGCCAAAGAATGCTTGGGGGTGATTTCAGTCATCATCATTTTAGATGGAGCCCTTCAAAAAAGTCAAAGATTGGCATGTACAATGTTTCAATCATAAACAGCGCTGAAGGACACCTTGTGATCCCCTTGCATTATCAGCTAGCATTCTGGCTGAATGAGAGTACTGAACAAAGATGAGATCATCATTGAGGTTGTACAGATTATAGTACTAGGTCGTTTTCTTTGGGCAGCAGATTATGACTGATGACCCATCATCATACACAGACTAATCCTTTTACTTCAAATGACCCTACCGCCTAGTAGCAGGTCTTTGCCTCAGATACCAGCAAGCAGTGAATCTGGAAACAATGGCAGTAATGTTCCACATGCCTCTTCCTCATATCACATTTAATCCCTAATAAATCCTTCCATGGATCTATGCATATCTTAGAACTCATGCTTAGCAGGTAGGTGAAGTGAGGATCTACTGTGATTTGAATGTTGAGCCCTACAAGTGCAAGAACTCAACTGAATAGGCAAGCTCTCATGCTCTTTTCCGTTTACTAAGTGCAGCAACCCTGGACATCAATTTTTAGATCTAATTATTATAAGAAATCTGATGCTAAGAACATTTTTTATATTGTTCTTAATGATCATAAGTTTTGGGTTGTCATATCATATGCAATTAAAGCTACACTGCCTCTCGTGAAAGTGTTGCGATTAGTGGATGCATATGAGCCTACTATGGGATTTTTGTACGAGGCAATAGATAGAGCAAAGAAGAAAATTGCTTTGAACCTTGACAATGTTGAAAGAAAATATAAACCTATTTGGAACATCATTCATAGACGATGAAAAGTCTTTGCATGTAGCTCCCTATTATTTAAATCATCAATTTTATTATGCTGACAACTTCAACCTGGATGAAGAAGTTACGAGTGGCTTTTATGATTATGTTGAAAAATTGGTTTTCGATGCAAATGTTCAGTTGAAAATTACAACACAAATCAATGCATTTAAAAAGACAAAGGGGTTGTTTGGTAGAAAGGCAACCATTACAACAAAAAAATTAAAAAGTCCTGGTAAGTTTGTAATTATGTTGTTATTTGTTAATATTTTGTTAATTGTAATATTCTTAATGTTTTTATCATTTTTTTATTGTTTTATTTGAATGCAACTGATTGATGGAGTTCACTTGAGCATGAAAATGCTGAATTGATGAATTTTGTAATTCGAATTCTAAGTCTGACGTGTAGTGCATGGGGTTGTGCGAGAAATTGAAGTACTTTCTCATTGGTTTGTGACTTTGTATTTTATTTTTAAAATACATTTATATAAGTTTAATTATTTTATAATTGATTATCAATGATTTGAAATTATAGGTGCATATAAAACAGAAAAATAGACTTGAACAAGAGAAAATGAATGCATTGGTTTTTGTCATGTACAATATGAAATTAAGAGAGAAATATGAGGAGGGATACCAAAGACCCTATATGTCTAGATCATATAGACTCAAACGATGAGTGGATTGTGGAGAAGAAAGATCCAGTGTTGCCTAGTGATCCCAATTGGTTGGAGGATTCATGGTTGGATCCAAACTTCGATATAAACGCTATTGAGCATGTGCCTATTAAAAAAGTCACCTCACCTGATAATTCACAAAGTGGTTCTAGGCAAGACAAGTCTTAGAGAGATCCAAGTAAAGTTATATTCCTTTTACCTTGCTATGAATATAAATGTATTTTTTTAATTAGATAAAATAAGTATTTAATACATGATTTTTTATTTGAGGAAAAAGAAAAGCAAAAGAAGTGACCGAGGATGTAAAAGAAGAAAGTGCAGATGATGAAGAGTCAGAGAATGAGGATGAAGGAGAACCTGTTTATATGGATTCTTCAGATGATGACATTGAAGACTTAGATATTGATGATGACGAGACACAAGAAGAGCCTATGCCCTAATTCATATCATAGGGCTATGAGCATTTATATATTTTTTTGGCTCTTTCATTTACACTTGTGAATGTTATCACACTCATTTTGAAGAGTTTTGAACAAATATATTAACATTTGGTTGTTAATGCCAATATGCAATTGATTGTTAATGTTAATTTTTTATTGAATGAATGCTCATATTCTATTTCTTAGATACTTACATAGATAAAGTTGTTGCATTAATGTTACTTTTACATGTTAATTTCATATTTTTCGGTATTTATTTGAGAATTTTTATTTCTTGTTGGTTGTTGCTTCATCAATAAAGCATTTTTTATTTATTTATAATTTTAGATATTTTTTATAGTTTTTTTTAAGTTTTCAAAAAAACATTGAGACTTACGCTTTACACCTCGAAGCTTATGCCTCGCCTTAGTTTTTGGTGGAGCGTCTCGCTTCACCTCAACGCTTTTCACAACATTGGCCTAGATCATAGTTTCACACCATTGTTGCATCTATCAAGTCAAAATAACCACTTACAATTGATGCCTTATGTTCCTATTTATTCTAGTATAAGGCCATCTTTTCGCCCTAGCTCAATAAAATTAGGAATGTGGAAGAGTGAGATGCAGCGTGTAACATTTTGAAATTTCCAACACATGGTCGAGGAAACAGATGAAGAGGCCTACCATGTGGCAAAGAGATTTATCACTAGTTGGGGTAGTTTTGCAAACCCTTCAGTTGATATGGGATTCTTTCTGTTCAAATATTGACCTAAACAAGGGTCTCCATTGTACATATTATAGGACTCATGGGCATGTACTTGCAAATTGTTGGTATTATCTGAATAACAATGCCCGTTATGCTTGCTTTAGAAGAATACATGGACTGTGACCTTCTATAAGTGCCATGTCTAACAATGGCAGTGAAAATAACGCGGTTGCTCGTGTTGCTCTATTGCATTATTTTTTCAATTGCAATATGCATATAACTAGAGATGGTTTGTGATACATAGACTTTGCGGCAACAAATAACATTACCAATGATGCAAGTAAACTTTCTCATTTGCTGAGATAGTCAAATAGATGAGACTTCCTACCAATAGCAGATGCATTATCTGGATCATTAAGTGGCTCTCCATTACAAAGTCTAACTATGCAATTCACTTCAACTAAATTTAGTATGTGTTTTCATCATTGGCATGTCTAGCTCATGCCACTATCTAATAGGTTTCGTGAAGCAAACATACTTTACCTTCAAACTCAGTTACCCCTGGTGGTAACTGCATATACACCTCCTCCTCCAACTGTCCATTAAGACATGCATTCTTCATATCAAGCTGCTAAAGATTCCACTATCTAATAGTTGTGATTGCCATGTACGGATGTAAATGTCATTGCATAATCAGTGCCAAATTATTGATTATAGCCTTTAACTACAAGTCCTTGTATCTCTCAATATTTTCATCCGTCAGGGCTCTTATCTTGTATACCATATCCAATTGCTACATTTTCTGCTAGCAATTTAACTAGTCTCATGTATGCATCATCTCAAGCATAGCCAACTCTTCTTCAATAACTTATTGCCACTTAAATTGGTAGCAGCTACATGGTAGCAACTAGGTTCAACATAAGAATAGAATAAAGTAAGAAAAACTCAGTTGAGCAGAGAATGATACATAAGAAACAAAGTGTGAGGGAGGTATAAAAGGGCAGGAAGTATGCCGTACATGAGGTGTAAAAATCTACCTTGGTGTAGCAAGCCAACGGGCATAGTCGTCTCATGCTTACTTTCTAACAAACTATGCACTCCTCATCATGTATTTCACACAATTGTATCTCACATTGCTGCTCCTCGACCGCATTAACCACTACCTCCACTTTTTCACCATTGTTCTCTAATTGAACATCACCTGCTCTTGTACCAGTTGTATAATCTGATTGAGCGCAGTCTGAAAGCAGTTGATATCAAACTGTAGGCCTGCTCAGTCAATGGCCAAGTAGAACATCATCTGGCTGTGAAAGCCACCAGGACGTTGGTCGTCTAGTGGTAGTTATTTGATGCCTAGCTTGTGGCCAGGTTGCACATGGAAATAGAGAGAAAGAAGAAGGGAGAGGAAAGAAGAAGACAAAGAAGACAAGGGAGAAGAAGGCATGAAGAGGACGAAGAAGAGGAGGGTGAGGCAGAGAGAGACCTCTATCTGGTGTCTTCCTTCCCTTAGAGGGTGAAGGGCCTCTTAAGAGTTACCTCTTCATTGGTTATTTCCAGCAATCAACATAACTAAAGACATCATATGCAAGATGACTTCCCACTTGGATCCACATTAGCCAAACCTGGGCCTTGATTCACATAAAATGGAACACAACGCAAGCCCAATGCAAACAAAATAAAATGAACCTAGCACAACTCTGGACTCTCCAAACATAGTGTCTGCAAGTCTTCTAAGTTATTAAATATTTGATCCATAGATATGTTACGGAAGCACATATTTGATTCAGTCTTCCCATGATTTAAGTTAGTTTTCTTTAATATCCAACACTGCCGACTCCATTTGGATCATATGGGGCTGCAATTAATTTAAAAATCATGTTAAAGGAGCTGCTTCCTATGTCACCTGGTACGGGTGCAAGTGCGGGTACGGAGGGTACAACATGGCAATTCCAAAAAATGTGGGTACGGGGACACGGCTATATATATATATATATATATAATAAATTCAAAATAAACTGAATATAATCTAAATATATATGCCAATGTTGTGAAAAGCGTTGAGGCGTAGCGTAGCGCTCCACCAAAAACTGAAGCGAGGCGTAAAGCGTAAGCCTCAATTTTAAAAAAAAAATATGTAAAAATATAAATAACATTAATAAATAAAAGAAATGCAACATACCAACATTTCACAATTGAAAAAATCATGTTTTTACATCATTACAGCTTTATCCAATTTATGATTTCCTAAAAATACCATGTTGAACACATCCATGGGGTCAAATTGATTAGATAAAGCTCACAGGATGAGACAGACACACAGAGAGAGAGAGAGACAACAAGAGAGAGAGAGAGAGGGAGGGGGAGACACACAGAGAGGGAGAGATAGAGAGAGAGAGAGAGAAAGGGAGAGTGAGAGGGAGAGATAGAGAGAGAGAAGGGGAGAGTGAGAGGGAGAAACAGAGGGAGGGAAGGAGGGAGACACAGAGAGAGGGACATACAGAGGGAGACAGTGAGAGAGGGAGAGCGAGAGGGAGAAAATGAGAGGGAGGAGGCCGAGAGCCGAGAGACGAGAGACGAGAGACGAGAGACTATTTGACTTGTAAAAAATGAAGTGTGCCTCGCCATGAGGCGTGCGCCTCATAGCTTACGAAGTGTGCGCCTCACTAACTTTACGCTTTATATGTGTACCTCAAGGCACAAAGGACCTCGCCTCAAGGCGGCGTGCGCTTTTTGCACCTTGAGGTGCGTTTTTAACAACACTGATATATGCTATATCTAAAATATATATTATATACTGAAAATATAAAGTTATAAATTGAATACAAACTTGTATGTATGGAGGGTAAAATGGTGTATCCAGGTGTCGACGCATGTCGACACAAGGACACGTGTGTCGACACAGGTACAGAGGGAAAAATGGAGTGTCTGTGTGACATAGGCTGCCTCGAGCAGCCCAAATGAGGGGCACCAAAGGTACTTAACTAGGAAGATAGTTCTATTTACAACCATTACCTCAATCATCACTTTGGGCAATTTGCATCAACATAGTGCAGATTCAACATGTTTACAAATTATTTATATCAGGATATAAAGTCATTAAAAGGGATCTAATAGCAAAGGTTGGTCATCCACATTCTTCATATGGGATTTCAAGGTAATCTTATCCAAATATCATTCCATCATCAGCAACAGAAAACAAAAATAGTCTTATCTACCCCAAAATCTACAAAGTTGCTTTGGGGAATATGTTTCAAATAAGCTCTGCTTGTGCTCCACTATGTTATAGAAGATTGAGCAAGCTCCTTCCTCCTGAATGAATGGATTTGGGGCAAAGATTATGCGATCTAGGATTTGCATGTCTTTGAACTAAAAACAGTGAAACAGGGAAACAGTTCAAGATGCAGCCTTCTTCAGGTTTCTACAAGTCTAGGAACCTAGGGCTTTCATGAATATCTTCACAAACTTCTCAGAACAGAGTGAAGCCTAAAATATCTACAGCCACTTATATGCTTTTGAAGGAAAATAAGGTAGGAGTTTTTGGTGATTGCAAGTAAAAAAGTATGTTGTATGTGAAACCAACCCCTTGAAAGAATCCAAAATTCTTCAAAGACATGAGAACTGTGTCCATGACTGGGGGCATCCTTTTGGTGGACCATCGAACACCATCTGGTGGAAGAATGGCAGCACAAAAATAATCTACCCACCTACCAGCACACTGAGCTTTACAGAGTACATAGACATTGAAGCAAACTGCAAACAATTGCAAGCAGCAATGAATGATCGCCAACTTTTTTTTTCGAAACTTTAAAAACAAATATTCCTTAAAAATTGCAAAACGAATCTGCCTCTCCTAATATTCATCAAGCCCAACCCGAGAACCCAAAAGGATCAACCGTAAACAGCGGAAAGGAAGAAGTACACAGATGTGCGTGGTCTAAGAAAAAAAAAACGTCTCTTATGGTGGAAAGGTCAACTGAAAATGTACATACTATATTTGTGAATTCCTTATAAAAAACAAATATTCCTTAAAACAAATATTTGTAAAAAACAAATATTCCTTAAAAAATGCAAAACGAAAACAGCACGTGAATAGGCATCATCCTGAAACAACAACTGCAACACTGATAATCACCAGTCAAATTTCGAACACGAGATCTTCTGCCTCTCCTAATATTCATCAAGCCCAACCCGAGAACCCAAAAGGATCAACCGTAAACGGCGGAAAGGAAGAAGTACACAAATGTGCGTGGTCTAAGAAAAAAGAACAGTCTCTTATGGTGGAAAGGTCAACTGAAAATGTACATACTATATTTGTGAATTCCTCCAATACCATTATACGAATCCTTGTTCTTCTCGAGCTGTAGCTTGACTCAATCGTGCATTCCATTTGTAAAGTATAAAAGAGGGCAGTAGCAGTAGGCATACAATAGAAAAACCATTGATTTCTTACCTTGCTGGGGATCTGCCTCTGGTAGAAGACGGAGGTTGACGGGAAATCGGCTTGATACGTCGGCAAAGAGTGGATGTAGATCGAGTAGAGGCCTCGGTACCCTTTGAAGAAGCGCTCCCAAAGGGGGGAGAGGGGAAGAGGCCCTCTGGTCAGGAACATGAAGGCCACCTTGGGTACCCTCCTGAAGGGGTACTTCTTCATGCTAGGGACGAAGGAGGCCCTCCAAAACAGCTCCTCGTCCGTCATGGTGTGCATCAAACTGTTGGTTGGTCTGATCCAACGGTCGAGATTGTTGGGCACCACCTCCTTCTCCTTCTCCTTCTCCACCACGCGCGGCAGCGAGGCGGCGGTCGGATAGAACATGTTTCGGATCCAGAAATAGCGAGTCATGTGCATGCTGAGGAGCGTAAGGACGGCCCCCAATACAACGAACAGCATGAAGAATTTGATCAGATTCAAAGGCCATTCCTTTCTCTGACTTCGAAGGCTGTCGTCTGCCATGGGAACTCCGTATCGCGCACCTCAATCCGATTCCCTCACCCCCTTCCCCAATAAAAAATGGAATCCAACAAACTTGGGGGAACCCAAAATGAGAAGAGACGAGAACAAGTGGGTACAGTTTATCAGAATTGCACTCAATTGGGTGCCTGCATCAGAAGGGCTTTGGTGAGTTGCGGGTCGGAATGGGAGTACGATAATCTCGCCACAGACTCAGAAAGAAGGCCTTGGACATCCAAATCTGGAAGCTATTCTTTCTTCTTCTTTTTCCAAAACTAGGACAGGACCAAGCAAGATACACCTTCCCAATTCCCACCCGGCAACGTAATCACTATCAAATCATACATATGAGAGAGAGAGAGAGAGAGAGAGAGAGATCACCAATCATTCAAGTAAAAGAAGACTCAGAGAGAGAGAGCATTTGAAATCGTTTTCAAGTGTGGAAAAAACGCCAAAAGGCGGTAGCCCAGCTCGGTCCGTTCACTTGGGCCGCCAACCTTGATGAGCGGTTCTTGACGACCAACGAATGGCGTTACACGAACCAACGAGCTCTTCTGTTTTTTGCCCATCCGTCTTCTGCTGATTGGTAGCTTGCGGTTAGAGAAAACCTGCAGATGAAGCCACCCCTGTATAAAGTAAGGTGAAATCCCTGGAAATGTCTTAAAACTTTGAATTACCCCTTTTTCAGTATCAGCAGAGAGGCTTTATGCGGTCTCATATTCATTCAGTCGTTCTTGTGTTGTTTAATGTTGTATTAGGTAAGCACCAATTTTGTAATCGTAGATTACAACCAAACTTTGTCTTACGACCATGTGCGGCGAAGCTAACTGCGATTTACATGGGAGTCTGTGCTTTAAAAAAAAAATGAGCCTACCACCGCCTATGTAACTCATTAAATGTTTATATCCAATGTACGTTTTCTGTTAGCCCTGATTGCAGCACGTTGTATGCACCATCGCATAGACTCGTACTTAAATTTTCGGAAGCAGATCAGGTCATGCTGAACATGAACTTTTTTGCTCATGCCAACATCGTAGCCAGTCTGTTTTGTATTTTGAAAAGTTAAAAAGTCAATAGAACAGTTATATGCTAAGTGGCATTCATCCAAAATGCAAAGAGATGGCCACAATGTTGGCATGAGCAAAAAACTCATGTTCAGCACTACCTGATCTGCTTCCTAAATTTTCGATTTTATTTTGACCATAGTCACAAATATGGGTCATTTTTTAAATATCTCTATATTTTTTCTTGGGATTTTTTAAAAGAAGATATAATCCTGAGAAAAACACCAAATATCATGTTTCCATTACGTTATTAATGTGAATATTTGTATTTATGGATATTCCTATATAGTTTCCTATACTTTTATGCATTTTAGATATTTTAAAATCTAAATATACCGAAGCTTTCCTGAGATTTTTCCGAGAAAACAAAAAAAAATTATATTATCCCGACATTTTCCTGTCAAGAAAATTCTGAACGATATCTGTGACTAGAGGGTTTGACTTGGTTCTCCAATAGCCAATGGAAGAGGTTTCAACACATTTTTTTAATGAAAGTTGGCCTTGGTGAGAAACTAGTTGTTGGTGGTAGTTTTGGAGAGGGATCACGTGCTCAAGTTCTCTGATCAGCCTGTGGGGTAGAACAGTATCGTGTGTTTCCCCAGTTTGGGTTGAGAAGTGGATGAGAAGGAGAAAATAAGAAACATAAGGCACTTATGGCATTGCTGCTTACCTATGAATCGTGTGTACTTGGAAATGCAGTGTGCCAATCATTTTCCTATCAGGAGAAATTCAAATAATTTTCTCATGGGAAAATTATCCTCAGACGATAAAAAGCACTTTTCACCTAAACAAAATAATGTACTTCCGCAAGTAAGACATGTTTCATATGTTTATGAGCCTAAACTTTACATGAATTTGCTGTTAGACCTTTCCTTTTTATTTATTTATTTCCTTATAAAATCGATTGCTTTTAGGTTACCCTCCTAAAATCCTGACACTGATATATTGTTGGATTCTAGTATCGAATCCAGGTGTGGCCATAGGGTCTCGTAAAGAGAATTTCAATAGTCACTGAAATGGTAGGCCTATTAAAAGTAGGGGTGGCAAAACCTGACACGACCCGCCAACCCGCCTCTTAGGCGGGTTCGGGTTGGGCTTAAGCCAACCCGTTTAATAAACGGGTCGACCCGCCTAACCCGTTTATTAAACGGGTTCGGGTTGGGGGTATGCCAACCCGGCTGACCAGTTTAATAAACGGGTTAGGCGGGCGGGTCAACCCGCCAATCCGACCCGCGAACCTGAGAACCCGTTTACCCGACCCAACCCATTTATTAAATGGGTTGGGGGGTCGTGTCGGGTTACCCGTTTATTAAACGGGCCGGGTTCGTGTTTGCCACAACCGACCTGTTTAATAAACGGGTTGGGTTCGGGTTGAGGTATGCTGACCCCTCAACCCGCCAACCCGACACGATTGCCACCCCTAATTAAAAGTGAGTAATGTAGAAGGGAGGTTACAAGTCCATTATCAATAATTTAGTGGCTGTATGTGTAACGTGATTTGCATGATTAATGGTGAAGTTACTTTAAATCCTCCTTAGTTGCATATACAATGAGCCAGGGCCATGGCAAGGAATATAAACCAAGAGATAACATAGATCAAGAAATGCGCTCTAAGAGAAGATCGTGACAAATCTCATGCTTAAAGATGGGCTGGAATAGCTCAAGTGGGTAGAGCAAGTGAGATTCACAAGGTTGGAGGTTCAAGCCCTCCTTTTTAGCGCATATACCTCTTTGATTCCATAAACCCAACCAAACCGCGTTTAGGAACCTATTGGTCCAACATATCTCTCATCAAATTGTGATTGTTGGGAGTTGGGACCATATATGTTCTGATCTGGCTTAGTCCTAATATACTAGAACCTCTTATGAGAACTAACCATTTGAAAAGAGGCTGAGGGGTGCCATCCAACATGGTTGGCACTCACTTCACCAATTCAAAAATGGGGTCATATTCAGATTCGTTGGTGATGTAGAGGACAGAAGGGACACTGCTGCAGAAAAGATAGAAAAGCAAATGCTTCTTGGGGAAAGCACAAGATGAATAATCTAACAGAAGAAAATTTCAAAACCTGAAACAAAGGTAAATTATGACTGGTGAGGTTCAGTTGGTAGGAAAAAATTATTTTCGGTCTCCTGTGCAGATGCTTCTAAGCAACTTAATTTTTAAATAATCAGGGTAATATATTAATCAAGATAAAAAAATCACGTCAAATTTGCAAATTAAAAAATAGCACCTGACCAATACTTATAATGACTTCAGCTTAAATAAAAAACCATTTGGAAATCCAGTGGAAGATTCAACTGGCCAAGTGAATGCAGGCGTACCCACTGGAGCAACTAAGCCACAAAGTTAAAGGTTTATACTTAAGACTTAGAAAGATTATACACATAAAAAATACCATAAAGCACTAAATTCCACGCAAAAAATATAACATTTTACCCACCTTACCTGTGTGGATTTCTGAAATATTTGAATCGGGAAGTACTACAGATCGTTATTTATTAATGATTTAGTTTTATCAAAGCAATAATTACGTAAGCCTGTATTCTCATTACCATTTTATGTCTGTTAGTTAAGAAAATATTTTGTTGATTCTGCTGCCTAAATATGCAATTAAATTCTGTATGCAAAATTTTATAAGAATATAATACCAAACTTAATTTCACAATGTCCCATCATTTTAAATGTTAGAAGTGTTGGATCCTCCCAGTGTGGCCATTGGGTCTCACACATAGAACCCATGAGTCAAAGATGAATTCAGATATTGAATCTGAAATATGAATCTAGGTATTAGATCCAAATTAATGGGTTATTGTTTTCATTGCAAAATTTTACTTTTGCAAGTCAAACTGATCTTTGAAAATAACTTATCTCTGTTTTAAAATGCAGGATAATTCTAAAGAATGGGACTCGCTTGTCGGTACGGGGTTCAACCGTTCATGACACCTTTACCATGGATAATTGAACCCAAGATCAATTACGTGCTTTGCTCTGCTCAACTTGTCTAAATTGGTATTCTATTTCCTAAATGCACAAAGAATCAGGCATGTGCTATGACTTAGAGATTTTTTTGATTGAAAATCATGATGTATGCTTCAGAGATTCAAAAGACTTGGAAAATTCTTGAAAAAGATGACTCTTTGAAAATTGGGAGCCTTGTTGAGAGAATATTTCTGAAGAAAAGAAATGCCAATTTCTGAGAAATCCAAATGTTTTAAGAAAATTGATTTATGAGAAAAACTCAAAATGACTTAGAGAAAATTGATTTCTTTGAATTTGAACTTTGCAATTGAAGATGTTATAACTTGGAAAATCGTAATTTGAACTAGGAAAATACTTGAAACATCCTTGAAAACCAAGGGTTTTGAGAAAGACTTAAAATTTTTTGAGAAAATTCATTCTTTTAAAATGGGGTTGGAAAAATGAATCAGAAAAAGGGGCGTGTGGCCCTGTAAAATACTTTCATGATGCAATCTGATCCAAGATGAATGAATGCAATTTTAAAGAAAATGTTTTCTGAAAAACTTTTGAGAAAATTGTTTGAAAAATAAAGTTTATGTGCCTTATAGAACTTTAATGAAGTAGATTCACCTCATATCCCTGACTATGGCCACAGATATGGATTGAATATAACTCATTTGATTCTAAAAGGAAAAAAACGTTTAGAAAACTTTGAAATATGCAATGGTTTTGTAAGATAGCCTAAGAGTGTAGGCTGATTGTGGCTTAAAAGAAGATGATAAATCTAGATTTTGTTCGTATTCTAACTATGGCCATAAATACAAACTCAATCGAGTTTACCAACTCCCTAAAAGCTAGTCCACGTTCCATTCGTGCAGACCATGGCGAATTTGAATATGCTTGAATCATCATTCACCACACATTGACATTATTATAACATTAAACCATATGCACATGCAAACCCTAATCTAAGCAGGAAAAGTAAATTCTTATTCCAAATTTATAATTAATTTACATCAGTAATTGAATTTAAATAAAGAAATATAGTCTTGAATGTTCATGCAAAACTATAAAACATGTTAGTGAAAATGTATTGGCTTTTATGGATTTATCCAGTAATATCCAGAAATTATTGGATTTATTCAAATATAAGCTTTTTCCATGATTTCCAAGGATAAACATAATAAAATATGATATAAAACAAATAAAAATAAAAATAAGTAACTTTAAAATTTAGAATTCAGAGAAAATTGACAAAATACAACTAAAAACAAGACTATGGCATTGAAATCAGGATTTTCAGAAAATATTTTAGTAAAATTTTGGATTTAGGGCTCAAATAAAATCAAATAACCACAAAATTTGGGTGTGAAGAACCCTAGTATGATTAAAGACATGAACAAACCCTAAAAACATCAACTTCTAAGAAAAAAATTAGAAATATCATGAAAAATCATAATTTTGCTAGTGTTTTGCTCGAATCAGGACCCCGTGGGCACCCTGTTTTTGCAATTTGATCAAACCAAGCCTCAAATGAATTCCAAAATTTATAAAAATTGACACATACACTTCTGTAAAATTAAACTGAAATCAAAAAAATCTATTTTTGACATTATCTCAATACGAAAATTGCTTAAAACCCTAAAATATGTGATTTTGCCCGCGGGCACAAACCTGTCACAATGTTAGAAATGAATCGGGGATCAAATCACCATATAAATCCATAAAAATTTTCAGAGAGATACTAGACAAACAAACAAAGATTTCCCTTTTTACAGATTGGAAAAATTATCTTTGGTTAGGGAAATATTTTTCTGACAATATATGATCAATTATAACGAATATAAAACATATTAAAACACGTACTTTTGATTTCAAGTACAAGGAAATATAGCAAATCTCATTCAAAATTTATGAAATTTTAGCAGTGAATAGCAGACACACAAAGAAAGATTTTTCTATTTATAGATCATTAATTAGATCTTCGGTTAGGAAGATACAATCGACACAAGTTGATCTAGGGTTTAAACGAAGCATAACAAGTTTTAAGAAACTGATTCTACTTTTTGACAAAGGTTACCATTATATTGGAGGGTACCATTATGAAGCATGAAATTCTGAGATAGTTAAATGAGATAGCCAAACATTGAAGGGTACCATTATATTGGTTAAAACTAAAAAACCACTTGATTTTCTAAGCATAAGATAGATCATTCATAATGATGTACATTGTTTGGTTGATTTTTTTTGTTGTCCTAACCGGATATGAAACCATACATACTATACATTGAAGATGTTCAGAATTTTTAAGTATTTAGTTTGGCCGAATATAAAGCTTTATTATTCAATTGTAACCTGTTTCAATTGCAACCGTTTACTGTCGATATTTCTAAACATGTTACATAAATTGTATTTCCAATGTAACTTATATCTATGGTAGGTTGTACTGTATTCTTTTGATTATTCTGATATTCCTGTACTTGGTTGCTGAACATGTGAAGACTTATCTCATGCACGTGGGGTTCGAGATTAGCAGGCTCTAGTAGGGCTGTAGAGTTCGTTTTCTGTAATACGTCACTAACCGTTTGGGTGGATATGTTCACTGCTCAATCATGTTAACTGAATGCTGCATATTATACTGAAACAGAACCCAGAATGGGGTGAATGAACTGGGCATCAGTGTTGTGTTGTAGAATTAGTAACATGTGAAATATTTGATGTCTATACTAGGATGTTGCTTGTATTTGGGGCCACATTCAGTTACATGTAGTAGCAAGGAGCAACACATATTTGGAAGAGTCAACATTTGGACCGAGAATAGGCCTATGGCCTTTGTAATTACAGTGATGTCCTGTTAAGTATATAACAGAAAATGAAATTCTGTTTTGAATAGTCTGGGTTTATTTATCAAAGGAAACTGTTTAGCTAAGTCTTGGTGAAGGTAGTTGCTTTGGATTCCTGTAATTTGAAATAAATTCCTATATTACCTTTGTTTCAGATTTAATATGTGAGGCTTACTTGTTCCCGTATATGAATTAGCAACAAAATTGATTTCAGTGTTAAGTTCTGTGTTAGTTTTAATTAGTTGTATTGACAGCAACTTATTGGTGTCAAGTTCAAGCACATTTGTTGAGTTTAAGTTACTTATGACTTTAGCAAAATAAATTCTTATTCGAGCTTGCGGTTCAGGAGAACCATGGTGGTGCCATATGAATACGAGTTGTATTCTTATTAGAGAAAATGTGTTGTAATAGAGCAATATATATATATATATATATAAATATATATATATATATATATATATATATATATATATATATATATATATATATCTATATATATAAGTACATTTCCTTTCCATTTGTACAAGATATGTATGCGTTTTAAAATTTTTGTCACAGGTTCTCTTAACTTATATACGTAACACTTCCTTTTGGGTAGGCAAGTATTAGCACTCATAATGGTTGGTTCTTTGTTAATCATACTCATCATGATAGGTTGATAGAAATGCTCATGCATGAAAATTTTTGCATGATATTGAAATTGGGTGGTACCCTGCCCAGCCCAGCCGAATGGTGCTGGACTATATTTTTACAAAGGAAAGGATGATAAATGTCATTTCCTTAACTGTCCATGCTTGTGGACAAAGGACAGGTCCATTGAATCCTTGTTCATGTATAGTATGACTCATATGGAAGCTTAGCTTAATACCTTAAGTTTTCAGAATACTAGCTAATCATGTTAGATCTGGCTCTTTGCATACAGGTGAATGAAAATGTGAATAGGCTTAAACTTGATTTGATATGCTTGAGTTGGATATCGTTGTCTAGTTGTTTTCATGGGCATGAGCAATCATGAAAGTAATGTTTTATTGCTTAAATCTACATGCATGGGTGTTCACGTGATATAATAAAAATTATCAAGGAATGACAACATACATTTTGGAATAAATATGTGAATCCTTGCACATGAATCTTTGAAACCGTGCTTGTGAATGTTGTTGTTTTATGTCCATGGTTATATTGGCATATATGGATGTGCATTTGGAAACACTTGTCGTGGAGATTTATGCTTTCACTTGACTGTTATGACTATGGTTCGCATGAGTGTGAGCATGATTCAATTGTTGGTAAGTCTTCTTGAACATGTACGCTTGATTATTGTGTGAATTGGTACATGTACACTCACACACTTAAAGAAACCATGAATTTGGTTAAATATGTGATGTAGGTAAAACACACATATTGAAAATGCATATGAATGAATTATGACATGCATATGTTTGGGTTTAGATTTGCATGAATATATATGTTGTTTGGCATTTTGGCTTAGTGTTATGAATGAAACACTACTTGGTTTTATTATGTGATGCACTAATGGCCAAATTGGACCATCACCGGCCTGAAGAGCCGTGGGTTTGGTTTTCTTTTAATTATGTTTTTAAATGCATCACTTGGCACATTACGACACTGTTCTAGTGGTGGATACGGGCTGGAGTCCCGAATGGGTCCCTGCAAGGGAGGATGCGGGGTTTTCACTTTACTTTTGCATATGTGTGGCAAACTTAAAGAATGAACTTTAAATAAAAATAATGAATAAGAACAGAGTAATATACATTCTGGGATATCTCATCTGGAGTATGAGAATCTTGGATATCCGGTCTTGGGGAGACTGTGAGGATACAAAAAACTACGTGTGCGTTGTTGCCCCTGAACCCGATATTGAGGTTCTTCTCCTGGCCACGGTTTTAGGGAGAGCCCGCCACTTTACCCGGGAGTGGTGTGTTAGTCACAGCTGTGAGTTTATGGTACCAAGGAAGTGGCACTTGTGGGCGTGGGGTGTCCCTTGTGTCCCCGACATTAGATGTGGAGGTCTAATGTTCCGATGGATGGTGCTGTTTCCTGATATCGGTCGAGGGCTAAGTTAGAACCCAGTAATAAAATATAAATTGTGTGTTAAGCTACCCTGGGAACCTACTTGACCTCGGGGTTTGTACCCGTTTGGTGTATCCGCGGGCCACGGTAATTAAAAAGAGGAACTTAAAGATGTGTGCATCTAATAGGGCATGCATATGGAAAGATGGAACTTAAATGAAAGATAACAGAAGGAATCATGCATTGCACATAATCATGCATTTTTCTGTTATGCATTAGATCATGCATGTTTGAATCATTCTTGATATCATGACATCATTTGGTGGTTGCATACGTTTTACTTTGTGAGATCATGCTGAAAGGTTGGTTATTTAGTTATTGATATGAGACATTGCTGTACTGTTCCTGACTGGTGAGGAAATGCAATTATTGGTAGTTATAGATATTTAAATGTTGCAAATTTTATATCTGCATTCACTCAAATCACTGCATGAAATCTTATTCATGTTCTTTCTCTCACCTGTTTCTTTAGAAGTAGCTGTGCTCAGAATTTCGGTTCTGACACCCTACTTTGTTGGTTTTTCACAGGTAAGGGTGAACAGTGAAGTTGGACATGCATTTGGGGATGGATGAGTTACACTTGGGCTTATCAGCTTCAGTAGAGGATAGATTGGCTCTTTCTTTTGTCTTTCAGTTCTTTTAAATTCTGCAATTGTTATTTTACTTTCAGTTGAAGAAAACTTTGTCTTTGAAATTTTATTACTCATTAATAAAAGAGTTTTAGTTGGTTGATATGGATGATAATTGCAACTTCGTTTGTGGTGTGTGGTTATCCAACTGAAATTGGAACTGTAGGGACCCCAGGTCTCTGGGAAGTTTTCCGCAACTCTTAGAAAAAAAAAAATATTCCGCATTTTTAAAAGGGTATGGATTGGGGTCGTTACAGGTTTGGTATCAAAGCCACCACAAAGAATTGCAATTTTATCATCTTTTGAGTATTAAATTTTTATTTTGGTATATGAGCCCTGTCCTGAAGCATCGACAAGTGTGACTCGTCCTCCAGAGCAGTCTTCTTCACTGGTATGGTTATTTAATATTTTCCTTGAATTATGTGAATTCTGTGTGATTGATTGAAATTATAGTTTAATATTCCTTGTTGTGAATTTAAAAGTCTGATGTGATTACATGAATGATTATTGTTCGTGATCAACCCCAAGGGGGTAGGATCATAGAGGGTCTAAATTTGCGAGGCTTACGTGCGATATTTAATTTTGGTACTACTCACATTTAGTACGTTCTAATTTCGCGGACGAAATTCTTTTAAGGGGGTAGGGATGTAATAACCTCAAATTTTGTAATTTATTTATTTAAATTTATTTGAAAATAACGAGTACTTTTCTAATTTTGGGCCTCGGATCCATTACCGGATCCATAAAAAGAACATGTAAATAACCCACAATGGGGTATTAAAAATATACTTATAATAGTTATAAATAATTAATAGTATAAAAGAAAAGAAACGAAAAGAAAAATCGAGTATTTAAGGTTGGATCCGTGTTTGGATCCAAATGGATCCAACATAGGGATCTAAGATCCATAAAAAAATGGTCTTTATATCCATATTCATAATAAAACTAATAATATAATATATGAATAAAATTTAAATTTTTTTATTATCCGAGGATCCGCAGTTGGATCCATTCGGATCCAACTGATGGATCCACATGGTTGGGGGTCGGGTTACGGGCCTCGGGTCCGGACCCGAGCCGCACCCCCTGTGTAACCCTTTTTAAAGAAAGGGGCAGCCCGATAAGGGTTGCCCGTTAGGTCTTCAGCAAAACAGGAAAGGGGGGAAGGGGGGGTTACGCAGGGCGTAACCGACCTCCCCCCATCTCGGCGTGAAGGGGGGAGGGGTCTTGCCCGATAAGAGGGAGTGGAGAGGGGACTCTCTTCACTCGCCTCTCTCTCTTTCCCTCATCTCCCTCGTGTCTCTCTCCCTCTACTCTGTCCCCATCTCTCTCCCTCGGTCTGTGTGGGTGCGCCGGAGGCAGGGAGGTCGCCGGCGAGTTTTTTTTGGCCGCCAGCCACCCCAGGCCACGGCAAGCAACCTCGGTCACGGCAGCCGCGTGGAGCGACACCAGCAACTCGATCTTCGCGTTTCCAGCCTCCGATCGCCGGAAAAGCTCAAAACAGGTACGGTTCTCCTCTGGATCTGGGTGAGGAATCGAACGTGGGTTCGATTCCGTACTTTGATTTGAGATGGGTTCTTGGGAACCCCTTCTTAGGGTTTCTTTTCTCAAGAATCATGGGGGTGAACCGTGTATCACTCCCCTTAGTTTGATTTTCCCGTTTTTTTTAAAGATGAAAAAAAAAATTTGGGTATGCCAACGAATCCCACTGATTCTTCTTGGTTTAAATCTTGGTTTCTATTTAGAAATTTAATCTGTTGTCTTAATTTGTGTTGGGAATTATGTTCTTGGATTGGATCTACACTCAGTTACTGAAAGGGGGGGGGGTTCGGTTGCTATGGACAAGAAAAAAAAAATGAAATGAAACCTATGCTATTTTTGGTCACAGACAGACCTGGTATGTGAGTGAATATACATATTATTTAGGACTTAGTCTCTTGGGCAAGTTACTTTAGTAAAGATAGTCATCCAACTGAATATTTACATTGGTTAGTCATCACACCGGTTGTGTGATAAATCCAGGCACATTGAAGTGGGATAAGAGGTTAATGTGTGTTGAATTCAGGCATACAGGGGCTTGTGAAAACTTGCATGCTTTTACCTTCCTAGAGCATGAAATTTCTGAGATAGTTAAATGAGATAGCCAAACATTGAAGGGTACCATTATATTGGTTAAAACTAAAAAACCACTTGATTTTCTAAGCATAAGATAGATCATTCATAATGATGTACATTGTTTGGTTGATTTTTTTTGTTGTCCTAACCGGATATGAAACCATACATACTATACATTGAAGATGTTCAGAATTTTTAAGTATTTAGTTTGGCCGAATATAAAGCTTTATTATTCAATTGTAACCTGTTTCAATTGCAACCGTTTACTGTCGATATTTCTAAACATGTTACATAAATTGTATTTCCAATGTAACTTATATCTATGGTAGGTTGTACTGTATTCTTTTGATTATTCTGATATTCCTGTACTTGGTTGCTGAACATGTGAAGACTTATCTCATGCACGTGGGGTTCGAGATTAGCAGGCTCTAGTAGGGCTGTAGAGTTTGTTTTCTGTAATACGTCACTAACCGTTTGGGTGGATATGTTCACTCCTCAATCATGTTAACTGAATGCTGCATATTATACTGAAACAGAACCCAGAATGGGGTGAATGAACTGGGCATCAGTGTTGTGTTGTAGAATTAGTAACATGTGAAATATTTGATGTCTATACTAGGATGTTGCTTGTATTTGGGGCCACATTCAGTTACATGTAGTAGCAAGGAGCAACACATATTTGGAAGAGTCAACATTTGGACCGAGAATAGGCCTATGGCCTTTGTAATTACAGTGATGTCCTATTAAGTATATAACAGAAAATGAAATTCTGTTTTGAATAGTCTGGGTTTATTTATCAAAGGAAACTGTTTAGCTAAGTCTTGGTGAAGGTAGTTGCTTTGGATTCCTGTAATTTGAAATAAATTCCTATATTACCTTTGTTTCAGATTTAATATGTGAGGCTTACTTGTTCCCGTATATGAATTAGCAACAAAATTGATTTCAGTGTTAAGTTCTGTGTTAGTTTTAATTAGTTGTATTGACAGCAACTTATTGGTGTCAAGTTCAAGCACATTTGTTGAGTTTAAGTTACTTATGACTTTAGCAAAATAAATTCTTATTCGAGCTTGCGGTTCAGGAGAACCATGGTGGTGCCATATGAATACGAGTTGTATTCTTATTAGAGAAAATGTGTTGTAATAGAGCAATATATATATATATATATAAATATATATATATATATATATATATATATATATCTATATATATAAGTACATTTCCTTTCCATTTGTACAAGATATGTATGCGTTTTAAAATTTTTGTCACAGGTTCTCTTAACTTATATACGTAACACTTCCTTTTGGGTAGGCAAGTATTAGCACTCATAATGGTTGGTTCTTTGTTAATCATACTCATCATGATAGGTTGATAGAAATGCTCATGCATGAAAATTTTTGCATGATATTGAAATTGGGTGGTACCCTGCCCAGCCCAGCCGAATGGTGCTGGACTATATTTTTACAAAGGAAAGGATGATAAATGTCATTTCCTTAACTGTCCATGCTTGTGGACAAAGGACAGGTCCATTGAATCCTTGTTCATGTATAGTATGACTCATATGGAAGCTTAGCTTAATACCTTAAGTTTTCAGAATACTAGCTAATCATGTTAGATCTAGCTCTTTGCATACAGGTGAATGAAAATGTGAATAGGCTTAAACTTGATTTGATATGCTTGAGTTGGATATCGTTGTCTAGTTGTTTTCATGGGCATGAGCAATCATGAAAGTAATGTTTTATTGCTTAAATCTACATGCATGGGTGTTCACGTGATATAATAAAAATTATCAAGGAATGACAACATACATTTTGGAATAAATATGTGAATCCTTGCACATGAATCTTTGAAACCGTGCTTGTGAATGTTGTTGTTTTATGTCCATGGTTATATTGGCATATATGGATGTGCATTTGGAAACACTTGTCGTGGAGATTTATGCTTTCACTTGACTGTTATGACTATGGTTCGCATGAGTGTGAGCATGATTCAATTGTTGGTAAGTCTTCTTGAACATGTACGCTTGATTATTGTGTGAATTGGTACATGTACACTCACACACTTAAAGAAACCATGAATTTGGTTAAATATGTGATGTAGGTAAAACACACATATTGAAAATGCATATGAATGAATTATGACATGCATATGTTTGGGTTTAGATTTGCATGAATATATATGTTGTTTGGCATTTTGGCTTAGTGTTATGAATGAAACACTACTTGGTTTTATTATGTGATGCACTAATGGCCAAATTGGACCATCACCGGCCTGAAGAGCCGTGGGTTTGGTTTTCTTTTAATTATGTTTTTAAATGCATCACTTGGCACATTACGACACTGTTCTAGTGGTGGATACGGGCTGGAGTCCCGAATGGGTCCCTGCAAGGGAGGATGCGGGGTTTTCACTTTACTTTTGCATATGTGTGGCAAACTTAAAGAATGAACTTTAAATAAAAATAATGAATAAGAACAGAGTAATATACATTCTGGGATATCTCATCTGGAGTATGAGAATCTTGGATATCCGGTCTTGGGGAGACTGTGAGGATACAAAAAACTACGTGTGCGTTGTTGCCCCTGAACCCGATATTGAGGTTCTTCTCCTGGCCACGGTTTTAGGGAGAGCCCGCCACTTTACCCGGGAGTGGTGTGTTAGTCACAGCTGTGAGTTTATGGTACCAAGGAAGTGGCACTTGTGGGCGTGGGGTGTCCCTTGTGTCCCCGACATTAGATGTGGAGGTCTAATGTTCCGATGGATGGTGCTGTTTCCTGATATCGGTCGAGGGCTAAGTTGGAACCCAGTAATAAAATATAAATTGTGTGTTAAGCTACCCTGGGAACCTACTTGACCTCGGGGTTTGTACCCGTTTGGTGTATCCGCGGGCCACGGTAATTAAAAAGAGGAACTTAAAGATGTGTGCATCTAATAGGGCATGCATATGGAAAGATGGAACTTAAATGAAAGATAACAGAAGGAATCATGCATTGCACATAATCATGCATTTTTCTGTTATGCATTAGATCATGCATGTTTGAATCATTCTTGATATCATGACATCATTTGGTGGTTGCATACGTTTTACTTTGTGAGATCATGCTGAAAGGTTGGTTATTTAGTTATTGATATGAGACATTGCTGTATTGTTCCTGACTGGTGAGGAAATGCAATTATTGGTAGTTATAGATATTTAAATGTTGCAAATTTTATATCTGCATTCACTCAAATCACTGCATGAAATCTTATTCATGTTCTTTCTCTCACCTGTTTCTTTAGAAGTAGCTGTGCTCAGAATTTCGGTTCTGACACCCTACTTTGTTGGTTTTTCACAGGTAAGGGTGAACAGTGAAGTTGGACATGCATTTGTGGATGGATGAGTTACACTTGGGCTTATCAGCTTCAGTTGAGGATAGATTGGCTCTTTCTTTTGTCTTTCAGTTCTTTTAAATTCTGCAATTGTTATTTTACTTTCAGTTGAAGAAAACTTTGTCTTTGAAATTTTATTACTCATTAATAAAAGAGTTTTAGTTGGTTGATATGGATGATAATTGCAACTTCGTTTGTGGTGTGTGGTTATCCAACTGAAATTGGAACTGTAGGGACCCCAGGTCTCTGGGAAGTTTTCCGCAACTCTTAGAAAAAAAAAAATATTCCGCATTTTTAAAAGGGTATGGATTGGGGTCGTTACAGGTTTGGTATCAAAGCCACCACAAAGAATTGCAATTTTATCATCTTTTGAGTATTAAATTTTTATTTTGGTATATGAGCCCTGTCCTGAAGCATCGACAAGTGTGACTCGTCCTCCAGAGCAGTCTTCTTCACTGGTATGGTTATTTAATATTTTCCTTGAATTATGTGAATTCTGTGTGATTGATTGAAATTATAGTTTAATATTCCTTGTTGTGAATTTAAAAGTCTGATGTGATTACATGAATGATTATTGTTCGTGATCAACCCCAAGGGGGTAGGATCATAGAGGGTCTAAATTTGCGAGGCTTACGTGCGATATTTAATTTTGGTACTACTCACATTTAGTACGTTCTAATTTCGCGGACGAAATTCTTTTAAGGGGGTAGGGATGTAATAACCTCAAATTTTGTAATTTATTTATTTAAATTTATTTGAAAATAACGAGTACTTTTCTAATTTTGGGCCTCGGATCCATTACCGGATCCATAAAAAGAACATGTAAATAACCCACAATGGGGTATTAAAAATATACTTATAATAGTTATAAATAATTAATAGTATAAAAGAAAAGAAACGAAAAGAAAAATCGAGTATTTAAGGTTGGATCCGTGTTTGGATCCAAATGGATCCAACATAGGGATCTAAGATCCATAAAAAAATGGTCTTTATATCCATATTCGTAATAAAACTAATAATATAATATATGAATAAAATTTAAATTTTTTTATTATCCGAGGATCCGCAGTTGGATCCATTCGGATCCAACTGATGGATCCACATGGTTGGGGGTCGGGTTACGGGCCTCGGGTCCGGACCCCCTGTGTAACCCTTTTTAAAGAAAGGGGCAGCCCGATAAGGGTTGCCCGTTAGGTCTTCAGCAAAACAGGAAAGGGGGGAAGGGGGGGTTACGCAGGGCGTAACCGACCTCCCCCCATCTCGGCGTGAAGGGGGGAGGGGTCTTGCCCGATAAGAGGGAGTGGAGAGGGGACTCTCTTCACTCGCCTCTCTCTCTTTCCCTCATCTCCCTCGTGTCTCTCTCCCTCTACTCTGTCCCCATCTCTCTCCCTCGGTCTGTGTGGGTGCGCCGGAGGCAGGGAGGTCGCCGGCGAGTTTCTTTTGGCCGCCAGCCACCCCAGGCCACGGCAAGCAACCTCGGTCACGACAGCCGCGTGGAGCGACACCAGCAACTCGATCTTCGCGTTTCCAGCCTCCGATCGCCGGAAAAGCTCCAAACAGGTACGGTTCTCCTCTGGATCTGGGTGAGGAATCGAACGTGGGTTCGATTCCGTACTTTGATTTGAGATGGGTTCTTGGGAACCCCTTCTTAGGGTTTCTTTTCTCAAGAATCATGGGGGTGAACCGTGTATCACTCCCCTTAGTTTGATTTTCCCGTTTTTTTTAAAGATGAAAAAAAAAAATTGGGTATGCCAACGAATCCCACTGATTCTTCTTGGTTTAAATCTTGGTTTCTATTTAGAAATTTAATCTGCTGTCTTAATTTGTGTTGGGAATTATGTTCTTGGATTGGATCTACACTCAGTTACTGAAAGGGGGGGGGTTTCGGTTGCTATGGACAAGAAAAAAAAAATGAAATGAAACCTATGCTATTTTTGGTCACAGACAGACCTGGTATGTGAGTGAATATACATATTATTTAGGACTTAGTCTCTTGCGCAAGTTACTTCAGTAAAGATAGTCATCCAACTGAATATTTACATTGGTTAGTCATCACACCGGTTGTGTGATAAATCCAGGCACATTGAAGTGGGATAAGAGGTTAATGTGTGTTGAATTCAGGCATACAGGGGCTTGTGAAAACTTGCATGCTTTTACCTTCCTAGAGCATGAAATTTCTGAGATAGTTAAATGAGATAGCCAAACATTGAAGGGTACCATTATATTGGTTAAAACTCAAAAACCACTTGATTTTCTAAGCATAAGATAGATCATTCATAATGATGTACATTGTTTGGTTGATTTTTTTTGTTGTCCTAACCGGATATGAAACCATACATACTATACATTGAAGATGTTCAGAATTTTTAAGTATTTAGTTTGGCCGAATATAAAGCTTTATTATTCAATTGTAACCTATTTCAATTGCAACCGTTTACTGTCGATATTTCTAAACATGTTACATAAATTGTATTTCCAATGTAACTTATATCTATGGTAGGTTGTACTGTATTCTTTTGATTATTCTGATATTCCTGTACTTGGTTACTGAACATGTGAAGACTTATCTCATGCACGTGGGGTTCGAGATTAGCAGGCTCTAGTAGGGCTGTAGAGTTCGTTTTCTGTAATACGTCACTAACCGTTTGGGTGGATATGTTCACTGCTCAATCATGTTAACTGAATGCTGCATATTATACTGAAACAGAACCCAGAATGGGGTGAATGAACTGGGCATCAGTGTTGTGTTGTAGAATTAGTAACATGTGAAATATTTGATGTCTATACTAGGATGTTGCTTGTATTTGGGGCCACATTCAGTTACATGTAGTAGCAAGGAGCAACACATATTTGGAAGAGTCAACATTTGGACCGAGAATAGGCCTATGGCCTTTGTAATTACAGTGATGTCCTGTTAAGTATATAACAGAAAATGAAATTCTGTTTTGAATAGTCTGGGTTTATTTATCAAAGGAAACTGTTTAGCTAAGTCTTGGTGAAGGTAGTTGCTTTGGATTCCTGTAATTTGAAATAAATTCCTATATTACCTTTGTTTCAGATTTAATATGTGAGGCTTACTTGTTCCCGTATATGAATTAGCAACAAAATTGATTTCAGTGTTAAGTTCTGTGTTAGTTTTAATTAGTTGTATTGACAGCAACTTATTGGTGTCAAGTTCAAGCACATTTGTTGAGTTTAAGTTACTTATGACTTTAGCAAAATAAATTCTTATTCGAGCTTGCGGTTCAGGAGAACCATGGTGGTGCCATATGAATACGAGTTGTATTCTTATTAGAGAAAATGTGTTGTAATAGAGCAATATATATATATATATATATATATATATATATATATATATATATATATATAAGTACATTTCCTTTCCATTTGTACAAGATATGTATGCGTTTTAAAATTTTTGTCACAGGTTCTCTTAACTTATATACGTAACACTTCCTTTTGGGTAGGCAAGTATTAGCACTCATAATGGTTGGTTCTTTGTTAATCATACTCATCATGATAGGTTGATAGAAATGCTCATGCATGAAAATTTTTGCATGATATTGAAATTGGGTGGTACCCTGCCCAGCCCAGCCGAATGGTGCTGGACTATATTTTTACAAAGGAAAGGATGATAAATGTCATTTCCTTAACTGTCCATGCTTGTGGACAAAGGACAGGTCCATTGAATCCTTGTTCATGTATAGTATGACTCATATGGAAGCTTAGCTTAATACCTTAAGTTTTCAGAATACTAGCTAATCATGTTAGATCTGGCTCTTTGCATACAGGTGAATGAAAATGTGAATAGGCTTAAACTTGATTTGATATGCTTGAGTTGGATATCGTTGTCTAGTTGTTTTCATGGGCATGAGCAATCATGAAAGTAATGTTTTATTGCTTAAATCTACATGCATGGGTGTTCACGTGATATAATAAAAATTATCAAGGAATGACAACATACATTTTGGAATAAATATGTGAATCCTTGCACATGAATCTTTGAAACCGTGCTTGTGAATGTTGTTGTTTTATGTCCATGGTTATATTGGCATATATGGATGTGCATTTGGAAACACTTGTCGTGGAGATTTATGCTTTCACTTGACTGTTATGACTATGGTTCGCATGAGTGTGAGCATGATTCAATTGTTGGTAAGTCTTCTTGAACATGTACGCTTGATTATTGTGTGAATTGGTACATGTACACTCATTTGAAAACTGAGAGTTCTGAGAAAATCAAATCAAGAAAGACTTAGAAAATCTTGAGAAGATCGATTTCTCTGAAATAAAATTGGAGAATGAGTTTGAAATTTATGCAAAATGAATGAATGAATGAATGAATTTGAAAGATAATTCATTGAGGAATTGGGAAAATCCTTTTGAATTTTTGAGAAATGCAGTGCATTTTTGAAGTTAGCCTACGAGTGTAGGCTGAATGTGGCTAATACGAAGATCACAAATCTGGGTTTCCTTCGTATTCTTACTATGACCATAAATATGAATTCCACCAAGTTTGTTAACTTCCTAAGAGCTTGTGCACGTGCCATTTGTGTCAACCATAGTGGATTTGAAAAAATGTGCATGAATGATACATCAGATATTGAAATTTGCAGAAATTAAACTATATGCAATGCAATCCTATTCTAAGTAGAAAATGTAAATCTTATTCTAAATATTACAATTTTGATATTACATTGAATTTAATAAGATAAATAAATGAATGTCTTCTTCTTGAATATTCCTGCAAAACTAGAAAACATGTTAGCATAAAAATATAGGTTTATTTGGATTTATCCAAAAATATTGAAAATTATTGGATATTATTCAAATATAAACCCAATTCATATATCCTTGATATAAACATAAATGATGAAATTGGATTAAAAATACAGAAATGGTATTTGGAAAATCAAAATTAGGGTCAAAATAACCAAAATGCCCCTGATGACCTTGAAATTAGGGTTTTCTAAAAGAAAATTTATAAAATTTAGAAATTTGAAAATCAGATGAAATAAAATGAAACACAATATGATGATATGCATGAAAATATGGAAAATTGAAGTTTGGAATTTCAAAATTGAGGTCAAAATAACCAAAATGCTCCTAATAACAAGACTATGGCCTTGAAACCAGTGTTTTCTGAAATAAATTTTGCAAAAATGGGAATTTAAAATGCAAATGAGATTAAAATTTACCCTAATATGATACTATATGCATATTCACGTGATAAAAACCCTATAATGGCAAAAATATTACAAAATATCGAATTTAACTTGATTTTCGCTTGATTTTCGCCTTTGAATTTAAAAGTTAACTAACACGAAAAGCAAATGAGCTTGGAATTGACTCAGATTTGGCATAAACACCTAAACTAACCCTGAAAACAGAATGAAACTTGAAAATCTATTTTTTTGATATTTTTTTAATATAGAAATTGACTAAAAATCCTAAAAAACAAAAATTTGTCTAAAACTCTAAATCTAAAATGAATTTCGGGTACTAAACTACCATAGAAATCCCCCAAATTTTATGGGGTGATATAGGACATTTAAAAAAAGATTTTTTCATTTTATAGATTTTAGTTTTGACCTATGGTTGGAGCTTGATAGCTCTGGCAAGTCGGATCAAAATCCATCGACTTTAGAACTTAACTCAGACTGACAGGTTTCAGAAACAATTATGGTAAAAATAGCAAACAGTAGACAAAATGATTGAAATTTTAGGAGAATGGCTCTGACAATCAGAGGAACAATTCTTCTTTTTACTGTTTTGGGATTAGATGAACGGTTTGGATGGACACAGAGGTTTATCAAACCTCTAATTCTGATAAAATCTATCTAACAAAGATTTGGCTAAGAAACTTATAAAATCTTGAAAACTATAAATTCGAACCATAAAAATCTTAAAATTCTGAGAAATGACAGAGGAGTTCACTAAAAACAACTCCATTGTTGAAGGTTTTGACTTCCGACTTATGGATTGAAGCATCACAACCGATTAGGGTCGGTCTAGACCCCGACAAGGAGAAATCAAGATTTTCACATGGGGCTGAAAAATTCAATTTTTGGGAGGAACCAAATCTCCTTAGAAAAATCTACGAAAATATTAGAAAATAATAGGTTCTAACAGGGATCCACTATATTTTTTAGAGGAAGATTCAGATCTCCCATGGGGGAGATCTCGGGCCAACAACTCTGCTAAAGGGGAATCTGGAATTTTGAGAGGGTTAAAAACCTGATCTGGAGTTTTATTTTAAAAGGCGGTTGCATAACCCAAATCAAACTGGGTTTTTGGCAGGGGCTCACAGATAAATGAAATCACTCACAAATAAATTTTTTGAAATTTATTGACAAATAATTATACATAAAATAATAACTCGAATTGTGTATAAAATCAAAATCTACAAGCTAAAGCAAAGTACATATAAAGCAATGAAATTACCTTAATAAAACATCTAAAATGCATATTTAATCATGAAAAGAAAATAATTGCAGAAAGGTACAACTCATATGTTATTTTTTTGGCTATGAGAAGGGAGGATCTGGACCATTGATTGGACAGATCCCTTTTCTCTCAATATTTAAAGCATGGAGCGAGGTAAACTGGAAGAACAAAGTAAACACCTTACCTTGGATTAGCTCGGTTTGACTGGAGGTACTGCACTTTGCTGGAAGGAGATGGCAAGCTTGAGGTGATTGTAGCACCAATTTGAAGATGGTGAGACTGCTGAGGTGGAGCTGGGCAGGAAAGTGGTTGAAACTGGAGGGAGGTTCGGCTAGAGGATCCCTTTGGAAGAGGTGGTGCCGACTGGAGCTGCCTTGGAGATGGTTGCAGTTGTGGTTGAATCACCAATGGTTGAGTTGTTGCTGCCTTGGGTGGATTTGCTGAGGATTGAAGAGCTGCAAGGTGGCCGCTACCCAGAATGAGGTGGTTGTGGTTGTGTGTTGAGCTGCTTCAAGGTGGATCGACTGCTGGAAGAGAAACCTTGGAGTGAAGTTGCTGGTGGCTGCAACTTGGAGGTGGTTGTAGCTTGAGGTGGAGATGGCGCCAGCTGAAGGTGGTGGTGGGGCTATGTCGCCACCTTGGTGTGGCTGAAGGTGATGGTGTCTGCAGCTACAAGAGAATCGATGACTGAAGCCACTAAGGGACCAAGAGAGAGAGAGAGAGGGGGTTCCAACGTGTGATGCTTGTTGTGGAGAATAGAAAGTGAATAGGAAGTCTTATGGTGGCTGGACCAAGGAAAGGGGAAAGAAGGAAGGGAGGGAAATGAAGAAGGAAAGAAAAGGAAGAGAAGAAAGGAAAGAGGGAAGAAGAGGGAAAAGGAAAAAAAGAAGGAAGAGAGGGAAGAAAGAAGGAGGGGGGTCGACCAATGAGAGAGGGAAGGAAAGGGAGGAAGGAAGAAAGAAAAGAAAGAAAGAAAGAAAGAAAAGAGAAGAAGAAAAGAAACAAGAAAAGGAAAGAAAAGAAGAAGAATAGGGAAAGAAATAGAGGGAAAGAAAAGGAAAGAGAGAGGGAGCTAAGGGGTCGACCCCTCTTATGGGTCCCACATCTAAAAAAAATCAGAATAAAAATGAAAAAAATATAAAGAGAAAAATAAAATAAAATAAAAGATTTTTTTTATTAAAAGGAGATGCAAATGGTGAAGCCATCTTGAAGTGAGCTCAGAGTAATTTTGAAATTCATTTTGAAGATCAGAGGGGTAGAATAGTCTTTTCAGAAAAGATTTCTGGACAAAATGAGCTATTTTTGTCAGTTTTTGAAACGAGCTCAATATTTGAAGTTTCGCACCCCGTTGTGAAGCAAATCCAATTTAGAAGTTGAAAAACCAAGTTTGAAAAGAATCCAAATTATTTTCTGGGGAAAATATTTCCAAATTTAGAATATTGGGAGTAAAAATATCAATTTTGGAAATCCAGGGGGTAAATTTGAATTTTGAAAACTTTAAAACTCGAATCTGGATTGAAATTTTTAAAACTAGAGTTTTGGATCTCAAAAATAAAATAAAATGTTATGGAATGCTGAGAAATGATATGAAATGATGAGAAATGACATGAAATGCTGTGCGAAATACAGACCCTGAATGAAAGAACTTGGATATTGGAACTTGGTTGACACTTCTACCAGTTCAAAAAGTGATAATTTTGATAAAAATCATAAATTGATTCGAGAAATGGTTTTTCGGACTCTATTGGGCCAGAGGGACGCTGAAAATTGAGGTTTGAGCTGATTTGAACTAAAATAAACTGGATTGAGCTAGTTTTTAGAGTTTTAGAACTCAAATGGACTGATAAGACACTGACTCAACTTAACTCATCGACTGAATTATCAAGAAAAACTGTCATTTTTAGAAAAATTGTCACTGGAGTGAAGTGAATTACAGACCAGAGCTGGGTCTGAGCTTGGACAAAGATCAATAATATTGAAATGAACTAAAACTGAAGCTTGAACACTAGCTCAACTGACTGAATTCAACTCAATTTCAGCTAAATGAGCTGAAATGGGCTAAAGACACTTGAAAGTGGGTTTAAACTGAAATTGAAGCACTTGAACTCCTGGTATGCTCAAGCTAGACTCATGGGAATAGGATTGACTGAGAATGACTGACTTGGGGACAATTGACTTGGATTTAAGTGAGAAATGATCTCATTTATGAAGAAATGATCCCATTTTGGCAGGAATGGTCAGAAATAGAAAGTGGTTTGTTCACTGTGAGCTCAAGTGAGCTAGAAGTGATTGACATCCTAACTGTTCTGAGCTGAAGAATGAGCTTGACTGACTCTGACTGACATAGGATATGGGATGATCTAGTGGTAAAATGTAATTTTCTAAAACAGACTCGGGGTTGGACTCCTACACTGACCTACCACGGTTGGCACTGCATGAGGGGGATTGTCTGAGAATGAATAAAAAAATTTTGAAGTGTTTACAGATACCCTTCTTTGCTACTAAGCCGGCTTGAGGACGAGTTTAGTGGCAAAGAAAAACACATCAAAATTGGGCTATAAAAATGCCCCAGTTAGAAGGATCTGACTGGATATGAAGATTAACTCTGATGAGAATGGTGGATATGAAATGAAGAATGAAGAAGAAAAATTTAATTCAATGAAGTGAGATTCAGGCTTTGCTCTTAATCTGGATGGGACGAGAAATACCCCGTGTAAAAATGAAGCTCAAGTTTGACCCTTAACCTGACCGAGAAGAATAAATACCTCATCAGAATGAGGCTCAAGTTTGACCCTTAACCTGACCGGGAAGAATAAAATACCTCATCAGAATGAGGCTCAAGTTTAACCCTTAACCTGACCGAAAATGAAAATGATAGGATTCTCGAAAGAAGAACCCATGATGAAACCTTCAGACTTCCGCACAATGAATCCGATAAAGGTTTTGCAAAAGAATGAAATGGGAGCTCCCTAAAGCTTGAAAATAGGTTTGATTTTGGGCGTCTAATTGCTGAGACTAAATAACTTTTGAAATTGATGACCTTTTGCGAGAAAATGATTGGTGGCTTAACCTTGAACCGAAATTGGACTGTGTAGAGTAGCATAAAGATATTTCCGTCCAAAAGCATATCTACTCTTTTTTACGTGTTATTTTATTATAAAAGCATGAGGTTTGAATGAAACATACCGTACATGTTGACCTTAATTCCTCCCGTCGCTTGCCATTGCATAATAAAATATAAAAACCAACTTGTACTGTTTGTCATAAAAAGTGAGAAGACCTTGGTGTTTAATACCGACAGGAATTGAACAACACTATTCTCTCTTTTGTCTCATTGTGAGTTGCGTTTTTCGTAGCTCTCCACGTAAATGCAGGCTTGGCCCGAACCTATGGGACCATTCTCACCCTTACCCGACTTCAAAATATACCCCCACACCGAAAACCCAAAAATGAATTTGGCATCCTCAGACCACCGTTTGGGTCGCCCGATGGCCAACAGGATAGTTGTGAGGGTGCTGAGACTAAGGCCCCAGATCAAGGCCTGCTCCCCTGCTCACGTAGGACAGGGTGGTCGTATGACCCACCCGAGGTTTCCCTCGCTTCGACTAGGGTTCTTAGTCATAAAAAAAAAGAATATGGCATCCTCAGGCATCCAAACGGGTGACCATTCATTTTCACGTGCTATACTCCATCTCGCATGTTCAATATCCCCCAGCTCTCACCTCCCCGAGGTTTTCTTTACGTGCTATAAGTAAAGAAAAGGCCACGCATTCTTGTGAAGCAGTTGACCAAAATAAATTATGGCTAATTGGGCACACCCTCTGGTGTGGATTTTAAAAGCGCCAAACCCCAACGCATAAAACTATTTTAAGTCGTTTATCAACAGCATTGCTCAAAAGTTAGGTTCTGTACTTTTTCAATAGAATAAGGCCTTTGGAGAAACGTTGGACAGAACTTTACATGTTGCCGCAGGTAGCTACGGAGCGATAGGTCCTTTCACTTCCTTTTGGGCTACTTTTAAAGGCTACGAGTGCCAGCAGAGTTTCAGTCAGCACCTTATACATTGCTAGTACATGCATAAAACACGGCGGCTGTCCCAGAGTGTGTTACTCTATACATACCATGCGTGGGGGTGGGGGGTGACAATCACTGCCAGAGCACCAAACTGGAGAAAACGACTTTTGGTGCGTCGGCATACGCACAGGTTTGCAGTTATGATCTTTGACTTTTGGGGATCCGGTAGGCTTACAGGAACATCACCAATCATTGTTAGTATCATCACCACCACCGCCACCATACAAGCTTGTGAAGAACTGGCGTTGGCTGATTAGTTTCTGAAGAGCAAGAAGATGGAGGGACTAGACCAGCCTCTTCTCTCGACGGATGAGATCGAAACGACGGTTCAACCTCCCCCACATTCTCTTCTGAGGAAATTGTATTTTGGGCACTTCCTTGCTAGGTGGGGAGCTAGGTAAGTTCTTCAGCATCTCTCTCGCTCTCGCTCTCTCTGTTTTTTTTTTCATCTTGATCTTGCAAGAGCTTTACAAATTTTCATGGGAAGCAAGTCTTACAAGCCTTCCCCAACACCCATGCTTTTCTTATTGGACCATGTTGGAATTCATGTTTGGATCTGTTCTATGGAACGGATAACAGCATCCTGAACTTCTGCCACTTGATTTGCTATTTGACCAGCTGGTCTACTTTTCTCGCTGATCTTTAGCATGGTTTATCCTGTTGCTGCTCATCCAGACCCATGGATCTTCAATCCTTGTTCCTCGTATGGTTACTGATTTTTAAGGCACCAGTGAGGCCATTTTCTCCCAGATACCATCTGCCTCTAAAACGAAAGTGGGGTCGTGTTGCATCTCTGCAGTTGCCCACAATGCAGCTAGATAGGAAAACCACCCAATTAAGAGGGCATAGAACCTTGAACGACCTTTTGTAGCCAATTTTAGCTGCTTTTTTCCAACACCGACTCTTTGAATTTGACTGCAGCAAGTGTTTAAGAGCCATAACAAACAGAATGCAGGAATGCCTGGTAACATGATTGCTTGCCTCATCTGCAACATATGAGGATCCCTGAAAGTCTATAATAACAGAATCCTGTAGTCATTTCAGTGTCCTGTACTAACATTAACAAGCTGTTTACGGATTTGTAATTGTAATGAATCTCTGTTTTTTCACCCTCATTTCTTTTCCACCTTTTTATCGGATGCTACATGATATCCGAAACTTGAGATTTGTTACATTGTATGTTAATACGCAATTGGAGAACAATGATTATGCCTAAACCGTCTCAATGAAGAAACTCTTCCATCTGTTCTCGTTTTGCAGAATGTGGGAATTCTCTGTTGGCATATACATGATTAATGTTTGGCCCGATTCTTTACTCTTCACAGCTTTGTATGGTGTGGTAGAATCTGGTTCCATCACTCTATTTGGTCCCATCATTGGAAACTGGGTGGGCAAAACGTCATACATACAGGTTACTTTTTCCATACTCTTGTTAAGATTTTATTTCTGTGAAATTAGATGTTGTTTAGCACTACATAGCATGTATTTCTGACAAGTCCTCTCTCCTTGTAGAATAATGAAGGTTTATCATTTTGATCCTTCATAAACAATCCAAAAGCAATTTATTATTTTGATTCTTCATAAATAATCCAAAAGCAATCTTATGTGCTGCAGGTTCTCCGAATTTGGCTATTGACCCAGAATTTGTCGTTCATTATGGCTGGTGGTGCAGTGTTCATCCTACTTACATACCATAGTTTAATATCTGCTCAATTTGCCATCTCCATTGGACTTATTATCTTAGTTAACATTTCGGGCGCAGTAGGTGTTCTTTCAAGTCTTTCTGGTACAATTTTGATTGAAAGAGAATGGTAATGATTCCTATCTTCTTGCTAGTTACTATGTAATACCCCAAAATTTTAACTTGTGATTTCGAAAAACATTGATGAAAACCTTTCAAAGTTTAGGATTTTTACTTTTAAAAATCGTCAACGGAAGCAATTTAGAAAGGAGCACAAGTTGACAAATTTTGGACACGTTAGCTTTAAAATCATCATCATCCATAAAACAGTTACTCAAAGAAAGTGAGGAACATAACCATAGATTATTAATAGATTTTGCAGTTTATTACAAAAATAATCATTCTTCTCACAATAAAAAATCTAAAGAAAACCCAAAACACAGCCAAGACGCCAGTAGAAAGAAAGAAATCTCGAGCCAAGTTGCATCGCGCCATCGACCGCCTGGAAGGTCCTACTCGTCACCTGCCCATGAAATGTGTTAGTTTCATAACAAACTGGTAGGTACACAAATAAATAATGAAGAATAAATAAAGTAGAGCATTCATAAGATAATCAATTTATTTTATTAAAAACAATAATTACAATATGTAATTAAAATACAAGAAAGTAAATCTATTCTAGCATGATCAACATATGCAAAGAACTATTGTACTAAAAGAGATATTCATCACACTATATAAGCAAAATCGTAAGCAGTATGAGTCTCATTAATCTACAACTATTGTGAATAGGATATTCTTTAAGTTTTGATATTAACTGGCCTGTGGGTACGCACATACGCGAAACGTAGAAACAACCGAGACTGATCCGGGGGTTTATTATGTCAAGTGTTTTCCATTAACCTGGATGACTGACTGAGTTCGCTCCTAAGGGGACGGTCAGTGACAAAGAAAGTAAATCCCTAAAGACATTCGTGGCCCATGGATGCATCCAACTTCTGCAAAAGTACCTGAGAGCTACCACCTAGGATAATTTATGGTAGTCCATTTTTCCCTAACTTCGATGACTGGGGAAGCCGAGTCTTTTGTCCGTGGGGTGGTTGTTAACAACCTGTTGATTAGAGTTTTTGTACCATCCATCATCTCCCTTGATGAACCGTGAGAGTTGAATGAGCATGACAGGGGTTTCTTAACCATCGCCCCATTCTACATGCTCTGGTCTACTAGACCCACTCGAGTATCTTGTTTGTGAAGGCGAGTTGTCACCATTTATGTGATCTCAGCATTGCGCTATATGCACGCTTCGAGGTTGCCACAACCTCATCATCCAAACATCGTAACAACAACATGACGTACTTGTCTAAAAGTACAGTCGTACCTATCTAAAGGTACGACTACGATGAGAGGATAACATTTTAATATATTGCAATTCATTTGGTTCCAACTTGACATGCATTGCTCTTTGAGCGTTTAGCCTATAGAGGCGAACATCATTATCTTTATTTATTTCAACAGAGTGCTCATTGCACAGTTTGAGGTGATCAACGACCTCTCATACTACTCATCATAGCGTACATATCATACCTGTCTAAAGGTGCGGCTATGATGGTAGATTATGGGTTTCTCGAAGGATAACCCAACACTGTGTTCCGTAGGATATAGTATAAGTGATTTCAATTAGCAAGCTTAGTTTCTACGAAACAAGAACACAAGTCTCAGGATCGTCGTAGATCCGAGTATCTCTCCCGAGTAACCGACTCGTGGTGCAGATAATTGCATCTAGCAACTCATATAGAGAACTCTAGCTTTAAAAGTAGGCTTTCGTACTCTAGAAGTTGAGCCTTGCACCAAGAAGGCCTTCTTCTCGACACTACAGTGTATGTACGCAATTTCGCACCTCTTTTTAAAGGTGCAAAATGTTGTACGCGCACCCGCACACCCTGCGAGGTTTGCCTGAGGGTGGTAAAAGAACAAACATGTACTAGCAAAACTAAGTATATACGGTGCGACGTCAACAGAAAGCAAGTACATGAAAGTAGTAACAAGAATTTACTATAGAGCAAGCCTATGCATGTAAAGTACAAGAGAACATGTAAACTTCAGGAAAATAAAGACAAGCAATCACAAGTCATATTTATCTATATGAACACATGCATGACATATCAATTATTCTATGGGATCCGTCGTGCGAACTGTAAAAGGGTGAATACTTAGAAAGCTATGGCCATAATAAAGAACAAAAAGGGGCAGGGGCGCAACCCTTGCCCGCCTGATCGAAAGCGAAAAAGGGGGTAGGGACGCAACCCTAGCTGAAAAAAGGCAGTCGGCAGGAGCAAAGCCCCTGCCGAAAAATAACGACATTCGGCCCCTGCCGGAAAAGGCAGTTGCCTCTGCCGCAAAAGACTGTCGACAGGGGCCGCGCCTCTGCCAGAGAAACGACAGTCGGCAGGGACAAAGCTTTTGCCTGCTAAAACCCAAGTGACAGGGACACTGCCCCTGTCGACCGAACGGAGGCAAGGACTCACCCTACTTGCCGAAAATCGAGGAGCAGGGGCATGAGCCCCTGCCGATCCTCCAAGACAGGCGACAAAGAGGGAGGGAAGGCACGACAGGGGCCACCGGCCTCCTGCCAACCTTCCAGCAAACAGAGGGAGAAGGGGAAGGCAAGGCAGGGGGTTGCCGGCCTCCTGCCGGCCTTCCGGCGAACGTAGAGAGAGAGAGGGGGAGGGCGTGACAGGGACCATCAGCCTCCTGCCGATGAACGCAAAGAGAGAGGGGGAGGGCACGACAGGGAGCCGTCGGCCTCCTGCCGGCTCTTGGGCAACCAGAAGAAGAAGACAAAGGTGAGGAAGAAGAAGACATAGAGAAGAAGAAAAAACAGAGAGAGGGGAGTACCTGAGAAGGGGGCCGACGTCGTTGGCGTTGTTGTACGCAGGGAGCGAGAGAGGGAGAAGGAGGAGAAGGCTGCGAGGTGAGGGTGCAAAATGGGAAACCCTTGAAGGGGTTCCCTGCTCGACGAGAGGGGAAGGGGGGCATGCGTTGCGGGGGGGAGGGGAGAAGGGTTTAAACGAAACCCTCGCCCCCCTGCGTTTTTTTTTGTTAACCCTAGCGGGTCCGGGTCCGATTTTTTTTTTTTGAAATCATGGGGTTTACAGTACTAACATTAGGATATTAGGTTTGCATATTTTTTCTTGATTGGCATGTACAGTTCACCATGCACTATGCTTTTTCAAAATTGTACACTTAAAGTTATTCAAAACTGCGTGTACAGTCTCGCACTTCTCGCTTCCTAAAATTTTGCAAGTGCCTCACTTCCCATTTCCGCTTTCCGCTCCCGCTTCCCCGACTGACAACTCTGATCTCTCTCTCTCTATATATATATTATAATCTAAAGTAATAATACATGAATATCATGATTATCATCTTAACTAAAAATTCTTGAACAATTCTAAAACATACTTACAATGAATCTAGGTTGAAAATTGAAATGCAATACAATCAATAAGTTTTTAAAAGAAAATGTACACAAGTACATAGAACAATCAGTATCACAAAAAGAAATAGACAAGGACACAATGTTCACCATGTTCAACACATGTTTGACTGTGAAGTGTCATGTCCTGCCGACACAGGATGCTTCCTAAGAACAAACGTAGCATCTGTTTGAACCTAAGGAGGATGAATCTTGGGGACTGTTTGGCAACAAGTGGTAGGACAGTCCTTTGAGTCAAATTTGGATTCTATCATACAATTATTCCATGTTTCTTTAATTTCATGCTTTGTTATTATTGATTCTATAATAATTCTACTTTAGTTGAAATTACAGGATAGTTGAGATATCAAATAATCAGTCTCCTGATGTTTTGGTGGAGTTAAATTCTGTTATCCGGCGAATTGATTTAAGTTGTAAACTACTCGCCCCTGTTGTTACTGGATTTGTAATTACCTTTGTGTCACTTGGAGCTTCATCACTGGTTTTGTTATTCTGGAATGTTATATCAGTTTTTGTGGAATATTGGCTCCTCATAAGTGTATATGAGGGCATTCCTGCTCTAAATGAACGCAATGAAGTAAGGATTCAAACATCTTGTTCAGATAGTTCATTGGTGAAATCAGCTTGTGTTGAGGAGGCAGGAGCATCATCAACACAAAAAGAGAGTACCTCATCAGCAGGAGAATTTGTGGTGGAAAACTGGCATGAAAAACTTTTTAGAAGAATTTTGAAGGCTCCTGCTATTGATGCATGGGTTGTATACATTAGACAAGTTGTCGTACTTCCTGGGGTTTCTTTATCATTGCTTTATTTCACTGTCCTCAGGTGCTTTGACTTTCTGTAGCATATCCCCTAATTGATTTTGCTTCCTGAGTTCTGTAATGGAAACAATGTGTGGCAATCAGATAGCATTTTAACTGCTTCCTTAAGAATGTTTTGAAATCTGCTTTCTAGATACGTAGTCATCTTTGTTAAAATATGTTGATATATATGTAACATGTATATATATAGTAATATGCACATATTTTTATGTTCATATATATATAATATTTTTTTTTCTATCTTGTAATAGGAAATACCCACTAGGGGTATTTTTATCATGTAATAGGGTCTGTCATGTAGGTAATTATGTACATGTGATAGGCCTTTTCCTATTAGGGGCAGAATGGTAATTTTGTACATGTAATAGGCTTTGCCCTTTATGAGCAGAACTGACATTTTTTTGTCTTTTAGTCAATATAGTTGTTGGGGATCTCTAACAGCTATATTCAGTTTTGTCTTTTAGTCAATATAGCTGTTGGGAATCTTCAACAACCATATTTCTAGCTGTTATCCCGTTTTCCAACAGTTATATAGGTCTTCTTGGCCCTCTTGTTTGTATATAAATAGGGACCTTTTGTCCTATTAAATGTTATGTTTTTTCCTAATGCATTTTTTGTGCGTTCCTCCCTCAATAATATATATATATATATATATATATATATATATATATATATATATATATATATATATATATTAAGTGTGTTTTTGTTGGCCCTTAGTGACTTATGTGAGTGAACACATTTTGAGTGTGTTTTGTACTTGTGTGAGGTTTTAGAGCTCTTTTTACTTCATTACATTGTATCAAAGCTTTGAAGCTTTGATTCTTGAGGACATGTTCGTTTGGATGTGAGTTTGTGGATCGTGTCATCGTGAGCTTGTGGTGTCCATTAAAACTTCACTTCCCCTATCTTTTCTCTCTTTCTCTCTTCATCTTAGTTATTACTATGGAAGAGGAACGAGAGACGGTTGACTCCATTCCCGTGAGACTCATTGATTCCAATTATGTTATGTATGCATCAATTATCAAACATCAAATTTGGAGCAAGGGTATAGGGTTTGGTGGATGGCACCGAAGAGCCAAAACTTGTGCTTACAAAGTATAACAACGGAAAAGAAGTGGTGCATAAAGGAGATGACATGACCAAAACCGTTGCCGATTATGAGAAGAGGTAGAAGAAATGAAAAAACGAGTCATTACAAGATTATAGGATGGCTCATTAATAGTGTTGATATAAAAAAGTGTTTTAGTTTGAAAAAGTTTAATTTTTCTAGTGATACTTGAAAATATCTTCAAGATATGTATTCCTTAAGAGATATTGCTCATGTATGTCACCATGAGCATACAAGAATATTATAATGCTCTATCTCTCATTTGGGATGAGTTGACTCTCTTAGAGACTAAACGACATTGTCCTATGAACATTGAGCTCCATGAAAAACTAATCAAAACAGAGCATTTTTATCAAATTTTTAATGGACTTAGACTTGAATTTAAGGGAACAAAGTCCCCCCTTCTTCATAGAGGAGTCTCTTTAATAGTTGAAACTCCAGAAGAATTGACTATGGAAGAAAATAGGTTGAAGAAACCCAGTTCATCCAAGGGTGAAGATATTAGAAATCATGTCTGAAGGGTATTTTTGGTATTTTTACTTGTTGTATTCTTGTAATATGTTTCAAACCTAAAGGGTATTCTTGTGTTTTCACCATGTAATCTCAACATGATATACATACAAGAGGGACGTCCCAGTTAGGGCACGACCTCTAGTTCATCTCCTATTTCTTTTCTCTTTTTCTTCTTTGTGTAACAAGACACATAGGTTGAGGGACGCTGCAGCTTTCACAGAAGATTCAGTTCTTGCTATGTCAAGACCTGCAAATCAAACAATAACCTATAAGCCTCCACATTTTGGAAGAGGCTCGAATGAGTATGTAACGATCCCAAACTGACCCTAAAAAAAAATATAGAATTTTGTTTTTTTTAAACAGTTACAGAAATCCTCCCAAGGACCAAGGGTACATTACAAATTTAATATTCACAACCCATCAACCATTTCAGATATAGAATAAATTTAAACCATAAACTACAATTTCATTTACTAATTCAAATAATGTCAATAAGCTCTAAATAATTCCAAAATCAAGTCTCGCCAATCCCCTGTACGTCAAAACCCAGGCCACCAGATCATAATTCTCGAGTCCTCCAGCCAACCAGTCCCTTCATCCCAGAGCCTCAGTATTTGAAAAAGATTTTTAAAACCGGGTAAGAACCGAAGTTCTCGTGCGAGACCCTCTTAAAATCCAACATTAAGGAATTTAACATAGATCAAATAAAACACAAGTTTAAGAGGGTTCTACAAACAACACATATTCAGAACAAATTACAATTTAAGCAGTTTAAGCAAACAATCAATACTTTCATGCTAAATTAAACATTTAGGGATACATGAAATCAATGCTAAACACTTAGGGATGCATGAATCAATGCAACATGCATGAATAACTTTTTAAGTTAAATTATTAAAATTGCTTTTGCATGCATATTCCTATTTAATGCACACAAATTTAATTTTCACTTTCTTATAAACTCGTGAATACTCAAAACAAGCAAAGTTCTCGAGGTTCAAGGCAGTTTTCTGTCATAGCTTAACAAACAAATTTATTTTAATTCTTGGGTTCTACACTTGTTTTCTGATCGATATCAGAAATCATCATCATCATTCAGAACATTAGAAATCATCACCTAATGCTGGGACAACAAGGAAATCCACATCCATTGATGCCACTTTCTTAGTATACCAATAACTATAGCTGAGTTAACAACACCACCCCCAGATAAAATGGTTGAAAGTTCCCTATAACCGTGGCCGGAACACGAAACACACATCGGGTTCTTGGGGACAACAAATGCACACGATGTTTAGTATCCTCACGGTCCCCCATGATCGCGATCTAAGGTTCCCACCATTTTAGAGGGATACCAGGAAAGAAAATTATTACATTGTTTGGTCTCTTTTACCATCTTAATTAATTAAGAGTTCTTTATGCAAGAATAATTATGCAAATCAACATGCAATAACAAATTCAGGCTCTTGCTCTATCAAAGTCAACATTGTAATTAATTTAGAAAAACTATTTTTTGACAAAATCATTTTGCAATGCAAAAATCACAATTTAATATTTCGTAAGCAACACATGCTCACGACCTTCAACGACTCATCAATGATTCAAATATTACCACAATAAGATAGCATTGCATGTTCATGACATAATACATCTACATCAGCCTGAATATACATGTATTTATGCTGCAAAAATAACTCAAATTGCAGACTAATATACATGTACATCAGTGTTGCGAACATAATCGAACACGCAGACTGATATACATGTTTCTATGTTGCAAATACAAATTTCAAGATTTGCGAATAGCATATATATATATATACATAAATCACTGCTGCGAAACTATTTAAGAACATAGACAACACACACACACACACATATATATATATATATCCTTGCTACGAACAACTCAAGAATGCGGATAACATATTTATTTATATGTTCTGTACTGCGAATTTGCTCAAGAACTCAGTCAACACATGTGTTGTTATGTTCTGTGCTGCTGCTCAAGAATGCAAACAGCACAATGCAGACAACATAATGCAAATAGCATAACGTAGGCAGGATAATGCAAACAGTATAACGTAGACAGCATATGTAAACAACATAACATAAACAGCATGATGTAGTCAGCATATGCAAACAACATATGCAAACAGCACATGCGTGGACAACATGTGCAAACAACATATGCATGCACAACATATGCATACATCATATGCAAACAATAGAGGCGTGAACAACATATGCAAACAGCACATGCCTGGACAGCATGTGCAAACAGCACATGCATGGACAACATGTGCAAACAACTTATGCATATATCTTTTATACTACTGAAATCTATCATGAATTCTGGAACACATGCAGAAAATCACAGGCATGCTGAAAATCAAGAAAAAGCATCAAGAATACAGAAAATACATATTCAGTGCATGCAGAAAATTGCAGACATGTTCAGGGATGCAAAAAATCAGATTTGAGCATCAAGAACGATGAAAATACATGTTGTATGCAAGCCGAAAACTGCAGACATATTCATGGATGCAGAAAAACAGATTTGAGCATCAAGAACGATGAAAATACATCTTGTATGCATGCAGAAAATTGCAGACATGCCCAGGGATGCAAAAAAAATCAGATTTGTGCATGACATGTTCAGGGATGCAAAAAATCAGATTTGAGCATCAAGAACGATGAAAATACATGTTGTATGCAAGCCGAAAACTGCAGACATGTTCATGGATGCAGAAAATCAGATTTGAGCATCAAGAACGATGAAAATACATCTTGTATGCATGCAGAAAATTGCAGACATGCCCAGGGATGCAAAAAAAAACAGATTTGTGCATGAAGAATGCCAAAAATATGTGGTATGCATGCAGAAATTTGTAGACATGTCCAGGGATGCAAAAAATCAGATTTGAGCATCAAGAATGCCAAAAATATGAGGTATTATATATGTGTATTCACATATATGTCTGTATAATATTTTTTTATCTTATAATAGAAAATACCCACTAGGGGTATTTTGGTAATTTCACCATGTAATAGGACTTGTCCTATAGGTAATTATGTACATGTAATAGGCTCTACCCATTAGGGGTATAATGCTAATTATTTACATATAATAGGCTTTGCCCTTTAGGGGGCAAAACAGATCTTTTTTGTCGTTTAGTCAATATAGTTGTTGGGAATCTCCAACATCTATATTCAGTTTTGTCTTTTAGTAAATATAGCTGTTGAGAATCACTAACAACTATGTTTCTAGCTATTGGGACCATGGTTTTACATATTATACCATATCGTACGATACATATCATTACTTTTGGATTTTGCGATACGATACACACTCGTATCGCGATACGAGTGTGTACCGTACTCGTATAAGGTATATCGTACGATACAATATCGGCGCACTTAAAAAAAACGAAAGTTGTTTTTTTCATTTTGGTTTTAAAAGGCTTCTTGAGGGCTGAGTTCTCCATATGTCTAGAGTTTGTTAGAAGGGAACCCACATACCCTAGGTTTTGTGAGATCGATTTGGAGGTCAATTCATGCGCAAGGGAGAGTGCTTTTGCGATTTTATCAAGTGCATTTCCACCATTTTTCACTCAAGAAAGTGGGTTAAAGTACAAAATCCCTATTATTTGCTTCTTATTGAGTGTTTTTCTTATTGAGTTTTTTTGGAGAAAGGTGAGTCTAGTGTTTCTTATTCTTTGCTTCTTATTGAGTTTTTTAATTGGTTAAGTTTTATTTTAGATCCTTCAATATCGTCTTCACGTTCATGTCATAGAAATGATCCTACATGGCAATACTGTAGAAGCATTGATGATGTACCACGACTAGGGTCACCATTGAATTTGAGATGTTTGTTTTGTGGTACTATTATTAGAGGTGGGCTGCATAAATTTAAGCAACATATTGTAGTTCTTCGTAAAAAAGTACGTCCATGTGATTCTTCATCTATTCTTGCCACTTTTCGGGTTGATGTTGTTGCTGAACTAGAAGTAATTGAAAGAAGAATAAAATTGCAAAAATGCAAAGAACTTTCAACCATTGTTCCAGATTCTGAGGATGATGATGATGTCCTAATTGCCAAAAAAATGGCCGAAGATAAAAAGATCATCGTGTGGCAGTTGGATGCAACACTGAGGAAATATTGTCTTAATGTTTGGCAAATAGGCTCTAGAAGATAGTTTAGTTTTAGGATCTTTATAGTTTAGAACTTTAGAGATGAAGATTGACATGTAAGAAGTTGGATAAATGTAATGTTTTTAGTTATCATGAACTCTTAGTAGTTTAGTTGTGACTTATGACATTTTAGTATGACTTGGATGTGAATTTAATATTATTAGTTAAGGCTTTAGTTATGTTTAAAATTTAAATTATGTAGTTGCCTTTTATTTACATTGTCAGTTATTGGTTGCATGGTTTGTTTTTAACTTAAATTATGTAGTTGCCTTCATATGTGATTTTATGGTTATATTTTGTGCAATTCTTTATTGTTTTATGTGATATGATTTTTTTTTAGAATTTTTGCTAATTTGTTCTGATTTTTCTAGATTTTGTTTACAATTTTTGGAATTTTTTCATTAAAAATTTATGATACGTTAAAGATACTATACGATACGGTATTACTTTGGGCCCGACCTATACGGGTAACGATACGATACTTACAACCTTGGTTGGGACCTTTCCCAACAATTATATAGGTCCTCTTGGCTCTCTTTGTATATAAATAGGGACCTCTTGTCCCATTAAATGCTATATTTTTTCCTAATGAATTCTTTGTGCATTCCTCTTTCAATAATATATATTTTTAAGTGTGTTTTTGTTGGCTTATGTGAGTGAACATGTTTTGAGTGTGTTTTGTACCACTTGTGTGAGGTTTGAGTGCTCTTTTTATTTTATTACAATCTTATCTTGCTCAGGTCTTTCAAATAATATTTTGTTGACAGAGTATAATGCTATTTTTCAATTCTAAATTGCCTTCCTGTTTGTCAGTTTCGAAAGTTATTCATGATCTTTAGCTGTTGAAGCTTAGTGATAGGTCTGCGAAGCTCATGAGCAGCTCGGACATCGTTGCTACCGAGCCTGTTCATGTCAGAAAAGTGTGTTTGTGAGCTGAGCTCAGGGCCCAGTTTTTAATCTTGGTTACCTGTGCTCAAGCAAATAATACTTCTGCTTGCGAGCAATGTGGCTAGTTGGAAGCATATGTGGTAATATGTATCTAAATGTTGTCTGTATTCTTTTGTAGGAAAAATGTCATTACCTTGAGGGCTATGTCACATAGTTGGGGGTGCAGGTGCAGGACAACAATTTCAGAAAACATGGGTGGGGGTGTGCAAAGACACACATATATGTATGTATGATTGATATGGTCAAACATTGTGTCTGCTTTGACCCATGTTCGATCTAGACCTTGGTCAATCCAAGCCTAATTTGACTGAAACTTGGATCTTTTTTGACCCACATGATTCAGACATGGGTTTGCTTTGTCCCAACCCTGAATCAAGTCAGACCTGGGCCATGGTGATGCCTCACAGAGAGAGAGAGAGAGAGAGAGAGAGAGAGAGAGAGAGAGAGAGAGAGAGAGCAATTGGGGAGGGGGGTCTTATTCGTGCCCTAACCCCTAGCTTATAGGTATATATTTCTAATTTCTTTAATTTTTTATTTAAAAATGGGCAAAACTAGACCCAGTCAATGTTAAGCAAGTCCACTTCTGGATACTTATGACCTAAATGTACCCGAAAAAATGTTGGGGACTCGTATCCCATCTCACTAGGTGTTGCACTCGCATTGTCATCGCATTTGTAACGCCCCGAAACTTTAACCCAAAATTGTAACATTTTTTTGACAGCAGAAATAATAGGTTTGTTTTGGGACAAATGTCTCAGGTACGTCAGAGGCATTCATACCATAGATATCATTCCACACATTTCATAAAGTCAATAAAATTTATAAGTTCATTACACGAGTTTAAATGTAAATAATTAAACTATCTAAAAGTTGTCTCGGGAATCTAAAAAATTCATGCATCAAGGCCTTGACAGCATCTTGCAACAACTCTGTGCCATCTATTCCTCACTTGAAATGTTTAAATAGTAGGGTCAGACTATAACCAACCTGAGCTGTAGGAACACCGAAGGAATAGGTGTGTACTTAGTAATAAGTACGCACCAACATACATTCATACATCAGTCATATTTAATACATTTCTACATCTTAATATAAACCAATTCGAGAAACTCACCACAAGAAACATCTATTCAAAATCATCTAAACATGAGCTTGATAAATAGCAATCACGTTAGCAGAGCGTAAATTAACTCGATCATATATAAAAATTATTCTACTCAAACTTAGTAATTGTTTCTCTTGTTATTTTCCTGCAGGTACACGCAGAGCTACTGTAATTGTAACAAAAGAGACTACTCGGGGGTTCACTATTCCAAGTATTTTAATAACCCGAGTAATCTAACTGAAACTGAAATCCAAAGGGATGGCACAAAGACCGAGAGAGAACCCCAAACATGATGCATTCTAAACTTTTGCAGAAGAATACGGATCTACCACCTAGGATAAAATTGGTAGTCTGGTCCCCTAACTCTGAGGACTAAGGACCATCTGAGCCATTTCCATTCGAAGCATAATCAGAATGTCTCCAAAGTTTTGTACCACTTACCCTCTCTTAGGTAAGCCCAAGACTGAATGGGTTATTTGTTATTATTATGATATATATATATATATATATTTATATATATGTATGTATATTTTCCCTTTCTTCGAGGCTTTATTAACTTACCTCACATATGCGCAATTGATATTGCACCCATTTCTTAATAGCCCAGGTACCCACACTGGGTAACTTACCATATTGCCTTATTTGGCATGGTTCTCCTACCAACCCACTCACAATAGTGGATAAGATATTGTTTCCTTAATAAATAAACCCATTTGGTGTGCCCCGGTACCTCTAAACCAGTCGGGCTCTTCAATTGTGATTATGTGGTGCATGAATCTTAGTTTCTTAATTTGGGTGCTCCTTCAACACCCCACGAGTCTATTTCGACCTCGTGCCCAGACTTGAGCAACCTGGTGTACACATGACATTATATTTTACAATGCCCGTACATGTCATGACCCACACATATTTGATCCAAATATAACATGCTAAATGTCAAGATTTTTTTAAGACAAAGAAAAACGCTTAGACACAGGTCTTGTAAAAGTCATAGGTATATATATATGTGTGTGTGTGTGTGTGTGTGGCCAGACATATTCTTCAGCTTGCATTGACGTAAACCTTCTATGACACTTACACTTGCTTGAAACTGCTCATATATGTATGTACTTAAACCACTCATTCTCATAGCCAAAACTGCACATGTGTGCAGCTATGAAACAACACAATTGTGTAGCTCCAAACAGACAACATATGTGAGTAAAACAGCGTGGATATCTGGCTCGACAACAACGTGATTATGTGTCCCAAGACAGCTTGAATTTGTGGTTCTAACTCATCATAGTTATGTACTCATAGTTATGTGATTCAAAACAGCCTAGACGTGTGGTTCCAACTCAGCATATTTATGTAATTTCAAAACAACATAGTTATGTGTTTCAAAGCAGCACCTGAATGTGCGTAAAAACCTCACCTTCATGTGGCCTCAAACTGCATATAAATGTGCGTAAAAATAACACATAAATGTGACTCAAAACCGTACATTTATGTGGATCCAAATCAACATATGTATCTATATCTATATAGATATTTATCTGTAGAAAACAGTACCATTATGAGACTAATGATGCATGAAATCCTTCAATGTATGCTTGTATAGATTTTGGAATATTTAGACGTATAGGGAAAAGATTTTTGATGAATAATCCCATGAAGATTAAGATAGCTTTTGAATTCCTTTGATAAAAACTCTCCTCTGGAATCAAATCTAAAAGTTTTGATATTAGCCTTAAATTGAGTTTTATCATAGTGATGAAAATTTTGAAAACATTCAAACACTTCGGATTTGTGTTTAACAAAATATATCTATGTATGTCTACTATAATCATCCATAAAGATAACATAATATGATACTCCTCCTTTGGACACAACCGAAGTTGGTCCCCATACATCCAAATGTATTAACTCAAATGATTCTTTGGACACAAAATTGCGAGGGCCAAAAGGCAAGGATTTCATTTTACCATGAATACAATCTTCACAAAATAAATCCTTTTCATTACAATTTGCCAAGAACGAAACTAAACTCATTTTTTACATGCTAGGATGTCCTAATCTTCTATGCCAATTTTCTACATCCTTTTTCTCTACAAAATTACAAAAAATTGGTTTGGATAGCTCAAGATTGTCCATAACGTAAAGATCTCTATTTCTATGGCCTCACCCAATCGATTTCCCGGTATGTTGATCATGTACAAGACAATCATTAGATGAAAATGATATTTTGCAACCATGGTTCAAAATTTGAGAGACGAATAAAAGGTTTAAATTTAGTTTTGATACTCTTCTAACTTTTGATACTTAAAAGGTTTGATGTTTTTGCAAAGTTCTAAAACTTTTAATTTTTAAAGATGTTCCATCGACGATAGACACATAAGAATCATTTGGATAAATACGACATTCGGATAGAATTGTTTCACTTTACCGGGATCAATGCATGATGATACGACCACACTGGATAGGGAAGAGCTTTGGTTCTTGAACATAGGTTATAGAACATCCACTAGTTCAGCTAGTGACATTGTTCCAATGCTTTTGGAGCTTTCATCTACACAATTTTGTTCATAAGATGGTCCTATGCAAGCCACCTTTTTTTCATCTCTTTGCTCTTCTCTTCTTCTCTTTGGATAAAATGACTTGATGTGACCTCGTTTATTGCAATATTAACAAATGATCTTCTTAGCCTCATACTTGTACTCATTTGTGCTTCTTCCAAAATGAGGAGGTTTGTATGTCCTTGTGTGATTTTCGGGTCTTGATATAACAAGCACAAATTCTTCGTCTTTGGTAGAAGAAGTTTTTTTCAACCTATTTTCCTCCATATTTAACTCTTCAGAGTTTCTACTATGGAGGGAACTCCTCCTCTATGAAGAAGGGCCAATTTGGTCCCTTCAAATTCAGGCATAAGCCCATTTACAAAATGATAAAAGTGCTCTGATTTAATTTGTTTTTCTCGGAGATCAACATCAAGTGGACAATGCCACTTAGGTTCTAAAAGACCCAACTCATCCCAAATGAGAGAGAGCATTGTAGTATTCTCTACTACTTATCTCTTCTTTGGTTATAGTTCTTGTTTTCTTTTCAAGATTACATATATACGCTATGTCCTTTAAAGAATACATATCTTGGAGATATTTCAAAGCATCACTAGTTTTTTCAGCTAGAACATTTTTGATGTCCATACTATTAATGGGCCATCCCATGATTTTGTAATGGCCCATTTTTCACTCCTTCCATTTTTTCTCATAATCGGCAACGACCTTGTTCATCTCATCTCCTTGTAGCACAACTTTTTTGTTGTTTTTATTCTTTGAAAGAACTAGCTTTGGTTCTTTGTCGGATCTATCCACCAAGCCCATAGACCTTTTTCTCAAATTTTGTGCTTGACTATGGATGCCCACATCACATAGTTGGTGTCATTTAGTCACACGGGCATGGTGACTGTAACAACCCCAATCCATACCCCTTTAAAAATGCGGAATATTTTTTTTTTCTAAGAGTCGCGGAAACCTTCCCAGAGATCTGGGGTCCTCACAGTTCCACTTTCCATTGGATAGCCCATCCACCACAAACGAAGTTGCAATCATCATCCATATCAACTAACTAAAACTCTTTTATTAATGAGTAAGAAAATTTCAAAGACAAGGTTTTCTTCAACTGAAAGTAAAGTAACAATTTCAGAAATTAAAAGAACTAAAAGACAAAAGAAAGAGCCACTGAGTCCTCTACTGAAGCTGACAAGCCCAAGTATAACTCATCCATTCCCAGATGCATGTCCAACTTCACTGTTCACCATTTCCTGTGAAAAACCAACAAAGTAGGGTGTCAGAACCGAAATTCTGAGCACAACTACTTCTAAAGAAACCAGGTGAGAGAAAGAACATGGATAAGATTTCATGCAGTGATTTGAGTGAGTGCAGATATAAAATTTGCAACATTCAAATATCTATAACTACCAACAATTGCATATACTCACCAGTCAAGAACAGTAAAGCAATGTCACATATCAATAACTAAATAATCAAACCTTTCCGCATGATTTCACAAAGTAAAGCATATGCTACCACCAAATGATGTCATGATATCAAGAATGATCCAAACATGCATGATCTAATTCATAATAGAAAAATGCATGATTATGTGCAATGCATGATTTCTTCTGTTATCTTTCATTTAAGTTCCATCTTTCCATATGCATGCCCTATTAAATGCACACATCCTTAAGTTCCTCTTTTAAATTACAGTTGCCCGCGGATACACCAAACGGGTAAAACCCCGAGGTCAAGTAGGTTCCCAGGGTAGCTTAACACACAATTTGTATTTTATAACTGGGTTCCAACTTAGCCTTCGACCGATATCAGGAAACAACACCATCCATCGGAACATTAGACCTCCACATCTAATGTCGGGGACACCAGGGACACCCCACGCCCACAAGTGCCACTTCCTTGGTACCATAAACTCACAGCTGTGACTAACACACCACTCCCGGGTAAAGTGGAGGGCTCTCCCTAAAACCGTGGCCAGGAGAAGAACCTCAATATCGGGTTCAGGGGCAACAACGCACACAGAGTTTTTGTATCCTCACAGTCTCCTCAAGACCGAATATCTAAGATTCTCATACTCCAGATGAGATATCCCAGAATGTATATTACAATGTTCTTATTCATTATATTTTTAATTAAGTCCATTTCTTTAAGTTTGCCACACATATGCAAAAGTAAAGTGAAAACCCCGCATCCTCCCTTGCAGGGACCCATTCGGGACTCCAACCCGTATAAACCATTAGAACAATGTAGTAATGTGCCAAACCATCTTATGTGGTTTAAGTGATGCTTTTAAAAATATATGTAAAAGAAAACCAAACCCACGGCTCTCCAGGCCAGTGATGGTCCAATTAGGCCATCGGTGCATCACATAATAAAACCAAGTAGTGTTTTATTCATAACACTAAGCCAAAATGCCAAACAACATATATATTCATGCAAATATAAACCCAAACATATGCATGTCATAATTCATTCATATGCATTTTCAATATGTGTGTGTTACCTACATCATATATGGGTCTTAACCAATTCATGGTTTTTTTAAGTGTGTGAATGTACATGTACCATTTCACATATAAATCAAGTGTACATGTTCAAGAAGACTTACTAATAATTGAATCATGCTCACACTCATGCGTACCATAGTCATAACAGTCAAGTGAAAGCATAAATCTCCACGACAAGTGTTTCCAAATGCACACCCATATATGCCAATATAACCATGGACATAAAACAACAACATTCACAAGCACAGTTTCAAAGATTCATGCACAAGGATTCACATATTTGTACGTTGTCATTTTTTTATTATTAAATTTCATTATATCATGTGAATACCCATGCATGTGGATTCATGCAGTAAAGCATTAGTTTCATGATTGCTCATGCCCATGAAAACAACTAGACAACGATATCCAATCAAGCATATATAATCAAGTCTAAGCCTATTAGCATTTTCATTCACCTGTATGCAAAGAGCCAGGTCTAACATGATTAGCTAGTATTCTGAAAAATTAGAGTGCTAAGCTAAGCTTCCATTTTAGCCATACTATACATGAACAAGGATTCAATCGACCTGTCATTTGTCCACAAGCATGGACAGTTAAGGAAATGACATTTACCATATTTTCCTTTGTAAAAATATAGTCCAGCACCATTCGGCGGGGCTTGGCAGGGTTCCACCCAAATTTCAGTATCATACAATAATTTTCATGCATGAGTATTTCCATTAACCTATCATGATGAGTATGATTAACAAAGAATCAACCATTATGAGTGCCAATACATGCCTACCCAGAAGGAAGTGTTACGTAGATATGTTAAGAAAACCTGTGACAAAAATTTTTAAAACAGCATATGTACATATCTTGTACAAGTGGAAAGAAAATGTACTTATATATATATATATATATATATATTGCTCCATTACGACACATTTTCTCTAATAAGAATATAACTCGTATTTACATGGCACCACCATGGTTCACCTGAACCGCAAGCTCGAATAAGAACTTATTTTACTAAAATAATAAGTAACTTAAACTCAACAAATGTTGTGCTTGAACTTGACACCAATAAGTTTCTGTCATTACAACTAATCAAAACTAACACAGAACTTAACACTGAAATCAATTATTTTGCTAGTTCATATACGGGAACAAGTAAGTCTCACATATTAAATCTGAAACAAAGGTAATATAGGAACTTAGTTCAAATTACAGGAATCAAAAGCAACTACCTTCACCAAGACTTAGCTAAATAGTTTCCTTTGATAAATAAACCCAGACTATTTCAAAACAGAATTTTATTTCTGTTATATACTTAACAGGACATCACTGTAACCTGGAATATATGTAACAGGATTTGATTTTCATCCAATATGTTGAAAAACAAAGATCATAAACTAAATCCTAAACTTACATTGTATAAAAAAAACTGTAAACACCAATGATGTAGAGTACAACACATGTGATTGGTCTTCATATGCAAGAGATGACATCACAAAATATATCTAACTATGGATCCATCCTTAAGAACATCAGTTCATTCAATTATACCTATCAATTTATTCTACATGAGCCAACCGTCGGGCATCAAACGTGTGGGTGATCTAGAGCATGGTTTTAACTTCCAATTCACCAATGAATTCTCATCTTATAATAACCCTAATTAATGATATTGTAAATGCATAAGTCGGCAACCAACATCTTTGCTGCATCCAATTTACATAAAAGAACTCACATAAAATGCTAAACATCGAGAAATTAATCATTAAAGAAGTTAGCATCATCAAATTAACAAGAAATTTAAATACAATCCCCCCCTCAAATCGCAAGTAAACTGTAAATCCCCAATTTTGACCGAATTGGGGTTTTCGTCAATTATCCCCAAATCTAAAAGAAACTGAAAACCCCATGATTCTTGAGAGAAAGAATAGCCCCAGGAAGGGTTTTCCAGGAACCCATCTCAAATCATCGCACGGAATGGAACCCTTGTTCGATTCCTCAACCAAAATCCAAGAAGCACCGTACCTCGAGAAGACTTTTCCGGCGATCTTTCCGGCGATCGGAGGCTGGAAACGCGAAGGTCGAGCTGCTGGTGTCGCTCCACGCAGCTGCCGTGACAGAGGGTGCTTGCAGTGGTCTGTGGTGGCCAAAACTTGTCGGCGACTTCCAAATCCACCGGCGCGCGCACCGACTGAGAGAGAGACGAGGGACGAGAGATGGGGGACAAAGTGGAGAGAGAAAACCCCTCCCCTCCACTGCTTTTATCGGCCCAAACTCCCCCTCCTCTGCCGAGATGGGCGCGGGGTCGTTACGCTCTGCGTAACCCCCCTGCCCCCCCTTTCTGTTTTTTGTTTTCAGATTCTTGAAACAAGAATCGTGCGGCACGATTCTGTTTCAAGCTTTCCTTTAAAAGTTGGACTCGGGTCCGAGCCTGCGACCCGCGACGCGGGGTCCATTTTAATAATGGACCCAGCTTCGGCCATGAGTGTTGGGTCCTTAGTTGGATCCGTGGATCCAATTGTGGGTCCGACCCTATATACTAACATTTATATTTTTTTTTCTTTCTTATAAATACTATTAATCATTTATTTAATTAATAATTAATATTATAAGCAAAATTTAACACCCCCATTGGTGGGTTAGTTACGGATTCTCTTATGGATCCGATTATGGTAACGGATCCGAGGCCCAAAATTAGAAAAATGTCCATATTCTTAAACGAATAAAATATCAAAAATTGAGGTTATTACAGTGACGATCACTTCCTGTTCATCCTCCATGAATACACAAAGGAGAGAAGAATATAAAAATTTACAAAAGGAAGAAAGTTGATGTAGCACGCTTCCCAAGATAATAAACCAATGCTCCTTCAATCCTCACTATCCACCAAGAAGCCTTCCAATGTAGCTTACAACAATAGAGCACCAAAGTTCTGATACCATGTAATGAAACACAAAAAAGTATACAAGAGGTCCCTCTTATGGGCAAGAACAATATATAAGAACAATGACCTCTTATGGGTCAATCACTAAAAAAATGCACATGTGGCCACTCAAGGGCCAAGAACATACAAAATAATAATCCTTATTATGCAAAATGCTTAGTGAAAGCATTAACTTTATAAGGGAGAAGCTGCCTTTAAATAGGCACAATACAATGCACACGGGCTGGTCCAACGAGCTGTTGGGACTAGCCTAACAGCCCTTTAGCTATGGCTAAAAGGCATGTATTAAATAAATTAAAAACAGAAAAATAAAAAAAACTGTTGTGCCTAATGGACAGCCTATTACATTGAGGTAATTTACATAAATACCCCTAATGGGTAATCCCTATTACAATAACAGAATATATATGTGTATATATATAACAGGGGACTTCCCAACGACTCTATGGGAGTCCCCTTGGTCCCATAAAGTGTATAAATAAGGGCCTTTGCCCCCTCTCATTCTTAATGCTTGTATAAGCATTTCAATATATTGATTTTTATATTTTTAGTTCTCTCTCTCACATTGTGTGTGTCTGGTACCTAGCCCTTTGTGGCTTATTGTATTTTGCCCATTAGTGGCTTCTTGTTAATGTGTGTGTGTCTTCTTTGTAGTCACTTTGTGACATTGTTTTGGCACTAGTGTTTCATTATAATTTCAACCATCTATCCTTTATGATGTAATATATATATATAAAATATATCTATTACTAGTTAATGAGCCTATATAAATCAAGATGAGCCGAACACTTCATGTTCCACTTGGTGAACCTATTTCACCAGTTTGAACTGGCTTTTCAAGAGCCAAGCCATGAGCGGCTCATCTCCTTTCCCAGCTTTTTGCTTCTATTTATTGGTTTCTGTTTTTTTTTCAAACTAGCTTATGATAAAGGTGTATCCTCACATTATTGATCTACTGAATTGTGGTATATATGTAAGAGGGCTCATCTAGTTCTTATGATTATTTTGTTACAGCTATTCTAGTTCAGATCTCATGATCATTATGCTACAATTATTCTGCTTTAGTTACTTTGAGTTCCTTTAATTGCAGTTTTGGTACATTGATGACAGCAACACTGGACTGGCAAGGTGTTCCAGCATTCATAATTGGCCTTGTACGTGGGTTAAGTGCTGTTGTAGGTATATCTGCAACTCTAGTGTATCCAGTGGTTCACTCGCACCTTTTGTCTCTTCGGACTGGATTATGGTCCATATGGATGCAGGTATCAATCATTTCTTACAATAAAAACAGGAACTGATATCACTCATTTCAGGAAATTTTATTGATTGATATTATGCAAGTTTTGTTGAATAAGATCTCCTTTTATACTAGTTTCTTATGAAAGTAGACAATGAAATTTGAATCTAAGAAGGTAACAACTAAAATTTTGCAGTCCAAAGGGTTTCTTTTTTCTTCTTTCCCTTATATTTTTCTTTTGTTGTCTGTTCTTCTATTCTAAAGGTATTCGTACTAAGCTTTAGCCTCAGGATACGTGCCCTGCATTAGAAGAAAAGATGCAGAGGGAAGAAAAGTTGTAGCAACGGGGATGTCCTCTAATGATATGGGAGGATTGTTAAAATATAGGTTGTAATTTTGTATTTGGTAAAGCTCCTTTGTATTCATAGTCTCTCTAGGGTTGCCTTATATCATGGGCTATGTTGGTTTCAGTCAACCCTAGATTGTATTTTAGAGAGAGAGAGAGAGAGAGTATCTTTCATTAACCCTAATCACCTATTTAAATAGGTGATTAGGTGGAACAAGATTACAAATAGGTATACATAATTATACAAAATTACGTATGACCACCCCAAGGATTATGAATATTAATATTGAACATTTTAACACTCCCCCTGTAATAACCTCAATTTTGACAACTAATTATTTAAGTTTATTGGAAAATACAGGTACTTTTCTAAATTTGGGCCTTGGATCCATTACCAGATCCATAAAGGAATGCGTAACTAACCCACAATAGGGTATTAAAACTATACTAATAATATTTAAATAAATAATTAGTAGTAAAAAAAAAACCCAAGTATTTAAGGTTGGATCCGTGTTTGGACCCAAATGGATCCAACATGTGGATCTAAGATCCCTAAAGTGATCTTTATATCCATATCTATAATAAAACTAATAATAATACTAATAAGAAGAAGAAATAAATTTTTTTTTTTTTTATTTATTCGAGGATCCACAGTTGGATCCATTCGGATCCAACTGGTGGATCCATATAGTTTGGGGGTCGGGTTACGGGGCTCGGGTCCGGACCCGAGCCGCGCCCCTGTGTAAGCCCTTTTAAAGAAAGGGGCAACCCGATAAGGGTTGCCCGTTAGGTCTGCAACAAAACAAGAAAGGGGCAGGGGGGGGTTACCGAAACCCCGCGCCTCTCGGCAAGAGGGGAGGGGGGGGGGGGTTCGGCGATAAAAGGGAGGTGGAAGAGGGGGTCTCACCCTCTTCCCTCATCTCCCTCGTTTCTCTCTTCCCTCGTCTCTCTCTCTCTCTCGTGTGGGCGTGCTTTGGGGAGGTGGAGGTCGCCGGAAAGCCGCAGCCACCAGCAGCCACCGCAGCCACGGCAGGTACCCCCGTCACAGCAGCCGCAAGGGACGATTTCAGCCAGCCCTACCCACGCGACTGCAGCCTTTGATCGCCGGAGAGATCGTCGAAAATTTCTTCAAGAGGTACGGGTTTTCCTCTTGATTTTGAGTGAGAAAGAGGGTGCAAATTTGTTTTCCATGGAATAGTTTAGGTAAATCATTAGAGAAAGAGGCAGATTTGGGGGTTTGAGGCGCCGGAAACCCCAAATCGACATATTCGTGAGATTTGATGCTATGGGGTTTATTGGTATCTGTTTGGGTGGGTTTGAGTTCTCTAGTGTCGGTTTTATATAAGGAGGCCATTGAAATCAGTTTTGGGGCTGACAGGCTTGTTTAGCAAAAGTTTTCTCCAGAACCGATAGACTAGTAATCTGTTTTTCAGTTTTCTGTGGTATCGAGTTGCATATGTTTGAGATTGTGTGGCTGGTTTTAGCATTGTTATAGCATAAGTGGTGCTATTATTGTGTTTTGTTTCTATGTGCAACACTTGATTAAGGCATCTTTCGTTTCATGTATGCTTCTTGATATCGGCTGTTTATACCTGTACTAAAAAAAAAATCTCTGTTGTGTGCATAATTTGTTATATGTTTTCTATTATGTTGGGAGGCCTTTCATGACGTGTGATGGAGAAACCTTTCCAAATTTTGGCTTGCTGGGGCGGAGGAGTTTGAGGTGTCTATTGTTTGCTTATGAGAATTGGTAACTTGCCCTCAGCATAGTGGGTTGCTATCTGGAGTGCTTTAGTCCATCGTACATAAAATACCTTGATAAGTACAGAGAACATATACCTCAGTTGAATAGTAACTAAAAGTTCATGACTCCACTATGCATTTGAGATTTAGGAAAAGAAAAAAAAATGATAACACTCAAAAAGATAATGTGCATTAACCCAATAATCAGTTTATTTTTGTGCATGTTGCGTGCCATCTTCTGGCCACATAACAGCATGATTGAAATAGGTCTTGGTGTTCCCAGACATAAGATGATGCAGCATGATCTGAAATATTCACTAGGTGTTGGAGAACAAAGCAGACTTTGGCACTTTTTCTTCATGAGTTAATGGCAAATCCACTTAACTATCCATTTGAGATGCACAACAGATACATCATGTAACACCTCTTCTAGTAAGACCAGACCAGAAGACCTTAAAAGAAGTGTCTTGGAAATTTTTGTTTTTCATGGGTTTGTTTATCCTATTAACAGATTTTCTTTTCACAAACTGTTGAAGTCTGTCTCTAATGGCTAACAGCAGCTGCCTCTGACACATTCAACTTTCCAAATGCCTAATGATGCTTCGATTGGAGTGGTTTTCATGAGGAGTTTCAGTGCTTCACTCATTTCTGAAAATTTCAGGGAATATTACTAGAAAGATAAAGGTGTTCATGTATATTTACCAATGACTTGCTATGCCCATACATCATATTTACAAAGGAAAACCTCACTTATAGGTATTATCCACTACAAGCCAAGCACCAACTCTTCTACATGTATTTGAGATTCTTTGCATGACATGTCATTAAGGAATTGGTTTGGGTGCATGAATAAAATGTTACACAAAAAAAAAGAAAAAAAGAAAAAGAAACCATTTATCTATCTCTATTAGAGTTCACCAGCCTGATCTGAACCCCCAACCGAGTCGGGGCTGAACTCTAGCCAACAGGGTTGGCTAGGCTTGGTAAGAAAAAAAAAATATTACGTGTATACTTTAACACTTAGTGTTATTTTGATTCTAGAGCTAGATCTTTAAATTTGCAAGTTAAATTTCCAGATTTAGTTATATGCATGTATGGTAATTTTAATACATGTTATGAATGAGATTGTCCATGTGCTTTGATTTGATCTGACATGCCTAAGTATTATGCTATCGAAAAAAAATTGGTTTAAGTGCATATACATACATGAAATCGATGTGTGTGTAACATGTACAATACTGCTTGAATGTCCACATGTACTTATGAATCATAAATGAATGCATGTGTATGAAATGATTTCATAAAAGCACATGCACATGAATAGTGAACTCATGCACATGCATAAATATATTATTATTTCATGCACATCTTTAAAATTTGTCATACATTTGCATCGAAAAGCATGTGGAAAATTATGCAGAGAGGCATGTGATTGATGATTTTTGCTTATGAACGCATTGATGGTCAATTGGATCATCAGGGGCTGGGTGAGCCTCGAGAACCAGTTGTTCTCTGTTTTAGTTATTTTGATGCATTGCAACAAATCAAATGTGATATTATTGTGTTACTGCACTGTTCTATGTTGTCATGGGCTGTGGTCCCGTGAAAAGCTTAGCATGCTGATGCGCAAGCTTATGTTATTAATTCTGCATGTAAATTTGTAAATGTAAAAGAGATGAATTAATAACCAGATAAAAGAAAGTAAGAACAGTGTAATTCACTTTCTCCTTGATGTCCCTGCTTTACCGTGGGAATCTTGGATATTGCGATTTGGGGAAACCGTGAGGATACAAAAACTCCGTGTGCGTTGTTGCCCCTGAACCCGATATTGAGGTTCTTCTCCTGGCCACGGTTTTAGGGAGAGTCCGTCACTTTTCTTTGGGGTGGTGTGTTTTGACACAGTTGTTGTTGTTTTGGTATACCAATAAAGTGGCGCCAGTGGATGCTGTTTTCCATGGTGTCCCCGACTTTGGATGCTGTTTTCCAAGGTTCCGATGGATGATGTTATTTCCTGATATCGGTCGAGGGCTAAGTTTGAAACCTGGTAATAAAATACAAATTGTGTGTTAAGCTACCCCAGGAACCCTACTTGACCTCGAGGACTGTACCCGTTTGGTGTATCCGCGGGTAATTATAAATTAAAAAGAGGAAGTTAAAGATTGTGTGCATTTAATAGGACATGCATATGAAAAGAGGGGAGCTTAAATGAAAGATAATAAGGGTTCATGCATCGCACATAAATCATGCATATTCTTGCTATGCATTAGTTCATGCATGTTTACCTATTCACTTGGTTGTTTATGTTGATCATTGCATGATGTGGATCTCTTTTGCATTTAATTGCCCTATTGATTAAATTGTGATCAATGTTACTTATTTCGTGTTCCCTCATACTTAGTGTTTAATTTAATTCTGTATGAATGATTAATTGTCTTATGAATTGATTATAACTGTATTCCTCAAAATATTACATGGATCTTATTTATGTTCTTTTTCTTATTTGATTCATTAGGGAAACCTGTACGCAGAATTCTTCGGATTTTTGACCCTCTCATTTTATTGGTTTTTCCCAGACACAGGTGATCAGTGAAATTAACTCGCTTCTGAGGGGATACGAGGGTCACGTTTACTTCAGACGGCTTCACTTACGGACAGAGTGACTCTACTTGTGTTTTCTTTTAGTTCTTCTTATCTCCTGCAATTTGTCATTTCACTTTTGACATTGAATATGACTCTTATTGATTCATTAATAAAAGAGTTCAGTTGGTTGGTTACAAATGATAAATGTAAGTTTGTTTGTGGTGTGTGGTTATCCAACTGAAATTGGAACTGTAGGGACCTGTGAACACCCCAAAATTTTCAAAATGTTGCAAATATCCCCTTTTTGCCCTTTTCCCCCATTTTTTGGGTAATTTAGGCGGTTTTAAATCTAAATTCCATTTTGTTTCTCAAATTTTGTTGAAATTAAATTCATTTTACATATCTGACTCAATTTCGGATCCGGATCTACATCAAAATCCAAATCTGAGCTCCATTATCCAATTTTAAATCGAATTCTCAAAATTATCAAAAATAACCTTTTGAAAAAAACTTAGACACTTTGTCCGGTATCCGTTTGGATCCATCGTGTTATAGTCCTCAAATCGAGGTTTAAAACTCGAATATTTTCTCAAAACTTGGGTCCAAACCCATTCTTCTGAAGAAATTTCCCCAAAATGGTCTGAAATTCTCAGAAAAATACTCTTGTAAATATTTCTCAGAAAAATACAAAAAATTAGTGTTTAATCTTTGTTTTCGTGTAAAAAACTTAGATTCTGTTTCAAAAATACAAAAAAATGGAAAAATCATGCAAAAAACCAAAGAAATTAGGAAAAACTACGTGGTTTTTGAAGATTTTTGCAAAAAAACTCACCTTTAACCATCTTTTTGGAAAAAAACTGAAAAGGAGGCCTTTTTTTGGAAAAACTAATTTTCGAGGTTTAAGGCTCGAGTTAGGGTTTTGAAAACCCTAACTCACCTTCCTCCCTCAGCCGCCTCTCTACATCTCTCAGTCTCCTTCTTCCTCTCACCGAAACCCTCCATGGCCGACCATCCCCATGTGCCTTTCCCCTCCATGAACCCTCCGATCATCTCACTTCCTCCGCCTTCGTCCATCTCCAACAAACTCGCACGCCCCTCTCCTTCACGAAGCTTCCACCTCCCACGTGCAATCTCCTCTCTACCGCCCTCCGATCCCCTTCTTCTCCCATCCTCGAGCAATCACCCACCCTGGGATCGTCCAGGCCTTCTGTTCCCTCCGAACCCTCCATCTCTAACGAAAGCCCTTCTGGAGCCTTCTCCTTCGTCTTTAAAAGGAGAGGTCATTCCACACATTCGGGACCCTGATTTTCATCATCCGTGGTCGACACCCATTCTTCATCTCACTGTACTGAGTTTGTCTGCTAAGCCATTATCAATATCATCTGCGATTCTCTTTTGTTTTTTCATTGACTACTCTTCTGAAGGGATCATCTGCAAACATTACCCATTGTCTCCATCGAAGGCCGACCTCCTCCTCCTAGACCCCTGCAGCCTCTCGAAGGTCTCCGGGGCAAGAAGAGAAGGAAAAGGGGAATCTCGCTCTTCACAAAACTCTGCAAGCTACGGTAAGAATCTCTTCACCTCCTAGCTTCATATTCTATTTTCCTTCCGTTCGCCCCTCTCTTCTCTTTTGTTCATCGTTCTAGTAAAGCACCTACCGGTAGCATCGATTCGCCTATAGCGAAATCAGGTCACCGATGTGCAAAACTGACGGAATCAGAGTATTCCAACATCTTAAATTCTTGCTTATGTTAGCACCGGTTAGTTATAAACTTTCATTTGTTCCTCTTTGGATCTCAATCTCCCTTATAGGTTTTATCCTCGTTTTTTTTTTTTTGGGGTTTTTGGAATTGTGATTCTCTTTTCTTTTTTTTGAGGCACAAGGATTCCCTATATTTGATTGAGTGGCCATGTGATGGCTGATCAAACGAGCATCCAGTAATTAACTGTTAGAAGCCCCTCTTTCATTGTCTTTGAACTAATATTCGGTAAAACTCCCTTGGGAAGGCTCATCTGGATGCCGACATCCGATTCAAAAGGTCGATTGACAGAATCGTACCGAATTAACAGGGGGAATATCTCATTCGCCTGTTCCTTTTTTTTTTTCCTCTCATTTGCCCGTGGATCTCCACCTAGTCGCTCACCTGTGCCTTCAAACACCCGTATGTTAACCCATCTTATTGTTTTGATTCATGCCATGTTAGTCTAATACCTTTTTTTTGTTTTTGTTTTGTGATTTACAGTTAACGTATGATTAATCAATTTGGCTTATAATGCTTTGCTCTCCTTTATTTCTCATTCGTTTTCTTTCTCTTAGTTCCTTTTTTTTTCTCTTTCTCTTCTTTATAAGAGTTTGTAATTAGTGTCCAATTTTTCCCCTTTCATTTTATCCAACCTGTGTCTTCCTCCCAGTTTATCAGGAATCAAACCAGTGATCAGCTTCTGTAATGTCTGATATGCATTTTTTTATGATGCTCGTATCTAAAGTCTGTCTAAATTTTTTTTTTATCACCATCCGTGCTTTGTTATCTGCATAATAAGTATAATCGCACGATGTATGAGGTGGTCTGGATGTAAAAGGGCTTCCACTAGCCCAGAACTACATGCTAAATTGTTTATTGCCCCCCTTCCTTTCAAGCTTATTAGAGTTCATTTGATACCAAACTTCTCTGATGGATCGATGGTGGGTAATCAAACGCCTCTGCGTGTGAGGAATTGAAGAACCAATGATAGGTCCAAATGTTTAAAAACATAAAACCTTTTTTTTACTGATTTAATACTCTTTCCTGCTTAAACTTTTTTTTTTCTCTTTCTTTTCTCGCTTTGGTCAGCTTGTTCCAATCCCCCGCGAAGGTGGGCTCCCTTTGTGCTTATAAATTCCAGCAACCTTGCTTGTGCATTTGATCTCCCACAGGTCCCTGTTACTTCCCTTGGTTGATATGAATAGCACCATTATGATGCGAAGTAAGTCACGGTTCAGAAATCATGTTACAGACTTTAGCTATGCTATAACGTATCCAGAAGGACATCAGATCAGGATTGTGAGGAATGCAAGAGTGGCTTTCCAAGCCACACTGGTGTAACAATGCAGAAATTTTCTTGCCGATCCTCCTGCATGAACTCCCGGATCAGGATCTCCTGATTGACAGTAAGATCAGTGTGCCTAGTGGGGTTTAATCCACACAGAATCGGCGTGTACAAATCCTATTGCCAACCTGCCACGCTATAGCTAAACCACGAACTATGGCTAAGGGTTACCTGTCCTGACTTAAGAATGATATATCCTTATTGCTTTCTGCAGGTGTACACTACCCCCGGGACAGCCTAAGTCCTTGAAATCACCACTGCTTGCGTGAGGTATGTTTCGCAACTGTTCGTTGGCTGTTCATTCCATTTTCACCCTTGAACTCTATGTCTGAGCGACACTGCGTTATCTTACCACGGTATATTCCTGAAGTTTTGAGCAAGTACATATGCAGCCATCATGGCAATTGTGTGTCTGTGTGTTTTCGTGTCAACAATGGGTTGATAAGTGTTCTGATAAGAGCTCCAATAAAATCGGGAAAGGGAAGAATCGGCCTCTAGCGAGTTCGATGGTACTTTTGGAGTCTTGTCTCTATGCAACTCCTGCTCATGTCCGAACTGGTCTATTCCTGCAGGCACTGTTTCAAGATCCCAGTCTGCAGGATATTAGCTGATGTATTGTCTATCGGGGTTTAGATAGTATTCTGCAGATCAGCATCTCATCTGCTAAAAATTTCCTTTAGGTTATCAAAGATGTTAGCAACAAATAGTTCGTGCTTAGTGACCATACTAATATGCATCAGTGACTGATCTAGCATCAGTCAGTGTTAGTCGTTACTAACAGGTTTCGTCAATAAGAGTTAACAGTCCTTATAAGCATCCTTCAATTTGGAGATTTCTATTACTGTCTATACATCACCATGTATGCTGTTTTATGGTATAATTGTGGGTACTGGAGTTGTTTATAAGTGGTGTTCTAACATTGAAAAGAATTGCTATCAGGCTATGTTTTGGTTTATTTCATACTCCATATTTGCACTGTCTGATGTGTTGCTTCTGCCCTGGGTTGGTATAAATCCCTATGGCTGTGCCAAAAAAAAAGAAAAGAAAAGAAAACAAATCTGATTGTCAGGAAGTCTGTTAATGAAGATTTATTTTTGAAAACTGACACCATGAAATCAAAGATATTTACTGTACTAAAATCTGATTAATGATTCGATTGTGCTGATTAAGCTAAGTTTCGTAATTAAAACTTAATTGATACTTGAACTTCATTGAATGAAATGCACAGGGTGCTAGCTGATACAATTTATGTTAGTCAATGGTCAGTGCTTGTTAGCAGCACAATTGTATTAGCAAACTATATTGTTATTGTGTGAGTTAGTAAATATGTATGATATTAATAAATGTTCGTAGCTAACCTGTGTTATAGTATGTTAGCAGAAAATCCACGTTATAATGCATTAGGTGATGAAATTAGATTGTGCATAGGGAGAGGCAAAAGGGTTCAAAGAAATTCAACTATTCTATACAGATATTAGGACTTGAACTACTTACAGTTGGAGATTTGTGACAATAGTGGACATTAGTGCCGGTTTTGGTTTTAGAAGTTTGATGTCCTTTGTAAAACCACTACATCTTCACCAATTACCCATTCATCTCCTGCACTTAGCTCATCAAACCACGCAGCCCATCGCTGCACTTTTGCCATATCATGGCAGCCTCCACCACATGACACTATGCTGCTGATTCACAGCAAGTCCACACTTGCCTCCATACCCGACCCCTGTCAACTATCTTCATGCAGCTGTATCTTCATTCTGATATCTGCTTAGGTGCATAGTAACAACCTACTGCTGCCTCACAATCACCACTCAAATCATACAATAGCATCTTGCTGAGCCATTTTCTTGAGGTTTTATCACAGTCATATCACTGCACTAAGTCGGTACACTGCCTCCGCATAGCTATCCTCATTTTAACTGTGTATATCACCTACATTTCCATGCTTAGCTTAGACATAATGTTTAGGTCATATATATATATATGTTCTTTAGCTAGCATAGGTATCATTCTCAGCTAAATACATATGTCTTCTTTAGATATAAAAGCCCTTTCTACTTTATATAGACATTATAAGATGTATTATACACATTCACTCTAGATATCCATATTCTCATTTAGCATAGCCATATGCATGCTAGTTCTAATATGATGCTTCCTTTTGCATGCTTGCCTTTCTATTGCCTTGTACTAACTTACATTTTTTCAGGGAATATATGAAAAGTGTTTTCTTCTTAGATTAGGATTTTAATTTCCAGTCTACAATGTAATAGCTAGATATTAATGAGAAATTTAAATTTCAAACATTAGATTAGAATGTATGAGCATGTACATACCTTAGAAATTACTTATTTCATTTCATTTTACCTTTTATTTTCTAAAATCTCACAAATGGGACCACGAATGACACGTGCACCATTTTGTAAGAGGTAATTAACCCTAAGTTGATGATTTACATCAATGGCCATAGTCAGGATGTAAACAAAACTTAGAATTTTTACCTTTTACAAAATAATACTGGATCCACACTGGATCCGTTTTCAAAATTCATCATATTTTCCCTAAATATTTTTCTTCTTTTATCAGAATTTAACTTAAAATTGATTCAAAATATATACCAAAGGCCATAGTCAGGGTATATTGAGAGTTAATTTCATTTTAAATTCTATAAAAGCACCGAATGTATTTTATTCTTCTCTTGAATTTAAATATAGATTATTATATAATACATTCAATGACCATAGTCAAGGATGTATTATATCTTCAATCTTGTTTTGATTCATTTAAAGAATGAAATAACTTTTAAAAATCCAATTTCAAAAATTTAAATTCATTCATCATTTAGATAGAATCGCATCATATTTTTAAATTCTTTTTCATAAATCCAAGTAATTCTTTTCTTCATTTCTCAGATCAAATCCTATTCATAAATTCAAATTCAACTCTATTTCTCAAAAGGATACAAGAATTCAATTTCAAGGTCCCATTTGACTTTGAAACTTCAGAATCATCTTGTATTTCAAATTTCAAATTCTATCTCAAATTCAAAGTACAAATTAACTTTGAAATTCATCTGTATATTCAAGATTCAAATTCTAAAAATTCATTTTTCCAAATTCAATTCCAAACTTAGAAATTCTTGATTCATCTTCTAAATTCCAGATACAAACTTTAAAATTCAAAATCCAATCTGACTTTGAAATTCATATTCCAAATTCTCAAATCAAATCTTGGAATTCCAAATCCAAAGTTAGACCCTAAATCCAACTTGGATCCAGATTTCCAAGTATAAATCCCCACTTTTTGGATCTCAAATTCAGATCCAAAACCCATTCAAGGATCCAGGATTCAACATTCATATCGGATCTCAGGCTTCAGATCCAATTCCCCTTTAGAATCCAGAACCCAACTCTACATTGGATCTCAGATCCAATTCCATTTTTTAGGATCCAGAGCCCAACTCTACATTTGGATCTCAGACTTCAGATCCGAATCCATCTTAGGATCCAGAGTCCGATTCCACATTTGGATCTCAGACTTCAGATCCACTCCATTTTAGGATCCAGAACCCAAATCCATCTTGGATTCCAAATCTCGGATCCCATTCTAATTAGTATCCGGAATCCAATTCCCATCCTAGATTTCAGTTCCATTTTCGGATCTAATCTGAATCTCTTAAATCCATTTCTATTCTTAAATACCATTTGGTTATCTCAGATCCATTCTAAATTTAAAAACTTCAAATTCAATTCCATCCCAAGTATTCATTTCCTTTCCTAAATTCAAGTTCAAATTCAAAGTCCATTTCTGACATTGAAGCTTTATTTCCTTTCATTTCAAAGCTTCAAATCATTCTCAAGATTCATTTTACTTCAAAGAACTTAGAACTTCTCTGATCTATCTCAAAGTTCTAAGTTACATCCAACCATTTCTTCACTTCATTATCAAGGTCATCTCAGAAATACTTGGAGATTTTTCGAAAACATCTTTCAAAAGAGCATACATTCTTTCATTGCACAAACATGATTCTTTGTGCACTTAGATCTTTAAGATAAATTCTTAGATTATATTTAGGCAAAGCAAAAGGCATAGATTCGATCCTTGGTTCGATTACCCCTGGTAAAGGCGCCAGGAACGGTCGAACCTCGTACCGACGAGCGAAACCCGTCTCTCCATTTTCCCGTAAAATTTTCAAAACGGAGGCGAGTTATTTTCTAAATATCTTTTCAAATAAAGGTCAAGTGAGACCGCGCAAAATAGTTCATCTTCTCTCCTCTTTTTTTCTTTTCTCTTCTCTTTTCTTTTATTCTCCTCCCTTCAAAAAGGGGGAAAATAGAGGTTAGAAAAGGAAAAGAGAAGGAAGAGAGAGAAAAACCATAAAGAGAGGAAAAATTTTGCGATGATCACACGAGCCCAGGTCTCTGGGAAGTTTTCCGCAACTCTTAGAAAAAAAAATCGCATTTTTCAAAGGTATGAGTTGGGGTCGTTACAGGTTTGGTATCAGAGCCACCACAAAGACTTACATTTTTATCATCTTGTTGTGTTAAATTTCTAATTTTTGGTATATGAGCCCTGTCCTGAAACGTCGACAAATGTGACTCATCCTCCAGAGCAGTCTTCTTCACTGGTATGGCTATTTAATACTTTTACTTAAAGTATGTGAATTTTGTGTGATTGATTGAAATTATAGTTTAATATTCCTTGTTGTGAATTTAAAAGTCTTGGTGTGATTTCATGAACGATTATTGTTCGTGATCAACCCTATGGGGGTAGGATCAGTAGGAGTCTAATTTGTACAAAGAATGTGCGTTGTAGATGTCGCATTATACCCGCAGAGGTGCTTCGTCCTCTACTGCTGCTCCCGCAAACTGGCAGGAGCAAAGGGATTTCATGATAGAAGCCATTCACACCCTGACCGAGACCATGACAGCTCAGGTGGCACAAACAACACAGGCAGTGCAAGCGGCTCAGGTTATACAGGCGGCGCAAGCGGCACAGGCTGCGCAAGCGGCCCAGGCTGCGCAAGCGGCCCAGGCTGCGCAAGCGGCCCAGGCAACAGCGCTGGCAGCCGCACAGGCAGTAGCTCGTGACCCTCCTGTCAATGTGGTTTCAAACGCGAGCGGCGTTTCCTTCGAAAGGTTTCTGAAGTTGGATCCGCCAACTTTTTCAGGAGAAGCAAACCCAGAGGCAGCGGAGAACTGGGTTGAGGAGTTGGAGCGGGCGTTCGAGGTTCTGTCTGTTCCTGAGGACAGAAAGACATCTTTTGGCACGTACCGTCTGAAGGGCGATGCCAAGAAGTGGTGGGACACCATGCGAAGGGTGAAGTTCGCCGATTGGGACGAGATCCCCTGAGAGACGTTCAGGGAAGAGTTTCTGGACACGTATTTCCCCGCATACGCTGATGAACAAATGCAACGGGAGTTCCTTGATTTGACTCAGGGAACCATGAGTCTGGTAGATTACACTACCAAGTTTCGGAACCTCGAGAGGTACTGTCCTAACCTCTTCAAGAATGAGAAGGCAAGGGCGTCGAAGTTCGTGCACGAACTAAAGGATGGATTACGAGCTCGCGTACTGTCAGGTCGGCCTCCTACCTTGGTCGATGCGATCGAGTCAGCCACGATTCTGACCAAGGACTGAGAGAGGTCTAGGAATGTATCACAAAAGGGAGGCAGGAATGGAGGGGATGCTTTAGGCGGAAAGAAGGACCCACCGATAGGCGGAAAGGCTCAGGGTGGCAAGAGGCAGCGAACCCAAGAGGGACGTCATCAAGGTGCGCATCAGGGACAACCTCAGCAGAGGCAGCAACAGGGGAAAGCCCAAGCAATGTGTCGCAGATGTAATGAGAGTCATCCTCAGGGTTTTTGTCCAATGTTCAAGGGAGTTTGCTACCGGTGCCAGCAACCTGGGCACATCGCTCCCTACTGTCCAAACCCGCCAGCAGCTCAGGGAGGACATCAGCAGCAGCAGCTACAACAACAACAACCACAGAGACCTCAGCAACAACAAGGCCAACGAAAGACCAACGAGAGAGTTTATGCCGTTACGACTACTACACAAGACGATCAGACTGATCTGGTTTAAGGTATCTCTTAGTTGTCAATCATTAGGCTCGTGTGATATCTTATTTTGGTACTACCGATACTTATTTAGTACATTTTAATTTCGCGGACGAAATTCTTTTAAGGGGATAGTGTGAACACCCCAAATTTTTCAAAATCTTTTAAATATTCCCTTCTTGCCCCTAAATTCATTTTTTGAGCAAATGTGTCATTTTTAAATATAAATTCCAGTTCATTTCTCAAGTTTTATTGAAATTAAATTCATTTCATATGTTTAAATTGATTTCGGATCTGAATCCATTGTCTAGATCCAAATCTGAGTCTCCTTGTTCAAATTTTAAATTAAAATTACAGAAAATACCAAAAATAGTTTTAAATAGCTTGGACAGTCCATCCGACATCCGTTTGGATCCATCATGTTATATTTCTCGATTCGAGTGTCAAAACTCGAACATTTTCTCAAAACCTGGGTCAAAACCCCTTTTTTCTGAAGAAATTTCCCCGAAATGGTCCAAAATTCTCAGAAAAATACTCTTGTAAATATTTCTCAGAAAAATACAAAAAAATTAGTGTCTAATCTTTGTTTTCTCGTAAAATCTTAGATTTTCATTCCGAAAATACAAAAAAGTAAAAATATTGAGAAAAGAATAAAAAATTTTCAGAAATAAATGAAGGAAATTGCTGGTTTTTGAAAACCCATTTTAGAAAAAACTTTTTAAAGAAGCCCTTTTGTGGAAAAAGCTTATTTTCGATGTTAAGAGTCGAGTTAGGGTTTTGAAAACCCTAACTCTCGCCCTTCTCCTCCCTCAGCCGCCGCTCTCCTTCCCTCTCCATGGCGCTCTCCCCTCTCGCGGAACGACCTTCCCATCTTCAAACCTTCGATCTCCATGGGACCTCCCTCCACCCTTCATCTTCAACCGAATCCCTCCTTCTCCTCTTTAAAAGAAGCACGAAGGGGAAGTATTCGAGATCCGTTTTCACCTCCCCATTGCCCTCTTCTTCACGCATACCCGTCCTCACCCTTGCATCCTCCTTCATCCTTCTTCTTGGACCGCTTCTTCACCTCCCCATTTCCTCCTTCACGATCCAGCTTCCCCCTTTCACCTTCTCCATTACGATCGGTCTTTATTCATCCATTGTCAATATCATCCAAAATTCGCCTCCCCTCTCGAAGCATCTGTTACCATCCGTTCCAGGCTTTAACTCTACTCCGACTCTCCATCACGAAGCCACGGTAAGTAGCCATTCTACCTTTTTCCTCTTTACTTTTTCTGTAAATATGCGATCCTTCATTTTGGTCCTATATTTCTTTATCTTTAATCTTCACAATTCATCACGAAGCATAGATTGCAGCGTTGATCTGCCTATAGCAGCATCAACCTGCTTGTTGCAACATTAAAGGGGATAATCGTATCCTAACACTTTTTTTTTTCTCTGAAATTTTGTTTTCTTCAATTCGTTTAAGTCTTCTGCATTTTTTTTTTTACACGTTATATTTATTCGTTATTACACTCCTGTTACCAGAGGTAATTTGTCTAAAAGCCTGATTCACCGTCTATGAATCCCTATGATTTTTGCAAGTTTTAAATATCTCTCTCTCTTTTCTTTCACCCTTTTGTTGATTGTCTGCTTCATGATCCATTTGATCTGCGTTGTTGCTAGTTTGTTCTTTTTTTTGCTTTCATTTTGCACTATTTGGGAAGCATCGCAATTCTTGGAATCTCACAGGACTCCAGTGAGAATATCCAAACAGGAGGTGGGTTTTTTTTATTTGAATTCCTATCAGGAGCTGCTAAATGAAGCTTAGGTTCTCTCGTTTGGATTCTTAAACTTACTGAGCAGCTTGTGAACTCAGCGCGGCTCTGCTCCCAAACTAAAAAAAGGGGAAAAAGATATCTGGGAAACGAGATGAACTGCTTGTAGGTCATCTCATCGATGTTCACCCTGTGAATGAACAATCGACGTTGGGTTCAGTTCAACGTTAATTATTATGAGATCAACGGCTCGGCGCAATATATATATATATATATATATATATATATATATATATATATATATATATATATATATATATATATAAACACCCAATTTAGAGGATGATCATAGAATGGAAAATTAAATTCGGTATATACAATTTATGAAAAAACGAAAATGAAGTAATTCTTGTGCTCCTGCCCTAAACACTAAGAATTTTTGTTCAATCATTGTAACCAATATCTTCCACCACCAACTTTATTAGGTTGAAGAAAGTAATCCCTCTGTTCATATTCCACTCTAGGCTACGATTCATTCTGCTTTGGTTTCCTTTACTAATTTCAATTTCTGATTTATATCTGTTTTTTTTTTTTTTATAATTGGCTTACGCTTGTGATCCTTCAGTTTCTCATAAGCATTGTGGTTTGAATTCTTATTGTTTCCTCGGTTATCTTCTGCTAATTACCTGTTGTTTCTTGTTTATATTCCTGACTCACTATGCTAATTTTTTTTTTTTATTATTGATGTTGCTCCTTTACCTTGCTTATCATCGTTTTTTTTTACTGAGGATGATTACCACGTTTCATCATACTTGTTTTCTTGTCTATCTTATCATTTGCCCTGAGAAACACTCAGAATCAACTGGATTTTGTTTATGGTTTTCCAACCCATCAAAAGCAACAATTACTTCCCTCAATCAGAATGATAGCCAAGGTTCAGAGCCTAAAATCCAGTTGATTTGGCTTCGGTTAGAGCTGCCTTTATGGCCCACATCGAAGCAAAGAATCATCTTTAGAACGATTCCTTTGGTGGGCCAGGATTTGTTGTAGGCATATATACTTTACCAGATGTCGTGCCATGTTCAGGTGGAAGCAAGCCCACAAATGAAAGATTTGTTGGTCTTAAACAGGGTTTTGCCATGCAAAAGCATCATCCCATTTGTTCTCCCATTACACTATCTCCTGCACTCCTCTCAGAGATTTGTCTGTGATTTTCATAAGTTATCCATGTCTCGTTAGCATGGAATCAACTTAAGGAGGACAATGGCTGTTATATAAAAAAAAAAAAAGGAGATTACGTAATCCAATAGGAATCACTCTTAGTAGGAATCTTTCGGGAGTAACAGAAATTCTATTACCCATCGAATTCATGATCGATGACTTCGGAAGGAGAAGTGCCTAAATCATTTCTGGATTTATAAAGCCACTCTAAAGCCTTATCTATGGTTAAAAGCAAACAGTTATTGACGCTCTTGCTTCTTGCGTTTGAAGAAAAACAACAATGCTGGTATGGAAATTCTCATGTTTTCTTAATATGTCTCATTTGAGATCCAAAAGGTGGACAAATTCCATCTTGGTGTACTGCGATATTAACAAGGACTGCTTGGGTATCTGCATATGAGATCTCCTTTCACTCCACCAGGTAAGATTTGGTATCTAATTATGGTTTCCTTTTAGGTGTCAGTGGCATGCAATCTCAGCTTTTATACTCTGTGAAATCCTTTGTTCGTAGGTTACATTAAAATATTAAGTGCTCTGTTCAGAATTTCAGTATAGGCTTGGTATTAATTTGCTGAGTAAAACACTTTTGTTTGTTAGCTTTGTTGTTCAAGTACCCATCATACTTACCATTTGGGATGCTTTCGTTAGCATATGCCCAGCACCATCTTCCCTTTTACAGCAACATTGTTGTCGCCATTGTTACAAGTGTTCCCTGTCTCTCTGTGTATTCCCTGTAAATGGCATACCATTTGTTCCTTTTTTTTTTTTTTATTCTTTATTATTCTGTAATATAGTTACTGTTAGATCATTTGACCCATTAATATTGGATTGGCATGGCTAAGTTGACGCTGGTGAATACTATATTGGTCATGTGGTAACCACAGATCTGTTGGTTTCATATTTGAATATCCCTACACCTCTTGATGAGGGGTGTGAATCAAGAGTTGGTCGCAAGGGAGGAGGACCTCCTTCAGGGTCGGAATCAAACTTTATTATTCCCCCTGTGTTTACGAATCACTTCTAGAATCCTGAAGGTGCTGCATACCATTCAAAATCAATTTGTTATATTTGAACAGTCCTTTTATAGGGATTGAGTTGCTGTTAAATTATTGTAACAGGGTATGAGTCATTTGTTCTATTTACTATTTGAGGCTTACGCTGTATAATATTTTTACAAAAACTTGTATATATTGATCAATCCTTGTTAGGCATGTCATTACAATTAGCACATTAGTTTGTACATCACTTATCACATCTTCTCCTGCACTTGTACTTGTCACCCTTCACGGCCCATGAATATAGCCCCCCCCTTACAACATCATACCTCTCACGGCTATAGTGTTGTTTTTACAGCAGTTTAAGTATAAACATGTTTTTCCATAGAATCTTTCACAGCAGCAGTTTTTCTATACTTTATACTCCTTTCACTGTGTTAATTGCCAAAGCGGGGTCACCCTGAATATGATTACTTCAATTCTTGTTTTGAGCATCCAAGAAGTGGAAAATCCTCAGAATCTGTAAGTTAAGAGACATCCACTGGTAGGATGAACCCCATGAAAAAGACTTCCATATGAAAAGGCAGCATTGCCCAGCCTTGTAGAGGGTTGTCCAGCTGAAGGATGAATCGATGTATCTCTGACAAGAATGTCATTTTGATGATATCCTGGGCACTGATTGCTAAATATCAATTATATACATAGCTCTGTTATTGGATATGGCTGATAATCTAATTGTGGAAAGCAGGAGAGTCAGTTCTGGTCTTAATGCCTTGTGGTAGTATGACTTGTGCTACAAAGTGTCTCTAAAGTTTGGTAAAATTCGCCTCTTTCATATATATATATATATATATATATATATATATTTCAGTCAGCCTGTACATATACTAATTCCCTGTGTCCTACATCTTTCACCCTTATAAATCATGTATTATGCTGCTACAAAAACTTTATTCATCTCATTGCACACCCGGCTACATATGCACCTTTCATTGTACTAACTGCTGTAAAGCAATTTGTTACTTAACTCATACTATTTCATGTTATGCATGGTTGATACACTTGTGTATACACTCCACAATGCTTTAGATTTATTCATCTGTGCACCGCACCCATTTATCATCATCACATATACTCATTTCATAAGATATTGTATAGGTCATATATGTATGTATATACATATATCTATATATCTATATATATATACATACACACACATCTATATATATATATATATATATATATATATATATGTATACGTACCTATAAATATAAATGTGTCATTTCCTATCTTTCCCTCATGCCATCTTAAGCTTTCATTGTAATATCTTTTGTGATATGTTTGTCTCTAGCTTAAGCTAACTCTTGTTTTGCAGGATTTCTCCTTTAGATTAGAAAGCCTTGACATTTTTTTTTAATTCAAATAATGTAATAGTTAGATCTTGAATGAAAATTTACATTTCCTGCTCTTAGATAGAATGAATGAGCATTGTAAATATCATAAATTATTTTATTTTCATGCTTTTCCTTTATTTTTCAAGATCTCACAAATGGAAACACGAATGGCACGTGCACCATTTCATAAGAGGTAAATAAATCCTAAGTTGATGATTTACATCAACGACCATAGTCGGGATGTAAACAAGGCTTAGGATTTTTATCTTTTATAAAATAACACTGGACCCACACTGGATCCTTTTAAAAAAATCATCATATTTTCAAAATATTTCATCTTTTATCAGAGTTTAACTTAAAATTAATTCAATACATATACCAATGGCCATAGTCAGGGTATATTGAGAGTTAATTTCATTTTTAACTCTATAAAAGCACAAAATATGTTTTATTCTTCACCTGAATTTAAATATAGATTATTATATAATACATTCAATGACCATAGTCAGGGATGTATTATATCTTCAATCTTATTTTAATTCATTTCAAGAATAAGATAGCTTTTCAAAATCCAATTTCAAAAATTTAAATTCATCCATCATATAAGATAGAATTGCATCATATTTTCAAAATTCCTTTTCAAAAACTCCAAGTGATATTAATATCTTCTTCAATCAATCTTCAATCTCTGTAAATCCAATTCATCCTTTCAATTTTTCAAATTCTATTTCATTTTTCAATCTCAAAGTTCAATTTAAACTTTGAGATTTCAAATTCATTTTATATTCAAAATCAAATCAGATTTCAAGGTTCAATTTGACTTTGAAACTCCAACTCCAATCCAACTCAAAGTTCAATTTAACTTTGAGGTCCTTGATTCACCTTCTAAAAATCGAATTCAAGTCCCAAATTCAAAGTCCAATTTGACTTGGAAATTCATTTTATTCAAATTTGGAAACCCTTCATTCACCTTTTGAATTTAACTCCAAATCCATTTTTAGGATCCAGGATTCAACACTCATATTGGATCTCAGACTTCAGATCCAATTCCTCCTTAGGATCCAGAATCCAAATTTTACTTTGGATCTCAGACTTTAGATCCATTCCCCTTTAGGATCCAGAATCCAAATTTTACTTTGGATCTCAGACTTTAGATCCATTCCCCTTTAGGTTCCAGAATCCAATTTCACATTGGATCTCAGACTTTAGATCCAAGTCCATCTTAGGATCCAGAGCCCAACTCTACATTGGGTCTCAGACTTCAGATCCACAATCCATCTTAGGATCCAGAACCCAATTCCACTTTTGGATCTCAGACTTCAGATCCACTCCATTTTAGGATCTAGAACCCAAGTCCATCTTGGATTCTAAATCTCGGAACCCATTCTATTTAGGATCCGAAATCCAATTCCAATTTTAGATTTTCATTCCATTTCCGGATCTAATCTGAATCTCTTAAATCCATTTCTATTCTTAAATACCATTTGATTTTCTCAGTCCTTTCCAATTTCAAACTTCAAAATCTAAATTTAATTCCATCTCAAAGTATTCATTCCCTTTTCCTAAATTCAAGTTCAAAATCCAAAGTCCATTTCTGACTTTGAAACTTCATTTTTCTTTCATTTCAAAGCTTTAAATTACTCTTTCTCAAAGTCAAAGATTTACTCTTTCAAACTCTAAATTACTTCAAAGACTTAGAAATTCTCTGGTCTATCTCAAGTTCTAAGTTAGATTCAATCATTTCTTCACTCCCTTACCAAGTTCATCTCAAAAACACTTGGAAATTTTCAAAACATTCTTTTCAAAAGAAGCATACATCCTTTGCATTGCACAAGCATGATTCATTGTGCATTTAGAGTTAGAGTAAATTCTTAGATTATATTTAGGCAAAGCAAAAGGCATAGATTCGATCCTTGGTTCGATTACCCCTGGTAAAGGCGCCAGGAACGGTCAAACCTCGTACCGACGAGCGAATCCCGTCTCTCCATTTTTCCCGCAAATTTTCAAAACGGAGGCGAGTTATTTTCTAAATTTTTTTTCAAATAAAGGTCAAGTGAAAACCCGCAAAATAGTTCCTCTTCTCTCTCTCTCTTTCTTTCTTTTCTCTTCTCTCTTTCTTTTCTTTCTTTTATTTTTCTCTCTTCAAAAAAAGGAGGAAAATAGAGGTTAGAAAAGGAAAAGAGAAGGAAGAGAGAGAAACCGACAAAGAGAAAATTTTTTGCGATGACCACAGTTTTGGCGACCGTGATGGGACACGTCTCAGTCCGGTCAAATTTATGCCTTTGCTTTGCCTTTATATAATCTAAGTCTTTATTCTAACATATGTCAGCTATATTTTCCATGCAAACCTTAGGAGCCTAGACTCTGTCCTAAAGCTGACATCTTTTGCATATAGGATTTAAGTATAGTTTGGTAGGACCATATTGAGGAGACTATTCCATGTTCACATTAGACTTAGGTTTTAAATACAACTCTCCTCAATTTTAGGGATTGAATGTAAACAATGTATGCAAGTGTATGACTCTTCTCATTTAAATCTTTCTCTTTAGGACTTGCATTAGAGCCTTCTAGTTTTTTTTCTACATGTTGATCATGTTTTTGAAAACATCCCTACCTATATTGTCCCGGTCTTCACGTTGCTGGGCTGTCTCACTGAACCATAGTTCGGGAGAGAGCCTCACAACTGGACCACTTATTTGGGTTCGCGCCCCCCTACCACGTACCTAAGGGCCATAGTCCGAGGTATATCGGTAGGTGCTCAAGGATGTTGGGAAGCCTTTACCTTAGAACCAAAGAGATATCTTTATATGCCACGTACTTCGAGCTTTGGCTTGAGTATATCGGTGTACCTTGATTGGAAACAAATGATATAAATCTTAGAGTTAGGATTAAGGTCCTACCAGCCATTTCAAATATTGCATATAGAGTCGGCCTTAGGGGGTACTGTTTGTGTATCCTTGCTTGTATATCTGTGATTGTATGATATCTTATATATATATATATCTTCCTTATATTTTCCAAAACCCTGGGTATATATCTCAAAATTTCCTCTTTGTTTTTAAAACCCAGGTGTATTATTCTTTCTCTTCTTCTTCTTCCTCTAAAAATTCTTCCAAATTCTTCTGATCCTGCCTGCAAGTTCTTCAAAATTTTAAATCCTTACCATTTATTGTCAAAATTTCATTTTTCCTTTTATTTTTCTTCTGTTTTTATATTCTTGTTTATATTTTCATAAAAATCTCTTTCCATCAAGAGATATCCTTTTCAAAAATAATATTTTCTTTTCATATTTTCAGTTGGTTACTCTCCCTCGTAGAGTAAACAACGCAATTGTCACAAATTTGGTGGCGACTCAATCCCTAGTAATGGGATACAATTAAATTTTTAACCTAAATCCTTCCTCTTTGTCAAAATATCTCCAAAAATTTCTTTGGTCTAAAAATCTCCACTTTTTCTCCACAGAGAGTTCTGATATTTCAAAAATGGTCACTACAAGAGGGGGAAAAGAAACAGATCCTCAACTCAGCGACAGTGAGGCGGAAGAGATGAGCTCTCCTAAATCAGTCAGGGGACAGGGTCAGAACAAGAAAGATGACATCGACCCCGCTATGTATGACATGTTCCAAAAGATGATGGCAAGGATGATGTCAGAGCAAGCTGAGGCCAAGCTGAAAGAGGCAGCTCCTAAAAGCAAGTTGAAGAAGAAGCCTGTAAAGAAGCAAGTCAGAATCATCAGAAAGAAGGTGCAGCCAGATACTACTTCTGAGGAATCAGAGTCAGTCGAGGAAGAATCGGAAGAGGAAGAGCAGATTGTCTACAAGCAGAATCCTCCGAGACAGTCTGTAAAGATAGTTGCGGAAGAGCCCGAATCTGTCAACAAGCCCAAGTCTGGGGCTCCAGCAAAGGACCTGATGAGTAAACAGATGAAGGAAATGAATCGAGCTATTAAGGATATTCAAGCCAAGGGTAAGGGCAAGCAGACCTACACCGGCGAAGATTTCTATGATGGTCTAGATGGGGACGATAACTTGGAGAATCTTCCCCGTAAGTTTCTCAAATTTGACGGGACTGGCAACCCTAAAGCCCACCTGGCCACATTTTATGCAGAGTGCAGCCGTTTCAGGAAAGATAACAGGGCTTTATTCATCTGTTTTCCCCGCAGTCTGGAGGGTGTAGCAGCCAGATGGTATGCTGATCACGTGAATCCTATCGAACTACGAGAGTTCGATAAGGTAGTAAATCTGTTCATCGAACGCTTCTTATTCAACACTGAAGCCTCACCTACATTAAATCATCTTTACAACCTGAAGCAAGGAGAGAATGAAAGAGCAGGTGATTTCATTCACAGGTGGAGAAGCACCTGTAATAAGATGAAGGTACCCATTCCTGAGGAACACGCATTGCAGGTGATCCTCAACAATTTCTCTCAGCCTATAAGGAGCCTCATCGCCACTTCCCCGGCGAAATCCTTCATCAAGTTGATCGAGCGAGCTGAATGGCTCGAAGCAGGGATAGAAAGTGGGCTTTACGAGGGCACACCTCTGGTCAAGAATGTCCAAGACCAGAAGAAGAAGGCGCAATTCGCTCATTCAGTTGATGCCTCCTGCAATAATCTTGGCAGCAGCAACAAAGGAAATAAGAACAACAGTGGCAGTGGTCCGAGAGTAGATCAGAACAAGGGGCAGAAGGAGGGATCCTTTAAAAACAATGATAAACCGCTTCCGATTGACCTTCAGCAAAAGGGTGATCTTCAAGAGAAGCCCAAATACATCAAGTGGGAGAAAGATCGAGTCTTCACTCCGTTATCTGAGAGTTTAGAAGTGATTATGAATTACCTTTTGAAGCACGGGATGATCAAACTTCCTAAGATCGCAGATCCTCCCGTAATGTTGGGAAAATTCAAGGACCAATTCTGCAAGTACCACAGGGCAACGGGGCATGATACAGAGCACTGCTTCGTCCTCAAGCACATGATACAAGACTGCATTGACAGAAGTGAGCTGATAGAGGACGAGGAAGAAAAGCAGCCAGCAGTCCTGACAGAACCATTCCCGGACCACTCAAAGAATTGATAAAGCCAAAGTTTTTGTTTGCTTTCGTCTCTTTTTGTCAGTTGTCCTGTAGGGGCCAGTCAGCCCAGTCTTCTATGAGTCTTTTTCCTTTTCAAGTTCTTGTAAATATTCAGTTGTTATCAAGCCTTTGCTTATCAAATGAAATGTCGATTTCCTTTATATCTTTTATATCCAATGCTTCTGTTCCCTTTTACCATACTGGGGCATTTAAATTCTTGTTTTTTTTTCAGAATGCGGGACAATTCTGACGTCATTCATGAGAGAAATGATATTACCTATGAGGGCCTTTTCAAAAAATCATGAAATTTTAAAAAATCTTCGTCAGGACCAAGGAGTTCACATATTCCTTGGTCTAACCTTTGACAAAAAAAAATCAACCCTCGTGTTGATCATGTCTTCAAAAATAAAGTTTTTCAAACCATTATATTGAAAGATCAACCCTGGTGTTGGTCTTATTTTCCAAAATGAATTTTAAACTTTTATATTCAAAAAAATCAATCCTTGTGTTGATCTTATCTTTCAAAATGGATTTTAAAATCTTTATATTCAAAGATCAATCCTTGTATTGATCTTATCTTCCGAAATGGATTTCAAATCTTTTTATTCAAAAGATCAACCCTTGCGTTGGTCTTATCCTCCAAAATTGATCTCAAAACTTTTCAAAGATCAACCCTGGCGTCGTTCCTATCTTTTAAAATGGGTTATAAATCATCATATTCAAAGATCAATCATTGCATTGGTCTTATCTTCCAAAAATGGGTTTTAAATCATTATATTCAAAGATCGACCCTGTGTTGGTCTTATCTTCCAAGATTGGTTTTTAAGCATTACCTTCAAAGATCAACCCTTGTGTTGATCTTATTATCAATTTTGAACTGTTATTTTTTTTAGAAATCAGATCTATTGTTGATCTTCTTCTTCAAAATTAGGTATTCAAAACCATTGCCTTCGAAAATTAACCCTCATGATGATCTCTCATGTTTGATTTAAAGGATCAGATCTCGCGCTGATCATTCTTCTTGTGGTGGATTTTCTTCCCCCAAAATGATTTCTCATTTATCTTTTAAATAAACGTTTTCCTTCCAAAGATCCCATATGCAGGCAGGATCAGAAGAACTCCTTTTCTCAAATCTTGTAAATCTTCAGTTAGTTCTGATATCTTTATCAGTTTCATTCATTTTATTCATATTTTTATCAAGTTTACATCAATTTTTATCAAGTTTATCAAATATGTTCGCAAAATTCCATTAAATTTTATCAATTCCATTTCCCTTTCAGGTTAAGGGATAAACCTGATGCCTCTTTCCCATGAGGTATTTTCTAAATATTCTTGGTAGCCACCCTTTCAGGTTAAGGGATAAACCTGACCCTCGTTGTCCGAGGTGTTCCCGCTCAGGTTAAGGGATAAACCTGACCCTCGTTGTCCGAGGTATTCCCATTCAGGATAAGGGATAATCCTGAAACCCCTCGTAGGAGCCACAATGCTACCTATGAGGATTCTTTTGTAAATACAAGTTTTGCCAATCTTTATTGATTTTCTAGATTTATATCAATTTCCCTTCATTCAATCTCTTTAAATTCTATTCCTTTTCCCATTCAGGATAAGGGATAATCCTGAAACCCCTCGTAGGAGCAATAACGCTAACCTATGAGGATTCTTTTGTAAATACAAGTTTTATTAATCTTTGTTGATTTTCTAGATTTATATCAATTTCCCTTCATTCAATCTCTTTAAATTCTATTCCTTTTCCCCTTCAGGATAAGGGATAATCCTGAAACCCCGGCCATTCTTCTTGCTTTAATCTCTAAATATCTTAAATAGGCCGATCTCCTTCCCGACTCTCAGTTGGAAAAACCCGGTGCTCGCACTGGTTATTTTGCTAAGTTTCCAAATCTAAAAATCAAGTTCATCAGTCCTCGTGCTGTTTGTCTCTCAGAAAGTCTCAATCTTAAATCAAGCCATTAAAATGAAATGTCCCAGCTACTTCGCTGGTCGTTAAAATGATTAAATGAAATGTCCCAGCTACTTCGCTGGTCGTTAAATGATTAAATGAAATGTCCCAGCTACTTCGCTGGTCGTTAAATGATTAAATGAAATGTCCCAGCTACTTCGCTGGTCGTTAAATGATTAAATGAAATGTCCTAGCTACTTCGCTGGTCGTTAAATGATTAAATGAAATGTCCCAGCTACTTCGCTGGTCGTTAAATGATTAAATGAAATGTCCCAGCTACTTCGCTGGTCGCTAAATGAAATGTTCCAACTCCTTCGTTGGTCGCTAAATGAAATGTTCCAACTCCTTCGTTGGTCGCTAAATGAAATGTTCCAGCTACTTCGTTGGTCGCTAAATGAAATGTTCCAGCTACCTCGCTGGTCGCTAAATGAAATGTTCCAGCTACTTCGCTGGTCGTTAAATGAAATGTCCCAGCTACTTCGCTGGTCATTAAATGAAAGGTTCCAGCTCCTTCGCTGGTCGTTAAATGAAAGATCTCAGTTCATTGGTCAGAATATCCAAAATCATAAATTGCAACTAAAGGTCGCATCAAAATCTATATTGGGTAAATATTTCACATAAGAAGTCATGAAAACTTTGCCAATCTGCTAAAAATATTTTGTTGATTCCGAATAAATCTTACTTCACAAAAAAGAATTACCTCGGATTACCTCTAGTATTTTCTTCATAAAAGTGAAACTCTTTGCGAAAGAGAGGTAAAATTCAAATCTTTTTCCTGTTGATCAACCAAAAGGATGAAAGAAATATCCTCGGTATGATTAGTGAAATAAATATTCGATGACATTGAAAAGCTGGAAGCGAATTGATATTGATCATAGCTATGATGTATGTTTAAAGACGATTTCCTGGCAATTAGACAGTAGAAATATCCTGAGCCATAAAAGAATTCACTTAATCCATATCACCTTATCCAGTTTAAAGCTGCAATCAAATATCGGCAAAAGGGGTCTCTCAATTGTCGTCAAGATGAAGGCGAATTAAGCGAGTAGACCCCCGGGGCCAAAGAAGATTTGGATCATCTACCAAGATGAAGGAGTTTGTGAAGGATCCTTCCAGGGAAAGTTCAGATCATCGTCGAGATGAAGGCGAGTGTGATGGACCTACCGATAAACCCTAAATGATATTTGATTTCTGCTATCACCTAAAGACCTTTGAGCCAATATCATATATAATCCCTGAGAAAAAGAAGGATCGGAACATCTCCGAGATGAAGGAGTTTGTGACGTACCCTTCCCTGAAAAAGAGAGAAAAGTCAGAACATCTCCAAAATGAAGGATGATGTAAAAAACCCGAAAAAGCTCAATGACTCAAAAAGAGTGCAAAAAGATCATCATGAGAAAACACTCAGATATCAAACTGCCTAAATTGCCAGAAGTCATCCTTTCTTATGCAAAATATCTGTTATCAATATCTTTTCTTTACTTGCTTTTATGAAATTGAGAATATTCTTTCTCTTCTCATATCAAGGAAATTGATAGCTTCCTTGAAGAAAATCATCAGCGCTAAAATTTTGAAGTTGACTCTTAAAAGCCAAGGAGTTAACCTCGTTGGAGGAAATACTCTAGGTAAAAGAGGGAATATCTTTTGCACACATGTGCACATTTTTCAAGCATTGAGTCAACTATAAATTTATCATTATTGGCGAAATTTTCTAGATATTCTAAGAATGAAATAAATATTCAATATCCATTTTTTATGCAACCTAGCGCTGTTTATATCTTCTAGAAGAGTTACCCCATTCAGTTGAAGTATCTTTCTTGTCCTATCACGGTTTCGAGAAATTCGTATGGTTGTTCCCATTCAGGTTAAGGGTCAAAACCTGTACTTCTTGCTAGAGGTCATTAAATTCAAAAGCCGATTTCAGTCTCAGCAATGAGACACCCAAGTTCATCCATTTTTCAAAGCTTTAGGGAACCCCATTTTTCTTTCTCCTTTCGCAAACCCCTTTCGGATTTGTTCATCCAAACTCCGAAGGTCCCATCATGGTCTCTTCGCTCGAGGATTCCGTATGGTCGTCCCCTTCAGGTAAAGGGTTAAGCCTGAACCTCGCCCCTTGAGGTATCTTCCTTTTCAGGTTTTGGTTAAACCTGAGTCTCATTCCAACGAGTTTCCCTCATTTCGACGAGGTGTCTTCCTCCAGTCCTATCATGGTTCTTCCCATCGAGGAATTCATGCTTTGTATATCTATCCAGAAAGGATCCTGCTTGAGCTTCATCTCATGAGGCATTCTTTCAAAAATGTCCCTTCAAGGTCCTCGCATATTCCTTTCCCCACTCAGGTTATTTTGAGATATATTCGCCCCATCCAGGTTAAGGGCTAAACCTGAGTCATTCTAAAAAGTAGATTTTGTCTCACCCATAAGACTTGATCAAAATTCTTATCTTTCATCATTTCGGGATCTTCACCCAAAGTCCCATCACGATTTCTTCATCTCTATTATTCAGTCATATCATTTCCGAGGGTTTCGTCTCCCCCATGCCATTCAAGGATAAAGTTTTAAACCTGAAAAACCATGTTTTTTTAAATAAATTCTTCCACACCAAGTTCAGATCTGTTGACTGGGGCATTTTTCAAAATTTGGAGTGTTTTCTTTGCCACTAAGCTCGGCTTTCAACCGGCTTAGTAGCAAAGAGGGGCATCTGTGAACACCCCAAATTTTTCAAAATCTTTTAAATATTCCCTGCTTGCCCCTAAATTCATTTTTTGAGCAAATGTGTCATTTTTAAATATAAATTCCAGTTCATTTCTCAAGTTTTATTGAAATTAAATTCATTTCATATGTTTAAATTGATTTCGGATCTGAATCCATTGTCTAGATCCAAATCTGAGTCTCCTTGTTCAAATTTTAAATTAAAATTACAGAAAATACCAAAAATAGTTTTAAATAGCTTGGACAGTCCATCCGACATCCGTTTGGATCCATCACGTTATATTTCTCGATTCGAGTGTCAAAACTCGAACATTTTCTCAAAACCTGGGTCAAAACCCCTTTTTTCTGAAGAAATTTCCCCGAAATGGTCCAAAATTCTCAGAAAAATACTCTTGTAAATATTTCTCAGAAAAATACAAAAAAATTAGTGTCTAATCTTTGTTTTCTCGTAAAATCTTAGATTTTCATTCCGAAAATACAAAAAAGTAAAAATATTGAGAAAAGAATAAAAAATTTTCAGAAATAAATGAAGGAAATTGCTGGTTTTTGAAAACCCATTTTAGAAAAAACTTTTTAAAGAAGCCCTTTTGTGGAAAAAGCTTATTTTCGATGTTAAGAGTCGAGTTAGGGTTTTGAAAACCCTAACTCTCGCCCTTCTCCTCCCTCAGCCGCCGCTCTCCTTCCCTCTCCATGGCGCTCTCCCCTCTCGCGGAACGACCTTCCCATCTTCAAACCTTCGATCTCCATGGGACCTCCCTCCACCCTTCATCTTCAACCGAATCCCTCCTTCTCCTCTTTAAAAGAAGCACGAAGGGGAAGTATTCGAGATCCGTTTTCATCTCCCCATTGCCCTCTTCTTCACGCATACCCGTCCTCACCCTCGCATCCTCCTTCATCCTTCTTCTTGGACCGCTTCTTCACCTCCCCATTTCCTCCTTCACGATCCAGCTTCCCCCTTTCACCTTCTCCATTACGATCGGTCTTTATTCATCCATTGTCAATATCATCCAAAATTCGCCTCCCCTCTCGAAGCATCTGTTACCATCCGTTCCAGGCTTTAACTCTACTCCGACTCTCCATCACGAAGCCACGGTAAGTAGCCATTCTACCTTTTTCCTCTTTACTTTTTCTGTAAATATGCGATCCTTCATTTTGGTCCTATATTTCTTTATCTTTAATCTTCACAATTCATCACGAAGCATAGATTGCAGCGTTGATCTGCCTATAGCAGCATCAACCTGCTTGTTGCAACATTAAAGGGGATAATCGTATCCTAACACTTTTTTTTTTCTCTGAAATTTTGTTTTCTTCAATTCGTTTAAGTCTTCTGCAATTTTTTTTTTACACGTTATATTTATTCGTTATTACACTCCTGTTACCAGAGGTAATTTGTCTAAAAGCCTGATTCACCGTCTATGAATCCCTATGATTTTTGCAAGTTTTAAATATCTCTCTCTCTTTTCTTTCACCCTTTTGTTGATTGTCTGCTTCATGATCCATTTGATCTGCGTTGTTGCTAGTTTGTTCTTTTTTTTGCTTTCATTTTGCACTATTTGGGAAGCATCGCAATTCTTGGAATCTCACAGGACTCCAGTGAGAATATCCAAACAGGAGGTGGGTTTTTTTTATTTGAATTCCTATCAGGAGCTGCTAAATGAAGCTTAGGTTCTCTCGTTTGGATTCTTAAACTTACTGAGCAGCTTGTGAACTCAGCGCGGCTCTGCTCCCAAACTAAAAAAAGGGGAAAAAGATATCTGGGAAACGAGATGAACTGCTTGTAGGTCATCTCATCGATGTTCACCCTGTGAATGAACAATCGACGTTGGGTTCAGTTCAACGTTAATTATTATGAGATCAACGGCTCGGCGCAATATATATATATATATATATATATATATATATATATATATATATATATATATATATATATATATATATATATATATATATATATATATATATATATATATATATATATATATATATAAACACCCAATTTAGAGGATGATCATAGAATGGAAAATTAAATTCGGTATATACAATTTATGAAAAAACGAAAATGAAGTAATTCTTGTGCTCCTGCCCTAAACACTAAGAATTTTTGTTCAATCATTGTAACCAATATCTTCCACCACCAACTTTATTAGGTTGAAGAAAGTAATCCCTCTGTTCATATTCCACTCTAGGCTACGATTCATTCTGCTTTGGTTTCCTTTACTAATTTCAATTTCTGATTTATATCTGTTTTTTTTTTTTTTATAATTGGCTTACGCTTGTGATCCTTCAGTTTCTCATAAGCATTGTGGTTTGAATTCTTATTGTTTCCTCGGTTATCTTCTGCTAATTACCTGTTGTTTCTTGTTTATATTCCTGACTCACTATGCTAATTTTTTTTTTTTATTATTGATGTTGCTCCTTTACCTTGCTTATCATCGTTTTTTTTTACTGAGGATGATTACCACGTTTCATCATACTTGTTTTCTTGTCTATCTTATCATTTGCCCTGAGAAACACTCAGAATCAACTGGATTTTGTTTATGGTTTTCCAACCCATCAAAAGCAACAATTACTTCCCTCAATCAGAATGATAGCCAAGGTTCAGAGCCTAAAATCCAGTTGATTTGGCTTCGGTTAGAGCTGCCTTTATGGCCCACATCGAAGCAAAGAATCATCTTTAGAACGATTCCTTTGGTGGGCCAGGATTTGTTGTAGGCATATATACTTTACCAGATGTCGTGCCATGTTCAGGTGGAAGCAAGCCCACAAATGAAAGATTTGTTGGTCTTAAACAGGGTTTTGCCATGCAAAAGCATCATCCCATTTGTTCTCCCATTACACTATCTCCTGCACTCCTCTCAGAGATTTGTCTGTGATTTTCATAAGTTATCCATGTCTCGTTAGCATGGAATCAACTTAAGGAGGACAATGGCTGTTATATAAAAAAAAAAAAAAGGAGATTACGTAATCCAATAGGAATCACTCTTAGTAGGAATCTTTCGGGAGTAACAGAAATTCTATTACCCATCGAATTCATGATCGATGACTTCGGAAGGAGAAGTGCCTAAATCATTTCTGGATTTATAAAGCCACTCTAAAGCCTTATCTATGGTTAAAAGCAAACAGTTATTGACGCTCTTGCTTCTTGCGTTTGAAGAAAAACAACAATGCTGGTATGGAAATTCTCATGTTTTCTTAATATGTCTCATTTGAGATCCAAAAGGTGGACAAATTCCATCTTGGTGTACTGCGATATTAACAAGGACTGCTTGGGTATCTGCATATGAGATCTCCTTTCACTCCACCAGGTAAGATTTGGTATCTAATTATGGTTTCCTTTTAGGTGTCAGTGGCATGCAATCTCAGCTTTTATACTCTGTGAAATCCTTTGTTCGTAGGTTACATTAAAATATTAAGTGCTCTGTTCAGAATTTCAGTATAGGCTTGGTATTAATTTGCTGAGTAAAACACTTTTGTTTGTTAGCTTTGTTGTTCAAGTACCCATCATACTTACCATTTGGGATGCTTTCGTTAGCATATGCCCAGCACCATCTTCCCTTTTACAGCAACATTGTTGTCGCCATTGTGCAGCAAACCATCCTTTGCCGCCTATCATATCCCTTGCTAATGTTGCATCTCATATTACAAGTGTTCCCTGTCTCTCTGTGTATTCCTTGTAAATGGCATACCATTTGTTCCTTTTTCTTTTTTTTTTTATTCTTTATTATTCTGTAATATAGTTACTGTTAGATCATTTGACCCATTAATATTGGATTGGCATGGCTAAGTTGACGCTGGTGAATACTATATTGGTCATGTGGTAACCACAGATCTGTTGGTTTCATATTTGAATATCCCTACACCTCTTGATGAGGGGTGTGAATCAAGAGTTGGTCGCAAGGGAGGAGGACCTCCTTCAGGGTCGGAATCAAACTTTATTATTCCCCCTGTGTTTACGAATCACTTCTAGAATCCTGAAGGTGCTGCATACCATTCAAAATCAATTTGTTATATTTGAACAGTCCTTTTATAGGGATTGAGTTGCTGTTAAATTATTGTAACAGGGTATGAGTCATTTGTTCTATTTACTATTTGAGGCTTACGCTGTATAATATTTTTACAAAACCTTGTATATATTGATCAATCCTTGTTAGGCATGTCATTACAATTAGCACATTAGTTTGTACATCACTTATCACATCTTCTCCTGCACTTGTACTTGTCACCCTTCACGGCCCATGAATATAGCCCCCCCCTTACAACATCATACCTCTCACGGCTATAGTGTTGTTTTTACAGCAGTTTAAGTATAAACATGTTTTTCCATAGAATCTTTCACAGCAGCAGTTTTTCTATACTTTATACTCCTTTCACTGTGTTAATTGCCAAAGCGGGGTCACCCTGAATATGATTACTTCAATTCTTGTTTTGAGCATCCAAGAAGTGGAAAATCCTCAGAATCTGTAAGTTAAGAGACATCCACTGGTAGGATGAACCCCATGAAAAAGACTTCCATATGAAAAGGCAGCATTGCCCAGCCTTGTAGAGGGTTGTCCAGCTGAAGGATGAATCGATGTATCTCTGACAAGAATGTCATTTTGATGATATCCTGGGCACTGATTGCTAAATATCAATTATATACATAGCTCTGTTATTGGATATGGCTGATAATCTAATTGTGGAAAGCAGGAGAGTCAGTTCTGGTCTTAATGCCTTGTGGTAGTATGACTTGTGCTACAAAGTGTCTCTAAAGTTTGGTAAAATTCGCCTCTTTCATATATATATATATATATATATATTTCAGTCAGCCTGTACATATACTAATTCCCTGTGTCCTACATCTTTCACCCTTATAAATCATGTATTATGCTGCTACAAAAACTTTATTCATCTCATTGCACACCCGGCTACATATGCACCTTTCATTGTACTAACTGTTGTAAAGCAATTTGTTACTTAACTCATACTATTTCATGTTATGCATGGTTGATACACTTGTGTATACACTCCACAATGCTTTAGATTTATTCATCTGTGCACCGCACCCATTTATCATCATCATATATACTCATTTCATAAGATATTGTATAGGTCATATATGTATGTATATACATATATCTATATATCTATATATATACATACACACACATCTATATATATATATATATATATATATATATATGTATACGTACCTATAAATATAAATGTGTCATTTCCTATCTTTCCCTCATGCCATCTTAAGCTTTCATTGTAATATCTTTTGTGATATGTTTGTCTCTAGCTTAAGCTAACTCTTGTTTTGCAGGATTTCTCCTTTAGATTAGAAAGCCTTGACATTTTTTTTTAATTCAAATAATGTAATAGTTAGATCTTGAATGAAAATTTACATTTCCTGCTCTTAGATAGAATGAATGAGCATTGTAAATATCATAAATTATTTTATTTTCATGCTTTTCCTTTATTTTTCAAGATCTCACAAATGGAAACACGAATGGCACGTGCACCATTTCATAAGAGGTAAATAAATCCTAAGTTGATGATTTACATCAACGACCATAGTCGGGATGTAAACAAGGCTTAGGATTTTTATCTTTTATAAAATAACACTGGACCCACACTGGATCCTTTTAAAAAAATCATCATATTTTCAAAATATTTCATCTTTTATCAGAGTTTAACTTAAAATTAATTCAATACATATACCAATGGCCATAGTTAGGGTATATTGAGAGTTAATTTCATTTTTAACTCTATAAAAGCACAAAATATGTTTTATTCTTCACCTGAATTTAAATATAGATTATTATATAATACATTCAATGACCATAGTCAGGGATGTATTATATCTTCAATCTTATTTTAATTCATTTCAAGAATAAGATAGCTTTTCAAAATCCAATTTCAAAAATTTAAATTTATCCATCATATAAGATAGAATTGCATCATATTTTCAAAATTCCTTTTCAAAAACTCCAAGTGATATTAATATCTTCTTCAATCAATCTTCAATCTCTGTAAATCCAATTCATCCTTTCAATTTTTCAAATTCTATTTCATTTTTCAATCTCAAAGTTCAATTTAAACTTTGAGATTTCAAATTCATTTTATATTCAAAATCAAATCAGATTTCAAGGTTCAATTTGACTTTGAAACTCCAACTCCAATCCAACTCAAAGTTCAATTTAACTTTGAGGTCCTTGATTCACCTTCTAAAAATCGAATTCAAGTCCCAAATTCAAAGTCCAATTTGACTTGGAAATTCATTTTATTCAAATTTGGAAACCCTTCATTCACCTTTTGAATTTAACTCCAAATCCATTTTTAGGATCCAGGATTCAACACTCATATTGGATCTCAGACTTCAGATCCAATTCCTCCTTAGGATCCAGAATCCAAATTTTACTTTGGATCTCAGACTTCAGATCCATTCCCCTTTAGGATCCAGAATCCAAATTTTACTTTGGATCTCAGACTTTAGATCCATTCCCCTTTAGGTTCCAGAATCCAATTTCACATTGGATCTCAGACTTTAGATCCAAGTCCATCTTAGGATCCAGAGCCCAACTCTACATTGGGTCTCAGACTTCAGATCCACAATCCATCTTAGGATCCAGAACCCAATTCCACTTTTGGATCTCAGACTTCAGATCCACTCCATTTTAGGATCTAGAACCCAAGTCCATCTTGGATTCTAAATCTCGGAACCCATTCTATTTAGGATCCGAAATCCAATTCCAATTTTAGATTTTCATTCCATTTCCGGATCTAATCTGAATCTCTTAAATCCATTTCTATTCTTAAATACCATTTGATTTTCTCAGTCCTTTCCAATTTCAAACTTCAAAATCTAAATTCAATTCCATCTCAAAGTATTCATTCCCTTTTCCTAAATTCAAGTTCAAAATCCAAAGTCCATTTCTGACTTCGAAACTTCATTTTTCTTTCATTTCAAAGCTTTAAATTACTCTTTCTCAAAGTCAAAGATTTACTCTTTCAAACTCTAAATTACTTCAAAGACTTAGAAATTCTCTGGTCTATCTCAAGTTCTAAGTTAGATTCAATCATTTCTTCACTCCCTTACCAAGTTCATCTCAGAAACACTTGGAAATTTTCAAAACATTCTTTTCAAAAGAAGCATACATCCTTTGCATTGCACAAGCATGATTCATTGTGCATTTAGAGTTAGAGTAAATTCTTAGATTATATTTAGGCAAAGCAAAAGGCATAGATTCGATCCTTGGTTCGATTACCCCTGGTAAAGGCGCCAGGAACGGTCGAACCTCGTACCGACGAGCGAATCCCGTCTCTCCATTTTTCCCGCAAATTTTCAAAACGGAGGCGAGTTATTTTCTAAATTTTTTTTCAAATAAAGGTCAAGTGAAAACCCGCAAAATAGTTCCTCTTCTCTCTCTCTCTTTCTTTCTTTTCTCTTCTCTCTTTCTTTTCTTTCTTTTATTTTTCTCTCTTCAAAAAAAGGAGGAAAATAGAGGTTAGAAAAGGAAAAGAGAAGGAAGAGAGAGAAACCGACAAAGAGAAAATTTTTTGCGATGACCACAGATAGGGATGTAATAACCTCAATTTTTGACAACTAATTATTTAAGTTTATTGGAAAATACGGGTACTTTTCTAAATTTGGGCCTTGGATCCATTACCAGATCCATAAAGGAATGCTTAAATAACCCACAATAGAGTATTAAAACTATACTTATAATATTTAAATAAATAATTAATAGTAAAAAAAAACAAAGTATTTAAGGTTGGATCCGTGTTTGGACCCAAATGGATCCAACATGTGGATCTAAGATCCATAAAGTGGTCTTTATATCTATATCTATAATAAAACTAATAATAATAATAAGAAGAAGAAGAAGAAGAAATAACAACAACAAACAACAACAACTACGCCTTCATCCCAAAACAATTGGGGTCAGCGATATGAACCAAAAAAGAAATTCATTTTGGGTCTTCCACATGAATCCTTTTCCTCCAATCATTTCTATCCAACGCCATGTCCTCGGTGAGGTTCAAAGCATTCATATCCTTTCCTATCATCTCCATCCAAGTCTTCCTAGGCCTACCCCGACCTCTTTTAACTAATATATTTTCCCATTTCTCCAACCTTCTAACTGGAGCATCATTAGGCCTTCGCCGAATATGTCCAAACCACCGTAAACGATTCTCTCGCATCTTATTTTCAATGGGTGCAACACCTACCTTCTTACGTATCTCTTCGTTCAGAATCTTATCTTTTATTGTATTTCCACACATCCATCTAAGCATCCGCATCTCAGCTACACTCATTTTTTGAATATGATGTCTCTTGGCAGCCCAACATTCCGTACCATATAGTAAAGCGGGTCTAATAGTCGTCCTATAAAACTTTCCCTTCAACCGCAATGGCATTCTACGATCGCACAGCACTCCAGTAGCACTTTTCCATTTCATCCACCCAACCTTTATCCTATGATTTACATCTCCATCAATTTCTCCATACTTTTGAATGATGGATCCCAAATATTTGAAATAATCATTCACCGGTATATCTTGCTCACCAAGCTTCACTACACTCCCATCACTACTTCGTTGCTTACTAAACCGACATTCCATATATTCAGTCTTACTCTTACTCAACTTAAAACCTCTAGCTTCCAATGTCTGTCTCCATAATTCTAACTTAGCATTAACCCCAGCTCTAGACTCATCAATCAAAACAATATCATCAGCAAACAACATACACCACGGTACATTTTCTTGAATTGATCTCGTAAGCTCATCCATCACTATCGCAAATAGGAAAGGGCTTAAAGCAGATCCTTGATGTAACCCAACCGTTATCGGAAAATTGGTTGTCACCCCTCCACAAGTGCGGACATTGGTTACTACTCCTTCATACATATCTTTAATTATACTAATGTACTTGAGAGAAACACCTTTCTTCATCACTGTCCACCAGAGAACGTCCCTAGGTACTCTATCGTATGCCTTCTCTAAATCAATAAAAACCATATGCAAATCTTTGTTCCTCTCTCTATATCTTTCAATAAGTTGTCTAAGAAGATGTATAGCTTCCATAGTTGATCTTCCAGGCATAAAACCAAATTGATTCTCCGATATCATGACAACCTTCCTCAACCTAGACTCAATCACCCTCTCCCAAAGTTTCATAGTATGACTCATGAGTTTTATACTGAGATAGTTTGTGCAATCTTGTATATCACCCTTATTCTTATATAAAGGCACCAAAGTACTCTTCCTCCACTCATTAGGCATCTTATTTGTTCGCCAAATCAAGTTAAAAAGATTTGTCAACCATTCTAAACCTTTCTCTCCCAAGCATTTCCAAGCCTCGATAGGTATACCATCTGGGCCAACTGCCCTTCTTGATTTCATTTTCTTCAAAGCCTCTGCAATTTCTTTCTTTTGAATCTTGCGCATGAAGTCACGATTTATCTCATGAAAAGGAATGGAGAAGTCTTCAAGATCTTGAGCATGACTATCATTAAATAGCTTATCAAAATAATCTTTCCATCTCTCCTTAATCTCCTCATCTTTGACTAAAACCCTTTGCGTTTCATCTTTGATACATCTAACCATACCCAAATCCTTCGATTTCCTATCTCTCATCTTTGCAAGCCTATAAATATCCTTCTCGCCTTGTATCCACAGTTGGATCCATTCGGATCCAACTGGTGGATCCATATAGTTTGGGGGTCGGGTTACGGGGCTCGGGTCCGGACCCGAGCCGCGCCCCTGTGTAAGCCCTTTTAAAGAAAGGGGCAACCCGATAAGGGTTGCCCGTTAGGTCTGCAGCAAAACAAGAAAGGGACAGGGGGGGGTTACGCAGGCGTAACCGAAACCCCGCGCCTCTCGGCAAGAGGGGAGGGGGGGTTTCGGCGATAAAAGGGAGGTGGAAGAGGGGGTCTCACCCTCTTCCCTCGTCTCCCTCGTTTCTCTCTTCCCTCGTCTCTCTCTCTCTCTCGTGTGGGCGTGCTTTGGGGAGGTGGAGGTCGCCGGAAAGCCGCAGCCACCAACAGCCACCGCAGCCACGGCAGGTACCCCCGTCACAGCAGCCGCAAGGGACGATTTCAGCCAGCCCTACCCACGCGACTGCAGCCTTTGATCGCCGGAGAGATCGTCGAAAATTTCTTCAAGAGGTACGGGTTTTCCTCTTGATTTTGAGTGAGAAAGAGGGTGCAAATTTGTTTTCCATGGAATAGTTTTGGTAAATCATTAGAGAAAGAGGCAGATTTGGGGGTTTGAGGCGCCAGAAACCCCAAATCGACATATTCGTGAGATTTGATGCTATGGGGTTTATTGGTATCTGTTTGGGTGGGTTTGAGTTCTCTAGTGTCGGTTTTATATAAGGAGGCTATTGAAATCAGTTTTGGGGCTGACAGGCTTGTTTAGCAAAAGTTTTCTCCAGGATCGATAGTCTAGTAATCTGTTTTTCAGTTTTCTGTGGTATCGAGTTGCATATGTTTGAGATTGTGTGGCTGGTTTTAGCATTGTTATAGCATAAGTGGTGCTATTATTGTGTTTTGTGACTGTGCAACACTTGATTAAGGCATCTTTCGTTTCATGTATGCTTCTTGATATCGGCTGTTTTTACCTGTACTACAAAAAAAAAATCTCTGTTGTGTGCACAATTTGTTATATGTTTTCTATTATGTTGGGAGGCCTTTCATGGCGTGTGATGGAGAAACCTTTCCAAATTTTGGTTTGCTGGGGCGGAGGAGTTTGAGGTGTCTATTGTTTGCTTATGAGAATTGGTAACTTGCCCTCAGCATAGTGGGTTGCTATCTGGAGTGCTTTAGTCCATCGTACATAAAATACCTTGATAAGTACAGAGAACATATACCTCAGTTGAATAGTAACTAAAAGTTCATGACTCCACTATGCATTTGAGATTTAGGAAAAGAAAAAAAAATGATAACACTCAAAAAGATAATGTGCATTAACCCAATAATCAGTTTATTTTTGTGCATGTTGCGTGCCATCTTCTGGCCACATAACAGCATGATTGAAATAGGTCTTGGTGTTCCCAGACATAAGATGATGCAGCATGATCTGAAATATTCACTAGGTGTTGGAGAACAAAGCAGACTTTGGCACTTTTTCTTCATGAGTTAATGGCAAATCCACTTAACTATCCATTTGAGATGCACAACAGATACATCATGTAACCCCTCTTCTAGTAAGACCAGACCAGAAGACCTTAAAAGAAGTGTCTTGGAAATTTTTGTTTTTCATGGGTTTGTTTATCCTATTAACAGATTTTCTTTTCACAAACTGTTGAAGTCTGTCTCTAATGGCTAACAGCAGCTGCCTCTGACACATTCAACTTTCCAAATGCCTAATGATGCTTCGATTGGAGTGGTTTTCATGAGGAGTTTCAGTGCTTCACTCATTTCTGAAAATTTCAGGGAATATTACTAGAAAGATAAAGGTGTTCATGTATATTTACCAATGACTTGCTATGCCCATACATCATATTTACAAAGGAAAACCTCACTTATAGGTATTATCCACTACAAGCCAAGCACCAACTCTTCTACATGTATTTGAGATTCTTTGCATGACATGTCATTAAGGAATTGGTTTGGGTGCATGAATAAAATGTTACACAAAAAAAAAGAAAAAAAGAAAAAGAAACCATTTATCTATCTCTATTAGAGTTCACCAGCCTGATCTGAACCCCCAACCGAGTCGGGGCTGAACTCTAGCCAACAGGGTTGGCTAGGCTTGGTAAGAAAAAAAAAATATTACGTGTATACTTTAACACTTAGTGTTATTTTGATTCTAGAGCTAGATCTTTAAATTTGCAAGTTAAATTTCCAGATTTAGTTATATGCATGTATGGTAATTTTAATACATGTTATGAATGAGATTGTCCATGTGCTTTGATTTGATCTGACATGCCTAAGTATTATGCTATCGAAAAAAAATTGGTTTAAGTGCATATACATACATGAAATCGATGTGTGTGTAACATGTACAATACTGCTTGAATGTCCACATGTACTTATGAATCATAAATGAATGCATGTGTATGAAATGATTTCATAAAAGCACATGCACATGAATAGTGAACTCATGCACATGCATAAATATATTATTATTTCATGCACATCTTTAAAATTTGTCATACATTTGCATCGAAAAGCATGTGGAAAATTATGCAGAGAGGCATGTGATTGATGATTTTTGCTTATGAACGCATTGATGGTCAATTGGATCATCAGGGGCTGGGTGAGCCTCGAGAACCAGTTGTTCTCTGTTTTAGTTATTTTAATGCATTGCAACAAATCAAATGTGATATTATTGTGTTACTGCACTGTTCTATGTTGTCATGGGCTGTGGTCCCGTGAAAGGCTTAGCATGCTGATGCGCAAGCTTATGTTATTAATTCTGCATGTAAATTTGTAAATGTAAAAGAGATGAATTAATAACCAGATAAAAGAAAGTAAGAACAGTGTAATTCACTTTCTCCTTGATGTCCCTGCTTTACCGTGGGAATCTTGGATATTGCGATTTGGGGAAACCGTGAGGATACAAAAACTCCGTGTGCGTTGTTGCCCCTGAACCCGATATTGAGGTTCTTCTCCTGGCCACGGTTTTAGGGAGAGTCCGTCACTTTTCTTTGGGGTGGTGTGTTTTGACACAGTTGTTGTTGTTTTGGTATACCAATAAAGTGGCGCCAGTGGATGCTGTTTTCCATGGTGTCCCCGACTTTGGATGCTGTTTTCCAAGGTTCCGATGGATGATGTTATTTCCTGATATCGGTCGAGGGCTAAGTTTGAAACCTGGTAATAAAATACAAATTGTGTGTTAAGCTACCCCAGGAACCCTACTTGACCTCGAGGACTGTACCCGTTTGGTGTATCCGCGGGTAATTATAAATTAAAAAGAGGAAGTTAAAGATTGTGTGCATTTAATAGGACATGCATATGAAAAGAGGGGAGCTTAAATGAAAGATAATAAGGGTTCATGCATCGCATATAAATCATGCATATTCTTGCTATGCATTAGTTCATGCATGTTTACCTATTCACTTGGTTGTTTATGTTGATCATTGCATGATGTGGATCTCTTTTGCATTTAATTGCCCTATTGATTAAATTGTGATCAATGTTACTTATTTTGTGTTCCCTCATACTTAGTGTTTAATTTAATTCTGTATGAATGATTAATTGTCTTATGAATTGATTATAACTGTATTCCTCAAAATATTACATGGATCTTATTTATGTTCTTTTTCTTATTTGATTCATTAGGGAAACCTGTACGCAGAATTCTTCGGATTTCTGACCCTCTCATTTTATTGGTTTTTCCCAGACACAGGTGATCAGTGAAATTAACTCGCTTCTGAGGGGATACGAGGGTCACGTTTACTTCAGACGGCTTCACTTACGGACAGAGTGACTCTACTTGTGTTTTCTTTTAGTTCTTCTTATCTCCTGCAATTTGTCATTTCACTTTTGACATTGAATATGACTCTTATTGATTCATTAATAAAAGAGTTCAGTTGGTTGGTTACAAATGATTAATGTAAGTTTGTTTGTGGTGTGTGGTTATCCAACTGAAATTGGAACTGTAGGGACCCCAGGTCTCTGGGAAGTTTTCCGCAACTCTTAGAAAAAAAAATCGCATTTTTCAAAGGTATGAGTTGGGGTCGTTACAGGTTTGGTATCAGAGCCACCACAAAGACTTACATTTTTATCATCTTGTTGTGTTAAATTTCTAATTTTTGGTATATGAGCCCTGTCCTGAAACGTCGACAAATGTGACTCATCCTCCAGAGCAGTCTTCTTCACTGGTATGGCTATTTAATACTTTTACTTAAAGTATGTGAATTTTGTGTGATTGATTGAAATTATAGTTTAATATTCCTTGTTGTGAATTTAAAAGTCTTGGTGTGATTTCATGAACGATTATTGTTCGTGATCAACCCTATGGGGGTAGGATCAGTAGGAGTCTAATTTGTACAAAGAATGTGCGTTGTAGATGTCGCATTATACCCGCAGAGGTGCTTCGTCCTCTACTGCTGCTCCCGCAAACTGGCAGGAGCAAAGGGATTTCATGATAGCAGCCATTCACATCCTGACCGAGACCATGACAGCTCAGGAGGCACAAACAGCACAGGCGGTGCAAGCGGCTCAGGTTATACAGGCGGCACAGGCGGCGCAAGCGGCACAGGCTGCGCAAGCGGCCCAGGCAACTGCGCTGGCGGTCGCACAAGCAGCAGCTCGTGACCCTCCTGTCAATGTGGTTTCAAACGCGAGCGGCGTTTCCTTCGAAAGGTTTTTGAAGTTGGATCCGCCAACTTTTTCAGGAGAAGCAAACCCAGAGGCAGCGGAGAACTGGGTTGAGGAGTTGGAGCGGGCGTTCGACGTCCTGTCTGTTCCTGAGGACAGAAAGACATCTTTTGGCACGTACTGTCTGAAGGGCGATGCCAAGAAGTGGTGGGACACCATGCGAAGGGTGAAGTTTGCCGATTGGGACGAGATCCCCTGGGAGACGTTCAGGGAAGAGTTTCTGGACACGTATTTCCCCGCATACGCTGATGAACAAATGCAACGGGAGTTCCTTGATTTGACTCAGGGAACCATGAGTCTGGTAGATTACACTACCAAGTTTCGGAACCTCGAGAGGTACTGTCCTAACCTCTTCAAGAATGAGAAGGCAAGGGCGTCGAAGTTCGTGCACGAACTAAAGGATGGATTACGAGCTCGCGTACTGTCAGGTCGGCCTCCTACCTTGGTCGATGCGATCGAGTCAGCCACGATTCTGACCAAGGACTGAGAGAGGTCTAGGAATGTATCACAAAAGGGAGGCAGGAATGGAGGGGATGCTTTAGGCGGAAAGAAGGACCCACCGATAGGCGGAAAGGCTCAGGGTGGCAAGAGGCAGCGAACCCAAGAGGGACGTCATCAAGGTGCGCATCAGGGACAACCTCAGCAGAGGCAGCAACAGGGGAAAGCCCAAGCAATGTGTCGCAGATGTAATGAGAGTCATCCTCAGGGTTTTTGTCCAATGTTCAAGGGAGTTTGCTACCGGTGCCAGCAACCTGGGCACATCGCTCCCTACTGTCCAAACCCGCCAGCAGCTCAGGGAGGACATCAGCAGCAGCAGCTACAACAACAACAACCACAGAGACCTCAGCAACAACAAGGCCAACGAAAGACCAACGAGAGAGTTTATGCCGTTACGACTACTACACAGGACGATCCGACTGATCTGGTTTAAGGTATCTCTTAGTTGTCAATCATTAGGCTCGTGTGATATCTTATTTTGGTACTACCGATACTTATTTAGTACATTTTAATTTCGCGGACGAAATTCTTTTAAGGGGATAGGGATGTAATAACCTCAATTTTTGACAACTAATTATTTAAGTTTATTGGAAAATACGGGTACTTTTCTAAATTTGGGCCTTGGATCCATTACCAAATCCATAAAGGAATGCGTAAATAACCCACAATAGGGTATTAAAACTATACTTATAATATTTAAATAAATAATTAATAGTAAAAAAAAACCAAGTATTTAAGGTTGGATCCGTGTTTGGACCCAAATGGATCCAACATGTGGATCTAAGATCCATAAAGTGGTCTTTATATCAATATCTATAATAAAACTAATAATAATAATAAGAAGAAGAAATAAATAAAATTTAAATTTTTTTTATTTATCCGTGTATCCACAGTTAGATCCATTCGGATCCAACTGGTGGATCCATATAGTTTGGGGGTCGGGTTACGGGGCTCGGGTCCGGACCCGAGCCGCGCCCCTGTGTAAGCCCTTTTAAAGAAAGGGGCAACCCGATAAGGGTTGCCCGTTAGGTCTGCAGCAAAACAAGAAAGGGGCAGGGGGGGGTTACGCAGGCGTAACCGAAACCCCGCGCCTCTCGGCAAGAGGGGAGGGGGGGTTTCGGCGATAAAAGGGAGGTGGAAGAGGGGGTCTCACCCTCTTCCCTCGTCTCCTTCGTTTCTCTCTTCCCTCGTCTCTCTCTCTCTCTCTCTCTCGTGTGGGCGTGCTTTGGGGAGGTGGAGTTCGCCGGAAAGCCGCAGCCACCGCAGCCACGGCAGGTACCCCCGTCACAGCAGCCGCAAGGGACGATTTCAGCCAGCTCTACCCACACGACTGCAGCCTTCGATCGCTGGAGAGATCGCCGAAAATTTCTTCAAGAGGTACGGGTTTTCCTCTTGATTTTGAGTGAGAAAGAGGGTGCAAATTTGCTTTCCATGGAATAGTTTTGGTAAATCATTAGAGAAAGAGGCAGATTTGGGGGTTTGAGGCGCCGGAAACCCCAAATCAACAGATTTGTGAGATTTGATGCTATGGGGTTTATTGGTATCTGTTTGGGTGGGTTTGAGTTCTCTAGTGCCGGTTTTATATAAGGAGGCTATTGAAATCAGTTTTGGGGCTGACAGGCTTGTTTATCAAATGTTTTCTCCAGGACCGATAGTCTAGTAATCTGTTTTTCAGTTTTCTGTGGTATCGAGTTGCATATTTTTGAGATTGTGTGGCTGGTTTTAGCATTGTTATAGCATAAGTGGTGCTATTACTGTGTTTTGTGACTATGTGCAACACTTGATTAAGGCATCTTTCGTTTCATGTATGCTTCTTGATATCGGCTGTTTATACCTGTACTAAAAAAAAAAAATCTCTGTTGTGTGCACAATTTGTTATATGTTTTCTATTATGTTGGGAGGCCTTTCATGATGTGTGATGGAGAAACCTTTCCAAATTTTGGTTTGCTGGGGCGGAGGAGTTTGAGGTGTCTATTGTTTGCTTATGAGAATTGGTAACTTGCCCTCAGCATAGTGGGTTGCTATCTGGAGTGCTTTAGTCCATCGTACATAAAATACCTTGATAAGTACAGAGAACATATACCTCAGTTGAATAGTAACTACATGTGATACACCCAATACGAGGCATATCTTATGATATAAAATTGGTTCTTAGAGAGCCCGTGTATAGACAAAGATTGTAAAGTCCATGAATTTTCTGGATTTTTTTAGACATAATAAGGGATTTTTCTCGATATTTTTATGAGAAATTCATCGACCATGAATAAATCGATGAACTTTTGGATGTTAAACAGGTATAGAGTTTAATCATATACATTATGGATCTAGATCTCGGTAGAAGATCCACACAGATCGACATCCATGAAACCCAGTTTTGAGGGTACCTTTGAATTCCCTGAATCTCTGGGTTTATTATGTTCGGATCCAGTATGGATCCGAACTTATAAAGCTTGTACAAGGACTTGGATCCCTTTAGTGGACCCGATCCGGGTTCAGAATATATATAAAAGAGAGAACGGAGCTCTTTGGAGATCCAAAGCACTCGAAAACCAAAATGGCATAATCCTGGATCCATGAGGTAGGGATCCAACCTCAAATCATTTTGGATCCAAAAGAAGACCCATATTGATTTAGAGTCCAGAATTGGACCCAAATCAATTAAAAACACGAATACATGAGTTGGTATCAGAATCCAATACTGACCCAATCCGACTATAAACTTTTTCTTAAAAACTTCTATTTCAAGGTTGTTTTTTATTTGGATCTTCGAAAGATCCAAATCCAAAACACCATTTTTATTTATTTTTGTATATATATATAATAGAGGATTGAGCCCAATCCAATTTGGGACGAATCCAGGTTGGATCCAACATGGGTCCGAGCAAGGATGTTGACACCCCTTGTCGACACCCCCTGTCGACATCCCTATTACCTCTCTATTTAAACCCCCTACGGTGAATTTTTTTGTTTTAAAACCTGCACACATCCTCTCTCTCTCTCTTTATTCCCCCCTCCCCTCTCTCGTTGTACCCTTTCCTCCCTCGTCGAAATCCCCTCCCCCTTCGCCGAAAGCCCCCTCCTTACGCCAGAGGCGACCAAGTCAGGCCGCCCCACCTCCATACCCCACCTCCCCAACCTCCTCCTCTTCTTTCTGAGGCAGACCCGAAGGAACCAACCAATGTCGCAACTAGACACTTGATTCGGGTAGTAGATGGATCATTGATTCGGGTGCCTCTAGACACTTGTGTGGCACTTCCCATAATTTTTCTAAGCTACACCCTATTGTTGAACCTCACAATGTTATACTTGCTTATGGGAGATCTTCTCCTGTTGTAGGCCAAGGAAACATTACTATATCCCCCACACTTCAATTGACTAATGTCCTTCATGCTCCTTCATTTCCTAAGAACTTACTAGTTGTTAGTCGTATTGCTAAGGAGAATAACTGTAGAGTGATATTTGATCCTGTGTGTTGTATTTTTCAGGACTTGCTGACGGGGAAGAGGATTGGTGGAGGCCATGAGGAGGGTGGTGTCTATTATCTTCATCAGCCAGTTGGATCCATGAATTTTGTGTCTGATCCATCTTCCAGTACTTATCAGTGGCATCTCCGTCTTGGTCATGTTCCTTTGCCAAAGCTTCGTAGACTTATTCCTCAGATTTATTCATCTGACTCATTTCAGTGTAACGCCTGTCAATTGGGCAAACATCACAGAAGCTCCTTTCCTTCTCGTCAGAGCCCATCGAGTAAAGCAATGTTTGAGATTTTGCATGTTGATGTATGGGGACCTAGTAGAGTACCTAGTCAATCTCAGTGTCGTTATTACTTAGTTATTGTTGATGGTTTTTCCAGATTGTCATGGGTTTTCTTAATAAAAGAAAGGTCGGAGGTTGCCTCCATTCTTATGTCTTTCGTCATTGAAATAAAGACTCAGTTTCATTCTCTTGTCAAGATTATCCGTAGTGATAATGCTCTCGAGTTCAAATCCAATGAATTGTTACAATTTTATCGTAATCGTGGCATCCGCCCTCAAACTACTTATACTCATACATCTTAGCAAAATGGTGTTGTAGAGAGAAAACATAGGCATCTACTCGATGTTGCTTGTACTCTTATGTTGCAATCAAATATGCCACCCTCATACTGGGGGGATGCTATTCTCACTGCTTGTTATCTCATTAATCGTATGTCGTCTTCATCCTTGAAAGAACAAATCCCTTTTCAAATTCTCTATCCTAATGCTCCACTGTTCTCGATTTCTCCAAAAGTATTTGGATGTGTTTCCTTTGTTCATAAACTTGGACCTAACCGTGATAAATTATATGCCCAAGCCATCAAGTGTGTCTTCCTTGGATATCCAAAAAATCAAAAAGGCTACCGGTGTTATGATCCCATCTCTCGTCGAGAGTATATTAGTATGGATGTATCTTTCTTTGAATCTGTTCCTTTTTTTTCTACCACTGCATCCAGACTACATGTTGAACATGGTGATACCCTGCATGTTGAACATGGTGATACCCTGCCTCTTCCTATTCCTCCTTTTCCCTTGGAGTCGTTTTCTCAGACTATCTCTCAGTCTTCCCCAACTGCTCGGTATCATGATCCTCCTCTGGTGTACACTCGCAGATCACCACCTGAATCAGCACCTACATCACCACCGTCTTCAGAAGTAAGTTCTCCTGAAAATATTGAGATGTCTAATGTTGATGATGATAGACCTATCGCTTTCAGAAAAGGTAAAAGACAATGCACCTTACATCCTATTTTCAAGTTTGTTACTAAGGCACGACTTGGTGTTCACATGAAAATTTTTATCTCTACTTTATTTGCCACTTCTGTCCCACTTAATCATCATCAAGCGTTATTAGATCCTAAGTGGAAGCAAGCGATGCAGGTTGAGATGGATGCCTTGCTCACATGTGACACATGGGAGTTGGTTGTTCCTCCCACTGATGCAGATATTGTTGGATGTAAGTGGGTCTACACCATTAAGTATAACTCAAATGGCTCAATCGAAAGATACAAGGCCTAGTTAGTCGCAAAAGGATATACTCAAACATATGAAGTTGACTTCTTTGAGACTTTTTCTCTAGTAGCCCGTCTTGGGACTATTCGGTTGGTCATATCTGTAGTTGTTCATTATGGGTGGAGTTTATGTCAGTTAGATGTGAAAAATGCCTTCTTATATGGGGATCTGTCTGAGACTGTGTATATGCAGCAACCTCCTAGGTTTGAGATTCAACGGGAGTGTAGCACGGTGTGCAAACTAAAGAAGGCCATATATGGTCTTAAACAAAGTCCCCGTGCATGGTTTCAGAAGCTATTTGAAATTATGTCTGCATTTAGCTTCAACAGGTCATCTTCAGATCACTCCTTGTTTATCAAGAAAACCTCTGTTAGTATTGTGGTTATGGTTGTATATGTAGATGATATTATTCTTACAGGGAGTAGTGCAAAGGACATCTCAGACACAAAGATTCATCTTCAGAAGCACTTTGTCACAAAAGATCTCGGATCTCTTAGATATTTCTTGGGCATAGAGGTGGCCAGAAACAGTGAGGGGTTAGTTCTATCACAGAGAAAGTATGTACTTGACCTACTGCAGAAGACAGGGATGTTAGGCGCCAAACCAGCCAATATACCCATGGATCCTAAACTGCATATGTATGATGAAAAAGCGGAACCCATTGACAGTAGAAGTTTTAGATCCTTGGTTGGTAAACTTTTATATGTCACTGTAACAAGGCCAAATATCTCCTTAGCCATGAGCAAGATAAGCCAATTCATGGACAAACCTACTCGAGTGCATTGGCAAGCAACTATGATGATTCTCAGGTATTTAAAATCCTCCCCTGGAAAGGGACTGCTATATAAACAAAGCTCCAACCTTGATATAATTGTGTACTCAGATGCAAACTATGCAGGGGCCATCGTGAAAAAGTGTGTGTGTGTTTCGGGTCTGGATCTTATACCAGACCCGAGTCCATTCATGTATAACTCTGTACTCTGTATATTTACTTTTGTTCCGGGTTTGAATATTACACCAGACCCGAACCCACAATGTAAACTTAAACATATTAATACAGTCGTTAGGTCACAATTTCATTAACGAAATCATGACAGCCGCAACCCCTCTTCTCCTATTACTTTCTCTCTCTTCTCAACACAGGTTAAAGAGGAGATTCTTTCACATCGATGATAGAAAGTCCACCACAGGGTTCTGCGTGTTTGTCGGAAAAAACTTAATTACTTGGAGAAGTAAAAAACAAACTGTGGTAGTTCGTTCCAGTGCTTAATCAGAATATAGAGCTATGGCTCAAACAATTGCTGAAATGATGTGGGTTCGGTCCGTTCTAAAGGATCTACAAGTGATGATTTCATCCCCAATGTTGATGATGTGTGATAATCGATCAGCCACCTATATAGCTAACAATCCAGTTTTTCATGAAACAACAAAGCACATTGAAGTTGATTGTCACTATATACGTGACTTAGCACAGGCAGGGCATATTTTTACTAGTCATGTGACTTCTGAAAACGAAGTAGCAGACATCTTCACCAAGCCTCTCGCAAGTGTCGGTTTCTCAAGATGTTGCAGCAAGCTGAGCATGATAGATATATATGCTCCAGCTTGATAGGGTATAACGACCCAAACTCATACCTTTGAAAAATGCGAATTTTTTTTTTCTAAGAGTTGCGGAAAACTTCCCAGAGACCTGGGGTCCCTACAGTTCCAATTTCAGTTGGATAACCACACACCACAAACCAACTTACATTTATCATTCGTAACCAACCAACTGAACTCTTTTATTAATGAATCAATAAGAGTCATATTCAATGTCAAAAGTGAAATGACAAATTGCAGGAGATAAGAAGAACTAAAAGAAAACACAAGTAGAGCCACTTTGTCCGTAAGTGAAGCCGTCTGAAGTAAACGTGACCCTCGTATCCCCTGAGAAGCGAGTTAATTTCACAGATCACCTGTGTCTGGGAAAAACCAATAAAATGAGAGGGTCAGAAATCCGAAGAATTCTGCGTACAAGTTTCCCTAATGAATCAAATAAGAAAAAGAACATAAATAAGATCCATGTAATATTTTGAGGAATACAGTTATAATCAATTCATAAGACAATTAATCATTCATACAGAATTAAATTAAACATTAAGTATGCGGGAACACGAAATAAGTAACATTGATCACAATTTAATCAATAGGGCAATTAAATGCAAAAGAGATCCACATCATGCAATGATCAACATAAACAACCGAGTGAATAGGTAAACATGCATGAACTAATGCATAGCAAGAATATGCATGATTTATGTGCGATGCATCAACCCTTATTATCTTTCATTTAAGCTTCCCTCTTTTCATATGCATGTCCTATTAAATGCACACAATCTTTAAGTTCCTCTTTTTAATTTATCATTGCCCGCGGATATACCAAACGGGTACAGTCCCCGAGGTCAAGAAGGGTTCCCGGGGTAGCTTAACACAGAATTTGTATTTTATTACCGGGTTCCAAACTTAGCCCTCGACCGATATCAGGAAATAACATCATCCATCGGAACCGTGGAAAACAGCATCCAAAGTCGGGGACACCATGGAAAACAGCATCCACTGGCACCACTTTATTGGTATACCAAAACACCAACAACTGTGTCAAAACACACCACCCCCAAGAAAAGTGACGGACTCTCCCTAAAACCGTGGCCAGGAGAAGAACCTCAATATCGGGTTCAGGGGCAACAACGCACACGGAGTTTTTGTATCCTCACGGTTTCCCCAAATCGCAATATCCAAGATTCCCACGGTAAAGCAGGGACATCAAGGAGAAAGTGAATTACACTGTTCTTACTTTCTTTTATCTGGTTATTAATTCATCTCTTTTACATTTACAAATTTACATGCAGAATTAATAACATAAGCTTGCGCATCAGCATGCTAAGCTTTTCACGGGACCACAGCCCATGACAACATAGAACAGTGCAGTAACACAATAATATCACATTTGATTTGTTGCAATGCATCAAAATAACTAAAACAGAGAACAACTGGTTCTCGAGGCTCACCCAGCCCCTGATGATCCAATTGACCATCAATGCGTTCATAAGCAAAAATCATCAATCACATGCCTCTCTGCATAATTTTCCACATGCTTTTCGATGCAAATGTATGACAAATTTTAAAGATGTGCATGAAATAATAATATATTTATGCATGTGCATGAGTTCACTATTCATGTGCATGTGCTTTTATGAAATCATTTCATACACATATATTCATTTATGATTCATAAGTACATGTGGACATTCAAGCAGTATTGTACATGTTACACACACATCGATTTCATGTATGTATATGCACTTAAACCAATTTTTTTTCGATAGCATAATACTTAGGCATGTCAGATCAAATCAAAGCACATGGACAATCTCATTCATAACATGTATTAAAATTACCATACATGCATATAACTAAATCTGGAAATTTAACTTGCAAATTTAAAGATCTAGCCCTAGAATCAAAATAACACTAAGTGTTAAAGTATACACGTAATATTTTTTTTTTTCTTACCAAGCCTAGCCAACCCTGTTGGCTAGAGTTCAGCCCCGACTCGGTTGGGGGTTCAGATCAGGCTAGTGAACTCTAATAGAGATAGATAAATGGTTTCTTTTTCTTTTTTTCTTTTTTTTTGTGTAACATTTTATTCATGCACCCAAACCAATTCCTTAATGACATGTCATGCAAAGAATCTCAAATACATGTAGAAGAGTTGGTGCTTGGCTTGTAGTGGATAATACCTATAAGTGAGGTTTTCCTTTGTAAATATGATGTATGGGCATAGCAAGTCATTGGTAAATATACATGAACACCTTTATCTTTCTAGTAATATTCCCTGAAATTTTCAGAAATGAGTGAAGCACTGAAACTCCTCATGAAAACCACTCCAATCGAAGCATCATTAGGCATTTGGAAAGTTGAATGTGTCAGAGGCAGCTGCTGTTAGCCATTAGAGACAGACTTCAACAGTTTGTGAAAAGAAAATTTGTTAATAGGATAAACAAACCCATGAAAAACAAAAATTTCCAAGACACTTCTTTTAAGGTCTTCTGGTCTGGTCTTACTAGAAGAGGGGTTACATGATGTATCTGTTGTGCATCTCAAATGGATAGTTAAGTGGATTTGCCATTAACTCATGAAGAAAAAGTGCCAAAGTCTGCTTTGTTCTCCAACACCTAGTGAATATTTCAGATCATGCTGCATCATCTTATGTCTGGGAACACCAAGACCTATTTCAATCATGCTGTTATGTGGCCAGAAGATGGCACGCAACATGCACAAAAATAAACTGATTATTGGGTTAATGCACATTATCTTTTTGAGTGTTATCATTTTTTTTTTCTTTTCCTAAATCTCAAATGCATAGTGGAGTCATACACTGGTTACGGATATGATACATGCCTGAAACAGGTTTTTGGTGTGTATCGTATCGATACTTGTAGAGACAATAGGTATTGAAGCATATTGTAAGATACCATACGCTACTTACAACATAGGGTTTAGATTATGAATGACAATTGTTTGTATATCAAAATTTATCATGATAGTTTCATCATGCAGGTCTCTATCTGGATATTTCAATTGAGAATATTTTCTCATATCTTTGTTGAGTCACCAAGTTATATTCAAGAACAAATTAAGTAGTCCTTTGTGTACATGCTTTATTAGTGGCTTAAAGGCCCTTCACTCTCCTGCATCATGTTCTTGATATACTGTGACAGGAGGATCTGAAAATGTGAAGATGTTTTACTTTGTTAAATAAAAAAATGTTACTTCTGCAAAATAACTGGAGATAAGTTCTTTTTTTTTTGCCTATAATTGTTCTTACTGCTGCTTATCTAATTGATGATGTAAACTTACCTATTGAACAACAGTTTTGGTTGCAATTGACTAGCCAGAAATTGAATCATGTTTACTGTTTGACTTGGGCCTGTATTCTGTCCATTGTGACAACATTATGTTTTTCCAATAGTTTTTATCCCTTTTTGTTGTTATTTATGATTTGGCATCAAGTTGATCTTTTATATATTTCCACTTCATATCAACTTGGACAATGTTGTTAACTTGGGCATTGCCTGATCTTTGAAATCAGTTAAATTTGGCTTGCCTTTACAGTGGTGCTTTCTACTATTATGTGTTGCTTCCATTTGGGTTCATAATAGCCAATTATCAGCCTGGATGCTGATGGGAGGAGTTGCTGCGTCACGTCTTGGATTATGGATGTTTGATTTGTCGGTGATGCAACAAATGCAGGTAAAATTTGTCTGCAAGAGGTGTATTGTCTTTTAGTCGACCATTGCATTTTTTTGTGACTAATTTCACATTCCTGTGATATTTCTGGAGCATATTTAACTTTACAACAAGATATCTAATCTTTTTGTGTTCATGCCTAAGCAACACTAATAAGATCATGATATACTACCTCCAAAGAATATTTTCTCTTATCAAGTACCTGAATCTTTTCCATATAGGTTCTCTAGCTTGTCCAGCAGGTGTAATGATCGCCAAGTTTCCACTAAACCATGGCCTTGTTTACTTTGTAATTAATTGGCATATAATCCTACAAACTTTTCATCTACTTTCTGCTCACATGAATGAAGTTATCTTTTGTAAAACATGTTTTAAGTTTTCTCTAAATAGGCCTCAGTTAAAGAATGATAAAGTTTTGTTGAATATGTTGGCATGGAAAAATGATGAGTTTTGATCGTGAATAAATTTTTAACAATGATATGTTAAACTAGAATATAAGCCAAAAGTAAAGTTTCTCATGCTTCCAGCTGTACAAAGAAGAGATTAAGGCAGGGAATTTCTCTCTTTCAAGCTAGAACAGGACATATGCATAATATATAAAGGAACTAGGGTATTTTCTGTAAGGACATATAGTATTTGTGCAGCTCCTAGAATCCTCTTCTTGATGCCTGCAAGCTGTTACAACAAAAAATCAGACGAAAAGGGCTGCAGACAAGATTAAGGAATGAAGACGAACAAGATTGAGTTATTTGGTAAGAATGAGAGTGGATTGGTATAGACTCATCTTTTCTTTCATTATAACAGTGAGGATTACAAATTTTTAATGAATGCACCCTTACAAGCTCTTTTACATGACATTCAATACTATGGATCTAGTCAAATCCATGGTCAAACCTGGTCAACCAGATTATGAATGAAAACAACCCCCCTTCTCATTACACTCCCTTCAAGTTAGGGTGAAAATGTAAATCATAGTCAGAAAATTCATCAAGTTTAGCTCTATTCACAGCTTTAATAAATACATCGGCCAATTGGTTTTAATTTATATATAAATCACTTCAAAATTTCCTTTTTCAATCTTCTCAAGAACGAAATATAATTGATATCAAACTGTTTAGTGTGCTGATGATGAACAGGATTGTTGGTGAAGTGCCTGACTGATTTGTTATCACACTAAAGTGCAATGGGAGAGAGTTTAATACCTGACTCAAAATGTACATGATCCATAGCCCTGACATGTTAGCCTTTTATACTGACTCGACACTTGATCTAGACATGATATTTTGCTTCTTGTTTCTGTTAAGATTGTATATATATATATATATATATATATTCAGTTATATAGGTATATGCTCTATAGGGGCATTTTTGTCATTTCACTCATGTAATAAAACTGTTAATTAAAACAGTTTTTTTTCTATTTTTTTATTTCTTGAATGTATTTTTAGAGTCCTTCTCGGGGCTCTAAGGTCAAAATGACCATAGAGTCATTGGGGGCTCCCAGCAGTCAGAAATATGACCGTTGGGAGCTCCCAACGACTCTATTGGGAGCTCCCGACGACTCTATTGGGAGCTCCCAATGGTCCTCTTCTCCTCCTTTTTGATGTATATATATGGGTCATGTTCCGCTCTTTTGTATCATGCTTGTATTAAGCACTTAATCAATAAAAGGCTTTTAATTTTTTACTTTTTGTGTATCTTTCATTTGCCTTATTGATCTTTGTATTGTCCCATGGAGGACTTGTGCATGTGCACTTGTAAGCTTGTAATCTATGTAACATGGACTCTTCTAACAGGGCACCACACCCGCGTTGCACCTGCACCTGCACCCATGCGGGTGCGACATTTGGACACTATTCCTCTGTTTCAACAGGTTTTTGGTTAGAGATTTAGATATTTTTCATGAGGATTTAAAGATTTAAGCAAGAACTTGTTTCATATTGGGTTCACGGTCCAGGTAGCTGGATTTAAAAATTTTTGTGATCCATGCTTATATTTAAGGTTTGAATTCATAAAACTGAGTTAGTAAACAGTCAAGATCGATGAGATTTTTGGGGTTCACGCACCCCAACGGACTGTTTATCTTGCATAATATTTCCTATATGTTGTGTAAAAGTGTGCAGGTACTGTACACGTTACAATTTTTTGCAGTGTAACCAAATTGACATGTATGCATGATCTTAGTGTTGATTTTATTGTCTAGGTTAACTTAAATTCTGGACCCTAATCTGCGCTTCTTTTGGAATTTTAGATTTAGAAATTTCTTCTTTTAAAATTTTTAACTCCTTATTGAGGATGTCTATGTGGATCTTGTTTTGTGGTTCACGCATGCATGGGCTTGTGTTGGATTGATGGATCAGCATCCGAACATGGATCTCTCATCATAATTGTCAAGTTTTATATCCTTGTTCGTGCCTTATTTTAAAGCATGTTTAAACTGGGCTTTGAATTTCATTGTGTTGGTTAAACTTTGGTCCATATTAAAACTGAATTGATGAAGGATAGTCAGAGTCTAATAAATCTGATTTTTTGATTGAAAGTAAATTTAACTTTTTGGTTAATAATTTAAGTCTGAACTTAATAAGAAAAAACCTGATTTTCTATTCCTTGGCCTAGAGTCTAATACTTTTTAATCAACCAAGCAAATCTGATATTTTTTTCATAAATCTGGTTTTGTTAAAACTGAACCAGTTTATGTGAACTTAAATCTGTTAGTATGAATCCGATTTTACATCCATTCATAAATCTGATTTGTTTTAGCTATCTATTAATGTGTATTGAAATCTGGAATCCTTGAAGAAATAAAACCCGAATTTTCATGATGAATCTAAAATTTTTTGCTTGAACTTAATCTATTAAGCTATAATTTATGTGTTAAAGATCTGGTTTGAAATTTTATTTGAAATATGAATTTACTTAAGTCAACTAAATCTGAATTTCATTTGAAATTGTTAAGTCTGATTTGTTTTGGTTAAATATGATTTTCATTGAAGAACAAAGCTGATTTTAGTTGATTATAAAAATATTGGTTTTAGTCAAGTTATTAATTGGATTTATGGATGACATTATAAATCTATTTTTTTTTACAATGTGTATGCAATTTTAGTCATGAATATGCATCGGTGCTATGCATCAAGTGAATTTACCGTGAATACGAGTTGGTATTCCTCTACTCATGTGTAATGGTTGTTCACTAAATTTTTGCAATGTCATTTAAATATGTTAAACTGTTTAGTGGTTATGAATAAACCACTAATGGGCCTTTGGAGGGCAGATGCTTGTGTTCTTAAAATGATAAGTTTTGAATGCATTGCAATACCATTTCATTATGCTTATGAGATAATTGTAGCATATGCATTACAATGTTGACACCGACAAGGCAAAGGCCCAAATTAGTTAATGCATGTTGATTTGTATAATTGTTCGTGTTAAATACCCTTAATTAATTAAGAATTGTATAAGACACCAAACAATATAATAATTTGTTCTTCCTTGGTGGCCTTCTAAAATGGTGGGATTCTTTGATGGCGGTCATGCGCGGTCGTGAGGATTCTGAATGCCGTGTGCATTGTTTTCTCCAAGAACCTAATGAGTGGTTCGTGTTCTCAACCACGGTTGTAGGGAACTTTCACCACTTTGCTTGGGGGTGTTGTTGTTTGACTTAGCTGTAGTTATTGGTATACCAAGAAAGTGACATCAATGGGTGATGATTTGTCACATGGGTATGAGTGCGGGTGCGGCGATGCGACACTTTAAAAAAACTTGGGTACGGGGGTGTGACAAAAATATAAAAAATTATATATATATATATATATTATAATTTTTAAGTTTTAACAGTTAACAACAGTAATACTAATGAAATAAAAAACAATTATCATAATATCATCAAATCAATTCATCATCATGCATGCAATAAATCAAATTAACAATCTACAATTCTATTCTACATCATAAAAACTAACACTACAATTAAATCAACCTAAATATATTATAGAAACAATCAAATAAGTAAAGCAAAAAATAAGTAAATTTTACAGTATACTAACAAAAGAAGCAAACAATGCATAATTACATACCAAAAGTATATCCTATACAATGTATATGACGATGAGGTAATGGATCATAATAATTTTCTACTTCATCATCAAATGCATCATAAGAAGGAAGACTGAGCTTAGATAAATCCATATTTGTAATGTTGAAATCATGCTCTCCCTCTAAGTCACACTCTTCTGGGTTTACATTCCAAAATTTGGATGATCTTTATCTGCATTACAAACCCAATTTGAAAATGTTAAATACAAGTATATTTAAATGAAAAAACTAAGAAATAGTCAAATAACTAAGAGAATAATTACTACCTGTATTCATCATTGGTTCGTGAAAGTAGTCGAAGATTAGAATGGACATATACTAAATTCTTTGCATGCTTGCTGGTGAGTTTGTTTCCTGCACCCATGCGGGTGCGACATTTGGACACTATTCCTCTGTTTCAACAGGTTTTTGGTTAGAGATTTAGATATTTTTCATGAGGATTTAAAGATTTAAGCAAGAACTTGTTTCATATTGGGTTCACGGTCCAGGTAGCTGGATTTAAAAATTTTTGTGATCCATGCTTATATTTAAGGTTTGAATTCATAAAACTGAGTTAGTAAACAGTCAAGATCGATGAGATTTTTGGGGTTCACGCACCCCAACGGACTGTTTATCTTGCATAATATTTCCTATATGTTGTGTAAAAGTGTGCAGGTACTGTACACGTTACAATTTTTTGCAGTGTAACCAAATTGACATGTATGCATGATCTTAGTGTTGATTTTATTGTCTAGGTTAACTTAAATTCTGGACCCTAATCTGCGCTTCTTTTGGAATTTTAGATTTAGAAATTTCTTCTTTTAAAATTTTTAACTCCTTATTGAGGATGTCTATGTGGATCTTGTTTTGTGGTTCACGCATGCATGGGCTTGTGTTGGATTGATGGATCAGCATCCGAACATGGATCTCTCATCATAATTGTCAAGTTTTATATCCTTGTTCGTGCCTTATTTTAAAGCATGTTTAAACTGGGCTTTGAATTTCATTGTGTTGGTTAAACTTTGGTCCATATTAAAACTGAATTGATGAAGGATAGTCAGAGTCTAATAAATCTGATTTTTTGATTGAAAGTAAATTTAACTTTTTGGTTAATAATTTAAGTCTGAACTTAATAAGAAAAAACCTGATTTTCTATTCCTTGGCCTAGAGTCTAATACTTTTTAATCAACCAAGCAAATCTGATATTTTTTTCATAAATCTGGTTTTGTTAAAACTGAACCAGTTTATGTGAACTTAAATCTGTTAGTATGAATCCGATTTTACATCCATTCATAAATCTGATTTGTTTTAGCTATCTATTAATGTGTATTGAAATCTGGAATCCTTGAAGAAATAAAACCCGAATTTTCATGATGAATCTAAAATTTTTTGCTTGAACTTAATCTATTAAGCTATAATTTATGTGTTAAAGATCTGGTTTGAAATTTTATTTGAAATATGAATTTACTTAAGTCAACTAAATCTGAATTTCATTTGAAATTGTTAAGTCTGATTTGTTTTGGTTAAATATGATTTTCATTGAAGAACAAAGCTGATTTTAGTTGATTATAAAAATATTGGTTTTAGTCAAGTTATTAATTGGATTTATGGATGACATTATAAATCTATTTTTTTTTACAATGTGTATGCAATTTTAGTCATGAATATGCATCGGTGCTATGCATCAAGTGAATTTACCGTGAATACGAGTTGGTATTCCTCTACTCATGTGTAATGGTTGTTCACTAAATTTTTGCAATGTCATTTAAATATGTTAAACTGTTTAGTGGTTATGAATAAACCACTAATGGGCCTTTGGAGGGCAGATGCTTGTGTTCTTAAAATGATAAGTTTTGAATGCATTGCAATACCATTTCATTATGCTTATGAGATAATTGTAGCATATGCATTACAATGTTGACACCGACAAGGCAAAGGCCCAAATTAGTTAATGCATGTTGATTTGTATAATTGTTCGTGTTAAATACCCTTAATTAATTAAGAATTGTATAAGACACCAAACAATATAATAATTTGTTCTTCCTTGGTGGCCTTCTAAAATGGTGGGATTCTTTGATGGCGGTCATGCGCGGTCGTGAGGATTCTGAATGCCGTGTGCATTGTTTTCTCCAAGAACCTAATGAGTGGTTCGTGTTCTCAACCACGGTTGTAGGGAACTTTCACCACTTTGCTTGGGGGTGTTGTTGTTTGACTTAGCTGTAGTTATTGGTATACCAAGAAAGTGACATCAATGGGTGATGATTTGTCACATGGGTATGAGTGCGGGTGCGGCGATGCGACACTTTAAAAAAACTTGGGTACGGGGGTGTGACAAAAATATAAAAAATTATATATATATATATATATTATAATTTTTAAGTTTTAACAGTTAACAACAGTAATACTAATGAAATAAAAAACAATTATCATAATATCATCAAATCAATTCATCATCATGCATGCAATAAATCAAATTAACAATCTACAATTCTATTCTACATCATAAAAACTAACACTACAATTAAATCAACCTAAATATATTATAGAAACAATCAAATAAGTAAAGCAAAAAATAAGTAAATTTTACAGTATACTAACAAAAGAAGCAAACAATGCATAATTACATACCAAAAGTATATCCTATACAATGTATATGACGATGAGGTAATGGATCATAATAATTTTCTACTTCATCATCAAATGCATCATAAGAAGGAAGACTGAGCTTAGATAAATCCATATTTGTAATGTTGAAATCATGCTCTCCCTCTAAGTCACACTCTTCTGGGTTTACATTCCAAAATTTGGATGATCTTTATCTGCATTACAAACCCAATTTGAAAATGTTAAATACAAGTATATTTAAATGAAAAAACTAAGAAATAGTCAAATAACTAAGAGAATAATTACTACCTGTATTCATCATTGGTTCGTGAAAGTAGTCGAAGATTAGAATGGACATATACTAAATTCTTTGCATGCTTGCTGGTGAGTTTGTTTCTTTTTATGTTGTGGATTTGAGAATATGTGCTTCAATTTCTTTCACAACAGGATGAACTAGCATGCTGAGATAACAATCTCAATGTGAGATGTTGGAGAAGAGGTGTTTCTGATCCAAATGTTGACCACCATGTGATATGATCTATATTCTCCTCCTCTCTCGCTAGTAATGCATGTCCATGTAATCTCGAAGATGCAAAATTTTTAAACTCTTGTGTGATTTGATTTAGAATATGTGATTCTGGATAAAGTCTTGTTATACACATATTTTTATGCCTTGATAGCTTTAGGTCTAAATTTAGAGGGGCACGGCCAATACCACCTTCCTGCTACTTTTTTGCATAATATTTTGGATTAAGAGAATGTGTCATGCAATGCAAATGAGTGTTGCTCTTATCCTATCTTCTGACTAAAATTGAATGAATATGGTTAAAACAATTTTGAATCATCCAATGCAGGATTTTTTCCTTCATGCTTGAAAACTAGTATTTTTCAATTATATTATCCCATATTTCATAAACTTTGTGAAGCATGAGCTCATCCTTATTAACTTCTCTCAACATTTCCTAAATAGGTTGCGTAAATTGAAGGAAATATACAACTTTGTCCCAAAACTCATCATCAACAATGAATTTATTAATTTCTTGAGCCTTGACATCATCATCAACACGATAAAATGTCCAATTTTCATCAGTCACCATGATAACCAAAGCATTCTTTACTTCCTTAATCCTCTTGATGCAAAACGTGTTTCAGCGACCTTCACCAATTTCAGGTCAGAATGCCAATTAAATATAATATTAGTATGATGGTTGTTGACAACAAAATTTCTAATGCTTCTGACATTTTTTTCTAATTCGTCAATCCATGAACATAGAGCATATGCTGGTGAATTTTCTTCTTTTTTGGGGTTGCAGATGCTCTTGAGGGTCAGATTCAAGCTGTGTGCTACGTAGGGAGTCCAAAAAATATGAGGATACTCACTCTCCAAACTCAATGCTGCACTTTTACAAACATGAGCGTTGTCTGTGATGATTTGTACTACTTTTTGATGACCTACTTCTTTTGTTACTTTTATAAACAACCCCTTCAAATACTCATCATTTTTATATTCCATAGATGCTGTAACGACCCCAATCCAGACCCTTTTAAAAATGCAGAATTTTTTTTTTTTTTTTCTAAAGAGTTGCAGAAACCTTCCCAGAGATCTGGGGTCCTCACAGTTCCACTTTCCATTGGATAGCCCATCCACCACAAACGAAGTTGCAATTATCATCCATATCAACCAACTAAAACTCTTTTATTAATGAGTAATAAAATTTCAAAGACAAGATTTTCTTCAACTGAAAGTAAAGTAACAATTGCAGAATTTTAAAAGAACTGAAAGACAAAAGAAAGAGCCACAATATCCTCTACTGAAGCTGACAAGTCCAAGTATAACTCATTCATCCCCAGATGCATGTCCAACTTCACTGTTCACCATCTCCTGTGAAAAATCAACAAAGTAGGGTGTCAGAACCGAAATTCTGAGCACAACTACTTCTAAAGAAACCAGATGAGAGAAAGAACATGGATAAGATTTCAGCAGTGATTTGAGTGAGTACAAATATAACATTTTCAACATCTAAGTTTCCATAACTACTAATGATTTCATTTACTCACCAATCAATAACAGTAAACAGTGTCATATATCAACAACTAAATAACCAACCTTTCAGCATGATTTCACGAAGTAAAGCGTATGCTACCACCAAATGATGTCATGATATCAAGAATGATTCAACCATGCATGATCTAATGCATAACAGAAAAATGCATGATTATGTGCAATGCATGATTTCTTCTGTTATCTTTCATTTAAGTTCCATCTTTCTATATGCATGCCCTATTAGATGCACACATCTTTAAGTTCCTCTTTTTAATTACCGTGGCCCGCGGATACACCAAACGGGTACAAACCCCGAGGTCAAGTAGGTTCCCAGGGTAGCTTAACACACAATTTGTATTTTATTACTGGGTTCCAACTTAGCCCTCGACCGATATCAGGAAACAATACCATCCATCGGAACATTAGACCTCCACATCTAATGTCGGGGACACAAGGGACACCCCACGCCCACAAGTGCCACTTCCTTGGTACCATAAACTCACAGCTGTGACTAACACACCACTCCCGGGTAAAGTGGCGGGTTCTCCCTAAAACCGTGGCCAGGAGAAAGAACCTCAATATCGGGTTCAGGGGCAACAACGCACACGGAGTTTTTGTATCCTCACAGTCTCCCCAAGACCGGATATCCAAGATTCTCATACTCCGGATGAGATATCCCAGAAGGTAAATTTCACTGTTCTTATTCATTATTTTTATTTAAAGTTCATTCTTTAAGTTTGCCACACATATGCAAAAGTAAAGTGAAAACCCCGCATCCTCCCTTGCAGGAACCCATTCGGGACTCCAGCCCGTATAAACCATTAGAACAGTGTAGTAAAGTGTCAAACCATCTTATGTGGTTTAAGTGATATATTTAAAAACATAAGTAAGAGAAAACCAAACCCACGACTCTCCAGGCCAATGATGGTCTATTTAGGCCATCGATGCATCGTATGCAAAAAAAATCATAACTTGCAATGTATGCAATAATACCAACATAATTACAAATGCACCTTCATTCAAGCTTCCACAGTCATAGGCATGTGTGACCATTTATGTGTAAGTGTTTTCATGCAATCACTTAATATATATGCATTCATCCATAGTTTCATAAGTATATAAGAGTAATTATGCATGGAAATTAAACATGTCTCATCAGGTAGATACATGAAATCTTCCATTCGTAGCATGAGTTATCATCCACACACAAGCACATAAACCGGATCTAGAAATTTATATGTCAGGGCTGCACGCCTTTACATCAGGTATGCATCTATATCAAAACAACTTGCCATGCCCTATTAATAGACATCAAATACCTCACATGTTACAACTATAAAGCATGCTAACATGTGCCAAATGCATGTGCACTCATGCACTCCTAACACAATCATACGCATGTCAACCAACTCAACTATATACATATGCTGCAGGAACAGAACTGAAAAAATCTCAGGCATAAGCAATATTTTCATCTATTTCACCTGTATGAAATTAGTATTATGGACAACACCAACCATGACAAACATGGTTAGCTTAATGCACGTGTATCAACACGCATTCAAGATGTTTCTCTCACGATTTCAGTGTTAGTACATCCCACGCACACACACAGTTTTATAACAGAAGTTTTATTTTCTTTTTGGCACCGAAGAAACCCACATCTATGCAATTACATGACAAGAATATCATTTTCTGTTCAATGCTGAAACAACCCACACATATGCAGTTTAGCAGGTAAAATATTTTAGATATGGTCAACATTTCATAACCACTTTCAGAACGAGTCTAGGTATTTAGGAAGATATAAAGAATACAAGCATGCTGGCATGTGTAACCAAATATTCAAAACACGACTATATAGATAATAACAAATAAAGTTATCAGCATGTACTTATTAACATTGCATTAACCTAGGTATTGTAGTTATTATTTACAAGCAGGGAACATAGCAAACTTTTAGAACATGTCCGAAACAGTAGGTCATACCTGTGTTGCCCACTTAATATTAATATGCATTGATCATTCATATGCAAGTATTTGAAACAAATATATTTCACACCAAATCCAACACTACCATAGGCATAACAAGGGTATAGCTATTTATATTTATACACATGAATTTCGAAACTACTTGATTTGGGGTGGAACACAGCATAGTGCAGACTTTGCAAACACAATACACCCGAAAATCACATTAAATCCTACCAAGTTGGATTACCTATGCATGCCGAGCAGAACTTTCCCCTTTCTTTTTTTTTCAATCGAGTTACAGGCCAGCTTCCAGCTGACTAGGTCAGCTGGGCCTACTATGGCCCGATTCAAAAGGTGCACAACACCCAGCCGACTTGGGTCGACTGGGCAGGTCACCCCCCCCCCCAATGCGCAGCATATATTTTTTTTCATGCCCAGCCGATCACTCGGCTGGGTCTGCTATCATGGCTGAGGCCTGATCGGCCAATCGAACCGAGTTTGATTGATCCATCGGCCAAAACCCTCAAAACCCAAAATGACCCAACACGTATTTTTCTCATTGGAAAACAATAAAAACACAGCTAAAAACAGAGAACACAGGTAGATCCTGTATTACTAAAAAGGGTTCCCATGGACCCTCATCTCAAAGAAATACATGGGATCGAACCCATGTTCGATCCCTCACCTAAATTCGATAGGAGCCCCGTACCTTTTTACGGTGGTTTTCCGGTGGCTGGAGGCTGCTGTCGTGAAGAAGGGAGTGTGGATGCTGCTTGCCGCGGCCTTCAATGGCAGTCGGTAGCCCACGCTGCCTGACGCTGGTGGTTTTGCCCTCCGGCGTGCGCACACCGAGCGAGAGAGAGAGAGAGAGAGAGAGAGAGAGATAGGGAACGATGGGGAAGAGAGAGCCCGAGTGAAGAGGGCATAACCCCCTCTTCACCCCCCTTTTATCGACCCCAGGCCCCCTCCTTCCTCGCCGAGATGGGAGGGGGAGGTCGGTTACGCCTTGCGTAACACCCCCCTTTCCTAACCTGTTAGGGTTTATCGGGCAACCCTTATCGGGTTGCCCTTTCTGTTTTAAAAGGGTTGTGAGTTGGGGTGGGGCTCGGGTCCGAACCCGGGACCCGCAACCCGGCCCCAAAACAAATGGGTCTACAAGTGGATCCAAATGGATCCACTGTGGATCCTCGAATTAACTTAAAATTTTAAATTAGAAAAATTTTCATTTATCTATTATTACCCTTTAAATCAAAATTTCAAAATAAATTAATCCTAAATACCCCCCTTTTATGGGTCCTGGATCCTTAATGTGGATCTAGGCCCAAATAAAAAAAATTTGAAATATTTTAAATTAAGAAATCTCGGGTTTTACAGATGCATTAACTGATTTCAAGAATATTGGGCCACTAAACGATGAAGCAATGAAATTAATTAGTAGACGACTTTGAATATCTGTCCACCCATCAGAAACAATAAAAACTCTATTTTGTTCTAATGAATATTTTTTAATTTCTAGCAATCTCTCAACATTTGTCTTCTCTTCTGCAAGAATTGTGGTTCGTAGTTTTTCTGAGCTTGGAGTTATATAGCCACTCAAATTATAATTTGCCAAAGAAGTAACTAAATCCTTCTAATAAGAATTTCTAACTACATTAAATGATAGTAAAATAGAATAAAAATACCTCCCTACTTTTCTATCCATCTCCTCCCTGCTTGTATCATTCCTTTTCCTTTACCTCCTACATTTACTTTTCTTTTTTTAAGCATCTTCTTGGTGGCTTAAAAATGATACACTAATTGCACAAGAATTACTCATTGTCTTCCTCTTTTCATATTCATCTTATATTTTCTTGTATTGTCTTCACATTGCCTCATCAACTCTTATGCATCCTGAAATGTCATGTCCTGGTATCTTTAACAAATGAGCCTTAACTTTTGTATAAGACCCAACAAAATCTTTCACAGAGCTTGTATTGAAATCTCTTGTTTCCACCACCTCCTCCAGTTTTTGCAAGCTTATCTACATGTACCCATAGTGACCCCTTATCATCACTCTCACTACAACTACCAGCAACACTAGCAACAGAACTCACATGTGGGGATGAGGATGACATAAGTCCTTTTCCTTTATTCGTCATTTTTGTCTTCAAAACAAAAAACATGTTATATTAAAATCAATTATACACACAATCAAGATTGATAATATTGAGTGCAAGGTCAATAACATATACAATAAGTTCTAAAAAATTTAGTAGTAGTACGTGTAAATAAATACCGAAAGGTACGAGAAAAATATATAACAATAACATTAATGCAAAGTGGACACTCCTAAGCATAGGATTATAAAAAATATATATAAGTGCAGATTTTGTACTCTGCAGACATATTTTTTCACTTAACTTGAATTGCAAATATATTATTTATAGTCTATTTAGTGGAAAACATGCATTAAATTAGGTATCTTTAGTTTTATGTTTAAATGGGTTTCTAAAGAGATCTAATTAAAATTAACGATCTATATTGCAGCAAAACTTTGTTATAAAAAATCAAATGTTTTGGTTGAATTAATTTGATATCAAAGCATATTTTCTAGTAACAAGCCATGATAAACACATCTACAATACATACATGTTTGGATTTAGGAAAAACACCAACAACTATGCTTTCTTTTTTAATTGGTGTGTGTGTGTCACAAATATCACCCACATTTTGAAAATATTGCGATAAATTAGTGATATTTTCAAATGACAATATTATAACAAAAAATTCTATTTATAATTTTTAAAATATTATCTATTTCTTATTAAATTAATTCAGTCCAAAGCATGTTGCTTAGTGAGTATGCAATTATAAACATATCTACAGGTTTGGATTAAACATTAAACACATGTAAATAAGAGTTTTAAAGCAATCCAATATATATATATAAGAACTGAACATATTAGGCCTCATTTCTCGTTTTACCCCATTCTGCCCCATAGTTTTGAAGTGTCTTATGATAGATTTGAACCATTAGATGTGTTTAGCATGCTCGATTTAGTGAGAATCGACTCTTGGATCATGATTTTTTGATGAAAAAATATGTTTTTATGAGAAACAAAACGGATACCTTACCTTCAGACTTCATAGCCATTGATTTTGATTCTTGAATCACCGGAAAAACCTGTATACAAGTCATATTCTGATGATCCAAAAGCCGGTTCTGGAGAAAGAGATTGAGAGACTAGGGGAGAGAGAGATTAAAGGAGAGAATGAGAGAGACAAAATACGTATCAGAAGCTCGAAGTCATTGTCGGCGTCGGGGTCAGGAAGAGAGGTCAGGAGGATTAGGGCAAAAAAAAAATTCCCTAATCCTCCTCTCCTCAACTCATTTCATAGGGCCATTTTTTTTAAGTCCAAAAGTTGGACATATATGACCCTGGGTGCATTGCGGGTTAACTGCTCCGGGTGCTGCACCAGCATGCGCACCTACGTCGCGTCACGTTGGTGCGAGTGCGGCACCTAGTTGGCCGAATCCCTGTGACATAGATGATAATGCCTTTGTCGTCCCGACATTAGGTGATTCCTAATGTTTCGAGTGAGGGTGTTGATTTTTGACGTCGGTCGAGGGACATGTGTGAGACACAATTAATAAAATACAATTGTGTGATAAGCTATCACTGGAGACTGCCTTAGACCTCAGGATTTAGCCCGTTTTGAGTATCCCAATAAGCCACCTAATGTTGGCACGACAAGGACATCATCATCAATTAATGCCACTTTCTTGGTATATTAATAACTGCAGCTCAGTTAAACAATACCATCCCCAGGCAAAGTGGTAGAAGTTCCCTACAACCGTGGCTGGGAACACAAACCACTCATTGGGTTATTTTTTATGATTCTATTAGCATGAATTATGCATTATGATATGTAATAAAAAATATCTGGAGCTTTTAAGATTCATATTATTGTATGATTTATATCTTTGTATGATATGTCTACCTAAGCTATTGAAATATTGTTTGAGCATGATTGCCTCTTGATAGTCTATATTGATATATGATTATTTTAATCTCTTTCTTTATGTGTTGATATACTTGGATTTTGTGGTTGTTCAGTTAGAAGTCAATGGGGCGATTGCTTCTGGCCGTCAAACTATTGTTGGGATTTACAAAAGTCTTGCCTCTTCTTATGATAAAAATTGTTGTATGTGGGATTTCTAAAATATCTTCATGTATTTTTTTATCTTTTCTGCTTCTCTTTCGCCCTCTTATGGGAAATGGTTATTTTTTATGTTTCTATTAGCATGCATTATGCATTGTAATATGTAATTGTTACTTATTGACAATTTGATTTAGTTGTTTATAATTATTGATGATTTATATCTCCGTATGATATGTCTACCTAAGTTATTGAAATAATGTTTGAGCATGATTGCCTCTTGATAGTCTATATTGATATATGATTATTTTGGTCTCTAGAAATTTGATATTATGTTACTATCATCTTTGGGAATATGTTGATTTTGTGAATATGGATATTTGACTTATTGGGTTTTTATGAAATGGTTTTAAAGTTATCTTAATATTGCATGGTTCTCGTTTGATAGATCATCATATCTCTTAATTATTTTTGAAATATTTTGGATTAAGTTTTCTGATATCTTTTTCTTTGATATTCATGAATTACATTATTTTTATCAGCTCTTGTTTCAATGGTTTTTGTAAATGTTTTTAAAATCTCTAAATAGTTTTTTTTTTGTGAATTGTTTAAATGATTGTGTTTTAAAATGATTGTTGTAATTTCTATATATTGTATTTCATATATTTTTGTATGCTTGACCATCCTCTCTCCATATGTATATATATCTAATATCATAACTATTTATTTTGTTTTTTAATATATATATATATATATATTTGTATTATAATCCCTTTGTTGTAGTTGGTGTTTTTCCAATGCAAGAGCTTATAGAAGTCATGGATTGAGTCAAAGCTCTCTGGATATTTGAAGATTAGAGTGCTTGGAACTCTAATGATGATTGAAGTTTTTTTCTTTAAAGAGGTCTTAAAACTTGAAGTTCACATCTTGGAGATTATTTATGGAGACAATTGAAGACTGATTTTAATCTTGTTTTGGCAAACCTTTGGTGATCCATCGCAGGTTTGAAGGGGGTGTTAAGATATATGTAGCATTTCCTTATGTTGTAATTGTCTTGTATATACTTCAAGTACACTTAAGTGTACTTTAGGTATTTTTTTCTTTTGATGTGTATTCTTGTATATTTAATTTGAGTTGTATTCATGGTATACTTTAGGTGTAACTGTTAGATTTGCAACCTGCAGATCGTTCCACGTGAGAGAGCTGCGAAACAGAGAGAGATAGAGAAAGGGAGAGAGAGGTTTGGGAAAAAAAACCGATACCCTACAGTGTATGGGTCAGCTGCTGTGTATTCCTTTATGTTAACATGTGATTACTAACAAAATTAGGGTACTAGAATACCCTTTTTACAATAATCAATATTACATAATGCCATTAATGAAGAAGTGGGTGTCACGGGTCTGGATCTTCAGATCCATGACCTGTAACCAGAGAAAGCACTTCTTTTCAGTAACACCCCAAGATTTAAAACCCGAAAAAACACGTAAAACTTTTTTTTTGTATGGTAGTGGAAAGACAACCCTTTTTACTCCAGTTGAAAATCTCAGGTGGGTTACAGATTCGATCGATAACAATAAGACAAAATAGCACTTATAAATGATTCTAATCAAACTCAAGAGTATTTTCATTCCAAAATGAACCATAAGGTTTTTACAAAATTAGTACAAACAAGTACTCAAAACTCTAGTTCTTGGGAAAGAATGATGACTGGCTCTCGATGCCGCCATAGCTTCCCGCTACGCTCCTGCAACTATTTAGTACCTATAATTTGTAGGGCGTCAATATCCACGAGCCTCCAGTAGGAATACAATAACATAACATAATTGCATAGAAACAAACATACATGAAATAACACTATTTTTCATGTAAATAACAAATTTTCAGTGCATTCATTAACTGAAATGTAATCATACTCATGTGTGATCATTCAATTCATGCATGACTTACTTGTGCAAGCAAAGCGTTCTCAAAAAGCATGGATAACTTACAATTCTTTCATTTATGTTTTATTTCTTAGATGATATATGTTATTCTTTACTATATACATAATACACTTTTTGTTTCTTTTTCACAATACCCTGTGGGTACAACATAAACAATATCTGAATTAGGGGCAGGACCCAGAGGGTATATTCAATCAGTTAGTGACTTATTACCCTGGCCTTGCTCATTTTTTTAGTTCTAGGTGTGAGATGACAGTGTCGAGAGAGCTCCCACCACCCCAACCTGATATATTAGAATTTCTTTCAGCTGAAACAATCTCACTACTACCTGGCGGCACTAGTGGCAGCTATCCCCTATCTTTGTGGCTGGGGAAGCAACTCTTTGTGCTTAACAATATCCCATGGAGCCTAGTGTACTGCTTACCCTATCATTGTAAGCTATAAGAGAATTAACAAATACATTCTTTATCTCTTGATTCTCTTAACATACATGCATAATTTGCATATTTTCAAGCACGTATGATTTTAATTAACCCATCATAAGGTTTTCGGCCATCTGGGGCACTTAACACATATCAGTCCAGTTGACCGTGTACAAGGTTAGGAGCCACTTATCCGGGCTCGAGCCATTATAAAATAACAATTACATAACATGCTTTACAATACATGCATACATCATTCAATATGCATTTGTCATTCAATCATAAGCATAAATATCATGTTAATATGCATCGTAAATCGAGATTATATTTATGCATCAAAAATCTGGTTTTCCATTCATACACAGGCTTTAAGACAAATATGATTGTATAATAATTCAAAAATATGCATATTAAAAAGCATGAACCACATACATATATTTGTTTGTAGAATTCTGAAATACACTCGTCAGAATATGTTCGTAAACTTGAACATATACGTATTTTCATTTGAAACACATTTGGAATTCTTGTGTATGGAAAGTTTCGAAACTTTTTGCTCACATACATAATTTTGCTCATAAAAATTCAATGGTTTTGTAAATGTGCCTTTTCTCGTAAAACGTGCAACATGAATAATTTTTGAAACTATATATATATATATATATTCTCGTAAAACCCAGCGGTTTCGTAAATATACATTTTTTCTCGTAAAGTGTGTAATATGAACAATTTTCTGAAACTATATATATATATATATATATATATATATATATTTATTTATTCATTTAACTTCACACATATGGAAATCCAACATTTCAAATAACCTAAAACTATGCATGTATGTGAGTTATCGTAAACCTACCTCGTGATGCATACGGTCATACAAGGAATAATTTCGTGGCGAAGGCGACGATGCGGCGACTTGGCGGAACCAAAGCGGAGGAGGAGGATCCGGCTGAGTATTGCTCAGCTGAGGAGTCGCCCCTGCAAGGGAGAATCACGGCAGTGGGTGAGGGTGGTCTTCGCTACTCCAATCACAGCAGCGGGAAGGAGGTTGAGGGCCGGCTGGGCTCGTCAGCTGGGTGGCTCGGTTGAGCAGTTGCTCAGCTGTTTGTTGCTTGGCTGAGTGCTGCTCAGCTGAGCAGCAGCTCTTGGTAGAGAGGAGGCAGGCGGGTAGCCTGCCGGAAAATCAGAGGGAGAAGAGAGGGCACCAAAAGGGGGTGCAGCTGAGCAGCAGGCCGTGCTGCTGTTGGTGAAGGTGGCCGTGACGGTTCAGCACAAAAACAGGGAAGGGAGCTGTTAAATGGTTCGGACGAGTGGGGATGTTGGCTGGTTGTGAAGGGTGCAGACGATGGTGGTTGGGGCTGCGGTTGGTGCAGCAACAATGGTTCGGCTGTGTACGTACGGTAGTAGACGATGGTGATGGAGGCGATGACAGCGGGAGTGGTGGCTGGTAATGTGGCAAGGTGATGACAGTGGGTGGTGGTGGCAGAGATGGCAGCAACAAGGTGGTATGATTGGTGGAGTGAGAGAGGGATGGTGATGGAGTGGAAGGAGTGAAGGGGAATTTGAAAAATGGTTTTAAGGGGGGCAAAGTGAAAATAAAGAAGGGGGAAAAAGGAGATTTCGTTTTTGGTTTTAGGGGGAAATCCAATGAACTTCGATTTGGATTTTGGTGAGACCCATTTGAGTCTCATCAAATCCAAATCAACCCTACTAATGTTCTATATATATATATTTATTTATGTATATATATTATTTTAATTAGATTCATTTGGGTCCCAAGTGGACCCAAATCCTATCCATACAAGCGAGATCCGTATGGGCCTTAGGTGGATCCAAACAAATTTCATAGTATACTAGGGAGATCCATTTGGATCTTAAGTGAATTCAAAACTGGTTTTCTTAAGTAGGATCTATTTGGGTCTCCATTTGGATCTAGATCCAAACAAATCCATTTTCCTTCATAGGATTCATTTGGATTTCAAATAGATCCGAAAGCCTTATTTACGTATTGGGATCCAATTGGGTCTCCAAATAGATCCAAAATATATTTTTGTTAGTGGGATCCAATTGGGTATCCAAGTGGACTCAATATCTTATTTTCGTAGTGGGATCCATTTGGGTCTCCAAATGGATTAAAAATACTTTTTACATAGAGAGACCCAAATGGATCCAAAACTTACTTTGCGTAGTGGGATCCATTTGGATCTCCAAATGGATCCAATACACTTTCTACATTAGAGGAGATCTATTTGGGTCTCAAATAGATCCAAATCTCTTTTAGATCCAGTCTAAACCTCAATATGGGTCTAAACTCTTCCCAAATCCATTTGGGTTGACCCGAATCATATGGAGATCCAAATACTCTGCAAAGATCTTGTAAATTCCCCCAATTAAATATTAAAAAACTCGAATAAATGTCGAAATACTATTGATAATGAATTTTCTAATTAATCAACCAATAATTTTTCAGAAAAAGTGGTATTTAGCCAGAATAATTCACAAAAAATCCTTTTTTCACTCATTTCAAAATTCTGAAAAATTTGCAGACTTTATATTAGGTGTGACTTTTATGTATTTTAGGATAGGTATACCTATTAGATTAGTAAGTATACTTATGGTATACTTAAGGTTAGATTAGGTTTATTTTATTTTTATATTTTGTTTTTCTTTTTTTGGTCATTTTTTGAATGACCAACTAGTTGTTGGGATTTGTAATGGTCAAACTAGCCATTAGGATTTACTTTATGGCTAGTTTGAATAGTCAAACTAGCTGTTAGAATTTGCTCTGACAACTAGTTTGTCTTAAGAACCAGCTCTAACGGCTAATTTGACTAGCTGTTATGTCTCCCTCTATATATTGCTCATCCTTTTGTTGTGTAGGTGAGAGAGGATGGATGTATATAGTGTGTGTGCATGAGTATTGTAGTGAGGTTGACTTTTATATTTGTGTAAATATTTCTCATTCATAAAACATTTATTTTTTATATCTTGTTTTTCCTCATGGATATGTATGGTTTATTGTATCTAGCCAAATGCATTATGAGAATGCATTTATATTTCATTTATGTTTGATAAAATTGTTGTTCTTTTGTATTACTTGTGTCTCAGATTTCATGCTATTTCGTGACAATTTCTACTCAAATAGTTGCAGATTTGGGGATACAAGTATAATATGTTTATGGCAATGTATATAGGGTGCATCCCTAGACCGTCTTTCATTGAGTTTTGTTCCATGCTTCTAAAATATGAGGCAATATTGAATATTTAAACTAAGGAAGATAAGCAGTAGTCTCAGCAGTCATACTTGTGGCCAGTGCTCAGCGTGGATCTGGTGGTTCAATGAGGCCTTTAGGACAAGGATGTGGTTGAGTTTTACATTTTTCATCTACTGGAGCTCTTGGAGAGATGCTAAATATCAGTGAATGCTCAAGTGTGCTGATTTTGCTTGCCTAAATGTGAAGCTACTATGTTCTCTTGAAAATTTTGTTTTAAGATAATTCCAGAATTATAATATGATAAAGGCATTTGGATATAACAAGATTGCCAATCTTATTGAAAAAACACAGGAATGCCACCTTATGACTTGTACAAAGAAGATACAATAAAAAAAAATGATGGGCCAAGTAAAGGATGTCAAAAGGACTTGGGTGTGTATGAAGCTTCAATTCACCTTAGAAATTTGCTTCTCATTGGGGATGTGAAGATTAATCGTTTCACACTGAATCTACTGAGATAAAGTTGAGGATGAAGCTTGGAGGCATGTATTTTAGACAGTGCATAAGGACTTTCTAAGCTGCACAAACCTTTCAAACCCATCATATGATGCTCATGATCTACTCCTTGCAACAACCATTTAAAATGATCTTAAGAAACTAAAAATCATTCATAAATTAAAAAAAACTCATTAAAGTAATTTGTGACCTATAAAGTTGAGATAATTTTATCCAGGAATTCATGTTCAAGTCTGATCTTCAATTAGTCTGCAAAATTATTATCTCTGTCATATGCTGTTGACTCTGCCAAGTCCATAGATTTTAGAAACTAAAATTCTATTCTTATATGCAGTAGATGTTTTCTTTATATGGAACATTGTAGCTTTTATTTTGACCACATTTTCTTTCAACAGGAATCCGTTCCTGACCCTGACCGTTGTGTTGTTGGAGGTGTCCAAAATTCACTTCAGTCTTTTATGGATTTAATGCAATATATCATGGGAGTAATTATTTATAAATCACAGGTATTTTAGTTCATGTTTTCCTCCATTGACATACATAAAGTAGCAATCAACACTGCTCCTCATGTATTTATTTTCTTATAATGGTGAATATATATAATCTCTCTCTGTGCGCTTGTGTTGTCATTGTCATTATCACCACCATCATGCCTGGTTGCATTTTAGCATGTTTGGATCTATGAATCTTATTCCTTCACACTTCCTATTTAATGTAAAAACATGAGGCTATGCCAGTCTTATTAAAATATGTTGTATGGATCGTGTGTGTATATATATATATATATAGTTATATATATACATAGTTATTTCTGTCCATGTAAACTGAAATACCCATTAAGGGTATTTCAGTAATTTTACATTGTAATAGGGATTGTTCTACAAATATGACTGTTTGGGGCTAGCCCAACAGCTAGTTGGGCTTCTCCCACTCTCCCTTTTGTTTGGTTGTAAATAGGGATTTTCTCCTCTATTCAATAATGCTTTTCTAAGCATTTTCATTATTAAGTAAATTTATATTATTACATTGCATTGTTTGTAACTTGTGTTTGATGATTATCTCTTTTATGAGATTGTAATTGGTCCATTAGAGACCCTCTTGTGTTTGTACACTTTTGTAGCCCTTTGTTGGCATTGTGTTTGTGCCATGATTGTCAGTTGAGGAAGTGGGAGCGGGAAGCGAGGCACTTTCAAAATTTTAGGAAGTGGGAAGCGTGGGACGACTTAGAAGCGAATCACGAACCGTTTTGAAAGCGAACCGGAAGCGACATAGGAAGCGAGGGGGAAGTAAAAAAAGAGAAAAAACAAAATAAAAATAAAAATAAAATGAAAAAAGGGGGAAGCGAGCGGGAAGCGCGGGAGAAGCGAGGGGGTAGCACACTTCCCAAAAAAAGGATGCTTCCCTGTTCGTTTCGAAAGTGCGATGTTTCACGCTTCCGAAATGCGCTTCGGGGAAGCACGCTTCCTCACATGCCTAGGTGCTTCCGGTAACTCTGGTTTGTGCACATCTATGTCACATAAGTGCGGGTACGGATGCAGGTGCGGCACTTTAAAAAAACTTGGTTGCGGGGTTGCGGGGAGGGTATATGTATATATATATATATATATATATATATATATAATTTAACATTTTTAAGTTAACACTACGTGTATGTGTGTGCATTTATTTATATATATATATATATATATATAATATAGATAAAAATAGACTTGATTAGGGTTAACTGAATCTACTTTTGGATAGAAATGGACCTTAGTGTGGTTGACTTCACCTAACACAAAGGAAGTTGTGTCCAAGTGTCGCACCCGCCTGGGTGCGGGTGCGGTGCCCTGTTAGAAGAGTCTGTGTGACATAGATGCACATCTTGTTTCATTACATGGTATCAGAGCCTAGGGCTCTTGTGTTTTGAAGGGAATCTTGATCGTGATCTTCGTGTGGTGGTGGTGGTGGTCATCTTCTAGTCTTCTTTCTCACCGTGATTGTCATCATGGGCAAAAAAAAACTTCTTATGTTATCTCCTACATGTTTAACAAAAGCAACTACTTGATGTGGGTTACCACCATGGAAAACTACATCAAAGGAAAAAAGTTATAGGGTCTCGTTAGTTGTAATACCCACAATTTTTTTGGAATTGTAAATAAACTATTTTGGCATAATTTATGTAATTAATTATCATTAGCTGTCTATCAGTAATATTTCGACATCTATTAAAGTTATTTGATCATTGAATCTCAAATAATTAATAATATTTATAAAAGGGGAAATTTGATTATCGAAAAAACTCCTAAATTATTTATCTAGGGATCTAGATATCGATCCAGTAAGTGGACCCCATCTAAAAGAAAAAAAATTGAGTTTGGATCGAACCCAAGTTAAAGTAATGGCAAACCAATAATTTATGAATATAGTTAAAGATCTAATTTATGTTATTTGAGAATACGGTAGCCTTCACATTGGAAGTTCGAAGAAAACATAAGTGATTTCATCGAAATCTGAGTTCGTACGAGTCCTGAGCATGGCCGACAACATCAAGGGAAAAATTATAATTTTAAAAGTCCATTTTATGGTTTTTGAACAAATGATTGCATTCGTATCAAAATTCTAAGAAGAATGGTTTTGATTTCATCAAAATTGGAGTTCAAATTCATTTGAAACATGCTTGGCAAGTTCTAAGGACATAATGGTAATTTTCAATAGATTTCGGGCTTCGTTGCGATCTTAGAGTCATAGTCGTCAAAGCCCTTGTTGACCAAATTTAAGTCAACCATATATACACAGTTATGTTTTATATATATATATATATATATATATATATATATATATATATATATATATATAATATCATTTTATAAATAATGTTGGCTTTATAGTAGTTAGATGGAAATATAATAAATAGGCTGGGATCTAGTTAGAAAGAAGCAGATCCCCCTCAACTAAATTGGAATCACCCTTGAAAACAGACCCGATCTGGTTGGGCTTGATATGAACCAGATCTGGATTGTTCAGTCCAAGATCCAACCCAAAGTCCCATCAAAAGGCAAGCCGCGTATCACCCATGGTTTCCTTAAAAACAAAAATTAAAACCATTAACTCCCATGGTTTTTACCTGGCTTTTAACAAGTGTAATCCCACGAACATCCACGTGGCATTCCTTTTGGCTCTTTTTTCTCACTATAAATAGCCCTCACCTCTATGAGCCTTTCTCTCATCTCCCATTTGCTCTCTTTACTCTCTTGTTCTCGTCTCACGTCCCACTCCTCTCTCTCTCATTTAATGCTCTTCTCTCTCCCCTCTCGTGAGTTACCTCCTTTGGACAATTTATATCCTAATACAAATGTGTGTTAATCTTCCTGAATTTATCAGGTTCATTTCTTTGTAGATTTGTTGACAGTTCTTTATAATTCCTTACTGCATGACGGTTAGATCTTGTAATTGTATATCTCAAGGGTTTTATTGTGTTTACTAATTTTTCATGCTCTTAATTTCTTTGGCAGAAACCTTCGGTGGGCATCCATGTTGTGGCCCTAATGAGTTTTTCATTTATCTCATAGTTGTTCAGTTCAGCATGGTGCCTTTATTCTGTAGTTGGTTCTTTTATAAAAAAAAAGGTGCTTTGATCTGCCCATATTCTGCAGAGCTACACGCTTCATTGTCCTCTGTTTATGATTTCCTCATGATCATCATCTGCTTCGACATCTAACGTTATTGTCTTCATTGGCAAAACCATTATTTGCTTATGTTGACATAATATTGTGATTCTCATTGTTTTTTTAAGAGGATAAAAACCCATTCCTTCAATATAAAATAAGATTACAGAAGGGTGGTGACAAGGTGTCACCAGCACGTGTTAATCAAAGCTCAATACATCTTATGTTTTTCGTTGTCATCATTGTTTCCATTTTCATCGTTATCATTGTCATTGTTGCCATCATCGTTGTAAAGTTTAACACTGTCGTTGCCATCATCATTGTTAAGTTTAACATTGTCATCTCTTTCATTGCCATTGGCCAACGTCATCATCCTTCTTCTTCTTCGTTACCATCTTTCTTTTATTTATTTATTTATTTATTTATTTATTTTAACCACCACTATGACCGTTGTAATTGCTGTTGTTGTCATCATCAACCTGTTCTTCTTCACTGCCATCTTCTGCAACTGTTTTGCCTGAAGGACTTGAACGAATGTGCGGCCAATTTCAAGTTTCCACTGCTGCAGCCACCTTTGCAGCTGAATGTCAAAAAGTTGGCAGGTGGGTTATGCATAAACTCTGTCCATTGTGCACCTGAACCCACTTTCTTGTCATGGCCATCAGCACTTAGCCACCTTGGCTGCCACCAAGCCACTACTCCCTTGTGCTTGCGCCATTTAACGGTGCTGCACCACCACCATCACTACCACTTTTACACCACCCGATCACTTCCACTTTGCGTCCAGCTCCTCACTGCTCAGTCTGGTGCCCCACCCGACTTCGCACCTCCCTGCCGACACCCCGCATGTAACTGGCCAGCCACCCTCCTTGCCACCTATTTCTTTGCTGGCGCCATCTCCAACAACTCTTTTCTGAGCAATGCCAAACCGCCTACTCCGTGCCATCTCGGTTTATAGACCCGAGCCCCAACATGAGACCCGAGGTGCCCACTAGTCTTCGCCGTATTCGGGTCGACAACAAGCACTTTCTCATCATGGACTTCGGAGGAAAGTCCCTCTCGGTATTCTGGGGATTTTTCATTTCTCCTCAGGTATTCATATGCATTCCAATGTAGGGTCTCTTCCTGCCAAATGCTCATAGAATTATAATATTTAACTTTACTTTATCGGCTGTTTTATTTGATTAATGCACCAATATGAGCATTTTATGGGAAAATGAATCTTTTACAAATATTTTATGAGGGAAATGGATATTTTCAAGGAAATAAATATGTTACGAGGGAAATTAATACTTTTCAAGGAAATGAATATTTTATGAATAGTTTACAAGGAAATAAATATTTATCTTAAAATAAAATATTCTTGCATATGTGATATTACGAAAAAATATGTTTGCATGTATTAGTCTCTGTTCGCATGTAAATGCTCACATGCATTGGTTTACGTAAATTTATGGTTCACATGTATTGTTTCATACTTGCATGCATTAGTTTATGTACAATTATGCTTTACATGTATTGTTTCATGCTCACATGCATTGGTTTACGTAAAATTATGGTTCACATGTATCATTCTGTGCTCGCATGCAATAGTTTACGTAAGATTAAGCTTTGCATGTACTATTCTGTGTTGACATGCAATCATTTATGTGAAAATCATGATTTACATGCAATAAATGAATAGTTCAATCATATTGTTAGGGTTTGCGAAACCCTACGGGTCATGCATATACGTAACTATGTAAGAGCCATTATCTATGAGCACACATGAGAAAAGTATGGTTCAAAATGGAGCCAAGGTTCGAGGAACTTTTGTAATTCAATTTAACTATTGTGTGGTGTATGGCATGTTATCTATGTTGAAAAGCATAAAACTTGTGATATTTTGGTTGTATGCATGTCGAATGGGATAATTGGGATTCGCCTGTACAGGCAAAGTGCTTGCGAAGGCTAAAAGTGCTAGAGCAATACCGAAAGATAAAATAATGTATTCATACACACATACCTAAAGTGGCATTCGCCTTCACAGGTGCAAGCTTGTATATATATAGAGCTTTTACTGAATGGGAAGAAACATATAACTGTGTCATCCCAGTTGGGGTATACGAGCCATCAATGCCCTAAATTTCCCATGTAACGACCTCAACTTAGCCTCGTAAAAAGTAAAAAAAAATCTTTTTTTATTTAAAACAATTGTGAAAATAAAGCCCAAGGATTCAGGGTCTCACAGATTTAACATATACCAAACCATAAGAGATAGTGCATTAAATCGACAGAGTTATCAACTTTATTAATCTACAGAATGAATGTCATATAAATAAAAATAATAAAATAGTTTGTAACACAGAGCCACTCTATCAAGAACCCAGAACATATCATGCAAAACTCGTAGGCTTTATATAGCAAGTCACCCCATCACTGAGCTCCTAGTCCTGAAAAACATTTTTGAAATATGGGGTAAGAACCAAAGTTCTGGGTTCTGAAATATGAGGATATGAATACTTTGAACCTCACCGAGGACATGGCATTGGATAGAAATGATCGGAGGAGAAGGATTCATGTGGAGGACCCAGAATGATTTTCTTTTTTGGTTCATATCGCCGACCCCAATTGTTTTGGGATGAAGGCGTAGTTGTTGTTGTTGTGGGGTAAGAACCAAAGTTCTTTGTACAAATTCCTCTAAAAAATCCAAAAAGAAAGGAACGAGTATAAACCAAAGTTCATGTATAATTTCAGAGAAATATAACAACAACAATTTCCATAATCAACTTACCATTCAAGCATATAAAATAAGTATCATGCACTAACAAATATCATACGAGACAAAATAAGTATGAATACATGAACTAATGTGGAACAATAAAGATGCATGAATAACTTATTAAGCTATTATCAGAGTTTCTGTTGTATGCATATCCCTATTAAATGCACACAATTTTAGTTTTCACTTTTCCTAACATGCGGATACTCAAAACGGGCACAACATGTAATATCGTGTATTTTGGTACTTAATCATTTTATGATATTTTAAAAAATTTGTCTAAATCCAGGAAAAAAATCATTTGGGGCTCGATTTTTAGACTGAAATCTTTGAGTCTGGGCTTGACCCAGGTCTCATCAACAAGGTCAAGGCGAGCCAAACGAAACGTGATAAAGAGTTGTATTTTCGACCTTTAAATTCAAGCGAAGTTCGGGTTATTTTTGGGTGAAATTCGGAATTTGTAGTCGTGTAATATATCTTTGGATGTGTCTCGGAATTCTGAGCGCAACGGTACTTTATTTTCCTCGATTCAGGCTACGTTTGGTTTGAAAATCACGTTTTTTCTGAAAAAGTAGCGGTTTGTCGAAACGGATCCGGGATTGGATCAGATTGAATCCAAGGCCTATGATTTGAATTTTTATTGATTTGGGTCCTAATTTGGTCCTACTTAAATCTGGTTTGGGTCCAAATCTGGATCCATTTTCATTATGGGTATGGGTTGGGATTTTGGATCCAGATCCAAATCCATGTCCAATGTCTTTCCTAGCTTAAAATTCAATTTAAAGTTTTATTTTGAGGTTAATTATAGTTATAAATCCTCTAGGGTAAGTTTGGCTATTTTTGGAAGGTTATAAATAATTTTTTATTAATTAAAAATTAAAAATTAATTATTTAATTAAATACAATTCCGAAATTTGATTGTTGGGCTGAGTTGGACTCTCCAAAAGAGTCCCTATGCTTACCTAAAAGAGTTTAGGAAAGTTAGAATTCATAAAAGAAGGGAAAAGTCAACATTTGGAGAAATTTTAAAAAAATTGGAAACTAGCCTTAGAAAGGGAGTTTCCAGAATTTTTGGAAACTCTCTCAAGAGAGAGGGATGGAGAAGGGGTAACGTGAACCCCTCTCCCTCACCTTTATGTAAAGAAAAAAAAGAGAAGGGGAAAAAGAAAGAAGAGAGAGAGAGAGAGAGAGAGAGAGAGAGAGAGAGAGAGAGAGAGGAGGAGGAGGAGGAGGAGGAGGAGGAGGAGGAGGAGGAGGAGGAGGAGGAAGCCATTGAAGCCCCAACCCTAAGCTCTATTCCACCATTTTTTGTTATTCTCTTACAAGGTACGGGTTTCTGAAAAGGGGAAATATGATCTAACAGAGAGGTGGATAAATGGTTTATAAAGAGTATGACTGGTTTCAACGACATGACAGTGTTTCCTCTCAGTAAGGCCATTTTGCTTCGGGGCCTTTGGTCATGAAAACTAGGGTTGAATACCATTATACTCAAAAATGTCATGAATTGATTGCTAGTGAACTCTCCTCTATGATCACTTTGAAAAAAATGAATATTTATAGAAAACATGTTTTCAACCATAGCAACAAACTTTTTGAAACAATAAAGAACTTCTGATTTCAACTGAAGTGGATATAAACATGTGCCAAGTACATTCATCAACAAATATGATATAGTAACGATAACCAAAATGAGAAATAATAGGCGATAGACCCTAAACATCTGAATGAATAACCATAAAAGGGATATCAACAATTTAATTTAAAGTTTCAAAAGGAAAACACCTGCTTTTACCAAATTGATAGCTAGAATAAATATGAAAATCAAGTTTATTATCAATCACAAGAGAAAGCTAACTATTAAGAAAAATCAAGAAAATTAGAAAAAATTATCAAAAATTCTAAAAAAATCATAACACATGAAAACAAGATCTAACAAAGACTAATTTTAACGTGGTTCGGCTGCAAAGCCTACGTCCACGATACCTCTCTCTCTCAACACATAACTTGAGAAAGGTTTTCCTAAAGAATTATTTTTGTACAATGAGATGGAGACTTCTTAACAATTTGGCAATTCTTTAGTCTCCAGATTTCAACTGATTACAAAGAGACAGTCTATCGAGAATTTTGGTGGGCAACTTCTTTATAAGATTTTTATTTTCAACAGTTTCCTTCTCTTTGGAAACTGTAGTGACATTGCTATCGTTCAACTCGCTCTTCTTATCCTCATGTTGCTCTGACTTCTTATCTTCATCTTTCACCAAACATTGGATTGAACCTTGCTTGGACCTGATTAACATATTCGATCCATTCACTTCACCTGATAACTCTATGCGTGCACACACACGAAGATCTATTTGAGGGTTAATTTTTGTTCTTCCACCTTCCCAATGCCACTCAGCAAGCTATAAATTTTATGTGAATGTTGTTTAGGATTTTGACTGTTTGTCAGCACAATTGCAGGCATTTGTCTTCAAGCAGCCTTCTCACGTGCTGCCGACAATTACCTGTCTACTATTATTGATTAGTACATGATATATTGGTGTCTAGTCCAAAAAGAATGTTCCACCATTTATATTTTTCATACTTGCATTTTCACAGAAGTAGCTTAATAATGATTTTCAGGCCAATTTTTACCTGAATGTGAAAACAGTTAGGTGATGACTTAGGCTGAGTATGGGCTGGTGGAAGGTCATTTTAAGACGTTATATAGGGTTGCAATTTGAAAAATGCAAATGCACTATTGAACAGATTTATATTAGCACAAGTTTCAGTTTTGTATCGTTAATGCTTATTCTATAAATTAAGCCATGCTTGTTTCATTCTTTTCAGGATTTTTGGAAGATGATAATCGTATCATTTGTTTCTGTGACAGTGGCTGCAATACTTTACACTTACCACACGTACCGTATCAGGAGGCACCTTTTCCACTTTGATAAGCTCTTCAAAAAGTTCCATTAGAGCACCCCGACAGATAAACTATATCCCTCTAATGCAAAAAGTTTATGTTGCTTTTGTATCTGGAAGGTTTCTATTGACAAATAAAAACTTAGTTTATTCTTGATACTTACTCAGGTAACGCAATATGGTAGAATATTATTCAATTTCTGATCTTAAACTATAAAATCATCATAAGTTGTGCACATGTGACCTGATTGCAGGGGGGGGGAGGGCGGATAACATCCTTCACAGTACTTGATATTATAAAATATTGTATCACACTCATACTCTGAAAATTCAGAAGTTGCAAGGGGAACAATTGAATTATAGGGGGACAAGAGAGCATGGAAGCAATGCAAGAAGTGAGATTTCATAGTCAGTTATTTGCTGTAACCAAACGTATGTATAAAATAGAAATAGTCTCACCGTGGTACTCTTGTGAACATCATATCATTGAATCTCCTTGTACTTTGTTCTCATGATATTTCAAAAGTTCACCAGTATGAATAGCTTTGTCTTATCACAATAGTAAGTGGTCTCACTAATAATCTTATATATATATATATATATATATCATCTATGTGTTAGTTCTTTTCTCCCAACTCAATTTTCTAGGTTTTTCTTTAGAAATTGTTAATGCCATGCCAAGCTTTTATTTAGGGCGTGGATGCAGGAAATTTTTTCATAGGAAAAGAAAATTTTGCTTATGAAAAGTTTTGATATGATTAACTTTTTCAAATGAAATTTTTTTACTTGTTTGTGTAACACCCCAAACTAACCTTCGAAATTTTGTATATATTTTTTTATAAATAAATAATTTTGAAACATTGCGAAAAATATCTGAGGGACGTGGAGCACATTACAGATTTAATTTGCACAACCCAACAATCATTCCAGACATAAAATAAATTAAAACATGAATTGAAATTAAATTTAATTTAACTAAATAGTCTCCATTTAGGGTTCACATGTTCCCTCTAAACAAAACTTTTTAAAATAGTTAGAACCCAGGCCATCACAACCCTCGCTCCCTCCAGTCAGTTGGTCCCTCTATCATTGTACCTCAGTATATAAAAAAAGATTTAAAAAAAAAGGATAAGAACTGAAGTTCTTGTACTAGACTCTCTCAAAATCTAATATAAATCAAATCAAACATAAGTTTAGGAGAACTCTACACATGTCACACATTTAGAACAAGCTTTCAATATAAGTTATTCGAATAAAACAACCAACAATTTCATGCTAAATTAAATATTTAGGGATGCATGAATCAATGCAACAATCATGAATAACTTTTTAAGTTCAATTATCCGTATTGATTTTGCATGCATGTTTCTACTTAATGCAAACAATTTAATTTCTACTTAAAACCCATGGATACTCAAAATAAGATAAATTCTCGAGGTTCAAGGCAGATTTCAGTGATATCTTAACACACAATTTGTATTTTATTTACTAAGTTTTACATATATTCTTTGACCGATGTCAGAAATCATCACCATCAATCGAAACATTAAGAATCATCACTTAATGTTAGGACGATAAGGAAATCAATATACATTGTCGTCACTTTTTCGGTATACCAATAACTACAATTTAGTCTAACAACACTACTCCTAGGCAAAGTGGGGGGAGTTTCCTACAACCTTGGTCAAGAACACGAACCACAAATCGGGTTCTTGGAGAAAATAAGTACACATGAAATTTAGTATCCTCACGGTCTCCCATGACCGCCATCCGAGGTTTTCACCCTTTCAGAGGACCACTAAAGAACAAAATATTTACATTGTTTGGTCTCTTTTACCATTCTTAACCAATTAAGAGTTCTTTACACAAGAACAATTATGAAAATCATCATGCAATAATAGATTCGAGCTCTTGCTCTGTCAAATTCAATAATGTAATTAATTTTAAAACAATACCAAAATAGTTTTGCAATGCATTTTATAATTTACTACTGCACAAGCAACACATGCTCTTGGCCTTCAAAGGCCTATTAATGGTTCTCACATAAGCACTACATAATTTAATATAAATTATATAGTATTGCAAACCTTGCAGTATCAACAATCATTCATAGACAAATACAATTTAACATTTATAGTGCTCAAGACATGACACCAAAGGATATTCATGGCTAGTGAATGAATGCAAGTTTTATCAAGCACATCAAATATATTATATTGGCCTAGAATCCAAACTTTTTGAGACCGAACAATTTCAACACTCATTAGGTTCAGATTTAATAAAATATCCATGACCAATCCTATTTCAGGATTCTAATAGAAATCTGATTTTTGGAACAACATAAGAAAATTTTCAGTTTTTCAAATTATTCTTTAAAGTAGATTTTAAACCTATGTACATATCAAACTTAACAATTTTAACAGTCTCTTGAGCCCATTACTTAATGCCGAACACACACACACACACATATACACACACACACACACACACACACATATATATATATATATACACACACACACACCCAAATTGGTATTGATTTGAGCATTTTATCATCGACCGAAGTTCATGCCTAATTGTAGGTCAAAAATTAATGTTTTTCAATATCGACTAAATTTTTTTGCCGATTCGGGTGCTCACGATTAAATCTAAGATCACCACGATGATCTACGTTTAGAGAACTATCAAATCTTTAAACGTCAAATTCTGATGAGTCTTTGGGTCTATAAGCCTCCCGAAAGGTTATCATGCCATTAGAGCCCAAGTCAGGGTAAGAAGTTTGTATTTTTCTTTTTTAGCTTAATTAATTTTGAATTTAATTAATTAAGACCCATAATTTATTTTCTTATTTTATTAATAAAAAAGATTAATAGATGTTAACCTGATATATTAGGGATAAAACTTTTACCTAAACCTATCTATAAATGGAGGCCCTCATGAGGCGGATTAATAAGGTTAGTTCTTCCTTCCTCTCCCATTCTCATTAGAATTATTTTTCGTCCTTAGAGCTTTTTCAACAGTCATTAAAACTGCTCCAAGGTGATAGAATGGGAGACGAAGGTGTTGGTGCTTTCAAAAACACATTTTAGGTAGGATTCATCCTACTCGTAGTATAGATCAGATGCAACATAAATTGTGCGTCTTGCCGATTCTACGAGTTGATCCATGGTAGATCAAATATGGAATAAGGTTTTAGAAGTGTTTTTAACTCAATATCAGTCCAAAATCGGTGATAACTGATATGTTATTCAATCTAATCAAATATAAAACAATGAGATTTCAAAGGTTTTATGGTCTCAAGAAGAGTTTTTATAAAAATATTTTCTGAGAAACCTAAATCGGTGATAACTGATATGTTATTCCCGACCAATTTTAGAAATAAATCGATATCTCTTCAAATATCAGTTCAAAAAATCTAAATAAAATCACTAGGATGATCTACGCAACTTGATCTTGAATTTAGAATCTTGTTTTACCAGTTTTGGATTGGTATTGAGGGGAAAATGTTCATTTAAACAAAGCTTCAGTTTTTTGCTCTAGATTCAGGACTGTTTCGACCTATCTCTGATAAAAGATATAAACGCCCAGGAAAAATGACTCTAAATAATTTATAAAAATTTTGGGTGGAGATTAATATATAATAATAGACCGTGTAAAAATGTGTTGTCAAAAACATTTTATATAAATTTCAAGAAATATATTAATCTGATAAAAATCTTGCAGTTTGCAGATTCTGTATCGAAACTCTGTCAGAGTAGGGTTTCGTAAAATATTTTTAATTATTTTTGTACTCATTATTTTTAAGGCTTGTTTGTTGGGTTGTATTCTTGACAGGTACAGTAAGTCACTATAAAAATATAGTGATTTTATATGTGATCTGCTATTCGTGACAAATTTTATAAAAATGGGTCATCAGGGATCCAAATTTTCTTGACGACTTATACTTGTGATTAAGTCATAACATGTTTGGATCTTTTGTTTTAATATTTTTTTGATATATACTACATATTATCAGTATTTATGAACCCTATTGAATCATAAATAAAGGGCTAAACATTTATAAAGTATCTGAATAGTAATTTATGCAAGTTGCAATTGAAAAATATGACTAAATCTTGATTATCTTGTAAATTGACTATTTTGTTTGTTTTCAAAAGAGAGTACCTTTGTTTATATGATCAAGTTCAGCATGCTTAGCTTGTTTAATATCTAAATTTATGTTTGACTTAATGAAGATTTAACGAGTTGTGGTTGAGAGAATCAAGACCCCGATTTCTCATAAATTGATTTAGGCTTTTGAGCTTTCTCTTGGATTTCGATTCTTTCAAATGCATATGTTGTTGAGATATGATGTTTACAAGTTTTATGCAACATGAACCAAATTAAGTTATGTGTATTCACCTTGTTAAAGCATGGTTACAATTAAACGTAATTAAAATATGTAAGCCTTTTCGGTTTGGGCTTATAGGGGCCTGGATCGGGGAAAACAACATATATATATATATATATATATATATATTTTATGAGTTAGTTGTAGTGAGTTCTGTGATTTATATGTTATCATGGATATTTTAATTAGGTTTGATATGATTTGAGTACTGAAAAGTCAAGATATTATTTGAAGTTAGGTCGATTTGCTCGATGAGGGTTTATGGGAGCTCTTATTGGGAAAATCAGGTTTATAGCTTTAATTATGTTTTGATATTTTCTCTAAACTTTTCATAAATTCAGTTTTGAATCATATTAGATCTAATATAAATGTTTATGATAGAGATAAATGTGAGTTTGATTATTATGGTTGTGGTGTATGGATGCCCTGTTTCTAAGGAAAAGGCTCCTACATGTATTATAATTGAGATGTATGAATACATTCAATAATGGTGGATTAAGTGTGTTTATTTTCATGAAAATTAAGCATGAGCATGATTGTATTTGCAAAGTATATGAAAATATGAACACAGACATATTGATTGTATTATGAATTGGCAACTTGTTTCAATTATGCGGGTTCAGGCTACTCTTGCCACGAGACCTAAATAAATTGATAGTGATATTAGAACTATGGTTCTTAGTCTGTTTTATAATTATGAAATTGATGCATGCTTATTATTAATATTGAAAGTATGTGATGTTGCATGAATAAATTGTTAAATAATATGTTGACATGATTTTTTGTTATGAGAATGCATGTTATGCTTTGAGATGCAATATTTGTAAAATGCATGCAGGATAATATAAATTCCAAAAGGTTGCATGAGTTGTAGTGCTTGATAAAATAATAAAATATGGTTCCGGAGAGAGAACAGTGAGATGACAGTGCACTAGCCTAAATGGTAGTTGCATTTACCTTTGGCCTGATAAAGATAACCCTGTGATATATTTTCGGGTATGCCTTTACCAATGTATGCTGAACCAAAAACACTGGTTTGGTCTAACCTTAGAGAGGGTAGGCAGTGTGAACTCTCTGGGCCCTATTCTTTTTATGCTGCGAGGGGCAATACCTCGACGATCCCCCAACCTAGAGACTTTAGGGGAGACCAGACATACTTCTTATATCTTAGGTGGGCATGTCCATAAAATACTTCTGCAGAAGTGAGTGATCCTGATCATCGTTATGATAGATTTCATGCCCATAGATAGATTTCTCTTGGAGCATGTTGTTACTTCTCACAACCTTTGACTTCGCTCTTGAGGAATACGACCCAGTAACTACTCAAAAAAATTAAAATAATAGTATAATAAACACCCGAGTAGTCTAGTTTGTTTCGTGTTGGTCCTACCTCATATCAATGTAGGCTTTGGTAATCAAGTGGAGCATAAAATACTTGCTCACTATACTTTACTATACTTTTATTTATGATCATGTGATTATGTAGATTCACATATTATTGAATGATTTGATTCTATTTAAAATGCAGTTGTGTATGCTTGAAATTTATATATCATGTTTGTTTAGACTTAAAATCATGAATGCATGAACGTTTCATAAAATCGTTTGTCTGCTTATTAGATGTTAAATTGCAATCTTTTAGTGATTGATATTTATTATGCAAGCTTTATGTATTGTATCTTGCATTAACTGTGTGAAAGTCTCATACTTTCAAAATAAATTATTTTTCAGGAAATAGGTGATATGCAGAAAGAGTGCAAGATGCTGGAGGGGGCTGTGAGGACTTATGTTTTCGAGATCTCAAGGGCTATTTGTCTCTTTTTAAATTCAATAATATTTGACTATTTATTTGATCAATTGTTTAATGGTTTAATACTTAAATATGACTATTTCATGATCAGTTAATTTCTCTTAGTGGCATGTATTGATAATGTTTTTAAAATGTAATGTGTCTGTGAAATTTAACCAAAAATCTAGTTTATTAAATTGATTTTCAAAATCAATAATTTTCGTTGTGTTTGCTCACATAAATAATAACTTAAGGATTTCGTCATTTGGACGCTTTATTCTCGAACTTTGTTTTAAGAAGCTATTAAACGTTGGTGCATGCACAAGCTGACTCCTTAGAGCTTATTTCGGTTAAAGAAATGTCAATGATGAAAGACTTAGATTAATAATTTCTTTTATGTAATGGTTCAATCAGATTTGTTAACTGTGGTTTCGTACTGGATCTGGTACTAGGAGGCTAAGACACGCTCGTGCTTGTGCTCAGGCGGGCCATCTAGTACTTGGTACAGTTAGAACATATCTGTTGGTGAGACCGTTGCGTTATTACATTTTGAAAAAGAAAAAGAGAATCAACAAGATATTAATATTGAAAAAAAAATCTTGGTATTTTTTATTTGAAATTTGTCCGACCGTTACAAATAGACTGGTTGTTTGAGCACTATACAAGTATTTTGTCATAAAGGTAAGATTGTGATATCGAGGTCAGACGTCCCAGAGATAGAGTTTAAGATAACCAGACCTATTTTATATGGTCGTATCATCTCAACGGTAAAAGCTCAAGGATGTTTGGATAAAGGACACACCACCTTTTTGGTTAGTATGGTTGGGACAGAGTCTGAAATTTTATTGATAGAGAACCTCAAGGTTATTAGTGAGTTCCCAAACGTTTAGCCAGAAGATCTATCATGACTTTTGCCAATCAGAGAGGTGGAGTTTGATATTGATTTGATGCTTGGGACAACACTGATTTCTAAGGCACCCTACTATATGGCACCAACTGAGTTCAAAGAACTCAAGAAACAACTACAGGAGTTGGTGGATGCGGGTTTGTTAGACCGAGTATTTCACCTTGTGGAACACGAGTTTTGTTTGTAAAGAAGGATGACTCTATAAGGGTGTGCATAGACTTCTGCATGCTCAACCAAGCCACTATTAAAAATAAATATTTGTTGTCCCGAATTGAGGATTTGTTCGACTTGCGTAGAGCAAAGATATTGTCAAAGATCGATATTTGTTTCGGCTACCATCAGCTCTGAGTGAAGGATGACAATATCTAAAAGACCACTTTTTAGACGAGATATGGATATTATGAGTTTGTGGTGATGTCATTTGGGATTAGGAATGCCTCGATGACATTCATGGATTTAATGAATCGAGTGTTTCATCTCTACCTTGATTCTTTCGTTATTGTCTATTATGAGAGCAGAGAACAATATCGAGACCGCTTGAGGATTGTACTCAATACACTCAAGGAACGAGAACTGTATGTGAAGTTCTCTAAGTGTGAGTTTTGGCTCGAGGAGGTTATATTCTTGGGTCATGTGATCACAAAGAATGATGTAGCAATAGACCCTGCTAAGGTAATTGAGTTTTTTCTAACTGTTGTTTCGATGAAACAAATACATAAAATTGTATTTTGCTTAATAATTTTGGATGATTTTGAAGGTGGATGCAATGTTAGACTTGAAGCAACCGAAGATCGTTCATGACACCAGGAGTTTTCTTTAGCAAACTATTACAAATGTCTTATCCAAGAGTTTTCATGGATAGCTTTACCGATGACTAAGCTCCTAAGGAAGAGAACCATGTTTGAGTGGGACGCTAAGTGCGATGAGAGCTTTTAGACTCTGAAGAGGAAGCTCACGATAGCCCCTGTTTTGGCTCTGCCGTCTGACAGTGGAGGTTTTGTGGTCTACACAAATGCCTTAGGCACATGCCTAAGATGTGTTCTGAAGCAGCATGAGAAGATAATAGCATATGCATCTCGTAAGCTCTCGTTCACAACCTAGAGTTGGCATCAATTGTCTTTGCACTGAAGATATGCCATTACTATTTATATGGGGAGAAGTTTGAAGTATTCTCAGATCATAAGAGTTTGAAATACTTGTTCTCTCAGAAGGAGCTCAACACGAGGCAACGAAGGTGATTGAAGTTCATCAAGGACTACTAGTTTACTATCTCATATCATCTAGGGAAGGTCAATGTGGTAGATGATGCTCTCAGTAGAAAGACATGAGGCAATTCAGCCAGTTTGCTAAAAAATGTTGGAATATTTTATGGCACACAAGCCCTTTATCGAGGATGCGGGGGTGATTCAGATGTTCGGCGTGACCGCTCAGTCAAATTTTGCTCAGATCATTGAGGCTCAGAAGGAAGACCTCCAATGTGAGAGATTGAAGACTCTCGCTCGGTTGATGCATATATCCTTTAAGCAAAGAGAGGATGATAGCATATGGATGAGAGGGCGTATTTGGGTCCCCAACAATTTCAAACTGAAGGAAGAGTTGTTGGAAGAGGCTCATAGAGCCAAGTACAAGATACATTTGGGTAATACTAAGATGTTTAAATACCTACGAAGGAGGTATTGGTAAAATGGAATGAATTTGGAGATCGTGATGTAGGCAGTTTTAGGGTGCCATGTCGCGAGGTAGGCAATTTTGGGGTGCCATGTAGGCACATGGCACCCTATTGGGCTGGGCATGACCCTCTGGGCCTCATAAGGAACTTGGTTTGAGTCTAAAACATAGCCCGATAAATTTTAAACAACCAAATTTTGAACCTTATCCAAGTTGAAAAACCCAAAATAGAGGCCGATCAATTTTAAAATTGCATTTTTTGAACCAACCCATAACTGAAATCACCAAATATGATCTCCTACGAGATCTATGGTTCATAACGGACCTAACTAGAGTCCTAGTTCAACTTAAACTCTTGAATTTCGCCTAATTTTAACCTGAATTTAACTTGAATTTCACTCAAATTTAAAAACTAAAATAAATCGAATTCGCAAGTGTTACAAGACCTCCTAGGATTTGACGCCCAACCCCCTTTAGGAGCCCGAGCTCCCCCAACATTTCGAACCATGCATTTCTGTTTTTTTAGCGAGCAAAGTGGAATCTCTGCATTGTAGATCATGTATCTGAGTTTCAAAAATATGGAAAACTCCATCTCAACCTGCTATAGACCTTCAAGGTACCCCTATAGCCTTTTCATAGCCTTAGCATAACTTTTATTGATTTTTTAGACCCCTAAAACCAAACCGCATCTTATCGGGAACCCAAAATACCTTATTTCCCTAAACCAGTAACCCCCAACCTTAAACAACCTTTTTTTATGCTTAGAACATATATCATACTCTTACACACATTCTTAGGTGACCCTAGAACCCTTGGATTAGGTCCTCTCAGCTCTGGACCAAAACTTTACTCGAAACGCTTACCGAGCCCAAACCGCACCTACCTAATTTAGTCGTTTGACCTTGATTTCACTATTTTAGCCAAACCGCAACCACGAGAAACCTTAGTCCTCTTTCCCACAGTTTCCATCAAGGTTCAGCTCTGACACATGTACCATAAGTTCCATGATAAAAAACTAGCAGGTTCGATCCTTTTAAACCCTTCTGGCTCAAATTGCAATTCCCATCCATTGAAAATTTGGACCCACCTTACGGGCCTTCTTTCAAATCACCTACCTCAAAAATTCTGGTGGGTGTCTTTTCCTGTTTTAGAGAAGGTCGAGACAATGACTTATTACTTGCACCTTCTTGCTGAAGCCCATGTATACCCTGTGTTCCATATTTTATGCCTTAAGCCCTAATAAAGGAAAACCTCTAGATGAGCGACCGACCCTGCTCGAGTTGGGCGACACTTTGCCACAACCCTCTGAAGTGCTCGAGAAAATGCGACGAAGGAAGGATGGTCGCTTAGTCACTAAGGTGTTGGTTTAGTTGACAAAAAGTGGTGTTGACTAGGGGACTTGGGAGGAAAAAGGCTAGATAGAAGCACAATACCTAGATTTCTCTCTTTGAGGGCAATGCGAGTTTAAAAGTGGTAGATTGTTATGTACCAAGACCACCCCATGATCCAATAGAGACGTCAACCATTGATCCAATCTAGGAAGCTCTAGGGAAGCTGCCCGACCTAGAGTGCCATCTAGGCTAGGAGAGAGAGAGAGAGAGAGAGAGAGAGAGAGAGAGAGAGAGAGAGAGAGAGAGAGAGAGAGAGAGAGAGAGAGACCTTGGGAAGGACTATAGAAGTCGACCAACCTAGAGTCCTCCTTAGGTTGGACGTCTCCCCTTGTATTTTACCTGTTTGCCCTTTCTGTAAACTATAAATAGAAGTGTATATGCTTAAGTCTTTTGAATGAATTTTATTCAGAGATTTCTCTAAGCTTCGATTTGGTTTGTGTTCTTGTTCTCTAAGGAAACATGTTTCTCCCTCGCCTCTCTTTCACGCCCATCATCAACCCGAAGAGAATACTTTTTTTCTCTTCCTTATCGTCGACTCCCTACTACCAGGCATCCCCCTCTATGCAACCATCTAGGAGAGACGCCCCTCTCTCTCCTCCCCATGTTGCTTGCTTCCCTCGTGGTGCATGTCCTCACTTGAGTCATGCTTCACGTCCTCTGCTTGTCAAAATTCGTAGGATCGACCTCCCCGGGGCTCGAGTCATAACACATTCATTCATTTAAAACTAAACTTACTCATACATTGCTAACTGAGCAACTGCAATTTCTATCTGTCCATTGCTTTCGTATCCCATACATACCATATGGTAGAACTCTAACTTCCTAGACATCTTGCATGAATTCATAGATCGGGTTCCATATTGTTGGCCTTCCTTGTAAGCATAAGCTGAGCATAATGTATGTGTCTCCAAGACCATGTGCTATAGCTGAGCACAAAATGCTTCATGTACATGACTTCTAACTGCTTGTTTAACTTCACAACCAACAACATCTTTAGTTTTGCAAGCAATTAAGTAAATGTTGCCACTAAATAACATAAATTCTATATCATTGTTAAAAACATCTATCTGGCTCTCTACGTTTGAAGAATAACTATATTGGAGGCTCAATATGTCTTTTTCATAACCAATTTTATGAGACATTAAAGCCACAAATTCATTAAAGCTACTATTTTGGAGACCAATATAAATATCTAATTAGTGTAATAGGTACGATAGTGTACTTAAACCTTCTCAGAGGTCATTATCAATAGTCATTAGAAACTCTGACACTCTCACACAAATGATTTAATCAAAGAAAAAAATGGAATAGGCTATGAACATGTAAAGATAACTTGAAAACCATGTAATTCTTTCACAAAATATCTAACTGATGCCAATGCCTTAAGAAAATAGCTGATTCAAGCCGTTGTTTAAAAAAAAAATAGTTTTAATTGTTAAAGATGTGTTTACCGAAAAAACTCATCGTTGATGTTTTTTGTCGATGAAGTGCCGCTTATGTTTCACTAGAAAATCATCAAAAATTGTTGTCGGGGGGAAGCACATTGGGGACTACTGGTTGGGGACCATAAAAAACCCTAGTTTCTACGAAAATGTCCCTAGGGTTTGACCATCGATTTTTATGTAATGCTTGTACGGAAATCTGCAAATAAAAAAAATGCATTTTATTCATCTCTAATATTTGCAATGTATCGAAAAATCTGCAAATTCCTCAAGAAATCTACATATAAAGAGTATATTTACAATGACATGATTTGCGAAGTTAGTACCTAATTTGTGGATTTCTTTTCTGAGTGCGAACTTCACAAAAAATCACAACATATTATTTATGCATATTTCCCATATTTGTAGTTCTCCTTGAGGATCAGTAACGAAGGTTCTGTACAAACTTTTTATAGTCAAAACTTTATAAATTAACTTCACATATATAGTACTAAATTCGCATAACTGTATCTTTGAACTTACAGTAAGTGAAACCTGTATAAACTTGGTAAATATTTTATAAAATTTGCACATATAGAACAAAGTTCACACAACTAGTTTTCTGAACTTCCTCTAACCGAAACATATCGAAACTTCACAAATATTGCACATGAGATTCTCAAAAATTTTGAAGACTTAAATGTAAACCTCCCTATGTTTTTGCAAATGTCCCTACTAGTATTAAATTTGATGCTTCAATATTTAAAATGATGCTTCAGTATTTAAAAAGTGATGGTTCAAATTTTATGATTTATTTTTGCTTTTAAAAAGCAACAATAAGCATATCGTTAATGGCTGAAACAATAAATGGAAGATGCCATGGCTAAGGTGGAGAAAATAAAAGGTAAAGATGCTAAGGTAGTGAATGATATTGATGGTCCTTAGCCGAAAGAGAAGACCTCCATTGTAAAGAATGTGTATGAGGATTATAAAGAGCCTGAGAAGGTGGAAGATGAGCCCTTGGAGAAGCAAGTGCATGCTCCAAGTCAGATTATAGGATTTGCAGGATCAAGAGTTGGATTCCAGAGGTGGCAGTTTTGCCTCAATCATTTGCTTGAGAGAAAAGAGGGTCTTTAGACAAAAATAGTAATTTAGCTGACATTAAGAAGCCAAAGATCAAACCTCTTGATGTGGAGTTATACACTGTGAATGTTTGTAACATGTTTATTTTTTAATGAATGAAATAAATATATGCACAAGTAGGTTCATTTTCAAATGACTGAAATAAATATATATGTATGAGCAGATTTATTTTTAAATGAATGAAATAAATATATGTATGAGTAGGTTCATTTTTGAATGAATGAAATGAAAATGCATGAACATGTTATTTTTATGTGAATCTCGCAAGTTTTGAGAGGTTTCAGTTACACAAAGTTTGTAGATTTGGTTGTGTGAACTTCACACTATGTATGCTAAGTTTTAACTATGAAGAAAATCGCAGATATGGTTATGTGAACTTCAAACTATGCATGTGAATTTAGTGAAATATTTGTAAAGTTTTTGCATATTTTAGCTACTGATATATTCTTGCAAGATTCATATAATATATGTGAATTTAATGCTATGTTTGTGAAGTTTCATTAGGTTTGAGTTACATGAAGTTTGCAAATATAGTTATAGAAACTTTGTGAGTCCACAAAAAAATTATGCAAATCTAGCTTTTAGTAAGAGGTTGAGATACTTAGGAAGCGTATTGATATATCGTGCAAATCTCAGGAGGTCCGCTATGCGAAGGTTAAAATGATCCTTTTAAAGCCAAACATTTGCCATATTGCACATCAGGTGAACTTTTGAAAACTATAGTTTTTTTTGATATGTCATTTTGTCATATTATTTTCTCTCTCTCTCTCTCTCTATATATATATATATATATATATAATATTTAAAAAGAGCCTATACAAGACGAGTTGAGTTAAGCTAGTCATGTTCGTGCTTAGCTAATTTACCTAAACGAACTGGCTCGTAGCTTTAGATTGCTGAGCTGAACGGTGAGCTTCTTGTCTCATTTCTTAGCCCTAAATGAGAGTGCACAACGTAGGAACCATCAACTGGACCCGTGTTTTAAGCTGGGTCCAATGTAGCCGGGTGAATCATTCAACCATGTTACCAGAAGGATAGTCTATCAGTTAACAACATGCATCGTACATCATTTTGTTATAATGTTTGCGTTGCTTTTATTATTAAGGCCATGTTTGGGAGCCTTGCAATGTGACTGAAACACGGTTTCAGTGTATTGCCAAAATTTGTTCTGCCAATGTTTGATGTTGAGAGGTGGAGTTGACAAACACATCCTTTCCCGAAAGTTGTTGAAATGTGGTGTTGGGCCTTCCAACACCAGTCTCAACCCATTGTTTCACCAATGCCATTTCTCCCAAACAACATGAGAGTATGAAAGCATGGTGGAAACCACAACACAAGCTCCGATTCATGGCTCCCAAACATAGGGTTTCTCGTTGCCTAGCATTTAGGAAATCACACCCCATGTCTTCTGCTTTTGTTCCTATTTTCAGTGCTTTTTTTTTTTTTGGATTTATAACTCCAAGAAACTGCAGCCGGCACGAAGTCCTGGTCGCGTTGGCTCAGTCTGCGATACGTAAGGTCATGTCTAGCAGCCAAGGCCCCCACCCCACTGCGTTAACCCCCCCTATTGGGTCTTATTTTCAGCGCTTATTCAAGCATATTCTGAGCAGATAACCATTGCTATGATAAGGTGCTCGGTGTTTTCAATATGGTTGCCAACCGGTCAAAACTGGATACTTTCACAACACCCCAACATTACTTTCATGTCCAAGGACAGGGAATGCATCCTCTCAGTTAGGGGTGGCAATTTCTGACACGACCCGCCAACCCGCCTCTTAGGCGGGTTCGGGTTGGGCTTAAGCCAACCCGTTTAATAAACGGGTCGACCCGCGTAACCCGTTTATTAAACAGGTCGGGTTCGGGTTGGGGGTATGCCAACCCGGCTGACCCGTTTAATAAACGGGTTAGGCGGGTGGGCCAACCCGCCAACCTGTCAACCTGACCCGCCAACCTGCCTACCTGCCAACCCGATCCGTCAACCCCCCAACCCGACCCGCGAACCTGAAAACCCGTTTACCCGACCCAACCCAACCCATTTATTAAATGGGTTGGCGGGTCGTGTCGGGTTACCCTTTTATTAAACGGGTCGGGTTCGTGTTGGCCACAGCCGACCCGTTTAATAAACGGGTCGGGTTCGGGTTGAGGTATGCTGACACGCCAACCCGACCCGATTGCCACCCCTACTCTCAGTGGTACAACTTGAACTGAATGAATGATCAATTCAACAATTGTCTAGATTCTAAAACACTGGTCATGGACAACAGTCCCAATGCATTGTTTTCAGCAACGTCTCTCACTGCTCCCAAACAACAACACAACGTCAGATTCAAGGCTCCCAAACATAGCCTTAATCAGCTTACAAAATTTTCAGAAGCTATTCTGATGAACCAGAAAGATAAAGTGGTACATTGAAGAAACCAAAATAAGTTTTTTGTTTAAGCATACTGCCGAACTCATCAATTGGATTTGATAAGCAGTCCAGTTTTTTAAATGTGATCTTCATGGATTAGACGACAACTATAAACACTTTGTCAATAATATAATCACCACAAAACCTCCCATATTCATCATATGCCTCTGGAGTCCCCCAAGCGTGGGCATGCTTATGACAGTGGATCCAATACCCAATTTTCAACATCAAAAGGGAGGAATCCCTTATCCCTTTTGGATCTATCAAATCAAATCCAGAGTCCAAGATTGGCTTGAACCACTCAAACCTGAACGCGTCTACGCCCTAACTAGGACCACATGACTCTGCTCCCATCGATCACAAAAAAAATCAACGGCCATCATACCTTCTCCGTGGATCCACATTTTTTTGTGGTCCGAATCCCACTTCAAAAAGACACGAACGATTCCCCCCAAAACGAATCAAGAGACGCAAAGTTACATTTTTTAAATATATAAGTAGTAAATGGAGAGCCGAGTGATCATTTTAATTAGAATACAGCTAATACGTATCATTGTTTCATCAATCTATCATGCTCCTACTAAGCGTCACGTCAGCTTTATCCAGGATCACTTCAACGAAAAAAGAGTTTGGACAAAAAAAAAAAAACAGGATTTGGATTGCCGCAGAGATGTCTGCGAAATGACTGAAATACCCTCGGGATCTGGATCAGCGTCCCAGGCGTCTCCTCTCGTGTTCCTCGTATCGGCTTCCTGACCGTCCATCCATGGCGATTATCCGATTCTCCGATTGAGCGGCCGTCCTTCTAGGGTTTCTTTCGCGTTCGGAAACGGATAGTCGAATCGCTTCGAGACAAAGATATCGTCTTCCCTCGATATCTAGTGTTTCGAATTTGCTGAGTTTTTTTTTTTCTTTTTTCTTGCTCATTCCCTCAGATTAGGCCGTTTTGGATTTTGGTGTAACTGTTTTCGTTTGAATTTCATCTTTCCTCGAATTCGGATTTTGTATTCTTGTTCTCGTTTCTATAGGTCTTTTTCTTGGTGTTAGTTTGGGTTTTGAGGGGTTTCTTTAGTGTTGGGGTCAGGGTTTTAAGGATGGTGGCATATGGGGCTTTGCCTGGACAGAAGGAAAAGATTTCTTCTGGGAATGAATCTGAATTCGGTCGCTCTCCCGTGGATTCCTTCATCAATTCTATGAATTTGATGAGGGAAGCGCTCGTTCCCCTGGAATCGGGCATCCGACGAACCGTGAAAGATTTGGAATTTCGGTTCTTGTGCGCAAAAGGCACTTCGGTGAAGTCGGATTCGCAATTGTTTGCTCAGTTGAGTGCTAACACACACAGGAAAGATTGCCGGGTTCATAGTTGTTGCTCGACTGGAGCCCCCCGAGACGCTGTTGTTGATGAGAGGAAGATGAACAATTCGATTAAGGTTCTTGTTAAGGGGCTTGGCGGCCTGGTTTTCCGGAACTCTGGGAGGGATCGTAGATCTGATTTCCCAAAGAAGGGGCTGGAAGACGAGGATATGAGTTCATCTACCGCTGGTAAAGATGACGTGTCGTGCTCGAATTGCTTGCAGTTTGCATTCATATGGTCCCTTTTGTTCAACAATTTCGTTCAAGCTATTCCGAGCCCTTTTAAGAGTGTGAAGAAGTGTTTCAAGAAACAGGGTAGGGAAAATGACAATGATGCAGCCTCTTGTCTTGCTCGACTAGATGGTAGAAATGTAATCCAGAGGAGTTTTGAGAGAAATCTTTTGTTTCCGTGTGTTGGGCCATCGCCAATGAATGACGCTTCTTGTGAAAGAACGCATGCCCAGATGAATGATAAGGAACATCATACTGTTAAAGACGGTGAAAAGCCCCCAGTTCAGATCCTCATTGGGTTTGTTTTTGATCGTTTCTCAACAAATCTTCGAAAGGTGGATCAAATTTGTCTAGAAGGCAATGCTTGTAATAACCATGATCACAAAGATAATGCTATGGATTCTAGGCCGGGTGAATCATCATCTCCGCTGTTTTATCATCTAGGGGTTGTAACTAGTATCTTGAAGGGGAGGAAAGCAGATGTTGATTCTCTTTTGGCAAACCTGAGGTTTGCAAGAATGGGAGGGGTACCACCAAGTGTGGTTGGAGTGACTTCAGCCAAAGATGATTGTCAAGATCGTCTCACGAGCACAGCTGATACTGAGGCTAGTTCCCCACAGAAGATTGCATCTGGATTGCTTAATATTCCATTGTCTAACGTTGAGCGGCTGCGGTCCACCATATCCACCGTGTCTCTGACAGAATTGCTTGATCTTGTAACCCAGATAAAAAAGTCTTCAAAAGACCACCCAGACAAGAGGAAACTCTTCTCCGTTCAGGATTTCTTTAGATACACAGAGTCTGAAGGTAAGGACTTGCATTCTTACATCTGTTTTATTGGTTTCTTTCAGCATTCCTTTCTATTGATCATTGTTAATGGCCACTTTAGTGGTCTGCGGAGGTTCAAACGAGGAAAGGCTTACGGTGGATACCTAGGCACCCAGAGACGAGGAAGGGCGTAGCAAGCGACCAAATGCTTTGGGGAGTTGAAAATAAGCATAGATCCGCAGTTCTTTTGACAAGATGATAATGCCTTGAGATACCTGTGATACCTTAAAGTAATATATGAAAACTAGGAATTTGAGGACCTGTGTGCTAACCCTGTGAAACACTTCAGCATACTATTAAAGTAAACCATTGCATAGGCAGGTTGCTTCTCTTCCTCCAACTTTCCTGGGTAACTGGTATCTTCACAGGGTAAAATTTCTCATTGTAAGATTTGTTCTCATGTTGCATGCCCTAAAGTTTTCTATTAGTGGTTGGTTGGTTACTTGTTCTACTTGAGGGGGCGTTGTTAGCCTAAACTCATCCATTGTTGCCATGTCTCTGAATGATACTGAACAAGACACCTGTTTCAAATAACATGATGGAAGCAGATATTCCACAGGTCTTGAAGCTATAAATTTATTTCTCCTCTTTGTCACTCTATGAGCTGTATGAGTTTATCAATTTAAAGAGCAATATGGAGAAGGAAGTGGTTTTAGCATTGTGAATGGCAGAGTGGCTGGCGGACCTATGGAAGACAAGGGCTGAAGCTTTGATTATATGTCTTAGCATCAGTTTATTTCATAGGTATTTTGTCTTGATATAATTCAAGCTGGTCTGTGTTTTATTCAATATTCACTGAAGGGACATCCTTGGGAGCACAACTATATATAGGTAAAGAATGTTGTGGATTACTCAGGATAAATATAAAAGTCAAGAATCTTGTGGGTCACTCATGATCAAATATATTCATCTTGAACTTTGGCCTAGAATACAAGATTCTTTTCAAAGTAGGGTGGCATCAGTCATAGGTATATGAACTTTTCATGGTCAACTTATATATTACATGGAACTGCAGTTTTTTATTATTTTGATATTGCATACACTGCACTGATCAATATAATCTCTGGTGATGTTATTATCAGACACCCATAGAGGAGGTTGAATCGATTCCATTGCTCTTTGTAATTATTATGTTTTGGAGACTTTAGGAGGGAGAAAAAATCATCCTTATCTTAAAGGAAATGTAATAGAAGAAAATAATATTCTTATTTTCTTATTCTTTAGAGGTAACAGGGACGAAAATGAATAGAATGAAGAAAAAGAGAAGTATCTCCATGTTTTTCTCTTAAGTGATGATGTAATTGAAGGTTCTAGTTTATGGACATTTTGGAGGAAGAAGCATTCCCGTCTGTGCACGGAATAGATGTGGAAGGGAAACACATAGGATGGAAAAATAACATCAATCTGCAGTATATCACGTCCTATTTTTTGCTTCCATGCTTAATCCGCAAGCTTGGGTTTGCATAAGTTAGGTGGAGGTAGTTAATTGAACAAGTATAAAACATTGAAAAACCAATTAGATGAAAACTAATATGTATGTTTCACACATATCCTAGGGGGGAGTTGTAACGACCCCAACTCATACTCAAGAAAAAACACAGGTTTTTTTTTTTTGAAACAATTGCGGAAATCTTTCTAGAGACCTAGGGCTTTTACAGTTTCATACAACTAGGAAACTCGACAAACCAGAAGGGATCTTACACCTCATCTTTCAATCCAAACCCAAACTGAATCAACTTTTTTAATTAAGAAATGATAGAGTAATGAGACAATTAAATAAGAACATCATAGTGCATAAAGGAAAATAAAAAGAAAGAGCCCCGCTGTCTATCAAAGTTTGCCAAACAATCATGTGATCCCCTCGTACCTCCTTTCATGAGCAAGTCGTCTCACTGAGCATCTGAGGCTGCGAAAAACATCAAAAGTAGGGTGTCAGAATCCAAAGAATTCTGCGTATGAATCCCTCTAATGAAACAAATAAGCATAAAGAATACAGATATGATTCATGCAATAATTTAGAGGGATGCTATTAGAACACTTTTCATAATTTAATAAGCAGTAAAGACATTCATCATGCAACATGATGCAATATCATAGAATTCAACCATGCATTATAAGTAAGGAACACAAATAAATATGCATGATCTAATGCATAACAGGAAGATGCATGATGTCAGTGCACTTGCATGAATAAATTATTATCTTTATCAAGTTCTCTTATCATATGCATGTCCCTATTAAGATGCACACAATTTAAGTTCCTCTTGTTTTTTTACAGTTGCCCGCAGATACACCAAATAGGTAAGAATTCTCGAGGTCAAGTAAGGTTTTCAGGGTAACTTAGCACATAAGTTGTATTTTATTATTGGGTTTCAAACTTAGCCCTCGACTGAAACAACCTTCAGAACATTAGACCACCTATCTAATGTCGGGACACTAGGGACCACCCATTCACAAGTGTCACTTTTCTTGGTATACCAAAACAACAGCTGTGTCTACACACCACTCCCAAACAAAGTGACAGAAACTCCCTAAAACCGTGGCCAAGCGAAGAACCTCAATATCAAGTTAAGGAGCACAACAACGCACATGGAGTTTTTGTATCCTCACGGTCCCCAAACCGCTAAGCCCAAGATTACCTTTTCGTAGAAGGAACATCAAGGGAACATAAATTATACTGTTCTCTTAATTTATCTTCTTATTAATATCAATTTTTATTATTTGTAATTCACCATACAAAATTAATAATATAAGTTCGCATATCCACATGCGAAGCTTTTCACGGTCCACCCGTGGCATCAATAGAACAGTGCAATTAGAATCACAATATCAAATAAGATTTTTGCAATGCATAAACAAGGAGCACACCGGCTCAAGGCATTCCACTGCCCATGATGATCTACTTTGATCATCCATGCATTCATATGCAAAAATAATTAGGAACATGCCAATGCATTAATTTCATGTCACATGCTTTCAAATGCATAACCATGCATGCTTGTGACTATATCCTTAAGCATGTATTTATATCCAGACGTATGCATTCACATAACCATACCCAAAGCATACTTCTATTCATGAACCAATTCAAGTAAACATGTGAACCAATACATGCTTTTAATCATGAATCAATTCAACTAAGCATGTGAACATTCATGAATCATCTCAAGTAAAACATCTGGATGCTTATATGCAAGCAGGTCCACGAAATGGCACATCAACTTTATATATACCCATCAATGACAAACTTTAGAAAGAAAGAAAAAGTAACTACAAAATAAAGGATCAAGAACATAACATAAACGAATTTAGGGACATGGTGTTGATTGTGCTCATCAAATGCCACGGGCCTTTGCAGCATGTCAGATATCTGCATTAGGTGCTGCTTATGTTGACACAAGATACAGACATAAGCGTTAAAAGAACTGTCACTATAACATAGCCATACACTTTCTTGAGGGATTTACAATGACTCAGCCTCTAAAATATTTTTGCGGCATCAGAACTTGCAAATCATTGATTGAGCCCTATGCCAATAGGAAATTTCACTATATGGTTTTGCTCACTCCAAGTCCATGCTGAATTTTTAGTGACCAGGGATTAGCTGGTGTGAGTCCCTGACTGGGAAACAACCTAATGACAAGGGGAGATAGAGAATAAAGAATTGCAACATGAGAAGTGGGAACTTAACCACACAATTAACATCACAAAAAGCACCCTTTACCATACCATACATTAATCCAAATCCAGTGCAAGTGACAAAAATCTGAAAATTTACTTACATATCTACACACGTTCATTTTATGTATGCACATGCATTAGAAAAATCTTGAAATAACATATCACGCAGGTATGTCATCTCGAGTCAAACCTGTTGAAATTCCACTCTTAGCATGGAATAAAAACCAAAACATATACACTTACCAAAAACTGGAAATTTCATGCATTACTGAATATTTCTATATATATATATATGTATGTATATATTTATATACATATATATTTTTATTTATACATATATGTATTTTTTTTTTAAAGGGTCTTAACACCCAGCCGACCCAGTCAGCTGGGGTCCCAATCAGGCCCTGCCGACCCTGGTCGGCTGAGTCTGGTCTGATCAGACCCAGCTGGCCAGGCCTGTGCTAGTCCAGCCAAAAGGCTGGACTGGGCTTGTCAGGACCCTGCCAGCCCAGGCTGGCCGAGCCAGCCCAGTCGAGGTTACTCGGCTGGGCCTGACAGACCGAGCACCAGCCTAGCCTGGGCCTGCATAAGTGCTGCCAGGGACTTGCAGTTAGGGGTGGCAAAATCTAACACGACCCGCCAACCTGCTTCTTAGCCGGGTTCGGGTTTGGCTTAAACGGGTTTGTGTCGTAAACGGGTCGACCCGCCTAACCCATTTATTAAACGGGTCGGGTTCGTGTTAGGGGTATGCCAACCCGCCAACCCGGCTGACCCGTTTAATAAACGGGTTAGGCGGGCGGGTCAACCCGACCCGCCGAGAGGGGGTGAAGCCCCCCTTCTCCGGCCCTCTCTAGATGGGCTGGAGAAGGAGGGTTTCCTCTTTTGATGAAACTCTCTTTCCCTTTCTAACACTCTTATTTTGACTTTTTTTTCAAAGTTTTCAATTTGCTTTAGAATTCTTTCTAAAACTTTCTTTAGCCCTCTAAGGCATATACAAGGACTCTTTTAAGAAGTCCTAATCAACCCTAAAATAAAAATTCGGAATTGAATGGAATTAATTAATTATTTGGTATGAAATAATTAATAATTATTTAAAAGTTTCCAAAAATAGCCAAATTAACTTGAGAGGCTGTTAAACCTTAATTAACTCAAATTTAAAGCTCCTAAATGAATTTAAAGCTATAAAATCATTGGGCATGGATTTGGATTTGGATCCAAGATCCAAATCCATTTCAAAAATCCAAATAAATTTTTGGACTGGACCAAATATAGATTAATATGGGTCTCGGATAGATCCCAGATCCATATTAATTTAGATCAAATCCATCGAATCCAGTCCAATCCAAATCCAGATCCAAATCGATAAACTGCTCATTTTTCAAAAAAATGTGATTTTGAGGCCAACCAGAACTCGAATTCTGGAAAGTAACATATCGTTGCGCTCGGCATTTCGAGGCGCATCCAACGATATATCACATGAATATAAATCCTGAATTTTGCTTGAAAATAACCTGAATTTCGCTTGAATTTAAAGGTTGAAAATAAAAATCATTCTCATGTTTCGATTGGCTCGTCTCGACCTAGCTGATGAGACCTGGGCCATGCCCAGACTCAAAAGCATCGATCTAAAATCAATGTTCAAACGATTTTTCTCCCATAGCCAATTTTTCGAAAAATCTCAAGTGTGAAAATATGCGATATTACAAGAGCAATGTTGTAGTTACAGATTGCAGTATCATACTGTATAGGATATATTACTGGTATACATATTTATCTTTACCAACTGATGCTGCTAATTTATAAGCTATAAATAAAAAATGTAAATGATATATAGCTAATTTACTCTTGAACATGAACTATAAAGCTTTAGGTACTTATGGTTTGTGAATGTTAACAAGTTCATGAAGTTTTTGGTGCCAAACTACCCTTCTGATACCTTATATATAATGGAACTCTCAAGAGTACCTCATATAATTTCTGAAAAGGTACACTCTTCTAAATTGAAGGTTTATGAAGGTACTGCTGTATTTTGAAATTTTGTCTTTGTCAATTGCATCAAATCCAGCAAAAGATAATTATACCAAATGGAGCTAGGAAGCTTCAGTGCTTGACATCTTGTCTGATATCAGCTCATATTTATCTGTTTACATATCTGTGCTGTCGCATGGATATTCTGTTTTTACTCTTTTATGCGTCACTATGTACCACTTTTGTCGGAAAACTCCATCCTATAGCTTCCCGTATGAATGTTTGATATGACCATATCAGTGTGATAATGCCAAAATCTCTCTGCGTGTGTATGTACGTGTATAGGAAGTCATCAGATTAGATGCCCAGAAGCAAAGGGGCTTTATCTTCATCTTTTGATATTTGTTATCTGAATATGGTCACGATAGCCATATGCTATGTCACAAGGATACGGCTGTGGGTATGGGGATGTAGCCATTTTTATGAAATTCCCAATATCACTAACATATAAGGGGATATGGTACGGGAGGCAAAATGGAGTGTCTGTGTGACATAGACGATATGTTGGAGAAAAAGAAAATGCGAAACTTTAGCCATACATTTATAGACAGCAAAGTTTTTCTATACAGGGAATAAATGTCCTTTGATTATCTCAGAAGCACTTCTTCAATCGTGGTTGCTGTTGTATTGTATGTCAGATTCTTCTAATGGATTTTTTTTTGAAACTGATTATGCATTGTTGTTGAAATGATCTCATGATGTTTGGTAATCCTAGTTGCTATAAAAAGTTGATTCTTTCAAGTGAATTGTGCACAATTAACCACATCTATGTATTATCCAGGTAGGCGTTTATTTGATGAGTTGGACAGAGATAGTGATGGCCAGGTAACACTTGAAGATCTTGAAATTGCAATGCGGAAGAGAAAATTACCCCATAGATATGCACATGACTTTCTTCGGCGCACGAGGAGCCATTTATTTGCCAAGTCCTTTGGATGGAACCAATTTTTGTCCTTGATGGAACAGAAAGAGCCAACTATTCTTCGTGCTTATACAACATTATGTTTGAGCAAATCAGGCACATTGCAGAAAAGCCAAATTTTGGCATCATTAAAAAGTGTAGGGCTTCCAGCCAATGAAGAAAATGCTATTGCTATGATGCGCTTCTTAAATGCTGATGCAGAGGAATCTATATCTTATGGCCACTTCAGAAGTTTTATGCTTTTGCTTCCATCAGAGCGGCTCGAAGATGATCCAAGGCAAGACTACTTTATAGAAGGCAATACAATAACAAATATTTTGTACAAAGGAGGTGTCTGTTATTATCTGGACTTTTTGGAGCTACAAAGTTTGCAGTTATACAGAAACAAGCAACATGTTTTTTTTTCATTTTTTTTTCTTCATTGAGATTTACGCCAATAGAATACTATTATAAGAGAGTTGTTCTTTTATGTGTAAGATCTGTAGCCTATAATGATGATGCCTGACAGAGTTTAGACATGAGCTACATCAGGAATTGTGAAGATAGTGGTAAATACTGTTGCTTTATTAGTATGTTTCCAGGAAATCTTGATATGATTTAATTTCCTGGCAGGAGTCTATGGTTTGAAGCTGCTACAGTTGTTGTTGTTGCTCCGCCAGTTGAAATACCTGCTGAAAATGTTATTAAATCTGCATTGGCAGGTGGCCTTGCTTGTGCACTGTCTACATCTCTTATGCATCCAATCGATTCGATGAAGGTAACATCTTTTCTTGCAACCATTAATAACACCTGTCTTTACTCCGTGGAAATGGCATCTGAGTTATATTACTTGCTAATGTGATTTGGGATTTTAATATTTGTCAAGTTATGCAAAAGTAAATCTCCGGTTTCTTAGGGGCTAATTCCTCCTATTGTGGACCAAATTTGGTGCTTGATTGAATCACTAATTTCCTTAATTGACATGAATTGGAATGGGCAAATGTACTAATTGGACCTGTATCTCAAATGTCATTTTTTGCAAACATTTTATGCTATATTTCTCCATTGAAAATAAGATGAGAGAGAATCGTTTACGGTGGATTGGACATATTCGGCGAAGGCCTAATGATGCTCCAGTTAGAAGGATGGAGAAATGGGAAAATATATTAGTTAAAAGAGGTCGGGGTAGGCCTAGGAAGACTTGGATGGAGATGATAGGAAAGGATATGAATGCTTTGAACCTCACCGAGGACATGGCATTGGATAGAAATGATTGGAGGAGAAGGATTCATGTGGAAGACCCAGAATGATTTTCTTTTTTGGTTCATATCGCCGACCCCAATTATTTTGGGATGAAGGCGTAGTAGTTGTTGTTGTTGTTGTTGTTGGTTGCTTCATGATTTTTACTGAGGCCATCTTTGCTTAAATTTTCGCTTGGACAAGTTTTTTCTTGTGTCAAGACTAGCTAGAGCAGAGTGGAGTTGTGAATCCTTTGACTTTTTGACACATTTGATATAACTATTCTAAATTTCCTCTGTGAGCATGTTTAAATGAATTATGTAGTTTTCAAGGCATTAAACTTTGGTTTACAATGCTAATATGTTTTTTGTAATCGGTTCTTCGTTTAAGAGAATATAATCATAAGCTTATTGTTGTAAGATTATTTTGGGATTGTGCATTTTTTTATCTTGTAAATATGCTGTATTGTTCATTATGAGCTGAGCTTGAGAATACCTGACTGTAGATAGTCTCTGTAATGCCCTAAAATTTCAAACTTGTAAAATTTTGAAAATACTTGGAAAACATTTCATTTTTCAGAGTTTTTATCAGCGAAAATGATTTTTTTGAAAAGCAAAACAAGTTTACAACTTTGGGCACGTTAGCATAAAAATCCATCATTTACCCAAACATATTTAACGAGACAAATAGTGAGTCAAATATTCATTATGAAAACTATCAGTTGTACAAAAGTTAGGGCTTCTCCTTATACAAAACTCCAACTAAAACAGGTGTCCCGGTCACAGAACTGCGAGCAGAAGAGTGAAGTCTCAGGCCATCTCGCATCCCGCCATCGGCTGTCTGAAAAACCTACTCGTCACCAGCGCCCATAAAATGGGTCAGTTTCACAAAAAACTGGTAGGTACGCAAGCAAGACAATATGAAACCAAAATTAAAGCAGGACATATTATGCTAGCATGATAATCAGTTTAAAGCAATAATTAAGTTACACTAGCATGAGTAGTTAATTACGCATGAAATAATCTATTTCTAACATGGATAATTGATTCCATAAGCGGAGAACAGTCAACTAAAGCAATTAACTAACAGAGGATATAAGCATATATAATGAGCAGTTCATCAATCTCAAAAATGCACATTCAAACAAATATTGTGAACAAGATATTATGTTTCGATATTAGCTGGCTTGTAGGTATGTACAAACGCGAAATGTAGAAACAACCGAGACTGATCTGGGGGTTTATTATGTTATATATTTTATGATACCCCAAATTGATAGTTGAGTCTGCTCCTAAGAGAACAGTCAGTGACCAAGAGAGGATTCTCCAAAGGCATTCGTGGCCACAGAAGCATTCTACTTCTGCAAAAGTTCATAGGATCTACCACCTAGGATAATTTCTAGTAGTGCCGTCCCCTAACACTGATGACTGAGGACATTGAGTCATTTGCCTGAGGGGTATTTGTTAACAACCTGTCCATCAGAGTTTTTGTACCATCCATCAACTCTCTTGATGAAAACAAGAGGCGAATGGGCACGTCAGGGGTTACTTAAGTGACACCTCATCCTATATGGTCTGATCCTTTAGACTCACTCGCACATCTTGCTTGTGAAGGCGAATCATCACCATTTTATGTGATTTCAACAAGGTGCTCATTGCACGTTTCGAGGTTTTCATCGACCTCTCATCTTACTCACCGTAGTACAAACATACCGTACCTGTCTAAAGGTACGACTACGATGATAGAGGCATGGATTTCTCAAAAGATAACTCAACACAGAGTTTCACAAGTACATGCTGAAAGAACTTTAAATATTAACATGCATAGACTTGCGAAACAGGAAACAATCATGCATGGTTTGGATTATCTATGAATCTGAAATGCTTCTCCCAAGTGTACCAACTTGGGGGAAAGCTAGTTGCTAAGTTGCAACCCACAACACTCTCTAGCTTTGCTTCGCAAGACTGCATACCTGAGATGCCGGAATTCGTGTAAGGAAACCTCCTCTCGAGACCGTAGCGCCTGTACGCAAATTCGCGTCTTTTTTAAAAAGAGCAAAAATGGTACGCGCTCTTACGCACCCTGCGAGACCTGCATTTAAGGAGTAATAAGTACTCAAAAAACGTGAGTCTGCGCTCTAAGTGCGGCGGCAAGGAAAAACAAGAGCAGAAATACGAAAGCAATTGCCTATGCACATAAAGCGCGACGGCAAAGCAAGTGCGAAATAGTAAAAGCAAATACAAGTCGGTGCATTCTAGCGCGGCGGCAAAATAAGTGGGAAAGACAGGAAAGCAGTAAAGAACAAAAAAAAAACTGCGAAAGTTAAAGCCTATGCACATCAAGTACGTCGACAATAGAAAGCAGTAAAGACAGAAAAGTAAATGCGAAAGTAAAAGCCTATGCACATCAAGCACGGCGGCAACAAAAAAACAATAAAGATAGGAAAATAAAAATGACAAGGATCGCAAAACCGCGTCCTTGAGTTAAAGGCGTACGCATATAGATATACGTATACATATATTGTCCTTTGTCCTTTCTTTTCCATTTTTAAATTTTAATTTTAATTGCTTTATTTTAATTCGTCCATTGTCCTTTGCATAACTTCCCCTACCTTGGAGAGTCGTGACGTTGCGTACGTCATCGAGCATAAGTAATATACGTCTTGGGGCGCGGGCGAGCTTTGTTGCGCAAGCTGCGAAGAACAAAAGAGTGAGTTCTCATAGTACGGGTGTTCAAAAATAAATGAAGGGGGTTGCAAACCCCGAACAGGGAGAAAGAGGGGGCTAAGCTCACTCGGACGAGTGAGCTCGCTACCCCCCCCTCCCTTCGAAACATAAAAAAGGGGGCAGCAAGGGTGGGCTCGGCTGTCAGGCCGAGCTTGACCCTGACCTGCACAAGAAGAGGGACAGGGGGTGGGCTCGGCTGTCAGACTCAGCCCGACCCCGGTCCAACAAGGGAGGACGAGGAGGGAGGCAGGGGTTCTGCCCCTGCCTGCCAGGAGATGTACAAACATGGGCTTCTTGCCTGAGAAAGTAGAGGGAACAGGGAGGGGTCCAGCCCCTCTTCTGCGTACAAAGAGAGCATAAGGGGCTCGGTCCCTCCCCTGCAAACAGAGGACATAGGGAGGGGGCTCAGCCCCTCCCCTGCATACAGAGGGAACGGCCCCTGCATACAGAGGGAACAGTTTGCCCCTCCCCTGCGAAAATGGGAAGGCAGGGAGGGGCTCAACCCCTCCTTTGCGAAAACGGGGAAAATAAAAAGAAGAAGAAGTAGAAGTAGAAGAAGAAGAAAAAAGAAGACAACATAGAGAGGGAGGAGGGTTACCTGAGAGGGCCGACGAAGGGGGAGGTTGAGTGCCGGCATCGGGGCCTCCTTCGGTGAGCCGAAGAGGACGAGGGAGGAGAGAGAGCACGTGAGGGAAGTGGGAAATGACAGCTAGGCTGCCAGTGGCGAGTGGCCGAACGCGGAGTGGGGTCGCCGACGGGGGCTCCGGCGAGCTGCAGGGGACGGAGGGGGCGTCGGGCGAAACAAAGGAACAAAGAGAGAGTGGGCAGCGAAAGGGGAGAGAGGGCTCCTCCGCCGAGGGTCGCCGGCGGCAGTGGTCGAAAAAAGGAAACAGAGAGGGAGCAGGGGTTGGTCGGGCGACGGGGAGAGAGAGAGGGCAGGGGGAGCAGGGTTTCTCGAATGAGAAACCCTCGCCCCTTGCGTGCTTTAAATAAGCACGGGGGAGGCGATAGGGTACCTGGGTTTGGGTCCGGGTCAGATCTGACCCGGGTCCTATATATATATTTATATATATATTTCTAAAAATTTCGGGCCTTACAATCTCAGCTTTTCATTGCTCGAAGAAAATATTGCTTCCATATGCATGTCATGTAATGTAATATTAACCTACATAAGTGGATTCACTTCTCTCTCTCTCTCATATATATATATATATAGGCTAACCTCGAGTATACCATACCCTCTAGTAGAAACAGCCTATTCCGTCACATTTCTTGATTTTTTTTTAAATCAAACCCTATGGGTTTGATCTATTATGGTTTGTTAGTTAAACACTATGTAACATGGACTCTTCTAACAAGGTACTGCACCCGCACCCGCACCCGCACCCGCACCCGCACCCGCACCCGCACCCGCACCCATGCGGGTGCGACACTTGGACACGGCTTCCTTTGTATCAAGTGAAGTCAACCACACTCTACCACACAAAGGTCTATTTCTGTCCAAAAGTAACTTGGACACGGCTTCCTTTGTGTCAAGTGAAGTCAATCACATTGAGGTCCATTTTTATCCGAAAGTAGATTCAGTTAACCCTAACCAAGTCTAGTTTTATCTATATTATATATATATAAATACATAAATGCACACACATACATGTATACATGTAAAGAGTCTTACACGCAATCAAGTCTACAAACAACTTGACAAAACATACATTCACCCAATATGGTAAACCAAAATAGCATACAAAATGCTCCACAACACAAACATAAGAATAGTGCATAAATGCACTTGAATCTGAATATGTAAGAGGTAAAACCCTCTACCTTTGTATTAAAATTACAATGGGCAGCATGCCCTTATTTATAGAGAGGTTACATGAGAGGAGCTATTAAAATAGCTGTTGGGCTACTCCCAACAGCTCTAATTAGAGCCATTGGGAGTAGCCCAACAACTCTATTCAAACAGTCAACATTTTGACTGTTTGACAGAACCTGACAAAAAGGCTGTTGGCTGTTTTGACAGTCCAACAGCTCTAGTCAATTATGACAGTTTGACAAAAAGACAAAAAAATAAGAAAGAAATAAAATTACAAAAATAAATAAATAAAAAAGTATTACAAGAATATAAGTATATACTTTAAATATATAGTTATATACATATATATATATACATATACATACTCTTGTATTATGAAAAGTATGCATATATATATATATAAATATATATATATATATATATATATATTCAAGTATATACATATATATGTCATTTTCTAACAGTCTCCCTCAAACTTATGGTGAAATCACCGAAAGTTTGTCAAGTAAAAAGTTGAATCTTGGTGAGCATAGTGCCTTGGTGAAGAAGTCAGCAAGTTGATATTCTGATGTCACATAGGGAAGATCAATAGTCTTCTTCAAATATTCTTCACGAAAAAAATGGCAATCCATCTCTATATGCTTAGTTCTTTCATGAAATGTATGATTTCGAGCAATGTATATCGAACTCTTATTGTCACAGCACAATCTTGTAGGATTCTAAAGGTGAATCCCCATATCTGAAATCAGTTGTTTGAGCCACACGACTTCCATAGTAGTAGTTGTCATTGCTCTATATTCAGCTTCTGTAGATGATAATGACACCTTTTGTTGTTTCTTGCACCTCCATGAAATCAAAGATTCACCTAGAAATATACAAAAACCAGTTGTTGAGCGCCTGTTATTTGAATCTCCTCCCCAATCAACATCAGAATATGCAATAAGATCTAAGGAGGAAGAAGAGGACAAAAAGACTCCCTTATTTATAGTGCCTCTGATGTATTTAATAATTCTCATGACTGCACTCATATGAGCTGATGTTGGAGCATGTTGAAATTGACTGGCTATATGTACAACATGGGCTATGTCTGGTCTTGTAATACTTAAATACATAAGAGATCCCACTAGTTGTCTGAAGGGAGTTGGATTGTCTAAAGGAACTCCATCATCGGCTCACATTTTCATTCCAACAATCTTTGGAGTATCAACAACTTTATCATATGAAAGTCCTGACCTGTCAATAATATCTGAAGCAAACTTTGTTTGTGACAATATGTATCCTCGGTTAGAGTATGAAACTTTTATACCAAGAAAGTATGTTAGAAACCCAAGATCTGTCATTTCAAAAGAATTTTTCAAAAACTGTTTTACTTTCTTGATTCCCTCCTTGTCACTACCTGTAATTAACATATCATCAACATATAAAAGTAAAATTATAATACCAACAGAAGAGTTCTTGATAAACAAAGCTGTATCAGTATAGCATGGTTTAAAACCATACCTTGTAATAACATTGTTAAAAGTATCAAACCAAGCTTTAGGTGCTTGTTTGAGGCCATATAATGCCTTTTTTAATTTAAAAACTTTACCTGAAGGAATTATTAATCCAGGTGGAATATCCATATATACTTCCTCATTGAGATTCCCATTTAAAAATGCATTTTTAACATCCATTTGAAATATATTCCAATTTTTAATAGCTGAAATAGCTACAAGCATTCGAACAGTAGTCATCCTGGCAACAGGAGCAAAAGTTTCTTCGTAATCTACTCCGTATTCTTGAGAATATCCTTTGACAACTAATCTGGCTTTATGCCTTTCCAAGGATCCATCACTTTTGGTTTTTACTTTAAAAACCCATCTACAACCTATTGTCTTTTTTCCTATAGGTAAATCCAGAATTTCCCAAGTATTAGCATCTTTAAGAGCTTCTAATTCTATGTGCATAGCTTTTATCCATTCAGGTAAATTTTTTGCTTCATTGTAACATGAGGGTTCAAAATATGAGTGGATAGCTATAAGACATGCTCTATGTTTAGGAGAGAATGAATCATAAGACACAAATTTATTTGGGATTCTTGAGGTTCGTTCTGATCTACGAATAGTGGTTTGTTCTTAAGGAATTTCTGATGCTTCATGATTACTTTGATTTACACCTTCATTGAATGCATTTCGATTTCTTCTAGTGTATACTATTGGTTCAACTATTGTTCTATTTTCAATAAGAGGTTCTACATAAATATTTTCATCATTAGACAATAGTTTGAACAAGAAAGAATAATCAGAGTTTATGTCTTCCGACATGTTTTCTTCAAATCCACTTTCATTTTCAACAAAATTAACATTCCTTGAAATGAGAAGTTTATCATTTTTGGTATCATAACATTTAAATCCTTTTTGTGTTTCTGAATAACCAATGAACGCACAGGAAATAGCTTTAGAAGATAGTTTATCTCTTTTATCATTCAAAACATAACATTTGCAACCAAAGATTCTCAGTCTTTGATAGTCAGGTTGATATTTGAATAATTTTTCAAAAGGAATTTCATTAGATAAAGTTTTGGAAGGCATCCTATTTATAAGATATACTGAGGTTAATGCAGCTTCAGCCCAAAGATTTTTTGGAACATTTTTAGCAATAAGAATTCTTGTAGTTTCCATAATATGTCTGTGTTTCCTTTCTGAAATTCCATTTTGTTGGAGGGTTCTGGGACATGATCTTTGATGTAAAATTCCTTCATTTTCTAAAAATTGTTTAAACTCATTTGACAAGTATTCTCCTCCAGAGTCAGTTCTGAGAATTTTGAGTTTACTTTCAAATTGATTTTTAATCATGTTATGGAATGTTTTGAAGGTTGCAAATACATCTGATTTATACTTAAGAAAGTAAATCCAACAATATCTAGTGAAGTCATCAATAAACACAACATAGTAGGAGAATCCGCCTTTAGAAGCTACAGGAGCAGGACCCCATACATCTGAATGAACTAATTCAAAAGGCATTGAGGAGTAAAAAGTTCTTTGACCATAAGGCAAGACTGTCATTTTACCAAGTAAACATTCTTTGCATTCAAAATTATCTTTACAAAGATTCTTGGTAATAGGTACAAAATTTAATTTTCTTATATTTGGATGCCCAAGTCTATGATGCCAAGTCCGTATGTCTTTTGTTTGGGCAGTGTTGCAAAATGATTCCTTTGGAATACAAAAGAAATCCATATAATAGAGATCTCCTTGCCTAGAACCTTCCCCAATCAATTTCTCGGACTGACGATCCTGCACCCAACATTTACTTGATGAGAAAATGACATCACATCCATGATCCGAGATTTGAGAAACAGAAAGTAGATTAAAATGAAGTTTTGGTATAAGTCTTATTTTCGGAATATAAAAGTTGTTATGTTTTGACAAATCATTTTTAAAAATTCCAACACCCTCTATTTCCAAGGCAGTACCATCGGCAGTGGAAACAAATGATGCATTAGGTTGACATTCGGATAGTATAGATCTATGTGGGGTCATATGAAAAGAAGCTCCTGAATCAAGAAGCCAAGAGCACATACCAGGAGTAGAAGAGGTTGCAATGGCCGCTCCTGAGGTAGATCCTTTAAGCAGTGGTTGCAATGCCTCCGTCAGTTGAGATAATGATTTGGTAAGGTCTTTGAGATTCAAAGTATCTTCATCTTGTTTTGATGGTGCAGCCGCAACACGCTTTTCTTGAGGCCTATATTTGTATCTAGGACATTGAGGCCTAATATGACCGGGCTCATTACATTTATGGCAAATGATTTTTTATTCTCCTCGATTCTTATTAAAATGAGGAGGTTTATATGGCTTGATATAGTGTCCTGGTTTTGATGCGGCAAGTGCGCAATACTCTTCTTGACCATTGCTAGAAGTAGCAAGCACACTAACATTTTTACTCATGTTTAGCCTAGTCTCTTCTCCACTAAGTTTAGTGAGAATCTCATGAATAGGAGGAGGTGATGAAGATGATAGCAAGGAGGCCCTTGTTTGTTCAAACTCGAGTCTCAAACCATAGAGAAAAGCGAAAAGTCTCTCTTCTTCAACTTGAACTCTCCGCATTTCTATACACTTTCCTTCCCATTTGGGTTCAAATTGGGCAAGTTGGGTCCAAATGGAAGATAACTCCATAAAATAATCTCTTATATTCTTATCTCCTTGTTTAATGTTTCTAACTTTTTCTTGGAGATAATACTTGTGAGCCATATCTTTTTCGGTAAACATACCTCTAAGATATTCCCATGCTTCATTTGCCTTTTTGTAACACAAAAGGTTTGAGGCAATTTTTGTCTCAACTCCACTAAGCATCCATGAAAGAATTTTGGCATTTTTCATTTCCCATTCATCTAATTTTTTGTAGTATTCTTCCATGGCTTTGTTTTTTTCTTCAAGACTAGTCTCAACGTCATTTTCACCTAATGTAATTTTGGGAGTGAGTTCAAGAATAGTACCTCTTACAAATCCCCACAAACCTTGACCCTTGTTGAATGTCTCCAAGTGTCCCGCCCAAATGTTATAGTTGCTTCCTTCAAGTTTGAATGGCGGAATGAAGTTGGAGTTGCTTGTATTGTGCGGAAAAAAATCACCCATGATGAATCCAAAGAAAAAAAGGAACCACCAATCACGAAAGAAAGAAGACACGCTTTACAAGGCAGCTCACCAATGCACGGTTGATCATACACCAAGCTTTGATACCATGTAAAGAGTCTTACACACAATCAAGTCTACAAACAACTTGACAAAACATACATTCACCCAATATGGTAAACCAAAATAGCATACAAAATGCTCCACAGCACAAACATAAGAATAGTGCATAAATGCACTTGAATCTGAATATGTAAGAGGTAAAACCCTCTACCTTTGTATTAAAATTACAATGGGCAGCATGCCCTTATTTATAGAGAGGTTACATGAGAGGAGCTATTAAAATAGCTGTTGGGCCCAACAGCTCTAATTAGAGCCGTTGGGAGTAGCCCAACAACTCTATTCAAACAGTCAACATTTTGACTGTTTGACAGAACCTGACAAAAAGGCTGTTGGCTGTTTTGACAGTCCAACAACTCTAGTCAGTTATGACAGTTTGACAAAAAGACAAAAAAATAAGAAAGAAATAAAATTACAAAAATAAATAAATAAAAAAGTATTACAAGAATATAAGTATATACTTTAAATATATAGTTATATACATATATATATATACATATACATACTCTTGTATTACGAAAAGTATGTATATATATATATAAATATATATATATATATATATATATATATATATATATATTCAAGTATATACATATATATGTCATTTTCTAACAATACATACATGCATACATACATATATATATATATATATATATATGTATTACTGTCACCGTTATCGATGATATTTTGAAAATACTGTGAGAAATACCGATATTTTAAGGTAGCCAATATAAAAGGTAATATCTCGCGATATTTTTCAAATATCACAAGAAGACAAAATATCGCAATATTTTTTGGAAAAAACTCATTTTTAAAAGTTTGAATTTCCTATTTTTTTGCTTCTTTTATATTTTAAAACCATTAAAACATGTTTCTTTATATTTTTGGAATTAAAATAATGCAAAACTTATTATTTTCTTAGTTTTTTGTTGTTATTTATATTTTTTCAATTTTTTAAACTCCCAAGATATTACTGAGATTTATCAACTTTTGAAAATCTCTCCAAGAAATACCCTCGTCATGAAATTACATTTAACGATACAGGTGACTATGATATATATATATATATATATATATATACACGCATCACAGTTTTTGAAATTGCCATGTCTTACCCCCCACACCCGTATCCGCGTCCGCACCCGCACCCGCACCCGCACCTATGTGACATAGGTTAAAAACATATTTTAGATCATCCGATCACATTGTATAAATAGATTTTTTTGAAGGCTTCAAAATTCAACGGTCCACAGTGTGTAAAAGTTTCACAATTGAGAAAATCAAGTTTTTACGTTGAAACTACTCAATCAAAAGTGCATTCCTTAGTAAGTGGGCCATGCTTATTTTTAGAAACATGGGGGTGGGGAGGGTCTTTGATTTGGGAAGCTAAGGAAATTATTGTCTGAGTTGCTTCACCCCAATTTATAAATATTTGGGCCTACTTGGAACTAAGGCAACTTTAGACCAAATACAAGTTTCAGAATTTGAAGTTTGGGTTGGTAATTTTTGGTGGTGATAATCCCACTCAATGACAGGGTATTTGATGTTTTAGCTGATTTAATTGGAGCTTCTGGAGTCCTTCTCTAGAGATGCTTGGAGTGTCAACTATCTGATTGACATGCACTATTTAATCTCAATTCAAACAATTTTTTATGCATTAGCTGGTAGAGGCATGTTCTTTTTGAGTTATTTGTGTTTTGTTTTCTTCTGGGGTATGGCGTTCCTCTTCTGATTTGCTTGTTTACTATTAATCTTCTTATCATCTCTTTCGGTATTCCTGGTGGTTGTGAGTCTTGCAATTGTGATACAGTTGAGTTGCACATGGCTGAGGATGCCAGTTTATCACGGAAGATCTTTGTGGATGTTCTATTCTTGTAGATGGTGCGAGTTATATTGATAGATGAGATTCTTTGTTTTTTAAAAGGCAAGCTGGGGTTAGGCAGACCCCATCAGTTACCCAATAATACCATTGGGATTTGAACTTACCACATCCCAACACAAGGTGATGTGTACTCACTGCTCCTACCAGACAACCAGAGTCCCCATTGATAGATGAGATTCTGTTCATGTTCTTCAGGTTATTTTGATATAGTTTGATTATTTCTTGGATTTTATCAGACCCGAGTGCAAGCATCAACTTTATCGTTTCCAGAACTTGTAAGGAAACTTCCACAAATTGGACTAAGGGGGTTATACAGGGGTTCCATACCAGCAATTGTTGGACAATTTTCAAGGTAAGTTTGTTTTAAGCAATTCCTTGTGATTGAAATTTGTTTATACTTATCTGATTATGTCACGTTCATTATCAACAGCCATGGACTACGTACTGGAATCTTTGAAGCTAGCAAACTTGTGCTAACCAATGTTGCTCCAACACTTCCTGAAATTCAGGTAATTAAGTTTTTTTTATTTGGATACAGTGGATCTCTTCTTTTTTCGTTTCACCACTGGCTTAGTTCCTGCTGCTTGCCAGTTTACCAACTCATTTAGGCCTGTAGTCTATTTTTTCGCTACACTGCACATTTTTCATAGACGTGTGATTAATTCCAGTGGATGTACGTGCTTAATAAAATTAGCTAGGGGTGCTGAAGAGTATGTTCTTTATCATGTCATTGCAGGTCCAGTCACTTGCCTCTTTCTGCAGCACTGTTCTTGGAACGGCTGTTCGAATTCCCTGTGAAGTGCTGAAGCAGCGGTTACAGGCTGGAATTTTTGACAATGTGGGAGATGCAATAGTTGGCACTTTGCAACAAGATGGTTTGAAAGGTTTCTTCCGTGGGACTGGTGCCACATTGTGTCGGGAGGTTCCTTTCTATGTTGCTGGCATGGGACTATATGCGGAAGCAAAGAAGGTACTGTTGATCTGATGGTGTCAGTAATTACTCTCACGAACAACACTCCTGAAGATTGTTGATTTCTCATTATATGCCTATTAAGCTATGTCACGTAGGGTAGGGTGCAGGTACGACATGGGAATTTCTAAAACTATGGGTATGGGGGTTATTGATGCACACATGCACATGTATGTATGATTTTATGTAACTAAGAGTGTGTGAGAAGGACCGTACAAGAGTGGATAAAAGCAACCTTTTATGCACCTTAAAGATGGATGAGAATGATTCTACATAACGGATAATGGGTCGGGTCCTGATAGGGCCATATTCGAAACTGGTGACACATACCCATGAAGCGTCAGTACCAGTACCAGTGTTAACACCGGTCAGCATGGATGCGGTGCCCTTCTGGAAGTACCAATGTTATATAGCTATCAAGCTATGATATCCAATGGATGAGTCTTTAGCAGGGTTACTGGAAACACTATAAGAGTGGGAAACATGTTTCACTGGAAACCGTTTTGGAAATGAGAAACACTGCAATTCCGAAACGTTTGGGAAACACCAAAAAATTCATGGGAAACACGTTTCCCACACCATGGGAAACAGTTTCCCATGCGTTTCCCCTCACGTTTCCCTTTCGTGGGATAGATGTTTTTTGTTTTATTAATTTATTATATTACATTTTGTTAATCGTTTCTCATGCATTTCCCAGTTTGTTTCCCATGTGTTTCCTGATTCATTTTTCAAATTATTTTCCGTTTCATATGCACCTGAAAAGCCTCATTTCCTGTTTCCGTTTCCCTTTTTGGCAACTTTAGTCTATAGACCGTCAAAAATTCGCTTGACTTCATCATAGCTGCCAATCAATTTAGAGAGAGAGAGAGAGAGAGAGAGAGAGAGAGAGAGAGAGAGAGAGAGAGAGATTCATTGGTTTATCCCCTTTATTGTGGCCTTGTCCCAATGGATAGGAGAGACGATTGGATAATGGACTTTCTTGTGGAGCTGATTAAAAAATTCTGAAGTTTTACTGAAAAGCTCACTTCGGTTTAAGAGAATTTCAGATAGCTTGATGCTCTTAACTGCTTTCTCAGCACCCCTATTTTCCCCACTGCCATTCAATTAATTAGATTGGTTTGTCCATTATTCTTCAGGGCTTGTACATAACTTATCTTTGAACTTGTGCTTTTATTCAGACAAAAAATTAGACGACGAAAGATGCTTGATTAATGGCTGTGTTCGCATTTGTGCTTCTGATATGGATATCTTCATTTCCTGGCTATTCAACTGTTGCTGACATGGATACCTGCATTTTCAGGCTACTCAGCAGAGCCTAAGGCGTGAACTTGAACCCTGGGAGACAGTCGTGGTTGGTGCCTTATCTGGTGGACTTGCTGCTGTTGTCACAACTCCATTTGATGTTATGAAGACAAGGATGATGACTGCTCCACAAGGTGTTTCAGTTAGTATGACAACCATAGCTTTCTCAATCCTGCGTAAGGAAGGCCCATTGGGTCTGTTCAAGGGAGCGGTACCAAGGTTTTTCTGGATCGCACCACTTGGAGCCATGAATTTTGCCGGTTATGAATTGGCAAAGAAAGCAATGGTTGGAAAAGATAATTCGGCCGAAGAAAATTCACAAATAATAGCTGCTAGCAAAAGCCAGGTAAATATACTGGTGCAAAAATAGTTGTTGCTGCTGCCAGTCAAATTTTTTTAATGGACACATCTGGTGGCTGTATTGTATTTGTCGACATCCCTGCAGTTTTACGAGCGTATGTTGCGGTCTATGGCACATAGATGTGCTGTTATTAGCTTGCATGTAAATGATATAAAGACATTGTTTGTAAATTGCTTCTATTAGTATGTTAAGCAAGCTTCACCAGCAGTGCCTACTCTTACCTGTTATGTGCAGATGATGTCTACAGTCACCAAATGTTGATATCATGTATATATGCAAAAATGAACTGCTAAATTCTGTTGAGGTTTTTTTGTGGTGCATTGATCGTACTCTCCTATATACGGCTTAATTTTTTTGTTGTATGTTTTGCTGGTCGGAATGTTTTGTTGTAATAAGTCATAATGTCATATTATAGACGAAGTATGTGAAAAAAGTTATAATATGAAGTGAATGCGTAATGGTTATAATAATATATGGGTGGTCATGATAAAATCATCACGTGATGTGGTGTAGTGCAGTTTTTTAGATTTGTACTGGGTGCGAGTCGGGACCCTAGTTCCCCTTGTCAGACTTGCCGCGTGTGTGTGCGTGCACACACGTGTGAAATGTGAAGCCATCGTATAGGCAAAATGTTTTATACTACTTGCAAGGATCGGCTAGGGTAGTGGTACGCAAAACTTTTCCTTCATTGTAAGAATTTCAAAATGACATGATTGTTTGCTGTGGGTTTGTTCCCGAAAATACCCACGTCACGCAAGAATTTCTAAATGAATGAGGTTGCTTATCGTATTATTTCCTTTTTAAAATTGTTCCTCCGATTTGTTTCAGTAAAATGCCCTTATAGTTATGTGAGGTTTCCGTTTTGTTTTTTCTAATTATTTTTCTAATTATAAGGGTTTCCATTTTGGGGAAAGAAAAAATGCTATGAGAATGACTTTTGTTTATCACTTATGTGAATATGCTAAGTGGACGACTTAAACTGGTAGAAATGATACTCTCTTTTCTTTTTGAGTTTTAAAAAAAATGATTGTATTTTATGAATAATTTGATCTGATTATCTAAAAACCTTGCAATTTTTTATATTCTCTCAATGTCCAAAATGACAAATATTTGATATTGTGAGGACTCTTTTATCCTTTGCAACTGCCAATTTAGGTCTTATTGAGATAAAAGTGTACCTTTCTTCCGTTAGGTCAAACTCTCACTTAAATCTAGAATTACAGGTTTTTTTATGTAGACCTCATGAACTCGCATAAATTTATTTGTGTATTTTTTGACTCTGGCTCAAAACTAGACGAACTTAAATCTGAATTTTAGATTTTTATCGAGTCCAAAAATGCAGGTTTTTAATACTAGGTTACTAAGATACAGATAAAAAAGTAGGTATTTTCAGCGAGAAACAATCACCAAAATGATTATTTCTTGTTATTTATGGTTCTTTTCAGAGGCTGAAGAGACAGAATCTGAAGACATGCCAAACATGTGAACTTGTACCACATTCATCTGCTTTTCAATGAGCCCAAGAATGTCAAAAACTAACTTACGAACAGAGATATTTAACTTTGTCAATCTGACAGTGTTTAATAAAACAAAATATAGAAAATAACAGTATTTGGATCCAAGGTGTATCTAGATCCAAAAATCATAAAAATAATGAATCTACCAACCTCGTAATGCTGATTTTTTAGAAGCTCAAATGTTGAAGTTAAACGAATGGTCCCACCATGATCGTCATTCTATGGACCCCTCCTAAATTTTGAAAACAAAAACAAAGGATTTTCTACTAAAAGATATATTTTTTAAAATACACCCGAAACAGAATCCAGACTTTAAGAGAGTGTGGGCATTGTTCTTCAAGGTAAAGTTTCTTTCCTCCTCCGATAAGCAAGAATCAACCTAATTAGGAACCCTCGATCATTGTTTTTGAAGTGATGATGTTGCGGAGATTCATACCTCGTATGCGAGGCCTAGAAGAAAACGAATTCAGTGGTGGGAGCTACCAAAACTTAAAAAAAGGCACTAAAGCAAATAACATACAAACGTTAGGCTTATCAAAACTTATAAAAACACACAAAATAAATAAAATACAAAAATAAATGAAAACCAAATCTGACATTGAGCTTAGATAACTCTTTTCACGTTGACGAGTATGGGGGAGTACGAGAAACACTTCAGCAAGGCACAAACTCCAAAAGTGGGTGAGACAAGGAATCTAGGTCTTTGGCTAGGCTACGCTAGGTTAGGGTCTGTCAGGATTTCAAAAAAGTGATAATACTATAAGGAACAAAAAGCATATGTTGGAATAGGAGGTGGCTACCTATTTATAGTTTTTTAGGCAGATCCAGATACATTTTCTACGTATCCAAGATTCATCTAGATGTATGGCTTGTATATGGGTTGCCTTTGAATGAAAGGTTGAGATTCATCCAAGGTTTAGTGCCTTAGAGGGTGATTTTATCTAAGTAAATGGCTTTTGAGAATATGAAAGTTGCCGAATGCAATTTTGGAAGGCTAATAAGACAAATCTCATTCCAAAGGCATGCAAAAAAATATGACTCATAAGAGGCCGGTGTTGGAGGATGTTGACAACAAGTTGCGATGACGACAACTTTAGCCTTAACGATAAGTTGAGGTGTCATCATTGAAAACCTTTGACGACAACTTTAGCCTTAACGACAAGTTGTGGTAACATTATTGGAAACCTTTGACGATAATTTTTTACCTCTGAAAACAACTATAGCCCTAACGACAAGTTGAACTGTCATCATTGGAAACCTCTGACGCCAATTCATCATCTTTTGGAATTGTCGTCAGCAAAATCGTGTAAAACATGCCTGACATGCTAACTAGTTTTGTCCATAACTTCATATCCAGATGCCGGTTTGAGATAAATTTTATTGTGTTTAAAAGCTTACACACTCAACTTTAATTCACTTTTTAAGTGAGAACCAAATTTGACTATTTTTGTACTAAAAATGCACTCAAAGTAGGCCCTACTTAAAAAAAGGATTTTTACTAAATAAGTTATCTTGTTTTGGTTATAACTTTCAACTTTGATGTCATATTGACTTGATTTTTGGTTCGTTGAAAAGCTGAGATTTTGCAGTTTAATTTTCTTTTTGGAAAAAAAAACTTGAGAACATAATTTTAAAGACTAAAAATAAAGTTGAATCTGAAAAAACTTTAAAATAGGTCGAAAACACTGGATTTTGGTACATGACTTTGACATGAAATGACTTGATCAAAATTTGTGTGACTACATATTTCCAGGCATTTGTGAAAATATTCCAATCATTTTTCGAGTAGATTATACATATAAGTGATCGTAACACACACACATATATATAAAGTGATTGGTTCCTCCTAATGGTAGGAGGGTGTGGATAGTCCAAATGTTTTATTTTTTTGATAGTTTTTTTACAATATAACCTTTCAGATGTGATCTATACAATTTTTTTAGTTGGAATCAGTCATCTTATTATAACATGCAAAAATGTTTTTATAAGGATTCAAAATCAATAGCTTAGAATTTTTATAAATTTTAAAGATCATAAAATCATATTTTTTTGTCAAAAAAAAACTTTATCCAACAATCAATTCCTAGCAAATAGATCATGTTGAACACATTTGTAGGGTCAGATTTATCAAACATAGCTTAGAACATTGAAAATCAGTATTGTCCACAGTTTTTGACAGTTAAGAGGAACCAATTTCTCTATGATTTGATTGGTTTCAACTAATGTTTGGAGGGTGTGGACAGTTTAAAGGTTTTATTTTTTTAGTTTTATAGAATCTAACCTTATAGATGTGATCTACATAGTTTTTTAGTAAGAATCATCGTTTGAATCATCTGATTATGGCATGCAAACATGTTTTTATAAGGATTCAAAATCAATAACTTAAATTTTTTAATAAATTTTAAAGCTCATAAAATCATACTTTTTCATAAAAAAGGCTTGATCCATCAATCAATTTCTATCAAGTAGATCATCTTGAACATATTTGTAGAGTCAGATTTATCAAACATAGCTTAGAACATTGAAAATAAGTATTGTTCACACTTTCTGGACTGATAGGAGGAACCAATTCCAGTATATGATTGATTGGTTCCTCCTGGTGGTATGGCAGTCTAAATGTTTCATTTTTTTATAGTTTTATAAAATCTAACTTTACATATGAGATCTATATAGGTTTTTTTAACAGGAATCAACTTTTCAAACAACTGATTATGACAAGCAAATAGGTTTTTATAAGGATTCAAAATCAATGGTTTAGGATATATATATATATATATTCCAGGCTATGTTTGATAAATCTAACCAAATAAATGTGTTCAGCTTGATCTATTTACTAAGAATTGATTATTGGATCATGCTTTTTTTATGAAAAATAATGATTTTATGAGCCTTAAAATTTATAGAAAGTCTAAGCCATTGATTTTAAATCTTTATAAAAACATGTTTGCTTGTCATAATCAGATGATTGAAAGGATGAATTCTACCAAGAAAACTATGTAGATCACATTTATAAGGTTAGATTCTAAAAAACAATCAAGAAAATCAAACATTTTGACTGTCCACACCCTCCTACTGTTAGGAGGAACCAATCACTCCTAACTCTCCATAAGTGTGGATAGCATTAATTTTCAATGTTCCAAGCTATGTTTATTAAATCTGACCCTACAAATGTGTTCAATATGACCCATTTAAGACGATATTATACCATCAATTTTTAAACCTTATAAAAACCTACTTGCGTATCAGAATTAGGTGATCCAAGAGTTTATTCCTATAAAACCAAGCATGTAAAGTGCAATTGTACGGTCAGATTTAAGGAAAACATAGAAAAACCCTTCGAAGGTTTGGTTAACACAGTGGTTAGCTAGAAAAGTGGTTAGTAGCTACCACTTTCTATATATTATATATATGTGTGTTTCCCTTTTCACATATCCTAAAAAAATCTCATTTTTTCATCTCAGTTTCTCAACACATTTCCTGTTCTCTTTTCCTTCCTAGCAACCTTAAGTACAAGAAATACCCCTCGCTAGTGAATTAGCAGCTCGATGACATAAATACACTGACACAAATTTGCGCCACTGAATGTTTACCATATGGTCACAAATCGGAGGCTAGTCTTGCGCCATTAAAGAATACTGGCAACAAAAATGCACCACTGAAAGTGCACTTTCACTGGTGCTGCATCTTTTTGCCAGTATTTGAATCAGCAACACAATGTTCACTGGTGCATTCTGTGGCGCCCGGAGAGTGCCAGTGATGGTCTTTACAGGCGATTTTCTAGCGGCAGTAATCGTCCTGTTTTTTGTGAAGTATGGCGCAAGAGTCACAAAATTGAGGATGTAGGGCATCAATGCGTCTGATACGTGATACTGCCAAGTGTTTCAGTTTTAGAACTCCTTACTGCAACATGCGGACCCACTCGAACTTGCTCTCTGTCCGCCCATGCATTGACAACGAAGGCCACTGTCACGAAAACACATCACGGATTTCTCTGTGGATCTCACTATAAATTCCCATTAATTGATATTCCATATTTATTGCGCACACCAATTTTGTTCTTGTGATGGTGACCGTGCTGGCTATGGTTAAAACTTCATGACATATAAACCTAACCATAGAATAAAGCAACCAGTAAAAGCGATAGATACAGATAGTATAAGTTCCTCTCCATATTCTAGCTGAAGAATTCAACATTTAATATGGTCTACTTGGGCTTCCGAGTGGATGACAAGAAAGCCATTGACTTTCCTAATGATAGCCATATCCCTCTCATTTTGTTTAGACTCTTAGGTCATCAGCTCCATCTTTTCCTCTAAAAGGTGTAGGGCATTTTGAGGCCAAAAAGACGACCCAATTAGTGGTGTAAATCCATGCCAACCTGCTTTGAAAAATTAGAAGTCTTCGTTTAGGTTGGGTGAGGTATTTTTTTTTGAAAGGCAGGCTGGGGTTAGGCAGACCTGTTCAACTTACTAATGGGGTATTGAACATAGAATTAACGGTCCCATCCCAACAGGGAAGTGCACTGACTAAACCTTTTATTATTGTACGTAATTATTTAATAAATATGATATTTTCTTGCATTTTGATGTGTTCTTTGGATGATTAATGATTTCATTGTGAAAATTGGTTCTTCGTTCAATCGAATTTGGGTTTGGTTCGGATTCATTGTGTTTTGGGGACACATTTATCATTATAGCAAAGGTTGAAGAACAATTCAGGTAAGGGAGAGGTGAAGAATTTTCACAAATGATTAAAGATATTTTTGTCTTGGTTGTATGAAAAACGCATGTATTGAGTGAAAGACCTAATGAATTATGAGACACATGTAGTCTCACTCTTATAATTGTTTTGTTTTCAAGGACTCGATATCTGGCAGACGGATGGTATAACACGGAGAACTCAAGGGTATCTGCAGTACCAAGCCTGAGACTGCTTTTGGGGGGTTGTTTTTTGTATTATGTTGTGCACATACTATATATTTTGTAAATCTTTATGCTGAGAAATGAAATAACGTAATTTGTGCAAATATTTGTACATACAACAACAACTATGCCTTCATCTCAAAACAATTGGGGTCGGCGATATGAACCCAAAAAGAAAATCATTCTGGGTCTTCCACATGAATCCTTCTCCTCCAGTCATTTCTATCCAATGCCATGTCCTCGGTGATGTTCAAAGCATTCATATCCTTTCCTATCACCTTCATCCATGTCTTCCTAGGCCTACCCCCGACCTCTTTTAACTAATATATTTTCCCATTTCAAATATTTGTACATGATTGAGAAAAATATTTTGAGGTTGAACAATGGTAAATTATGATTGGCTTAAGGCTGGTGCCTAAATGGTACATGTTAAACATAACGTTGACCTAATGCTGGTGCCAAAATGGTACAACAACTAAATAATTAAAATATTAATTTGCCCAAAGATGCGAACTGTGAAAATTGTGGTCCTGGTTTGGAACCGTGTTTTGAAAAAAGAGATTCAAAAAAGGAAAAGTCTTTGCTATGCTTGAAAAAAAAAAAACTGGGCATTAGTGACAGCTCTTACCAACCACGTGGAGCCCTCCTTGACTTTTTGACAGCTCTTACCAACGTACGTATTTGTATTCTATCCTACCGTTGCCAGGAAAGGCCAGTACATTTGCTCATATATGGTCCAACTAATTTTTGTCATCCAGCGGAAAGCGTCTCTGTTGCTGCCCTTTGGGCTAATCTTCATAAAGCTCTGTAATTTTTAACGTTATAATCATGAAATGTGATTATTTTATTTCTTTCGAAGGAAAATAATACTCCAACCTAGTCAAAATCGAGTAATTCTCCAAGTAGACTACAGCATGAAGAAACCATTTCTATTGGACGCCTTGTTGGCAGATATTCATGAGGCACTCTGTTCATTGATACTAATGCTTAAATGATTTAATTTTGTCCATTGTATTCATGGTGCATTTTGGTAGATTAAAGAGTGTTTTGTTAAGTACATCAATGAATTACGATCAACGAGATAATCAAATCTCTGTCTTTTTTGTTTGATAGGTCAGGGAAAAATCCCTCAACCTACATATTGGCTGGCCTCCTGTTATCTTGAAATCTTATACCGACTCTTGGATTATAGAAATGGATCATAGGTATTATAGGCATTATAGGAATGGACTCTGGGATCATCTGATTCTGACATGTGGGTAGGTTTTTATAAGGTTTGAAGTTAAATAGACGTTTTACAATTTCAATAAATATTCAAGTTAAAAACTTCATGTTCTTTTGATTGTAAAACATGATCCAAATTTTATTTTCTAGCAAAACCAAGTTGTCAAGATACATCTGTGGGGTCAGATTTACGAAAAACATCCCAAAACCCCCTATTCGCTCATGGTAGGCTCATAACTGTTTTAGGCACCTACTCTCCAATATATATATATATATAGTAATATATATAGTAATTGGTTCCTCTTAATGGTACGAGGATTGAACAGTGTAACTTTTTTAATTATTTTTTGACACTTTTTTTAGAATTTAATGTGAACAACGTTGTTTGTTTAGTGGGAATTGGCTTTTAAATCATCCGATTATGACATGTGAGCAGGTTTTTGTAAGTATTCAAGAATCAATGACTCGGATATTTTATAAATTTTAAAGCTCATAAATTCATAATTTTTAATAAAAAATCATGATTTAATATTCAATTCCTAGAATGAATCATGGTGAACACATCTGTAGGGTCTGATTTATCAAATATGGTCAGGAAAATTGAAAATCAATGTTGTCCACACCTTATGGACGCTTAGGATTTTTGAGATGGTAAAAATCAATAGCTCACAAGTCATGAAAATACCGGTGGTTTAAAAATGTTATACAACATCATATTGGAGTCGAGTTTAACACATACAAATATTAAATAAAATGTGCTAAACATAATCCAATAGAGTTGGCTTTTGGAGAATACATCTATGTAAATCAAGCGTGTACCACCTTAAGCTATGGTGGTACTATACCAACATAGAAGCACCTGTATATAAATAGATAGAGAGAGATTATGATAAATATTGGTGTTCGTTAATTATGTCCAATGAAGATATTAAGAATTATTTATGTTCTAAGGTTAGTAGATGCGATAATTGAATTTGGATGGCAGGATTATTAGCGCTATGGCATTAATTTTCACCATGGGAATATGAGAACTGCTGTATGAATTGAATGGGGCATTTACAATATTTATTTTTTTTATAAAATTTGACCATGCAGATGTGTTTGGCCTGGTGAATTTGCTAGGAATCGACTGTTGGATTGTGTATTCACGATGAAGAAAAATAATTTTTTGATGCTTGAATATTTGTGAAAAATTTAAGTTGTTGATTTTCAAGCCTTAACAAATCCAACTTATGCATCGTAATCAGATGATTCAAGAGTCGTTCTGTATAAAACCATGCATGTAGATATCACATCTCTATACCTCGATTTAAGAGAAAAGAGCAAAAAACCCATGAATCTAGGTCCACACAATAGTTATCATATTTTCAGTTCTTATATTGTAGCGGCCATATATATATATATATATATATATATATATATATATTGTATTAAACATGATAAAGACTTCAAATATACTAAAGAAAACATGCTAAACACATGTATCATTAGATTTACCACTTGATGGCTAGATCTACTCAAACATGAGTGTGCATCACCATATGGTATCATGGTCCAAAACCACCATATATTTCTCCTATATATATACATAGATGGGTTGGGAGAAGGTGTCTACCAAAGTTACGAGGCTAAGGCACGAAAATAAGGGCTTTGAGTTGTTTTCATAAATTTGAACTCGCAGATGTATTCAACCTGGTCAATTTGCCAGAAAATGACACTTGGATCATGTTTTTTCAATAAAAAATGTAATTTTTCTAACTTGAATATTTATAAAAATGGTACACGGTCGATTTTCAAACATCATAAAAACCTAACCATGTATAAGAATTGGACAATGTAAGAGTCTATTCCCATAAAATCAAGCATTTAGAACACTCTGTATGGTCAAATTTGAGAAAGGCATGAAAAAAAAACTTTTCACAACTTGATAAGTTGGCGGTAGGCATGGATCGGAGTAGGCAGTCGCGCAACTACCACCTATACTATATATAAAGTAGGTGCCAAAAACAACCAAACATGGGTTTTTGAAGTATTTTCCATAAATTTGACCCTACAAATGTATTAATATAGTTAATTTGCTAGAAAATAACACATGTTGTAATCCCATAAATTTTTTTATGATTTATAAATAAATTAAATATAAATTTTTGTGTAATTATGACTTGAAAATTGGTTATTGATTGATCTTGATTTAATGTAGAATTTAATTCAGCAATTTTGGTTAATTTAAGGTGCAAATTGGAGTCCATTTTGTGCCTAAGTCTAATGTAAAGTGAAAGTAAAATTCAAGCAAAATTCAAGATGTTAAAATGAATTTGGGCCCTAGTTAGATTCTAAATGGGTTGTGGATCTGGTAGGAGACCCAAACTAGTAATTTTGGATTTAAGATGGATTAGAAAATGCATTTTTCTAAATGGACCAGTCTCTATTCTAGGTTTTTTCAATTGGATTGGATCCAGAAACAAGTATGTCAAAATGGACCAGACCATATTTTAAACCCAACCCAAAGTCCCTCTAAGGTGCCACATGTGGGATATGGGGCCCAGTGGGTCATGCCCAGCCCATTAAAGTGCCACATGTCCACATGAGGGCCCACATGAGTTGTGAAGGTGGACAAGGGCATAGTGGTCTTTTGCACCCTCTCTACGCTAAGTGACATTTCTTGAATGCATAAAAATTCTTCAGGTGGGACCAATGAAATCTGAAAATTTGAATAATTACATAAAGTAAATGAATTAGGGACTGCAATAATTAGAAGTTACCAAAAAAGCTTTGAGTGTGGTAACTCTCTCTTTACAAAATGGTAAGTTTTTTGAAAGGTAATTGCTTTGGCCTTCATTACTAGCTTTGCCTGCTTGCGAGACCGGAATGAATGCATTTTAGGCAAACGATGCTAATACCGCCAGGTCCTACAGGGTGGCCCTGCCTTACCGGTTACGATTCCATCGCCCACGAAGATCAACGATGCAGGGACGGTCTCCGCTCGCAGAGATCTTAATTAAGAAGAAAAATTAAGAAGTAATATTAAAATAATTAAAGTAATAGAGGGTTCGAGAAGAGGGTGGGATGCCCGCCCCTAGTGGACCCCACATAGTTAATTAGGTTAATTATCTAAGTAATTAGGTAAGTCAGGTTAAAAGGAAAGTGAAAAAAATAAAGAGTTTCCAACAAAGGAAAACTAGGTGGGTCGACCCCTTGGTGGGGCCCACAAAGATTAAGAGAGAGGTGGTTTGGAAAACCACCTCTCCCTTGAATGTAGGGAACAGATGGGGCGTTGCCCTGGTGGGGCCCACAAAAGAGAGAGAGAGGTGGTTTGAGAAACCACCTCTCCATAAAAAGAGGATCCTTTTTTGGGATCAATCTCCTTAGTGGGACCCACAAAAAAGTTAGATAGCTCTCCACTAAAGGAGGGACCCCCTTGGTTGACCCCCCTAATGGGCCCACATTAGAGAGAGAGAGAGAGAGAGAGAGGTGGTTGGGAACCACCCCTCCTCTTTTTGGGGAAAATGCCCCTCTTTTCTCTCTAACTCTCATATCTTTCCCCTTATTTCTCTCACTGAGATATCTCTCATCTCTCTATCTCTTATATCTTCTCCTTCCTTCCTTCTTCATCAAGCTTGGAGAGGTGTTGACAGCCATTAATATTGTGCCAAGGTGTTGAAATAAGAGGCGAAGGCAGGAGTACATACGAGAAAGTGATAAAGGTAAGGTTTTTTGTAATAATGAACCCATGTATGGCCTAGTCTACATGATCCTTGTGGGAGAATCTACTCCCTACGCATAATACAAATGTTGAATGGTTGAGATCTGAGTTAGGTCTGAGATTCGATGCTTTTCAATATATTTTCAAGGTTTCAAATCCCAAAAATGGCTTTGAGAAATCAATTTTTTGAAAGATCCATGTTTCGTATGATTTTCCATGTATGTGATGGATGATTTTATGAAATAATATTTGGATCTATGTTAGAATCATGTTAGGATGTTATTATGCATGATCTAATATTGATTTGATGATTTAAAGTCATTTTTAGCATGTTTAAATGTCAGATCTTGTTAAATGATAGATTATTGATATATATTATAATGAATATGTTGTTTTCCTGTATTCTTGAATCAGATCTGAGATTTTATAAAATAGAACTAGTCAAATCTAATCGTTAGATAAATAAAAAATTTGGGGTGAATCTTCAATTCGCTGATATACAAATTTTGGTGGAAACCTTGCATCAATCCGAGATCGGATGAGGGAGTTATGCCTTTTGCAAGATGAAACAATGATTCTATCCAAGACAATATTTTTGTTCCAATACCTGTATTTTAAAATTCATAATCCCATAAATATAATGTTTTTTTGCTTTATTTTTATTGTGGGTGAAAGCTAACATGACAGAGAATCTGAAATAAAAAGCATGTACACTATTCAATATATTCTGTGAATTAAAAATCAGGCAACAGGCTGTAAAAATAGTTATGTCCTTAAATTTGGGTTGTCCAGGGACAAAAACTGGTTATAGTATAAAATATTTAATTACATATTGATAATAATTTTGGTTTCATTTTTCGATATGCTTACTGTACATATGTTAAACTATGTTAAAAACAATTCTTGATTTTTTGTTCCATATTTATGCTAGCCTAATGGACTGTCCAAAGGATGGACCGACCAGACTCGACCTATCTAGTGATAGAAATACATGTTTCTGTGTCCGATTTACTTTAAATCCATTTTTAATGATTTTGGTATGTGGTTTGATTTTGTGTTTAGCTAACACATAGAGCTATACCTTGATTTGTTTTACAAAATAGGAAAAAATTGTCCATGCAGTTCCAAAAGTAGGAACACTTGCTTGTTTGTGTGTTTGGGTAATAAAAGTGGAACCCAAGGACATAAAATGATTCCAGAGTTGGACCAGACCTGTTATTGACATAATTTAGTATAGTGTGCAATTCTAATATAGGTCTTGAAACTATACATAGTTTGCTAGCATTTTAGATTGCTAAAGTACAAGCAGTGCATGATTTCTTGTAACATTGCATGAATGCATGTGAATGAATATAATGCATTTTAACTTGCATGATGAAATTGCATATAGTATGAATGAATGCATCATGAATTGAATACATGCTATGATGGTGCTGTAAGACATATGAGAAATGCATGCACATATATTAGTGGTTCAGTGGAGCCCATATAGTGCTAGCAGACGTGAATTATAATCGGGGTTGTGTGGCATGTTTTGTGCTATAAGGCGTATGAAAGATGCATACACACATGAATACTCTTGCTACGGACAATGAGTGCCAAGTGTCCTAAGGGTAATATTCAGAAATTTTCAATGTTTAATAAATTCTAAAAATCAAGCCTTTATGAATCCTGAACCAGTTTGGATATGATTTGAAGTCCAAAAATCTTAATTTGAATAATTATTGGATTCAAATACTAATTTGAATTCATATTCAAACTTTTGATAGATCCAAACAGAGAGTTTTTCAAAGTCCACAATTAAAGGAATATTCATAAATTAAATTATCAAAGATAAAATGGTAATTTGCCAATCTAGTAGCATATTTAGGTAAAATTATCAACTATAAAAAGGGAAAAAGTAATTTTTATATTAGGGATATTTTTAGGAAATTAACAAAATTGTTAAGGGTAAAATGGTTATTTGCCATCCCAGTGGCAAGTTTAGGTAAATTTCTAAACCATAAAAGGGTAAAATAGTAATTTTTATACCCAAGTGGTATTTTGGTTATATGGGATCTGAATAAGGGTAATTCAGGTATAAAAAATGGGTATTAAAATATGATTTAATATTTTATTATTATTTAAAACCATGTTCTCTCATAGTTTTTGAGGACATAAAGCATGCTTTGAACTATGTTTACATACACCAAATCTTGTTTGCAATTCAAGTATAAAGCATGCTTTGAACTATATTTACATACATCCAATTATGTTTGCATGCATAAATTCAGATTAGTATGCATACTTTGATCTATGTTCGCATGCTTTAAATCATCTTTACATACATTAAATCATGTTTGCATGCATCAATTCAGGTTAGTATGCCTTGAATGCTTGTTATAAAGATTGTTATTCAATAATAAGATTAGGGTTTAATAAAACCCTATAGACTTTAAATTAAAATGCTTGAAATTGTTGTTTATGAAGTGAATTATTTTGGCCAGGCTATGACCAAAGTTCGAGTAACATTTATTGCCATAGAGCATGTTGATGAATATGTATCATGTGATTATTGTTGAAAAGTATTATTATACATAAATTTTTCTTATGTACAAGTTGTTAAATGAATCACGCTTACACATAAACTTAAAGTGATTTTCTGCCTTCATAGGCGAAGTGCCTGTATATATAAAGTAACATTTAATGAATTAAAAAACCTAATAAAAAAACATGGCATAATACATTGGTGGCTTACCTTGGAAAGGATAGGTAATACAAGCCTCGAGTGACATGAAAATGATTTTGGGAGCAATAGATTCCCATGAGTCTCCAGTCACTCACAGGATGTATCCAAATAAGCGTTTTAGTGGCCTTTGGGGGGAATTTTCCTGGTTGCAAACCATTACCTTTAGGATATGTACACTAGTCATTTGGGGTAATTAAAATACACATGGCATAATAAATCCCTAAATGGTCTCGGCTGTACGACGACTAGTGGCCTGCGAGTACCTGTAGGGTTAATAAATATCTAAACAAAAGCTCTAATATTTGAATAATTACTTACAAGAATGGTGGACAATGCCATTGTAATTAAATGTATAAATTGTTATTTGTATTAAATGCATGAGTGATTATTTGCATCATACTGAATACATGAGTTGTTATATACATTATATAGCTTGAATCTGAATTATATAATTAGAGTTAAATCATTAATTCCTAAATATGTTTTGACATTTTAAGTTACCTGGAATTGGTATTTACTTACTAAGTTGTCACAAGTTTGACCCCATGTTATAAAAAAATACAACTTCAGGTACAAGACACCTTGCATGACAGTGGATACTGGATGGGAGTGGCATAGAAGAATCACGATTTTCAAGATCCTGGAAAAACTTTAGGATTTTTATTTTTCAATCCTAAATGTTTAATTGTTTAAACATTTGTAAATGATTATATATAATGCATGTTTGATTTAAATTATTCCTTGAAATATACTATAGTTCTTAGAATGTAACACACCCGAGGTTTTAAACTGAAGTTTAAAATCGTTTCCGTTATTTATTTTAAAAGAAAAAGAATTTTTTTAATTTTTATGTTTTTTTCAAAGGTTAAAAATCTCAGAGCGTTACACTAAGTTAATGAAATATACACATAGACGTAACATGAATAATAACCTCAAGGGAGATTTACCTTAAAGAAGGTATAATGGACATCCGGTTTAAAGGTACCAGGCTACCAAGAATGAGCTATTGTTTGTGAGCTTGTGTAAATCTATCAAAGAGTAGGTAGTTTGGCTCGTACGAGTGGTATGGTACCGTACAAAGGTACTTGGGCTAATTCACTGTCTCTTTTGGTGTCAAATGATAAGGCACATATGTTTAAATGCACTAAAATTTTAATAACTCACATAACCCATTTTGACATGTCTTACCTGAAGAGGGTAAGAGGTACAAATTATGTGGGACACAGTTGTAACTTTGAGAGTTGTGGGCATCTCATTATCCCCACTCCTTAGAGTTAGGGGAACACAACTACCTTAAATGAATCCATAGTGGTATGTTCTAGGACACTATAGTGGTCATAGGTTGTACAACCCAATTATTCAATCGCACCAAGTGAGAATATTTTCTCGACAGTAGGCCACCACTACAAGAAATCTGTGGATTAGCGATGACCTAAATTTGTCGCTAATCCGACGCTAATCTGTCGCTAAACTGTTTAACGATGGATTAGCGACGTAAAACTTTCATCGCGAATTTTTCGACGCTAAGTAGTGCCAAAACTTATCCGCCGCTAAGTTTGTCGCTAATTTACGAGGGATATGATCCATCATGAGTCCTTCACTATTTTAAATTAGCGATGGATAATATCCGTCGCTAATCCATCGTTAAATTTAAAAAAAAAATAAAAAAAATTGCTCGCTACCGGCGCGTTCTCCGGCAAGGAGCAATTTTTTTTTCACAGAACCAGCGTGTTCCAGCAGGCTGCGACTCCGCGCGGATCCGGGGGGAGCTCCTCTTCAAGTTTCAGGTCTGCCACTAGAACCAGCTGAAGAGCTTCACGACAGGGGCACGTTCCGGGGGGAGCTCCTCTTCAAGTTCCAGGTCTGCCACGAGAACCCGCCAAAGAGCTTCACGGCGAGGGCGCTTAGCTTCAGCTGCGACTCCGCGCGGATCTTCGCGAGCTGCAGGGGGAGGAGCAACGAGTACGACATAGGGGTGTGGGACGGCCACACCGGGAAGCAATCAGATTTCTACTACGAGACCCCCGGTTGGTCCGTCGGTGACTCCGGCAGGCTCCAGTGGCTCCCCAACAGCAGCCTCCTCTTCGTCGCCACTCTCTTCGACTCCGGCAGGCTCCAGTGGCTCCCCAACAACAGCCTCCTCTTCGTCGCCCCCTTGACGTCTCGACTCCGGCGAAGCCACGGCGACTCCATTTGTGACTTCTCCATAGGTGGGGATCGACTCTTTGTGTGTGTCGTCAGCGGGGCTTCTGACGTCCTGAGAAGCACCTCAAGTGGGGATGGTTTAAATCGAACGGGAGGGAAAAACAAAGGGAGGAAAAATTTTAAACGGAGGGAGGGAAAATTTCGTGCCTCAACTGGGATGAAAATTAGCGACGGAATTAGCGAGGGAATTTTTTCGTCCCTAATCCGTCGCTAAGTAGCGACGAATTAGGGACGGAAAAATTTCCTCGCTAATTCCGTCGCTAATTAGCATTTTTTGTAGTGTTTTTGACGACAAAAAAATGTTGTCGCTAATCCCTCGCTAATTAGCGACGACTTTAGCGACGAAGATATTTTCGTCGCTAATTTTGCAAATATTTCAAATGTTAGCGACAAATAGTTTTCGCTCGCTAATCCGTCACAAATTTCCGACGAAAATAATCCGTCGCAAATTTCCGTCGCTAAGTAGCATTTTTCTTGTAGTGCACCCACGATGGATTGTATAACAGTAAGTAACATGGGGTATTAAAATACATAGCATAATAAACCCCCATGTGATCTTCTCTGTTGCTAGGCCTTCAGTACCTGACAGGTTGATTAATTAAAAGAGAAACAAAAGACTTATACTTGCATAGTTTGGTTGTTAAACATGTGTGAATACATTCCCTAATATAAGAAAAAAGTTAAGGGTCTCATTTATGTTCAAATTGTTCATGCATTGAGTTGTTTACATGATCGAATTAGTGTATGCTATGGACTTGCATGTTAGATTGCAATTACTATAATGTGTTACATATAAATTGTAACTGCTACACCGATTTACATGTACATTATTTTGATTTTTTTGAATTTGACATTTTTCATGAAAGGTTTAATTAATTACTTGTTAGTAGCATGTTGATTATTTAACTGCAATGTTAACAAATGTGTGTATCTTGTATGTTACACTGTATATGCGTTCTTTGTTAGCCTTACCCTACTCAGGATTGGAATGAGTCTGAACCAAATATTTTTACATAAGTGCAGAATAGCGTACTGGAAAATGGTGGGATGCTGCAGGCCACCGACCTATCCTTAGTCCTAGGGAAAAACATCAATTTGCTTATCCTAGATGTTTTTGAACATTGATACATTTATTAGTTTAGTTTTCTTGTTAATGACTTTTTAATTCAATTCATGAATGGTTTGCTAACTCTGATTCTGATTTGTAATAATAATTACGTAGTTATTATAGACCTGGACCCAATGTCTAGTATAAAAATCGATGTCAATCACAAGCTGATTCAACTTACCTGTAACTCGTGCAAAGTTTTATCCAAACTTTATGTCTTTAAATTCTGTTGTGATTTGATTTAGAAATAAAGGTCTTTTATTATAGGTGGTATAAACAAAATGGTCGCATTTTTTGTGTTAGATTCATTACAGAATTGGTATGAGAATGCAAAGTTTAATTTTGAGTAACAATTATATTTTAGTGTGAAAACAAAATTGGTATCAAAGCCAACCTTAAAATTTGAGTTTATGGTCTGATTAAGAACCCCATGACAATGAAAAAGGTTGGTTCATGGCCATACAACAACCCGACTTCACCAAGTATGTTCTAATTATGTTATTGAATTTGATAAAATTGCTATGCTTAGATGTACTTGTTTGAAATATTTGTATTGTCATGAACTTAGAAATGAGAGTTCTAGGGTAACATAAAATTGACGTTGTTCGAGTATGTGACAATGTTCTAGGCATTGGAACATTATTGCCCCAATGTCTATGTGATCGAGGAGGAGTGGGTGATGAAGTTTGCTAGGGGCTTGAAGCAAGCACTGAGGGTCAAGCTATACACACGTGGGCCGCAGTCCCTAGACGAGGCCATAGAGATGACAACACTCCTTGAGGATGAGTCCAAACACTCCTTGTCATCTCTATGGCCTCGTCAACTTATGCGAGTTATTTTTTCTATGTTGATGGCATGGCAAGGTAGGTATAATGATGTGATGGACACCGTAAGCAACTTGGCCGGGGTCATGGCTCAGCAGGTTGCTGCCATGCAAACCATGAGGGACAACCTACAATAGGTTGCCTAGGACCGACAAGCTGTAGGTGGTGGTATCACCTATAAGAAATTCATGGACATGGATCCACTAGCATTCACCGATAAGACAAATCCAGAAGTAGCATAAAACTGGGTATGGAGGATTAAGAGGATCTTCTGAGTGTTGGAGGTTCTCGAGGATCGCAAAGTCAGTTTTGGGTCATAAAGACTCAAAGAACATGCTGAAAAATGGTGGAAGATCATCTATAAGGTTCGGTTCCAAAACAGACCTGTGACTTGGGCCCAATTTCTTGAGGTCCTCAATGTTGTTTATTTCCTCAAGCACAAGAGGGCAAAGAAGATGTAGGAGTTCTTGGACCTGTAGTAAGGGACGATGACGTTATTCGAGTATGCGACAATGTTCTAGGCATTGGAACATTATTGCTTCAATGTCTATGTGATTGAGGAGGAGTGGGTGATGAAGTTTGCCAGGGGCCTGAAGCAAGCACTGAGGGTCAAGCTATACACACGTGGGCCGCAGTCCCTAGACGAGGCCATAGGGATGACAACACTCCTTGAGGATGAATGGAACAATAAGCCAAAGCCACAATGACAAAACCGAGTCAAGGTAGAAGTGACAACTCTCCGAAGAAGAAGTTTAGCGGGAAAAAGTTCACACCACCTGCCAAGAGACACAAAAAGAACAACAAGAACAACAAGAACAAGCTGCAACAACAACAAAATGAGCATTGCAAGAGATATCAGTGATTCCACCATGAACAACGATGTCTGTGTGAGATGGGTGCTTGTCTTCACTGCAGAAAGATAGGGCACTATATCCGTAACTACTGCAAGAAGAAGGTGGACGATGAGAGACGTGCAGCTAGGGGTAGCCCTAGCAGCAACAGAGACAAAAGAAGACCACTGATCACATTTATGCTACCACAACTTTTGAATTGGAGCATAATGCTGATGTCATTGAAGGTACCCTCCGTATCACTAGTTTTGATGCTAGGGTCCACTTTGATTCAGGAGTGATCCATTCTTTTGTCTGTACAAAATTCTCATGTATGCTGAATGTAAATACTGTAAACTTGAATTATGTTCTTGAAATTGTAACACCCTCGGCGATATGACCATCGCTCGTGGGTACTTGCCTGATGTAGAGGTCAAAATACTTGTTAGTCACAAACTGATTCAACTTACCTGTAACTCGCTCAAAGTTCTATCCAAACTTTGTGTCTTTAAATTCTATTGTGATTTGATTTAGAAATAAAGGCCTTTCATTATAGGCGGTATAAAAAAATGACCATATTTTTTGGGTTAGATTTTTGGGACGTTACACATGTATAGGTTTTTTTCTGATGGAAAAATATAAATTTTTGTTTTAATATTTATAAAAATTTTACAGCATCGATTTTCAAATCTTATAAAAACCTACCCACGTATCAGAATCAAATGGTCCAAGAGTTCATTCTGATAAAATCAAGCATGTAGAACACATTTGTTTGCCCAAATTTGAGAAAAAACATAAGAAAACCCTTCAGAAGCCCAACATGCTAGTAGTAGGCATGGATTGGAGAAGGCAACTACCCCTAGTCTCTCTCTCTCTCTCTCTCTCTCTCTCTCTCTCTCTCTCTCTCTCTCTCTATATATATATATATATATATATATATATATATATATATATATATATATATATATATATATATGGATGGATGGAAGTATCATCCGACCAAAAAAATATTGGATGTGCCATTGCGTGCCAACTATAGGCAAAAAATGCATTTAGCTGTTGTTGAGAGCCACTAAAGGTCTATTCAGCACAAAAAAATTGTGCCGCTAATCTCTCATGCGATCAGTGGCACAACGAAGTTCGATTTTGGTTGAACTTTTTGGGTGTCCAACAATACACCCGCCTCTCTCTCTCTCTCTCTCTCTCTCTCTCTCTATATATATATATATATATATATATATATATATATATATATATAGTTAGAACATTTGCTACCTCTTCGGGTAAGGAAGCCCCTAGTTAGAACTCATAAGGAGAGGTTCTTTTTTACTAAAACTGACCTCTTGAAATAGTAGGAATCAACTCTTTGACATATTTTTCCAATGTAATTTTTTTTTTGGGTTTGAAAATTTGGTATATTGTAGGTCATTGATTTTTCAACACTTATAAAATTTGACATATATGTTAATAAAACATGATCCAAAGGTCTCTGCTAAACTTAAAATCAAGATCACATCTACAGGGTTGAAAAAAACTGAAAAAAGTAAAATTATTATATTTTTTTGTTAGGGTGTTCCATACCTAGGAGGCTAGCAAATATTAACCTTATAAAGACATGAAAATCTCTGTTCAGAACACGCACACACATAGTTCTTCCAGGTGAAAGGAAAACAATCATTGCTATCTGTCACAGGTTTCAATGAAAACTATCATGTACCTCGTCGCTCTTTGGGTCATGCAATGCATGTGCGCGGCCGATTAGTTTACAGTGGCATGGTATCATCCATCTGGTTTGGGAAAGCTCCTTTGTTTTGATAAAAAGCACCAACAAAGAACTGGCTTGCAAGAGAGAAAAAAATCATTTGTATTTTGACTATTTGGAACAAAAGTGCCCTCGTCCTATGGCATTAGTTTGCAGAACATATGCATCAATGAAAAACCAGGCATCATTAGTGATATCTTTATCAAGAAGGGCAAGATGCATATTCTCTCTTCTTGCTAGAGTTGCCAAGCCTGACTCTTTGCCCATCTTGATGCAGCTTATTATATGATAGTCATATATATGTGGTAATTTTTCGGGCTGCATAAGATGTTTTGGCCAAACTTATTGGAGTTGCCTTTTTCTATTCCAAAGTTGGCATGTGGTATTGATCAAGGCGAAAGGTTTGAAAAGTAAGCGACTACTTTGAAATGCAACATCATCACTACCAACCTCGAACCAGATCATTATTTAAAATTGAACATTACCAACTACGGAGAGAGAGAGAGAGAGAGAGAGAGAGAGAGAGAGAGAGAGAGAGAGAGAGAGAGAGAGAGAGTTAAGAAAATAAAAGATTTCCTAGAATTAGCATAAAGTTGACCGTTACACAAGAGCAAGAGGTCCGCCCTTTCTCATGCCCCTCGTTTTCAAGATTACATGTGGGGAGCGCCATTAATTCATGCTCGAATTGATTTGTTTCTCATTCTCAGTTTTTCACATCACCATGAATTTCTTTTTTTATTTTAGTCAAGCAGTTTGCTTTTTAACTTTTTCTTTATATATAAACCTTTTGAACTATTGTTTTAATCTCCTTTGCCCTAGCAACCAAATTAATTTTTTTGAGAAAATTAACCCAGGAGAGGCTGATCATGTCCAAAGAGGCTCCCACAGTGCTCCAATATTAGCATCTTCCAAAAAGCCACCATTTCCCTGCTGGAACTGGAGTTGGAAGGTGGTGTTGCTGGTTGCAAAAGTATCACTTGGTTGGGACATGGGTTGTTGAGATTGGGCCATCTCCATGCACAACAGAGCCACCAAATTAGCTTGCTGGGTCTGCATGTTGAGGATCTGGGCTTGAGCAGTCGCCAATTGCGTTTGTAGATCACTCAATTGCTTCTGTAGTTGAAAGATTGCTCCTGCACAGCCATACACCGGATCCCTGGTGCGAGCATTTGCTTCATACACCAAGCTACTCACTGCATCTGCCCGCTGGGACTCTGGAAGATCCTGAATTAAACCATGCAAAAAAAAAAACAGTCAAGAAGAATTTCTAGCAATATATATATATATATGGTGTACTAAATATGTTAAAATTATACTAATTAAATTTACTATTTAATGGCTAGATCTAAGCAAATAAGAGTGTGTACCACCTAAGGTATATATATATATAAAAGTGGCAGTTGAACAACCTTAAGGGCGCAACTACCAACGCAAGTTTGTTGGCCATTCATTGCAGCCAGCGCAAAGGACGCGAAAAAACTGACAAATAACTTGAGATATGAGGACTTCCAGGATAATCTTAGCAGTTCCGTCCATCAATCAAACCGTTCCATTCCAAGTTATCGCGTAATCATGAACCACATTTTAAAAGGACAGGACACGTACCGGATTTTGGCATATATGTACTAAATTGACACCTAATTGATCAAAAGGACAGACTTTGTTGCATTTACAAAAGGGGCGTTCTTAGACAATTCAAGACTTCAAAAATCATAGGTAATCTAGAATTAATTGTTTACGGTAAACGAAAACATCATTAATTGTCATCATCAAGCCTCATCCCAATTGCAAGAACTCTGGGCATTGGTTGTACTAGATATATACCAATTTTTAGAAAAAGTTTTTTTTTTTCAAGCTCTGTAAATTTAAAGATGTAGTAAAGATAGATAAATGGAAATACCTGAAGGAGCTTAATGATATTGCTAGAACCAAAAACTCGGTGAGCCGTAATGAACTTTTGGGGCTGGGAGGGCGGAAAGTAGGGGGCTAAGACGCATTGTTCGACGCATCGGCGGCGAAGGATCTTGCAGGCAGCACAAGGAGAGGCAATGGGAGCAGGAGGTGTTGGAGATGAAGGGGAGGAAGAGGATGTGAGTGCTGACTCGCTTGACTGCATCTTCAGAGAGAGAGAGAGAGAGAGAGAGAGAGAGAGAGAGAGAGTCTTGGTGTCCCAACTCAAGAATGGCTCTTTCTCCACTCTGGAATTCCCGTTGGCGAGGGGGGAGGGGGCAAGGCAGTATATATAATAAGACTGAAAGGAGGGGAGCCACCACACCACGTGGTGACGTCATACGTGAGAAACTTGAGTTGAGGTACGGGTAATGAAAGTCTACTTAACTCGGCGTGTGGGTTAGGTTTGTCCCTCGTGAAGGATCAAGCTGCCATGCTCAATTCCTGGCCGAATTAAAACTCTGACTTGTCATTCATACGGCCGCATGCCAAACTTCATGGATTCTGTACCAGTTAAGGTCCAAACAATTTTGGGTGTTATACATTTGGATATGGATCCGGACCTTCAACAAACGTCCTGCCTGCCTCCAGCATTCATATTCCTTGCGGGCTTTTTGCTTGACATCAATAACTGTGCGTCTGGGTGCTGCCTGACAAGCACATTCCCTGTTTTTCAACCGTGTAGGAATTTGGTGGAACTGGAATCCAATTTGTTTCAAAATTCTCTTTTCTCCTGTTTTTGGTAGAAGGATTTTGATGAAATTGGATTTCAGTTCCACTTAATTCCATAAATCCAAACACATCCTTAGTAACACCAAAGGCCTAGGAATTTCTAGATATTTTTTAATCAGGTCAGAGGGTGCATGGATTAATCCGGGCACTGCAAGGCTTTTGGTTGGACCTATAAAGGGCGAAATAAAAAAACGATGCTTGAACCTGTCTGGTCCTCTACGTCATTGGTTAGCATAGCCGAGACCAATTTGCTTTGAGCCTACATGTACCCAATCAAGGCCTGCTAAAAGAACTTGCATTTCAGTCTCATTTTATACCGGGCCGCCATGACTAGGTCTGGGCTTTACTGGACCTAGTCTCTAATATTGGAACCTCAGTCAAACCCTACTTTGGTTGTTGCCCAAAAAAAATCAAGAACCTTCTTGTTCTTTTCAGATTTTTAACAGAAAAAATAAAAGTAAAACTCCATTTTTGGAAGCCCTGGTCACCAAAAATGCGATCTCTGTTTAGTTTGGACAAATGATCCGGTCCATCACAAGAAACCTGGACCCGTTCTAACGCGTATAATACCAAATTAGGCCTCAACTTACGGTAGAGGTTGGAAATGGATGGTCTGGACGTTGACTGACTAACTGACTCTGAGCTTAGTCTCCCCTCAACTTACACGATATTTTAGTTGAATGGTTTTCTTGTCATTTGCGGAAACTTGAGCTATCCCAAGAACATATTTTCAAAAAAGAAAAAAAGAAAAAAATTCATTAAGTTCATGATATATATATATATATATATATATATATATATATATATATAGAGAGAGAGAGAGAGAGAGAGAGAGACTAAAACGGTGAGATAAAAAGGGTCAACTCCATCGAGAATGAGGCCCACATCCATTTGTCTGTCCTACATTTTTGTCAAAGAAGATGAGGTCTGACCATCTAGATAGATCCATTTTCCTTAGAAAAAAAAGAAAAGAAAAACCTTAAGGTCCATGACAGAGAGGCTCGAGTCGTAATACGGACAAAGGGGGACGTATCCAGTTGGCCACCTTCTGAGACCTGGCAATCGTCCAATTACCACTGCCAGGTTACCAGAGCCAGAGTTCAATTTGGGGTCGATCAAGATAACTGGATGGTTGAATCACACTATCATAGCCGATGGGTCTCGGGTTCGAATGGGGTGTGGACAACAAAGAAAAAAGATCCAGGATTCAATTGGAGTAAAATTATCATGCGGGTAGGCCAAGCCTGTCTTAGTCCACCAGACCTATATATTTCCGGTTGATCTGTGCAATCAACTGTAACATATGTCGATAATACAAGAAAAAGGGCCGCCATTACTCTCCATGTCAGACTTGGCCCACCAGCAGCACCTACTATAACCCATGACCCATTTGTTCATTCAAATAGAATAAAATGTAGCTGTTCCACTCAAAGAAGTTTGTTAGGTTTTCCATCCCACTTTGGCGGGTTATCTCTCACAGTCAAAAACAGGATGAAACTTTCAACTAAGTGCTTTTAAATTAAAAAGACAAGACCGACCATGTTTTATCCACAAATATTCTTGGGTTAGAGAAACGAGTGCATATTTCAACGCTATTAATTTCCAACCCTATAGAGATGGAAACTTGGTGATGGTCATGCAAGAAACCATTATATGCCGACTTGTTTGAAACCATAAGCATGAAAAAGCGCCCACTCCCAAGTCCCACTCGAGAGATCGATGCAGGGGCGATCCGAACGAGCCATCTGTTTCTTGGGACATTTTGACACAAAAAGACAGAGGTATTACCTGATTTTTCTGGTGGCTCCTCTCATTTTGCTTCCCATCTCACTCAAGTAACCAATATTCCTCCCAATTAATCCACGATTGACCCATTTGACTTGTTGACTTTTTGCCCGCCTTCAACATGCCTCGCTCTAATGAGTCGAAGAATTGAAATGTAAGGCCTCTTCCATTCGGGTTTGGATCTGACCCAGACCTGATCCATTTTATATTTACAGTTTGTTTGGACTCCGTCACGCACATATAGTCAGAACTAGCTAGGCCGGGGACTCATCCACGACAAACCTCCGTTCTATCTATGCATTTTTTTTTTGAAAGGCAAGCTGGGGTTAGGCAGACCTCTAACAGTTATACAACTATACTATTGAGATTTGAACTTGCAAGGTGACGTGCACTAGCTGCTCCTACCAGATAAGCCGAGCCCCCTTTTGGTCCGAGCAGGTTGTATGTTACCCCCTGAACACGGGGCCGCGTGTTCAGGGGTCTGAATGAGTGCCATGTGGCACTCATTCGGCTGGTTGTGTACGGAGGAAGGAATATTGCAAAACCCAAGATCTTCCTCCGTACATAACCAGCCGAATGAGTGCCACATGGCACTCATTCGGACCCCTGAACACGCGGCCCCGTGTTCCAGGGGGAACATACACCACCCTCTCCCTTTTGGTACCGTTCTATAGGAGCCGGTGAACTAGCTAGCTAGCCTCGTCCAACCTAGCTACTGTCCTCAGCTTGTAAATAAAACTCGAGGATCATCCCTTCGACCATCAAGAAGATGTTCCCAGTGCTGCTTTAAGATGGATGCTCAATGAGAATCAATCGTTGGATGTCCAAGAGAACGAACAATCACGTTGGATGTCTTAATTTTACAAGATTTTTTATTGCAGTCTTTCTTCCCTAATCCATCTCTATCATATTTAGAATCCTTCTTATCTTGAGAGTTCTCTTGTTGGGAATCTTTCTCTTCTTGAGAAACTTTCTTGGGCTGAAAACTTCCAGTAAAGGATGATGACAAGATTTCCTTTAGCTCTTGGTTTTCTTCTTGCTTCTTATCACCATGATAGGATAGGATCCTCCACACTAGTATCCAGATAGCTTACGGGAGAGGGGGACAGAAGCTTGGAACGAAAATTGTGAAACATCTTACGGGAGATTCCCTTTGTAAAGATGTCATTTATATGATCTGACAAAAGTGACAAACAGACCATTAATCTCATGACGAGCAACACGCTCTTGAAGAAAATGATAGTATGGTTTGATATGTTTAGTGTGAGCATGAAAAACTGGATTGTAAGCCATATACAAAGCTCTAATATTGTCACAGAAAAGAGGGATTGACATAATAAAACACAAAGATCGTGTAACAGGTAATGAATCCAGAGAGAGCCATAGATTTGTATTCTACCACAGCACTAGAGCGAGCCACAATAGGCAACCAACATACCAAATATATCCAAGAGACAAATATAATATTTATTCTGAGTGAGATTTAAAGCAAAACCAGTCTCATAAACTTTCAAACCGAGAAAATGATGTAAATCACCAAGATCTTTCATCTAAAATTCTTAACTAAGTTTGGTAACTAGAGAGGACATGACAGACAAACTATTTTCAGTTAAAATAATATCATCAACATAAAGCAAGAACACCAAAAAGATATCGTGATGATGAAAAAGGCTTGTTTGATGCATCGTCTAAGATTGGACAACACAGACAAACATTACAAACAGAATACATGTTTTTTTTTGTTCTGTAACAACTGTACTAAGGCCAAAGTTTGTTTCAACTATACAAAGAGTTGTGTTTCTTGTGTCCAATGTTGGTTTTACGTTGCGTGCCGACAACATTAACACACACAGATAATGGGTCAGATAACTTTGTTTTGGATTGTAAGACTCAATCTACCCAACCATATAAGTATATTAACATGTTTATTATGAATTTTAACCCTGGATATGGATCTCAAATTGGATCTAAAAACTAAAAAATATTTAAAATTTGAGTAATTTGAGAAAAAATAACAATTGATATTTTTTTTATATATAAATGTTTAATCAATGTCATATTACATCTAATTATGAAAGTTTATCATAAAAATATCAAACCCTAAAATCAAATTAACTATAGAAATCAAATTATCAAACCCTATTAAATCATAAATTATCAAAATGCAAGAAAATAATCATAAATAAACCAAAAAAATTAAACTATAAGAAAAATAAACTATAAAATTAAATAAAAAAACCCTAATTCAAACCCTAATCAGAGAAAACAAACAACCCTAATCAAATACAAGAAAAACCCTAATCAAATTAACTTTAAAAAGCCTTAATAAAAAAAATGGATTCAAAGCCCTAATTATAGAAAAAGAAAACTCTAATCAAATCAAAGAAAACCCTAATCAAATTAACTTTTAAAAATTTAATTCAAAGCCCTAATTATAGAAAATCAAATAACAAAATCTTAATCAAATTAACTACAAAAGTTCTAATTTAAGAAATTTGATTTAAAGTATTAATCAATGAAAATAAAAGAAAAAAACACTAATCAATGAAAATAAAAGAAAAAATATAATTAATGAAAAAACTATTCAAAGCCCTAAGAAGAAGAAGAAGAAGAACAAAGAACAAATAACAGAGAAGAACAACAAAAAAGAAGAAAAAAAAAATAAAGAACGAATAACAAAAAAGGGGGAGAGAGAGAGAGAGAGAGAGAGAGAGAGAGAGAGAGAGAAACGAAGATGGGAAAGAAAGAAGAAAAGGGAGAGATAGAGACACTAACGAAGAAAAGAGAAAGAAAGAAGAAAATGGGGACTAAATGTCATTCTCACACCTTCACCGCCTGGCTGCAAGAGAGAGAGCGAGAGTCGAGGGACCCTTCTCCCTTGATTTTTTTTAAAATAATGCCCCTGGCTTCCCTGTTTTAACCGTAACAGGGGTGGAGCAAAATTTCCAATAAAATAAGGATGCGATGGACGCACTCCGCACGTCCACCGTATCCAAGGTTTGTTATATTCCCAGGTTCACAGCGTGATTTTCGTTCATAATCGTGTGGAGACAGGGGATCAAACAACCCCTAAGCAAGGGCAGAGCCACATTGGGAGGAGGGTGGCACATGCCCACCCTAACCTGCTGAAATCCCCCAAGGGGTATGGGTCAGGGACCCACCCTGACCCGTAGTAGTGCCCACCCTAACCGCAGAAGGCCAATGGTAGTGCCCACCCTGACCCGATCGGGTCTGGGTCAGGGTCTGGGTGGGAATTGGTGCCCCGTTAAGCCCGACATGCCCTGAGTCCTGACGCTCCCCTTTCCCAATTAAATCTCTAATCCCTAACCAAACCCATGCATAAGGCCAAATAACTGCAAGACTTCTCGGGTGTGCCCTTGTTTTGCTAATCTAATGATAGCAACATTCATGGTTTCACGATCCCTTTGTGTAATTGAATCAAATAGGTTAAGTGCTTCCCTCTGAGGCATTGCATCAAACATATGGCATGCATCTCTAGGAAGAGTTTCATCAGAAGATTGCCGCCCAACTCTCTTAGGAATTTGAACAAACACTTGGTCATCAACTCCTTCAGGACTCGAACTCTAGGCAACACCATGAAAGTGGGCACGATGGGAGCATGTTAACCTCAATCTTCTACGACTAACGAGATTATGAAGCGATGCAAATACCTTAATAACCATCGACAATTGTAGCCAGAAATTGAAAAGTGCCTACCGTAAATTACTCGTCGAAGTTACCCACTCCACGGATTCTAGCATTTTTCCGGTGTCGAAATTCGTTCGTCGAATACACAAATCTGTGAAGGCAACCATCCTATTCATTTTTGTTGTTTTGGGAACACTCTGCTTCTCGGTATCATATGAACACGACTCCTCTCAGCAAAAGGACGGATCTCATCATGTGACATATGATGGAAATACATGCTATATTGATCCTAGTTGTCCACTTAGCACTTGGGATTAGTCCACGCTACCCAGACATGGATCTCACTCTAGCCGTTCAGATGCATCAATTGGACGGCCAGGATTGACATGGGATCGTGCGACATCATATGTCATAGAATAGGATCCTTTCTCGAGCAATCTCTACTCAAAAAGTAGACATTGGAGTTTGGATCCAGATCCTTACATGGATCAAGTTTGACCCAAACGGGTGGAACCCTTTAGGGATGTCAATGGATCAGATTTTATACAACAACCGATGACTCTGTTTAGTCGGATTCGGTAAGCCAAATTTGCTTATAATCGAATGTGGACATGGTCTTGACTTTTTGCTAGTGAATCTGACAAATATCCAAATTAATTTGATGGAAATCTGAATCCCATTACATGTAAAAATACATGATATGGTATGAGCTTTTCACCATCTGTATCCAAATCTGATTTCAAATCCATCTAATCATATATGGTATTGGCTACATCTGATCCAAATCCGAACTGTTTACATATCCCTAGAACCCTTGGTTCTAAGTTCTAACATAGAAAACATAGAAAGTTGTTGGATCCAGATCTAGAACCCCCAATTCCCTAGCAACTGACATATTTTTGCTGCACCATGGACGTGATCTTTGTACAATGGTTGGATTTTTTTTACCAAAAATCTAGGCAATATATGGTCGGATGTATAGGTTCAAGGTCTAAATCCTAAATAATTGGTCCAACTCTATAGATCTAAATTGGATCAAAATCGAAAAATGGAACCAATCTCTGGATCTTTTTCTTTTGCACTTGTTAGTATAGTTTATTGTCATGAAAGTTATTTTTATTATTACTGTGTATTTGTACCCACCCTAGCTTAAATTCTTAGCTCCTTCCCTGCCCCTAAGTGAACGTGGCAGGATCATCATGACTTTCAACAAATCCAACATGCAAGAAAAAAATCATTGAACCAACGAAGAGCTTGTTTGAGGCCATAAACAACCCATTGAAGACGACAAACATAGCTCGGATAAGTAGGATGCACAAATCTTGGGGGTTGAGTCATGTAAATCTCTTGCTCCAAGAACCCATACATAAAAGCATTTTTAACATCGAGTTGACGATTTTTCAATTGCCTGAAACAACAATAGATAAGAGTAATCAAAACACTGGTAGGCTAAATAATGAGACTAAATGTTTCATCATAATCAATACCTTCTCACTTATGAAAACCTTGAGCAACTAGTCGAGCATTGTGACACTCAATAGTAGTATCTGAACGTTACTTAATTTTAAACACCTATTTATATACCCAAGAGTTATTTCCTATTAAAGTAGAAAACTCATCAGCCATCCATCATGTCATTCAAGAAACTTAACCGCTTGTTTGAAGGTGGAAGGTTCAAAAGAAAGGGCTTGGGTTATAAGGGCCAAGGGAACTTCGTAGCAAGCCATGCCTTGGGAATACAAGTCTCATCCATGGAACGAAATACCATGGTATGAGTACGGTGGCATAGGTGGAGGAAAGGAGGAAGGCATGATAGTAGAGGTAGGTGACTCAGCCGAAGAGACCGGGAACGGCTCAACTGTGACTGTTAGAGGACACAACGCTAGGTTGCAAGGACTACTCAAGCAAAGCAAAACAGGCATAAACAATGACGAAGTAGAAGACAAACATCATTCAATGCCGGCATAAAAAATAACATGGCGTGAAACATAGAATCAATTTTTTAACAACATCAAGGCATCAATAACCCTGTGCATGGGACTGTATCAAAGGAAAACATATTTAGATGTTTTCCAATCCATTTTTTTTAGGATAGTCTCCCAAGTAAGGATAACAAAGGCACCCAAACACTTTCAGAAGATGATAATCAGGAGGCTTATCAAACAACTTTTGATAGGCAGACGATTTCGATAACACTGAGGAGAACAAGTGATTTATTAATTATACAGCTGTTGAAAAGGAATAGACCCAAAAACTGTAGGAAGACTAGCATGAGAAAGAAGGGTCAAACCAGTTTTAACAATAATGCTTCCTCTCAACCAAACCATTTTTCTCAGGAGTTCTATACGCCTAAAACCCAGGCTGGATGCTATTTTCATTCAAAAATGACATAAAGAAAGAACTTGCAAATTCACCTCCTTGATCACACTGAAAATATTTAATATTTGCAGCAAAGACATTATTTACCATGGCCACAAATCTTTTAAAGCAAGCATATGCATCATATTTAGCTTTCAAAGGAAAAAGCTAGGTAAAACCAGTGAACTCATCAACAAAAAATATATAATAGCAATGAAAGGGAAGGCCCCCAAATATCTGAATAAATCACCATAAATGGAATCCTGTTTAGTTTATCAAAAGGCAAACATTTGCTTTTTCTAAACTGATAGTAGAACAAATTTCATCAAGGTTCTTATTCAAAACAAGAGAATCACAATCCCATAAAAATTTATCTAAAACTGGTCGCCCAGGATGACCCAACCGATCATGCCAGCGAGAAGCTGACGACGCCTTTATTGAAATCAACACAGTAGCCTCTAAATCAGCTTTGCCGAAAAGTGGATATACTGACCAAGGTTATTTTCATGACCTGTATTTGGAGAATATGAGCCACGACCCCTAAGCCTTCCTCCAAATCTATTTGATCGTCCTCCCCGATAATTCGATTGTCCACGTTCATGAGCAGAAAAAAGAAAGCAGATGCATTGGTAGCGTTAAAGTTGACTTCTCCGTAGAGACTCTCAAGTCTCTATTCATGACTAAGAAGCGAAGTTCATAGTTCATCAAACGATGGAAGAAAAGAACAGGTATACATGGCAGTACCAAAGGATTCATACACACTTTCGTCCATGTAGGACATGAAAAACCAGATCCTCAACATTGATTGGTTTTTGAATGATGGCCAAAGCATGAAATATTGATTTTATTTTCTACAAATAATCAGTAATATTCATGTTACCGCTTTTGAGGCTTGAGAGTTCCTCCTTCAACTGAATATATCTTTAATAGGACCTGTTGGCGAAGCCGTTTTCAAGAACACACAAGACTTCTTTAAAACTTCTGAGGCCAACAACCAGGGGCGGCTCAAGAGAAGTTGAGGCCCTAAGCATATTTCAGTGGAGGCCCATATTTCTTCATTTTTTTTTACATTAGAAGCCCTCAGCATGTGCCATGTTTCATTGAAGACCCTAAGCATGTGAAATACAAGCATTATATTTTTTTAAAATTTGAGGCCCTAGGCGGTGGCCTCAAATCTCAACGAGGCCAGCCGGGCCTGCCAAGAACGAGCGCAAACATTGGCTTGAACAATGTGGCATTCAACCAACTCAAGATGGGTTGATCAGATGGAAGCCATGAGACATAATCTGTAATCTGGATTCACAAATTCCTTTCCATCAGCCACTGTTACAAGGCGATTTGGTTGTGGAAATGAACCACCTACGTACCCCATGAGATCATGGGTGTATAAGATTGGCAAAAACTGGCTTTTCCATAATAAGTAATTGGTTCGATCAAGTTTAATCGAAACCAGGCTGCAAATATTGAAGGTGGTTGATAGAGCTGTTGATATAACTGTCATTGATGAAGACGTCATAAAAGAATTGAATCACACAAGAACACAATTTTGACAGAATATGCCTACGTCCACGATTTCTCTCACTTAATCGACGATATTCACGAGTTCCTCTTTCTAATATTGCTCATGTACAAGGAAGGAGACCATGATATTTTCGTGGGTCTCTAAGGTTTCTAATTTTATAAGATTTTTTATTGCAGTCTTTCTTTTCTAATCGATCTTTATCATATTTAGAATCCTTCTTATCTTGAGAGTCCTCTTCTTTAGAAACTTTCTTGGGCTGAAAACTTTCAATAACTGACGATAATAGGGTTTCCTCACTACAAGAAATTTTACCTTTATTGGCATGAAAATCGTGCCAGTAAAGACATGACTAGTGCCAATAAAGACCTTTACTTGGGCTATCAATACGTCATTAAGTGCATTGGTATAGCCATTACTGATGTGGAATGGTAGCGCCAGTAAACATTGTCTTTATTGGCGCTAAATTTATGCCAATAAAAATCTCTTTATTGTAGCTAATATAACACCAATAAAGATATTTTTAGCATTTTATTTAAAAACGATAACATCTTCACTGGCACAAAAAAAAATTGTGCCGGTAAAGGCCACTTTTTTGGCACATTTTTTGTGTCAAAAAACATCACTTCATTAGCACAAAATATGCGCCAATAAACATAACTTTTTTGGTGCATTTTAATGCCAAAAAATGTTGTTTTTGGCACATATTTCATGCCAGTAAAGTGATGTTTTTGGAGCAAAAAATGTGTTAAAAAAGTGGCCACCTTTACTGGCATAATTTTTTTTTGCACTAGTAAAGATAACTTTTTTCTATTTCCTTATTATCAATCTATTCATTTATTCATGAACTTGCTTATACATTCAATAATTATACATGTTCATTCATTCATTAACCTACTTATACATTCATTGAATACAAAAACTACTTATACATTCATTCATTCATAAACTTGTTTATACATTCATTCATTTATTCTTTGGTTTATTCATGAACCTGCTTATACATTCATTGAATACAAACAATGCTTATACATTCATCTAATCATTTAACTTTCATACACATACTACTATATATCTTCCTTCAACTCTTCATAACTACATATTTCATAACTCTAACATTGATAATTGAAACCTTTTAATAAACACAACATACAAAGCATTCATACACGCACTACTATATCTTTTCTGTCAGTCCTTCATAACTACATCCTTCATAACCCCAACATTCACAATTGAAGCCTTACAAAAAACACATGCAAAGCAATTACAAAAACACTACTATATCTCTTTCTTCAACCCCTTATAACTATATTTGTCATAACTCCAACATTTATAATTGAAACCCTACAAGAAACACAACATGCAAAACATTTATACACACACTATTATAGCTCTTTTTTCATCCCTCCATAACTACATTTGACATAACTCCAACTTTCACATATACAAATACATAACTCTAACCCACTATAAAAAAAATCATGCATAAATTAGAAATAGTTTTAAATAAATGTCAAATAATAGACAAAAAAAGTTTAAATTCAAATATATACGCAGTATCTCAATTCATGAATTATATATAGCAGAGACAATCTCAAAACCTGGGGTGCACCACACTTGTACGAGGCCTGTAAATAAACAAAGGTAAAAGAATTACAGACATATGCATACACATAATATATATTTATATATATATATATACTAAATATAAATTCATGTACAGGATTACAATCTTCAGTTATATAAACTTGCCTAAGGAGCTTATAAGAAACTTGTTTGATTGTTGGCCACCATTTTCATAAATAGCTCATTCATGAACCTGCTTATACATTCATTGAATACAAACAATGCTTATATATTAATCTAATCATTCAACTTTCATGCACATACTACTATATATCTTTCTTCAACCCTTCATAACTACATCCTCCATAACTCTAACATTCATAATTGAAACCTTTTAAGAAACACAACATACAAAACATTCATACACACAATACTATATCTCTTCCTTCAGTCCTTCATAACTACATCCTTAATAACCCCAACATTAGCAATTGAAGCCCTACTGGAAACACAACATGCAAAGCAATTATAAAAACACTATGATATCTCTTTCTTCAACCTTCCATAACTATATTTGTCATAACTCCAATATTTACAATTGAAACCCTACAAGAAACCCTACAAGAAAAATGTGGATTAGCGACGGACGCTATCCGTCACTAATTCGTCGCTAAATATTTTTAGCGACAGATTGATGATGGCTTAGCGACGGATAGCGTCCGTCGCATAATCCTGATCGCTAAATAGCGATAGAACTAATCTATCACTAATCTGTTGCTAATTAGCGACAAATTAGGAACATATGACATCTGTCGCTAAACAAGCACGAATATGGTTTTACGACGAAATATAATCTGTCGCTAGTCCATCGTTATTTTAGCGACGGATTACATTCCATTGCAAAACCAAATATTAGCGACGGATAAACATCACAAAATTAAAAAAAATAATAAAAAAATCTAAACGAATCGGGTCTGATCCATAAGAAACTGGGTCCCAAACATAAGCCCAAGAAAAAATCTAAACGAATCGGGACCCGCGCCAGGGGGAACCTCCGAACCCCCCTCTAGTAAGGAAAATATATATGATACTGCTAAATAGTATAATACAGTTAACACTTGGGAAAAAATGCCATTCTTACCCAAAAAGAAAAAAAGAAAAGAAAAGGCAATAAGAATGCCTGAAGTATATTTAAATGAAAATAAAGTTAACACAATTGAAAGTGGACAAAGAAAACATGATTAAATATAGAACAAAGTAGTATTAGGCCATGCCAGATTGCCTGCAATTCATTCAAGTTCATACTCGTTTGAATAGGAAACTAAACTGAAACGATGATTCCCATGTAACATTTATAGTGATTACTTGGTTCTTTGACAAGAGAATGAACAGACTCATGCTTAACAATCATTCACTACGTGAAACGACTAATGACAATATTCCTGTTTACAAGAATCAATGCAACAAAAAACTCCATGAAATGGTAGATGACAAAAAAACAACAACTATCACTTACAAAAATAGAAGTATACAAGTATGCACCAGTAGCAGCTGATAAACCCATTGTCGTGGTACCCTCTAGAAGTGACCGGAGCTGGTTGACAAAAGTTCCAATGAGCAAAAGAGCAAGAGCCTCCCACTGCTTAAGATAAAACCACCATCATGATCAGAGGAAGAATACAACATCCTTGACTGCAACAAAAAGTAATCATTCAACAATATCTCTTTCAAGAACATCAAGACCACTTAAGCAACTTATGATGTGAAGATACAATTTTTCAGAAAAACAAGACAGGCAACTCCAACCTTTTATAAGAGACATTTAACCATATTGTCAGAATTAATGTTCTTATGTTTTACATCTGAATCAGGAACTAAGCAAATCATAATCCCTGATCTCAATCCTTGTCACTGGACAAGCTTCAGTTTTTTGTTCTTATGTTTTACCTACAAGGTTGCAAATCTACAGAACCATGACACAATCCATACAAACTGAACCATTCTTCAGTCCTGATAAACAACAAGAGGCAGTGCAAAAAGGGAATCTACACTATATTAAAACAAATGCCAAACATATGTATTGTAAAAGTTGGCATTCATCCTGTTAAACCAAATGAGTTAATAGGTATAGAATAGTATAATTTCAACAATCATAATTCACAGAAGCCTACCTGTAAATAACCTAAATGCTGTAGGCAGTTCTCTTGTCTGTGTTGCCCAGAAAACATCAGATTTCTCTGACATGTATAGCCCAGGATCAATGATTGGTGGCTTTGCCCTTTTGTCCCTATAGCAACAATGTAGACCTCAGACTGAAGATCGAACACCAAAAGCAAAGAAAATAAATCACTTTAGGAAAAAGACTCACTTTTTCCATTTGAGTTGACTAGTATGATCGATGAAGCTCAGGTTTCTTGGTAAAGATGAGAATATATACAGAATATCTGCACAACATAGTGTTACAGTCATATAACATGCATAACTTTAAAAACAACAACAACAACAACAACTATGCATAACTTTAAAAAGGAAGGAAAAAATAGAAACTCCACATGCCAGAAGTTTCTAATATTAGACAAACTAAGCATTGCCTTGTAGCTGGGAAATGTGATAAAACTTTAGCAAAGAGAGTCAGACAAAATAGGAAAACTTACCATCTTGTGTAACAAGTGGATACTTTGACGAACTTAGATTTATGAACCAGTCCCATTCTTTGCTCTTCTTGCAACTGGAGATTCTAAGTCCAAATGAACCACATACTGATTTAGGGGATGATATAGCGCACACAACGTTCTCCACAGTTTATCCAAATCACCTTTAGAACCAGATACTAAGTAAGCTAGTCTAGGAATTGGAGAGGCAGCGGGTGGGGGAGGGAATGCGACCTTTGATTCTACAAAAGTGGGATTTGTCTGATTCAAAGCTAACTTTATTGGATAATTTGAAAAGATTGCATTGATCGTTTGTAAAGAGGAAACAAGCTCCAAGTTTGAAACAACAATAAGTAGGAAAAATAGGATAAACAAACTCATGACAGGAGGATACACCCATTTCTTTTCCATGTTAGTAGACTCAGATCCTGTATAGATAGTCCATATGCATCACAGATCCCTGTGACCCAAAATGGTTATGGTACCTCAACTCCAAAGCATACATATGCCAATGAAAACATGCAACACAAAAATAGGACCGCCAAAAGACATACTGTATCTTATCATACTAGCAGAATTTTAAAATTTCCCAACTGATGCAAGCACACACAAATCGTTGTTGAAATCAACTTCAGAAAGGAATAAAGGACACGCTTGCAGAGGCAACAACTCTCCAAAGAAGATAAAGAAGGGATGATTGAAAATCTGCAAAAAAAGATCAAATCAAACAAGGAAAAAACAAGATTCAAATGAAGAAACAAACTAACACATATAGATATAGAAACAACAAGAAATTCATAATAAATTCAAAAATTGAACGATCAGAAAAAATGAAGTGGCAAAAGCAGATGTCAGTCACTAGGAAATGAACCACTGTGGTGGATCGTGCAGAGGGTGGCAAAGAAGGGGGCGTCCAACAGTGGTTGGGGCTCCCGACGACATGGTAGCAGCATCAAGTCGCAGTAGGGGTTGGTTCGCTTCTGATCGGCGCCTGAATAGGGAAGAGTAGGGGAAATAGAAAGAGGAGGAGGAGATCACGACACTGAACCTGGCTTCCGACGTCGGCAGTGGAGGGTTTCAAAGAGAGAGGGGGTCGCCAGAATGGCATGGTGACTATGCACCAGTGGGTGCTCGGACAAAAGGGGAAACACAGAAGAAAGAAATGAAGAGGGGAAAAGAAGAAGGGAAGGGAAAGGAGAGAGGAAGGAGGGGAAGACAAGAGTCGGCCGACGGGGGTCAGCGACGACGTGGCTCCGACCGATCTGCGGACGAGGAAGAGAAAGGAGAGGAAGAGAAGGAGGGGGGGGGGGGAGGCTGCGTACAACGAAAGGGCGGAAAAGTGCGAAGCAGGTGAAAAACAATAGCTAGCGACGAAAACATTCCGCCTCAAAATTCAACGCTAATTAACAACGAAATTAGTGATGAACAAATTGTATCGCTCATCCGTCGCGAAGTTGCGATAAAGTTTAAAATATAATGTTTTCATCGCTAATCTGTCGCTAATTAACGACCGATTTTACGATAAAAAAATTTTGTCATAAATTCCATCGCTAATTCCAATTATAGCGACAACTAATTTTCTCTAGTTAATCTGTCACAAATTTGCGATGAAAAAAATCCGTCACAAATTTCTGTCGCTAATTAACATTTTTCTTGTAGTGAAACACAACATGCAAAACATTTATATATACTATTATTGCTCTGAATTCATCCCTCCATAACTACATTTGCTATAACAACAACATTCACATATAAAAGTACATAACTCCGACCCACTATAAAAAAATTCATGCATAAATCAGAAACAATTTTAAATATATGTCAAATAATAGACAAAAAAAAGTTTCATTTCAAATATATATGCAGTATCTCAATTTACGAATAATATAGAGGAGAGACAGTATAAAAACCTAGGGTGCACCATACTTGTACGAGGCCTGCAAATAATCAAAGTTGAAAGAATTACAAACACATACACACACACACACTATATATATATATATATATATATATATATATATACAGATTCATGTACAAGATTACAGTCTTCAGTTATATAAACATGCTTAAGAAACTTGTTTGATTATTGGCCACCATTTTCATGAATAGATCCTTCAACTCTCCAATCTGAGATTTCAAACATCTAATTTTCTCTTGCATTTAAGCTATATTGACGTGATACTAATTATTTTGATGCAAGAGTGTTGCCTTGCTTGGACCTTCACCGAACACGTCCTTGGTGGATACTCCCATGCCAAGCATTCATACACGCCTATATTTGTTTAGTCCTAAAATTTGAAAGAGGACATCCACTTGCGATGGGCAGTCAATGGATGAATCCGAGGTTTGAGACATTTAAGCTATCATGTCTCTAATCTTATATTGCAAGACAATGTATTGATTTAATAATAATTATATCTTTTATCTTCATATATAATTCTTATATGATTAACATCGAACTCTAATGAAACAAATAGGCCTTACTATTGCGTGATTTGTTTATGGACTTACAACCTCAGGTTTTTTGCTAGTACGAGACATGCAAGACATCTCTCCTTGAGAAGACTTGGCCCCACCATCACCAGCCCACAAATAAATAAAATATAATTAAAACAAGCAAATGAATGGCAAGCATTTAAAATAGTATACAGATATTCTCGTCTCACAATCATGCGAAACTCTTTGTGCCTATCATGTGTAGATGTTTTTGTAAGGCACAATGAGTTGTTTTTTTTGCACTTAGAGCCTACGAAAACATGTAAGTGATATATATATATATATATATATATATATATATATACACATACACTATCACATTTGAATATATAAGATTGTATACAACATTAACATATCATGAAAAATACAAACCTTTGATTGATGAGTATCAAAATAACGCATCAAGGCCTCTCATTAAAGATTAGGGATATAAGGTGGACATGTAATCAATCAGTAATTGAGACTACTATGTTGCTTGTAAATCATCCTAAGCTCGAACCAGAAGTTTCTTCCAGCTCTGGCGTATTTCTTTATCACCCATCCCTTCATCATTTCAGAAATCTCAAACATTTTCTACATTAATAATATATGTATCTTAAATATTGTTGAAGAAATAAATGTTAAAGATAAAATCGATTACAAAATATAGCTATAAGGAATATAAATACCTAAATAGAAGCCCAAGCATCCTCCTTGCGAGTAAATAATAATGGACATCAGTTAAAAAAATTCAATGGTATTTGGTCAGGATCACGTGCGATAGTTCCTATGTAGATACTAAGGTACTATGTCTCCCACCCTATATGTTATCTATACTTATTAATGACAACCTTGTGCTTCTGCTATGTGGCCAAAGCACGTATGTGCCCTCGTTGTTTTATAGCTATTACATTAAGAAGATAAGTATTGATAATTTATTACTTACAATAAACAACACTATGTTATCAATATGACATAACAAATACCTGATGACTCATCCGACATTTCAGAATCTTGCATCAATGCTTGTGATGATACTAGACTAGCATTTTGCATCTGTTGAAAATAGAAAATTAAAATATAAAATCTCTAAAATCTAAATCATATATGAAAAAATATATTTAGCAAGCATTCAATAAATAAATCATAAAATAGTAATTAAAATATAAAACCCCTAAAATCTAAATCATATATGAGAAAAAATATATTTAACATGTATTCAATAAATAAATTATAAAATAAGTAATTAAAATATAAAACCCCTAAAATTTAAATCATGTATGAAAAAAATTAACATACATTCAATAAATAAATCATAAATAATAAAAATATAAACCCCTCAAAATCTAATTAATATATGAGAGAAAAATATATATAGCATGCATTCAATAAATAAATCATAAAATAAATAATTAAAATATAAAATTTTTAAAATTTAAATCATATATAAGAAAAAATATATTTAACATGTATTCAATAAATAAATCATAAAAAAGATAATTAAAATATAACACCCCTAACATCTAAATCATATGTGAGAAAAAAATCATATTTAACATGCATTCAATAAATAAATCACAAAATAGGTAATTAAAATATAAAACCCCTAAAATCTAAATCATATATTAGAAAAAAAATATTTAACATGCATTAATAAACAAATCACAAAATAGTCCATTAAAATGTAAAACCCCTAAAATCTAAATTATATATGAGAAAAAAATACATTTAGCATGCATTCAATAAATGAATCACAAAATAGGCAACTAAAATATAAAATCCCTAAAATCTAAATTTAAATCATACAGTGCGTCAGTATAACATCTTTACTTGCGCGATCATATTTTGTGTCAGTGAAGTAAACATTTTTACTAGCACAAAATAAGCTTACACCAGTATAATGTACCTTTATATTGTCATGAGCATATTTTGTGCCAATAAAGAAGCTTCATTATTGAAGTTACATAAGAGGGGCACCAATAAAAAGGTAATTTCGGGTAGTGCCTTTATCTTTTGGTTTCCTTTTTACTTCTTATCACTAGGATGGAGAGGATCCTGTTAAGATAAGGAAGTTGTACACGATAATTCAAGTATGATATTTTGATGATGAACAACTGGATTTCAGCTATGGCAATAAAGAAAGAAGAAAAGAATTGAATAAGTTTACAAGTTCAACATTGAAAAATTGATTAAAGATTTTATGCAAGTGTAAATCTCTTTAAATTCTTAGATTCTTGTAAGAGCCTTACTTTGATTGCATATCTCACTTGCATTACACCTAAAAATACTTAGAAAAACTTTCCTAAAAAGAACCCTTTGCAAAAATCATTTTAGAAAGCCCTTTACCTATATTTTTAGTTTTATCAGTTGACCAATAAGTCTCATCAGTCGACCGATTTTCTAACGCCTATTTTTTAAAACCAAATGTCTATTTTTTGATCAGTCGACTAATCTACTCTTAGTCGACCAGCCCGAGAGTTCAATTTCTGGAAAGTTTAACAGAAGTTGACTGGAAGTTTTCTTTTAGTCTACTGATGATTTTTCATCAATCGACTAATTTTTCTTTAGTCGACTAATTTTCAAAATCCTAAATTCAAATCTTTTTGGCTAAACACAATAGTCAACTCATTTAATAATCAGTCTGCTAATATTTGATTTCAGTCGACTGATAACTTTTTAGTCGACTAATATAGTCATTTTTCTGAACTTTTCAGAAGTTGCATTCTTTCATTCTTCAAACATTTTGACTGTTCAAAACTGTTAGTTTGTCACCCCTTCGTACCACCAACGTCTGAGATTCTTCAGCTATAAATAAGAGTGAGATCTACATAAAAAAAAAGAATTAAAACATCGAATTCTGTGTTTTTCACTCTTATTCTTTCAAGCATTCATTTTTTCACTCACTAAGTCTTTTCACTCAAGTTCTTCACTCTAATTTCTTTTGTGAGTCAGTGAAATCGTGAGTTGAGTATTTTTGAAGCCTTAGAAGCCTATGCAAACCTATTCCACTTCCTTTGTATTCATAAGAAAGGCTCATAGGTTGATTGTAAGTTATTTATTTCAATTTTTCTATAAAAAGATAGAGTCTCATTGGTTCAAAGGAGAAGTTTGCTTTCAGCAGAGTTGTTGTTGAAAGTGAGACCGATTTTGGTTTGTTTGATCTTGTGGTGACACAAGTTTGATAGTGAAAATTTGAAGCGGGTTTTGCTTGGGGACTGAATGTAGGTCTGGAGGACCGAAACAAGATAAAATCTTTGTGTTCTTTGTGTGTGATTGCTTTGCAGAATTCAAAATCTTTCAAATTCCAAAGATGAAGTTTAAAAGCACTATTCACCCCCCCACCCCGCCCCCACCCCTCTAGTGCTGGTTGCATCGATCCTAGAGTACTTTCATTTGGTATCAGAGCAAGGTTTGATATCTTTTAATTTTACCATTATCTAGCATGGCAACAACATCGTCTTCTCAGCACAAAGAATGATGCTCCTCAGTTCGTCCTCCTCTCTTTAATGGAACAAACTATGGATACTGAAAAGTAAGAATGACAATATTTCTATAATCCATGGATCTTGAAATTTGGAGAGTCATTTCTGAAAAGTATCAAACACCATCAACAAATTTCAACATATGGACCGATGAAGCAAAGAAAACTGCTTCACTCAACGCCAAGGCTATGAATGCTCTATATTGTGTCGTTGACAAGGTAGAGTTTAATCAAATCTCTCAATGTTCCTCTGCAAATAAAATTTGGTATACTCTTCGTGTGACTGATGAAGGTACTTCAAAGGTCAAAATATAAAATTGCTTCTTTAGTTCATAAATTTGAATTATTTAAAATGAAGTAAAATGAGTCAATTTTTGAAATGATAACAAGAATGACCGACATTACAAATACACTCAAATCCCTTAGAAAAGATTATTTACAAGTGGATTTGGTTAGAAAAGTCTTGAGGTGTTTAACTCCTGAATGAAAGAAAAAGATCATAGCAATAGAAGAAGCCAATGATTTGAACACCCTTTCTCTTGAAGACTTGGTTGGTAATTTGATGGCATATGAAGTTCAACTTCAAGATAGACAAGAAGAAATCTCTTGCATTCAAGGCCACTTCAGATTCTGAAGATTCAGATAAGGATGAAGATATTGCCCTTATCACTAGGCAATTCAAAAGATTCATCAAAAAGAGGAGATTTCAAAAAAAAGGTGAAGAAAACTGAACCATCAAATTCTAATGAAATTAAGTGTTTCAACTGCAAAAAGGATGAACATATCAAAAGAGATTGTCCTCTTCTCAAAGTCAAGCCTAAGGACCAATTCAAGAAGAAAAAGGTATTTCAAGCAAATTGGGATGAAAGTGACTCTTCTTCCGACGAAGAATCAAATGAAGAAGTCGCCAACATGTGCTTTGTAGTACAAGAAGAATCGGTAAGTCAATTTGATTATGATGAGTTATTAGAAGCTTTTAATGAATTATATGCTAAATTTAAAAGTCTAAGTTCTAAAAATAAAGAGTTGAAAATAAAAAATTTGACTCTTGACTCTAAGAACAAAGTGTTACTTCAAGAGATGGAAGATCTCAAGAAAGAAAACTTTTCTCAAGCATCTAAGATAAAAGAAATTGACATTAGAACCAATGTTTTACAAAAAAAGATATCTAGTTTGAAAGAAAAATCAAATGATCTTCTATCTATAGTGACTAAGTTCATTAATGGTCAAGAAAATCTAGAAAAACTTTTTGGTTCTCAAAGATGCTCGGTTAACAAAATTGGATTGAGATATAGTTTCTTTGATACTAAAAATAGACCAAACTATGTGGCAAAGAATCATTAAAGTCAAAACTCAAAAACATTGGTTCAAAGAACTTAGTTTTGTAGTCATACATATCATGGTAGAAACATACCTCATCATGGTACTTCCAATACATATAAGCCTAGACATAATTATGCATCTTTTCATGCTTCTTTCTACAATTTTAGAAATGCTAACACATTTTATGATAGAAATAATTATTATTTTCAAAGGAAACCAATATCCAAATGGATTTGGGTTCCTAAGACTAACTCTCATGGACCCGAAAATGAAAAGGGGACAAATGTTTTGTCTTCTAATTTTGTTGTAGGTACACAAAATAAGGAGCAAGTGGATCTTGGACAGTGGTTGTTCCAAACATATGACTAGAAGGCCGAAGTTATTTTTCACCCTTCAAAGTAAGGATGGAGGAACCATCACCTTTGGTGACAATAGCAAGAGAAAAGTAATCTGTATTGCTAATATTGGTAATCCAAAATTTCTCTTGACAGAAAATGTTCTTTTAGTAGATGGATTAATGCATAATTTATTATCTATTAGTCAATTATGTGACAAAGGTTTTCTCGTTTCTTTTGAACATAATTTATGTTTGATTTCTGATTCGTGTTCTAAAAAGATCATCTTTAAAGAAAAGAGAAGGAACAATATATATGAACTTTATCTTGATAAGTTACCCACCCTTAATAAAAAAATGTCTTATTGCTTCAAATGAAATTCAATGGTTATGACACAAGAGACTTGCACATGTTAACTTCAAATTAATTTCTAAGTTATCCAAGAATGATCTTGTTAGAGGCCTACCTAGAATATCATATAAAAAGAATCACTTATGTGATGCTTGCCAAATGGGTAAACAAATCAAGAGTTCTTTTAAAGCAAAAGATATAATTTCAACAAAGCGTCCACTCAAACTTTTACATTTAAATCTTTTTTGGATCATCAAGAATTCAAAGTTTGAATGATAGTAAATATGTTTTTGTCATAGTAGATGATTATTCTCGTTTTACTTGGGTGATTTGTCTGAAAAATAAAAATAATGCTTTTTCTGAATTTTCTAAACTCTGTAGAAGAATTACAAATGAAAAATCTACCTCTATTATTGCTATTCGTAATGATCATGGAGGAGAATTTGAAAATAAATCTTTTTTAAAGTTCTGTGATTTACATGAAATATCTCACAACTTTGCTTTTCCTAGAGCGGCTCCCAAAAAATAGAGTTGTTGAAAGAAAGAATAGAACATTGCAAGAATGTGCTAGAACTATGCTTCAAGATAAACATTTACCAAAATATTTTTGGGCTGAAGCAGTAAATACAACATGTTATGTTTTAAACCGTGTTCTTATTCAACCATTTTTTACATAAAACTTGTTTTGAATTGTATTATGATCGTTTTGATAGCAAATGCTTCTTGTTAAATACCAAAGATCATCTTGACAAGTTTAATTCAAAATCAGACGAAACAATATTTCTTTGATATTCTTCTAGAAGCAAAGCTTATCATGTTTTTAATAAAAAGAACTTATTGCATTGAAGAGTCTTTACATATTGTATTTGATGAGAATGGTGAGCAAATTGTACCTCTAAGAGAAGGAAAAGAAGTCATACCTCAAGGAGAACCTTTGATAGAAATCACTTCACAAGAAAACATTCCTCAAAATCTTTCACCGATTTGGGAAGAACTTTGTAATTATTCACATAAGCAGATTATTGGAGAAATAAAGAGTGGTGTCCAAACTAGAAGTCAGTTGGAAGAATATATTATAAATATTGCTTTCATATAAAAAATAGAACCAAAGAATATCAATGAAGCTTGTGATGATGAATTTTGGCTTTTGATCATGTCTGAAGAACTTAACCAGTTCACTCAGAACGATATATGAGATCTAGTTGATAGACCAAAGGATCATCCGGTAAATAAAACGAGATGGATCTCCCGGAACAAGTTGGACGAGAATAGTGAAATTATTTGAAACAAATCAAGGCTAGTTACTAAGCTACGTAGGCTCAACCGAGAAAGCTGAAACCATGATTCAATGGCTCTTTTTTGCTTAGCTTATTGAATGAATGAAAATCACCATATAGGCGGCTCCTTTGGAAAAAAAAGAGAAAAGGTACATACATGTCAGGGTTGGTATATATGCACTTACCCTGGATATAGTAAGAATTTGTAAAAGATACAACATGAGACTTAAAAAGACAGAAGCACAAGGCTATAACCAAGAGGAAGGCATAGATTTTGATGAAACCTTTACTTCTGTGGCTCGATTGGAGTCAATTCAAATGATGCTTGCTTTTGCTAGCTACATGAATTTTAAGTTATACCAAATTGATGTTAAGATTGCATTTATGAATAGATACGGCAATGAAGAAGTTTATGTAGAACAACTACCAGGCTTTGAAGATGAGAAATATCCAGAAAGAGTCAACAAATTAAAAAGAGCTTTGTATAGACTCAAACAAGCACCAAGAGCATGGTATGAGAGACTATGAAGTTTTCTAGAACTATCTGGTTTTTCCATTTATCGGGTAGACTCCACTCTATTTATTAAAAATCTAAATTCAGATATTCTTATTGTGCAAATTTATGTTGATGATATAATATTTAGTTCTACTAATGATTCTCTTTGCAAAGATTTTGCTAAAGCTATGCAGAAGAGTTTGAAATGAGCTTAATGGGCGAATTGAACTACTTCATTGGACTTCAAATAAAGAAAACTGAAGAAGAAATCTTCATTAACCAAGCCAAGTATACAAAAGAACTTCTTAAAAAATTTGGCATGAACTCATCTAAATCAAGAAGAAATCCTATGAGCACAACTACCTCTCTTGACAAAGATGAAAACGGTAAAACTATAGATACTAAGCTCTACAGAAGTATGATCGGATCTCTATTATATTTAACTGTTAGTCGACCTGATATAATGTTTAGTGTATGTATGTGTGCTAGATTTTAAGCTAATTCGAAAGAATCACACTTAATTACTGTAAAACAAATTCTTCAGTACTTAAAAGATACTTCAGACTTTGGATTGTTTTACCCAAAATCATCTTCCTTCAATTTAGTTTCATATAGTGATACAGATTTTGCTGGAAGCAAAACTGATCGCAAGAGTACTAGTGAAACTTGTTACTTCTTAGGACATTTCTTAGTCTCTTGGTTTAGTAAAAAGTAAAAATCGATATCACTCTCAATAACTGAAGCAGAATATATAGCAGCTAGTTTAGCATGTACACAAGTACTATGGATGAAGCAAACCTTAAGAGATTTTGGTTTTAATTACTCTACAACAAGTATTTATTGTGATAACACTAGTGCTATAAATCTTTCAAAAAATCCTGTTCTGCACTCATGAACTAAGCATATTGAGGTGAGACATCATTTTTTATGAGATCATATTTTAAAAGGTGATATTTCTTTGAATTTTATACCCACAAATGCACAACACGCCAATATTTTTACTAAACCACTCAAAAACGAAGATTTTATGAGAATTAGAAGAGAACTTGGTATTTGCTCATTATTGAACTTATAATGTTTTTTTTTTTAACAATATGCATGTGAACAATGTGTGATATATGGAGAACTATATGCATGTGAATAATGTGTGATATATGGAGAACAATATGCATGTGTGATATATGTTATTTGATATGCTAACTTCTTATGTTTTGACAACATATTGATAGGGGGAGTAAGTTACTCTATCTGTTTATCAATGCTCTATTTGTGACTAGTTTGTCATTATAAAAAGGGGGAGATTGTTAAGACAAGGAAGTTGTACACGATAATTCAAGTACGATATTTTGATGATGAACAACTAAATTTTAGCTATGGCAATAAAGAACGAAGAAAAGAATTGAAGAAGTTTACAAGTTCTACATTGAAAAATTGATTGAAGATTTTGTGCCAGTGTAAATCTCTTTAAATTTTTAGATTCTTGTAAGAGCCTTACTTTGATTGCATATCTCACTTGCATTACACCTAAAAATACTTAGGAAAACTTTCCTAAAAAGAACCCTTTGCAAAAATTATTTCAGAAAGCCCTTTACCTATATTTTTAGTTTTATCAGTCGACCAATAAGTCTCATTAGTCAATCGATTTTCTAACGCCTGTTTTTTAAAACCAAATGTCTATTTTCTGATCAGTCGACTAATCTACTCTTAGTCGACCGACCCGAGAGTTCGATTTCTAGAAAGTTTAACAGAAGTCGATTGAAAGTTTTCTTTTAGTCAACTGATGATTTTTCATCAGTCGACTAATTTTAAAAATCTTGAATTCAAATCTTTTCGGCTAGACACAGTAGTTGACTGATTTAACAATCACTCTGCTAATATTTGATTTCAGACGACTGATAACTTTTTTAGTCGACTAATATAGTCATTTTTCTGAACTTTTCAGAAGTTGTGTTCTTTCATTTTTCAAACGTTTTGATTGTTCAAAACTGTCAGTTTGACACCCCTTCATACCACCAACGTCTAAGATTTTTCAGCTATAAATAAGAGTGAGATCTATACTAAAAAAATGAATTGAAACATCAAATTCTGTGTTTTTCACTCCTGTTCTTTCAAGCATTCATTTTCACACTCACTAAGTCTTTTCACTCAAGTTCTTCACTCCAATTTCTTTTGTGAGTCAGCGAAATCATGAGTTGAGTATTTCTGAAGCCTTAGAAGCCCCTACAAACCTATTTCCACTTCCTTTGCGTTCATAAGAAAGGGTCATAGGCTGATTGTAAGTTATTTATTTTAATTTTTCTATAAAAGGACAAAGTCTCCTTGGTTTAAAGGAAAAGTTTGCTTTTGTAAACACCCCAAATTTTCCTCATCCATTCTCAAACAACCCTCCTCGTACAGTGCCAACTCTGTTAGGTCAGTGTACGTGTCAAACCTTGAGTCAGTTTTAGAAAATCACCACTTTACCCATTTTTATTAGGAAAATTACCATTTTACCCCTAGGACATCCCGAACCCCAGTCAATCGAAGTCAACCAAGCTTGTTGGTCAGTTTAGATCAGTTAGAATATCAGCTATCGCAAGCTCATCTGAGCTCACAATGAACAAACCATTTTCATTTCTCACCATTCCTGCCAAAATGGGATCATTTTTTCAGAAATGAGCTCATTTCTCACTCAAATCCAAGCCAATTGTCTCCGAGTCAGTCATATTCCCTTGAGTCTAGCCTGAGCTCATCAGAAGTTCAAGCGCTCCAGTTTTAGTTCAAAACCATTTCTAAGTGTCTAGGAGCCCATTTTAGCCCGTTTCAGTTCTTTCAGCTAAAATTGAGCTGAGTTTAGTCAATTGAGCTAGTGTTTGAGTTTTGATTTTAGTTCATCTCAGTATTACTGACCTTTGTTCTAGCTCAAAGCCAGCTCATATCTGTAATTCACTTCACTCCAGTGACCATTCCGTACCATCTCTCTAAAAATGGCAGTATTTCTTGAAAATTCAGTCAGAAAGGTCAGTTGAGTCAGTATCATTGTCAGCTCATTGGAGTTCTGAAACTCTAAAACCCAGCTCAATCTAGCTCATCTCAGTTCAATCCAGCTTGAACCCCAATTTTCAGTGTCACTCTGACTCAGTAGAGTCCCAAAAACCATTTCTTGAGCTATTTTGCAAATTTTTTCAATTTTAATGCTTTTTAAACTGGTACAACTGCCAATCGGGGTTTAAAATCCAAAATTCTTCATTCAAGGTCTGCATTTCGCATGTCATTTCTCATCATTTCATATCATTTCTCAGCATTTCATAACATTTCATCACATTTCATTCCATTTTCGAAGTCCAGAACTCCAGTTTTATAAATTTCAATCCAGATTGAGTTTTAAAAGTTTCCAGAAATCAATTTCAAACCCTGGGTTTCTAAAATTGACAATTTTACCCTCGGGGTTCTAAATTTGGAAATATTTTCTCAAGAAAAACAATCTGGATTTCTTTCAAAATTAAATTTTCAAATTCTACACTGGATTTGCTTCGCAACGGGGTATTGAACTTCAAAATCTGAGCTCGTTTAAAAAACTGCCAAAAATATCTCGTTTCATTTGGAAATTTTCTGAAAAGGCTATTTTACCCCTCTAATCGTCAAAATGAATTTCAAAAGTGGAATTTGGACCCGCTTTGAGATGGTCCATCCGTTTGGCTTTCCTGTTTTAATTTATAAAAAAAAATGTTTTTTTACCCTTTTTCCTCATTTTTTTCTTCATTTTTCTTATTTTATTTTTTTGGTTTTTCCTAAGGTGGGACCCATAAGGGGGGGGGGGGGTCGACCACCCTAGCCCTTCTCTTCCAGTCCATTTCCTTTCTTTCTTCTTCCATTTTCCTTTTTCTTCCATCTTTTCTTTTCTTCTTTCTTTCTTTTGTTCCTTTCTTCTTCATTTTTCTTCCTTTCTTTCTTTCTTTCCTCTTCCTCCACTCACGTACATCCTTTTCCAGCCTCTCCTTCTTCCTCTTTCCCTCTCTTTTCTTCCCCTTTCTTTCCTTTTCCTTCTTCCCCTCTTCTTTCCTTTTTCTTCCCTTCCTTCTTTCCTTCTTCCCTTCCTTCCTCCCTTCCTTTCCCTCTTGCCCAGCCATTGACATATCCCTTTCCTTCCCTAATTAAAACTAAAAACTTAGGGAAAGATATGATCTTCCCTAAGTTAAGGAAACCAAGAAAAGGCCATACGGCTTGCCATTTTTTGAAGGACTCTCTCTCTCTCTCTCATTGCAGCTACTACAGCCGACAACAACTCTCCTCTTGGCTGCAACTTCCAGCCATTGAAACTCCACGCCCAGCCGCTCCAGCCCTTGTACCTTCAGCCCACAACAACAACTCCAGCTGTCCTCCATTGCTCCACCTTCAACAAACTCCAGCAGCAACCTTCACCACCTCTCCTTGCAGCAGCACACAACATCTTCACCTTGCTTCAGCCGGCAGCCATCACACAAGAGAAGTTCCAGCAGCCAGCCACCTCTCACTGCAGCAACACACAACTGTCTCCAACGTCTTCTTCAACAGCAACACAACCAACATCCTCTCCAGTCGTTTCAATCATAAACCCAAGGTAAGTCAATATGCTCTTTCCCCTTTACCGATTTTTTTATTTATTTATTCAGTTAAATTTCAATGCTATTCTCTTTGAGAGGGAGGAATCTAATGTAAAACCAGTTTAAAACTGGATCCATCTTGCTAATTTTTTTTTTAATCTATGGATTTAAGTAACATGAAACAAAGGTTTTCATGTTATGGTTACGTAAAGAGGTGATCCATCCGATGCATGGATCAGATCCCTCCTTGCAATAGTTAATATCAAAATACATCATGCTCTCTGTTGATTCTTGTTTCACGTAGCTTCCATGTTGCATTAAATTAGTTGCATTATTTCATAGTCATTTTACTTATGCAATATAGTTTTATTTGATAATTTTCTAGTGTCTTAGTTGATGTGCATAGTCCACTTGTCATTTCATGCTTAAATTCCTGCCAATAAATCTTGAATCTTTTGTGGTAGATGCATCTATGTGTTTATAATCCCCTGTAAAACCCCAGATTGATTTGGGTTCTGCAATTTTATTTCAAAAATCAAATCCCAATTCGGGTTTTGAACTTCTCTGAATTTTCAATTTCTGCTTTAGCAGACAAGAACCTCTGACACCACCCTTGTGCGAGATCCGGATTGTCCTTCAAAAATCACAGTGGATTTATAATTGAATATACTAATGATCTAGAATTTTTTAGGTTTTTCCAATTAGTTTTGACCTCTGTCAAAAATCGGATTTCCCAGACCTCTGGGAAAATATCGATTTTCCTTTGTCAGGGTATAGACAGACCCTAATGCACCAAGTCCGTTCAATCCGTAGCTCGTCTGAAAAAACTTTCAACACGAACGTTGTTCCTAACAAAATTTCCTGTAATTTCCCAAAACTTGGTGATTTTTAGAACTGTTTCAGTGATTTTCTCGAAATTTTCTTTTTTGTCTGACAGATTTCAATATCCAAAAATTTCAGAGATTTGGGTCTCTGATAATAGTGTGCCATTTTCCAAACCGTAACCCGAATCCCAATGATAAAAAAAGATAAATTTTTTATCTGTTTGTCAGAGACAGTTTCCCATAATTTCAGCCTTTCCCCCATCTGTTTACTATTTTCCCCATATTTTCTACCGAAACCGGTTTGTTTCTCCTAAATCCTAGTCGCCGGATTCTGATCCGACTTGCCGGAGTGGTACAACTCCGACCATAGGTCAAAACCATAAAGTGTAAAATGAAAAAATCTTTGCCTTACGGTCTTATATCACCCCATAAAATTTGGGAAACTTTTATGAAAGTTTGATATCCGAAATCTCCTTTAGAATCAGCATTTTAGGCAAAATTTTGATTTTCTTAGGATTTTAACTATTTTTCATATTAAGAAAATACAAAAAAAAATAAATTTTCGAGCTCCATTATGTTTCTATGGTTATTGTAGGTGAACATGCCAAATTTGGTTTAATTCCAAGTTCATTTGCTCAATGTGTTAGTTTATCTTTAAATTCAGAAGCGAAAATCAGGTTAAATTTGATATTTTATGATATTTTCACCATTTTAGGGTTTCATTCATGTAAATAAGCATGTCATATCAGATTAGGGTTAATTTCAATATCATTTGCATTTCATATTTTTCAATTTTGCAAAATTTATTTCAGAAAACCCTGGTTTCAAGGCCATAGTCTTGTTATCAGAGGTATTTTGGTCATTTTGACCTAAATTTCGAAATTTCAATCTTTAATTTCATAAATTTTCATGCATATCATCATATTGCATCATATTATGTTTGATTTATTTTATTTGATTTTCAAAATTCCAAAATTTATAAAATTTCTTTTAGAAAACCCTGATTTCAAAGTCATCAAGGGCATTTTGGTCATTTTGACCCCAATTTCGAAATTTCAAGTTTTTTTTTCAAAATTTATTCATTATTTATCATGTTTATATCAAAGGGGGTATGAATTTGGGTTTATATCTGAATAATATCCGATAATTTCCAATATTTTTGGATAAATTCAGAAAAACCTATATTTTTGTGCTAACATTGTTTTCTAGTTTTGCAGGAACATTCAAGAAGAAGACTTAGTTATTTTATTTTTTTTATTCAATTCAATATAAAAATCAATGTAATATTTGGAATAAAAATTTACATTTCTTCTTAAAATAGGACTGCATTGCATATAGTTTGATTTCTGCAAAATTCCAATATTTGATATATGATTCATGTGCATTTATTTCAAATTCACTATGGTTGACACGAATGGCACGTGCACAAGCTCTTATGGAGTTTATGAACTTGATGGAATTTGTATTTTTGGCCATAGTCAGAATACGAATGAAACCTAGATTTATGATCTTCATATTAGCCACATTCAGCCTATATACTTAGGCTAACTTAAAAAATGCACTGCATTTCTCAAAGTTTTAAAAGAATTTCCCAATTCCTCAATTGAAATTCTCTTTCAAATTTATATTCATATTCATTCATGTCATTCAAATTGTAGCATTTTCGAATTTCAATTTCAGAAAATCAATTTTTTCAAGGATTTACCAAGTCTTTCTCAGGATTGGATTTTCTCAAAATCATAAGTTTTCAAATGAGATTTCAAAGCATTTCCCAAGTTCAAATCAAGATTTTCCAATGCTTTTAAAATTCTTAAATTTCAAAATCCCAAGTTTTTAGAAATCGATTTTCTCAGATTTCCCATTTTTCTGAGAATCTAGTTTCCTGAGAATCCATTTTTCATTTCAAAAGTCATTTTTCAATGAATTTCCTGACTTTCTCAAGATTCTCAAATCCATTTTCTCAGAAAAGCAATTCAAAATCTCAAAAATCAATTTTCCCAAGATTCAAGTTTTCCTGAGAATTCATTTTCCAATCCAATTTCTGATTTCCAATAAAATTCAATGATTTTCCTAGAAATTCCAATTTCAAGCACTTTTCCAATCATTTTTCTAAGCATATTTCAATTTTCTAAAGCAAACATCATATTTTCTTAAACTTGCATTATTTCAAAAAATCCATAGCACATGCCTGATTCTTTGTGCATTTTAGGAAAAATAGAGCATAATTTAGATATTTGAGTCATGTCAAAGCACATAATGGATCATTGGTTCAATTACCTATGGTAAAGGCGCCAGAAACGGTTGAACCTCGTACCGACAGGCGGATCCTATTCCATGGAATTTTCTCGCAAAATTTTCAAAACGGAGGCGAGTTAATTTTCAAATCATTTTTTTGAAACTTTGGTCGAGTTTGACTTGTGAAATTCGTTTCTCTCTCACAAGGGAGGGGGAAAATTTTGCGATGATAACAACTTTCAGCAAGGTTGTTGCTGAAAGTGAGACCGGTTTTGGTCTCTTTGGTCTTGTGGTGACACAAGTTTGATAATGAAAATCTCAAGCGGGTTTTACTTGGGGATTGAATGTAGGTCTGGAGGACCGAACCATGATAAAATCTTTGTGTTCTTTGTGTGTAGCTTTACAGAATTCAAAATCTTTTAAATTCCAAAGATGAAGTTTTAAAGCACTATTCCCCCCCCTCTAGTGCTGGTTGCATCGATCCTACAGTACTTTCAGATCCTCTACACGTCTATCTTTTGTGGCTCCAAACTTGATGTTAACAATACAAGCCTTGCTTAACCAAACAAGGTCTTGTCCAATATCAATTGAATTAATATGCAAAAGAGTTAGCTTGATTGTACCCACTTGTGGAAAAACTCACTACTCAGTGAGCAAAATTTTAATTGGATTTATTTTTGAGATCCAGATTTGATTGTAGTTCAGATCCAAATCTAATTATTATTTAGATCCATATCTATTTGCTATTCAAATTCATATATGTTTGCTATTCAGATACATATCTAGTGTTGTTTGGATCTATTATTAAGATTCAGATCCAGTTGTTATCCAGATATGAGTATTATTCTAATCCATACTCACTTGCAGTTTCGATCTATACCCATATCTGAACCCATGATCCATACCCAATTCAAACCTAGATTATCCCATCCAAGTTAATAGGCTATTCAAGATGGTTTGTATCGAGGTTATCGGTCTCACCCAGTGTAGGGCGTGAACCGATTTTTCGTGAGTAGGCAAAAGCTCGGTTGTATCTTGGGAGCATAGTTGCATGAGTTATTCCATTGAGTATACACATGCCTCTGAGTGTACCTGGTTCAAACTCAGTTGCCCTACCCACTAAATTAAGCAAAATTTTCAACACATGTTACTAAACCCCACCTAAGGGGACATTGTGTTATCGGATTCAAAGCTGGATGGACAAAGATAATACAAAAACTATATATCTAATTGTATATATTTATATAGAATTGCTTGGAATTTATCTATAGGATTCAGGTTAGACTGTATGACTGCATTCCAAATCCGATTCTGATCATTAATCAAATGCACTTGCTTACCGAATGTTACTGAACGGATTCAGATAGGTTGGATATTTGATTCAAATCCAATCATTAACATTGATTTGATTGGGTATGAGTTGATCTTGACCCATACCAGGGTCAATAGGATACAGGTTTGGTAATAAAGAGAAAGAGGTCTGATTAACTATTCGGACTGCATAGGGTCCGGAGCCTGGTATAGTTTATGATATTTTATAACAGACATGGGTCGAAACCCAAGTTCCAATCAAGATTAAACCATAAATCTTTAATGTAAAAGACATACAAAATTATGATTTTACAGTGCATGTTTGCTTATAAGGCCCTCGTAGGTCATCAGGTTGGACCCAGACTCAGACCTGGTATAATTAGGGGTGTCAACGGGTCGGGTTTGGCTCGGACCCAGGTGAAACCAGACTTGGACCAGATTTTCGGGTATGGTATCGGGTCTGGATCGAGGTCTAATCAGGTCCATTATAAAAAAAAAACCCATACCAGGACACGATAAGAATTACATGAACCAAACCCGGACTATACCCGGTAAAACCATATTTTTTCATTTTTACATTGAAAAATTGCGGGTCTTAATTGAAACTTGGGTCAGGTCCAGGTCTGGTATAAAATTTCATAAACTATATCTGGATCCATGTATTAATTGGGCCTTTGGGTCCAAACTCGTGTCTTAATATATTGGGTCATCTTATTTGTCACCATACCGGATCCTATTGGGTTTGGTTCAGGTCGGGTAAACCAGGCCCGTTGACACCCTTAAGTATAATTAAGCACTTCGGCCGGATCTGGGTCAGGTAAAAGACCGACACATTGACAACCATAGAGGCTCAGAGTTTCTTGGCGACGAATTGGCCTTGGAATAATTGTGATGAGCAGGGGTAACGAGGGTCCCACAAAGGAAAAAGTCGTGTAAGTAGGGTTCTGGTTTGGTGCAACTCCCTGGTCTCCTCGTTGGGCACGTGAAAACAACTATTTATGCTCACGGATGTGACCCCCCCACTCCCTTTTCCTTCCTCGGGGAATAAATTTTCTGCCCACAATTTCTCAAGCTTAGAAAACTAGGGCTTTCACCCTTGTCTCCTTCCCTTAGAGAATGAAGTCGGTTTCAGAGTGGGTGGAATATTTTCTCTTAACCCTATAAGGTCTTTGCTAGGAGTCTTCCACTTCAAAGACTTATTAATCATCATCATCATCACTACCGGTCATTAGAAGTAGCGATAATTATATAAATATTTCATAGTAGCAAATGTAATAGCTAACAATTAGAAGTAGTAGTTCTAGTACTAGAGTGGAATCAAAAGTCAAAGGGAGATGATGGCATGAAACCTCATTTTCTTAATATTTTTGTGAAAGCTATCCAATCTTCCACAACAGGGCAAGGAAGTAAAAATGTGCCATGCATGGGTCGGGTATTAGGTGGGTCCAAGTCTAGATCTAACTAATATCATCTCTTTAAAGTGTTCATATAAGTTACCGACCCTTTTCTGCCTTAGGTCCGACCAACCAAATCCGCTCTAGCCAGAATCTGCCCGACTAGCGTCTCACCTAATAGGGACTACACAGAGGAAGTTTTTCTTTCTTTTAGGACTCTCAGAAAAACCCGCTCAGCATAGAGTCCTACCCCGGCTGTGGTATACTCTTAGAGTTCTTCTTTAAGGTGAACACTGTGTATTTTTACTCCTTTACTTTCTTATAAATCTATAAATAGAGGTACCTAGCTTAAGTATTTTTTAATAAAGTTTATTAAAAGATTTCTCTAGAATTCATTCTTGGTTCGTCCTCTTGTTATATGAGGGAACATGTTTCTCCCTCGCCTCTTCCACACCCATCATCCACTCGGAGGGAACACCTTTTTTCTTTCTCTTGCCATCAACTCCTCATCCATCTCATGCTTCCCTGTGTAGCAGTAAATGTTACGACAATGAAGCCATACACGATACTTTAAATACAAGGTTTTGATGATGAACAAGTGAATTAACTGCATTTCAGCTAAGGCAATGAAGAAATATGACAATAATTAAAGAATTTGATGAAGAATCTTTGAAGACTAGTGTGCAAATGTAAAATTCATTAAATATCGTAGATTATTGTAAGAGTCTTACTTAGAGTGCATATTTCAATTGCATTTCACCTAAAAAGTCTTTAGAAAAACTTTTCTAAAAGAACCCTTTATGAAAATTATTTTAGAAAACTCTTTACTTAATTTTTCATGTTTATTAGTTGACCAATAGACTCACCAGTCGACCAACTTTTTCACGTCAAATTTTTCTAAGCTAAAACGTCAACTTTCTGAATTAGTCGACTAATCGACTCTTAGTCGACCGAACAAAATGTCTGTTTTCTGAAAAATTTAGCAGCAGTCGACTGAAGGTTTTATCAGTCGACCGAACAGAATGTTTGTTTTCAAAAAATTTAACAGCAGTCGACTGAAAGGTTTTTCAGTCTATTGATGATATTATCAGTCGACTAACATTTTTTTAGTCGACTAAGTTTCAAACTTCAGATTTTCAAATGGCTCTGTTAAACACATTAATCGACCGACGATAACTGTCAGTCTGCTAATATTTGATTTCAGTCGACTAATTTTGCCATTTTTCCTGAAACTTTTAAAAGGTGTGTCTTTTCATTTTTCAAACGAATTGATCGTTCAAAAGTGACTTTTTTGACACCCCTTCATACCTTCAACGTATAAAATCTTTCAACTATAAATATGAGTGCATTCCACACTAAAAAACATCAAAACCAATCAAATTACATTGAATTATTCTTTGCTTTTCACTCATATTCATTCAAGTATTCGTTTTCTCACTCATTTGATATTTTTACTCAAATTTCTTTGAGAGACAGTGAATTCGAGAGTTGAGTATTTCAACAACCTTAGAAGCCAATTGCATTTCATTTGCATTCATAAGAAAGGTTCGTAGGTTGATTATAAGTTGTTTACTTATATTTTTCTGTAAAAGGAAATGACTCATTGGTTTAAAGGAGTTATTTGCTTTCAGTAGGGTTGTTACTGAAAGTGAGACCGGATTTGGTCTGTATGTTCTTATGGTTACACAAGGTTGATAGTGAAAATCTCAAGCGAGTTTTGTTTAGGGACTAGATGTAGGTCTGGAAGACCGAACGAAGATAAATTCGTGTGTTCTTTGTGTGATTGATTTGTGAATCTCAAAATCTTTCGAATTCTAAAGACGTTATTTAAAAACACTATTCACCCCCCCTCTAGTGCTCGTTGCCTCGATCCTACAACACTTTCATTTGGTATCAAAGCAGGTTTGTTATATTTTGATCTTACCACCATCTAGCATGGCAACAACATCACCTCAGCACAAAGAAGAATGCTCCTTTGTTCGTCCTCCTTTCTTCGACGGAACAAACTATGGATACTGGAAAGTAAGAATGACAATATTCCTAAAATCCATGAATCTCGAAATTGAGAGAGTTGTTTCAGAAAAGTACCAAATACCATCAACTGATTTCAGCCTATGGACCGATGAAGAAAAAAAGACTGCTTCACTCAATGCCAAAGCTATGAATGTGCTATATTGTGTCGTTGACAAGGTAGAGTTCAATCACATCTCTCAATATTCTACAACAAATAAAATTTGGTATACTCTTCTCATTACTCATGAAGGTACGTCAAAGGTAAAGAAATTTAAGATTGCTTCTTTAGTTCATAAATTTGAATTGTTTAAAATGAAGCAGAATGAGTCTATATCGGACATGGTAACAAGAATGACCGATATTACTAACACTCTAAAATCCCTTGGAAAAAATATTCACAAGTGGATTTAGTTAGAAAAATTCTAAGGTGTTTAACTCCTGAATGAGAGAGAAAAACCACAACAATAGAGAAAGCAAATGATTTAAATACCCTTTCTCTTGAAGATTTGGTTGGTAACTTAATGGCATATGAAGTCCAACTTCATGATAGAAAAGAAAAAAAACCCAAGAAGAAATCTCTTGCTTTCAAGGTCATTTCTGACTCTAAAGATTCAGAAGAAGATGAAGATATTGCTCTCATCAGAAGGCAATTCAAAAGATTCATCAAAAATAAAAGATTTCAAAGGAAGGTAAAGAAAACTGATTCTTCCAATCCTAATGAAGTCAAGTGCTTTAACTGCAAAAAAAGCTGGACATATCAAGAAAGATTGTCCTCTTCTCAAAATCAAGCCCAAAGACCAATTCAAGAAGAAAAAAGCATTTCAAGCAAGTTGGAATGATAGTGACTCATCTTCCGATGAAGAATCAAACGAAGAAGTCGCCAATATGTGCTTTGTAGCACAAGAAGACCCAGTAAGTCAATATGAGTATGATGATTTATTAGAAACATTTAATGATTTATATGCTAAATTTAAGAGTCTAAGTTCTAAAAACAAAGAGTTAAAAACTGAAAATTCAACTCTTAATTCTCAAAACAAAGTTTTACTTCAAGAGATGAAATATCTCAAGAACAAAAACTCTTGTCAAGCATCTAAGATAAAAGAAATTGGAATTAGAACCAATCTCTTACAAGAAAAAATAACAAGTCTAAAAAAAAAATCAAATGATCTTCTTTCCATAGTGACCAAGTTCACTAATAGACAAGAAAATCTAGAAAGACTTCTTGGTTCTCAAAGATGCTCGGTTAATAAAACCGAATTTGGATATAGCTTCTTTGATACTAAAAAAAGACCAAACTATGTGGTGAAGAATCAAAGATAAAACTCTCAATCATTGATTCAAAGAACTCAATTTTATAGTCATAATAGAAATGCATCTAATCATGGTACTTATAAAGCTTATAAGCCTAGACATGATTATTCTAGAAATGTTAAATTTTTTTATAAAAAGAATACTCATTCTCAAAGGAAACCAAAATCCAAATGAATATGGGTTCCTAAGACTAACTCTCATGGACCCGAAAATAGAAAGGGGTCAAATGCTTTGTCTTCCAATTTTGTTATAGGTATACAAAATAAGGAGCAAACGGATCTTGGACAGCGTTTGTTTCAAACATATGACTGGAAGGCCGAAGTTATTTTCTACCCTCCAAAGTAAGGATGGAGGAACCGTCACCTTTGGTGACAATAACAAAGGAAAAGTAATCGGTATTGGTAACATTGGTAATCCAAAATTTCCCTTGATAGAAAATATTCTTTTAGTAGATGGTTTAATGCATAATTTATTATCCATTAGACAATTATGTGATAAAGGTTTTCCCGTTTCTTTTGAACATGATTTATGCTTAATTTCTGATTTTTATTTTAAAAAGATTATTTTTAAAGGTAAAAGAAAAAATAATATATATGAACTTTATCTATATGAGTTACTCACTTTTAATGAAAAATGGCTTACTGCTTCAAATGAAATTCAATGGTTATGACATAAGAGACTTGGACATGTTAACTTTAAATTAATTTCTAAGTTATCCAAGAATGATCTTGTTAGAGGCCTACCTAGAATATCATATAAGAAGGACCACTTATGTGATTCTTGCTAAATGGGTAAACAAATCAAGAGTTCTTTCAAAGCAAAAGATATTGTTTCAACAAAGCGTCCTCTTGAACTTTTACATTTTGATCTTTTTGGACCATCTAGAATTCAAAGTTTGAATGGTAGCAAGTATGCTTTTGTTATAGTAGATGATTATTCTCGATTTACTTGGTTGATTTTTCTAAAAAGTAAAAATGATGTTTTTTCTCAATTTTCTAAACTTTGTAGAAGAATTACAAATGAAAAATCTACATCTATTATTAAAATTCGTAGTGATTATGGTGGTGAATTTGAAAATGAATCTTTTCTAAAGTTTCGTGATTTATATGGTATATCTCACAACTTTGCTTTTCCTAGAGCGGCTCTATAAAATGGAGTTGTTGAAAGAAAGAATAGAACTTTACAAGAATGTGATAGAACCATGCTTCAAGATAAAAATTTACCAAAATACTTTTGGGCTGAAGCAGTAAATACATGTTATGTTTTAAACCGTGTTCTTATTTGACCATTCTTACATAAAACGTGTTTCCAATTGTATTATGATCATATACCAAAGATCTCATATTTCAAAAATTTGGTAATAAATGCTTCTTGTTAAATACCAAAGATAATCTTGATAAGTTTGATTCAAAATCAGACGAAGCAATATTTCTTGGATATTCTTCTAAAAGCAAAGCTTATCGTGTTTTTAATAAAAGAACATCTTGCATTGAAGAAACTTTACATGTTGCATTTGATGAGAATTGTGAGTAGGTTATACCTCTAAGCGAAGGAGAAGAAGTCATACTTCAACGAGAACCTTTGATAGAAAACATTTCTCAAGAAAATATTCTTCTTCCACCGGTTTGGAAAGAAGTTCCCAATCATCCACATGAGCAAATTATTGGAGAAATAAAGAGTGATGTCCAAACTAGAAGGCAATTGCAATATATTGCAAATATTGCAAATATTGCTTTCATATCTAAAATAGAACCAAAGAATATCAATGAAGCTTGTGATGATGAATTTTGGCTTTTAGCCATGCATATTTAATAAATTTCAACCAACGTTGGTGCCTCATGTTCAACTCCTTTTAAGAAAATAGACATCTAAGGCTCTTGTGATCACTAAAGACTTCAAATTTCTCTCCATATAAATAATGTTGCGATAATTTTAAGGCTAAAACTACCACAACAGATAATGTTTTTCATGAATCTTTAATTGCCTCGACGTATAAGCAATAACTTTTTCGTGCTGCATCAGCACACAACCCAGACATGTTCCTGACACATCGGTATAAACAACAAATCTTTCTTGAGCCAAAGGCAATGTCAGTACTAGAGCAGTGATAAGCTTCCTTTTTAGGGTCTGGAAACTTTCTTCGCATTTATTATCCCATTTGAGCTTGACCCATTTTCTTAATAACTTGGTCATTGGTGATGCAATATGAGAGAAATTCTGAATAAATTTTCTATAATATCCAGCAAGACCAAGAAAACTTTGAATATCTGAAACATTTTTTGGTTGTTTTCATTCCAAAACTACTTCCACCTATTACGATTACGAAATTTATTTATAATGATCTAATTCATTAATTTAAGTTAAAAATTTAAATCTATAATTTATATACGAGACCATTACTTTAGTGGGATCCACTGACACTCAATCCTTTAAGATAACATGTCCTAGGAACACAATTTCTTTAAGCCAGAATTCACACTTTAAGAATTTAGCATAAAATCGTTCCTCTCATAGAATTTCTAGAACAATCCTCAAGTGCTTGCAATGTTGCTCTATACTTTCAGAATATGTCAAAATATCATCTATGAAAAGGATCACGGAGTCTACGAAATGTCTAAATATTCTATTCATTAGATCCATAAAAGTCTTTGGTGCATTTGAGTCCAAAAGGCATGACTATAAACTCATAATACTCGTACCTTGTTCGGAAAGCTAATTTTGGAATATCAACATCTTTGGTTCTAAGTTAATGATATTTGGTCCTTACATCAATCTTTAAGAATACTCTAGCTTTCTGAATCGAATAAATCTTCAATATGCAGTAGTGGATACTTATTCTTAATTATGGGCTGATTGAACAACATATAATCAATGTATAAATGTAATCATCCATCTTTCTTCTTTACGAATAGCACAGGTGCTCTCCAGGGCAATACAATGGGTCTGATGAAACTCTGCTCCATAAGCTCTTGCAACTACTTTTTCAATTCTTCAAATTTTGTTGGCGCCATCTGATGCAACTTTTTCAATAAAGCATTTTAAAACAATATTTTTAGTAAAAATGTTTGTGCAAACCGTGCATCAAATAATAAAAATCGGTTCATACTAGTGGTGAAGTCTGGGTCGGTCTCAGGAAACGGGAAAATACTTTGTATTCCATAAATAACTAAGCTACTCTTTATTGCCATGAAAAATAAAAATAATTAATTAAATAAATAAACTAAGAGTGTTGCCCCCTACAAAGGGCTTAAACAAATAATTAAGTGGTTTTATTACAAACCCAAATGAATAGATAAATGAAATCCTAATCTAAAAATAAGAGAAAAGTCTTCAATGCTTGAGCTTTGTCCCTTGATTTGTAGTTGTTGTGATCTTTTTACTTCTCGTTTACTGATCCTTATGTCTGAGGGCTCCTTGAGGGGCCCAACAGGGGCCTGAAGTGCCTTTTGAGGAGACCTTTAAGGAACCTTAGAGAGTTCTTTTAGGGTATTTTTGAGAGCTTACCGCACGTCTAAACACTTCCCTGCAAGAATCAAAAGACGAAACACAAAACAAAACACAAAAATTCATAGAAATTCAAGGTTAGTTTTAGCTAAAAATCATAAAAATGTGAATTAAACTAACATAAAATAAACTCATAACATGTAACTAACCCTACACTAAAAGACAAAATAGCAAAACAAACTAACTACAAATTAAGAAACTAATGTGTAACAAACTAATGATTAACTAATTCAAGAACTTAATTAATAACAAATTAACTAAGAGACAGAACTAAAAAAACAATTAAATGAATTTTAACAACCTATATGTTGTACTGATTTTCAACAATCTAAACTATAACAAATAACATATATGACACCATAAAAACTAACATATGCTAATTGAATACAAACAAATAAGTTAATAACTAACAGTTAACAAAACGTGAACTACCTACTAGTCATATCCAATCTAATGAATTAGTAATAATTTAGGCCATATTAAAATCTGATTCTAATCTAAAATTAAACTAACTCAAACAAATTAATTATCTAATGAAATAACTATGCTAAGCTGCAACTAACATGATTAAAAGAAACCAATATTACCCATTCTAAAACAAACAATATTGGAAGTAAAGAGAAGAAACTCGACTATGACATCCAATGACTAATTAAAATTGCAGATTTGAATAAGTAAGCTACGTACCCTTAACATGAATAAAAAAAATATCAGAGCATACTAAATCAATTGAAAATTGGGTTTACTTGTAACCGTGAGAAGCAATGTCAACTATGTTAATTAAGTAATATTGAAAGAAAATATAACTCGGCTAAACACAAATTTATTTTTAAATTAATCTAAGCAATGCTAAAATCTGCTGGAACTAAATAAATTACCTGTCTACTAAAAAAATGGCAGAGATCAATGCTAAGTTATGTGGCTGAACCTAAAAATAATGCTACTCTATATTTGACCGATTTTACCTAATCAAGTAAGTAATTTAACTAACTAACAAAAAAACTAATCTAATATTTTGATGAAAGCTTAATGGTATGTAGTGACCAACAAATAACTAACTCAGACTTAAACTTAAACACAAAAAATAAGATCTACTTGACGTCATCTAAAAAAATTTCAGAAAAACTATGTGAGAAGCTAAATCGGCTAGAAAAGAAAATTTTTATTTAAGTAATCTATGAACCACCAAATATTAAAAATATGATGCAGACTAACTCTAACCTAAACTTAATTAAAAATCAAGCAAAGATACGAAGACACTATGTTAACTATACCAATTTGACTAAACTACGGTTATTCAATGCATAATCAAGAAAATTGGCTAATTTAGATTAAGCAAAATATTTTTTTTCTTTTTATTTTTCAAATGTTAAATCTAAACTAATCTAAACTAGAGATGATGATGATGCAATGATCAAATGAAATAATATGCAATGCTATGATTTATGATATGCGAAAATTAAAACTACGGTGAAATGGGGGAGAAGAAGAAAATCGTATGATCTGCTTCCGACGGATGGGTTGAGAAGAAGAAGATGGTCTTTTCTGCTACAATCAAACGAACTCCGCTCTCTCTCCGATAGAGGAGATGTGAGAAATCAACAATGATGGGGTTTAGAAGAAGGATTGAAAAGCATAAGAAGCAAGAAGAAAGAGGTAGACAACCAGTCGATCGAAAAGGGGGGGAGAGAGAGAGAGAGAGAGAGAGAGAGAGAGAGAGAGAGAGAGAGAGAGAGAGAGAGAGAGAGAGAGAGAGAGGGCACGGGCTACATGAAGGGAAAAAACCTGGGCTGTTGCTGGAAAAATTCTATTTATAATAAAAAATTAGGTTAAAACATGATTTTCTATGGAAGTCCAAAAAAAATTCCAAAACAAGTCTTCCTCAAAAACATGTTTTTCAAAAGAGTTTTTTCCTAAACTAATTAAACTTAGTAATTACTCTCCTAATCTAATTAAACTATAAATTAGAAACTCCTAAATTAAATAAAACATTGAAAAACGCTAGGCAAACTTTGAAATTGGCGATTTTCCGATATTTTTAATTTCAATGCGGTTCTCGAAACTAACGATAAAAATGAGTTTTTATTGCGATTTTTCTATGGATTATGAATAAAATAAGATGAATAAAATGTAAAATATATGCATGATCTCTATCCTATAGAGTGTTTTGAATGTTGGAGTAGTTCCAGACAGTAGCTTAATACTAAACTCAACCTCACGGTGTGGAGGCAGTCCTAGCAACTTCTCTGGGAAAACATCCGAAAACTCTCGAACCACATTCAAACTCTCAATCGATGTCGTCGGATCTGTCAGAGCAACGCTGACTAGAAATATGGTGTAACCTTTCTTCAAGTATCTTTGCCCCTTCATTGAGGATATTACTCGTTCCTTCAAAGTAGATCTAGATAATCAGAACTCTACCCTAAAAAGTCCAGGTTGAGACAATACTACCTTCCCCTCATGGCATAATACCTTAGCATGATACTTATAAATCCAATCCATACCCAAGATAATGTCATACTTGATCATACCGAGTAAGATTTCGTTGGCAGGTAGACTCTGCCCTTCTAATATTACATCTATGTTGGGTATATAGTTTATGCATGTTTTCATACCCCCCAATGGGGTGTATAATTCTAAGTCACGACTTAGAGATTTAGTGGGTACGCACAACAGTTTAAAGAATTCTATAAAAATAAATGAATGTGTGACATCACAATCAAATAAAACCAGTGTTGCTTGGTTAGCGACTATTATGGTACCTTGCACCAGGTTGCCTTTGGTGAGCTGTTCAACAGTGGCATTTATACATGACCAGTTGTTGCTTGCCTCTGTTGATGTTGTATTGGTTGGGAGCTGTTGTTGAGGCTTGGATCCACTTGAACTCTTTTTTTGGTTATTTGCAACCTTCTTGTAGTAATCTTTAATGAAGTGACCCTTCTTGCCATAATATAAACAATCATCAATCTCTCGGTAACAAGGTCATTCAGGATAGTTGTGGTTACATGTATGGCATAACTCAGCAAGTTGTTGTTGTGGTGATTGTAGTCGGTTTTGGTTTGTTGTCTCTATCTCTTAGCAGGAAGAGCAAACTTCTTTTCTTCAGATCTCTTCTTGTGCCGGATCTTCTGGCCCCTAGATGCTGATATTGATATGTTTGACAAGTATTTCTATGATTCTTCTTAGTCATCTTGAAGTATAGTGTCACTTTAACGGCTTTATCCAGTGTTTATGGCCCACATATGAGAACTTTAGTTCAAAGGGCCAGTTTTAGACCTCGGACAAACTTTATTGCCCTGTCTTCTTCGGTGTTGAATACTTGAGGATAATACTTTTCTAGGTTCTTGAATTTGGTGATATATTCAGCCAGGGTTTGTCATCCCTATTGTAGCTTGAGAAACTCCCGCATCTTGTGGCTCCTCTCGTGCTTAGGATAATATGTGGCATAGAATACTATGTCAAACTGATCCCATAACACAGGTCCGTTATTGAACTTAATTTCTAAGGTGGTTGTCCACCAATGTTCTGCATCATCATGCAAACAATAGGCCCCAAAATTTACTTTTCTATCTTCGGGGATGGCTAATACGTAGAAAGCCTTCTCGATTTCTTGGACCCATGCTTTGGCAGCCTCGGGATCCATCTTCCCCGAAAAAGTTGGGGGAACCTAATTTCAAAAACTTTTCATAAGTGATTACTTGAGGATTTTGGCATGCCTCTATAGGTTCAGCTGGAGCCTATATGGTATGGTCTCGGATTGCAGTGGCCAGATAATTGAAGGTCTCCATGATGAGCCCTTACTGACCATCCTGCTCGTTAGGCAGATCCAGGTTCTTTCTTGTGTGGCAAATCATCCTTCACATTAGAATGACCTGATCATAATAAGCAATAGATATTCACAAAACAACAGTGTAGCATTTCATAATATCTACAGTATATACAAAATTATCAATAGGGCTATTTAGCAAGGTCACAAACGCTAGTTATAATGGCTTTTTTGTAGAATATATATAGCATACCTTTTTCTTTGATCTTAATTAGATATTGGTGTCTCCATGATAGTTTCTTCACTCGTTATCTTTATAGTAAAGGATGAACAATCTCCTACACAACCAAATTTGAGGATATAAGTAAACAGACGAACAAATGAGACTATCATGAAACTGAATTATAAAAAAAGAAATAGAATAGGCGATTAAAAATGCAAAAATATCTTAAAAATTATTATTGATACACAAAAGATAAACAATCAAATTCGAGGATAGAGGCATACCAAATTAAGAAAAAAAAAGCAAATAATAAAAGCTCGTATGAAATTGAATTAAACAAAAAAATAGAATAGGCTATTGAATATACAAAAATAACTTGAGAACCATGTCTTTGTTTCTCAAAATAATTAATTTATGCCATGTTTAAAAAATAACTGATTCAACCATTACAAAGAGTGAAACTTGTGCTTACCAAAACATCTCACCTTGGATGATGTATCAGACACTAAAAGACTCCCCTAATGTGCAGCTACGTGAGGGCAACTCGCAAAGGAAAACAATTTAAAGGCCATACAAGTTGGGGACCGCAAAACCCTCACTAACAAACCATAAATTTTTTATACAAAAACATTTTTCATATGCAAAACAGAGCTTTGTTACATAAAAAGTATCGCATTTAATTTCCATATGAAGGTTTACAAATCTTACGTGCAAGGATGAGGAGATTTATAGAAACATCATGAAAATATTTGTGAATGTCATGTTCAATATGTGAATGTTCAGAATGTTTGCAATTAAGGTCAAAAGTTATACATATACAAAGGATGTTTGTGAGTCTTCTCACAAACGTGAGGTGAAATCAATAAATGCATGAAGGAAGTTCATATGTAGAGGTAAGAACATTCACATTTTAAATATATTTGTTTTGCATTAACAAGAGCCCCATATATAACGCTTGCAAATGTGGAACATTTGCGAATGTCTAATAATCATGCATAATATTCGTATTTTATTCATCTTTATTTATGCATGATTCATGATAAAATTGCATTAAAAACCCATCATTATTGTTGTTTCTGAGGTTATATTTTAAATTGAATTTTTTGGGAAAACATCATATTTTCTGATCCAGACCTGCATTTCTAGTGTTTTTATTAGTTTTAGTTTTTTTTTAATTATAGTTTAGAGAGATTAGGCTGCAATTAATTGATTTTAGTTAGTTTAGGAATTTTGATTTTAGAAAAACATGTTTTAAAGAAGAGACCCTTTTTTGGAAATTATTGAAAAATCTTTGGACTCTTTTTGAAAAAATTGTTTTTAACCTAATTTTGTTAGTATAAATAGGATTGTTCAACATGAGAAGACATTTTTCCAACCCTGTAGCCTGCACCCCTATCTCTCCTCTCTGCCTCCTTTCTTTCCTTTCTTTCCCTTTTTCGATCGATTGGTTGCCTACCCAGTTCTTCTTGCTTCTTGTGCTTTTCAATCTTTCTTCTAATCTTCATCATCGTCGGATCTTTGCATCCTCTCTATCGGAGAGAGAGCGAAGTTTGTTTGATTGCAACAGGAAAGACCATCTTCTTCTTCTCAACCCATTCATCGAAAGCGGATCGTCCAGTTTGCTTCTTCTTCCCTGTTTCACCGTATTTTTATTTTTTGCATCTCATAAATCATGTCACTGCATCATCTGCATATTTAGTGTAATTTGTTTTAGATTTAGCATCTGAAAAATAAATAATAATAATAATAATATATTTTTTTTTATCTAGATTAGCCGCTTTCTTGATTCTCGCATAGAATATCACTAATTTAGGTGAATCGATAGTTTTAACATAGCATTTTCTTGTATGTTTTTTATTTTTTTTATTAAGTTTAGATTAGATCTAGATTAGGGTTAGTTCGTATCAGAATTTTAATATTTGTTTTTCTTTTTAGATAACGCGAATAGTCTATTTTACTATTTGTCGATCCATTGTTTCTTTATTAATTTAGCGATTAAGTTGATTAGCTTAGATAGCTTAGGTTAATTTCATTTGGCTGCAGATTTGTCATCAAATTTCGTACAACTGAGTAGAATAGGTGAGTTGTTAAATAATATTCCTACTAGTTAGTTAAATTATTTCTTTTTAAATTATGATTTTTTGCATAGTCGATTAGGTAGTTGCCGTGTTTTCCTGTTTTTAGTATAGTTAGTTTTATTCCAGATTTGTGTTAATTGTTTAGTTTAGAATTCTGCAACGTGTTAAATTAGTTATTTTGTTTGTTAGTTAATTACTCTAATTGTTATAGATAAAATAGATTGGTTGAATCACGTTTTTAACTATCATTTTTTTTAGTGAGTTAACATTAGTTTGAGTTAAATCATAGTAGCTACAAACTAATTCCAGTTTTTCTCATTAGTAAGTTAGCAGTTTGATTTAGGCGCATTAGGTTAACTTTATTTGAATCATGCTATTAGTTTAGTATTTGTTTTATTTATTTTAATTTTGAAAACCATGATAAATTAGTTATTAAATATTAGCCGATTAGCATCTTTATTTTGAAGTTAGTAGTTCATGTTAGCTTTCGTCACTTAGTGATATTAGATTAGTTAGTCATATTAGCTTAATTCCCTTCTTGATTTTTCGGTTACTTGTTTTCTTTTGCTTTTAGTCTTGTTTTTTTTTTAGTTAATTTGTTATTAGTTAGTTTCTTGAATTAGTTAATCATTAGTTTGTTACAATTTAGTTCTTGATTTGTAGTTAATTTGTTATGCTATTTTGTCATTTAGTGTTTAGTTCATTCAAGTTAGTTCATAGTTGGTTACATGTTATGAGTTTATTTATGTTTTTGTAATTTTTCTTAATACTAACCTTTGATTTTATCATAGTTTTCTTTCTCTGTTTGGTGTTTTATGATTTTTGTTTTGTAGGGAAGCGTTTAGACGTGCGATAAGCCCTCAAAAGTACTCTCGAAGAGCCCTCTGAGGTCCCTAAAAGGCCCTTTGAGCCCTCAAGAAGCCCTCAAAGATCAAAAGATCAAGAGATCAACTAGCAAATAAGACAAGCATAACCTCAAGGGGACTAAAGACTCGAAGCACTGGCGACTTTTTTTTTTTTTTAGATAGGTTTTTATTTTATTTATTTCAATTCAATTTGGAGTTTGTAATAAGGCACTTTATTTTTATTTGTTTAAGCCCTCTGCAGGGGAACGCTCTCTTGTTTGTTTAGTTAATTAATTTTTATTTTCAAGGCAATAAAGAGTAACTTAGTTATTTGTGGAATATAAAGTATTTTTTCCGTTCTCTGAGTTTGACCCAGACTTCACCACTAGTGTGAATCTGTTTTTATTATTTGATGCATGGTTTGCACAAACATTTTTTATTGAAAATATATTTTTAAAATGCTTTATTAAAAAAGTTGCATCAAATTTTTTGTGCCGCTGCTGGAAAACGATGAGTAATACGAGTATTCACTTTATTGCCACTGTTTGTTCACGTTTTATAGGTTGTTAGTTTCCCTTCTGTTTACTGTTTAGGAGTGCTTAGTTTAAATTCCTGTTGATTATTTAGGATTATTTAGTTTCTTTTCAGTATTTAGGTGAGAACCACATGTTTGCAAACTCTAGATACCAACTTACCTCTCTTGCCCGACCCACCTATTAGGATACCCTTAGAGGTGACTGCACACAATTAGTATCATGCTCTTAGTTTATTTTCTGCAGGATATCTGTTGAGTGCAATTGTGTGGTGTTTGTTTATTGCTTTTTGGTATTATTTTTCTTTTATCTGCTTTGTGGTTTGTTGTAGTTTGGCCGCACTGCATGTTAGGTAGTTAGAAAACCACTGTCTTAAGATGGTTGTTGCACTAGTCTACCCTCATGTGCATGAAAGGGCGTCGCTTGCTTGACCCCGAGCTTGCAGAGATAGTCGAGGACCCAAAATCCCTTATTAGGAGAGTCTGTCGATCTGGCCTCATGGCCCAAGATCAGCAGTTGACCCGTCCCCCGAGAGAGTATTTCATTCCCAATGAATATACTCTCGCCTTCTGCATCACGAGACCCGTTGTAGGAGCACCTCAGTTTGAGATTAAAGCCAACATAATCCAGATGCTTCCATCTTTTATGGCTTGAGCAACGAAGACCCTTATCGTCATCTTGATGAATTTCTCAAAATCTGCTCTACTGTGCGGATTAACAATTTTGGAGATGACGCGTTAAGGTTCACGTTGTTCCCGTTCTCTCTCAAGGACAATGCCAAACATTGGTTAAAGGCCTTCAATACTGTTAAGATTACCACTTGAGAACACATCCAGCGTGAGTTTCTCAAGAAGTATTTTCCAATTGGTAAGATGAATCAGTTTCGTAAAGGCATTACCAGTTTCTCTCAGATTGAGGGAGAACAATTTCATGAGACCTGGGAGAGGATGAAAGATCTTCTCTAGAAGTGCATCCACCACCAGGTGCCCCATTGACAACTGGTGCAGTACTTTTACGATGGCCTGACCGAGAAGGATAGATAAATGGTTGACTCTTCGTGTGGGGGCATATTCATGTTCAAGAGCCAGGATAAGGCATGGGCCCTACTCAAAATGTTGAGCGAAAATGTTATGCATCATGCCATGTCCTCGCGACTTGATAGGACCGCACCTGTTCCTAGTGGTCCTAAGAAGGGAGAGATTTATGAAGTTGGATCCGAGTATGATCTGCAAATCAAAGTAGACCAGTTGACCATGAAAGTTGACCAATTACTAACCAACCTTGCTTCATTAAATCTAGTAGGAAAAGTGTGCGAGCTATGCGCTAGCCCTGCACACTTTGTTTTTTATTGTCCGGCAGCACCACTATATCTTAAATTCATTCAGGAGCAAGTGAATGATGCTCAAGGTTTCACCAGACCAATGCACGATCCTTATGTACCCACCTATAACCCAGGATGACAAAATCATCCCAACTTTACGTGGAGAAATCCACAAGAGCCACCCCACATGCCTCCCCAGACACAACACAGACAGGGTAACCTCCCACAAGGTTACCCGCATCCCACATTTTCATAGGCTCCTCTCCAGGTTATCTTGTCTTCTCCTCAGTCACCCACATTGAGCCTGTCTTTTTAGGAGAAGTTGCTCGAGGCATTTTCTGATATTTAGGCCAACCTCAGTTCCCACATGCAGTCGATAGTGAAGCTAGAGACTCAGATGGGACAATTGGCTGAGGCCTTGAGCAAGCGAAGCGAGGAAAGCCTCACGAGTTAGTCTGTTGTCAACCTGAAGGGTAAGGAACCCATGTATCACAACCTGCACCTCACAGAGTCCTACCAAGAATAGGCCAACTCTGTTATGACTCTTTAGAGTAGGAAGGCATTTCACCCTACTTAAGAGTCGACTGACGAGCCCACTGCCACACCTACTGACCAGGCGATCTCCTCCACCAGGCCCAAGGAGAACAGACAGGGCTCACGGCCTGTGCCTTCTTCGTATATTCCCAGAGCCACTTTTCTTGAGGCCTTGGCCAAATCACACGCTTTTAACAAGCAAGGAGCGTGCATGCATGAGATGCTTGACATGTTCAAGCAGGTTCACATAAACATTCCCCTGCTCGACACCATCTAGCAAGTGCCTGCTTATGCAAAGTTCCTCCAAGAACTTTGCACGCAGAAGAGAAAATCGAGGTTGTTGCCCAAGACGATCTTCTTGACTGAGCAGGTGAGCTCCGTATTTTGGCACCAAAACCCACATAAGCTCAAAGATCCCGGGGCACCGATTATCTCGTGTGTTATAGGGAACATGACTATCAAGCATGCATTGCTCAATCTTGGAGCAAGCGTGAACATATTGTCGGGTTTCCTATATGACACTTTTGGGATTGGGGATTTGAAGCCCATGATGACTGTTTTGCAGTTGGCTGACAGGTCTACCAAGCATTCGCGAGGACTCTTGAAAGATGTGTTAGTCAAGGTTGAGAACTTTTACTTCCTTATCAATTTTCGTGTTTTGGATATGGAGGGCACTGATATCGCTCACCAGATTTCCATCATTCTGGTCAGAGCATTCTTGGCCATTTTTCATGCTTGTATCGATAGTGGAGAGATGAAGGTTTCTTTCGACAAAAAGCATTTACGATTACATATCTTTGATGTTGTCACAAGAGCGATAGGACATGACGATTGCCTCTAGGTGATAGACATCACAGGGAAGTAGTCCGATCCACAGTTGGATGCGTGCCCTAATAGTCGTTCGGTTTATGGCTCTCCATCCTTTGAGAATAGCCTTCACATGGAGACTAATCTCATTCGTTCTGCTAGTCTCGAGAGTCATCTTAAGGTACATAGGGGTAGAGTTAGAAAAAACATAGTGCGTAGTATCACAAATGACACTATTTTTCTTAGAACCCCTGATTGAGCATGACTTCACGTCCATTGATCTCATAGATGATGAAGGGTCTTCAGAGATCTGTCTGGCTGAGGACGTAAAACCTAGCGCTTTATGGGAGGCATCCCATATTTATGATGTATTATTAGTAGTCTAAGTCGTTTTCTGTTTTTAGGTAGTTTTCTTCTTTCATGAGCACAAATGTTAGAACATGTATGCATTCATTTTTTGTATATGTTTATGAATTGCAAACTATGAGACAGATGGAACCTCTGCAAAGTCATTCACATGCCATATCAGGTAAGGTTCCACAGTGTGGATCAGGTGACTTCTACTCATTTTCTCTCATTTATTTTTGTTCTCATATGTATTCATATAGTTTCATGCAAGCATGGGGGAGTGCCACTGAGGACAGTGTCATTCAAGCATGGGGGAGAGTATAGTTTGCACACCCAGATTTTTTTCTGTCTTTGTACTTGCACTTTTGATGTCAACTCATAAACAATGGGCTTTTAAGGAACAGGTTTGAACTTATATGAATGCTTTGCAAAATCAAATGTTTTTAGAGGATTTTTAAGCCCCATGATTTTTTTTTCTGACACGTATCTAGAAAACTGTAGTTGTTTATGTGGATTTCAAAGAAATGACGATAGATACATAGAGTTTATTTTGAATCACAAGTATGAATATGCACCACTTTATTTTTTAAAACTAAGCAAATAAACAACATTGAAATATGAGCTCAAAAAAGTGAATAGAGCATACGTTTGGTTGTTTGATCACTTCGTATTCCCCAGTAGCTGGGCTCAGACACAAGTTGAAGTGTTTGATTCTCATGTCAAAAATGATAACGAAGGAAATCACTCCTTTGTCTAAGTTAATATCTGTGACCTATTTTGTTCGAGCAAGTAGAGCCTGAGGAGTGTTTACACCTGGTGCCTTAAAGCCATCTGGTTTGGGAGCCACCGGCCCGAAAGCCCGTTACATGGACTTTATAGAGAGACTAATAGATATTGACATTGCACATGATAGAGAAGCAAACTATACGTAAAACTATGAAAATTGAAGGTCTAGTGACTTGAGCTATTAAGTCTTAGGGGTACTTAGTATCTGGTGCCCTAAGGTCGTCTGGCCTGAAAGTCACTGACCGAAAGCTCATTACACGAGTCACGAAAACTAAAAAATTGATATGGTACTCAACAAAAGAAAGAAATAAAAAGTGTAAAAGTTTTAAAAATCAAGAAAAAAAAGGCGTAAAAGAAAAAGTTCACTGCTTAGAAGCAAATACTGAAAAAACTTGTGCAAAAAATATATGAGTAAAAAAAAAAACATGTATATATTTATTTTTCTAAGAATAATGCATAAATGATTGTGATATTTAGAAAAGTGAAAGAAAAGGTTTTATTCTGTGGTGGCATGTAAAAGACTATAATTATGTTTTGATAACGTAATGGCATGAAATATTTATGAAAACAAACTCCTCAATCGCCTAATGCTTCTTGAATTGAAATCTTTATGCATACATGATAGAGATGTTTGTGGTAGCATCACTGCAAACCCTCATGAGACCTTACTCGTCCACTTGGGTAACCTAGGAATTGAAAGGGCTTGTTGCATACACTAAATGCAACTCTAATTTCTATGAAAGTTAGTTAACTTTTGATTTGATTAGTTTAGTATTTTTTTTGCTTTTTGCTTCAGTTTGCTTGAAGACTAGCAAACGATAAGCATAGAGGAATTTGATCATGCATAATATTCGGATTTTATTCATCTTTATTTATGCATGATCCATGATAAAATTGCATTAAAAATCCATCTTTATCATTTTTTGCGGTTGTATTTTAAATTGAATTTTTTAGAAAAATATCATATTTTCTGATCCTGCGTTTCTAGTGTTTTTATTAGTTTTAGAATTTTCTTAATTATAGCTTAGATAGATTAGGCTGCAATTAATTGATTTTAGTTAGTTTAGGAATTTTGATTTTAGAAAAACATGTTTTTAAGAAAAGACCCTTTGTGAAAATTATTGAAAAATCTTTGGAGTCTTTTTGAAAAAATTATTTTTAACCTAATTTTATTAGTATAAATAGGATTGTTCAACATGAGAAGGCGTTTTTCCAGCCCTGTAGCCTGCACCCCTCTCTCTCTCCTCTCTGCCTCCCTTTCTTCCCCTTTTTCGATCCATCGGTTGCCTACCCTTCTTGCTTCTTATGTTTTTCAATCTTTCTTCTAATCTCCATCGTCACTGGTTCCTCGCATCCTCTCTATCGGAGAGAGAGCGAAGTTCGTTTGATTGTAGTGGGAAAGACCATCTTCTTCTCAACCCATCCATCGAAAGTGGATCGTCCGGTTTGCTTCTTCTTCCCTGTTTCACCGTAGTTTTATTTTTTACATCTCATAAATCATGTCACTGCATCATCTGCATATTTAGTTTAAATTAGTTTTATATTTAGCATCTGAAAAATAAAATAATAATAATAATATATTTTGTTTTATCTAGATTAGCCGTTTTCTTGATTCTCGCATAGAATATCACTAATTTAGGTGAATCGATAGTTTTAACATAGCATTTTCTTGTATGTTTCTGATTTTTTTATTAAGTTTAGATTAGATCTAGGTTAGGGTTAGTTTGTATCAAAATTTTAATATTTGTTTTTCTTTTTAGATCACGTGAATAGTCTATTTCACTATTAGCCGATCCATTGTTTCTTTATTAATTTAGTGATTAAGTTGATTAGCTTAGGTTAATTTCATTTTGCTGCAGATTTGTCATCAAATTTCGTAAAGCTGAGTAGAATAGGTGGGTTGTTAAATAATATTCCTATTAGTTAGTTAAATTATTCCTTTTTAAATTGTGAATTTTTGCATAGTTGGTTAGGTAGTTGCCATGTTTTTCTGTTTTTAATATAGTTAGTTTTATTCCAAATTTATGTTAATTGTTTAGTTTAGAATTTTGTACAGCAACATGTTAAATTAGTTATTTTGTTTGTTAGTTAATTACTCTAATTGTTATAGATAAAATAGATTGGCTGGGTTTTTAACTATCATTTTTGTTTTTAGTGAGTTAACACTAGTTTGAGTTAAATCATAGTAGCTATAGACTAATTCCAGTTTTTCTCTTTAGTAAGCTAGCAATTTGATTTAGGCATGCTAGGTTAACTTTATTTGAATCATGTTATTAGTTTAGTATTTGTTTTATTTATTTTAATTTTGAAAACCATGATAAATTAGTTATTAAATATTAGCCGATTAGCATCTTTGTTTTGAAGTTAGTAGTTCTTGTTAGCTTTCGCCACTTAGTGATATTAGATTAGTTAGTCATATTAGCTTAATTCCCTTCTTGATTTTTCGGTTACTTATTTTCTTTTGCTTTTAGTCTTGTTTTTTTTAGTTAATTTGTTATTAGTTAGTTTCTTAAATTAGTTAATCATAAGTTTGTTAAAGTTTAGTTCTTAATTTGTAGTTAGTTTGTTTTTCTATTTTATCATTTAGTGTTTAGTTCATTCAAGTTAGTTCATAGTTAGTTACATGTTATGAGTTTATTTCATATTTTTGTGATTTTTCTTCGTACTAACCTTTGATTTTATCATAAATTTTTTCTCTGTTTGGTGTTTTGTGATTTTTGTTTTGCAAGGAAGTGTTTAGATGTGTGATGAGCCCTCGAAAGTACCCCCGAAGAACCCTCTGAGGTCCCTAAAAGGTCTCCTCAAAAGGCCCTTCGAGCCCTCAAAGATCGAAAGATCAAGAGATCAGCTAGCAAATAAGACAAGCATAACTGCAAGGGGACTAAAGACTCGAAGCACTGAAGACTTTTCTTTTCTTTTTAGATTAAGTTTTTATTTTATTTAATTCAATTCAATTTGGGGTTTGTAATAAGGCACTTTATTTTTATTTGTTTAAGGCCTTTGTAGGAGCAATACTCTCTTGTCTGTTTAGTTAATTAATTTTTATTTTCAAGAAAATAAAGATTAGCTTAGTTATTTGTGAAATACAAAGTATTTTTTCCGTTCTCTGAGTTTGACCCAGACTTCACCGTTAGAGTGAACCGGTTTTTATTATTTGATGCACAGTTTGCACAAACGTTTTTTACTAAAAATATATTTTTAAAATGTTTTATTAAAAAAATTGCATCATCTAACATTTATGAATGTACGTTTATATTTTATGTGATTTTAGTTAAAAAAGGTTTGCACATTATGTGTGCCAAGGTCAGAACGTTCACAAATGTGATGCAAACTTGCACTCAAAACAGGTAAGAAGGTTCACAACACATGTTTGTGAAAATCAACACATATTTGTGGCAGACTTTATAAAAGTTTTTAGTTAAGGAAGGTTCACATGGTATACAAAAAATGAGTGTAGCTGAGATGCGGATGCTTAGATGGATGTGTGGAAATACAATAAAAGATAAGATTCGGAACGAAGAGATACGTAAGAAGGTAGGTGTTGCACCCATTGAAAATAAGATGCGAGAGAATCGTTTACGGTGGTTTGGACATATTCGGCGAAGGCCTAATGATGCTCCAGTTAGAAGGTTGGAGAAATGGGAAAATATATTAGTTAAAAGAGGTCGGGGTAGGCCTAGGAAGACTTGGATGGAGATGATAGGAAAGGATATGAATGCTTTGAACCTCACCGAGGACATGGCGTTGGATAGAAATGATTGGAGGAAAAGGATTCATGTGGAAGACCCAAAATGAATTTCTTTTTTGGTTCATATCGCTGACCCCAATTGTTTTGGGATGAAGGCGTAGTTGTTGTTGTTGTTGTTGTTGTAAGGTTCACATGGTATCTATATGAATGTGATGCAAAGCTGCAATCAATCAGTAAACATTAAAGTATAAAAACATTCACAACAAATATTTGAGAATTTCATACTGACATTTGCAAATGTACATAAATCTTGACTTTAAGCAATTTTTTAATTAAAGAAAGTTAGAATGATGTCTGTCAGGACAGGTGCAAATGTATAAAGTAAACCTATCAAACTAGAACTTTTAAATTCTAAAATCTCAAAAGATGCATGCATTTGATATGCGAATCTCATTTGTTGCAATGCCAGGCAGATTCTTTTTTGTGAAATTCGACAGGTTCATTAAATGTTTATGTGAATCTACTCTTATTAAGATGTATTGATAGTTTGTACAACAGACATATCTATCATGGAACATCAAGAGTTTCACTTGTGCAAAAGGTAAAAAAGTTATAAAAAGTCAAAAAATCAAAATTTTTGAAACAAATTGTGAACCATTTCGAAGATCGCACCATTTTATAAGGACAGTATGATCATTTTTATTTAGTTTTCATATGGATAAAAATAACTATACAATTTTATCAACAAACCCCGACACTCTGCTCCTAACAAGACCACATAAGGTATGTTAGTGTCCGTCTCTCTCCAAACCCACACTGCAACAGGACAACGTTGAAAGATTAAATCAAGTGACAATGGCCATGTTCGAGGTTCAACGAATACAGTTTTTCTGCTTCAACAAATGCAGATTTCTTGTATGCGTGTCTACATAGATTTCTGTTTGTTTTGTAAACAGGGTGTGTTCATACCCTGCTCATATTATTTGGCGTCTCATGTTACCTATGTTACCTCTGTATAGTGGGGCGTGATACCTCATAACACCCCACTATATAAACCAATGCTAAAAAATGATATAGATATATCAATTAAGTTGTTATTTCCTTAAAAAAAAAACTACACAATTTTATCACTAAATAGCCTTGATTTGTCTGTGAACATGGTTCATTCAGCGGCGGCCAACAAAATGATGAACTAGTCCTAACAGTTTAAAAAGTGGGGACGATGGAGAACTAAAGGCAGCAACCAATTTGCCCTTAGCCTGTAAGGACTGGTATGAAACAAACTCATAAAAGGAAATTTTGAATAAAAGATTAGATTGATGGCTGCGACAAAGAACTGCCCGTCTTCATTTCAAAACTCGAGTTATTTCCAAGCTAAATACACATTGCATGTAAACCGACATTGGATCTCAAAAGTTAAAACCACACGACACATTCAATACCTTCTAAGGAGCAAGCTTGATTTTTTCACTATTATTACTATCGAAATTAGAGCAACTGTGGTCAACCTGCTATAAATATCAAGTAACCGGTAAACAGTGGCGGCCACAGAAAAAGGACTTTTCTGGTATGAAGCGCATGAAATGCCAACCTGTAACTCAAAGGTCAACGCAGTTCAGGTACAAAACCAACCTGTCTTATCACTTTGGCAAAACATGCAAACAATGAATGATGCTAACCTTTGAATTTTGCGATTACTTTAGACATAACAATTGGCTATGTACATTAAGAGACATCCAGAATGTCTATATATTTAAAGGCACCATAGAGAAAGACCATTGAATTTATCGGTCACAGACAATACATTGTTTTACCTTGCTTTCTGCCGCCTCACCACTGCCACAGAATGAGTGAATCACCTGTTCACTGCATAAAGTAGTTGTAGATTCAATGTGCAAGCAGTTATTTGTTTCATCTCCTTGGAATGTACCCAAAGTCTTGCCTTAGTGAGGGTCATCAATTGTACAAAAAACTTGATAGCAAAGCAGAGCATCGCGTTGCATACTCACAGTTAAGAATGATAAGAATTGGTATTAATCTTTCTAGCTGTTGTACAGATTGCACAGATATTTTACATAAGACAGCTCCTGTTGGCTTACGCCAAGATGCCACCTATACATCTTGCTTTTTTTTTTCTTTTCTGAGATTTTACTATACAAGTCGCTGCAGCACGGGCCAGTTCCCCAACATGGATTTATAGAAACTGTTCAACCTGGTTGAAAGAAAAGGGCAGGATAAAAAAGGGAATCTGATATATTTTTAACTTACCAAAATGAAGCAGATAAGACCATCAGTTAAGCTCCCCAATAGAGAAACTAGATCAATGAATTCCAGCGAAGCAGGTTTTCAGTAAGCATCTGGAAGCCAGAGCAAGTGTGACCAACTACCTGGCAACATGGAATGCCAACCAAATCTGAATCTCAGTACCACTCACAGAAACCAAAAGGAAAAAGAAAGAAAAAGTAGGAAAGGTGATCAACATTACATGCCACAGTTGGGTGGGCTGGCACCATTCATTTGAAACAGCAAACTTCTATGCAAACACGGTTCATTGCCTACTCAGAATCTGTATCTATTGAAAGGTACAATCTTCGTCGAACAGACCGCTGCTGCTGATGCGGTGAGAAAGAACTCTCAGACCTTTGAGTATCCTGGGTTGCTTTCTCCTCATTCATGCTCAGAAATATAGCTGCAACCAAAGCTCCTGATCAGTAGAAACATACTAGCAAAACTCAGTCACCTAATTCTCACATGTTACCTTCAACACCTACTACAGTAAATAACCGCTAATTGTTTTTTTGTAAAAACTGTGTAAGGGCTGGTCATTCCTAGCAATCTGACATTTGCAAAGGTATTTTCAGGTTTGCGGATTATGTACGTTCACATATAACATAAAACAAGGCAGGAAGAAGGTATGAAAATGGGGATTGGTACACAACCTTCTCACAAGGATCTTGGCTCAAGAAGATTCACTAACAAACAAGCCAAGCTGAAGCTCAACCTCTCATTTGGCTAAACATGCCAAGCTTGAGCTTAAGTTTGTCCAATATGTACAAATAATATGCTTATATATGGTCTCTGAAGATTTTAACACAAACAAGCATGTTTGGCAATATCAAATCATGAAGCCTCTTCTCAAGAAGTTTAAATATTTTTTTTTAATAAAAGGACTCATCTCAAGCTTAGCCAAACTGAGCTCGGGCAACCGGAGCTCAATAAGCCCAGGCTCGAGTCTGGGCTAGCTCCTGTACAGCCCTAGATATTGTTTAGACCATAACATCTCTCTCTCTCTCTCTCTCTCTCTCTCTCTCTCTCTCTCTCTCTCTCTCTCAGCTTGCAGCCAGGCTGGACGGACGTGTATTTCTAATGGATCTAGATTCTAGACATAGATTTATGAAAAAGAAAAACAGATGCAAAGGAAACCTGGTGATGGACTATGCATCTTGAATAACAAAATCAACAAATAATTCCTTTGGGCATGAGACACTTAAGGATTCCAAATGCCACATAGACACTATTCTGTAGACTGATCTAATAACCAGTCCTAATTTGGTTTCTTAAAATTCAATTAATTTTCCATATGGTATATTTTGGCAAATCAAACTTTGTCTAGGGAACCTTCTTTTCCCTAAAAGAATTTCTAATTTATTAAAGGGAAAAATAAAAACAAAAGAAAATAGGTCTATGAGAGAAAAAGAGTCCAACTATTTTTGTTCATCACAATTATAGAATAACGGCCACTCTCTCATACACTCCTAAAACCTACGTCACATGGATACAGATGCAGGAGCGGGATGCGATGCGGATTCATTTGGTATGATTTGATCATTTTCAATAATTAGAAAACAAAGGCATGGCTGTACACACACATAGATGTATGTATGTATGTATGTGTGTGTATGTATGAAAAAACAATTCTAAATCACATTATTAGGAACATCAAATAACATGAAAGTAAATTGAAATTGAAATGTAATGTAATTGTTGACAATTTTTAAAAGAAAAATAAATCAAGTGAATATGAAATAAGTAAATAAGATCATAAAAGAAAATAGATAAAGTTAATGACAATGTTGACTGTGTAAAACTGGTTTGACCGTGCCCATGAAGTGTCGTCTCATGTCTATGAAGTGTCCAAGTGCCGTATTGTGTCGATACGGGATAAGCATGCTAAGTGAAATGTCTGTGACATATAACCTAAAACACAAATACACTGAAAGGAAAAAACAAAAAGATGCTATATAACCAAAAAAGATCTTGACATCACTTTTAAATTTCTTGTGAAGCAAATTACGTACCAGATTTCCTGGCATTGGATGAGACTTGAACCAAGACCAACTTTTATATAAGAGGCTAATAAAATGAACAAACAGAAGAAAATAACCAGCTTTACTTATTTTAGGACCAGAAAGGAGACGCTATACACAGACGAACCTTGACACACTATGCTCTTTATATAGAGTTAGGCTATTGCCCTGGACCAATTAATTGCACAGTTGTAGGTTCTTCCTGGTAGCTAAGCCTGATAATCAGCATCCTAGCTATAAGCAAAAACTAAGCTTTAAATCCGTAAATGATACCTGTGTTTGCCAGTGCATCCATCCTGCTATCCTGCATAGTGAGCTGCTCCCTTGAATGCAAATCAGCCAATTGTTCCCGTTCATGATTAGTACCACCGCCAAGGCTGAGGGAAATCCAATCCTCAGTCTGTGCATCATTCGACACAGCTGTCTGGTCCCTGCAGTCAGCTTGCATGGATGCTCCAACAGGTCTAGAAGGAAGAAAGATTTGTAGAGAAGGGTCATCAACATCAAAGGCCAATGGGTTCTCATCTAGACCATTATTGATTCCATTGCTCAAATGGCAAACTGAAGGATCTATCTGGGAACCACGACCTTCAACTTGTGAACCACCTGCTACACCCTCCGAAGCCAACTCATAAGCATTTATAGGTGTAGGACGCACAACAGTTTGCTGTACATCAACCAATGAATCTGCAATATCAGTATCTGTACCAAAAAGACGGAATCCACCATTCTGAGAACATGATGGTAATGCCCCCCAAAGAGGCATACCAAAATCATCACCATTGTGGAAAAGACCAAGCGGACTGCTGCTTCCACCAAGTCCCTGATCATCAGGGAATGCTTCTGTAACACCAGGAGCAGGAACAGGAAAAGGAATACCATTGCATTCACCTTGATCTGCTTCATAAACTCTTTCAGGCGATACGATGCTAACTGTAGATGGCATGACATTTAAAGTCTCCCTATTATCTTCATCTGAATCACTAAGGACTATGACATCTGTATCTATTGGTACAGAATTGGGCACCCGATTAGCCATACCAAAAAATGCTGAGTCAAAATTGAGGGTTAGAGAGTCCAGCTCATTCCCATTATTAGCGATGTCAAAATGACCACCACCATCTTGATTAACACTTGCATCTTCGCCATCCCTATTGCTGCCAGTTGCACTGCTGCTCATAGGCATGATCTTTGGGTTGATATTTTCAAACTCATCAGATACATAATTTGCAGAAGGACAGAATTCATCAGGTTTGCTTACTTCCCAAACCCCATTGCGGTTTTTCCTAATTCCTAATTTCAAACCAGTGCGACCTTCAGAAATACCCTCCTGTTTTACCTGCTTCAACATGTCATGTTGATGTTTCACTTCTCCATTAGAAGGTAGACATAGAGAACCATCAGACAGGTGCCAGTGACACAGATCTTTAGAATCCGCTTCATTCTTCACACGCCAAGAGCCATCTGGCTTCACTTCAATCTCAGTCACATCCTCTCCACAATTTGCCATCTATACAAACAGATGACAGGTTGATACTTAGCAAAATCATACACACCTGCAAGCAAGGGCAAGCACACACACACACACACACACACACACACACACACACACACACACACACAAGCCTACCACAGTGGTTATGCGATTGAAATATGGATCAATGATGATGTTTTCCAACGAGTAGTTATTTAGACATACGGGGCATTGCCACTGCATTTAAAAACAATGCAAGTCATCCACATATAAGTAACCGATCAAAGAGAAGAAAATAGAGTTTCAATGTAGAGTAAGTACCTTTCTTGAGCGTTGATTTAGCTCTACAAAAGTTCCAAGATCAAAGCAACCCATGTGAACACAAGGCTTGAACCTTCCAGCAACGTTTATCCTAGAGCCACTCATCTGCAAGGCATATCATATAAACAAGGAAATTCTAATCTAATATAAGATTAATCTTCAGAACTCAACAATTTAGCAATGTCACAAGCTTCCAAGATGCATGAACTGTAATTACTAGATGTATCTAGTTTAATGTCAATAAGCCTCATAACTGACACTGCAAATCTTTGAGTAATAGGGAAGAGTCCGTTAATATATATATATATATATATATATATATATATATATATATATAATTTATTGTTAGATTGTAACAACAACAACAACTACGCCTTCATCCCAAAACAATTGGGGTCGGCGATATGAACCAAAAAAGAAAATCATTCTGGGTTTTCCACATGAATCCTTCTCCTCCAATCATTTCTATCCAATGCCATGTCCTCGGTGAGGTTCAAAGCATTCATATCCTTTCCTATCACCTCCATCCATGTCTTCCTAGGCCTACCCCGACCTCTTTTAACTAATATATTTTCTCATTTCTCCATCCTTCTAACTGGAGCATCATTAGGCCTTCGCCGAATATGTCCAAACCACCGTAAACGATTCTCTCTCATCTTATTTTCAATGGGTGCAACGCCTACCAAATAGATCCCAAATATTTGATTTACATCCACCCAACCTTTATCCTATGATTTACATCTTTATCAAATTCTCCATACTTTTTAATGATAGATCCCAAATATTTGAAACAATTATCCACCGGTATTTCTTGCTCACCAAGCTTCACTACACTCCCATCACTACTTCGTTGCTTACTAAATCGACATTCCATGTATTCTGTCTTACTCTTACTCAACTTAAAACCTCTTGCTTCCAATGTCTGTCTCCATAATTCTAACTTAGCATTAACCCCAACTCTAGACTCATCAATCAAAACAATAGCATCAGCAAACAATATACACCACGGCACATTTTCTTGAATTGGTCTCGTAAGCTCATTCATCACTATAGCAAATAGGAAAGGGCTTAAAGCAGATCCTTAATGTAACCCAACCGTTATAGGAAAATTGGTTGTCACCTCTCCACAAGTGCGGACATTGGTTACTACTCCTTCATACATATCTTTAATTATACTAATGTACTTGAGAGAAACACCTTTCCTCATCATTGTCCACCAGAGAACGTCCCTAGGTACTCTATCATATGCCTTCTCTAAATCAATAAAAACCATATGAAAATCTTTGTTCCTCTCTCTATTTCTCTCAATAAGTTGTCTAAGAAGATGTATAGCTTTCATAGTTGATCTTCCAGAAATAAAACCAAATTGATTCTTCGATATCATGACAACCTTCCTCAACCTAGACTCAATCACCCTCTCCCAAAGTTTCATAGTATGACTCATGAGTTTTATACCACGATAGTTTGTGCAATCTTGTATATCACCCTTATTCTTATATAGAGGCACCAAAGTACTCTTCCTCCACTCATTAGGCATCTTATTTGTCCGCCAAATCTTGTTAAAAAGATTTGTCAACCATTCTAAACCTTTCTCTCCCAAACATTTCCAAGCCTTGATAGGAATACCATCTGGGCCAACTGCCCTTCTCGATTTCATTTTTTTCAAAGCCTCTGCAATTTCTTTCTTTTGAATCTTGCGCATGAAGTCACAATTCATCTCATGAAAAGGAATGGAGAAGTCTCCCAGATCCTGAGCATGACTTTCATTAAATAGCTTATCAAAATAATCTTTTCATCTCTCATTAATCTCCTCATCTTTCACTAAAACCCTTTGCGTTTCATCTTTGATACATCTAACCATACCCAGATCCCTCGATTTCCTATCTCTCATCTTTGCAAGCCTATAAATATCTTTCTCGCCCTCTTTGGTATCCAACTTATTGTTAGATTGTAAGTAGGGTATTTTTTTAATTTTGTATTTTTATTTTTCTTTGTTTTGGGTTTATTCTGCCCACTACAGGCTAGCCGTTAGGAGCTCCTAATGGCTAATTGGGCCCTCTCTTGTATATATATGGGACTTCAATCCCTCTTGTGACTATGCATATGTTGTGTATTTTATGATTAATAAAATTAATTATTTTAATTGTCTATGTGTGCCCATAGTGGCGTTGTGAGTGCCCTTGGTGGCTTGTGCTTATGTTTTTAACCATTTGTGGCCTTCATGTATTTACCCTTAGTGCCATTGTGCTCTTTCTCTCTTCAAGGCCTCTTCATTACATGGTATCCGAGCCCTTGGCTCTTGATCCTTAGTGGATGTGATCGTGGTTGGTGGATTCTCTCTCTCTTCAAGTGTTCATGGTGCTCACGTTTTCGTGGTGCCAAAGTTCATACATACTTCTTCATTCCTTCCTCTTTTTTGTCATCATGTCTAATGGCCAAAAAGGAAGTTGTCACCATTGTTCCTATCAAGTTTGATAGGAACTACTACTCTACGTGGGCAACGACAATGAAGAGGTTTCTTATGGGAAAGGATTTGTGGCATCATTCCACCTCTTCAAGAGGTCTTGGTGGAGGTGTACATGGACTCAACTCAAGTACACTATAGAGCCAAAAGATCCTCAAGAATTGAAAGAACTAGGAGATTTTTACACATGCTTCAGCTGAACCAAATATTTGATCTGTGCAAACAAGGAGAAGAAAAAGAAGAATGTTTTTGACATTCTCTTAGGATACATAATAGAAAGTACTCGCGTTCAATATCCTAAGGGGAAATAGAGGAATTCGTCTTTGAATACTATCTACACAAGCCTATGAAGAGAAGAAGACAAATAACAACATGAAAGTTCACTAGACTCAAGTGCCAAAACATCGTCTCTTCGTAGAATGCAAAATCCTCCAAAGTACACCACAAAGAAACAAAGGCGTGAATCATCATCTATTTATAGTCTGCAAAACCGTCCAAAGTATATCTCCGTGGGAATAACAAGGGATGAAGGAAGCTTTTGCGAATGGAAGAGATAAAGGATTTATTGGTAGAGATAAGATAATATAATCTCCAGCATCTTATTCATTGTGGAAAGTGAACATATAAGAGAAAAATAATGGACATTGTTGGTTTGCCCAGCTTTGAAGAAAATATAGCCCATTAGTCTCCAACAAATGAGCATTCTAGAGAAAACATCAAACTAAAGCCTAGAAATCAAGTTGACAATCACCTTGAAAGAAAAAATTCAAAATGTTGGAACTTGAATTTGCAACTTGCCAAGAGCCAACCACTATTATTATCTCATCATCACACTCATACCAGAGTCCCATGCAAAATTTGTCTCTACAATGGCTAATTTGGAAAACATCTTGTGCTTCTAATCCTTAGCAGAGAGTAAATATAACTTGATAAATTCTACATGACTCCAATTATTGGAGAGGGGAAAGAATGCACGTCCAATTTTTCATTAACTTTTATGAAACAACCATTTAAAGGAGGTGCTAATCAACATGAAGAATAATTGATAATTAAACAGCAATGTGGCCCACATCACTTGCAGAACAACCACCAGATCTATTAAAATAATGCAGGCAATTGAATGTAGCAAGAAGCAAGAATCATTTTTGAAGACCTTTTCTCTTCTTTGAAGAAGAATCATTTTTAATGCCTTTTTTTTCTTTTTCTTGTTTCTAAAGATCATCATTATTATTAATTTGGCATTTTTTTCTTGTGAACAAACAAATGGACTTAAGACTCTACAAATTGCAGAAAATAAAAGAAATAACATTATGCCATTGGATGACTATGTCTCGGGGATACACCAATTCACTCTCATGTTAAATCCCCTTATATACTATTTCTAGAGAAAAATTCCACAAAAATGGTCTTATTCCTTCTTGTTGTGTCATGTATAGCAAAATATGGCGCCAATACGACTTACTAATCATGAATCCATTGATGCAAGGGGTTAAATCATATTGAGTACCTAATAGGTATTGTGATACATCATATCATATCATAAATTGTTAACCTATAGACTTCTGCATCCAGCTGTGTCACGCACCTGCGCTAATGTCCCCAAGGAACAACTCCAAGAGTTCAAGACAGTTATTCTAAAGATTGGTTAGTACCACTAACCAAGGTAGTATGTATCATATTGTTACCCGTATTAGTCGTGTCCAAAATAAGATATGTATCATATCATATCGTAAAAAATTGTAAATTTAAAATAAATTTTTTTTAAATATAAAAAAAATAGCAAAAATTCTAAAAAAATCATAACACATGAAACAATGATGAATTGCACAAAATACAACCATGAAATCATATATGAAGCATTTATGTATCTATGAGTTGCATAAGACATCATAACCAAGTTTTTTAAAAATATACCATCAATCATCATCATCATCATTATATTCTTCTTCTCCTATTTCTTTTTCGACATTTACATCATCTCCAATGTACGTGGGCTCTTCATCATCTACATCCTGAGCTCTTTTCACGTTTATCCATTGAATGTCTTTTTCATTCGGAATGTCTACTGCTTCTTGAATCCTTGGTTGTCAAAGGCGGTGACTAGGCGGCGCCTAGGCAGCCTGGGCGATGCAATTTGGGTGGTGGGGCCCTAATTTTCCGCCTAGGATAGTCATTGACCAAGTGTCAACAGCTATAAAAAGGGGGAAAAGGGCTTCTCCCCCTTTTCTTTTCATTTTCATTAGACTCTCTTCCCTTAGGGCATGAAGAAGAAGAATTTCAAGAAAAAAAAAGGTATGCTCTCTCTCTCAGAGTGACGGAGAGAGAGAGAGAGAGCCCGAGCAGTGGGGCTCTCTCTCTTTGTCACTCGCTCACTTAGAGTGAGAGAGAGAGAGAGAGACCGAGTATTACTCATATATATATATATATATATATATATATATATATATATATATATATATATTAGTTATGTGTGTATATATAATATTTGGGCAGGTTTTGTAATATAACATGTTTACTATGCTTGACGATAGCAATATCTTATGCTTTGTGCATTTGGTGTTGATTAATTTTATGTTGGATACAAGTTTGTTGTTAGTTTTAGCACTTTGTTTTAAGAATTTAGATTATTTTTAAATTATTTGGCATTTGTTGTTGATTGTTTGCTTTGCTTATTCAATTGTTTTCCTTATCACTGATTGAACACATTACTTGATTCTTATCATTTTTTAGAACAACGATGGAAGGGGCTTCTTCTGCAAGTGCTAGCAGGTCCACTCCAAGCTCGACATTTCCAAATTTTGAAGATATGCAAAACTTCAAGTGAAAATCAAGTGATCTAGCATGGGAGTGAGCCTATATTAAAGATAAACACAATCCGAATTTTGTGGCATGCCTTAGATGTGGAATAACTTGTAAATGAGGCATATATAGAATAAAGCAGCATCTACTTGGGATTGGAGGAAACATGAAGGCTTGTAATAAACAAATTGTAGAAATCAAACAAGTACTTTCTAAGTACATGAAGGAATCAAAGAAGAGATGAAAAAATAAGAGAGAGTTAGTTAATATATATGAAGTGAAAATTTGTTCAAGGCTTCTGATTCTGGCGAAGGACATGCCGCAGTTTCGCATATGGAGGGACAACCGAGTAGTACAATCGGCTTGAGACCATCACAGGCAAAAGGGCCTATGGATTTGTACTTCCGAAGTGATCTAGCAGAGAAAGGAAGGCAAGCAAAAAAAATAAACCACATTAGAGAATCGCTTCAAAAAAGAAGAAAGGGAAACAATGTGTGAGTACATTAGTAGGTGGTTTTATGATGGTGGAATACCTTTTAATGCAACAAAATTGCCTTCATTTTATAGTATGATTAAAACTATAGGCCAATTTGGACCAGGGATAAAGCCTCTATCATATCACGACCTGCGAGAACCACTTTTGAATAAAGAAATAAAGAAAACGAAAGAGTTTTTGAACCAATACAAAGTGCATTGGTCCAAATATGGATGCAACATAATGTCAAATGGTTAGACTGATATAAAAGGGTGTACACTTATTAATTTTTTGGTTAATTGTCCTTTGGAAATAATGTTTTTGAAATCAGTTGATGCATCAAATGAAGTAAAAGATACAAATTTGTTTTTTACATTATTGAATGATATTGTTGAAGAAGTTGGGGAGGAGAATGGTTCAAGTTGTTAACGATAATGCCTCCAACTACGTTAAAGCGGGTAAGTTGTTGATGAATAAGAGAAAACATTTATTTTGGACTCCTTGTGCTACACATTATATAGATTGTTGGAAGATATAAGAGAATTGAAAGTGTAAAAACCCCATTTTAAAAAAAAAAAAATTGTTTTGGACCCGGGCCGGGTCGGGTCCGGATCCGACCCGGGCCCCTTCTTCATTAGGGTTTTAAGTAACCCGAGCACTCCCGAGCGCCGCACACACACCCCTTCGATATCGGACGAGTTAGGGAAACCCATCGAGGGTTTCCCCATTCGTTGCCCCCTGTGCCTTTAAGAGAGGCGTTGGAGGGCGAGGGGAGTCACGCCTCCCTCTCGCAGCCCTCGCCCCCCCACCGTGCCGGTCTCCTCCCTCGCTGCGCACGCCGCCGGCCACCGTCTCCCAGGTACGTCGTCTTCCCTTTTCTCCTCCCTCTTCTCTTCCTCCCCCCCCCCCACCCCTCTCTGTCACCTCGTCGGGAGGCCGACAGGCGGCTCACAGCCCCTGCCGCGGCCTCCCACCACCCCCTGTGCCCATCGGGGGCCCGACAGGTGGCCTACGGGGCCCCTGTTGTTCCCTTCTCCCTCTAGGATTCGCCGAAGTGCCGGCAGGGGACCTATGGCCCCTGCGACACCCCCCTTTTTGCTGCCACCTTTGTGCTGTCGGCAGGGGCCCCGCCCCTGCCGTCTCGTGGCCGTCGGCAGGGGCTGGCCCCCCTGCCGTCTGGTGCTTTCGGCAGGGGGGCCAGCCCTGCCACTTCGTGGCCGTCGGCAGAGGCTGGCCCCCCTACCGTCCTGTGCTTTCGGCAGGGGCTGGCCCCCTGCCATCTCGATGCTGTCAGCAGGGGCTCAACCCCTGCCACTTCGTGGCCGTCGGCAGGGGCTGGCCCCCCTGCCGTCTCGTGCTGTCGGCAGGGGCTGGCCCCCCTGCCACTTCAATGTTGTCGGCAGGGGCTCAGCCCCTGCCACTTGGTGGTTGTCGGCAAGGGCTCAGCCCCTGCTGCTTCGTTGCTGTCGACAGGGGCTGGACCCCTATCGCCTCGTTGCTGTCGGCAGGGGCTGGCCCCCTGCCGCCACGCTATTTTCGACAGGGGCTCATCCCCTGTCGCCCCGCTATTGTCGGCAGGCAGGGGCTTGTCCCCTATCGCTTGTCTATTTTCGGCCAACAGGGTCACACCCCTGCTGCCTCTCTCTTTTCCGATCGACAGGCCAGTTTTCTATTTCTTCGCATGATAAATAGAGTAGCGTTGAATTCTCACACTTTTGCAGACTTCGCATCGAACCCCGCTCTGGCTCCGCGGCCTGAGCCTCGTATCATCTACACGCGTAGACGCACGCAACTGCACGACATCCCGAGGTAGGGGAAAGTCGCACGAAGGGTTTGTATGAATGAAATAAATTATAAGGATTCTGTGATATAATAGTTTATTTGGCATGCCTTCTTACTCGTAGAATTTCTTAACTGATGATTGTCTGTGTTGTGTTTCCGTTTCCGTATTCTTTTGAAATTACATGCTTATTGTGAGCTCTACGAGTAAACTCATTGCTAGAAAGATCTTATTACTGTATTTCCGCCTTGCCCACTATTATAAGTTACTATAGATGCCTTATTGGTTATTGCCTGATGAATCTTGTATGAGACTTCTTGTTTCTTAGTATTCGAGCATGCCAAGTATAATACAGATTTTTATAAAACTTTGTGATGGGTTATCTATCGAGAAACCCACAAATTTACTATCGTAATTAGACCTGAAGACAGGTATGATACAAATAGTACGGAAGGTCATTGAGTACCTCGAAGTGATCAAGCAACTCTTTATTGATATCAATGAGATAATACCGGCCTCCACAGACCCATTTGCTCATAGGACAATACATGTCATGTATGAACCAAAAGAATCATAAAACATTATATGTTGCCCTCTCATCGTAGTCGTATCTCTAAGAAGGTACGATCGTACTTTTGGACAAGTACGTCCCATGTGGGTTCCGATGGTTGGATGATGAGGTTGTAGCAACCTCGATGAGTGCATGTAGCACAATGCTGAGATCACATAATGGTGACCATTCGCCTTCACAGGCAAGATGCTCGAGTGGCTCTAATAGACCAGAGCATATAGGATGGGGCGGCGGTTAAGAAACCCCCATCGTACCCATTCGATCTTCACGGTTCATCAAGGGAGAGGATGGATGGTACAAAAACTCCGATGGACAGGTTGTTAACAAGCACCCCACGGGCAAAAGACTCGGCTTCCCCAGTCATCGGAGTTAGGAGAATTGGGATTACCATAATTTATCCTAGGTGGTAACTCCCAGGTATTTCTGCAGAAGTTGGATGCATCCATGGGCCACGAATGCCTTTGGGGATTTACTCTCTTGGTCACCGACCGTCCCCTTAGGAGCGGACTCAGTCAGCCATCCGGGTTAATAAAAACACCTGACATAATAAACCCCCGGATCGGTCTCGGCTGTTTCTACGTTTCGCGTCTATGCGTACCCACAGGTCAGTTAATATCAGAACTTAAAGAATATCTTCATGAATAGTTGTAGATGATTGAGACTTACACTGCTGAAAATGCTTCAACTAACAACTTTTTGCACTTATTACATTTGTTAGAATAGACTACAACTGCTTTAATTGCTTAAATATCATAAATGCTTATCTCATGAATGTCCTGTTTTATTTTCATTATACTTATCTGTTCGTGCACCTACTGGTTTGTTATGAAACTGACCCATTTCATGGGCAGGTGAGGAGTAGGACTTCACTGGCGGCCGATGGCGTGGTGCAATACGGATCAAGATTTATCTTCTTTCTGCTGGTGGCTTGGCTCTGGCTCTTTTGGAGTTTTCTTTAGATTTATTTAACTTTGGAACAAAATGCTCATTTTGTAATAAACTGCAGATTCTTAATCTATTGCCTTATTTCTTCAATTCCTTTAAGTGGTTGTACATGTGAATGATGGTTTTTCAGCTAACGTACCAAGGATTGTTGACTTGTGTTCTTTTCTAAATGTCTTCCGCTGTCGTTTTTAAAAGTTAAAACTTTAAATCTTTGAAAGGTTTTTCGATAAGGTTTTCGAAATCACAAGTTGAAATTTTGGGGCGTTACAGAAAGAGTTGAAGAACATTTTTGGAAAAGCAAGGCAATTGGTAGTATTCATGTACAAACATACTCAATTGTTGAGTATGATGAGAGCACACACACAAAGGGACTTACACAGGCCTACAGTGACGAGATTTGCTACTATATTTTTTATTCTAGAAAACATATATAATTGCAAAAAAAGGCCTAAGGTCCATGTTTGTTGGAGATGATTGGGCAAAAAGTAGTTTATCAAAAACGTCAGTTGGTAAAAGATGTGAAAGAATAATTTTGAGTTCAAAATTTTGGGAGTGAGTCATGCTCTAAAAACAATGACCCCTTTGATTGATGTGTTTCGATTGGTCGATAGCGATGAAAAGCCTGTTGTGGGTTATATGTACAAGAAAATGGACAGTGAAAAGGAACAAATTAAGGTATAAGTTAATTTTTTTTATTTTATAGTGATTAATTTTAATTATTTTACTTAATAGGTAAATTTGCGCAATAATGGAGAAAGATATAGCCTTGTTTGGAAGATAATTGATAAAAGACGGAGCACTCAATTGCACAAACCTTTGCATGTAGCAGGATTATATTTGAATCTAGTCATATACTATGAGTATGAAAATATTGAGTCTAGTGAGGAGATAAAGAGTGGTTTATATGATTGCATCAACCGTCTTGTTCGAAGTGAAGTGGTTCGAGATGCACTAGTACTCCAACTGATAAGATATAGAATTGCTAGTGGGCCTTTCGAGATGGACTTAGCAAAGAAGAAGAGAAAAGTGCAAAAATTACGTAAGATGATTAAATTTTATAGACCTTGCTTTACATTATTTGTATAAATTATATATTTTATTTTCATCTAATTTGATTTTTTTAGTGAATTGGTAGATTTCTTTTGTCATTGGTTGTCCCCAGCTCCAGACATTTGTTGTTCGAGTCTTAGGCCTCACATGCAGTGCATCCAGTTGTGAACATAACTGGAGTACTTTTGAAGTGGTATAATATTATTTATTACTAATTAGTAATTGTCAATTTGTATATATATTTGATTTTTTTTTCTTTTTGCAGATTCATACAAAGAAAAGAAACCGACTTTTGCACACGAAGTTGAATGATTTAGTTTTTGTGCAATATAATCGAAGATTGAAGCGAATGAACAAAGGAGATCTCGACCCCATCGTCTTAAGAGAAGTCAATGATAACGATTTGTGGCCAAGTGAAGATGAAGCAGTCTTCGAATATGACATGTCACTTACATGGGATCTGTTGATAAGGCATCTGAAGCGTCAAGGCATAAGGCAGGGGCAAGAATGAGTGCTACTAAAGACCTAAAAAAGAAAAAGTCTGACAAAAGAAAGAAGGTGGTGAGCGTGGAAGAAGAAGAGGAAGAAGCTAACTCTGCAGATGAAACTGAAGAAGAAGAGCAATATATCATTGAAAATGATTCAGATGATGATGATGATGGGCTTTCAAGTTCATCATCTGAGGATTAAATTTAAGTTGTTATTGTAAACTTATTATAAACTTGTTGGGGTTCTTTAACTATTTTAGACTTGAATACACTTAAAGTTAGTTATCTTATGTGTGTAGATTTGTTGCATATTTTCATGCCTATATTTTTATTTGGTGATTAATTGGCTATGTTTTAATTTTTTGTATAGGTTGTCAGTTGTATGTTTTGTTTATTTAATTGTTCTTTGTTTCATTTTTTAACATGGTTATCAGTTACATTGTTTTACATCTTTATAGTGATTAGATTTATTAATTCAGGATGCCTCTCAAAAGATTCTGCATTGAAATATTATACACCAGTTGACTTAGAGATGTCTTTCAAAGGAATAGTGAAGTGTAACTTTTATGATTTTATAATGGATGAAGGATTGTATAGATTTAAATGTCATATTATGGGGCATATCAACTCCACTGTGAAATTATGTACATATAGCATTAATTTGAATATTCGTGTTGAGCTTATTACTAGTCTTAGAGAAGATGGTGAGAGAAAGGCACAAGTACATGCAGCATTTGTGGGACAAAAATTGCCAGAGGTGGTCCCTAATTAAGAAGATGAAGATGACCCACCTGTTAAAATGCTCTCATGTACTCTCTATATAAATATATTCTCTTTTGTAAAACCCGATGAAGGGTATTTTAGTCTTTTCCCTTTTTGCATATATCCCCTTTGGAATGTGCATGTAATTTTCCTTTTTCTTTTTACTTTTTACTTTTTCTTTTTCTTTTTTTTCTCTTTTTCTTTTTTTATTCCTTTTGATTTGCCATTGGAGGGACCCAATATGATTGTTGGGCCCCTCCAACGATCACATTTGTGACCATTGAAGGGGCTCTAACGATCACATTGGGGCCTCTCCAAGGCCCCCTTTTTGTGTGTTATATATAGGGGTCTTCTCCCCCTTGTAAACTAATTCTTTGGAGCTTATGCTCTCCAATTTCTTCAATATAAATTTCTTATATTTTTATGCCTTTGTGCATTTGAGTTTTTTTGTACCTTTGTGTACAAATCTTTTTAACTTGATTTGGCGAACAAATAAGATGCCTAATGAGTGGAGGAAGAGTACTTTGGTGCCTTTATATAAGAATAAGGGTGATATACAAGATTGCACAAACTATCGTGGTATAAAACTCATGAGTCATACTATGAAACTTTGGGAGAGGGTGATTGAGTCTAGGTTGAGGAAGGTTGTCATGATATCGGAGAATCAATTTGGTTTTATGCCTGGAAGATCAACTATGGAAGCTATACATCTTCTTAGACAACTTATTGAAAGATATAGAGAGAGGAACAAAGATTTGCATATGGTTTTTATTGATTTAGAGAAGGCTTACGATAGAGTACCTAGGGACGTTCTCTGGTGAACAATGATGAAGAAAGGTGTTTCTCTCAAGTACATTAGTATAATTAAAGATATGTATGAAGGAGTAGTAACCAATGTCCGCACTTGTGGAGGGGTGACAACCAATTTTCCGATAACGGTTGGGTTACATCAAGGATCTGCTTTAAGCCCTTTCCTATTTGCGATAGTGATGGATGAGCTTACGAGATCAATTCAAGAAAATGTACCGTGGTGTATGTTGTTTGCTGATGATATTGTTTTGATTGATGAGTCTAGAGCTGGGGTTAATGCTAAGTTAGAATTATGGAGACAGACATTGGAAGCAAGAGGTTTTAAGTTGAGTAAGAGTAAGACTGAATATATGGAATGTCGGTTTAGTAAGAAACGAAGTAGTGATGGGAGTGTAGTGAAGCTTGGTGAGCAAGAAATACCGGTGAATGATTATTTCAAATATTTGGGATCCATCATTCAAAAGTATGGAGAAATTGATGGAGATGTAAATCATAGGATAAAGGTTGGGTGGATGAAATGGAAAAGTGCAACTGGAGTGTTGTGCGATCGTAGAATGCCATTGCGGTTGAAGGGAAAGTTTTATAGGACGACTATTAGACTCGCTTTACTATATGGTACGGAATGTTGGGCTGCCAAGAGACATCATATTCAAAAAATGAGTGTAGCTGAGATGCGGATGCTTAGATGGATGTGTGGAAATACAATAAAAGATAAGATTCGGAACGAGGAGATACGTAAAAAGGTAGGTGTTGCACCCATTAAAAATAAGATGCGAGAGAATCGTTTACGGTGGTTTGGACATATTCGGCGAAGGCCTAATGATGCTCCAGTTAGAAGGTTGGAGAAATGGGAAAATATATTAGTTAAAAGAGGTCGGGGTAGGCCTAGGAAGACTTGGATGGAGATGATAGGAAAGGATATGAATGCTTTGAACCTCACCGAGGACATGGCGTTGGATAGAAATGATTGGAGGAAAAGGATTCATGTGGAAGACCCAAAATGAATTTCTTTTTTGGTTCATATCGCTGACCCCAATTGTTTTGGGATGAAGGCGTAGTTGTTGTTGTTGTTGTTGTTGTTGTTGTGTACATTTGTTCTAAACGTTCTTGCGCCTTTGTGCACATATCTCTTTGTGGTGTTTGTGCCCATAGTGCACATTATCTCTCTTTAGGTATTCTTTACACCGCCATCATCATCTCAAGCCACTAAATGATGCAATAAACGAAGGAAATCGTTGAAATGAAGTTGGTTACTGAAAAATGAAGATGACTTTCATACATAGACATATGTTTTTCAACTCTATGTTTAGTTAAATGTATTATGTTGTTAAATGTTAAATGTTAAATGTTTTGTGTTGGACAATGTATTAAGCAAGTTATTTAATATAATTGTCTTATAGTATTCAACAACATATTTTGTTTTGCTATTGCTTATTGTTGATTGATTTTATGTTGTATACATGTTTGTTATTAATTTTAGTAGTTTGTTTACATATTTGTATTTTTTTTTTTGGGGTACCGCCTAGGCTTTTTAGGAGGTTCACCGCCTAGGCTTTTTAGGGGGTTCACCGCCTAGCGCCTATGACAACTAAGCTTGAACTCATGCAACCAATACATAAAAAAATTTCAAATTAAATAGGATCAAATTGCTCTTTGTGCCTCATTGTCGATAGCTTTTCTATTTACCTAAAAAGATGTGAAAAAATTAAAATTAATTGAATTTTGTATGATATAAAAAAACTTTAAATAAATAAATGAAAATGACAAGTAAACTATATAAATTTATATATCTTTGCCTCAGTCGTAAGTTGTAGAGAACGTAGACGAGATCATTGAGCCTTTTGAACTCAAATCTATTTTTTCGTTTTGAACGTATTTGCTTAAAGACGCTCCAATTTCTCTCGCATCCACTTACATTACATGTTTGGCTAAAAATGTGAATAGCAAGAGCTCTCAAGTTTGGAATATCACTTCCAAACCTGGTCCACTACATGTCTGAAAAAAAAACAAGAAAATGGGAAATCAATAAGACAATAACAAATACAATCATACAAAACATCATAACTAAATAATAATACAACAACAACAACAACAACAACAACAACAACAACAACAACAACAACAACAACTACGCCTTCATCCCAAAACAATTGGGGTCAGCGATATGAACCAAAAAAGAAATTCATTTTGGGTCTTCCACATGAATCATTTTCCTCCAATCATTTCTATCCAACGCCATGTCCTCGGTGAGGTTCAAAGCATTCATATCCTTTCCTATAACTAAATAATAATATTAAATTAAAATTGAAATAGATAAAATAAATTACCTGGACACCTCGTAGCACGATTTCACACTGCTACAGGTCTCCCAATATCATACAATGCATTATCATAAATTTTCATTTTCACAATTAGGGTTCAACCTTTCAATGAAATCCAAGAGTCCATTGTTGACTTTCCTGTCCATTTTAAATATAGGGGAGTATCTAAATGTAGGATTTAAATAATATATTAATGCATGAAAAGGTTGATGAAGTTTCCCAGTCCATCTATGATCAATGATCTTCCATATAGGGATGTACAATTTTTCCTTCTCATTCAAATTATCTCTAATGGCCTCTTTTGCCTTATTCATGGCCTCATAAAGACATCCCATAGTAAGTTTGTCTTCACTGTCAACCAATCGAAACACCTCCACCAAAGGTATAGTAATTCTCAACAACTTCACGCATGAATCCCAGAATTCACTTTTGAATACAATATCTACAATTTCTCTCAACTTTTTTTTGGAATGAGGATATGCATTTCACTCATCTGATGAAAACAAATTTTTTTTAGTGCAGTTCTATTCTTTACTAGACTTTGCACTGTCAAAAAATTTATAGCAAATCTAGTAACTGCATTACGAATCAACTCAACACCACTAGTGTACTTTCTCATCAAGTTCAAAATTCATGTATGATTGTAAATAAATTTAGCAACTTCTTGGTTGCATTCAACTGTGTGTTTTATCTCATCCATAATGTCGATGTCCTCAAGCATGAGGTCTATGCAATGGGGAGCACACGGGGTTCAAAAGAATGATCCATATTTTTTGTCAATTCTTTACCTATAGCCTTATAATTTGTTGCATTATTAGTAATGAATTGAGCAATATTTTGAGGTTGAATCACCTCCACAACCTGATCAAATGCCTGAGCAATACATCTATTGTCTTAGGTGTATCAAATAGATCAATTGACTTCAAAAACATAGTTCCTTTGGGACAATAGACAAGAAAATTTATCGAGGTCCTTGACTTTTTGTCTATCCACCCATCTCCTATGAAGCTACACCTAGTTTTTCTCTATGACTGCCTCATCTCATCACAATATGCCTTCACTTCATTCACATTAATATCTAAATTTTTTCTCTTAAAGCATGATATGAAGACATTCTATATCCAGGCCCGATACTGGTTATGGCATCTGCGATGACCTAAAAATGAAAAAAATTTGCCACATTGAAAGAAATGCAAGCATCATAGAACCATCAACCAACCACGACATTCACCTGCATGACTAAATGTTGAGAAGTTATAGCGGTACAAATGTTAGGTTACACCCCAAGGGCAGTCCTAGTGTAATGTCATGCATTTTCATACTTAGTCAATTTGAAATTTTTGAAAAATTTGTCCAAGTGTAGGGAAAAAATTGATGAACCTCCAATATTAGGAATGTGTTAATTGAGTTTGGGCTTGGCCTAGATCTCATCGGCAAGGTCGATATGAACCAACAAAAAAAGATACTAAAGAGTTTTATGTTCGACCTTTAAATTCAAGCAAATTTCGAGCGAAATTCGGGTTAAATTTGGGTGAATTTCAGAAGCAAAATTCGAAGTATATGTCATTGGATGTGCCTCAGAATCTTGAGTCCAACGATATTTTACTTTTCCCAATCCGAGCTACGGTTGGCCCGAAATTTTTTTTTTCTTTCAAAAAGGGACCACTTCGACTGGCCGGGTCCGGATTTGGATCAGACTGGATCCAAATTCATGTGATCCAAATTAATATGGATCTGGACTTAGTCCAAGACCCATATTAATTAGAAATTGATCCAGTTAAGGATCCAAATGGATTTTGGGTATGGATTTGGATCTCAAATCCGAATCCAAAATCCAGATCCAATTATAATACAGCTTTAAATTCAAATTTCATGTTAAAATAAAGTAAATGTTAAAGTTAAAAAGACTTACAGAGGGATAAGGCACCCTCTGGAAGGTTTTGGATATTTAATTGTTACAACATGTTTTGATTCAGATTTATATATATATATATATACACGTAGACAGATCTGTCCATGAAATGATCAAACAGAACTGGACAGGTTTGACCCTTTCAGCCCTGGACAGACGGGACAGATCTATCCCAATGCACCTGCTGTCCAATCTGGATAGATCTGTCCACTGCGATGGTGGACAGACTTGGACAGGTCTGAAAGGGGGTGCTATGTTGGTTCTTGCCTTTAAAAGAAAAAAGTTTTTATGCCATGCTTTTACCAGGCCCAGCCGAGCCCTGAGTTCGGCTGGGCATATGCGTGTGACTGGACCCTTTCAGCCCTGGACAAACGGGACACAGGCCCAGCCGAACCCTGGGTTCGGCTGGGACAGGCACCTGCAAGCAAAAAACAAAATAAATATGACTTCTTTTATATATATAATTGCAGAGCCTGTCAGGCCCAACTGAACCAGGTTCAGTTGGGCAGTTACAGAGCCTGTCAGGCCCAGCTGAACCAGGTTCAGTTGGGCAGTTGCAGGGCCTGTCAGGCCCAACCGAACCAGGTTCAGCTGGGCAGGACAATGTCTGTTAGGCCCAGTCGAACCAGGGTCGGTTGGGGCTACTTGGCAGGCTGTCAGGCCCAGCCGACCTGGGTTTGGCTGGGCAGGTAGGTTATTTGTCAGGCCCAACCGAACTTGATTCGGCTAAGTCTACAAAAAAAATTGCGTGGATGAATATGGGGCTGGAATCCTGTCAAAAAAAAAATAAAGACAGCATGCGGAACAAAAAAGAAATGTGTTATATTTTGGGCAAATAGAAGCCCAGCCAAACTGGGTTTGGCTGGGCAGGTACATAGACCTGTTAGGCCCAGCCTATAAGATTCCGTGTGGGGTTCAGCCTTCATTGCAGAAAATAAAGAAAAGAGAGAGAGAGAGGAGGGAGATGCACAATGGCTGGGGGTGGCGCACGTTAACCCAACCTCCCAGCCCTAAGCTTTATAAATAGGCAAATATACAATAGCTGAGATTACAGAAAAATTACAGGAATGCCATTAATGAAATGGCATTGAGCATGTGTTAGAATATTCAACGTGCGTATGATCTGGATCGAACATACCCATACGCATACTATATTTTAACACCCTCCCTCAAGTTGTACGTGGTCTTGGAGCATGTACAACTTGCTCTTCAATAGCCAAAATTGATATCCTGTTAACCCCTTGGCAAACAAGTCTGCTACTTGATCTTCTGTTCGAACATGACGTAGTTCTATCTCCTTCATCTCGACTTTCTGCCGTATAAAATGTTGATCAATCTCAATGTGTTTCGTTTTGCGCTATGCTGAATAAGATTACATGCAATGTTTATTGCGCTTTGATTGTCACATAGAAGAAATGATCGAATAATTGTCTCCCCAAGATCACTCAATAAGTGTCTAATCCATGTAGCGTCTGTCGTGCCTGCAGCCATCGACCTGTATTCAGCCTCTGTACTCGACCGTGCCACTGCCTTTTGTTTTCTGCAGCTCCAGGACACTAAATTGTGTCCAATATATACACAATATCCAGAGACAGATCGTCTCTCATCTGGATCCTCTGCCCAATCTGCGTTTGTATAAGTGATGAGTTCATGCCCTCTATGCAGGTTATCGTTCTTGCGATAAACAAGTCCATCTCCTATAGTTCCTTTTAAATATCGTAGAATGCGCTTCACAACTTCCATATGACCTTCTGTTGGAGCATGCATAAACTGGGATACCTGATTGACAGCATAAACTATATCAGGTCTGGTAAAGGTCAAGTACTGCATCATCCCCACAAGGCTTCTATACCTTGTTGGGTTGACACAAAGATGGCCATCTTCAGAGCTCATCCTTTGATGTAATACACTCGAAGTGCTGACTGGTTTGCAATTCGTCATCCCGGCTCTTTCTAGAAGATCAAGAGTGTATTTTTGTTGCATGAGTGTCAATGTGTCTTGTTGCCTGTCAACTTCCACACCAAGGAAGTACCTCAACTCCCCTAAATCTTTCATCTTGAAAGTTTTCATTAAAAATTGTTTCATGTCTTGCACATGATTATATGAGCTCCTAGTGATCACAATTTCATCAACATATATAAGAAGAAGTATAATGATGTCTGTCTTTTGGTAAATAAAGAGCGAGTGGTCCAGAGAGCATCTTCTAAAACCATAGTTTTGAATTTGCATAGAGAAACTTTCAAACCAAGAACGGGATGCCTGTTTCAACCCATACAGAGATTTTCTTAGTTTGCACACCCAGGCAGTAGGATCCTTTTCGACATAACCAGGAGGTTGCTCCATATACACTTCTTCCTTTAAAGTTCCATGCAAGAATGCATTTTTAACATCCATCTGGCTAAGCCTCCATCCTCGGTCGACTGCTAGGGATATGATGACACGAATTGTACCCATTTTGACTACCGGACCAAAAGTTTCATCGTAATCTTCACCATATTGTTGTGTGAATCCCCGAGCAACAAGTCGCACTTTATATCTGTCAATACTTCCTTCAGGCTTATACTTTGTTTTATAAACTCATTTTGAGCCAACTACATTCTTTCCTTCTGGCCGAGGTACTATTTCCCAAGTCTGGCACTCATGAAGTGCTTTCATTTCTTCATTCATAGCTTCAGTCCAATGACGAGATTGAAGAGCTTGATTAAAACAAGTGGGTTCATCCTGTTTTGTGAGCTGAGACATAAACAACTGAAAATTAAGAGAAAAGGTCTCATAACTCACCCATCGTTGAATAGGATGCCTAATGCGTGACGACCTTTGAGCCGGATCATTAGCGATGCTTTCCATATTCCTCTGCTTTATATTTTTGTCTCGACTAGTGTATATCTGTCCAGAGAAGCGTTCTACTGGGGGTGGTTTTACTGGAGATGGTTCAACACGCATCTGTGAGTCATCCAAACCCCTACTCAAGCCAAAGAAAGTACAATTCGCCTGACATGTTTCTCCTGTATTAGCAAAAAGATATGTGCTCATCCATGGATCATATACCTCTACTTCTCGAGATGGCAACGCTTCAGAGTCATTTACCTGAAAATTTTGTTCATCAAAAACAACAATCCTAGAGGTCCTAATACGTTTTATAGTAGGATCATAGCATCGATGTCCTTTGTATTCATCCACATACCCAACGAATCTGCACTTAACGGCCTTATCCTAAAACTTATTTCGCAGAGATGAATCAATATGTACATCACATACACAACTCATCATAAGAGGGATGTTGCCCAAATAAAGTATAATATGGAGAGTTCTGATCCAGAAGTGTCATAGGAAGACGATTTATGACATGAACATATGTGTGAAAAACTTCTGTCCAAAGACTAACGGGCACATTGCTATCATGTAACATGCTCATCGCACTCTCAACAATATGCATGTGTTTCCTTTCCGCAACCCCATTTTGTTGAGGGGTATGAGGGCAAGAAACCTGTCGACTTATTCCTTTATCCCGAAGAAAGGCAATAAACTCGTTTGATGAACACTCTCCCCCACCATCACATTGTAAATGCACAATATCACAGGAAAACTTTGTTTTGACCATCAAATGGAATTCCCGAAATAGTTGAAAAACTTCATGCTTATGTTTCAAGAAATATATCCAAGTATAATGGGAATAAGAATCAATAAAGATAACATAGTAACGACTACCGGAAAGAGAAGGAATAGGTGCAGGTCCCCAAACATCGGAACAAATAATCTCAAATGTCTTTGAAGCCCTTTTATTAATAATATGAAACAGAAGAACATGGCTTTTGCAGAGTTCGTATGAGGAACATTTATTATTATCTAAAAAGGAACATAAACTAGAAGACTCTGGAAGAAGACCATCAGATACAAGACTTTCAACGAAGCCCCGACTACAATGGCCCAAACGACTGTGCCAAATATCTGCCTTATTACAATGAGATGAATTAAAAACTTCCAACGAAGGGAAAAACAAAGACTCTGAAGGCGAAGACACTACAGAATGCTTGGACGACTTCAACTGGAGGACTGGGGTTGAAGGTGAAGACATTGAGGGAATCTCCTTGAAGACGTACATGTTTCCTTGTCGCCCCCCCTTAGCGAACGTCTCCTTCGTTCGTAGATCCTTAACATAAACAGAAGATGGAGTAAATTCGACGGAAGAATTCATATCGTCAACAAGTTTAGCTACTGAAACAATGTTCTTTTTAATATTAGGAACAAGGAGAACATTGGACAAGTAAAGTGAGGACTTTGACATAGGGATATGTGCACTGCCAGTATGACTAATGGAGTGATAAGTTCCATCTCCCGTAACTATACTACCTTTTTCAGAATAAGGCAATAAGTGAGATAACTTACCGACATTACCCGTGACATGAGTGGCAGCACCAAAATCAACATACCACTCGCCTTGTTCATTTTGCTTGATCGTCATCTGTGACAATGCTGATAACAAAAGTTGTTGCATATATGTAGATGGCGCTTTCGTGTCCACAGTAGTAGCTGACTTATTTTCAATTTTGTTTATTTTTCCTCTATTTTGTAGATTAAACCAACAATCAGCTTTCACATGTCCTCTTTTGTTACATAAGAAACAAGTGAGCACTCTCCTCTGATTCCCTGTACAGAAATATTAGGTGTAGGCAAGATACCACGACCTCTCTGCCCAAAACGTCTGCGGCCTCTGCCTCCTTGATGCCCTCCATTTCCTCGTCCAAAACCGACAGAAGTGTCCATGGCCAAAACTGAATGAGAACGAACTGATTCATTTCCTTCTGCTCTTTGTTTCATAATCATCTCATGCTGGAGAAGTTTCGCTTGAAGATCGTCAAAAGCAGGCAAGTGAGGAAGGCATGACAGAGCTGTGGTAAACATGTCAAAATCAGGGCCCAATCCATTGAGGAGTTGTTGAACTTTATCTTTATCTGAAATAGCACTTCCAATAACCGCCAATTGGTCAGTAATACTCTTCAAGCGGCCTATGTATTCCATGACTGGCATGGAGCCTTTCTTCAAACTTTGAAACTCATTTTTTAAGTACATAACTCGAGCTTCTGATATCTGAGAGTATGTCTGAGACAACTTACTCCACAGATCCGCCGCAATGCAATCATCTGAAAGAGTAACCAACACTTCTTGAGATAGTGTTGACGTAATATAAGCAACCAAAGACTGATCCCGCTTCCTCCAGGTTGTATACTCTGGATTCTTAAAGAAAATAGTAATTGTGTCACCCTTCTCATTGTTGGTTTCCTGCAAAATAAATTGTGGTGGTATAGGAACCAAACCATCCAGATATTCATCGAGATCCTGACTCCGTATAAAAGGAAGTATTTGTCTCTTCCAGGTCAAAAAATTAGAGTAAGTTTTTCTGTAACAAGCTGACTCAAGAAATTTGCAGAGGGACCGGAGGACAAGGTGGATGACGAAGAGTAATCCATATCAATGGGACAACGAATAAAAGAACAAGATGAATGAAGAGAAAGAAAAAGAAAATTGGAGATCACTTAATCAATCAATAGAACTTCAATAAGGGATGCACTCGTGCTACTAATAGACGTAAATTGTTTTGCCTTTTTTTTTAGGATCGAGATTGTAGACTGTTATAATCTACCTATAGGCGTCGCACAGAAAACATTAAACATTAATAGAAAAGGAAACTTATGTAATCAAAGAGGAATCAAAGAGGAAATAAATCAAAAAATACTCAAAAACTGCAGTAGATTTGTTTGCAATCAATGAGGAGACTGCAATCAAAGGGGGAAAACACGAATCAAAGGGATTGTAATCAAAGAGACTGCAATCAAAGAGAAGAAAATTGCAGTCGTTGATGTCGAAGAGGGACGTTAAAGGTGAAAAAAAAAACTACAAACGTTAATGATGTTGCAGACGTTAATGGTGAAGAAGAGAGACAGATGGTGATGATAATGAGTACTGTGAAGAAGAGGAATGAACAAGAATCAGAAAAATGAACGAGTAGCAGAAGTTACCAGGAAGGAAGAAGAATGGACGAAGAGATGTATCAAAAAATTGTTCCTTCAGAGATCTTCAAATCTCGTTGAACACACGTCTGGTAGGGTTCCGCAACCTGGAGCTCTGATACCATATAAGATTCTGTGTGGGGTTCAACCTTCACTGTAGAAAATAAAGAAAAGAGAGAGAGAGAGGAGGGAGATGCACAATGGCTGGGGGCGGCGCACGTTAACCCAACCTCCCAGCCCTAAGCTTTATAAATAGGCAAATACACAATAGCTGAGATTACAGAAAAATTACAGGAATGCCATTAATGAAATGGCATTGAGCATGTGTTAGAATATTCAACGTGCGTATGGATCTGGATCCAGATCCATACGCATACTATATTTTACCACAGCCGACCTAGGTTCGACTGGGCTAAACAGGGCCTGCCAGGCCAGCCGACCTGAGTTCGGCAAGGCTTACATGTGCAACCTATAGGTCCCAGCTGAACTCGGTTTGGCTGGGTATGCTTGAACATTTTATATATAGATATACAATCTGTATGTATACAGATAATTCTGAATAAATGGTAAAGGGTGAGATACGAAGAGAATACTATGTATGTCCAAATTTTTATGCAAGGAACATTCAGGTTTACTCTTGCTCATGGGTTGGTTTAAATTCTATATGCTGAATGCTGATGGTAGGTACAGACTTAGCATGCCAAACACACGTGCTAATTCCAGATTTATATTGCAGCAGAAATATGACTTTATACATACTTTTAATGTAGAGTTTTGTGACTGCACTTATGCAGATTTTTGCATGATCATTTCCAGACTGTTTCATATGTTTTTGAGGGATTATTTAAATATGTCCCAGTGCCTAACAATGTTGTCCCGCGTACGAGCATCATAGGTTGGACACGGTGGGTATCTGCATGGTACCCCGAGCTCGTTGAAATGGTAAGAAGAATTATTGTTGAGACATGTCATGATAATTTAATGCTATGTTCTTACATATGCATCTAGTAGGCATGTGCAAATCATGAAATTGATGTTGCTTCGCGTATGCGTATTTGCATGAGTGTTCGTATGTTAAGTATGAGATGATTCACGAAAAGAAACTTGTATGTTGTATGATCATGTGAACACGTGCATATGAAAGTTATTACTCATGCACATCCTTGTTAATCATATGTGAATGTGAATTTGAAAGCATGCAAAATGAATGCATAAATAGCATGCTCATAATGGTTTTTGCATTAGATGCACCGATGGTCAAATGATGGATCATCGTAGGCCGTGTGGGCTTTGAGCATGTGATAATCCATGTTTAGTTTTCTTATGCATTGCAAAAATCAACTTAATGTTAAACTAATTGCACTGTTTCATGTGATAACGGGCTGTGATCCTGTGATGAGTTTCGCATGTTAAATTACGAAACAAATGCTTTGTTTTTTGCATACCGAATTGCAAAACAAAGAATTAAAATAAATCATCATTTTAAATGAAAAGATAAACGAGAAAACATTGTAATTAATGTTTTCCTTGATGCCCCTTTTTTAGTGTGGAAATCCTAGACTACGATCTTGGAGAACTATGATGATACTAAAACTCCATATGTGTTTGTGCCCCTGAACCCAACTAGGTGGTTCACCTCTCGGCAACGGTTTTAAGAAAATTTCGTCACTTTGCCTGGGGGTGGTGTGTAAACACAGTTGTTGTTATTGGTATACCAAGAAAGTGGCATTAGTGGATGTTGATTTCCCTAATGTCCCGACATTAGATGCTGAATTCTAATGTTCTGATGGATAGTGTTGAATCCTGAAGTCGCTCGAGGGCCAAGTAAGAAACTCAGTATTAAAATACAAATTGTGCGTTAAGCTATAACTGGGGATCCAACTTGAACTCAAGAATTTGTTGTGCCCATTTTGAGTATCCATAGGTTTTAATGAAAGTGGAATAAATATGATGTGCATTTAATATAGACATGCATACGAGAGAAAACTCTGATAATAACTTAATAAGTTATTCATGCATGTGCATTGAATCCATGCATTTTACTGTTCTGCATTAGATCATGCAACTTTATTGATTTCTGGAATGTGATATCCCTTGTTGCATAATTCTTATTCTTATAATGCATAAATGATTAACTGAAGCATGAGTTAGTTGTTACATTTCCTCTAAAAATATTGCTTGAATCTAATTTATGTTCTTTTTACTTATTTGAGTTGATAAAGGAATTTGTACATAGAATCTCGCATTCTGACACCCTACTTCTTCTGGTTTTCACAGCTTCTGAGACCTAGTGATGGGACTTGCTATTTTAGGGAGCTACGAAGACTACACGACTGCTTGACAATGTTCAGTTTAAACAGAGGGATTCTACTTTTGAGACTTATTGTTATTAGTATTCATGTTCATGGTCTCTAGACATTATAAATTTTATTGAATAAAGTTGGTTTGATTTCAGTGATGGTAGTGTAAGATCCCTTATGGTTACGACTGTAAGACCCCGGGTCTCTGGGATTATTTTTGCAATTGTTTTAAAAAGAAAATATGCTTTTTAATGAGTATGAGTTGTGGTCGTTACACCTAGGAGGGAAAAAACTCCTAATAGAGTCTTTAGCTCAAGCTCCTCTAAAAAAACTCCCTTCAACTCCTCTTTCACCTCTTCTTTTTGTGCCCGCGGTACTACTACTAGCACCCGCCGCACTTTTCCCCGATACTACGCAAGGGGTTATAGGATCAGAAGTAGAGAGCTCATCTTCATACTTCCAGGGATGCGCATAGCCCATTTCTGTCTCACTCATCTCTTTTTCTTGTCTTTTTTTTCTCAGATCGGTAAGTAATTGTTGAGATTGTCATTTCACGGCATCCGGCAAATTCCTTGATGTACAAACCGCAACATTTAGATGTGTCTGAACTAAATAATGCTTTAACCAAGAGATGCCATCCGAAATAGCAGTATGGCAATAGTTGCACTCAATTTTCAATCAGTTTTCACTAATTACTCTAGTGTTCCATTGTCATGCTGGATCATTTAATGTCATCTTCCCTAAAAAGAAATCAATAAGAAGCAAAGAATAGGGTTTTTTTTTACCTTAACTCACTTTCTTGAGTGAAAAATGGTGAAAATGCACTCTTACTTGAACATACCGCAAAAGCCCTCTCAAGAGTCCTAGGGTGTGTGGATACCTCTTTAATGACTTCTATATAAATAAGGGAGTCGGCCCTCAAGAAGTCTTTAAAACCCAAAACTAAAAAAATTATGATTTGACCCTTTTTAAAGTGCATTGAGTATGTATTGTACGATACACCATGTATCGTACGATATGGTATGATAGGGCCTATATCGTATGATACGTACTTGTATTGTGATACAAGGATGTATAGTATCATACTGCATCGTATGGTACGTACAACCTTGCCACTAACCATAACCATTTTTTAACAAACAAAAGGGAGCACCATACTCATATTTGTGTGGATGGCATAGTGGTGATAGATGAAAACATGGAAGGAATTGGCAGTTTGGAGAAACAACTAAATGAAGCACTTGGAAGAATTTAATTATTTCCTTTGTAGAACCTCTTCAACACACACACAAGATAGAACTATACCACCAAATATGTATCTAGTCAATCAGAACAGAATGGCAGGTGCTAAGCCATTGAGAAACAAATATAGCTGAACCATAAAACCTGAAGGGAAAGAAGATTAGGAATCAACCTATCATGAGATAAAAAATTCGAAGGAAAGTTGATTAACCTCATAAAAAGACCAGGCATAAGTTACAATGTGGGTGAAGTTAGTTCATGCATTCCCCATAGGTATCTCACTAAAAGTTCCATAATATTGAATAACAAGAATTGCAACATACTTTGTCCTAATGATGTCCAAGCAATGGCCCATGAAACTTTGTTAAGGTTTGAGGCTGAAGTTTACCTTGAGGATTTAGGAACAAAGATTGAACTCCCCATGATTTTACAAGGCACACACATAGAAACATGTGCAACCTCAAATCTCATATGTCATCAAAGAGCTATACATATTCATGATGATGACATTTTGTATTCTCTGTGTCAAAGTCATAAAATCAGTGCTGCTGTTTTCCATTAGTAGTGGCAGCAGAGGTTTCACTTGATCACTATCAAGCTCCAAATTAGAAAGGCTTCATCATGGAATTGATGGTTAGTTTAGTGCATAGGCTCTTAGTTTTTATGTAAATGTGTCACACGACTCACACCTGAACGGTAAGTTATTTTCTGTTAATCTAAGTGGTTGGAATGAGAATAATAATATAACAATAATGGAATTTACAACAAAGATCATTATTACCAAATCTTACCTATGTTTGAAATAGACTAGTTAAACCACATATTTGCAAATATAATTGAAAATAAAGAATTTACAATTACCATTAAGAACATCACTTACAGGGCAACGGAGATTGACAGTGACTGTATCTGCTACTACTTCCAAATCACTATCACTATCACCTGCATCCTCTGCACTACCGCCAATGCAACGACGAACACGGGCAAGAGCATCTTCAAATTTCTCACCATCCGATTCTTTTGGAATAAGGCTAAGTACCTAATTATTAATTGACACAAGAATGGTTATGACCAATAAAAAGAAGGCTGAAATTGTTGCAAGCAAATTCATTCATTATGAAATATGATCAATCTATTACCTAATAAAAATATACGGACTAACAGATCAAAAGAAAGAATATATAGACTAAAGCAATAAAATTGAAGTCTTAAACCCTAACTAATAAAATGAAGTGATCAACAGTATGTGCACAAAGCCTATGGAAGCCACAAATGCAAGAGCAACTACTGCCGTCACATCAACCACAAAGAATCGGAGCCTAATTTGAAGATGAGTAACATGATCATTCGAACCTAGAGTCAATCTCATGATCTGTCTGGATGATGCCCGTAATGGCAAGTTGAAAACCATTCTCTAGTTATATAGCATTTTGTGTTAAAAATATCCAAACTATGATTTTGAAAAATAATTTTCAAACTAAAAAACAAAGATTTGAAAAATAGGAAGGAGCCATTCTTTTACATCTCCTGTAGGGAGTTTGTCTCTCTTTTACACCCCATCCCTTTCTTTGTCTTCCTTGCCACTCACCAGTGGCAATTTTCTTACCCACCCATTTTATAATATTTGGCAATTGACTAGCTGGACAATGAGAGGAAGGAGGTTATACATGTTAAAAGTTGTAATCTCATAGACAATCTCATATGTAAATACCCCATCATATGTAATTTTTTATTTGTTTTCTAGTTTAGTTACATTAGGACAACTAGTTAGTTTTAGTTTTTTGGTTTTTGGACTAGTGTAAGCTTATGCTTTTTGACCAAGTCAAAAAGCAAAAAGCAAATAACTTTGGACATCCTTTAAACTTTTGCTTTTTGACTAAGTCAAAAAGCAAAAGCATGTAAGAGCTGTTGGACCCTCCAACGGCTCTATTAGAGCCGTTGGAGAGTCCAACGACTCTTTCTAGCCCCTTACTTTCATGTATAAATATGGGGCTATACCCCATGCATTATGTATTCTTTTTGGAGTGAGTTTTCCCCACTTGAGTGATATATTTATCCTCTTTTCCTTCTTGGTGTATATACTCTTTTGAGTATTTTTTGTGGTTCTTGTGAGTGTATTGAATGAACTCGTGTGTTCATTAAGAGATCCTTTGTGAGCTTGTCTTCGGAGTAGCTTTTGAAGTTCTATTTCCTTACATGGTATCAAAGCTTGGTTGAAGCAAGTTCTTTCAGTGCATTGGGAAGTGTGCCACACAAGTTTCTTGCAAGAAAGTAATCTTCCTTGAAGGGGTGATCGTGTGGAAGTGTAAAAAGCTTGGAGAAGTATTTTTTACTCACTTTTGTGGTAGAGTATCCTTTCACTTATTTTTCTCTTTCTACTCTTACCTACTTCACCAAAAATTGTAAAATGGATGACAATGATAATGTCACCATTAAGCCCATCAAACTAAATGATTTCAACTATGTCACATGGGCTTCAATGATGAAGCATCTTATATGGGGGAAGGGTTTATGGGGATTAGTATATGGAATCGATGAGGAACCTACTTTAATCCTTACAAAGGTTAAAGGGAAAAGGGAAATACCTCTAACGGAGGTAGAAAAAAGTAAGGCCATAGCCACTTACGAGAAAAAGTAGAAAGAATGGTGTATGGGACATGTCAAGATCATGTATTGGCTTATTTCGAGTGTTAATATAAAGAAATGCTCAAGTTTAGCAAAATTTGACCATGCAAATGAAGCATGAAACTATCTTAAGAGAATGTATTCCCTTAAAGATATTGCACGTGTAACCCTCAAAATAAAGTAAGAAATATGGTTCAAGGAGACAAGAGTATTAGGGAGTATTATAATGGCTTGTCGGAATTATGCGAAGAATTAGCTCTTCTTGAACCAAAGTGGCATTGTTCACATGATATTGAACTCCGCCAAAAGCAAATCAATGTGGAGCATTTCTTTCAGTTTATTATTGGATTGAAACAGAAATTTGAATCCACTAAGTCTATTCTTCTTCATCGTAGAAAAGTATCATCAATTAAAGATACAATAGAGGAATTGAGTATGAAAGAGAATAGACTAAAAGGTAGAATTGCTAAAAGCGATGACGACTCAGTTCTAGCCGTTTCGAAACCTGAAAACTTTGTAAGGACTTATAGACTTCCGAACTACGAAAGAGGAAATGATGATTTTGAGAAAAAGAAAATCATTTGCTACTATTGTCCTGAACCTGGACATGTGAAAACTCATTGTCCAAAATTAAAGAGGCTCTATGAGAAGAAAGCAACATTTGTCGGACCACCACAAGAATCGAATGAAACTTCCATTGGAAGTATGTCTCTCGCTCAATTGGTGGAAGCACTTGGACCTCTACTCAAAGGAGCATCTTCATCTACGGGAGTTGCAGCCTCCTCCGTGAGCACCTCCGATCCAGGTAAAACTCTATGGCTTCTTGATTCAGGTGTTTCTTTTCACATGACTCCAAATATTGATATATTATCTGAATGTCATAACTTTAAAGGATCAAATGTTTTTACTGTCGATGGAACATCACTAGAAATTGAAGCAATAGAGAACTTTGAAAAGGTTTCTCAAAATTCAAAAGAATTTCATGTTCCACAAATTAGATATATTCTCAAATTAAATCTCAATCTTTTGTCTGTTTCTCAACTATGTGACCGTGGACATAATGTTTTCTTCTCTATTCGTGATTGTCGAGTGCAGGATCGCCAGTCAGAGAAGCTGATTGAGGAAGGCCATAGAGAAGGAGGCCTATACTGCATGGATTTTTTGGAAATTTCCAAAAATACTTTTTGTTTTAATGTTTAAAAAATAAACTTAAATATATGGCACAGGAGACTTGGTCATCCTAGCATATCCAAGCTTCATCTGTTTCCAAATATAGAAAACTTTTGTAATTCTGAAACATTCAAGTGTGAAGAATGTATCTTGGGAAAAATGAAGAGATTACCTTCTCAAGAAAGAAATTTTGTTTCATCTCGGCCTTTTGAGTTAGTGCATTCAGATGTATGGGGTCCTGCACCGGTTATGTCCGAAGGAGGTTTTTCGTAATGATTTTACAAGGCATACTTGGAGTTACTTTCTCAAAAATAAATCTGAAGTATTTTTTCATTTTCAAATATTTCATAAACTAGTCAAGAATCAATTTAAGAATGATATCTCTATCTTTCTCACTGATTCAGGAAGAGAGTTTTTATCAAAAGAATTTAACGATTACCTAAAATTACATGGAATCTCACATCAAAAATCATGTTCATATACCCCTCAACAAAATGGTCTAACAGAAAGGAAACATAGACATATCATAGAAACAACAAGAACCCTACACATTACTCATCTAGTACCCAAAATATTTTGGGCCGAAGCCGCTCTAACTGTAGTATATCTCATTAATAGAATGCCATCATCTTAATTAAACAACATTTCACCTGTTGAAAAACTCTTCAAACAAACCCCAGATTACTCAAGGCTAAGGGTATTTGGTTGTAAATGTTTTGTTTTTCTAACAAAAATGATAAACTCTCACATCGTGTTATTCCATGTGTGTTTCTTGGTTATGCAAGCGATCAGAAAGGCTATAGATGCCTTGATCTTAAAACCAGAAAACTATATGTGTCACGAAATGTATCATTCTTAGAAAATGAAAGTTTTTTTTTGAAATTAAAAACTCTACAGAAGGTGATGAAAACTTTTTTTTACTGGACCTAGTTCCAAAGATAAATGAGGAAGAAGCTGATCAAGAAAATCAAAATGTGGTAAGTACTGAATCGTCTTAACCAGAATGCATTCAATATTTCAGACAGGGTAATCTGGAGCAACCTTGTGCTCTAGAAAAATATACTAAAGCACAAGATCATATGGAAACTAGAATATCATCGAGAATGTCAAAAGTACATAAAAAATTTGTATCCTATGAGTCCTTTTCACCAAAGTACCAAGCATATATCGCCCTATTACATTCCTACATAGAACCTTCTAACTATGATATTGCAAAAGAACATCCCAAATGGGTTGAAGTCATGTCAGCAGAGTTAAGCGTCTTAGAAAAGACAAACACGTGGACTATTCAAGATATTCCACCAAGAAAGAAACCTATAGGATGTCGCTGGGTATACAAAGTCAGAACCAAGAGTGATGGCACCCTGAAACGATTTAAGGTTTGTCTAGTGGCTAAAGGTTATTCACAAGAATATGGAATAGACTATGATGAGACCTTCACACCAGTAGCAAGAATGACCATTGTAAGAACTTTAATTGTTGTTGCCTCTGAAAAGAAATGGCATATCTTTCAGATGGATGTGTAACGACCCCAACTCATACCCCTTAAAAAGTGAAAAAAAAATTAAAGCAAGTGCGAAAATGGGAATATCGCGTATTTTCACACTTAGCCATTTTAAGATTATTCGAAAATTTGGCCAAGTCTGGGAGAAAAATCATTTGAACCTTGATTTTATATTTATGTTTTTGAGTCTGGGTTTGACCCAGGTCTCATCAACTAGGTCTAAACGAGCCAATCGAAACGTGAGAAAAAGTTTTATTTTCGACCTTTAAATTCAAGCGAAATTCGAGCAAAATTTGGGTTATTTTTGGGCGAAATTCAGAATTTGGTATTCGTGTAATATATTGTTGGATGCGTCTCAAAATTCGCGATAATATTTTACTTTTTTTAATTTGAGTCCCGATCGGCCCGAAAATTTAAATGTTTGTCGAAATGGATCCGGAGTTGGATCGGATTAGATCCAAGGCCTACGATCCGAATTTTTATGGATTTCGGTTCTATTTAGGTCCTACTTAAATCTGGATTGGATCCAGGTCTTGATCCATTTTCGTTTTGGGTTTGGATCTTGGATTCGGATTCAGATTCGGATCCAAATCCAAGCTCAATGTTTTTCTAGCTTTAAATTCAATATAAAGCCTTAATTTGGAGTTTAATAAGGTTGAGAAGCCTTTTGGGTTAAGTTGGTAATTTTTGAAAGTTTTTAGATAATTTTTATTAATTAATATTTAATAATTAATTATTATTAATTCTCAGTTTTCATTTTTTTGGGCTGAGTAGGACTTCCTAAAAGAGTCCTTATTATTGCTTAAGAGAGGTTAAAAAAGAGTTTTAAAAGTTTTAAAAAGAAAAAATTTCCAAATGTGAAAAAGTAACATTTGAGAGAGTTTCAAAAAAAAAAATAGGAAACTAAGAGAGAGAGACCATTAGGGCAGGAGAAAAAGGTAGGGGCAACCTCCCCTATAGGGCCTATAAAAAGACCCCAAAAAGAGAGATAAAAGAAAAGGAAAAAAAGGAGGGGGAGAGACAAAGTAAGGAAAAGAGAGGAGAAAGAAGGAAGAAGAGGAGGATATTTGATCTTTTTCAGCCATCCATCCACGTTTTTCAACATCTACCATTGTTTTTCTTCATTTTATATACAAGGTACAGGTTTCTCTCTTGTTTCGAGTGAGAAAAAAAGCATGGATTTGTATTTCATGCAATGTTTTGGTAAAAATACATGAGAAAGGAGTAAATCTAGATATTTACGCCATTAAGGGTTTGATTTCTCTCTTTTTCGAAGTTTATTTATGGGGAAAATTTATATTTTTTTACTTGATATTGTGGATCCCTAAATCGGGACAGATTGGCCATGCTTAGAGCATGCACAAATCTAGTCCAGAGTTAGGATAGGTAAAATCTTGAAACCGGATGCAAATAAATAAGCATATGCATGTATCCATAAGAGTGAATGTGTTCGTACATGCATTCATAATTGAAAATCTGCATAAACAACATTATTAGTTTATGAATCTATGTAATTCTGGTCATGCCTATATTATTGAGTGTGAATATGCATATGAATGCATACTTGAAATATGAAACTATGTATGCATGCATAACTGAATGAAAATATGCCTATTCATGCATACGTGAGATGTGAAAATTTGCTTATACATGCAGCCTAAACTTGAGTATGCATATGTATGCATAATAAAAAAATAAACGTGTATGTTTTCACATGTTAAGAAATTTTCAAAGAAAGGTGTAGAGGTATGTATTGAAAGTATGCAGCAGTACCAAATGCCAATAACAGGTGGTACCAAATATGGTACCCTGCCCATATCAGAGTAGTGAGGTGACTAGTCCTGACAACTTTTTAGTGTATAAAATATGTGGAAAGGATATATCCCTTTCCTTTTCATTTTTCACGTGGGTATTGCAGTGATGAAGAGCCTAAATAGATGGTTAACCAATATGGCAGCTTTATAACTGAATCTAAGAAAGAAAGAAAAGGAAACAAAGAATTGGTCTCCTCACATGGTTTATAAAGCCAAAGTGTACTAGATTGCTTAATTGGCTTTCTCTTATCCAGCCACTCGGCCTGGGCTGGTGGTTTTTCAAAAAAAAAAAAACAGAAGTCTTCTCCTGTTTGTCTGGGTCACGGTCTGGTTGGCCAGACCAGCTGAGCTTGGCTCGGCTGGCCAGGCCTGGCCAGACCTGGCTACGAAAAGTTTTGAAATAAAACAGAACATAAACATGCTCTAAAGGAGCATTTCATCTGTATTATTGTTACTTAGTATCATGACTATTGTGATCGATATTACTAAGATCTAGGTATTAATTTGGATGTACAAGATTGTTTTGGTGGATGTACGTATATTGCCCAGGTACACCAGATCTCCTTATTTTTTTGACTGTTCTAGGCAAGTGTTACCATCAGACCTTATGGTAGCAATTTGGAAATTCAGGTATCACCAGCCCCAGTTACATTCCCTAAAGATGGAATGATCTTTTGACCGTTGTGAGCACTATTTATGCTCAAATTTCTTGGTTAGCACCAGTGATGACCTCTAATAAATAATCATGACAATCCTAAATGCGTCAACACCTGTATGTACCTCCCAACTTCTACAACACAGTCACACACACACACCACACATAAATGGGTAAGATTTCAATGGGTCAAGTGTATTGAAAAAAAAAGGGGTTTTAATGGTGTGATGAGGGTGTTAAAAAAAATCCAGTTTTCGCCCGGATAGATGTTTCAGCTATGTGCATGCTAGAGGTTGGTTTCACACGCTTATGATTGACTTATTACACATGACTAATGTGCAAATGCAATGCTAGTACATGTGCATCTTGTGGGTATCTGAAAATTCTAAATTTTTGGTTATGATGCCTATAAGCATTCACATGTTTTAAGTAAATGGATTTATGAGTGAAAAGCATGCATATGATATGAACCTATGAGTTGAAGCATGCATATGACAGGAATACTTGCATCAAGTGAAATTATGCTATAGACATGAATATGTGTATTGATTTGGAAGCATGTTCTTAACCTGCATACGTAGGCACTCATACATATGCTTATGAATTTATTGTTTCATGTGCATCTCAAAAGTTTACATATATGAATGTGCATTGGAAAAGCACGTGAAAGGAATGCATAGTGGCATGTGATTGATGACTTTTGCTTATGAATGCATCAATGATCAATTGGATCATCGTAGGTTGGGTGATCCTTGAGCATGTGTTGCTCTTTATATTAGTTGTTAAATGCATTGCAAAAGTCAAATGTGCTATTGTTGTTTTGTTGCATTGTTCCATGGTGCCACAGGCTGTGGTCCCGTGAAAAGTTTGGCATGCTGATTTGCAAGCTTATGTTATTAATTTTGCATGTTGATTTGCAAACGTACAAGAGATGAATTAATAACAAGATAAAAGAACGTAAATAATAGTGTAATTTATGTTTCCTTGATGTTCCTTCTTTAGTGTGAGAATCTTGGATATTGCAGTTTTGGGAAAACCGTGAGGATACAAAAACTCTGTGTGCTTTACTTTTTCTTCTGAACCCGATATTGAGATTCTTTCTCCTAGTCACGGTTTTAGGGAAAGTCTGTCACTTTTACCTGAGGGTGGTGTGCAGACACAACTGTTGTTTTGATATACCACAAAAAGTGGCACTTGTGGATGCTGATGTCCCTAGTGTCCCCGACATTAAATGTTGATTTTTAATGTTTCGATGGATGGTGTTGTTTTCTGATATTGGTCGAGGGCTCAATTTAGAACCCAGTAATAAAATACAAATTATGTGCTAAGTTATCCTGGAAACCTAACTTGACCTCGGGGATTTTACCCGTTTTGAGTATCCGCGGGTGATGATAATTAAAAAAATAGAACTTAAATGTGTGTGCATCCTAATAGTGACATGCATATAAAAGAAAACTTGATTGAAGTTAATAAATTATGCATGCATTGCATTGAAATCATGCATATTCCTGCTATGCATTAGTTGATACATATTTACTTCTCTTAATTGTGATATATTGAAGAATGCATAATGTTGTTCCTTAATACATGTTAAATGTTTTTAATGCTTAAACTGTGATCACTGTTATTTATTAAATGTTTTCTCATATTTAATAAATGTTCCCTATTGCATGAATGATTATTTGAATTATGAATGTGATATTTATGTCCTTCTAAAATATTGTATGAATCTTATTTATATTCTTTTTACTTATTTGATTCATTAGAGGGACTTGTACGCAGGACTCTTTAGATTCTGACACCCTATTTTTTGTGTTTTTCGCAACCTCAGATGCCTAGTAGGGTAACTTGCTTCTGAAAAGGGTCACGAGCGGACTACACGACTGCAAGGCAGATTCTTTGGACAGCGTAGCTTTTTCTCTTTTGTCTTTCTTTTGCTTCTTTACTTTCATTTATTTATGTTTCAGACTCTTTACATTTGAATAAATGAAGTTTGGTTTGTTTATGGTTTGGTACAAAAGATGAGTAATAGATCCCTTCTGGTGGTGGTTGTATTTAACTGTAAAGGTCCCGGTTCTCTGAAAATGTTTTCGCACTTGTTTAAAAAAAAAATTGTCATTTTTTCACGAGTATGAAATGGGGTCGTTACAGAAACAATCCCAAAGACCCAGGGCCTTTACAGTTAAACACAACCACCACCACAAGGGATCATATACTCATCTTTCATACCAAACCAAACTTCATTTATTCAAATGCAAAAAGTCTGAGACATAATTAATTAAAAGTAAAGAAGGCAAAAGAAAAGACAAAAGCAAAGAGTCACGCCGTCCAAAGAATCTGTCGTGTGGTCCCCTCGTGACTCTTCTCAGAAGCAGGTCACCCCACTAGGCATCTAAGGCTGCGAGAAACACAAAAAGTAGGGTGTCAGAATCCAAAGAATCCTGCGTGCAGGTCCCTCTAATGAATCAAATAAGTAAAAAGAACATAAATAAGATTCATGCAATATTTTAAAGGGGAAAAATATAATACATTTATAATTCAAATAATCATTCATGCAGTAGAAAACATCTATTAAGCATGAGGGAACATTTAATAACAGAAATCAAATCTAAGCATTAAAGATATTTAACATCATTAAGGAACAACATCATGTATTCATCAATATATCACAATTAAGGAAACAAGTAAATATGCATAATCTAATGTATAACAGGAATATGCATGATTTCAATACAATGCATGCATAATTTATTGTCTTTAAGCAAGTTCTCTTTGATATGCATGTCATTATTACGATGCACACACATTTAAATTCTTATTTTTAATTATCATTGCCCGCGGATACTCAAAACAGGTAAAAATCTCCAAGGTCAAGTTAGATTCTCAGGGTAACTTAGCACATAATTTTTATATTATTATTGGGTTCCAAACTTAGCCCTCGACCGATATCAGGAAACAACATCATCCATTGAAATATTAGAAAACAACATCTAATGTCGGGAACACCATGGAAATCAGCATCTACTGGCGCCACTTTCTTAGTATACCAAAACAACAATTGTGACTATACACTACCCCCAGACAAAGTGACGGATTCTCTCTAAAACCGTGGCCAGGAGAAGAACCTCAATATCGGGTTCAAGAGCAACAACACACACGGAGTTTTAGTATCCTCACAGTTCTCTAAAATCGCAATGTCCAAGATTCTCACACTATAGAAGGGACATCAAGAAAACGTACATTACATTGTTCTTTTAATTTCTTTTATCTTGTCATTAATTCATCTTCTTTAATTTGCAATTCAACATGCAGAATTAATAACAAAAGCTCGCAAATCAACATGTGAAGCTTTTCACGGGACCATAGCCCATGGCAACATAGAACAGTGCAATTAGAACCATAACATCAAATGTGAGTTTTACGGTGCATTAAAACAAGTAAAGAATGAGCAATCCAAGCTCAAGGCTCACACAGCCCAAAATGATCTATTATTTGATCATCGACGCATTCATACGCAAAAATCATGAATCACATGCCATTATGCATTCATTCAGCATGCCTTTTAATGCACAATCATGTATGTCAATATAGAGATGTGCATGAAACAACAATATTCATATGCATGCGCATGAGTTCACATCTTCATATTAAATGCATGCTTTCATTCATGAATCATATTAATTAAATATGTGAACACTCATGCAATCATCTCATGCAATAACATATCAATCTCATGTTCGTACACGTACATGAAACAACTGTGCAATTAACACCTTTAAATAAGCATGATCTTCTAAGTATAAGCATGTGAATATCTCATTCTTTTACATGCATACAATCGAATCCATTACCAGTAGACAAATTCTGAAATTTATGATGCCTACCGAGAACTTTTTATTAGGGCTCAATTGAGCCCAACTAGTGTACATGGAAGGAGACTTGTTATAAACAAAAATCTGAAATCATCCTTTCATAAATGATCCTGCAAGCAAAAGAAAAAAAAAACTGGATATTCCAACATGCATAACAACCCTTTTGTGTGCTTAAACAAATCATTTTTTTTGTAAGCATATGACCCAGCCGACTGGGCTGGGTCTGGCACACAGCCAAACCCTCCCAGCCGACCCAGTGGGTCGGCTGGGGGCTGACCACCCCATGACTAAAGCTCCTCTCTTTTTTTTTATGAAAACAAAACTTTCCCTTTTTTTTTCCTTTCATTGAAAAACTAACAATAAACAACAAATCCTCCACTTCATGGTACCAGTTATAATTGATGCCCTTTCTGGTAAGGTTCTCATCCTTTTCTTCAATGCTTCTCCCTTATGACAGTATAAGAGCTACTTGCAGAATGACTGTGTTTCCCTTACCTAGCTCAAGGCTCTCTTAGCACATTAAATCAATAGATGATGGAAGTGAGAGACCGTGAAAGAAAATAAAAGACTGAATAGAGCATGTGCAATGTTTGAGGAAAGAAAGTTAAAAAAGAAAAAATCTAGATTAGTAATCTAATACTATACAAATAGCCTCAACTTAGTCTCTACATTCAGTTAACTTTGTAAAAGAGTAGGAGAAACATCAAGCAAATTAGGTAACTAAGCAAGCAAATAAGAGCATTCAGCCCAGATCAGGAATAACTTTTCAAAAGAAGGAAACTGAAAAGACCAAGAACTGTGACACAAAGAAAGGATATAAAGATGAAGTACGTCCAAATCTCTTAAGGATGTGAAAACGTCTATTAAAGAATGGCCAAAAGAACACTATAAGAATGGAAATGGATTGAAAACATCTCTAATGATTTTCACTGAGGAAATCGCATCACATCACTAGTTTATTCAAATCAATGATAAGCATTCTTTTAGTTTTCCACTTTCGACTTAATGCTAGTTCATTTATCAGGAAAAAAATCAATTTCTATAAATTACACTGCAGTATGGACTTACCTATTCATATAAATATGCATATTCATGACACACATGGATCCGCACATTTATAAACACAATCCTATACACGCGAATAGGCTCATTAAAAAAAATACATATTTATTTGTAAACAAATTGGTGTACATGTCCATACCTTTGTATGTATGCCATGCCACCCACACACACGCACACACATAAACCACCATGAAGATGCTGTTTTCTCATAACTCAAGCATAGAAAACAAAAATTCAGATTTTTAGGGATTCCTTAAAACAGTACCTAAATCAAATTTAGGTTCTTTTTTTCCTATTCAAGCCAAAAGAAAAACCCGAACCTCAGAATCCAACGCTTGAAGGGAAAGCCCAGGGATGCCGACGGCGAGGAACGGCTCAGGCGGGGGTCATCGAAGAAAAGGGGTTGTCGACCGAGGGTAGCTGCTGGAGAGCGAGGTCAGGGAGAGCAGGGCTCGGAGATTTGTTGACAGTTGCGGTCGCCAGCGTCAGCAGAGAAGGGGACGGAGATGGTCGACGAGCGGAGAGAGAAAAAGGGAGATGGTGACGGGGAGGTTGCCGGCGTCGGGCAGCCTCCGACAAACTGCAGGGGACAGAGGGGTACTAAGGGAGGTGTCGTCGGTGCTCAGAGGTCGCCGACGATCAGTGATCACCGGGAAACAAGGCAGTGGAAAGGGAGCCACAGGAGGAGGCGGGGTGTCAGGCGAGGCCACCGGCGGCTGGAAGGTCGTCGGCAGCTAACCGAGAGAACACGGGGGAGAGGGAGAAAGACAGGGAGACAAAGAGAGTGGAGGAGGAAGAGCACACGGGTGAGGGATCCTCCCTCACCCTTGCGTGCTCTTAAAGGCACGAGGGCACGATTCGGGAAACCCCAAAGGGGTTGCCTTCTTCAGTCGAGCGGGGAAGGGGAGAGCGGCGTGAGGGAGGAAGAGGGCTTTAAAAACCCTCGCCTGCCCTGCGTCGGGTGTTATAACCCTAAAAGGGTTATCGGGTCTGTGTCGGGACTGAGTCTGGCCCAGGTCCGAAAAAGATTTTTTTTTTTACTGTTTCGTTACACGGGGCGCAGCCTGGGTCCGAGACCCGGGATCCAACCGAGTGTTGGATCTGTGCCTCACTGGCAATGTGGATCCACAGATTGAATCCAACTTTGGATCCCTGTACTAAACTCTTTTTTTTAATAGATAAGATATTAATTTCCTATATCGACCCCCTTTATGGGTCCTGGATCCGAAACTTGGATCCCAGGCCCAAATCAAACAATTTATGCATTAAAATTAAAGAAAAAAATTAGGTTATTACATCCTTACCCCTAAAAGGAATTTCGTCCTCGAAATTAGAACGTACCGAATAAGTATGGGTAGCACCAAAATCAAATATCACACGACCTAATGATCGGCAACTAAGAAGATACCTCCGATCAAATCAATCTGATAATCTTGCGTAATAGTCGTAACGGCATAAACTCTCTTGTTGGTCCTTCGTTGACCTTGTTGCGGTTGAGGCCTCTGCGGCTGTTGTTGTTGTGGCTGCTGTTGTTGTCATCCTTGGGCCATTGGCTGGTTCGGACAATAGGGAGCGATGTGCCCAGGCTGCTGACACCGGTAGCAAACCCCCTTGAACATCGGACAAAAACCTTGAGGATGACTTTCGTTACACCTGCGACACATCGATTGGGCTTTCCCCTGTTGCTGCCTCTGCTGAGGTCGTCCTTGCTGCGCGCCCTGCTGACCTTCTCCCTGGGTCCGTTGCCTCTTGCCTCAATGCTCCTTCCCACTTGCAGGTGGGTTCTTCCTCGCACTACCAGCCGAACTAGCTTCATTGTTGCCCTTCTTCTGCGAGTCGCCCCTGAACCTTTCCCATTCCTCGTTCAGGGTCGCTGCAGTCTCAATCGCCTCTGCTTGTGTAGTGGGTCGGCCTCCCAACACTCATACTCGGAGTATGTCCTTCAGCCTGCGTACATACTTCATCGCCCTCGCCTTCTCATTTTTGAAGAGGTTCGGGTAGTACCTCTCGAGACTCCGGAATCTAGTGGTTTAGTCCACCAGACTCATGTCCCCCTGAGTCAAGTCGAGAAACCTCTGTTGCATTTGCTCCTCGGCGTAAGAGGGAAAATAAGCGTCCAAAACTCCTCCTTGAACACCTCCCAAAGAATCACGTCCATGTCGGCGAACTTCACCCTTCGCAGGGTGTCCCACCACTTCTTGGCATCGCCCTTCAGACGATACGTGCCAAATTGTGTCTTCCTATCCTCGGAGACAAGTAGGACGTCGAACGCCCGCTCAATCTCCTCAACCTAGCTCTTTGCTGCTTCGGGGTCGGACTTACCTGCAAAAGTCGTCGAGTCCAACTTCAAGAACCTCTCGAAGGAAACGTCGGTTGTGTTCGGAACAACCTCAACAGGAGGGTCACGCGCAGCAGCCTGTGCCGCCTACGCAGCCTGTGCCGTCATGGTCTCGGCCAAGGTGTGGATGGCTTCCATCATGAAGTCCCTCTGCTCCTGCCAGTTCGCGGGAGCACCAGTGGAGGACGAAGCACCTCTGCGTGAATACGACATCTACAATGCATATATTTTTTACACAAAATTAGACCTTTACAGATCCAACCCCCCTTAGGATTGGTCTCATACGTTTACAATTATTACACGCACAACATCCCTTAAATAGTATCTCAAGATTATGAATTAAATCATGAATACATAAGAAATTTACATACTTTCATAAAAGTACCTCATAGCCTTACCAGTGAAGGAGACTGCTTTGGAGTACGATGCACGACTTGTTGGCATTCTTGGACATGGCTCACTTACCAAAAGAGAAATTTCGATACGAAAAGATGATAAGATATAAGATTTTGTGGTGGGCTCTGATACCAAACCTGTAACGACCCCAAGTCTTACCCTTTAAAAAGTGCAATTTTTTTTTAAAGCAAGTGCAGAAACAATCCTAGAGACCCGGGGCCTTTACAGTTAAACACAACCACCACCGCAACAATCCCCTACTAGTTTTTCGCGAAACTGACACATTTCATGGGTAAGTGGTGAACAGGTTGAGGCAGCTTGTGATGGCACGATGACGTGATGAGATCAAGATGAGACCCTTTCCCTGACGTTTCGCTCCTGAGGACATTTTGGTAAAATATGGTATAGAGTTTTTTTTTAAAGCCTCTCTTTGATTAAACTCTGAGTTATTAAAACTGTGTTACCAAAACTTTGTTTCTTCTTTTTATTTCAATAAATTTGAGTTGCAAATCAGTTTGTAAAGGGAAGTTTGCACTGTAATGCGCCCAAGGTCCAGGGACTTGTTGTTTCAAACATGATTCTCTGCTGAACTTCTGATTCAAACTCTATAAATGATCGATTTCAAAGCTTTCAACCTTTTTCATAAAAGGTTTCAAGTCCAGGATTTTTTGGGTGTTACAGGATGTCAAGAATATGTTTCTTAATGGTAGTTTAGCTGAAGAAGTCTACATGGAAGCACCCCCTAGTATCAAGATTTCTCAAGGAAAAGCTCTTCGTTTACATAAGACCTTATATGGAATTAAACAAGCCCCAAAGGCCTGATATGACAAATTTAGTCAAGTTATGCTTACTTTTGGTTTTCGATTTTGTCTTATTGACACTGCTTTGTTCATTAAGAAATCTAATGTAGGTATTGTTATTCTTCTACTTTATGTGGACGACATGATCATCACAGTAAGTGATAAACAGGGAGTTGACAACATCAAAAAATTTCTCAAGACTAATTTTGAAATGAGTGACTTGGGTTTCTTAAGATTTTTTCTTGGAATTGAAGTAGCCTATTCTCCTAAAGGTTATTTACTAACTCAATCAAAATTGGATCTTGATATTATCAACAGGTCCGGAATCGCAGATGAAAAACATGTAGACACTCCTGAGATCGTAAATAGCAAAATGAAGATGGATGATGGAGAACCACTTGAGAACCCAACACCTTACAGACAGCTTGTTGGGGCATTGTCTTACCTTTCCATCACTCAACCGTACATTGTACATGTTGTTCACACAGCAAGTCAATTTCAGCATTCACCCACTATTGTCCATATGGGAGCAGTATTGTGAATTATTAGATATCTTAAAACATCTATTTATAGAGGACTTTTTTTGTCTGTTTCTTCCTCATTAGAACTAATTGCTTATACTGGTGCAGAATTGGGGAGGTGATCCAAATGATCGACACTAAACTAATGGGCTTTGTGTATTTTTAGGAGAATCATTGATCTCATGGAGATGCAAGAAGCAGCAGAAGGTCTCTTTTTCATCAACAGAAGCCGAATACAGAGTCATGGCTACAACCACCATAGAAGTAGTCTGGTTGAGGCGACTGCTTCAAGATATGGTTGTTGAGAGCACAAAAGCATCACGGTTATGCTGTGACAATAAAAGTTCTATTTATATTGCCAGGACATTTCACGAACGAACAAAGCATATCGAAATGGACTGTCACTACGTGCGTGAGGAATTTCTACAAGGCACCAGAGCTTCCATATGTTTCTTCTGAATATCAACTGGCAGACTTCTTTACCAAACATTTTACTGTTCCACGGTTTCACTTTCTTTTGGATAAACTTTTTGTTGTTCAACCGTAAGTTTAAGAGGGAGTGTTAAAAGTTGTAATCTCATAGACAATCTCATATGTAAATACCTCATCATTTGTAATCTTTTATTTGTTTTCTAGTTTAGTTGCATTAGAACAACTAGTTAGTTTTATTTTTTTGGTTTTTGGAATAGTGTAAGCTCATGCTTTTTGACCAAGTCAAAAAGCAAAAAGCAAATAACCTTGGACATCCTTTAGACTTTTGCTTTTTGACTAAGTCAAAAAGCAAAAGCATGTAAGAGTTGTTGGACCCTTTAACGACTCTATTAGAGCAGTTGGAGAGTCCAACTACTCTTTCTAGCCCCTTCCTTTCATGTATAAATATAGGGTCATACCCCATGCATTATGAATTCTTTTTGGAGTGGGTTTTCCCCACTTGAGTGATATATTTATCCTCTTTTCCTTCTTGGTGTATATACTCTTTTGAGTATTTTTTGTGGTTCTTGTGAGTGTATTGAATGAACTCTTGTGTTCATTAAGAGATCCTTTGTGAGCTTGTCTTCGGAGTTACTTTTGAAGTTCTATTTCCTTACAATACATTCCTTTTTATCATGTTCCAGCCAACCCATGGCCGAAAAATAACTATTAAAAAGAAAACAAAGTAAGATTATATTTTCCATGTTTCCGTCATTCTCTGACCATAGGTTGGCTGGAAATGAAGAAGAGCTTCCAACATTCTCTCTATTATTTTTCCAGCCAACTCACGGCCGAGAAGTTGCTGGAAAATGACACTATGAAACTCTATTTTGATATTTTCTTTAATGCAAATATTATAAATAAAACTTTGTCATCCACACACCCTTAAACAAAATACAGTTTTAAATTAACGTTTAAATAAATTTACCTTGCAAAAGTGCATCTATCAAATCTACTTTTCAAAAATGTCATAAAAAACCTAAAACTTTAATTTTCTATGAAAAATTATGAAAAGAACAGAACTGTTAAAATACAATGTATCAATATATATATATATAACAGTTATACATATATTTATATATATATATGTATATCAGGGGTATTTTGGGCTTTTTTATATCATGTAATAAACACAGTCCAATAGGGACTGTATAGTCTTTTTCTTTTTTGTAACTCACAAAATGTGACAGTTGGGAAGCAGTCTAACTAGTCGTTGGACTGCCTCCCTTTTACTCTCTTGTTTCTTTATGAAAGGCTCTATAAATAGAGCCCCTTTGTAAAGTGTATCTATGCTTTTTAAAAGCATATTTGTGAAGTTATAAAAACACTTATTTTCATATTGTGCTTTTGTGTGGATTGTGATTTTGTGTCTCTCTTTTATGAGATTGTAATTGGTCCATCAAATACCCTGTGTTTGTGCATTTGTGTAACCCTTTGTTAGGATTGTAATTGTGCACATCTTGTTTCATTTTATGGTATCAAAGCCATGGGCTCTTATAGTGTTGAAAATCATCTTAGGTGTGCTCTCTTTATGGTGATGGTCATCTTCAAGCTTTGCTCTTCAACTTCAAGTCAATTCCTTCATTGTGATTTTTAACATGGGTGAAAGGGAATCTGCCTCGTCATCTCCTACAAGCTCAACAAAAGTAACTACTTGATGTGGGTGTTAAGATATATATATATATATATATATATATATATATATATATATATTGTCATACATACATATTTGTTTTATATTGTATATATATACATATATATATTATTTATAATAATGTAATATGTAAATATCATCTAGGGGTATTTTCATCATTTTACTCATGTAATAGGGACTATTCAATAGGAACAATTTTTTCATTTTTTATTTATTTTTTCTTTTTTGTAATTTGCCCTTTTAAGCAAGGGCTCTATGGTCTTTTGATCATAGAATCGTTGGAGGCTCTGCAACGGTCATAAATATGACCGTTGGGAGCTCCCAACGTCTCTATTGGAAGCTCTCATTTGGTCTCTCTCTCCCTTGTAATGTGTATATAAAGAGACTTTGTTCTCCCTCATTTGTTAATGCTTCTCTTAAGCAATTATGCTCAATAAAGAAGAATATTTTTTACATTTTGTGTTTTTTTATTTAGTTTTTTAATGTTTTATATGCACTTAGTGCTTGTGTTGTTGCCCTTGTTGGCTATTGTTTTGTCCTATAGTGGACTTGTACTTGTGCACATTGTGATTGTGAACTTGTAAGCCCTTAATGATATTGGTTTGTGCCTATGCACTTTTGTGATCGTAATCTTGTAAAGCCCATAGTGGCATTGTTTTTATATTTTCTGCTATTTCATTACATAGTATCAAAGCCAAAAAATTCTTCTTAGCATTTTGCCTCTTTGGGTCTTGGGATTCTTTAGTTCGAGTTTGCGTTTCGTGAAGGATTCATGATCGTTGTATGGCTTGGATTCAAGGGAAATATAGACTCGGTATGCATCTTATATCTTTAAGTATTTCTTGTGTTATCTATTCCATACATTATGCATGATAAAACACTTATTTTCTTTATCATTAAATATATATATATATTTGTTATTATTATTAAAACAAAAAATCTCTTTAAATGGTTTTTTAATCATTGTTGGACTTGTTTTTATTAAATGTCTTATAAGACTTATTTATTTATTTTTGAGAAATTAGATATATGTAAGATTTGAAATCATGTTTGAATCTTAGTTTTCAAAACTTTCTTTATTTGATATATATGTATACAATTGTGTATGCTTGAGCATGTATTGTTGGCATTTAGATGTTTTATTTGAACAAGTCATGATTATAAAATCTTCGTATTATTGAACTTATTTTTGTTCTTTTTTAATAAATTATTATATATTTTAAAATAATTTGAGATATTTCAAAATAATGATGTGTGTATTGCACAAGTATAATTTTATAAAATTTTGCTTGAACTTGTGTTTAATATTTCTCTTGGTGTATTAAAAGTAGCATATGAAGTGTTAAAAATTATGATCTAGCTAATAAAATATTTTTTATGGATATTTGAACCTTATGCACATATGATTGCCTTACATGATGAATAAGATTATTTGTTTGTGCATAAGGTATTAAGCATAATTTCTTATGGGAAGTCATTTACTTTAATAAATGTCTTTTATGGGACTTTTGTGGGACAATAGTTATGATATTAGGTGTTTATATTGTTGATCTTTTTTGTGGTAATTATGATTATGTTATTAGTCTCATAGCATTATTTTACATGCTTTGCATGTGATTAAATATTGTGTTGCATACTTAACTTTTTAATAAAATATTAAGTTGAGAATCATGAGAAAATTATGTGTTTTTATGGGAATTGTATGTGTTTCTCTCATGGTTCACTTTAGTACTCGTCCATTATTGATGGACGTATTTGTCCACTTAGATCTTTGGTGGACATGTGTGCTCTTGATTAAAGACTCATGATTCATTGGATACTTGTTATTTATAAAATATAAATTTTTATATTGTTCTCTTAGTGTCTTAAATCTATCATTTGCATATATGCTTAAATTTGTTCCTATGCATGTCTTTTATATAAGACGTGGCTTTAAGTTACATAGATTATTGCTATGCATGAGTTCTTTTGATCTCTTTGTAAGAATCCATGATTAGTTGTACTTGTGTATGCACTTGGTTTTTTATATGGTTCTTTGAGAATCTCTATATATGTTTTGGTCCTCTTTAATGGCATTGATTGTCTCTGTTAAAATATGTTATATATAAAGAGAGAGAGATTATGACACATACACATATGTCTATGTGTCATAATCTACATATATATATATATATATATATGTATTCCCTTTGTAATACCCATTAGGGATAAAATAGTCATTTTACTATTTCAAGCACAATGTACTCTTTTTTACTTTCTTTTCTTTCTTCTTTTCTTTTTCCTTTTCTTACCTTGGGAAGGCCCCTCTAAAGGACGTTGGAAGGGCTCCAACGTCCCTTAGGAGCCCTTCCAAGGGCCCTCTCTTTTGCCTATAAATAAAGGGGTTCTCCCCCATGTAAAGTATGCTTTCTTTGAAGCCTCTCTTGAGTGGAATATATTTTTCCTCTTCTCTTGTGTGTTTTGCCACTTTTGTGGTTTGGTGTAATCTTGCCCATTAGTGGCTACTTGTGTATGTGTGTGCTTTCTTGTTTGCCCTTGGAGATATCACTTTTTCTTATTCGGCACTTTATTACAGTCTCATAATAGACTTGTAATCTAGATTGAGCTATCTCTCTATATAATTTGCTTATGATTGCATGTGCATATGATCGCACTATATTCAGTCCAAATTTTTCATCTACTGTTATTGGATTAGATTTGAAACTTTGTTTTTTTAAATTGGTTCTTATATTTGAACTCACTTGTTTAAAAATTGATTTATGTGAGTATTTATTGCCTTCTTATGGCATTTGTTGTGTCCATCATAATATTTTATACGATGCATCATTTCTCTTGGCCTTGTTATTTTTTATTTAGAGATGTTGGGATGAGTTGTGTGCACCTCGTTTTATGTAAGTTTAGATTGTCAACTTATGGTTTTGCTCTAACTGACAGTTGTTTGATCTTTAGATTTGAGTGTGTTGTATCACTCATTTGTTGTATTGTCATTATTATTATGGATGCTTGTAATTTTGTTTATATGTGATGGCTATCTATTTTTTAAACCATGGTATTTTGAAAGATTATTAAAATTGATATTTTTATTGATAACATTAGTATGTTTTCATTACAAGCTTGCTTACCCTTTGTGTTTCCTCCTATTATGCCTCTTATCTGAGTGTCATTATATGAAAACAAGAGATGTTTGTTCACACCTTCATGTGTGTTTTTAGTGCATTATTAGCATTATGATTATACTCTTGATCTAGTCGTCGATACACTTGACTTTTTAGTGTAATTATATGTACACAAGAGATGTTTATTCACACCTTCTGTAAAATCCCATAAAAAAAAATCTGTTTGGACCTGTGCCGGGTCGGGTACGGACCCGACCAGGGCCCCTTTTTATTTTAGGGTTTTTAAAAAACCCGAGCAGTCGGGCGCCGCAACCCCCCTTCTCCCCCCTTCGTTTTCGGGCTGGATAGGGAAACCCATCGAGGGTTTCCCCATTCAGGTGCCCCCCTTGCGCCTTTAAGAGAGAGGTTGGAGGGCGAGGGGAGTCTCGCCTCCCTCTCGCAGCCCTCGTCCCTCCCCCTCCACGCCGGTCTTCTCCTTGCTGCGCACGCCGCCGACGCCGGCCACCACTCCCAGGTACGCCGTTCTCTTCTCTTCTCCTCCCTCTTCTTTTCCTCACCCCCCTCTCTGTCACCTCGTCGGGAGGCCGGCAGGCTGCGCACAGCCCCTGCCGTGCCCTCCTGCCTCTCCGGTAATCACCGGAGGGCCGACAGGTGGCCTGCAAGGCCCCTGTCGTCCCCTCTTCCCTCTGGGGGTGCGCCGGAGTGCCGGCAGGGGACCAATGGCCCCTGCGACACTCCCTCACATCTGTGGGTGACAGGGAAACTGACGGGAGGCCGGTTTCCCTCCCTGTCACCCCCACCCCGGTCTCTCTTGCGGCAGGGGTCAGTTCCCCTGCCACCTTTCGACCACCTTTAGGCAGGGGCAATGCCCCTGCCGCTTCTTGTTTTTTCGGCAGGCGGGGGCTCGCCCCGCTGCCTCTTGTGTTCTGGCGCGCAGGGGTAGTGCCCCTGCCGCCTTCGTGTTTAGGCTGGAAGGGGCAATGCCCCTGTCGCCCTTTATTTTGTTGGGCTGGCAGGGGCTCACCCCCTGCCGCCCTCTGGCTTCTGGGAGGGCAGAGAATACCCCCCTGCCGCTCTTGACCCTGCGGCTCCGTGATTTTTGACTGGCAGGGGTCGAGGCCCCTGCCATTTGTAGGTGTTTCTGGCAGGGGCCGAGGCCCTGCCTTTCCCTGTTCTTGGGGTAGGGGCCGAGACCCCTGCCATGCGTGACCTGTTTGGCTGGGGCAAGGGCCCTACCCTTCGCGTTTTGTCATGCAGGGGCCAAGGCCCTTGCCATTCGCTATTATTGTCAGTCAGGGGCCGAGGCCCCTGCCATTCCCTATTTCGACAGGCAAGGGCCGAGGGCCCTGCCTTTTATTGTTCTGTCTGGAAGGGGCCGGTATCCCCGGTCACTTAATCCTACCCTTGCTCCCGTCGCACCATTTAATTAAATTATCATTATTGAATACTCACCCTGTTGCAGACCTCGCATCGGAACCCCCCCCCCCCCCCCCCCGCTCTGGCTCCGCGGCCCGAGCCTCGTATCATCTACACGCGTAGACGCACGCAGCTGCACGACATCCCGAGGTAGGGGAAAGTCGCACGATGGATTTGTAAGAATGAAATAAAATTATAAGGATTTTGTGATAGAATAGTTTATTTGGCATGCATTCTCACTCGTAGAATTTCCTAACTGGTGATTGTCTGTGTTGTGTTTCTGCATCTGTATTCTTTTGAAATTTCATACTTATTGTTGAAGCTCTACGAGTAGACTCATTGCTAGAAAGACCTTATTCCTGTATGTTCGCCTGGCTCACTGTTATAAGTTACCATAAATGCCTTATTGATTATTGCCTGATGAATCTTGGAGGTGACTTCTTGATTCTTAGTATTCGAGCATGCCAAGCATAATACAGACATTTATAAAACCTCGTGATAGGCTATCTATCGAGAACCCACAAAGTTACTTTGGTAATTAGACCTGAAGAAAAGTATGATACAATAGTACGGGAGGTCATTCAGTACCTCAAAGTGATTAAGAAATTCCTTATTGATATCCATGAGATGATACCGGCCTCCGCAGGCCCCTCTGCTCAGAGAGCAATTCAGGTTATGTATGAACCAAAAGAATCATAAACCATTATGCTGCCCTCTCATCGTAGTTGTACCTCTGGGAAGGTACGATCGTACTTTTGGACAAGTACGTCCCAATGTGGGTTACGATGGTGGGATGATGAGGTTGTGGCAACCTCGATGAGTGCAATTAGCAAAAGGCTGAGATCACATAAAAAGGTGACCATTCGCCTTCACAGGCAAGATGCTCGAGTGGGTCTAATAGACCAGAGCATGTAGGATGGGGCGGCGGTTAAGAAACCCCCGTCGTACCCATCCGATCTTCACGGTTCATCAAGGGAGAGGATGGATGGTACAAAGACTCCGATGGACAGGTTGTTAACAACCACTCCACGAGCAAAAGACTCGGTTTTCCCCAGTCATCGGAGTTAGGGGAATTGGGATTACCATAAATTATCCTAGGTGGTAACTCTTAGGCACTTCTGCAGAAGTTGGATGCATCCATGGGCCACGAATGCCTTTGGGGATTTACTCTCTTGGTCACTGACCGTCCCCTTAGGAGCGGACTCAGTCAGCCATCCGGGTTAATGAAAACACCTGACATAATAAACCCCCGGATCGGTCTCGGCTGTTTCTACGTTTCGCGTCTGTGCGTACCCACAGGCCAGTTAATATCAGAACTTAAAGAATATATTCAGGAATAGATATAGATGACTGAGACCTACACTGCTTCTCTTTGCACTTATTACATTTGTTAGAATAGACTACAACTGCTTTAATTGCTTAAATATCATAATTGCTTATCTCATGAATGTCCTGTTTTATTTTCATTCTACTTATCTGTTCGTGCACCTACTAGTTTGTTATGAAACTGACCCATTTCATGGGCAGGTGAGGAGTAGGACTTCACTGGCGGCCGATGGCGTGGTGCAACGTGGATCAAGATTCATTTTCTTTCTGCTGGCGGCTTGGCTCTGAGACTTTTTGGAGTTTTTTTTTCTTAGATTTATTGAACGTTGGAATAAAAGGCTCATTTTGTAATAAACTGCAGATTTTAATCGATTGCCTTATTTCTTAAATTCCTTTAAGATGTTGTACATGTGAATGATGGTTTTTCAGCTAACGTACCCAGGATTGTTGACTTGTGTTCCTTTCTAAATGTCTTCCGCTGTTGTTTTTAAATATCAAACTTTAAATCTTTGAAAGGTTTTTCGATAAGGTTTTCGAAATCACAAGTCGAAATTTTGGGGCGTTACACCTTCGTATGTGATTTTAGCCAATCGTTGGCATTATATCCTTGATCTAATTGCTGATACACTTGATTTTTTAGTGTCATTATATGTAGACAAGAGTTGTTTATTCACACATTCGTGTATGATTTTAGCTCATCGTTGACATTATACTCTTGTTTTAGTCGCTGATACACTTGTTTTTAAGTGTCATTATATGTAGACAAGAAATGTTTATACACACCTTTATGTGTGTCTTTGACCCTTTAGTGGCATGATGATTATGCCCTTGCTATAGTCGTTGATATACTTGATGTTTGATGTTTGGAGGCTTAATGAGGTGATTGTTTGTGGTGGTCAAACTATTGTGGAAATTGTAAAATATCACTTCTTGATATTTGTGAGAATTTAAATTTCTTCATATTTTTCGCAAATTAGTGTTGACTTGCAAATATCATTCGCTTTGTTATGTGATTTTTTTAAATCTCTCCTTGAAATTTCTAATCTTTTACTACTTATTTTTCCTTGTACGGAAGATGCTTATGGATCAAAATTTCAAGCAATTTTTGCATACTTGTAATGTTTAATAAAATCTTATTCTTTATATTGTGACCCATTGTGCCACTTTGTGGGTGTTGAGAGTGTGTTTTGTACGAAAACACTTGTGTGTTGTCCACTTGATATTGGTGGACACTTTTGTTAGTAATTGAAGGCTATTTGATTATTTACATTAAAATCATGCATTTTATTTGCATTTTATCGATAACAATAGCTATTTTTATTGTTGTCTTATGTGCATTAAATATACATTAATTGCATGTTGGATATATATATGTGTTTCATATTGATTATCGTGTTCACATTATTGCATGCATTAAGTTAATTAGCTCTTTTCTTAGACCTATTTTTTATTATATGCATGATTGAAATGCTTAGGATATTATTTATGTATAATTGTTTATCTCTTCTTAATGAATCATATGTCCTTTAATGATCAAAATTTCTTATTGTCAATGTTAAGTTTTCTTAAAAAATATGTTGATTTTATGATTATGGTTCGATTTCATAAAAAATCATCCTTGAGGAATACTCCTCTTGTCTTTCTTAATGATTATCTAATGTTTTTAAAAATTATTATTACTTTGTTTGAAAATTCTTAGGATATTTTCCTTGTGTAGTTGGAATCTTTTGGTTTATTCCCTCTACATGCTCTTAAAGATACAATGGATTGAGAAAGGACATCTTTGATGCATCATGTTGTGAAGATGGAGACAGCTGATGCATGCATTTGGGGATGATCACCAATAAAGGCATTTAAAGACTTAGATCCTTCTCAATGATTCTTTGTTTTAGATTCCAAACTTCCGGTATTTCACACCATAAGTTTGAGGGGGAGTGTTAAACATATATATTTTTTCATATGTATATATATTATTTATAATAATGTAATAGATAAATATCCTCTAGGGTTATTTGCATTATTTTACTCATGCAATAGATCGGATCGAAGAGCTTCAGTCAGCCGATTCAGATTTCGAGAGGTTATGTGCGAGTGCCCAGAAGCCAGAGGCACAGTTTCGTCGAGAGGAGGATGGGATCATCATGTTCGGAGACAGATGACGGGCCCCCAAGGCACTGCAGGAGGAGCTGATGAGTGAGGCCCACAGGTCTAAGATATTCCGTTCACCCTGGTTCCACCAAGATGTTCAAAGATCTTCAGAGGACGTATTGGTGGACTGGGATGAAGCGGGACATTATTGAGTTTGTGTATCGGTGTCTCACCTGTCAGCAGGTGAAGATCGAGCACCAGAGACCTGGTGGACTTCTGCAGCCACTAGATATCCTAGAGTGGAAGTGAGACGATATTTCGATGGATTTTATCGTAGGGTTGCCGAGGACCCGACGACAGCACGATGCCATCTAGGTGATAGTGGACAGACTGACGAAGAGTGTCCACCTTCTTCCTATCAGGATCAGTCAGAGCATGGAGAGTTTGGCCGATCTCTATGTGGATGAGATCGTTAGACTTTACGGGGTGCCGCGTTCGATAGTGTCAGATCGAGATCCTCATTTTACGTCTCGATTCCGATGCCAACTTCAGAAGGCCCTTGGAACTACATTGAAGTTCAACAGGACGTTTCATCCACAGATGAACGGACAGACAGAGCATAAGATACAGACACTCAAGGACATGTTGAGAGCGTGCACTTTGAATTGGGCAAGAGACTGGGACAAGCATGTGAAGCTTGCAGAGTTCTCGTACAACAACAGCTTTCATGCCAGTATTTGTATGGCCCCGTATGAAGCTCTATATGATCGACCATATAGATTTCTCGTGTGCTGGGATGAGGTTAGAGTGAGAGCAGTGGAGTCTCCAGAGATCATCCAGCATTACGCAAACCAGGTGCGTTTGATTCGGCAGAGGTTAATGGCAGCACAGAGCAGGAAGAAGAGCTATGTCGATCAGCGGCGTAGGGAGCTCAGTTTCGATGTGGGCGATCATGTGTTCGTTCGGATCTCTCCTACGAAGAGTATCTTCCGGTTTGGGAAGAAGGGGAAGTTGAGTCCTCGGTATGTGGGACCGTTTGAGATCCTCGAGCGGGTTGGGGAGACCGCATACTGTGTGGCACTTCCTCCTCAGTTTTCGCAGATCCGCACATTTTTCATATCTCGATGTTAAGTATATACCTGACTCCTCACATGCACTATTAGGCGATTGAGGTACAACCTGAGTTGATGGCAGAGGAGAGGCCAGTTGATATTGTGGATCGCCAGGAGAGGACACTTCGTAGTAGGACAATCTCGTTCATGAAGGTGCGTTGGCAGCATCACGAACTGGACGAGTGCACCTGGGAGCTTGAGGAGGATATGCGTCAACATTACCCACACTTATTCGGTACGTTCTAATTTCATGGACGAAATTCTTTTAAGGTGGTAGGGATGTAATATCGCATATTTTCATACTTAGTGATTTTGAGATTTTTCGAAAATTTGGTCAAGTATAGAAGATAAATCGGTAAAACCTTGATATAAGCTGACGTCTTTTGAGTCTGGGCTTGGCCCAGGTCTCATCGACAAGGTAGAGACGAGCCAATCAAAACGTAAGAAAAAGTTTTATATCGAACCTTTAAATTCAAGCGAAATTTGGGTTATTTTCGAACGAATTTCAGAAGCGAAATTCGAGTTATATAATGTTGGATGTGTCTCGAAATTTTGAGCGTAACGATATTTTACTTTTCTGAATTCGGGCTATGGTTGGCCCGAAAATCATGTTTTTTCCAAAAAAGGAACCCCTCGACGGGCCAGTTCCGGATTCAGATCGAACTGGATCCAATGCATTTGATCCAAATTAATATGGATCTGGACTCTGTCCAATACCCATATTAATCTAAAATTGGTCGAGCCCAAGATCCAATTGGGGTTTGGATATGGATTTGGATCTTGGATCTGTATCCAAATTCGAAACCCATACCTAATGAAAATACAGCTTTAAAATCAATTTTTATATTTAATTTAAAGTTATTTAGTGTTAAGAAGACTCCCAGAGGGATAAGGCACCCTCTGGAAGTTTTTGGGTATTTATTTATTAATAAATAATTAATTAATTAATTAATTAATTAATTTTAATTAATTCCGAAATTTAATTTTTACGGTTGTTTAGGACTCCTTGATAGAGTCCTTATATGTGCTTAAGTAGGCTAAAGAAGGTTTTAGAAAGTCTTTAAAATGGAAACTTTGAAAAGTCAACTTAAAAAAAGAGTTTTAAATTTTTTGGAAAAAGAGAGCAAGAGTCCATTGGGGAGAGCACTCTCTCTCTCTCCAGCCCATCTAGAAGGGGATGGGGGGGGGGGGGGCGTCACCCCCCTCTCCTATTTATATTTCAAAGAGAGAGAGAGAGAGAAAAAAAAATAAGGAAAAAGGGAGAAAGAAATGAAGAGAGAGAGAGAGAAAGAGAGGAAAAGAGGGAAGAAGAAGGAATGAGAAGGAGGGTATCTTCTCCAATCATCCGACTTTTCCACCATTGATTTTTAGTTCTTTTTCGATCTACGGTCAAGGTACGGGTCTTTCTCTTGAATCGAATGAGAAAAAGAGCATGGATTTGATTTCCATACAAGATTTTAGTGAAAATCTTTGGGAAAAGAGTAAATCTAGATATTTACTCTAATATGGGTTTTATGTTTCCTTTTTCTGAGTTTATTTTGAAAAAAATATACATATATTGATACTTGTATTCGTAGAACCCTAAATCGGGACAGATTTGCCATGTTTGCAACATGCGCAAATCTGGCCCAAATTTAGTGCATGTGGGAATTAAATGCAAAAATCAGCATATGCATGTAGGTTTGAAAGGAAATATATTCATACATGCATACTGGCATGTAAAATTTTGTATAAGCATAATGGTTGGTTTATGAATTTGAGCATACTTGAATGTAACCTCATTTATGCATGTATATTTGGATTATGGATTCGTGAATGTATGTATACTTGATCTTTTGAATATATATATATATATATATATATATATATATATATATATATATATTCATGAATCTGCATATGCGTGCATATGCCCAAGCAAGCACACCTAAATGAAAGTTCACAAGGTACGACTATGATTGGATTTATATATGCATACAGTGATGAACCTGAATAGGTATGCACACGTGCCATACAAATCTGGTTTTTTCTGGCACATGTGAATGCTAAACCTGTTTTTCAGCATACTTAATTTACATTTTTATAGTTGACTGACTGTCAGCCTAGCCGAGTTGTGCTTGGCTGGGCAAGATCAGTCTCTGCCAAGCCCAGCCAGTCAGCTGGGCAAGGGCAGGTCTGGTAGCACTGCCAGGTACTAACAGACTCTACTTGGCCCAGCCGATTGGCTGGGCAGGTGTTTGCTTTTAGAAAAAAAATATAGATGATTTCTAAAATAAAAAGAGAGGTTTAGTTTCAAAATAATTTTTCTTGTTGGACTGTTGGCCTGCCAGGCCCTGGCAGCTGGTACACAGGCCCGGATTGGGCTTGTGTAGGGACTGCCAAACTAGCTGACTGAGTTCGGCTAGGTTGGAGCCGGGCCCCAGCCGACTGGGTGCAGATGATATTCCAAATTTCTTTTTTTTATGTGACAAGCTAATCCTGTTAAAAAGGTCCAGATTCTTTTGTCTATGTTCAGATGTTATTCCATGTCCAACTTATGCTTATAAATTTCAGATTTGGTACTTGACCAAATTCTTTTCAATTCATGACATCCTTAATGTATATATGAATCTGGAACAAAATTTCAGCAGGCATGATAAATTCCAGAATTTTTCTATTGGAATTAGACTTGGTTTTATGCATGCACATGAGTAATAGTTTGCACATGTTTAGATTCGTTATGTTATGCTTAATCAAAGTATTATTTCATAGTTGTCTCATGTACATGTGCATACTTAAATCGATGTGTTTTTGCATGTAAATGATTGCATGAGTATTCACATGTTTAATTGAAATGGTTCATGAATGAAAGCATGCATTTAACATGAATATGTGAACTGAATGAAAGCATGCACTTGGCATGGTTGTGTGAACTCATGAACATGCATATGAATATTATTGTTTCATGCACATCTCTAAATTTTCATATATGAATGTGCATTGAGAAGCATTTGAAAGGAATGCATAGTGGCATGTTAATCATAATTTTTGCATAAGAATACATTGATGATCAAAATGGATCATCGTAAGTCGTGTGAGCCTTGAGCATGTGTTGCTCTTTGTTTAAAATGTTCTATGCATTACAAAAATCAAATGTGATATTATTGTTCTAATTGCATTGTTCTATGTTGTCACGGGTTGTGGTCCAGTAAAGAATTTTGCATGTGGATTTGCGAGTCTGTGTTATTAATTCTACACGTGGAAATGCAAATTAAAGAAAATAAATTAATAACAAGATAAAAAAAATTAAAGAACAGTGTAATCTACGTTTCCTTAATGTCCCTTATATAGTATGAGAATCTTGGATATTGCAGTTTTGGAAAACTATGAAGCTATTAAAACTGCGTGTGCGTTGTTGTTCCCTTGAACCCGATATTGAGGTTCTTCTCCTGACCACGGTTTTAGGGAGAGTCTGTCACTTTGCTTGGGGGTGGTGTGTAGACACAGTTGTTGTTTTGGTATACTAAAAAAGTAGCATCAGTGGATGTGGATTTCCCTGGTGTCCCAACATTAGATGTAGATTTTCAATGTTCCGATGGATGGTATGGATTCCTAATATCGGTCGAGAGCTAAGCGTAGAACTCAGTAATAAAATATAAATTGTATGTTAAGCTACAACTGGAGGCTCACTTGACCTCGAAAAATTTTACTCGTTTGAATTATCCGCGGGCAACGGTAATAAAAAGAGGAACTTAAATTGTGTGCAAATAATAGGGACATGCATATGAAAAGAAAACTCTGATAAAAGATAATAATTTATTCATGCATATGCACTGAAATCATGCATATTTTTGTTATGCATTAGATCATAGATATTTACTTGTCCCTTATGATATTTACTTGTCTCCTTATGATATATTGGTGATTGCATGATATGTGCTTTCTATTGCATGATAATTGTCCTTAATGCTTAATTGATGTTCCTTATTGCTTAAATGATTATTTGAATTATGAATTTGTTAACATTGGATCCCTCTAAAATATTGCATGAATCTTATTTGTATTCTTTTTACTTATTTGTTTCATTAGAAAGATTCGTACATATAATTTTTTGGATTCTGACACCCTTACTTTTGTGTTTTTTTACAGTCTATGAGGCTCAGTGAAGGGATTTGCTTTGCGAAGAGCTACGAGGGCTACGCGACTACTTGGAAGACTTTTTTTTGAGACAGTGTGACTTCTTTTTGCTTTATTATTATTTTATTTGCTTATGTCTTAGACTTTATGCACTTTAATAAATAAAGTTTGTGTTTGGTTTGGATGATGGGTATAAGATCCCTTGTGGTGGTGGTTGTGTTTAAACTGTAAAGACCCCGATTTTCTAAGAATGTTTCCGCAATTGAAAAAAAAATTATTTGCCACTTTTTCATAGGTATGAGTTGGGGTCGTTACATTTACATTTTTTAATTTTTTAAAGCATATGAGATTTTTTCGAGTAACACCACTTACTAGAAAAAAAACTCCCTAAGAAATTGCCGGGAAACCATATGTGTGGCTATACTTAGAATGTCATTTAGATTTGACCTTTTGCAGCAGAAATTGCGGTTACAGCTGAAATCCTTTTAACGGATTAGTAGTATTAATATCCTTTTATGTTTCATCATTTTAGAAAAGACAAAATAACTTTATAAATCAACTTTGACATGCATATAGACACTCTTAAACCTAATTATGCATCTTTGCTGAATGATTTCTTGTAAAATCCCATTTAAAAAAAAAATCTGTTTGGACCCGGGCCGGGTCGGGTCCGGACCCGACCCGGGCCCTTTTTATTTTAGGGTTTTAAGTAACCCGACGCAGGGTGCCGAGCGCCGCACCCCTCCTCTTCTTCCCCTTCGTTTTCGGGTTGATTGGAAAAACCCACCGAGGTTTCCCCTTTCATCACCCCCCAAAGCTCTTTATGAGCATTGCTGGAGGGCGAGGGGAGGCACGCCACCCCTCTCGAGCTTCCTCCCCCGCGCCGGTCTCCTTCCCTGCTGCGCCCGCCACCGACGCCGGGAACCACCCCCCCAGGTACGCCGTTCTTCTCTTCTCCTCCCTCTTCTCTTCCTCACCCCACTCCCTGTCACCTCGCCGGGAGGCCGGCAGGCTCACAGCCGCTGCCGCGGCCTCCCACTGCCTCCCTGTGCCATCGGGGCCCCGATAGGTGGCTTACGCAGCCCCTATCGTCCCCTTCTCTCGTTGGGGATCGCCGGAGTGCCGGCAGGGGACCTGAGGCCCCTGCGACACCCCCCCCCCCTTTTTTTGTTTTCCTTTGCTGCCACCTTCTTGCTGTCGGCAGGGGATTGGCCCCTGCCGACCTGTGCTTTGGCAGGGGTTGGCCCCCTGCCATCTTCTTGTTGTCGGCAGGGGTTCGCCCCTGCCGACCTATGCTTTGGCAGGGGCTGGCCCCCCGCCATCTTTTTGCTGTCGGCAGGGGTTGGCCCCTGCCGACCTGTGCTTTTGGCAGGGGTTGGCGCCTGCCACCTTCTTGCTGTCGGCAGGGGATTGGCCCCTGCCGACCTGTGCTTTGGCCGGGGCAGGCCCCCCTGCCATCTTCTTGCTCGACCTGTGCTTTGGCAGGGGCTGGCCCCCTGCCATCTTTTTGCTGTCGGCAGGGGTTGGCCCCTGCCGACCTGGGCGTGTGGCAGGGGCTGGCCCCTGCCATCTTCTTGCTGTCGGCAGGGGTTGGCCCCTGCCGACCTGTGCTTTGGCAGGGGCTGGCCCCCCTGCCATCTTCTTGCTGTCGGCAGGGGTTGGCCCCTGCCGACCTGTGCTTTTGGCAGGGGCTGGCCCCTGCCATCTTCTTGCTGTCGGCAGGGGCTCAGCCCCTGCCACTGTGTGCTTTTGGCAAGGGTTGGCCCCCTACCATCTTCTTGCTGTCAGCAGGGGTTGGCCCCTGCCGACCTGTGCTTTTGGCAGGGGTTGGCCCCCTGCCACTGTGTGCGGTAGGCAGGGGCTTAGCCCCTGCCATTTCATGTTGTTGGCAGGGGCTCAGCCCCTGCCACTTGGTGGCTGTCGGCAGGGGTTGGCCCCCTGCCGCCACGCTATGTTTTGGCTGGGGCTCATCCCCTGTCGCCCCGCTATTGTCGGAGGCAGGGGCTTGTTCCCCCGTCGCTCGTCTGTTTTCGGCCAGCAGGGGCACACCTCTGCTGCCTCTCATCGTAGTTGTACCTCTAGGAAGGTACGATCGTACTTTTGGACAAGTACGTCCCATGTGGGTTACGATGGTGGGATGATGAGGTTGTGGCAACCTCGATGAGTGAAACTAGAAAAAATGCTGAGATCACATAAAAAGGTGACCATTCGCCGTCACAGGCAAGATGCTCGAGTGGGTCTAATGGACCAGAGCATGTAGGATGGGGCGGCGGTTAAGAAACCCCCGTCGTACCCATCCGATCTTCACGGTTCATCAAGGGAGAGGATGGATGGTACAAAGACTCCGATGGACAGGTTGTTAACAACCACCCCACGGGCAAAAGACTCGGTTTTCCCCAGTCTAAAGTTAGGGGAATTGGGATTACCATAAATTATCCTAGGTGGTAACTCCCAGGCACTTTTGCAGAAGTTGGATGCATCCATGGGTCACGAATGCCTTTGGGGATTTACTCTCTTAGTCACTGACCGTCCCCTTATGGACGGACTCAGTCAGTCATCCGGGTTAATAAAAACACCTGACATAATAAACTCCCGGATCGGTCTCGGCTGTTTCTATGTTTCGCGTCTGTGCGTACCCACAGGCCAGTTAATATCAGAACTTAAATAATAATTTTATGAATAAATGTAGATGACTGAGACTTACACTGCTTCAACTAACCACTCTTTGCACTTATTACATTTGTTAGAATAGACTACAACTACTTTAATTGCTTAAATATTATAAATGCTTATCTCATGAATGTCCTGTTTTATTTTCATTATACTTATCTGTTCGTGCACCTACTGGTTTGTTATGAAACTGACCCATTTCATGGGCAGGTGAGGAGTAGGACTTCACTGGCGGCCGATGGCGTGGTGCAACATGGATCAAGATTCATCTTCTTTCTGCTGACGGCTTAGCTCTGGGACTTTTTTTGGAGTTTTTCTTAGATTTATTGAACTTTGGAATAAAATGCTCATTTTGTAATAAACTGCAGATTTTAATCGATTGTCTTATTTCTTAAATTCCTTTAAGATGTTGTATATGTGAATGATGGTTTTTCAGCTAACGTACCCAGGATTGTTGACTTGTGTTCCTTTCTAAATGTCTTCCGCTGTTGTTTTTAAATATTAAACTTTAAATCTTTGAAAGGTTTTTCGATAAGGTTTTCGAAATCACAAGTCGAAATTTTGGGGCGTTACAACTTGGTATCAAAGCCAGATTAGAAAGAAGCGAATCTTGACTATTGAGTATCCCATCGCGCTGTAAGTAAGTCTTTAATATTTCATTGCATGTTTAGACTAAATTATATTCTTGTTTTATTCGTAGTACCGTTGGATATATGGACCCGTTTACTGGTGCTAGCGGTAGGAGCACACGTAGTGTACGTGGCCGTTCCGTAAGGGAGAGGGGCGGACGTGAAATGTTCGGGGCTGGTTACTGGGCTAACCGCCCTCCTCTACCCATTTTTACAGATGAGCAAGGCTTCTCATTACCGAATGCCTACCAGATAACCTTGGCAACAGCGTGGGCTGAAGTGCATGCTCGAGAAGGTGGTTTTGCGCCTTCACACATTCGGGTGCGCCATCAGACACCACAGGAGTCATCGGGAGATTTTGTTCCCCCTGAGTTAGCAGAGGAGTGTGGTTTTTGCGGAGAAACTGGGCACACCGTGGATGCTTGCCTCCACAAGGCCGAGCATAACGACAAGATCGCATTTTCGACTGCAGGCAAGCAACCACCACCTCCGGCAGACCCAGTGGGCGGTGTATCACCCACATATACACCTGCGACGGATTCTTCAGATTATAGTCTTGGCTCACCGGAATATACTCCGGCGACGCCCCTTTACGGGTAGGAGCCCTCCTACGATGAGCCACTTCCCTTCACCCCTAAACGCAGATTCAGGCGCACAGGCAATAGAAGGGAATATCTTAGGAAGTATTCTAGTCGTCCATAAGGGGAGGTAGCACGCGCCCAGTTTTGTTGGAATCTGTGAACTCATTTATAAATTGCGGAATATAACTTTTGCTTATGTACCAGCATAGCTGGATTCTAAATATTTGACTCTCATAATAAAGATTTATGTTTTTGCCTTTGCTTCTATACTTATGCCTACTTGTACGTCTTTAGTATTTTTGACTTTAAACTTGGTTGCTTTTTAAGGATGGCGGGAAACTCAAGCCATAGCATGGCCGATGAGTTGCGTGAACAGAGGGGATTCATGATGGATACCCTCAACTCCTTAGCTGAGGCGATTCGTAACCAGGGTCGCCCCCATCAGGATCCAGGTTCCCTTGTTGGGAATGCCCCAACCGCCACATATGAAAAATTTCTAAAGCTGGACCCTCCTACTTTCTCTGGCAAGGTTGATCCTGACTTGGCGGAGAGTTGGGTTAAAGAGGTGGAACGGGTGTTCCAAGTGTTGTCCGTTCCTGAGGATAAGAAGACGATGTTCGGGTCCTTTCGTTTGAAGGACGACGCTCGCGAATGGTGGGACACTACGCGAGAGGTGCAGTTTCCGGGTGCTGAGGTGATTCCGTGGGAGGCCTTCCGAAGAGTTTTTCTCGAAAACTATTTCCCTCCTCATGCGAGGGAAAAGAAGAAGGTGGAATTTCTGGAGCTGTGCCAAGGAAGCTCAAGTTTGAACGAATATATCGCCAAATTTCAACGATTGGAACGCTATTGTCCTCACCTATTCGAGGATGATCATGAGGGGGCCGGGAAGTTTATTCGCGGACTGAAGAAAGGACTCAGGCATAGGGTTCTCACCAGCATGCCCGCGACTTTTTCTGCGGCAGTAGCAGCAGCAACCCTACTGAACGAGGATTGGGAGCGTTCAAAAAGTGTGCAAGCCAAGAAGTCAACCGCGTCAGGTGGTGAGCAGAAGAAGACATTTTCCGGCGGCCCAGGGCAACGACCACCTTTTCCAGTAAAGACTGAAGCAGGGAAGAAACAGTTTCCTCCAGCAAAACGCCAGCGACAACAGGGCCCTCCACCGCCCAGGCAACCGTCGAGTGATAACTGCCCCAGGTGCAAGAGGCCTCATGTGGGACAATCTTGTCCGCGGGACACTGGCGGATGCCTGTACTGTGGCAAGATGGGTCATTTCATACGCGACTGCCGGAAGAAAGCAGCAGATGACCTCAAGCGAACCGGCAACGTATCTCAGCCTCCTCGACCACCTCATCAGCAGCAACAACGAGCACAACCAAGCAGTGGCAGAGAGCCGGGTCGAGTTTATGCAGCCACGGTCGATCAATTGACCAAAGGGGATCTCGTTCAAGGTACCATTCTTGTTGCTGATCAAGCAGCTTTTGCACTCTTTGATTGTGGTGCTACGCACTCGTTTGTGTCAGAAAAAATCGTAAAACAATTGCATATAACGGTAAAAACACTTGATAATGCTTTAGACGTGTATAACCCCGTTGGGAAGAACACAGTTTGCACCACTTACATACCCGAATTGGACGTAGTTGTGGCAGAGCGGCACTTGCCTGCTTGTGCTATCTTGCTGGAGATGACTGAATTTGACGTCATCCTAGGCATGGATTGGTTGCACAAGTATCATGCCAAGATCTTTTGCCGTGATGGCAAGATCGTTTTATCACCTCCAGGCTCTTCGAGAGTAGAATTCAGAATCCCCAGACCTGTTCGAGCAAGCCGGATGATCTCGGCACTTAAGGCACAGAACTTCTTGCGGAAGGGATGCACTGCCTTTTTGGTTAGTGTTATCCAGTCAGATCCAATGCCCATTCCCATCAGTGAGCTTGATATTGTTCGCGATTACCCCGACGTTTTTCCTAAAGAGCTGTCGGGACTTCCACCGTCTCGTGAGGTAGAATTCAATATTGAATTGCTACCAGGTACGACACCAATCTCCAAAGCACCCTACAGAATGGCGCCAGCTGAGCTTGATGAGCTGAAGAAGCAGTTGCAGGAGTTGTTGGATCAGGGATTCATTCGCCCCAGCGTTTCTCCTTGGTGAGCTCCTGTGCTCTTCGTGAAGAAGAAGGACGGGACTTTGCGGTTGTGCATCGACTATCGAATGCTCAACCAGGCCACAATAAAAAACAAGTACCCATTGCCGCGTATCGAAGACTTGTTCGATCAGTTGCAGAAGGCCAAGGTTTTCTCGAAAATCGATCTTAGGTCCGGATACCATCAACTCAGAATTAGGAATGAGGATATTCCTAAGACGGCCTTTCGGACGAGATACGGACATTACGAGTTCACAGTCATGCCGTTCGGACTAACCAATGCCCCCGCAGCTTTCATGGACTTGATGAATAGGGTGTTCAAGCCATTTTTGGACACCTTCGTGATCGTGTTCATCGACGACATTTTGGTGTACTCAGAAAGTCGAGAGCAACATCGAGAACACCTAACAGTTGTGTTGGAGACCTTGCGAAAGGAACGTTTGTATGCCAAGTTCTCTAAATGTGAATTCTGGCTCGAGGAGGTCATGTTTTTGGGACACGTTATTTCTAAGGAAGGAGTGTCCGTGGACCCTGCAAAGGTGGAGGTTGTACTTGGTTGGCAGCAACCAAAGAACGCACGTGATATCAGAAGTTTCCTTGGACTAGCGGGTTACTACAGAAGATTCATTCAGGATTTTTCTAAAATTGCGTTACCCCTGACGAAGTTGCTGAAGAAAGAGGCTAAATTCTTATGGGACGAGAAGTGCGAGGCGAGTTTTCAGTTGTTGAAGGAGCGACTTACCAGTGCTCCTATTTTGACCTTACCTTCTGGTAAGGCGGGTTCGTGATTTATACTGATGCTTCTGGGTCAGGCCTAAGGGCCGTGCTGATGCAGAATGGGAAGGTGATCGCTTACGCTTCTCGACAACTTAAAATTCACGAGAAGAACTACCCAACTCACGATTTAGAGTTAGCTGCGGTGGTGTTCGCACTGAAGATATGGAGACATTACCTGTATGGAGAGCAATTTGAGGCGTTCACCGATCATAAGAGCCTTAAATACCTATTTTCTCAGAAAGAACTGAACATGAGACAACGACGTTGGCTTGAATCCCTCAAGGATTACGACTTCACCCTCTCCTATCACCCAGGAAAGGCGAACGTAGTGGCAGACGCCCTCAGCCGCAAAGCACCAGAAGTTTCGATTCATACCTTATTCGCTGGATGGAGGTTGGTCGAAGACCTAGCCTCTTGGGAACCTTTCGTAATCACTCAAGGTTCAATCGGTTTATCCCACCTTGTTGCTCAACCTGAGCTACTAGCGAGGATCATCAATGGGCAGAAAACTGATGCACGCTACGAGAAGTTGAAGGCTCAGGCGATACTGGCAGATACACCTTTTCGTCTGAAGGAGGATGGAAGTGTATGGTTGAAGGAGCGCCTTTGGGTTCCTGACGACCCGATCCTTCGAGATGAAATTTTGGCGGAAGCCCACAAGTCTAGGTACACAATTCACCCTGGTAGCACGAAAATGTTCAAGGACTTACAACGCAATTATTGGTGGAACGGTATGAAGCGAGACGTGGTTGAGTATGTCTCGAAGTGTTTAACGTGTCAGCAAATCAAGATCGAGCACCAGAGACCCGGTGGGGTCATGCAGCAGATAGAGATCCCTCTATGAAAGTGGGAAAATGTTACCATGAACTTCATAGTCGGTCTTCCGAGGACGCGGAGGAAGCATGACGCGATTTGGGTGATTGTCGATAGACTCACCAAGTCGGCTCACTTCCTACCTATCCATCTCAACCAATCGTTAGATAGTCTTGCTGATCTCTATGTTAGAGAGATTGTGAGATTGCACGGTGTTCCAGTCTCAATTATCTCCGATCGTGATCCTAGATTCACTTCTAGGTTTTGGGGACAACTTCAGTTGGCGATGGGCACAAAGTTGAAGTTCAGCACTGCGTTTCACCCTCAGACTGACGGGCAGTCGGAACGTACGATTCAGACATTGGAAGACATGCTTCGAGCCTGTATGGTGGACTGGAAGGGAGAATGGGATTCCCAGATCAGTCTGGCGGAGTTCGCGTATAACAACAGCTACCATGCGAGCATCGGGATGGCCCCATGCAAAGCTTTGTATGGGAGGCCATGTCGATCACATGTTTACTGGGACGAGGTTGGCGAGCGAAGATTGGAGGCACCTATAGTCTTGCAACACTATACTCAGCAAGTGCAGATGATTCGGGAACAACTCCGTACCGCTCAGAGTCGGCAGAAGAGCTATGCAGATAGACGTCGACGAGAGCTTACCTTCGATATTGGTGAGATGGTTTTTGTTAAGGTATCTCCGACGAAGAGCGTATTTCGGTTCGGGAAGAAGGGAAAGCTAAGTCCTAGGTACGTCGGACCGTTCGAAATCCTGGAGCGGATTGGTGAAGCAGCTTATCGCGTGGCGTTACCTCCGCAGTATGCTCAGATCCATAATGTTTTTCACGTATCCATGTTGAGAAAGTATGTTCACGATCCATCGCACATCATTCATTATGATGATGTGGACATTAGAGGGGACTTGACTTTCGAAGAAAGACCAGTGGAGATCATCGACCGTCGTGACCAAGTGCTTAGATCAAAGACCATTTCCTTTGTAAAGGTTCGGTGGCAACATCATGGGATTGACGAATGTACTTGGGAACCTGAGAACGATATCAAGGAAAAATATCCTGACCTGTATTTTGATTCTTCAAGGTAATAGATATTTCGCGGACGAAATTCTTTTAAGAGGGGTAGGATGTAAAATCCCATTTAAAAAAAAAAAACTGTTTGGACCCGGGCCGGGTCGGGTCCGGACCCGACCCGGGCCCCTTTTTATTTTAGGGTTTTAAGTAACCCGACGCAGGGTGCCGAGCGCCGCACCCCCCCTCTTCTTCCCCTTTGTTTTCGGGTTGATTGGGGAAACCCACCGAGGTTTCCCCTTTCATCACCCCCCCGAGCTCTTTATGAGCATTGCTGGAGGGCGAGGGGAGGCACGCCTCCCCTCTCGAGCTTCCTCCCCGCGCCGGTCTCCTTCCCTGCTGCGCCCGCCGCCGACGCCGGGAACCACCCCCCCAGGTACGCCGTTCTTCTCTTCTCCTCCCTCTTCTCTTCCTCACCCCCCTCCCTGTCACCTCGCCGGGAGGCCGGCAGGCTCACAGCCGCTGCCGCGGCCTCCCACTGCCTCCCTGTGCGATCGGTGCCCCGATAGGTGGCTTACGCAGCCCTTGTCGTCCCCTTCTCTCGCTGGGGATCGCCGGAGTGCCGGCAGGGGACCTGAGGCCCCTGCGACCCCCCCCCCCTTTTTTTGTTTTCCTTTGCTGCCACCTTCTTGTTGTCGGCAGGGGATTGGCCCCTGCCGACCTGTGCTTTGGCAGGGGCTAGCCCCCCTGCCATCTTCTTGCTGTCGGCAGGGGTTGGCCCCTGCCGACCTATGCTTTGGCAGGGGCTGGCCCCCTGCCATCTTTTTGATGTCGGCAGGGGTTGGCCCCTGCCGACCTGTGCTTTTGGCAGGGGCTGGCCCCTGCCACCTTCTTGTTGTCGGCAGAGGATTGGCCCCTGCCGACCTGTGCTTTGGCAGGGGCTGGCCCCCCTGCCATCTTCTTGCTGTCGGCAGGGGTTGGCCCCTGCCGACCTGTGCTTTGGCAGGGGCTGGCCCCCTGCCATCTTTTTGCTGTCGGCAGGGGTTGGCCCCTGCCGACCTGGGCGTGTGGCAGGGGCTGGCCCCTGCCACCTTCTTGTTGTCGGCAGGGGTTGGCCCCTGCCGACCTGTGCTTTTGGCAGGGGCTGGCCCCTGCCATCTTCTTGCTGTCGGCAGGGGCTCAGCCCCTGCCACTGTGTGTGCCACTGTGTGCTTTTGGCAGGGGTTGGCCCCCTGCCATCTTCTTGCTGTCGGCAGGGGTTGGCCCCTGCCGACCTGTGCTTTTGGCAGGGGTTGGCACCCTGCCACTGTGTGCGGTAGGCAGGGGCTTAGCCCCTGCCATTTCATGTTGTTGGCAGGGGCTCAGCCCCTGCCACTTGGTGGCTGTCGGCAGGGGTTGGCCCCCTGCCGCCACGCTATGTTTTGGCTGGGGCTCATCCCCTGTCGCCCCGCTATTGTCGGAGGCAGGGGCTTGTTCCCCCGCCGCTCGTCTGTTTTTGGCCAGCAGGGGCACACCTCTGCTGCCTCTCTTTTTCCTATAGGCAGGTTTGTCTTTCTTTTGCTCCGCATTATTATTAACATAGCACTGTTGCAGACCTCGCATCGGACCCCCGCTCTGGCTCCGCGGCCCGAGCCTCGTATCATCTACACGCGTAGACGCACACAGCTGCACGACATCCCGAGGTAGGAGAAAGTCGCACGAATAGTGTGTATGAACAAAATAAAATAAGACTTCTGAGATAGAATAATTATTTTGCATATTTGCGACTCTGAAGAAGTATTTGTTGATCCATGTTTTACTCTTTGTGATTCTTTTGAAATTTCATAATGTAAATTCTCTGGGTAGACTCATTCTAGAAAGAATCAAGTAGTTTACTTGTCATGCCTGTTTACGTGTACGAGTGCTTAACTCATAATCGTCTATTATGCATGCTTATTCCTTTGAAACTGCATACTTAAGATAGACTTTGTGAAGACACTCAAAACCACTGCAATTGCTATTATAACCGCACCTTAAGGCAGGTACAGTATAAATTTTATGTAAGATCATGGAGGGTATTGAAGTGTGAAATCTATACTTTACTGAAGTTGATAATATCGGCCTCCACAAGCCAAATTGCTCAGAAAAGCAAAATAAGTCATGTAGGAAACAAAAGAATCATAAACCATTATGTTGCCCTCTCATCGTAGTTGTACCTCTAGGAAGGTACGATCGTACCTTTGGACAAGTACGTCCCATGTGGGTTACGATGGTGGGATGATGAGGTTGTGGCAACCTCGATGAGTGAAATTAGAAAAAATGCTGAGATCACATAAAAAGGTGACCATTCGCCGTCACAGGCAAGATGCTCGAGTGGGTCTAATGGACCAGAGCATGTAGGATGGGGCGGCGGTTAAGAAACCCCCGTCGTACCCATCCGATCTTCACGGTTCATCAAGGGAGAGGATGGATGGTACAAAGACTCCGATGGACAGGTTGTTAACAACCACCCCACGGGCAAAAGACTCGGTTTTCCCCAGTCATCGGAGTTAGGGGAATTGGGATTACCATAAATTATCCTAGGTGGTAACTCTTAGGCACTTCTGCAGAAGTTGGATGCATCCATGGGCCACGAATGCCTTTGGGGATTTACTCTCTTGGTCACTGACCGTCCCCTTAGGAGCGGACTCAGTCAGTCATCCGGGTTAATAAAAACACCTGACATAATAAACTCCCGGATCGGTCTCGGCTGTTTCTACGTTTCGCGTCTGTGCGTACCCACAGGCCAGTTAATATCAGAACTTAAATAATAATTTTATGAATAAATGTAGATGACTGAGACTTACACTGCTTCAACTAACCACTCTTTGCACTTATTACATTTGTTAGAATAGACTACAACTGCTTTAATTGCTTAAATATCATAAATGCTTATCTCATGAATGTCCTGTTTTATTTTCATTATACTTATCTGTTCGTGCACCTACTGGTTTGTTATGAAACTGACCCATTTCATGGGCAGGTGAGGAGTAGGACTTCACTGGCGGCCGATGGCGTGGTGCAACATGGATCAAGATTCATCTTCTTTCTGCTGACGGCTTAGCTCTGGGACTTTTTTTGGAGTTTTTCTTAGATTTATTGAACTTTGGAATAAAATGCTCATTTTGTAATAAACTGCAGATTTTAATCGATTGTCTTATTTCTTAAATTTCTTTAAGATGTTGTACATGTGAATGATGGTTTTTCAGCTAACGTACCCAGGATTGTTGACTTGTGTTCCTTTCTAAATGTCTTCCGCTGTTGTTTTTAAATATTAAACTTTAAATCTTTGAAAGGTTTTTCGATAAGGTTTTCGAAATCACAAGTCGAAATTTTGGGGCGTTACATTTCTTGAGGAATAAATTACTTTGGTAGTCAAGTTTGACTTATTTGAAATACCATTAAGCAAATAATTAGACTGTCCTCTCCAATAAGAGGGCAGTTGAAGCTTGTATCTATGCGTGTGATTGTGTTTGTCTAAGCAGGTGTGTGTGTTCACCACATCATGGACAATACCTCCATCCACTTTCCATTCCAACTAATGAAGGGTCTGTTTCAAAAGTAGGAAATGGAGAGGAACTGAAGGGAATAGTGGTGTTTCCAATGATTACATTAGGTTGCTTCGGCCAAAGGAATTGATAGAATTGTGAAAAAATAGGAAGGGAGTCCACATAAGTCAATTATTTCCATTTGTTTTTATTCCTTCGTAGAGACAAGATAATTGCTAAAACCTTCTCCAAGTATGATGCTGATTCCTTTTTTAGCATGTATGGTCACGTGCTGCCACATAAGAGGACTCAATTCCTTCCATATACATTTCCCGGAATGCCCACCAAGTTATTTCTATTGATTCCTCCCAAATAACACCCTCTTAAACAGGCCCAAAAGTCCAACACACAAACTCAACCTTTTGGAGAACAATATAGTTGACAATTTTGCTGTGCGAAACATATTTAAGGTCCACTTAGTGGAGTTCCTGATGCAGATCCCAGATAAAATTGCCGACAATGGGATAATGTCAGCTCCCTAAATGGTAGAATCCAAAAATTGTATGTGTCAATAAATATATGTGGGCATGCAGCGCTTCATATTGGTTCACACCACCAAACACATGCTTAAACACTCAACATGAGCACCATATCAACTAATATAAGACATTCATAATGAGATATCAACTATTCTATATATGGATGTGAAATAGTTGCAATGATCAGCATATATAAGAAGTTTATACACTGTCTTTGCTTGAAACAGCTGATAAAATCCCATGCTATTTCCTTTCGCCAGTTTTCACCATCAAATGAAATTTAGTAACTTTGCAAAAGAACCTTTTTTAAGATAGTGCTTAGTTTAACTATGTCCACAAATCGATACAATTTCAATGCCCTTGGTGGTGAGTTAAAATTGTACACAATACTGTATTTTAAAGAATTAGTAGAGCAAAAAAGCATGGTGGCATTAATAACAAACAAAACAACCCATGGGCAATGGCATTAACTTCTCCATCTTACATTATATATAACAATAAAAATTTTCAACAAGCCAACTAAACTATAATTGCTTTCAGGACAAATAAGCCAATTAAATTAAAGCCACTATTAGCAGCAAAAAAGAAAAAGAAAAGATATTGAGCAGTGGCACAGAAGCACAGCAGCAACCAGAAAGCTATCCATTATATTGTTTACCTGGGAAACACTACGCCGCCTTACCAGCCTGACACCAAAACAGAATACACGAGCATCACATGCAGATAAAGATATTCTGTTTATTCCCTCTCGACTGCATGAAGTTATCTACAAAAAACAACGTAATCCAAAGAAGAAATGTTGTTCAAAGGATTGCTAAATATGAAAAAAATACCCTCCATTTGAAACCAATAAAAAGAGTTTTACAAGAATGAATAAAAATCATCAAAATATAAATGGGAATAGGCCAACAATTTGCAAACTTACAACTGGACCATCATCACGGCCATTAATTCCTAATAATTGAGAGGCCGGCCTAGTGGTTGTACGAATTGGCACTCCTATAGATGGTACAGAAAAGGAAAGCATTGGTCAATTAGATTATAAGAATACAAAAAACTTAATAAGGTTTCTTGATTGGGCATCATATTCGAAATCAAATCAGCAAAAGAAAATACTCCACAACAGTTAAATACAGAACATCCAAGCCATTAAATGGACCACCAGAATAATAACATTTTGAACAAGCAATAGTTTAAGTCCAAGTAAAATGTTCCACAAGGGTTGAATATGAATGTTGAACCAGTGGCATCACACTACCTTTAACCAAGGCATCTAGAGCTCAGATCCCACCAGGGGTTCAGTAAGTATAAAAAAAAGAAACGGAAATAGTCCATGCACACGTTTCCAGTGGAAGCTCAGTATTTACATGGTGAAAGGAGAGATAATACCATGTTAATACAACTTAAAACAAAAGAGGAGCTAACTTCAAAAATCTGAAAAGTAGGGCTCATATTATGAGCTGCAGCATATAAGCTACGAACCAATATCACGTTGAGTCATGTAAAGATCCTTAAGGTCAAACAGTGAAATATTCCAACACATTGTTGGTGAATCCTAGATGGTTTTTTCACAATTACATGGAAAACTAGGGGCCCTTTGGATTCTCCTAAACATCACCATGTCATAATATCGGCTGTTTTGAACAGGTTGTAAATGCATGTGTTCATGATAACATGATGATGCCTACTTTGAATTAAAAGACTGAAGAAGCAAATATGCTAAAATGCACAAACTATTCAGATCTTTCACCGATAAATACATAGAAATATAAAACCATGGCTAATTAGCATAACACATAGATGTTGACTAACTTATTATCATCTTACAGACCATTAGCTAATTATGTGTCACAAAACCCAAACATATCATCCGCTTTACAGTGATCGTTATACATTTGCATGCACACATGCATATAGCAATAATCTGAACCCAGCCTAATATAATTGAGATGATCTTTCTTTCCAGCCTAATATATATATATATATATATATATATATATATATATATATATATATATATATATATATATATATATATATATATATATATATAACTGACGATTTGTTTTTCAGTAGCATAAACATGATTTTAAGTCTGCGTATTATTGAATCGTGCTCAAGTTGAATGTATTAAAACAGATGCTCATAAATCTGTTTTTTTTTATTCACCATTAAAAATCGATGTCGATAGAATCAGTGTTGCAGTTAGTTGTTCTTTATTAAGCATCTTAAGCTGTCAGTCCTTTACTAGGCATATTATGCTGAGCACAGCATGCTGTTAGTTTTTTTTCTTTGAGTTTACTATGTTGTTAGTTTTTCTTTACTGTGCTTATGATCCTGTGCTTATTATGCTGATGATATCGGACTGAATCCTGGATCTAATCCATATCTATATCATGCAAGGTTGTGCTGAAAACAGAGATTTATTGGAATCTGTTTTGGTTTTTGCTGATTTAAATCAGATTTCTGGATCAAATCCAAAAATCTGAATATAAAATGTTAGTACATGACAGATCTACAAAAAAATCTGAGTTATGTGAAACACATTATTCTGACCATGATGCACGTACAGGCTGTTTTTCTTTTGTCATATCATGTCAAGGAATCCTATTCTTTTGGGGCTGACAGATTCAAGATAGATTCTTGAATCAGCCAACATATATATATAGACGCCAATGTATGCCAAACTATATATATACATATATATATGTGTGTGTGCCTGCTGAATATAAAATTTTAGACTCATATCTACAAAAAGAATCTGAGTTATGTGAAACACGTTATTCTGACCATGATGCACGTACAGGCTGTTTTTCTTTTGTCATATCATGTCAAGGAATCCAATTCTTTTGGGGCTGACAGATTCAAGATAGATTCTTGAATCAGCCAACAGACACACACACACATATATATATATATATAGACACCTAAGTATGCCAGACTATATATATATATATAGAAACATATATTGTGTCAGCCAGAACAGGGCTGATCGAGATGTATGGATATATATATATATACACATTGATCATTATGCATATACACAAACTGATCTGAAAAAAAAATTATATACAGAATTTATATGTTGGACATCATATGTATACTTTGTCCAGGTTATGTACATACGTCAGCCAGAGTATAAACATATAATTATGTTTAACGGTCAGTGTGGATGCACTAGTTAGTATATATATATACTTATATCGACCAAGATATATGTATATATATATATATGCATATATAGACATGTGAGTATAAATACTAGACAGATTTTGATAGAGGTGTTTGAACACATTGAAATTTATTTATGCTGTCCTAAATGTTCAACTTCTTTTGGAACCACAAAATTGACCGGTCTTGGATAATTAATTATATCTGAACCGAATGATTGTTGCCATTTGGATTGCTGTAGATAATTACGATTGTTGCCATTTGCTTTGTTGTGGATATTTAACTGAATCTAATTCTAAAAGAAAGTTTGGCATGTTATAAAAATTTGATTTCCTAGCATGTCATAAAAATCTGATTTCATGCATAAAAAAGGAGTATGGTTGGAAATCAAATTGGAATCTGATTATTTTTAGTTGCCTAAAACTCTGATATGCTCGGTTCAATGTGCATTCACATGTGTTGTGGATATGCATTGATGTTGTAATGAGAACACCAACTTGAATATCTTTGTGTGATTTATGTTCACTGAAATTTGCAATATCATTTAAGTTGTTAGTCAATTGTATAGTGGTTATGTGCAAATCAATGATAGGCCTTTGGAGGCCAAGAGAAAGTGTTGCTCATGAGAGTAAATTGTAAATGCATTGCAAAATGATTTTTTTTCAAATTGTTTCTGAACTAATTACATTGTTGAATTGATAGGGAAAAGGCCTGAATTTGTTATTGCATGTTGATTTGCATAATTGTTTTTGTGTAAAGAACTCTTAATTAATTAAGATGGTAAAAGAGACCAAACAGTGGAATAATTTTTTTCCCTGGTGTCCCTCTAAAAGGGTAAAAATCTTGGATGGCAGTCATGAAAGATCGTGAGGATACAAAACATCGTGTGCATTTGTTGTCTCCAAGAACTCGATGTGTGGTTCGTGTTCCCAGCCACTGTTGTAGGAAACTTTCTGCCACTTTGCCTGGCGGTGGTATTGTTGACTCAATTGTAGTTATTAGTATACCAAAAAAGTGGCATCAATGAATGGTGATTTCCTTGATGTCTCGGCATTAGCTGATAATTCTTAATGTTCTGATTGATGGTGATGATTCCTGATATTGGTCGATGAACAAGTGTGGAATCCAGCAATTAAAATACAACTTGTGTGTTAAGCTACAACTGAGGATTGACTTAAACCTCAAAAACTTAAATTTGTGGGCATTAAACAGGGACATGCATGCAAAAGCAATTTGATAAATTAACTTAAAAAGTTATTCTTGCATGTTGCATTGATCAAAGCATCCCTAAATGTTTAATTTATAATAAAATTGTTGATTGCTTGCTTGAACTGCTTAGATGGTAAGTTTATTCTGATGATATGTTACTTGTGATTCCTCTTAAACTTGTGTTTGGTTTGATCTATGTTAAATTCCTTACTGGTAGATTTTGAGAGGGTCTCGTACGAGAACTTTGATTCTTATCCATTTTCTAAAAATGTTTTTCAAGTAATAAGGCTTCATGATGATGGGACGGGCTGGCTGGAGGACTCGAGGTTTATGGTCTGGTAACTTGGGTTCTGGCGTACACGGAATTGACTAGAGTTCATTTTGGAATTTATTTAGAACTTATTGACATATTTGATTAAATAAATAAAATTTCAATTTATGGTTTAAGTTGATTCTATGTCTGAAATGGTTGATAGATTGTGAATATTAAATCTGTAATGTGCTCCAGGTCCTTGGGAGGTTTTCGGCAATTGTTTAAAAAAAAATTGCATTTTTCGAGGGTTAGTTTGGGGTCCCTTCATGGCTTTGGTTATGACTTGTGACCATCGCTCTCGAGTAACTCTACTTTTGCTTCGCCTATGAGTTTCTTACCTTGTTGGGTTCCTCGAGTGCCAAGAATATATAAAACTGACCAGCTCAAGCCTAGGTCTAACTTTGACCCAAGTTTGATCCAAAATTTGGTCAAAGAATAGTCAAATCTAATTTAGCTCAAACTTGGGTCTGTTTGGACCCAAGTGATTCAACTTAGATTTGCTTTGACACGGGCATGATTTAGACCTTGGACAAAACAAACCCAGGCCTGAGTCAAATCAGACTTGGGCTTCTTTGACCCAGACCTGAATCAAACATGCGTCAAAATAGACCAGATCTAAGTCAAATCAAACCTGCGCTGATTTGACCCAAGTCTAAGCCAGACCTAGGTTGAAACAAGCCCAGCACTGACTCAGACCTGGGTAAGACAGTTGTTATGAAATAGGGGTCCATTCTTGTCTCTATTCTTATACTTTTTTTTGTCTGACCATTCTTGTACATAGACTGAAGATATACTTTGTAAAAGGGGGGTATTTTGGTCATTCTACCCATCCATAAAGTAAATAGAAAAGGAGAGGGGGAAAGTCGTGCCCTCTATTCTTCTTCTCCCCTTTATCGTCTCGCTCTTCCCGCAGGATAAACTCTGGTGGTGCATGATTCATTCCATCAAGGTATCCAGAGAGATCCAAACTACGAATAAAAGGCAAAATTTGCCTCTTCCAGGTCAAGTAATTCGAGTTATTCAATTTCTCAGAAATGAGTTAACCAAGAAAACTGGACGGGAGCGAGGGGGAATCCATGAAAAATGATAAACACAGATTGACTCAATAAAAGGAATCCAAGGAAACAATAATAAGCAGGGAAGCCTTTGTTCAGCTGTGCAGCAAACCAACAACTGTCTGGTGCCTTTCTTTCTTTCTTGTTGCACGGACAGTCTGATTGCAGTTAGTCAGAAATAATCTGCGAAAACTTGATTTGAGTATTTTCGGATCTGAGCTAAAATTTCGTTGATACAGAAACAAACCTTTGAACTTTAGGAGTCACACACGTGAAAGCAGAACTTTTTTTTTCTTTTGGAAAAATGATTTGTTCTAATCTGGTGTGAAATTATCACTTCTGAAATTTAAGAAACGAATAGAAGAATGATCGGGATTTAGAAAATCGGGATGTGAAAATAGGAGTCACACGTGAAAGAAAACTTGATTTGTCGTAACCTACCTAGATCGAAATTGATCTGTCTTAAAACAATAAGATCTGATCTGGAATGATCAGATCCAACGTTAGGGAAAAGAGAGAAGATGATAGAAGAAACAGGGTGATTAAACAAAAAGAGAAATTTGATCTGACACAATCAGATTTAAATTGACACTAAGGAGAGACAAGATGATTGAGCGAGAAAGAAAAAATTTGATCAAATCGATTTTCAGGAAATAAAGGGAGAAGAAACTGGTTTAGAATCAAAGTAAGAAAGGAGAGAAAACCCGACATGATCGATGGACCTCAAGCTGGCTCTGATACCATGTGAGAAATCACACACCTTGGTTTGTCGGTTGTACTGCAGAAGACGAGAGGAGAGAGTGGCGGCAATGGGTAACCTTTTTCTTTATCAAAGAATTGTGCCCTACATTCCTTCATATATATTTAATACGTATTGGATCAGGTCTGTGATCCTTCAGTCCAGACCCGAGATGGATATACAGAGATACGGGTCCAGATCTGGACCCGTATGAACATATACTATCTTAATAAGAGGTCTCTAACATGGGAATAGTGATAAAGGCAAACTCAAATGCACTCATTGTAGAAAGTTTAGACACAAAAGAGCAGTGATGGGACCTTATTGGTAGACTATCCTCTTGAGGAAATCAATCACATGCGATAACAAACGAAAAAGGGGAAGACCCTAAAGAGATGCAAACCAAATCTATGCAGTCAAAAGACCCAACTAGGCACCGACTAATCCGCCTAGTCGATCTAAGCTAAGTAAAACGCCTAGGCTTTGCAATTCCTAGGTGGGTACCTTAAAAGGTACCAATTTTGCCGGCTAAGGCGCTTAGTCGGCAACTAAGCTGCCACCGCCTAGGCATAAAGGCAGTTTAGTTATTTAAAATTTTAACCCAAATTTTTAGAGGAAATTTTTTTTTTTCATAACAGCAGAAACAAGTAATAATATGAGGTTAAGCATTCTGAAACATTACAGTAGAGAGCAAGCCAAAACGTTTATTTCATTTAACTATCAATGAATAATGACATCAGAGTCTTAAAGACATAAAATGATCTCAAACTATCCCTAGAACAATAAATCCAAAATTTCGATCTGATGTCTCATCCTGCAGCCGCTCATAACCCTATTCTTCACCTGAAAATTTGTAAATTTATATGAATTATACTACAATTGTCTAAGTAGGAATTACTGTAATTTTTCTTGCAGGTATATCATGTGTCAAGTATGTGATGTGGGTCTCGTGTGTGATTTTCAGCATATGCAGGATCAAGTAAAGAAACTACACAATAGTAACATGTATATCATTTAACTACCAACCACAACATAAACATGGATAACATTTAGCTAACAGACTACACATCAACAGAAATCAAATATCTCACATGTTACCAAGTCTGCAGCATGCTAAAAGTAAAGAAATATGTTCTGAAATGATTGTTTAACTGTGAAATCGCAAATCTAGTAATTCTACTCAGTGTGATACCTAAAATGTTCTAATTAATGTTTATCTTTATTTATCATGCGGGTACATGTAGGCCGAATCACTCGTAACGGAAGAGAACATTTAGGGGTTTATTATTCATGGATGTTTTATTAACCCGAACATTCGAACCAAAACTATAAATCCTAAGAAAGCGGCCAGTGACCGAGAGAACCTCCCAAAGGCCCAAACCAAAACAGGATGCATCCTTAACTTTTACAGAAGAACAAAGAGCTACCACCTAGGACACATTGGTAGTTCGGGTCCCCCAACTCCGAGGACTGGGGACCAACGAGTTATTTTCGCTCAAAACAATTAAACACATGTCCCCAGAGTTTTGTACCACCTACCCTTTCCAAGGTAAGCCCGAATCTGAGTGGGTTAATCTTTTTATTTAATTAACTTTACCGAAGTATAGGGGCGTTTCCCCAAAATGTACTACCATAGTAGTAGATCCCCATCCTTTGTGATCTTACAAGGGTATACAAGCCAATTTTTGTTTATTTGATTGCACAGACTCACTCAGAGTACTCAAGTACCTTTAAAACAGTCAAGCACGGATGCCCCAGTACCTTTAAACTGGTCAGGCCCACACAAAATTTAATTTAAGTTTCTCACCAGTTTTATTGGCATTGCACACAAGTTAACAGCCCAAGTACCCGCATCGGGTATTCAACCAATATTGCCCATTAGGCAAGGTTTCTCAAACGACCCACTCGCGAGAAGGCATATATCCAAATGTCACTAAGTGCACCATGATATATTTGAACTCAATGAAACAACCTTAAGCATACACAGGCTTCTGTGTACGTTCAACAATGGTGTATGTGGTCAGTTATCATAATTCATTGTGCAATTTTGCCATACGCAGAAAATTGGGAAAAAGTAAAATAATGTATAGGAATCAATTATGAGTAGGCTTTTTCAATGTAATTGTTAGATTTGCAACCTGCAGATCGTTCCACGCGAGAGAGCTGCGAAATAGAGAGAGATAGAGAAAGGGAGAGAGAGGTTTGGGAAAAACGGATACCCTACAGTGTTAGGGTCGACTGTTGTGTATATTCCTTTATATTAACATGTGACTACAAAATTAGGGTACTAAAATACCCTCATTACAATAACTAATATTACATAATGCCATTAATGAAGAAGTGGATGTCACGGGTCTGGATCTTCAGATCCATGACCCGTAACCAATGAAAACACTTCTTTTCAGTAATATCCTACTCAGTTAGGACTACACTTCATATGCTAAAGTATGTTGAACAACAACATATTCAATAACATATTGCAATATCAACTGAACATAGGTTAACCAAATTAATGTGCTTAGGCCCTAATCATGCTTCACACCAACCGTTCATATAAAACTTAAAGAAAGTTACACAAAATCAGATCATGAAATCTCCAAAAATATGCACAGAACCTAATCATGCTTCTGACCTCGACTATTCACACGAAACTCAAAAGAGATATACACAGGACATAATCATCAATATTAACATTTCGGGTGTTACCTCGTTTTACACAATTGAACTCAATAATTATTATGTATTAGTTCTGATATGAAAATCCAATAATTGAAAATCTATACTATCCTGTTATGAGGATCACAAACAGACCCAATTGTTTCACTGTAGTAGATTTTTAAGTTTTGCAACAATTGTATATGGAAAACTATAATTACAGTTCCAGTTGGGTGCACTTAAAGAATATTAAGACTACAGAACTAAAATCATAAAACTAATACAAAACGTATACAGGTGTGAATTTCAATCAATATCTTGAATACAGGATTCCCAACTGTTAAGAGTCGTTTAGCAGACAGCATACTGTGATTAAACTTATACAGGAAACTAATGCAACTAACAGGTTAGGCAGATTGTGAGATAGTTTGAACCCCTGGGCATATTCAACAATTAATCCTTTATAATCAGTCCTATATAGGAATCAACCCCTTTTTTTAACATGCACAAAGAAATAATAGTTAATGTAACCTGTATATGCTGTATTTTTTTTTCATATTGAAACGCAGATCATTCTGATGTATATTGAAAAATTGCATTCAGACGTGTATGGTGAATACATGAGTTCAACCCCTATCCAGTTGAAAAATGGCAATGTAGTAAACGCTCAACTTCTTCCAATATTTGCTAAGATTACAAAAATTGCAAGGCAAAACGGGCGACTCTTAAACATGTATGGATTCGTTTAGATGGATTTCAAAAGAAAAGTATAAGTCATATGACACATTCAGATGTCAGTTAAGATGCGAACACTCAGTCAGGTAACATCAGTAGAAAACATGAAACATAATGTCATGCAAAAGCTCATTCAGGTGTGTATCGAATGAAAACAGAGATAATGGACAAACTAGAGTGAGCATATTTAAACAGTAAAGGATGGTATGCAACTTGAACTTAACAATATAACGCAGTAGGAGCCGTTAGGAATGAAATGCCAATGCAACAAAGACCATTGAATACCTTTGTTCCTGGCAGTCGAAAATCCATAACTAGAGCGATTTGGGGTTTCCGATGACCTTCGCTACCCTTTCTTGAATAGAAACACGAAACCCCCAAACCAAACGATTTGCGGTTAGCCGGAATCCCCCCCCCTTGGGGATTTCCTTTTGGTTTCCCACACGCACACACCCGGCACACTCGATACCCCAAAAAGAATTTACAGAATCCTACCTCAACTGGCGATAGGAGGTTGCTGTCGAGAGACAATGGTCGGTCGGCGTTGTCGGTGTCGCCACATGCCGAGCTCGGGCCGAGAGGGAGAGGAACCGAGAGAGAAATAGGGAGACAGAGCGTGAGGAAGAGAGGAGAGAGCGAGAAGACAGAAACGGGGAGGGGAGGAGAGGAGAGTGAGAGGAAGAGAGAGGAAAGGGGATTTGTAGGAGGGTGGCCCTCGAAACGGAAGGGCCGTTACCCCCACCCCGGCGGTTGTGCTACCTCTTCCCCCAGCCCCTTTCGCTTGCTGCATTAGGGTTCAGAAATGAACCCTAATGCAGTTTTATCGAGTATGGCAATTTTTTTTTTTCGTTATTTCATTTTAACGCATGAACGAGTGCGGGTTTGGTTCGACTGAACCCGTGACCCGCGACCCACCTTTCGTTGGGTCCACGCTTGGGCCTATACGGATCCATCCGTGGATCCGAATCTTCTAAAAATTTATTTATTTATTTTCATTTAGGTCGCCCTCATGGTGACCAGTTTAAACTTTGGGTCCAAACTAAAACTAACCGGGTCTATGGATCTGAATTTGTTGATTTGGACCACGTCCTAATGGAAGATATGGGTTCATGACCCAATACATTTATGGATCCAACCAAAAAAATTTGGGATCCACCCAAGGATCCGAAACACTATAAAATTTTTGGTACATTTTTTTTAATAAAGTACTATGGATCCCAATAAACCATTATGGACTCTATATAAGATTTCTCTCATTAAAGATCTAATTTAAACTCGCGATCCACCAAATACTGTTTGGAATAAATCTAGACATGACATTGAAGATCCGATATCAAAGATCCAAACAGAATTTCAACCTCTATTATTAGATGTTCGTTGGGATCCAATATCGAAGATCCAAACATAATATCTGAGATCCAAATATGATTTACCAATTAAAACAATAGAATTATCATTATACTAGCTTACGGATATAAATTTCAAGTTTATTTATCTGATAAAATTCACGGGTATTACATATATTATTATTTTTCTGTATAGATAATTATATGTACATGCATGTGTTTTGTGTGATTTGTTCTGTGAAATCATGAAAACACGCTTAGTTATTATATTTACATATGTGTGTGTGTTACTTTGCTTTTGGGATTTTTTCTGTGAAACATTGAAAGTATGCAGAATTAATTTTAAATGATTATGTTATTTATATATGCGTGTGTTACTACTCTGTTTCTGATGAATTTTTCTATAAAAGCCTGAAAGCATGTTTAGCATTATAAATTATGTAATATGTTAATTATATATGTATATGTTATTGTGCTTTTGTGAAAGGTAGCATATTTTGTTGATTAAACTGAATATGTTATGAATAATTGAATATATATGTTGTGTGTGTACAGTTATATATATGTATATTCTGGTTATGTATATTAATATATTTTTTGAAAGCATGTGTAATTTTGTACTTGTGTAATGAAATTATGTAAAAGAATAAAACATATTTTTACGTATATTTTGTGTACTTTTTTATATTTAATTGGGATACCGACTAGTCCGCCTAGACCAGCCTAGTCTTCGACTAGTCCTTTACGGATCTATCGACTAGGCACCTCCTAGCGCTTTTGACTACATAGAACCAAGCCTACAGTGCAAGGGAAAGATTATGGATATGCATCTGCTGTAAAGTCATATTATGCCAAACAAAGTACTGATGTTTCTACATACTCGGCCACTGCACCTTGGATTGTAGACTATGGGGCCACAAACCATATGGCGGGTATGAGACACCTATTTTTTAAATATCATGCACCAATCCATAATGTGAATCTAAAATTGACAGATGGGTCTCCTTCACCTATCCTTGGGAAAGTAGTAGTTCGCATAGCAAACTTCTCTTTGAATCTTGTATTACATACCCCAAATTTTCCAGTTAATTTACTTTTTGTAAGCTCTCTAACCAAACATCTAAACTGGAATGTAACTTTCTACCCTGATTGTTGTGTTTTTTCAAGAACTGAAGACCGGGAAGATCTTTGGTCATGGAAGAGAGAGGAAGGGACCGTATACTCTCACTACTCGTCGGGCATTGACGTTGAGTAGATCCTAACTCTCGTCGAATGAGAAGTCAATTTTGTTGATGCATTTGATGCTGGGGCATCCCCTTGTCCACAAGTTAAAAGCTTTGTGCCCTGATTTTGTAAAAGTTGACAGTAGATATATGATCCAGTGTGATACATGTCGAAAAGCCAAATAGTGTAGGAGAGTCTTTCCTTCTAGTGAGTCTAGGAGTTTTGAGACTTTTGAACTTATCCACTTCGATGAATGGTGTCTAGCTACTTTGGTGTCAATTTTTGGATACACATACTTTGTAACCTTTGTTGATGACTTCTCAAAAATGACAATTGTTTACTTATTGAAATCTAAAGATGAAGCATCGTATGTGTTTCCTATTTATCATAAGATGGTTGAAATGCAATACCAAGCATTCATTAAGATTTTGTGATCAGATAATGGAAGAGAAAATATCTCTTAAAATCTACAAAATTATCTCAAGGGTCGTGGAATTGAGTCTCAAACCTCTTGTCCTCATACACCAAACAAAATGGGGTTGCTGAGAGGAAAAACCGACATCTTCTTGAGGTGACTTGTGCCTTATTGTTTGAGATGAATGTTCCAAAATCATACTAGTCAGATGTTGTTCTTGTTGTTGCATATCTTATAAACCGCATGCCTACTAATATTTTTAAAGGGAAGTCTCCTATAAATGTCTTAAACCCCCAAGCTTTTGTCTTTCCTATCATTCCCAGAGTAATGTATGTGTTATGTTCATATTTCAACAACATAGAGATAAGCTTCATCCTAGAGATAGAAGGTGCATCTTTGTAAGATATCCTACATCCCAAAGGGGCTATAAGTGTTATGATCCTATCTCCAAGAAAAGATATGTATCTATGGATGTTACATTCTTTGAGGAAGCCCCTTACTTTCCGCATTGTGAGATTGAGGGGAAGCCTTAACATGGAAATGAGTTGTCGATATCATACTATCTTGTTGCCCCTCCTGTCCATCTTGTTGCAGTAACTAGTTCAAAACAATCTGATAAGTCTGATGTTGTTCATACCTATGTTAGAGGAGAAAGAGGTGTATTCATGCCTTCAGCATCAATACCAGAGATCGATTCGGATTCAGGATTACCTAAGCCTCCTCATGGACAAGAGACCAGGGTTACCAAAAGCGCCATAGGACATGGGGAAGTGCGCATCCCGAAAGCGCGTTCCGGAAGCGTGAAACGTGGTGCTTCTGAAACGTACTGGGAAGCACCAAAAAAATTTGGGAAGAAAACTTTCCCTTCTTTTTGTCCTTTTTTTTTGTTTTTTTCCCTCTTATTTTTCTTTTTTTTCGTTTCCACCTATCTTCTGATTCGCTTCCTAGGTCGCTTCTTGTTCGCTTCTCTCCTCGCTTCCGAGACTATTTTTGTTTGCTTCTAAGTCGTCCTGCGCTTCCCACTTCCTAAAATTTTGGAAGTGCCTCGTTTTCCATTTACGCTTCCTGAATCGCTTCCCGCTCCAGCTTCCCCAACTGGCAACTCTGTAATGAAATAAGCGGAAGAAACCAAGAATGCTAAAGCATTCACTATGTCCCACACGGACAATTGCAACAAGCACAAGAGAGGAAATCCACTAAGGGATATACAAAGGGCCTTATAAAAAAGCTACACACATGAAAAATAATATCACTATTATTGAAGAGGAGCTCTCAAGAGCAATACAACATACATGGGGGGTTCCCCCTATTTATAAGAAAAGGAGACCAAAGGGGCTCCCAATAGAGTCGTCGGGAGCCCCCAACGGTCACATATGTGACCGTTGGGGGCCCCAACGACTCCATTGTGGGGCCCCTTTTCGGTATCCAAAAAATACAAATTTAAAAAGAAAAATAAAAAATAGTGAAATACGAGAAACAAAATAAGTACCCCTATGGGGTACTTTGTGAAATGACCATAATACCCCTATCGGGTATTATGGTATTATTACATATGTTTTAACACCCCCCCTCAAACTTTACGGGGGAATGACCGAAAGTTTGCCAAGAAGGAACAAGAAGCGAGGAGCAGGCAGGGCTTTGGTAAAGAAATCTGCAAGTTGATATTCTGAAGTGACATATGGCAGTGTAACTGTCCCACGAATATATTCATCACGTACATAATGACAGTCCATCTCAATATGTTTAGTCCTTTCATGAAAGGTGTGGTTGCTGGCAATATAGATGGCACTTTTGTTGTCGCAACAAAGCTTCGAAGCACCAGTAATTTCGACTCCCATATCTTGAAGAAGACTTCGAAGCCACACAAGCTCCATTGTAGTGGTTGCCATAGCCCTGTATTCTGCTTCAGTAGAAGACAATGAGACTTTCTGCTGTTTCTTGCACCTCCAAGCAATTAGCGAATCTCCTAAAAACACACAAAAGCCAGTAGTTGAGATTCGATCATTTGGGTTTCCTCCCCAGTCAGCATCAGTATAAGCTAGTAAATCTAAGGAAGAGATTGAGGATAGGAATAGCCCTTTAGTCAAAGTATTTTTAATATATCGAATGATCCGGAGCACAGCACTCATATGCACAGATGTAGGAGCATGCTGAAATTGGCTTGCAGAGTGCACAGCATGAGCAATATCGGGCCTGGTGATAGTCAGATAGGTGAGGGAGCCTATGAGTTGCCTGTAGGGCGTAGGATCATCCAGCAGAACTCCATCCTCCAGTCGTAGTTTAGCATTGATAACCTCGGGAGTCTCCACCTTTTTATCATCTGAAATCCCAGATTTGGAACATATGTCTGCAGCAAGCTTCATCTGTGACAATATATACCCTCGAGGAGAGTATGCAACTTCTATACCAAGAAAGTACCTGAGAAAACCCAGATCAGACATATCAAAATTATGTTTTAACATATTTTTAACTTTAAGAATACCACTTTCATCATTGCCAGTGATGATCATATCATCAACATAAAGCAGAAGGATGATGATACTATTACCTGCATGTTTAACAAAAAGAGCAGTGTCAGTATAACATGAGCGAAATCCCAATTGTAACATGATAGCACTAAATCGATCATACCAAGCCTTAGGGGCTTGTTTAAGACCATATAAAGCTTTTAATAACCGAAGGGTTTGACCTTGGTTAACACTGATTCCCGGCGGAGGGTCCATATATACTTCTTCATTCAACTGACCATTAAGAAAGGCATTTTTAACATCTAATTGGAATATAGGCCATTTCTTAGATGATGCTACCGCAATTAAAGTTCTAACGCTTGTCATGCGAGCCACGGGAGCAAAAGTTTCCTCATAATCGATGCCATATTCTTGTGAGTATCCCTTAGCAACTAATCTAGCTTTATAACGCTCTAGGGAACCATCACTTTTTGTCTTGACTTTGTAGACCCATCGACATCCTATAGCTTTCTTATTTGGAGGAAGGTGAACTATTTCCCAAGTTTTAGCTTTATTTAAAGCATCTAGTTCAACTTTCATTGCTTCAACCCAATGAGGTATACTTTTTGCTTGATTATAATGGGAGGGTTCATAGTAAGAATGCAAGGCTATTAGACAAGCTTTATATTTAGGTGAAAGAGTTTCATATGAGACAAACCTATTAGGTGGAATTGATTCTCTAGAAGAACACCTAAGGGAGGTTTCTTCTAGGGGTTCATTAAGCCGCAAGAATTTTTCTAAAGCACTAATAGGTTGGGCTTCCTCACGCCGAGTGTATACTTGGAGATTGTCACCATTAGTTGGTGATACATCATTATCATGAGAATCATGAGTATTTTCTAAAACTTCCGAATGACTCAAAGAGTCATCATTTGAATCTTCTAAAAGATCATTGATAAACATATAATCAATTTCATTTGATTTTTCCAATACGTCAAATCCATTTTCATCTTCTAAAAAGGTTACACCTTTGGAGACAAATAACTTATTGTTTTTATGATCAAAGCATCTATAGCCTTTTTTATTTTCACCATATCCTAAAAATACACATTCTATTGCTTTAGGTGACAATTTATCTCTTTTATGTAAAAGAACAAAGCATTTACACCCAAAAATCCGAAGACATTGTAGTCGGGTATCATATTAAAAAGTTTTTCATAAGGAGAGATATTATTCAATTTTGAAGATGGCATCCTATTGATTAAATAGGTGGAGGTTAACACAGCTTCGGCCCAAAAATTTTTAGGAATATTTTTAGAAATGAGTAAGGATCTAGTGGTTTCCAAAATATGCCTATGTTTTCTTTCCACTAGACCATTTTGTTGAGGAGTTCTTGGGCAAGATTTTTGATGACAAATGTCATGTTGTTTTAGATATGATTGAAAATCATTTGATAAGTACTCTCCACCCGAATCGGATCTAAGAATGGATATTTGACTTTGAAATTGATTTTGAATTTTTGCATGGAATTCTTTAAAGAAGTTAAAAACTTCTGATTTAAAGTTAAGAAAATAAATCCATACATATCTAGTATAATCATCAATAAAAGTAACATAATATGAATAACCACCTTTAGATAGAACCGGAGATGGCCCCCAAACATCGGAATGCACCAATTCAAAAGGTCTTGTTGTCACAAAGGATCTAATAGGAAAAGGAGTAGACTTCATTTTGCCAAAAATGCAATCTTTGCAATTGATATCTTTTTCTTTACAAAACTTGTGTCCAAAAGGAAAAAGATACATTTTAGAGTAACTTGGATGTCCAAGCCTTTTATGCCAAGTTTCAATATTTTTGTCTTGGACATAAGTACAAAATGAGGTATTTGGAAGCATTAAATTATCCATAAAATAAAGGTCTCCCTTCCTATGGCCTTGCCCAATCCGCTTCCCGGACCGGAGATCCTGCACAAAGCACCCTTGGGATGAGAAAGATATTTCACATCCATGGTCGGCTATTTGAGAAACGGAAAAGAGGTTAAGATTTAATTTTGGAACTATTCTAACTTTTGGAACAAGAAAATTTTGAAAATTTTTAGAGTCAAGAGTTCCAACACCATTTATTTTGAGAAAAGTTCCATCGACCGTAGAGACACAAGACATTTTTGAATTGGTGTGCACATTGGTTAATGCATTTTCATGAGGGGTCATGTGAAAAGAAGCTCCGGAATCTAAAATCCAAGAGTACGTACCGGGAGGTGATGATGAGGCAATGGTGGCACCGGAGGTGGAAGAAGTGACCTTTAAAATTTGTTGAAGAGCCAAGGAGATTTGTCCAAGAGTATCTTTGAGATCCCCGTTCTTGCCGTCATCTTCTTTGGTGGTGGATTCTTCAACGGAAGCCACCTTTGGCTTGAATGCCCCATTTAGCTTTGGGCAAACGGGTTTAATATGTCCCGGCTCATAACAATGGTGACATATAATCATTTTTCTTCCACCACTCCCTTGCTTACCAAAATGAGGTGGTTTGTATGTTTTAACATGATTGCCGGGTTTAGATACGGCAAGAACTTCCTCTATGCTTTTGCCCATGCTATGCCTAGTCTCTTCTTGAGTAATCTCGGCAATAGCCTCTTCTAAGGGAGGAAACGTGGATCTATGGAGAAGTGAGGATCTCACTTGTTCAAATTCGGGACGAAGCCCAAATAAAAATTGAAACAATCTATCTTGTTCCATTTGTTTTTGTCTTAGAACCACATCCTCCATAGATACCCATTTAGGCTCTAAAAGAGCCAATTCATCCCACAAAGGATTTAGAGCACTATAGTAATCTTGTATGCTCATGTCACCTTGTTTTGTGGTTCTTACTTTTTCTTGCAAGATCCTTTTGGGTAAACATACCCTTCATAAAAAACCAAGCTTCATTTGCCCGGCGGAATTTTTCAATATTTGCACATACCTTAAGTTCGACATTATTCATAAACCATGCTAGGATTTTTGCATGGTTGCTCTCCCAATCTTCCATTTGATGATTATAATCTTCAATGGCCTTGAGACGAGCATCGCCTTCAAGTGCTTTCTCTTGATCTCCTTCCATCTTTGTGAGCTTAAGTTGGGGTTCCGGAACGGTTCCCATTACATAACCCCAAAGCTTCTTGCCTTTGAGATTATTCTCCATTGCGGATGCCCACATCATGTAATTTTTTCCATTGAGTTTGAATGATAGATCGATCTTGACTTCCATTGCTACACAATGAAGATGTGAGAAAGAAAGGAAGTAGAGAGAGACAAGATTTTACCTTTAGTAGATCTTATGGCTCTGATACCATGTAATGAAATAAGCGGAAGAAACCAAGAATGCTAAAGCATTCACTATGTCTCACACGGACAATTGCAACAAGCACAAGAGAGGAAATCCACTAAGGGATATACAAAGGGCCTTATAAAAAGGCTACACACATGAAAAATAATATCACTATTATTGAAGAGGAGCTCTCAAGAGCAATACAACATACATGGGGGGTTCCCCCTATTTATAAGAAAAGGAGACCAAAGGGGCTCCCAATAGAGTCGTTGGGAGCCCCCAACGGTCACATATGTGACCGTTGGGGGCCCCAACGACTCCATTGTGGGGCCCCTTTTCGGTATCCAAAAAATACAAATTTAAAAAGAAAAATAAAAAATAGTGAAATACGAGAAACAAAATAAGTACCCCTATGGGGTACTTTGTGAAATGACCATAATACCCCTATCGGGTATTATGGTATTATTACATATGTTTTAACAAACTCTGCATGAGACTCCAAAACCATCTCAGCAAGTGAGTGATTTAGACTTCCCATTGTCACTCGAAAAGGGAAGTGAACCTGCACCTTGTACCTTATGAGTAACTTTTTTTCCTACTACTCGTATCTAATTCCTATAAAGCCTTTGTTGCCAATTGTGAAGCTATATCTACTCCCAAGAATGTTAAAGACACCTTGAAGGGTCCATAATGGAAAGATGCAATGATCAAAGAAATGGATGCTCTTAACAAGAATCATACATGGGAGATAGTGTCACTTCTATTGAGAAAGATGGACTTAAGAAGAATGAAGAAGATAAGCCATGAAGAAGATAAGAAACTTCATTAGTATTAGCATTAGGGTTACAACCGGATAAAAAGTGGGTGTCGACCCCCATAGAAACCACTGCAGGATAAAACAAAGAAAGTATAGTAGTGGGCTATAAACTAGATTACAGTAATACCCCTATATTAGAATATATGTACAACAAGATACAAGAAATGGTATTACACATAGTAGAACTATGGCATTTCCTCAACACTCTCCATTAAGCTTGAGGTGATGAGAATACAATCAACACAAGCTTGAACAAGAATGATTGGAAGCCTTCAACGCTAAATTTTTTGTAAAACAAACAGCTATCTGATTCTGAGTTCCAATGTATGCCAAAGATATAACTCTATCTAGATAGGACTGATGAGTAAAGTGACAATCTATCTCAATGTGTTTGGTCCTCATGAAATTCTGGATTTTTGGCGATATGGATAGCACTATGATTGTCACAATGCAAAGTAGTAGTTATGTCTATGTTAACTCCCATGTCCTGCAATAACCACCTCAACCAAACAATTTTTGCAGTCACTTTAGCCATTGCATAGCATTTTGCTTTAGTAGCGGACAAAGAAATCCTTTGTTGCTTCTTGCTCTTCTATGATATTAATGAAGCTCCCACAAAATCTGCATCATAGTATACTTTCAGCTCCAATGATGATGTAGCGAAAAAGAACAATCCAAAATGCATGGTACCCCTAACATATCTGATAATTATCATAACGGCCGACAAATGAGATGATCTAGAGGCACTCATGAATTGACTCACCACATGAACTGCAAACGTAATATCTGGCGTCGAAATGGTCGAGTAAATTAGACTCCCAACTAGTTGCCTATAAACTATAGGGTTACTGAGAAGTTCACCATCCGTAGAATTTAATTTGCAGTTAGCGTTTATAGGAGTATTCACTTGTTTTGTATCATTTGCAAGTTTTGCCTTCCCAATCAAGTCTGATGCATATTTATGTTGAGTCAACAAAAAACCTCATTTCAATTTATGCTAGTCTTAAGACCTAGAAAGTATTTCAATTTCCCTAAATCTTTCATTTCAAAGTTTTGGGCTAATGGTATAGTTACTCTGGCAATCATTTCAAAGTTTTGAGCCTCCTTGTATACAAAGGGGATCTTCCCCCTCCTCTCAATGTATGCTAGTCTTAAGCAATTATTCTAATAAGGATTTATACTTTTTACCTCTTGTCTCCTGCCCATTAGTGGCCTTGTGTGTATATTCTTGTATTTGACCCATAAGTGGTCCTTGTTTATACACACTTCAGTGTGTTTATAAAGCCCATAAGAGGCATCCTATTGTTCTTTCTGTATTTCATTACATGGTATTAGAGCTAGAGGCATCTTGGAAGTGAAGCAGGTAAAGGAGCATCCACTCAAAAGTACGTGAAGGAGGAATGAGTGTTCATGAACTTCATTGCTTCAGAAATCACTTTATTAACCTCTTCTTTGCCTCTTCAATATCTCTCTACCTTTTTCTCCTCCCTTCTCTCTTGATACGATGGTAAAAAAAGAAGTGGTTACGATTGTTCCCATCAAATTTGATGGGAAAAACTATAATATGTGGGCCACCGTTCTTAAGCAGATTTTGGTTGGCAAAGACTTGTGGGAATATGTTGATGGCACCTTATCGGAAGCTTAACCTATTCTCACTAAATCCATTTATAGAGAAGATGGAGTACCCTTAAGGGCAACGAGAGAGAAAAGGCCTTTTTGGACTACAAAAAAGGCCATTAAAGCATGGAAAGTTGGTCATCCGAAAGTTTTATCCCAATTTATGAGAATTATGTGTGAGGAACCGTGTGAAAATATAATGGAGTTTGAGAAGGCCGATGAAGCGTGGATTTTTATCAAACAAACCTACAGTCAAAACGATGCCGCCCAAGAATGGGAATTGCAAGACAAAATTCATAATTATAAACAAGGAGAGAAGAGTGTTAGAGAGTATTATGGAACTCTCAAAAGATTATGAGACTAAATGGTTCAGATGGAGAAAATTTGAGATACTCCCAAAGATGCTCGCCATAGGAAAAATCAAATCCTTTGAGAGAAATTCATTCAATTCATGAGAGGCCTAAGACCAGAGTTTAAACGAGTTTGGGAAAACATTATCCACTGTAAGGAAGAGGAGATTTCACTGTTGCATGATATTTTAACCCAAGTTTGCATGGAAGAAACAAAGCTAAAATTTATGACCGAATCAAAAGAGATCAAAGACAATGTGTTGGCTTCTTCTAGACCCAATGCCAACACTCACTTTTACAAGCCTCCTCATTTCAATAGAAATAACTTTGGGAGTCAACGAAGCAATGATGGGAGAAACGATGGAAGAAAGAACAAAATCATTTGTGATAACAGTGGAAAATCGGGGCACATTAAGACTTATTGACCTGAATGCAAGGAAAATAACGAGAAAAGAGTAGCTACTCTAGAAGCTTCCCAAGAAGACAAATACACTACCAAGTACCAATTGTAACACCCCTAAAATTTTAACCTTAATTATTATTCAAATATTAAAATTTTGAGACCAATTTTTTTTATAAGTATAATTAAATCAGATCTTATAATGCGGAAACGATTTTTGAAAACGGTTAAGACTTTGGGCGGGGTTACACTAAAGATAACAATTAAATCAAAATGTACGGGATATAGACATTTCAAATCACGTACAATATAAGACTGAAATATAAAGAGTTTTAATTTCATTTCAAATCAGAGTATAAAAACAATAGTTCAGTCTCTACATGATCAAGTACTTAAAACAAAAAGATCATGTCCCTCGGCCGACGTTAGGCATCCCCACCTTAAGCTGGGACATCGAGCATCCTCACCCAATGTCGGGATGACAAGAGCGTCCTCACCTTAGGCTGCCATGCTAGCATCATCGGGCATCCTCACTCTAACCAACCACCGTCAGAGCATCCTCACTCCGAACGGCCACCATTAGAGCATCCTCACCCTAGACGGCATTGCTTGGTATACCAAGATATCAAATTATTACATTATTAAAGTTTCTTATATTCTTTAAAATATTAAATTTTTTTTCATAAGACTAGAATGGATCCCAATATCCATAACATGTACCTCCCCATGCATCATCAAATTCAACATGCATATCATCATGCATTATGAATTCAAACATGCACATTATCATGCATTATCCAATTGGGCTACCATCGTGCTCGGTTGTAACAATGCAATATTGTGCCAGATGTGAAATTTTAAATCATAAGCATTATAATACCACATATCAAAGCATTTCACAATTATTATCTAAAAAATAAGGCACAAACACGTGATTACTTTGTTCACAATGCACTAACACAACCTCAACGGGCCGCAGGTAGCTCAACCATAGCTACTACACAAATCTGTGTCATTTAAATAAAATACAGGCACATATTGACATTTGACTAAAATGAATAAAAACACAGATTTATATTCACATCAAAATCACATGAAATGAAACACCGATTTACATTTATGGCTAAACCCAGTTCATAACATAGCCAAAAGAAACCTGATTCTTAACCTAATTAAAGTTTGATTAGAAGAATCACCAAAATCGATACGGATTATGAACTAAATTGGAAAATCGGGTTTGAGAACTTTACTAGAAAAATCAGAATTTTTAATCACAATCCATTTAATCATGTTTTATAATCAGACCCGGAAAAATTATTAGCTTTATATACAAAATCCCAGATTTTTTTTCATATTTAAGCAAAAACTTCTAATTTATTTACTAAAATCTCAGATTTTAAATCGTGGTTGACAAAACTCCAGACTTATTTAATTTAAATCCCAGATCTAAATCATTTAACAAAAATACAGATTTATACCTTAAAATACCTTAACGATTTAAAGCATGTTTAGTCTAAATCTAAAAATCAGAAATTCAGATTTAAAGCCAACTTAAAATCAGATTTATATTAATGAAAAAATGGATTTCATTAAATCCACCTAAAATCAGATTTGATCAATTAAACAGTATCATCAAAAACGGGCCTTGAGGCACAAAAGGTGCGAGGCGCGGCCCTCCGTGCCTCAAGGCGCAAGCCTGAGGCGCAAAAAAAAAATTTACAACAAGACTTCTGAGACATAATCAAAAAGATTTTTGTAGGTTAATCTCATATATTTTCCAATTATTTCAGTTATGTAATAAGTTTTTTAGTATATTACTATATTTTAACTTTTGTTGGTTAATCTTGTATATTTTTCAGTTATTTCAGTCATGTAATTAGTTTCTTAATATATTTCAACTTTTGTTGGTTAATCTCATATACTTTTCAGTTATGTAATCAGTTTCTTAGTTACTTTTATATGTTAATCTCATATTTTTTAGAATAATCTTATATATTTTAACTTTTGTAGGTTAATCTCACATATTTTTCAGTTATTTCAGTTATGTAATCAGTTTCTTAGTATATTTTAACTTTTGTTGGTTAATCTCATATATTTTCCAATTATGTAATCAGTTTTTAGTTACTTTTATATGTTAATCTCATATTTTTTAGAATAATCTCATATATTTTAACTTTTGTAGGTTAATCTCATATATTTTCCAGTTATTTCAGTTATGTAATCAGTTTCTTAGTATATTTTAACTTTTGTTGGTTAATCTCATATATTTTCCAGTTATGTAATCAGTTTTTTAGTTACTTTTATATGTTAATCTCATATTTTTTAGAATAATCTCATATATTTTAACTTTTGTTGGTTAATCTTGTTAAAATGTACTCCATATATATATATATATATATATATATATATATATATATATATATATATATATATATATATATATATATATTACATCAATACCCGTAGGGGTATTTTTGTAATTTCACATAGTTGTTTTAGAAAACAACTGTTTTTATTTTTTTGATAAAATGTAATTTCATTTTTTATTTTTTTATTTTTTTATTTTCTTTTTTGTATTTTTTAGGAACCAAAAAGGGGCTCCAACCATAGAGTCGTTGGAGCCCCCAACGGTCACATACCATAGAGTCGTTGGAGCCCCCAACGGTCACAAATGTGACCATTGGGGGCTCCCAACGACTCCATGGGAGCCCCCTTTTGGGCTCTTCTTTTGAGGCATTTGGCCTTCCTTTTCCTTCCACTCCCTCTTGTATAAATAGGGGTGAACCCCTTGTATGTATGCATTCTTGAGAGCTCTCTCTCTTTTCAATAAGAGGCTTTTTATATTGTTGCCTTCTTAAAGGCTTGTGCTTGTATTGTCCCTTAGTGGACTTGTGATATTGTCTCTTTTATTCATTGGTGTAAGTGCTTATAAGCACTCTTTATATTTTCGCAATATCTCATTACAAATCTCATATATTTTCCAGTTAAGTAAATGGTTTCTTAGTATATTTATTCTTTTATTGGTTAATCTCATATATTTTCCAGTTATGTAATCATTTTTTTAGTTACTTTTATATGTTAATCTCATATTTTTTAGAATAATCTTATATATTTTAACTTTTGTAGGTTAATCTCATATATTTTCCAGTTATTTCAGTTATGTAATAAGTTTCTTAGTATATTTTAACTTTTTTTGGTTAATCTCATATATTTTCCAATTATATAATCAGTTTTTAGTTACTTTTATATGTTAATCTCATATTTTTAAATACTTATTTGAGATTTTCTAATTTTTATAATTTTTAGATAGAGATTTTCTAATTTTAGATATTTTTAAATACTCATATTCCATTTACACCTCGCCTCGGTTTTTGGTGGAGCGCCTCGCTACGCCTCAATGCTTTTCACAACACTGCAATTAAATAAAAACTCAGGTTTTTGTTTAATTTAAAGCCAGATTTAATTAATCAAGAAAACTGGTATTTAAGTAAATTTAAACCTATGTTAACTAATCCCATAAGAACTTAGACTTTAATTTATTTTAAAACCAGTTTTAACAAATCAGATTGTTCCATCAAGCAACATAGGAACCAACTGAATTGGTTCACCCTTCTCCATCATTCACCAACCCCCAGACTACAATTTCAGCTGCACAAGACACTAAACACAGTAAACAAGGCCAATATACGCTGTATAAAAAGATCATCCAACAAGGAACAGTGCACTCAAGATGCTGCACAAAAAAACTTCTAAAGGCAATACCAAGAAGTTAGGAGTGCTGACACCTAGTTTCAACTACAAGCCACACAAGAACTCACCAAACATGTGAGTTACACAGCCAAGACAGCAAACAGATATTGTTCTTACAGGAATATAGTATTTCTCCACAGAACCGATACAATTCAGCACGCTGATTGTGTTGAAATGCCTAAACATAGTCTACCGCCTGGTATATAGACCAGTCCAAAACATGTCAAATCTCACCAAAAGCACCAAACTTCACCACAGAAGTTCTAAAACCCTTCTAAGCCAAAACGACCTGAACAAAATTAATCCAAGCCCATGATAGCCGAAAAACAGGTCAGAATCGACGACGTTCCAAAATCCGGCATGAGTTAAAAATATAACCCAGAAAAGATTGAAAAACACAGTAGAAAATCCAATACTCCACCAAAACTGATGAAACTTGAACCATAGAGCTTCTAAAATGAAACAAAAAAAAACTATCAAAATCTGAAGTCAGACTGCCATATCAAATCTGTACATGTACTTATAAATTTAAATCGATATATAAACACTCAAAAATCTATGCATGCATCATCAATAAAAATCAACACATAAACAGTGAACAGACGATTAATCTGAACATATCCTTAATCTGATCAAGCTATTAATGATATCAGAATTTAATCAACCTAAAATAAATCTGTTCTTGCTATTAAAATATCCCACAACTCCTAAATCTGTTCAGATTATCAGGGTATTCCAAAAACGCATAAACCCAACCTGTTTTTAATTTACTTAAACCCTATGCATAATTCGATCCATGCGATTTCCCTCACCTATCGAATCATGTAAGAGTGTCTGTACCTTTTCCTTGCTGTGGGCTGAACCTCAAAGGAGGAGACGTTGAAGCAGGATGTGCTCTCTCTCTCTCTCTCTCTCTCTCTCTCTCTCTCTCTCTCTCTCTCTCTCTCTCTCTCTCTCTCTCTCTATATATATATATATATATATATATATATATATATATATACATATTCTCAGCCTTCTCCCTCTCTCAAAATCGGTATTGAGAGAGAGGCTGTTATGGTTTTTATAAAGCACATGGGACTCCTCTAAGGGGGACGTCCCATGTGTTTCTAGAAATAGAAAGGCTTCTATGGAAATAAGTCTTTCTATACTAGGATTCTTATATATATATATATATAATCTGGTTATAGTAAAAAAAAATTAAAGCTTATCTGTCCCACTATAAATGGATTTTGGATCTTGGCCCAAAGGGTCAAAGATCCATATCCGGATCCATCTAATACCTCATTCGGACCTATATAGAACTAAGTCCCTTCATATTCCATCTTCCTTAGCACACAATGTTGCAAGCCATGCAGTAACGTTTGCTCCTCAAGCCACATTTCAAATTCATATGCTTTTCCAATATGCACCTGCTCCGGACCCTCCATGAAGACATCAAACTGAATAACAAGTGATTTCTGGTTATGCATATGCAATAGCAATCTCCCATCAATGTTTTGTTATATCAAGGGACCATTATAACATCAATAAGCAGTAATACCAAAAAGGCCTACACATAGAAGCACCATTTAGAGAAGACAGACATTCATAGCAGAGCTTCTAATCCACACGAATCTCAGTCAGGAATCAAAAGTCCTTATGCATCAAGCTATGGATAAACCTACAAAATTAACAAATATATTTGATTGTCTATGCTTGGATAAAATAATGACAATAGAACAAAACATTGTAGACACATATCTGGAAGGTAGAAACAACCAAATGTAACGTTTCCTGAGAGCTGATAATATAACAATAAATAAGCTCCACGATTAGGGATCAAAAATAAAATCTGAAATATGCTGAGTAAAATAAACTTTAACCACAAAAATAATGTCTGCTGACAAATAATAAAACATACAAGTGCAGAACACCAAACATGTTGAAGCTACAATAACTCACAATGCACAAGAACACAGCTATCAAAAACATTTTGAAAGAATAACAAACATATACCTTAACTGATCTAAAACAAAAAAACAAAAAAAGACAAAGTGAAGAGCTTTACTGGGAACAATTTTTGCCCAAAGACCCATACTAAGAAAAAAGAGGAAGTCTGTACCATTGACCTGCAGTTCAGCAAATTGTGGCCACTGCATCCGGAAAGGAACTTTATCATTAAGAAGAATGCACCAAGCCTGCAAAGCGTCCACTTTTTTAACATAACATCATAAGATTTTAAGTGAAAGACATGAATTTTCGAAGCATCACAATTGAAATGTTACATAATCCATTCCTAACATATAGCTTTACAAGAATACGTATTTTGATGGATTTTAAGCTATGTTACCTTGACACTTTTTGAGGGCCAAAGTATCTCAAACACTTCTAGACACCGACATTAACAGACCTAGACACGACATGGACACTTCAATTTTTTAACATAGGAGGGTCCAAGAAAAATGGGCATTTGGTGTCACGTGTCTAACACTTTGAATGTTGTAGACAAAAAGCACCCAGTGTTGGTCACTTCATGTCTACCATATTTGAATCTTATTTTCTATCATTTCAAACTTGGAGGTGTCAAAAAGTCAGAACCTTGTCACAGAACCTCGCACCTCGACAGTGTTGGGGAACATAGACAATGTATATTCTGACTTTATGCAAGGTCATTTTTGTAATTTCTACCATCGTACTTATTTTAGTTTCTTATAGTCATTGCATAATTAGGGCAAGGGTATTTTTGTCATATAGGTAATAACCCATCTATGTAAATAGTTTTGTTAACAGAATGAAGCGTGAAGCTCAACAGTTTTCTTTTGGTCCTCAACAAGCCAATATATACTCTCTTTGATTCTTTTTCCTAACTTCTTGCGGATTTTTTGAGGAGAATAAGGCACGATGGACCGCCCTAACTCCCCAAGATGGTATCAGAGTGTTGACGAGCACTGGGACCAAGAATCAAAGGGGAAATTACACAAGTGATGTCATAACTCTTTCAAAAAACTGGAAGGAAGAGGTCGTCTCTCTCTTTCTATCCTTTTGCCTCTGATAAAGAGTGACTTTAGGAGATGTTTTGGTGTAGTACAAGAGTTATGGTTTTTTCTCTTGTTTTTCTATTAACGGTCCCGGTTGCAATTTTCTTTACAAATTGGTGCCTTGTGGCCTTCTAGTAGTTATAAAGGATTTAAGATGTTAGGTAGAAGACATCTAAACCTTTTGCTTCCATAAAACCGTAAGGTTAGAAGTTTCAAGGAAATTATATTGGCAGCAAATTGATGTTTGTGGTTCTTTTGTTTGTAACATCAAGAATTATGGAGTTAGAGAGGTCCTTGTATTTCGAGGTTTTTAAAATCCCACATTACATTGCCTAAGGTCTGCAACCATTGCAAACCTAGCACGACATCTGCCCCCTTCAGTGAGAGCACGAACATGTCCACCGTGAACTTATTGCCTTGAATACTTATCTCAGTATTCGGGCATTGGCATAAGCATCTAAATTTGGATCCATTCCCTACCACAACCTTAAATTGGTTCTGGGGTAGGACCTCACATCCAACCTTCTTGGTTGTATGAGAGCTCAAGAAGTTTTGGGTTGACCTAGTGTCCACCAAGATCGATGTGGGAATATTTTGGAGCTTGTCGGTAAGCGTGCTTCCCACCTATCTATGGAGCTTCTGGTAACTTTGGTTTTGAATCAAGTTTGGCAGAAGGAATAGACGAACAAAGTACCACAAGTCATCCACTACAGTGTATCCACAGTACCAAATTGTTGTTCACCCTTTAAGTGTTTGGGCTGATGACTAGAACAATTTGCACGCTTAGTTATAAAAGGAAAAAAGGAGGGGTACAACAGATCCTACAATGATGCATCCGTGAGTTGCTCTTACGTCTCTCTTTCCCGCCAGTGTAACCTGAGTCAATAATCCATTTCCTAAAAGGTAAATCAGACGAGACATGATTACCTGAAGTGGAGTGAGAAGAATGAGCTATTGTCGCCAAGGAGGATGTGGGCATTGACTTTCCTCTAACCTTGATCTCCAATTCTTCAACCCTCATCCTCAAAAAAAAGGCTCGAATGGTACGATCCCTCCGTCACCCCTTTCATTCTGGGGTGATCTCGTAGTTCTTGGTCTGAACTTCAGGACATTATAGCTATTCTTGGACTGGACGAATTATCCGAAGAGGATCGTTTAAAGCTCACTAGAGACGCGAGTCTATTTCATTAGTTTTCCCTTGAAAGTTTCTGAACTCAAGGAATGAAGGGCCTTACATCTTTTTGTGTTGAATCTTCTACCACAAACCAAACATTGTCCTTTTTTGTGATGGCTTTTATGATAATGGATACACTTAAATTTATATCTCTCATCTCTACCAATATATCTTCTTCCATTGAATCTTACATTTGTACTTTGGAATCCCCCTACATTCCTAAGACTACTTGTACTTAGTGCATGGGAACACTTCTCACAATTAACTGATGATATGCCCTACTAGTAGTCCCATTAAATTGGGTAATGAATCTACTACCATTATGCTTGGAGGGAAACGCTGATACACCAAGATTTAAGTTATCTTCAGTATTACATGTTCCTACATTTCCAGTGAACCAAGAACCTTCCATCTGTGAACTACATGAAGTGTCCTTTTCTTTCTATGACCAATGTGTTCTTTCATGAGCTAAAAAACAAGAAAATGATTGGTCATGACAATGAGGATAAGGGACCAGTGTTGTAAGTATTGTACCTTATCGTTACTATGAAGGAAAATGATACGATACGCACTTGTATCGCAATACGAGTATGAATCATATGTATCATACGATAGAGGCTCATATCATGTGATATGGTATGATACGACCTGTATCGTACGATATGGGCTCGACGCACTTAAAAACGGTCTAAATCATAATTTTACAGTTTTAGGTTTTAAAGACCTCTTGAGGGCCGACTCCCTCATATATGTAGAGGCCATTAGAGGAGAACCCACGCACCTTAAGAGTTGTGAGAGAGATTTGGAGGTCGATCCGTGCGCAAGAGAGAGGACTTCTGAGATTTTTTCAAGAGTGCATTTTTACCCTTTTTCACTCAAGGAATTGGGTTAAGGTAAAAAAATCCTTAATTTTTTCTTCTTATTGAGTTTTTTTATAGAAAGGTGTGGTCGGTGCTAGTAGTAGTGTCATCGCGAACACAAAAAGAAGAGGAGGAGGAGGGAGTTCTTCGAGAGGAGGTAGATCTAGAGGCACTATTAGAAGTTTTTTCCCTCTTAGGATTGCGCCTAGGGCGCAGCCCGATATTCATATTGCTATGACACCTCAACATTTAGTCGAGCAGGCGAATGTTGCGGTTGTCGACATTCGTAGTGCTAAAACTTAAGTTTGTTATGTGTGTGTAAACTTATTGCCCAATATTTGTATGTATGCATATATTTTTATTTAGTGGTTAATTGGTTATGTTTTATGTTAGATCTTTTGATGTCGTCCTTACATAGAGATGATCATGCATGGCAATATTACAGAAGCATGGATGATGTACCACAACCAGGGTCATCATTTAAATGTGTGTTTTATGGTGCTATTATTAGAGGTGGACAGAATAGATTTAAGCAACACATTGCAGGTCTTTATAAAAAAGTATGTCCATGTGATTCTCCATCTATTCTTTTCACTTTTCGTACGGATGTTATTGTTGAACTAGAAAACAATTGAAAAAAATAAGGTTGCAAAAATGCAAAGGAGGACTTCCAACCATTGTTTCAAATTCTGAAGAAGATGATGATGACCCACTTGCTAAAAAGAAGCGTGAATATAAAGAGGTGGTGGCACAACAGTTGGATACAACAATAAGGATTTTCTGTCCTAATTTTTGGCCTATAAAAAAATAGGATCTTTATAGTTTAGACTTTAAAGATGAAGATTAGCAGATAAGACATTGGTTACATGTGAGGTTTTTAGTTATCATGAACTCTCAATAGTTTAGTTATGACTTACGACATTTTAGTATGACTTGGATGTGAATTTAATATTGTTAAAGTTTTAATTAGGGGTGGCAATCGGGTCGGGTTGGCGGGTCGGGTTGGCGGGTCGGGTTGGCGGGTTGGCGTGTCAGCATACCTCAACCCGAACCGTTTATTAAACGGGTCGGCTGTGGCAAACACGAACCCGACCCGTTTAATAAACGGGTAACCCGACACGACCCGCCAACCCATTTAATAAATGGGTTGGGTCGGGTAAACGGGTTTTCAGGTTCGCGGGTCGGGTTGGCGGGTTGACGGATCGGGTTGGCAGGTCGGGTTGGCGGGTCGGGTTGGCGGGTCGGGCAGACGGGTTGGCGGGTCGGGCAGACGGGTTGGTGGGTCGGGTTGGCGGGTTGACCCACCCGCCTAACCCATTTATTAAACGGGTCAGCCGGGTTGGCGGGTTGGCATACCCCCAACCCGAACCCGACCTGTTTAATAAATGGGTTACGCGGGTCGACCCGTTTATTAAACGGGTTGGCTTAAGCCCAACCCGAACCCGCCTAAGAGGCGGGTTGGCGGGTCGTGTCAGAAATTGCCACCCCTAGTTTTAATCATGTTTAAATTAGGTAGTTGCCTTTTATTTACATTGTCAGTTATCAGTTACATGGTTTGTTTCATGTGTCATGATTTTTTGACTTTTTGCTATTTTTTCTTGATTTTTTGGAATTTTTTGAAATTTTTTATTAAAAATTTACGATATTTTACGATACGATACGGTGTTACTTTGGGCCCGACCGATACAGGTAACAAGACGATACTTACAACCATGTAAGGGACTATATGTTCTGATGATCCTCAAGTCTTGATATCGTCATCTGCCCTTGTCTAAGCCAAAAAATTGTGGTACCAAGTGATATTAGGATAAGAGTTTGTCCTAGAATGTGACACGTCAAAAAGTGAAGCATAATCATGTCTCTTCTCCCTGTAGTACATCCAAGAGTTGTAAACTCTTTGAGATTCTGCAGTCAAGTGTGTGGGTGTAAAACTCAAAAAAAATGACTTTGGATTCGGGTCGGATCCGGACCCAGACCCAACTGAGGCATCACCTCCCTCGCTGTCTCTTAAAGACGGCGAGGGAGCAAATGGGGGGACGTTCTTGAAACCTCCCTTTCCCCTCTTTGCTCTCTCGTCTCTTCTCTCTCACCATCACGCTCCCTCGACTCTCTCCCTCACAGATTCTCTCTCGTCTCCTCCCTGCATCTCTCTCGGCTCTCCTACTGTCGAGAGTGACGCAAGCGACCATCGAAGAACCACTGTCAGCCCGCCGCCACCTGCGACCTTCCGTCCGACCGCCGACAGCCCGAAGCTCCTTCGGCGACCACCAGGTACGCCTTTTCTTTTCCCTTTCGCCGCCTCCTCTTCCTATTTTCTCTTCTTCTCCCTATCGTCGACAGACGGGGGCAAAAGCCCCTTCCTGTCGGTTGTTTACGACGAGGAAGGGCCATGCAGCAGGGGCTTTAGCCCTACCAGTTGTCGACAGGTCGGCAGGGGTAAAACCCTTGCCGCCTGTGAGGAGGGTTCCGGCAGGGGGTTTTGGGGCCCCTGCCTACCCTTTTGTCTCTACTAGGGAGGGTCGAGACCTCTCACTGCCTCCTGTTCCTCTAAGAAACTGACAGGGGCCTTTGGCCCCTGTCTCGTTTCCCTGTTAAGCAAACCGACAGGGGCCTTTGGCCCCAACCGCCTCTCCCAAAAATCGCAGGGGGGCTGTTGGCCCCTGCGCCTCTCTCCCTCTCTCTGCTCATTTTCTTGGCAGGGGCCATCAACCCCTGCCCCTTTTTACTGTTCCAACAGGGGCCGAAGGCCCTAGCCCCTTTTACTGTTCCAGTAGGGGCCAAAGGCCCCTGCCCTTTTTGTTGTTCTAGTAGGGGCCATCGACCCCTGCCCTTTGTACCTTTCCAGCAGGGGCAATCGGCCCCCTTTGTACTTTTCCAGCAGGGGCCGATGGCCCCCTGCCCTTTTTAAATTTCCAGCAGGGGCCGAAGGCCCCTGCCTTTTTAAATAATAATAACCAGTCGGGGCCGATGGCCCCTGCACCTATTCTTTTGGCGGCAAGAGTCGTTCAGCCCTGCCCCAGCCCTATGTAACGGAGAAGTTGAGTCGTCTCCTTGTTTTTGCTTTTGTCTTGGTTGCATGTTAATATCGCATATTTGCAGTTACGACGGATTTCGCTCGTGCTCCGCGACCCGAGCCGTCAATCATTTACACCCGCAGACGCCAGCAAGTTTGCAACTCTTTGAGGTAGGGGAAGATTGCACGGAAGACTTTGACAATTGAATTAAGTTTAATTAACTAAAAAGAACTTTTAAATAAATATATATTTATACGAGTACACACTTAACTCAAGGACGCGGTTTCGCGATCCTTGTCCTTTACTTTGTCGTCGCGCATTACGCAAAGGTTTTGTGTTGACTCCTGCTTACAGTCCTTTACTTTGCAGTCGCGCATTGCGCAAAGGTTTTGCGCTGCACTCCTGCTTACAGTCCTTTACTTTATAGTCGCTCTTTGCGTCCAGGCTCTTGCTTTTGCATGTGTTGTTACTGCCTTGCTATTGCAGATGACGCTCAGGTTTTCGCTCATTGCATACGCGTTTGAGACATCCTCGTGGATGATGCAAGAGGCATCTACCACTCTCCCTCTTGTGACAAGAGTTGAGTCGGGAGCTAGTGATTCGTCATCGTCGAAGGAGAGGGATCCCTAGCAGGGATTCGGGTTCTTCGAGTATGCAGTCCTGCAGACGATTTGGGGTTCGAGCGAACTTCTTAGCGGGGGTTCTGTTGAGAAACCGGTATCTCGTCTATCGAGGTCGGTATCAAGTCATACGAGGCATGTAGATACCCCGATAGCGGATGAGATTCTAGAAAATCGCATGCCAAATGTTGGCACAAACTGCTAGCTGTTTCAAAAGATAAAGAATGTCAAAAGTAAAGTTTGATAAACATTACATCTTTGTGAAACACTCCTGTTGAAGCTCATATTGAGAAGCTATACCCCTTTCATCCTAGAGTACTTGTAGTCGTGCACTACACGCTAGTACTGCGATGATCGGATGAGATGGCCGTGCGACCTCGAATAGTGCTAAATGCACAATGCTGTAATCACTTAAATGGTGACTGATTCGCCTTCACAGGCAAGATGCTCGAGTGGTTTAAAGACCACAGCATATGATGGTTCGTTAGTTAAGCAACCCCTAACGCACCCATTCGCTTCCTGTTGTCTGTCAAGGGAGAGGACAGAGCGGTATAAAACGCCAATGGATAGGTTGTTAACAACCACCCCACGGGCAATGATCGGGCCTCTCCAGTAATTGGAATTACGGGAAAGGGGATACAATAGTTAGCTCAACACTTCTGCAGAAGTTAGATGCATCAGTCGCACTGCTTTTCAGCCTCTGGGGAATCATCTCTCGGCTAATGTCGTCCCCTTTGGAGCGGACTCAACTAGCTATTTGGGTTATTGAAAATACATAGAATAACAGACGCCCAAACTAGTCTCAGTTGTTTCTATGTTTTGTCTGCGCACACCCGCAGGCCAGTAATATCGAAACATAAAATCTGTTCACACTGGTTGTTGGGTCGTGAGACTCGCTTGCACTACTTACGCGCTTACACTACTTACTCGTTAGTATTGCTTATTTGTTTAATTGCATATCTGCTCTAAACTGCTTAGCATATTGAATTAAATGTATATAATTCAGTTTCCTGTAGTCTCTCTTGTGCACCTACTAGTTTTTCGCGAAACTAACTCATTCTATGGGTACAGGTGATGATTAGGTACACCACGAGCGATGGCGCGATGACAAGATGGCTTCAAGACTTTCTTCTTCCTATTCTTATCTCGCGTCCTGGACGTTTTGGGTTTTGTAACGGATTTTCCTTGGGATATCCGAATTTTGTACTATTTGGAAACTTCTTTTAATGTAAGTGGCTTTTTCAAGTGTCTTGAAAATAGCATGGTTTGTGAGTTTTGGTTCTTTTAGCTAACGCGCCCAAAAGTTGTCAGCTTGCCTTTCTGAATTTAACAAAAGGATAGTCTTCCGCTGATTTCATAAACAAACTCTGAAGGAAAGAGATATTTTTAGTCTCTTGCCTGTTTTCTGAAAAGGTTCGCAAGTTTGAAATTTGGGGCGTTCAGTGGGGCCCAACTCCAATTGTTTCTATTGAAGGTCATAAGAATTGTGATTCTTTTTTTTTGATGCCTGAACCAGGATGACCATTAGGGTTGGTAAATGAACCGAGCTGCTCATTTCTCAGCTTGGTTCGGCTCACATAACGCTCGTTCAAGCTCGGTCCATCTTACCTATTTTGTACAAATTGTTGTCAAGACAATACACTCAATATCATAAATCTATTATGGTATTAAAACCATCATACAGTCTTCTTCCAGCTGTCTTAAAAAACTAAAACTGTCTAGTGCCACTCACCTTCACGTGCTCTGCTGAGTTCAAAACTTGAATCCAACTACATGTATGAATGTCAACTGGATCAAGTTCCCAAACGCTTAAAAACTTGCAAAGTGGCAACAACAAAAGCCAGCTACATCTTCAGGAATCAGGAATATCATTCCTTTGGTCAACTAATCATAGCCTTGAAAAAATCAAAATATTCAACCACTCCAAACATGTGTTACGGTACCATATTAAAATGACTATCATCCAACAGATGCATCTACATTTGCCACCCAAGCCAATTCTAAAGACAGATCAAGCTTAATTTGTTAGTTGGCACAAAACCATGCTTGAACTCAGGATCACATGCCCAGTTTCCAAGCTTGCAACAGCTCACAAGTGAGGCAAGTCAAGCTGCTCATAAGTGAAAATTCCAGCCAACAATTGCATTAAATCAACTTTCTGTACCAAGAAGTCATAGGACTAATAGAACACTGTTTTAGTGATGTGCGATTAGAGCTTCTCTAAGTTCCACAAATAGTAAGATTTCCCGTGTGATGCGTATGCCACACATACCATCAAACAACAGGCACTACTATACTACAATGCAACATTTTTCCATGATGTCAATAAAGACCAGGGATATCTTTTCCACTAATTTCAAGCATATAGTATAAAAAGCACAACATGCTTCACACATCTATTCATAATGTATGTATTCCAACAGACGTTGCAACCTATTACAATGAAAATTATGCATAATGAACTGAAAGACATGAACTGCTTACCTGGATATCATGTCCAGCTTTTTGGAGGAAATCACGATCTGCTCTCGTTAATTGAAATGTTTTCTCCACATTATACACCGGATTTGTCCTGAAAATAAATAACCCCACCCCAATTATATGCAATATATAATTCAGATAAACGGGAAAAAACACATTAATTCACTATGCAATATTTGACAACAAGAAAATCCTAACATAGATTTAGTTAGCCAAGGGAAATTTTAAGAAAATAAATTTTACATGTTAGGTGGACAAATCATACATACACTAGGCAAAACATATATCCAAAACAATACTTGTAGAGATTTATGAGCTCTTAAAAAAGTACAATTACATCTTGTTCGCTATTGTTACACGGAAGATATTACAAACTTCACTAGCTTAACAGCTGAGATGGTTGAAGTATCAAATTCTACCTTGACATCACTGTCGAAAAGAAATAAAATCAGTTATAGTGGCCACTTCAGTGTTATAAAGCACCTTTTCCGGAAAACCTTCAATCTTGATTTACAGGAGTTCAACTAAATCAATGTTTTTTTTCCCTCCCAAAAGCAAAAATATGCAGACATACCACAAAACTTCGCATGGATGGCCATGTGGAGTTCCAGCCTGATAGATTATCCAGACGAACTAGGCACCATCAGGGTACTGTGCCTATTCCAAGAAACGTAGCCGGTAAGGTTATCGACAGACCAAGCATGTACTAGATGCCATCAAGGTACTGTGCCTATTCCAAGAAACCTATTACTGGATACCGATAAAATAGTTCCAATGAATGAATTGAACAATCATTGAGGTCATTTTTTGCTCTAAAGCAACTATAAACCTGTATACTTCCTGTGAGAAATGTTGTGGTTAACAACATCAACTATTCAAAATAGGATGACATTTTCTACCAAGTTCTAGGTCATATTTATACAAATTATTTTATAAAAAAATCCACATAGCAATGACGAATTTACATTACTTCACCTCAACAATTGGAATGCAACTACACCACAATGGTTGGAATGACTTATTAATCATATGTCACAAAATAGTCAATAACAAACCATACAGTTAAGTAGCAGTAACCTTTTTCTGTATACAAGATGATATCAAAGATTCAAAGGCGAAGAAAATTATTTTAATTTAACAATTTCAACACTCACCCTTCCGTTGTGACATTTGCATTTGCCCACCTCACTGGAAGTAATGGATGCCCCAAGGTTACCCAGAACCTGCAAATTACCACAACGGCATAAAAATGGTTTAATCCTGAATTTCCAAAACAAATTTCGCTGCATTTGTAAAGTCTTTTGATGCTTCATGTAGATGTAATTTGCTTCAGAAAGGACATCCAGGATGGACTATCAGAAAAATAACTCAGAAGATTAAACAAATATAAATGTGACGTACATAATTAATTCTCAACTGAAATAGAAGCAGTAGTTACCAATTCCCTTATCCAAGCTGATCATCATGGACCAAACCGCATTTCTTCAAGGCATCAAAATAGTATTTCACAAGTGACAGAATCCAATGCATTGTGAGGTCAACCTTCAAAATAAAAGACTGATATTTGGAAGAAATAATGGTGTGGATCGCCCCATTTCAAGGTTTGTGCATTCTTTAATACAACAGCCTTGTACAAAGGCACATTGAAATGGTGAAATCAGGTTCCTCATTGATCAGTCTCAAAGCTAATACTTTAGCTACGGTTTTGTATATGCTGCCCAGAGGTTAGAATGACAAAATCAGCATCACTGGACATCAGGATGAGAATCAAGGTAGACCTACTAAAAATCTTCAGCTGTTAACTTTTCTCATGAAATTCCATTAGCAATCTCATGAGATCCTCCTTACAGAATGCCCAAAATAATTTCAAAAGTATATGCATCCAGGCCATGCTGCATTTTCCTCCTAGCAATGGCCATGCTGCATTTTCCACTTCCGCCCACGTGCACTCCACCTCAAATGCAAGCGCTTTACCCTCGTGCAGTCTTTTCAGCAACTCTATCACACACTGGGTTGAATTGTGCTTCGAAGTAATTGGTTAATTTCCACATAATGCCATCATCTTCAACCAGTTCTTCCTTAGCCATAAAATTCTGGCCCTTTGCATCTATTTTGTTTCTTCATGGATCTGTCCCCTTAATGGCATCAACTGCATATCTCATTTTCTAGTTGTTGTGGGTCCTAGGCATCCAATTTTGCCCATTATTCCTGCAAAGCTGAAAGCCCTTTTTTCCAACCCTCAATAAGAATGTAGAAGCTAAGGATATTGATCAAGTTATTGATGAAGACCGATGGTCAATATAGTGAGGACCAACCTAATGTTGAGAAAACATATTTACGATCTTCTCGACATGGGAATGAAAAAACTTCATGTGAACTTGAAAGGTATTCTAAAAATGAAGCTAAAGATAATATTCAAACTACACAATCCTTTATGATCTAGGCCACCCAAAAAAATTGTCATATGAACCCTTTTTGTCCAAGTATAGAACCCGTTATGCCCTTATTCACCCGTATTTAGAATTCACCTCTTATATGTGTAATGAAGCACTAGTGCAAATAACAATGTCACAAAGTGACTACAATGAATGCACTAGTACAAAAAACAAGAAGCCTCTAATGGGCAAAATGCAATAAGCTACAAAGGGCTAGGCATCAAACACACACAATGTGAGAATGAGAGAGAGAGAGAGAGATTGAAAAAAATAATATATTGAAATGCTTAAAAAGCATTGCCTACAAGAGAGGGGTTCAACAACTATTTATACACAAAAATGGGACCAAAAGAGGAGCCCCATAGAGTTGTTGGGAGCTCTCCCCAACGGTCACATTTGTGACCATTGGGGAGGGTCCCAACGACTCTATGGATGGACCCTTTTGCCCCTTCACAAATGAAAAAGGAAAAAAAATAAAATAAAAATAAAAAGACTAAATTTCCCTTAGTGGGCATTACAATAGAAAACAAAGAATATATATATATATATATATTTTAACACCCTCTCTCAAACTAATGGTGATATCATTGATACTTTGCTTAGAAGAAAGAAAAACTGAGGAGATGGTAAAGCTTTGGTAAAAAAAACCGCAAGCTGGTATTCTGAAGTGACATGAAAGTTCAATAGTGCTACGTAAAAACTCATCTTGAATATAATGACAGTCAATCTCGATGTGTTTTGTTCGTTCATGAAATGTATGATTGCTAGCAAGCACTTTTGTTGTCGCAACATAGCTTCGAGGGAATAGAAATGACAACTCCCATGTCTTTGAGCAAACTTCTTAACCAAACCAATTCAGTTGCAGTGGTGGTCATTGCCCTATACTCGGCTTCTTTAGAAGATAGAGAAACCTTCTACTACTTCTTACATCTCAAAGAAATTAATGACTCTCCAAGAAAAACACAATAACCTGTGGTAGAAATACGATCATCGGGGTTTCCGCTATAATGAGAGTCAGTATAAGCAATTAAATTTGGAGATGAAGAAGATAAGAATAGTTCTTTTGTTATTGTGTTCTTCGGATATCGAATAATTCACATGACAGTTGCCATGTGAATAGTAGTAGGAGCATTCTGGAACCGACTTGTACTGTGTACAACATGAGCAATGTCTGGCCTGGTAATAGACAAATATGTTAGAGATCCGAATAATTGATGAGAAGGAGTGGGATCTTATGAGCAATGTTCGGCCTGGTAATAGACAAATATGTTAGAGATCCGATTAATTAATGAGGAGTGGGATCTTCTAAAGGAGGTTTATCATTGGCTCTCATCTTAGCAATGATTACTTTCGGAGTCTCGACTTTCTTTTCGTCAGTTAAGTCGGACTTAGCAATAATATCTTATGCAAGCTTCATTTGAAAAAGAACATATCCCCGAGGAGAATATGCAACTTCAATCCCTAAAAAATATCTCAGAAATCCAAGGTCAGACATATCAAAATTGTTTTTAAGAATGTTTTTAATAGCCCCAATGCCCCTTTTATCATTCTCAGTAATGATCATATCATCAACATACAAAAATAAGATAGTTATGTGATCCCATGCATTCTTAACAAAAAGAGCAGTATCAGTATAACAAAAAGTAAATTCACTATCAAGAACAACTTTCCTGAAGCGGTCATACCAAGCTTTTGGGGATTGCTTAAGACCATAAAGGGCTTTATTAAGCTCAAGTATTTTTACTTTTTCAATTTCAAGACCCGACGGAGGATCCATATAGACTTTTTCACAAAGATCTCCATTTAAAAACACATTCTTGACATCTAGTTGATAAATAGGTCATTGTTGGATTGATGCTAAGGCTATTAGAGTTGTAACACTCGTCATTCTTGCAACTAGAGCAAATATTTCTTCGTAATCAATTTCATATTCTTGTGCATATCCTTTAGCGACTAACCTATCCTTATACCTCTCTAATGATCCATCACTTTTAATCTTTACTTTATAGACCCACCAACAAACCAATAGCCTTTTTGCCTAAAGGGATAGTTATAATTTTCCAAGTGTCGACCTTGTTGAGTGCTTCTAATTTGAGGTGTGTGGCATCTATCCAATCAGAGTATTGCTTAGCTTCTTTAAAGTTGTAAGGTACATGATAGGAATGGATCATCATTAGACAAGATCTATAATTTGGAGAAAAGGAGTCATATGATAACACTACCTTCTTATTAGAGTTCAAGGAAAGCAAGTTCATCTCCATAGAGGAGATAGAGTGCTATAGTAGTCTCTAAAACTCATATCACCTTGCTTAGTTGCTCTCACATTTTCTTGCAAAAAGAAATGTCTAGCAAGATCTCTTTGAGTGTACGTACCTTTCATGAAGAACCAAGCTTTATTTGGCTTCTTGAATTTGGCTAAGTTAGCACAAATTTTGAGCTCCACATTGTTCATGAACCATGCCAATATTTTGGCATGATTACTTTCTCAATCTTCAACTTTGAATTGGAAGTCATCAATGACATTTGCATTTTCTTCTTCATTCAAAGCTTTTTCCTCATTTCCTTCTTTCTTAGTGAGCTTTAGTTGAGGTTCCGGAATCATACCACATACAAATCTCCAAAGTTTCTTACCTTTGAGATTGTTCTTCATAGCGGCCGCCCACATCCTATAGTTAGTCCCGTTCAATTTGAATAAGAGATCAATCTTTGCATCCTTCTCAGCCATTATGAAAGAGAGGAAGGAAAGAGGATAACAATGAGTGTGCAAAATACAAGCACATAAAAAAAATAAAAGTCTCAAGAATGCTCAATCAGCTAGGGGCTCATACCATGTAATGAAGTACTAGTGCACATAACAATGTCACAAAGTGACTACAATGAATGCACTAGTAAAAAAACCAAGAAGCCTCTAATAGGCAAAATACAATAAGCCACAAAGGGCTAGGCACCAAACACACACAATATGAGAAAGAGAGAGAGAGAGAGAGATTGAAAAAAATAGTATATTGAAATGCTTAAAAAGCATTTCCTGCAAGAGAGGGGTTCAACCCCTATTTATACACAAAATGGGACCAAAAGGGGAGCCCCATAGAGTCGTTGGGATCTCCCCAACAGTCACAACACAAATAAAAAAAAGAAAATAAAATAAAATAAAATAAAAATAAAAAAGATAAAAAAATGCCCCTAGTAGACATGTCTATTTACATAAATAGAAAAAGACTAAATTGCCCCTAGTGGGCATTATAATAGGAAACAAAGAAATAGTATGTATATATATATATATATATCATATTCATATATATATATATATATGATATTCATATATATATATATATATATTTTAACAATATGCATTATATATATTGTATACATATGTTTTAACAATATGCAATAAAGGTAAAATCAAAAGCCTCAAAAAAAGCTAAAACCTATAAATTTCAAGATATTTTCCAAGGAAAGAAACTTATAGATTATAAGTGGGTATACAAAGTCAAGACTAAGAGTGATGAAACCCTTGAAAGATATAAAGCTAGGTGAGTAGCCAAAGGGTATTCACAAGAATATGGGAGAGAATATAAAGAAACCTTTGCCCCTTATCACCAAAATGACTATAGTTAAGACCCTTATAGTTGTTGCCTTTATTAGAAGTTGACCAATCTATCAAATAAATGTAAAAAATGTCTTTTTAAATGGAAAATTAAATGAAGAGGTACATAAAGGCTACTCTAGGTATAGACATTCTCGAAAGTAAAATAGTAAAATACTTCAATTATGCAAAGCCCGAAACAGGCTCCAAAAGTTTGCTATGAGAGGTTTAATAAGCTTATGCTAGGTATTGGGTTTAGATCTTCCTTTACTGACACCACTTTGTTTGTTAAAGAATCTGATGCAATTATTGTCATCTTGCTTCTATAGTGAATGACATGATTATCACTGGTAGAGATAAATAGGGAGTTGAACATATTAAGATGCTTAAAGATAATTTAGAAATGACTAATTTAGGTTTTTTGACATATTTTCTAAGAATAGAAGTTGCTTACTCACCTATAGAGTATTTGTTATCTCAATCTAAGTTTGTTGATATTATATCTAGGCCAGGTATGATTGATGATAAGATGGACACTGCTTTAGTAACTAATGTCAAGATGAGGATTGATGATGGAGAACCTATGGAGTACCCCTACACCTTATCAACAGTTGATAAAGGCCCTTTTCTATCTATCCATCACAAAGCCTAATACCGCTCTTGTTGTGCATCCTACAAGTTCATTCCATCATGTTCCTACCTTTGTCCATATGGAAGCAGTATCAAGGACCATTAGATATATAAGAACTTCTCTAAATAAAGGCATTTCTCTATCTTCATCTTTTTCTTTGAATTTAATTGCCTACATTGATTTTGATGGGGGAGGAGACCCCTATAATAGGCCCTTTTTTAATTTGATTTTGTGTTTTCCTAAATGAATCGTTGATTTTGTAGAGGTGTAAGAAGCAGTAAGTCTCATCGTCATCTACGAAAGTAAGTATTGAACAATCGCTACCACCATTATGGAGGTCGTCTCGCTTAGAATCCTACTAACAGATACGAGGGTTCACATTATGGGAGCCTCCAAATTGTGTTGCAACAATAAAAGTGCTATATATATCACCAGCAACCACATGTTTCATCAAATGCAGAAAAACAATGTAATATCTCATATTTTTTCATGATTTTTAAATTCAAAAAATATGAATTTTTAATTATATATTTAATTAATTGATAAAAAATCGTGAGAAAATATCTTATTTTATAGGTGATGTCAGTTGGGTCTGGGCATGGCCCAGAGCCCACTTACAAGACCTAATTGAGTCAATTATAATTTGAGAATTTTTTTATTTTTAAACTCTAAATTTGAGTAAAAATTAAGTTAAATTCAAATGAAATTCTGAGGCGAAAATCAAGCATGTACACCGTTAGATACGCCTCATAATACTGATCGCACTGGTGGCCGATTTTTCCAAATTCAGATTATGGTTGCCCCAAAAAATGCATTTTTCAAAAATGACCAGCCTCTATTTTTGACATTTTTCTGGTTTGGATCGAACTAGATCCGCTCCATTTCATCCAAGTTAATATGGATCTAAACCCCGTCCAGGATGCATATTGACTAGGATCTGGTCCAGGTTAGATCCATGTGGATTTAGATATGAATTTGGATCTTGGATCCAAAATCCATCCATGGCCATTTTAAAACTTTAAAATCAACTTTTAATTTTTTAAATCAAAGATATGATGACGGGTAGAACTCTACCCCATAAAGAGTCTTCCAAAGGAGGCATCACCCTTTGGAATATGCTTTAGAATATTATATTAAATAAAATATTTAATAAAGTATTTAATAAAATAATTAAATAAAATTTAAATTTATCTAGAATATAATGTAGAGTTCTAGATGAAGTAGAACTCTACTTAATTAAGTCATCTAGAAGGGACGCCACCCCCCTTCTAGATCAAGTCAAATAAAATAAAATATTAATAATACATTATAAAAGGGGTTGGTCTCTCCCTCTCCCTAGAACTCATGTTCTAGAGAGAGAGAATTAAAGAGAGAAAAAAAGAAGAAACCCCAAAATTGTGTGAGGAGAGAGAAAAGAAAGAAAAAGAGAAGAAAAAAAGAGAAAATGAAGAAAGAAAAGAAGGATAAGAAGAAGAAAAACCCGTTTTTCTTCATACATACATCGATTTTTCGGTCTTTTTCTGAATTTTGATCAAAGTACGAGTTTCACTCTAAGTTCTTATGGGAAGAAATAGGTATAAATCTGATTTTATGTACAAGTTTTAGATGGAAAAGGGAAATCTGATTCAAAAGAATATATATACATATATAAAGTGACGATTATATATATATACATGTTTATTTCTTGAGATTGTTGATTTCACTAGAGTATCAAATTCTGAAAATATCTGTTTTTTATTTCCATAGATTTTGATTTTCTTGATTTGATGTGAGCATGCTATATAGGTGTTTGTTAGCAATGTTATCCATTTTGTTTCAAATGTTTTGCTAGTGCATGTCTATGTTTAATTACTCATAATGCTTATATATTCATGTTTTTTTCTATTGTTTTCTACGGTTTTTCTGAATTTTCTGCATTTTGTGGAAGTTTCTCTTGTTTTGTATTTTTCACAATTTTTTGTGATTTTTAAATTAAGTTTTTTATGTATCTTAAGATACAATACACCAGTATCTCAGGCCTGTCCGATATGGGTTTCGATACGATAATTACAACATTCGGAGATAATTCATGCAACAAGGCCAACATGATGCAGTTGTTGTGATCGATTAACTGTAATGTCAAACGGGTCTCCAAACAAAGCTTAGTAATGGTTATTAAAAAAATTAATAATAAATAGTTACATGAGACAGCATTATCCTATGGAATTATGTACAAAATTTATAATGTTTGAGGTGCAAAATTATCAACTAAGTGATATCTTTGCCACAGGCTGTAATTACAAGTTCCTTCAAGTCACCAAAAGAAATATCTCTTGCTGAAAATCAATATCTGAAGTAGATTTCTAAAATGAACAGACTAAATAGTAAAGCAGAGAATCAGATGATTCTATTGACAGATCATATGTTTGAAGTTTGGGTTGATCGTGCTTAGAGGCATAATTGAAATTCAACTTGATTTGTATGTATATCTTGTATATAGTCGTATTACTCGACTTAGTTTTTTCCTTGTGTATTTTATTTTTTGTATAGTTATTGTCCTAGTCAAACCCAAAAGGACATATTTGTCCAAAATGTATCAGGAAGTCAAAATAAGGGGGTCTACGTATATTTTTTCTTGACCTAGCAAGGAATGAAGCATGGTGCTCTTCACCTTCTTCCTTGTGTATCTTCTCATTTGTTTGATACCATTATCAGAGCCTTTCTAAGGAAAGTTGGAGAGCAATCAAGGAGAATATTGAAAGCTTCAGGCAGTGACCATTGTGAAGAATAGGTGATGTTACCTACTTGGGTAACAACTAGAAGGCTGGTTCATGAAATCGAGTCTAGGATCCACCAAACAAAGTTTTACAGGACTTTAGGTAAGATTATTGCTACTATTGGTACAATGAAGTTAGAGTTTTGATTTTCCTAATGAATTTATGTTTGTCCCTCTTTTCTTGTTCCAGACTTGAAAATGGTGGTGGTTTGAGCATATATTAGAACGGATTAATGGCTGTATTACAACCCTTTGGTCGTTTCTGATGGAGTAGCTTGGGAATCAAGCTATTATGGTGATTGGGTGATCAATTAGTGAGCTCTTATGAAGTTTCTAAGGTGAAATAGGTGGTGTCAGCTTATTTTCACTATTGCACTTCAGTTTTGTGATGTGGGATGATGTGTTTGAAAAGAAGATTTAAGGCATCAAACTTTATAAAGTACTTTGAGGATCTTTGAAGGTAGGTAGTGTGGAATACTTTAGTATGGACAAGGGTGATCTTATTCAGTTGATTCCGGTAAAGCTTGAAGGAAAACCACATTTTGGGCCAGATTCATGTATACTATGATCAGAAGAAAAGGACTTGATGGGTACTTGGAGGGTTTGAGGGACTCCATTGCCTTGACTATTACCAATAGGTGCAACATTAAGCTAAGGCAACAAACCACGGGCTCCATGATTTCCTGCACACCTATATCTCCTTCCACCTCCTGAGCCTCCTCTTCGTCTTCAACAAGTCATACCTAGATATGGGTGGGAACCGACCGGGCGGCCCGATGGGCCAAGCCGACCCGGTCCGCCATGGGCCGGATTTGGGTCAAGTTTTAGGCCATGGCCCATTAGCTACCGGGCCAAAACCCGGCCCGTTATATACATGGGCCGAGCCCGGGTCAGCTCACGGGATACCACGTCGGTGCGATGGGCGTGAGCTATTTAATTAATTTTTAGTAATATGAAAATTAAAGAAATTAGGTAGTTGAATAGTAACTTGGTAGTTATTGCTATTTACTTTATTAGTTGCATTAATTTTATGGAAACTAGAAAGGTAAATAGTTGGGTACATGGGAAGTTGTCTAATTATTACTATTTACCTAATTAGTTGCAATAATTTTATGGGAAATAGAAAGGTAATTTTATGGGAATGCTGGTTTATTTAAGAATTAGGTTTTCTGGCATTTTTTTCCCTCTTTATCACCTTCACAGTCCAAACTGAAACTCCTCTATCATCAAGATTGGTTATGGATTCACCAAAATAGTTGGATGATGACATTGATTCAAACTTTTAGTGAAAGATGGTAAATTTATTGTGGTTTGTAATTCTAATTAGAATAACTACAATCATTTTTAAATATTTTTGCTTTGTTTTTTTTTGGGTTGTGTTGCATAATGGGTTAAACCAGAGTATCGAAAGCTTCATAGATAGGTGGGAAGCCTACTTCTCGGAAACTCACTTCAGAAGCGCGATACTCCTCGCTTTCGAAACTTGATGGGAATCTTGATTCTCTCACACTTCTCCTATTCTTTCCACACACTTCATATATTCTTTTTATATGTTTTCTCACTCTATTTTTCATGTTTTTATCTGTTTTCTCTCACGCTTCTCACTCACTTCCATGTGCTTTCTCTAAAGTGGCAATCATCATTTTTAGATTTTGTTAAAACATTAATTTTTACAATAAAAAATCAATAAATTTAAGAATAGTCACTTTTATTTTAGTTTTTGTTTTCATTCTATTTTTATTCCCACTCAATTCTTATATTGCTTTTTTTATTCCTCACTTCTTGCTTCCTATACATTTTAAAATGCATCGCTTCTTGTTTCTGCTTCCCGTATCGTTTTTTGTTTCTCGCTTAAGCTTCATAGTCTGACAACCTTGGGTTAAACCATATCAGTGGATTGAAGAAACCACACCATGTTGCATAGGATGACTAGAATTCAAGATCGTGCTTTATGTTATTTTGGAAAATTGATGCTGATTTATTTGTTCAAATGCTATGTCATGGATGAAATATTTTTCTATGAACTTTTAGTTTAGATACTTTATTGTAATATCTCGTAAGATTTTCATAATTTTTAAGCTCAAAAATATAATTTTAATTAAATATTTATATTTAATATCACAAAATTGTGAAAATATTTAAATATGGGCTGATGTCAACATGGTTCTGGGCATGGTCCAAGGCCCATTGACAAGATATACATATGGTAAAAAAAATCTGTGAATTTATTTATTTTTAACCTTTAAATTCAAGCAAAATTCAAGTTAAAATCAGGCAAAATTTAAGAGCGAAATAGATCTAAGACCATAGTTAGATCTGTTTCGAAATCTAGATCTCGTAGGAAATCTGTTTTATCGAATTCGGATATCGATTGACTTAGAAAATGCATTTTTTTTATTTGACTGGCCTCTATTTTTGGGTCTTTTTCAATTTGGAATGGACGCAGCCCGCTCCATTTTTAATTGGACTGATGTTGGTATGGATCTGGACTCAGTCCAGGATCCATATTGACTAGTACCCGGTTTGGGTTGTGATCCAATTGAAATTGGATATGGATTTAGATCATGGGTCCAACCCGGACCCATAATCCATTCATACCTTTTTAAAACTAAATTAAATTTAAACTTTAAAAACATAAAAAGTGAAATATATGAATTTATAAAGAAATGAATCCTCTAGAAGGGGGTGTCCCGCCTAGTGTAGAATATTTCACAAGATAAGGTAATAAATAAAATAAAAGATATAGGTTGGTAAGAGGTAGAGTTCTACTTGGATACACAACTCTACCCCTAATTATCTAGAAAAGGACGTCACCCCCCTCTAGAGAGTCTCAAGTCATAAAAAGAGGAATGAGAGCCTCTCTCTCTAGAAAACATCCCCTAGAGAAAGAGAGAAGGAGAAAAGTGAGAGAAAAGAGGAAAAAACATGAATAGAGGAAGAGAGAAGAAAAGACAAAAAAATGAGAGAAACAGAAGAATCTCCTCTTTCCTCTAGATTTTTTTGTTTACGAATCTTCAAATCAAGGTACGGGTTTCTCTCTTTTTTCGATAAAACAAGGGCTTAGCATGCCTTAAATCACGTGGTTTAAGGGCAAATCATATCTGAAAATTTCTGCATGCATATTCCATGTATTTTTTATGTTCTTGATGCTTAAATCTGTTTTTGCAACCACGAACGTGTCTGAAAAATTCAGCATGCATATTCCATATATTTTTTATGTATGCTTAAATCCAAGATTATGCATCTCTAATCATGTTTGCAAATTTTCAGCATGCATAATTGTAATATCTTATGTTTTTCCATGGTTTTTAAAGTCAAAGATATAATTTTTAAATTATATATTTATATATAATTGATACATTTGTGGAAAAATACATAGAATATAGGTGACATCAGCAGGTCTGGGCGTGGCCCAGAGCCTACTGACATGAGCTAATTGTGTTATGTATAATTTGAGAAATTTTTTGTTTTTAACCTTTAAATTTGAACGAAAGTCAAGTTAAATTCAGGCGAAATTCGAAAGCAAAATTCAGATATGACCACCGTTAGAATGTAGATCACGTAGGCGACCTGTTTTTTCCGAAATCGGATTACAGTTGGTCCAAAAAATGCATTTTTCAAAAATGATCAACCTCTATTTTGGGACTTTTTCTGGATTGAATCGAACCAGATCTACTCTATTTGATCCAAGTTAGTATGGATCCAGACTTAGTCCAGGATCCATATTGACTGGGATCTAGTCCAGGTAGGGATCCATATACATTTGGATATAGATTTGGATCTAGGATCTAAATATGGATCCAAAATCCATCCATGGCAATTTTAAACTTACTTTGAATTTAAAGTTTTAAAAATACTTTTAAATAAGAGTTAGGATGAGGTAGAGTTCTACCTGGAGTAGAACTCTACCAAATGAGGAGTCTCTTAAAGGGGTGTCCCCCTAGAATATTCGGTTAGAATATTAAATAATAAAAAAATAAAATATGTAAAAAGGATAAAATCTAGAAGATAAGATAGTAGAGTTCTACATTTAGTAGAACTCTACTCTAATAGAGGGCTTCTAGAGGGGACGTCACCCCCTTTCTAGATAATTTAACATAACATAAAAGAGGTCCATAGCCTCTCCCTTTCTAGAACTCGTGTTCTAGAGAGAGAGAGAGAGTGAGAAAAAAAGCAAGACATGCAAAAGTTGTGTGAGATGGTTTAGAAAAAAAAAAGAGAGAAAGGAAAAGAAAAGGGAAAAGAAGAAAAGAAAAAATTATACATCATCATCCATCAATTTTTCTATTTTTTTTTTGAATCTACGAATCAAGGTACGGTTTTCTCTCTTAATTCGCACGGGAAGGAACAAGCATAAATTGATTTGGGCATAAGTTTAGAAGGAAAAAGGGGATTTGGAATTTTTAAAAAAAAAAAAATATATATATATATATATATATTCATGGATGTCGATTTCTTGAGTTTGAAGGATATGTATATGTATTTTCTGATATGTCGATCTTATTAGGCATGCATATGAATACATATATGTCAATTTTCTAGATCATGCATCGGAAAATATGCATATAGTTCAAATCCATTGATTTCATTAAGCATGCATTTGAATATACATATACAGCTCAGTTTTGGCGATGTTTCTTGCTCATGTATGTTGAATATATATATATATATATATATATATATATATATATATATATATATATATATATATATATATATTCCAGGTTGGTCAATTCTTATAAATCTGAATGTACTTTCGTGATTCAGTTTTGTCAATTTTCTTGTTTATGAATCTGAATATATAAAGATAGATATATGTTCAGATTTGTTGATTTTTAAAGATATACATGTAACTCAGCTTATCGATTTTACTGTTTTGCATCTGGATGTTTTTTTTTTGTGATTCAAATCAGTTGAGTTTCATACCCACGCACATGAATATATTTGTGTTTTAAGACTGGTCGATTTAAGTACTCGTGCATTTGAAATTTACGTCACTCATGTTTGTTTTCCCTGCTCATGCATCTAAATTATACATGTGTTTCAGATTGTTGTCTTCATTGTTCAACAAGAAATATTTATGTTTTTTTCAGCCTGATGTTCATTATTGAAATAAGTGAATCATGTACGCAGTTATATGTGTGTGTAGGTCTAGCCGACCCATGTACATGATTATGATCATATACATGGATCAGCCAACATGTTGTACATTGTTTGTACAGGTACAACATGTTGTGCTTTAGTATTATTCATGACACTTTGTTTTATTTTGTTTCCAGTTATACCCTTTTTAAGGGTTATGCTTTAGTATTATTCATGACACTTTTCCTTGTGAATCTAAGCTCGTGTTTCGAAGATCCCTATTTCATTTCATAGCTAACCCATATACGTGATTTTGATCATGTACATAGATTATCCATGTTGATAGATGTGTATTTTTGGTCTGTCCGACCTATGTACATGATTTTGATCATTGTTGTTACACATTTATGTTATGTTCGGCCGACCCATGTACATGAATTTGATCATGTACATGGATCAGACCGGCTTCTTTCATGTACATGAAATCAATCTGGATGATGATATTTGTGATTGGTCAATACATGTACATGAATCGGACCAGTTGTAAATGGTTTTGTGATGATCAATACATGTACATGAAGAGGAACATATACATGAATCGGACCAGAACATTGATATTCCTATTTTTCCGATTTGTGCAAATGAATTGAGCATGTACATAAATTTGATCGACGCATGAAAATTTTCTGCATAGTCGATTCACAGACATGAATATGATTGGAATATGTATTTTATAAGTTGATAGATAAATCTGATCCAAAATTGATTGGTTTGCAATTGTGCATGTCATACGCATGAATTTGAAAATAATTTGATGATTACATGATTGTGATCATATGCATGTTTGGTTGATTATATGCATGAAATTGATCATGAATAGTGTGTTATGCAAGCATTGTATTCGCATGTGTATGCAATTGGCTTAATGTGCATTCATGTTGCATTATGAATGTGCATTGTGAACATGTTTGAAAACTACGTGTGTGTTGCATGTTCATTGAAATTTTGTAATTTTGCATTAAATCACTTTTAAGATATGTTAGTGGTCAGATGTGAACCACTGTGGGGCGTGTAGGCCACAAGCATGTGTTGCTCCAATGTTGATTTTATTTATGCACTGCAAAAACTATTTCTGAAAATTATTGGTTTTCCAAATTTAATTACACTATTAAATTGTGAGGGTCTGGGCTCAAAATTGTTTGTTTTGCATGTAGATTTGCAAAATGGTTCTTATATAAAGAACTTAAAATTGTTTTGAAATAGTAAAAGAGACCAAACAATGTAATTAATCTCTTTATTGATGTTCCTTCCACAGAGTAGGAATCATGGATGGCGGTCATGAGGGACCGTAAGGATACTAAAACTCCATGTGAGATTATGCCCCTGAACCCGAGGTGGTGGTTCACCTCTTGGCCACGGTTTTAGGGAGATTTCAACCACTTTGCCTGGGAATGGTGTTGTTGACTCGGTTGTAGTTATTGGTGTACCAAGAAAGTGGCGTCAATGGTGGAGGATTTTCATTGATGTCCCGGCATTAGGTGAGGATTCCTAATGTTCTGATGGAAAGTGGGAATTCCTGATATCGATCGAGGAACAAGTGTGGAACTCTATAATAAAATACAAATTGTGTGTTAAGCTACGCCTGGAAACATAACTTAAACCTCGAGAATCGCGCCTATTTTAACAACAACAACAACAACTACGCCTTCATCCCAAAACAATTGGGGTCAGCGATATGAACCAAAAAAGAAATTCATTTTGGGTCTTCCACATGAATCCTTTTCCTCCAATCATTTCTATCCAACGCCATGTCCTCGGTGAGGTTCAAAGCATTCATATCCTTTCCTATCATCTCCATCCAAGTCTTCCTAGGCCTACCCTAAGTATCCGCAAAATTAAGGAAAAGTGAAAATTAAATTTGTATGCATTTAATATGGACATACATGCAAAAGCAACTCTGATAAATAACTTAATCAGTTATTCATGCATGTGCATTGAATCATATATATTTTACTATTTGGCACTAGTTCATGCATCCTTGCATATTTGGCTTTGCTTATTTGATTCTGCTTGATATTTGGTTAAATACTTGAATGATAAAATGATTGTGGTAAGTTATTGCTTGTATTATTCCTCTGAAATTTATACATGAATTTGTTTATGTTATTTCCTTTACTGATTGGATTTTTAGAGGAATTCGTACGAGGACTTCGGTTCTTACCCGTTTTCTTAAAATTGTTTTACAGGTACACATGCTGAGTGATGTCTTGGACTGACTAACTAGAGACTACGAGACTTGTGACTGGTGTTTGAGTTTTAAGAGATAGCATGGATTGGATATAGACGATTTTGATATTCTTAGACATTTTTTACTTATTAATTTAAATTAATGAAGTTTGATTTATTTCTTCAATTGATTCAATGCATGGAATGGTTTATGGTTTGGTATATTAAATCCGTGATGTGCCCCAGATCCTTGGGAGAGCTTTCACAAATGTTTTAAAAAAAATCACTATTTTCAAACGTCAGTTGAGGTCGTTACAATATTGCTTACATTTTTGAAGTTTTGATGCTTAAAATTTGATTTTTCTGCATCCTTAATCATGCCTGCAATATTATGCATATGTTCGTTGCGTTCTTGATGCATAAATATGTTTTATAGCAACCCTGATGCGTCTACGATCTTATTACGTATCGCAGATTTGTATATATATGTATCCATACACAAACTGGTTGATGACTGCGGTATAGATACGTATATATACAGCTGGCAGCAAGTCTGTCATGTATCATAGATTGAATATACACATCTATACGCAATCTGGTTGCCGATTGTGGTACAAATACATATATATATATATACATATATAGCAGACAGCGAAACTGTTATGTATCATAGCTTGTATATACATATACAGGTCTGTATGCAATCTGGTTCTCGATTGCAGTGCAGATACGCGTGTGTGTGTGTGTATATATATATATATTTTTGGGCGGTGACAGTAATCATGTTGTCGGCATGATGTTGTTTCCGTGTTTGCAGTGAAAGCAACATGTTGCCAACATGTGGATCATGCATAGTATTGTTTATACCTATTGTTGATCATGCATAGTGTTTTTTATACCTATCAATGATCATGCATAGTACTATTTATACCTATTGTTAATCATGCATACCTATTGCTGATCATGCATAGTGCTGTTTAAACCTATTGTTGATCATGCATAGCGTTGTTTATACCTATTGTTGATCATGCTCTATATTGTTTATACCTAACGTAGTATTGTTTATACCTATACCAACATTGATCGTATACAGTGTTGTTTATACCAATTGTTGTTCATGCATATTGTTGTGCATACATATTGCCGATTATAGATGTGGCTGTTCACACCTACTGTTGTGCACAATGGTGACGTGACAGCAATCATGTTGCCAGCATGATGCGGTCCACAGTTGTGCTGTGATAGCAAACATGCAGTCAGCATGTTGTTGGTCACATTTGTGCTGTGACAGCAAACATGCTGTCAGCATATTGCTGTCCACACTTGTGCAGTGGACAGCAAAGACACTGTCAGCATGTCGTTGTCCACATTTGTGTAGTAACAGCATATGGTACACTTGTTGCTCATATACGTATGTAGCAACAGCAGGTATGTTATATATATATATATATATATATATATATATATATATATATATATATATATATATATATATATATATATATATATATATATCGCAGACATGCATATCGCTATAGTCGTCTGTGTTGTGATTGTGCATTGGGGCTGCAGTCAATGCATTTGAAAATATGATTTTTTGTTGAAATTATGGAATCTGGTCGGTATTGTATATTCATCTAAATTTGAGATGAATAGATGTTGAAAATGGTCGATTTTCAAAATTTGGTTTTTGGCTAATGTGATGAGTTTGGTAAGATTGCATTCATTCATGTAATAAACTAACTGGAAAAAAAATTAAGCTTGGATTCGGGTCGGATCCGGACCCGGACCCGAAAGGGAGGCAACGCCTCCCGTGTCTTTTGAAGACAGCGAGGCAGGGGTTCAGAGAGAACCACCGCCCCCCATCTTCCTCTCTCGGTCTCTCTCCCCCTCAGCGCCTCTTCCCCCTCTCGTCTCTCGGTCTCTCTTCCCCGACCGACTCTCTCTTTCCTCCTCGTTCCTCCCTGCGGCCACCGACGCCGGTGACTTGCCGCCGACCACCACCTTCATCCCGTGTGCTGCAGGGAGCCGACAGCCTCCGATGCCGATGCCGACGTTGCCGCCGCCAGCGACCACCAGGTACGCTCCTCTTTCGTTTTTCTTCTTCGTCTCCCCTATTTTCTCCTGCCTCCTCTTCTTCTTCTCCGTGAGAGATCGGCCGACAAGGGGCTGAGCCCCCTGTCGTCGGCAGGGGGGACTCCCCCCAGCCTCTCTCTTTTTGGGTCGACTGACAGGGGGGCAGAGCCCCCTGTCGTCGCCATTCGCCATCGCCATCGCCATCGCCATCGCCATCGCCATCGCCATTCGCCTGCAGGGGGCTCCGCCCCCTGTCACTTCCTGTGTCGGCAGGGGGCTCCGCCCCCTGTCGCTTACTGTTTTGGGCAAGGGGCTCTGCCCCCTGTCACTTGCTGTTTCAGCAGGGGGCTCAGCCCCCTGCCACTTGTCGTGTTGACAGAGGGCTCCGCTCCCCCTGTCCCTCTTGTTTCGCCAGCAGGGAGCGGAGCTCCCTGTGTCGGCCCATCTTTTCGGCAGGGGCTTTTGCCCCCTGCCTTTTTGTGGATTTTTCGGCAGGGGCGGAGCCCCTACCTCTTCGTGGTTCTTCCGGCAGAGGAGGGGCTTGCCCCCCTCCTCTCTGTTCTCCTGTTACGGCAGAGGAGGGGCTCGCCTCCCCCTCCTCTCTGTTCTCTCTATTCGGCAAGGGAGGGGTCGAGCCCCTCCTCCCTGCTCCTTGCTCCCTATCATGGCAGGGGAGGGTTGAGCCCCACCCTGCTCTTTGTGTTGGCAGGGGAGGGGCTGAGCCCCCTCCCTGCTCATTGTTTTGACGGGGGAGGGGGTCGAGCCCCTCCCTTCTCCTTGTTACGACCGGAGAGGGGGCCGAGCCCTCCCTGTGCCTCTTTTCTCGTTAGGCAGGGGCATCGCCCCTGCCTTCGCTGTTTTTCGGTAGGCCGGGGCAAGCCCCCTCGCCTCGCCTTTCCCTGGCATCAGGCGGGCCTCCGTTCGTTGTTGACAGGCAGGGGCTTTGACCCTGCCTCTCTTCTGCTTTGTCAGGCAGGGGCGCAACCCTGCCTGCCCTCGCTTTATGAGGGCAAAGGTGCAACCCCCTGCCTCCTCGGAGTCCGCTGACAGCAAGTCAGCAGGGGCTCGCAGCCCCTGCCCCTGCTTCTTGCGCTAATAGCAGGTGCGCATGTGCACGATGCCCCTGCCCCTGCTTCCCTTACGTCAGGACGGCGATAGTACCCCTGACTTTCTATTTTGGTATTAGCTTGCTAAGATCATTACTTTTGCAGCTCGTACGACGGACCCTGCTCGCGCTCCGCGACCCGAGCCGTCAATCGCGTACATCCGCGGACGACAGCAAGTTTGCAACTCTCAAAGATAGGGGAAGATTGCACAGAAGACTTGGACAATTGAATTGAGTTCAATTAACTAAAAAGGACAATTAAATAAATATATATGCATATATATATATATATATCATATATATTTATACGAGTACGCATTTAACTCAAGGACGCGGTTTCGCGATCCTTGTCCTTTACTTTGCCGTTGCGCATCGCGCACAGGTTTTGGGTTGCACTCCTGTTTACAGTTCCTTTACTTTGCCGTTGCGCATCGTGCAAAGGTTCTGCGTTGCACTCCTGCTTACAGTTTTTACTTGCTGTCGCGCGTTATGCGAGGGTTTGCGTTGCACTTCTGCTTACCGCCTTTACTTTGTCGTTGCGCCTAGGCTCTTGCTTTTGCATATGTGTTGGTATTGCCTTGCTTTTGCAGATGACGTGCAGGTTCTTGCTCTTTGCGTATGCCTTAAAGGCATCCTTGTGGAGGATGCAAGAGACATCTATCACTCACTCTTGCGACAAGAGTTCAGTTGGGAGCTGGCGATACACCTCCGTTTAAGGAGAGGGATATCTCGCAAGGATCCTGGCTCTTCGTGTGCGCAGTCCTGCAGAGTCGACTTGAGATTTTAGGGAGTTGCGCAAAGGCATCAAAGACTGCTCCAAATCGAAGCATTTGGAAGGATGTGACTGGCCGGTTCTGCTCGCCATTTTTGGCATATCTCGGGTGATCCCGAATTGGGGGTTCGAGCGAACTTCTTAGCGGGAGTCTTGTTGAGAAACCTGTATCCCGTCTATCGAGGCCGGTATCGAGTCATGCGAGGCATGTAGATACCCCGATAGCGGATGTGATTCGATATAGTCACATGTATAATGTTGGCACAAGGTACTGTTGTTTCAAAAGATAGAGTAAAGTTGATAAACTTTACATCTTTGTGAAACACTCCTGTTAAGGCTTCTATTGAGGAGCTATACCCCCTTTATCCTAGAGTACTTGTAGTCGTGCACGATACGTCTAGTACTGCGATGATCGGATGAGACGGTCGTGCGACCTCGAACAGCGCTAAATGCAAAATGCTGTAATCACATAAATGGCTTCACATTCGCCTTCACAGGCAAGATGCTCGAGTGGTTTAAAGACCACAGCATAGAATGGGTCGTTAGTTAAGCAACCCCTAACGCACCCGTTCGCTTCTGGTTGTCTGTCAAGGGAGAGGACAGATCGGTACAAAAACTCCAATGGACAGGTTGTTAACAACCACCCCACGGGCAAAGATCCAGCCTCCCTAGTCATTGGAGTTAGGGGATAGGGGCTACACAAGTTAGCTCAACACTTTTACAGAAGTTGGATGCATCTGTGGCACTGCTTTTCAGCCTCTGGGGAATCATCTCTCGGCTAATGTCGTCCCCTTTGGAGCGGACTCAACTAGCTATTTGGGTTATTGAAAATACATAGAATAACAGACGCTCGAACTAGTCTCAGTTGTTTCTACGTTTTGCCTGCGCGTACCCGCAGGCCAGTAATTATCGAAACATAAGGTCTGTTCACACTGGTCGTGGGTCGTGAGATTCGCTTGCACTACGGATTCGCTTGCACTACTGATTCGCTTGCACTACTGATTCACTTGCACTACTGCTTCGCTTACACTACTAATTCGCTTGCTTGCTCGATAGTTCAGTATGTTACTCGTTGAACTGTGCACGCCTGTCAAAGCGTTACTCTAGTTGGTTAAACTGCTTACGCAGTTCTTTGCGGAGTAATAAGGAGTTTCTCATACTAGTTAAATGCTTATAATAATAGCATTATACCAGTTGCTACATATTAGCATGTGACTTGCTTTATCCCTTGGTCGAACTGTTTGGTGCTTATTGTAGCGTAGCACTTGTTGGCTTGCATCTCTTATAATTGATGTGATTGCATACAGCTCGTAATCTACGAACTGGCGGCAACTAGGATTGATGTGGCTGCTTGTCTTATAAGCTGCTTACATATTGTGTTATAATTGTTGTCGTATGATTGCTTATGAATGGCTTGTGATGTAATGGTTTATGCCTTACAATTAATTTAATTACTTGTCGATGGACTGAGCCATTTTATGGTAATTATATGTTTTACGAGCATTGTTATGAGTGCTTGTCTTATTCAGTTGTTTTGTTTGGCTGACGGGTAGAGTTAGTTACCCTTCGCCCATAGAATCAACTGAATTGCCATATCTGCGCGTTCTCATGTGTCATTTACACATGCTTTGAGGGCCTATTTGAGGATTGCAATATTCCTTGTGGCAATCATACGATGCGTAGGATTATATGCTTTTGCGTGGAGTGATACGATGCATATTGTTGATATACATGCTTGTGCCCATATTGTGGCTACTGACATCGAGAGCAATCAACTGTTAGGAGCAGTCGATTGTATAGATGCGTGTATCACCGAGTATAGTGTTTGTCGAGCACCTGATCTCCAAAGGATTATCTGCGAGGGCGTGTATGATCAAGACCAGGTACCCGGCTAGAGTGGTAGATTATCTGTGAGGATGTACACTGTCCACGAACGGGTAGCCGCGAAGACGGTGAACTCCTGTGAGGAAGTGTATGGTCCAAGACCAGGTATACCATCTAGGGCGGAATTCCTTGTGAGGTTATACATTTTCCAGACCAGGTGATCCGGCGTTGATCTTGTTGTTTGTATTAGTGGCTATCGACCCTGAGAGCGGTCATTTGTGTTTATGCGTGTATCGTAATGAATTTCATTGGATATGGCATTTGTTGGGGACCCGCTTCCCAAAGGGTTCGCTGTGGGGGTATGTGTGATCAAGATCAGGTGACTCAGCTAGAGCGGTAAAATCTTTGTGAGGATGTACACTGTCCACGAACGAGTAGCCGCAAAGACGGTGAACCCTGTGAGGAAGTGTATGGTCCAAGACCGAGTATACCCTCTAGGGCGGTAATTCCTTGTCAGGTCGTATATCTCCCGAACCGAGCGATCCGATGTGGATCTTGCGTTTTTGCTTACCACAGAAAGTTATGGTGAGTTGTGACGATCTTCTGCGATTGTTTGTGATAGCCAACTACGAATTCATAGTTTCGGCTTTCTGTTTCAGCATGATTACATGCAGGACTCATATCTGAGAATCAGATCGTTAGCGATTTGAGTTAGTGATTATGTTTTAGACCTTCTACGGAAGGGTGAGCTTTTCTGAGGAAATATAACGCCTTAGTGCGTCATAATCGGTGACTGTTGGCCGCGTAAGGCCTTGAGAGATGGGAATAGATTAAGGTTGTTCAGGTAAAAGCGTTTGTTAGAAGTCGTGAGAGCGACCAACGATGTCCTGATACTGTTTTAGTGCAGAGACCTCGTTCTAGGAACGAGAACAAGCTAGTTGTATGGTGGTTCGCAGTCTACGATCAATTGAATCGTATGTTTCGTTTGTCAGGTGAACTGCTTACTTGCTTTGAACTGCTTACTTGTTTTGAACTGATTACTTGCCTTGAACTGCTTACTGTTTGCCCTGCTTACGCGCTTGCACTCCTTACTCGCTTGTATTACTTACGTGTTTGCACTATTCATCTGCTCGCATTGCTTACATGTTTAACTGCATATCTGCTTTAAACTGTGTAACATACTGAATTAAATGTACTTAATTCAGTTTCTTGTTAGCCTCTCTTGTGCACCTACTAGTTTTTCGCGAAACTAACTCATTCTATGGGTACAGGTGATGATTAGGTACACTACGGGCGATGGCGCGATTGCAAGATGGCTTCAAGACTTCTTCTTCCTGCTCTTAGCTCACGTCCTGGACGCTTGGGTTTGTATCGGATTTCCCTTAGGATATCCGAATCTTGTGAATTTTGGTTCTTTTAGCTAACGTGCCCAAAGTGTTCAGCTTGCCTTATGATTTATCAAAAGAAAATCTTCCGCTGATTTCATAAACAAACTCTGAAGGAAAGAGATATTTCTAGTCTCTTGCCTGTTTTTCTGAAAAGGTTCGCAAGTTTGAAATTTGGGGCGTTACAATTCATTTGCCAAAAATATGCCTTGATGATTGTGCATTGTGAACATAAGTTTGTATATCTGAGTGTGATTTATGTTCACTGAAATTTTGCACTAACATGAATTATTTATTAAATTTATTAGTGGTTGTGTGTGAACAACTGATAGGCCTACGTAGACCAGGAGCATGTGTTGCTCACGAGTTAGTGAAACTCTTTATGCATTGCAAAATGATTTTTGAAAATATTGGTTTTTCCAAAAATAATTACATTGTTGAGTTGATAGGGCAAGGGCCCGAACTTATTATTGCATGCTGATTTGCATAATTGTCCTTATGTAAAGAACTTTTAATTGATTAAGATGGCAGTGTAATAATGCTATTCCTTATGTCCCTTTAATAGTGTAGGAATCTTGAATGACGGTCATGAAGGACAGTAAGGATACTAAAACTCTGTGCAATTGTTGTCCCCAAGAACCCAATGTTAGATTCATGTTCTCGGCCACGATTTTAAGAAACTTTCAGTGACTTTGCATGAGGGTAGTATTATTGACTCTGTTGTAGTTATTGGTATACCAAGAAAGTGGCATCAATGGATGTTGATGTCCTTAATGTCCCGGCATTAGGTGTTGATGTCTAATGTTCTGATTGATGGTGCTGATGTTAGATATCAATCGATGAACAAGTGTGGAACCCAGTAATTAAAATACAAATTGTGTGTTAAGCTATGATTGAGAACTACCTTAAACCTCGAGAATTTTACCCATTTTTTAGTATCTGCAGGTCTGTTAAGGAAAGTGAAAATTAAATTTGTCTGCATTTAATAGAGACATGCATGCAAAAGCAACTCTGATAATTAATTTAAGAAGTTATTCATGTATGTACATTGATTCATGCATCCTTTATTGTTTAGCATACGTTTCATGCATTTCTGAATATTTGATTTAGCATAAAATTGTTGAATGCTTGTTTAAACTGCTTTAATGGTAAGTAAGTTTTGATAAATTATTGACTGTGATTTCTTCTTAAAATTGTGCATCATTTAATTTATGCTATTTACTTACTATTGGATTTTTAGAGGATCTCGTACAAGGACTTCGGTTCTTACCTGTTTTCTAAAAATTCTTTTTAGGCATGGAGACTCAGTGATGAGAGGCACTGGATAGCTGAAGGACTCGAGGTTTATGACTTGGCGACTCAGGTTTTAATATGGATGGGATGAATAGAGTTGATTTTTGAATATTTTTGAATTTTTAAACTTTCTTGACTTATTTGATTAAATAAATGAAGTTTAATTCATAGTTTTAAATTGACTATATGTTAGGAATGGTTGATGGAATGGTCCGTGGGAGGTTTTCAACATTTGTTTAAAAAAAAAATCCGCATTTTTTGAGGGTCAGTTTGGGGTAGTAACATTTAAAGATTATTAGAGGTGAAATTCTAAATTTTATATTTTTTCATTTAATTCATTTGTTTTGGTATTCTAGCAATTAATTTATGAACTTTGATCGAAAATAACTTACAAATGGGTTTGGGCCGGGCTGGACTGACCCGCTAAACATTGGCCCATTGGGCCAATGGGCTGCACTTCAAACCCAAGCCCATTAAGTACCGGGCCAAAACCCAGCCCGTTAGTAAATGGGTCGGGCCACACTTATAACCTGACGAACCGAGCTTTAAAATGGCTTAGGTTGGGCCGGGCCAGCCCGATGCCCACCCCTAGCTCTAGAAGACTCTAGCCAAATCAGTAAAGATCATTTATATTGAAGTAGCTTAGGCGGGAGTTCTTTAAAAGAGGGAAGAACCAGAAAGCATTAAAGAGCAATACAGAGAACATGGTAATCTGCCCCAAGCTTACATCCTACCACAACCAACTAATCTATGATAGACTTCATCTTACTAAGATGTTCTATGATCCTTGAGATTCTGAAACTCCTTCAGAAACATAACTCTGGCCTCCAATACTTGTATGTTTGCAGAAGTTTCGCCCAGAGCTCCATGGTCAGACAATCATCAGGAATACCGAACAGCACCTCCTACAAGAATGTAGATGTGATCTATGCAACTAGTGTTTGATCTTTCCTCATCCATGGCAAATAATCAGGATTTTTGATGCAGTACACAATAACATGACCCCTTTGTCATCTTTTTCATCTCGCATGATAAATTCTGGTGGTATCGTGACTGTATCATCAAGATGTCGAGAAAGATCCTGGCTACCAATAAAAAGGACGATTTTACGTTTTCAAGTCAGGAAATTGGTGTTATTTAACTTTTCATAAACTAAGTGGGTAAGAAAAATTGAAGATAGGTCTAATTGAGATGAATTTTACACCATAGAGATCACTTACGAGGCCAATAAAGACAATAGAAAGGAAAAACGAAGAAAAGGATCACAGAATAGAAAAACCAAAAAAGATCATGGGACCCAGAAGAGCAGGTCTTGACAACAAAAGTGTTTATTCATGGATGGGGTCAAGCAAAAATATATAAACACAAAATTCAGGTTCCCAGATCAGATCTGTTCCTTTTTCCTTTTTCTTTTGTTTTTTTTTTTTGTTTCGTTGCAGATCACAACTTACAAACAGACCTGAACAAGGTTGCCAAACTAGGAAGCGGAAACATGAAACGATACGGGAAGCAGAAGCGAGAAGCGAAGCATTTTAAAATTTATAGGAAGCGGAAAGCGAAGTATCAATTTAAAAGCAAAATATTAAAAAAAATGAAGCAATATGGTAATTGAATAGGAATCGAACAAGAAACAAATGAAAACTAAAATATAATTGTTTATTCTTATATTTCATGATTTTCAGTAAAAGAGTTAAATTTTTGTTAAAATCTAACAATAATGGTTACTAATTTAAAGAAAGTACATGGAAAGTGAGTGAAAGCGTGATAGAAAATACATGAAAAACATGAAAAGAAACGTGAGAAAAGCATATAGGAAGCATAGACCATGTGTCTGGGAAGCATAGAAGAAGCGTGGGGGAATCGAGATTCCCATGAAGTTTCGGAAGCGAGGAGTATCGTGCTTCCGAAGCGAGTTTTCAGGAAGCGAGCTTCCCACCTACCTAAGCAGCTTCCGGTAACTCTGGACCTGAAACATATCAGAGGCAATATCCAAAGTGACCATGCTTGATGTGAAATAAATCTGATCCAAAACTTAACGTGATTAATTTCACGCTAAAACAATATAGCTGTGAATAGAAGGCATGGAAATTTTCAAATGGGTAGAAAAATTCAGACCTGACCCATATATATGAGAGGAAGAAATATTTCAAGAAATCAAAGATGCATGCTTAGATAGAAGTATTTTTGGGGACAAAGATTAAAAGCAGTTTTGATTGGGAATCAACAAAGTAATAAAAGCAAATAGAGAAAAAGTTTTTCTTTGAAGAAAACAAAAGATTAAAGAAAAAGGATAAGAAGAAAAGAGATAAGAAAGAAAGAATAAGGAATCTAGAAGACGATGAAGAAATATCTTTTAAAACTTACCTTGATGTTACTGATTAGGATCCTTTCACTCTGATAGCAACTAAGAAAGTATCAAAGGCCAATGGTGTCCACCAAGCATTAACGTGCAATAGAGAAGACATGACCAGATGTTAAAGGGGCTGAAAGCTACACGATTCTCAATGTGGGATATCATGTGGTGTCCTGCATATAGCAATACAGGTAGAACATGTACCCCTGCTTTAATATACATTATACAAAAGGGGTATAATTGTTAAATTGTATCTCATATATATCTATATAGAGAGAGAGAGATACATATACATATATATTTTATATATATATATATTGTCTTTGTAATACCCACTAGGGGAAAATTTGTCTTTTCACATGTAACTCGCATATTCACTTGAATATGCTTCTTTTCTTTTCTTCTTCTTTTTTCTTTTTCTTTTTCTTTTCACTTTTTTTGTTTTTTTATATTATTGAGGGGTCCAACATAGAGATGTTGGACCCCTCCAACGGTCCCCAACGTCCCTATGGGAGCCCCTCCTTGGGTCCCATGATATGTATAAATAAGGGACCTTGCCCCATGTTATTCAATGCTTTTGTAATGCTCTCTCTCTCAATAATAAGATACTCTTTTATGCCTTTGTGCATTTATGCTCTTTTGTGAGTGTTAGTTTGTGCCTTTCTGCACTTATTTTCTTTGTGAATATTGTGGGTTAATCAAGTCGTCTTTGAACTTAATATTCTTGAAGATATTTTCACATGGTATCAAAGCTTGGTTTATGAGAAGCTAGCATGTGTGATGTGTCATCGTGGTTGTTGCCTCGTAAATCATGCTGACTCCTCATTCTTTTATTTTGGCGTGGAAATCTCTTGCAAAATTCTTGTCCTTTGGCGTGCTACAAGAATAGCTAAAGACAAAGCCGTTGTGATATTGAAGATACTCTTGTCTCTCAAGAAGCTTCTCCGTGGCAGAAAAAGACTCACATTTTCTCTCGAATTCAAAATCAACGGTTTAAACTATCATGTTTGGGCCGAAAATATGGAAGCTCATATCAAGGGTAAAGGGCTTTAGGCCTACATCAAAGGTACGATTCCGAAACCCGAGCCTAAAATTATTATAGTTGAAAAAGAAGAAATAAAAGTTCTTGATGGAGAGGAAAGAGTGACAGCTTTTAAAGAAAATAATAAGAGACATGAAGAATGGGAAATGAAAAATTATAAAATTCTTTCATGAATTTGTTCTACGGCTGAGACTATGATTAATGCCAATATTTTAAAATTCAAGAAGGCATCTCAAGATTGGAAATATCTTGAGAGGATGTATTCCTCGAGAGATTTATCTCACAAATACTATCTTCAAAAAAGGGCTTTAACCCTTCAACAAGGAGAAATGACTATTAAGAATATTTTGCCGAATTATCATCTATTTAGGATAAACTCGCTATCCTTGAACCAAAGTGAAGAGGAGAAGTCATTGAACTACGACACAAACAATTAAAAGAAGATCATTTTTTTTAATTTCTTGAATGGGATTAGACCCGAATTTGAGCAAATAAGATCTTCTCTTTTATCTTCTTTCACTTCTCCACCTCTAGAAGATGTTCTCACTAAGCTAAGTGGGGAAGAAACTCGAATAGGAATGAGTAAATCCAATCAAAGTGTTTTAGTTATGCTTTCAACCAAGGATGAGAATAAAGGAGCCAAAGTTCTTTCTAGACTAGGAAATAATTTGAAAACCTATAAGCCTCCCCACTTCAACAAATTTCAAAATCAAAATCAAGGAGTAAGGGAAGAAGGAGGCTAAAGTGGAAGATGGAACCAAGAAAAGGAGTATGAAAAAATTAGTTGTCATTTTTTTAAAAAACCGGAACACATTAAGCCGGTGTGTCCAAAGTGGAAGAAGAAGGTGGCCATGTCTACCACATTTCAATCACACAAGGAGGAGAGTCCATTTACCTTCAATAATGGAGCATTATCATTAAGTCAAGTCATTGAGGCTCTTCAACCCCTCTTCAAAGGATCCATTTCCAGTGCTGCCATATCAACTTCTTCTCCTCCTAGTAAGAGTCATTGGCTTTTAGATTCGGGTGCATCCTTTCATATGACTCCAGATATTTTTGCACTTTTCGAATACACAAAAAATGTATTACCTTCTTTTGTTTCAACCGCAAATAGAGTTTCTCTTGAAATCAAAGGAGCTGAAAACTTTGAAAAACAAGATTTTTTTATTCCCAAAGTTATATTTATACCAAAATTAAATTTAAATTTGCTTTTAGTCTCTCAACTCTCGGACCATGGACGTAATATTAAGTTCTCATCAAATAAATGTTGGGTACGGGATCGCCCGTCCGGAAAGTTGATTAGGGAAGGCTATAGGAAAAGAGATCTATACTACATGGAGTTTCTACAAATTTCAAAACATGTTTTTTGTAATCTTGCCCAACATAAAGATATAAATATTTGGCATAAAAGACTTGGGCATCCCAATGTCATCAAGCTTTCATATTTACATTTTGTTAAAGATCTTTGCAAAAGTGACTTCACTTGTAATGATTGTATTCTTGAGAAAATGAGAAGTTTGCCTTTTGAACAAAGATCTATGTTTACAACCAAACCATTTGAACTTGTGCATTCGGATGTATGATGACCGGCACCCATCATATCTAAAGAAGGATTTGCATATTACGTTATTTTTGTTGATGATTATTCTAGACATTGTTGGATATATTTCCTTGAGAATAAACATGAGGTTTTTGCATCTTTTAAAGCATATCATATGTTGATTAAAAATCCATTTAATGGTAACTTAAAAATTCTTAGAACCGGTTTCGGAGGTGAATATCTTTCAAATCAATTTAAAAATTATCTTGAAATCAATGGAATTGTTCATCAAAAAACGTGTCCCAAAACACCTCAACTAAATAGTCTAGCCGAAAGAAAACATAGACATTATTGAAACCACTAGAAATTTGCTTATTTCTCAAAATATTCCTAAAAGATTTTGGGCTGAGGCATCTCTTGCATCCGTTTATCTTATAAATCGTCTTCCTTCAAAAAATTTAAATAAGATCTCACCTTTTGAAATTTTATATCAAAAAGTACCTGACTACAATAGATTGAGAGTCTTTGGATGCAAATGTTTTGTTCTTACCGACAAAAATGATAAACTCTTACCAAAAGCCATCCCTTATGCATTTCTTGGATATTCTGAAATACAAAAAAGGTTTTAGATGCTATGATATTAAAAGTGATAAATTATATGTTTCTAGAAACGTAACCTTTTTAGACAATGTTAGTGGTTTTGAAGAATATGAATCTCATAGAGATAATGTGGATTACTCTTTTTTGTTTGAGCTATTATCTAGAAATGATGATGTTTCTAGAGACGATGAAATCCTATATAACGCTCTTAGTGATGATGAAAATATAGAAGAGAATAACTCTTCTTATCAATGTCTTGAACAACCTACCGAAGTAGGAACATCTATTAATCATATCATCCATACACAGAAATAGAAACACTTTTAGAAGTGTGATTGAGAAATATAGTGAAACTAGTGACCCTATCTCCACAAATAATCTAAACACTCGTAGAACTAGAAGAATTCCTTTAAATTTATATCCTATAAGTCTTTTTCACCTAAATATAGAGCATGCCTTAGTGCCATTCATTCATATGTAGAACCTAAAAACTTTGAAGAAGCCAAGAAAATTGTAGAATGGAGGAAAGCCATGGATAATGAACTTAGAGTGCTTAGAAAGGCTAAAACTTGAAAATTTCAAAATCTACCTAGCGGAAAGAAGACAATAGGATGTAGGTGGGTTTTTAAGGTTAAGACCAAGAGTGATGGGTCTCTTAAAAGGTATAAAGGTCTTCTAGTTGCCAAAAGGTATAGTCAAGAATATTGAATAGACTACGATGAAAATTTTGCCCTTGTTGCGCGTATGGTTACTATTAGGTGTCTTATTACTATTGTCTCAATTAACAAATAGAATATATATCAAATGGATGTTAAAAATGCATTTTTAAATGGTGACCTAAATGAAGAAGCCTATATGGATGCTCCTCCAAGGATGGATGTTCCTAAAGGTAACGAAAAGCTCTTTATGGTTTGAAACAAGCTTCCAAGGCTTGGTATGATCGGTTTAATAACTTAATAATGATAGAAAATGATTTTACTTCATGTTATACTAACACTGCCTTGTTTGTCAAAAAATCTAATGCAGGAATCGTGATTTTATTATTATATGTTGATGATATGCTAATTAAAGGTGACGATGCTAAAGACATTAAGAGTATAAAGTCTATATTAAAAGAAAATTTTGAAATGTCAGACTTAGGATTTTTGACATACTTTTTAGGTATAGAAGTTGCCTACTCTCACAGGGGTTATTTCTTATCTCAAACTAAACTTGTATTTGAGATTATTGACAAGTCAAGAATTACAGACGATAAAATTTGTGAAACCCCCGAAGTGGTAGGAACAAAGTTAAAAATTAATGATGGGGTTCTTCTAAAAGAACTCACTCCATACAAGCAACTTGTTGGATCTTTGATGTATCTTGGCATCACAAGACCTGATATTTCACATGTCGTACATGTTACAAGTCAATTCCAGCATGCTCCTACATCAGTTCATATGAGTGCAATTCTTCGAATTATCAGATATATAAAGGGATCCATAACTAAGGGAGTATTTTTATCTTCATCTTCTGAGTTAAGTTTAATTGCTTATACTGACTCTAATTAGGGAGGTGATCCAAATAACCATCACTCCACCACTGGTTTTTGCGTGTTCTTAGGTGAAACATTAATTTCTTAAAGATGCAAGAAGCAATAAAAGGTGTCTCTATCATCTACTGAAGCCAAATATCGAGCCATGACAACTACAACCATGGAGATTGTTTGGATTCGCCAGCTGTTGGAAGACATGGGGGTTCATGTTCAAGGACCCACAAAGTTGTGCAGTGATAACAAGAGTATAATTTATATTGTCAAGAATCACACTTTTCATGAGTGCACGAAGCATTTCGAGATGGATTGTCACTATGTTAGAGAAGAATATATGAAAAAAGTTATAGACCTACCTTATGTAACATCAAAATATCAATTGGCTGACTTTTTTACTAAGGCGCTTTGTTCTCCTATATTCAATTTTCTTCTTGGCAAACTTTTGGTCATTACACCGTAAGTTTGAGGGGAGGTGTTAAATTGTATCTCATATATGTATATATATATATATATATATATATATATATTTTCTTTCTTTGTAATACCCACTAGGGGAAAATTTGTCTTTACACATGTAACTCGCATATTCACTTGAATATGCTTCTTTTCTTTTCACTTTTTTTGTTTTTTTTATATTATTGAGGGGTCCAACATAGAGACGTTGGACCCCTCCAACGGTCATTAATTGGAGGGGCTCCAATGTCCCTATGGGAGCCCCTCCTTGGGTCCCATAATGTGTATAAATAAGGGGCCTTGCGCCATGTTATTCAATGCTTTTGTAATGCTCTTTCTCTCAATAATAAGATACTTTTTTATGCCTTTGTGAATTTGTGCTCTTTTGTGAGTGTTAATTTGTGCCTTTGTGCATTTGTGCTCTTTATGAATATTGTGTGTTAATCAAGTCGTCTTTGAACTTGATATTCTTGAAGATATTTTCACAATAATAGGAAACAGAAAAATACTAAAACAGCAGCATAATGGAAACATGTACCTGATAATAGAAATGTGGACCCAATAAGAATCCAGACCCAAATCATCAAAAATCAATTCACAGCTCAATACTTTGTGCCACAGGAGTACATTGGGGGCACCATTTTGCTGACCTATGTTCACTCTGTTCATTAGATTGCCCATGTGTAACACGCAATAAGCTCTTCAGGTCTGTAATTCTATCTCCAAACTCGCAATGGTACCTTTTGCAACATCTTGACTTTGAAGAGGAGTGTGAAGTCTGGGTTGATTGTGACTAGGGGCATAATCAGAGTTCTAACTTCATTTTTATGTGCATCTTGAATAGATGTTATATCAGTTCTTAGTCTTTTTCTCGCATTTTTCAATTTTTGTATGGTCATTGTCTTGGTCAAACGCAGGACATCGTTCCCCAAAATGAATCATGAAGTCAAAACAAGGGTGTCAATTAATCCAACATTTACATCTAAACAATCTATAATCCAATATTTAGCTGAAAAAAGTCAACTTTCTGCACTTTTGCCAGAGGAATCTCCTAATTGCTCAGGAGGAACTACCAAGAGAACTTTTAACCAAAAAAAAAATCAGCTAGGTGCGTAAAACCTACCCATAATCTTTCACTCAATCATGTAACAAGGAACCTGCAATACTTTGATCTTATCTTACTGTCACTCACTCAAGGCATGGGAAACGAGGAATAGGAGTGAATAAAGGGACCCCAGGAATTTGGTGATCTCCACAATTTGACAGAAATCCTAAAACCCAGTAAAGTTTGGTAAATCATTAAATACCAAAAACAACTAGGCACATACAAACACGGGCGTATGTAAGCACACATAGACATACCAACTTGCAGCCAGTGTTGGACAGCATCATCCAAAAGGTGACAAACTTTATCAACCAAGAAAGTTTGGTCACACAAAACAAAACCATGTCAAATTGAACAATTTTAATGCTCGAGTCCAACAAAGACACTAACTTGACATCCATAATAAAGATCCAATTCTACTCAATGAGCACAGCAAGAGGAAATCTATTCAGATGCCCTAATGGAAAAAACGGAAAAAATAAAAGCAAATATGGACCTTCAATTCAAATTCTTATGAAATCAGTTGCATGAAAAAGGGAACAGAGATGACACTTACGGATCTGCGTGATTCAGTCTGCAAATTTCACAATAATATTGAAGAGGAACTTGCGGTTGCACACCCTCAATAGATTTTTCAGGAATAATGACACAACCCAAATGCTGCCAAACACGACATTTTGGATCCTCACACTGCCCACAAACATATCCAATAATGAGTTTAGGCTGCTAAAGGATAACAGTTCCCAATATGGTTTACAAAAAACAATGAATTTCAATTTCAAACACATGAAGAAACATGAATTGCCAAACATAGAATTAGCATTGTACCGTGCAATAATCCAAGATGTCCGTCACACACTGTTGCAGGCCTCACAATAAGAGATTAACTTTAGAAATGATGATCAGGTAGTGTTCTTTATTTACTGATCGAGTTTTTTATTAATTAGACTCTACATATTGCATTTTTAGCATTTATTTAGCAACATATTTTAGATTATAAATTTTTTATATTTAGATGTATTTTTTAAAGCACTGAAAATCAATGGCTGACAATACTTTGAATTGTAAAATTGTGAGCCGCCAGTTTTTATGTTTCGAAAAACATGTCTAGATGTTATAAAATCTTCATGAAAATCATATTTCTTATTAAATATGTTATAAAGAACAAATATATAAGGTTTCACCGATGAAATGCTCGAACGCCAGAGGAGAGCCATCCAATCATCATTGGTTATAGGTGTCTTGGTTGTCAAAAGCGTTAGTCGAAGTCTAGGCGGAAGACCCCTAAAAGGACTAGTTGGGGCCTATGCGTGACCAAAAAAATAAAATAACAAGAAAAGAAAAATTATTACAATAAATAGTTAAATTTAGATGAAGTATGTACTTCAATATAACATGTCACAAAATTCATGAAAATGTATAATATTGAACATGCACCGAAACTTGGGGCACACCATCGGATTACTATATATATAGAGAGAGAGAGAGGGGGAGAGGGAGAGGGAGAGAGAGAATAGGGATTATCCTGCCCATGTTTCATTAGCTCATTGTTAAGACCAGTGTTATCAAAAATGTGCCTCGCCTTGAGGCGCAGCCCTCTGTGTCTCAAGGCGCAAGCCTGAGGCGCAAAAAAAAATATATTTTTTTTACAAAATTTCTGAGGCATAGTCAAAAAAGTTTTTGTAGGTTAATCTCATATATTTTCAAATTATTTCAGTTATGTAATAAGTTTATTAGTATATTACTATATTTTAACTTTTGTTGGTTAATCTCGTATATTTTCCAGTTATTTCAGTCATGTAATTAGTTTCTTAATATATTTTAACCTTTGTTGGTTAATCTCGTATATTTTCCAGTTATGTAATCAGTTTTTTAGTTAATTTTATATGTTAATCTCATATTTTTTAGAATAATCGCATATAATTTAACTTTTGTAGGTTAATCTCATATATTTTTCAGTTATGTAATCAGTTTCTTAGTATATTTTAACTTTTGTTGGTTAATCTCATATATTTTCCAGTTATGTAATCAGTTTTTAGTTACTTTTATATGTTAATCTCACATTTTTTAGAATAATCTCATATATTTCAACTTTTGTAGGTTAATCTTATATATTTTCTAGTTATTTCAGTTATGTAATCAGTTTCTTAGTATATTGTAACTTTTTTTTGTTAATCTCATATATTTTCAAGTTATGTAATCAGTTTTTAGTTACTTTTATACGTTAATCTCATATTTTTTAGAATAATCTCATATATTTTAACTTTTGTAGGTTAATCTCATATATTTTCCAGTTATTTCAGTTATCTAATCAGTTTCTTAGTAAATTTTAACTTTTTTGGTTAATCTCATATATTTTAACTTTTGTAGGTTAATCTCATATATTTTCCAGTTATTTCAGTTATGTAATCAGTTTCTTAGTAAATTTTAAAGTTTTTTTGGTTAATCTCATATATTTTAACTTTTGTAGGTTAATCTCATATATTTTCCAGTTATTTCAGTTATGTAATCAGTTTCTTAGTAAATTTTAAAGTTTTTTTGTTAATCTCATATATTTTTCAGTTATATAATCAGTTTTTAGTTACTTTTATATGTTAATCTCATATTTTTTAGTACTTATTTGAGATTTTCTATTTCTTATTGGTTGTTATTTCATCAATAAAGCATTTCTTTATATGTTTGTATTTTTAGATATTTTTTTAAAGTTTTCAAAAAAAAAATTGAGGCTTACGCTTTACGCCTCGCCTCGGTTTTTGGTGGAGCACCTCGCTACGCCTCAATGTGTTTCACAACACTGGTTAGGACCTTCCAAAAATCATAGTTTTTAGATGTTTTATGCTCAATCTGAACCGTAATATGTGTTTATGATTGTTGCTTAATAGAGAACATGTAATCGATTAAGCATCTTTATGCCCAAATATGTATTTTAAAGAGGTAAAAAAATCATTGGTTGATGTCGTACTAAAATTTCATGATAAAATGTTCACATTTTTACATCAAATCAATTTGAAACAAAGCTTGTTTCTCAATAAATAAGTACTGATAAACACATCTAATGGTTCAAATTGAGCATAAAACACCTAAAACTTTGATATTTGGAGGGTACTAAAGGTGACGTAAAGAAAAGGGGGACAGGATGAACCCCGTTCTCAAGTATATATATATATATATAACTGAAAAAACAGATTTCATATGTGTGTAAACAATAAAAAGAAAAAAGGGAGAAAAAAGAAGAGTGGAGGGCCGAGAGGAGGAACAAGAAGACAAAAAAAAGAAAAGAGAAAAAAGAAAAGGGAAAAAATGAAGAAAAAGAGAAGGCAGAGGGGTGAAAGGAGGAAGAAGAAAAAGAGAAGAAAAAAAATAAGGCAAAAAAAAGCAAAAGAAGAAAATGAGAGAACAAAAAAGAAAGATTTTGGGAAGGGAGGAAGAAGAAATAAGAAAAAAAAGAAATGAATGAGACAAAAAAAATAGCAACCATATCCCTACGGCCTAAGCATGGACAGCCTACGCGTCCCCAAGGCAGCCTAGGTGGAAAAACAGGGCCCTACCACCTAGACCCATAAGCCACCTTGTTATGTCATTTCATTCATTGTTATGTCACAAGCGCGTGCAACACGATTAGCGGCATGCACGCATTAAGGAAAAAACCACCCTTTAGCTGCAGTTGCGACCACTGCTGAAGGGTGTTTTTCAGCTCTGAACATTAGCAGTGGTCAAAGACAGCCACTAATTCATCCATATGAATGTTGGGTGCATGTTCAACGCACATCCGACGTTTTGGGGGTACACTGTTATGGGTTTTCGTATATATATTCTTAATCTTAAAATATAGTATAATACTTCATATATCATATATAATCTAAACAATTGATATTATATATCAGACTATAAATTTGTACTATTATGTATAATTTTTATGAATAATAATATTACAATTAGTAGTTCATATTTAATTTGCAATATTTATACACAATTTTTTTGCTGACAATTTCTATAATATTAATAATATAAAATATTATGTATTAGATGCATATATATTACTTACAAAACCACATTAATTTATATATATATATATATTTGATGTTATTACATATATTAATTAAAGAGTAAGGTTATAAATTACTTCAGTGCAAAAACCACTTATATTCAATATATATTAAACATTATTAGTTTATATATACATATATTAAAAAGAAAGTTACAAACTATCTTGGTGCAAAAATTATGAAACCTGGTTAGTAAAATGTCATCCAAACAACAAAACTAGGTTTATAGGTTTTTCCCAAGAATTAGGTTTTACACCAGGTTGTTAAGATGTATGTTCTTACAGTGACTCACCATAAGTTTGAGGGGGGGATGTTAAGATGTATGTTCTACTTTTGTATGTATATATGTATCTGTATATATATATACACACATATGTATCTATATATATATTAATATATATAATATATTTATATATATATATATTATATAGTATGTATATATATATTTATATACAATATATAATATTTTTGTATATATATATATGTTAATAGATATATATATTATACTAAGTCTTAGTCAACCTGCCTTGACTAAGTCTTAGTCAACGTAGCCGTTGGAGGCTAGTCCAACGGCTAAAAATTCTAGCCATTGGAATAGGTCCAACGGCTAGTCAAACTGGCCGTTGGACCCTCTCCAACGGCTAGAAGGGATCCCCTTTCTCTCTCTCTTCTATCCTCTCTTCTTTCTATAAATATTGTAGGTGTGTGAATGTGGGTTGAGAGAGTGATGGGTAATTTTAGGCTTTTATGTGTTTGAGTGTATTGTAGCGAGGATTCTATGTATTTTTCTTTTGTATTTTTAATGTTCTTTATTAATGAAGTTATTCATTCACATTCTTTGTGTTTCATTTTAGTTCTTATGTTTTTGTCCAAATGTATTATGTTTCAATTCTTGGAGTTAATTTTGGAGTGCATTGGGATTTGTGCCATTTCGTGACAACATGATATGTGTTTATTTGTAATCAAATAACGAAAACTACACAATAACACAATAGGCAATAAGCCAATACACAAGCCACTATAGTCAATGCAAAAGAGCCACTAAGAGTAATACTATTGAATAGTGTAATACGTTTTTGTATAATATGTATTACTTGTTTTTTGTACTACCCCTTTTCTTATTGTCTTTTGTACATATCAATGTTTATTTGGGGTAATGTTGTAAATAGTCAGGTAGTTATGGGGGTCGACACTCTTGGGCTCACTACAAGACAAATTTTGTTGACCCCATGACTACCTGACTATTTACAGCATTAGCCCAAATAAGTCATTAAATTTTTTTACATCAATTTTGAAAGTCATTCAATTTTCAAACGCAATATTCATTGAGAGTCTCACCTCAATAGATAATTTTACGAAATCATAGTACTTAATTTATAAGACAACATAATTACATATTATCAAAGAAGAGATGCATGCATAAAATAACTCAAAGACAAACTTATAAATCTTTCATCAGATTAAACATTCATAAAAACATGAATTATTCAAAGTCAATACATATATACATTAATGCATAAAAGAAGTCCCTACACACCTTAAACAAGACGCAAATACAAATCGACAAAAGGATAACAAGCACAATAGCCACTTAGGGGCTTAAAGGAATACACATCATAAAAATATAATATTTATTCAATATCAGATGCACATAAAATGCATAAAAGACATGAAATATGGATCTTCAAACAACATCAATACCATGAATAAATAACTCACAAAGGAGTTTAACCCACACAAAAAATATTCATAAAGGGTTTTTAAAACAAGTAGCCATATTAAATGCACAGTGGAAATAATGGGGAAGTTCAAAATCCCATATACAAATCATAACAAGAGATATTATATAATAATGACAAATATTGTCTCAAACTGATCATAACAATTTAAATATGAATGATAGAAACAATATCCTAAATACACTCAAAATATAGCATCCTATGCAACCAAAGCATATCATGATGTAAATGTCACTAAAAACCTCTAAAAATTTTATCATAATGCAACAAATATAAAACCTCTAAAATTATATGCAATGAAAGGAAAGACACCTTCAAGCACGAACAAAGTGTCCACCAATAAGTTCACAAGTGCATAAGCACAAATGTCATTAAGGGCACAATCACAAATGCTACAAAGAGCATAGAAATAATAAATTTATTTGAAACACGATATGCAAGAAGCATTCAATGAAATATCAATCCACAAGAAAGAAACCACTAAGGGTTATGCATCAAGCATACAAGAGTCTTAAAAATGCTCAAGAAGAAAAATGCATAGAATCCTCACTACAATGCACTCAAACACACAAAGGCCTAAAACTACCCATCATTCTCTCAACCAACACTCACACTGTAAAACCTTAATTTTTAAGAATTATTAATAAATAAAGAACTCATTTTTTTAATCTCCAAAATAGAAATGTGTTTCTAGCTTTTGAATTTTATTTATTTATTTATTACATATTCATTTGTTCATTCAAGCCAATCCGGGGTATAATTTGCATTTATAGAACTATTTTGGGCTATAAATCACTATTTATATATATATATTATATTTAAATATATTTTTGATAAAGTTTGTAAATTATTGGAGTGTATTTATGTGTTATTTGGCTCTTGGTAATGATTTATAGGATAATTTGCTATTTTTGGCTAATCTTGTTATAATTGGCATTTTTTGAGTTTTTGGCATTTGCGATCGCACACAAAGGATTCGTTGTACTGCTTGGGTAGCGGTCTTTGCGGACTTCGAAACTCCTCGGTCTTTTGAGTTTTGATTCATTGTTCTTCACATTATTAAGGTAAGATACCTTAACTGAACTTGTAGAGAGCATGTTTAGGCACTAATTGTGTAAGCATGATGTCGTTGCACTGAATATTTAAATGAATTGCAAATATAAATTATGCTCACACACTTCACTTAGCTATGAATATCTAGGACTCTTGTGATTGTAATTTGATTGTAATTCGGAGATCATGCTTGTCATGATTGTAGTTAGCGAAATATATAGTGTGTTTGTTGCAGGTACACCTGTGTGTGAGTTTGAATGCCCATGCACTTATGAATGTATAATATATACGCAATGTGTGTCATCATACTTTGGTTTGCGCATACTATCTTGTTTTGTGTGTTTGTATGAATTTGATACATGGTGCACATATAACTACTATGGATATGTATAAGTCGTGTTCGACGCATAATGTGAATGTTATATATATTGTCTTGTCATATGATGGACTCATTTATTCTTGTATGAAAGAATGCATCGAATGTTATAAATTGTTTTGAACTTGTATGTCTTGTTTGCTTGAGAAATATATGTGTATGATGTACGGTAGGATGGTCAATGAGATTTTGACCAACCCTTACACAATCATATCTAAGGTGATATATCGATTCATGTGGTGAAAAATGCATGACCTTTATCGTGTGTGCAAATCTTGAACTACGTAGAAGTTATGTATGTTGAAGTTTAGTGGCTTCGTATTATGAAATGTGCAGGTTCACGTATGCATGCATAGAACTCATGTTTTGTTTACGCATGCTTCGAGGTTCAATTTACGAAGTGCAAGATTCTTTATGGCGATGATATGATGCGTAGGATAATATGCTTCTGTATGATATGATTTAAATGTCACGTGAAATGAAATTATGAATGCATGCGATAAATGTTTAAGTTTAATAGTGAACATTGGTTCATGAAGCCTTATTGGTTAAATGTGTGATTCTATAATTTTAATGTCATATGAAGTGATGTATGATGTGATGCTTTGATTGTATACATGCTTATGCTAGTATTGATAGCTATCGACCCTGAGAGTGGTCAATTGTATTGATGCATATATCACAATAGTTTTCACTGGATAAGGTACTCGTTGAGGAACTGTTCCCAAAGGATTCTCGGTGAGGGTGTGCATGACCAGATCAGGTAATCTGACTAGACCGGTAAGCCTCTGTGAGGATGTGCATTGTCTAAGAGCGGGTAGCCCGCGAAAACGGTATATTCCTGTGAAGAAGTGTATTGTCGAAGACCAGGCAGACCATCCGTCTAGGGCGGTAACTCCTTGTGAGGTTGTATATTTCCCAGACCAGGTGATCCGGTGTGGATTTTATAAATCTTTATTATGAATAAATGAAATGTTATGATGAATTGTGATGATCTTCTGAGTTGATTGAGATAGGCAGTTATGAATCTATAAATTTGGCTTTTCTATTATAGCATGATTATATATTTAACTCAGATATGATAATCAAATCCTTATTGATTTTAGATCTTGATATGAGGTTATGATTGTGACGCTTATATTAGTGTATAGGTGAATGACACATCACGCCTACAAATGACTAGTTTTGACTTATTAGGTGAATGATACATCACGCCTACATAGTTTCATTATAAATGATTGCATTATGATTGTCTGAGTAAATATATCACCCATATGTATCATGATTGATGTGTATCATGAATATCTAACTAAATTACTTATAAGGTATATGCGTGTGTTTTACGTTGGAATGGTCAAATGTGATTTGACTTATTTTTATAAAAATTATGAATGCATATGAAAATGATGCAATGATCTGAATGTCTTTGATAGATATATATATATATATATATATATATATATATATATATATATATATATATATATATATATATGCGATGACTTGTATGCATATAGATATTGCTTTATTACGTGAGTTAAGGTTGAATAGAATATTAAGTGATGAAATGTTTTTAAATGCTTTATGTTCGAATGCTTGAAATGAATGACTCATAGGACATTGTTCCCTTGTCTAACACTTGACGATGGATGAATAATATATCTTTACCTTTAAATGCTTGATATGTTTTCTTTAAGTTTGAGTTTGGGTTGCTTTACCGGACTGTAGCGAGTCTGACCCCGTTTTATGGGAGACAGGTAATGCAGGTAAAGTATGATGAGTAGTTGGAGCGAAGGGTTGGTCGAGCTGCATCCTCGAGGGTCTACTCGCGATCTTGGTATTCATGATCTTTTCGTTTTAAGTACTTGAGCATGTAGAGGCTGAAGTACTGTTTTCATACTCTGATTTGAAATAAAATTAAAATTCTTTATATTTCAGTCTTATATTGTACGTGGTTTGAAATGTGTATATCTCGTACAGTTTGATTTGATTGTTACCTTTAGTGTAATCGTGCTCAAAGTCTTAACCGTTTTTAAAAATCGTTTCTGCATTATAAGATTTGATTTACTTATAAAAAAAATGGTCTCGAAATTTCAATATTTGAACTATAATTAAGGTTAAAAAATTTGGGGCGTTACACACACACCCACAATATTTATAGAAAGAAGAGAGGAGAGGAGAGAGAAAAAAGAGATCCCTTCTAGCCGTTGGAGAGGGTCCAATGGCTAGTTTGACTAGCAGTTGGACCTATTCCAACCGACAGAATTTCTAGCCATTGGACTAGCCTCCAATGGCTAGTCTTAGTCAACCTAGGTTGACTAAGTCTTAGTCAACCTAGGTTGACTAAGTCTTAGTCAACCTAGGTTGACTAAGGTACAATATATAATATATATAAGAATATTATATATATATAAATAGGTTGACATATATACATACTATATATAATATATATAAACATATATATTATACATACTCCTTAGTCACCTTTTTTGTTCATGATGGGCACTGAAAGGAGCTAAACAAGGAATGTTTGTAGAGCAGGTAGTTAAGGAAGTTGATTGGTGTCTCGAGGAGGATTCAGAATCAAAGTGGAATAAGATAGCGGGTGGCATGAGAAAAGTGACTAAGGAGGTATTGGGTGAGTCTAAAGGCGATGCACCACTAGGTAAGGATACATCATGGTGGAACGAGGATGTCAAATTAGCTATTAAGGTTAAAAGAGAGTGTTATAGAAATCTAAGTAAGAGTTGTGATAATGAGAATTTGGAGAAGTATATGATAGCAAACAAAGAAGCTAAAAAAGTTGTTCGAAACGCGAGCGCTAAGGTATATAAGGAGGTTTATGACAAGTTGGATACCAAAGAAGGCAAGAAGGATATTTATAGGCTTGCAAAGATGAGAGATAGGAAATCGAAGGATTTGGGTATGGTTAGATGTATCAAAGATGAAACGCAAAGGGTATTAGTCAAAGATGAGGAGATTAAGGAGAGATGGAAAGATTATTTTGATAATCTATTTAATGAAAGTCATGCTCAGGATCTTGGAGACTTCTCCATTCCTTTTCATGAGATGAATTGTGACTTCATGCACAAGATTCAAAAGAAAGAAATTGCAGAGGCTTTGAAGAAAATGAAATCAAGAAGGACAGTTGTCCCAGATGGTATACCTATCGAGGCTTGGAAGTGCTTGGGAGAGAAAGGTTTAGAATGGTTGACAAATCTTTTTAACTTGATTTGGCGAACAAATAAGATGCCTAATGAGTGGAGGAAGAGTACTTTGGTGCCTTTATATAAGAATAAGGGTGATATACAAGATTGCACAAACTATCGTGGTATAAAACTCATGAGTCATACTATGAAACTTTGGGAGAGGGTGATTGAGTCTAGGTTGAGGAAGGTTGTCATGATATCGGAGAATCAGTTTGGTTTTATTCCTGGAAGATCAACTATGGAAGTTATACATCTTCTTAGACAACTTATTGAAAGATATAGAGAGAGGAACAAAGATTTGCATATGGTTTTTATTGATTTAGAGAAGGCTTACGATAGAGTACCTAGGGACGTTCTCTGGTGAACAATGATGAAGAAAGGTGTTTCTCTCAAGTACATTAGTATAATTAAAGATATGTATGAAGGAGTAGTAACCAATGTCCGCACTTGTGGAGGGGTGACAACCAATTTTCCGATAACGGTTGGGTTACATCAAGGATCTGCTTTAAGCCCTTTCCTATTTGCGATAGTGATGGATGAGCTTACGAGATCAATTCAAGAAAATGTACCGTGGTGTATGTTGTTTGCTGATGATATTGTTTTGATTGATGAGTCTAGAGCTGGGGTTAATGCTAAGTTAGAATTATGGAGACAGACATTGGAAGCAAGAGGTTTTAAGTTGAGTAAGAGTAAGACTGAATATATGGAATGTCGGTTTAGTAAGAAACGAAGTAGTGATGGGAGTGTAGTGAAGCTTGGTGAGCAAGAAATACCGGTGAATGATTATTTCAAATATTTGGGATCCATCATTCAAAAGTATGGAGAAATTGATGGAGATGTAAATCATAGGATAAAGGTTGGGTGGATGAAATGGAAAAGTGCAACTGGAGTGTTGTGCGATCGTAGAATGCCATTGCGGTTGAAGGGAAAGTTTTATAGGACGACTATTAGACTCGCTTTACTATATGGTACGGAATGTTGGGCTGCCAAGAGACATCATATTCAAAAAATGAGTGTAGCTGAGATGCGGATGCTTAGATGGATGTGTGGAAATACAATAAAAGATAAGATTCGGAACGAGGAGATACGTAAGAAGGTAGGTGTTGCACCCATTAAAAATAAGATGTGAGAGAATCGTTTACGGTGGTTTGGACATATTCGGCGAAGGCCTAATGATGCTCCAGTTAGAAGGTTGGAGAAATGGGAAAATATATTAGTTAAAAGAGGTCGGGGTAGGCCTAGGAAGACTTGGATGGAGATGATAGGAAAGGATATGAATGCTTTGAACCTCACCGAGGACATGGCATTGGATAGAAATGATTGGAGGAAAAGGATTCATGTGGAAGACCCAAAATGAATTTCTTTTTTGGTTCATATCGCTGACCCCAATTGTTTTGGGATGAAGGCGTAGTTGTTGTTGTTGTTTGTTGTTGTTCATGATGTATATACCTCTTTGGCATTCTTCAGTGTCTGTATATGGCCTTTTGGCTCAAGAACCGCGTGCATCGGGCCCCTCTCTCCCCCTCTTTATGTACTTTGCTTACGAGTTACTATAAAGAAGTTTTATGCATCCTTGCCTCCTTGCTCTCTTTGTGTTTGTGCATGCGTGTACTATTGTTTTCACTCTTGCGCGTGTGTAGTGAGTTTGCTTGTGCGCTTAAAAGGACTGCTTTCGGTGTTTATAACTACCCGAAGCTACGTCGTGGGGGCCTTCGCTTCTAAGCCCGTGACATATATCATGCTTGAGCATAAACATGATCTTTAACTAAGCTTGCTTTCAACCTTTCATAGAAACAATATATATATATATAACCAAAAGAATTAAGAATATATTAACAAAAAATTCATAATATATTTTGAATATACTAACAGAAAATTTCATGGAAACATGCTTTTACATAAATAATAGAAAAAACAAAATATAGTCATTTACTAACACAAAATTCATAATATACATAAGTTATATATATCAAAGCAATAGAGTTCCAACCATGAGAGAGACAGCAAAGAAAAGATGAGAAGAAAAACTCCATTAGCTCTAAAATGGGAGATATACAACAAATGTATGGGAGACTTCCCCTCTACCTCACTAAAAATATAAAAATAGTTGACTCTATATGAGCAATATGAAAAAATACAAGAATGCCCCCTGAAAAGAATGAAATATACATATACATAGTAAGAGGGACAGCACACAAAATAGTAATACATTTATTACATCAAACTTAACTCTCCCCCTCAAACTTAAGATGATGCATGAGGAACCATCCCAAGTTTGGAAAGGAATGAACTAAAATGCAAAGGAGAAAGACTCTTTGTAAACACATTTGTCATTTAATCCTTAGTGCTCACGTGCTCAAGAAAAATGACCCCATCTTCATAAGCTCTCTTGGTAAAGTGGCAATATATCTCAATATGTTTAGTCCTTTTATGAAACTCTGGATTCTTTGCAATATGAATGATACTCATATTGTCGCAATACAAGGAGGTCTATCTACCTATAGAAACTCCTAACTCTCCCAATAGCCATCTTATCTAAATAATTGCAATTGTAACCTATGTTATATCCTTGTATTCTGATTCAGTTGTAGATAATACAGCTCTTTGTTGTTTTTTACTCTTACATGAGCTTAGGGAACTCCCAAGAAAAATACAAAATTCAATCAGAAAGAGATGGCCTCTAGTAGAATTTTTAAAGTCTCCATCCAAAAAGGCGCTAATATCTATGGAGGAGGACAGAGAAGAACATCCCATAATGCATAGTGACTTTCACATATCTGATGATCCAATGTATTGCAGCAAGATACCTGGGAGAACTCATAAACTAACTGACCACATTGACAACATAAGTAATATCTGGTTTGGATATAGTCAAGTATATCAAGCTCCTAACTAACTGCCTATAGACCATTGGATCTTCTAGCTCCACTCTATCTAAAGCCCTACAAGCTCTTAATTTTACATTTGCTTTCGTAGGAGAACTAACCTTTTTAAAATCATTTGTTAGTCTTGCTTTTACAACCAAATCAGCTGCATACTTATGCCAAGACAAGCAAAGTCATGTATTTAACTATGCAACTTCCAAACCAAGGAAATATTTCAAATTTCCTAGGTCCTTCATTTCAAAAATGCTAGCCATCCTCTTATTAGTATTATCTACCTTTTGCAAATCATCACTTGTAATGATCATATCCTCAACATATAAAAGCAATATACACTTTCTTTGAGAAGATGTCACAAACAAGGCTGGATCATAATAGTTATGCTCAAAACCAAGAGATATAACAGTGGACATAAACTTCTCAAACCAAGCCCGAAGTGCTTGTTTGAGTCCATGTAAAGCTCTCATCAATCTAACTGCCACAAATTTCACTGTCTCATTGTTGTAACCGCAAGCAAGGTCCTTATGGTAGTCTATGAGCCACAGGAGCAAATGTTTCAGTAAAGTCAATCCCAAGCTACTGACTATAACCCTTTGCTACCAACCTTGTCGTCTATCTTTTAATAGTTATGCTCAAAACCAAGAGATATAACAGTGAAACTGAACTTCTCAAACCAAGCCCGAAGTGCTTGTTCGAGTCCATATAAAGCTCTCATCAATCTAATTGCCACAAATTTCATTGTCTCATTGTAATGGCAAGCAGGGTCCTTATGGTGGTCATATGAGCCATAGGAGCAAATGTTCCAGCAAAGTCAATCCCAAGCTATTAACTATAACCCTTTGCTACCAACCTTGCCGTCTATCTCTTAATAGATCCATTTGTCTTGGTCTTAATCTTGTACACCCTTTTACATCTCACTACATTCTTTCTAGATAAGAGGTTCACAAGATCCCAAGCATGCATTCTCTCCAAAGCATTCAACTCTTTAGTCATTTACAACTGCCACTCCTCTTTATAAGTTGCTTCTAAAAGTGCACTAGGATCGAGGCAACGAGCACTAGAGGGGGGTGAATAGTGCTTTTAAAAAAAAAATCTGCGGAATATAGAATGATTTTGCAAATCGAAAAGCAAACACACAAAGAACACAAGATTTTATCCTGGTTCGGTCTAACCCGACCTACATCCAGTCCCCAAGCAAAACCCGCTTGAGATTTCCACTATCAACCTTGTAAACTAGAAGATCACACAGACCATAACCGGTCCCACTTTCAGTAACAATCCTACTGAAAGCAAACAACTCCTTTACACCAAGGAGTCCTTCTTTTTACAGAAAAGAAATAACAACTTACAATACAACCTATGAGCCTTCCTTTTGAATGCAAATGAGATGCAATTGGCTTTTGAGGTTGTTGAAATACTCTACTCACGAATTCACTATCTCTCAAAGTGATTTGAGTGAAAAACTGAAGTGAAAATATCACGTGAGTGAGAAAACAAATACTTGAATGAATAGGAATGAAAAGCAATAAGTAAATGATTCAAATCAATTGAATTCTTGTTGTTTCTCTGTGTTTTTTAGTGTAAAATGCACTCATATTTATAGTTAAAAGATTCCATACGTTGAGAGTATGAAAAGGTGTCAAAACAGTCCATTTCGAACGATCAAAACGTTTGAAAAATAAAAAGACATGCCTTTGTGAAGTTTCAGGAAAACGGCAAAATTAGTCGAATGAAACATCAGTTAATCGACTAATAGTTAGTTATTAGTAGACTGACCGTTATCGTCGGTCGACTGATCTGTTAATCGAGCCGTTTGAAAATCTGAACTTTTGAAACTTAGTCGACTTGAGAAAAGTTGGTCGACTGATAATATCATCAGTAGACTGAAAAACCTTTTAGTCGACTGCTGCTAAAATCTTCTAAAAAACAAACATTTTGTTCGGTCGACTGATAAAAAACATTAGTCGACTGCTGCTAAATTTTCAGAAAACACATGTTCTGTTCAGTCGACTGATAAAACCATTAGTCGACTGCTGCTAATTTTCCAGAAAACAGACTAATAAACATGAAAATTTAAGAAAAGAGTTTTCTAAAAAGATTTTCAAAAGTGTTTCTTTTAGAAAAGTTTTTCTAAAGACTTTTAAGGTGAAATGCAACCTAAATATGCACTCTAAGTAAGGCTCTTACAAGAATCTAAGACTTTTAATGAATTAAACATTTGCACACAAGTCTTCAAAGATTCTTCATCGAATTCTTCAATTTCTTCATAGTCTTGGCTGAAATGCAGTTGATTCCACTTGCTCATCATCAAAACCTTGTACTTGAAGTATCATGTATGGCTTCATTGTCGTAACAGCTTCTACATAAGAGTGAGGCTCAAATAGGAGTGAATTAAAGCCAAGAATGTATGATGTTTAGGAGAAAAATTATTCAAAAGAAACAAAATTAGTAGGGAGAACAGAAATTCAAGAGGTTATCTGGGATTTGAGACTCAATTTGAACATTAATATTTCTATCATTATTTTATTCTAACGTATATGGCACCAGAAAAGAAAAATCAACATCACTTTCCTTCTCATCAGTGAGCTGAGAAAAATATGGTGTATGCTCATGAAAGACCACATATCTAGAAATTCCAACCGGATCATAACATTTATAACCCTTTTGTCCATTAGAAAAACCCAAGAAACATGTTACAACTAGTGAGGAAAGTTTATCTCTATAGTGCTCAATTAACAAAGCAAAACAATTACAACCAAATATTCTTAACAAATTGTAATTGAGTGCAACACCATAGAACTTTTGATAAAGAGAGATACCTTTAAGAACTCCAAATGGCATATAATTAATTTGATAGATTGTATACACACTTCATGAACCTAGTAGATCTTAGGCATATAACTAGAAAATAAGTGAGCCCTGGTGGTTTCAAAAACATGTCTATTTTCCGGCTTTGCAACTACATTCTACTGAGGTGTATATGAGCATGATTTTTATGAACAATCCCATTTTCTTGAAGAAAACTCTAAAACACATAACCAATATATTCTCCCCCAAAATCCGAGAAAAGGGTTCTAATCTTAGTAGAAAATTGAGTCTCAATCATAGAACAAAACTTTTTAAAGATTTCAAACAGCTCATTTATGTACTTCATAATGCAGATCCAAGTAAATTTTGTATAATTATTAATAAAAGTAACAAAATAGCTAGAGCCACCCTTAGACAAAACTTGTGAAGGATCCCAAACAACCAAATGAACAAGATCAAAAGCTCTATCCGACCCCATCTCCTTGGCTTGCAACTCTCGCATTCCTTTACATGATCTAACACAAAAAAATTAGATCCACCCAAACTATTCGAAGACACAAGATGCTACAATCCAAAACTATAAATATGACCAAGTCGTTGATGCCACAACACAGACTCATCCAAAATCGTTGCTCCTAAACTACCTTCAAGTCTCTTCTGACAACTCAAATCTAATGAGTCTAAGTAATACAAGTCCCATCTCCTATGGCCAATCCCAATTTTCCTTTCTTGAAGTTGATCATGCACAACATAATCCATAGGAGAAAAGATTACATTACAATTATGTTTAGTAATTTGACCAAAAAAATAAGATTCATAGCTATAAACGAGACATGAAAAACTTGAGAAATATTCAAGTTGCTCCTAGAGAAAGAGGTGGGAGTGACAGATCCACCTTTAGAAACTCCCTTAGAGGACCCATCTACAGTGTGAATGAGCCACTGCAAGAATGACAGTTGGCTAGAATAGACTCTTGCGTTGTCATATAACATGATGCACCTGAGTCTATTAACCATCCCGAGAAACTACTCGAAAAAACAAGAGCAGTACCAAAAGAAGTAGGACAAAGAATAAGAGGAAGAAAGAGAAGCTAAGCCATCAGACCGTGCAAGAAGTTATCGAATCTCCTCTAAAAAAATAGTCTGGCCATAAACGAATATGAAAAGCTTTGTGCAGAAGGAATACAATATGCATTGGTCACAATGAGCAAAGTAGCCTTGGGCTTAACAGCCTCTCCAACACAATAAACTATGAAGGCCCCACAGTTCTTTTTCTTCAATGCAGAACATGATTTTTTTCATGCGACCAAGCCTCTTACAATAGTAGCAACAAATGTGACTCATATTACTTTTGAACCTATTAAAACCACCTTGTCTAAAGTGCATTAATCCTTGCAACTGTCCGCCTCAAAACCATAGAATCCACACTAGGGTGATACTATTGGGCCAAATTTGATTGTTCAAATAGCCCCAAGCATCCTTAGCAGCTTCATACTTTAAAATATCCACAACAATATTTTGCTCAACAGAGCCAAGAAGCCATGTTTTTTTCTTGCATTTTTCTTTTCGTATTCTACGTGTTCTGGATTGCCATGTTTTCACCTTTTGTTTTTTATGTATATACCTCTTTGGTACTATCCAGTGTTGGTACTATCCAGTGTCTGTATATGGCCCTTTGGCTTAAGAACCCCGTGTATCGGGCTTCTCTCTCCTCCTCTTTATGTACTTTGCTTACAAATTGCTATAAAGAAGTTTTATGCATCCTTGCCTCATTGCTCTCTTTGTGCTTATGCATGAGCGTACTCTTGCTTCTGCTTTTGCGTGTGTTGTGAGTTTGTTTGTGCGCTGAAAAGGCCTGCTTTCGGTGTTTGTGACTAACCGAAGCTACATCACGAGGGCCTTCGCTTCTAAGCCCGTGACAAGTTGGCACTAGATCCTTGTCGACGTTGAGATTGACAATGGCGCCAAAGAAAAATATTATGGCTCCTTCAGGTAGTATGGTTCCTCCTGAAGAGGAGTCCATGGCCGATGATCGTGTGTCAGCTACTGTACGTGATGTCGCCGAGCTTACAGGAATAGTGACCAACGTAAAGAAGTTGGTTAATGGGACTTGTATTGCTTTTACGAATCTCAACCTAGAGATCAAGACTGCAATAGAGGGGGTGGAAGACGCTGTGGAAACTCTTGCCACAAGATTTGGGGATTCGATAGATGATCTTACCATCACGTTCGATAATCTGCTAGGACGGTTCAACATCATGGTTGCAGAAATGGATGTTGTCCAACGAAAGAATGACCCGTTGGAGCAACAGTTGAGGATTGTCTGAACTGATGGAGTTGTGGCGCATGTAGATAGGCCACGTATCAAGCTACCTGAGCCCGCAAAGTATAGGGGCAATCAAAACTCAAGAGATCTCGAGAAATTTATTTACCAGATGGAGCAGTATCTTGATGTTACTAGGGTGGAGGAAGACGCAGATAGGTTGTGCATCATAACGATGTACTTTGTGGATAGAACGACTCTTTGGTGGAGACGTCGTTTAGGCAATGTTCGGCGTGGGCTTGTCGAGGTAGACTCATGGGAAGACCTTAAGAGAGAGCTACGCGACTTCTTTTTGCCCAAAATGAAAAAAGATTGGCCCATAATAGGTTGTTGGCATTGAAAGAGAGAGAGTCAGTTCATAACTATATCAAGGCGTTCACCTCGGTGATGTTAGACATCGAGGACATGAGTGTACAAATCGATTGTTCTACTTCAGCCACAAGATTGCAGTGGAGGGCAGACACATAACTCCTTCGGCATGATCCTCCAACTTTCACTACGGCGCTTGCTGTTGCGAAGAAGCATGTCGAGCTCGATAGGCACAATACGGCATTTCAAGGTAGACATCATGGAAATGACTGTAACAACAATAATCGAAGGGATAATCGAATAAATGATAATGCGAAGAATGTTGGTCGTGGAAACCAGCAAAATCAGGGCCGACAGGATGGCCTAAAAATTAATAACAATCAGAAGAAGAACAACTTTTAGAGGGGCAACTATCATCGTCGTAATTGTGGTATCTACCATGACGATCATTGGGTTGATACGTGTCCCAACAGGAATCGCGATCAAGGGAATGAAGATAACTGTGCACCGCGAGCTGCGAATGTCGTTCAGGGTGAAGAAGTTCATCAACCTGCAGAGGTGCCAACTGTTGAGGCAATACAGATGATGAATGCAGTGAAGGTGACAGCTACCTCAGAGTCACCTGTATGCAAAGAACTGATGTACTTGAAACTTCTGTTGAATGAAAGACTCACAAAAATATTGGTAGACACAGGTGCTACGCACAACTTCATATCTCGTGAAGAAGCAAAACGCTTGGGATTACAATGGGAAAAGAAGGAGAGCCGCATGAAAGCGATTAACTCTAAAGCAAGGGCCATCTACGATGTTGTCTGTAACGCGCCAGTGTGAATTCATAATTGATCAAGAAGGACCACACTTTCAGTCGCATCAATGGATAATTTCAAAGTTGTCCTTGAGATGGATTTTTTAAGAAGTAACTAGGCAGTGTGGTTACCTCACCTTAACGTTGTCAGTTTTGAGGGTGAGAATCAACTTTGCACGGTTATCACGCTTCCTTTAGAGAAGCCTCACAAGCGCTTGGTGTCCGCGCTCTAATTAAAGAGAGGCATGAAAAGTGGTAATGAGACTTTTCTCGTCACAATCTGAGCAACAGATGAAGCAGGATAAGTCGTTGATGTCCCAGGGGCCCTAGTGCCCATATTGAAAAAATTTGGCGATGTTATGCCCGTCGAACTATCGTGTGAGGTAGACCATCAGATTGAGTTAGTGTCAGGTGCAGGCCACCCACCATGGCTCCAAATCGTATGACAATTCCTGAGCTACAAGAACTATGCAAGCAATTGGATGATATGCTCGAAGTAGGGATCATCCAATCATTCAAAGCTCCCTTTGGAACACCCATGTTATTTCAAGCAAAGCACGATAGATCAAAGTGTTTGTGTGTAGACTATAGGGCATTGAATAAATTGACAGTGAAGAACAAGTATTCGCTTCCTTTGATCGCAGACTTATTTGATGAGCTTGAAAAGGCCAAGGTCTTTTCTAAATTGGACTTGAGAGCAAGTTATTGGGAAGTAAGAGTTGTTGAAGGAGACAAAGCGAAAACCACCTATGTAAGGCATTATGGGGCGTTCAAATTTCTTGTTATGCTATTCGGCCTAACAAACGTGCATGCAACCTTCTCAACCCTGATGAATAAGATTTTCTACCTGCACCTTGATAAGTTTGTGGTCGTTTACTTGGACGACATAGTGGTGTACAGCGACTCCATGAAGGAGTATATTCAACGCCTTCACATTGTGTTCCAAACTTTGAAGGATCACGAGTTGTACGTTAAGCGAAAAAAGTACCTATTTGCTCAAGGGAAAGTTCACTTCCTTGGCCATATTGTGGGAGGATGCAAATTGAAAATAGACCACAAGAAGGTTGAAGTTATTCAAACATTGGAGCTGCCGGGCAAGGTTCCTAAATTACGTTCTTTCTTGGGACTTGCAAATTACTATCGGCAATTCATAAAAAGGTATTCTCAGATCACCGCCCCTCTCACTGATCTGGTAAAGAAAGACAGGTCATGGCTATGGTTTGATGCATGTCAAGAAGCTTTTGGGAAGTTAAAGTGTGCCCTGACAGAAAAGCCTATGTTGAGGTTGTCAAATTGTCAGCAACCATTTGAAGTACAGACCAACGCGTCTAACTTTGTAATTAAAGAGGTGTTGCTCTAGGGAGGACATCGCATTGCATTTGAGAGCCGCAAGCTGAATGACGTCGAGCGTCGATATATTATGTATGAGTGTGAAATGTTAGCAGTCGTGCACTGTCTTTGCACATGGAGTCACTATCTTTTGAGGTCGCAATTTGTTGTGCGCAGTGATAATGTTGCGATGAGCTAGTTTCATACTCAGAAGAAGCTGAGTCCAAGACAAGTCCGCTGACAAGATTTTTTGGCAAAATTTGATATGGTCATTGAGTACAACCTCTCAGGACCAATGTTGTTGCTAACGCCTTGAGTTGAAAGGTGAAACTTGCAGCATTGCTCGCTTGGAACAGTAACGTTAGCCAACCAACGAGCGATCTTCTCGAGCAAGTTCAAGAAGCTTTGAAGAATGATCCAAAGGCCCAACAGTTGATCACGTTGGTAAAAGAAGGAAAGATATAGAGATTCTAGTTAGAGGACGATTTGTTCTGCTCCACAGGAGATTGGTTGTACATTCTGCGGCAGGATACTCTACGAAGGCACTTAATGCATAAGTGCCATGATACCATCTAGGCGGATCACCCAAGGCAACAAAGGACTTCGGCGTTGTTGGAACGTGTGTTCTATTAGTCGTAGATGTGCGACGATGTGGATGCTTATATGCTGACTTGCTTGATTTGCTAGAGAGACAAACCCATAAACTAGAGACCTAGAGGATTGTTGGAGCCTCTACCAGTGCCAAGTCGTCTATAAGAGTAAATCACTATGCACTTCATCGTGAGCTTGCCAAAAGCCCAAGGTTGTGGACAGGTTTTTGAAGTATGCTATCTTTGTGTCTACCCCTGTCACCTTCTCAGCTACCAATACCGCAAAGTTGTTCGTGCGGAATGTGATTAAGTATTGGGGAATCCCCGAGAGCACCGTCAGCGATCGTGACGCCCGCTTTACTGGCAAATTTTGCTGAGAAGTATTTCGCTTCACGAGAACAGACTTGCATTTCAGTACAAGTTTTCACCCAAAACTGATGGGCAAACGAAGTGGATCAATGGCATGTTGGAGGAATATCTATGACATTTTGTTAGTGCCAATCAAAGAGATTGGGTTGATTTACTTGATGTTACTGAATTCTATTACAATCTCCAAAAGAGTGAGTCATCTGGTCATAGTCTATTTAAAGTTGCAACAGGACAATAGCCGCAGACTTTGAATTCTCTTGCAACGCGAGGACATGGCAAAGTGCCTTATGCATACTAGTTTGTTAGGAACTGACAAGATCAAACAGAGTTGGTAAAGGTGTATCTGAATAAGGCAACTAAGCGCATGAAGAAATGGGTAGACCGAAAGCATCGGGCAGCAGAATTTCATGTTGGAGATAAAGTGTTAGCGAAGCTCTTCCCCAACCGCACAGCTATCTTTCGAGGCCACCACTGAGGCGTCATTCGCAAGTATGACGACCCCTTCACCATCATCAAGGGCGTTGGAAACTTGGCGTACAGCCGGGACTTGACATCGAATTTTCAAGTACATCTGGTCTTTCATGTATGCAACCTGAAGTCGTTCCATGAAGATGAAGGAGACCCTCAACGAAGCATGCCTCAATGTGCTCCCATTCTGCAGTGCATGCCTTCAACAATCAACATCCCAGGAGAGGACTGGAGGTCATTATCAACCACTCCAATAACTACCTCGGAGAAGTCAAGAAGTACCTCCACATGTTTCAGTATCACCAACTTGTGGAGGACTACCACGAACAATTGGCATCAAAGATGGCACCAACTTAGGCGGGGGAGCGTGTTTTGGACCGCCATGTTTTCACCTTTTTGTTTCTAATGTATATACCTCTTTGGCACTCTCCAGTGTTTGTATATGGCCTTTAGGCTTAAGAACCCCATGTATCGGGCCCCTCTCTCCCCCTCTTTATATACTTTGCTTACAAGTAGATATAAAGAAGTTTTATGCATGCTTGCCTCCTTGTTCTCTCTGTGATTGTGCATGCACGTGTGTTGTGAGTTTGTTTGTGCGCTTAAAAGGCATGCTTTCGGTGTTAGTGACTACCCGAAGCTACGTTGTAGGGGCTTTCACTTCTAAACTTGTGATACTACGATGCCAATGTCATAATTGGGATCACCCTTCTTTGGCTTCACTTTAGTGCCATCTAAATATCCTTCATAACCAAATCCTATCATCACCGTCTTCCCACATTCAACCCAAAGTGTATAGTTAGTCCCATAAAGCTTTACTGAAACAAGCTAAATAGATTCTCCCTTCTCCATATTACACCAACCCCTAACTACAAATCAAATACATGCACAAAACCAGTAATACCAGCATCCAAACAACCAAAAACTAACATTGTTGTAGCATTCCAAGAAGAATACTGGACAAACGGTCAAGAGTATCAAGACATGAGGCTCAAGAACAAAATCCCTAACTCAAAAACTTATTTTGAATAGCTTATAACACCCACCAATCCATAGCATATATCCAATATCAGAAACAATGAAATCTGATGTCAATACAGAGGTTAAAGTAGTTCTACTACTCATCAATAGGCAAAAACGCAACTACTGCCCCAAATAGACCACTAAAATCACTTCAAATCTTCACCAACACACCAAATCTTGCCAAAAACAACACTTCTAAAAGCTTTCACACATAAAAACGTCCAGATTACATCAAACTAAGGCCACCAAAAACTATTAATTTGGTTAGAACTGCCAGAAATCCAATCTGGTCACTATTCTCGTCTATATTCATAATTTCCATATAAAATTGAGTATACCTCTGATGAAAATGATTCTTAATTTAGAAATCATTTAAAATCAAGATCTAACAAAGCCCCAACTCAATTGAACCAAACTGCAACAAATGTATGGGCATCCTTCTTGGGGCATGCAAAACAAGGTGCGCACCCGACACAACAGAATGGAGTTTCTTCTTCATCCATCCTTCTAAATGATCACCAAGTATCTTTCTCTAGGATTGGGTATGGCTCTGATACCATATCAAAGAAATAGAGTTCCAACCATGAGAGAGGTAGCAAACAAGAAGATGAGAAGAGAAACTTCACTAGCTCTAAAATGAGATAGATACCTCACTAAAAGACAAAAATAGTTGACTCTATAGCAACACTATGGAAAAACATATGAATACTCCTAAAAAAATGAAATGTACATATACATAGTAAGAGGGGTAGCACACAAAATAGTATTACATATATTACATCAAACTTAACAATATATATTGTAAGTCCGTAAGTATACATGCCTTCAGCTAAGTCACAAAAAAACACAAAAATATAAAAAACACATTAGCAGGGTATACATAAAAATTAGAACATATATATATAAGAAGAAGAAGGGGCAAGAAGAAGAGGCGGAGGAGGAAGAAGAAGCGGCAATAAGGGAGAGGACGGGAATAAAGGAGAGAAAAAGAGGGAAAAAGAAGAAGGGGCGAGAAGGAAAGGATGGGAGGAAGAGGGGAAAAAAAAGAAGAAGAAGAGAAGAGGAAGGAGTGACACGCTAGAGGAGAGGAGGAAGAAGAGGGTCAAAGAAGGGAGAGGAGGGGAGGTAGAAGAGGGAAAAAGAAAAAGAGAAGACAAAAAAGAATTATAGGTGTGAGAGAGAGAGGCGTACACGTGAGAGCGAGAGAGGTGTCCTCCTCCTCCTTCTGCTTGTTTTTGCGACAAAGAGAGAGAGAGAGTAAAAGGGGAGGGGGAGGTTAGGGTTTAAAACCACTCACCCCCCACCCCCTCTTTTGTGCCCTTTAAAAAAATAATCTAAAACTACTAGGCTGTCCTCACACCTAAGCGAGGACAACCTAGTTGCCGACTAGGCACCCTAGTTGACGCCTAGTCGGTGATTTTGGTACATTTTTCAGGTCCAGCGCCTAGATACAGTATAATAGGCGCTGGACTTGCGCCTAGGAAGCCTGGCAGCCCACAAGGGATTAACTTTCCACCAACTAGATGTAAAGAATGCATGTTTACATGGTAGTAAATGAAGATATATATGTGTAAGTGTGTGTGTGTGTGTGTGTGCCTTTTCCTCGTGGCTTTAATCAATCTCATGAAGATAACAAAGTGTACAGGTTAAAGAAGGCTATATATGGACTTAAGCAGTCTCCAAGAACATGCTTTGAAAGTTTGTGAGGCTATTATTAAGTTTGGATATAACTCTTTGTGGAAGAATGTGATAAAATTTTTATATTAATTGTCTACGTAGATGACAATGTAATTACAAGAGATGGAACAAAAGATGTCAAGTGTACCTACAAAGAGTCTTCAACATCAAAGATCTAAGGCCCTTGCATTATTTTTTCTAGGTTTTGAGATTAAGGTATTCTTCTCTCCCAAAGAAAGCATGTGCTGGACCTGTTGAATAAGGATGGAATGCTTGGATGTAAAGATGTTGACACCCTTATTGAGGTGATCCGCAAATTAGGTCAAGGTAACAAGTTAGAGGATGTTGGAAGATATCAAAGATTGATAGAAAAGCTTACATATCTTACCATTACCAGACTGAATATAGCATATGTGGTCAGCATGGTGAGTAGGTTTATGTAGGCCTGTCAACAGGTCGGGTTTGTATTGGGTACTCAACCCAACCTGAACCCAAATTCCCAGGTATGGGCATGAAAAGCACCGACCTAAACAATATTCGGGCCGGGTTGGGTCATGATTTTTTCTGGGTACTTGACTCGACCCAGCCTTTTTGCCAGATACCTGACCTAACCTGAGCATTTTATATGTATTTTCAATAAAAATAAATTTCTAAAATTATGTGGGTCCAGGTTTGGGATTCTATTTTTGTGACCCAGCAAAATCCGATCCTGGCAATTTGTTATTTGGGTGAGCTTGGGAATACCCTGATGGGTTGGGTACCCAACCCATTGACAGCATTAGGTTTATGCATGCTCCCACTCTTACATGAATGCAGTGTATCGAATTTTCAGATATTTAAAGCATAGTCCATGAAAAGGTCTCTTGTATGCTAATCATGGACATTTTGATATAAATTTGTATGTAGATGCAGATTAGGCAAGCTCAATGGAAGGTAGGTGATCAACTTCAGGGTATTGTTCATTGATAGGATGGAACTTGGTTCAGAAAGCAAAAAACAGATGATGGTGGCTAGATCTAGTGTAGAACCAAAGTATAGAACTCCAGTGCATGGCACATGTGAGGGCATGTGGATGAGATCGCTTGTTGAGTTAAAGCTTAAGGTCAAGTCTCCTAGTGTATTATTGTGTGACAATAAAGCGCCATTCAGATCACCTCAGATCCCGTTCATCATGAAAGGGCTAAACACAGAGAAATGGATTGTGGCACTTCATCTGGCAGAAAGATGAAACCCAATAATTTGTGATTCATTATGTGTGTTCACAGTTCCATCTAGCCCCTCACTAAAGCTGTAAATAAAATGAGACTTCAAGATATTGGTGGCAAGTTGGGAAGGATAGATATCTTTTCCCAACTTGAGGGGGAATGTTAGAGGATAATAAGAATTGTAGACGTTAGTCTTCTTTTTGTAGCAGCAAGGGCATCTTTCTTATAAGCCTCTTCAAAAGCGCTGTAGGCTTTTATACATGTAAGGGCATTTCTATCTCAGCCCAACTTTTACCCTTTCCTTAAAAGAATATATATAAGAATAGGAGAGAGCGGATATCAAAAAAACCCTCTTCTCCCTTATCCCAACTCTATGTCTATTCTATCACTCTTCTTCTTATTCCACACTTTTTTTTCCTTTTTTTCTTTTTCTTCTGTTGTGCTGTAAATAACAGGTAATAAAAGGCATGGTGACTTGATTCAGATCTGATACAATAAAATACACCTGCAGTCAATTGTTAAACATTGCATCGTGCTAACTGTATGTGTGCTTATGATTGCTTGAGATTGTACAGGCAAGTAGCCGTACCTTTGAACACAAAGTGTAATTATAAAAACTTGCACATTTTGTCTGAACAGGCACACAGATGTACTCAAGCATTCAGTGCTCTTTCCATAAAAGGGATTCTGATCATAAATGAATAGTATCAAACTTGTACCATTCATGGGTGAAAAAATAATGAAATTTTTACTTGTTAGGAGAACACAGTATGATTGCCATGGGATGATGCAGTTAGCAGGGAGAAGGATGATTTCTATCCAGCGGTGAAGCAATACCCCTTCAGTATAAGTTTTCCACTACAGTATGCCATGGGTTTTCAAAAAATAAACCACCCCAACTTCTATCATACATGGGTGCGAAAATAATAAAACTTTTACTTGTTAGGGGAACACAATCATGATTAACATGGGGTCATGCATTTAGCAGCGTAGAAGCATGATCTCTATCGAGTGGTGAAGCAATACACTTTGAGATCAAGTTTCATTGGAAAAAGAAATCACCCAGAGTCTCAAGGTAAATCCACTTTCAATCATAAATTGCAGGTGAAGATGGTAATGAGTACTTGAGATTTTTCCATCATTTAACTCCACACTACTTATCCAAATAAAAACAAAGTATTTTGACAAGCATAAAGAAACTCAATATGTACTTAAGTTCCATTGGAAAAGAATTTGGACATTAAGAGCAATACCCTAATCATCGACTCCATTAGAAATGAGCTCCCGCATGGGCAACGAATCTTCATGTCCAAATGAGTAGGGTCATCTGCTTCCTCTTTTGGCTTTACAATATTCAAGGATGAGCTATTATGGTCCTTAGATGCAAGGTCAGTCGCTCCATTGACTTGCATTTTCCTACCAGAAAGCAAGTAAAACATGAGACAAATCAAATATACTGAGGCAACATAGCAAACTTCAAAGCATACAAGGACATTAATAAACGCCTATATGTTATTATCTAGTATGAGTTATTAATTGAGCGAATTTTCAAATTTGAAAACATGCAACTCAGAGAAACAGCTCTCAAATACCAAATATACCTGTAAGTATCATCAACTATTTTCAGAATTCCCTCTTTCCCAATAGAGTGCTTCTTTCCCCAAGTATTTTTCGAGCCTACTCACAACATAAAAATGAAGTTAAAGAATGTGTGCAATTAGGTAAATCTAAGAGAGATTATCAATCTTATCTTTTTTGAATAAGAAAATGCATCCAATAACAAAGTCACCAAATCTTTTTGAAACAAGGAGCAGTTGATCCCTCATAACACCTTCTGGTGTAGACAAGGAAAGGATGGCTTTAGTTGTCAACGTTTTATTCATGTTTTGAAAATGTGATCTCTATGGTTTATTTAGTAGAAACCATGTATTAGATTAGAGAACTTTTATGTTTATAAATATTTATAATGGAATATAAAAAACAGTGGTTCCCATTGCATTCAAATTTTACAATAAAAAAGTTCAGATTTTCCCATTAGAATAGTTTGATACAAAGCATGTTTTCTAGTAAATAAACAGAGACAAACACAAGTATGCATTCAGATTAAGTAGAAACCACCTGTAACATTCAAAACTAAAATCGTGCATTCCTCATCCACACTGTAAGGTGTTAGGAAGGGCCAATTACTCTAATACATAAAAGCATAGGCAGTAAGCCAGACCAAGGGATTGGCATCATAGGCACCTAGGCACAAGTAGGCAATACTTAAGGATAGCCTGAAGACACATAAAAATAAAATCTTAAAACAAGATATATTTTAAAAACAATAAATTTTATACACTTTAATAAATTACAATAAAAATATTTACAAACATCACAAACAAAAATATCCATAAGTAGTGTTTTAACCACCCAACCCCCCCCCCCCAAAAAAAAAAAACTCAGACCAAGAAAAACAAAAAATAACAAGAATCACCGAATACCTAGACTCTGGCACCATACTAACGCTTAAGTTGCCAAAGGGAAACCTTAACTACTAAGATGGACATTCTACAAGGAGTATTTTAAAACATTTCTTTCTCCAATAAGAGTTGCAAATGGAACCAATGATAAAAGAAATTGAGTATTAAATTAAGATATACTTCAGTGCACTTGTATGCCTTCACTGACCCAAAAGGAAAAAATAATAATCTCTACCAACAGAAAGGAGTTGAGGTGTGTAATTAAAGGGGCCCATCACGTCGACCTTAGGTTAGGCATGTTAAGCCTGGCCCAGCCCAGTTCTTTACAAGCTGGATATAGGTCAAGTAGGCCCCGAGTAAAATATAAATTATAAAAGAGAAAAGAGACACCCATAAATCTCTCTCTCTCTCTCTCTCTCTCTCTCTCTCTCTCTCTCTCTCTCTCTCTCTCTCTCTCTCTCTCTCTCTCAAGCCAGGCAGTGTTGAACACTTATTTTTGCAACGAATGAGGGTGCCAAGGCAAAGAAAAGGAGAAACGGTTTGCTTTCCCCACTTACTACTATTCAAACACAAATGGTGGATCTTCTCAGGAAGGGTAAAAAACCAGCACCAACCTTGCGACTGTTGGATGAAAACACCATATCTTACATTTGAGGCAGTTCTCTCTCTCTCTCTCTTTGTGACTGAGCTACCCTATTTCCAAACAGCAATTTGTTTTTTTCTTTCCTATGTCCTAAAATACCCAAATATCAATCTTTTATTGGTACGATCTGCATGCTGGCCCAACCCAGCCCCTGGCTCAAGCCCATGGGCCCTTTGGTCACGTCAAGGATGGGTACCAAGCTCTAGCCTAGAATGAAAGGGCCTAGGCTAAGGCATGGCTTGACCGAGTGACACGAGCAGACATGTTTGGACATGCTGACACGAATATTGACAAGTATGGCCATTTTTTTTATATTTTAAAAAATATTTCAATATTTTTTAATATTATTTCAATAAAAATACATTTTTTACTATTAAAATATCAAAAAAAATCTATTGAATAAAAACATTTAAAAATTGTGTCCTTGTGTCCTAATTTTCAAAAAAGTTTTGAATTTGCAAGTAGAACCTGTGTCACATGCCTTCGTGTGGCCGTATCTTTGTGCCATAATATTTAACATGTTCTATTTAATATTTTCATGTGTTAAAGTTGATTTCAACATGATGTTTTATACCATTTTTAAACCACCCTTATCTTCATGAATTGTGAGAGCCAGATTTTGTACATTCTAAAAACTCAAATCTTTTGGTATATCAGACATAGTAAAACCTTCTAACAAAGTAAATAAACCATGTTAAACACATTTGTACAGTTAGAACTAACATTAGGTGGTTAGTATTATACAAACAAGAGTGTATACCACATTATGGTATCATGGTACAAAACCACCATATATTTTCTAATACATACACACACACTGGGGCCAGGCCGGGCTCAGCTGCCAGTGTCGGCCTACAGGCATAGCCTGTGACTAGCCTGATGGGAAACAGGATGTGTTTAGGAGCAGTTCAGGCCTGCCCATGGCCTGTGGGCTGCTCGACCAAAAGTAGATTCATTCAGCACAAGCTAAATAGAATGAACTAGAAAATAAGGTCCTCCACACATTCTAAACTAGAGGGGATTTCTCAGCATGGAACAAAAAACCAAAGGATAAATAGATCACCCTGGTCATCGGAAAGAAGAGCCAAAATCCTGTCAACAAGATCCTGCACCAAAAGAAAGTTCCAGGTTTGTATCATTAAATAGAATTAAGAAAAAAAACTAATAAATAGAATAGAGACAAGCATTAAGTACCAAGTACATAAGTTTGAAATGCAAAATTTAACACAAAAAGATTAAATTATACTGGTATTGTGAAGTTACTAACCAGACATCTATGACCAGCAAAAGGTAACTGAACCACCACAATCAAAATATAAGAATAATGGAATATTATAAGGTTGTAAAGCCAAAGGACAAATGCATGTTAGCAAAAAGATAGTACAACAACAGTAGATAAGCACGGTAGTTGTAGCGCATCCATTAGAGCAACATAAGAAGCATCAAAATTAGTAGAACCAAAAACAAAGAGCCTACAAAATGCATAGGGATCAGAAGAAGACTTCTTCACAAGAATTATGTGAAGCAAAGAAGCAAAGAACTTAGAAAAAAGAAAATAAAATAAACAAGCTTAGGCAAGGCCTCACCTAGGATCAAGTGCCTAGGTACCATTAACTAGGCATTGCATTGAGAGGGCATAGACGCCATAAAGCATGTCCCTAAGCATTTTTGGGCTGAAGCTACCCTCCTTGTAGTTTATCTTATAAACAGAATGCCTTCTATATCACTTAAGAATAGATCTTCAGTTTAAAAACTTTTAGGAATTGCACTTGATTATTTAGACAGAATTTTTTGCTACAAATTTTTCGTAGTTATTTCAAAAAGAGACAAGCTTTCTCCCAAAGTCATTGCTTGTGTGTTTTTAAGATATGCCGAAGACCAAAAAGCTGTCACATAGGTGCGGGTGCGGATGCGGCGATGCGGTACTTTAAAAAACTTGGGTGCGGGAGTGCGAAGAGGGTATATATATATATATATATATATATATATATTTAACAGTTATAAGTTAACACTACGTGTATGTGTGTGCATTTATTTATTTATTTGTATAATATAGATAAAAATGGACTTGATTAGGGCTAACTGAATCTACTTTTGGATAGAAATGGACCTCAGAGTGGTGGACTTCACCTAACACAAAGGAAGTTGTGTCCAAGTGTTGCACCCGCCTGGGTGCGGGTGCGACGTGGGTGCGGTGCCCTGTTAGTTAGAAGAGTCTGTGTGACATAGCCAAAAAGGATATAGGTGTTATGATCCGACTCATGATAAACTCTATGTTTCTAGGAATGTGGCATTTTTAGAAAGTGAAACCTATTTTGAAAATCCAAAATCAAATAGTATAAAACAAAAAGATAATAAATATTCTTATCTTTTTTATCTCCATTTTTATCATAGTGAATAATGTAGTTGAAATAAATGATGGTTTTTTTAATGATAATAATTTTGTTGATGATGTGAATGAACCTTTAAAATTGCAATTCTTGCACTATTCTCGTCATAATAGAGGAGAACAACCTCATAATGCTTTCGAAAAGTATTTTTTAGTGAAGTTAACGATAGAGTTGAAATGAGGCACTCCACAAGGATTTTTAGACCTCTGATCATTTGTTTCATATGAGTCTTTCTCTTCTACATATAGAACATGTCTAACAGCTACTCACTCCTACTTTGAAACATCAACCTACAACCAAGCCAAGAGTTGACCGAAATGAATTGATGCTTTGAAAGCCAAGATAGAGGTTTTAGAGAAGTTAAAAACACGAGATATTCAAAAACTTTCTCTAGGAAAGAAGGATATAGAATGTAAATGGGTGTACAAAGTGAAGAGTAAGAGTGATGGGACCCTATAAATATGTAAAGTTAAATTAGTTGTGAAGGGATACTCACAGGAATATAAATTAGATTATGATAAAACATTTGCCCCAATTGCTAGAATAACCACTCTAAAAAGCGTTGTATGGTTTGAAGCAAGCCCTAAGGCTTGATTTAACAGATTTAGTCAATTCATATAAAATTCTGGTTTTAATTTTTTTTATGCGGGCAATGTTATGTTCACTAAGAATACACCTGCAGGTATCGTGATTCTATTGTTATAAGTTGAAAATATGATCATTGTAGGTAGTAACAGAAAGGGAACAAAGAATATCAAGTTTAACCTTTAACATCGATTTGGAATGTCTGGCTTTGGTTATCTTAGATACTTCCTTGACATAGGGGTTGCCTTTTTTCCTAAAAGATAATGGTTGTCACAATCCAAGTTTATTACTAACATTATTTCTAGGTCGTCTTTCTGTTGAGAAACAGGTAGATATATTGAAAGTCACAAATGTAAAGATGAAGCAACTCCCTATTGTCAGTTGGTTGGAGCGCTCACCTATCTTACCATTACAAGATCCAAAGATTGCACATGTTGTCCATACTGTTAGTTTCAGCATGTGTCAACCTCTAAGCATATAAGTGTTGTCTTGAGAATAATTAGATATCTTAAAGGGATTACTAATGAAAGGTTATTCATAGCCTATTTGTCTTCTTTAGAATTAATTGCATAAATTAATTCAATTGGGATGGGAGCCCAAATAATAGACACTCAGGTACTAGTTTTTGTTCATTTTTAGGTGATTTCTTATTTCGTAGAAGTGTAAGAAACAACAAAAAATCTCATTCTCACTTACATCGAAATAGAATACAAAGCTATGGTGATTACTACTTCAGAAATTGTGTGGACAGAGACTTCTTGCAGACATGAGCATTCACATATATGAGCCATCAAAGTTATGTTGTGATAACAAAAGTGACATTTACATGGTGTGCAATTACATTTTCCATGAGCACATCAAACACATAGAGATGGATAGTCATCATGAATCCGGAAGAACACCATTTTACTTACCTTATGTTAGTTGGCGGGCTTCTTCACTAAAGCTTTGCCAAGACCACGCTTTCATTTTTTGCTCAGTTAGCCTTTGACTTTATAACCATAAGTTTGAGGGTGAACGTTAGATTGTTGGTGTACACCGCTATGCATAAGCAATGTACAGTTTAAGCTAGCGGGTACATTACTACGCTATAAGCAATGTACACTTAGGCTATAAGTATGCGTGTTACTATATCATAAGCAATGTACACTTAGGCTATAAGTGTGTATGTTACTGTATCATAAGCAATGTGCACCTAGTGCTACATAGTCAAAGTAATTTTTTTGTTCTTTTTTTAGTATTGTATTATTCTATTCTTTCTTTTATTTTGAATTGTTTGTTGTGAGATAGCCATTAGAGAGTCATCATGGTAAACCCCACTTGTCAAATAGTTCTTTTCCTTAGCATTTTGTGAAATAAGATAAATAAAAACTCTTTAATTTTTATGTGAACTTTTGGGAATTCTTCTTGAGAAAATGTATGGTGTTTCTGTACCATGATACTTTATGGTTTTACACACTCTTGTTTGCATGGATCTAGACACCAAATGGTAAATCTACCCGTATATATATATATATATATATATATATATATATATATATATATATTTATATATATATATAATTTATTTATTTATTTATACATACATATATGTATGTTTGTATTGTTAAAATATTATGTCTCTTTTAACTGTAAACTGAAATACCCATCAGGGGTATTTCAGTCCTTTTACTCAATAGGTGTCAGCCACCCTAATGGGCTAACATTTTTACTTTTTCTTTTTTTATTTACTTTTGCCTTTTACACCTTTTTCTTTTTACACTTTTTTTCTTTTTGACTGTTGTGAAAGGGACAGCTCCATATAGCGGTTGGAGCTGCCCCAACAGTCACAAATGTGACAGTTGGGTGCAGCTCCAACAGTCATATTGAGCTGCACCCTGTGGCTTCTTTTTGCATTATAAATAGGCCTTAGTGGCCCTTGTAAACATATCCTTTTTTGTGAGTGTATATGCAATAACAATGCTTTTGTAAAGCCCCTCTTGGGAACTTATGAATTGAAGTTCATTTTGTTTCATGCTTTTGTGCATGTGTATCCGTGCCTTCGTGCACTTGTGAGTGTTCTCCTTTGTGCCTTTGTGCACTCTTTGTATTTCTTGTATTGTGGTGTTACACACAATCTCTTTTTGTAGAGATTTTCACATGTATGTGTGTATGTATGTATGCATAGATACTAGTTTCCGGTATTAGAGCGTGAAGTTTGAGGTGGTCGGATCTAGATCTTGATCCAAATCCATATCACTCACGACGTTACTCTTCACGTCACTGTTCACGACATTATTGTTCACGTCTCCTAGTTCTCTATTGTATTTTATTATATATTGTGTTTCTAAAATAACCTTTATTATTCTTCTTGTATTCTGTGCTAATAAGGGTGTTTTGGTAAAGATGTATTTTAATATAAAGTGAATACAAATACACAATAAGGCACAATTTTCCCATATTGGGAATCGTGAGAGTTCAACCCAAATCTTTCTCTTGCCTTCTTTCTCTCTGCAGGAACAAAACCTAAATCTAACATGGTATGAGGTCTATGATCCGTAGTGGGGCTAGAAAATCTTGTTGACCTTCAAGATTCGATCTTTCTTTCTCCAGGTAACAATTGAGTCTTCTATTCTTTTCTCTCTTCCTCTCTTTTCTTTCCTTTTCACTCAATTTGTGTCTCTTCTCTTGGTTCTTGGTTCTTAAATCATATATGTGTATTTCTTGATTCTCTAATCTCTCTTTATCTTCATTTTCTCGTTATTTCTTCTCCTTCCAATTAGATTTGTATATTTCTTGACTCTTTTTTTTCTCCTTAAGATCTTGGATTTGAAATCTCTTTTATAAATTTTGACTCATTTGTATTTTTGGTCGCATCTTTCTGACCGAACCAGATTTATCAGATCTGAAAAACATATTGACATCACCTAAGGCCAACGATTCCTGTTTTGCATCAATCAACAAAAAAAGGGATACTAAGTTGACCAAGTTGCGTGATTTCGTTAAGATATGTTATTTGCAATAGCATATCTGATTTACTGTTCATGTTCCTTTTTATCAAAAAAAAAAAGGTGACTGTAATTGTCGCTAATTTTCTGCATTTTGGTTATTGATTATCTCATTTTCTTCTTTAATTATTTGTTGCCATGTTTTGTTCATTTTGCATTGATTTTTTGTTCATCTGTCATGGATTCAAGTTCCTCTTAAGGATCCATCTCTTAATAACTCCAACTATGTTTCCTGGAAAAAACAGATTATTCTTTTTATTAGGAGTCAGGATCTCTCTAGTCACCTCAATGAATCAGTTGTTGCTCCATCTAAGTTTATTATGCAGGAAGATAAAGATGCCAAAGGGGTTGTAACTGCAACGAGAACCGTTAGGAATCCAAATTTGTCAATTGAATGAAGAAGGATCAAGCCTTAGTGGCTTACACCACTTCGACCCTATCTCAGGAGGTATTAGTGGGAATTCCATACGATTTCACTACGATGATGTTATGGAATACATTATAGCAGACCTACTCACAGATTTCAGAGGCCAAGATCATTTATTTGAAAAGAGAATTTTAGATGTTGAAGGAGGCATCCATGTCTATTATGGAATATTTCAACAAGATCAAGTCCACTACAGATTAACTAACGTTAATTGGATATGAAGTGTCAGAGGACAAAATTCAGCAAGCTCTAGTTGGCTTGGGACCTAAATTCCATGTATTGTCCGCTACTTTACAATATATTGGGACCATTTGTACTTTTGATGACCTGAAAGCCAAACTCCTCAATTATGAGATGTCATTGAAGAGGATGTGAGATACAGAAAAGGCTGAAGCAGATTTTCATGATGTGTTGTTTACGGTATCCTTTTCAAGTCGTAAATGTGGAGAAGAACGTTGTAGAGGCAGAGGTTACAATCAGGAAGGCCGAGAATTTCTTCCTACTCTCAACATCCCTCTAGGAGGAAGAAGTGCATTCAATAATAGCATTCCTATATGCTATGTTTGCAAGAAGAAAGGACATGTAAAAGCAAAATGTTGGTTCAAAGATGTAATATACCCGTGAATTTTATCGGATAAATAAACTTGAAATCCATGTCCTTAAGCTAGTACAAGGATAATTCTATCATTTTATTTGTTTATTCATATTTGGATCTCGGATATCATGTGTAGATCTTCAATATCGGATCCCTAATATCCTGTTCGGATCTTCGATATTCCATTTGGATCTTAGATATCGGATCACGAACATTTAATTGAATATCTAATAATAGATTTCGGTCAAATGGATCGAATCTTTGAGATTGGGTCCTCAATATCATGGTCAAATTTGATATTGGATCCAGGACGAATGGAGTGGATCCGCAAAGTTTAAAATGAATTTTTAATAAGAAAAAATTTATATTGGGCCTACAACACTTAAGTGGGATTGGTATAGCCTATGTGATGTTTGGATCCACAATATTTCTTTTGGATCCTGGGCATCATAGATTTAAATATGACAAGGATCCAATTAAAATTTTTATGTTTGGATCCATAATAGTGGTCTGGATCCATGTATGTTAATTCAGATTCATGGTGTGAAGAAAACTTCAGATCCTTAGATCCATATTTCTTAAAGGGTTTTATGAGCACAATGGATCTTGGACCCATAATAAGTTAGTTGAGATTCATGATAATGTACTTGGGTCCAAAGTAATCTAGTTTGGGTTTATATTCAAAAATTTAAATATTAATACTTTAAAATTTTAAAAGAAGATTCGGATCCGCAGATGGATCCGGATAAGCCTGAAGTATGGACCCAAAAAGACATATGGGTCATGGGTTACGAGTGAGGGCAATCCAAATTCACACTCGGACTTTTTGTTTTCCACAATTTGAGGATGTTAAAAAAATTATAATAATAATAATAAATAAATAATAAACGAGGTGCGTTAAAAACGGATAACATTAGGTTGGACCCAAGCCGTAACGGGTCTCGGGTCACCCGATGGGAGACCCAAAATGCGAAAAAAAAATAAGAGAACGTGAAACCCTAAGAAAGGTTTATGCTCTTAAGAAAGGGAGAGGAGAACAGCTGCGTGAATACGTTATTCACGTAGCTGGAGGTGGGTAACCGACCCACGTTTTTCCCCTTTTTCCTTATGACCTCCACATTCTCCCCCTCGTTATCCCTCTTCTTATTGCGCATTTCCCCTCCCTCTCATTATCTCATTCTCTCATTCTCTCTCTTTGCTGCACGTCATGGGCAGAAAGTGCGCACGGAAAGTCAACAGGGGAAAAGCTTCAGAAGAGGTAGGTTCTACTATGATTATGTAGTGTATCGTTTCAATTATGCTACTTAGCGTTATTCAGTCCATCTAAGTGGGCCAAATCCTATGCCAATGCAGAATCATGGTTCTCCACGCACATATATATACCCATTTGTGGATTTAGTATTTCCTGGTTTATGAAGACAGTACTCAATCATGGATTTGCCTAATCTGAGTTAGTAGGATATATTATGCTTTTTATGATGCCTATGTTTCCAGAATGCAAGATGTAGCAGCCCAACGCATGTGTGTGGGTCTGAGATTTCGCAAATGCATAATCTCGTCCCTGCATGTTTGCTATACACTGAAGAATGGAATTTGCACGTATTAATTTCTGGAAATACTTATTAACCATCTGTTATTATGTTTTGGGGTTAATGGATTCTGTGAGAAACAAATAAGATGATCATAGACATGTTGAACGATACACGCCCGTGATCAGAAATCAAATAGCATGATAAATGGTTTTCGATCCCCGTATGCAGAGGTTGTTGAGAACACCTGTTGTAAGCTCTGTATTGGGAGTTTTTTTTTTTCTTTTCTACTGAGATGCTTAATTGAAAAGGAAAAAAATTGATAGATAATCTAAGTGGTGTGTGTTTTGGTTATTGGTCTGTAAAGTCGTTTTTGTAATAGATACTTTATCTTGATATGGATATATGAAAATTTGACTCCATGGAATATCGAGGGTTCATTTCTGGAAATAAGTATTATAGAAATATTTTGATAGAACACAAACAAAGATAGGTGTGGTGATTGAATTTCTGTTGAAGGGTGAAATGTTTCCAAAAGTAGTTGTGATTTGCCTTATCAATGGATTTCCAAGATTGATATTTAAAGTATGTGTGTAAGTTGCGTATTTTATTCCCTGCAAAATGAATGCAAGCTGCAGACACTACGAGTTATTTTTTAAAATTTTTAACTCCTGTTAATGAATATAAATCACATGTTCTGAAATTTTGATACCCAGACTATTGCATGAACTCATTAACTTCCCTGCTTGAAGTAGCACATGTTCTGAATTTTTAAATCCTCAGATTATTAAGTGTTCAAGATTTTGGGATAGCACCTATCTATTGTGATATATTAGAAGCAGGTATAGAATATATATAGTTGATTAATGAAATCCTAATAAGTATGATAACATTTATAAGTCTATTTGTGCACTGATTCCAGAATTCTAAACACCCTTGACCACTTGAAGGGATTCACGATGCGACCCCGGACTAGTTATGCATAGTGGGAATTGTATTTGGGCTGTAGCATAACTCTGTGTTTTTTTTTAGGTGCTGGGTATTTTCTTTAGAACATCACATATTATAATACATGATATGCATATTAAATCTTAATTCCTGAACCTGAAGGTAAGATGCATGTACTGCAAATTACTTTGGTAAACCTTATTTACTTACAAACGAATGTAAGCAATAAGCGCTGTGAGTTTTTTTTTTAGTGTTGTACTTTAGATGACAAACATTTTTCGGCATCTGAATACAACAGTTTATGGTTGCAGTCAGCATTTAATTATACCTTAGAATTCGATAACTCTATACATGTTCCTTTGTTTTACAATTAAAGACACCATAAGGTGTTTATGATTTTAAGTATTGTCTCTACCATATGGTTAATCATATTGGTGACATGGCGAGGGTAGCAATATTCGATCGCGACTCGTGTTACTATTAAACATGGAAATGGTATTCGGGTTTAACCCCGTGGAAGTAAGTTCATAAGTGAGTTGGAAATTCAAGTGAGTCTTAACGATATCTTATGAACAAAGTTTATACCTCTTCTTGAAAGTACAAGTCATGGGTAAATAGGAGTGTGTAAAGTACCAAGTCTGGTACTTGAGCATCTCGAGTAGATTCCTCAAGTTTGTAGACGTTATATAAATGAGAAACTTAAGCTTAACATTTTTTTCAGACTAGTTTAAAGGTACCGGGGCATTCGTGGTTGACGGTTTAAAGGTACCAGAGCACATGGAGTGGGTTCGCTCAAGTAAATTGATAAAATGGGTAGCATATCTAGTTAAGGTATGCATGGTTGAGAATCTTCTACTACAATGGTAGGATTCAAAATTGTTGGAGAACTCTAGTATCTTTGAGCGACTGGGTTCAGATCAGGGAAAACACTGATAAGTCGGGTAATAAACTTAATAAGATAAGCAACCCACTCATATTCGGGCTTACCTTGGAGAGGGTAGATAGTACACCATTCTGAGGACACGTGTTTTTAGCTTCGAGCGGCAATGACTCGTTGGTCTCCAGTCCTCGGAGTTGAGAAACTCAGAGTACGAATTTTTGTCCTAGGCAGTAGCTTCACATTCTTCTGCAGAAGTTAAGGATGCATCCTATTGTTTGGGCCTTTGGGAGGTTCTCTCGGTTATTCAACCGCTCCCTTAGCATTTCAGTTTCAGTTAGACATTCGGGTTAATAAAATACCAATGCATAAATAACCCCCGAATGTTCTCTTCTGTTACGGTTGCCTTGGCCTGCGAGTACCCGTGGGATAATTCAAGAGAAACACTAAATTGAATTTCTTGTGTATATCAGTCAGACAAAAGATTGTTAGCTTTGTACTTGAACATGTTATTAGTTATTTAAAACATGTGATTAGTTAATTGAGCATGTGATGAATTATTTAAACGTGTGATTATTTATTTGATCATGTGATTATTCATGTTATGCTACTTAGTGAGTTAGCATTGTTATATATAATGGATTAGTTTTCTGTCACTTGGTTATTCATGTCATGCTTAGTATCCGGATTTACTATCCATCGTTATTCAATCACATTGCATACTTGTTATATGATACATCTGCAAGATTGTAGTATTTTTCTACGCAGACTGATTGTACTCTGACACAAATTATTTTACTATTTTTCAGGAGAAGAGTAAAAGATAAAGAGCAGTTGTGGGATGATGTGCGGATCAGGATATATGATCTATAGTGTCCCCGAGATGTTAAAATTTAATTTGGTTATTATTAATTATTTCATTCAATTATTACGAACTCTAATCTTATGTTCTAAACTTTTATTAGAAATGAAATGAATGTTAGTTGCTTTGATGATTCTTGTGGTGTGCTTGAAATGTTTAACTCGGTTAATTTAAATATTTTCGCTGAAAAAAAATCAAAATTTGGGTTAAATTTCGGGGCGTTACAAAAGATGATTTGAGGTATAATCCTGAAGCTAAAGGCAAATATTTACCTAAGGATCAAGGGCAAAACAAGGGGCAAATTGGCCCTGACAAAGAGCTTTTGTTGGCTGCTCTTTCCATACTCAGTTTCAAGCAAAACGATCAGGGTATTTGGTACGTTCATTCAGGAGCTGCCAGCCATATCACAGGTGATGCAGGCAAATTCTCCAAATTAATTTCTTATTCTGGTAAAAATAACATTGTTACTAGAGATGGTAAACGCCACCCCATTACACAATCTGAAGATATTGTCCTTCCTTTGTCTAAATCACATTGTGTCCTGTTGTGTGATGTATTGTGTTACCCTAATATGAAAAAGAATATAGTCTTTATTTCTATACTTGTTGATGATATACCCTAATATCAAAAAGAATAGTCTTTATTTCTAAGCTTGTTGATGATACAAATTCGTTTGTTCAATTTACTACTTCTGTGTATGTAAAACATCTTCAAACGAGAAAGACGTTTGTTGAGGGAAAAAGATGTGGCAACATGTCCGTTTTCAAAGAAGATCCCTTTACTGCTTGAGCTACATTGGATAGTCACTCGAAGCCCGAGTCCTCTGCGTGTATTTTCAGTATTTCAAAGTTCAGTCAATCAAATGTTTGGCAAAGTAGGTTAGGTCATTATGGTAGAGTTTTTCTTGAAAGACTAGTTTCAAATAAATTGTTACCCAAATTTGTCTTGGGTGAAGAGCCTTGTGATAGTCTATGTCCTAATTGTTAAGTTTGTCATAGTCGTGTTTTTTCATTTAATACATATAATAAAAGAGTTTTGAAACCTTTTGATATTATTCCTTCAGGGACCATCTCCACTTCCTTCCACTTCTGGTAGCAAATATTATGTATCAGTGTTATTAAAAACACGCCTCAAGGCGCAAAAAGCGCGCCTCACCTCAAGGTGAGGGGCTTTATGCCTTGAGGCGCGTATATAAAGCGCAAAACCCTCAAGGCGTGCGCCTCATACACCTTCAGGCGCGCCTCAAACTGAGGCGTGTACGCCTGAGGCTTTTGGTCAAATGAGTGTCAAAGCCCTCATTTGACAAAAAATTAGGGTTTAAAGTTTAAACAAACCCTAATTCATCATGAATGCCTGAGGTTGTTCATGATTTTATTTTATTTTCGATTTATCGCATTTCCTGTACGAAGGAAATGCAGGTGACTTTTGTTTGGTTGATGCACCGCTATCGACGCGTCTATATTTCTCTTTAGGAATCGTGCATTTGGTGCGTTCTTGTGTGGCTGCATTCTGATTTGGACTGTAATTTGTAACAAGTGTGGAAATTGTGAGTTACAGAAACCAGAAACAAAGAAATGAGTGATTAAATCACATATAGTTTTTGAATCAAGTCTTTGCTTCTCCGCAATCTGATTTACCTGTGTTTCAACATTACTTGTGTTTCATTTGTAAAATGTGCTTTGGTGTAGAGCATGCTGTTTGTTGGCAGTTCTCTATTAAGTTATAAACTTTGCGTGTGCGTACGTTCGTGTGCAATGGGGAAATATTGACTACACTCGACTGTATTGTACACTAGCAGAAACATGTGGTGCAATCTATGTATGAGAATTCTGAACCCACAGGTATTCAGCATAGTTCGTTTATTGGGAATAACTCTTTGGATGTAGTGGTTTCAGCATAAAAACATGATTTTTCGAGCATGAAATTTTAGGGTTCTGGGGTAATAGATACTTGAAGTTTAAAAAATATCTGTTTGTGCAATACAGCTGGATCACTAACATGTTTTTGACTAAGAAAATCATTTAGATCATATCCCTAGGGCTTGATCTAGATAAAGTGACTTGATTAATGTTGCTTATAGCATGGGTTATTCAGTAAGGGCACCCTTTATCGCTTTACCATAGTTGAACCATAACAAAAACAAAATGTGTAGGTTGGCTGACAAAACCCATTCATGATGTGTTTATATGTAATCACTATGGCTGGTCAACATTTGGGAGTGATATAATTTGTGACATCACATTTTTTTGCAGGTTACTTAGTCTTTGATCTGGTGGAAATAATAAGTGTGATTGATTTGGTTATGATTTATTTGAGATTTTTTATTTCTTGTTGGTTGTTGCTTCATCAATAAAGCATTTTTTTTATTTTAGGTATTTTTTATAATTTTTTTAAGTTTAAAAAAAAATTGAGGCTTACGCTTTACGCCTCGCCTCAGATTTTGGTGGAGCGCCTCGCTACGCCTCAACGCTTTTCACAACACTGTTATGTATTATTTATTGATGACTATTCTTGTTGCTCTTGGATATTTTTCTTAAAGCATAAGTCTGATGTTTTTTTGTGTTTAAAACCCTTTGGGCCTATGTTCGTACTCAATTTTCATCAAATATTCTAAATCTCCAGTGTGATGGTGGTGATGAATACTCGTCAAAGGAATTTGTTGAATTTTTACGAAATAATGGAATTGGTTGAAGAGTTTTATGCTCATGGACCATGGTCGCCAGTCAAGGAAGGAGTGGAAAGCGATACGAGAAGCGAAAGCGGGAAGCAAGGCACTTTCAAAATTTTAGGAAGCAGGAAGCGTGGGACGACTTAGAAGCGAATCAAGAATTATCTCGGAAGTGACCTAGGAAACGAACCGGAAGCGAGGGGGAAGTGAAAAAAGAGATTAAAAAAAATAAAAATATAAAAACAAATGAAAAAATGGGGGAAAGTGCACTTCCCAAAAAAAATTAGCGTTTTCCATCACGTTTCGGAAGCGCAACGTTTCACGCTTCCGAATCGCGCTTCGGAGAAGCGCACTTCCCCACTTGGCTAGGCGTTTTCGGTAACTCTACCCTAGACACCTTAACAAAATGGCATTGCTGAAAGAAATCATCGTCATATTGTAAAGAGTGTAATGTCCATGATTCATGAGAGTAAAGTTCTCATAAAGTTATGGACCAAGGCATTTCATACAATTGAATATGTTATAAACAGATTGCCCATGAAACTTTTGCAGAACAATTCTCCCTATTTTATGCTATCCGGAAAGCACCCAAATTATAATGAGTTAAAGGCATTTGGATGTTTGTGATATGTTCATGTGGACAGCTTGGTGAGAGACAAATTTTAGGATAAAGCCCATGTTTGTTTTGTTGGATATGTTGATGATTACAAAGGTTAATGATTACAGAGGTTTCAGGTATTATGATTCCAGGTCAGGCAGAATTAAAATATCTAGAAATATTGTGTTTGATGAGTGCAACTTTTCTAATGATCAGTGTAACCATTATGTTTTGCAGGACAAGAATAATATTGAAGTAGATCAGCCTTGGCTAGATAATAGCCTATTTTTAGCCATGAATGATAGGGTATAGCAGCCGGATTTTTTTTCTGATCAAAGTTATGATGACTTAGAAGATCTACCAGCCGAATTCAATTGTGACACAGAAACCGATTCAGGCAATGTAGAAAGCACATCAGGAAGATTCAAAGAGGGATGCGTCTATACAAGGTGTGTTCAAAGCCAGACGGTTCTACAAGACTAGCAACAATCATCAGATCAAGAGAGACAACTTCAGTCAATAAGAAGATCAAAGAGGGTGAGACGTTCGATTGAAAGATGGATACAACAACAACAACAACGCCTTCATCCCAAAACAATTGGGGTCGGCGATATGAACCAAAAACGAAAATCATTCTAGGTCTGCCACATGAATCCTTCTCTTCCAATCATTTATATCTAATGCCATGTCCTCGGTGAGGTTCAAAGCATTCATATCCTTTCCTATCACCTCCATCCATGTCTTCCTAGGCCTACCCCGACCTCTTTTAACTAATATATTTTCTCATTTCTCCATCCTTCTAACTGGAGCATCATTAGGCCTTCGCCGAATATGTCCAAACCACCGTAAATGATTCTCTCTCATCTTATTTTCAATGGGTGCAACGCCTACCTTCTTTCGTATCTCCTCGTTCTGAATCTTATCTTTTATTGTATTTCCCCACATTCATCTCAGCATACGCATCTCAGCTACACTCATTTTTTGAATATGATGTCTCTTGGCAGCCCAACATTTTGTACCATATAGTAAAGTGGGCCTAATAGTCATCGTATAAAAGTTTCCCTTCAACCGCAATGGCATTCTACAATCGCACAAAAGTCCAGTTGCACTTTTTCATTTCATTCACCCAACCTTTATCCTATGATTTACATCTCCATCAATTTCTCCATACTTTTGAATGATAGATCCCAAATATTTGAAACAAACATGCACCGGTATTTCGTGCTCACCAAGCTTCACTACACTCTCATCACTACTTCGTTGCTTACTAAACCGACATTCCATATATTCTGTCTTACTCTTACTCAACTTAAAACCTCTTGCTTCCAATGTCTGTCTCCATAATTCTAACTTAGCACTAACCCAAACTCTAGACTCATCAATCAAAACAATATCATCAGCAAACAACATACACCATGGCACATTTTCTTGAATTGATCTTGTAAGCTCATCCATCACTATAGCAAATAGGAAAAGGCTTAAAGCAGATCCTTGATGTAACCCAACCGTTATAGGAAAATTGGTTGTCACCCCTCCATAAGTGCGGACATTGGTTACTACTCCTTCATGCATATCTTTGATTATACTAATGTACTTGAGAGAAACACCTTTCTTCATCATTGTCCACCAGAGAACGTCCCTAGGTACTCTATCGTATGCCTTCTCCAAATCAATAAAAACCATATGCAAATCTTTGTTCCTCTCTCTATTTCTTTCAATAAGTTGTCTAAGAAGATGTATAGCTTCCATAGTTGATCTTCCAAGCATAAAACCAAATTGATTCTCCGATATCATGACAACCTTCCTCAACCTAGACTCAATCACCCTCTCCCAAAGTTTCATAGTATGACTCATGAGTTTTATACCATGATAGTTTGTGCAATCTTGTATATCACCCTTATTCTTATATAGAGGCACCAAAGTACTCTTCCTCCACTCATTAGGCATCTTATTTGTCCGCCAAATCTTGTTAAAAAGATTTGTCAACCATTCTAAACCTTTCTCTCCCAAGCACTTCCAAGCCTCGATAGGTATACCATCTGGGACAACTGTCCTTCTTGATTTCATTTTCTTCAAAGCCTCTGCAATTTCTTTCTTTTGAATCTTGTGCATGAAGTCACAATTCATCTCATGAAAAGGAATGGAGAAGTCTCCAAGATCCTGAGCATGACTTTCATTAAATAGATTATCAAAATAATCTTTCCATCTCTCCTTAATCTCCTCATCTTTGACTAAAACCCTTTGTGTTTCATCTTTGATACATCTAACCATACCTAGAACCCTCGATTTCCTATCTCTCATCTTTGCAAGCCTATAAATATCCTTCTCGCCCTCTTTGATATCCAATTTGTCATAAACCTCCTTATATACCTTATCCCTCGCATTCCGAACTACTTTTTTAGCTTCCTTCTTTGCTATCATATACTTCCCCAAATTCTCATTATCACGACTCTTAGATTTCTATAACACTCTCTTTTAACCTTAATAGCTAATTTGACATCCTCGTTCCACCACGATGTATCATTACCTAGCGGTGCACCGCCTTTAGACTCACCCAATACCTCCTTAGCCACCTTTCTCATGCCACCCGCTATCTTATTCCACATTGATTCGGAATCCTCCTCGAGACATTGAAAGATGGATGAGTTATAAAAATTTCACCATAGATTTCCAGTGCTTCCTTACTTAAATTGGACAGCAGCAAGAACCCAAAACATTTAAGCATGCAGTGCAGTGAAATAGGTGGATAGTGTGAAGGCTACTGAGTCCCTCGGCTTGCGTGGGCTGCTACACAGAGAAAACAGAGAGAAAGAAAGGGATAGGAGAATAACTGAGGTCGTACCTTGGTTGAGATGCCTCTTTGGCTTATATATTGAGAATAAAACATATTATAGAAAATTATAAGAATGCCCTTTACAACATAAGACGTGTATTTCTAACAGCCCCCCTCAAACTATGCATGGTGTTGAATGACCATGGAGAGTTTGCTCTTAAGAAACCAATGACGCAATGAAGAGAGGGGTTTGGTCAAGAGATCTGCCACTGGATCTTCACCATAGAGATACATAAGATGGATCTCTTGACTTTTGACCTTTTTCCTCACAAAATGTTGATCAATTTCCATGTGTTTCATTTTTCCATGTTGCATCGGATTGGTGGTAATAGCAACCGCACTCCTATTATGACAGTATAAAAGAGAACGAGAGATACTTTGACGTAAATTGACCAATAAATGCTTAGTCCATAACACTTTTGTTGTGACAGCTGCCATCGCATGATACTCCGCTTCAATACCAGATCAGGAAAATGTCTTTTGCCTTCAGCTAGACCATGAAATTAGATGATGGCCCAAAAAGACTGCATAATCTGTGACTGTGACAGAACAATTGAAAGACGGATGGCTAGCCCAATCCGCATGCGAATAGGCAAGAATAATAAGATCTAACCCGGTAGAAAGACTAGGAGGATGCCTTCTATAAACCAAACCATCCCTGATTGTATCCTTCACATAATAGAGAATCTGTTTTGCTGCTTCCATGTGATTGTGAGGAGACTGCATAAAGTGGGAGACTTGATTGGTAGCAAAGACCAAGTCGAGCAGCGTAAAGGTGAGATACTGAAGGGCTCCAACGAGACTGCTGAATTGTTCCAGATGAGATAGCAGAGGGTCCTGAGGATCATATTCGATTAACTTCACACTTACTGTTGTGGGAGTAGGAACTGGCTTGCAATCTGTCATGCCAAAGCGAGATAGAACGTCCAGAGCATACTTGCGCTGGGATAAGATGAGAGAATTGTTTGTGTGGTCAACCTCAATGCCAAAGAAATACCGTAAAGGACCCGAATCTTTCATGCGAAACCGCTTATTAAGCATCGATTTCACTGCCATGATTTTGCCTGCATCACTCCCTCCTGTAATAACAAGATCAACTACATACACAAAAATGATGGTAATGTAAAACTGATCTAAATGAACAAACAAGGAATAATCACATTGGCTCTTGACGAAGCCGAAAGAGCGGAGAGCAGCATTAAAAGTCTCAAACCATGCACGAGAAGCTTGATTTAGACCATATATGGCATTTCACAAGCGAAGAAAAATAGAATTAGGGTCAGCCTCAGGATAGCCAAGGCGGTGTTCCATGAACACTTCTTTATGTAATGCACCATGTAAAAACGCATTCTTCACGTCCATTTGACTAAGACTCCAGCCATATGTAGTGGCGAGAGAAAGAACTACATGAATAGTACCCATCCGAGACTCCAGCCATATCTAGTGGCGAGAGAAAGAACTACATGAATAGTACCCATCCACAGGACCGAAGGTCTCATCAAAATCTAGACCATATTCTTGAGTGTACCCTTTTGCCACCAACCTTGCCTTATACCGCTCAATATTGCCATCAACCTTATATTTAATTTTGTAGACCCAACAGCATCCAACAACATTCTTATCAATAGGTCTTGATACCACTTCCCAAGTATCACACTCACGAAGAGCAGAAATTTCATTAGTCACGGATTCAATCCATTTGAGATGATGCCTAGCTTCATGATAGAATCGGCGTTCTTGACCGAAATCAAGAGTTGTGGCAAAAGCATGAAACTCAGCAGAGGAGTCATAGCTTACTCAACAGTGCAACGGATGCCGAATTCGAGCAGGCTGTCTAGGCTGATCGGATGGAGGTATATGCATGGGCACAACAGCAGCAAAGTAAGGAGAATCAGATAGCAAGGAAGATGAAGCAGCAGGAGGAATCTGATCAGCAGTAGGAGGCTAATCAGCAGTAAGTTTTGGGGAAAATGTGAAAGAAGCATTCTGCTGCAGTTGAGTTGAGCCTGTACTGAGATTTGTAAGAGCACTATGATCAAGACATGGGGTGGGTAGTGGAGGACGTCATTGATCATGTGACGCTAACGGATCTGAACGCAATGGAGCCGTGGTTGGCCAAAAGGTCAAAGGTTGTTCAAGTGAGTCGGTTGGACTGATATAGCTGTCATGGCTAGAAGCATCAAATGCATTTTCATGGAACATAACATGTGAAATAATCAGCTTACCAGTAACTGGATTAAAACACTGATATCCCTTATATGTATCATCATATCCAGCGAATTGGCATAGTGGGGCTTTAGGAGAAAATGTATCACGCAACGAATCATGAATATGAACAAAACACCTACTTCCAAAAGTCCAGAAGAGGGAATAATCAGGTTGCTGCCCATGAAGCAAAAAGAACGGAGAGTGCCCTTCAAGTGAACTAAGAGGCATGCGGTTGATCAAAAAGGTAGTTGTGTGGAAGGCCTCAGTCCACAAACTCTTTTGAATTTTAGATTTCTCCATAAGAGTGAGTGTTGTTTCAGTGATGTGTCGATGCTTTCTCTTAGCCACCCCATTTTGCTAAGAGGTACGTGGGCAAGATAGCTCGTGCTGGATTCCAAGATCATCAAGATAATTGGAAAAGGCCACAGACATATTCACCACCACCATCACTACAAAAATGCAATATTTTACGAGAAAATGATTTTCAACAAGGGTTTTGAATTTCTGAAAGATGGATAACACTTGATCTTTTGTTTTCAAAAGATAGATCCATGTATAACGGTAGTAGTCATCCATAAAAATTTCAAAAAAAGTGGAATTTCAGTAACCTAATTGCTTGTGCCACAATAAGACATCATTATTGGGGACAACTTCATCCGACACTAAAATGTCAGGACGACCAACAGGAGCTTCATCAAGGACGTACAACTCTCCGCATCTCTTTCCTTCAACAAGGTTCCGCTTGGTGTGAATGTCCTTCACAAAAACGGAAGAAGAAGAGAAAGAAATACAAGATTGAGATTGACCAAAAAGTTGAGACACAAAAACAAGATTACGCCTAATGTTAGGAACAAGAAAGGTATTAAAGAGATGGAAAGGACCACGAGGGGCATGGATGGTGGTGGTTCCAATGTGAGTAATCGAATGGGATATTCAATCACCAGTGACTATTTTTCCAGTACCATGATAGGAATAAGATTTGTGAGTTTACCTGCATCTCCTGTGACATGATGTGCGGCTCCCGAATTCAGAAACCAAGCATTCGGCTGCTGGCTCTGAGATATGGACGGTGATAACCAAGTGGGCTGCTCTGAACTGAGAGACCATGATGGAATAGCTGGGGAGATGGACTGCGAGTGTTGGTCAGGTGTCCACGGTGAACCATAGGAGTTTTCAGTGCCATGCATGCCAATATGAGAAAAGGATGCGCTCAAGGAATCCATGTCCTAATAGTGTATCTCAGGAAAGGTTGTTGAATTGGTGGATGCATTGAAGGTTCCTGGTCATGAGCCTCTTCCCCCTTGGGTTATGACGCAAACTAGCGAAAGCAGGACGGATAGGCAAATGTAGGTGGGTGGTATGTTGGAACATACCTCCAATAACAATTGGAACAAGAATGTCCCCGCTTTCAACACATCTGACATGTGATGTTTTGACGATTTCAACTTGTGTTAGCAGCATTGGGATTAGGAAGAAGCCCTGTATTTCGGTTATCATATTGATTTTGGCCTCGTCCTCGCCCATGATTCAAGGTGGCAGCCATCAGCACTTCATGATTTGGATGAGACTCCTCTTTCTTCGCTGAGATGCCAAAGTTTGATTCGAATTCAAGCAGTATGGACCTATGCTTATCGAAGTTCCTCCTTTTCTCAAGGCCCATATACATCGCTTTGAACATGTTGTACTCATCACCTAGCCCACGAAGCGTCTGGCTGCATACATCTTGATCTGTCACAGGACTTCCTATTGCAGCTAATTGATTTGTGATATACTTCACTCAATCAAGGAAAATCTGCCACACTGTTGTTTTCTCTCTTCGACGAGCCAAATTCTGACGAGATGATACACCTTAGGAGTAGATATCTGCTCATACCATTTGTGCAATACCTCCCAAAGTTTCCTTGTTGTCACCCCTGTGGGAGCGTGCAAAAGAACTTGTTTAGCAAGAGTCGCCATCATAAACGCAACAACCATCAGATCACTTTTGAACCAAGCAATATATGTCGGATTCTTGATGTAGACAATCTGATTGGAATCATCACCTTTTGTTGTCTCCTTTTCTTTTTCTTTTGATTTCTCTTTGGCAGTTGATACGTATTCCAAGGGAGCAAAAGTGGATCCATCAAGGTGTCCCATCAAGTCATGACCGCAGATTAAAAGAATAATCTGCTTTTTCCAAGTTATGAAATTGGTTTCATCCAACTTTTCATAAACAAGTTGGTTAAGGAAGAGGAAGTGAGAGATTGGGAAGAAGACAATGAAATAAGGAGAATAGTGATGATGACTCAAACGAAAATCAGAATCTTGAATAAGAAATCTGAATTTGAATGATCCAAGAATCCGGACCTTGTTCAAGCAGGTCTCGGATTCTTTTTTTAGTCTGATGACTATTTGATATTTTTCGATGGGAAAAATGAAATTTCGTTGGGTCAAAACCTTGGTTTGGGTTTTAAAAGAAACAAACGTGAAAGTAAGAAAAGAGACTTCACGTTGGGATGATGTGTTAGGTCAGTTCTGAACAAATCAACTTAGAAGCTTTTTGGGATCTGATTCAATGAGATAGGCAAAGGAAAGGACAATTAATGGAAGAGATTTGAACAAAAAGAAGTCAAGATTCAAAGAAATTGATCAAATCTAAAATCGATCAGATCTAATTTGATCTGATTTGGAACTACAAAAGAAACAATTGAGATTTAAAAGGAGGCAAATCTGATATGGTACGATCAGATTTGATTTGATGCTGCTGAAAGGAAAAAAAAATGATTTGACGTGACTAGAAAGAAATCTGGTTTGAAGTAACGAGATTCGATTTTAAGAAAAATAAAAGATTTTTAAGAAAAGAAGAAAGATGATTAAAAAGGTTTGACCCAATATGATCAAATCGATTTTCAGAAAAGGAAGAGGATGAAATCCAATTTGACAAAATCAGATTTAGAATCAAAGGAAGAAAGAAGAACACAACCTGATGATTACACCTCGACCCGCTCAGATACCATGTGAAGGTTGCTGAGTCCCTCGGCTTGCGTGGGCTGCTACACAGAAAAAACAGAGAGAAAGAACAAGATAGGAGAATAACTGAGGTTGTACCCTGGCTGGGACGCCTCTTTGGCTTATATATTGAGAATAAAACATACAACAACAACAACTACGCCTTCATCCCAAAACAATTGGGGTCGGCGATATGAACCAACAAAGAAAATCATTATGGGTCTTCCACATTAATCCTTCTCCTTCATTCATTTCTATCCAATGCCATGTCCTCGGTGAGGTTCAAAGCATTCATATCCTTTCCTATCACCTACATCCATGTCTTCCTAGGCCTACCCAGACCTCTATTAACTAATATATTTTCCCATTTCTCCATCCTTTTAACTAGAGCATCATTAGGCCTTCGCCGAATATGTCCAAACCACCGTAAACGATTCTCTCTCATCTTATTTTCAATGGGTGCAACGCCTACCTTCTTACGTATCTCCTCGTTCTGAATCTTATCTTTTATTGTATTTCCACACATCCATCTCAGCTACACTCATTTTTTGAATATGATGTCTCTTGGCAGCCCAACATTCCGTACTATATAGTAAAGCGGGCCTAATAGTCGTCCTATAAAACTTTCCCTTCAACCGCAATGGCATTCTACGATCGGACAACACTCCAGTTGCACTCTTCCATTTCATCCACCCAACCTTTATCCTATGATTTACATCTCCATCAATTTCTCCATACTTTTGAATGATAGATCCCAAATATTTGAAAGAATCATCCACCGGTATTTCGTGCTCACCAAGCTTCACTACACTCCCATCACTACTTCGTTGCTTACTAAATCGACATTCCATGTATTATGTCTTACTCTTACTCAACTTAAAACCTCTTGCTTCCAATGTCTGTCTCCATAATTCTAACTTAGCATTAACCCCAACTCTAGACTCATGAATCAAAACAATAGCATCAGCAAACAACATACACCACGGCACATTTTCTTGAATTGATCTCGTAAGCTCATCCATCACTATAGCAAATAGGAAAGGGCTTAAAGCAGATCCTTAATGTAACCCAACCGTTATAGGAAAATTGGTTGTCACCTCTCCACAAGTGCGGCCATTGGTTACTACTCCTTCATATATATCTTTAATTATACTAATGTACTTGAGAGAAACACCTTTCTTCATCATTGTCCACCAGAGAACGTCCCTAGGTACTCTATCGTATGTCTTCTCCAAATCAATAAAAACCATATGCAAATCTTTGTTTCTCTCTCTATTTCTCTCAATAAGTTGTCTAAGAAGATGTATAGCTTCCATAGTTGATCTTCCAGGTATAAAACCAAATTGATTCTCCAATATCATGACAACCTTCCTCAACCTAGACTCAATCACCCTCTCCCAAAGTTTGATAGTATGACTCATGAGTTTTATACCACGTGAGAATAAAACATGTTGCAGAAAATTACAAGAATACCCTTTACAACATAAGACGTATATTTTTAACAAATATAAACTATGAATGAAGAAATGCAGGTCTTGCATGAATGTCAAACATGAGAGATAGTAAAAAGACTGTCTGATAAAAATGTAGTTGGTTCAAAATGGGTGTATAAAATAAAATATAAACCCAATGGAACTCTCGAAAGATATAAAGCTCACCTAGTAGCAAAAGGATTCACTCAGGAGTATGGGCATGATTATGAATGAGACATTCAGTCTTGTTGTCAAAATAAGTACTATACGGATCGTCCTTTCACTAGCAGTTGATCATGGGTGGCAACTAAGTCAGTTGGATGTAAAAAATGTGTTCTTACACGGGCATATTAAGGAGGAAGTTTATATGAAGCAGCCACCAGGGTATAGTGAAAAGATCCAAAAACTCATATTTGTAGGTGAAAAAGAGCTATTTATGTTTCATTTACAAAATTAACAATTTTATCATTGTGTTACTAATTTATGTTGATGATATAATTGTTATTGTCAGCGTAGTGAACATATTGAAAAAGTGAAGAGGTTCTTGCACAAAAAAATTAATATAAAAGATATTGGTCTATTATGGAATTTTCTTGAGATAGAGGTACATCGGCAAGCTAATTCCCTTATTTTAACTCAGCACAAATACACGATGGATCTTCTAAATCAGTGTTGTGAAAAGCGTTGAGGCATAGCGAGGCGCTCCACCAAAATCTGAGGTGAGTCGTAAAGCGTAAGCCTCAAAAAAAAATTAAAACTTAAAAAAATATAAAAAATATCTAAAATTGTAAATAAATAAAAAATGCTTTATTGATGAAGCAACAACCAACAAGAAATAAAAAATCCCAAATAAATCATAACCAAATCAATCACACTCATTATTTCCACCAGATCAAAGACTAAGTAACCTGCAAAAAATGTGATGTCACAAATTATATATCACTCCCAAATGTTGACCAACCATAGTGATTACATATAAACACATCATGAATGGGTTTTGTTAGCCAACCTACACAATTTGTTATGGTTCAACTATGGTAAAGCAATAAAGAGTGCCCTTAATGCATAACCCATGCTATAAGCAACATTAATCAAGTCACTTTGTCTAGATCAAGCCCTAGGGATATGATCTAAATGATTTTCTTAGTCAAAAACATGTTAGTGATCCAGCTGTATTGCACAAGCAGATATTTTTTAAACTTCAAGTATCTATTACCCCAGAACCCTAAAATTTCATGCCCGAAAAATCATGTTTCTGCTGAATACCTATGGGTTCAGATTTCTCATACACAGATTGCACCACATGTTTCTGCTAGAGTGTACAGTACAGTCGAGTGTAGTCAATATTTCCCCATTGCACACGGACGTATTCACACGCAGAGTTTATAACTTAATACAGAACTGCCAGCAAACAGCATGCTACACCAAAGCACATTTTACAAATGAAACACAAGTAATGTTGAAACACCGGAAAATCAAATTGCGGAGAAGCAAAGACTTGATTCAAAAACGATATGTGATTTAATCGCTCATTTCTTTGTTTCTGGTTTCTGTAACTCACAATTTCCACACTTGTTACAAATCACAGTCCAAATCAGAATGCAGCCGCACAAGAACACACCAAATGCATGGTTCCTAAAGAGAAATACAGGAAGAATTTCCTCCAGCCATAGACGCATCCATAACAGTGCATCAACCAAACAAAAGTCACCTGCATTTCCTTCGTACAGGAAATGCGATAAATCGAAAAGAAAATAAAATCATGAACAGCCTCAGGCATTCATGATGAATTAGGGTTTGTTTAAACTTTAAACCCTAATTTTTGGTCAAATGAGGGCTTTGACCCTCATTTGACCAAAAGCCCCAGGCGTACACGCCTCAGTTTGAGGTGTGCGACTCAAGGCGTATGAGGCGCACGCCTCGAGGGTTTTGCACTTTATATACGCGCCTCAAGGCATAAAGCCCCTTGCCTTGAGGCGAGGCGCGCTTTTTGAGCCTTGAGGCGCATTTTTAATAACACTGGTCCGGACTGAAGACCAAGTGGCTAACTTGTCCACTAAAGGACTCACAAAGAACAGATTTTGATATTTAAGAACCAAGTTGTCTATGGTTGTTAATCATTCATAACTTGAGGAAGGCTATTAGAGCGTGAGGTTTGAGGTGGTGAGATCTGGATCTTAATCCAGATCCATATCACTCACGTCACTGTTCACGATGTTACTGTTCACGTCATTGTTCATGATGTTACTGTTCACGTCACTGTTCATATCTCCTAGTTCCCTATTGTATTTTATTATACATTGTGTTCCTAAAATACCCTTTATTAGTCTTCTTGTATTTTGTGTTAATAAAGGTGTTTTAGTAAATATGTATTTTAGTGTAAAGTGGATATAAATAGTCACAATGAGGCACGGTTTTCCCATATTGGGAATCATGAGAGTTCAGCCCAAACTTTTCTCTTGTCTTCTTTCTCTCTGCAGGAACAGCCCAAACTTTTCTCGTCTTTTTTCTCTCTACAGAAACTTCAGAAAACCTAAATCTAACATCCGGTTTCCAGCCATGACAAACAGAAATTAGAAGATTTGGCATTGTTCTAATAGAATGTCATTCCACTTGCAAAAAGCAGCAGACTGATGCCTTTTTTATGGGTGTGTATACATCCTGAGGTGGATTAAGTCAGTTTTCAGGATTAGTTTTGATTTTCCAGCATTGGTTTTTTTTCAACGAAAAAAAATAGTAAAGTTGTATAGATTACATGATGCAATCAAGCATTTATAGCAACCATCCATATATGTATGTGCCTGTGTGTATCGGAAGTTGTGTACTAGCATTTTACAAGATGAATGGAGAAAAGTAACAATACCAGCTATGATATTCCGTAAGAGCAATGTGAACATAGCATCTGCAGTCTTGCAGTATAATCAATTTCTGAAGATGACAAACCTGTTTTTTCCCTTGCTTTGCAAGTCCTATCTGTGTCAAAACATCCTTTAGCTCCTTTATTCGGAAATACTGCAGTTTTTCCTGAAAGAGGTAGAAAAGCGTAGATGTACTACCAAATAACACACATTCAACAAACAAGTTCTCAAAGATAGACACAATTGCTTAAAAAGTTCCATAATGAAAATCGATGCTTGCAGCCAAAACAAAAGAAGCCATAAGCTAAAATATGAAAAGTCATAGAGTTTAGAGAGAAACATCGAATGACTCTAATTGGTAGTCATTCAAATGTAAAATACTTTAAAAGATGAAAGATCTTTCCATCGCCATGAACAGGCAAAATCCTTACATTCTCTATCTGATTTTAACCAAAAGAAAAGAAAAAAAAGTATCTCTAAACAACTTATCTCAAATGCTGCTATACAAAATAGCAATGCCTGGAAAATAATGTTCAGAAAAAGTTTTTGGTCAAAGCCACAACTATCCAGAACTCATAGAAGAAATCTAAGATTGGGTATCAAATTGGAAATGCAACTCCATGTATCATGCCTTAAGGAATCAAGAGGAAAAGAGCACGTTAAATAAACACCTATAAATGGTGTTAGATGTACATCAACAATTTGGCTTACATGACCACTTGTGAATGTATATTGAAATTTGAAAAGCCTCCCGTGGTATTGGTGATATCAGAATTGAGATAAAGCCTCTAACAAATTTATTCCAACTTACCTATGGTCACCTCACTACTATAACTCCATAGACTGCCACCATACAAACACAGTGGAGCATGCATCCACTTGACTGCCCTTAAGGTGCAAGCCTTTTGATATTTGATAACCTCAAAACATGAGAGCTCTCACCATCCAGGAGGTGTCTTATTACTTATATGTTGAAGGAAGCTGGTTCACATATTTTCGCAAAACCTGAGGGCCACAAATGCTTCCACCCAAAGCTTTTGTCCAGAAAGTATAGTGGAAGGGGAAATCACCGTATCTCCACTAAAATCCTTCTTTTGGTGACTTCAACTGAAAAGAAAGGTGGAAGTGCTTTGAACTTGCAGTTGGTGGATTGAAGCCACATGGTGGCTGTTATCTTTGGGATGAAATGATCAGTACTGCAACAATATACACTTCCCATCCTCATGTTTTACATGCTTACAGTCATTTCAACAACTTACTATTGCCAAATGATGACTTATCTCCTTGTTGGAAGACACCATCACATTTGGACAGTCCAAGAGTTTTCCTTAACTATTTTGACTATGTACCATTGCCTCAATGCTCTTATCTGCAAATTGTATGTGATGGTGACTGCTTGTCACCACCGACTTTCGTTATTCAATAATGGTTTCCTTTTGTTTGGCTTCAAGAGGGAAAAAGAAAGGAAATATAGAATGCATCACCTAAAGAGCACAAAAAGTTCTATGCATCAAAGAACCAAAACGCGTACAGGAAAACCACAAAAAGAAAATACCCTCCTCAAGCTTACCGCCCTGAAACCTACAAATTGCATCTGAAAAATGTTGTCTACTCATGCAATACCTCAGCTTCATCCTTCCACATAATAACCAGCAACCAATCAAGCAATGGTTTTACCTAATGTGGTCTGGCACTTTAACCCCTAACAGTACATACTAGAAGAGGAACACCTATGATATGCCAGGAGACAATGTTTTTCTTTAATACATAATCATATATGACAAATTAGTCAATTGCTTTTTTATTTGCATAACACACAAAATATGCATCAAAGATCCAATTTGAAATAGTTAAATAATCATTTAATAGTGTGATCTTGACATAGTTTGACTTCCTCTCGAATTCCTCCACTTTTAACCTCATTTTTAGGTCAAGGCTCAAGACCATTCTTAATGGAACTGAGAGGCCAAAGGAGGGAAGTCATCATTAAAGGCACACCGAAGGGTACAAACACAATAGAATATGATTATAGTAAGGAGAGACATCATACAAGTCATGTCTAAGCATTTAAATTTTTTAACTGATAAAATATGTTTATATGTACAGCACCATACATTTATAATGTTAAACCTAGAGACTTCACCCATAAAGCACTATTGTAATTTTATACAAGTCACACACGAAGATATTGCATTACCCCCCTCCATGCAAAGTGCTTTAATACACATAAAACCCTCTCTCTGCTTTTCCTTATCCCTATAAGACATCATACAGTTCCACCACAGCAGTAGAACAAGAAAAATCTAAGATAAAGCTCATTTCATTTCATTCATCCAAAGTTCCTATCACCTGGCAAGAATATCAGCAAACTTGTCAGCTGATATAAATGAAATATCCAAATCTATGTATGTCCATACCAGGCACATAGAAACAGTCGAACAAAATGAATGCCAATATTGGTGATAGCTAGCACGCTTTCCCTCAACTGACCTCATCAACGGCAAATAAGAAAAGCATTGTTGGAAACAGAAGTGGCCTAATAATCAGAAGAATGGGTCTACTAAATCATGCCTTATTAGCGACATTTTTGTGGCTATTGTTCAAGAAAGAAGATTGCTTTCGAGGTTGATTAGAGCCAAGTACGGTATTGAGGGATTGTCCTTACATTCCAAAGCTTCTTCATCTTCTATTCTTGTTTAACTCATTGCCAAGATGCTAGACATTCTCCAAAGTTTATGCATCTGCTATTAGCCTTCTTGTTTAAAATATTAAAAGAGTTTTGTCAAACAGAAATAACGACAATATATTGTGAAGTACAGCCACTTAAATGACATTCAAGCTATGCCACTTACAGAAAATCGAAGCTATAGCATTCATAACGGTCCAGCTATAATTTAGAAGGAGTTGGAATAACTTGGGGATGTAACATGATAGTTATGATAACACAAATTCCCAAAAGTAAAAGTAGGAAACCAAAATCCACTGAGAAACACCACACACTGTTCCATATATTCCACCACGTTTGTTATTGAAGGGGACTCCAAACATGTTTCACTGAATAATTGTAAGGATACGTTTGCAAATGTTTCTTTCATGTCCCAAAACCAGTATCGAGCAAATTGAGTTCGGAGCCAAATTAAGGGGATACTTCAAAACCTCCCAAAATATGAAGAAACCAATCGGAGTATACAATGAAGTCAATCCAAAAATCCTTAGAAAAAGAAAAAAGTGAATTCCATGAGAACCAACCTTGCAACTTGCCAATGAATCCATATCGTTTCTCGCCCACGAATAAATCTTGAATTCCCCCAGGACCGACAGCAGAGCAGCAAAAGCTCGCACTCAATTACCCAATCCCACGAATTTTAACACCGAATCCCAAACGAACAATACAACAAATCTCAGAGACAAGCGAAGATCAGGTCAAATCCACACACCGAACACGAAACAAGACACTGAAATTAAGCAAAAACTGGAGCTCTATTTCAAATTAGGACAATTGCCCCAACCAAAAACGCTAATTGAAATCGGATATCGAATCAGAAGAGACACCAAAAGATCTCGGATCGGAAATAGCGAAACACGCCGAAGGAAAGAAAACCCATCGAGTTCAATGCGACAACCTAGAGTTACTATGTACTCGGAGAAATGAAGAGGGGTGTAAGTAGTTCAGGAGGGAAGGGAACTCCTAGTAGGTGGAGGAGGAGAAACTCTATGGTTAGGGTTAGAGGCTCTCACTCGGATCGGGGCGATCGATCAGAGACTGAGAAGGAGGAGGAGGAGGAATTCTTTCGGGGGTGGTGATCTTGCGGAGAGGCTCCCATCAGGCGTCGTATAACTCTATTTGACCGGACAGAAGGCGGAGCCCGCAAGCCAGAAAGGGGATGTAACCCTTGCCTTCCCCTTCAATCCTCCCTATTCCTCTTTTGGATTCCGGAGTCGGAATCGCGACCTCCGTTCGCTGCCGTGGTGGCACTCGCACGACGCGAGAGTTGTGCAAATGCCCACGGTGGTCCTACCTACTACTCCTCCCTTTCTTCCACCCTGAGACCCCCGATCCGGTTCGGGTCTTGTTTGTCTGGACTCTCGGAGCGTTCGAATTCGGGATGCGCATGGACAGGACGCCCTGAACTTTCATGCACGTCAGTGGACAGGATAGGACGCACTGTCCAGATGTAATATCTCACAATTTTTTCTTAAATTTAAAATTTTAATAAATGTATATTTTATTAAAAAAAATTGTATATGAAAATCGAGATATACTGTGCTGGTGTTAGTAGATCTTGGTATGGATCTTGGATCAATTATCAAGATCCATGATCCATTTGTGATAGGGAACTTGGATTAGTTGTCAAGATTCATGATCTATTTATGGTATGGATCCTAGATTCAATGTCTAGATCCATGATTCATTCATAATATGGATTTTTTACCTGATGCCAAATATTCATAATCCTCTTTTTTTAGGACATTTGCTATTTTCTATTTTTATCCTCATTTTTTGTGGGTTTTGATTGTAGAGACATCATTTTTTGCTTGTTTTTTCAAAAACTCTCATCTCGTCTTATATTTTGAATATTGAGATCTTTCTACTGATACTAGAAGTCATCATCTCGAGTATATTGGTAGTGGACCCAAAAGACCGAAAACCCACTTGCCATAACTCGGGTATATAGCGAAAGGTCCGTTAAGGAAATACCCCATCCTATTAGATCTCATTAAAGATTCTTTTTATAGGATTTTATTGGATCCAAATATGTTTCTTACATATCGAAGATCCAAAGATAGATCTATGGTTGCGGTTAAAAGGGTTTGAAAAAAGGGTTGAGATTCAATTTTGGAGAGGAGATTAAGGGATAGGATCTTGGTTTTAAGAAGGTCTTTGAGTAAGGTGGACAACTTAGGTTGCAAAAACTGCTCCAAGACAAGCGAGACATGCATTCTTTAGGTTGCTGACATCAACAAATATTGGACGTTTTGAAAAAAATTTAACAACAGTTAGGCAAGATATTACTATAAATGATTTCTCATATCTTGATATAATGACATATGTTGAAAAAAAAGTTATAATGACACATATAAGAGTAATAATGATAATTCAAAAGGTAATAGTGACAAATAAATTGTCGTTAGAAAAATGGACAAAACATGCCTGATATGTAAATTGATTCAGACATAACTTCATATTCGGATATAGTTTGAGGTGATTTTTCATTAATTAAAAAACTAACATCATCAACTTTAATTTATGCATTAAATAAAAAACCAAATTCGATTATTTTGATAGTTAAAAATGCGCTCAAAGTTCAATCTACAAAAAAAAACAGGTTTTCACTGAACAAGTTACCTTGTTTTTATCACAACTTTCTATTTCGTTGTCGTATTTACCTGATTTTTAGCTTGTTGAAAATATAAGATGCTCTAGTTTAATTTTTACTTTTGACAAAAATCTTGAAGATGTTTTGTAAGCTTAGAATACAGCTGACGAGAACTTATAAATATGTCAAAAACACTATATTTTAGTACATGGCTCATGTCATGACATGACTCAGTCAAAAACTATGTGTCTACACGTACCCCTCTTTATTGTTGAGGATGCAAAGCTTGATCGATACCAAAAAAATAGATGCACTGGTTGGAAATGAGCAAAAAGATCGGCTCTAACACAATGCATTTTTAAAAAAATATTAAAAAAGGCATACATAGACAACTTGATGGTGCAAAAAGATAGCTAGAGGCTCGTACAAGGCTCTATTCAAACAACCCTACAAATCACTAGTGTACTAAGATGCAGATAGTGAGAGGATAATAGAATTTCCAATATTACTGCAGTACTACACACAGCAGGTTCAAATAATACATAATAGTCAACAGATAACGCATAGTCGACATAAGAGATATGCTAGCCAACGTCGTAGGGAACTTACATTCAAGGTGGGAGATTGGGTCTTTGTAAAGGTATCTCCTACTAAGAGTGTGTTTCAGTTTGGTAAAAAGGGCAAGTTGTGGCCCAGGTTTGTCGGCCCTTTTGCAATATTGAAATGGTTGGTGAGGCAACGTAATTCATAGCACTACCTTTGCAGTACTCTCATATCCATAATATCTTGCACATGTCTATGTTGCACAAGTACGTCTATGGTCCATCACATATTATTAGCTATGAGAACGAAGATATTCAGGAAGACATGGCTATCGAGGAGAGGCTAGTAAATATTTTGGATCGAATGAAACAGGTGTTGAGTTCCAAAATCATTCCTCTTGTTAAGGTGAGTTGGAGACATCATGGTGTTGAGGAGTGTACATGTGAGGCAGAATTGAGTGTGAGAAAAAGTACTCGAGTTTGTTTGAATAGTCTTTTACCAATTTCGAAGATGATTTTTTTAAGGGGGTAGGATGTAGCACTTGCAATTTTTTCCTAATATGAAATAAATAAAGATGCATTTTCATGTCCAATATATGTGTGCAAATTTTAAATTTAGCTTGTAATTGGACACCACATATTTTTATAATAGTTATCAGATATATTGAATATGATCTAGACCCTATTAATTAGATCTAATATGAGTTTGGACTCTTAAATAAGGAGTTTGGTCTAAACTTGAATTGGTTCTTTGGATCCAATCTCAAGTTGATTGGCTCCATACGGTGGGACAGCCCTGAGCCCCACTTGGAACTAATTAAGTGAAAATTAATTAAATATGAGAAGAGGGTGAGATGTCCCATCCTTTCTAGCCCTTTTAATTACTTAAGTTAATTGGTTAAGACAAGTCAAACTTGTTGGACTATCTCTCCACCCACACGGTTTGCGAGATAAATAGCCCAACTCAAAGTGAGAAGAAGGGTTGTGAAGGTCTATTAAAAGAGCCCCACAAACCCTCCTTTCCCATCTCATTCTAAAACTTTTTTTTCTCTCTCAATGTTCTTTCTCCTCTCATAACCCCTTATTCTCTTCTTCTTGTACTTCCCTAACCCACGACTCTTAGAGAGAAACCTTTGAAATGTGTGGGAATTGCATCCATTAAAGTTGCAATATATAGTTGGCGAAGTTCTGCATCAATACCAAACGCCCAATGATTTTTCATTCTACGCGAGTTCAGGTAGTGAACCATCGACTTGTGCATGTGTACGTAGCAACAAGGGTGCTTCCACATGCTGAGATAAAGTTTCAGATGCTTATTAAACGCGATCAATCTCAGCCATGACCTCAGATCGATACTAGGTGTTTTTTGAGGTCTACATGACCTTAAAAGGTATTTCTACAGAAAATGATTTTTAGAAAACTTGTTTCTTGATTAAAGAGAGAGAGAAGGGGAGGAAGCTAGCAACTGGAGGTTGACATCAACCTTGACTTCTTGGATGGGTGAATCGGTAGAGCTGACTCGGTATGGGGATAAACCAGACCCAGTCGGGTTTGTCAATCTCAAAAAAAAATATCTCGGTCGCTCGAATCGATATGGGGATGAACCGGACTGAGCATGTCTCACCGAACCAGTCTGGGTGTGAACATAGACTGGATCGAGTATGACTCAGACCGACTTGGTTTGGGTTTAGTCCAGATTGAGTCTGGTCAATATGCCCTTGAGCTAGTCTCGGTCGACCAAACCATGATTCGAAAGATCAAAATTTGTGCATAAAACATAGATTTGATGCTCTTGTTACCTATGCATGATTTGCTCCATGCTAAACCCCTTGATCTATCAGAAAAAGATAACTTGTACCTTGTTTTCTTGTTGCGTAAAAGAAACAAAAGCTGGTGGAGGTGACACATCTCTCTCTCTCTCTCTCAAAACTAATGTTGAGATAGAGAGGCTCTCTCAAGTTTTATAACTTGAGAAGGACTCCTCTCTCAATTATGATAGAGTTCTATTTCTTAAATAGAACTTCTTCCTACTCTCTCTCTCTCTCTCTCTCTCTATATATATATATATATATATATATATATACTTTATTTATTATAAAGCTTTAAATTTGTATTCATTTTAAACGTTAAAGTACCTTATTATGGATGGACTATGGGTCTTGGCTAATGGACCCATGCCCCATGTCCGGATCCATATTGATGTCAACCCCCATATATTTGTGTATATATATATATATATATATATAGGTCTCAGCCAATGGATCATGGACCATATCCAGATCCATATTGACATCAACCTCTCTATATGTATATAAATATATAGGTCTCGGTCAATGGATCCTGGACCATGTCCAGATCCATATCGATGTGAGCCCATATATACTCATGTATATGTATATATAAATTGGCATTAATCTAAGCAATAAAATACATGTATGAATAAAAATTTTGTTTATTAATCTATAACTTGGCAAAATTTTATGAGATATTACAGGAGGATATATTTTCTCCCAATTGAAATTGGTTGTTGGCATATATGCTAGGTCAATCATTTCTGATAAAAAGGTGGAGACCCTAAAAGTCATAAATGCTAAACTAAGACTTGAAGATTTGGGTACTGCTTGAAGATCCTACTCCTTATCACCAATTGATTGGATCTTTCACCTACTTTTCTATCACCTGGCATGATATTATTCATGTGGTCCATGCAACAAATCAACTTCAACATACTCTTGCCATAGTGCACATGGGTGTAGTTATGAGGATTATTCACTATATTAAAAATACAATTTCAAAAAGGCTTTTCTTAACCTCTTCATCCTTAGATTTTTAATTGTTTACTGTTGACTGGTTTGACAATTGGAATGATAGAATTTCAAGCAAAGATTAAATTGTTTTTTAGGGGATTTCTTAGTTTTTTGGAGGTGCAAAAAATACCAGAAGATCTCGTTGTCTTCAACTGAAGCATAGTATCAAGTAATGATTCTGACAATAATGGAGCTTGTACATAAGAGTTTTCGTCTCCAAACCTTCAAAGATGTGTTGGAATAACAAAAATGCAATTTACATTGCAAGCAACCACACATTCTATCAAAGAACAAAGCACATTATGATTGAATGTCACTATGTACGTGATTAGTATATAAGAAAATCTATTGAGTTTTCGTGCATCACATAGGAGTACCAGCTTGCAAATTTTTTCACTAAAGCTATTCTTGCACCTCATTTTATTTTTCTTCTCACACATTGTTGGTGAATAGTCCTTATAGTCGCAGTAAAGAGGTAGGTCTACTAGGCAATTCCAAATTTCTATTTGAAATGCACTAAATAAAATAACCTTGTTGCTTCCTAGATCTCTAGATTGAAGTACCTTGCCTTTGTGATGGATTGGAGATTTGCATGCTTGCTGCATATATGTTATCAAAGGAAATTTCAAATGTGGATGGATAAAAAAGATGACAGTGGATATTAGGTATGTTGGTTGCATGATTATGACAAATAGTAAGTCTTTGGAAAATAAATTTCTCATGAGGATTTATATTTTAGGATATTCATGTAATTTACATTTATATCTTATGTATATATTACTTCCCACTGTGAAGGGAGGGTGTTGTGTGTTCTCCCTCGAGGACGCATTGTTTGCTATAGTGCGTGTTTGGGGGTCCGAACGAGCGCCACGTATATAAGCACGTGGGGCTCGTATTCTCATGTGTGTTGGCATCACTTAGCATCAGAGTTTGGTGCAGTTGCAAAGACATAAGTACCATTTCCCGTCATTCTCGCCATGAAATGATGGCTCGAGAAAAGGACAAAAATGTACTTCATTCAAAAAAGGGAAATGACGATTTGAGAAAAGGACAAAAAATGTACTCCATCCAGAAAGTCGAGGATGATGTCGACTCTTAAAAGTCCAAACATTATGTTTACACCATCTGTTGCAACAGGAGCTCCCTTTGACGATGCACTCTTTACCGTCGTCTACTACGGCCGAAGCACCCTTTGTCGTTGTCTCGAGTCCATGTTCTTGCCTTGGTTTTTAGCTTGTGTTACAACATATTGTCGCCTTCTCGTTCCTGCCTTGTGTTACAAAACATTCCTGGGTTTGTTCCTACCTCTTGGAGATAACTATAAATCGATCGACTGGTTCGAACATTGGTGGTCGTCAAAGGGGCATTTGTCGGCCATCTCATTTTATAGTATTTTCTTCATCTTCATTTTTGTTAGGCAGTATAGAAAAAAGCAATGGCGCACAAACATTCCAACAAGTGACATTAAGGCGTCGTGAGTACCTTTACATGTCATCATGCTATTATTGAAGAACATATGTCATCGTGAGTGCCATTAAGGCATTGTTTTGTTATTGCAGATGGACCTTATATTTTCGATGGTTGAAAATTTAAAGATATTTGTAAGACGCTGGGACCTGTTGACAAGAATGCTTGTTTACAGATGCGAACAAGGGCCTCTACCCCATTCGGTATCGTTCATTCATTCAGTATATGTAATGTATCGCAAATCGCGGTTGTAGTAACATACTACCGATTTGTAAGATATTGTTTTGTTTGTTAATATCGATTTGTAAGCTATTATGCTGAATTTCCTATCGATTTGTAATATATTTTGTGATATGTATATCGATTTGTAAGATATTATGTGTTTTATAGTGTCGATTTGTAAGCTATTATGCTGAATTGTCGTATCACAACAACAACAACAACAACAACAACAACAACAACAACAAACAACGCCTTCATCCCAAACAATTGGAGTCGACGATATGAACCAAATAGAAAATCATTTTGGGTCCTCCACATGAATCCTTCTTCTTCAATCATTTCTATCCAATGTCATGTTCTCATTGAGGTTCAAAGCCTTCATATCCTTTCTTATCATCTCCATCCAAGTCTTTTTAGGCCTACCCGACCACTTTTAGCTAATATATTTTCCCATTTCTGCATCCTTCTAACCGGAGCATCATTAGGTCTTCATTGAATATGCCCAAACCATCGTAAACGATTCTCACTCATCTTATTTTCAATGGGTGCAACGCCTACGTTCTTACATTATTCCTAGTTTTGAATCTTATCTTTTAGTGTCTTTCCACACATCCATCGAAGCATACGCATCTCAGTTACACTCATTTTTTGAAAATGATGTCTTTTGGAAGCCCAACATTCTGTACCATATAGTAAAGTGGGTCTAACTGTCGTCCTATAAAACTTTCCCTTTAATCGCAATGGCATTCTACGATCGCACAACACTCCAGTTGCACTTTCCCATTTCATCCACCCAATCTTAATCCTATGATTTACATCTCCAACAATTTCTCCATTTTTTTGAATGATAGATCCCAAATATTTGAAACAGTCATCCACCGCTATTTCTTGTTCACCAAGCTACACTAGACTCTCATCATTACTTCGTTGATTACTAAACCGACATTCCATATATTCTGTCTTACTCTTACACAACGTAAAACCTCTTGCATCCAAAGTCTGCCTCCAAAATTCTAACTTAGCATTAACCCCAGCTCTAGACTCATCAATCAAAACAATATCATCAACAAACAACATACACCATGGCACATTTTCTTGAATTGATCTAGTAAGTTCATCTAACACTATAACAAAAAGGAAAGGGCTTAATGTAGATCCTTGATGTAACCCAACCGTTATAGGAAAATTGTTTGTCACCCCTCCACAAGTGCGGGCATTGGTTACTACTCATTCGTACATATCTTTAATTATACTAATGTACCTGAGAGAGATACCTCTCTTCATCATTGTCCATCAGAGAACATCCCTAGGTACTCTATCGTATGCCTTCTCCAAATCAATAAAAACCATATGCAAATCTTTGTTCCCCTCTTTATATCTCTCAATAAGTTGTCTAAGAAGATGTATAGCTTCCATAGTTAATCTTCCAGGCATAAAACCAAATTGATTCTCCGATACCATGACAACCTTCCTCAACCTATACTCAATCACCCTCTCCCAAAGTTTCATAGTATGACTCATGAGTTTTATACCACGATAGTTTGTGCAATCTTGTATATCACCCTTATTCTTATAGAGAGGCACCAAAGTACTCTTCCTCCACTCATTAGGCATCTTATTTGTCCACCAAATCTTGTTAAAAAGATTTGCCAACCATACTAAACCTTTCTCACCCAAGCATTTCCAAGCCTCGATAGGTATATCATCCGGGTCAACTGCCTTTCTGAATTATCGTATTGATTTGTAATATATTATGCGATATGTATATCAATTTATAAGATATTATGTGTTCTCTAGTATCGATTTGTAAGATATTTGTAAAAAGAATTTTAAAATATATGTGTGCGGAAATACATTGTTGTGTGCTTGCGGTGGTGATTTTCGTATTCAAAATGTTGCTCATTTGTCGATTTCTATTGAAATCGCTTCACAGTATCGTAGATATAATTAAATCATTGTCACATGAATCGCTATCATCAACACACATATACGACAAATCGTTTCTTTTATTGGCATGATAAATAACAACTCGACGCATAGTATACGCAAAAAACAAATCACTATTGCTTTTATACTGTGATTCATTCAATCATTTCTTTGACTTGCTTCACCTTATCGGTATCCATTGTTATATGCATATTGATTAAATTATGGTAAACATATGTGCTAGCTAACGAAAATTGATATCTTATTTATGACAGTGGTGAGCTTATCATCTGGTTGCAGTGAAGATGATTTATCTCAGTCATTGTCAAGTTATGGAGAAGTGAACATATGTACTAATGACACACCTGAAGAAGTGAACATGTGCACTAATGAGGCACATGGTAAGAAGGGTGCAAACATTGGATTCATTCTTGACTTGATTGTTCCAGCAGAAGAAATTTAATTCGATAATGAGGTAGACAATCATGACAGTACAATTGATAAAGGTGCAAGCACTGAGAATGTACATGATAGTATACTGGACTTTGTTCCCGTAGAAGGAATGCAGTTTAATAATGAGGAAGCTGCATATAAATTTTACACTAATTATGCCTTAAAACTTGGCTTCTGTGTTAAAAGGTATTATTGGTCAAAAAATGCACAGGGTGTCGTGGTGAGAAAGACATATGTTTGATCTAAGTAAGGTTGGAAGAAGTCAAGTGGAAATCCAACAAGGAGCAAGCCAGATTCAAGATGTGGATGTCCAACAAGAATGATGTTAAGAAGACTTCTGAATAAGAAATATGTAGTTCGTACTTTAATCAATGATCATAACCATGATTTAGCAGCTTCATTTATGTCTTGTACGTTAAGGTCACATCATAAAGTAATTGAAGTGTATATTGTAATTGCTGAAATAGCTGATAGCGTCAGCATTGCACAAAGGAAGACATACAATTTGTGTACGCATATAGATGGTGGTCGCGAGAATATGTGATTCACACCTGAATATGGATTCAAGCATATATCAAATTTTCAGAACTTATATAACTTATATTTCATCAACATAACCTAATATTAATATCTTAAACATGCTAGAACAAATAAGATCTAAAAAATAATTATAAACAAGTTTTTCCCAAATCATTTTTCACATTAGAAGCCCGAAAATCCTCCTCTTCCAATAACAAATTTTTTTAATCCATGGTGACATGGATCCATTAAAACATGTTATCTAGATTGAAAATCAATCTTAGAGATATGTTTCAAGATCCGATCATCATTGGTTCATATCTGAAAATTGTTTCACGCATATTCCATGCGTTTGAAAAAATCTATGTCTACGCGATTGAAGTACCTACCTTAATCGGGTCCTCAAATGTAAATCACCCTTCGTCTGCCATCTTCAAACCTTGGAAGAGCTTCAATGGCTGCTGAAAAAGGTTCAAGAAAGAAAATAAAAAGAAGATGAAGAAGAAGAAGAATAGGAATATGAATAGGAAAGATGATAAGTGAGAGTGACTTTTCTCTTTTTTTCATTTTTTTTTTCATATTAGAAACTCCACTATCGGGGGGAGTCCCCTCCTTAGAGTCCTAATCCATATCAAATACTAACCTATGTTGATCCCTAAGAGTCCTATTAAAAATTTATTCTAACTATTTAATTAATTTAATAATTAATCTAATTAACTATAATTTACCTTAATCAACTAACATTCTAACCTAATTAATTATGGGATCCCCTAGGGGGGAGTCCCACCCTGTCTAGAGTCCTCTAGGGTTTTAAAGACCCTCTTAGTGAGGTATCTAAAACTTTGAGTAGATTCCACTTGGGTTCAGATCTAAAATAATCCAGATCCAAAAACCCGATTTAGATCCAAAAGTCTGATCCAGACCCAATCCTCATTAGGATTGGATATAGGAACCAAATAAAAAATACAAATCCAAAACCAGTATAAAGATCCATATCCAAACATAAGATCACAACCAACATTGGATCCAAACTTAGATTAGGATCTGAACCTAACCCATCCACGATCCAAATAACCCTAAGTCACCCTTGAACCCTGTGGGCCACACTAACAACATCTAGTTCCCCACTGAGCTGGGCGTGACCCCTTTGAACTTGTTCCAGAACCTGGTTTGAGTCCAAAACACAGCCTGATCAACATAGACTCACGAATTTCGCTTAAATTTAAAAGTTAAACTAAAATAATATCACAGATGTTAAAGTTTTTCTGGTAAAGGCTCCCATAAGCCCAAATTGGAAGAGTCATGTATTTTTAATTATGTTTTATTTATAACCATGCATACACAAAGTAAATCCATATAATTTAATTCAATTCATATTGCATATGACTCCAAAATCAAACCATAATAGCGTGTAGATTTATAACAATTAAATTCCAAAAAAATAATCTAAGACCCTAAAATAATTTATGAGAAATTAGGGTTTTGATTCCCTTAACACTAGCCATTTAATTCTCATCCCATCAAGCATGATTTTTAGTTAGTTAACAATCCACACATGATAAGCATAGTCCCTACATATAGAAATACAATTCTTTAAAATCAACCAAAATAATTAAATCACATAAATAACTAAATTTTTATAGTATTTTACAAACACGACCTGTAACGTCTCGAATTTCCAAAACACTACTTGGTCAAAAATGCATGAATTTTTTTTTTCTTTGCAGCGAAACTTAGAAAAGGTTTTGAGTAGCAGAAATAGATGATAATGAGTCATCAGTTTTAGAAAATACTGGGCAAGTCACAGGCATGTGGCCAAACACTCATTGACCACCAAAGTATTCTATTTATAAGAATGAGTTGTTTATTACAAACATCGCTGCTTAGAAAAATAGTATTCTATGAAACTGTTTTTTATAAAGAAAGCAATACAATATTGTCTGGATAAACCCTAGAACTTGATGCCGCATTGCTCTGCATATCGCATCACAGGTTCAATACCTGTATTCCCCATTAAACGAGGTGAGAATCATTGTTGGTCTGGTAGGAAAGCATTTAAATTAAATCAAGTATAAACTCATGAAAATACATGAACCACTTAGGGTCACAGTTTGCAACAATGAAGCTTAAGTCTTCACGTCTTAGCGAATATCGTGAAAGCCTCCTTAGGCCATGATTAGAACATTTCGCTCATGTCTCCGAGACTGGACATATATCACGTGAGCCTCTTTAGGACCATGATTAGAATATCGAGCTCAAGTCTCCAAGACTTGGCATATATGTATTCCACAAATTCAATCAAGAGCTTCGCAAACTTAGGTTAGTCGTGCGAATACAACTCCTTCCATAAGGTTAAGCAAGAATCATTAGAACAACACTCATTCATTCATACATTCGTACGTCACTGAACCTAGAATTAATGCATTGTTTTGATATTAACTTGTTCATCCCTGGTACGCATGAGAATTTATCTTCAGCGTCAATGAAGTCATCTGGGGGTTTATTATTCTATATATTTTAGATACCTCAGAGACCTGATGACCCTGTCCAAAATAAGGCGGTAGAACTTATACCGGGATAACCCTACTAGGTCATTTCAGATACATCATTCACTGCAGTAGTGGGGTTCAATCCTCAGATCTTAAGGATAACCCGACCTCTAAACCTCATGAGTGATGGGGAGGTCCCTTGAACTCTTTGGTTCATAATAAATATGTGTCACTCGTGGTTGTACCATCACCGTCTTTCATGGCTAGCATAAGTCCTGAAGGGGTTCGGCTGCATAACCATTCTTTATAAGGCATTTGAATGTCACTCAGGCAAATCAGTGCATTCTTCAATAAGGAAATATGTACCCCAACCCCATTCAGTATTTCAAAGCACGATCCAACTGTGTGGTCTAAGAACTATCATTAAGTTTTATTCTTATGCATACATGACTTTGCTCTAGGCATCTATGACCTTTACGAGTACTTCGCCTCTTTTGAGTGGACAACGAACTCCGACACTTCGACCCTTACGAGTCTAGTTGTACAACAATATTTCACATGAAGATGCATGTACCGCGATCACTTAAGATCAATTGCTCAACGTATATTGCTGCAACAAGCACTTGGCCTAGTCAAGTGACAATAACTACTTTGGCGCACCGACTTTTACGAGTAAGGTGCCCTTGTAGGCGAAGGTGAAACGAGCTATTCTGGATGCCTTCTAACAATAAGGGCATCATCGTGCCATTCAAACTAATTTAGGCAGGTCTTTTGCCAGAAAATTCAGCAGCACTTTCTCTATTTAACAAAAGAAGTGTGACGACTCTTTCTGTTTATAGAAAGTAACTTATCTGAATTTTGGCAACACCTCATCTCTATGACGGAGTACATGTTGTGCTCTTTTTAAGCTTCATTGAGCTTCTTCCGAAATTTTTGGCAGCACTTCCACGCTTTGATGGAGAAAGTGTTGCGTTCTTTTAAGCTCGGTGAGTAATTTTCAGAAAAAGCGATAGCACTTTCTCTCTTTGATGGAGGAAACGCTACGCTTAATTTAGGGTTAGATGTGCACCGTTGTACGTACTTCACATCTATAAGGATTCGTTGAAACCTTAGGCATTAGCTAGGCCATGTGCAAGTGACTTAGTTTTTTACGAAAAAGCATTTTTGCGCAAGAGCGAAGCATTTCCAATAAGGGATTCTTTCATCAATCAGAATCTTGATTGATGAGCGAAATATAGAATCACATTGACGATAGGAGTTGATCTGCTTTGAACACTCATTTATGTACAACTATATGTAATATAAGTAGGAGCCTTTGGGATATAGCGCAACGGCGTAAATGAAAACATATTTAATGTTTGATGGAGAAAACCGAACTAAATAACTTGAAAAAAAAAATACATATATATTTGCATAAAATAGAAGTCTTAGCATCGTTCAACGCAATGATAATCTTATATATATATATATATATATATATATATATAAACAATAGCTTTGACATCGTTCGAAGTGACGACAATCTTAAAAGCATAAGCAAATACATATATATGTAATATGCGAAAAGCATATACGCATATATCGAGAAAAGTAGAACCTTGGCACTGATTAGTGCACAAACCTATCAATATACGTGGTGGTGCTTCAACGAGGTGGTTGAAGCACTCCTAATTTGTGGTTGGCATGTCTGTCACGTTCGGTACAGTCACAACTAAGAGTGTCTCTTGCAGCTTTCAACGAAATGATGATTCAACGATCCAATGAAGCCTACTTCAAGAACCGGTTTAGACCTAGCTTAGGTCCAACTAAGTTCAAACCTACCTCAAACCAGGTTAGGTTTAGTCAGATGGGTTGGGTTAGGAACGAAAAAGGTTTAGAAGATCAAGCCGCCAAGGCCAAGGGGTCATGTCCAAACTGGGTTAAGTGTGTCCAAGCCCAACCTAACCAGGCTAAGTCTAGGTCAAGTGGGTTTGACCTAGGCTAAGATAAAAAAAAAGAGGAGATAGAAAAGTTAACCTGGTAGGTCAAGTAAGTCTTTATCAACTGGGCTTAGCCAAGGCTAAGTAGGTCCAAACTCATTGCAAGTGGGCTCAGGTGGGCTATAGGCTAGGTAGGGGAGGTTCTAGAGGGAGAAAGAGGTAGAGAGAGAAGGAGGGCTGATTTTTTTTCTAAAAGGAGGGAGTCTCCTCTTATTTATAGGCAAAATTATGGATGTTGGATCCACATGTTGTGTGGATCCGATCCAAAACCCCTTACTTGATCTAAGACTCAAACTTGGGCATAAAGCAACAAAATAACTTATGTATCTCTGTGGGGGCTCACCTAATTAATTCTATGGGATATTTATGTGGGGCCCATAAGATATTTTTTGTGAGATATTTTTGTGGGTCCTGCAAATTTTTTGGGGTTTCGCCAATTTTTTTGTGAAAATTTATGAGTACATCATTTTCTTCACATCGACGAAACTAAGAAAGTTGGCACATTGAAATCTCCAAATTTTACTCAGAGAGGAAGTTATGGATCACTGGCTGATTAAGGATATATTTGCGAGGATATGAATGTCATAAGTATAATTGGTTCATTGAAATCTATTTGTTTCGTATTTTGGGTTTATATGCTATTTTTACATAAAATACCTTATAAATTTATTCAGAATTTTTACTGGAAATTTGTGGGTCTTACACGACCTATATAAATTCAAAATTAGATATTTCTCAATACTTAGGTCTATGTCCATGGTTCAATCAAGTGTCTTATTACTGATAAAATACAGGACATGAAAGAAAAATAACAAAGCAACTAAATCCATACATGTTATTGGCCTAAACATATGTATAAGTAATTAGGGAAATTCGGATCCCTATTGACCCAATTTTGCAAAATCCAACAAAAAAATATAGAACATAGATTTAACCTTCATATTTTTGTTGGGGTTGACCTCAAATGTGGGGAACACAACCCAACAAACCGATCTTCAAAGTCATGTATATAAAAATTCTAAATTTTTTGCTTGTTTTGAAAGAATTATAAACCGGATTCTGTAAACTGCAGAAATTTCCCCAACTTGGAGAATTTCTTGGGATTTATAGAAAATGTTTTTGACAAAATTCTTTTTATAAAGTCTTAAATTATTTATTGGGTTTTACCATATTTTTCATAATTTATTTTTAGTAATTTTGCTTAGACTTCTTTACTTTTCAAAAGAATAGATCGAAACAATCCTATAACCAAAGCTTAAAATTTTAGCTATGTGATGGTGGACGTTTCTCCCTCAAAATTGGTCTAAATTAAGCAAATTATTCTAAAATTAAGCCTTGGATGTGTATATTATCCTCGTATTTTTTATATGAATTTTTCATATTGATATTCTTAGAGATACAAAATTATTTATGAAACTCGTTGGGAAAACATAACAGTTATCTAAAAAAAGGCATTTTTGAGAAAACGTTTTTGCAAAACACTGTCCTAAGCCCAAATAAATATTTGTAACTTCAATGTTTTAGTTTCAACAAGATTACACAATGAATATCTTAAAAAAAACATTATGACTAAATCTAACCTAATCCAATAATTAAAAACTTGTTTCGATGCTCATCTTTAAAATATTTGTATGAAAAACCAAAATTCATGTTTTTTAAAGTCCCAATAAACAACATTTCTTAACAAAAACATGTATCAACTGATATGATATTGAAAATATATGTTTGAAGTAATATATAGTCCACATATGCATACTTGGTGTATGTACACAACATAAACTACGTGGTGTAAGTTTTATGAAATAGATTTTTAAAACAATATTTTCAATAAAAACATTGTGAAAGCCAGACACCAAATAAATAAAAATCGGCTCACACAAGTGGTGGAGTCCGGGTCGATCTTAGAGAACAAGAAAAATACTTTGTATTTCACATAAAACTAAGCTACTCTTTATTGGCTTGAAAATAAAAATAATTAATTAAATAAATGAGAGTGTGACTCTCTATAGAGGGCTTAAACAAATAAAAATAACAGTAAGTACATTATTACAAACCCAAATTAATTGAATTGAATCAAATAAAATAAACCCTAAGCTAAAAAACAAAGGAAAGGTCTTCAGTGCTTGAGCTTTTTGTCCCTTATTTGATAATGGTTGTGATCTTTCTACTTCCTTTACTGATCCTTAAGGGCTCCCTGAAAGGCCATTTGAGGGGACCTTTTGGGAACTTTAGAGGGCTCTTCTGAAGTACTTTTTGGGGGCTCACCGCACGTTTGAATGCTCTCCTATAAAAATAAAAACACGGAAAAAATACGGGAAAAACTACACAGAAAATTAAAGGTTAGTTTGAAGAAAAATCACAAAACAATAAACAAGTTATAAAACAACACTACACTACTAGACACAATAGCATAACTAACTATGTAACTAATCAAGAACTAATATGAAACTAACTACTAAAAGACAAATTTGCAAAACAACCTACTAACTTATGAACAAGAAACAATTTATACGATGAAACTAACTACGTGACTTAACACTAATGATGTGAAACAATCAAATGACCTCTAATAAACTTGATCTAAGAAACCAAAGAAAATGAATAACACTAATTAATTATACTAAAACAATTTAAAAACTTCTATTTGAACCCCGTACCGACTACACCAATAATGCAGCCACTAACTTTGTCTATGCGGTCAAAGAATAAAAACTGTACGATTTGATTCTCACACATTACACCAGTCAAGAAAATAATCCATTATATGTGCCAGCAGAAAAAAAAATTATATATGTGCAGGTTCGGGTAGACACAACACGATGTGTTCTGGTGTCGTGGGATGCACTTAATGTCACTCGAGACCCAGCTAGCGTGAATGAGATCTCACGCTGGCTGTTTCGAGATTTCACAAAAATCCAACTTAAGAAACTTTAAACTAGCATGATCTGTGATTCACGCAGATCACATTGGTTTAATGTTTCTTCAACCAGACCGTATGGTGATTTAATGACTCAAAACAAATTATATTGAAAGCCCACTGTGTTGCGTTTTCTAAAAAAAAAATAAAATTGAGATTTAAGCTAGAACCAAACCTACAAAATTATGCAGAGGAATCTAATCTAACTTATTAAGCAGAAATCAATAAAGGAAAGAGACTATAAAAACTAGATTATGTTATATGCAATCATGATGCTAAACATGAACTATGATGCATGCGATGAATATAAACTAACTATGAAAATGGGGAAGAAGAGGTTTACCTTCGCTCACCTCCGACGGAAGGGTTGAGAAGAAGATGGCCTTTCCACTTGTCGCACACGCCTCACTGATGAAATGATACAAGAGCAGTCACAAAGATAGAGGTTAGAAGAAGAGAAGAGGAGAAGAATAATAGAAGAGGAAAACCGGTGGAGAGTGAGAGGGAGAGAGAACGAGAGGAATGAGAGATAGAAGTGAAGGGAGAGAGAGGCAGAGGAGGGGGGCATGAACTCCAGAGGGAAAAAAATGCCCCCTCTTTCTCAAAACCTACTATTTATTTAGATAATTTTGTTTTTAAAGGTTATTTCAAAAAGGGTCCAATAAATTTTCAATATTTTCAAAAGACTTCGTATTCAAAAAGTAATTTCTAAAAACTTAATTACTCACCCCCAAATATTTCAAAGAGGTTCAATTTGCTCAAATTATATTTTTGATAAAAAATCATGAAAACCTTCACAAACAACCATTTTTAAATGATTATCACACATGATCATGCAAGAATTTATGCATATAAATTATGCACGATCACTGCATAAATCTTACCTAAAAGAATTGATAGATCGGTAAACCAAAAAAGTTTGAGTGATTCAGTAGTCTCACCGCCACCACCTTGATGTAATATGAAGGGTTAATGGCTTCTCAAGCCACACACTAGACCTCCTAGGACGTGAATGGTAGAGGAGGAAGAAAAGAAAACAAGAAAGAAAAAAAAGAAGAAGGAAAGAAGAAAGAGAAAAAAGAAGGAAAAAATAAAAAGGTGAGAATGAGAGGGGCGTGTGAGAGGGGGTTCATATACCCCTCTCTCCTTAGTTTTCTTCTTTTGTTAGGTTTCTAAAAGAAATGAAACTCTCTTCTCCAAAAACGTGTGGGAGGGGAAGAGTCCCAGTCTATGCAACTTTCCAATTCTTTTTAGATTTCTTTCCTATTTTTTATTTTTTTCTTTATTTCTTTATTTCTTTATTTCTTTATTTTTATTTTATTTCCTAAGTATGGGAGGGTGACAAGTGTCATCCCCACGTTAACTCTGGAAATTGGTTAGGTCCTTCTCTTCACCAAAATTGTGTGAAGAGTGAGAACCTAAGAAAATTACAAGACTATGCTTTGCCACCTAGGAAAGACAATAATATTATATATATATATAATATAAGTAATTTAACTACTTTATAAAGTACTTTAAAAATTATCATTTGAATACATACATATTTTTGAAAGAGGGTGGGGCATCCCACCCTAATCCCTTAACCAATTAGGCTATTTTAAAATTTTGGTACCACATTAAATCTCCTGATTAAACTCCAATCAATTTCTTAATTAAAATCTAACTTGTTTGGGGTTTAATTCTACATGGATCTTAGTGGGGTCCACAAGGGTGTGTCACCATATGGGTCCAACACCAAAACCAATATAAATAAAACTTTATTTTAAAGGTCTAATTTATATCTATTCCAAATTACCCTTTTTACTAAATGCTCATTAAATTTGATTTAATTCAATGACTCTATCTATTTCTTATTTAGTCTCAAATTTTGAATTCCACAATTATTCTTATAATGTTCTTCATAACTTGAGATTGAATTTCATAATAATTTGAAATCAAGAAATAAAAAAACAAACAAGAAATTCATGACTTTCAAGAAAATCAAGAAAATGAACTCATGTCATATATGCACATAAGATTCATCATTTATTCTTTTTAAATGTCAAAGAAAAATATTGGGTTTTACAATATGTACCATTGTGAGTTTTCTCGATCATGAACTGCTCTAGTGGAAAACTTTAAGAGAACTTTTATAGGTGCTTCTAATCAATGTGGATAATAAATCACATGGCATAACAAATACCCCATTGGTTTGGTTGAATCAAAGTTAGAATTCTTGAGTGTACCCTTTAGGATGAGGAAAAAAAAACAAAACACTAGAATAAACTCACATGTATTAATACAATTTGTACATGCATGCATGGTTTATTATGAATTGTTTGTTTACCTCTAAAAATTTGCATAGTAGGATACTTATCATGTATATTATTTGTAAGCGTGACTTGATTATGAATTTGTAAAATGGCTCATGTCTATGAATTATGTTGCACGATTTGATTACTTATCTATACATGAACGAGTGTATATCTCTTGTATTTAGACTCTATCTCTATTTATGCCTTTTGATGTATTCGGGGTTGTGGTTTAATGCCCTCTACTTTAAAATTTTACAAATAATGCATGAGGTGGCGTGATGGCGGGTTGCTCGGCATTGCCTTTCCTGAGGGATCCAACTTTATTTTGGATATTTTTATATTAAGTTGACTTTTTGTTGAAAAACTTAAAAACTCTAAATTTAATTGAGTATTAGTTTGATTTAATGTCATGAATTAATTTCTTTATATCCAATTGTATGCATATTTGAGTTTATTACAACTCATTCAAAGTTTAAATCGATTTCAAATAAACTATTTTGTTGTTTTCAAATAAATAAGACATTTTTTTTTATTAAATTTTGGGATGTTACAAAAAATATATATATATATATATATATATATGGTTAATGTCAGCTACTAATGAAGGTACAAAACTAATGATTAGAAATCATTATTTTCTTCAAAAATTTCTAAGTTTTTGTATGTCAAATGATGATGTGATCTACATAGCATGTTTAGTAGGAAACTTGTTTTGAGTAGTGTGATTTTGACAAGTAATTAGGTTTTTAAAGGAGTCCAAAAAATCAATAGTCCACCATGTGCCAAAATTTCATAACTCCAAAACATTTCTACATCAAAAAAACGTGATCCATGGTTTGATACTTAGCAAACAGACCATTCTAAACACATCTACGTGGACCTTCCCCGGTCCAACCTGAACACCCCTTTTCTACTTCGGTGTTCGGATACGGGCCAGCATCCGTAACCTTGAGTCTGGTCACTGGTTGGCTTCAGATTGAAGGCGGTGTCCACGTATTGGGTGGCGTCGTACAGAGCGCGTCGCGATTTCTCTTTTACTTCCGTTGAGTTAAAGAGATCGAGATCGAGATCGAGAGAGAGAGAGAGAGAGAGAGAGAAGAAGAAGAAGAAGAAGAAGAAGAAGAAGAGGACACCATGAGGGAGTTGGTCCTCGTGGTTTGCTTCGTTTTGCTCTGCTTTGGGTCGTTGCCTGCAATGGCCGACGTCGTAAGTCTCAACGCCGATACCTTCGCAGACAAGGTGACGACCTCTCTCTCTCTCTCTCTAAACTCCATCGCAAATTACCATAATAGATGATGTCAATTTCTCGGAAGTATCCCACGCGTTTGATTTCTAGGGTTTCCTTTGGTTGTGATCCACATCTGAGATGATCACTTTCATATGCGCACGCGATTTCTTATTTTAGCTTTTGCTTTGTTAGTTTGCAGTGATGAGAAAAAGGGAGAATCATAACAGGCAAATGGGGAACTTGATGCATGGGCCTTCTCTTATCTGTGATACCATTTAAATTTGCGGTTAAATTTTCGCTGGCTTAGTGGTCTCATTGGGGATTCTTATGTGCTGTGAATTCTGCGATATACTTTACATTATGATCGCAATCGTTGTATTGCAGCATATTCGCAACATCAAGCTGGCAGTATATCTAGTATGATACTACTGAATTTTGAGTCTAAAACATTTCAATTATTTGTTGTTTCTTAAATATCATCATCATCATCACGAAGCCTTATACCAATTACATGCGCTCAGATTTACTAATCTTGTTTCTCCGTTCCTTTCTATCTAGAGCTGCAACCTCGGTCCCCGGCATTTGTTCATATCACCTCTCACTGCCTTCCCCCAAGTATTATATGGTCTTCCTCTTTTCTTGATTCCTGCTCGCATATGGCAGCCTTTCTTGTTGGTGTCGTGATAGTTCTCCTCACAATATGTTGAAACCATCTTTAACCGCTAACATTCTCTGAAATATTCATTTCATTTTCTGTTTTTATCCCTTTTTTTAGCTCCATACATCCGTCTCATGTACATGCACTCCATTCCCTTGTCACTTTTGAGCTTCCCAACACTCAGCACCGCAAGAGAGTGCCGGTCTCATATGTGCACCCTTTTAATGGTAACAGCAGTTGTTTATCACATAACACTCCACTAGTTTGTCCACTTTAAGCTGTATGATCATAACAAGTACAAGTGGATGAGCAAACCTGTTTCCTATTGGGAAAAGAGGATGAAGAATAGCAGGATTAAAAATATGCAGGGAGGAAGCAAGATAGAATTTTGCATAGAACAGGATGAATTAAAGCAACAGTTTTTTGCATAGAACAGGATGGACTGCAACTATGTGGTGAACAGTCTTGGTATCAACCCACATATTTGGAAAGCAGCATCCTCAATTTGTGGATTTATGTGGCATAACAATTCACTATACTGCATTTCATAAGAGTAAGCCATTAACAGAATGGAGGGGGAAAAGCGGGAAACACGTTTCTTTTCCTATAGGCTGAGCTAGGCCTTGATATCTAAGATGGTTGTTATGTATAACTGCAGTCTTTTACAGCTGTCAACGTTTCTTCCTGTCTATAGAAGTGGGTTATTGTCAATAATAACGTTGTCACCCTTTGTGCTGATGTTAGTAAGCTGTCAGTGTGCTAATTCTATGCTTTCTGCCTACAAGTGCCTTTTATCATGAGCATGTGTCCCTTGTCACACATGGCAAGCAACAAAAAGAAATCAAAGGTTGATAGGAATGGGAATTGTGGAAGCAAGCAAAAAGAAATCAAATGGACAACTACATGGTTTACTACTCAACTTATCTCATTAATACTTCTCTCTTCCTATGCTTTAAATTTCATAAACATGATGTGACCATGTTACAAACATAGTCACCGATGTCTCCGATATATTAGGATCTAGGGAATTAGAGAAGGAATTTGCAGTAAATGGTGGGAAGAAGGGAGTTCGCTAGCTAGGAGTGGTTAATTGGGATGGAGTGGAAGCCAATGAAGTTTATTCTCCTAATCTCTAGTGGTAGAGGGATCAAGAGCCCAATTGTCCCTAGTTAGAGGTGAGAATCCTCCTAAAGCTAATCTCAAGAGAGAAAGAGCCCAATTTGATTATGATTCCAAAGATATGAGCCATACAAGAGCCACCACTTGTTTATAGAGTGATGTGGCTAAGTACATGAGACTTGAATCTTAAGTCTCATATGGGATCCAATACAAAGTACAAGGGAGTACAAAAGCAAAGTACAATCAAAGTACAAATAGAAGTGGACCCAATGGGTCAAGTAGGCTCCTTGGCTTGGATGGGTTAGGCGTGTTCATAACAATCCACCCTCCTTCAAATTTGCCTTGTCCTCAAGGCAAGTACTTGCATACGTAAGAATGTAGTCTTGTATGGATCCAACCTTGTTTTCACTTATGGTGGCCGACCCTCATCGTAATATCCAACTCATTTACATGGCCTCACCCAGTTACAATCAAGGTCTGAACCCAAATTCCCATCTCCAATCGTACCATGCATGCTCATATGCCGAGAATTCATTCATTCATTTTTGCTTGGTCCTCCATGAGTAATGAATTAAATGCACCGCGTTCTAAAACTTTTGCACCAAAGATTGTATAGTGGAGATGTTCGATGGCCTCATTTAGAAATTTCAAACACTTAGATTCCCATGGTTTAACTCTTGTGTTGAGTTGTTCCTCCACATAACGATAGAGAATCCAAATCTTATCTTCAAGGGTGTTGATTTTTCTAGATTCCACGTTAGATCTCCATAGTGTAAATTTAAATTTCATGTTCCACAATTGTGACTCCAACTCACATATTGTGGATTTGAATGATGGGAATTTCCAACTCACCATTGTGCCAAATATCTAGTAAGGAAGAAAATATTTACAAAGAAGTTTCTCTTCTGAATTTTGCTTGATGAAGAATGGAATTTCAGGTTAGGGTTAGGGCTAGGGAGAGATATGGTCCCAATGTGTAGGATGTTAGCTAGACATAGTGATTTTTTTCTATTTTTTTTTGTGAAGGTTAGGTAAGGAAAAATGGCTATACTACAAGGTACTGTTCTTGTAATAGAGTACAGAACTCTCAGTCACCATCAGCAGGGTCTAGTAATTTAGCTATATCTCACAATTGTGAAAACAGTCGGGGATGAGGTTTGTGAGGTTGGAAACTAGACATATAAGGCTACACGCCTTTAAATTTTTAGATCTGTATGTGATACAATTTAGGAGTTCACATGGTCACAATATCAGTTTTTTTCAGGAATGTGTTCAACTGAACAGAGTATCCTTCTCAGGATAGAGTGACAAAAAATGGTGTTTCTGAGGCTACACAAATCCAAACCACTCCAAACAAAATTTTCTTTGCGACTAGAGAGATTCAACAATCCACAGAAATTTTTTCATAATTTTTCTGAATCAATTTCTTCCTAAAACAGATTTTCTAATTTCAGATTAATTCTGCCAACAGAACCGTAACATAATTCTGAATATAATTTTTCTCTACTTTGCCCATACTTCTGACACTCACCAAAACTCCGATTTATACAAAACAAAATTTTATTCTCAACTTTTAGATGTGAACAATAACTCCTCCGATTCTTAGGCTCAAACTACACACAGATTTTTCTTAGTAACACGATCTTTCCAATTTGTTTCTGCAGTTCTGTTTTGCCTATAAATTTAGTGTGCAAAGAGCCGATGAATTTTCCCACTTCTAGAGTACAATTTCATTTTTATTTTTTTTGAATTTTGGAAGTATCTAGACACTTTAACGAATTTGTATACCAAATTTGAGATTCGTATGACTACAAAAACCTAGTCAAATTGAAGATGCAAGTACCACCAGAAAATTTAGAAAGTAGGCAAAAAAACAGAATGATAACCAAAATCAATAGGTATATCTCACAGGTTTCAACCCTTCAAAACATCCCAAATTCACCTCAGTTGCATTCTAGATCAGGAATATATATCATTTTCATCAAAGCATACTTGATACACTGAAATTTAGCACAATCCACAAGAATTCAATGGTGAAAATGAAAAATATCACCAATTTCACTCCAAGAATGGTGGATCTTGATGAATCAGCTTGAATCCTCTCTGATTTGGTTCACTTAACGCCTGATCTGGTAGATCTCCATGATCTAAACACGATTGAAGGCTGATCTGATGATTCTTCACGCGAATTATAGTGCAACACACAAATTTCTTCAATTTTACATGAAAATCGGCTAGACCCTCCAATCAGCTGCACTAATCTTTTTGGATTTTGATCTAAGAGATGATATTCCTCCATTTTTTTTTGGTTTTTGATGTAGGATCAATGCTCTGATACCAAAATGTTAGAATCTAGAGGCTTAGATGAGGGAATATGAGAAAGAATTTGGTGTAAATGGTGGGAAGAAGGGAGTTTGTTAGTTAGGAATGGTTAATTGGATGGAGTGGAAGCTAATGAAGTTTATTCTCCTAATCTCTGATGGTGAAAGACTAGGAATCAAGAGCCCAATTTTCCCCAAGTAGAGGTGAGAATCCTTCCAAAGCTAATATCAAGAGAGAAAGAGTTCAACTTGATTATGATTCCAAAGATATTCCAAAGATATGAGCCATACAAGAGCCATCAGGCCCATCACGTATTCATAGAGGTACATGGGATTTGGATCTTAAGTTTTCTAATTGATCCAATCCAAAGTACAAGAGAGTACAAAGGCAAAGTACAAATAGAAGTGGACCCAATGGGTTAAGTAGGCTCCTTGGCTTGGATGGACTAGGCGTGCTCATAACACGATATTTTGAAAATATCACAATATTATCGGTATCTCAAGGTCAATCTATATTTTCCGATATTTTCAAAATATTGCCCGAACAGAAAAAAATTCAGTATTCTCTTGGGATATTCTTGAGGTTTTCGAAAAAATGACTTTTTTAATATAATTTAAGTGTTTTTTCTACTTTTTTTGTTTCTTTTATATTTCTAAAACTTATCTAATTGTTTCTTTATATTTTGCAAGAAAAATATTATAAAACCTATTATTTCTTGTCCTTTTTATTATTCTCTATATTTGTTCAAATTTTAAAACGTTCGATATTTTCTCGATATTTTTCCGAGAAAAACAACTTTTTGAAAAAAAAACTCTTGAGAAAAACCTTCCCAAGAAATTGTTGAGAATGATATTGCTTACTATGGTTACAAGCATATCCACAACTTGTGTGCTTGGGACTGGTGATTGAAATTTCCTGAGATGTATTGCTGGAGATTGAACATGTTAATTTTTAGGATATCCATGTATGAATTGGTGGCCATGGTTATCACCACGGAATCAGCAATGCTACTATGGGACTATTGTTTTTCTTTTGATAGGATGTGCAACTTCTTTCTAATCCTAGAATTTAGGAATCCTGTGAATTTTGTTTTTCTTGATATTTGCATCAATTATCCTCCACTCATGAGAGCTTAAACTTAGGCACAAATAGAGGTATCCGTTGTGTGGTTATCCCCACCACGTGGAGTTTGTTAAACCCAAGATTTGATTCCATGTCCCTTGAACCAGGATATAACAAGACAAAAAAATCACATACTTCTACTTTTTGTCAAATTTATTCTGTTTTGTCAATTTGTAGACAATGATTTTTTTGTTAAGGACTTTAGTTGTTGACTTATTTATGCACGGTGACTTTTTTTTTTAAACTTCAATGGTTTGTTTATGAAATGTAACGAATTTGACATAATGTCAGAGGCCTGCATAAATTTGTGTGTACCTGCATGTGTTTTGTGTGTATTTGTGCACATGTACATGCACTTGTGCGTGGCATGCTTGCATGTGCTAAGAGTTGTTTATACCTAGGTTGTGAAAGAGGGAAGCAGAATTGAAAAGCAATGCAGGGAGTGGAGGAGACAAAAAAAAGGGTTTACAAATACATGTGACGTGAGATGCGAGAAGTTAATAGGAAGCATATAAGAAGTAAATTAAAAATTTTAGCTAGAATTGTATGACATTTCAAGAAATTATAGAAAATATATTGCCATTCAAGATTTATTCTTCAATCCAATTAAAATACATCAACTATAGTGTTGTTGTTATTAGCCCCAAGGGGTTTGGCGTAGTGGGATGGGGCACAGGCTGCTAGGCAGATGGTCTAGGTTCAAATCTCATGGGCATCACCTCCTGCTCAAGCCGAAGCATGGCAACTCCCTTGGGGTGAGGGGTAAGCCCTCGGAGTTTTACGCTGCCAGGACAACGATCGTAAGTACGACAAGCAGAGCCAGCGAAACTTGGTCTCTGATCTTGGGGTGGTTTTTTTGAGTAAAAAAAAAGCTATAATGTTGTTTTTATATGAATCAAAATTCATTAATTATGTAAATTAATTGCTTTTTAGTGAAAATTCAATTCTTATATTGAAAATCCAACGTCCTTGGAAGCATAATTACTATGAAAAGGGAATCGAGTTTGGAAAGTGCTTAGTTTCCAGCTTCTGAAGCAGCTTCCTAGGAAGTAAGCTTCTCAATATAGGTAGAAGCTTTTGTTAGCATGGTTTATATAAAGCTTTGCATAACTTAAATAGTTTCTCAACTGAAGTTTTTTTTTTTCCTTTTACTCTTCTGATTATTAAATAGGTGAAGGAGAAGGATACATTGTGGTTCGTTAAGTTTTGTGTCCCTTGGTGTAAACACTGGTAAGTGTTAAATTAAAGAATGTTGACTTGTTCCTTTCTTGAATAACTTTTTTTATGTTGGTATCATTAGTGAAGATGGACTGTTATTATATTTCTAATGTCTACCCTGGTCTGCAGCAAGACTCTTGGCTCACTATGGGAGGATCTGGAAAAGGATGTTGAAGGTGAGGATGGAGTTGAGATTGGAGAAGTTGATTGCACTACTAGCAAACCCGTCTGCACAAAAGTTGATATTCACTCATATCCAACTTTTAAGCTTTTCTACGAGGGAGAAGAAATCGCTAAATATAAAGGTTTCTACTTATGCTTTCGTTTATTAATTTTCAGTTGATATTTCTAGCTATTTTTTTGTAAGGTAGTGAAAAATTTGTTTTTTCCTATCAAATTTCTTCTGATCATATTTTTTAGATCTTTTAGCAAAGTGCATGTTTTGTTCTTTATGGTAATTATTGCTATGTCTTTCTCCACTACTTTATTCTGTTCTTCACCTTTTGTTGAGGAGGTCGTTTGTATCGTGTTATATTCACTTCCATATGACTGCACAAGGGAGGGGGGTGGACTTTAGAAGTGCTCCTGCATTTTAGTCTTGTTAAAGTCTTGTGCTTTTTCATTTATTACATGCATAAGTATGGAATGAAACCAAAACTACTAAGTAGTTTAGTACAGTTGATACTCAACCCCTCATATGTATCTTGTATTCCATGTCACCGCGACAGGACATTTTGCTTGGTGTACCTGCGTCGACACGCGCACGGGTCCCATGAGCGGTATCGGTACGCCGTGGGTTAGGTCGGGTCTCAGACCAATTTTTTTCCTGAAATTTTGCCTTGGTCAAACCAAGGTCAAAGGGGCGAGGCCATTTTGGTCCCGCCCCACCCGATAAAACCCCTCTCTCTCTCTCCACTCCTCTCCCGAAACCCTCAACTCTCTGCCCAGAGGGTAAAGGGCGCGCGTGCGAGAGAGAGAGAGTACCTTCTATTCTTCCTCTTCTTCTTCTTCTTCTTCTTGCTGCAGAGAGAGAGAGAGAGAGAGAGAGAGAGAGAGAGAGAGAGAGAGAGAGAGAGAGAGAGAGAGAGAGAGAACAATTATAACACAAAACCCTATTCTAAACCATTCTAACGGATTAAAAACGAAAAATAGACCATGGAACAACATTAGATCATGTTCTTGATTTCGTTTTAGGGTTCTTCAAGATGAACTATGCTTAAAACTCATAAACAAGGGGGGCGCCCATGGTGGAAATCATGAAATAAACGTGAAAATTTAACAAAACTAGTGAGATAAAGTAATAATTTTTTTACCTTAGATGTTGCTGTAACAATGCAGGAAGGAGAGGGTGCTGGGAGGAGAGAGAAGCTCCAAGAAATAGAGGAAGAAATCCTAGGGGTCGACCCCCCCCTTTTGGCCCTTATTTATAGTTTTTTAGGAAAACCAATTTGGAAAGCTTTTAAGTTTCCTAATTTGTTTTGGAGAGACACCATAGGGGCGATTTTTTTTTGAAGAGTCCTACCCTAACTAGCCTCTAACTAACCTAATTAAAATTCTAATTAACCTAAAAGAACTCCAAATGTGGTGCCACGTAGTGTGGGCCCACGTTGGGTTTTTAAAACTCTAATTTAAAACTTTAAAAACCACTAGTTAAAAACCAAAGTAAAAATGGATTTTTTTTTAAAATCAATTTAGACTCTTCTAAACCCCTAACCTAACTGGGACACTGACTACCTCTAATCTAACCCCAACTTCTTCAAATGTGGCGCCACCCAGAGTGAGCCTCGTTTGATTTTTCAAAAATGATTTTAAAACTTGAGAATGAGAGATTTTTAAAAAAGGTTTAAAATTAGCATTGAATTTGAAAGTTTTGAAACGACACATAGTCCTGATTAGATCAAAACTCCTCCAGATATGACACCAACTGAGTGGGCCCCACATTAGAGTTTTGAAAAAGTTGAAATAAATACTAAAAATGGTTTTAAAATGAAATTAAAATCAATAGATGAAATTTAAATGTTTTGAAAATAGAGTCCTAAGCGGACTAAAACTCTGGAGCAGAGTTTTGAACCAACTAAAACTCTGAGATTTAGGTTTTTGAAAGCCAAATGAAGAGGTTTTTGAAGGATTTTCTCAGAACTGGTGAAAATAAGTTGAAAAATGCAATCAGGGTTAGAGTCCTAACTCGACCGAAATTATGAAATAGAGTCCTGAATCAACTGAAACTCTGCAAAATGAACTATTTTTTTGAAAACAAGTGGAGAAAATGAGAACGAAGATAGAAATAATAATCAGGCTGGAGTCCTGATCAGATTAGGTCTTTGGGACAGAGTCCTAATCGGACTGAAACTTTAGATTTTTGGTATTTTCTAAAAGACATATGAAAGAATTTTCGAAAACCAGTGAAAATAGCAACAAACAGTGAAATCAGAACAGAGTTCTGATCCAACTAGGACTCTGGGGACAAAGTCCTAATTCAACTAAAATTCCTAAAGTTTTGGATTTTCTGAGAAAACAAAGGAGAGGATTTTCGAAAATAGGTGAAAATAAGGTAGAAATTGAAGTCGGTTTAAACTTTAAGAATTTTTGATTTTCTAGAAAGCAAACGATGGGATTTTAAAAAGAACTTTTGATCGCAAATGAAAATGAAATAAGAAAATGAAATCAGGATAGAGTCCTGATTCGATTAGGACTCTAGGATAGAGTTCCAGAATTTTGAAACTTTGTGATAAAAGTGTAATAATTTTGGTTTCTGAAGAGATAAATGAAGAGGTTTTTAAAAGATTTTCTCAAAATTGAAGTCAGGGTCAAAGTCCTGATCCAACTAGAACTCTTTGAATAAAGTCCTGGTTCAACTAAAGCTCTGAGTTTCTGACTTCTTTCGAAAGATTTGGTTGAAAACAAGTAAAAATGTCAACGAAAGATAGAGTCCTAATTCAACCGAAACTTTGAAAAAGTGTCCTAATCCGACTGAGACTCTGAATTTTTTAGCCAAAACGAAAGAGTTTGAAAAAGTTTTCTCAAAACAGATAGAAATAGCAGTAAAACATGGAGTCTTGATCCGACTGGGATTTCGAAAAAGAGTCTTAATCCAATTGAGACTCTAAGATTTTGGCTATTTTGAAAGTCAGATGAGAAGGTTTTCGAAAACAGGTTAAGAACAAGAGTAAAGGATGAAATCGGGATAGAGTCCTGATTCGATTAGGACTCTGAGAAAGAGTCCTAATTCGTCTGAGACTCTAAGATTTTGGCCAAAACAAAGTGAATGGGCGGGGGATATGACTACATCTGGTTTAAAGTCAAAATGGAGTTTTGAAAAGGTTTAAAAAGACGAAAAGACAAAGCCCTAATCCAACTAGGACTCTAGAATTTTTGAGGACTTTAATAAATGAAGGAATCCAGAAGCGACACCACCTGGATGAGTCTTATCTGAGGATTGAAATAAGTAAAAAATTGATTTTAAAACAAATCAAGATTATTTTTCTGAAGAAATAAGATCCTGGGGGTTATCAGATGAAATATATCGATGCAAAACCCAGGTTTATGAAATTGATCTTGAAACAAAAGTTTTAAAATTAAATCTGGATTGGAGATTTTGAAAAACAGGAGTGCTGGATCTAAAAAATGAGATGCAATGCCATGAAATACCATAAAATGATGAGAAATGACATGCAAAATGCAAATCTTGGCTAAGGGATTTGAAGTCCCAGACCCTTGGCAGAAGCGAGGATTGATGATTGAAATTGAGCCCTAATGGAGATCATCTTTTGGAATATTCGAATTTGGGGCAAAACTCGGGCTCTGAATGACCCTGACTCAGATATCAACCAACTGGTTCCCTAAAGGGTTTAGTGAATGGGTCCGAGGAGGCAGGTGTTTGTGAATGAGAGTGAAAATTTGGGGTGTTTACGGTTGTGTTGAGCATCGCTCTTTTATTGGGATTCATACTTCAGATCAAACGGTTTTAACATACGATTTTTCAATCATGAAGTTTCAATGTGGACTCTTGATGTTTGAAGCTCTTTGAACCTGCATAAAAAGCACAATCCGATTATCATTTTTTAACTAAATAAACCATTTAGATCATATTGTAAGGATTGATCCTCGAGAAAACCCAGAAAATGTTGAAAACAGGTGGTTTCTACTAGTGGGTGCAGTACTAACGAGTACCTGCTTTATGGACTAGAATTCTGATCTTCTATAGATAAATGATTTGGGTTCAGGAAATGTGACGACATTTGACATTCTCTTTCTACTTACCTTTTGTCCTTTGTGGATATCATTTTCTGTCATAGCTAATTTTGTGTAGGCATTGCCTAAATATTAGGTTTGGAACTATTGATTTATGAAATTCTGTTTTTCCGAGTCAGGGCCCCGAGATGTGGGATCATTGAAAGCTTTTGTTTTAGCAGAAGCAGATAAGGCAGCAAAAGGGGAATATGATGGTGAAAAGTCCTCATTATAAGATTGGTGACAGCATATGATAAAGCTACGACATTTGCCCTTCTTTTCCCCTTTCTTGAAAAGTTTTGGTTCAGTATCTTCCATTGATCAGAAGGAACCTTCACCAAGTTTCTAAATGGCTGTCCTTTGTGCTTAAAACCTATTGATCTATACATTATGTTGTAAACTTTGCTTCTTCCCTCAGTATTGAGAGCTAATAGCCCAAAGATCTATACATTATGTTGTAAACTTTGCTTCTTCCCTCAGTATTGAGAGCTAATAGCCCAAATTTAGCAACTGAAGGACTTTTTTTTAGGAAACAGTTGATTGTAAAACTCTTGCACCAGAGTACTTGGGTGTGCGCACCTTTTGTTGGTTTAGCATTTCACTTTTGAACTAATCTTGTGGACTTGTGCAATTTGACAGTTTTTCTCGGGTTTTAAACAGTTTTCGGAGTTGCTCAACAAGCTTGAGGGTCATCTACTATGAAAGCTTTAACCAAAATGATTTCCTGTGTCTGGTAAACCATTTGCTGATCTTGATAACCTAGACTGCTTACAGTTCGTTATTTGTGCAAGGTTGAAGCTTGTCTTGGGGAAACTAGTAAAGCCTACCACCTCCTTTATTTCTGGGGAAGAAAGGCTTGTGCGGGAACGTTTTTAGTCATCATGCCATCTTAATACAAAAATAAAAGCCGTCACTTCCATGAAATGAAGGATGTATCACTTTTGTCCTCTTTTTTGCCATTATTCATTAAACTACAAAATTTAAAAAGAGAATAGCCCTGTTACAGTGAGTAAAAGGGTCAAGATTAAGGGTTTGAGACTACCAACCTCTGGACCATAATCTTAGCCAAAAATTCCAAACATGAGCCTCGAGCCAAATGTGTCCACTGTAGATTTATGACTGGAATTGCTGCTTTTGACTCGAAAATGCTTTTTGATTTTCAAAGGCTAGTCGTTGCAGTACCCGAAAAAAATGACAACTTTTGTGTGCTTTGAAGATCTCATTAAGCGCTAGAATCGTCCTTTTTTAATAAAGAGAATATCGAATGTCAATTTCTAAATATGAAAAATGATTGTACTGAATGGGTAATTTGACCCGATTTCTTAAAACCCTATAATTTTTTATGCTCTTGATGTCTAAAATCGTAAATATTTGACATCGTTAGGACATTTTTACCCGTTGCAATTGCAAATTGAGGCCTTTTTGCGATAAAATTGTATCACTCGTCGGTTAGGTCCAACTCTCACTTAAATACAGAATCATAGGTTATTTTACGGGAATTTAGACATCACAACCGTTTTGCCTATAATAAATTTTTTTGCATAAAAAAATTTTTGAATCATTTTTTGCAAATATTCTATTGTTTTGTGTATAGTTGTATCGTTTTCTTGATGCCAACAAGGTATGTTTTTACATAACTTTGTATGCTTACAAATAAATTTTCACATGCACGATGACATTACATTAGATTTATATTGCAACTCGTAATTTCTTTCAAATGGGGCAACGAGCATTGGGTTCTTTGAAAAATGAACACAAAGAAAAATGCCTTTTGGATGTACAATTTTATGCCGAATACATATTTAGCAGATAAAAACTTTAAACAAATAATACATTAACATAACTTAATAATGTACTCATTTTTTGTGTATGTTATCTCATGTTTTATTTATGTTTGTTATCTCTTTTTCATGTATATGTATTGTAGGTTTTCTTTTAGCGTAATTTGGGTTCGACTATTACAAAGATTGGACGGTGCAAACGATAGAGGATATTCCTCAACACGAGAACAAGTAATTACTTTGCATTTGTTTGTTAACTCATTTCATACATGTACATGTTTTTCACTTTGTATTTTCTCATTTTACAAGTATGACTTTGGTATATTTGTCATACAATATACGTAGTACTTGAGAAAAAGCTGAAGATGAACTTCATTTAGGTATTTATTTATATATCAGTTGTTCACTAGTTTGAGATGTTTATTGTGTAATATCACGTATTTTCGTACTTAGCATTTCATGAGATTTTCAAAAATTTGGCTGTTTGAGAGAGAAATTGTTTAAGGCTCGATTTTCAGACTGATGTCTTGGAGTCTGTGCTTGGCCTAGATCCCATCAACTAGGTCATAACGAGGCAATCGAAGCAAGATAAAGAGTTTTATTTTTAATATTTAAATTCAAGCAAAATTTTAGCAAAATTTAGGTTATTTTTGGGTGAAATTTTGAATTTGATATTCGTGTAATATGTCGTTGGATGCGTCTCCAGATTTTGAGTGCAACGATATTTTATTTTCCTCGATTCAGGCCATGATTGGTTCGAAAATCACGTTTTTCTAAAAATTGAGCAGTTTATTAAAACAGATCCGGAGTTGGATCGGGTATCCAAGGCATGTTATCCGAATTATTATGGATTTGGATCTTATTTAAGACCTACTTTAATCTATATTTAATCCAGATCTTGATCCATTTTCGTTTTGGGTATGCATTTGGATTTGTGGATCCGGATCCGAATCCGAATCCAAGCACCATGATTTTTTCCAGCTTTAAATTTAATATAAAGCTTTAATTTGGGGTTTAATAGGGTTGAGAAGTCTTTTGGGTTAATTTTGTTATTTTGGGGTGCCTTTAGATAATTTTTAATTAATTACTAATTAATTATTAACAATTAATTAATTAATTAATATTAATTAATTAAATTAATAATATTAATTATTAATAATTAAATAATATTAATTATTAATATTTAAATAATATTAATTATTAATAATTAATTAATATTAATAATTAATTAATATTAATAATTAATAATTAAATATTATTAATTATTAATAATTAAATAATATTAATTTTGGATTTATATTTTAGGGCTGACTAGGACTCCTTAAAAGAGTTCTTATTCTTACTTAAAGAGAGTTTTAAAAGAGATTGAAAAGTTAAGAAAAAAATAACAAATGTGGAAAAGTCAACATTGCAGAAGAGTTAAAAAAAAAATTAGGAAACAAAGGGAGAGAGAGAGTTCCATCTTTTGGAAACTCTCTTAGAGAGGGCTCGAGAAGAAGGGGAGGGGGTCACCCCTTCTCCCACACATTATTTAAAAAGCACGCGCGCGCGCGAGAGAGAGAGAGAGAGAGAGAGAGAGAGAGAGAGAGAGAGAGAGAGAGAGAGAGAGAGAGGAAGAAGATCTTCTTCTCTAGCCCATCCACTCTTCCCATCGTGTTTTCTTTGTTTTTCACATAAAGGTACAAGTCTCTTCTTTTGAAATAGGTGACAAATTGAATGACGGATCAATTTCATGTAATATCTTGGATGGAGAATCCATGGTTAAGATTTGTGTATTTTCATCCCTTTTAAAATGTAAACTAGAAATACATATATTTATGTATATGCACATGCAGTTATATGTATATATGTGCTGCTATATGTACATATATATATAAAATTAACCACCGATCTGGTGCGTTAGTATGATAAATCGGGTTATGATAAAGCTTAACCCCACAATTTAATTAGAAATCGTGTTTTTGGACTCACAAGAATGTTGTAATAAGATACAAGTTTAGGTTACTTCTTGAAAGACTGGATGAAAAATCTAAGTAATAAGGTTTTTGATGATGGGTAGACTGATACTAATTTGGGGCTTTGACATTTCTAATGCATTGTTGAGCATAAAGCTACTGTGTATGCATATTTAAGTTTGTTTCCTGCATATACAAGTTTTCATTCATGTCCATGTTTTGGTATTATGTTAATGCACTCTAAAAAAAAGTATATATATTTGTGTGTTATGTGGGGACCTGCGAGGCCTGGCCAAGCTGGTCAGCCCTCCTCCAGCGTGACTCAGTCTTGCTTGGCCTGGTCTGTCAGGCCTGACTGAAGCGTTGAGCACAGTTGAGTGGTGCTCGGCCGAGCAGCAGTGTGTAACAGAAAAAAAAAACCCAGCCAACTGACAGTTGGCTGGGTGCAGGCTGAGTTGTAAACCTAGCCGACTGTCAGTCGGCTGGGCATGAACCCGAGGAAGAGTACCAAAAAGAAGAAGTATATATATATATGTAATAAGTATATCTTTGTTATAAGGCCTCAGCCGACCCATAGTCGGCTAAGCCCTTCGACCCAGCCGACTGGGTGGTTTAGCTGCATGTCAGACTCGGCCGACTGGGTCAGCTTGGTCACGTTCAAAAAAAAAAAAAGGGAGTATAGGTGCTCAGGTGTTGGGTTCTTGTCCTAAAAATAAATAAATATGTGTATATTGACACCTTGTGTTGATGAAGGTGGAAGTAGATGGTATTAAGCATGATGAATTCGAGACTTACTATATGAATATATTTTGATTTTTGTTCATGCTATAAGGGGAAGTTTTCGTATGCTTGAGCTTATGTGATGTGCCAAAACCATATATCATTGTGCAAGTTATTTCAGTGTATGTGCTTACATGATGTCAATGTGTATTTGGCAAGAACAATCATGCATACATGTTTACACTTATGAATCACGTAGGAATGCATGTATGATAAGTGAGTTCATGAAAGCACTGGCACAGGGATGGTGAATGCACACAGACGACTGTGGCAACTTATGCATATTGTTAAATTGGTATGAATGAATGTGAATTTGGAAACGTATTGGTATCCTTGCATATATTGTGTATGGTTATGGTTTTTGCATATGGTGCATCGATGATTGAAATGAATTATCGTGGTTTGGGTGGGCCTTGAGCTGTGGTTTGCTCTTTTATTTATTTTAAATGCATCACAAAAATCACATTAATATTTTGCACTGCATTGCACTATTCTATGTGTTTCCATGGGCGAGAGTCCCGTGATGGCTCTCACAGGGGTAGATGCGAGTTGTTGTCTTTGTTTGCATGCTGAATTGCAAATAACTTGATGCGAGAGCATGCAAAATATGCGAAAAAAGAAAGTTTTTTGCGAAATTAGTGGAAAGTGTTTTGCATATAAATTTATGCAATTTTTGCATATCAAATTTTCTTCCGTTGGATTGTTTATTTGAAATCTCTCTCTCTCCAAAAGTGTATCCCCAACATGAAAGAATAGTGTCATCACTGTTGTGATTAGAACAACTTAATCAAGAGAGGAAGAACTTAATTTCCATGAAGCATGGGACATTTCCCTGCTTGTGAGTGTCATCAAATGGGGGTCGACCAGCTCTCCCAAACATAGGCAATTTCAAAAGGAGAATATTAAGGTTATTCTTTAAATCAATTACAACAGCCAAAATCATTATAAAATAGGCAATTGGTCGCTTGTAGACACCTATAACAATTCAAGATTCAATTAAATTAATGACTTGAAGGTTAGAAGAAAGTTCAAGTGAAGTATAATCATGCTTTACAATGTCAAAAATAAAATAAAATTGAAAAGGAATAAAATAAACAAAACAAAATCACTGATCAAATGGGGAGGGGTGGGGGTTGTAGATGATTCTGATAGGGCGAACGAGAATCAACAATCCAAGGAAAAGGCATTCAATTCATTGCTTGTAGACACCTATAACAATTCAAGATTCAATTAAATTAATGACTTGAAGGTTAGAAGAAAGATCAAGTGAAGTATAATCATGCTTTACAATGTCCAAAATAAAATAAAATTGAAAAGAAATAAAATAAACAAAACAAAATCACCGATCAAATGGGGAGGGGTGGGGGTTGTAGATGAATATGATAGGGTGAACAAGAATCAATAATCCAAGGAAAAGGTATCCAATTCCTGAAAATCATAGCTTTGAATAAACAAGAAACCGATCGAACAAAAGCTCAAACAACTAAAAAGGAAAAAGAAGGAAAACTAAAATCTTTTTACATAATCCTAACACAAAAAAATCAAGAAGAAATACCAAGATCTCTGCATTAATCAAGATATAAAATCATAAAGCAATTCGACATTGAGAAATGGATCAATACAGAGAGGAAGATCAACCTTTTCCTTTTGGAGAACCCCATTCCCGAAGGCAACAACTTGATCCCTTTTTTCATCGTCGTCTTCAAGGAGAGTTCGATTCTCCCTGACCAACAACAAAGAGATGTAGAATGATGTGTCACGACCTGTAGCAAACGAATCCTAAGTGAGCGAGTAGACACGAAGAAAAGAGAGAGTGAGCACCAAACGAATCCAAGACGATAGTGGGTGAGCAAGTAGACGAGGAGATAGACTATTGTGATGGAGGATGCAGGGAGTTATGCGGGAAGGAGTTGCAAGGTGCGCCGCGAGGAGAAAGAGGTGGTAGGGTGCCCGCATTTTGGGATAAATCTTTCTGGAATTTTTTCTTGTTTTTTTAAATCCAAGTATCAGTTGGATTTATATTTCCAGGATTTTTAATATTATCTGGATTTCATTTATCTCATTTTGATAGCCAAACACCATGTAACAAAATTCTTGAGTTTTTATTTTTCAAATATCCTGTTTATCCATATAATTTGGTCTAACTGAACAGACCCTGATAGGAGATAATTTCAGGAGTTGGAAAACATTCAAAAGTGCACCCAAAAAAGTGGTGGTCGAGAATCAGGATTAGCATATTCTTATGCACACGCTATTTTGGGTCCCATCTTTGAAATTATTTTGGAGGATGTTATTTTGAAGGCTATATACATTTTAAACCAATTTTAAAAATGTTTATGAAATGCTTTTGAGCTCTTTGTGGAGTTTTTACAACAAGATCTCTCCCGATTTTTTAAACCACTTTGGATGAATTGCACCCAGAATTTATCGCCAACCATATGCAAATAAGTCCTTTGAGCAGTATCTCACTCCTTGAATGTCATGATACTCCAAGTTCACATCTGAAATCTTTGGAGTGTTAACAAATCGATCCTATTTTTGGACAAGTCATTAAGGTGACTCTGCCCCATCAGGGTCAACATTCATGTTGGTTGAGAACCTACTCAAGTGGGTCCCCATGACCACCCTACCTTATGTGGCCCACCTCTAAAATATACGGACACACCAGTGCTCTCCAGTGGGGTTTGATCTTGGTGCCTTCATCTCAGCACCTTCATAAACACCCCGCTGGACATTTAATTGCAATCCTACTAACATTTAATTGCCATTTATCTTTGAGGAGATCTATGGACGCTCAAATTCCTACATAGGCCCATCACCTAGATCTGACATACACATAAAAGGAGTATTTTTTTTCTTGACAAAATGATGATTTTTTTTCTTGATGAACTCAAAAAGAGGATTTAGATCCTTAAAACTCCACATACACAAAAGGATCTTGAGTACAGATTCTTCAAAATCTCTTAGATCTGATTCACACACAGATGAATATTTGATTAATGACAACTAGGATCTTGTTGTTCTGATACCAAACGTCGCTTTAACTTTAGGTGATAGAGAAATTCAAATGAGAAGAGAGAGAAAGGTAGAAGATGAAAGGGAAGCTAGAGAGGAAGTGAGGGAATTGGTTGGGGATTTAGGTTGTTTAGGGAGTTGAGTTGGTTTTGGGTGGATAGTTACGGTGGTTCAAGTGGTTTGAGGGTGGTTATGAATGTTAGGAAGAGAATATCCAGAAGTTAGAGGCCTAACTAACTAGAGTCAACCTTTATATAGGAAGAAAAACTTTCATGGGAGAATTCACAAAGAATTTCTCTTCATAGAATGAGCAATGTCTTAGGCTAAGCTATCTTAACCTTCCTAACTGCCCCTAATACATCTCATTATTGTAATCATGTCACCTAATTCTCAGCAGTACAAGGTTACATGAATTTACAAGCATGACATGTTGCCCATATATTTAGGTTAATCTGTTAGTGCGAGGTGCATGTGTCACTCATGTTTGGCTCACAATGATGGCTAGGAAAAGTGTGTGTAAACCCCCGCTCTCCCATTGACCATTGTGCACTTCAAACTCTTCGTTGTCGAGGATGTTGGATCCAGAGAAGATCTGGATCTAGGTGGCCATGCAAAATTCAAATATGGTCCCATGTGATAAGGTCAGAGGTGGGCCCACTCTTACCTTATCGCATATGATCCCCACCAAATACAGTTTTGGAAACTATTTTGGATTGCACTGAACTTATCATCAACATAAGTCGGTTAAACATATAATATGATACATTGATCATGTTGGGGATCAAGCTACCCATGGGAGGCATATAAACCCCAGCTCCTGCAATTTGCAGGCATCTGAAATAGACTATTCCCCCCAACAAAGGCCTGAAACAAAAAACACCTCTCTCTCTCTCTCTCTCTCTGCGCTCTTTCTATTCTCTGCACACTTCACGTCGATCCTATTGCATCTCCTACAGTGGTATCAGAATCAGAGTTCTTACCAGTGGAGACACTTCTCGTGGTCAGTGAACCTCACTTTTGTTCACGATCATCTGCTCATCACCTTCGATCCTGGTTCGATGTCGATCGCACAAGAAAATAAAAAAAAATAGGAAGTAGAGGTTGAGGTCAGTACCTTTTTTTTCTTTCGTCAAAATAGTCAGACTTCACGGGTGACTGTTGGACATCGCAGTGGTCGGATGTGCTGAAATTTTTTTAGGGCACTATAGAGGAGGCGCAGAAAGCCCCTTTGTTGTTTTACTAGGCCTAACAAAAGGCAAATTTTTTTGTTTGTTTAAGGTTGCCGCCGAATTTTTGACCATGTAGTCACCCAAAATTCGACCACCGAAAAAGAGTAAATCAGACAAAAATAAAATAAATAATATAAAATAAATAATGAGAGGGCTTTTATACTGTTTTGGTAGACAATGGTGATTGAAAGGGAGACAATCCCTGCTGGACTCCATCGATGAGTTGTCGGCATCTGAGGCAGAGGAAAAGCCCTTTCACCTTGGTCCTTTTGTCAACCCCCTCCTTTTGTCAGGAGGTTTCCTGGTCCCGTCAACCCCTGGTTCAACAACACAAAAATAAATAAATAAATTCAAGAGAAGGAGGCAGAGAATCCGCACCTTCTATGATGTCGGATCCTAGCCACCAGAGTTTCCTCTGTAACACTCCAAATTAAGTCTCAAAAATCATAAAATTATTTTTATATACTTTAATTTTTTTATGAAATTGTAGCAAAAAATCAAATGAAAATAAAACTTGGCGTGCTATAATTCGTTTACATTCGTATTCAACAGGCATTTGAACTTGAAATTTAAATATTTATAATTGAAATAAACAATTTCACATGTCTATCATTAATAATAAAAATCCCTAATTAAATCAATATATATCAGAGTTCTGAGTAACTCATATACCCTTATTCATTTACTTTGGAGGTTTGACAAAGGTGTGGCTGGGTCTCTGTCGCAACCTCCCGCTATCATATGTGAACTCAATCACTTCCTAAAAAATATTATAAATTCATAGTCAGACAAACATGTCTTAGTTGGGCTGAGCTATACTAAACAAGTAATCTATAATTCATAATCATGAATCTCTTCAGGCTTTCATGCATTTATAGTTCAAATATGACAAAGTTCAACAATCATAGCAAATATCTCAAGTAAGCAGGCAATTACCAAAAATTAACATGTATTCATCATCCACTCAAGTAAAGATGTATGAACTTACCAATGCAAAAACCCTTCTTATGTATGAATCGATTCTTATCTATGATTACCTTGTCTTTATTATATGATACATGTCATACCTATCTAATGTACATACTTTTAGGTTTTAATTATTAGCCTTGTGGGTACGAACACACGCAATTACCTGAAGAAGGACCATAGTGCAGGAGTATTTTCATACAAGGGTGACTTTGGCCTCACTGGGTACCTTTCACCATTACATGTGCAGGACGACAAGAGCAAAAGAGACTCCCAACAACACTATCCCAATGCATTATATTTCCCTCATGAGTTTCATACCCTCTACGCTGCATACTATGCAGAGATTTTTTTCCTCTCTTCGTGGGTGAATGAGCAACCTTTCATGCTCAAAAAAGATTTTCATGAAGCCAATGGTACCACTTACCCTCTCTTAGCAATCCAATGCTTTAGTGTTATGGTTTCACTTACTTGCATTAGTTTCTTACATGTAGTACTATAACAGAATTCATGAAAGTCAATTTGGCCACTTCAGGATCACTAATTGCAAGTTTTGAATAGGCATTTAATCATTCATTCATACTTCTTACTTATTAATATGTGCGCATATACATAACCATCATGATAAGCTTTCATATTTTTGTATGCATAGCATCAATTTCAATGAAGAAATCATACATATAACATTGTGCAATTTTAAAATTTTGTTAACCCGATTTTAGAAAATCCACTGATAATTATAGAAGATGAATGGTACTTTCTGAGTTTTACGGTGAATACATATATGTCTCAGAAAAACAATCCAAGAAACAGAACTGAAAAAATCGTTATAGTAAAATCAGGAAAATTTCAGAACCAAACCCAATTAAGGAAAAATATAAGACAGACCCTGTTGTCTGCAAAAAAAAATTCCCGGTTTGGGAAATTTCTCCAGACCTACAGATAAATCTTTTCATAAAATCATTTTTACAGGATCATCTTATATATGTTACCATTCACACATATTTTTCTTGATTTATTTTGATCAGTCTTGGTTGGGTCTTTACCACTATCAAAACCGTGGGTCGAAACAGTCCTACAGACATGGTAGAAAATTTGTGCTCTATTGAAAAGGACGTTTCAGCCTTAAAACTGATCCAAACGAAACAAAATAAGACTCTAAATTCAAGCCATGGATGTGTAGAACTCTCCATTTAAATTTATTGACTTCATTATTACTAAGATATTAATTTTTTTATAAAGTAGGTGAGGATAAAAAATGAGGACAAGAAAGAACAAGATTCAAGCTGATGCAAGATTCATCAAGAAAGAACAAGACTCAAGGTAACAATACATAAACTCACGAATTTGGATGCTCTAAACATGATAACATCATCATATAATGCATATATTATGGATTCATACTAATCTTTACTTAAAACAATGGCATACATTAATCAAAATCACAAATTCATCAAAAAACATATCATACATGCTTACATCTATGCAATATTCGTACAAAACCCTAAATAATCATGACATATGAAATATTTATGTAATGGCATACTATTCATTTATGCTGAACATAAAATAATCTACCCTATATGTTAAGATCATCTTCCTTTAACAAGAACATTCAAAACCCTATATCGAGAGTCGGTTCTTAAAACCGTCCCAGATTTGCGAAAACCCCAACTCTGTTCGACTGTTACAGATACTATAAAAAGTTTTATATATAGTGGACAAACTTAAAATTTTCTCAGATTGTAGGAAATTTCGTTAGTTTTCCAATGCCGCAAACCGTTCATAAAAACTCATATGTATGAGGGAGTTATGAACATATGCTTTGGTGCAGACCTGTACTTTTTTTTCGACTATCACAGATCCATGCTCAGTCCATTAACAAAGCTTAAAATTTTTGTTAGCTTTCCAATGCAATAAACTGCTCATTAAAACTCCTACGGACAAGAGAGATACAAGCGATTTATCGGTCATGTGTGAGGCCGAAAATACGATATCGAAAATTTTTCTCAAAAACCCGAATTATAAAATACATGATTTCTCATGAAAACGATCATAGAAATCCCTCAAATTTTTACAGAATATATTATAATCTACTAACCCAAATCTAAATATTCAAAAAAACAATCAACTAACATGAATCTTTTACAATTTTCATGATTTTATTTTCTAAAGAACTCAGTTTGATAGATCACGTGTAGAGTATAGAACTCTCTACCTTAATCGGGTTCTCAACCGTAGATCAACCTTCGTCTCTCATCTTCAAACCTTAAAGGGGCTTCAATGACTGCTAAAAAAGCTTCAAGAAGGAAGAAAGAAAGAAGAGGAAGAACAGAAAGATAGATAATTTTAAAGAGAATATGAGAGGAGAGAGAACTAACATTGTTAATCCTCCTTATGAGGGCCTCTATTTATAGATGGGCTTAGACAAGAGTCATATCTACAAAATAAGAAGTTAATATCTATTAATATATTTTATTAATAAAATAACTAAATAAATTATAGGTCCTAACTTATTAAATTTCAAAATTAACTAAACTAGAGAAGAAAAGTAAGGACTTCTTACCCTCGCTGGGCTCTAGTGACATGGGGAGGCCTAAAGACCTAAAGACTTATCAAAATTCAATGTTTAAATAGTCGATTCGATAGTCCTCAAAACGTAGATCGTCGTGGGGGTCTTAGATTTAATCGTACGTATACACATTGATAAGAAAATTTAGTCAATGTCGAAAAATATTAATTTTGGACCTACAATTAGGCATAAACTTCAATCGATGATAAAATGCTCAAATCAACACCAATTTGGGCGTGTATATAGTCGATTTCGATACCCTCAAAATGTGAAATGTCAATGTGGAGTCTGATTTAATATATAAGCCAGTTACAAACCAAAATTTTTGTTGAAACAATAATGATATTTTTTGAAGCATCCGACTCTATGGTTACAATCAAATGATATATGATTCAAAATATCCTTAGTTATATATAATCTAATCTATCCCTAAATTGATCTAAATATTATGAATTATATCCAACTTAATTGAGTTTGGTCTAAATATCATTAGTTAAATCTACTACCTAATTTAAGGTTCAAATCCATATAATATTTTTTATTTATGATTAAATTCTAATTGCATGCCTAATTAAATTAAAATTTAATCCTGAATTGGGCTTAAATGTAAATAGATTTCATCTATAAAATTTTGAATTTTTATGTATTTTAAATATTTCTTAAGCAGTTAAATCAATTTTTTCAGAAATAGTTTCTGAAAAATTGAAACTCAATAGGGTCGATGAGACCCTTGGGCGTGTAGGGGTGTTTTTTATACTTAGAAAATTTTGTTTAAGTCCTACATACTCTATACTTAACGCAAATTATCATTATCTAGATTGTTTTATTTATTTTCTAAAAATAAGGTTTTCTCATAAACGAACTTCGAAAGCGATCTTTACCCAGGTCGGCTGGAGTAGTGTCATTTTGAGCCTTTTATTTTATTTTTTGGTAAATTAGATTTCAAACTCATGAAACTAAATTCAAGTTTATTGAATTTACATTTCATACATATCAAATTATCCTGAATTCGTTTGAAATCCTGTTCGACTTATTTTGGTAAATTTTAATAGTTATTTTATTAAGTTGTGATCTTTTCCATAAATTTGATTTTGAATGCAAATTTTATAAAAATCAACTCGAATCAAACTTTAAGTTTTCATACGATATTTCTTATAATTTCTCTTAGGCTAATTTATATTTTTACACTTCTTTCTCATAAAAGTTATTATTTATTTATTAAAAATATCCTAAAGAATCACATGTATTACTTCTGAACTTAATTTAAAATCGTAGAGTAAAAAATATAATTTATTGTATTTTTCAAACTTGAATTAACATTCGATTAAGTTTTAACTTAGATTTTAATCAAACTCAAATCTAATTATAATATTTGAGATATATTTATTAAATCTGAATTCAAGTCCAAACCCCATTAAAAATAGAAACCTTGATTCAGAATAAATTCTCTACTGAAAATTTATTCTAAATCATAATAAATATTTAAATTATAAATTAATTCTCATCTTAATCTCAAATAATATTTTTAGCCTTAATTCAATGTTATTTTTCGTAAAATATCAAAAATTTACAGGTTTTACACCCTCCCCTTTGATTTGTCGGCGTTAGGGGTAAACTGTTCCATTTTCGCTATTTTTTCCAGTGTTGAGGGTGTTAAAAGTGCCCATCTGAGGTGAGAAAGCCCACACTAAGGTCAGTGGTGGTGGACTTCCACCACCCATTCTCCATTTTCGTCGGATTATCTCGTCAGAGCAGAGGAGGTGAAGGAATCAATGGAAGAAGAGGAAAACCAAAGAAGGAAAAGGAAAGAATTTTTTTTGTAGCATTAGGGTTTGAGAAACTGATTTTTCAGTTTTATACCCTTTTGAATGGGAGATTACCTTTTTACCCTTCTGCTGTAATTCTGGTGATATCCCTCATAAAGCTGATTTATGATACTACCCTTTTCTTTTTTGTAAATTTTGATTATAGTTATTTATTGTTCTGTCCCTAAGCATTCTTGTTAATTATTGATATATCCTTGCTTCTTAAATTTACTATTTTGTCCTCTGTGTTTCTAGTATTTACTTTAGTGTCCTCTGTTTTGTAAAAACAGAGGCTTCGCTTTCTGTTAAATTCTAGAAAGAGTCCTATACTCTCAAAAATACCAAAGATAAGCTTCTACCTTTTTGAAAATTTTAGAAAGCCTCCTGAACTTTTTTGTTAAACTTTGTTTATTATTTTTCAAGGTTCTAGGTTTTTCTGTTTTTCCCATAACAAACCTTTGACTTTTCTAAAATTACAGAAAAGTGGTTAGTGTGTGTAGTTTGTCTCATAAAGCCTTATTTGGACCCAAATAAGTTGGGATTTGATTGTCTTCCATATTTTTTTGCTATATGCATGATAAGATGTGTCTTATATCATATGTATTTCTTGATTATAAACATGATATTTTGGGTATTCATGGATAATGTGATGGTTTTTATCCTTTTGTTGGATGTTGGGCATATTTTTATCATATTTTGCCAATATATAATAACAAATATCAGAAAAATGACTAGTAGGGTGTGTGCTAACGAATTAGCAAAAACTAAAAAGTTCAATAGCACAAATTTTCAAACTTAGTAGAGGAGGATTCCTCTTGTCTTGACTCTTGAGGGCATTGAGATTGTTCTGCAGAGTGAAGATACTTTAGAGCTAGAAAATAATAAATATAAAAAATATAAAAAGAAAGATAAACTGACTAGAATGATTATGCTCACTTATATGGAAGATGACCTCATTAGGGTATTTGAATCTTTTCTCACATCTAAATCCATGTTTGAAGCCATGGCTGCTGAGTATGACACTACATTGAAAACTCATATTTAGTTGCTCTTTGAGCAATACAATTTATGCAAAATTCAAGAGAATGATGTAGTAGTTGATCATGTAAACAAGATGTTGATCGTATAAAAAATTCTACAATCCTGCATGGCCTACCTCCTTCACGGAGGACAGTCACCATTGCTCTTAGGCTGAACTCTAAGAACTTGACACTTGATGAGTTGTCTGGTCAATTGAAAATTGACCAACAACATATTTAGCAAGATAAAAAGAGCGAATTATACTTCTCTAGAGATGCTCCTAGTTGTTGTAAAGTCCACAAATTTTCTGAATTTCTCACAAATAATAAGGGATTATCCTGATATTTTTATGAGTAATTCATCGGCACTTAATTATCAATGAGATTTTGGATTTTTATCAAGTTATTTAGCAGTTACGAGATTTTTAAACATCTTCAGATTTTGATCTCGATGGAGGATCCACGAGAATCGACACCCATGAAACCAGTTTGAAATATGTACTTGAGATGCCTAGGATCCATTGGATCTTCTAGTTAAATGAGTTTGGATCCAGAGAGTGATCCAAAATTTGTAAAACACTATATGAAGAACTCAGATCCATTCAGTGGACCTACTCCAAGTTTAGAATAGTTTCGAGTTGTATCTCGGAAGATATTGAGACTTCTCAAAACCTTAAGACTTAGGTTCAGATCCATTAGATGATTCCAATCTCAAAACAAGTTGAGTCCAAGAGTGATCCAAATTAATGAACTAAATGGGTCTAGAATCATATCCAAATACAGGAACCAACTTTAAAATAGTTAAACAAATGTATATATACATAATATATTTATGGAAGAATATCAGTTTGAATCCAAGATCTAAATAAGGCCCAAGGTGAGTCTTATTTTAAATAACACAAGGATCGGATCCATTCGACTTAACCCAATAAAACCATAATATTCTAATGTTTTAAACTCATTGAATTGGAATTGGATCCAAAAAGGGGCCTAATCCAATCTCGGTCCAAATCCATATGCTTTGGATTTAAACTTGAGAATTAGGTTTGGATTGGATTTGAATTTAATTATCCAAATCCAAACCACACAATATATGTATATATATAATATATAATGGGTTGAGTTAGATCCAAATGGATCCAACCCAATCCAAAATAAAATCCAACCGCATTTCAATATATATATATATATATATATATATATATATAGAGAGAGAGAGAGAGAGAGAGAGAGAGAGAGAGAGAGTTGGGTCCAAATGGGCCCAACCCAATCCAACAAACACCCACACTTTTTAAGTGTTTTGGGTTTGGGGTTGTATCCAACTGGATCCAACCCAAACCCAAAACCATTTTAATAACCCCCACTGCAATTCACGAGGGGGTTATACCCCCCCCTTCTCTCTCTCTCTCTCTCTCTCTCTCTCTATATATATATATATATATATATATATATATATATATATATATATATATATATATATATATATATATATATATATGCGCCAACCACACTATTGGTACCACCTATAGGAGGCTGCCCTCCTCCCACCGTTACCCCCGTCGAGGTAAGGCCACTCCCCCATTTCTTTTTTTCTCTTCCACTGAGTTGTCTCCCTCTAGTTCACTGGCAAAACGACAATATCAGCGGTTGCTACTGCTTCTACTATGACTGGCCGGAGGCTACTCAAGCTGAGGGTACCTCCACCGCCCTCTGTCACCCCCTGCCACATCTCTTGACCTCTCCTTCTAGTTCCCAGGAAAATGGCAGCAGCAGCAGCAATAACTGCTGCTACTATGACTGGCCGGAGGCTACTTGAGCTCAGGGTGCCTCTGTCGCCCTCCGCCACCATCACCGAGCTCAGTTCGGTTTCTCCAGCTCGAGTTTTCCCAAAACCGAGTGAAGCTCAGTTTCCTCGAATTCGACCGTGATTCGATTCACCACCACCGAGATCAGCTCGGTTTCCTCAAATTGAGCCCAGCTCTGGTTTTTTTCAAAACCGAGTTAAGCTCGGAAGCAAATCAGGTCATGCTGCGTTTTTGCTCATGCCGACATCGTGGCCGTCTGTTTGCATTTTGGATAATGACACGTGGATTTGTTGACTTTTGAGCTTTTTAAAATGCAAATCGGATGACCACGATGTCGGCATGAGCAAAAACGCTCATGTTCATGACCTGATCTGCTTCCGTTAAGCTCGGTTTCCTCAAAACCAAGCCTAACTCGGTTTAATCACAACCAATCTCGACTCGGTTTCCTCAAACTGAGCCATCTTGGGTTGCCTCAAACTGAGTTCAACTCTGTTTCCTCAAAACTGTGCCTGGCTCAATTCATCACAACCGAGCTCGGTTGAGCCCCAGTCGAGCTCTTCATTTACTTTTTTTTATTGTTGATTTGGCTCAGCGGAGATGAGCTCGGAGAAATTCGAGCCAAGCTTGGTTAAGCCCCCTAGCCAAGTCCTATTAGTGAGCTTGAACTGAGCCTGACTCGGTTCGAGCCCCCCATCAAGCCAGCTTGTTTTGATGGTAACCAAGCCAGCTCGATTCGAACCTTGACTGAGCCCAGTTTGGTTCAACCAAGCAAGCCTAGCTCGGTTCACTTCGCAACCTAGACAATTCAGTTCGTTCTTAACCGAGTCAACTTGATTTAATCAAAGCCAAGCTTGTCTCGGTTTAACCAAAGCCAAGCCCGACTTGGCTCAACGCAACTAAGCCCAGCTCGGTTCTGCCTAAGCAAGCCTGGCTCATCCGTTCAACTTGAATTTGGTTCATCCGTTCAACTTGAAATATATACGATTTATTTCAGTATGCAGCTTTTCATACTCCTGCTTTATTTAAAGTTTGTGCACATTTATTTGTCGATGACATTTAAGTGGGCATTGCTTTATTAAATTATGTGTGCATTTATTTATGATGGCATTTATGCAAACACTCAACAAGAACAACAACAACTACGCCTTCATCCCAAAACAATTGGGGTCGGCGATATGAACCAACAAAGAAAATCATTATGGGTCTTCCACATGAATCCTTCTCCTCCATTCATTTCTATCCAATGCCATGTCCTCGGTGAGGTTCAAAGCATTCATATCCTTTCTTATCACCTCCATCCATGTCTTCCTAGGCCTACTCCGACCTCTTTTAACTAATATATTTTTCCATTTCTCCATCCTTCTAACTGGAGCATCATTAGGCCTTCGTCGAATATGTCCAAACCACCGTAAACGATTCTCTCTCATCTTATTTTCAATGGATGCAACACCTACCTTCTTACGTATCTCCTCGTTTCGAATCTTATCTTTTATTGTATTTCCACACATCCATCTCAGCATACGCATCTCAGCTACACTCATTTTTTTAATATGATGTCTCTTGGCAGCCCAACATTCCGTACTATATAGTAAAGCGGGCCTAATAGTCGTCCTATAAAACTTTCCCTTCAACCGCAATGACATTCTACGATCGCACAACACTCCAGTTGCACTCTTCCATTTCATCCACCCAACCTTTATCCTATGATTTACATCTCCATCAATTTGTCCATACTTTTGAATGATAGATCCCAAATATTTGAAAGAATCATCCACCGATATTTCGTGCTCACCAAGCTTCACTACACTCCCATCACTACTTCGTTGCTTACTAAATCGACATTCCATGTATTCTGTCTTACTCTTACTCAACTTAAAACCTCTTGCTTCCAATATCTGTCTCCATAATTCTAACTTAGCATTAACCCAAGCTCTAGACTCATGAATCAAAACAATATCATCAACAAAAAACATACACCACGACACATTTTCTTGAATTGATTTCGTAAGCTCATCCATCACTATAGCAAATAAGAATTTATGCAAACACTGCTTTATTTAAATTATGTGTGCATTTATTTATGTATGCAATTTTGTTTACGTGTTATTTATCTACATACACAAAGTTTAATGTGCATACGTGTGTTTTAATGCTCTTTTCAAAAAGCACATGTGCGAGATGTTACACTCACATGCATCCAATATTCTCCATTATCAAACTTTACAAAACATTAAACTTGCATGGTTCGAATATTAAAAGATTGTTAAAAAGGGAATAAATTCGATGCGCTTTGAAAATGCGCAACTTAATCTATTTTTGAACTCATAAAAATGTAAAACTTTGATTACATGGACTCGAGTCGCACGTACATCAAGTTTCCCAGTATGTATATGAGAACAACCTAGATCTAGCTCGACTTGAGGATCGATATTTCATTTTTGTCTGTGATAGTTTTCTAGAATACCCTTGTTGGTTTCAAACGAAAAAGTGTTACTTTTTGGAAAATCGAGTTGATTACCATCACTATATATAATAAGATATGCGAGACATGCCCCTATACTGATGAATGAGTCGAGGTTTGTGGCAAACCTTATAGTGCAACAATGCACAATTTTATAAAAAAATCACATGCAAATTTTGAAATCGTATTGAGAGGCAATATGCTCGATCAGTTGCAAGAATAGAGCATGGTGAATGGGTTACAATAATAGCAAACTTGAGAACCTACCCAGAATGAGTAGATGATGCCTACCCAAGTGAGGCATACACCAAATGTGATAAAACCTCTTAATAAAAGAGGACCCAATAACCCATTCATCCATAATGTCTATCTGTAGAGGATATGAGGTGCAAACTCCGATAGAGAAGTTGATAACGACTATGCTCTACGAGTGGCAATGACTCAGTGTCCCCAGTCAGCGGAGTTAGGGGATAGGGCTACCAATTATTTTCCTATACAGTAGATCCCATAACTTCTGCAGAAATTACGATGCATCTTCATTTATTTTAGCCTCTCAAGAATTCTCTCTCAGTTGCTATACCATCCTCTTTGGATCGTACTCAGCAAGTCATTTGGATTATCAATTTACATAAAATAATAAACCCTTGAATGGTCTGAGTTATTTCTATGATTTCATCTTGTGAGTACTCACAGTTAAGTAAATATCAAAACAAATACATGCTGCACACACTGCTTATTCGAAATGATAACGATACCCTGCTTATACAAATTTGTGAATCGTTCAGTTGCACATGATATAATATTTTAAACCATGATTAATACCTGTATTAGTTTTGTACAACTGTGTAATATCATTATACTTACCAGGCTTTCATGGGTTTGACCCTTTTCGTGGGATCCAGGTGACGAGTAGGTTGTTGCTACATGTGATGATGTGATGATGTCAAAAATTCATTCTTTCTGTTGTTCGCTCATGAGCACATTTTGGCATTTTGTATATGGACTTTTTTACCCTTTTCATGAGATCCAGGTGATGAGTAGGTTGTTGCTACATGCGATGATACAATGATGCCAAGAATTCATTCTTTCTGTTGTTCGCTCCTGAGCACATTTTGACATTTTGTATAAAATTATTTATATCTAAATCCTTAGTTTGAATTTTTATGGTTTTCAATGATGGTATGCAAATGCGGGCCTAAATTTGAGACATTTGGGGACCCAAATTCATTTGCTAGATACCTTGACTGCAACCTGCCTAGGGTTCACTAACTTGATCTTTTTGAACAAATATTCCATCACACTATAAGAAATTTTGGGGCGTTACGACTTTGGTGTCAAAGAGAACAAAGACGTGATCCTTGACCGTCCGACATCTGCATCACACTATAAGTATTTTGCTTAAGTCTTTTGTTATCTATCATTGATAAGAAAAAATCTTTTTGGAATAAATGGCGTACAATGAGATGGTCGGGGCAATGAATGCCTTGATTGGGGTCGTTGAGCAACAACTAAGATCATACAGAACGTGGATCATCGGGTGTGGAGGTTGGTTCATGATATCATCTAAGATGGGTGGGTGACGAGCTTGAATGCCGTCGATGCCACCAAGCCTATATATTCGGGTCAAATATGCCCGTGGAAACTAGAGGATTATCGTTTTTGCGATGAGATGGACCATTCTATGTGTAAATCTCAATCAAGGCCACAACATGATACAATTAGCTGTGCAAAGCCTTGTGGACGAGGCCTCCTACACTAATGGCCCTCTCGATATACCCGAGCTAATTGAGATCTCCTCAGACTAATCGGGTGTGCGAGGCCACATATCACTCACGTACATGCCAGACTCACCTGTATATACCCCGACTTCATCCCTGTACACGCCAGACTCACCTGTCTATATGTCGGCTATTTCCCTATACACGTCGGATTCACCTACTTATACTCTAGCTTTGCCCCCTCTCCTCCATGCAAACCAAGGCACACAGATAATACGAGGAATTATGTCAAATAGTTCTCGAATCGTTCTTAGGAGGAGTGTGGGACAAAAAGAGTTTTGTTTTGGTCTTGGAGTCCGTGAACTCTTGTTAGACAAGTTTGCCTTCTATAAGGTCAACCAGCGGTGTTGGGTTTTCATAACACATGCAGATGTATAAAGTGATTGTACTTTCTCTTTATGTTTTGAATGTTATATCGTAACCTGACTTGATCATCCTTAAAATTGCAAATTGCTAACTAAAATCAAGGATGACTCAACGAACGAATGGCAAATCGCCTAATGATGTGCAAAACCAAGTACATAACCAGCAAAAAATTGTTGCATCTTGAGAGACGAACCATCACCAAAGTGTGATCACTTATGAGAAATTCTTGAAACTAGATCCCCTGACCTTTATAGGAAAGGTTGATCTAGAGCTTGCTGAATACTAGATCCAAGAAACTGAGCAAACATTCCAAGTATTATTTGTGTTGGAAGATAATAAGACTGATTTTGACACATATTGTCTTAAGGACAATGCCCAAAACTGGTAGAACACGACTCGAGGAGTCTGTTCCCCGGATTAGAAGTAGTTCCCTCGAAAGCATCCGGGGAGCCTTCTTGAAGAATTACTTTTCCCTGCATGATAGGAACAAGAAAAAGATACAATTCATGGAGTTGTGCCAGGAAAACCCGAGTTTGATATATTACACCACTAAGTTCTAGAATGTGAAGTGATATTGCTCTAACTTTTTCGCTGACAAGCGGGAAAGGGTGAACAAGTATTTATAGGGACTTAAAGAAGGGCTCCATTACCGAGTCATGACCAACATGCCATTGACTTTCCTCACCGCCATTGCAGTAGCAACCCTTATGAGTGAAGAGCGGAAACACTCCAAGGAAAAATAGGAGAAGAAATTAATTCCAAATGGTGGGGCCATCAAGAGTCCGTTCTCTGATAGCCAGACTCAACAACTACCATTTTAAAAGAAAAATAATGGAGGAACAAAATTTGTTCCTTAGGCAAAGAAGCGGAGACAATAGGGTGGTCCCCAGTCTCGTCAGTAACCAAAGTCTATTTGCCTTGGCTGCAACAAGTCTCACATCAGGCAACCTTGCTTCCGTGAGATGAAAGACTGTCTTTACTGCGGCAATATGTGCCACTATGCCCATGAGTGTCGGAAGAAGGTGACTGATGAACTGAGGAGAACCACAATAGGAACTCAGCCTGCCTGACCACCTCAGCCCCAACAACAACAGTAGCAGTGCAAAATGCCCAAAAGATGGTTATTGAGCATGTCTATGCCACCTCTGTCGAGCAACTGACTAAGTGTGGCTTAGTGCAAGGTACGGTTCTGATCGTTGGTCAAGCGACTCTTATTCTATTTGATTATGGTGTCACTCATTCATTCATTGCCATAAATTTCTTTAAAAACTTAAATGTACACACGAAGTCACTTGAGCATGACCTAAAAGTTTATAACCCATTAGGGGGCAGTGAAATATGTGTGAATTATGTCCCCAACATAAATGTCATGTTCAATGGGTAGAGTATGCATGTTTATGTAATCTTACTTGGTATGACCGTGTTTTATGTCATTTTGGGTATGGACTGATTGTACAAATATCATGCTTGAATTCTATGTCGAGAATGAATGGTGATATTGTCATGTCCCGGAGCTCCTAAGCGAACTTCAGATTGTCTAGACCTACACTAAAGGGTCAAATAATCTTATCATTAAAATCATATAGTTTCATAAGAAGATGATGCATTACCTACCTGGTTAGTGTCATTTTAATAGAGTCGAAAGTCATACTGTTTAAGGACTTGGAGATAGTCTATGAATTCCCAGATGTGTTCCTGGATGAATTATCAAGTCTTCCTCCACTTCGAGAAGTGGAGTTTAACATCAAGCTATTGTCGGGAATTGCACCAATCTCCAAAGTTGTAAGATCCACAAACAATTCAATAATTTAGACAAGACTTCCCGTATTCAATGTGAGAAAATTTCAATTCACCTGTCTAAATGGGTTTGTATGTGTGTTTGATTTATGAAAGTACCTAAGTTCTGGATTTTTCTCGAGTATTGCGACAATTATTATTTAGATTGATAACTAAGAAATAATAATAAGTTAATCAATTAGCCATCTAGAGAAAAAATACTTTTTGTTATGCTAATGGCTAATTACCCCGAGAAATAAGTATTAACTAGATGAATTAGGTAAACTATGGTTGATACAGACACATACTAAGTAGTAAATAAATTAAGTAAGCTTGGTTTGGATCAGATCTAATTGGATTTTAATCCAATTGGGGATCTAATATGAAAATTACCTAAGTAAGGATTTCTAAAATAAAAATCAAGAAATAATACTTTTAGATAAAATAAATATATATAAAATAATATTTATATAGTTAGTTGGAATGGAACCAACTAAGCAAACCGTAAGGGGTGAGCTTTTGGCTTAGACCCTCCGTGGAAAATGTGTGAAGGGTGAGACCCAATGAGCCTCCTCATATGGGATCCCAAGGAAGGATCTCCACCTTCCCCAAAGAAAAACAAAAGGAGAATACATATGTTGAGGTTCTTAGGTAGCATAGCATTTTGTGAAAAATTCTCGCATGCCATGAGTAGGAGAAAGTCAACATGAAAAAACATTTTTGGAGTGGAGGGCTAGACTCCACCACAACCTCCCCTCGTGTGTGCTTAGCCATACATCTCACATGGCTCTCCCAATCCCCTATAAATACCTCTAAAAAAGGTGATAAGAACCATTCCTTCTCTCTCTCTCTCTCCCACATCCACCAGTTTTTTTTTTGAAGTCCTTTGAGCTCTTCACCTCTTTTTCCCACATAAGTTTAGTGTAGGGTACCTTAGAGGGACTCTATTCTACACGATTTTGTGATGGAGGATTCACTTGAGTTAAGCAAGATCTATTTTCAAACGTTAGTTAATCTCACACTTGTATGATATTTTGAATATGCCTTGCTTCTCCTCCCTCCATTCATACATACATGCATTCATTTAATACATGTGGATGTGGACAAGGATCTTCATGGGAACAACCCATGAATACATATTGTAGAAGATAACCCGAGACCTAGAGAGAGAAGAGATAGAGGGAGAGAGAGAGAGAGAGAGAGAGAGAGAGAGACGGCTACACAAAAACTCAGAACTTCATATCGATATTAGAGCCTCTCTCTATGTTAAATAGAGAGAGGCTTAAGAAGCATAATTACAATAAAGCCCCAATTATAAAAACTAAAATACTAATGACATCTTACTATAAAATAACTTTACTTAAAACCACCTATTCTCAACACTCCCCCTCAAGCTGGAGCATAGATATCAATCATGCTCAGCTTGTCAAAACATTTTGAAAAATTTGGTCTAGCAAGAGGTTTTGTGAACATATCTGCAACTTGGTCTTCCGACTTTAGATATTTGGTAGTGATATGACCCGCTTGAACCATATCCCTTACATAGTGGCAATCAACCTCAATGTGCTTTGTTCTCTCATGAAATACAGGATTGTTTGCTATATATGTTGCAGCTTTGTTATCGCACATCATGGTCATGGGAGAGGAAACCTTCACTTGAAGATCAAGAAGAACAGTACGAACCCACATCAATTCAACAGTTGTTTGGGCCATAGCCCGATATTCTGATTCTGCACTCGACCTAGAAACCACATTTTGCTTCTTACTTCTCCAAGAGATCAAGTTGTCTCCCAGGAACACACAAAATCCTGTGGTAGATTTTCTATCTACTACAGACCCTGCATAGTCAGCATCAGAATAGGCCACTATATCCAGAGTTCCACCTTTCTTGAACAATAACCCCTTTCCAGGAGAAGATTTTAGATATCTGAGAATCATAATAGCTGCATTCCAGTGTACCTGAGTTGGTTTGTCCATAAACTGACTGACTTTACTTACTGCTAAAGCAATATTCGGCCTGGTCACAGTTACATACAATAGTTTCCCAACTAGGGAGCGATAGCTCTTGCTATCAACCAGTTTTGACCCTTCTTCAAACAACTGAACTTTATGGTCCATAGGTATATTTGCTGGTTTAGCTCCCAACATTCATGTTTCCTTTAATAAGTCAAGAACATACTTCCGTTGAGACAAAACCATCCCTTCACGGCTCCTGGCAACTTCTATACCTAGAAAATACCTGAGTGAACCAAGGTCTTTTGTAACAAAGTGTTTTTGAAGATGATCCTTTGTGGCTTCAATAGCTTTCACATCATCACCTGTAAGAATGATGTCATCCATATATACCACCATAACAACTATGCCAGAGCTAGTTTTCTTTATGAATAGTGTATGATCTGTTGCTGACCTATTAAAGCCAAAACATGACATCACTTCAAACAGCTTTTGAAACCATGCACGAGGACTTTGTTTCAAGCCATAAATTGCCTTTTTCAATTTACACACCTTCTAACATGCCTTTTTCAATCTACACACATTCTGACACTCCCCCTCAACCTCAAATCCTGGAGGTTGTTGCATGTAAACAGTCTCAGATAAGTCTCCATATAGAAATGCATTTTTCACATCTAATTGGTACAGGCTCCACCCATGCTGAACAACTACTGAGAGAACAAGACGAATGGTACACATCCGTGCAACAGGAGAAAAAGTTTCAAAGAAATCAATACCATATGTCTGAGTATACCCTTTGGCTACTAATCTGGCCTTGTACCGTTCAATTGAACCATCAGATTTGTACCTTATCGTATATACCCATTTACATCCAACAATGTCAGCATCTGTTGGGGAATCAACTAGATCCCAAGTATGCTGAGATATTAAGGCATCCATTTCTTCTTGCATAGCCAGCTTCCAGCGAGTATCAAGCTCTGCCTGCTGATAGTTCAGAGGAATAATTTCAGCAGATAAAGTTGAAATAAAATATTTCATCTGATTGCCAATTCTGTCTTCGGAGACAAAATGAGATATGGGATATAAGGTACATTGTCTTGTCCCCTTTCGTAGAGCAATCGGCCTGTTATCATCATCATGAAGATCATTATTGTCAGTAGAACTTACCTCAGGGGAATAAGAAGATGGAGGCACTTGCGGAGGTGGATCTTTACGCACATATACCAATGGAGGATTATGAAATCTGGAAAAGGATGAAGTGTGGTTCTGGATTGAGGGCACAGATTCCAAGGGAAAAGGAGGTATAGGTAATGGACAAGACTCAGCTGGATCAACCTGCAGCGGGGAACCGGTATTAGAGTAATATGGAGTGGATTCCAAGTAAGATACATCTGCACTAACATACTCTCGGCGAGAAGTAGGATCATAACATCGATATCCCTTTTGATTTATGGGATAACCTATAAATATGCATTTTGTAGCTTGAGCAGTTAATTTATCACGGCCAGGGCCAAGTTTGTGTACAAAACAAACACATCCAAACACTTTGGGCGAGAGGGAGAAGAGAGGGGTATTGGGTTTTAGGATATGAATTGGAATTTGATCACCCACAGAAGAGGAGGGCATGCGGTTGATCAGATAGCAAGCAGTTGTAATTGCATCTCCCCAGTATGCTGCAGGAACATTTGATTGAATCATAATGGTCCTGGCAACATCAAGTAGGTGACGATGTTTTCGCTCAGCCACCCCATTTTGTTGATTTGAATAAGCACAGGAAGTTTGGGGTTGGATGCCATTATCTTGGTAAAATTGTAACAGACCTTTTGATTTAAACTCGAGATCATTGTCAGTGCGAACAATCTTGACAGTAGATTCAAACTGAGTTTTTATTTCAAGAATTAAAGATTTGATAATATTTGGAACATAAGATCGTTCCTTTATTAAAAACACCCATGATAACTTAGAGAAATCATCAACAATAACTAAATAGTATCGACACTGAGTCCTAGTAGGAATCTTACTAGGACCCCATACATCTGCATGAAGAAGTTCAAAGACTTTATTGCTAGACTGACTCTGACTCGAAGGAAACGAACTTCGATGATGCTTGCCCAGCTGACATGCTTCACACTGAAATGATGTGGTGGAGGGAATTTGAGGAAAGACCGAACGAAGCTTTGACAATGAAGGATGGCCAAGACGACGACGCCACTGAACAGGACTAAACGAATGTTCCACTGCAGCATGAACAGTACCCATTGGATGATGTAAGTAGTAGATTCCATTTTCTTCATAGCCTCCACCAATCTTCTTCTCCGTCAGCAAATCCTGAAAATGACAGCCCATTGGATCAAATATTACTCTACGGTGTTGTTCTTTTACAAGGCAACTAACAGAAAGTAAACTTTGAGGAAATTTTGGAGCATGAAGAGCATTTTTCAACTGTAATGAGGAGGATATAGAAATATTTCCCTGACCAACAACCGGGGAGGTACTCCCATCGGCTAATGAGACTCCAAGCTGAGCCTTAATATCCTTTAGATCTGAAAAAGCAAGGGAATTGCCACATAAATGTCTGGATGCACCAGAATCAATAATCCACTTACGGTAAGTCGGATGAAGAAGATTCCCGGTTGAATAGGCAACACCAGCAACATGAGAGGTAGAACTTAAAGGACGAAGAGCTATCAGCTCATCATATTCAGCATGACTGAGAGTTATACTACTGTCACTTGCAGAGATATTTTCTTGTGCCTTTGTTACCTCGAGAGTAGTAGTATTAGCTTTAAGAGCATATGACTTTGATGAAGAGGAGGTTGGTGTTGGTCCGTCATGCGTATCCAGCAACGATCTTCTAAATGTCCAGATTTTCCACAGAATGTACATTGAAGCTTTCCTCTCCCTCCCACACCTCGTCCACGACCTCGTCCTCTGATGTTCTGAAGATTTCCACGTCCATAACCAGATGAGACAACTAAGGCAGATGACTGAGTCACAGGCTGAGAATGTGGAAGAGCTATAGCAAGTCTGCTTAGACGGTTATATGCCTCAGCAAGAGTAGGTACATCTGAACCAGTTAACATTTGGACTTTTGCAACAGAAAATTCTGAAGATAAACCTGTAAGAAACCTAGCAACCATAGTTTGGTCTTGATGATCTTTTTGTTTTGAACAACAGAGAGGTCTGTGAGCATTCAGTCTTTCAAAAGCAGCTTTTACTGAGGCATAGTACTGGGTCAAGGTTTGATCTCCCTGCTGTAAATTGTATATTTCCTGTTCAACTTGTAGGATACGACTCACATTAGTCTCTTGTGAGTATGTATCTCGAAGATTATCCCACATATGCTTGGCTGTATTATAATAAATTAAACCATCTGCAATATGGGGTTCGACACTATTCATAATCCATGACATAACTATGTCATTATCTTCATCCCAGGTAACATATTTTCCCACCTTTTCAGTGGGTTCATCTTCCCACAAGATATGTTTTCGACGATGTCCAGATACCGACATCATAAATGTTCTGGACCACCTGGCATAGTTAGTTTCATTTAGCCTTACAGACGAGCCATACGAAAATGGATTGGCAAATGCCTTATATTCTCCAAGATGCTCCAATTTTGAATCACATTTCGAAGTTTCAGCCATACTTCTGGTTTAAAAAAAAACGGACAGTCTCCAAGCTAAAACAGGAAAACCGGTGTGTTACACTCACACACCAACTGATATTCCGAGCAGCAGTTGTTCACTTACGAACAACAAAAAAATTCCACGACAGTAGTGAGCAGCGGCCCACAAACAGAAAAATAATTCAGCACGTCAATGAATCACAACTAACATGACTTCTGCATATGCAGCAAAAATTTTTTTTTTTCATAACAGGGGCAGCTCCCCAGACATATACAGTTCGACAATGAGTCATGCATTTTTTTCTTCTCACGAGCAGCCCACTACGTGTTGGATGCTACCAAAAAAAAATAGCAGAAAGTCACAACCTGAAATCACAGCATGTCCACAGCAACGATATCCAGATTATACCAACAGCAATCAACCTCCCCACAGCAACAATATCCGGAGTAGATTGTACCAACAACAATCAAACTCCCACAGCAACAATATCCAGATAAACAATACAGGGCCCCAACCATATATAGAATTACCGATAGCAATCACACTCCCAACAGCAACGATATCAATATCGCACACGACATGTTCAGTGTAAACTATACCAACAGCAATCAAACTCCCAACAGGTAGTCACGAGACTTACGGCAGGAGATACCACCGAGGCTGTAGGTATTCACGAAACAATGAAAACAAAGAGCTGTGAACCCTCAACAAGCATCCACGACTAGTAGCATGACCAGATCTGTCATCAGATAAAAAAAAAATTAATTTTCATCGCTGACCTGATTAGGTATTGATTTCTTTTTACTCATGGGATAGGAGTTTGATCACGATCAAGATGTAATCACAATCAAGATGGCCTTCACTATCGACCGAGCCTTGATCACACTCGATCACGTCGAGCTTTGATCACGCTCGATAAAAAAAATCCCCACGTCACAGTCGATCACACTCCCACAATCAGCTGAGCATCGATCACGTTCCCACGTCACAGTCGATCACGCTCCCACGATCGACTGTGCTCTGATACCATGTAGAAGATAACCCGAGACCTAGAGAGAGAAGAGATAGAGGGAGAGAGAGAGAGAGAGAGAGAGAGAGAGAGAGAGAGACGGCTGCACAAAAACTCAGAACTTCATATCGATATTAGGGCCTCTCTCTATGTTAAATAGAGAGAGGCTTAAGAAGCATAATTACAATAAAGCCCCAATTATAAAAACTAAAATACTAATGGCATCTTACTATAAAATAACTTTACTTAAAACAACCTATTCTCAACACATATGTTAATCTTCTTTTCTTTTATGATATTGTTGTTATAGTATTATTCTCAATTCAAAACCATGGTTGAAAATGGTATCCACCAATTTTAATGGTGTCACATCATTTCAATCCATATAAATGGTTAGAAACCTTGTTAGTAGGTTTTTAATATTATCTCATCATTTTTTTAAGCACATAAATGGTTAGAAATATTATTCATGCATTTTTTATGGTGTCATATTATTTTTAAATCATATAATAAGTCAGAAATGCTCTTCATGGATTTTTCTTAATATCTTATCATTTTTTAATCATCTCAATGGTTAGAAATATTGTCCATGCATTTTCCATGGTATCATATCATTTTTTAAAGCATTTCAATGGTGAGAAACATAGATTACAAATGTTTAATGTAGACTTATCATTTTAAAATCAGTTCAATGGTGAAAAACATAGTTTATAAATTTTAACAATGTCTTAGCCTTTTTGAAGCACATAAAATTGTTCATAGAATCTTAATGTACACTTATCATTTTGAAAGCATTACAATGGTGAGAAACATAATTTAAGAATTTTAACAATGCCAGCCTTTTTGAAGCATATAAACATTTTTCATAAAATTTTAATGTAGTCTTGTAATTTTTGAAAGTATTACAATGGTGAGAAATATATTTCATAAATTTTAACAATGTCTTAGCATTTTTGAAGCATATCAATAGTTAAAAACATTGCTCATAAATCTCTAAGGATGTTTTATCATTTTTGAAACATGTCGCGTTAGATGCATTAATCATAAATTTTTAATGTTGTTATATCATTTTATAAACTTACCAATGATTAGAACATGGTTCATAAATTTCTAATGATGCTTTATTATTTTTAAAGCATATCAATGATTAGAAACCATTGTTCATAAATTGTAATGATTCTTATCATTTTAAAGAACCACACTAATGAAAAAAAACATATATTGTTCAGATCTTTAGGAATGTTTTATAATTGTTTTTATACCAATGTTTTGAAATATTTTTTTTAATGTTGTATTACTCTACCGCACTCTAGACTAGCTTAGACCACACGTGGGTCCAGGTATGGTGTGGACCTAGCTGACTTAGGGTGGCTTGAACCGAACAAGTTGATTCAGACCAGGTCTGAGTCTTGATAGGCCAAACTGACTCGATTTAGACCTAGTTTGTGTCCATGCAGGCTAGACAGACCTGAACTGAGTACTTGGTTCACCAGACCTGAACCTAACCAAGAGTGACTTGATTTGAATTGCAGATGGATTTAGATCTAGTTTGTACCTTATCATATCAGATCGACCAAAACCAATTTACTAATTTCGTTTAGGTTCGACCCCGACTCGGCGAAACTAAGTTTTAAACTGAAACACGAGCAGACCCAGCCTGATTCGGTCTACCTCGTTAATAGTTTGAAAGAGAAAATATTATATGAGAAACAAAGTGAGTAACCATACATATTCAGTTTTATGTATTGCATAAGTAAGCTTCAATAAACATGCTTATGTTGGAATGCATATGTATAGGTATACATGTTTATACATTCATGATGATATGAGATTCATATGATGTAGTAAATCATACACATTTAGTTTTATGTATTGCATAAGTAAATATGCTTATGTTGAAATGCATATGTATATGTATATATGTTTATGCATTCATGATGGGATGAGATGCGTATGATGAAGTAAATCACATATATTCAGTTTTATGTATTGCATAAGTAAGCATACTTATGTTGAAATGCATATGTATAAGTGTATATGTTTAGGCATTCATGATAGAATGAGATGCATATAATGAAGTAAATCATACATATTCAATTTTATGTATTGCATAAGTAAACATGCTTATATTGTAATGCATATGTATAGGTATATACGTTCATGCATTCATGATGACATGAGAGGCATATGATGAAGTAAATGCATATATGGGTATGCCATGAAAATTTTGCATATTATGTCATGAAATGAATCCATTATAAACAATGATGCGACATACATGATATGATGATGTACCCTATAAAAGACACACATAAAATGAATTATAAAATGTATGTAAAATGCCATGGTTGTTAAGTAGCATAGTACGATGATTTAAAAAATGAATGCTACATGATTATGCTATGAGATACATGACTTTTGACATGAATGAAATGCATTATAGTCTTAAATAACATGATGTGGAGTTATATACTACAATTTGGTGTTAGGTGACCTTGTCCTAAACACATTATGCCATAGACTGAAGTCCCCGATGGTTGTTTGAAAAGCATGATGCAATGATGCACATCATGAGTTAAACGCAAACATGAGTATGCTATGTGTTGAATCTGTCATGCTATGAGATGATGTATGTTATAAGGCATATGGTTTAAAGAACCTCGTAAATATCATTGACTATAATTAATCTTGCAATGCACAACTGGATGCTCTCTTATGAGCTCGAGTGAGACAGTAACCCGTAAAGTGCGAGAAGAAAGCTCACACCGTATGCATACATCCACACTTTAAAATTTGTTGTTATTGCTTTCATCGACAATGTGCTCCTATGGGATAAAGGTCCCAGAGCACGTGAATGGGTTGTGTGCAAACCATGTCATGACATGAACACTACCTTGAGGGGGTACTCGGGCCACGAAGCCCTATTCGCCTCATGTATTGAGGGTTATGAACTGCTAACCACCTTAAGAAAGAAAAGAACAACCCAATAACTCATTCACACTGTGTTGGTTCATCTTAGAGAGGGTGGAATGGTACAACCTCGAGTGATGATGTCACATGTAGATTTCACCTATATGTCATACCAACTTGAATTCAAGAGCAATGACGTCTTTGGATCTCCTATCACTTGAAGTTAGAGAAGTTGGGGTTATTCAAAAGTAGTACACCTTATCTAATCCAGTAGTATAGATTATGATCTATTTAACCCTTGCAGAGCTCTCTCGAGCACAAACTGCTCGCTTGTGTTAGAAACCCAGTCTATTAGGTACTACGATAAAATATATCAAATGACATAATAAACATCATAGTATTCTGAGCAGATACGATGAAGTCATCTTTCGCATACACGAAAGAATAATCAATATAAACAAAGTTTATACTAACACTGCTAACTATCTGACCTCAATGATTGCTATATCTATGCTAGCAGATCTCCATGTTATGATATCCATTGCTAGTTTGATCTCATATTGTAACATCTGTTGATGACTATTTATCTTTATGCATTTATCTTGCTTATGCGGCGATTAAACTGTGAGGCCATGATAGCATAATGTAATAGATGCCTTGGTAATATTTATTATCTATATGATTATGGTTTATCTTACCTGCTCGCAAGAGTCTGACCCCGTTTCATAGGGTGCAGGTGATGTTTGAGAAGCGGTATGATGATGCAATGTGGTGGCAAGGCCGAGAACCATATTTCTATTTGACTTGTTGATCGCTAGACTTTTGTGTATTTTAGCTAGACTGAGATATTTGAATTTAATTCAAAAACTTGTTTTAAATTATGAACAAATGATATGTTTTTGAAATGGATTTGTTTTTCCTTATAATGTGAGTGGATTCAGTTTCACGTTCTAGTAAGAGCTAGATCCAGTCTAGTTCAACTTTTCATCTCTGTAACCCCTCAGGGTTGTCTAACTTTTAAACCCAAATTATTTTCACTATATTATATTTAAAAAAAAAAATGGGTTGAAATTTTTACATATCTTAAGTTGGAAATTTTGGGGCATTACAACTTTGATATCAGATTATCTTAGAAAAATGGTTCAAGGCTCGTCCAACATCAACATCGCACTGTGGGTATTACCAACTTTAAGTTCTTTGCCTTATACTTAGTTAACTACCTGTGATTTACATATGACAAACTTAGCATATTTGCTTGTGTATAGATGTCTTGGTAAGATGAATGCAACATGATGCTAGGTGTGCTTCAAGACCTATAGAGTGAATTTCTGTATGGCAAAATCAATTTAGCTTTAATTGAAAATATTGGTCAATTGGATGACTTAGTATTTATTCTGGCTAATTAGGATTAATTAGCATCTATTTAATTAAGTATTAAGTATTTAATTATTAATTATAATTAATTAGTGTTTATTTGCTAATTATAGTTAATTATAAACTATGATTAATTAATATTAAGTGAATGATTACACTTGATTTATCCATTAAATTTAGAATTTAAGTTAAGTATAATTTGTTAAATATTAAAAAAGATTTTAATATTCTTTTTAGAGTTTGGATCTAGCTTGGATTTGGACCCAATCAGATTTGGATCCATATGTGGACCCAATGTCAAAGTAAACTTTTGTTGAAAGACCAAGTCAAAAAGTCAAACAAGGAAAAAAGAGAGAAATAAACAATAAAATAAATAAAATAAAGAAAAAAAGTGAAGGCAAAATCGATTTTTGGTGGGACTCTTTCTTTTTGGAGTTCCAAGGGTAGTCCCTTCCCAAGGAGGTTCCAAGAATGGACCACCTATAGCTTTGAAATTTCAATGATGTTCTTTTCATTTTGGTAAAACTTGGAAAGACTCTTTGAAATTTGAAAAAGGGGGATGGAAGGTTGACCCATCTCCACCCTCCATCTTCCCTCAACCATCTCCACCCCTTGCCTCCTTGAAATTCGAATTTTGGAGAGGGGTCATCAAGGCCCCTTCCCATTTTTTATTTTATCTCTCCCTATCCCTTCAAAACCGTCTTTCTCGAGAGGAAGCCATTAGAGCTCTTCAAGGTAGTAGAAGGACCTACTAGTGTAGAGTGCAATACCTCTTCTCATTCTTGTGTATAATGGGGTGCCTTTGAACTCCCCTCCACTCTATTTTGAAGGAGGTCCTCTATTTCTCATGAAGCTCATTTTGTGTTTGTGTTCTTCTTCATTGGTGCAAGGTAGGGTCTAAATACTTTTTCATAGGTTTTTATACGGTAGAATGTTTTACGTTTGATATTTATGGTTGAAATACCACTATGTGGTTACTATATGGTTCAAAAATATTTTAGGAATAATTCTTACCTATGTTTATGGTTGAAATGCATTTGAATAGTTCAAAATGTTTTTATGATTGAATCTTACCATTGTTTATGGTTAAAATGTATTTATATGACTTAAAAAAGTTTTTATGAATAAATCTTACCAATATTTTTATTGTGTAGACCGGATCCATCACCACACATATTGTGTCAGGTGAGATAAGAAAGAGAGAAAAGAAGAAGACGTCAAGGAGATCGATACATCCAAGAAGGAGGAGAGAGAAAAGGGGCATGAGAGAGCAGGGACGCCAGAGAAAAAGAATGAGGGATGAGAGAGAGTTGGACAACTAGGCCTTGGAGGAACTTCAATGTTATTCAATGATAATCTAGCCCTCCAAGACCTCCTTATATAGAAGAGGTTGGGTTGAGTCCTAATTGCATAAAGAAACCAACTAGACTAGGACTCCTCATAAAAATAAATCAACTAAAAGACTTTTTTATAATTAATTAACTAACTTAATTAAATCTAATTAACTTCTAAAACTAAGGGACGTCCCATCACATGACATGCTCCTAGGTGAATCTTTGACTTATCAACCATTAGAGAAGCCATGTCAATTGTTAATCATCAACCTGAGTCTTACCTAGGCCTAGACGACCCTTAATGTTTGCAGAAAAAGGCATGTGAATCTTGGAACTCGAATCAGCGCCATCTTTTGAAATTTGAGCTGTAACAACTTGATTTGTTAGCTAATATCAGAAAATAGGTTTATTTATTCGATACGACTTAATTAATTTCTGATCACATATGGTTTGTGGAGGACGTTGAGATATAAGGATTATGACCTTATTTTGTATGCAACATATGATAGATATCCTATCCCTGTTATAGGAGGCTTCAAGAGACCTAGGGGATGTCACTTGTTGAGCTTGATTGTTGTGGTTTCTTCTCTGATCTTCATTACAATAGTGTGATGATGATTTTGAACAATAGACGATGGTGTAAGGTATACTCTGCTGCTCTCGAAGGACGTTTTTGCTCTCTACCCACCATCCAGTTATCACGATAGTTCTTCTTCAAGAAGGTGTCTCGTAGAGGGCTTGTTATGGCGTTGGGCCATGTTTTGTTTTTGCTGTGCTCTTATAATAAATTATCATAGAAGGATAAACCACCGGATTGTTTCCCATAATTGGGGTGAGGGTGGTGTGTGTTCTCCCCGAAACACAAATCCGCATGTTCCTGTGTGTACGGAGGAATATCTTGGGACCCATGATAATTCATATGCCAATGTTGGCCACGATGACTTTATAATAAAATAACATATAAAAAAGGAGATATGCTTTTGACGAAAATGTCCTCCCATAAGATAGATATGCGTTGGATGAAAATGTCCTTCCACTCCCCGTAAATAGATTTGCACATTTCGCCTTTGTTTTTAGCTTGTGTTACAACACATGGCTGCCTTCTCGATCCTGCCTGATGAGTTGTGGAGCCTGATTCATAGTTTTTTCTCTTACAGAAAGGGGGGTCTGGGGGTTCCCCCGATGCGTGTCCCGCTGCGCGGTCAGTAGGCGGGGGTTAGGGGGGGGGGGGGCTCTCTGGGGGCACCGCCTACCAGAACAAATTTTTTTTTGGACTTATGTTTGAGACTCGGTTTCTTATGGATCAGACCTAACTTGTTTAGGTTTAGGGTTGTCACCTTTGCCTTGTATAAATTCTTTCTTTTCTTTCTCTCTTGTAACTATTGAAAAGCGCAATATGATTTCTCTCTGAGCGGCCGTGATTTTTTTTATTCTCTCTATTGAAAAGAGCGATTTACAATATAAATCAAATTAGAGATTATCGATTTATAGTAGAAATCAAATCAGAGAGTCACAATTTGCAGTAAAAAACAGATCAGAGAGTAGCGATTTACAATACAAATCAGATAAGAGAGTAGCGATTTACAACAGAAATCAGATCAGAAAGTAGCGATTTATAGTAGAAATCAAATAAGAGAGTAGCAATTTACAGCAGAAATCAAATAAGAGAGTAGCAATTTACAATAGAAATGAGATAAGAGAGTAACGATTTATAGTGAAAATCAAATCAGAGAGTAGCGATTTATAGTAGAAATCCGATAAAAGAGTAGCTATTTACAATAGAAATCAAATCAGAGAGTAGCGATTTATAGTTGAAATCAGATAAGAGAGTAGCTATTTACAGTAGAAATCAAATCAGAGAGTAGCGATTTGCAGTAGAAATCATATCAGAGAGTAACGATTTATAGTATAAATCTGATTTGTACTGTAAATCGCTACTCTCTAATTTGAATTCTACTGTAAATCGTTACTCTCTGATCTGATTTCTACTGTAAATTGCTACTATCTGATTTGCTTTTTATTGTAAATCACTACTCTCTGATTTGATTTCTTTTGTAAATTGCTACTTTCTTATCTGATTTTTACTTTAAATCACTACTCTTTGATTTGATTTATCACTTTAAATCGTTATTCTTTTATCTGATTTCTATTGTAAATCGCTACTCCATTATTTGATTTCTATTGTAAATCGCTACTCTCTGAATTGATTTTACTGTAAATCGCTATTTTCATATCTGATTTCTATTGTAAATTGCCACTCTCTGAATTGATTTCTATTGTAAATCGCTATTTTTTATCTGATTTCTATTGTAAATCACTACTCTCTAAATTAATTTTTATTGTAAATTGCTTCTCTCTTATCTGATTTTTATTATAAATCGCTACTCTACTCAGTTTGACGTTGCCACCATTATCTCTACTGTAAATCGTTATTCTCTGTCTACTGAGTTTGACGCTTGCACCCTGGTATCATGATGAACAATAGACAAAATATTGATTTTTCTGGTAGTTCAACTATTTCTCACGAACATACGACGATAAAGGGTGCTCCAGTGATAATAGACGACGATGACAAATGGTGCTCCGACGACAACAAAAAGCGATATAGGGTGCTCCAGCGGCAGCAGACAATGACAAATGGTGCATCGTCAATCGGAGCTCCTGTTACAACAGATGGTGCATCATTAAAGGTTGATCTGGAACGTTTAGGGCGACATATTGCGAGGAGCTCCTCTTAAAGCAGAGGAGTTTACTCCTTAGGGTGAAAACGATGATGATTGTAACCCTTTCTGGCGAGCGGACATTTTTGTCATTTCCTCAAAACATCGTTTTATGATGCTAATGGGAGGAAAGGGTACTTAAGTCTTTGCAAACACACCAGACTTCGATGCTAAGTGATGCCGACACACACAGAAAAACGAGCCTCACGTGATTACATACGTGGCGCTCATTCAGACCCGAGAACACGCACCTGCGTGTTTCGGGGGGGAACATATAACCTGCTTTGCTAAATGCGAGATCACTTGTAATTGACCCCCAACATTTTTCATTAAAAAAAATGACAAGTATTTCAATCTTCCAAGCTCTGCCTAACCCTATAGTTCTTCCTCTTATTTATAGATGATGAGAATCTATTCCTGATGATCTTGTTTCTTATTTTGACAGACACAAATTAAGGAAACAACTTAATCTAATAAATTACTAAATTCAGGTTTGAGATTCGTTACATAGATCCAACACCCATTACAAGACTCAAAACAAAAGTTAATATCCAAAGTAAAATAATGGATCTATTCGACCCTGTAGACTCGGTTCTTTTGCTATGCTCCTGCATCACAGTTCCAAGACAAAACCATGAATTATAGCAAATATGAACCAAAATACATCCCCCAAAATGTCGAAAACAGATAAAGAACAATAAACCAGTTAGATGAAATGGTTCATATCGATGACTACACGACCTAACCACCAAAACGAGAGAGAGAGAGAGAGAGAGAGAGAGAGAGAGCTTAATGCCAGACATGGTTGTGAGTGACGTCGAAGGCACTTTGAGTTGCAACAATGTAGGGGCAAGAGCTTGAGTTGTCTTAGTGTAGAACGATGGGGGGAGGGGAGAAGAAAGTCAAGGCGGGATTTGTCCTAAATAGAAATGTCAGACCCCATTAGGTGCGACAAATTTGCTCAGGCCTTATTTGGATTTGAATGTCCCAAATTTCATGAAACAGTTTTGTTCTATATGTGCTTGAACAACAGGGACTCACATGATTTCAGGACAACGCAGTTCCCAGGTGGAATTTGTCTTGCAAATCGAATGCACCCTTAAAATCCAATGGCTATGAAAAATGAGCACTGATAATGCCAAAATATCAAATTCGGTCGGGTAAGAGCTCAACTCAGTCTTGTTGGTTTGACCAAACGAGCCAACTCCCCAACACAAATAGGGGTCTTTTAGTTAAATGAGTTGTGAGCTCCACAGCCTAAGCATCAAACACTAAAAAGCATTAGGGTGCATTTGAATCAAGGACAGTGTCGGGCAGGATATCACATCCTGTCCTGTACTGTCTGCGGACTTGCTGTCCATGCGTCATTAAAGAACACACATATATATATATATATATATATATATATTATTTTGCTCAGCGTCCGCGCGTCCTGTGTTAGCATGGGCGTGTGTGGGCCTGTGCTCAGTGCATCCCGTGCGGATGCGGATTCAAACACCTCCTAAATGACTAATCACATCTACATCCATGTGGCTAATGAACAATGTTCATAGTCTTGAGGCATTTCTGGTTTTTGATGTGTCTCGTGTCCTTGTTCTAGGATTGGATCTTTATTCATGTGAACGGTGTTCAGATTCGTGTCATGACACTTCAGTAATCAGTAGAGTAGGCCAAGGATATAAAATCATACTACACCAATTTATACGTGACACATTGGAAAGCATTAATATTTATAACTATGACAATAATTAAGGTTCAAGTTTTTTTTATGCTTTATGAGTAAATTATTATTTTTTACTTAAATTTACCATGACTAGCAATGACGATCGATCCAAACAGCACTTCCTGTATCCAACAATTACAAACACAAACTAACGCTGTCTTTTTCTTTGTCCATCGAGTTCTTTTTTTTTTTGTTGAAGATTATCTGTCCTTCGACTTTCGATTCATTCGGTGCCCAAAGCGACAACTGCAACCAAGCATCCAGAGACGCAAGTAGAACGTCCAAGTTCAAGAAATTTATCACGTTTCATTATCTTAAAAACTCGGATCCCCGATCCAGCAACAACGTAGAGACCCTTTTCCGTCTATGACCATAGCCAGAAAGTATATTTTCGTAACTTGGCAACAGCGTTTTTAACAAACGTGTCGCGTATGGTGAAGCAGTGGGGGAAAAGAAAATGCGTTTTCCCACAAGGGTCAGCGGAATCTTCGAGTCCCACAGATGGCAGTTGCTTAAAAACTTAAAAAGCAGCCTTCCTTCCAGCGAGCCTGGGCAGGGAGGGAGAGAAACGAGATCTGAGGGAAGGGAAGAATTCCTTTTCCCCACGGGGGTTGAGGAAGGGAGACAGAGGGATCTGCCGGCGATGGATCTGCTGAGGTCGGAGCAGATGTGTTCGGTACAGCTGATCATACCCGTCGAGTCCGCCCACGGCGCCATCACCTACTTGGGCGACCTCGGCCTCCTCCAGTTCCGAGACGTCAGTCCCCTCCAAAACCAATCCCTCTCTACTCCATCCATCGTTTATTCGCGTCTTTTAGTTCTTTCTCTAACCGCAAAATCTGCGGGTTTTAGCCGAATTTTCATTGATAATTGGGGTTTTACTTTGAGAATTTGGGTCTTGTTTGAGTGAGTTCTTTTGATAATTGGGGCTTCAAATTGAGATCGTGGGCCTTGTTTGTGTGGGTTTTTCATGATAATTGGAGTTTCAGTTCGGGATATTGGTCCTTGTCTGTGTGAGTTTTTCATGATAATTGGAGATTTAGTATGACATTTTGGGTGTTGTTTGTGTGAGTTTTCTTGATAATTGGACTTGTGGCTTGGGATCTGGGGTCTTGTTTGCGTGTGTGAGCATCCCTGGCGTTAAATTGTGAATTGCATTGGAATTGAAATGCTAGTTTCGTTCTTTTGTTTCCTGTGATTACTGTTGCATCTTTTTTATTTTATTTATTTATTAAGAGAAGTTCATGATTGTTGGTGATTTAGTTGTCGGTGTGATTTAGTTCGCGTTTGGGGATGTTTTGGAGAAATTTTGGAAGTTCCGGGAAATCTTGTGCAATTCGGGGTTTGGTTTGTCGGTGGGCCAGATCTGGAATGGAGTTTCTGTTGCTGTTTCAGTATGGCGTCACATGTCCCATAAGGGGCTGTGATCAAGAACAGGGGAAGTTCTGTTGATTGGCGTGCCTTCGGTTTCTTTGCTACTTGACTTGCTCTCTCTCTCTCTCTCAATTTATTCTTTGTTGGAGAAAAACTTTAAAGTTCTTAAATTATTCATTTTTATTATTTTATTTTTGTGTTGTCCTTTGTCATCCGAAGGAACTTTCAGCAGGATATGTAGAACAACTTCTAGGAGGGGTACTGTTTTTCTTGTTTATACTGGAGAGAGAATCTTTTACTATGTAAACAATTACTGATTAATGTTAGTACCAAGTTAACAATTTTTCATATTCATTCAATTCGTATACGCTGTGTGATTGTTGCATGATTTCAGAACATAAAAATAGCAATGCTGTTGGGATTTTGCTCTTTTTGCTGATAAAGTAGATGGTAGCATGTGATGGAACTTTTGAATCCTTGGTCATGGTTTCATTCCAGATTGTTCTTCAACAGATTCTAGATAAACATGCATGAAAAGATTTCTGCTTTTCATGTCTTCCTTATTCCCCTAAAATGGTACAAGACAATGTTGGAGAATGCAAAATATGTAAAGGATAATGATGAACTAGCAGATGTTGCTAAACCAACTCTAGTGAGTTAATTAATTGAAAACTTAAGTATGCCTTTTCAAGTTTTTGTAGGACCAATGTCTAAGTAGTGAGGGCTGCTCATGGTGGTGGCTACAGTAGTAGTAGCTCTTGATCATGTCTGGTTCATTCATGGCTATTTGCTAGAGATGCAAGTTGAGCATGTTTAATTTCATCGTAAGAAGTAAAGGGAGTGAAAATGGAATCTAAAATCATCAATTGGCAAAGAAATAGAAATAATTGTGACTCAGATTTCTTCTTGTCGACTACCAGCTACCATTTTCTTTTTTATTCTTTTGCCCTTATGAAGGCAAGCTTCTCACTGTGTACGAGTGAGCTGTCGATGGTGGAGAAGGGCTGTATTGGCATGTTGATTAAGAGGTGAATATTAACAACTGGATTAAGCGGCAGAAAGTATTGATTGATGTGAACAAATATTAAGGCTACCCCATGAGTGACATAGATCTGTGTATTAAGCTTTATGTTAGACATTGATTTCTGTGTATGAAGGGCTAATTGTGTTATTCATTTAATGGTGAAGACAAATCCCGGTAACTTATTTGTGTTACTTTGTGATCTTGAGCCTTGGCCTTGTTGTCAGTGTCCACTTTCCTCTTTATAAGTTGCCATTGGTACTATTTCATTCAGTATTTTTTTCCCAAAAGGATCTTGAATCTTGATTCACGATTTCACTTTAAGGAATTGACATATTTGACAATTGCGTACGATTGTACATGCTGTTAAATTTTATATCTGTGTTTCATATCAATGTCCTCCGTCCCTTTTGCATTGCATGGTAGTGGAAGTATCAGTTTTCTCAATGGATGATGTATATCCCCTGTGTTTTTTTTAACATCATGTTTTTCAAATTGACTTATCATGTTTGATTGGTAGGTGCTAATGTATGCATAAATGTGAACTTGCAGCAAGTTTAAGATCAGTAGCACTATCTTCTTCTCTCAGTTGTCATGATCTTTTGAAAATTTATAAATTCTTTTTTTTTCTGGGTTTTTTCTCTTGTTCTCCATGCATCCACCTTTGATTCACCAGGTGCAAATTCATACCATATTTCTGTGGCAGATGAAGACTGCTGTATGGACACGGCATCCTGTTGAACATACATGAGGATTCTCATTTCATTTGATAAAATTCCACAGATTGCTGATAGGATGTTTGTAACTCTTTATGTATTTCCCAATGTTCCCATTGAGTTTGGTTACTAAATTTGTTTAAATCAAGATATTTTTGGAGTTGAAGTTCCATCCAAGATTTTGGGGTAATTGGGGTTCCACTTACTTCACTTTGTCAAAGTCTTGAAATACGCAACTTCCTTTGTGTTAGGTGAAGTCAACCACACTGAGGTCCATTTCTATCCAAAAGTAGATTCAGTTAACCCTAATCAAGTTCATTTTTATCTATATTATATATATAAATACATAAATGCACACAAATACACGTAGTGTTAACTTAAAACTGTTAAAAATTATATATATCCTCCCCGCAGCCTGCACCCAAGGTTTTTTAAAGTGCCGCATCGCTGCATCTGCACTCGTACCCGCACCCACATCCGCACCTATGTGACATAGCTTGAAATTCCTTTTGGGAGATACATTGATCTACTTGATTCTGCAAGCACATTATTCTTCATGGTGCTGAATTTATAATAATGAAATCTTACACGTATACTTGTCCCTTTGTTCTTCGTAGTGCCTTTGCCTTCTGATAAAAATTTTCTATATTGAAAACAGAATGTCTAGAATTTTAATCTGGATTTGCTTTAATAGAGTTTCACTTGTTTTTTTTTTTGGCAGTTGAATGCAGAAAAAAGTCCTTTTCAAAGAACATTTGTTAATCAGGTATGCATTAGGTTGTAAGTGATTTATATTGAATGATGAATACTGAGTGTAGTTATTATTGACTGATGACGTTGGGTGTGGTTAAGGTTGTATGTTTAGTTTTTTTTTGACAACATTATCTATGTTTAATCTTGTTCAAATTCCAACATTCAATTGAATTACAGTCCATAGAATTCAAAATTATATAATGACTTGAATTTTAGAATATATAAATTTATTTAACATTTAAAATTTTCATATATTACATTCTACCCCTCTAAAAAAAGTTTCATTCTCGAAATTTGTTATACAACAATTATTCGAATAATTCAGGGTACTTTTCTCTCATACTATATTTAGATTCCCATGTGCATCCCTCAGTTCCTTAATGTTGTCATTTCAATTTAACAAGATGAATGGTCTTCGTTCTTCGCACTTGATCCTTTCTATCCATGATTTCTATAGGTTTCTTTTCTATAATCATATCTTCTCGAATGTCTATGTCCTTATATAGAATGATGTGCCACAGATCATGAGCATATTTTCGTAAAACAAGCAAAGACCTTCTGTAACGCCCCAAAATTTTAAACTTGCGAACCTTTTAGAAAACAGGTAAGAGACTAGAAAAAATCTCTTTTCTTTCAGAGTTTGTTTATGAAATCAACGGAAGACTATTCTTTTGCTGAATTTAAAAAGGCAAGTTGACAACTTTGGGCACGTTAGCTAAAAGAACAAAAAGTACAAAATTCGGATATCCAAAGAAAAACCTGTGACAAAACCCAAAAACTTCCAGGATGCGAGCTAAGCGCAGGAAAAACTAAATCTTGAAGCTATCTTTCCATCGCCCGTGGTGTACCTAATCATCACCTGTACCCATAGAATCAGTTAGTTTCGCGAAAAACTAGTTGGTGCAAAAGAGACTACAAAAAACTGAATTAAGTACATTTAATTCATCATGCTAAACAGTTTAAAGCAGATCAACAGTTAAACATGTAAGCAGTGCACTGTCAAACACAACATGACGATTCATTTGATCGTAAGTTGTGAACTACCACACAACAAGCTTGTTTTTGTTTCTAGAATAGGGTCTCTGCATTTAATCATTATCAAGTCATCGTTTGTCGCTCTCACTATTTCTAACAAACTCTTTGTCCTGAACAACCTTAATTTATTCCCATCTCTCAAGGGCTTACGCGGCCAACTGTCACCTGTTATGACTCACTTAAGGCGTCATACTTTTTCAGAAAAACCTACCCTTCCATAAAATGTCCAAAACATGATCATGGTCATGATCTAAAATCAAATAAAGATCTGATTCTCACATCTGAGTCCTGCATGAAATCATGCTATAACAGAACGCCAAATCTATAAATTCATAATTGACTATCAATATCAATCTCAGAAGATTATCACAGCTCACTATAACTTTTTATGGTAATCAAAATTCACAAGATCCACGTCGGATCGCTTGGTCCGAGAAATGTACGACCTCACAAGTAATTACCGCCCTAGATGGTATACCTGGTCTTGGACCATACACTTCCTCACAGGAGTTCACCGTCTTTGCGACTACTCGCTCTTGGACAATGTACATCCTCACAGAGAATCTACCACTCTAGTCGGTTACCAGATCTTGATCATACATACCCTCACAGATAATTCTTTGGAGATCAGGTCCTCAACAGATACCATAGTCAGTGATACATACATCAATACAATCGATTGCTCCGAACAATTGACCGCTCTTGAGGTTAGTAGCCACAAATATGGGCACACACATGTATATCAACAATATGCTTCGTATCACTTCACATGGTAAAACAAATCATAAGATCACGCATTCCTCCAATAAGGTTCCATGAACCATGAACATTTATCGCATGCTTTCAACATTTCTTATCACGTGACATTTCAATCACATCATACAGAAGCATATAATACTACGCATCATATCATTGCCACCAGGAACATTGCATTCCTCAATTAGGACCTCAAAGCATGCATAAACAAAGCATGAGTTCTGTACACATGAGAACACGCAGATTACATAATATGAATCAACTAAACATCAACATATGTAACTCCTACGTAGTTAAGTAAATTTACATAGAATTCAAGTTATATGTGCAAATATTCAATTCATTGCATCATCATATGCATTCACAATTCTCATATCAAGGCACATCACATTCGACCTTTCTAGCGTGTAACCCACAGACATATCTTCAAGCCATTTCAATCAAATTCAAGATACTTATCAATCATGTTATACAGGTATGCTATATTCACTTAGGCAATCATAACGTAATTCTCTGCAATAAAACTATATAGGCGTGATGTATTATTCACTTAAATAGTCTAAACTAATCATTTGTCGGTGCGACATGTCATCCACCTATATGCTAACATAAGCATCATAATCATAAGAATCTCGGAGACACCAAAGTCATACGTAATTTCTTCGATAAGCTTTTACTTAACAAAAAATACGTATCCAAAACACACAAAAGTCTTATGACCCATCAACCAGTATGAACAGACTTATGTTTCGATATTACTAGCCTGCGGGTACGCGCAGACAAATCGTAGAAACAACTGAGACTAGTTCGGGCGTCTGTTATTCTATGTATTTTCAATAACCCGAATAGCTAGTTGAGTCTGCTCCTAAGGGGACGCTTTAGCCGAGAGAGGATTCCCCAAAGGTAGGTACTGAGCAACGGATACATCCAACTTCTGCAGAAGTCCATGGGATCTACCACCTATGATAATGTCTGGTAGTCTCTTTCCCTAACTCCAATGACTGGGGAGGCTGGATCTTTGCCCGTAGGGTGGTTATTAACCTGTCCATTAGAGTTTTGTACCGCTCTGTTCTCTCCCTTGACAGATTAAAAGAAGCGAATGCGTGCGTTAGGTGTTGCTTAACTAACGACCCATTCTATGCTGTGATCTTTAAACCACTCGAGTATCTTGCCTGTGAAGGCGAATAGTCACAATTTAATGTGATTACAGCATTGTGCATTTAGCACTATTCGAGGTCGCACGACCGTCTCATCCGATCATCGCAGTACTAGCGTGTAGTGTACGATTACAAGTACTCTATGATGAAAGGGGTATATTTCCTTAATAGGAGTTTCAACAAAAGTGTTTCACAAAGATGTAATGTTTCTGAAGCTCTGCTTTTGACATTCTTTATCTTTTGAAACCGCTAACAGCTTGTACTAACATCTGGCATGTGATTTTCTCGAATCTCATCCGCTATCGTGGTATCTACATGCCTCGCATGACTCGATACTGGCATCGATGAACGGGATACGGGTTTCTCAACAAAACTCACACTAAAAAGTTCGCTCAAGCCTCAATAGGAGCCTCAACAAAAGTGTTTCACAAAGATGTAATGTTTCTGAAGCTCTGCTTTTGACATTCTTTATCTTTTGAAATCGCTAACAGCTTGTACCAACATCTGGCATGTGATTTTCTCGAATCTCATCCGCTATCGTGGTATCTACATGCCTCACATGACTCGATACTGGCCTCGATGAACGAGATACGAGTTTCTCAACAGAACCCACACTAAAAAGTTCGCTCAAGCCTCAATTCGGGGTTACCCGAGATATACCGAATAGACGAACAAAACCAACCAAAATACATTCTTCCAAATACCTCGATTTCGGCAGCCTTTGATGCTTTTGCGCAGCTCCCTAAATTCTCAAGTCAACTTTAAAGGACTGCTCGCTCGAAAAGCCAGGATCCCTGCTAGGGATCCCTTTTCTTAGACGATGATGTATCGTTAAGCTCCCGACTCAACTCTTGTCGCAAGAGGGAGAGCGGTAAATGCCCCTTGCATCCTCTACGAGGATGTCTTTTATAGAACAAGCAATGAGCGAAAACCTGAGCGTCATCTGCAATGGCAAGACAGTAACAAAACATTTGCAAAAGCAAGAGCCTGAGCGCAAAGCGCTACGGCAAAGGAAAGACATGACAATAGTAAAGGACAAGGATCGCGAAACCGCGTTCTTAAGTTAAATGCGTACTCGTATAAATATATATATGCATATATATTTATTTAATTATCCTTTTTAGTTAATTGAACTCAATTCAATTGTCATAGTCCTCCGTGCAATCTTCCTCTACCTCGGAGAGTTGCGAGATTGCTGGCGTCTGCATGTGTAAGTGATTGACGGCTTGGGTCGCGGGGCGCGAGCTGGATCTGTCGTTCGAGCTGTAAAAGTGACATTTTTAGCAAGCTTACACCAAAAATAGTAAGGACAGAGGCACTCTCGCTGTCCTGACGTGAAAGAGGCAGAGGCAGGAGCAATATGCCTCTGCGAACCTGCTTTAAGTATAAGAAGCAGGGGTAGGGGCAGCGTGCCCTCAGCGAACCTGCTTTACGAGCAAGAAACAGGGGTAGGGACTGCGAGCCCCTACTGACCTGCTGTCAGCGAGAAACAAGGAGGCAAGGGGCTGCACCCCTGCCTAAAGAAGACAATGAGGGAGGCTTCGCCCTGCCTGCCGAAAGAGCAAAGAGGAAGGAGCGAGGCCCTTGCCCGCAAGCCACTAAGGGGGAGGCAGGGGCTTCGCCCCCGCCTGCCGAACACGCAAACAGGCAGGGGGCGAAGCCCCTGCCTGACACCATAAAAGATGGAGCAGGGAGGGGGCTCGACCCCTCCCCTGACCAAAAGAGGGAGGAAGGAGGTCTCGGTCCCTTCCCAATGAAACACAAAAGCAGGGAGGGGGTCAACCCCTTCCTTGCGCAACAGACAAGCAGTGAGACGGCGACGGGGCTTGCCCCCTGCCGTCATTCCCGAACTCAGGGAGGTGACAGGGGCTCGACCCTTGCCAACTTACCGAGAACCAGAAGAAAGGAGGTGGCCGGGGTTCGGCCCCTGCCGACCTGCCTGAACAAGAGGCAGGCAGGGGGCCCTGCCACCTTGCCGACCAAGGCACAAGGGCCATCCGGGAGCCCTCTGCCAGAAAGGAGGCAACGCAGGCGGCAGCCCTGTCGCCTGTCGAAAAGGACAGTGGGCGGCAGGGGCTTGGCCCCTGCCGGCATGCCGACCCGACGTAGGCGGCAACCCTGCCGCCTGCCGAAAAAAGAAGGGCGAAGAAGATGAAGACAAATGAGGAGGGGGAAAAGGGAGGCAGGAGGTCAGCGACCTCGTGTCGGCGTCTCCAACAAGAAAACAACGAGAGAGGGAGTTACCTCGGAAGACGACAACAATGGGAGAGTCCAGGGACGGCTCAGGAGATGGCAGCGACAGCGGGACCTCATTCGATGGGAGAAAAGGGGCGAAGGAAGGGGCTGCTATCGGGGTCACCAGCGTCAGGCTCCGACGAGCAGAGGGAGCTCCGACTTCAGGGGCTCCTCTGCGGAACCGAAGAGGCACGAGGGAGAGGGTAACAGGGTCGTCGAGGGTTGCTCAGAGAACCGATCGTCAGGTGGCCTCCGACAAGCAGTGGGTGACCGAGACAGGGGGTTGGCTGAGGCCATCGACGCACGAGGTTGGACGGGAGGTCTCGTCGCCAGGACTCGCGACCACATCAGCGTCAGGCGACTGAAGAAGGGGGGAAGTCGTCGGTGGCCGTTACTCGACAGACGCGAGGAGAGGGGGGTCGAGTAGAGAGGCGTCGCCGATGAGGTCGCAGAGGGGAGGCTCGAGCTGGTTGCCGACGCCAGAGTCTTTCGATGAGTCGAGAGATCGCAGCAGGGAGAGGGAAGGAACAACGGGAAGGGGAGACTGTCGCCGGCGAGGGTGGGCTCCGGTGGTGCTATCGCCGGTGGCTGTGCTTGCCGACGACGGTGGGTCGAGGAAAGCGACGAGAAGGAGAGAGAGAGAGAGAGAGAGAGAGAGAGAGAGAGAGAGAGAGAGAGAGAGAGAGAGAGAGAGAGAGAGAGAGAGAGAGAGAGAGAGAGAGAGAGAGAGAGAGGGGAAAATGGGGTTTTTTCTTTGAAACCCCTGCCTCACTGTCTTTAGAAGGCATGAGGGAGGCGATGCCTCCATTGGGTCCGGGTCGGGTCCGCCCCGAATCCAAGTTAATTTTTTTCCAGGTTTTACATCTTCCTCCTCACACAGATTGATATGAAAATATGCCTTGTTAATACAACATATAATTATGATCTTTTATGCATGATTGTTTTCTAAAGCATGTATTTTCCTGTTCAAACACTTTATGCAAATCTGTTGAAAGACCTGTAACAATTGAGTTACTCAAATTATATTTTAACATTTCAAATTACTTGTAATTGGTATCTACTTACCAGGATGTCACAAGTCTGACCCCGTCTTATGGGAGAAATATAGGTTCAAGTATAGGACACCTTGCACAATAGAGGATGTTGTACAGGATCGGCATCAAGGATCAAAACTTGCAGGATCCAGCGCAAATCTTAGGATTTTGTTTTAATCCTAAGTGTTTATTAAACTGGACTTTTTTGTAACTGACTTTATATATATATAATATGCATGATTTTGATTTTTCATACTCTGATTTGTACTCAACATTGATTCAAGTATGTAACCCACCTGAATTTTTTAATCTAAGTTTAAAAAGATTTCTGTTGTTCATTTATAATTTTTTTTAAATTATTATGTATTTTTCAAGAGATTAAAATCTCATAGTGTTACACCAACAAAAAAATACAATCCAAATAATCAAATGGAAGCTGTTTATACAGGAACCACGACCACAAATACTACTCATTAACAAAACCAACAATCCAAAACTACAGATCCAGACAGCAAACATGAGATGGATCAACGCCAAAGCATCTAATAAAAAATTAAAGGAGTGGAACATGAAGAAAAGATAAAATTGCAAATTAAACAAAAAAGATACAAAACATTGTAAACCAATAAAGTAAGATTATGTCATGCTTCGAACCATCATAAACGAGCTATGACAGCATTTGCCTGTTCAGAAGACCAACAACAAAATCACCGACTCTTCCAAACAAACAAAACCATAATGAAGAATGATTCCAAAAGACAATCAAATAGAGGCCCTTAACTGTTGCTATATTGTTTGTTGTCACTTGCAATCTATGTCACAGGGATTCGGCTAGCAGGGTGCCGCACCCGCGTCGACGCGACTCGACGCGGGTGCGGTCAACCCGATCTTGGGTGCGTTGACCGCACCCAGGGTCATTTCGGTCCATTTTTGTTTGGATTTTTTTTTTTAAAATTTTCCCTACGAAATGGGCTGCAGAATTAAAAAAAAAATTTCTGGACAGATGCTTGCTGCTGCTGCTCTTGTTTTATAAAGGGGCACTTGTGTCCACAACATCTGTCGAGCTTTGTTGGCATCCCATGCTATTCCTGCCTCCAAACAATTAATTCACAGCGTTGGAAAACATACTGTTAACTTGGAAATGATGATCCATCTTCCTCAAAAATTAAAACCAAAATTCAAGAGCCTTTTGAAGTGCTTCAACCAACCAAATCCTTTTTCGTCAAGGATTTTCTCTCTCCGTAATAAATGATAATGGTGGTGGTAGAGCCTTGGTGGCTATTAGTATTCACTTTTCTCCTGACGAGATGGATGCTCTAAGCCGTAGCCTTGTGTAGACCTCTCTTTTCCACATGTCAAATCCAATAAATTTCTTTTGGCTGTCATCTGTGTTCTACTGTATATAAAATGAAATTTGAAGAACCCTAGGCAGTGGCGCCGTAGGCCTCGTGAAGACTCTCCAACAAACCACGTCAAACCTTTCGCTTATATTTTTTTCGTGAAGACCAGGGAGTTTCAGACATGATTGAATCATGATAGTCAGCAGAACGCAACAGGCTGGGTCGATCAGATTGCCATCCTTTCGGTTCATCAATTTTGTCCCGTTGAGCTAAAGTACACAACAAGCAGAACGTGGGTAACAAGTCTTCAAACAAACACACCAGCAAAAAAAACTGAACCCCGACCCGCGCCGGAGGAACCCCCGACCCCCTTCTATATATATATATTTACATTTTTGCCCCTGCCGCACCCCCACACCCGGGTTTTTTGGAAGTGCCGAATCCCCGCACCCACACCCGCACCCATGTGACATAGCTTGCAATCTTTCTTTATTCCTTGTTATCAATATTTACTTTTTCTTTTTAGATTTTTAAAATGGAAAACATGCTTCCATTAAAAAGATTAAAACAAAAGGAAAGAAATAAAATTGTGACAATGAACCATCCCCTTTTTATACATCACATAAGGAAGTACAAAGAAAGAAAAACAAAGATCCTGTGCTCCAGTCCAAACGACAAAATTTATTTTTTATATTATTTAATTTAGGCAGCTGTAGCCAAGGGGCATGTTAGCAGGTATTTTAGGATAAGTGGAATGCCATATGTCTGTCAATGCTAGGACAAACTCATTATATAAAAAAAGATGGCCTTTAGATAGCTAATACATTGAATATGACCTATGGTAAAGCTGGTTGGGATGCATGGAGGTTTCATGTTCAATTCTTTTGGCCTCCTACCATATCAGATAAGAGGCTTGATAATAACATCTTTTTACTGTATTCGAGACAGCTTGATTTAGAACAAGGGAGCTCAAATAATTGAGCCTGAGCTCATGTCACCAGTATGCTTGAGGTAGAATATGACACAAAAGGAGAAGGTTGAAGGAAGCTAGGGATGCACCAAGGAATGAATGTCCCAATCACTTGGCATTTAGGATCCTCCAACTATTTATGATAGTTGATGGTTAGGTTTCTCTGGGAAAATACCAGGAGTACGCCTGGATTCGTATCACTTTTACAAGCTTGTCATAGTGCACAATTACAATAAACCACACATGTAAACACATAATTTACAAACACATGCAATGTCTAACAACCCCCTTCAAGCTGGGCATGGGTAAGGACCATGAACAACTTCTTCAACTGCCAATGTTGATCAACAGAAAGTTTTTCAGTAAATAAATCAGCTACTTGATCTTCCTTAAATATCAGTTTAGTCTCTAGCTCATGATTTTTCACCTTCTTCGAGCAAAGTAGAGGACACTTGTTTTCTTAATACAAAACACCTTCTTCGAGCTATTGGTTGTCCAAGAGTTGTAAGGTGGTGCCTTAACAACAAGATTCAGTAGTGGTGGTAGCAATGACTTGTTTTCTGCTTTTGTGATGGATGTAACAACTGTCCTTTGTTTCTTACTGCTCCATGACACTAGTGTTGACCAAAATATCTGCAATAACCTGAGGTAGATCTTTGTGTGGTTGGACCTCCAACCTAATCAGCATCTGAGTGTGCAAGAATTTGTATTCGTCTGATAAATGGAGTCTTTGTCACATTATATGCAAACTCATTATTGCAGTTTCCCTTAATAAATTTAAGTCTTCTTTGTACTGCCTCAAGATAATTAGTTCTAGAATCATGCATGAATTGCGAGTGGTTTAGTAAAAGATAATTACTGCAAGGATCCCACAACGTTTCTTTACTTCTCAGGTGTAATTAACAAGGTATCTTCATCCTCAACTAATTGTTTATTCATTGCAGCCGCTGTTGAGATAGACTTATCCGATTTTTGAAGCAAATCTAAAGCACACTTATGTTGTAAAATAACTGGGCAATCAATCCCATAGTTCATCTCAATTCTAAGAAAAATATCATAATGTACCTAGCTCCATTTGAGACTTCTGATTTAGCATTTTTTTGACTTCTTAGGAGAGCTCCCTATAATGACCATATCATCCATGTAGAGAAGTATGAGGGTCATATGTGATTTACCACAACAAATAAAAAGAAAATGATTGACTTTGCTTTTCACAAATCCATAAGCGCATATAGTATAGTGAAAGCTATCAAACTATGCTCAGGATACTTGTTTAAGCCCATATATTGCCTTCTTTGGTTGGCATACTTTGTGTAAGGAATTTTCTTCACCATACCTTAGCAGTTGTTTCATGTATACTTTTTCATGTAGATTTTCGTAGAGAAATGCGTTCTTCACATCTAACTGTTCCATTCTCCATTTAAAATGGATTGGTAGGGAAAAAATGACCCTGATGACACATATTTTTATGACAGGACTAAATGTCTCATTGTGATTCAATCCATATGCTTGTGTGAACTCTGTTGCAACAAGATGAACTTTATATCTTTCAATACTTTCATTTGACTTACACTTTATTTCTTAGATCCACTTCAACCATTATATTTTTGTCAAAAGGACAGTCCACAATTTCCCATGTTCAGCATCTATGAAGTGCCTCAATTTCCTAATTCATGGCTGAAATGAAATGGGGATCTTCGAAACACGAGCTTTGATTAACAAGAGCAAGTGTCAAGAATGACACTAAAGCATAACCCTTAAAAAGGGTATAACTGGAAACAAAATAAAAATAAAAATGTATTCTTTATTGATATGAAAAACCAATTGCTTAAGAAGCATTGGAGTAAAATACAAGAGGGGCTGCACCCCTTTATATACACAGCTGAAAGAGGACTCAATAGAGCTGTTGGGCACAGTCCAACAGCTCTATTAAGAGCTGTTGGACTGTGTCAGTCCAACAGCTCTATTGCTAGTCAAGTCTGGACAGGACTTGACTAGCAACAGTCATTCTAGTTCAAACTGAACTAGATGACATAAAGACAAAAAATAAAAATAAAGGAAAAAAAATACAGAAAAGAAAGAAATTAAAAATGTATTTATATATATATATAATAATATAATATTATTATATATACATATATGTACAGTTTTACATTTTAACACTCCCCCTCAAACTTACGGTACAATGAGCGAAAGTTTGTCTAAGAGAAAGTGAAATCGGGGAGCAGCGAGAGGCTTTGTAAAGAGGTCTGCTAACTGATATTCTGAAGTGACATATGGCAGATCAATTATCCCGTGTAGATATTCCTCTCTGACGTAGTGACAATCCATTTCGATGTGTTTGGTGCGTTCGTGGAATGTTCTGTTACTGGCAATGTAGATCGCACTTTTGTTGTCACAACACATTTGTGAAGCCTTTGTTGCTTCAACTCCCATGTCCGCAAGCAGTCGTCGGAGCCAAACTACTTCCATGGTCGTGGTTGCCATGACTCTATATTCAGCTTCGGTGGATGAGAGAGATACCTTATGCTGCTTTTTACACCTCCACGAGATTAATGATTCCCCTAAAAAGACACAAAAGCCAGTGGTTGAGTGTCTGTTATTGGGATCACCTCCCCAATCAGCATCAGTATATGCAATTAAATCAAGAGAAGAGGAGGAAGATAAGAAAAGTCCTCGTGAAAGAGAGGACTTGATGTATCTGATAATACGCATGACTGCTCCCATATGAACAGAAGTAGGAGCATGTTGAAATTGACTTGCTGTATGAACAACATGTGCTATATCTGGTCTGGTAATGGATAGATAGGAAAGTGCCCCGACAAGCTGTCTGTAAGGAGTAGGGTCTGCAAGAAGTTCTCCATCATCAATCTTCATTTTAACATTAACAACTTCTGGAGTGTCAACTTTCTTATCATCAGTAATACCAGACCTGAAAACAATATCAAAAGCAAATTTAGTCTGAGATAATAAATATCCTCTAGGAGAATAAGCAACTTCAATGCCTAAAAAATATCTCAACAAGCCCAAATCAGTCATTTCAAAATGAGATTTAAGAAGTGTTTTGATTGTTTCAACTCCCTGTTTATCGCTTCCGGTGATGATCATATCATCCACATAGAGAAGAAGCACAATGATCCCTGCATCAGAATTTTTAATAAACAAAGCAGTGTCAGTTAAACAGAATTGAAAACCAATATCAATCATAACACGACTAAACCTATCATACCAAGCTTTTGGTGCTTGTTTAAGTCCATAAAGAGTTTTTTCTAAGCGAAGGACTTTACCCTTAGGAATACTTAGACCAGGAGGGGGTTCCATATATACTTCTTCAACTAGCTTTCCATTTAAAAAAGCATTTTTGACATCCATTTGAAAAATAGACCATTTTTTGATAGAAGCTAAGGCAATTAAGGTTCGGACAGTAGTCATACGAGCCACCGGAGCAAAGGTTTCTTCATAATCAATCCCATATTCTTGGGCATAACCTTTGGCTACTAAACGGGCTTTATATTTTTCAAGAGTACCATCACTCTTGGTTTTAATTTTATAAACCCATCGACATCCTATAGTTTTCTTCCCTGGAGGAAGATCTTGAATATTCCATGTAGAAGCCTTTTCAAGTGCATCTAATTCAACTTTCATGGCTTCTATCCATTTGATATCATTTTTTGCTTGAAAATATGTGGATGGTTCTTCATATGAGTGAATTAATGCAATAACTACCCTATATGTGGGTGAGAAAGACTCGTATGATACAAACTTTTCTGTAGGCCTCGAGATTCCGGATGATTGTCTAGTTGGAATGCTAGAATATTTCTCAAGTGCACATGGAGTATTAGACTCTTGTCGCCTGGAATATTGAATACTAGTATCTCTATGAACTTCTTCATTTTCAACATTAAGATCAATAATTCTTGGATCATCATCAAAGTTACAATCAAGGTCATATTCATCAGATGTTGATGTTAGATCTAGCAAAAAGGAGTACTCAGTGACGTCTTTTAATTTTCTAAAATCAAAGAAGCTCTCCTTTTCAAGAAAGGAAACATTTCTAGACACATATAGTTTATTATTTTTGAAGTCAAAACATCTATAACCTTTCTGGTTTTCAGCATATCCTAAAAAGGCACAGGGAATCGCACGAGGGGAAAGTTTATCATTTTTGTCAGTAAATATGAAACATTTGCACCCAAATATTCTTAATCTAGAGTAGTCTGGAGAAATGTTCATAAGTTTTTCAATGGGAGTGATATTTTGTAACGAAGAAGATGGCATCCTATTAATGAGATAGGTGGCAGTTAAGGCAGCTTCTGCCCAAAAGTCTTTAGGGACTTGATTTGATATTAATAAAGTTCTAGTGGTTTCTATAATATGGCGATGTTTTCGTTCTGCCAGTCCATTTTGTTGAGGTGTATAAGGACAAGATCTTTGATGTGTGATGCCATGCAATTTAAGATAATTTTGAAAATCTGTGGATAAAAACTCTCCCCCTGAATCTGTGCGAAAAATAGTAATATCATTTTGAAATTTGTTTTTAACCATATTATGAAAAGTTTGAAAGTATGAAAATACTTCAGACTTATGTTTGAGAAAGTACATCCACGTATGTCGGGAGAAATCATCGACAAAAATAACATAGTAAACAAACCCTCCTTTAGAAATTACTGGTGCAGGACCCCAAACATCCGAGTGTATTAATTCAAGTGGTCTTGAAGAGAAAAAGGTTCTGTTCTGAAATGGTAATCTTTTCATTTTGCCGAGAATACAATCTTTACAATCAAATGATTCAGAGTTACAAAATTTCCTTAGATTTGGAAAATGTTGGATTTTGGCTATATGTGGGTGACCAAGTCTCTTATGCCACAGTTCCAACTCTATTTTTTGAATATTATAACAAAAAGCTTTCTTCGGCATTTCCAAAAAATCCATGTAATAGAGTCCTCCTTCTCTATGGCCTTCCCCAATCAGCTTGCCTGACTGGCGATCCTGTACCCAACAACCATGAGAAGAAAAAGAAATATTACACCCATAATCAGAAATTTGAGATGCAGATAAAAGATTTAAATTTAATTTGGGAACATGTCTAATTTCTGGAATAAAAAATTTTTTTGTTTTATAAATTTTTTCAAAATCTCCTATTCCTTCTATTTCAAGAGAAGTCCCATCAGCAGTAAAGACCTTTGACACACTTGTTTTATTTTTAACACATTTGGATAGACTTTGATTATTTGGGGTCATATGAAAAGATGCACCAGAGTCAAGAAGCCAAGAAATTTTACCTAAATCAGAAAAAGATGAGGCTGCTGCGCCGGTTGAAGCTTCAGATGAGGAAGAGGCACCTTTGATGAGAGGCTGAAGGATCTCCATTAGTTGGGCCAGGGAAACTGGTGCATCCTGATCTTTAGGCTCCGATCCAGCAATTGCAGCTCTTTTTTCTCTCAGCTCCTTAAGTTTGGGACATTGTGGCCTGTAGTGTCCTGGTTCATGACAGTGATGACAAATAACTTTCTTCTTATCATAGTCACCATTTTGTCGGTTAAAGTGAGGAGGCCTATATGATCGAACATGATTCCCTGGTCTAGACACCGCTAAAACGGAATCATCTTCAATTTTTAAAGAACCTTTCCTGAGACGATTTTCTTCCATTGTTAACTCTTCAATAGTTTCAACAATAGAAGGAATTTTTCCCCGGTGAAGTAGGGCCGATTTAGTGGTTTCAAATTCCGGCCTTAATCCAGTGATAAACTGGTAAAAATGTTCAACATCGAGTTGTTTCTGACGAAGCTCGATGTCTTCGGCACAATGCCACTTTGGTTCTAAAAGGGAAAGTTCTTCCCAAAGTTCGGACAACCCATTGTAATATTCACGAATAGTTTTGTCTCCTTGTGTCATCATTCGAACTTTTTCTTGGAGGTTGCACACGTGTGCAATATCTTTAAGGGAATACATATTCTTAAGGTATTCCCATGCCTTATCGGCATGATCAAATTTGGCAAGACTTGAACATTTTTTAATGTCAACGCTATTGATAAGCCATGACATTATCTTCGCATGAGATATTCTCCATTCTTTCCATTTCTTCTCGTATGAGGCAATAGCCTTGATTTTCTCTTCTTCCAATAGAGGGACGTCTTTATCTCCCTCCTTTTTAGTAAGAGATAGCTTAGGTTCCGAATCGGAACCATCCACAATCCCCCATAAGCCTTTTCCCCATATATGGTGCTTCATGATTGAAGCCCATGTTACATAGTTCGTATCGCTTAGTTTCATAGGCATGATGGTGACTTTATCATTGTCATCCATCGATTACAAGGAGAGAAAGAATAGGGATAGAAGAGAAACAAGAAGGAAAATGAGAAAGAAAGAAAAAAAAACAATACAACAAGATGTGAAATCTTCTCCAATGAAGTGATAAAACACTTCTCTTCAAGTGGCGAACACTTTTGCAAACGGGCACGGAAACCGAGGCAGCTTTTCCTCAAGATTTAGTACTTCCGCGGCTCTGATACCATGAAATGAAATGGGGATCTTCGAAACACGAGCTTTGATTAACAAGAGCAAGTGTCAAGAATGACACTAAAGCATAACCCTTAAAAAGGGTATAACTGGAAACAAAATAAAAATAAAAAGTATTCTTTATTGATATGAAAAACCAATTGCTTAAGAAGCATTGGAGTAAAATACAAGAGGGGCTGCACCCCTTTATATACACAGCTGAAAGAGGACTCAATAGAGCTGTTGGGCACAGTCCAACAACTCTATTAAGAGCAGTCCAACAGCTCTATTGCTAGTCAAGTCTGGACAGGACTTGACTCGCAACAGTCATTCTAGTTCAAACTGAACTAGATGACATAAAGACAAAAAATAAAAATAAAGGAAAAAAAATACAGAAAAGAAAGAAATTAAAAATGTATTTATATATATATATAATAATATAATATTATTATATATACATATATGTACAGTTTTACATTTTAACAATGGCTTCTATCCATCTTAGATCTTTAGCTTCAATATAAGATGTTGGCTCAAGACGTTGTTGAGAGCCGCCATGAATACTTGAAACTCATCTGAGATTCTGAAGCCATTTCATAACTAACAAATATGCTGATTGGATGTTTAATTCTGGCTGAATGACACAAAGGCTATTATGCTTTTGGTCCAAATCTGATATCCAAAATGATTTAAATGGGTTAGATTCAAAAAAGGATCTTTTGGTGTAGATTCAAGACCCAAAATGATGCAATTCAATGCAGATTTAACATCTAGAATGACCCAAATGGATTGGATCTCGATCTTAATAGTTAAAAGTGCTGGGGGGTTGGGGGACCTAAAGACCCATAAAAAATATAATTATTTAAAATAAAAAATAAAAGGCTAAAACTTAAATGTTTTAAAATACACAAGGAAAACATGATTATAATGTTTTAAAAAGTATTAAACAACAAATATAAAATATCAACCTTGGTGCTCCTCCACCTAGGCACCTAGGCACGCTTGCACCTAGGTCACCTAGGTGGAATTTTAACTACAAATATCTGGGCAAGGACCTTTTTGTGCAAATCTAGGATCCAAAGTGATTCAAATGGATTTGATCTGGATAAAGACCTTTCAGTGCAAATTTGGTACCCAAAGTGATTCAATATTCTCTTTTCAGATAACTCGAATGACAACTTGAGAAGTGATATCCAAAAGGCTGATGATGTCACCTTGCGCATGTAAACAGGGTTATCCTTGGTTCAGACCAGACACCAGATCTAGTTAAGATTTGGAGCAGGCGAAGAAAAGGAAGAAAGAGGGAGGAAAAGGGAAGAAAAATGAATGAATGAAAGAAAGAAGAAAGAGAATAAATGAGGGTAGTCTGATGAATCTGGTCCAGATCTGTCATAGAGTTAGAGTGCTTACAGGTCTGAGTCAGATCTGAAAGCTGTTTGATAATGGTCCAGGTCTATAACATATTTGGATTGGTACAGGGTTGAGTCAGATCTGATAACTGTTTGATAAATCTGGTCCAGATCTGTCACAGATTTGGACCAGTTACAGGTCTAGTTCAGATCTGACTCAGATCTGATGGAGGATCAGGTCTGAAGAAGAAGAAGAAGAAGAAGAACTACCAGATCTGATTTAATCATGTATGGAAGAAGAGAAGGGGAAAGTTGAAGGCAGCTATGGACGCACCAAGAAACAAATGGCCATATCACTTGGCCTTTAGGATCCTTCTACTATTCACAATCTTTGATGGTTAGGGGTTCTCTGGCAAATACCAGGAACACCCCTGTATATGTAAGACTTTTACAAGCTTGTCATAATGCATAATTACAATAAACCACACCTGCAAACAATAATTTATAGACATGTGCAATGTCTAACAGGGCCAAGCTTGAAAATCCATCCCTAGTAGAATATTTTTTTCAGCCCACTTGGCTTTATTGGAGCCAAACATGAAGATGTATTTAGTTATGACTTGCTGTATTGAATAATTCATTGTTGAATTTTGTGTTTCTTGTACCAAGTGTTCCGCCTTCTTATCAAATCATCTATTAAACTAATCTAGTCTGCTAGCATCAAGATTTCTTTCTTTCTTGTAGGATCCAGTGGGTGGATTCCTTTATCTGAGATGCTTCCATTTCTAACTCGCTCCCTGGCAACAAGAAGTTGTTTATAACAACTGGGAACTCTTTTTTAACAGCAAAACAAGGGGACTTTTGATTGCATGGACGGCAGCGTCATGGGTTGCTACTGGTCGTGCCCCACACATCCAACACAAATGGCAGACACACGAGATGCCTGAAACACATCGTCCCACATGTCTAGCGAGACACATTTTAGGTAGGGCTGGTAAGTGGGCTGAATGAACTGAGCTTGAAGTGTTCAAGCTTGGCTCATTGTTATGGTGAGCTAAGCCGAGTTTGAGTGCATGATAAGCTCGAGTTAAACGAGTCGAGTTCGAGCTGGCTTGTTTATAGAAAAAATACATTGTTTTAGAGTTGAGAGAAATAAGATTATAAAAAATACATGTAAAATATGTATAAAATATATGTCTTATTACCTAACGAGCTTCTACAAGTCGAGCCGAGCCGAGTACCTATTGTTCATATTCAGCTTGCCAAGCCTGTTCTACGGGTTTGAACTATTGAGGACATAGATATCCAATAGGTTGGACTGTTTTTTTTTGACTTTCTTAATGTTCAGATAGCTTATACACTAAGGGGATAAGTTTGTCTTTTCCCCAATTTTGTACTTATAACCCTTGTCTTGATAAAAGAAAGGGTTGATAGACTCTAGAAAACCTTTTGCTCTTTCATTTCTTCTTTTTTTCCTCCCTTCTCTTCTCCTCTCCTTTTCTTTATATCATCCTACGAACTAACCATCTTGCAGCCTTCCACGCCATTAAAAGGAGAAGGCTAGTTATGTTGGTATCTAAGCACCTTCGTTCCACCACCGGTTGACACCTGCTAAGGATGTAACATCTGGCCTGCAACATGGGATTCTGCAGTTGGGTTAAGGCACTTCCACCAATTTAGCATTTTAGAGGATTTGTCATGTATCAATAATAGATGGAACTTTACCTCTATGCAAAAGACGCGATTTAGTTGATTCAAATTTCGGCCTCAATCCATTCACAAATTGCTAAAAGTGTTTAACATCGATTTGCCTTTGACGAAGCTATCGATTTGCCTTTGACAAAACTCAGTATCTTCAGGAGAGTGCCACTTTGGTTCAAGCAGAGCCAACTCTTCCCAAAGTTCGGATAACTCGTTATAATATTTTCTAATACTTTTGTTGCCTTGAGTCACAATTTGAACTTTGTCTTGAAGATTGCGCACATGTGCAATATCCTTAAGGGAATACATGTTTTTGAGGTTCAATAATGATTGCTGTAAGGAAACGACTTTGAATACATGTCTTGAAGATTGCTGTAAGGAAACGGCTTTGAATACATTAGGTTCAATAATGAACCAATACACATGCACATGAAGTGCGAATATACCCACTAAAGGGGAAAACACAAGCACATAATGTGCTAACACATAAACCCACAAAAGGGACAAAAATGCCTATAAGACATAAGTTAATATTATTGAAGAGAAGGGTGTAACACCCATTACAATGGAGCAAGAGCTCCTCAAGAAGTGAAAAAATACAAAGGGGAAAGCCCCTATTTATGCACAAAGAAGAGAGGAAAAGGAGAGGCCAAAAGGGGCTCCCCATAGAGACGTTGGGAGCCCCCAACGGTCACATTTGTGACCGTTGGAGGCCCCAACGACTCTATGTGGGGCCCCCATTTGCGTGAAATAAAAAACAAAAAAACAAAAAATAAAAATGTGAACTAATTCTAAAAAATAAATAGTTGTTTTCTAAAAACAACTATATAGCAAATGCAAAACGACAGAAATATCCCTATCGGGTATTGCACACATATATGTATATATTTATTTATATATATATATACATATATGTGTAAGAGTACACATATTTTAACACTCCCCTCAAACTTTGCGGGGAAAAAACCCGAAAGTTTGGAAAAACAAAAGAAAGTCTTGAAAAGAAGTCCAATGCTTCAAAAGTCTTCAAGGGAAATCTTCATCTTTATGACATCTCAACAATTGCTTTCAAATGTAAGTCTTCAAAAAATGTCTTTATTGGCGATCATCCTCATAGTACCTTCATTGATTGAATCCATGATGTATCTAAGGCACCACATCTTAATGATCTTGTAGAGAAAAAACAAACCAAGAGAAGACTCAAAGTATACAAGACAAATAAAATATTCTAACCCAAGAATTGCAACAATAATATATTGAAAAGCAAGAGTGGTTTTAAACAAGATAGTAACAGTTTTTCAAAACATTAGATAAGAGGCAACATTTCTTAAGGATGACAGTAAATCATGATTTTACCAAGATGAAATATGTCTATTAAGAGACATTTCAAACAAATTCCAAAAAAGGATATCTAAGTGAAAGATCATAACAGGATAATTAAAAAAAAACTACTTAATCATTTCAATACTATGAAAAAGTCTTCGAGAAAAGCAATGTATAATGTCTTCAAAGAGACAATGTATATGAAGGGCACCAACTTCCACAAATCGTTTTGCATAAGGGTCCAATAAGTACTCAAAGGAATTTATCAATACTTGGAAGTAAGAAGTGTGTGAACGGGGAACACTCACAAGTGCAGAAAGACACAAAATTATGAAATTTGTATTTAAAATTAAAAAATTTCATGTATTACAAATATCTTTAAGAACCCAATGTTCACATAATAACTAGTGGCTCCCTAAAAGGGACATACGAACGAAAAAAGTTTTGACACACAAATCAATAATAAGGAGGCATTTTGACACAAGATGATCTAATGATTTCTTTCATATCTTAGAGAAAAGAAATTCTAAACAATTGTCACATGTGATCTTGCTAAAAAATGTCCTCCCAAGAGTCATTACACATTGAGTAGAAATCTTTACACATTGAGGAAATTCATACTCAAATATTTGCAAATACAAAAACTCATTAGGTGGCTGAAAAATCAAAAGGCACTTAATATATAGGTTAAATGCCAAAAAAATTAAATTGGTTTCCAAATATGCATATCAATGATATGATTCACTAGAATATCTTAAAACACAAGTTATGAATGAAAATTTTCAAATTTCAACAATAGTTCATCCACTACAAGCAACTACCTCATTAGTGCTCCAAAACCCATAAATCAAGTGTATAAGCTACTAGATCAAGAACATAAATATAATGCCATTAAAGGCCAAAGACACACACAAAGGTGTGTAAAAGAACCTCTTGTCTACATGTAATAATACTTGAAATGAGTGCATCAACGACAAGAACAAGAGAATACATGCCAACATGGACCAAAAACATCTCTTGTCAACGTAAAAATACACTCAAGATCAAGTATATTCATCTACTAGAACAAGAGTATCAAGCCAACCATGGGCTAAAACACAATACATCTCTTGTCTACATAAAATGACACTTGAATGAGTGAAAGAAGCCAACCATGGGCATACATCTCAGCGACTAGAACAAGGACACAAATGCCAACTTTGACAAAAATTACACACCATGGTGTGAATCAACGTGCCTTGTCTACATATAATAACACTCAAGACAAGTGTGTTCAGCTACTGGACCAAGAGAACAAAGTCAACAAAGGGCTACCAACACACAAAGGTGTAATAAAAATCTTGTCTACATATGATGACACTTAGATAAGAGGTATAAGAGGAGAAGACTGTTGAGGCAATAAAACTTGTAATGACAAACATATAAATAAAACCTTGGACAATATTTTGAAAATAGATACGTGCACATACGCACAACAAGAACACTTGAAACACTTGTGCACAAAAAGCACAAAACACGAACTCACAAATGTGCAAATGCACTCATAAGATTCATAAGCAACAAAAGGTTGAGCAATAGTCCCAAAACCCTTGAATTTAATATACCTTAAAACATTTAAGGTCCTTAAACACCATATATGCATCACATTTATGTATAGATAAGAGCATCCTTAAGATCAATGACCAAAAGAAAACGAGTGACATACTCATAATTAGAGATCATATAACAAATCATTTTAGAATCCCAAGGTGCCCATAACTCACCTCAACAACCATTTATAATATGGCAAGTAGACAATCTAAAATGACATAACACAAGGTGCCCATAACTCACCTCAATAAACATCTCTAATATAACAATAAAGCCATAAAAAAAGGATTGATGCATCATATAACTTATGATGGATAGAAGATAAATGCCATAAAAAGGCAATAAACTCTTTGGAAAATCATTTTCCAAATATGTGATTTTACAAAGAGGGCCGATTCAATGGTCCAACATAATTAATCACAACAATATGCCTTATAACAATAATTTTGCATAAACACGAAATTATGTTCAATCATGATCATTATAAAAAAGACTTAATAAACACAACATGAAATATATAAGCAATGTTATGTGTGAGAACGGATTTGGAATAATCCAAGAATCAAATCAAGCCTTTATAAATTGCAATTATATGCATACCAAAATGTAGAATAACAATAATCTTAAATGAGCAAATTTAAGACAACATGTAACAAGGTATTGCGGAAGCACTCATAACGATAAAAGAAACAATCTCACAAGTCCATTAAGGGACAAAAAACAAGCCCTAAAGAAGGCAATATAAACATCTCTTTATTGAAAAAAGAGTACCATGTGAAAATGTCTATGAAGAGACAATACACATACAAGCATAAATACTTTATAAAAGAAGTGCACAAAGATACTCTCACAACACTTGAACAAAATACGCAAAAAGCGTAAAAAGTAGCAAACATGCACTAGTGCATGTATTTCATAAAAAGAGCAAATGCTTGAGTCTCTCAAGCTTTCATGGTAATATTTAAGAAGTCTCATAAAAACCAATATTGTTATTTAAAAAGAAGCTTATAGCAATCATGAAATCTTCTCTAAGAGTATATACTCATAAGAAGATTCACAAGGATCAAAAGGCCTCTCAAAGAGAGATCCAACACAAAAAAAAAAACAAATCCCCAAATGAGGGTACATACGAAAGGAAGAGGGAAAACTTTATTAAAGTGGAGAAAATCCCAAAAAGAATAATAGGATTGCGTTATGGCATAAATCTATAAACAAAAATTCATAATATTATATCACTTAATAAATTATAACCAACTCCTAATGTAATAAGTATGCAACATTAATGAAAACCATAAATTTTATAATAAAGCATATTCTTGAAATTGAATTGAAGAATGTAAAGAGAATAACCATATTTTATGAGATCATTTTTTTAAAACTTAATTCAACCGTTATTATAAAATGCCTTCTTAATCAAACTTTGCTCGTATAAAAAAGAACTCATTAGGTAGGAAAATAAAACATCATTTTTCAAAGACACATGATATTATGAAAAGCCTCATATAGGACATTTTAGAGGGTAAACACATACCTTTAATATGAAATAATTATGATGAGAGTATGTGAGCAATGCTACGTATCTCACAAACATTTTACTTCTAACATAACTTTCTTTAAAAAACTTATTTTTCAAGAAAAGACATACGAAAGAGAATAATATAAAAAGTTCAATGAAATGTTAAGAATCCAAACTCATAATGACAAGGAAAACACATATGCAAAAACATATCTAATTCTTTATAATGCACAATACTTAAAGAAAATATAATGCATACCAAATAATTTTAAGAAGCAAAAGAGTGAAACGAGAACTTCACCATTCTTCTTTAAAATTTCTTGAATAACACACTTCCCAATGCAACAAAGAGCAACTCGATCCCAACCTTGCTCTGATACCATGTAAGGAAACGACTTTGAATACATTAGGTTCAATAATAAACCAATACACATGCACATGACGTGCGAATATACCCACTAAAGGGGAAAACACAAGCACATAATGTGCTAACACATAAACCCACAAAAGGGACAAAAAATGCCTATAAGGCATAAGTTAATATTATTGAAGAGAAGAAGGGTGTAACACCCATTACAATGGAGCAAGAGCTCCTCAAGAAGTGAGAAATACAAAGGGGAAAGCCCCTATTTATGCACAAAGAAGAGAGGAAAAGGAGAGGCCAAAAGGGGCTCCCCATAGAGACGTTGGGAGCCCCCAACGGTCACATTTGTGACCGTTGGAGGCCCCAACGACTCTATGTGGGGCCCCCATTTGCGTGAAATAAAAAAAAAATAAAAAATAAAAAATAAAAATGTGAACTAATTCTAAAAAATAAATAGTTGTTTTCTAAAAACAACTATATAGCAAATGCAAAAAGACAGAAATACCCCTATCGGGTATTGCACACATATATGTATATATTTATTTATATATATATATATACATATATGTGTAAGAGTACACATATTTTAACACTTGCCATGTCCTACTCTTCACTCTTTCTATTTTTTTTCATAATTAGCTATAACTTTAGTTTTTCTCATATCGGAAGGTGAGACTTCCTTCTCGTTCTCCACCTTAGTGGGAACGAGTTTAGGCTCTGTGTCAGAACCATACATTAATTCCCACAACCCTTTTTCCCAAATGTGCATAATTCGTATCGTTGAGTTTCATCGGCATGATGGTGACACTTTCTTTGTCATCCATTTCTAAGGATAAGGAGAGATAGAGAAAGAGAAAGAGAAAGAGAAAGAGAAAGAGAAAGAAAGAGAGGATATGAGAAAGAGAGATGTAGAGAAGACACAAGAGCACGAGCACCACTTCCACGAACTTTGAGAAGATCAACTAGCACCTGAACCAACGAACAAATCCAATCTTCAAGCGACCACAAGTTGATCACATGGACACTTTAATGTGAATCACCAAGAAGAAAGCAAGCTTGTATTGCAACCACCAACACGAGTGTGAGAAGAACACAATTTCACGAACCCACAAACTATCTTCAATTTCAAAGAGCACCTTGATCTGATACCATGTAAAGAACCAAAATGTCCACCGATATCAAAGTGGACAAACACAAAAGTGGTCTCTAAGGACACACTCACGAAACCCACAAAGGGTCACAGACAAGAAGACTCACAATATAAAAATAATATTTTATTATTCATCACAAGTATGCCAAAGCATACTTTATCAAAGGGGTTCACCCCTATTTATAAGAGAGAGAGCGGTGAGAAAGAGAGTAAATAGAGAAGAGAGGGAGACCCTACGGCTAGTCAAAGTCAACATGATGTTGACTAGAAAATAAAATAAAACAAGAAAATGTATTTTACAATAAAGAATAATATATATATTATTGTTTATATATATACATATATAAACAAACAGATATACATATAGTATAATATATATAAATATATATGTACAAAAGATTACATATTTTAACCTCTGCCCCCGATCAACAGTGTCCAAACAAACAAGACTTCTACACAGTCCTATTCTCACAATCAGTGTTATAAAAAACGTGCCTTGAGGTGCAAAAGGCTCGCCTCGCCTTGAGGTGAGGCCCTACAAAAGATTACATATTTTAACCTCTGCCCCCGGTCAACAGTGTCCAAACAAACAAGACTTCTACACAGTCTTATTCTCACAATCAGTGTTATAAAAAACGTTCCTTGAGGCGCAAAAGGCGCTCCTCGCCTTGAGGCGAGGCCCTACAAAAGATTACATATTTTAACCTCTGCCCCCGGTCAACAGTGTCCAAACAAACAAGACTTCTACACAGTCCTATTTTCACAATTAGTGTTATAAAAAACGTGCCTTGACGCGCAGAAGTCGCGCCTCGCCTTTAACCTTTGCCCCCGGTCAGCAGTGTCCAAACAAACAAGACTTCTACACAGTCCTATTCTCACAATCAGTGTTATAAAAAACGTGCCTTGAGTCCCAAAAGGCGTGCCTTTTTAACCTCTACCCCTGGTCAATAGTGTCCAAACAAACAAGACTTCTACACAGTCCTATTCTCACAATCAGTGTTATAAAAAAAGTGCCTTGAGGGGCAAAAGGCGCGCCTCGAGAAAAGAAGAAGAAGAAGAAGAAGAAGGAGGAGGAGGAGGAGGAGGAGGAGGAGGAGGAGGAGGAGGAGGACACCACGTGCAAACAACGACGACTCATGGGCTGTCCGTGAAGACTTTGCAATTTGGTACTTTGCAATTTGGTCCTCTTGACACTCAGATGTCAACATTCAATTAAGTATTCAGGACAAGTTGCCAGCTCTTGAAAGATTGGAAGCCAGCTTGGCACATCTCAAATTTGCAAGGAAGTGTAGAACATCATTGCTTTACATGAATGTGTACCTCTTAATAGATTAAAATAAACCCTGATAGGAAACATGCATAAGCCTGTTATGATTTGTATGGATTTTCAAGAATAATGGAGCTAAAGTTCTCATAACCTTGTTCATGGACTTATTGTTGAATTAAGCCGATTTTATTCCAAGTGTCTGTGGTAGAATCTTTTACTTGTTTTTTCCTTTTTTCTTGATCTTATGTTGAATTCAGTTGGAAACTACAATGTTTGCTCTTGCTGTTATGTTTTTATGGGGGAGGCTTTTCATGAAATGATTATTTATATTTTATAGGTGAAAAGGTGTGGAGAAATGGCACGAAAGTTGCATTTCTTCAAGGATCAAATTAATAAAGCTGTCCTATCTTTTGCTACTAATCCTATTGCACAATCTGCAATCGATTTGGAAGAATTAGAGGTGTAAATCATCACTGGCAAATATTTTTTATGAGTTTATTTACTCGACTTCTTGTAAAGATATATGAAGTTTTCATGAAAGCTTCTAAGAATTTTATTGCAGGTACAATTGGCAGAGCATGAAGCAGAACTCCTTGAAATAAATGCAAACAGTGAGAAACTACGACAAACTTACAATGAGCTTTTGGAATTCAAGCTAGTATTGCAGGAGGTAATTGTATCTTTTTGATCTTTTATCTTTGTATATTCCTTAAACAAGTACCATACCATTTGAAATTTAAGATTTTAATAGACTGTAACGGGTTTTTTCTGATTCAACTGCTCGATGCACTTTTTCCTCTGTTTCAATGAACTTTTCAGGCTAAGAAACATTGATGTTTCACAATGTGTGGCTTCCATGATTTTATATTTGTGTTCATAAGCATAGTCACAAATTTTGCCCATATTTTGAAAATCTCACGATTTGATTTCTATAAAATCACAAGCCGCAATTATCACGATAATTGAAAATCTTGCCTGTTTGAATTTTTTGCGATATTGTCACATTTATTCACGAATTTATTGCGACTAGAACCACACACACAAGGAATTTAAGGGCCACTTTATAAAAAGACAGCAAATTTTTAGAAAGAGCATTTAATGCTCACTTTCTAAAAAGATTTCAAAAGTGTTGCTTACGTGGATGACTCCACGTGAACACTTTTGAACTTTCAAATTCAATGTGAAATATGAAGGGGAACCATCCCTTTAGATAGAGGTGGGAGAGGCCCCTCCTTCCTCCCCCTCATCGATATGAGACTATTTGTTTTGTCCCTTTTCTAGCTTCTAAGGTTGCTTGCCAGACTAGGAAGTGGAAGCAGAAAACGATACAGGAAGCGAAAGCGAGAAACAATGCATTTTAAAATGTATAGGAAGTGGGAAGCAAGGAATAAAAAAAGCACTATAAGAATTGAATGAGAATCGAAATGGAACACAAATAAAAACTAAAATAAAAGTGTCTATTCTTAAATTTCATGATTTTTTTAGTAAGAATTAATTTTTTAACAAAATGAAATCTAAAAATGTTGGTTGCCAATTTACATAAAACACATGGAAGTGAGTGAGAAACGTGAGAGGAAACAAATAAAAAACATGAAAAGTAGAGTGAGAAAACATATAAGAAGAATAGATGAAGTGTTTGGAAAGCATAGGAGAAGCGTGGGAGAATCGAGATTTCCATCAAGTTTTGGAAGTGACGAGTATCGCGCTTCTGAAGCGAGTTTCTGGGAAGCAGGCTTCCCACCTATCTAAGAAGCTTCCGATAACTCTGCTTCTACTTTATTAACATTTGTAGGAAAACACTTATTTCACTTGCTTTTTAATAGGAGATTATTTAGATTCAAAAGAAAGAAATTGCAGAGGCTTTGAAGAAAATGAAATCAAGAAGGGAAGTTGGCCCAGATGGTATACCTATCGAGGCTTGGAAATGCTTGGGAGAGAAAGGTTTAAAATGGTTGACAAATCTTTTTAACAAGATTTGGCGGACAAATAAGATGCCTAATGAGTGGAGGAAGAGTACTTTGGTGCCTCTATATAAGAATAAGGGTGATATACAAGATTGCACAAACTATCGTGGTATAAAACTCATGAGTCATACTATGAAACTTTGGGAGAGGGTGATTGAGTCTAGGTTGAGGAAGATTGTCATGATATCGGAGAATCAATTTGGTTTTATGCCTGGAAGATCAACTATGGAAGCTATACATCTTCTTAGACAACTTATTGAGAGAAATAGAGAGAGGAACAAATATTTGCATATGGTTTTTATTGATTTGGAGAAGGCTTACGGTAGAGTACCTAGGGACGTTCTCTGGTGGACAATGACGAAGAAAGGTGTTTCTCTCAAGTACATTAGTATAATTAAAGATATGTATGAAGGAGTAGTAACCAATGTCCGCACTTGTGGAGGGGTGACAACCAATTTTCCTATAACGGTTGGGTTACATCAAGGATTTTCTTTAAGCCCTTTCCTATTTGCTATAGTGATGGATGAACTTACGAGATCAATTCAAGAAAATGTGCCGTGGTGTATGTTGTTTGTTGATGATATTGTTTTGATTGATGAGTCTAGAGCGAGGGTTAATGCTAAGTTAGAATTATGGAGACAGACATTGAAACCAAGAGGTTTTAAGTTGAGTAAGAGTAAGACATAATACATGGAATGTCGATTTAGTAAGCAACGAAGTAGTGATGGGAGTGTAGTGAAGCTTGGTGAGCACGAAATACCGGTGAATGATTCTTTCAAATATTTGGGATCTATCATTCAAAAGTATGGAGAAATTGATGGAGATGTAAATCATAGGATAAAGGTTGGGTGGATGAAATGGAATAGTGCAATTGGAGTGTTGTCCGATCGTAGAATGCCATTGCGGTTGAAGGGAAAGTTTTATAGGACGACTATTAGGCCCGCTTTACTATATAGTACGGAATGTTGGGCTGCTAAGAGACATCATATTCAAAAAAATGAGTGTAGCTGAGATGCGTATGCTGAGATGGATGTGTGGAAATACAATAAAAGATAAGATTCAGAACGAGGAGATACGTAAGAAGGTAGGCGTTGCACCCATTGAAAATAAGATGAGAGAGAATCGTTTACGGTGGTTTGGACATATTCGACGAAGGCCTAATGATGCTCCAGTTAGAAGGATGGAGAAATGGGAAAATATATTAGTTAAAAGAGGTCGGGGTAGGCCTAGGAAGACATGGATGGAGGTGATAAGAAAGGATATGAATGCTTTGAACCTCACCGAGGACATGGCATTGGATAGAAATGAATGAAGGAGAAGGATTAATGTGGAAGACCCATAATGATTTTCTTTGTTGGTTCATATCGCCGACCCCAATTGTTTTGGGATGAAGGCGTAGTTGTTGTTGTTTGTTGTTGAAAAATATGATATTTTGTGACCACGCCAATGTATTTATTTATAATTTTTTACAAATTTTTTATTATATATTTAATATGATATTTTTTGAAACCAATACTTTACCAAGTTTTTTTTTTCCGAAAAAAACAAGAAATTTGAAAGTCTCCCAAGATATTCCATTGCCAAGAAATTCCCGAGAACGATATTTGTGACTGTGTTCATAAGTGATAGCATCATTTGATTTCAAGAAAGGTACAAAAATTGTAGATGACTGTGAAGTGCTTTAGAAAAAATTTCACATTCTCACACTATTTTGATAGCTGGTATAGAGTTTCTTACATTTATGAATTTGTGAGCTGGAAATTGTTGAGTACAATGAGCTGTGACCATTAGAAAGATAAAAAAATATCCATTAAATTGCGTCCACGAATAATGTTCATAAGGACCATAAGCTAAAAGGAGTGCTTATGAAAAATATAACTGATTCTTTTATTTTTCTTTTTTTTGGCACTAGCCATCTGCCAGGAGTTTTGGGTTTAATGCCGATATTTTACAATATAATACAAATAAACTCATGAAATTACAAATATATCCCATAAAACATATTCCTATTAGTCTCCTTCAAGCTGTACATGTTCCCAACCAATTTCCTGTATACAAGCGAGTCCTCTAACTCCATTTAATCAGTGACTTTTAACTTGGCATTTGCTTCCATAGGAGAATCAACTCTCTTAGAATCATCTGCCAACCTCACTTTCACAATAAGTGTAATACCCGTAAGAATTCGAGTGATTTTATACATATCGGACCCAATATCCGTTACCCGGATCCAAAAGGAAATATATAAATAGGTATTAAAAATATATACGTAATAATATTGGGTAATTGGGGTTGGATCCAATATGTGGATCCACCATTCCCTTATGACCCGGATCCATGTGGATCCCTCATTCTTGGCCGACCCGGATCCACTTTAGAGTGGATCCGGCATCGCGGGTCGCGGGGCTCGGACCCGGACCCGACCCTCTATTAACAAAGCACAATTACAAGAATCGTGCCTAGGGCACGATTCTTGCAAAACAAGAAGGGGAAGGAGGTTACAAAGGTCGTAACCAACTCCCTTCGATTTTCTCGGAAGGGAGGGGGACTTCGGCTCGTTTAAGAGGAGATAGAGGGGGGTCTCGCTCTCTCATCTCTCTTCCTCCTCTCGGCTTCACTCTCTCTGCTGCTCACATCCCTCTCTTTCGGTTTCACGCACGCCGATGGGAGCTTCGACCATCTTCTGCCGCCATCGCCTGCGACCAGAGTTGTCGGCGACCTTCCTCTTGCAGCAACAGCCACCTCCTCCTCCAATCGCCGGAAAAGGTTGGGTTTCTGCGCTTTTCTTGTCGATGTTGATTGCATCCGGGTGTGTTGTGGGTCAGTCAAGCTAAGAACCTTGCTATCGCCTGGTCGGGCGTTTTGGATGGGGTTCTTGGCTGCCGGAAAACCTCAGATGGTAAGATATCGGGTTTTTCGGTGGCTGCGACCCAGATTTGGGGGTTTTCGTGTATAACCCTAACCTGAAGGTGGGGTGGGGGTTATGGCTTCCGAAAACTCCACATCGACTGATTGGGGGTTTCGGCTGCCTAAAAGATCACGGTTGGGGGAAAACTCCAAATCAAACCCTTGGGATATAGGTAATGGGTTTTGGTGTTTTGCATCTATGGATGTTCCATATGCACGATATTGCGGTGGAAAAAGTTCTCTATGGGATTTTGATGTTTCTGTCGGTGTTTCGATGATTTTCTGTTTGAATTCCACGATGCAGGAAGTATTGTTACAAATATTTGGTTATTGGTGTAGAAATAAGAATTTCACGATATCATTGTCATCATGATCTTTGTTCATCTCTTCATCCTCCAATCCAATCCTAGATCACTTTTCAATAAAATTTCTGCTCCTTTTAATACGATCTATTTTATGACGCAGTTAATTTGATTCAACGCATAAGAGATGGTACCTTTTTCCATGTCATAGTCAGGCCACTTAATGATTTGCCTTATATAAACCAGTACTTTAATAAAAATTATTATTTAACGTATAGTTTTTTTTTGTATATGTTTCTAATTTATCGGTGAGTACACAGGTCATGTACCAGTTCTATATGAAAAACATTTTGGTGTACAATATGTGATTAATTTTATGGAACAAGAAAGTGGACTAGTGGCAACTTATCCTTTTCTTAATCTAACTTTGATTTTTTGTATTTCCTTACCGTTAAGATATGATTTCTTGTTGCTATGCAAACTCAGACGAGCTAATTAAATATCTCATTTAAGGACTGAAAACTTGACTCTTTAGAGATAGATGATAACATTAGAAAGATACAACATGGTCTTTTGCCCAAAATATATGACATGGAGTGACACAATGTTGCCATTATCGGTGTTCGGATGAATCGGCAGATGCCTATTCTCAAGTGAATCATTCTGCATTCCTGTGTAATCGGGTAACGACTTGTTGCATATTAACAGACTGTTTCAGTCTGTGTTCTGAAAGTTAATAGTGAATTGAGTTCTGGTCTGCGAATGTGCAATTTGATGAATTGAAGTAGAATGAGTTTTAGTAAGGACAACTTGACAATCTTTAATTACGATTCAGCATGTATATAATTTCAACAAACAGGGTTCGGAACTGTTATTATGTTACATGGTAAAAACAAAAATATAAATACATGATTATGTATCTTTGATTAGACTGCAATTTGCTCGACAACATTTACTGTTACTGTTATCATTGATTGGGCTGCAATATATTACTTACTGATCAGCAACAGTTGGTTTAAAGATAGATTAAGTTTTCATTGAATTTATTTTGTATGTTATGCATAAAACTGATACAGACATAAATCAGTTATAACACCATTGGGATTATATGGTATAATTCCAAGTGAACCATTTGGGTTTTTACCTAACACATAAGTACCGATAGGGGTATTTGAGTCCAATGATTTATGGACAATGAAAATTAGGTATGTCAAGAGAACTTAAACTAAAGAGAGGTGTGCTTGATGTTATATTGGTTCCAAACATATGATGGTGCACTTAGTGACACATGGACATGTGCCTTCCCGCGAGGCAGGCACTTGGGAAAACCTTGCCTAATGAGCTATATTGGATTGAATACCCGATGCAGGTACTTGGGTGGTTAACTTGTGCGCAATAGCAATAAAACTGATAGAAAATTTAAACTTAAGTGTTGTATGCCTGACTGGTTTAAAGGTACCAGGGCATCAATGTTTGTGTTGTAGAATTGGTAACACGTGAGAATATTTGATTTTTGTTAATATGTTATTGCTTTGGTAGAGGTGCATACGTGATATGGATGTGTGCAACCCTGAAATTTCAATTTCTAGATCCGGGTTATGTTCATGTGTGCGGATGTTAACACATGTTATGAATGAAAAGTTTTATGTGCCTACATTTATGATACATGTTTAATTATCGTGCATTTATGAATCAGTTTCAAGTACCTGTGCATACATGAAATCGATGTGTGTTTGGCATGTACAATCATGCATAAATGTTCTCATATACTTATGAATTATGGATGGATGCATGTGTCTTAAGTGATTACATGAAAGCACTTGCACATGGATGATGAACACATGCATATGACTGTGGTAACTCATGCACACTATTAATTGTTAAAATATGTTGTACATATATATATTTATATATATAGATCACGACACATACACATATATATATTAATTATATATATGTCTATGTGTCTATCTACATATATAAATATATATATTTATATCTTTTGTAAATAGACCCATATAGGGGTAAAACAGTCTTTTTACTTCTTATCGCACATTGTAATTTTTCTCTTTTTTCTTTTATTTCCTTTTTCTTTCTTTTTTATTTTTTCTATTCTTTTTCTTTTCCACCTTGGAATGGGCCCCACCTAGGAAGACGTTGGAGCTTCCAACGGTCATATTTATGACCGTTGGAAGGGCTCCAACGTCCCTCTAGGAGCCCTTCCAAGGCCTCCTCTTTTGTCTATAAATAAAGGGGTTTCTCCCCATTGTAAGGCATGCTTCTTTGAAGCCTTTTGAGTGGAATATATATTTTTCCTCTTCTTTTGGGTGCCTTACCACTTTAAGTGGTTGTGTTGTTCTTTTGCCCATTAGTGGCTATTTGTGTATGTGCGTGCTCTCTTGTTTTGCTCTTGGAGACTTCATCCGGCACTTCATTAAGTGGCTATTTGTGTATGTGCGTGCTCTCTTGTTTTGCTCTTGGAGACTTCATCCGGCACTTCATTACATGGTATCAGAGCCTTGGTTGATAAAGCTTCATCGGATCTTCTTTTGTCAAGTAATATCCTTCTCTTTAGTGCATTTATATTCCTCTTCTACAAATGGCCAACAAGGATGCAAAAATCGATCTCTCATTCAAATTGGATGGGACCAATTATCGCATGTGGGCGGCCGCCATGGAAAACAATCTCAAAGGTAAAAAACTTTGGGGTTATGTATGTGGAACCATTCCGGAACCACAATTGAAGTTGACTAAGTTTGAAGGTAATGAGGAAAAAGCTTTGAACGAAGAGGAAAAAGAGAAGGCTATTCTTGATTACTCTTCTAAATTAGAAGATTGGGAAAGTGAGCATGCTAAAATTTTAGCATGGTTCATGAACAATGTTGAATTAAAGATTTGTGCAAATCTCGCCAAATTCAAGAAGGCTAATGAAGCTTGGTTCTTTATGAAAGGCATGTACACTCAAAGAGACCTTGCTAGGCATTTTTTCCTACAAGAAAAGGTAAGAGCTACTAAACAAGGTGATATGAGTATTAGGGACTACTATAGTGCCCTATCCTCTTTATGGGATGAACTTGTCCTTCTCGAACCCCAATGGGAGGGTAGTGCTATTGCTATGAGGCAAGAGCAAATGGAAAAAGAAAGATTTTTTCAATTTATTCATGGGCTTCGCCCCGAATTTGAGCAACTTAGAGGATCCCTTCTCCATAGGGCCTCTACTCCTCTAAGTGATATTTTGGCCGACTTATGTCAAGAAGAGACTCGTTTGGCATTAAAACGAGATGTTGATGAAGTTCATGCCGTATCTAGACCCGGCAACAATGTAAGGCCATACAAACCTCCTCATTTCTTCAAAAATAATAGTGGTGGAGGAAGGAAAATCATTTGCCATAATTGTAATGAACCGGGTCACATTCGTCCGGATTGCCCAAGATTTAAAAAGAAGGTGGCCTCCGTCGGTGAAGTTCCTCAAAATGAAGACTCAAAGAAAGATGGTGACATAAAAGAGTCTCTTGCTCATCTTACCGAAACACTTCAACAATTCATGAAGATGAGCTCCTCTCAGTTTTCTTCTACACCATCCACCTCCGGCGCCGCTATCTCCTCCTTCCCAGGTATGACCTCTTGGATTCTTGATTCGGGTGCCTCCTTTCATATGACTCCGAATGCATCACTCTTATCAAAAACAAGTCTCAACAAATTTAAATCTTTTGTCTCCACTGCCGATGGAACATCCTTGGATGTTGAGGGCATTGGGAATCTTGAGAAAATTTATAATGAAAACAAAGAATTTTTTGTTCCCAAAATTCGAATTATTCCAAAACTTAATTTAAATCTATTTTCCGTTTCCCAAATTACCGATTTTGAATGTAATGTCACTTTTTCACCTACCCATTGCTATGTGCAGGATCTCCGGTCCGGGAAGCGGATTGGGCAAGGCCATAGAAGAGGGGATCTTTATTATATGGATTTTTTGTCATTACCAACCAAATCATTTTGTAATCATGTTCAATCCAAAGATATTGAGACTTGGCATAAAAGACTTGGACATCGTGGTGTTTCTAAATTGTATCTCTTTCCTTTTTTGGAAAAATTTTGTAATACAAATACATTCACATGCAATGATTGTATCATTGGAAAAATTCATTCGCTTCCATATTCTCATAGTAATTTTGTGTCAAAAAGACCTTTTGAACTTGTGCATTCCGATGTATGGGGACCGGCACCCGTTCTGTCCAAGGGAGGCTACTCTTACTATGTTAGTTTTGTTGATGACTTTACTAGATATACATGGGTATACATTATTAAAAATAAATCCGATGTCTTTAACAATTTTAAAGAATTTCATATTCTTATTCAAAACCAATTTCAAAACAATATAGCTATATTTAGATCCGACTCTGGAGGAGAATACATGTCTAAAGACTTTCAAAATTATTTCAAAACAAATGGAATTTTACATCAACGATCTTGTCCTAAAACCCCACAACAAAATGGTCTTGCGGAAAGAAAACATAGACATTTAATTGAAACTACAAGAACACTTCTTGTTTCTAAAAATGTTCCTAAAAATTTTTGGGCCGAAGCTCTTCTTACTGCAACATATTTAATCAATCGTATGCCCTCTGCTTCTTTAAAAAATGTATCACCTTTTGAAAAATTATTCAAAATTACTCCAGATTTTAATAGATTAAGGATATTTGGATGTAAATGTTTTGTGCTTGTTCAAGAACAAGATAAACTATCACCTAAAGCTATTGAATGTGCATTCATTGGATATGGTGAAAATCAAAAAGGTTATAGATGCTATGACACTCGAAATAATAAACTCTATATATCAAGAAATGTAAATTTTCTTGAAGAACAAAATGGATTTGATGTTCACACATCTAGAGAAAACCTTGACTATTCCTTCCTATTTGATCTTGCTCCTAGAATTGAAACATCAGATGCAAGTACTTGCGATAATACTTGTGATGGCATCTCCCATCATAATGATATACTTCAGCATGGTAATGATTCTCAAGATGAGAATCTTAATGAAATGAATGTATATACCCGGCGGTCAGGAATTGAACATCAACCTGCTTTTGAAAGATATTCTCAAGATCTCTCATTAGAAGAACCTATTAATGCACCTAGGAGATCTTCTCGTAATAGTAGACCTCCACAAAAATTTGTATCTTATGAATCTTTCTCACCTAATTATAGGGCTTGTCTCATGTTAATTCATTCATATCATGAGCCTACTTCCTTTAAAGAAGCTAAAGATCATCCACATTGGATTGAAGCAATGAAAGTTGAATTAGAGGCTCTTAACAAAGCTCAAACTTGGAGTATTATTCCCCAACCATCAGGAAAAAAGGCAATTGGGTGTAGATGGGTATATAAAGTTAAAACCAAGTGTGATGGATCTCTTGAGAGATACAAGGCTCGTTTGGTTGCAAAAGGCTATGCCCAAGAATATGGAATTGATTATGAGGAAACCTTTGCTCCCGTAGCTAGGATGACTAGTGTGAGAACTTTAATTGCCTTAGCCTCCATTAAACAATGGCCTATATATCAACTTGACGTTAAAAATGCTTTTTTAAATGGAAATTTATATGAAGAAGTGCTTATGGATCCTCCGCCAGGTCTTGAAATTGGTAAAGGAAATATTCTAAAGTTAAATAAAGCTCTCTATGGTCTTAAACAAGCACCTAAAGCTTGGTATGATCTTTTTAGCAAAGTAGTTCTTGATAATGGTTTCTCCTCATGTTATACTGATACTGCTTTGTTTGTTAAAAATTCTAATGATCACATTACAATTCTGTTATTATATGTTGATGACATGATTATCACAGGTAATGATAAGGAAGGTATTAACCTTATTAAGAATATTCTCAAAGAGAATTTTGATATGTCTGATCTTGGTTATCTAAGATATTTTTTAGGAATTGAAGTTGCATACTCTCCCAAAGGGTATGTCCTCTCTCAGATGAAGCTTGCCTCCGACATTATTGACAAATCTGGACTGACTGATGACAAGAAGGTGGAGACGCCAGAAATAATCAATGCCAAGATGAGAGCTAGTGATGGCACTCCTTTAGCTGATCCCACACCTTATCGTCAATTGATTGGGTCACTCACTTACTTATCCATCACTAGGCCCGATATTTCTCATGCAGTTCATAGTGCAAGTCAATTTCAGACTGCTCCCTCCACCATTCACATGGCTGCTGTCATGAGAATTATCAGATATCTGAAAGGCACCATAACAAAAGGATTATTCTTACCCTCTTCTTCACCTCTTACTTTACTTGCTTATACTGACTCTGATTGGGGTGGTAACCCCGATGATCGTATTTCTACCACAGGGTATTGTGTGTTTCTTGGAGAGTCACTTATCTCTTGGAGGTGTAAGAAGCAACAGAAAGTTTCACTCTCTTCTACTGAAGCAGAGTATCGTGCGATGGCCACTACCACCACGGAGATCGTATGGTTAAGAAGTTTGCTTAAAGATATGGGAGTCTCATTCTCAACTCCCTCAAAGCTGTGCTGCGACAACAAGAGCTCTATCTACATTGCCAGCAATCACACCTTTCATGAAAGAACAAAGCACATTGAGATGGATTGCCATTATGTTCGTGATGAGTTCCTGCGCGACACCATTCAATTGCCTTATGTTCCAACCGAGTACCAGTTGGCGGACTTCTTCACCAAAGCTTTGCCATCGCCTCGTTTCTTCTTTCTCCTTAGCAAACTCTCGGTGATCTCACCGTGTGTTTGAGGGGGGGTGTTAAAATATGTTGTACATATATATATTTATATATATAGATCACGACACATACACATATATATATTAATTATATATATGTCTATGTGTCTATCTACATATATAAATATATATATTTATATCTTTTGTAAATAGACCCATATAGGGGTAAAACAGTCTTTTTACTTCTTATCGCACATTGTAATTTTTCTCCTTTTTCTTTTATTTCCTTTTTCTTTCTTTTTTATTTTTTCTATTCTTTTTCTTTTCCACCTTGGAATGGGCCCCACCTAGGAAGACGTTGGAGCTTCCAACGGTCATATTTATGACCGTTGGAAGGGCTCCAACGTCCCTCTAGGAGCCCTTCCAAGGCCTCCTCTTTTGTCTATAAATAAAGGGGTTTCTCCCCATTGTAAGGCATGCTTCTTTGAAGCCTTTTGAGTGGAATATATATTTTTCCTCTTCTTTTGGGTGCCTTACCACTTTAAGTGGTTGTGTTGTTCTTTTGCCCATTAGTGGCTATTTGTGTATGTGCGTGCTCTCTTGTTTTGCTCTTGGAGACTTCATCCGGCACTTCATTAAGTGGCTATTTGTGTATGTGCGTGCTCTCTTGTTTTGCTCTTGGAGACTTCATCCGGCACTTCATTACATTAATTTGGTTTGAATGGATGTGCATTGGGAAGCATGTTGACCTCATTGCATACATTGCAAGTTGTTATGATTTTTGCTTACGATGCATCGATGGTCTAAATGAATCATCACAGGCCTGGAGAGCCTTGAGCTTTGGTTCACTCTTTCTTTAATTGTTTAAATGCATCACAAAAATCATATTTTATATTATTGTTCTATATTGCATTGTTTAATGTATTTCCACGGGTTGGAGTCTCGTGATGGTTCTCGCAGGGGTAGATGCGAGCTTTTGCCTTGTTTTTGTATGCTAAATTGCAAAACTCAATAATTGGCTTTTAATAAAAAGATAATGAATAAGAACAATGTAATATACGTTCTGGAATATCTCATATGGAGTATGAGAATCTTAGAAAACCGGCCTTGGGGAAACTGTGAGGATACAAAAAACTCTGTGTGCTGAAATTTTGTTCCATGAACCCGATATTGAAGTTCCTTCTCTTAGCCACAGTTTTAGGGAGAGTCCGCCACTTTACCTGGGGGTGGTATATTTGACACATTTGTTGTTGTTTTGGTATCAAGGAAGTGACACTTGTGGGCGTGGGGTGTCTCTTGTGTCCCCGACATTAGATGTGGAGGTCTAATGTTTCGATGGTGATTCGGCCGAGGGCTAAGTTTGAAACCCAGTAATAAATTACAAATTGTGTGCTAAGCTACCTTGAGAACTTAACTTGACATTGAGGATTTTACTCGTTTGGTGTATCCGCGGGCAATGGTAATTAAAAAGAGAAACTTAAATTATATGTATTTAATAGGGCATGCATATGGAAAAGGAAGACCTTAAGGAAATATAATAAATGATTCATGCATTGCATATAAATCGTGCATATTCATGCTATGCATTAGAACATGCATATGTTATTTGTGTTAAAATGTATCTCCAAAACCATGTTGTAAGTATAAATATATATACTTATATACTTAGAGATACATATACATATAATATATTATATGTATATGTATCTCTACATATATATATATTTATATTTATTTTATTTTCTTACCCGAAAAGGTTTTTCTTGTAATCTTGCGCATATTCCATTTTGGAATATGTTGTAATTTATTTTTGTATTTTTCATTTTTTTATTTTTTATTTTTTATTTTTAATATTTTTTCATAAAGGTGCATTGGGGGTCCCCCAATAGAGTCGTTGGGGGCCCCCAACGGTCACAAATGTGACTGTTGGGGGCTCCCTAACGACTCTTTTGGGAGCCCCCCTTTGCACTCCTTTCACTTTGTATAAATAAGGGTGTTCCCCCTTGTAATTCTTTAAGCTTGAGAGTCTCAAGCATTTGCTCATTTTATGAAATACATGCATTGTTGCATGTTTATTATTTTTACGCTTTTTGCGTATTTTGTTCAAGTGTTGTGAGAGTGCCTTCGTGCACTTCTTTTATAAAGTATTTATGCTTGTATGCGTATTGTCTCTTCATAGACGATTTTACATTGTATCAGAGCTTGGTTGGTGATAGAGGATTGTGGGATTCTCTTTCTTTCAAGTACCTCGAAAAGCGTGCCTTCGGATCTTTGGAGGTTGGAGTGGTGAATCTTGCTTCTTAAATATTTTAGAAGAATCTTGCGCAAGCTAGCATTTGATAAATTGTGTTGGTACACCATTTCTCCCTTTCTCTTTACTTCATAATGGGCGAAAAAGAGTCTCATTTCACTCTTGGCTTCAAATTATATGGGTCCAATTATCATATTTGGGCCGGAAACATGGAGGCTCACATAAAAGGAAAGAGGCTATGGGGTTATGTGCAAAGCACAATTTCGAAACCGGAACTCAAAATAACTGTGGTTAACGGAAGTGAAATCAAGATTCTTAAAGGAGAAGAAATGGTTAAAGCTCTTGAAGAATATTCTAAGAAGCACGATGAATGGGAAATGAAGAATTTTAAAATTCTTTCTTGGTTATTTTCATCCGTTGAAACTAAGATAAATGCCAACATTATTAAATTCAAAAAGGCATCGAAAGCTTGGCATTATCTTGAAAAAATGTATACATCAAGGGATCTATCTCATAAGTACTATCTTCAAAAGAAGGCCCTCTCTCTTACTCAAGGTGAAATGACTATTAGGGAATATTTTGCCGATCTTTCCTCCATTTGGGATGAGCTTGCCATGCTTGAACCAAAATGGAGTGGAGAGGCAATTGAACTCCGTCACAAGCAACTTGAAGAAGATCGATTCTTCAACTTTTTGAATGGGCTAAGGCCCGAATTTGAACAAATAAGGTCTTCTCTTTTATCCTCATTTACCCCTCACTCTTTTGAAGATGTACTCACCAAATTGAGTGGTGAGGAGACTCGTATGACTTTATGTAAGCAAGGATCAAGTGTTTTTTTGGTTCCTTGTAATAATGAAGAAAGCAATGAGGTCAATGCCGTATCAAGACCCGGGAACAATGTTAGAACCTATCGTCCCCCTCATTTTAAACCACAAAATCAAGGTGAAAATGGTGGGCAAAGAGGAAAAAGGGACTGTAGCAAAATTATTTGTCATTTTTGTAAAGTACCTGGACATATCAAACCCATATGTCCCAAATGGAAAAAGCTTCTTGCAATGGCTACCACCGGTGTACCACAAAAGGAGGAGGCATCATCAAGTGGGTCACTCTCTTTAAATCAAATAGTGGAAGCCCTTCAACCTCTTCTCAAGGGAGTTACCTCCTGTGCCGCCGTGTCTACTTCATCTTTTCCAGGTAAAGTCTCTTGGCTTTTGGACTCCTGTGCATCTTTTCATATGTCCCCAAACATGTTTTCACTTTCCGATTACTCAAAAAATGTTTCTCCTTCTTTTGTTTCCACTGCGGATAAAACCTCTCTTGAAATTAAAGGAATAGGTAATTTTGAAATTCAAGATTTTTTTATTTCAAAAATTAGATTTATACCTAAACTAAACTTAAACCTTCTCTTTGTTTCTCAACTCTCGGATCATGGTTGCGATATTAAATTCTCTTATCATAAATGTTTAATACAGGATCGCCAGTCCGGGAAATTGATTGGGGAAGACTTTAGAAAAGGGGACTTATACTATATGAAATTTCTTCAAGTTCCAAAATCTTTTTGTAATGTGGCCCATAACAAAGATATAAATGTATGGCAAAAGACCTATGTAAAAGTTCTTTTTCTTGTAATGATTGTATTCTCGGAAAAATGCAAAGTTTGCCTTTTGAGCAAAGAACTATGTTCTTTTCTAAAACTTTCGAAATTGTTCATTTGGATGTTTGGGGACCCGCACCTGTTGCTTCAAAAGGCGGCTTTTCTTATTATGTCATTTTTGTGGATGATTTTTCCAGATATTCGTGGATTTATTTTCTCAAGTTCAAACATGAAGTTTTTTCGTGTTTTAAAACCTTCCATTCTATGATCAAGAATCAATTCAACAATAATATAAATATATTTAGAAGTGATTCTGGAGGGGACTATCTCTCCAATCAATTTAAAGTATATCTTGAGGATTATGGAATTGTCCACCAAAGGTCTTGTCCTAAAACCTCTCAACAGAATGGGTTGACCGAAAGAAAACATAGGCACATCATTGAGACTACTAGGACCCTTCTTATTTCCCAAAACATCCTAAAAACTTTTGGGCAGAAGCAACTCTTGCTTCTGTTTATCTGATAAATCGCTTACCATCTAGAATATTAGGAAAAATATCCCCTTTTGAGATTTTGTATAAGCTTGAACCTGATTATAATAGATTACGAGTTTTTGGGTGTAAGTGTTTTATACTTACGGATAAGAATGACAAACTCTTTCCCAAGGCTATCGCCTTTCTTGGATATTCCGAAACTCAAAAAGGGTTTCGTTGTTATGACCTTCGAGATGATAAGTTATATGTTTCTAAAAATGTAACCTTTTTAGAAAATGAAAGTGGCTTTGAAAAAAATGTTTCTCAACAAGAAAATTTTGATTACTCCTTCCTTTTTGACTTATTGTCTAACAATGATGATATATCTAGTGATGATGATGTATCATCAAATCATGAGGAGGAAAATGATGGTGATATTGGTGAACATAACTCACTCAATCAACAAGAAAGTAGAATTTCAAGTGATCCAATAACCTACTATCGTAGAAATCAAGACACCTTTAGAAGTGCTATGAACCAATATAGTGAGCTTGTTCCTACCCCCGATCACCGAAGATCTGAGAGGAATAGGAGACCTCCAACTCACTTTGTTTCTTTTGATTCTTTCTCACCCCGGTATAGGGCTTGTCTTAGTGCCATTCACTCCTATTTTGAGCCAAGGAATTTTGAAGAAACTAAAAAATGTTTAGAATGGCAAGAAGCTATGCAAAATGAGCTTAATGCTCTTAAAAAGGCTGAAACTTGGGATTTCCAAACTCTACCCATAGGAAAAAAAACTATAGGTTGTCGATGAGTTTTTAAGGTTAAAACTAAGAGCGACGGATCTTTGGAAAGATATAAAGCTCGCTTAGTTGCTAAAGGGTATGGGCAAGAGTATAGAATTGATTATGAAGAAACTTTTGCTCCTGTAGCCCGAATGGTTACAGTTAGATGTCTTATTACTATTGCATCTATTAAAAATTGGAACATTTTTCAAATGAATGTGAAAAATGCTTTTTTAAATGGTGATCTTCATGAAAAAGTGTATATGGATGCTCCACCAGGCATGAAGATTCCTAAAGATAAAGTTCTTCATCTTCGAAAGACTCTCTATGGTTTGAAACAGGCCCCCAAAGCCTGGTATGACAGATTTACCAGTATAATGCTGAAAAATGGTTTCTCCTCATGTTATACTGACACTGCCCTATTTACTAGAAAATCTAATGCAGGGATTGTGATATTATTACTTTATGTTGATGATATGTTAATTACAGGTGACGATATTCAAGGAGTCAAGGGTATTAAGTCCGTCTAGACTTCAAAATTTGAGATGTCAGACTTGGGTTTTCTGACATATTTTCTTGGAATTGAGGTTGCCTATTCACAACGTGGTTATTTTCTATCTCAGTCTAAACTTGCCTGTGAGATTATTGACAGATCAGGAATTTTTGATGACAAAGTATGCGAAACTTCTGAAGTTGTGGGAGCTAAAATGAAGATTGACGACGGTGTTCCTCTAACCGATCTTACTCCTTACCGGCAGTAGGTAGGTTCTTTAATGTATCTTAGCATTACTCGACCTGATTTGTCACATGCTATACACATCGCCAGTCAGTTTCAGCACGCTCCTACGACCGTTCATATGAGTCTTGTGCTTCACATCATTAGATATTTGAAGGGAACCACGAGTTACAGGTATGTTAAAACGTCTACCAAACCAATTCAATCCATTCATTCAATAAATCAAATATTTAAAAGTGTTAATTAACTGAAATAAATAATTAGAAAAGTCCCAAAACGTCTTTCAGGGATCAATAGTTGATTCACATGGCACCTCCGGATCAATAGTTGATTCACATGGCACCTCCTCAACATCCCGTAACTGCTCCAGCTCAACTATCTGTATCTGTCATTTTTAAAATTTATGGGGTCAGACTTTCATAGTCTTAGGAATCACATCAATAAAGCATATATACATAACACAAAGCATACATTCATATGCCATCAATAGTCATAAGGATTCAATTAAACAGACAATTTCAGGAAACAAAATATTCAATTATATCACAATTAATCATCACATAATCAAGAGCATGCTTTAGACACAATTGCAACTATGAACATGCATGCAATAGTTATAAAGTGTACCTATTCAATTAATGCATTATTTGACTTTTAACGACTCAATGGGTATGCCTAAAAGTCACATAACCCAGTCCAAATCACTCGGGATATATTATTCAATGCGTTTTAATTAAAACCGAGTGACCAACTTAGCTAAAAATACCTGGGAGCGATCCAACATCGAGAGAAACTCACTTGTGACTATAAATATGATCGATCCTTACTCTGCAGAGACATGGACATACCACCTAAGACAAGCTTAGGTAGTCCGCCTCCCTAATCCCGTGGACTGGGTATCAGTGAGACCTTCCGCCCACAAAATAAAATAGAGTCTACACAAGTTGTACTGCTGCCCACTCTAATGCAGGTCAGGAAAGTCCGTTCACACAAGTTCAACGACTAATTCCGCCCAGAACCGCAATGTGATCCACCGTCCCACGATTTCAGCGACTAATTTCACTCGAAAATCGCCCTCAGGGTTCTCTTTATTAAGGCAATAGCTCAATTCAGTTGAGTTGTCCACCCTACACTGTGTGTCTTAGGTCCATACTTTCAAAACCAAATGCATGTTTGTTATTATACACACACATACACATGTCAAATTCTGTACACAATCATGCCCTACTGCACTTAACCATTATTATATGCACATTGGATATCATATGCAACAATCACATGGCCCCATGCTATATTTCAAAACACTTATGCAAATAGAACCCTATATACACTATATGCAGACTTACTACATGTCATTAGCCCTATATTTATTGAAACATATCGCATGTATACTATAAACATGCTATTCCATACAAGTGTATCTAGTATATCAATTCATGTTAATCATCATAACCTAAAATCCTGCATAATCTTCAAGTGCATATTATAAACACCAATAACAATACATTATTAATATTCAACCATTCATGTATTCATTTGATTCAGTTCTGGAACTAAACCATATCCCAACTGGTTCACTTTCGGAACCCAGACAACATGAGCACAAGAGTTGCAACTTGGAACTGTAGAGACTGAATTTTATCAGTCGGTGTAAATTCTGTTTCGATCAAATTATTGTGAGAAAAAAACTGAAATTTTAACAGTGCATACACGGATGTGTTAGCTAAACCTAGCCACAAACAATGCTTCATTTGGAGTTTAGAGCATGGAGAAATAATTATTTTACTGAAACTAATTTTCCTGCTTCTGGACGAACCTATTCGGTTCTGCCCCTCCAAAGAAGTATTGATTCAACATCTTTACAAAACTAACTTTTTTTGTAAAAATTATTGCAAATAGAGGAATATGTCTGGAACAATCTCTCACTGAGATTAGGTGCAAACTCTATTGGAGCCATGAATTAAACTTCATGGACCACAGTTTGTTCAGGTTCTTGGACAAACATGAATGCAAAAATTTTCAGGTTTTTGAGCCAACTTTCGTGATTTTTAACTCACAGACTGTAAAGAATTTGTATACCAAAATTTTATTGGAACTTCCTTAATATGTAATCTAACACATAAAATTTTCATCCATAACCACAATACATATTAAGAGAACTAAAATCGTCAACATAGTACACTCGAAATACAGGATGCCTGTCAGGACGTAAATCCTCTTTCGACTTCCGAAGACCATATCTTCTCATCTGGAACTTGACAAATTCCTACCTCTATATCTATCTCTTCTCAGAGATGTTTGAATTTTTCAAAACTCCATGGACATGCAGAAAAGAAATGCTATCCCCACTCGTACCAAGACATAACTTTTACCGAACTCCCTCATATATTTGTATGAGTATTTTATATTGACGATGAAATTTATTATGGGTCTTGGACTGGGTTCAGATCCATATCAACTTGGATCAAGCAAATCAGATCTGATCCATTTAAGAAAATGGTAAAAATAGAGGCAAGTCATTTTTGAAAAGCGCAATTTTTGGGCCAACCGTAACCCCATTTCAGAAAAACAAAATACCAATGTTCTCAGAATTGCGAGACACATCTAATGGTATATTTACCTGATTTTCGCCTTCGAATTTCGCCTGAATTTCGCTTGAATTTGAAGGTTAAAAATGAAAAGTTTTATAATTATTAATCATCTCATTTTGGCCTTGTCAGTGGGTCCTGGGCCATGCCCCGACCCAATTGACGTTACCTATTTTAAAGGATATTTTCCATGATATTTATCATATTCAATAAAGTACTTAACCAAAATTTCAGAATTTTCGAATTTAAAACCCATGAAAAAACACACGATTTTACAAAAAGACTACCCATCTATGTCACAGGGATTCGGCTAGCAGGGTGCCGCACCTGCGTCGACGCGACGCGGGTGCAGTCAACTCGACCCAGGGTGCGGTCAATGCACCCAGGGTCATTTTGGTCCAATTTTTAGGTCTTAAATTTTTTTTTTGCCAAGAAAATTTTTTTTGCCCTATATGTCACGAGGATTCTCCAACTAGGCGTCGCACCCCGCACCCGATGCGATCAACCTGGCCTTGGGTGCAGTCAACGCACCTAGGGTCATTTATGTCCAACTTTTGGACTTTATATATATATATATATATATATATATATATATATATATATATAATTTTTTATATTTTTGCCGCACCCCCGCACCCGGGTTTTTTGGAAGTGCCGCATCCTCGCACCCATGTGACATAGCTGCCCATACATTATCCAAAGAGATCCAAACAATCCAAGTCTACTACCTATGTCACAGGGATTCGGCTAGCAGGTGTTGCACCCTCGTCGACACGACTCGACGCGGGTGCGGTCAACCCGACCCTGGGTGCGGTCAATGCACCTAGGGTCATTTTGGTCCAATTCTCGGGCTTAAAAAAAATTTGCCAAGAAAATTTTTTTGCCCTATATGTCACAGGGATTCTCCAACTAGGTGCCGCACCCGCACCCGATGCGGTCAACCTGACCCTGGGTGCAGTCAACGCACCCAGGGTCATTTATGTCTTTTATATTTTTGCCGCACCCCCGCACCTAGGTTTTTTGAAAGTGACGCACCCGCACCCTCACCCGCACCCATGTGACATAGTCTACTACTCAAGAGTACTCCAAACTGTACACCAACCTTTGAACTACAATGACCCTGCACAAAGAAGGCAATCCACAACAACGAAGAGATAAAAACAAGTAATATGCAGTCCCAACATGAAAAGAACCACCTAACTAAACCTCTGCACCCACACGTTGTGCAACCGATATAGAAACTTCAGGAAGTTCAGTAAGCAAGTACCCAAACACCACAAACTCAGGCAAAGAACTACTGATATCAAGAATACAACCACCAATCTTGGTGCAATGCAATAACAAGCAAGTCTGATGCTAAAATAGCAGTTGACACACCACTATATGGGCAAAATCAAAGATATCATCTACTATAAGGGACCCAAAACTTCACCAAATCAACAAATCTCACACCTAGACCATAAAAACGGCCATGATACATCCATTTTGGGTCATTGAAAACCGTTGATCATGAAAGAATCATTGAAACACCATTATATGGGCAAAAATAAAGTTACTGCTTACTATCAGACAGAAAGACACAAAACTTCACCAAATCAACAAATCTCATACCCAGACCTTATACAATAGTCTCCGCACATAAAAATGACCAGGATACATCCATTTTAGGTCATCGAAAACCCTTTATGAGATCTATAAAAGCCGATTTCTCAAATCTGAACACTGTTCACGTCACTATTCAGAAAATCAGAAAAAATCTATATAAAATCGAATATACTTCTGTCCGAAATAATTATTGATTTAAAAATCATCTAAAATCAAGATCTAGCAAAGCCCCAATTCAATCGAATCAAACTGCATCAAATGTACAAACGTCCTTCTTAGGGCATGCAAAACGAGGCACACACCCGATGCACCAGAATAGAGTTTCTTCTTCCTCTTTCCTTCCAGATGAACACCAAATACCTCTCTTTAGGGTTGGGTATGACTCTGATACCATATCAAACTCAAAGCAATAAGGTTCTAACCATGAGAGAGAGAGAGAGAGAGAGAGAGAGAGAGAGAGAGAGAGAGAGAGAAACTTCATTCCTTGGCAAATGAAAGAGTTGCAACAATGTAAGGTCTACCCCCCTTCACTAACAAACTATTAGAAAAGGGACAGAAATAGACTTCTAGCTTGACTCTTACAACAGAAATTTTAAAAGTACAAGAATGACCCTATAAATAATGAAATATACAAGAAGGGGCAGCACATAGAGATACAATATAGTACATTCCTCAACAAGAGGATCGATAAAATATGATAGATCTGATTCATGTGAAGAAGGGAGAATGATAGAAAAATATAAAAGGAAAGGCAAGGAAGAAGGAAGAGAGTAAACAAGAGACAAGAGAAGGGATTGAGAGGAGCTTGGATTGATGGAACGTACCTGGGTAGAGAGGCCTTTGATACCATAATAGCTTGATCAATGAAAGCGCACATGAGAAGGGAAGGAGAAGAGAATGAGAATATGCTGCTCCCTCTAATGGATTCTCTCTTGCTGGGATGGCTGCACATCCTTATGTATAGTGTTGCAGTTACATAGGATTTGGTGATTTACCAAAATACCCTCCTTACAATATAATACAAATAAACTCATGAAATTACAAACATATCCCACAAAATGTACTCCTAACAATACCCTTGATTCAATAGGTGCTCAAAGAAGTGAATATGGTAACCAAATAATGATAGATATGTAATGCTTCCATTTTTAATAAGATTCCTGCTAGAAGCATATAATGTTAACTTGGGTGTGAAAATGGAAACCTGGTCTCTTGGTGAGATTGAACAGAAATGAATTAGGAGGCTTAGAGTCCTAGATCATTGTGAAGATGGCCTATAAAAACCAGTCTTCATTGCTTTAGCTTCAGCAAATGTCTTTTAATATCCATTTTCTAATTTGAGATATTTATTTTTTATTTATCCAATTTTATCAACTTGTCACCATTTGGGCTGGTTTGTTGCATAGCACTAGCAGGGTGATAAACCTCAGATTGATCTTTTGTTGTCTTTCTTTTCTCGACTTTGTGGTAGACATGCCTTTGAATATCTGTTTTGAATTGCACTTGCTGTGCTCCCTCAATGTTTTGATTCCAGGCAGGTGGCTTCCTTGTTTCAGCCCAAAGCCATGCGGCTGCAAAAGAGAGAGAACTAGATGAAAATGTATTTTCTAAGGACAATTATAGTGAACACACATCCTTACTTGAGCAGGTAAATGCTTTCTGTTTTTCTCAGAATTACTATGTTCTGATGACAGGTCTTTTAATGTTTCATAACATATGGTTACAGGAAATGCAACCCCAACCTTCAAAAATGGCTGGTTTGAGATTTATTAGTGGAATTATTTGTAAGTCCAAAATTTCAAGATTCGAGAGGATTCTCTTCCGTGCTACAAGGGGTAATATGCTTTTCAATCAAGCTCCTGCTGAGGAGAAAATCATGGACCCTATATCTTCTGAAATGGTTTGCTGCCATCTTTTCCCCTTTTGTAAGGACATTTATTCAACCACCATGGAGAATTAGTGCCTGTTCTGTAGTGTTTTTTTTGGGGTGCAACAATATTGTGCTCTTCCATTGCTAGTCTATACCAAGAAAATTGAAGGAAAGAAAAAAGACTATCAAGAAAAAAAGAAACAATAGGTGATCTAATGTGGCAGAATAGCGCATTTCGTTTTTTCTTAATATTTGGTATATACAATGTCAAGGTTGTATAGATAAAGCAGTTGCAAGTGGACCATTGGAAATATTGGCTTGGTTGTTTTCTGGTTCCTGCTGATACTATGTGTACAAATTCATTCCTCATAATGTAGACAAATCAACCTCACTTTTACTCTTTGTGCCTGCAGGTTGAAAAGATGGTGTTTGTGGTCTTCTTTTCTGGTGAACAGGCTAAATCAAAAATACTGAAAATATGTGAGGCTTTTGGTGCAAATTGTTATCCTGTTCCTGAGGAGATAAACAAGCAGACACAAGTAACACATGAGGTTAGCATATTTTTTCTGTGACTTTGATTGAAGATACATAAAGTCCAAGAGTTGTAGAAATATTGAATTGAGGTGCATTTGCTTTGTCTTTCTGCTAAATCCTTGGAAGAATGAAAGCTTGGGACTATGTTAGGGAGCATTGTCTGTGCTAGTGTCAGGCATATAATTTATGATGTTACTGCTAAATGATTAAGGCGATCACATGTTGCTCAAAAGTAGTTCAACATTAAATACAGATATTCAGATATCCAATCACTTTCCTGTTTCTAGTTGCCGTTAACTTAGAATCTATGTAGAATAACCATGAGGTGAAAGTCATAGCCAAGATCTGTACAATAAGAATTGGGTAAATATGAGATACTAGGTATAGACAAAGGAACAAGATGCAGTGGATCCAATTTTAGCAATAGATAAAGCTGTACTAAAAGTAGTAATAACATGACAAGAAGGCAAAACAACAGCACAACTAGGAAAAATGATGTCATCATATTATATGAAAGGAAGCACCTGGACTTGTCAGTTGCTGAAGTGCTATTCAATCAATGGTCCATTGCGCACTTGCAAGGTTTTATTTTGCTACTAACATGGACATCCATTATGAATTGCTCCCATATTAGGGCTGCTACATGGAAGACAAAGGGTAGCTCATTTTTCTGCATCAGGATGCTCTCTGTTAGATACCAATCTACAGTATAAATAACTCTGTATACCAACAGCCATGGACTCAAGAAATGCCAATTATTCATTGACTTATTTGAGTACATCATCATATAGTATAAATTAGCATGAACCTGAAGCTCATCATCTGTTTTTCAAGAGGGACATAAGACTAAAATATAGGTTTGCATCAAATACATGAGATAAGGGTTCTTTTGGGTTGTGGTGTACACAAAGAGCTGGAAATCTGGAAAGCTGACTGAACTTTGAAAATAGGCAAATTGTCTCTTACCAATGGTAATAGCTCTCTTCTTCATCATCAATTATTGGGAGCCAAACTCCTTATTGAATCCTGATTAATCAGGAAAAATCAGTCAGTTAGGGCTAGGACAATGATATATCTGGATGATTAGGTCGCACAATCATAACCAAAGTTTCTCGTTTGAATCCTACACGGGGGTTATTCCCCAGTTTGCCTTAAAAAAAAACTCTTTGATTAATCTTGCCATTGTTTGATTAATAATTTTTATATACAATTCATATTTAAAAAAATCCTAATTGACTATAAAACAAACGAGTGCTATGATATCTCGAGTCAAAGGCTAAAATTTAAAGCTCAGTTAAAAGTAATAAATTCAATTTGTAGAGCCTATGAATCTATAATAGCAAAAATGCTGAAATTAGTGAAACTAAAAGCAAGTGTTACGTTATACCTGATTTCAAAAGAGTATGATTAGTTTTTACTTTATTATTAGGCTTATTAAATAATATTACCTTACGAAAGGAAAATATACACAAGATATATCTATTTTTGTCTTTATTCTTTTATTGTTTACATCAATACTAATATTATTTCTCTCTCTCTCTCTCTCTCACACACACACACACACAGTGACACACACACACACCCCAACATACTTAGACACCTTGAAGTATTGCAATTCAAAGAAAATTGGGGCCATCAAATCACCTACAAGGAAGATTGCAATTCAACAACAATTTGACTGTTGAATCACAAAAAAACATCTACGCTGTTACCAACCAACCACTTCACTAGAATAAGCTAATAAAGTAAACAATCTAATTTGTCAAAATATTTGAAGCAGAATCCAAATGGAAGAATCATGTTGATAGTTCTGAGTACTATCATATTGAATACAGATATCAACTGTAACGTTAGATTTCAGGGGGAAGGTTGATAAGTCCAGAAAGTTTTTGTTATTTGATGATTTTTTTAAATCTCCAAGAATACTGATGCCATTAGCTGTTGTTATCCTGGTACCATCAAGAAAAATACATATATAATATGCAAACAATTAAGGCCACAATGAAGTGCACAAACAAAAACCTAAACCACTCTAATACATGGAATTTCAATGATAGGACTCAAGAATTAATAAACTGATTGCATTAGCTCTCAAAAGTCCCAATGCAACACATGTTTCATATTTGAAGGTTTCAAATGGTAAAAGGACTGAGTGCTCTGTTACCTAACGGACACAGAAAGACCAAAACTCAAGAGGCAGACAGATAAGTTGCCCATAGAGAAACAAAGAACGAAACAATAACAAGAATGTAATAATATGCACCATGTAGGAACTATTTACACCATATACATGTAACGACTCCAATCCATACCTTTGAAAAATGCAGAATTTTTTTTTCTAAGAGTTGCGGAAAACTTCCCAGAGACCTGGGGTCCCTACAGTTCCAATTTCAGTTGGATAACCACACACCACAAATAAACTTACATTTATCATCCATAACCAACCAACTAAACTCTTTTATTAATGAATCAATAAGAGTCTCATACTCAATGTCAAAAGTGAAATAACAACTTGCAGGAAATAAGAACTAAAAGAAACAAAAGTAGAGCCACTCTGTCCGTAAGTGAAGCAGTCTGAAGCAAATGTGACCCTCGTATCCCCTCAGAAGCGAGTCGATTTCACTGATCACCTGTGTCTGGGAAAAACCAATAAAAGAAGAGAGTCAGAAATCCGAACAATTTTGCGTACAGGTTTCCCTAATGAATCAAATAAGAAAAAGAGCATAAATAAGATCCATGTAATATTTTGAGGAATACGGTTATAATCAATTCATAAGACAATTAACCATTCATGCAGAATTAAACATTGAACCTGAAGGAACACGAAGTAAGTAACATTGATCACAATTTAATCAATAAGGCAATTAAATGCAAAAGAGATCAACATCATGCAATGATCAACATATAACAACCAAGTGAACATGTAAACATGCATGAACTAATGCATAGCAAGAATATGCATGATTTATGTGTAATGCATGAACCCCTTTATTATCTTTCATTTAATCTCTCATCTTTCCATATGCATGTCCTATTAAATGCACACAACTTTAAATTCCTCTTTTTAAATTACTATTGCCCGCGGATACACCAAACGAGTACAATCCCCGAGGTCAAGTAGGGTTTCCGGGGTAGCTTCACACACAATTTGTATTTTATTACCGGGTTCCAAACTTAGCCCTCAACCGATATCAGGAAATAGCACCATCCATCGGAACCTTGGAAAACAACATCCAAAGTCAGGGACACCATGAAAAACAACATCCAATGACGTCACTTTATTAGTATACCAAAACAACAACTGTGTCAAAACACACCACCCACAAGAAAAGTGACGGACTCTCCCTAAAACCGTGGTCAGGAGAAGAACCTCAATATCGAGTTCAGGGGCAACAGCAACGCACACGGAGTTTTTGTATCCTCACGGTTTCCCCCCAAACCGCAACATCCAAGATTTCCACACTACAGTAGGGACATCAAGGAGAAAATGAATTACACTGTTCTTTACTTTCTTTTATCTTGTTATTAATTCAAATTTTTTTTTTTACATTTGCAAATCAACGTGCAAAAATTAATAACATAAGCTTGCAAAACTGCATGCCAAGCTCTTCACGGGACCATAGTCCGTAGCAACAAAGAACAGTGCAGTGAAAACCATAATATCACTTCTGATTTGCGTAATGCATCAAAATAACTAAAACAGAGAACAACTGGTTCTCGAGGCCCACCCAGCCCCTGATGATCCAATTGACCATCAATGCATTCATAAGCAAAAACCATAAAGAGTATGCCACTTATGCATTCTTTTCACATGCTTTTCAATGCGCATTCATGTATGCAAGTTGTGCATGAAAACAATAATTTCATAAGCATAAGCATAAATTCACACACCCACATTAAATGAATGTTTTCATGACATGCACATACTCATGTCAAATGCAAAAGTTCATTCATGAATCGTTCCAATTAAAACATACGAACAACCATGCCATTTTGGCCCTGCAAAAGCATCTAAATTCCATATGTGTATATGCACAAGTACACTCACAACAATAATTTCGAACAAGGATTATTTATCAAGTTTAAGCACATAAGAAATATCACCCCTTTGTATGCATATGATTAAGTCTAATACACTTGGCATATTTTATTCCCATGAGCAAAGAAAATTTGGATAGATCCACTCCAAATTGCATATTATATATATTTCCCTTTTTGTAAAAGAATCGCTGCACCCATGACCCAGCCGACTGAGTGGGCTGGGTCTAGCATGCAGCCAAACCCACCCAGCCGACCCTGTCGGCTGGGGCTGATTGGCCCACCACTGCTCAACAGATATACATATTTTTAAATACTAGCAATTGTTTTTTTTTTGGTAACACATGCTAGATACATACAAAGATGATTTCTCCTTCTAAAAGCATTGAAGCTACACTCAGACCTGGGAAGGATTCATAAACCTACTCCAAACTAATTGATGCTTCCTGTAAATGGGGTGTGGTATTTGATTTCATAGGAAGCAAGGTTTTTTTCTTTGTTTTTTTTTTTCTCAATAACACGAGAATATGTCCATCATTTAAATACTATATATTATTTCTAATGCAAACATCCAATTAAAAAGATGCACTATAGGTCTCTAAGATCCATTCATACCTTCAAGCTAGGCGCTTGGAGTTTCACTCGGTATTGTAGGCTAAGACCAATACAATTGGGTCTCTTATCCCAAACACAGTTTTCTTTTTTTGATGCAATAAATGAGGGAAAAAAAATTTTGAACAAAGACTGTGACTACTAAAGCAGGCAGACTTTCCCTGGTGTCACATTTTAGAAAGTATCTATGGTATGGGATGGATGTACCTTTTCAACTAGACAACCCGTCTTAATTCTAATTGGCAAAGTTGGATCCTATCAAACGTATATATTTCTTGAACAATTCACATTGGCAATGATTTTTTTTTTGTAACACATGCCCAGCCGACCCAGTCGGCTGGAATCAAACATACCCAGAGTCGGCCTGTCAGGCCAGCTGAGCCCACTCGACTGGGCCGTGTAGCACAAAAGAAGAGTTGGGGCATGTTACCAGCAGGCCAGCACATGTTTATGAACATATTCGAAATACTGGAATTTGAAACACGCTGCAACCTCACATAATATGCATATTCAGCATGCATGAACCTAAAGTTTTGGTTTTTCCTAGATGGGTATGCTTTCTGCATGATTATTATTCATATGCTCAGAACAAGAACACAAGCATAATCAAAGTTTCATCCATGATTCATGCTTACACAAACAAAACAACATCATTCAAGTGTCCTTCAACAGGATATTTCTGAAAACCAAAATTATCAACAAACACATAATAAACCATATTTTCTATGCAATAAAATTCTGTTTTGGAGTAAAAATGACATACACAAATTTTTTTTTATTGCTAGGTACATAAAATCGAAAATACCACCGTGAACACACGCCTTACAAAACCCCATCCGTGTATTTTAGGGTAAATAACTAGATTTACCCTTTTCCCATGGATTTTTTTTAAAAAAAAAACACTACATAGAAATCAAATCCATGTTCTCTTTCTCATCTGAAGCAAGAGAGAAACCCGTACCTCTTTGGCGAAATCTCCGGCGATCGGCAGGTTCAATCGTTGCGAGAGAAGGGTCGGCTGAAGTCGTCCCTTGCTGCTGCCGTGACAGGGTATCTGCCGTAGCCTATGGCAGCTGCTGGTGGCTGCGGCTTTCCGGCGACCTCCACCACTCTGATGCACGCCCACACGAGAGAGAGAGAGAGAGAGAGAGAGAGAGAGAGAGAGAGAGAGACGAGGGAAGAGGGTGAGACCCCCCCCCCCCCCCCCCCTCTTGCCGAGAGGCGCGGGTTTCGGTTATGCCTGCCATAACCGACCCCCTTCCTCCCTTCTGGTAACAGCAGGAATCGTGCCCTAGGCCCGATTCTTGCCTTTCTTTCCCCCTTTTAAAAGCAGCAGCCCGATATCGGTTTTTTTTTTTTTTAAAACCCTACCGGGTTACGGATCCAGGTCGGGTCCGACCCGGGTCTAAGAGTTCCCTTTTTTTTTTCGTTACTTACCTGCTAAGGGGGAGGCGTGGCCCGGGTCCGGGACCGAGACCGGGGATCCTATCACTATCAGGGCCAATGGACCCTTTGCCGATTTGGGTCCGTGAATTGGATCCATGACTTACTTGAAATGTGGATCCACAGGTTGGATCCAAATGGATCCAACTGTGGATCCCCGCACTAACTTTTATATGTATTATTTCTTTTTATATATATATATATATATGATATTAACTACATATATATGGCCCCTTATGGGTCCTGGATCCGAAATACGGATCCTAGGCCCATTCGCACATTTCACATTATTTTATAAAGGGAAATACAAAAAAATTCCGGTTATTACAATACATCACCGCCAACAACAATTGTGGATACTTTTCCACTCTTCGATATGCCCATCTAGAAAGCAGTAGCCTATCCTGTGATTCGTACTTTATAATTAACATTGTAAATTTATTGTGTTTCTATGATAAGCTTAGGATTTTAATATTGTGATTCTGGAACAAATCCTTGTTGCAGGTGTTAGCTAGGCTTTCTGAACTGGATGCTACTTTAGATGCTGGGACTCGTCATAGAAACAAGGCTCTCACATCCATTGGATACAATCTAAAAACATGGACCCTTCTGGTAAGCAACTCTGTTATGTTGATTAGCCACTGTGTGAGGACAGATATATTAATTACATATTTGAAGTTTCTGTCCTAAAGAAACTCAGTTTGCAATTTGACTTATGCATTAGGTAAATTGGCAAATCATGTTTCGAAAATGTCATTTAATGGCATAATGAGAACATTATCCATTCTTTTGTCTGGTGAGTCAAGCTTATGGCAATGTGGATCATCTTTTTTCAGGTAAAAAAAGAGAAAGCTGTATATGACACACTGAATATGCTCAACTTTGATGTCACTAAGAAATGTCTTGTTGGTGAGGGTTGGTGTCCTCTATTTGCAAAAGCTCAGGTGATTCTCTGTTTGCAGTAGTGTCATCAGGTCATACAGATTCTTTTGTAAACTTGCAATTAGCATGCTGCAAGGTGCATATTTGCATGAAACATTTTCTTCATAGCCCTAATTTTAATGTGCAAGGTATCTTCCTGTTAACAGATTCAAGAAGCATTACAACGTGCTACTATTGATAGCAATTCACAAGTGGGGACAATATTTCATGTCATGGATGCGGCAGAATCACCACCAACATATTTCAGAACCAACCACTTTACACATGCATTTCAAGAAATCGTGGACGCATACGGGTTTGACTCACAAATATAGTCCGTTTAGATGATCATGAGCTTATCAAGTTCTGGCCTATTAAATATGCTATATAGGAATACATGCATAGCTTAGTGACTTAGGGGGCATTGCTCTCTGCATGCTTGCGTGCATTTTCTTTTTATATTTTAGACATCATTTTTCCTCTTTTTATATTTTTCATATTTAAAAACTTTAATTATCCTTTTCACCTCTTTGCAAAAAGTTAATTATTGGAACCTATTTCTTGTTTATTGCATTTTTTTCATATCTTAAAATTTTTAAGCGCTGAGATATTTTTCTTGAGATTTCTTGTAAAAGTATAGTATCCCAAGATTTTGCCTTGCTGAGGTATAGCCAAGATTGATATATGTGACTGTGGTTCATATTGATTAGACGATGCTGTGGAATATATATATATATTATAAATTTATAATGTAGTTTATATATGTATAATTTAAGAATTTGGACTTAAGATTCATGCTTTATTGATTAGCTTTTTTTTTTTTTTTAAATTTACATGATCACGCATTTGACGTACGGGCGTGTTCTTGTCTCCTACGTTCACAAAAACTCCAATGCCATATAAAGCTTGTCTATTTTGTGTCTTGTATCCATGTATAAAGCCCATATATATAATATTTAACTCATAAATGGTGGCCTTCTCCTAAACCAAATATATGTCTTGGCAATACGTCATCAATGCAATTTCTTGGGTTATTTTTGTGCTTTTAATTCCGATCAGTGTTGTTAAAAGTGCACCTCGAGGCAAGGCGTAGAGGTGCATGCATAAAGCGGAATATGGTGAGGTGTGCACTACATAGGACTCGAGGAACACTTTTTCCCAGAGGCGTGCCTCAAGTTTGAGGCATATGCCTGACACATAGGTGGTCAAATTGCATCAAAGCCTCCATTTGGCCTTTTTTTTTCTTCTTCTCTACCATTTCTTCTTCTTTTTCTCTTTTCTTTCTTTCTTTCTTTATTCTTTTCTTCTCCTTATGTTTAGGGGTGGCCATCGGGTCAGGCTGGATTGGCCCAATTAGGGTCCGACCCATGTCTTGGCGGGAGCCCAATCTGACTTGTAATGCCTTAAAACTTTAACCCAAAATTGTGACTTTTTTTTAAACACAACGGAAATAATAAGTTCGCTTTGGGTCAAACATTTCAGGCACATTACAGGCATTAATACTAAAGATATCATTCCACATATTTCATAAAGTCTAGCAACAATTAAAATTATAAGTTCATTACACGAGTCTAAATGAAAATAATTAAACTATCTAAAAGTTGTCCTGGGAATATAAAACATTCATGCATCAAGGCTCCTAAAGCATCCCGCAACTGCTCTCCACCATCTATTCCTCACCTGAAATGTTTAAATAGTAGGGTCAGACTATAACCAGCCCGCAGTAGGAACAACGAAGGAATAGGTGTGTACTCAATAACAAGTATGCACCAATATACAATCATACATCGGTCATATGCAATACATTTCTACATCTAACATAAATCAGTTCAAGAAACTCACCACAAGAAGCATCCATTCACTAACATCCAAACAAGTATAAGCTTGATAAACAACAATCACATTAGTAGAGTGTAAATTAATTCAATCACATATAAAAATCACTTAATTCAAATTTAATAATTGTTTCTCTTGTTATTTACCTTGCGGGTGCACGTAGAGCCACTGTAATCGTAACAAAAGAGACTACTTAGGAGTTCATTATTCCAAGTATTTTAATAACTCGAGTAATCAAACTGAAACTGAAATCCAAAGGGGTGGCACAAAGATTGAGAGAGAAAACCTAAGAAGCTAAACCTAAAACAGGATGCATCCTAAACTTCTGCAGTAGAACATGGATTTACCACTTAGGACAAAATTGGTAGTCTAGCCTCCTAACTCCGAGGACTGGGGACCAATTGAGTCATTGCCACTCGGAGCAAAACCAGAATGTCCCCGGAGTTTTGTACCACTTACCCTCTCCTAGGTAATCCCAAAGATGAATGTGTTATATGTTATTGTTATGTTATACATATTTTTCTCTTCTTTCAAAGTTTAATTAACTTACCTCACGTATGCACAATTTGATATTGAATTGATGGCTTAATAGTCTAGGTACCCACACCGGGTAGCCTACCACATTGCCTTATTTGACGCGGTTCTCCAACCAACCCACTCACAATAGTGGATAAAATATTGTTTACTTATTAAATAAACTCATTCAGTGTGCCTCGATACCTCTAAACAAATCGGGCCCTTCAAATGTGATTATGTGTTTATGAATCTTAGTTTTTTAATTTGGGTGCTCTTGCAACACCCCATGGGTCTATTTCGATCCCGTGCCCATACCTCAGCAACCCAGTGTACACATGTCATGACCCACACATGTCTGATCCAAATTTAACATGCTAAAATGTCTAGATTTTTAAAACAAAAGAAAACACAATAACACAGGTCTTGTAAAAGTCATGTATATATATATGTGGCAGTCATATTCTCCAACCCGCATGTATGTAGACCTTCTATGATACTGCATGAGCATACACCTGCTCGAACTGCTCGTATATGTATATACTTAAACCACTCATTCACGTAGCTAAAACTGCACGTGTGCAGCTATGAGAAACAGCACATTCGTGTTGCTCAAAACAGCCCATATATGTGAGTAAAACAGCGCAGATATCTGGCTCAAAACAACATGATTATGTGTTTCAAAACAGCCTAGATATGTGGTTCTAACTCGGCATAATTATGTAATTTCAAAACAGCATAGATGTGTGTTTCAAAACAGCCGAGATATGGGGTTCTAACTCAGCATAGTTAATTAATTTCAAAACAGCATATATATGTATTTCAAAACAGCACCCTAATATGTGTAAGAACAACACATTTATGGGGTTCAAAACAGCACCTAAATGTGCATAAAACAGCACGTTTGTGTTGTTCAAAGCAACACCTGAATGTGCGTAAACACATCACCTTTATGTGGCTCCAAACTGCATATAAATGTGCGTACAAACAGCACATAAATGTGACTCAAAACCGTACATTTATGTGGCTCCGAATCACCATATATATATATATATATATGTATATATATAATATATTCATGTGCAGAAAAACAGCACAGTTATGAGACTAATGATGCATGAAATCCTTCAATGTATGCTTGTATAGATTTTGGAATATTCAGATGCATGAGTCCGGCACGTCACCAACTTAACAATCCACGTAAATACTAATACTTACTCATGTACAGGTTCAGTAATGTAGATATCTAGGAGGACACTAATAACACAATTTCGGTACAGCATAGAAGCATGTATCATGCTAAAAGAAAACAGTTTTTAACCCATGCTCATGACTTTAGTTTTCTGCAGGGTGTTCACGATTTTCAGAGTTAGGAAATAAACTGATTATAGGGTATTGGCTAATATAAAAAAAACTTCAGAAATATAACAACTTATACAGAAAAATAGACATGCTTAGGAGCTTGGATGAATGCATTGCAACATTTTCAGGGATAAGTATACAACCCATACTTGTTATTTCATGAATCCAGACTTACGATTCACATTGACAGCATACACATAAAACAACATATAAATGTATCATCAATACATCAACATATGTAACTACCCGCTGCGTATTCAAACTATACACAACAGCGAAACTATATATATATATATATATATATATATATATATATATATATATATATATATATATATATATATATATATATAGTTTCAGCAATTTATCTCAGCCATGGTTACCACCCATGGCTGAGCATATGTATCGACATACATATGCCTGAAATAGGGCTGTATGTAGGTATATCTTGGTACCATGCACACACTATGACAAGCAGATTCCTACCTCCATTCGGCTTGGAGGCAACCATAGGTTCGTTGATACCCAGAGATAGGTCGATCTGCTCCCGGTCCGGCTGAAATCTGTCAAGGGTTCCAGCACACTCAGCCCACGTCCGTCGATGGAGTCCCTTCCAAACATGAGAGGATCTGGATAAAGGAGGAAAGAACGTGAAGGGGATGCTGGAGAGAGAGAGAGAGAGAGAGAGAGAGAGAGAGAGAGAGAGAGAGAGAGAGAGAGAGAGAGAGAGAGAGAGAGGTCCTCTTAATAGACATAAGATTTCTAACTTACCATATTACCTTGCTTCTTTCCCTCTAGTCCCTTCCAAAGTGGGCTCTCCAAGAGGGAGAGCATTTTCAACCTTCCTTCTCAAGATTCTTCTCTAATTAGGTCCTCTCCAAAACGTTAAATGGAAAGTAGGGGGAAATCTCTTACTTCCCTTAAGCATTAAAATTTTCTTTTAGGTAGGTTAGGTTTCTTATATACCTCAACCTTAAATAATTTTTAGCTAATTAAGGTTCCTTAATTAACTTAGCTAATTAGGTGAACCAAGTAGAGACTTATAGGGAAGGAAGGTGGGGTGTCCCACCCTGGCTTGGGCACGGGCCCCACTTCCCTTTAATCCTCACACATCACCTCCTCTTGGATTCAAATTCCAAGAGGATCCAATCCAATGAACGTCCCACCCATAGCTCCCACTAGATCCAAATTTAAACCCAATTTAAATCTCACATTTAACTCAAATTCACACCCAATAAATCCCATACTATAATGCCCATTTATTCTAATTCAGTTGCACATTTATTTGAACTACATGCAACAAGTAAAAGTCATAAATAAATTTTTATTTCAATTTATAGGAAGCTATTGAAAATTCACAAGTATTACATGACTTGTTATACTCGGGCTCGGGTTGGGAGCCCAGTTAACAGGTCGGACTTGTTGGGCCCTTGGCCCAACATTATTCAGGCTGAGGCTGCAAATTGCAGCCCAGGCTCGAAGGGGTTGGCCCAGTTAACAGGTCAGGCTTGTCGGGCCCTATGTATTTACACAAGGGCCTGGACCGACATTATTCGGGCCAGGTACCCGAAAGCCCATCAGGCACCCGGCCCGATGGCCACCCCTACTTATGTTATGCACATACTCTTCCTCTTTTTTTTTTAATATATACTTTGTTGCATCCAATTAATTGTATTTGGTTCTACCTAGATCCAAACCAAATATCAGCCATTATCTTGGTACTCTATTATAAGCATTTCTACTGATTAGTGACAATTCATATTTGAGTTTTTTCTTAGTTTTTTTTTTGTTTAATTCCTTAGCAAGAAAATGACATATTTGGATGTCCATGGTTTCTACAGATAGGTACTAAAATAAGTTGTGTTGGATTACTATTAGTTGTTCTCTTGTTCTTTGGTTAAATAATACAATTATTGGATCATTCAAATTATTGCATTTATAAGTATTGCTTAAATTCATTTTGTAATTTATTTTATATTCTCTAATTGTTATTCATGCATTTATAGGTACTAAAATAAGTTGTGTTGGATTACTATTAGTTGTTCTCGTGTTCTTTGGTTAAATGATACAATTATTAGATCATTCAAATTATTGCATTTATAAGTATTGCTTAAATTCATTTTGTAATTTATTTTATATTCTCTAATTGTTATTCATGATTGCTTCATAAGTAATGCATTGTTTATTTTTATATTTATTTTTATTTTTTTAATACTTTGTTAAGCTTATGCTTTAGACCTCACTTCATGGGTGGTTTTTGCGCCTCATTATGCCTCAATGCTTTTCACAACATTGATTCAGATAAATCTCATAATGATCTGTAAAAAATGAGATTCTACAGAAATTGGAAAACAAATGATCTGTAAAAACCGAGATTCTACAGAGATTGGAAAACAATAATGATTATCTTCTGTTAGTGTTTTTTAACAAAAATCATTTAAAGGAAGTGGAAAGTGAAAAGGAAGAAGTAATCAAGAACCTTCTTTTAAACTGAAAAATAAAAAAGTAATTCTATATTCTCCAGGGATTTCAGATATTTTTGAAATATTTCAGAAGTGATCTTTTAAAAGCCTTGGAAAATTTTCAAGAGAACCACTTTTTACTGGGGTGAAAATGTCATGATTTTTTTCAAAAATATTAGTGATGTTTGTGACCAAGCTCGCGTGTGTGCAGGTGCTGGTAGCAGCTAGACCTCCCTTCAGAGCTTTTCTTAACCTTTTACTTTTTTGTCACATTACCTTTCCTGTTTAAATGGGCAAGGGTTGCGGTAGGCCAGTGACAGCCAACATAAAAACTTAGTCATACCCTATGAATATGAACCAATATTAGAATTTTGTTGGGGCGTTCCCTACTGAGCGACGCGCTGTACTCTATTGGCCCGGAGGCAGTGATAAAATGGCAAGGGTTGCTAGGTCGTCGCCCAGAAGCGACACGTCACACCGGCACCCGGGTGTGGTGTCAAATAGGCAAGGGTTCACTCACTTTGTTGGACGGGTGGGGGTAAAGAAGTTAGTCCAAGACCATAAAATTAGGTTAGCCACTTGGAACTCTAATGAGATATTGCGAAAATATAAAGAGTGCTTATAAGCACTTACAACAATGAATAAAAGAGACAATATCACAAGTCCACTAAGGGACAATACAAGCACAAGCCTTTAAGAAGACAACAATATAAAAAACCTCTTATTGAAAAGAGAGAGAGCTCTCAAGAATGAAAAATATACAAGGGGTTCACCCCTATTTATACAAGAGGGAGAGGAGAGAAAGGAAGGCCAAGGGCCTCAAAAGGAGAGCCCAAAAGGGGGCTCCCATGGAGTCGTTGGGAGCCCCCAACGGTCACATTTGCGACCGTTGGGGGGCTCCAACGACTCTATGGTTGGAGCCCCTTTTGGTCCCTAAAAAATATAAAAAAGAAATATAAAAAAGAAATATAAAAAAGAAAAAAGAAAATTACATTTTAACAAAACTCGAAAATAGTTGTTTTCTAAAACAACTATGTGAAATTACAAAAATACCCCTATCGGGTATTGATGTAATATATATGTATATATATATTATATATATATATATATGAAGTACATTTTAACACCCCCCCTCAAACTTTACGGGAAAATGACGGAAAGTTTGCCAAGAAGAAACATGAAGCGGGGAGCCGGAAGAGCTTTAGTAAAGAAGTCCGCCAACTAATATTCTGAAGTGACATACGGTAGAACAATTGTTCCTCGTAAGTATTCGTCACGAACATAGTGACAATCCATTTCAATATGTTTGGTACGCTTATGGAAGGTATGATTGCTTGCAATATAGATGACACTCTTATTGTCGCAACATAATTTTGAAGCTTCGCTAATATCAGCCCCCATGTCTTTAAGCAGTCTGCGAAGCCATACAAGTTCCATTGTCGTGGTTGCCATAGCCCGATACTCAGCTTCAGTAGATGATAGTGAAACTTTCTGCTGCTTCTTGCATCGCCAGACAATCAAAGAGTCCCCTAAAAAGACACAAAAACCAGTAGTTGAGACTCGATCATTAGGATTACCTCCCCAATCTGCATCAGTATAAGCAAGAAGATTCAAGGAAGAAGAGGATGATAGAAATAACCCTTTATTGATGGTATTCCGAATGTAACTGATGATCCGGAGAACGACACTCATATGCACAGTTATAGGAGCATGCTGAAATTGGCTAACTGAATGAACCGCATGGGTGATATCCGGTCTGGTGATGGTTAAATAGGTGAGAGACCCAATGAGTTGTCTGTAGGGTGTGGGGTCTTCCAGAAGAACCCCATCTTCCAACCGTAATTTGGCATTAATAACCTCGGGAGTCTCTACTTTTTTGTCATCAGAAATCTCAGACTTAGAACAGATATCTACAACAAGCTTCATCTGTGACAAAATATATCCTCGAGAAGAGTATGCAACTTCAATTCCAAGAAAATATCTAAGAAAACCTAAATCAAACATATCAAAATTATTTTTTAACATATTTTTAACATCAATAATACTATTTTGATCATTCCCAGTGATAATCATATCATCAACATAAAGTAACAATATTACGATACTAGTACCTGCATTTTTAACAAAAGGAGCAGTGTCAGTATACCAAGAGTGAAATCCTAACTTTATCATGATATCACTGAAACGATCATACCAAGCCTTAGGAGCTTGTTTAAGGCCATACAATGCTTTTAAACGCCGAAGTGTTTGACCTTGCTTAATATTAATTCCGGGTGGTGGATCCATGTAAACTTCTTCACTTAAACTTCCATTTAAAAAGACATTTTTTACATCAAGTTGATAAATAGGCCATTTTTTGGTTGATGCGACAACTATTAAGGTCCAGACACTAGTCATTCGAGCTACGGGAGCGAATGTTTCTTCATAATCAATGCCATATTCTTGGGAGTATCCCTTAGCGACTAATCTAGCTTTATATCGTTCCAAAGAGCCATCACTTTTAGTTTTAACTTTGAAGACCCAACGACACCTAATAGGTTTTTTGTGTGGGGGTAGATTAACTATTTCCCAAGTATTAGCCTTTTTTAATGCATTTAGTTCAACTTGCATTGCTTCAACCCAATGTGGTATAGTTTTAGCTTGATTATAGTGAGCAGGTTCAAAATAAGAATGTAGGGTTATTAAACATGCACGATAGTTGGGTGTTAAGGAATCATAGGATACAAACCTATTTGGGGGTATTGATATTCTACAAGAATGTCTAACTTGTGGTTCCTCAGTAGATTCAGAAATTTGAGAGTATTTTTCGAGGGCACTAATAGGGTTTTCTTGATTTCTTCTTGAGTAAACATTCATATTTGTATCATTATCATTTGAGGGTATTTTATCAAGATGGGACTCCTCACATGTATCTTCTATATTTTCAAGGAAATCTTCTTGTATGTCATCAATAAGATCATATAAAAATATGTAATCAATTTCATTTGTTTCTTCTATTTTATCAAAACCATTCTCTTCTTCTAGAAATGTTACATCTTTTGAAACAGATATTTTATCATTCTTAAAATCATAACATCTGTACCCTTTTTTATTTTCACCATATAAAAAAAAAACACATTCAATTGCTTTTGGAGACAACTTATCCCTTTTATGTAATAGGACAAAGCATTTGCAACAAAAAATACGAAGACGATTGAAATCGGGTGAAAGTTTAAAGAGCTTTTCATAGGGAGAAACATTTTTTAATTTAGAAGAGGGCATTCTATTGATTAGATAAGTTGCGGTTAGAACGGCTTCGGCCCAAATCTTCTTTGGAATATTTCTAGAAACAAGTAATGTTTTAGCGGTTTCTATAATGTGCCTATGTTTCTTTTCCGCTAGGCCATTTTGTTGAGGGGTCCTAAGACATGACTTTTGATGGCAAATTCCATTTTGGGTTAAATAGTTTTGAAATTCGTGAGATAAATATTCACCACCGGAATCGGATCTCAAAATAGATATGTTATTTTGAAATTGATTTTGAATTTTTCTATGAAAATCTTTAAAGAAGGTAAATACTTCCGATTTATGACTAAGAAAATAAATCCAAACATACCGAGTAAACTCATCAATAAAAGTAACATAATACGAATAACCCTCTTTAGACATAACCGGAGAAGGCCCCCAAACATCCGAATGCACCAATTCAAAAGGTCTTGATGAAAGAAAAGTTCTAGTTGAAAATGGAATAGACTTCATTTTACAAAAAATGCAATCTTTGCAATTAATTTCTTTTTCCCAAGGTTTTAAAACCTGTGACTCGGAACTCGACTCGTTCTTTATTGACTCGTGATTCGGCGGGTCAACTCGGTGACTCGAACCGGGTTTTGTTAACTTTTGATTTTAAAACAAAGACAATATATAAATTGTCATTTAAACATATAAAGGTTTGTAGAATGACTTAATTACTAGTTTAATTGATTAATAAGTAAAATAACATCAAGTAAAACTGCTCTTAATTCAAATCTCACATTTACTAAAGAAACTACACAAGCAGGAGCAAGTCTTTCAAGACAATATATTAAGAATGACTTAATTACTAGCTTCAAGAACTTTAATAGCCATGCTCGATCATGGTTTACATCCTGAATATATGGTCATAGTTGTGTTGCAGGGCCTCAGAAAATCCTTGCAAAATTTTGGGAACATTGAACTTTATCTTGATATTTGTAAGTGTGTTTCTGATGTAGAGTTGATTGGACCATGCCTTATATATCTGCACATAAATGCATATAAGCTTTGGATAATAAGAATGCTGTGATGTATATATATTATAATGATAAATGTGGGCATTTTATGCTGTTGGTTTTGAACAGGGTGGCTGCCAACTATTGTGTAGGTCTCAGAGATGGTTGCATGAGGGATCAGTTATGTTAGCTGGATTAGTGGATTCACTCTATGTTCATTGAGGGGTTACTGGGTTTGATTCCTTACCTGGAGCTACCAAAAGGAATGAATGATTGACAATTGGACATGTGAAATTTGATTGACTTTTACTAATTTTGTGATTTTATATTAAGTTGGTAAGCCTATTGTTATTATGCTATTTGTTCTTTGAAAAATGAACACTTACATATGAAAAAAATGCCCATAGCCTTTGAAAAATGAAAAAGAAAAAAGTGCCCAAAACTCGCCCGAGTCAACCCGAGTCAGGCCGAGTCAAGGCCGAGTTTTCGCAGAACGAGTTTAGCTTACCGAGTTGACTCGTTGGAGGGCCGAGCTGAGCCGAGTCACCGAGTTGACTCGGCGAGTTTTAAAACCATGCTTTTTCCTTACAAAATTTGTTTCCAAAAGGAAAAAGATACATTTTGGAATAACTTGGATGACCAAGTCTTTTATGCCAAGTTTCCATGTTTTTTTCTTAGACATAAGAACAAAAATAATTTGGAGGGAGATCGAGATGGTCCATATAATAGAGGTCTCCCTTTCTATGGCCTTGCCCAATCCGCATCCTGGACCGGAGATCCTGCACAAAGCAACCATTATATGAGAAAGATATTTCACATCCGTGGTCGACAATTTGAGAGACCGAGAAAGGTTTAAATTTAGTTTGGGAACAACTCTTACTTTTGGAACACAAAAATTTTGAGAATCTTTAAAAGAGCCAATACTTGAATTTTTTAAAAAGGTTCCATCGGCCGTAGAGACACAAGAATCCTTTGAATTGGTGCAAACATCAATAAGTGCATTTTCATGGGGGGTCATATGAAAAGAGGCTCCGGAGTCAAGGATCCAAGAATACGTACCGGGTGATGATGTAGAAGCAATAGCCGCACCCGATGTGGAGGAAGAAACTTTTAGAATTTGTTGGAGAGCCATAGATATTTGCCCAAGAGTCTCCTTGAGGTCATTGTTCTTGCCGTCATCTTCTTTGGTGATATTTTCTTCAAGAGAGGGCACCTTAGGCTTGAAAGTTCCATTAAGCTTTGGGCAAGCGGGTTTGATGTGACCCGACTCATAGCAATGGTAACAAACAATCATTTTTCTTCCTCCATTATAGTTTTCTTGTTTCCCAAAATGAGGAGGTTTATAGGTTCTTACATTGTTATCGGGTTTCGATACGGCAAACACTTCATCAACATGTTTACTCATGCCAAGCCTTGTCTCCTCTTGAGTGATTTCGACAATAGCATCCTCAATAGGAGGAAAAATAGATCTATGGAGAAGTGAGGATCTCACTTGCTCAAATTCGGGACGTAGCCCAAAAAGAAATTGAAACAATCGTTCTTGTTCCATTTGTTTTTGTCTTAAATCAATATCTTCCATAGAAACCCATTTTGGCTCTAAAAGAGCCAATTCATCCCATAGTGGGTTAGGGCACTATAATAGTCTTGAATGCTAGAATCACCTTGTTTGGTGGTTCTAATCTTTTCTTGCAAAAAATATGCTCTTGCAAGATCCTTTTGGGTATACATACCCTTCATAAAGGACCAAGCCTCATTGGCTCTACGAAATTTAGCTATATTAGCACATACCTTAAGCTCAACATTGTTCATAAACCACGCAAGGATTTTCGCGTGATTGCTTTCCCAATCTTCCACTTCTTTTTGATGATTTTCAATGGCCTTGAGGCGAGCATCTTCTTCAAGAGCCTTTTCTTGACCTCCTTCGTTCTTCGTGAGCATAAGCTTAGGTTCCGGAACGGTACCCATGACAAAACCCCAAAGTTTCTTTCCTTTGAGATTATTTTCCATTGCTGATGCCCACATCATATAATTCTTTCCATTGAGCTTGAAGGATAGGTCAATCTTTGCCTCCATGATGTTTCCAAGAAGTGAGAAGAGATACACAAAATATGAGATACACGAACCACACCTTTTCTTCAAGAATCGAGTGGCTTTGATACCATGTAATGAGATATTGCGAAAATATAAAGAGTGCTTATAAGCACTTACAACAATGAATAAAAGAGACAATATCACAAGTCCACTAAGGGACAATACAAGCACAAGCCTTTAAGAAGACAACAATATAAAAAACCTCTTATTGAAAAGAGAGAGAGCTCTCAAGAATGAAAAATATACAAGGGGTTCACCCCTATTTATACAAGAGGGAGAGGAGAGAAAGGAAGGCCAAGGGCCTCAAAAGGAGAGCCCAAAAGGGGGCTCCCATGGAGTCGTTGGGAGCCCCCAACGGTCACATTTGCGACCGTTGGGGGGCTCCAACGACTCTATGGTTGGAGCCCCTTTTGGTCCATAAAAAATATAAAAAAGAAATATAAAAAATAAAAAATAAAATTACATTTTAACAAAACTCGAAAATAATTGTTTTCTAAAACAACTATGTGAAATTACAAAAATACCCCTATTGGGTATTGATGTAATATATATATATATATATTATATATATGAAGTACATTTTAACAGGAACATAGGGTCTTTAACTGGTAAGTTGGTAGAGTTAGTAGATGTTATGTGTAGGAGAAAGATTGATATTTTATGTCTACAAGAGACCAAATGGGTAGGTGAGAAAGCAAAAGTGATAGAACCTTGGGGATATAAGATTTGGTATACAGGAATAAATAGGAATAGGAATGGAGTAAGGATTGTTATGAGTCGTGAGTTTATAGATAATGTAGTTGAAGTCCGTAGGAAGGGTGATAGGATTTTACTTATTAAATTAGTATTAGGTACAAATATTATTAATATTATTAGTGTTTATGCACCTCAAGTAGGTTTAGATGATTCCATTAAGCGTCAATTTTGAGAAGATTTAGATGGAGTAGTACAATGGATATCTTATAGAGAAAGGCTTTTCATCGGCGGTGACCTTAATGGACACGTAGGCATTAGTAGGGATGAATTTGAGAGTATCCATGAAGGCTATGGTATAGGAGAAAGAAACGAAAGTGGAGAAAAGATTTTAGATTTTGGTTTGTCCTATGATATGATATTAGCAAACACTTGGTTTAGGAAGAGGGAGTCTCACCTAGTAACATTTAAAAGTGGGGTTAATACGAGTCAGATAGATTTTTTCCTACTTAGAAAGAGAAATAGGGGTTGTTGCATCGATTGTAAGGTTATACCGGGAGAAAATGTAGCTACACTCTTAATTTTAGATCTTAGAATTAGACAATGCCACAAAAGAGATAGACATAGGATAGATCCTAGAATTAAGTGGTGGGCACTTAAAGGAGCTAAACAAGGAATGTTTGTAGAACAGGTAGTTAAGGAAGTTGATTGGTGTCTCGAGGAGGATTCAGAATCAATGTGGAATAAGATAGCGGGTGGCATGAGAAAGGTGGCTAAGGAGGTATTGGGTGAGTCTAAAGGCGGTGCACCGCTAGGTAGGATACATCGTGGTGGAACGAGGATGTCAAATTAGCTATTAAGGTTAAAAAAGAGTCTTATAGAAATCTAAGAGTCGTGATAATGAGAATTTGGAGAAGTATATGATAGCAAAGAAGGAAACTAAAAAAGTAGTTCGGAACGCGAGGGATAAGGTATATAAGGAGGTTTATGACAAGTTGGATACCAAAGAGGGCGAGAAGGATATTTATAGGCTTGCGAAGATGATATATATATATATATATATATATATATATATATATATATATATATATATATATATAGAGAGAGAGAGAGAGAGAGAGAGAGAGAGAGAGAGAGAGAGAGAGCTTTAAGCCCTTTCCTATTTGCTATAGTGATGGATGAGCTTACGAGATCAATTCAAGAAAATGTTTCGTGGTGTATGTTGTTTGCTGATGATATTGTTTTGATTGATGAGTCTAGAGTTGGGGTTGATGCTAAGTTAGAATTATGGTGACAGCCATTGGAAGCAAGAGGTTTTAAGTTGAGTAAGAGTAAGACAGAATATATGGAATGTCGGTTTAGTAAGCAACGAAGTAGTGATGGGAGTGTAGTGAAACTTGGTGAGCAAGAAAAGCCGGTGGATGATTGTTTCAAATATTTGGGATCTATCATTCAAAAGTATGGAGAAATTGATGGAGATGTAAATCATAGGATAAATGTTGGGTGGATGAAATGAAAAAGTGCAACTGGAGTGTTGTGCGATCGTAGAATGCCATTGCGGTTGAAGGAAAAGTTTTATAGGACGACTATTAAGCCCGCTTTACTATATGGTACGGAATGTTGGGCTGCCAAGAGACATCATATTCAAAAAATGAGTGTAGCTGAGATGCGTATGCTTAGATGGATGTGTGGATATACAATAAAAGATAAGATTCAGAACGAGGAGATACGTAAGAAGGTAGGCGTTGCACCCATTGAAAATAAGATGAGAGAGAATCGTTTACGGTGGTTTGGACATATTCGGCGAAGGCCTAATGATGCTCCAGTTAGAAGGATGGAGAAATAGGAAAATATATTAGTTAAAAGAGGTCGGGGTAGGCCTTGGAAGACATGGATAGAGATGATAGGAAAGGATATGAATGCTTTGAACCTCACCGAGGACATGGCATTGGATAAAAATGATTGGAGGAGAAGGATTCATGTGGAAGACCCAGAATGATTTTCTTTTTTGGTTCATATCGCCGACCCCAATTGTTTTGTGATGAAGGCGTAGTTGTTGTTGTTGTTGTTGTACCTTTCCTGTTTAAGTTGCATAATACTTTTATGATTTTTCTAAACCTTATTGTTATGGTTATTAATCATATCAGAATGCTTGATTTGTACTATACATCATACATGGGCTATTGACCAATACAAGGCATATATAAATGAAAGAAAATTTGCCATCCACTGGACTTCCAACTTGACAGTTGAAAAATCATAATTGTTCCAGGCTTATAAAATGACGGGTTTAAAATTCTTATGTCTGCTTCATGACATTGTTGGGTTGTTGATAATGGAGCATAGTTTGGTTATTTAAAACTTTTAAACAGCTAGTTTTAGCTAGTTCAAGGAATGACTATTTTGTTCTCTGATCAAATTTACTAGTTTTTGAATGACTTGTTCAATATTTTTTTTCCTCTTTGCAGTGTTGCAAGATATCAAGAAGCAAATCCTGCAGTTTATACAATTATAACATTTCCATTTCTTTTTGCTGTCATGTTTGGGGATTGGGGTCATGGAATTTGCTTGTTATTGGGATCTCTGGTGCTGATACTTCGGGAGAATAAGCTTAGCTCTCAGGTATTCGTTGAAATGCTCCTATTCTGTGTTTCTAATAAGACACCATTTAGATCATCCTGCATAGACATTAGATATTCACCATTGTATCAAGTAATCATAATAAATGAGAATTTACACAAGGAAAATTGACTCTTGCTCATCAATATATTAAACCCTTGGTTTAACACTTCTGCTACAAGTTATGATGTGCTTGTATTGTAATGCAGCGGATTTTATCTTTGTAAAGTTTAAGATTGTGTGCTGCTTTTACACCATTTTTCCTTTTAGCATGTATATGGTCTTGACTTTCCCCAATAAATGCTGAAATCTCTCTTTATTTCTGATATATACTTTTTTTTTTAAATTGCCATAGTATGGGACTTTTCGCGGCAACAATTTGTGTGTTTTCTACACATAGTATATATTGTCTGACTTTTGCCAATAAAATCTAAAATGCTCTGTATTTCTGATATATAAGGTTTCTTTATGAAATTACCATATTCTGTGACTGAGAGAGAGGATCATCCTACTCTCTTTTTCTTTAGGTCAACATTAGGACCCTCCTAAAATCATAGTTTTAAGTGTTTTATGCTCAATTTGAACCGGTAGATGTGTTTATCATTGTTTACTTGACAGGGAACATGTAATTGATTAAGCGTCTTTATGCTCAGATGTGTATTTTAAAGAGGTAAAAAATCAATGGTTGATATTTTACTAAAATTTCATGATAATATTCACATTTTTGATGGGTCGTAAAGGGGGCAGGATAATCCTCATTCTCATATATATATATATATATATATATATATATATATATATATATATATATATATATATATATATATATAGAGAGAGAGAGAGAGAGAGAGAGAGAGAGAGAGAGAGAGATACATTTTGAGGTTAAGACTAGAGTTACCGGAAGCTTCTTAGGTAGGTGGGAAGCGTGCTTTTCAGTAACTCGCTTCTGAAGCATGATACTCCTTGCTTCTGAAACTTCATGGGAATCTCGATTCCCCCACGCTTTTTCTATGCTTCCCTCACACATTGTCCATGCTTCCCTACAGGCTTTCTATATGCTTTTCTCACTTTTATTGTCATGTGTTCCATGTGCTTCCTCTTACTCTTCCACTCACTTCCCATGTACTTTATCTAAATTGGTAACCGCCATTGTTAGATGTTAACAAAAATTTAATTCTTTTATTGAAAAATCATGAAATATAAGAATAATCAATTTTATTTCTTTATGTTTTTTCTCATGTTTCTTTTTGTGTTTTCCATGTGCTTTCTCTTATGCTTCCACTCACTTCCCATATACTTTCTCTAAATTGGTAACCATCATTGTTAGATTTTAACAAAAAAATAATTCTTTTATTGATAAATCATGAAATATAAGAATAAACAATTTGATTTTAGTTTTTATTTGCTTCTTATTCAATTCCTATTCAGTTCTCATATTGCTTCCATTTTTATTCTTGTTTCACTTTCAAATTGATACGTCGCTTATAAATTTTGAAGTGCCTCGCTTCTAGCTTCCGTCTCTTGTATCATTTCCTGCTTCGGCTTCCTAGTTTGACAACCTTGGTTAAGACTCAAGATCATCAAAAAAGAAGAGAGGAAAAAGGGGAACACGTGCTAAAGGAAAGGGGCTGAACATGCTGTGGTCATGGCATCAAGATACATGATTGTTAAAAAGAAAAGAAAAAGTAATGAAAACAACACATGCTAAAACAAATGATTAAACATGATACGGTCATGGCATGTTGTTTGACATTACCTTAATACATGGCTCAAGACCTATATCATATGGATACATTATATAGGCTTATGTATCTAGTCCCAGCATGTGTAAAATAACACATGGGAAAGGGGATGTACATGATATGGCCATGGCATCAAGACACATGATCATTAAAAAGGAAATAAAAAGTCATGAAAATAGCATGCTAAAACAAATGGCTGAATATGATATGGTCATGGCATGTTATGTGATGCTACCATAAGACATGGATCAAGACATTATTTTTATTGTTTTCAATAATATTTTTATAATATTTTTTATATATTAAAATATAAAAAATGTATATCTTATCAATTGAAAAAAATCCATGTCATCATGTTCTAGTTTTCGAAAAATGTGTATTTATCTCTTATCCATAGCGAGTCCAAGAATGTGTCTTTGTGACTAACTCAAAATCATGTTTCCTGAGGCCACCCGCATGACATCTCCTTCTCATGTTCATCTTCTTTCATCCTCCTTCCTTTCTCCTTGCTTCATAGAGGCACACGACCACTCGACCACCATAGTGCCAATCCCCTGTACCACGCCGGCGCACACTGTAATATCGCATATTTTTACACTTAGTTAAATTTGAGATTTTTGAAAATTTGGCTAAGTATAGAAGAAAGATTGATAGATTCTTGGTTTTAGGCCGATGCTTTGGAGTCTGGGCTTGGCCTAGGTCTCATTGTCAAGGCCTAAACGAGCCACTCAAAACGTGAGAAAAGGTTTTATTTTTTACCTTTAAATTCAAGTGAAATTCGGGTCATTTTTGTGCGAATTTCGGAAGCGAAATTCGAGTTGTATATCGTTGGATGTGTCTCAAAATTTTGAGCATAACGATATTTTATTTTCCTTGATTTGGGTTACGGTTGGCCCAAAAAACGCATTTTTTCGAAAAATGACCAGTTTGTCGGTTCAGATCCCGATTTGGATTAGACTGGATCTGATGGATTTGATCCAATCCGAATTAATATGGATTTGGACTCTATCCAAGACCCATATTAATCTAGTATTGATCCAGCTTAAGATTCATTTGGATTTTTGGAGATGGATTTGGATCTAGATCTAGATCCAAATCCAAATCCAAATCCATGCCCAACAAATTTTTAGCTTAAATTTATTAAAAAGCTTTAAATTAGAGTTAATTAAGGTTAAGAAGTCTCCCAAGTTGATTTGGCAACTTTTGGATAATTATTAATTATTTAATACTTAATACTTAATACTTAATACTTAATACTTAATTAAATAATTAATTAATTTTATTTAATTTCGAATTTTATTTTATAGTTGTTTAGGACTTCTTAAAAGAGTCCTTTGTACATGCCTAAGAAGGCTAAAGTAAGTTTTAGAAAAGACTTAAAAAAACTGGAAACTTTGAAAAAGTCAATGTGAGAGTTTTGGAAATTTTGGAAAATATAGAGTGAGAATCCTCAAAGAGGAAACTCCCCATCTCCAGCTCATCTAGAAAGGGCTGGAGAAGGGGGGGGGGGGTCACCTCCTTAACCTATTTAAGATAAAAAAAAGAAAGGGAAAGAAAGAAAAGAGAAAAGTGAAAAAGAAAGGAGGAGAGAGAAAGAGAGGAAAAGAGAGGAAGAAGGAGGAAGAAGAGGGAGCCTTCTTCTCCAGCCATCCGAATTTTTTCACCATTATTTTTCTTGTTTTTGTTTCGATTCACGTAAAGGTACGGGTCTCCTCTCTTGAATCAAGTGAGAAACTGAATGTAGATGGGTTTCCATGCATGATTTTGATGGAAATCTACGGGAAAAAGATTAGATCTATATGTTTACTCTAAGATTTATGAAAGAGGATTTATGGATCCTCTTCTATGGATTCGTTCTCGATTTTATTCACCTTGTCAAAAATAAATTTCTGTGTATGCTTTCTTTTTATGCTAAAACAGAATTTATTTCATGATAAAAATAGTTTGTTATGTACATGCATTATGATATTTTCGTTCTTCAATGGATGGTCCATGTATGGACTGATTGATGCATGTAAGATTATGGTGGAATAATTCCTATGCATGCGTTCATCAATAAAAATGGTAAATCTGAATATTTTTGGAGTGGTTAGTACGTTCATGCTTTCATATTTGTTGCTGCATATGCATATTACAAGTATTTGAAGGTTTATGCTCATGTGAATGCAAAAATGCATATAAAAGCATCTGTTAATGAAAACATGTATATGCATGTGTTTTTCTTTTGAAACCGGTATTTGAAGTTTTTGAACCACTTGTGTATAAGAGGATACATGCACGCACATGTTGGAACATAAAAAAGAAACAAAAATTATATATACAACATTATGCTGTTTTTGCATTGGGCGTCATGGTCTGACCGGCAGACCAGTCGAGCCCTGCTCGACCCGGCCAGACCTGGACCGTTGGGGTGCAGCCTCGTCAGGCCTGTTCATGACAGGCCTGACTTGGGTTTGCAGGGCCCAGCCGAGTGGGCTCGGCTGGGCAGCCTGCTGTTTCTTTAAAAAAAAAAAAACACAGTTGTGAAACAATTTTTTTTTTAAATAAAATTTTGGGCCGGCTGGCAGCCAGCCAAGGGAGGCTCGGCTGACTGCCAGGCCCTGGCAGAACATACACAGGCCCAGGCCAGGCCTGTGCACGGTCTGTCAAACCCAGTCGAGTGAACCCGGCTGGGCTGACTTGGCCAACCTTGGCTGGACTGCCACAGGCCTGGCAGCCTCCTGCCAAGCACAGTTGGGTCTGACCAGACCAGACCCAGCCGACCAGGGTCGGATGGGCCTGATCTGAACCCCAGCCGACTGGGTCAGCTGGGTGTTAAGACCCCCTTCCAAAAAAAAAAAGATTTAGTTTGTGGCAGGCGGGTGGCCTATTGCACCCAGCTGAATGGGTTCAGCTAGGTTGGGTTTGAGCCCCATGCCGACGGGGTCGGCTAGGCTCAATCGGCCTACTACAATATATATATATATTTTCTATCACCCTTGTGTGCTTAAATCTGGATTTTTAAGGCTCATAAAGTATGTTAAATTCAAGATTTCTCTAAGTGGTTGTTTAAATCCTTATGCTAATGAATGAAAATTTTCATATGCTGTGACTTGATGTGACATGCTTAAGCAATGTGTTATTTCAAAGTTTGTTTCAAGTGCATGTGCATATGCGAAATTGATGTGTTCGCATGTACGTAAATGCATGAATGTTCAAATGTTCTAATTAAGATGATTCATGAATGAAAGCATATGTGCTGCTTGATTTCATAAATACATGTATATGAATAGTGTGGATATATGCATATGAATGTTGTAGTTCATGCATATTTAGACTGGCCTGTATGAGTATGCGTTGGAAAGCATGTTGACATCTTTATTTTTAAAAGGTTTTCACATGCAAGATTTGAAAGCTCGTAAAAATTGTTGTCTCAAAAAGCAAAAACAAGTATTTGGCGTTTGCATATTCGCAACCGAGTCTTTCCCTCAAACCTGTGTAACGGAAAGGCTTCGACTATGTAACCCTAAGTGGTACGTACGTTTGGTCATTTGTTTTGGTATCTGAAATGACTCAGAGATTCTCCGGTCTAAAGCACGGAATATTAAATTTCTAAATGATGTTGGGGTTTCTTTCTGAGAAACCGATATCCTTCCCATCGTAGTGGTACTATCAGACATGCACGGTATGTTAGTACTACGATGATTGGATGAGAGGTTCATGGTAACCTCGTAGCGTGGAAATGCATGATGATTACAGGAAAATCACATAAATGGTGATGATCGCCTTTACAGGCAAGATGCTCAATTTGGTTTGAAAGACCAGTGCATGTAGAATGGGTCGTCAGTTAAAATATAACTTGACATACCCATTCGTCTCTTTGGTTCCATCAAGCGAGAAGATGAGATGGTACAAAAACTCTAATGGATAAGTTAACAACTATGCTCCTCGAGTAGCAATTGGCTCGGTGTCTCCGGTCATCATATTAAATCTGTTGGTAAGCAAAATAATCTACAGAAAATAAGAAAATATGAGAAGGAAGAAGAGGGGAATTATCTGGGAATCAACAACCTCCACTTTGTTTTTCACAGTGGGTTGTCCCTGTAAAGAAGAAACATATTACAACATTATAAACATGTGAATTATAAAACACGTGAATGGATATGGATCCAATAAGGGATCCATATTCATTCATATTCTAATACCCTCCCTCAAGTTGTGCATGGGTTTGGACCATGTGCAACTTGTCTTTCAAATACCAAAAGCGATGACTTGTGAGACTTTTGTAAACATATCGGCAACTTGATCTTTTGAAGGCACGTAAACCGGTTCAATCTCTTTGTCTGTTATTTTTTGTCTGATGAAGTGTTGATCAATCTCAATATGCTTGGTCCGACTGTGATGGACATGATTTAATGCGATCTATATAGCACTTTTATTATCACACATAAGTGTCGAACTTGAGATGTCCTCTCTTATCTCTGTAAGCAAGTGTCTAATCCAGGTCACTTCTGCTGTGACAACTGCCATAGATCTATACTCTGCTTCTGTGCTAGATCGTGCCATTGCCTTCTATTTTCTGCTACTCCATGAGACCAGATTTTCTTCAATAAAAACACAGTATCCTGAGACATAACTCTCATCTGGATCCCCTGCCCAGTCTGCATCTGTATATGCCAATATGTCATGTTTTGAAGTTTTCAATGAAGATTGTGTATATGAGAGTCTGTCACCCACTGTGCCCTTCAGATAACGAAGAATGCATTTAACAATAGGCATGTGATCAGTCCTCGGTTCATGTATGAACTAGGATACTTGATGAACAAAATATACAATGTCTGGTCTAGTAAGGTAAGATATTGTAACATACCCACCAAACTACGATACTTGGTTGCATCAGGATATAATTCACCATCACAAACACTTAGCTTTTGGTTGATAATACTGGATGTAGATAGAGGTTTGCAATCTGTCATTCCTGCTTTATCCAGAAGATCAAGAGTGTATTTGTGTTGGGTTAATGACATTTTTCTACCCTGTCTGTCCACCTCTAGACCAAGAAAATTCCTCAGTTCCCCAAGATCTTTCATTTTTGAATCGCATACTCAGTAAATCTTTAATTCATTGAATATGGTTTGGGGTATTGCCAGTAATTACTATATCATCAACATATATAAGCAAGAAAACAATAGTAGTATCGTCCTTGAATATAAACAGAGAATGATCCTGTTGAGAACGAAAGAAACCATGGTTCTGAATCTCTGAGGAGAAGCTTTCAAACCATGACCTGGAGGCTCGCTTCAAGCCATATAAGGCTCTGCTTAATTTGCACACATATTCTTTTGGATTTCTCTCTGCATAACCTTGGGGCTATTCCATGTAGACTTCTTCTTTTAAATCTTCATGAAGAAATGCATTTTTAACATCAAGCTGACTAAGGGTCCACCCATGTTCAATGGCCAATCCCAGTATGATGCGGATAGTTTTCATCTTCACCACTGGGCTGAAAGTCTCATCATAATCTTGACCATATTCTTGAGTGAAACCCTTGGCAACAAGGCTTGCCTTGTACCGTTCAATGCTACCATCCAGTTTATATTTAATTTTATAGACTCATTTTGAACCAACAACATTTTTATCTGGTGGGCAACCAACTATCTCCCATGTTTGACACTCATGAAGTGTCTCAATCTCTTCATTCATTGCTTCAATCCATTTGTTGGATTGGATAGCTTGACGAAAAACAAGTGGTTCATCCTGCTTTTCAATCTTGGATAAAAAAATCTGAAAATCCATAGAAAAATTATCATAACTAACCTACTTCTCAATAGGATGGCTTATCCTACTTGATCTTCTTGGTGCCTCTCTGTTATTAGACAATGTTATGGGTTCTCCCGCAGGTACATTTGTTTGCTCTCTGGGTCTTCTGATATAGACATTACCTTTGTATCTCAGGCATTCTGTGTCTAATGCATCATCTGAACCCATCTCACCGGGTATGCTTTGAGGGGCCATAGTAGGTTGTTCTGAAGTATACGAAATGAGTTCTGTTAAGATTAGTTGACCTTTAGAGGTTTTAAGCTTTATTTTTCTTAAAAGAGGGTTATTTGATAATTCAAATTAATCAAATTCATGCGTGATTTTATTGATAACTTTTGCTTAGCAAAATTCGCATTGAATAACAAAAGTCTTAACTAAAGACTATCAGAGTTTCTAATCGCTATCCTCTATTTGTTCGGTTATGGTGGCATAGACATGGCCAGACCCTTCTTTTTGTGGTTGTTGTTGCTGCTGACCTTCAACTGCGGTTCGTCGTTGCCAATCTGCTGCCTTCTTGCGACAATTTCGAGCATAATGCCCCATCTTATCGTAATATAGACAACCTCCAGTGTCTCGAGGGCACGGTTGTCCAGGATGAACATAATTGCACTTTGGACAAATCTGATTTGGCAGTTGTTGCAGCTCAATTCCTATCATAATTTTACTTCTTGAATGGAGACCTCTGCGTTTTGTTGTTCGTACGTTGCCGTTTGTGGTTTCCACCATTCCCATCAGACTTTCTATCCTGTCCACCCGTAACTCGCTCCCAATCGTCATTTAATAGGGTGGCTACTGTAACTGTTGTGAAAAAAGTTGAGGGCATACTGGTCAGGACTCGATAACGGAGTCCTTCCTTCAGCCCTCGAATGAATTTTCTGGCCCGTTCGCTATCATCCCCGAACAAGTTAGGATAGTAGCATTCTAACTGCTGAAATTTGGCGATGTACTCGCCCAAACTCAAGCTGCCCTGACACAGCTCCAGGAATTCCACCTTCTTCTTTTCCCTCACATGAGGAGGAAAGTAGTTCCCTAGGAAAGCCCTCTTGAGGGCCTCCCAAAGAATCACCTCAGCACTCGGGAACACGTCCCGAGCCGTGTCCCACCACTCGCGTGCATCGTCCTTCAGTCGGAAGGACCCGAACATGGTCTTTAATCGTCAGGGACAGACAAAACTTGGAACTGTCTGGGTCAACCTTGCCCATGAAGGCCGAATGATCGAGCTTTAGAAACTTTTCGTAAGTCACGATTGGGGTCATCTCTATAAGGGGAGTCGGGTCCCACCGTGGGTGAACCTGGCTCGGAATCGCCTCTGCCAAAGTACCAAGGGAATTCATAACGAATCCCCGTTGCTCATACCATTCGCCAGACAAATCGCCATTTATGCTCCGTGCCATCCTTTATTCACACCAAAGGATGCGTAAGTTGAGATTTATAATGATTGTGAAAATAAAACAACATTTATATATTTTATGAAGCATTTACCAAAAACCCAAGTATCAGTGGACGTGGGTGGAGGTGTCCTGCTAGCCCAAAAGTCTGACTAGGACAAATGTCTGCCTCTTTACAGGACAAGACCCCTAACCTCGACTGAGCGGCCACGCATTCCACGCAGGCCCCCACCGTGACTACCATTTGGACAAGCAGACAGACAAAGCAAGAGTATTAATTTTTGTTTAAGCATGCAAATCAAACACAAAAGACCTACAATGCGATGAGATGCTCGACAGTCAAGATTCACCTCTTTCTGAACTGCTCTGATACCAAGTTGCAACACCCCAAAATTTCAACTTGTAAAATTTGAAAACATTTAGAGAAAACCTTTCAAATTTCAGGGTTTGGTTTTAAAGACGTCAGTGGAAGCAATTTTCTTTTTTTTTGAAAGGAAAACAAGTTGACAATTCTGGGCACGTTAGCTTATAAATCAACCTTATCCACAAAGAATAGCCAGGATGCCAGTAGAAAGAAGGTGATCTCGAGCTATGTTGCATCGCCATCGACCGTCTCTAAAGTCTTACTTGCCACCTGCTCATGAAATGAGTCAGTTTCATAACAAACTGGTAGGTGCATAAATCGACAATGTAGAATAAATAAAGTAGGACATTCATAAGATAAACAATTTATTTCATTAAAGGTAGTAATCAACACATGTAATTGAAATGTGAGAAAGTAAATCTACTCTAGCATGAGTAATTTATTTCACATGCAAAGTACAACTAATCTGAAGGAAAGATATAACACACGAGATGTAAGTAACGTTATATGCAGTTCACTAGCACGAGTAGCTAATTATTTCAAGTAGAGAGCTACGTAAGCAGTTTGATTGACGAGTGTAATGCCACAACAGGCATAAACAATTCAACTAGTAATGAAAACATGTTAATTTATGTTTCAATATTAACTGGCCTGCGTGTATGCACAAGACACGAATCGTAGAAACAGCTGAGACTATTTCGGGGGTCTATTATGCCATGTATTTTCAATACCCCGAATAGCTAGTTGAGTCCACTCCTAAGGGGACGGTCGGTGACCGAAAGAGAATTCCCCAAAGGCCTCGTGTTCCAAAGGATGCATCCAACTTCTGCAGAAGTGCCTGAAAGCTATCTTTTATAGCCTTTTTTTCCTAACTCCGATGACTGGAGAAACTGAGTCTTTTGCTCGTAATAGCCATTAATGGCTTGTCTATCGGAGTTTTTGTACCTTCCCGTCATCTCTTTCGACTAGAGTTAGCGGTTCAAATGGGTGTGTCAGGTGTTAGTTAACTGAAGACCCATTATGCATGCTCTGGTCTTTTAACCAACTCGAGTATCTTGCCTGTAAAGGCGAATCATCACCATTTATATGATCTCAACATTGTGTTATTTGCACGTTTCGAGGTTGTCACAACCCCATCATCCAATCATCGTATCATTTTAATGTAATCTGACAGGTGTGTCATTCATTTCAACCGAGTGCTCATCGCACGCTTCGAGGTACTCAACGATCTCTCATCCTATTCACCGTAGTACACATACCATACTTGTCAAAAGGTCCGACTACGATAGTAGGTCGAAGGATAACCCCACACAGTCTTTCGTATGACTTAAAAGCAGTAATATACTTGGCATGCTCAATCACTACGAAACAGGAAATCTCAAACAAGTCTTGGGATCGTCGTGGATCCAATCATTCCTTCTGAGTAATCGACTAGGGGTACAATTAGTTGCATCTAGCAACACACAGATGAAACACAAGCTAGAACTAATACTAGTAGATCTAAGCATATGCAACACGACGACAACAAGAAGCAAGTAAAGAAGACTACTGGCAGAAAACTAACTGCAGAACTAATACTATGCATGCAGGACATGGCGACTACAAGAAACATGTAATTTAAGAGAAATAAAGACAAATAAAGAACAAGCCATCATAAGTCATATTCATCTATATGTACGCATGCATGAAAATATCAGTTCTCATCTCAGGATTTAACTACTTTATTTATTTTACATTGTCTATTTGTGCACCTATCAGTTTGTTATGAAACTGACCCATTTCGTAGGTAGGTGGCAAGTAGGACTTTACAGACGGTCGATGTCGATGCAACATGGCTCGAAATTACCCTCTTTCTGCTGGCGCCCTGACTATTCTTTGTGGAAAAGGTTGATTTATAAGCTAACGTGCCCATAATTGTCATCTTGTTTTCCTTTCAAATTTTTTTTTTTTGCTTCCGCTGATGTTTTTAAAACAAAACCCTGAAATTTGAAAGGTTTCCTCTAAATGTTTTCAAGATTTACAAGTTGAAATTTTGGGGCGTTACATATATGTTTACATTAACACTATATTCATGAAGAGTATCTAAAGAAGACCATCATTCTACCTTATGTAGCATCGGAATTTCAGTTGGCCGACTTCTTTACGAAAGCTCTTCCTTCTTCCCTGTTTCATATTTTGCTTGACAAACTTTTGGTGATTACACCTTAAGTTTTAAGGGAGAGTGTTAAAGTATAAATCTATCTATCTATCTATATATATATATATGCTAGCATATATATTTTTTTATGTATAAATAAATCATTTTTTCCTTATGTAATTAGTTGTGTTCATTAGGAGCACTTTATGTTTTTATTATTTTTGTAATTTATTCTTTTTATCAAGGGCATTGTAGTCCTTATAATGCTTGGGAGCACTTCCCAATGACTCTTCTTTGCTTCCTTTTGTGTATAAATAAGGGGTGTAATCCCTCTTGTATGCTAAGCTTGTTATCAAGCATTGTCTTAATAATATCCTATATTTTTTATGTTTGTGTTTGACCCTTAAGTGGCTTATGTGATTGTAATCTTGTGTTGACCCATAAGACTTATTTGTGTCATTTTCTATTGTGTTCTTGTATGCCCATAAGAGACTCTCTTGTATTACTTTGCCCATTTCATTACACAAGTTTATCCAGCCTATCCTCTAAAATTCAGATTTTTTAACCCAGTTGTGAGAACCAGATTTTTTACCTGAATCTATCAAGAGTCAAAACACAGTCCTAGCCCAGTCGAAACCTAAACCCTATCGCCTGTTCCTGAGCTTGTATCTCCTGGATCCCGTGGAGTTTGGCCCTGAAAATTTAACAGGACCTTCTTCCACTTTTTCAGAGCCTTGTCCTAAAATTTGGTATTTTTCTGTGCCATAATTTGAGAGAACTGATTTTTCTCCCAAACAGAATCAGACCCTGTCTTTACCAAGTCAATCCACATTGTCTCCAAGCTTGAACCCAGTCCGAACCCATGGGCCCAGGCACACATCAGTATATATGAAGTATATTACAAGACCATGCATAAATAAAACAAATAAATAGTGCAGTATGACAAATCTGCCATTGCTATCAGTAGTTCTAACACACCTTGCAAATTGTATTTGCATAAGGATCATGGACAATTTATATTTTGTAAATAGATGTTTGTATAAGAGCTCTGTTGAAAATAAGTGCAACTTTATCACTTAGTAAAGGGTAAATGTCACGTTACCTTTTTCTTCACAAATGCTTATCAAGCTAGATATGTTTGATATTTCCAAAATGTATAGAATTGGAAAAGCAACTACATTTCAACTTTCTCAAAGTGAGGATCCGCTCATAGGATGTTTTCTTACCCAAGCAACCTTAGACGTAACATCCGCTCATAGGATGTTTTCTTACCCAAGCAACCTTAGACGTAACAGTTGCTATTGCATGACACCAAGTCTCTATGCTGGGTCTTCCAACAATTCTTTGTTTTCTACTATACCAATATATGATAGTTGACTATGGAAAAGAAAACAATAACAAGCAACAGTCTGTGGGTAGAGGGATTACCTGCCTAGGCAACATTGAGATAAACCTCTATAGTGGTTGGCGTTTTCTAAGTTCAGTTGAAATATTCTTGTTTATAGCCCTTAATATGTCAAAGAAGTATTATCCTAACGGTTTCCATATCACTGTTATCTGGGGGGTTGCATTGAGATGCCTAATTAACAGCATACTATGATGAGGTTTGTGCCAAGCCAGGTATTGTAAGGCTCCAATGACACTTTGTTATTTTCTTGAATGTGATAAATTTTCAATCATTATTCTCATTAACAGTTGAGTAGTCAAGGCAAAAGGGGTTTGAATATGCTTTTATTGATGCTGCAGAAAATCCATGTTTCATTAGTCTATGTTTTCATTTGTCAATGTCTGTATTGAGAAAATATTTGAGGGGATCTAAATCCTTTGCTTAAAACTTGCCGTTAAAAACCTGCTCAATTTGAGCAGTCAAGTCTTCATCATCACCTGTCCTACCAATGTCATCAACATGCAAGAATATAGCAGCCTTCCCATGCGATTGGCATGTTAAAATAAAGAGCAGTTCAGCCACACTTTGAAAACATGACTAAAGATGTCAAATTCGGCTCTTGATCCCTGTTTATCCGACAAGTTGCCTTAACAGAAACAACTTTATTTTGCACAAAAGCTTCAGGAAACTTGGTGGCTGTCCCTTATAAGCCTCCTTAAATTTTTTCTAATAATGTTTTCTGGATGTAAAATTCCCTAAACTAACTGTAAGATGATTCTAACACTTATGTCCTAGAATAGACTTAGACTTCCTTTTTTGTTGTTGAAGAACACATAGTAGATAGTTTCAAGTTCTCTTTTCCTCTTGTACATCACAATCACTGTGTCTTTTCTTCTTCACCTGTGTAACTGCAGTAACTATCCCTGTTACTGATGCTGGATCTCTCTGTGTTTTCCTTCCATGCTATATCTTTTTCCCAATCATCTTTTGTATAAGAAAAGAAAGAAGAATGCGACTGTGATGAAATTTAGGTCTGATTGACCATTCACCCACTGAACACATGCATAAGCTCTGGTTATGAAAAAAATAAGGTTGGGATATGTCAATGGAAAAGTGAGATGAAGGCGATTCATAGGAAAGTGTGAATGAAGAATAAGCTTCAAAGCATTTTGTCATTTACCATGTATTTTCAAATACTTGAGGGTAAAACCTAAATTTTACGCACCAAAGTGGGTTAGATCAGCCCAAGTTAGTGGAAATCCCTTTTAAGGTTTACAGAGATAGGTACAATTTTGCAACCTTGGATAAAAAAAGCATTTTCTAACATTGCCAAAAACTAGTGTTATTTTCAAATAAAAAAATGATTGCGTGACTAGGTATCCATGCTCAGAAAAAAGATTCTTATTATGTATGTAAAGCTCAAGCAGATATTTCGCAACTGTTTGATGTTTCTGATACTTCCAAAAATACAGAAATCATGAACCTGTCTGCACTGCTGGTTTGTGCTTGACTTTTACGTCATATATCACCAGTTTTTTGAAAATTTCCTTTAAATTTTAACTCTCATGTCCACACCAACTTTCCAGAAATAAATTATTTTTTTGTTCTTCTAGAAATGGAAACTTTCACAGTACACAGTTGACTGGTAATCAATATGTAATAAAGGCACTTAACATACTGTAACTGTATCAGATGTGCATATTGCCATAAACAGCATTTCTGTAATCTTTTCATTTGCATTTCAATCTGCATTGTTTCTTTTTTTTTAGTTCACACTCAAAATTTAGATGCCGACTGAACCAACTGCAAATTATTTTTATTTTATCAATTTCACGCTATTTCACTTTTAATATTTGTTTCGTCTTTCAGAAACTTGGTGACTTTATGGAGATGGCATTTGGAGGGCGATATGTGTTGCTTTTGATGGCAGTATTTTCGATCTATTGTGGTTTAATCTACAATGAATTTTTTTCAGTACCATTTCATATATTTGGAGCTTCTGCTTATAAATGTCGCGATGCTACATGCAGGTATATATATATTGTTAATTTTTCTCTTGGTTGATGAACATAAGATGACTTGTTAATGAATTTGTCAACTTTCAACTAGCTATGAGGCATGCATAATGACACTTTCTTGTATGTTTGTTAGAATTTTTCTAGGCACAGTTTTTGGTTTTTTTCCCTAAGGATGTACATTACCTTTTGCTATTACGACTTCCTGTTCTATTTTGGCAGTCATACTCGAAGAGAGCCTCATGATCTACTGGACACAAGTCAGTAATCAAATCTGAACAAAGTATTTGGCAATCTCCATCATTAGCTATACAATTAGAAACGAATATACTGGCAGTAGTCTAGCATGATATAACTTGTGCAATCTATAAACACTCTTGTTAAGGGTTTGGATGAGTATATTATAGTATTATATTTTTTATTGTCATTGAATACTTGTGTAATAGGGAAAATATTTTATACTAATGAAGGTAAGGAACTAATGAACTAGAAATGATAGGTGCAAGTTGTATAGACTCAATCTAACCCAGAGTTGCTAGTCGGGGAAGCGGGAAGTGAGGCACTTCCAAAATTTTAGGAAGAAGGAAGCAAGAGACGACTTAAGAGCGAACCAGGAATCATCTCGGAAGTGAGAAGAGAAGTGAACCGGAAGCGACCTAGGAAGCAATGGAGAAGCGAAAAAAGAGAAAAAAGAAAGAAAAACAAAAATGAAAACACAAAAAAAATAAAAAAGAAGGGAAAACGAGGGGGAAGCGAGCTTCTCCTGAATGGGAAGCGTGCTTCCCAGCACGTTTTGGAAGCGCCATGTTTTGTGCTTCCAAAACGCGCTTCGGGGAAGCGTGCTTCCCCATGTCCTATGGCGCTTTCGGTAACCTTGATCTAACCACATAGTTGTGTTTAGCATGGTTGTTTTGCTAAGCATGAGGCCCCTTCAAAAACCTAATTACTTGTCATAATCGCATGATTCAAAACAAGTTTCCTACTAAACAAAGCATGTGGATCACATCGGTAACATTTGATCTAAAAAAAATGGAAATTTTTGAAGAAAAGAGTTATTTCTACCTACCGTCATGAGTAGCCAATATTTACCGTGTAATATGATGGATTTCTTATCATATTTTTTGCTGCTTCCTTTTTTATGTAAATGGTTTTTGTCTGTCTGAATTCCTTTTCTAGTTTTTAACTTATTTTCTTGTGAAGTGTGCACTTCAATGCCTCAAAGTTATGCCTTCAACCACAATTTTATAATCTCAAAACTTCCATTTATCTTTTTAACAAACAAGAAAGGATGTATTTCACCCCCTATGGCAGTATATAAAGCATAGTCACCTGTATCGTTCAAGGTAATTTCTCGGCGAAGTTTTTCTTGGAGATATTTTCAAAAGGTGATTTTTTCTCGGTAATCCTAGAAGCTATGAATAATAAAAAAGATAAGAAATAATAGGTTTTGTAGTATTTTTCTTGCAAAAATATGAAGAAACAATTAGAAAAGTTTTAAAATATAAAACAAAAAAAAAGATACGGAAACTATATAGAAAGCGATGTTTTTGAAAAACTTAGGAAGATATCACAATAATATTGTGATATTTTAGGTTCTGTCTGGCAATATTTTGAAATCTCGAGAAAATATCGTCTGACCTTGAAAAACTAATAATATCACAATATTTTCAAAATATCGGCGATATCGATGACTATGATATAAAGTATGACTATATAGTCAAGTGAAACATTAGTTTTAACTATTCCACTTAAACTTGTGTGCCTCTTCTTTTAAAATTTGCTTCCTGGTAAAGTATGGGTTATTGTACGCAAATTTATTTCCTTCCACACCTTAGTTGAAGCTTGAGTCAATACCTTGCTTAGTACCTAAGGAGCATAGTCACCAGTATTGTTCCTGGCAATTTCTCGCCGAGGATTCTTCTTAGTCTTTTTCGAGAGTGATTTTTCTTGGGAAAAACTCAGGAAATTATCAGAATTTTGATAAATTAAAAATATAAAAAATAATAAAAGAACTTTGAAGTAAAGGTTTTCTAGCATGTTTTCTTGCTAAAATATAAAGAAGCAAGTAAAAAAGTTCTAAAAGTACAAAAGAAAAAAAATATAGGCTCAAAATATATAAAAATAAGAAAATTTTAGAAAATCTCATGAAAATACCACGATAGTATCATGAGATTATCTCGATATTTATTTTTGGAGATATTTTGAAAATTTTGCAATATTTTGCCTATAAAAATGTCAATAATATCACAATGTTTGCAAAATATCAGTGACTTTAATGAGAACACAGATAAAAAAATCAAAGAAATTGTTTTTTTTTACTAAAAGATAAATAACTGCCAATTTCACACTAGAAGGAACCACAATGGTTGCTCGGTCAAGAGGAACTTTTTGGTCTTTGAGAGGGATGAACAAAAGCAGCTCTTTGTCAAGTACCAAAACTAAAGGAAACCAAGGATCGGAAAAAGATGCAAAATAGCTATGCTGTAGCAAGAACCACAAATTATGTTACTCAGCTGATAACTTGTCACTCATTATTTTCACTGAGGTTTGACTTTGAAGTTGAAATAATAGTCATCGATATCGTGATATTTGCAAAATATTGTGATATTATTGTTGTAAAATAAAAGAACAATTTTATAAGCTAAATCTTGCGATATTTTGAACATATCAGCTTAGTTGTCAAAAGCACTAGTCGGAGCCTAGGCAGAAGACACCTAAAAGGACTAGGCGGGACCAAAAAAACAAAACATCAATAAAAACAAAAATATTACAATAACTGGTTAAATTTAGTAACATGATTGTAACTATGGATGAAGTGTGTAATTAACTGTAACATGTCACAAAATTCATGAAATTGCATAATATTGAACATACACCAAAACTTGAGGCACACCATCCGATTACTCTCTCTCTCTCTCTCTCTCTATATATATATATATATATATATAGAGAGAGAGAGAGAGAGAGAGAGAGAGGCGGGGGGGGGGGGGTATCCTGCCCTTGTTTCGTTAGGTCATTGTTAGGACTCTCCAAAATCATAGCTTTTAGATGTTTTATACTCGAAATGAACCATTAGATGTGTTTATGATTGTTGTTGAATGGAGAACATGTAATTGATTAAGCATCTTTATATGCTCAGCTATGTACTTTAAAGAGGTAAAAAAACATGGGTTGATATCTTACTAAAATTTCATGATAAAATGTTCACATTTTTTACATCAAATCAATTTGAAACAAAGCTTATTTCTCAATAAATAAGTATTGATAAACACATCTAATGGTTTAAATTAAGCATAAAACACCTGAAACTTTAATATTTGGAGGGTCTTAACGGTGACATAAAGAAAAGGGAGATAGGATGAACCCTATTCTTATATATATAGTGAGAGAGAGAAAAAAAAACTGGAAAAACCGATTTTATATATGTGTGTGTCAAAAACACATGCATACATGTAAACAACAAAAATATAAAAGAAAAAAAAAGCTGAAAAAGGAGAAAGAGGATGAAAAAAAAGAAGAGAGTGGAGGGGCGATAGGAGGAAGAAAAAATAAAAAAAAATAAGGGAAAAGAAAGGGAAAAAAAGGAGGAGGAAGAAGAGGAAGAGTAAGAAAAATAGAAGCTGGAGGGGTTGAAAGGAGGAGTAAGAAGAAAAAAGAAAAGCAAAAGAAGAAGAAAATGAGAGAACAAAAAAAGAAAGCTTTTGAGACGAGAGGAAAAAGAAAAAGAAAAAAAAGAAAAGAAAGGAGACAAAAAAAAAGAAATAACAACTATGTCCCTGCGGCCTAGGCGAGGATAACCTAGGCAGCTTAGGTTGAAAAACATGACCCTACCGCCTAGGCCCATAAGCCTAGGCGGAGGCCCTACACCTAGCCCGCCTTGGCGGAGCCTAGGCGCAACTTTTTACAACTAAGCATATCAAGAATTTAAATGTTTTGCGATAATATCGGGAAGATCTTGGGAATTTATATTTATGTTTTATGATCATGTTTTATTGCTTCTTTGCTTAACATATGATTTTTCTTATTTTATTTATATTCATGTTTGATTGCTTCTTTGCTTAACATGCATTTTTCTTATTCTTTCGATTTTTTATTTTTTTTTTTGAAATTTTCCCAATATTTATCAAAAAATGGCAAGTTTTTTCCTCACCAAGATATAGCCAACACTGATATTAGTGATTGTTGAAATACATATATGCATTCATACATGTTTGTGCATACAAACAAACAAATCAACTAGATCTGTTTAGTTGTTGCACTGGTGAATTTTGTTTATCAAACAAAAATGGGCTTCTTATGCATTTTGATTTTATGTTGTGACTTTCTACCAAATGGGATGGAAGTTGTTGATGAATTGACCTATGTCACATGGTTGCGGGTGCAGGGATACTGCACTTTAAAAAACCTTGGGTGCGGGGGTGCGGCGGGAAAAAATGTAAAAAATTATATATATATATATATATTATATATATACATATATATATATTATATATATACATATATATATATATAATTTTGAAGTTTTAACGGTTAACATTGTCATAATATCATTCATCATGCATGCAATATATCAAATTAACAATTCTACAATTTTATTCTACTATCATAAAAACTAACACCACAATTAAATCAACCTAAATATCAATCAAATAAGTAAAGCAGAAAAGAATTAAATTACATACCAAAAGTATATCTTACAATGTATATGACGATGAAGTAATGAATCTTACTAATTTTTTGCTTCATCATCAAATGCATCATAAGAAGGAAGACTGGGTTCAGATAAATCCATGTTTGTCATGTTGAAATCATGCTTTCCCTCGAAGTCACATTCTTCTGGGTTTATATCCCAAAATTTGGATGTTCCTTGTCTGCGTTACAAACCCAATTTAAAAATGTTAAATATAATACAAGTATATTTAAATGAAAAACTAAGAAATAATCAAATAACTGAGAGAGCAAATTAATATCTGTATTCATCATTGGTTCGCGAAAGTAGTCGAAGATTTGAATGAACATATCTAAATCCTCTGCACGCTTGCTGGTGAGTTTGTTTCTCTTCATGTTGTGGATTTAAGAATATGTGCTTCAATTTCTTTCACAACAAGATGAAGTAGCAGACTGCGATAACAATCTTAATGCAAGACATTGGAGAAGAGGTGTTTCTGATCCAAATGTTGACCACCATGTGATAGGATCTATATTATCCTCCTCTCTCGCGAGTAATGCCTGTCAATATAATCTCGAAGATGAAAATTTTTCAAACTCTTGTGTGACTTGATTTAGAAGGCATGCTTCTGAAAAAAGTTTTGTCATGCACATATTTCTATGTCTTGATAGCTCTAGGTCTAAATTTGGAGGGACACGACCAATACCACCTACCTGCAACTTTTTTGCATAATATTTTGGATTAAGAGAATGTGTCATGCAATGCAAAAGAGTGTTGCTCTTATCCCATCTTCTGACTAAAATTGAATAAATATGGTTAAAAAAATCTAAATTATCCAATGCATGATTTTTTTCTTCATACTTGAAAACTACAACTTATATTTTTTCAATCATATTATCCCACATTTTATAAACTCTGTGAAGCATGAGCTCATTCTTATCAACTTCTCTCAACATTTCCCAAATAGGTTGCGTAAATTGAAGGAAGTATACCACTCTGTCCCAAAACTCATCATCAATAATGAATTTCTTAATTTCTTGAGCCTTGACATCATCATCAGCACGATAGAATGTCCAATTTTCATCAGTCACCATGCTAACCAAAGCATTCTTCACTTTTTTAATCGTCTTCACCATCACAATGATGGACGCAAAACGTGTTTCATCGACCTTCCACAATTTCAGGTCAGAATGCCTATTAAATATAACATTAGCACGATGGTGGTTAACAAAATTCCTAATGTTTTTGACATTTCTTTCTAAATCTTCAATCCATGAACATAAAACATATGTTTGTGAATTTTCTTCTTCTTTGGGGTTGCAGATGCTCTTTAGGGTCAGATTTAAGCTGTGTGCTACACAGAGAGTCAAAAAAATATGAGGGTACTCACTCTCTAAATTCAACGCTGCACTTTTACAAACTGGAGCGTTGTCTGTAATGATTTGTACTACTTTCTGATCACCCACTTCTTTTATGACTTCTATAAACCACCCATTCAAATACTCCACATTTTTATATTCCCCATATGTATCAACTGCTTTCAAGAATACTGGACCACTAATCGAAGAAACAATGAAATTGATTAGTGGACGCCTTTGAATATATGTCTATCCATCAGAAACAATAGAAACTCCATTTTGCTCCCATGAATATTTTTTAATCTCCAGCAACCTCTCCACTTTTGCCCTCTCTTCTACAAGAAGTGTGGTTTGTAGTTTTTCTGAGATTGGAGGCACATAGTAACTCAATTTACAATTTGCCAAAGATGTTACTAAATCCTTCCAATAAGGATTTCTAGCCGCATTAAATGGGAGTGAACTAAAATAAAAATAACTCCCTACTTTTTTATCCATATCCTCCTTTCCATATGTATTGAATGTTGCTTGTATCGTTCCTCTACCTCCTGCATTGACTTTTCCTTTTTTTCAGCATCTTCTTGGTGGCTTCTAAATGACACACTAATTGCACAAGAATCACTCATTGTCTTTCTCTTCTTATATTCTTCTTGTATTGTCTTCGCATTGTCTCATCAACTTTTCTGCATCCTGAAATGCCATGTCCTGGTATGTAATAACCTCAATTTTTGACAACTAATTATTTAAGTTTATTGGAAAATAATGGGTGTTTTTCTAAATTTGGGCCTCGGATCCGTTACCGGATCCATAAAAGAATGCGTAAATAACCCACAATGGGGTATTAAAACTATACTTATAATATTTAAATAAATAATTAATAGTATTTATTAGAAGAAAAAATAAATAAACTTTAGTATATAGGGTCGGACCCACAATTGGATCCACGGATCCAACTAAGGATCCGTCACTCGTAGGCGAAACCGGGTCCATTATTAAAATGGACCCAGCATCGCGGGTCACGGGCTCGGACCCGGACCCAATTTCACTTATTAAGGGGGGGCGTAAAACAGAATCGTGCTTAGGGGAGGGGTTACGCAGGGCGTAACCAACCCTGCAACTCGCGAAAAGGGTTCGGTGGGCCGATAAAAGGAGGAGTGGAGAGGGATTTTTCCCTCTTCACTCAGTGGATCTCTCTCCCCCCGTCTCTCTCTGTCTGTGTGCGCGCGCCGGAGGAAAGGAGGTCGCCGGCGAGCTGCGGCAACTAGCAGCCATCATCGACTGCAGCGAGTACCTCCTGTCACGGCAACAACAAGGAACGTCAGCTGCGGCCCTGCCTTCGCGTCCCCAGCCTCCGATCGCCGGAAAAGCTTAAAAAAGGTACAGTGCTTCTCTAGAATCTAGGCGAGGGATCGAATGTGGGTTCGATCTATTGAAATCCTTTGAGATGAGGGTCCATGGGAACCCTGTTTGCATAATGCAAGGATTACCTGTGTTCTTTGTAATTGTTTTTTTGTGCTTTTATAGTTTTTCAAAAGGAATCAGTTTCCTCTTTGCTGAGACACAGTTTTGGTTTAAATAGATTTCAAATTTCAAATTTCAAATTGGGCATCTTATTCTTTGGATTTCGTTCTTGGGTTTGGAATCGTGGTCTTGGTTTAGGTCCACATTCATTTACTGAAAGGGGGATTCGGCTGCTATGATCAAAATACAACAAAATTTGATTTGGGGGTTTTCGATCTTGGAACCGATAACCCGAATCTAGGTTGTTTTAAATTCTGTTTAGGTATACCACTTAGGGCATGGGGTTTCTTCATTGTGAATATGCATAGGATGAGAAAACGAAAGGCGAAATCTGAAGCTGGAGGTTCGTGAATGATTTTTTTATAACCCTAGTTGGTAGTGGGTTGACAGAATATAACTTAAATGGTGAAATTTCTGTTAGCTGAATCTTTTAAGTCTATTTCTTGTAAAATGTTCAGATTAGGGTTTGCGGAACCCCACTATGTAAATCTTTAAATCCTTGGGTCGTTGATATCCATTAATAGAGTTGTTGCTACTCGTTATTTTAGTGTTTTCTTTTCTATCTGACAATAAAGTGAATCTTTATGTTATAGCATTCGTTAATAGACTTGGTTTCCTTTTTATCAAAATAGCTACCCCGGTACTATCATTGGCAGATATTCAGTCAGAACTTAGACGTTTGAGTGCCCTGTTATCTATTCATACCTGTGTTGTTATTGATCGACACTAAGTCTGGACACTTATGTGTTAACTACTCGTATCAAACTTGATTTCTAATCAAGTTTGTATTTGCATGCTCTCTTGTTATATTAATCAGCCAGATAAATGGGTGCTAAGTATTCATCTGAACCTGATATTAGATATGTTGTGTGTGTTAAATCCACAAGGGCTGATTCTATGTTAAACCTTGGTTTAGATATGCTGTGTGTGTTAAATCCATAGGGGCTGATTTTATTTTAATCTCGGTTTAGGTATGCTGTGTTCTATGGACATGATTGAATTTTTTCAATCTATGTTCTGAAAGTAAGTCTTGATACTGTTATTCACCTGAAATAGGGTTATTTGAACTTGAGTGCTTGTATTCTTGAAACCGAATACTTAAGGACTGTTTGGAATATGAAGTTGCTGTTGATAATGGGGATGCAGATTTAAAATAGACAACAGATTGCAAACCTTCATCCCTGATCTGCCCCATTTGCGTCCCTAGTTGGATTTGGGCTATGAACCCGACATGGTTGACCCGAGTGTGCTGTATGCATTCTTTTTGTAAAAACATATATATTAGATGAGTTAAGTTCAGGCTTGCTATTAGTTGAACCATGTACCATCAATGCCTTTGATATCCATCCAAAGTGTTGCTGTGTATGTTTTGTTAATGAGCTATTAGTGTCTACGTTGAGTTGATATTTTCCCAGTTCAAGTGTTTCTATGTGATACATTAGGCTTTGATTAATGAACTGTTAGTATTGTTACTCGTAAGGAAACTGTTTTCCATCTTCAGCGGACAGATTTCAATTGAAACTGCATCTATGTAAAAATAGATAACAGGCTATCCTATCCTGAATTAAGACAAATGGAATTGTGTTTCAGTGCCAAATAGAAATTAAACTCTTGTTATAGGATTGAAGGGAAGGGTTGGTTTTCAATACGTTACTTATGTTTGCCATGGAGGTGTATGATCTCACTTGACTGTTATGAATCAAATTTAATGGAAATATGTTCCAAATTTTTATAAATATTGTGTATGATATAAGTCTTGATATGAATAAAGAGAAATCTTGGAACATATGCACACCTATATATCGGTGTCAAGAACAGGTTGGAATGTTATTTCTAAGAAGGTTATGTAACTGTTATTGTTATGATTATGGTACTCATGAATGTGAGCATGATCCAGTTATTGATAATTCTTCTTGGGTAAGAATACTTGAATTGTGCACTCACACACTTAAAGAAACCATGGATTGGTTAATACCCATATGTGATGTAGGTAACACACACATATTGAAAATGCATATGAATGAGTTATGACATGCATATGTTTGGGTGTATGATTGCATAAGTGCACATGCTTTTGGCACTATGGGCCTAGTGTTACGAATGAAACACTAATTTGGTTTTAATTATGTGGTGCATTGATGGCCTAAATGGACATCATCGGCCTGGAGAGCCGTGGGTTTGGTTTTCTTTCACATATGTTTTTAACTGCATCACTTGAACCACATAAGATGGTTTTGCACAATACTCCACTGTTCTAGTGGTTTATACGGGCTGGAGTCTCGAATGGGTCCCCGCAATGGAGCATGCAGGGTTTTCACTTTACTTTTGCATATGGTGTTGCAAACTTAAAGAATTAACTTAAATAAAGATATAATAAGAATAGTGTAATATACATTATGGGATATCTCATCTGGAGTATGAGAATCTTAGAAATCCGGTTTTGGGGAGACTGTGAGGATACAAAAACTCCGTGTGCTGTAATTTGGTCCCCTAAACCCGATATTGAGGTTCTTTCTCCTGGCCACGGTTTTAGGGAGAGTCCGCCACTTTACCCGGGAGTGGTGGTGTTGGTCACAACTGTGAGTTTGTTTGGTACCAAGGTAGTGGCACTTGTGGGCGTGGGGTGTCCCCGACATTAGATGTGGAGGTCTAATGTTCCGAAGGTGATTCGGTCGAGGGCTAAGTTGAAACCAGTAATAAAATACAAATTGTGTGTTAAGCTACCCTGGGAACCTACTTGACCTCGGGGATTGTACCTGTTTGGTGTATCCGCGGGCAACGGTAATTAAAAAGAGGAACTTAAAGTTGCGTGCATTTAATAGGGCATGCATATGGAAAGTTGAAACTTAATTGGAAGATAACAGAAGAAATCATGTATTGCACATAATTATGCATTTTTCATGTTATGCATTAGATCATGCATGTTTGAATCATTCTCTATATCATGACATGATTTGGTGGTAGTATAGGATTTACTTATTGAGATCATGCTGCAAGGTTTGGTTATCTAGTTCTTGATATATGGTACTGCTTTACTGTTCTTGACTGGTGAGCATATGTAATTATTGATAGGTATGGAGATTTGAATGTTGTAAATTTTATATTTGCACTCACTCAAATCATTGCATGAAATCTTATCCATGTTCTTTGTCTCACCTGGTTTCTTTAGAAATAGCTGTGCTCAGAATTTCGGTTCTGACACCTTACTTTGGAAGGTTTCCGCATTGAAAAAAAAAATATTCCGCATTTTTAAAGGGTATGGATTGGGGTCGTTACATGGTATCTTCAACAAATGAGCCTTCACTCTTGTGTAAGATCCAACAAAATCTCTTTCACAGAGCTTGCATCAAAATCTCTTGTTTCCATCACCTCATTCTCGAGTTTTTGCAAGCTTATCTACATGTACCCATAGTGGCCCCACGTCATCACTCCCACCACAACTATCAACAACACTAGCAGCAGAACTCACATGTGGGGATGAGGATAACGCAAGTCTTTTATCTTTATCTGTCATTTTTGTTCTGAAAACAAAAAAAAAATATATTAAAATCAATTATGCACACAATCAAGATTTATAATATTGAGTGCAAAGTCAATAACATGTACAATAAGTTTAAAAAATATAGTAGTAGTACGTATAAATAAATATCGAAAGGTACGAGAAAAACATATAAACATTAATCATTAATACAAAAGTGAACACTCCTAAGCATGGGATTATAAAAAATATATTTTATAGGATTAATTAAGCACTTACAAAAACAACGAGATATATTGCTAATTTTATAGTTTTGAAGTGTCTTATTTTTTCATTAAGAAATCATGATCTAAGGGTCGATTCTCACTAAATCAAGCATGCTAAACACATCTAATGGTTCAGATCTATCATAAGTTATGACAGATCATGCTTGATTTAGTGAGAATCGACTCTTGGATCATGTTTTCTTAATGAAAAAATATGTTTTTATGAGAAAAAAACCTATGCAGGTAAGATTTCGGTGATCCAAAAGCCGAAACGACAGTCGGCAGGGCAAGGCCCCTATCGGGAAATATCGACAGTCGACGGGGCTTTGCCCCTGCTGCAGAATAACAAGGCCCCCCTGCCAAAAAGATTACCGGCAGGGGCCTCGTCCCTGCTAGAGGAAAGATGGTTGGCAGGGGCAAGGCCCCTACCGAAAGAGGACTGTCGGCAAGGGCCTTGCCCCTATCGGAGAAATGATCGACGATAGGGGCAAAGCCCTTGCCAAAGAAAGCCCGTCGATAGGGGTCCTGTCCCTGCCGAAAAAACAATCGGCAGGGGCAAAAACCTCTGCCAGGAAAATGGTGGTCAGCAGGGGCTTTGCCCCTGCCATGAATGCCGATGGCAGGGGCTTTTCCCCTGCCAGAAGATACAATCAGCAGGGGCAAGCCCCTGCCTGAGGAGATGGAGGGAGGCAGGGCTTCGCCCTTCTTGCCGAAACTTCGAGCGACAGGGGTGAAACCCCTGCCAGATAGGACTCAAGCGATAGAGAGGGGGAGGGGCGCGGCAGGGCCGCAAGCCCTCCAATAGCACAGAGTGGTGGGCGGCAGGGGCCGCCTACCACCTGCCGACCCTCAGGTAGGCCCCAAAGGAGAGGGGGAGGGCGGCAGGGGCCACCGGTCACCTGTCGGACCCCCTCCCGCAAACAGAGAGGGAGGAAGGGGCAGCAAGGGCCACCGACCTCCTGACGCCGAACACAGGGAGAGGGAGGAAGGGGAAGTGGAGGAAGAGGAGTGTACCTGCGAGCTCTGGTCGTCGTCAGGGTTGCGGGTGGCGTTGACGCCGACGATCGTCGGAGGTCTGCAATGAGGGAGAGGAGGAGGTGGTGTCGGGCTACCCTGAGAGACGTCGGAAGGAGAGGAGGCGAGCGAGAGAGCAGAGGAGCGCGGGAGAGGAGAGGAGAGGAAAGGTTCGACGGAGGTCGTCGGCGGCGTTGGAGTCCGGCAGAGAGATCAACGTTGGGGTTCGGCTCCGAAGTCGGGAGGAGAGGAAGGAAGGATTAGGGCAAAAAAAATTTACCCTAATCCTCTCTTCGTAGCCCTTTTGATCGGGCAAAATTATTATTTTTTAAGTCCAAAAATTGGACCAAAATGACCTTGGGTGTGTTGACCGCACCCAGGGTCGGGTTGACCGCACTGGGTGCCGCACCCGCACGCGCACCCGCACGCGCACCCGCATTGCGTCGACGCGGGTGTTGCTCTTGGTTTGCCGAATCCCTGTGACTTAGTTGATGGTCATTATGCAAATCTTCTCTTTCCTGTTTCTTTTATTGGATGATAATGGGCTATCTTGCATTCTCTTGAAATGTTTTAGAGTCCTGATTCTCAAATGATTTCATTGTCCATGATAGTTTTAAATATGTACAATTAGTCTTATACATTAAAGTGATGTTGGAAACCTTTTAGCCATTCCAAGAATAGTTAACATCAAACAAATGTTTGGAATGAGAAATGTGGTTTTAGTTGTTGGGCTGCTTGATGATCTTCACTTACACTAGGGCTGTAGCTACTTTGTTCAAGATCTTTATGTTTGATAATCTGCATCAAGGCAATGACTGCTCTTTCTAATTTGATAGTGATTCCCTATTTGAAGATTATATTTATGTTTGTCTCATGTTATATTTTGTATTCTAACCACCATAGTTTCTCTTTTCAGTAATGCCTCAACCATTGGTCTGGTTAAATATCGTGATCCATATAAATTTGGTGTAGACCCTAGCTGGCGTCGGAGTCGTTCTGAGTTGCCCTTCCTAAACTCCCTCAAAATGAAGATGTCAATTTTGTTCGGGGTGGTGCAGATGAATCTTGGCATAATATTAAGTTACTTCAATGCTAAATTCTTTGGCAGTTCATTGAACATACGGTTGGTTTGAATTTTCCTTTTTTGTTTCCCAGCTGCGGATTGCTTCTTGTTGAAGCTGTTCATGGCAAAAATAAACAAATCAAAGTTTGATTTTGTAGGTACCAGTTTGTGCCTCAGATGATATTTCTGAACAGTCTATTTGGCTATCTTTCCCTCCTCATCATAATCAAGTGGTGCACAGGATCTCAAGCTGACTTGTACCATGTGATAATTTACATGTTCCTGAGCCCCACTGATGATCTTGGCGAAAATAAATTATTCTGGGGGCAGAAACCACTTCAGGTTTTATATATCCTCTTAGCTCTTCATGAAATATGACTTTCATGCCAAACTAATGAGGTGGTTGCTTCTGCAGATATTGTTGTTGCTCCTTGCTATTGTTGCTGTTCCATGGATGCTCTTTCCAAAACCTTTCATTCTGAGAAAACGTCATACAGAGGTGTGTGCAGTTTTTCACTTCTTTTTTTTTGGCATTTCTATATTGTTTTGAAACATATAGGCTGCTGGCTTGGACAAACTTTGAGCATGTGCAATAATTGACCTATCCTGTAGAGATGACAGAGTGACTGTTGATCAACAATGCATGAATTGAATGCCCCCCCCCCCCCCCCCCCCCCCCCCCCATTGTAGTGAATGTTGTGCATTGCACCCAAAAGAACTTCAGTTGTGGAATGCATTCTTTAAACATTACAAAATCAAGGAAACTGCCTATTGTTGAGGGCATTAAAAAAAGTTGAGAAGTGTATATTTACTTATAAGATAAAGAAAGAAATCTATTTTCATTGATTTAGTTTCATCACTAGTTTAGGAAAGGAATAATAATCTAATTATGATTCAGTTAATCAAGATCTACTGTTAACCAATATTGTGATATGTTATTTCTCACGCAACTATGATTAATCATCCTATAGATACCTAATGTCACTCTTGGATATATATTTTTATTCATGACTTGGGATCTGCCTTTGTGAAATGTTAAATATTAATCACTCTAGGCTAAATGAAATATTTGGGATTGTGGGTGTGTAATATGATCCATGTTGCAATTTTCGGAAGCAATGTTGATGAAGTTATCTTTGATATTTTGTATCAAGCCACTACAAATTTGCTCACTATTTTTAGCACTTGTATCTTGTGACTTAGCTTCATTGAAGTGCTTGTCACGAAGTGGCATGGAACCCGAGACACAAAGGAAAGACAAATAAAGAGGAACAAAAGCATAGACATACTGCGTTTGACTATAGATAATAAATAACATGCTTATACATTCATAAGAACACCAACAAATAAAATAATAATAATTATTAATAATAAAATAAACAAAAATCACATATAAACCTCACTACAAAGCACTCTCTCAAACTCACAATCAACCAAGCAAAATACTAGCCGTTAGAGAATTTGACCACCAATGTCAAAAAGACATTAGGCATAAACTAACAATCATAAATAATATCCCAATGTCTTAGATAAACATTTCAAATGAAGGTACAAATCATCAATTATACTAAGCAACCACGACAACATGCATATAAAATGTAAAATCTCAAAAGAGCTCACAACAAAAGATGAATTAATTAAATTCATACAGCAGTGCATGCAGGATAACCAACATGAAACAAATTCCCTCAAAATATATATCCAACATGTAATTAAAGCATATTTAATGCACATAATATTGCATGATTTTTTTTCAAAGAATAACCATTTCCCATATAAGGGCAAAAGAGGGTTTGTCCATTGAGGGCTTTAAGCGGTGGTCATCCTAATGGAGGAATGGTAAGAGGTGTTGTAGGATCATTCGACCCAGGATAGATAGTTGGTCCAAGATTTAGGTTTCTCTTGGGTGAAGCATCGGAAGTAAGTTTCTACTGTTCGGTTGACTACTTCGGTCTGGCCATCGGTTTGCAGATTATAGGCTATGCTGAATTTTATTTTGGTCCCTATTAGTTTGAAGTACTATTTCTAAAAAAATCTTGTGAAAGGGAGTCTCGGTCACACACTATGATTTTTGGCATGCCATAGAGCTTACCAATATTTTGGTAGAAGGTTTTCACAACGGTTTGGGTCGAGTACTTTTGGGATAGAGCTAGAAAATGAGAAAACTTGATCAAGCGATTGACAATTACATAGAAGACTTCTTTTTGGTAGGAAGGGGGTAAGGCCTCTACGAAGTCCATTGATATGTTGGACTATGCTCTCTCGTGGATGAGTGAAAGAGATTAAAAAAAAATATTCCACAATAATTTTTTAATGAGAAAAGACAATATTTTCAAATATTTAATTTGTAAAAAATAATAGTTTGGTCACCACAAGCAATCACCTCACTAACCCCATCTCAACAACCTCAATAGTGTATCAACACATAAAACAAGAGATCAAAACAAATGTCAGCAATAACCATACAAGTGACCATGCACCATCAATACCGTCTATCTAAACTGACAATAAATACCAGCTAAAATCACGAGAGATACACACACCTCACCTCACAAATGATCGTAAAACTGTAGACAACACAATTAGTTACGAAGAGGGATCACGTAACTCACCACACACATGGTTGTAAAACTGATAAACAAGACCCTTGTCCAAAGAAAAACCACTAAAATAAGAAGAGTGGAAAAACAAGAGTGGTAAAAGACCTTGTAATGAAAACAAACTAATGTTACCAAGAAGATAAGAAAGATGATTTGAAAATAATATACAAATCAAGGCAGAAACAAGAAATTTTACAAACTTTTGATAATATGAGATGAACGACCATGGTCACAACAAAAAAGTTTAGTCATCACAGATAAACATCAATACAAGCATCCAATCACAACAAATTTTACAATAAATGAATGATACAAGCCACTCACAAAGTCAGAGGTCAAACAAACATCAATTAGATTCAAATTGATTGCCAAAACCACACTCATAAACCAACAATCTAAATTGATACAACAGTGAGGTGCACACAACTCACCTCAATAAACATCTATGACCCCACAATAAAAGTGGTGTACATAACTCACCTCCAACAAGCCAAAAGAAATAAATGATGGAGCCTCAAAAAAAATATTGTGATGAGCTAAATAAAGCCAAAAAAGGAATAAGAAGACCTCAAAAAACACTTTCCAAAAAGAGGAAACAAACAAGAGTTGATTTGAAAACACAATTTTCAAATCAAGTCCAATAGAAGAATTTGAATCTTCAAAAGGATTTAACAAAAAAACATATAATAAATCATGGTGCAATGGCACGATACAAGTATAATGCTTAAATCCTCACACATCAACCTTTCATAAACTTCATAACAAATTCCATAACTGGAAATACAATAACTTTATACGAAGTTCTATATGCAAAAAGATGCTTTAATACCAATTTCTCACAAATACATATGATATCATCAAGTGATCACCCAAAATGTTCCCATGCATACATGATATATTTAATAAAACATGCATGTAATATGCCTATAAGACCATCACAAATGAGTTCCAAAGAATCACAATCAAGAAGAGCATAGGCTTCCTACGAGCACAAATCCAACAAATATAATATTCACACGTCCTCAAATTAGGACTAATGTTCTCATACAAAATAGATCACACAATTTAAAAAAATTTATACGAGAATACATGCTCGAAAAGGATCATTTGCATACATGAATATGTTATCGTTCCAAAAGCTCATAGATCAATGCTATACATGCATAACACATGCATATAGTAGTCAACAAAGAATACAAAAATATCATGCATCCATAGTCCGACAAGATATAATTGCATTTTATGCTAGAAACCCAAAATGCATAAATATTCAAGGTGCCTATAAGTAAAACAAGAATATCATATTCTATGTCACACGGACTCGGCTCCAAGGTCGCCGCACCCGCGTCGACACGCACCGACACGGGTGCGGACACGGGTGCGGCTCGGACTCGGTCAACCCGACCCTGGGTGTGGTCAACGCACCCAGGGTCATTTTGGTCCATTTTTTGGAAATTTTTTTTTTTTGAATTTTTTTTTTAAAATTTTCTGGGCTACAGCTGTAAGGAAAAAAACCCATCACAACTAAAAAACCTGTACACTTTCAAGTTTTAAGTACAGAATGGGCACAACTCAAGTTTTTGTGGTTTTTTCCTGTATGAAGAAAGTGAATTATTACAGTGTATGAAGAAAGTGCCCAAAAGTGAATTATTCCTGTATGAAGAAAGTGTACAGAATGCCTTCACAACTCATCACCTGTCCCCTAATGGGCACAACTTTGATCGAGTCTTATATATATATATATATTTTTTTTATTTTTTTTTTAATATATATATAGCCGAGTCCCCGTGTCCAAATTTTTTGAAATTGCGCCGCACCCGTGTCGCACCCGCACCCGCACCCGCACCCGCACCCATGTGACATAGATCATATTGCACTCAAAACTCAAGAGCATAAGAAACAAAATCACTATAGCTTATGCTAACATTCAAAATATGATTATAAAATATAAAGAAACAAAATCACTATAGCTTATGCTAACATTCAAAATATGATTATAAAATATAAACTCAAGGAGATTATCTACACAACATGTATGTAGAAGGCAAGCATCAAAACCTCATAATTATCTATAAGACCACAAAGTTTTTTTTTTTAAATAAGAGAAGGCTTTTATGACAAAAAAAACAAAGAACCAACCAAGAGCATATTATGTTAAAATAACAAATACAAGAACACACATCAAAGGATAACAATATTCCAATATAATACAAATAAAATATTTATCATTGCAAAAACAATTTAAAACCACGATAAACCAACATCAAACTTAAAACAACATCAAGTTGAGAAAACAAAATAAACACCAAATAGACTGTCATAGGCTTAGAAGCGAAGCCACCCGCGATGTAACTTCGGGTAATCACCAACACCGAAAGCAAGCCTTTTAAGCGCAGAAGCAACTCACAACACACGCGCAGGAACGGAAGCAAGAGTACGCGCATGCACAAACACAAAGAGATCACAGAGGCAAGGATGCATCAAACTTCTTTTATAACAACTTGTAAGCGAATTACATAAAGGGAGGGAGAGAGGGGCCCAATACATGGGGTTCTTAAGCCAAAAAGGCCATATCTTGCACTAGAGAGTGCCGAAGAGGTATATAAATCAGAAACAAAAAGGTGAAAACATGGCGGTCCGGAACACGCTCTCTTGCCTAAGTTGGTGTCGTCCTCGATGCCAATTTTTCATGGTAGTCCTCCAAAAATTGACGATGCTGAAACATGTGGGTAGCTTTCTCACAGGTGGCTTCATATTCTGGTAGACCTTTCCACTGCACTAGATACTTTTTAACTTTGCCAAGATAGTTGTTGGAGTGGCTGAGGATGACTTCCGGTTCTCTGCCTGGGATGCTGACCGTTGATGGTGTGCGCTAGAAAATGGGAGCACATTGAGGCATACTCCATTGATGGAGGTTGCATATGTGGAAGACCGGATGCATTTGAAAGTTTGATGGCAAGTCCAGCTGGTACACCAAGTTTTCAACGTGCATGGTGATGGTGATGGTGAAGGGGCCGTCATACTTGCGAATGAGGCCTCGGTGGTGGCCTCGAAAGATAGCTGTGAGATCGGGAAAGAGCTTCGCTAACACGTTGTCTCCAACACAAAATTTTGCTGGCCGACGTTTCTCGTCTGCCCATTTCTTCATTCACTTGGTCGCCTTGTTCAAATACACCTTTGATAACTCTGTCTGATCCTGCCAGTTTTTTACAAACTGGTATGCATAAGGCGCTTTGCTATGTCCTCGTGCGGTAAGTGAGTGTGAAGCCTGCAGTTATTGTCCGGTTGCAACTTTGAATGGACTATGGCCGTATGACTCACTCTTTTGGAGGTTGTAGCAGAATTGATCAACATTAAGTAAATCAACCCAATTTCTTTGATTGACATTGACAAAGTGCCACAGATATTTCTTCAGCATGCGATTGATTCTCTCTATTTGCCCGTCAGTTTGGGGGTGAAAACTTGTGCTGAAATGCAAGTTTGTCCCAATCAAGCGAAATACTTCTCGTCAAATTTTTTTAGTGAAGCGAGCATCATGATCACTGACGATGCTCTTGAGGATTCCCTAATATTTGATCACATTTCGTACAAACAACTATGTTGTATCGACAGTTGTGCAGGTGGCAGGGTAAGCACAAAGATAGCATACTTCGAAAACCTGTCCACAACCACGTAGATAGAATTGCAGCCCTGAGTTTTTGGCAAGCTTACGATGAAGTCCATGGTTATGCACTCCCACGACGGCTTGGCACTAGTAGGGGCTCCAATAGTTTACCAGGTCTTTGGTTTATAGGCTTATCTTGCTGGCAGATCAAGCAAGTCTTCACATAAGCGTTCACATCGTTGTGCATCTGCGGCTAATAGAATGCACGTTCTAACAATGCCTAAGTTCTCTATTGTCCTGGGTGATCCGCCTAGGGGGTATCATGGCACTCGCGCATCAAGCACCTTCTTAGAGTATCCTGTCGCGGAATATATAGATGATCGGTTGTGGAGTGGAGCAAATCGTCCTCCAACCAAAATCTTCATGTCCTTCCTTTTATCAACGGGACCAGCTATTGGGCCGTTGGATTATTTTTCAAAGCTTCTTGAACCTGCTCGAGAAAATCGCTCGTTGGTTGGCTAACATTGCCGTCCCAAGCGAGCAAAGCTACAAGTTTCACCTTTCGACTCAAGGACTATATTGGTCCTTCCAGGCTTGTACTCTATGACTATATCAAATTCTGCCAGAAAGTCTTGTCTTGGACTCAGCTTCCTCTGAGTCCGAAAGTAGCTCGTAACATTGTCAGTGCGCACAACGAATTGTGACCCCAAAAGATAGTGTCTCTATGTGCGGAGACAATGCACGACTGCCAACATCTCGCGCTCATGCACAATATATCGATGCTCGACGTCATTTAGTTTTCGGCTCTCAAATTGTAATATCGCGTATTTTCATACTTAGTTAAATTTGAGATTTTTGAATATTTGGCTAAGTATAGAAGAAAAATCATTTGATTCTCGATTGTAGGTCGATGCTTTGGAGTCTGAGCTTGGCCCAAGTCTCATTGTCAAGGCCTAAATGAGCCAATTAAAAATTGATAAAAAGTTTTATTTTCGACCTTTAAATTCAAGCAAAATTCGAGCAAAATTCAGGTTATTTTTCGGCGAATTTGGGAAGCAAAATTTGAGTTATATATTGTTGGATGTGTCTCAGAATTCTGAGCGCAACGATATTTTATTTTCCTTGATTCGGGCTACGGTTGGCCCGAAAATCGCATTTTTCAAAAATTATGCAGTTTGTCGGTTCGGATTCGAGTTTGGATCGAACCGGATCTGATAAATTTGATCCAAATTAATATGGATTTGGACTCTATTCAAGATCCATATTAATCTGGATTGGATTCCGCTCAAGACCCATTTGGATTTTTGAGATGGATTTGGATCTTGGATATGGATCCAGATCCAAATCCATGGCCAACGATTTTTTCAACTTTAAATTCATTAGAAACCTTTAAATTAGAGTTAATTAATGTTAAGAATCCTTCCAAGTTAATTTGGATTTTTTTGGAAGCTTCTAGAAATTTATTTATTGTTTAATAATAAATAAATAAATAATTTTATTCCGAAAATTTAATTTGACAATTGTTTAGGACTCTAAGTAGAGCCCTTAAACCCATATAAAATCACTTTAGAAGTGTTCTAGTTCAATAATATGATTTTTCGAAGCTTCTAGGTATTTATTTATTAATAATAAATAAATAAATTTAATTAATTCTGAGATTTATTTTTAGAGAGTTTAGGACTCTTTATAGAGCCCTTGTTCATGCCTTAGAAGCTTTAAGAAAGATTTAAAAAAAATACTCAAATTTGAAAAGTCAACACTTGGAGAGTTTCGAAATTTTCAGAACTCTAAGACACAAGAGAGTTCCAGCTGGTGCTGCACTCTCTTCTCCAATCCATCTAGAGCTCTATAAATAAGTCAAAAGAAAAGCGGAAGAAAGAGAAAGAGAAGGAAAAAGAGAGAAAGAGAGAAAAAGGAGAGGAAAAGAGAGGAAGAAAGGTGTTTCTTCTCCGATCATCCGTCATTTTCACCATCAAATCCATTATTTCTTTGTTTCCTTGCGATCTACGATTAAGGTACGGGTCTTTCTCTTGTTTCGAATGAGAAAAAGAGCATGGATTTGTATTCCATGCAATATTTTAGTGAAAAAACATGGGAAAAGAGTAAATCTGGATATTTACTCTAATAGGGGTTTTATGTTTCTCTTCTTCGGGGTTTGCTTTGGGAAAAAGAGTATATATTAATGCATATATTTATATATGTATCTTATTTTTTCACCATGGATACCTAAACCGGGGGCGGATTTGCCATTCTTGAAACATGTGCAAATCTGGCCCAGATTTAGTATGGTTAAAATCTTGGAAAGAATCTGGATTTATTTTGCATCTAGTTAACATTTTCTGTATATATTTTGTTCTCATGATAAACCAGAATTTCTGCTCATGATAAAAGCGGTATATTAAGTGTTTGTTCTATGGATAACCTAATGCAAAAAATCATTGGTTGCTTGTATGCTTGTGAGAAAATCATTTATGCATGCAGATCTCAATAAAAATCTGTATAAGTATGTTTGTTGGTTTATGAACCTGAGCATACATGAATGTAACCTTACTATTTTTTTTACAAGGAACCCCTTCAAGTTTTTACTGTGAAATTAGGCATACCGTCTAATTTCTCTTACATGAGTTTTCGTTTCTAATTTAATCATACATAGTAATTGATCAAATGAGTTTGAATTTGTCATCTCACATCAACGTGGTAAACTAGGACAGCCAAAAAATTTGCTCAGTCATGTGAAGTTGGCCTAAATCATGCCCTTATATATATTTTAACATGAACAAGAATTCATTTAAAAAAAAATGAATAACAACAATTTTTGCCCACGAAAGATAACGTGAATAGCATACAGCAAGGTTCACTAGAGTTTCTGCGTCACTGTCATCCTGAACCAACCAAAGAACTCTTTCAAGATAAAGGGATTACAGATATCTAAATGAATTATAGCAGAAACATTGATGACAATGATAAAAAACGCTGCACAAACATCTTAAAACAAACCTTGTTCATGACTTCAAGTAAAAGGGATTCAGCATCACTAAACTGACCCAGGTGCATGCAACAGACCGCTCTCCCATTTAAGATCAAGCTGGTCAGTTGGCTCTTTTCCTCAAAATCCTGATAAATAAGATATGCTTCCTGTATCTTCGAACCTCCCTGAATTTAGGAAATACTAATAAATTAAGAAGCTGGCATTCAATGGATTAAGGTGGGACAATCATCTTTAGAGCATGGAGTCAATATACAAGGCCCAGACTGCATGCTATTCAAATATATATATATATATATATATATATATATATATATATATATATATATATATATATATATATATATATAATAAAAACATAAAGAGGCCATGGGGCAGTCAGCCCCCAGTCGGCTGGGCTGAGGGACTGACCCAGCCGACTGAGTCGGCTGGGTGAGTTTGGCTGTGTGCCAGACCCAGCCGACTGGGTCGGGCTGGGTCACATGTTCTCAGAAAAAATAAATAAAAAAAATGTTGTGTATTTTCATATTTTGTTAAGTGTGTGTATTTCAATACATGTTAAGAATGGGATTTTTCACATGCCTTAACTGTGTAACACATGCTCAAACAATGTCATTTCAAGTTTTGTTTCAAGTGCATGCATAACGTAAATGTGTTCAGCTATGTAAATTAAATTTCCAGATTCCCTATTTTAAATTGGGCTTGGCTGTATACAGGGAAAGGAATGAAAATTTTGCATACTTGCACATTAGTATATCATGCTTAATTAAAGTGTTAATGCACAATTGCTCTTATGTGCACGTGCATTCTTGAAATCGATGTGTTTTGCATGTAAGTAATCACATACATATTCACATGCTTAAACTGGATATTCTATGCTGAGTTTAAGTGTTAATATAAGGTTGTTTTCTTATGCATGAGCATACGTGAAATGTATATGTTGTTACATGTAAATATTGCATGAGTGTTCATATGTTTTAATTGAAATGATTCATGAATGAAAGCATGAATATGTGTATTGGATGAAAGCATGCACTTAACATGAATGTGTGAACTCATGCACATGCATATGAATATTATTGTTTCATGCACATCCTTAAGTTGGCATAAATAAATGTGCATTGAGAAGCATTTAAAAGGAATACATAGTGGCATGTTATTCATGATTTTTGCATATGAATGTATAGATGATCAAGATGAATCATCATAGGCTGTGGAAGCCTTGAGCCGGTGTGCTCCTTATTTTACTTGTTTATGCATTGCAAAGATCTCATTTGACATTGTGATTCTAATTGCACTGTTCTATTGATGCCACGGGTGGACCGTGAAGAGCTTCGCATGTGGATATGCAAACTTATGCTATTAATTTTGCATGGTAAATTGCAAATAATGGAAATTGATACTAATAACAAGATAAATAAAGAGAATAATGTAATTATGTTTCCTTGATGTTTCTTCTGCGGAAAGGTAATCTTGGGTTCAACGGTTTGGGGAACCGTAAGGATACTAAAACTCCGTGTACGTTGTTGTTGCTTCTGAACCTGATATTGAGGTTCTTCTTCTATCCACGGTTTTAGGGAGAATCCGCCACTTTGCCTGGGGGTGGTGTGTAGACACAACTGTTGTTTTGGTATACCAAGAAAGTGACACTTGTGGATTTGGATGTCCCTTGTGTTTCCGACATTAGATTTGAATGTCTAATGTTCCGAAGTCTGTTTCGGTCGAAGGTTAAGTTTTGAACCCAATAATAAAATACAAATTATTTACTAAGCTACCCTGGGAACCTAACTTGACCTCGAAGATTTTACCCATTTGGAGTATCCGTGGGCAACGATAATTAAAAAAAGAAATTTAAATTGTATGCATTTAATAGGGACATGCATATGAAAGGAAAACTCTGATAAAAGATAATTTATTCATGCATTGTACTGAAATCATGCATATTCCTGCTATGCATTAGATCATGCATATTTAATTGTTCTCTTAATTTTAATATATTGGTGAATGCATGATGTTTGTTCCCTAATGCATGTAAAATGTCTTTAATGCTTAAATTGTGATCCCTATTGATAGTAATTGTTCATTCATGCTTAATAATTGTTTCGTATTGTATGAATAGTTAATTGAGTTGTGAATTTGTTATAATTGCATCTATCTAAAATATTGCATGAATCTTATTTATGTTCTTTTTACTTATTTGTTTCATTAGAGGGATTCGTACACAGAATTCTTTGGATTCCGACACCCCTACTTTTGTATTTTTCGCAGTCTCAGAGACGTAGTGAGGCGACTTGCTTTTGTGAGGAACTACGAGGGGACCACACGATTGCTTGGAAATTTTTTTTGGACAGTATGACTTCTTTTTTGCTTTATTTATATTTCATTTGTTTATGTCTCGGACTATATGCACTTTAATTAAATAAAGTATGGTTTGGTTTGGTTTGAAAGGTGAGTATAAGATCCCTTGTGGCGGTGGTGGTGGTGTTTAACTGTAAGGGCCCCGAGTTTCTGGAAATGTTTATGCAATAAAAGAAAATTTACCACTTTTTCTTGAGTATGAGTTGGGGTCGTTACACAAATGCAATGGGATGTCCTTCCTGGAGCAACACCCTTCTAATTGTGAAGTCAGACGCGTCAGCCTGCACTTCAAACGACTGTTGACAATCTGAGAACCTTAACAGTAGTTCTTCTGTCAGGACGCACTTTAACTTATCAAAAGCTTTTTGACATGCATCGGACCATAGTCGTGGTCTGTCTTTCTTCAGCAGATCAATGAGTGACGCAGCGATCTGTGAATACCCCTTGATAAATCGCCGATAGTAATTGGCAAGTCCTTAGAAAGAACGTAATTCAGGAACCTTAGAAGGCGGCTCCTAAACTTGAATAGCTTCAATATTCTTGTAGTCTATTTTCAATGTGTCTCCTCCCACAATATGGCTAAGAAAGTGAAATTCCTTCTGACCAAATAGGCACTTTTCCCACTTGACGTACAACTCGTGGTCCTTCAGAGTCTAAAACACAATCTGAAGGTGTTGAATATGTTGCTCGATAAAGTTGTTGTACACCACTATGTCGTCCTAGTACACGACGACAAACTTATTAAGGTGTGGGTAGAAATTTTTTTTTATCAGGGTTTAGAAGGTTGCGGGCACGTTCGTCAGGCCGAATGACATAACAAGGAATTTGAACGCCCCATATCGCGTTACACAGGTAGTTTTTTGTTCGTCCCCTTTAGCAACTCTTACTTACCAATAACCTGATATCAGGTCCAACTTAGAGAAGACCTTTGCCTTTCCTAGCTAATCAAACAAGTCCGTAATCAAATGAAGCAAATACTTGTTCTTCATGATTATTTTATTCAGTGCCCTGTAGTCATCGCACAGATGATTCGACCCATCGTGCTTTGCCTGAAACAGTACGGGCGCTCCAAAAGGAGCTTTGGATGGTTGGATGATTTCTGTTTCGAGTATGTCATCCAATTGCTTGCGTAATTCCTGCAGCTCAGGAATTGCCATCCGATAGGGAGTCATTGCGGGTGGTCGTGCACCCAACACTAATTCAATCTGGTGGTCTACCTCACGCCTCAAAGGTAGTTTCTTCGGCAGTTCGGCAGGCATAACATCACCAAGCTTTTTTAATATGGGCAGTAAGGCCCTTGGGATGTCAGTGACTTCTCTCGCTTCATTTGCATCATGAATCGTGACGAGAAGTCTCATCACCACTTTTTATGCCTTTCTTCAGTTGGAGCGGAGACACCAAGTGCTCACAAGGCTTCACTAGTATCACGGTAACCATGTAGGGCTGATTCTCACCCTCAAAACTGACAGCATTAAGGTGAGGCATCGACACTGCCTTATTACTTCTCAAAAATTTCATCTTGAGGATGACTTTGAAATCATCCATAGGTGCGATTGACAACGTGGTCCTACTTGACTAGTTATGGATCCGTATTGGCGCATCACGAACAACACCGTAGATGGCCCTTGCTTCAGAGTTAACCACTTTCATGAGTCCGTTGAGTAGAAGTTTCAAGTACATTAGTTCTTTACATACAATTGGTTCTGCAATAACTGTCACCTTCACTGCATTCATCATCTGCATTGCCCCAACAGTTGGCGCCTCTGCAGGTTAATGAACTTCCTCACCCTGAACGACATTCACAGCTCGGGGTGCACGATTGTCTTTATTCTTGTTGGGACATGTTTCGGCCCAGTGATCATTGTGGCAGATACGACAATCACGGCGATGATAGTTGCCGCTTTGGAAGTTATTCCTATTTTGATGGTTGTTATTTTGGCCATCCTGTCGGCCCTGATTCTCCTGGTTTTCATGACCAACATTCTACGCATTATCATTTCTTCGATTGTTCCTTCGATTATTATTGTTACAGTAATTTTCATGTTGTCTACCTTGAAATGTTGTGGTGTTCCTATTAAGCTCGGCAAGCTTCTCCGTAATAACAAGCGCTGTGTCGAGAGTTGGAGGATCATGTCAAATGAGTTCTGTGGCTACCCACCCTTGCAGCCCGTGACTGAAGTAGAACAATTGATCTTCATCATTCATTCTTTCGATGTCTAACATTATCAAGGAGAATGCCTTGACATAGTCATGAATTGACCCTGTCTGCTTCAATGCCAACAACCTATTGCGGGCCAATTTGTCTTGATTCCGAGGCAAAAAGTAGTCACGTAACTCTTTCTTGAGGTCCTCCCATGCGACTATCGCGACCAATCCACGTCGAACATCATTTAAGCGACGTCTCCACTCAAGAGTCACTTCATCTGCAAAGTACATTGTTGTGATGCGCAGCCTATCTGCGTCTTCTTTTATCCTAGCAGCTTCAAGAAACTGTTTCTTCTCGTAAATAAAGTTCTCGAGGTCCCTCGAGTTTCTAGTGCCCTTGTACTTTGTGGGCTCAGGTAGCTTGAAACACGGCCTATCTACATGCGACGCAGCCCCACTAGCTGGGACAGTCCTCAACTGTCGCTCTAACTAATCATTCTTCTGTCGGACGACATCCATTTTCGTGTCCATAATATTGAACTAACCCAACAAATCATCTAACTTGGTGCCAAGGTCATCCACTGAATCTCCAAATCTAGTGGCAAAACTTTCCATAGTCTTTCACCCCCTCTACTGCCGTCTTGATCTCTCTGTTGAGATCCGTAAAAGCAGCACAAGTCCCATTGACCAACTTCTCTACATTGGTCACTGTCCCAGTCAGCTCGGTAACATCACACGCAATAGCTGACACACGATCATCGACCATGAAGTCTTCTTCAGGAGGAACCATACTACCTGAAGGAGTCATGACATTTCTCTTTGGCGCTATTATCAATCCCAATGTCGACAAGGCTTTGGTACTAACTTGTCACGGGCTTAGAAGTGAAGGCCCTCACGACGTAGCTTCGGGTAAATAAACCTGAAATTTATGTCCTTGAGCTGGTACAAAGGTATTTTATTGTTTTAATTGTTTATTCGTAATTGGATATCGAATATTTTGTTTGGATCTTCAATATCAGATTCATAATATCATGGTTGGATTTTCGATATTACATTTGGATATTAGATGTTGGATCACTAAATTTGATATTTAATAATGTATTTCGGTCAAATGGATTGGATCTCTGGTATTGGATCCTCATTATCAGGATCAAATTGGATATTGGATCCAGGACGAATGGAGTTGATCCACGATGTTGAAACCGGATTTTCATGAGGAAAATTTCTATATCGGATCTATAACACTTTCATAGGATCCGTAGTAGCTTATGCGAAGTTTAGTCCCACAATATTTCTTTTGGATCCTGGACATCGGAGAGGTAAAAAGGGTAGGGAACCAATTAAAATTTACTTGGATCCATTATAAGTCATGTGGAAACCACGATAGTGTAATTTGGATCCACAGTTCCAAATTATATGATCAAAACTTTGGATCCCTGGATCCAGATTTAGTAAGGGGACTTACGAAGCAGAATGGACTCTGGATCCATAATAAGTTAGTAGAAATCCATAATAATGTAACTGGATCCACTGAATTTTATTAGGGTTACATTCTAAAAACTTAAATATTTAATAAGTTAAACATTTAAAAACGGGTCCGGATCCTCTGGTGGATCCGGATATGCCCAAAACCTGGACCCAGCTGTGATGGGTCGCGGGTCACGGGTTCGGTCAAACCAAACCTGCAACAGTGGTGCGTTAAAAAGGTAAACACACACACACATTTGGACCCAGGTCGGATCCGACCCGAATCTGCCAACCCGTTAGGGTTAAAACTCGCATGGCCAGGGGTTTCTTTTAAAACTTCCCCCTACGCCGCTCTCCCTCTTCCTCTTTCTGCTGGGGTTTCCTGATCAACGCCCTCCCGCACCCTTAAAATCACGCAAGGGTGAGGGGGGGCCTTCACCCCTGCACTCTCTGCCCTCTCGCTCACCGATGGCCTCAGCCAACACCCTCGCTTCCCCTCCCGTTTCCTTTCCAGCCGCCAGCAGCGTCGCTGCCATTTCCCCTTCACTCGTGTACTCTCGTTATCTCTCTCTTTCACGATTCAAGGAAGAGACTCTGCAGAGTCATGGCTGATCGATAGCACAATGATAGGAAAGTCGACGAAAAGGGAGAAAGGCTTCAAAAAGAGGTAGGGTACTGTATTTTTCTTTCTAGTATAATATGGGGTCATGCATGCTATGTGGGTTGGCCGGACCCCCAAATCCATCAAGTTGGGGATTTAGATTACCGCGGAAAACCCCAAATCGAGTTCTCCTCCTTTTGCCCAGTTTTCGGATTTACTGTTAAGGGTGGATTTCCCCTTTTCTGAAAAAAAAGCGGGGGGGGGAAGGGGTTTTTGATTCCTGCTATAGGGTTTCATTAACGGCTATAAAAAAAAGGCAGGGTTTAAATGATTCTGTAGTATATTATGTTGCAAATAATGGAATGGGTTGTTGCTCAGCCAATCGGCGTGACCGAGTGTATATACGTCTCTCTTAAAAGTTTTAATTTCTCAAATTGCTATTTTCTGCATAACGTAAGTTGTGTGATTGGTTCTGTAAGCACGCTCTACCCAAATTTACTTTTCAGTAAGTATGGATCTTAGGGGGAATCCCTGTTGTGTCATTTTTTTTTGGTACTTTATATGCCTAGTGTTGTGAATGAAGGTTTTGGTTTGAAATGATAGGATTTCCTCTGCATTCCTGGTATACATCCTGTTTATGAACCTGGATGTTTCTGAAAATAGTATTATATAGGTCCCCGAGTATGAATAAGTCTCCTGATGTAAGTCTGGTGCATATGATTGAGTGTTACGTTTGTCTAATACTATTCATGACTCCGGTTCTGTGTATTCAATACTATTAATCATGCATGTCAATGGAATATATATATATATATATATATATATATATATATATCCTGAAATTGCAGGTCGTATACCTCTGTCCGACAGGTTACTGTTTGTCATGGAAAGATATTTTCATAAATGATTCGCATATAGGATCTCGATTCTGGTTACACCTTCTAAGTGCTCAAGGCTATGTTGTAACGGTGTTACTATGTTTTGTTGGGTACTTTCGCATACTTTTCCATTCCATTAAGTGACAACTCAACCTAGAGGATGTCTTTTGATTTTGTGGACTGTTGGTTTAATAGTCGTGCATGACCTATAATCGGGTATATTGTTTCACAAAATCTTGCCAAATAAATCTGGGTACCTAGATTGTGGTCAAGCTACCTCTCCACATGGAAGGTGTTCAAAGCTGGCGTTCGTGTGAATACAACAAGTCAGTACGGTAATAGTGATGATGCAGCAAGTATCTGCATCATATAGGTGTTGGTGCTGGTATATGGCAAGATGCAGTGGCCTTCCCCAAAGGTTCATGGGTTGCACCTACATTATGAATACACAGTATAATACATACTTTAAATACAGTACTATGCTTCTATAGAGAAAATGCAAAAAGTACTTTGCATTGATAAATAGGTAAATCTCTGATCCGATTGTAAGAACATTACACACGTGGAAATATTGGTTTAAATGCATAGTATTGTATTTTGTGGTTGTCATAGGACATATATATATAAAAAAATGGATCTTATTGGTAAAGCCACGACTGGTACAGGTACGTTTTCAGTAAAATCAATCCTTGTGGTCACCATGAGGAAATATGTGATTTTCAAATTCGGAGATTTAATCACATATAAGGTTGATGTTCGATTGTATATTAAGCCATACCTTATGTGTGTACTTAGCTGATGATAAGTTTGTTCAATTGCATATTAAGTGACAAAATCTTTATTGTTCAAATTAAGCTGCATAATTTAGTATGTTCAAATGCATATTAAGTGTATATCATCTAGAAGGTTCAAATCAGGGTTACCGGAAGCGCCTAGCTAAAAGGGGAAGCGTGGAACGTCGCGCTTCCGAAGCGTGGGGGGAAGCGTCCCCCTTTTTTGGGAAGCGCGCTTATCACGCTTCCTCCTCGCTTCCCCTGTTTTTTCAATTTTTTGTATTTTTTATTTTTTATTTTTTTCGCTTCCCCCTCGCTTCCGAGACGCTTCCTAGGTCGCTTCTAAGACGCTTCCTAGGTCGCTTCCGAGACACTTCCCGAATCGGTCCTAAGTGGTCCCAAACTTCCCCGCTTCCTAAAATTTTGAAAGTGCCTCGCTTCCCGTTCCCGCTTCCCGTATCGCTTCTCGCTCCCGCTTCCTCAACTGGCAACCATGGTTCAAATGGCCATTAAGATGCTTATTCTCCAATGTTCTTATGCTTGTTAAGTTGTATATCTTTCTGAAGTACTATTGCCTAACACTACATATTTGTTCAAAGTATCAAATGCCAACTAAGCTGTATATCTTGTGGAATGTTCAAATGAGAATGTGTTTGGAGAAGAGTATATAGTTGTATTACCAAATCTCTAGGACTATAGTGCATGCTCAGTAAAGGACACCAACAGTGTCTTTGCTTGTTGGCGGAGTTTTTAATACATGCTACCCTGTGTTGGGATGTCACAAGTCAAAACCTAATGGTACGTGGTGGCAATTTGCTAATGAAGAATAAATAAATAATAATAAGGATGATGAATGAGGAACTGAAAACCGAACCTATGGGTCAGTTTGTTGTGGACATATGAATGTCAAGCCAGTGTGTTGAGGGTCATGCATAGACCATCGAAGTTATGATGTGAATCCACATGAAAATGAAAATATAATATTGTTGCCCGACTGGTTTAAAGGCATCGGGGCATTCGTGCTTGACTGGTTTAAAGGCACCGAAGCACTTTGAGTGAGTTATGCAATCAATATGACAAAGGATTGAGACTGTTCTTTACACCTTGGTAAAATGACTAAGGTTGGGAATTCTACTGTTGTGGTAGTAGAAGGAAGTTGGGAAAATGCCCTGTACTTCGGGAAATAAATTAAATGAAAAGATTAACTCACTCAGATTCAGGCTTACCTTGGAGAGGGTAGGTGGTACAAAACTCCGAGGACATGTTTATCTGTTTCGAGCTAAAGTGACTCGTTGGTCCCCAGTCCTCGGAGTTGGGGGGACCCAGACTACCAATGTGTCCTAGGTGGTAGCTCTTTGTTCTGCTGCAGAAGTTAGGGATGCATCCTGTTTTGGTTTTGGCCTTTGGGAGTTTTCTCTCGGTCATTGGCCGCTCCCTTGGGATTTCAGTCTCAGTTAGAATGTTCGGGTTAATAAAATACCCTTGAATAATATACCCCCGAACGTTTTCTTCTGAGATGGTTGCCTTGGCCCGTGTGTACCCGCGGGATAATAAAAGATAAACAACAATTAGAACAGTTAGGTATCACTGTGATGGAGTCATTAAAGAGACATTCGCATATTCTTTCAGCATGCGTTATATTCGGTGCTTGTGATGAAACGACATCCTAAAATGTGCAGATATGAGATAATTGAATTCATATTGTAAATGTTATATAGATGTTATGCTTGTTACTGTTAGTGTTGTTATGAAATATGCTTTAATTGCTTAATACCTTACTTGCTTAATTGTTGTAGTTGCATAAAATGCTTTACTTGTTTAATTATAACTGTTGCATAATCTACTTCTCTACTTAGATATATGTCTGTTATTGTTGTTGCATCGACTTCTTTATGTGCTTACGTATAGGCTGAAAATCAAACACGACACCCACATCACATACTTGACACATGATCTACTTGCAAGAAAAATTACAGTTTTCCTACTTAGACGTGGTAGTCTAATTCCAATCAATTTATTATTTTTCAGGTAAAGAATAGGGTTTATGAGCGGCTGCGGGATGAGGCATCAGATTGAGATTTTTGGATTTATTGTTCCAGGGATCGCTTGGGTTTATTGAAATTTTTAACTGTTCATATCATTTAAAACTCTAAGGTTAATTTTCATTGATATTGAAATGAAATAAATGGTTTGGGTTTATCTCCACTGTAATGTTCCGAAATACTTAACCCTATAGTATTTCTTATTTCTGCTGTTATATATATATATATATATATATATATATGAAAAAAAAGGTCTTCAAATTTTGGGTTTAAATTTCGGGCCGTTACAACAGAGGCAGAGTATAGATCTATGGCAGCTGCCACAGCAGAAGTGACTTGGATTAGGCATCTACTTACAGAGATGGGAGATGATATCTCAAACTCAACACTTATGTGTGATAATAGAAGTGCTACACAAATTGCATTCAATCCTATTCATCACAGTCAGACTAAGCATATTGAGATTGATCAACACTTCATCAGACAAAAGATAGCCGACAAAGAGATTGAACCAGTTTATGTGCCTTCAGAAGACCAAGTTGCCGATATATTTACAAAAGGTCTCACAAGTCACCGCTTCTGGTATCTGAAGAACAAGTTGCACATGGTTCAACCCCATGCACAACTTGAGGGAGGGTATTAGAATATGGAGTATGGATTGGATATGGATCCGATAAATGATCCATATCCAATCACGTGTTTTGTTTCCTTTGTATTCTAATGTAACATGTGTTACTAATGAGGGGCATTTTTGTCCTTGTAAGGTTATTGTAACCCTATTTAGAGTAATGTAGCATTACTGCAGCTGCTAAGAAAACAGTTGCTGTCGATTCCCAAATATCGAGTTCTCTCTTCTCTCTCTCTCTCTGACACCGATTCCTTAATTCTTTTAGGAGTTCTTTCATGTGTGTGTGTATATATAACACTCCCCATCTAACTTACAGTTGAATGACTGAAAGTTTGTCCAAAAGAAAGTGAAATCTAGGAGCAGCGAGAGGTTTGGTAAAGAAGTCCGCCAATTGATATTCTTAAGTAACATAGGGAAGATCAATAGTGCCATGTAAGTATTCTTCTCATACATAGTGACAATCCATCTCAATGTGTTTGGTTCATTTGTGGAAGGTTCAGTTACTGGCAATGTAGATAGAACTTTTGTTATCACAACAAAGTCGTGATGTGCTTGGAAGACCCATGTCAGCCAGCAACCTCCTTAACCAGACCACTCCATAGTGGTTGTAGCCATGGCTCGATATTTTGCTTTGATTGAAAAGAAACTTTTTGTTGCTTCTTGAACCTCCATGAGATCAACGAGTCACCTAAAAACACACAAAAACCAATGGTTGAGTGTGAGTTATTTAGATCATCTTCCTAGTTAGCATTAGTATAAGCATGCAAGTCTAATGAAGAAGAAACAAACAAGTCCTTAAAAAATATAAGTTTTAATGTATTTAATAATACACAAAACTACTCCCATATGAATAGTGGTGAGAGCATGTTAAAACTGGCTCGCTGTGTGAATTGCATGTTCAATGTCAGGTCTCGTAATTGAGAGATATGATAAAGCCTCGACAAATTGTGTGTAGTTGGATTTTCAATTGGTTCCCCATCATCAATTTTCATTTTGACATTTAAAACATCGGGAGTGTCAACCTTCTTATCATCTGAGATACCAGACCTAACAACAATATCCAACTCAAATTTAGATTGAGTCAGCAAATAACCTCTAGAAGAATAAACAACTTCTATACCAAGAAAATACTTTAAAAACCCCAAATCAGTTATTTCAAAATATATTTTGAGAAGTCTTTTAATGTTTTCAACTCCTTGTTTGTTGCCTACTGTGATGATCACATCGTCCACATAAAGAAGAAGAGGAAGAATACATGTATAATAAATCTTAACAAACAAGGTTGTGTTAGTTAAAGAAGATTGAAATCTAACATCAAGTATAACTTGATTAAACCTATCATACCAAGCCTTTAGAGCTTGTTTAAAGCCATAAAGATCCTTATCTAAACGAAGAGCCTTTCCTATAGGAATAATTATAGCATGCGGTGCCTCCATATGGACTTCTTCAACCAATTTACCATTGAGAAACACATTCTTAACATCCATTTGGTATATAGGCAATTTCTTCACAGAGGCATCTAACTGTGGTTATCCTAGCACCAGGTGCAAGGGTTTCCTCATAATATATTCCATACTCTTGGGAGTATCTGATGCAGGGCAGGACCTGGGTGGACCCATCGTGCCACCCGATCTACCACAAAGGACAGATGAGCGACTTCGCGGGTATGATCCACTTGCAGGGACGGAGCCACGACGCAGGGAGGTACCCCTGCGCACCTATTCCAGGCGTGGTGGAGTTCGCACGCCCAAGAACCAGCAGCAGATGGAAGTTGACCCGGATCGCGGGTCGGACCCAAGTCTGGACCCGCGACCTGGGTCCACTAAATAGCCTTTAAAAGGCTCACGCCTAGGGTTGCGTGGGCAGTGAAAATTGAAAAGCTTCAGTCGTCTTTCTTTTCCTGCACTCTTCTTATTCTTTGCATCCTGTTTTCTTTTAATTCATTTATTGTTAGTTGTTTCTCCATTGTTTATTGAAACTATTTTGAGATTAATAAAGAGGTTCAGCCACACCGATTCACGGTGGGCATCTGTTTACACTCCTTCTCCGACGTGGCTGCATCAAAGTGGTATCAGAGCCTGCGCCCACCTTCATCAGCGATATGGCTCTTGAAGCAGGGACCGATCCGGCACGAGGCGAGGAACGTGAGGAGGCTTGCAGTGAAGATCCGATGTTGCGTGTGATGGCTGTGCTCACAAAAATCCAAGAAAACATGCCGCAGATGAGCAAGGACATTGTCGGTCTGTCAAAAAGAGTGGATGGCTTCGATGACCGACTGGTGACCCTTGAATCATCCAGGACACAACCCATAGTCGCAGGCGCAGATCTGGTGGATGGCGCGGCGACAGGCGTGAACCCTGACCTTTCTACAATCTGTCCGTCGAACCAACTTCAGCACAGTCGTATCCCTTCGCTCCCGACGGCACCGATGCACACTCCCAATCCGGGTACTTTCCAGCTACCTCGGGGCGTGTCGATGGGCGACGTTCCCTCTGTGGGGGTACCGAACTCAAGGCAGTTAGCCAATGTGGATGCATCGCAGGCTAATTCGACCCTGCAGGGAATCGGCGTCCCACTGTGTCCTTTTTCAGGCTCGGTTCTGGGGTACCAGCACCCTGCGACCACGTCGCAGGCCGGCCCGAATCATCGGGACCCCAGTATTACGCTGGGCCCATCGGTAGGTCCCAGCTCGTGGCAACTGGGGGCACTACAGGCCGGGACGGGACGACAGGGCCCCAGCGTTTCTCTGGGTATGTCATCGGGCCCTGTTCTGTCGACCCGACCTGGGGAGACAACCTGCTACCCCCCTGACTTAGCGCACGGAGGCCTAGAGACCGCGTACCCGCGCACTGGAACAGGGGGGCCCCTGCTGATTGGATTGAACCCAGGAGGGTCCGATCCAGCCCTCATGACTACAGGGCCTGGGCCCACGTCGCTGGGACTGTCTGTTGGGTCTCAGGGAGTGGGTCTGGCGCCAGAACCCCTTCATCCAGCTTACCCCGTTGGGTCCGGTTCGCGGGCTGTCCCGAACCAGATCCAACTCGTTAAATTTTATCCCCATGATGGACCCCCTACCGACCCAGACCCATATCAGACCCGGACGGATCTCCGGTTTGGATTTGAGCCGGGTCAGAACCAGACCCATAATCTTATGGATCGGGGATCAAGTTCAAACCAAGCCTATTATCCCCACAACTCGAACCTCGATCCAGCCCATCCATATCTGGGTCCGACGAATAGCGTAGGAATGGGCCCGATCCATATCCCATCGGGCGAGTCAACCCATCAACATACCCACCAGAGCCCATACCCAAACCCAAACCCACCTGTCTACCCAACCTTGACCCCGAACCCACTGCAGCATCCGACCCACCCTCATAACCCACTCCCATATTATACCAACTCTACCCGCCAGGAACCCGAACCACACCCGAATCCTCCACCCTACCTTGGACTTCCCGTCATTCCAGTACCACAATATCGGCCGCAGATGGTTCCCTCCCACGGGCAAACCAGACCGAGGCAATGTCAGCAGGAACCAGCGCGCCCTGACCGCCGACCCCCCATCGGGAGAGTTCGACAGCACCAGCATCCCGGCGAGCAATACCGTACTACGGACAATGAAGCAGTATGGGACGCCGACATTTTCTGGAACGAGCATCCTGCAGGAATGGTGGAGCCGCGACAACAGAGAGCACCAGACCACTCCTCCACTTATGGCGTGAAACTAGATCTTCTGAAGTTTGTGGGGCGATTCGACGCGCAGCAGTTTTTCGACTAGTCTTATGCAGTGCAGTTCTTCTTCGACTACCACACCGTCGCTGAACATCGTCGTGTCTCGCTAGCGTCTACGCGATTGAGAGGCCTAGCACATACATGGTGGGTGGAGCTACAACGATCGAGGGAGCGACAGGGATTGGAGCGCGTACAGTCGTGGGAGGAAATGCAAAGACTGATGCAGTCAAAGTTCGTGCCTTCGGATCATGCCGAGCGAGCCTACAAAGAATACCTAACCCTGCGCCAAGGTTCCCGAACTGTAGCAGAGTACACCGCAGAGTTCCATTGTCTTTCCCTGGGTGTGCAGATTGAGGAAACAACTCGTCAGCAGGTCACGAGGTACATTTCGGGTCTCCGTCCTGCTATCTCTGATGATTTTAGTTGTGTCACAGTTGAGACATTAGATCAGGCCAGCAGTTACGCCATGAACATCGAGGACAAGCTGAAGCGGAGACAAGAGTATAGGACATCCCGTAGTGAACCCACTGTTAAATTATGTATATATAAATATATATATACATATACTTATATATATACATTAGTATATATATATAAGTATATATACGTATATATGTATATATACATAATTATTTTTTCTTTTTCTGTTTTGTATAAACCAAAAACCCGATAGGGGTATTTTGGTAAATCCCAAATGTACTTTTTTATTTTTCACTTTTTTCTCTTTTTCCCATTTTTCTTTTTTCTTTTTTATTTCTTCTTTTTACTTTTTGGGATCATAAAGGGGCCCCACCCATCTAGTCGTTGGGGCCCCAACAATCATATTTATGACTGTTGGGGCTCCCAACGACTAGAAGGGAGCCCCCTTTATGGGTCCTCTTTAGTGCTTCCCTCCTCTATTTAAAGAGGAGGTTCCCCCTTGTAAATGTATGAGTTTTTACACCCTTCTCTTCCTTTCTTCAATAAATCCAACTTATGACTTTAAGTCATTTCCTATATTTGTGAGTTTTGTGTGTGCACATTTGGTGTTTGTGTTCTTGGCTCTTGTAGTCACTCTTAAGGAGTGACTTTTGCTCTATTGGTGCTTCCGCCTCTTTTCATTACATGGTATCAGAGCTCGGTTGGTGATTGGGCTTCTCTTTTTGACATCTTGGAAAGCGTGCCTCTCAAAGTTTTGAAGAAAGGAAGTATATTTGGTGCCGATGGAACGTGACTCTAAAGTGGAGCTCTCTTTCAAGCTAAATGGGTCCAACTATCTCATGTGGGCCTCCGCTATGGAAAATCATCTAAGAGGTAAGAAACTTTGGGGTTTTGTTATGGGGACTACTCCCGAACCCTCTCTTATTCTTACCAAAATTGAAAATGAAGTTGAAAAGGCTTTAGATGGCGATGAGCGCATCAAAGCCATTAATGAACATCAATCCAAAATCGAGGATTGGGAAAGCAACCATGCCAAAATCTTGGCATGGTTTATGAACAACGTAGATCTTAAAAATTGTGCCAATATTGCCAAGTTTAGAAGAGCCAATGAGGCTTGGTTTTTTCTTAAGGGTATGTATACCCAAAAGGATCTTGCTCGGCAATTCTTTTGCCAAGAAAAAATTCGTTCCACCAAACAAATGGATATGAGTGTCCGGGACTATTTTAGCTCTCTAACTCCTCTTTGGGATGAGCTTGTCCTTCTTGAGCCCAAATGGGTTGCTCCACAAGACATTGAACTAAGAAGGGAACAAATTGAAAAGGAGCACTTTTTTCAATTCCTTCATGGACTTCGCCCGGAATTCTAATGTTAAAGCATATAGGCCTCCCCACTTTAACAAAAATATCAATGGGCCTAGAAAGGGGATCATATGCCACTATTGTAATGAACCGGGACACATTAGACCGGTTTGTCCTAAGCTTAAAGGAAAGGTTGCCGCGGTTGGAGAAAATTCTCCAAAGAAGGAAGAAAGTACCAAAGAAGGAGATATCAAAGAAACTCTTAATCATATCTCCGAAGATCTCCAACACCTTCTCAAGTCTTCTCCTTCAACATCCGGAGCCGCCATCGCCTACTCTTCATCACCTCCAGGTATGTGGATACTAGACTCTGGTGCTTCTTTCCATATGACATCTCATAAAAACTCCCTTTCCAATGTTTTTTCCGAACCTATGTCCTCCTATGTCTCAACGGCCGATGGAACGTCCTTAAAAATTGAAAGTATTGGAACACTTGACTTCAAAAATTCTCAAAATTTCTTTGTTCCTAAAGTAAGAGTTGTTCCAAAAATATATTTAAATCTTTTTTCCGTTTCCTAAATCACCGACCATGGATGTCAAGTCTCTTTCTCACCTAAAGATTGCATCGTGCAGGATCTCCAGTCAGGGAAGCTGATTGGGCAAGGCCATAGAAGAGGTGATCTCTATTTTATGGACTTTTTGACGCTTCCATCTAAGTCATCTTGCAATCTTGTTAAAGATAAAAGTATTGGAATTTGGCATGAGAGACTTGGTCATCCAAATTTTGTAAAAATGTCTCTTTTCCCTTTTTTGAACAATACTTGTAAAGACAATCACATGACTTGTAAAGATTGCATTTTTGGGAAATCTAAAGCTATTCCGTTTCCTCAAAGAAGTTATTTTGCCACTCGGCCATTTGAACTTGTTCATTCCGATGTGTGGGGACCTTCCCCTATTTTATCTAAAGGAGGCTTTTCGTATTATGTGGTATTTATTGATGACTTCACTAGATTTACATGGATATACTTCTTAAGTCGCAAATCTGATGTCTTCTCGTTCTTTAAAGAATTTCATGCTATGGTTAAAAATCAATTTTTGGGAAATCTATCTATTCTTAGGTCCGATTCGGGAGGTGAATATATGTCTAATGATTTTCAAACTTATTTAAAAGAAAATGGAATTTGTCATCAACGTTCTTGTCCCAACACTCCGCAACAAAATGGTCTTGCGGAAAGAAAGCATAGGCACATAATAGAAACTACAAGAACATTATTGATTTCAAAAAATATCCCAAAATCCTTTTGGGCCGAAGCGGTTCTAACTTCAACATATCTCATCAATAGAATCCCTTCATCCTCTTTGAAAAATCTTTCTCCATTTGAAAAACTTTACAATGTCTCCCGATTATAAAAGATTAAGAATTTTTGGATGTAAATGCTTTGTTTTAACTCGCAAAAATGATCAACTTTCTCCTAGAGCTATTGAATGTATTTTTTTGGGATATGGCGAAAAACAAAAAGGATATCGATGTTTTGACATCCTTAATAATAAACTTTATATCTCAAAAGATGTCACATTCCTCGAAGAAGAAAATGGTTTTTCGCATCAACCAAATGAAAATATTGACTATTCCTTTTTATTTGACTTGTTACCTCAAGAAAACATCATAGATGATCATATTGATCTTAATGAACCTCTTGAAGATCTTGTTGAACATCCAAATAATGATCAAAACTTAGAAGAGAATGCTTCAAGACAAATACAAGTCTACTCTAGAAGGAATGAAAGAAATCCTCCATGTGCCCTTGAAAGATTTTCTCAAAATGAGTCGATAGAAGAAACCTCTCAAAGAAGATCAAATCGCATTCCTAAGATTCCAAATAGATTTGTTTCTTATGACTCTTTTTTCCCTAATTATCGAGCATGTCTTCTTGCTCTTCACTCATTTCATGAACCATCACATTACAATGATGCTAAACAATATGATCATTAGAATGAAGCTATGGAGCTTGAACTTAATGCCCTTAAAAAGGCACAAACTTGGGAAGTCATTGATCCTCCCAATGGCAAGAAACCCATTGGATGTAGATGGGTGTTTAAAGTAAAAACTAAGAGTGATGGTTCATTAGAAAGATATAAGGCTAGGTTGGTAGCCAAAGGTTATGCCCAAGAGTATGGGGTAGACTATGATGAAACTTTTGCCCCGGTTGCTCGAATGACTAGTGTTCGAGCCCTTATTGCTATAGCTTCTGTCAAAAAATGGCCCATCTTTCAACTTGATGTTAAAAATGCTTTCTTGAATGGTAATTTAAATGAAGAAGTTTATATGGAACCACCTCCAGGTATGAATTTAAATGGAAAAGTTTTAAAATTAAAAAAGGCTTTATATGGACTTAAGCAAGCTCCTAAAGCTTGGTATGACAGGTTTAGTACTGTATTAATCAATTTAGGTTTTTCTTCTTGTTATACTGACACTGCTCTTTTTGTCAAAAGAACAGGTGACTCCATTATTATGCTTCTACTGTATGTTGATGATATGATCATCACTGGGAATGACAAAAAGGGAGTAAATGATGTTAAGTCTATATTAAAAGATACTTTTGATATGTCTGACCTTGGTTATTTGAGATATTTTTTAGGAATTGAAGTGGCCTATTCAGCACGAGGGTACATCTTATCTCAAATGAAGTTAGCTGTGGAAATTTGTACCAAGTCAGGAATATCTGATGAAAAGAAAGTGGAGACCCCTGAAGTTATCAATGCGAAACTAAGACTTGAAGATGGTGTTCCTCTTGAAGATCCAACTCCCTACCGCCAATTAATTGGATCCCTCACCTATCTATCCATCACACGTCCAGATATAGCTCATGCGGTTCATGCAGCGAGCCAATTTCAGCACGCTCCTACTACGGTCCATATGGCGGCCGTAATGAGAATTGTGCGATATATCAAAAATACCATCTCCAAGGGACTCTTCTTATCCTCTTCCTCATCTCTTGAATTAACTGCTTTTACTGATGCTGACTGGGGAGGAAATCCTAATGATCGGATCTCAATTACGGGTCTTTGCATTTTTTTAGGTGAATCTCTCATCTCGTGGAGATGCAAGAAGCAGCAGAAGGTCTCCTTATCATCTACTGAAGCTGAATATCGAGCTATGGCAATGACAACTATGGAGATTGTGTGGCTCAAAAGTCTTCTTAGTGACATGGGCGTCAACATTTCCACTCCCACCAAGCTCTGTTGTGATAACAAGAGTGCGATATACATTGCCAACAATCACACTTTTCATGAGCGGACCAAGCATATCGAAATGGATTGTCATTATGTTCGAGACGAATATCTCAAAGGAACCATCACATTGCCATATGTCACTTCAGAGTATCAACTAGCTGACTTCTTCACCAAGGCGCTCCCAACTCCACGATTCATGTTTCTTCTTGGCAAACTTTCGGTCTTCTCCCCGTAAAGTTTGAGGGGGCGTGTTAAATTATGTATATATAAATATATATATACATATACTTATATATATATATATATACATTAGTATATATATATATAAGTATATATACGTATATATGTATATATACATAATTATTTTTTCTTTTTCTGTTTTGTATAAACCAAAAACCCGATAGGGGTATTTTGGTAAATCCCAAATGTACTTTTTTATTTTTCACTTTTTTCTCTTTTTCCCTTTTTTCTTTTTTCTTTTTTATTTCTTCTTTTTACTTTTTGGGATCATAAAGGGGCCCCACCCATCTAGTCGTTGGGGCCTCAACAGTCATATTTATGACCGTTGGGGCTCCCAACGACTAGAAGGGAGCCCCCTTTATGGGTCTTCTTTAGTGCTTCCCTCCTCTATTTAAAGAGGAGGTTCCCCCTTGTAAATGTATGGGTTTTTACACCCTTCTCTTCTCATTACACCCACCAGTCGACCTAAGTCGGGTTTCCCAACCCTGGGAGCAGGCTCCCCTAGTGATTCAAAGCCTAGAGCAGACCTTAGCAAACCTGACCAGTCAGGCCCAGCTTTCCACACCCAATCTAAAGTCAAACCTAGTGAGTCGACCCTTCGTTGTTTTAGGTGTCAAGAGTTAGGGCATGTCGCGTCCAAGTGTCCCACCGTGAGCAGGAACACCCATCTTGTTGAAGGAATTGTAGAGTCTACATCCACAAGTGAGAGTTGATAGTGTTGACAAGTCATTAGTTGAAGACGAGGATGAGAGGGGAGTTATAGAGTTCGACGGTAACGTCGAAAGCTTGTTGTCCATCCGTCATGTGTTGACCACACCCCGAGAATCGGCCCCATCAAAGTGGTTAAGGAATAACATCTTCAGGACCCGGTGCAACTGTGAGGGTCACGCTTGTGATGTCATCATTGACACCGGAGCATGTGAGAACATGGTGTCTGAGAGTGTGATGTTTACTTTGAAACTCAACACCGAGAAGTTGTCCCAACCCTATAAAATGGCCTGGTTCAAGAAAGGAAATGAGGTTCCCATCACTTAGCGATGTCTAGTCCGGTTTTCCATGGGAGAACACTACCACGATGAGGTGTGGTGTGATGTAGCCCCTATGCACGCGTGTCACATTCTTTTGGGACGTCCCTGGCAGTTTGATCGCCAGACAACTCACGATGGCCACAAGAACACATACTCTTTTATCTTTAAAGGCCATAAGATAGTCCTTCTACCTATCAAGGAGATCGGCTTTCCCACCGTGGACAAACCTGAGCGCGTCCCCCGTCTCGCAGGCCTCTCGTACCGGCTTTTCCTGAACCATTGTCAGGAAGAAGGTTATTGTTATGCCCTAGTGGCAAAGCCAGTGATGAGTCCGTCAGTGTCCATTCCCGCTGTAATACCCGTGAATTTTATTCGATAAATAAACTTGAAATTTATGTTCTTGAACTGAATATCAGATAATTTTATTATTGTATGTGTTAATTGTATGTAGATATCGGATATTCTATTTGGATCTTCAATGTTGGAACCTTTATACCCTGTTCAGAACTTCGATTTTCCATTTGAATCTTAGTTAACGGATCTCAAACATTTTAAGTGGATAACCAACAACAAACAACAACAACAACAACTACGCCTTCATCCCAAAACAATTGGGGTCAGCGATATGAACCAAAAAAGAAATTCATTTTGGGTCTTCCACATGAATCCTTTTCCTCCAATCATTTCTATCCAACGCCATGTCCTCGGTGAGGTTCAAAGCATTCATATCCTTTCCTATCATCTCCATCCAAGTCTTCCTAGGCCTACCCCGACCTCTTTAAACTAATATATTTTCCCATTTCTCCAACCTTCTAACTGGAGCATCATTAGGCCTTCGCCGAATATGTCCAAACCACCGTAAACGATTCTCTCGCATCTTATTTTAAGTGGATAACCAATAAGGAATTTTAAGCAAATGGATTGGATCTTTGATATTGGATCCTCCATATCAGGGTCATATTGGATAGTGGATCCAGGACAAATGGAGTTGATCCACGATGTTAAAACCGGATTTTAGTGAGGAAAATTTCAATATCGGATCTATAACACTTTCATGGGATCCGTAGTAGCTTATGCGAAGTTTAGACCCACAATATTTCTTTTGGATCCTAGACATCGGAGAGGTAAAAAGGGTAGGGAACCAATTAAAATTTACTTGGATCCATTATAAGCCACGTGGAAACCACAATAGTGTAATCTGGATCCACAGTTCCAAATCATATGATCAAAATTTTGGATCCATGGATCCAGATTTAGTAAGGGGACTTGCGAAGCCGAATGGACTTTGGATCCATAATAAGTTGGTAGGGATCCATAATAATGTAACTGAATCCACTGAATTTTATTAGAGTTACATTTTAAAAACTTAAATATCTAATAAGTTAAACGTTTTAAAACGGGTCCGGATCCTCTGGTGGACCCGAACATGCCCAAACCTGGACCCAACTGTGATGGGTCGTGGGTCACGGGTTCGGTCAAACCAAACCCGCATCAGTGGTGCGCTAAAAAGGTAAAAACACACACACACACATACATTTGGACCCGGGTCGGCTCCGGATCCGACCCGGATCTACCAACCCGTTAGGGTTAAAACTCGCATGGCCAGGGGGTTCTTTTAAAATTTCCCCCTGCGCCGCTCTCCCTCTTCCTATTTCTGTTGGGGTTTCCTGATCAACGCCCTCCCGCACCCTTAAAATCACGCAAGGGTGAGGGGAGGCCTTCACCCCTGCACTCTCTGGCCTCTCGCTCACCGATGGCCTCAGCCAACACCCTAGCTTCCCCTCCCGTTCCTTTCCAGCCGCCAGCAGCAATCGCTGCCATTTCCCCTTCACTCGTGTACTCTTGTTATCTCTCTCTTTCACGATTCAAGGAAGAGACTCTGCGGAGTCATGGCTGATCGATAGTCGCGGCAATGCCAACAGGGTCATCGTCGTCGGAAGGCCTTCCGACCACCTGCTGTTCGGTCACCGGTCACCTCCTGTCGCCAGCCATCTCCAGTCGTCAGCGACAACTCTTTCGCCGGAAAAGGTAGGGTTTGTACACGTTTCTTGTTCGGGGTTGATTGGATTCGGGTGTGGTTTGGGTTAATCAAGAAAGAAAGCCTGTTTAGATGTATCAGAGTTGGGGGTTTCTCGTGTGTAACCCTAATTAAAAGAAGGGTGGGGGTTATGGTTGCCGGAAAACTCTAGTTTGTCAATTAGGTATTCCAGCTGACATTTTGAATTGTAGGGACCATCAGTTGCCATAGATCTTTTTCGACAGACTGGGTATCCCGGTTACCCTGCATTCCATTGGTTAGGTTGCAAGAAATTCAAATCAACCGGTTTATGTTTTTTTTTCTTCTTTTGGAGGGGTTTCTGTAGATGTTGCCTACGGGAAAACCCTGTTTCATACATAATATGATCTGGTCTTCGGTTGTATTTCGGATCTTTACTTTAAAATATGTTACAATCGTGAGTGTGTATTTTTTTGTAAATAGCTTCTTTTTCATATATTTTGTTTACGAATCCTGCTAAATTCTTTGTTAAATTATCGATTATAACGGAATCTGGATTTTTGGTGCTAGTAAACTACAACTCAGTCGATCTTTGTAACTGCATTAGTCTGCATAATGTTAAATAATTGATAGTTTGATTTGGGTAATTTCGGTAACTGTTCCTAGCAAAAAAAAAATGTGCATACTTTCTTGGGTAATACTCCTGATCTGAGTAGTTGGCATTAGATGCATAAATTGTCATTCTGATAATGCTTGAACCCTGAATAGGATATTTATTATTACCGGAGGATTTTCAATTAAGTTGTTCAGCTATGTTCCTTTTGTATCACTCTACTTATACATATACCTATATCTATATATATGAAAAAAAATTAACTAAATATATATATATATACATATATATATATATATATATATATATATATATATATATATATATATTTACACATATCGGAATAAAGACTGACCTGTGAATTCTGAGTGAGCATTCAATATTTACTAAAATGTTTGTGCATGCATCTGTAGGTGCTTATGAGTCTGATGATCATCATGTATGCTATAACTTTGTATTTTGAAGGCTTGACCAACTTATAGATTTTATTTTAAATGTTCCGTACAATGATAGTGAACATGCCATTTGGTTAATTAGGTTTATGCTAATGACATTACTGCGAGATCTTGACGCGCATGCTGGCATGTTTCTTGTTTTGTCATCTTTGCCCAAGAAAGAACAAACTTCAACACTTGAAAGATAATATAGGTTGAATTTTAAGAAATAGAAGTATTTTGGTTGATTTACATATTTGGTGTAATGGACCATCTTCTATCTGCAAGTTAAATGGGACATCTTGATTTCTGTGTAACACAGGTTGTAGTAAGTTCAATCCTTAGCAATTGACATATATAATGATTACATGTTATATTATTTATGTTCAAATTATGAATCGGATCCACATAACTTATAGTTCCGTTAAAATAGCAAATCTTTAAGTGTATGATAGTCTAAAGATGTTATATTATTTTGACGGTTTTAATACTTGAGTAATACGTTATTTTGTGGATTGCTATTAAGTCGGATTTTCCTATTATTTTGTGGGCTGTGATAAGATCTGAGTACTTGTGATCATGTATAAGCTTATACAGTTGTATGCATGATGTGTGAAATTAAATATGTTGCAGTCTCATAAGCTTCTTTCTCATCGTTTAAAGTATGTTGGCTGCGATTTGTTTTAGTGGAACCCATATGCCTTCTCAGATTAAAACTGATTCAGTCCTGTGCTTCTCAGTGATGTTTGAGATACATTCTCTAGTATGTCTTGTTCAGTTGATATTGAAAATTTGGTGTTCAACTACATAGTAACTTGTATATTCAGTGGATAGTTAGTTGCATATTAAGCTGCATAATTTATGATGTTCAATTGCATATTCCTTAAAATGTTCCAATGCCTATTATATGTATATCATCTAGAAGATTCATATGGCCATTAAGATGCTTATTCTCCAATGTCCATACGCTTGTTAAACTGTATATTTTTCTGAAGTACTATTGCCTAACACTACATAATTGTTGAAAGTATCAAATGCCAACTAAGTTGTATATCTTGTGGAATGTTCAAATGAGAGTGTGTTGGGAGAAATGTATATAGTTGTATTACCAAGTCTCTAGGACTATAGTGCATGCTCAGTAAAGGACACCAACAGTGTCTTTGCTTGTTGGCGGAGTTTTTAATACATGCCACCCTGTGTTGGGATGTCACAAGTCAAAACCTAATGGTACGTGGTGGCAATTTGCTAATGAAGAATAAATAAATAATAATAAGGATGATGAATGAGGAATTGAAAACCGAACCTATGGGTCGGTTTGTTGTGGACATATGAATGTCAAGCCAGTGTGTTGAGGGTCATGCATAGACCATCGAAGTTATGATGTGAATCCACATGAAAATGAAAAGATAATATTGTTGTCCGACTGGTTTAAAGGCACCGGGGGCATTCGTGCTTGACTGGCTTAAATGCACCGGAGCACTTTGAGTGGGTTATGCAATCAATACGACAAAGGATGGGAATTGTTCTATACCCCTTGGTAAAATGACTAAGATTGAGAATTCTACTACGATGATAGTAGAAAGAAGTTGGGGAAATGCCCCATACTTCGGGAAAATAATTAAATGAAAAGATTAACCCACTCAGATTCGGGCTTACCTTGGAGAGGGTAGGTGGTACAAAACTCTGGGGACATGTGTTTAGTTTCGAGCGTAAAGCGACTCGTTGGTCCCAGTCCTCAGAGTTGGGGGACCCGAACTACCAAATGTGTCCTAGGTGGTAGCTCCATGTTCTTCTGCAGAAGTTAGGGATGCATCCTGTTTTGGTTTTGCCCTTTGGGAGTTTCTCTCAGTCACTGGCCGCTCCCTTAGGATTTTCAGTCTCAGTTAGAATGTTCGGGTTAATAGAACAACTTTGAATAATATACCCCCGAACGTTCTCTTCTGTGATGGTTGCCTTGGCCTGTCTGTACACACGGGATAAGAAAAGATAAACAATAATTAGAACAACTAGGTATCATAGTGAGTGGAGTTATTAAAGAGACAATTTCGTATCCTTTTTAACATGTTTTATGATCTGAACGTGTGATGAAATGCAGATCCTGAAATGTGTGGATATAAAGTAATTAAATTCATATTGTGACTATTATCTGAAAGTAATGCATGTTACTGTTATTGTTGTTGCATAAAAGCTTTACTTGCTTAATTATAGCTGTTGCATAATCTGCCTACTTATTTAGCTATATGTCTGCATAGTCTGCTTTACGTGCTATGGTATATACTAAAGATTCACACTTGACACTCACATCACATGCTAGATTCATGATATACCTGCATTAAGAGTTACAGTTTTCCTACTTAGACGTGGTAGTCTAATTCCAATCAATTTACTATTTTTTTTTCAGGTAAAGAATAGGGTTTATGAGCGGCTGCGGGATGAGGCATCGGATCGAGATTTTTGGATTTATTGTTTCAGGGATCGCTTGAGTTTATTGTAAATTTTAACTGTTCATATCATTTAAACTCTGATGATTTTCATTAATATTGAAATGAAATAAATGTCTTGGGTTTCTCTCCACCGTAATGTCTCGAAATGATTAACCTTATTTTATTTCTTGTTTCCGCTGTTATAATTAAAAAAAAAAATCTTCAAATTTTGGGTTAAAATTTCGGGGCGTTACACCCGCGGACGTTGCCCCTCTTCTAGAGGAGTTCCGTGACATTATGCCGGATGACCTACCTGATGGATTACCTTCGACAAGGGTAGTTCAGCATGCCATTGACTTTGTGCCAGGGTCTAGTCTACCCAACCTTCCCGCACATCGCATGAACCCCTCTGAGCACACTGAATTATTAAGACAGGCTCAGGAATTACTGAAAAAGGGTTTCATTCGCGAGAGTCTTAGCCCTTGTGCCGTACCCGCCTTACTCACTCCTAAGAAAGATGGGTCCATGCGCATGTGTGTCGATAGCCGTGCGATCAATCGCATCACAGTCAAATACCGTTTTCCCATTCCCCGTTTGGATGATATGTTTGATATGTTATCTGGTGCCTCCATTTTCTCTAAAATAGATCTAAAAAGCGGGTATCACCAGATTCGTATACGCGAAGGGGATGAGTGGAAAACGACATTCAAGACACGTGATGGATTGTACGAGTGGTTAGTCATGCCGTTTGGGTTATCTAATGCCCCAAGTACCTTCATGAACATGATGACCCAAGTCTTGCGTCCGTGTATTGGGAAGTTTGTTGTTGTCTACTTTGACGACATTTTGATTTATAGTTCATCATTGCCCGATCATTTGAGTCACCTGCGTCAAGTCTTAGGTATTTTGAGGAAGGAAAAATTGTATGCCAATGCAAAAAAGTGCGAGTTTATGACGTCCAGTGTTGTGTTCTTAGGTTTTATTGTGTCAGCTGATGGCGTCAAGGTCGACCTCGCCAAAGTCCGTGCGATTGTCGATTGGCCTACCCCAAAGACTATAAGAGAGATCCGTAGCTTCCACGGGTTAGCCACTTTTTACCGACGTTTCGTGAGAAATTTTAGTACCCTCATGGCCCCCATCACGGAGTGCCTAAAAGGTACTAGTTTTCATTGGACGCCCCGGCTGGAAAAGCCTTTACGCTCATCAAAGAAAAAATGACCAGTGCTCCTGTCTTAGCTCTCCCTGATTTTAGTGCAGTCTTTGAGGTTGAGTGTGATGCCTCCAAAGTAGGGATTGGCGCTGTCCTGAGTCAGAATCGTAGACCCGTTGCCTTCTTTAGTGAGAAGCTGACTCAGGCCAGGTGCCAATACTCCACTTACGATGTTGAGTTCTATGCCGTGGTACAAGCCCTTCGTTATTGGAGACATTATCTCATTTATAAGGAATTTGTCTTGTACACGGACCATGAGGCCTTGAAGTATCTGAATAGTCAAAGGAAGTTGAGTGCTCGTCATGCCAAGTGGGTCAGCTTCTTGCAAGAATACACCTTTTCGCTTCGCCATCAATCTGGTACCCTGAACAAGGTGGCTGACGCTCTTAGTAGAAAGAACAACCTTCTGATGACTATGTCAGTGCAGGTCATTGGCTTCGAACAATGCAAGGAATTATACCCCACGGACCCTGATTTTCACAAAGTCTGGGAAGGGTGCATTTCTTCAGATCACACCCTCGACCCCCGTTTTTGTATTCATAATGGTTACCTCTTCCGTGGGAACAAATTGTGTGTGCCCGATTTCTCCCTTAGGCTCCAGTTGATTTCTGAATTACATGAAGGATGGTTAGCCGGCATTTCGGGTATGATAAGACGTTCGCTCTCTTAGATGAACGATACTTTTGGCCCAAAATGCGCAAAAATGTTGTCAAGTTCATCCAAGGGTGTCATGTGTGTCAAGTGTCCAAGGGTCATCGTCAGAATAGTGGTCTGTATACTCCGTTACCCATTCCTGAACGGCCGTGGGAGCACGTATCCATGGATTTTATCGTGGGCCTTCCACGAACACCACGTCGTTTTGATTCAATTTTAGTAGTTGTTGACCGGTTCTCCAAAATGGCTATCTTTGTCCCGTGTAAGCGAACCACCGATGCCTCTTTAGTTGCTTCATATTATTTCAAGGACGTTGCCCGTTTCCATGGTCTACCCCACACAATCACTTCTGATCGTGACACGCGTTTTATGAGTCATTTCTGGAAATCATTATGGGCCCTCTTAAAGACTAAACTTCAGTTCAGTAGTGCGTATCACCCCCAGACCGATGGCCAAACCGAAGTTGTGAATCGCACCTTAGGAAATTTGTTACGGAGCCTAGTGGGGGAAAATGTCAAAACTTGGGATCTCGTATTGCCCCAAGCCGAGTTTGCTTATAACAACTCTATTAACCGTTCTACTGGTAAATCTCCGTTCCAAGTAGTGTATGGTCGGTCACCCACCCATGTCGTCGACCTAGCCCCTGTGTCAGCTCTCTCTGCTCCAGCTCCGGATGCCTTTGATGTCGTCGAATATATGCGTGACATTCACAGACAAGTCCGTGCCAAACTTGTTGAAAGCTACGAGGCCTACAAAGCTTTCGTAGATCAGGGTCGTCGTGATGTCCACTTCCAGGTCGGTCAGCTCGTCTGGGTGTATCTACGTCCAGAGCGTTTTCCTGTAGGCACCTATAGCAAATTAAGTCCTAAGAAGTATGGCCCTTTTAGGATCCTTCAGCGATTGGGTTCGAATGCCTACCTCCTTGAGCTACCCGATGATTGGCATATTTCCCCTATTTTCAACGTGGCTGATCTATATGCTTACTGTGGCAACAACAAGTCGTCAGAGCCGACTTCTTCCCAACCCGGGGAGAATGATGCAGGGCAGGACCCGTGTGGACCCATCGTGCCACCCGATCTACCACAAAGGACAGATGAGCGACTTCGCGGGTATGATCCACTTGCAGGGACGGAGCCACGACGCAGGGAGGTACCCCTGCGCACCTATTCCAGGCGTGGTGGAGTTCGCACGCCCATGAACCAACAGCGGATGGAAGCTGACCCGGATCGCGGGTCGGACCCAAGTCTGGACCCGCGACCCGGGTCCACTAAATAGCCTTTAAAAGGCTCACGCCTAGGGTTGCGTGGGCAGTGAAAATTGAAAAGCTTCAGCCGTCTTTCTTTTCCTGCACTCTTCTTATTCTTTGCATCCTGTTTTCTTTTAATTCATTTATTGTTAGTTGTTTCTCCATTGTTTATTGAAACTATTTTGAGATTAATAAAGAGGTTCAGCCACACTGATTCACGGTGGGCATCTGTTTACACTCCTTCTCCGACGTGGCTGCATCAGTATCCCTTAGCAACTAACCTAACTTTGTACCTTTAAAGGGTTCCATCACTCTGGTTTTTATCTTATTGACCCATCGACAACCTATGGGTTTCTTTCCTACGAGAATATCTTGGATAGTCCAAGTATTCACCTTTTCTAAAGCATTTAATTATACCCTCATGGCTTCTACCCATTCAGAATATTTGCATAGTTTAAGGGTTCTATCTAGGAATGTATCAATGTAACCTAAGCTTGATACTTAGGTGAAAATGAATCAAATTTTCCAATAGGTTTTGATACTCTCGATGACCTTCTAGTTTGTGTTTCTATATGATTTTCATTAGTATATTTTCAAAGGCACATGGATGTTCAAAACTACTACGCCTGGAATATTGAATACAATTCTGATTTTGAGATTATTCTTCACTTATCTCATTGTCATGAGATTCTTCTTCACTCACTGTATCATTTCTGATATCCTGATGTTCGTCAAGATCAACATCACATTCACCAACCTTTGGAATTAGATCCAATAGAAAAGAATACTCAGTTATGTCCTTAGGATTTTTCAAATCCATTTTTTTCCTTTTTCTAAGAAAGATATATTTCTTGAAACATATAATTTCTTATTTTTAAAATCAAAGTATCAATAGCCTTTTTTATTATTTGCATATCCCAAAAAGGCAAAAGAAATAACACGAGGCGAAAGTTTATCATTTTTATCTATTAATACAAAACATTTGCATCCAAAAACCCTAAGTCTAGAATAATTGGGAGTAAGTTTAAAAAGTTTTTCTACTAGTGATATATTTTTCAAGATAACGGATGACATTATATTGATAAGATAAATTGTGGTGAAAGTGGCTTCGGCCCAAAATTCTTTAGGTACTTGATTTGAAATAAGCAATCTTCTTGTGGTTTCTATGATGTGCCTATGTTTTCTTAAGCCAAGCCATTTTGTTGTGGAGTGTAGGAACAAAATTTTTGATGTGTAATACATTTGATTTCAGGTAATCTTTTGATAAAAATTCTCCCCCTGAATCAGTGGGAAAGATAAAAATATCATTTTAAAATTTATTTTTGACCAATTTGTAAAATAATTGAAAGTATGAAAAAACTTCAGATTTATGTTTGAGAAAATAAATCCACGTGAGTCTAGTAAAATCATCAACAAACATTATATAATATGCAAACTCACCCTTAGATACAACAGGTGTTGGGCCCCAAACATATGAATGCACTAACTCAAGCGGTCGTGTACAGACAAAAGTTCTTTCTTGAAATGAAAATCTTTTCATCTTGCCAAGAATACAATCTTCACGAAATCTAGTTTTTGAAAATTATAACAAAAGGTATTTTTGGGTATTTTCAAAAAAATCATGTAGTATAAGCCTCCTTCCCTATGACCTTTCCTAATCAGCTTTCTTGACTGACGATCTTGCTCTCGACAACCAATAGAAGAGAATGAACCATTGTATCCATGGTCAGATAATTAAGAGATAGACAAAAGATTTAAGTTTAACTTGAGAATATATCTTATTTTTTGAATAAAAAAACCTTTTGAAATATTTTTGAAATTTCCTATTCCCTTTATCTCAAAGGATGTTCCATCAACAGTAAAAACATTTGACCCGTTTGAGTTACGACATTCAGATAAGATATCACTATTTGGCGTCATATGAAATGAGGCACCTGAGTCAAAAAGCCAAAGAGTCTTACCGGAGTCAGAGATGCCGAAAGAAGAGACCGCTACTCTGATTTATAAAGCTCCTTTGAGTAGAGGTTGGAGAGCTTCTACAAGTTGAGTCAAAGACAGGCTCCCAATGTTTTATTCTTGTGTCCCTATGACCTTCCTCAATAAGCTTTCTTGACAGCTGCACTCGATAACCAATAGAAGAGAAGGAAACATTGTACCCATGGTCAAATAATTAAGAGACATACAAAAGATTTAGGTTTAACTTGGGAATATATCTTATTTTTGGAATAAAAAAACTTTTTGAAATTTTTTATTCCTTTTATTTCAAGGGATGTCCCAGTAAAAACAATTAACCCACTTGAGTTATAACATTCGGATAAGATATCACTATTTGGTATCATATGAAATGAGACACCTGAGTCAAGAAGCTAAAGAGTCTTATCGGGGTTAGAGATGCCAATAGACAACTCCGGTTTATGAAGCTCCTTTGAGTAGAGGTTGAAGAGCTTCTACAAGTTGAGTCAAAGACATACTCCTAATGTTTGATTCTTGTGTAGCTTTGAGCTCGTTGGACTCTTGTGTAACCGATACTACCTTCTTCTCATAGGGCCTCTTTAGTTTAGGACAATATGTCTTGACATGTTCTGGTTCACGACAATAGCAAATAATTTTTTTCTCCTCAAACTCATTGCCTTGTTTTGCATAGTTATCATTGTTTTGTCTCCCCATAATGTGGTGGTTTGTAAAGCACATGGTTTCCTGGCCTAGACACGGCTATGACTGAATAATCATCTTCTCTAGATGTCTTCTTTTTTAGTTATTTTCCTTCATACTTAGCTCTTCAATAGTATATTCAATAGAGGAAACTTTTCTTCTATGAAGAAGAGCCGATTTAGTAAAATCAAACTCCGGTCTTGAACCATTGATGAATTGATAGAAATGTTTCGCATCAATTTGTCTTTGACGGAGTTCTGTCTTTGAGACAATGCCATTGTGGCTCAAGAAGAACCACCACATTCCAAAGATCGGACAACTAACTAAAGTATTCTCTAATACTTTTTCCTCCTTAAGTCATAGTGCATTCTTTGTCTTGTAAGTTGAAAATGTGGGCAATAGCTTTAAAAGAATACATTCTCTTATGATATTCTTATGCTTTATTTGCATGTTTAAACTTAGCTAAGACTTAACACTTCTTGTGATCAACACTACTAATGAGTTAAGACATAATCTTGGCATGCCTCATTCTTCATTCTTTTTATTTTTTCTCATACGTGGCTATAGCCTTGGTATTTTTCCCCTCCGTAAGAAGTACTTCTTTTTCTCCTTCTATCATAGTAAGGATTAGTTTGGGTTTCAAATCCGATCCATCCACTAATCCCCACAACCCATCCCCCAATATGAAATACTTCATCATTAAAACTCATGTTACAAAGTTTGTTTCGGTAAGTTTGATGGGTTTTAGGTTGACATTATCATTGTCATCTATGTTTACAAGGGCTAAGAGAAAGAATAGAAGATAGAGAGGAGGAAGAAAGAGAGGAGATAATCAAAAGTATCATGAGTACACCACCAAGAGAGCATCTCCAATGAAAAGTACACACATGAGCACTCCACTTCCAAGAGAGCACCTCCAATGAAGAGCATAGACACTTGAATAAATTTTGCAAAAAAGATTTTATCTCTTCAAAATCTTGAGTGACATGCTTCTCAATGCACCGAAAAAATATCTTGATCTCCAAGCTCTGATACCATGTAAGAAAACAAGGTCTTCCAAAATATATTCACCGAAACAACAAGAGTGGATACTCAAAGAGTTCCACCAAAGCACCAATGGAGTACACAAGCCACAAAATGGGCTTATACATAAACACCCACTAAAAGGGCAAAAGACAAGGAATAAAATAATATTTTATTGATACATTTGAGAGGGGGTTTCACCCCTATTTATACACACAAGGGTCTCCTAAGAGAGACGTTGGGAGAGGTAGAGCCGTTGGGCTCTCTCTCCAATGCCTCTCTAGCTAAAAGGTGGCTGAAAAAATAAAAAGAATAAAACAAAAAGAAACTAACCTAGTTAGACACTAACCTAGTTAGACACTAACCTAGTTAGACACTAACCTACTTACTATTTACTAGTTAGGTACTAACCTAACACACACACACACACACACACACACACACACACACACATATATATATATATATATATATATATAATATTTACATTTTTAACAGCTGGAATTATATATCTTTTCTTTGTGTGGGTGATTGATGACATCCAACAGTTTACCATGAAATGTAGATGCATTAGAAATGCCTATCTTGCATGACATTGTTTAGATATTAAGCTACAAGAAATGTGTGTTTTGTAGAGGTTCCAAGGTCGCACTTATGGCATCCTTACAAGTTCTGAGGCCGATTCAGATATAGAACCAGACTCTGCTAGGCATCACCACGAGGACTTCAATTTCAGTGAGATATTTGTGCATCAACTGATTCACTCTATTGAGTTTGTGCTTGGTGCAGTCTCAAATACTGCATCATATCTTCGTCTTTGGGCCTTAAGGCAAGTTATAAATTGCTCAGCACTTATTTTGGATTTCTTATGTGATAATTTTCTTACCAGAATTTGTTGATATTTCTGCAGCTTAGCTCACTCTGAACTGTCCACTGTTTTCTATGAGAAGGTTCTTCTGCTTTCTTGGGGGTGAGTTGAATTTTTGGCAGTTATTTGTTTGCACTGTAATTGATTAATGTTGATGGCATCTACTTCTGCAAAACAACAATCCATTTTTTCTTCTCTCTCTCTCTCTCTCTCTCTCTCTCTCTCTCTCTCTCTGAGGCTTGTATCAGACACCAGATGCAAATTCAACTTGCCTATCGTCTACAGTGGTGAGCCTTATTCATCAACTTGGAAATAGGAACGAAAGGCAGAATTGGTTCATAAAGGTTTTGCACAAAATTGAATGGATTTTGACTAATGCAAACACATGCAGACACACAGGACAACATGATTAAATAGTTCTAGGACTATTTGTAATTGGCCCTTTCCCCTGTATAAGAACTTACCAGTTACTGCATCGACAGTGGAATTTTCTTTTTATGAACATGGGACTCAACTTGGATAGGAGAGGAGAAAACATGATAATTAAGTAAAGGGTAATGTTGTGATGGAGTTTGACAATAAGAATATGATTCCATCCTCTGCTTTTCACTTTTCAGGTTTGACAATATTTTTGTAAGGCTGATTGGTCTCACCGTGTTTGCCTTTGCCACTGCCTTTATACTACTAATGATGGAGACACTAAGTGCCTTCCTCCATGCATTGCGGCTCCACTGGGTTGAATTCCAGAACAAGTTCTATCAGGGAGACGGCTACAAGTTCAGGCCATTTGCATTTGCTTCATTGATTGAAGATGACTGAATTCTGATGTAGGGTGAAGTGATGACGAAGCAGATTTTTTTTACCACGCCTGAGCAGTATGCTTGTAGAAAATTTGAAGGGAATAGAGAACCGTGCCAAGTAATTGAGCATCAACTTGGAAGCACCAGCAGGGAGCGCCTTGGGCACTGAAATTTTCTCTGGAGAAAAACCAAGATTGTCAATTCTCAACGAAGTTTGCTGCCTCTCATTTTTCGCCTGTACATCATTGTGGACTGCTCCAAAATGCTGAAAGTCATTTTGGTGAGATATTAATTGATTTGAAGTTTGTTGTTTTGTTAATCATGGGTGGATCTTCATACGAGAATTTGGGAGAGAATTAGAGTGAAGACATGTAGAAACTGCAGGGTATTTTGTAAGGGTACTTTGATGGTGACCTTGATTTTTGTCGGATGATTTTTTTGAATATTGGAATTTTCAGGTGATTTTTTTACATAAAGTTGAAATATTTTGAAGTCAATAGTATGTTTTAGCAATTTTCACATAATTAAGTGTTTTTTTTCTCAACTTTGAAGCCAGGATCCAAAGCCAGTTCCATCTGACATTTACATGGCCTCCAGATCCGATTTGACAGACATTTACTGTTGCTGATGAACATCTTGTGTTCCAAATGTAGGGAAATGTTTAACTTTTTGTCCTCTAAGCTTGAGTTTGCCACAGTTAGGGGTGGGCATCAAGTTGGGCTGATAGCAGGGGCCCGACTGACCCGATAACTTCTAGAGGTGCTGAAAGCCCAACTCAACAATTGTCAGGTCAGGCTTTTGGCGGCCGGACGGGCTTGGATTTGCCCATCCGGCCCATGACTCACCAAATTTTTTAAGTTGGAATGGGTTGGGCAACTGTTGTAATCCTCCAATAAGTGTAGCAATGGTGGAAAACACAAGGGAGATGAAGGATAGGAAAGAGGGAAGGGGTCGGCCAGAGTGTAGGAGAATACTTGGAAAAGAGAGGGAATATGGGGTGGGGGCGACTTTGGGAGAGAGAGGGATAGGGAAGAGGGAAGTTAGGATGGTTAGGGGGTTGTGAGGGTGCTAAGATGACGGGAATCTTTAATCAAAAGAGATTAAAATCAATTCTCATCAAGAGACCAAGTTGAAATACGTCACAAAACAATGATTACAAATGAGAGTTTTATAGACTCAAAGCTAACCACCTCAGCCTACCTAGCCACCCATGCTACCTCAGCCCTTACAAAGCTTTAATACCCAGTCCAAGGCCCCTGCCTAGGCTAGTCCCTCCAGTCGATCCACCCAACTAGGCTTAGTCGACTTGTATATTTGACTTGGCTTGGGCCTTGGCTAGTATCAACTACCTTTGTCACCCCCCAACCATAAGTACAATTACGAAAATTCCCTTGATATTATAATAATTCCCGGCCAACCCGATCAATCCAACCCATGGACCATATTAGCCTTCCAGAGCTTATTCCAACAACCCGCCATAAGTACAATTGCCAAGAATCACCTTCCAGAGCTTCTTCCAACACTTGCCTATCTCAACTTCCTTGTCCGGTTCTCCATAGTATGCTAGCCAGCTAGTATACCGGGCCTTGTCTAGGCCTAGGGTTGCATCAATTCCCTCACCCTTCAAGGTTTGCCTTGTCCTCAAGGCAACAAGCTCTGGAAGGTGTGCCATGATGTCATCCTCCAGCTCTCATGTGGCTCCTTCAAATCTTGTCGGTCTATTGAACCAACTTCTCACTTACTAACCTTCTATGTGCTTCCTTTTCTTTTGCAAGATCTTTTTAGAGGTTAGTTGTGTGAGCTCTCCAAGATCAATTGAGGAAGGGCTTCCTTCATTGTGTCCTTTTAAGTCTTCATTACATGAAAAACAAGGTAGATTTGAGCTTCCAGGGGTAGCTCTAATCCATAGGCCACTCTGCCTATCTTCTCAAAAATTTTGTAAAGCCCAAGGAATAAATGTTATAACTTGTGGTACTTGGCTCTTATTATTGTGGATTGCCTATGGATTATCGTGGGCAACTTAAGTAGGACCAGATCTCTCACTTCATATTCCTTCTCTTGATAACCCATGTTATAAACATATATCCAATTTTGTGAGTCCTCTAAGTTCTTGAGAATCTTGGAGACTTGGTCCCTTTCATGTAGGGTCACCTTAACCACATCACTCCGGACGGTCCCACCAACATGGATGTTTATGGAGGGTGGTTGCCTCCCATACAAGGCCTGATATGGAGTTATTTTAATGGTGGAATGGTATCCGACCATTTTGGAAAGCACTTTTCCTTTAATCATGTCTAGTTTTCTTTAAATAAAGAACCCACGAAAGCCATGTGCGAATGCATTTGTCTTGCTCAAAATGTAGTGATCTTTGGTTCTCTTAGGAAGAAGTTGCTTTGGTTCCATGATGACCTCTTTGTAAGAGTCAAGAAGTCTTTCTAAGTCTGAGTTGCATATAGTGATAATTTGGAAGGTTTGCTTGAATGCCTTCACCATTTGCTTGAATGCAGCCTCTCTGATAGGAGTTGCCTTGGTGGCACTAGTCTCAACTCTCCTACCTTCATACTTGGCATCAATCTTTATAACTTTGAAGATCCAAATAACAGATCCCAAGAGTGGTAACCGTTGCGTACCCAAGACTATTTTTGCCCCTTTTATAGAGAGCCCATAGGCACGGGCCCATTGATTGGTTGGGTACTTAACATTGTAGGAGCTTGGAGTTTGTGGCTCCATTTAAGGAATAGACCTTTTGGTTCTTGAGTCACCTCATGACGCTCTTTGGAAACACCTCCTAGTTCTGAAATTAGTTGAGTTTGTGTTGAGATTGAAGTCGTCATAATCTTCAACACCAAGATTCGAGGTCTTTGCACATATCGGTATGGGTGATCATAGGCCGATTTGGATCTGGGAGCTATAAGAATATAATGATCTTGGATCCATTGAGGGGTAGGGATGGCAGTGGACCGGGGGAAAGCGAGGCCCCGCCCCGCCTCGCCCCGTTTGGACCAGGGATGAAGGGTATGAAACGGGGATGGAGGTGGGGACGAAGGTTAAAATCCATCCCCGTCCGGGGATGGAGGTGGGGATGGACGTGCACTTTTCCCCGCCCAGCCCCATCCCCGCCCCAACCACTTTTCCCCGCAATATCCCCGCCCTGCCCTGCCTCATCCCTGTTTGAACCGAGGATGGAGGACATGAAACGGGGATGAAGGCGAGGGTGGAGGATAAAATCCATCCCCGTCGGGGATGGAGGCGGGGGTGGAGGATAAAATCTTGAGGCGGGGCGGGGGTGGAGACCTTGTCCCCCGCCCCGCCCCGCCCCGCCCCACTGCCATCCCTATTGAGGAGGGACCCCTTTAGGCTCTTTTAAAACCTCCATAAACCTCTTTACTATGGCCTCAATATCAGATTGGAAAGGCTTGTTGTTAACATTTTGGGTTTGAAGAGCTCTCAACACAAACACTTTGTGGGCTTTGCCTAGCCCTCTTGGAGATCTTATTGGAATCGGTCGGCTCAATTTGAGGAGCCTTGTTGGCTTAGATTTTCAACTCCTTTCCTTCATGAGAAAATTGTATTTTTAAATCTTGGAAATCCCAAGTCACACGCCAAAGGGGTTGTAGCCATTGCATCTCCAAAACTAAGTCCACCCCTTTCATAGGTAGAATATAGGCATCTACGATAAACATAGTGCCTGAATGTCAATTGAGAGTTTTGGACTCCTTCCCACAAACCTCAACTTGCTCTCATTTCCTACCATTACATCAAATTGGTTTTGAGTTTGCATCTCACACTCAATCCTTTTGGTGATTTGGGAACATAAAAATATAGATAATGTTTTTACGAAAAATAATTGTGCACTATACGACAAAAATGATGCATTTTCTAAAATACCATACAAATTTTGAAATTTGCCCGATGTCCAAAATAGCAAATAGCCAACTATAAAAGAACCTTTTTAACCTTCTTATGTGTGAAACGTATGAAGTTTGAGTGATATATCGCTTCACTTGTTGGGTATCGCAAACTCCCAATTAAAAGTTGGTCCGCACATTTTTTTTGGACATCACGAAGTTCGCATAATAATATTTGCGAACATCCTCTTAAACCCAAATATCAAAACTTCACTAAATTCACATATATATCCTCCTAAATATGCAAAGTTCCTTCTAAATGTGCGAAATTCCTCCCAAATATGCTCAAAAGGATTCTTGGTTGGGGGTCAGAAATAGAATTTTTTGATTTGGTATAGATAAAAGATCTTCCTATGTTATACTATTCAATTCTTGATGATGAATTGATTTGATAGATCAGATATTGTTATTCATGATATTATAATATGATTCATTATCAATTTTCTCTCAAATATTCAAAGTTTCTCCCAAATATGTGATTTTTTCTCAAATTTGTAAATTTTCTCCCAAGAGATCTGCAAATACATAGCGATCTGCACAAAGTTTGGCATGTGAATGTACCAACTAGCATTAGTTGTGACGCTTCAATATTTAAAAGGATGTTTCGATAGTAAAAAAGTGATTGTTCACAATTTAGGCTTTGTTTTTTCTTTTAAAAAATGACGATGGAGAAGATTTTGGGACAACAAATGGAGGATGCCATGGTCGATATGGAGAAGATTTTCAAGAAGATAGAAGATGGAGATGATGAGGTGGTGAATGATGTTGATGGTCCTTAGCAAATGAGAAGTCCCGGTTGTGGGGAGTGAGCAGAGAAGGTGGTTTCGCCTCAATCATTTGCTTAAAAGAAGAGAGGGTCTGCAAAAAAAATAGTAATCTAACTGATATTAAAAATCCAAAGACTGAACCTAAAATGTATTATGGAGCTATATTTGATTGAAAATGAGCTCTTGAAAGAACAATTGCATGCTTTGAGGTCGGATTGCAGGATTTGCAGGCTAAAGAGTCAGATTACAGAGAAAGCAGTTTCACCTCAATCGTTTGCTCGAGAGAAAAGATGGTTTGCAGACAAAAACAATAACCCAAATGACATTAATAAGCCAAAGATCGAACCCTCTAATGTTGAGATATATACTATGAATGTTTGTAACATGTCTATTTTTCTAATAAATGAAATGAATATATGTATGAACAAATTTATTTTCGAATGACTGGAATGAATATATATGTATAAACATGTTTAATTTTTAATGAATAAAATGAATATATGTATGCAAAGTTTTGAGAGGTTTTAGTTTTAGGAAGTTCACAGATTTGTTTGTGCGAACTTCACACTATGTATGGGAAGTTAGTTTAAGAAGTTTCGACCATGAAGGAAATCACAGATATTGTTATGCAGACTTTGAACTATATATGTGAATTTAGTGTAATACTTGCGAAGTGGTTTCAGTTATTAGAGTTGCATATATTTGGTCAATTTAACTTTGCATATATTTTTACACAAACTTCGTGAGGTATATGCAGATTAAGATATTTGCGAGGTTGCGAGGTCAGTTTAACAGAAAGTTTGCATATTTTTATGTAAATTTTATATTATATATGTGAACTTAATTAGGTAATTATGAAGTTTCGAGGTTTGGGTTTAACACGATGTTCACAAATATGATTATGTGAACTTCATGATGTCCAAAAAAAAAATGTGCGGACCTCCTTTTAAGTGGGAGCTTGCAACACCCGACGAGCGAAGCAATATATCACACAAACCTTGTGAGTTTCTCACATGTAAAGGGTAAAAAGCTCCTAACGAAGTTGGATATTTACAATTTTGGACATCGAACAAATTTCAAAATTTGTAGGGCATTTTGAGAAACATATCATTTTTGGCATACAGTACAGTCATTTTCTGAATTTTTTACCCATCCGGTTATGTACATGCATTGAGGTACCTCCACACCAGTTAAGGCATGGAAGGATATCTCAGGGGACTCTTTCATAAAGTCATCCTCCTCTTCTTCTACTTCTTTTTCTTCCTCCTTATTTTCACTATTGTCATTGTTCTTGCCCTTTTCATGACCCTTTCTTTTTAGCTCATCCACTTGCTCTTGGGTGAGGTTTCAGACCTTGGCTTGGCTGCTTCTACTAAGACCATTTCTTTGAGTCTTTTGCATGTTTTTGGCCACATTTGAACCCTCTTGATCAACTTTGAATGCCTTCTTGGTTAGCCTCATAGCTGGACCAAACTTGTTTGCACTAGTCATGCCCATACTCTTCCTAGCCAGTTTTGCTTCTCTTCAACAATTCGTGCTAACGCATAGCATCACATCAAACTTGTAGGACTAGAGACATGTACTTCAATCATAATATTAACCTTAAGAACAGCAATGAAGGTGTTAATCCTTTTGGCTTGATAGTCCATGATGCTGATTCGTGACAAAGTGACATTGTGATTGATGAAGGCTGATGGTCCAAACCTCAATAAGATTGCTTTTGCAAATGATTCTCAATATGGAACCCCAATTTGAGATTCATACCAATAGCTCCATCTTTCAAGTGGATAGAGGGCCAATTGGACCTTTTGCTCGGGAACATTCACCATTTTGAAATATTGTTCCACCTTGACTATCTAGCTTATAGGGTCATTTCCATTAGACTTTGGAAAGTCTATTTTGGATTGCCTTTTAGTAATCACACTGGTGAAAGGTGTCCTTTGGGCTGAAGGGCTGCACTCGTTGATCCCGTGGACATTAGGAGCTTGAGGTGTAGGTCCTTGTCCTAGTTGACTCATCATTGCTTGCATCATTTGGGTAAAGTGGTCATATTGAACATTCAATTGTGTCAATTTCTCAACTTCTCATATAGGGAGTGTAAGCTCTGATGGAGCTCTGTTCTAAGCTTAGCCCTCACTCCTTGGGTCAATTTTTGTGCCTGAGTGGTCATTGTTTTAGGTTCAGTATTGAAGTGTTAACTAGGTTCAGGTCCGATTTTTTGTGGGTGTGGTATGGGCTTAGTTTTGGCTAGGTTTAGGTCACATATTGGATTGGTCTTCAACTAGGGTATTTTATGGGTTTTCAGTCAAATTTGAGGTCGATTTTTTACGTTTAGGTCGGGTTTGATGTCTCTCAAGTGAAACAGGTCAGAAATGCACAGGTTCAGTTGGTCACAGTTTTGGAAAAACAAGGTTCACCACGGATTTTTTATCTCCGTGTGTAGGTGACAAAAGATTCTGAAATTTTGTGGGTATGAAGTAGACACGTGTAGAAAGCTACAGTAAAAATTTCAGGGTTGATTTCACTGGGTTTGGGAGATGAATTTTTGAAATTGACCAAATTTCTAGGTTTAGTTTGCTTTGGCCTGTACTAAATTGGCTCCTTTCCAAAATCAATAATTTGGTCACTCTAGCTCCAAACAGGATCTCAACACTCAATCACGACCTCCAACACCTCTTCACACTCAGGCTTAGATTGAAGCCCAAGCCCGACCAAATTATTTGTTGGGTTGGGCTTGGCCTTTCTATCTGTCCGGGTCACCAAATGACTGCTCAAGCCTGACCTAATTCGGGTTAGGTACCCGAAAACCTGTCAGGTACTTGACCCATTGTCCACCCCTAGCCTTAGTGCCTACAAGATGATATTACCATGAAAATACAAAGGGTAAATACAACAATTCTTTATTTGTTCTATTTTGGCTTGTTTTGGCTCAATCTGAATTGGAACATAAGCCCAAGCTCTCCGAGCTAGCTCATTTGAAAGAGAAAAACAAATAAAGATGACCATGAAGAGAAACTCTCAACATCTACTTTTTTTTATAGTGAAAAACACATGCATGCACATGCGATTGCTTGTTAGAATTAGGGGTGTGCAGTTACACAATGAATTGCCAAAGACAATAATATACTCATGGTCTCTAAGCCTTCCTTTTGTGTGTTAAAGTTTCTTTGGATCATCAACCATCATTCGAATGCCTTATGTAGTAACCGAAGGGTTTTAGAATGATCGTGTTTTATTGAAAAATGCCTTTTCATCACAAGGGTCACACCCTTAGAGTTCTAATAGGCTATCCTAAATTTCTTAAGGGGGGGGGGGGGGGGTATGTAATCATTGGAGGTGGCCTCTCTCAATGGTCTCCTTATGGCTACAATCCAACATCTCTTGTTTGGTCATAAGGAGAGAACAGTGTCAAAGTTTTCTCCCATTCAAGTGCTTATCTTTGTACACTAACATATCTTGCGGATTTTTCATACGTACTTCATAAGGTTTTTATTTATAAATATCAGTCTTAACTGACTCACATGTCTTAAAAGACATTTTCTTACCGTCTTTCTTAATAAACTTTCATATCACATAGAGGTAAATAATCCATTGCTATCCAATTTTTCGTTTTCATATCATGCACAACACAAAGTGCCAATTATCTAACTATAGGATAATTTCTCACATGTTATAGAATTATCTATGATTGAGTTGTTACCTAGATTATTATTAATATATTTCTCACAAGCACGTATAATTTTATTTCAATCTCAAATATATCATCTTATGCATAAAACAATTTTTTTATAATATCTTGAGAATATCTATCTTCAAGATATATGAATTTTCATGTTAACATGCATATTAACGATTGAAACTTATTTACATATATATATATATTATAAAATTTCATGATATCATGAGATCTTTTGCTAGCATATCACTATCATGATTTAAATGTCTAACTCATATAGATATATGAAACTTTCAACATCCTTTTATTATAACATTTAAAGCAAATAATGCATTGAACTTATGAATTCAACATCTTAATAGCGAAAAGCATATCCTCTTATCAAGATTTCCACCATGGTGAATTTTCATCATGCTTTTGCTCATATATCACATATCGACAATATTTTTTTACTTCATATAATCAATTCTTTATGAATCTTATATGTACAAATTAGTCAACTAGGGTCTCTTATGACTCTTCCATGGCCCTAGGACATCTTGTGCCAATATTGCACATAATCTATAGTAATAATAGACATTGAAACTATCTTTAGGTTTTCTTAAAAAACAAGTTAGTATACTACATCATTACTTATAGATAACAATTATATGCACATTAGTGAGAAAATATGTCACTTCATAGATCCATGACAAATACTCTTATCATTCAAATATTTACTTATAAATCAAACTCTCACTATCCATGTACACTATATGCACCATACACAGCATCAAAGAAAACCAACTTTGTATTGAAACATGCCTAGGTACCTAGAATCAACCATAAAGTTAATATGTTGTAAAACCTGTAGATTTTTTAGATTTTAAATAAATAAAGAATTCAACTTATCAATGAATTAGAGATGTATTTCTACTTTTTATTTGCAAGTATTGGTATTATACATGTTAAATTAGTCAGTTCTGGCTAGTAAGGATAAAATAGCCATTTTGAGTATTATTTCAGATGAAATATTGAATAAAATATTTAAATTATCATGAAAAATAAAGATCTTAGTGAATCACAAAGTCATCAAAGTATTTTTGAGGTGTTTTGAACTTAACTAGATACATTTCAATGGTTTTTGAAACAAAATCTTAAAAAGGGTATTTTGGCCATGAAATAAAATTTGGCAAATATTTAAATCAATAAATTATGATTTTAAAAAATATCAAAACCCTTGAACTATTTAAAATTAGATGAGTAATTAATGCAAATAAAACGTAAGAGACTAATTTAGAAAAAAAATAGAGATCTTAAAATGGACCCGAATTTCATTGGTTTAGACCCAAATGGATCGATCTAAATCTAGAATTTTATGGATCTTTGAATCATAAAATAAAATTATAACTAAGCCTAAGTTGAACTCTAGAATGTAATTGGAATAAAATAGCAAATTTTATTTAACATTTTTGTTTTAAAATTTTAGAAGTTAATTAGGGTTTTGGGTTGGTTTGGATCCAAACTGAATCCAAATAAGACCTGGATTTGTGTTGGCACATAAGTGAGGCTGGGTGGGGCTCACTAGGGCACCCGACCCTCCCCACTCTTCTCTTCTTTTTTCACTCCAAATCCCTCACCTTCACGCCCCTTTTCTCTTATCATTTCTCTTTTCCCCTTTTTTCATCAATGGAACCCTCTCCCTTCCTTCAATTTCTTCTTTCCACTCCATATAAGCGTTGGCCACCTTTTGTCGTACTCCGACCACTGACCGACTATCGTTGGTACTCCCCTTCTTTCGAACCACAATCCACCACCACTGTTAGCCCCTTTTCTCGCCAGTTTTCTCCACTCTCTCGTGTTGCTTTTTTGTCAAACGACACCACCAACAGGAGCCACTTTCTTCAACCACCAATCAAACACCCCATCCATTGGCCACGACTGCCAGGTAACTCTCTCTCTCTCTTTCTCTTTTGGGTTTGCCGACACCAACCCTATTGGCTGCCCCCCTCTTTTGTCAACATAGGCACCCGACCTCTGTCGGGTCACCCTTGTCAGTTGGGAGCACCAATCTCCACCCAGGCGACCTTTTGCTTGATCTTTGATGTTTCTGTGAGTGTCAACTTCTCCGCTCTAATCGTGGTCTTCTCGCAGGGTTGCCCCAACCACAACGGTGGTGGTAGTCTTGGCTCCTCTACTACCACAGGAGTTTATGCATTTTTATGGAGTGCAGATGGCCCTACAAGGGACAAATTAGGTGAACGTCGTAGTTGGGTCAAAATTCAAAGAGCTAATTGCATGTTTTATTCAGTTTTTTTTGTATGACTATCACAGTTGGGGTTTATCTCGATAAGACTATCAATATCAACACCTGCAACAATATCTTCTCTAGTTTAACAAATCCCAAACTTGAGGCCAAGGTGCAGGAGATTCTCATTTTTGTTTATAATGGTGCCTTAGAAACGCTAGTTAAGAGCTCCCATCGCGTACTGAGCTTAAATTCGAGCATGAATGATACGTCTTCTTTGAGTTTTTCTAAGCAATTATCAGTCGTTGAGGAAGAGGTGAAACGTGATGACATCACTCTTGTTGGTCTTCTATATGCTTGTGCCCATACTTGTTTAGTCGAGCAGGGGCATGTACTTTTTGAGAACATGAATTCTTATTTTGATATCAAACTAATTTCTCTCACTTTTGGTACATGGTTGGTCTTTGCTCTTGTTCTGGTGATCTAAGGTAGGCAAGCATGCCAATGGATTATCAATCTTCTTTATGGTAGTAGCTTTTGGTCGTTGGCATTGCCATACGCTGACAACAAGTGTATCTTTCGCCTAGCTAGCATTTTATGTGTTTTCTCTATTTTGGTTTGGATTTCAAGGGAATACTATTTTTTTCTTAGAATTGGGTGCCTTGATTTTTTGTTTCATCACTGTGGGTTTAGCATGTCTTAAATCATATGGGTTTAAGGGTTGATCATATCTAAAAAAAAATCATTTATATATTATGTATTTTTTATGTTCTTGATGCTTAAAATTTATTTTCTGCATCCCTGATCATGTCTGCAAATTTTTTCATGTATATTCCATGTATTTTCTAAGTTCTTGATGCTTAAAACTGAATTTTCGCATCTATGAACATGTCTGAAAATTTCTGCATGCATATTCTATATATTTTTTATGTTCTTAATGCTTAAAATTTATTTTCTGCATCCTTGAACATGTCTATAAATTTCTACATGCATATTTCATGTGTTTTTGGTGTTCTTATAAAACTAAATTTCTGCATCTATGAACATGTCCGAAAATTTCTGCATACATATCATATATATTTTTACCATTCTTGATGTTTAAATTTAAGTTTATGCATCTCTAAACATGTTTGGAAATTTTAGCATATATATTTTTATCATTCTAGATGCTTAAATTTGAGTTTATGTATTCCTAAACATGTTTAAAAAATTTAGCATGCATATCATATATATATATATATATATATATATATATATATATATCGTTCTTAATGCTTAAATCAAAGTTTATGCATCTCTAATCATGTTTGAAAGTTTTTTCATCCATATCATATATAGTTTTATTGTTCTTAATGCTTATATTCAATTTTCGACATCCCTAAACGCGTCTGCTTTTTTGCATGTGTAATTCTATGTATTTCTACATTTTTGATCAAATTTATAATATGTATAGTTCATACATATGCTGGTTGCAACATAAACAGATTTGCAACAACATATATTTGCACTTATACATGTTGCCTATGTCATAAACAAATTCACATCATATATGTGCACATATACATGTTGCTTGTGTTATAAACAGGTTCACAACAGCATATACTTACATATAAATGTGTTGTTCATGTTCTGGACAAGTTCGCAGTAGCATATATACACATACATATGTGTTGTCTACGTTCTGGACAAGTGTGCAACAACATATATACACTTATATATGTGTGTTATTCACATTCTGGATAGGTTCATAATATATATATGTGTGTGTGTGTGTGTTGTTCATGTTTTGGACAGGTATATATCAGCATACACACACACACACATATATATATATATATATATTGTTTGCATTTTTGATAGGTTTGCAACAGCATATATATACATATATATGTGTTGTCCGTGTTATGGACAGATTCACAACAACATATACATAAGTATATATGGTGTCATATGTTGTTTGCACCAACTACTTGCACATATTGTCTGAGCTATGTTGTTTGTGTTATGCTTTTACATTGTGTTATATGTGTTATTTTGCCTACATTATTCTGTCTGTGTTCTTGAGTAGATTCACAACTCAATATATATTTATATTTGTGCTAATTGCTTTTGAGTAGATTTGCTGCATAATATATATATATATATATATATATATATATATATATATATATATATATATATATATATATATATGGATTGCTACATTGCTTTTTTAATAGCTTTGCAGCAATATATGTATTTATATGTAAATATGTTGGCTGCATTTGAACATGAAATTTTGGTTATTATGTATGTTTCATGTTCACTGTAAAATTTTACAATGCTAATTTATTGCGGTAATGTTTGATCCACTAACAGGTCATTGAGGACTGTGAGCATGTGTTGCTTATGAAATATTAAATTATAATTTTTGCATTGTAAAATAATTTTGTTGAAAATTGGTTTTCTTGAATTAATTATACTATTGAATTTGATGGGGCAAGGCCCGAATTTGTTATTGCATGTAAATTTGCATAGTTGTTCTTATGTAAAGAACTATTAATTAATTAAGATGGTAAAAGAGACCAAACCGTGTAATAATTTTCTTTCCTAGTGTCCCTTTGAAAGGGTGGGAACCTTGGATGGTGGTTGTAGAAGACCATGGAGATACTAAATACCGTGTGCATTTGTTATAAAAAAAATAATTAAAACCTTAGTAAATTAATATTTAATTAATTTCTTAAAAGATACGGGAAGCCTCTGAAAGTGGGGGACGTCCCATAGGACTTTCTAAATTCACACCCCCTCATATGAGGCTCCTTTGTTAATTAGCTTGCCTCCAAATGATGCTACGTGCCCTGAACAATTAACATTTTTGCATCTTTGAAACATCTTTGTCTCAGTTAAAATAATGTGAATTTGCATGTTATCTTTCAAAATTACTTGAAGCATAAGGGGCTTGGCAACCATAAGGTCTTTCACATCCTTTCATCAATCATCAGCCATCACCTTTTCCCTTTTCTATTTTTTATATTTTTTGTGAAATTTAAAACAAAATTCAATTTTTAATAGACTAATTCAAATTCATTTTGATTCCATTTGATTCATTACAATTTTTTTAATCTTTTTTTAAAACCAATTCACTTACTGAATTGATTTTAACATTTGTACCATATATATATATATATATTATATATATATATATATATATATATTATATATATATATATGATTTCACTTAACCATCCATGCAATGCGGATAGTGCTAATTTTGACCCTAAACATGATTCATTTGCTAAGAATCGAGTGTGAGATCATGTTGTTTTCATGAAACAATGTAATTTTACTAGTGTTTAAATTTTATAAAAAATTTAGAGTTTCTCGCTTTATGAAGCTTTATAATAGCCAACTTACATGACGTAATTGGATGTTCCAAAAACTTAATTCTTACTAAACTGACCATGTAGATCGAATCAGGAAGGTCAGATTTCTTAAAAAAAAAAAAGTAATAATAATAATAATAAACTGTCCGCATTTTCTTACCTGTAAGAGAAAGCACGTAACGTTGGCAGAAAGTTCGAAAGTGTTGGCGAGAGAACCGGCGGTCATGTGGCCACAGTCGCAAGCGAAAATGTGGAAAATAGACAGATATTGGCCAATGTCAATATCAGAATCGGGCCTGAATCGTTTGGCCAACCATTCAGGTTGAATCGGTCAGATACCGGTTCTCAAGTGAATCATTCTGAATCGGTCAAAAAATAATTAAAAAATATTAAGTGACAGTAGAACGTGACACTTGTTAAAGCCATTAAAATAATATTAAAAATATAATTTTAAGTTGTTTTTACATTTTATTTAAAAATAGCATCTTGTGCAATATGATACGTATTCGGCCGATACACAACACCGGTATTGGCCCAAAATCGATTTGAAAAGGGCTTATCGAGACTTGGCCGTCAATCAATTTTTTATATCTTAATATTTAAAAATTATTTTAATATTCTGATAAATTTTAATGATATTTTACATTAGAAAACTAAAAATAGCCTGTTCAACTGGTTTCGGTTTGAGTCTGACTCCGAAACCGATACTGACAACATTGCACTGGATCGGACCCCTAGAGTTGGGTAGTCCTATCAAACCAGTCTACCTAAGAGGCAGTAAGTGGGACGGATATCCATCCCCATCAGGGTGAACCTAAGTGTGCACAAATAACACACCCAGGTTTGGATTATAATCTAAAGTGTCTTTAATATATGCAATTTTATTTAAAAAATTGCTTATAAAATACTCAGGTTGGGTTGTCCGGTCTTGAATACTCAAGATAAAAGATAAAAAAAGGCACATAGCTCAAACCTGACCCATGTATTGTTGTGGTGAGGTTGAGGTCGACTTGAATAATGTTCGGGTCAGTATATTATGCTCCTACCTGGAAATTCGAATTCGGGTCGAATGAAGTATCCACCTCATACCCGATATATTGGCGGGCACAGCCCCGACCCTACTTGGTGCTCATTTTCGTCTTTGACTGATCAAACCATCAGGTTTGGGTAATTCAATCTTTATCTCAACCCCTCGACCAGCAACTTTCGCAGCTCTCGAAACCCGTACGGAAGATTTTTGAGGGTAAATTTTCTTTTTTTCTTCTTATCGCTGTAGAAATTTTCCCAAATTTCAAAAGTTAAAAACGGACATCACACGAAAAATGACTAAAAAACCCCTCGTTTCGGTCTTAGTCGGTACAAAAGCAACGCATCGCCGGATATTTTTCTATTTTTTATATATTTCTCCATAATTATTTTTTCTAGGGTTCTCTCTCTCTCTCTCTCTCTCTCTCTCTCCGCAAATCGGGCGACCGCCATGATTGAACAAGCTCGAATTCTCAACGTCCTCTCCTCGGACATATAGAGAGGTGTCATCATCATCATCATCATCATCTATTTGATTAGGGTTTCTCTTTGATTGGGTCTTTTTTTGTGGTTAACTCACTGTATACTTTTCTAGGGTTTTTCTCTTCTTCTGCTGCTGCTGCTGGTCGTTGTGGTCGATTCCTTCTTCGTGATCTAGGGTTGGGGCGTGAGGGTTAAGGTTTATCTTTTATGTCTGCTGTTGACGCCATGACTGGTGCCGCGGAAGGTCCAGATATGAACTCGGAGGTCGTCCTTGGGGAGAAGGACGGCAATTCTAGGGTCAGTGTTGGGGCTGGGGAGGAAAACCTAGAGAAACACTCCCCAGCGGGCCCTGTTGCTGGTGAAGGTAGCGTGAGCGATCAGGTGGAAGCTTTGTTTGGGGACGATGCATCTTTGGGTGGCGAGAGCGAGGCGGCGGCTTCGCCTTCTCTGCCCGTTGAAGACCCGAGTATCCTAGTACCTGATGGAGGGGACGATGGCGCTGATCGTGCGGTGGTTGTTGGGGCGTCTGTTGAAGTAGTTAGCGAAGGTCCGATTGAGGAAGTTGTTGCTTTGGAAGAGAAGGTTGATGTTAAAATGGGTGGCGGGGACCAAGAGGCGAACGCGTCTCTCCCAGTTGGTGAACCGAGCGACCTTGTATCGGATGGAGTGGTGGATACCGCTAATCCTGTGGTGGATAGAGTAGTTGAAATAGTTAGCAAAGGTCCGAGTCGGGATTTTGTATTTTTGGAAGAGAGGCCTGATGTGAAAGTCGATACCATCAGTGAGGATTTTGATGGGAACAAGAACAGGGAGAGTCCAGTCATTCGTTTGAATACGGAGAATGGAAGTTCTACTCTGGACTCGGTTGATCAAATGGCAGTTGCAGCTTCAGACGGTAAAAGAGATGATGTTTCTGTCTGTGAAAATACAGAGGCTGGATTTCCTCCTTCACAAAGAAAGGAGAGTTCGAGCATTGAAGTTGTGGAAATCGAACCCGGTCAAAAAGCAGAAGATAAGAGTAGAGAGATTGATTTTGCAGGCGGTGGTTCTAAAGAGCTGGAGAAAAATCATACCGAGGCTGAAACTGTGGGGATGGCGTATTCCAAAAGGATTGAAGTTGTTGATCTAGAAACTGCTGCTGTTGATGGTGGTTCTGATGCGGATGCTGTGAAGACTTGTGCTGTATCTGGAGTTATGGACGTGGATCATGTTGTTCCTGAAGAGGGTCGGAATGTTGAGGAGTCGCCAAGAGAAGGTGATGTGTCAGCAGTAAAAGAGAGTGATGAGACTCGCGGTAATCTTGCAGAGCAGCATATGGGAGCTCCCTTGCCCGGCGAGGGTGGCGATAGTTTGGTGCAAAGCACAGCTGATGATGGAACCAAGGGAAATGCTCATCAGGATGAGGGTGTTGAAGGCAAAGTTTGTGAAGCATCTTTGTTTCCTAAAGATGATGACGGAAATGCTGGAACAGAAAGTGTGAGTTCAGAAAGGAATGACGACATTGCCATGGGTGTTGCTGGAACTTCTCTTCCAGCGGATGATTCAAACGTGGATACTAAATCCAGCAGCTCAGCTGGCAGTCTGGTGGATAGCGATCCATCTGGATTTGCTGCTATTACAGCAGTGGATCGGAATATGGAAGACAGGTTTTCAGGCACTGTATCGGATGAAGTGCAGAATGCTGGAGCTCATGATGCTGAGGCAGGTGCCTCTTTGCTCACGGAGAGTCAGGATAATGGTAGTGTGCAAACGAATGAAAATGAAGATGCGGAAAATGAAACTAGCATAAGGGATGATTCGTCCCTTGGAGAACATCATGATGCAGGGAATGGGGCTAGAGTTATGGAAGCTATGGGTGATCAAGGGATTGAACTTGAAGCATCATGCTCTGATGAAAAAGCTGAGCATCGTTTTGCCCATGCTGGGCAGACGGGTGATCATGATGGTCAAAAGGTGCCTGGAAGCACAAATTTGGAAGCTGATGAGGTCACAGAAGATGATGAAATGCTTGATAATTCATATTTTGTGGAGGTCTTCCCTGAGAATGTCCGGTCTCAAGAGGAAAATTTTTCTGTTGGTGATTTGGTATGGGGTAAAGTGAAGAGTCATCCTTGGTGGCCCGGGCAGATATTTGATGCTTCAGAGTCATCTGAAAAAGCATTAAAGTACTGTAGAAAGGATAGCTTTCTGATAGCCTATTTCGGGGACCGTACATTTGCATGGTGTGATGAACCTCAGTTGAAACCTTTCTGGACAAACTTTGCGCAGATGGAAAACCAGAGTAGTTCTAGTGCCTTTCTTAATGCCATTGATTGCGTGTTGGAAGAAGCTGCTAGGCAAATAGAGCTGGGGCTGACTTGCAGCTGCTTCCCAGAGGAAGCATATAACAGGCTGAAGTTCCCTGAGGTTGAGAATGCTGGAATACGAGAAGGAGTAACCATACAAGATGTTGTTGGGAAGTCTCTGTCAGTTGCATCCTTTAAACCAGAGAGCTTTCTCGCATATGTCAAAGAGTTGGCTCTGTTTTGTCCTGGAGGAGGCATTAACAGACTGGAACTTACTTTCGTTCAGGCTCAGTTATCTGCCTTTTATTCTGCTAAAGGTTATTTAAAACTTCCAGCATTTCATATATATGATGGAATATTTGGTGGTGAGGCGGGTCTTTCACCCTTAAAAGATTCTCATGAGGGAGGTTCTGTTGGGCTTGCTACACCGAGTCCTAAAGGGGATGGGAAGATGACCCCTGGATCACTTTCAGAAGGTGCAGGAGGGAAGACACAACCTAGTTCATCTCGGAAACGAAAACGGATTCTAGAAGAAAGTCCATACCGTAGTAGAAAGCAGAAGAGCCTAGCTGAGCTGATGGATAGAAAGTCTACTTATGTTGATAATGATGCAAAAGCACGGAGAAAGGCGCAGAACTCCAAGTCCATTTCACCGCCTAGTGTTAAGAAAAAGAAGGCCAGTGGGAAAGAGCAGAAATCCAAGTCAATTTCACCACCTAGGGGAAGGAAGAAGAAGGCCAGTGTGGAAGAGCAGAAACCCAAGTCCATTTCACCGCCTAGTGGGAAGAAGAAGGCCAGTGGGGAAGAGCAGAAACCCAAGTCCATTTCGCCGCCTAGTGGAAAGAAGAAGAAGGCCAGTGGGAAGGAGCAGAAACCCAAGTCCATTTCACTGCCTAGTGGAAAGAAGAAGAAGGCAAGTGGGGAAAAGCAGAAACCCAAGTCCATTTCACCGCCTAGTGAAAAGAAGGTCAGTGGGAAAGAACAGAAATCCAAATCGATTTCACCTTCTGGTGGAAAGAAAAAGAAGGCCAGTGGTTCTGATTCTGTGGACTCCTCTCAGAAGAAAAGAAGAAGGTTTGTCTCTCCCAGAGATCTCAAATCTGCAGGGGAGGAGGCCCCTGGTGGCAAAGCAAAACCTGACAAGAAGACGAACTCTCAGGTCCTTTCACCACCTAGCGGTAAAAGGAATAAAAAGGTTAATAGTTCGGCCACACCTGAAGATTCTGCTCAAAAGAAATGGAGGTCCAATTTGTCAAGAGATACTGATGCTGAAACTCCTATTGTTCATAAGTCCTTCAAGATGGGAGACCGCATCACCAAGGTTGCAAGCCAACTCACGGGTCCCTCTCCAATCACTAAGTGCAGCACTGGTACTTCTCCAAAGAATGTTACTGATGTCACTATGGTTAAGGATAGTGAAGTCGAAAGTGGTAGTGCAATCCCACGGACACCTAAAGCCAATGTTCGAAAAAGAAAACGTGTTCAAAAGGTGATTTCTTCTTCTGATGAGATGCTATTACTGCTCTGTGCGGCTGCGCAGAATCCTTTACAGGGAATAGATTCACTATCAGAGATAATTGATTTCTTCACTAACTTCAGAAACTCACTTTATGAGAAAGGTTCAAGCTATAAGTGGTATAAGAAGTCATTGGAAAAGCTGGATCGTAGACCAGACAGAAGAAAATTTTCCGATTTGGCATTTGGAGGGGAAATGTCTAATTCTAGGTCTGCCAGGAAAAGGTCATCTGGGACAAAGTCTGGAAAGAGCAAATTGTCTAGTTCCAGACCTGGTTCCTCCAAAACGAACAAATTTGATGAGAAGGAGTTGGATTTGACTGATGGGGCTGATGATTATAGTAGCCCAGAAGAAGAATTGTTAAAGAAGAAGCGCAAAAGGAAAGCGAAATCACCTGTGGAAAGTCCAGCAAAGAATCAAAGGCACACTCCAAAGCTGTCAGGCTCTCCTCGGGTAGGGTTCAAGTTGGACTACGATAGAGACCAACCAGCAGGTGATGCTAACCCTCAATTGAGTAAAGATTTGGAAGAAGAAAATGGGATGTACAATTCGGATGAGAAGTCTGGTGAGGAATGCTCTCCTACAGCATTAATCCTGACTTTTACTGAAGGGGATGTTCTTCCTTCAGAGTCTGATTTGAGCAGAATATTTAGCCGTTATGGCCCCTTGGAAGAATCAGAAACTGAGGTTCTTAGAAAGACCAGCCGTGCCAGAGTGGTCTTCAAGAGACGTCCAGATGCAGAAGTTGCCTTCAGTAGTGCTGGTAAATACAGCATTTTTGGACCATCACTCGTCAGTTACAGGCTGAGGTACCTTTCTTCGACATCTAAAGATTCCCCAAGATCTACAATGCGAGGCATCAAAGATGCAGCTTCTGCCGATGGTAATATAACGTCTCCATTTCCTGGGCAGGATGAGCTAAGAGTTTCAGGTATGGTTATTCTTTTCTTGTGAATCCACAACTTCTTATTCTGCTGCTAGATATGTGTTACCCTAAACCGTGTTGTCTTCTGATGTTATCCATGCATTATAACATTAAATGTTTTGGCATGCATTTCAGCCCAAGTGCAGAACTGAGGAATTGAAGAGAGCTTATGTGGTGTATTTAACAAAGTGGACTCTGAAAGGCAAGCACATTTTAGGTAGTGTAGTTAGCTGACAGTTTTCCCTTTCCTCTTGTACCTTTTTTAGGATTAGGTGTCATCGCCATGCTGTTTGGAAAGAATTTGCATGTATTTCTTTAGATCAAGTATACAGAATGTAGTCTGAGAAATTAGAATTGCACGAATTTCTGACAGCCTTGCCACGTTCATGGTCTTTCTGAATGATATTGTCCTTATGGTCTTATCACGTTGCTGCCTTTCTGGTTGTTGATACTAAATCCTACCTCTTTGTTGTTGTCCTGTGTCTGAATTCTCCTAAGCCTAACATGTTTCAGACAAATTGCTTAAATCAGAAAAGCAATTGTGCAAGTGCTACTGAATTTTATTTCAGGTTTTATGATTGTTTTGGTTCACTTCATTTTGGCTGCAAGTTTTCTTTCGATATTTAGATTTATAATATTTTTATCATTGATTGAGTAACAAATGCCTCATTATCAATCTTCTTATAAAACAGTAGCAGCTTGAGGATGGTGTTTTTATAAGCCTGGATGAGCTCATTCGTATTTTTCCTACTCGTGCTCTCCTGAAAATGTGTCGGATAGAAGCAACTTGTAAAGCTGAATTGTCTGGCTTTGCTCCTTTTGTGTATGTATTGCCAAATCTCAGTAGGGCTTTCTTTAAGATGCGCTCCCGTAAAGCTGGTAGTTTAAAATTTCTCATCTTCACCAAATGAAGCAAGGAAATAATTGTGATTTTGGATGTCAAAATTTGCATATCCTTTACCTGTTGCAATTTTGTTTATCTAACTCCATAGTTCTTTTCGAATAAGTTGATAACAGCTGCTGCTACAAATTGTTTGAAATTTGATCCGGTGGTCACAAGGATTTCTAGGTTATTTGATCCTAGAAGTCAGTAACTGATATTGTCTATATCCGTAGAAAATTCAACTTATCTATTCATCCATGTGAACCTTTGAATCGTTTGGGTATCTGGTTATCTAGGATGTCAGTGAACAATATTTGTACTTGTTGAGGATTATTAGGTGAAGAGTGTGCTAGGCATAGTCACAAATATCACTGATATTTTAAAAATATTGTTGCAGTATATATATATATAGTCACTAGAATATGAGAACTAATGTGTGAACCGTGTTTTTCATGGATTTTTTGTTTTTCTCTCTTAAACCTAACCGTACGGATGTGATCTACATGCTTGGTTTTATAAGAACCCACTCTTGAATCATCCTATTGTGATGCATAAAAAAGATTTTTTTAAGGCTTTAAAATCAATGGCTCATAATCATCATAAATATTCAAGCATTAAAAAATCACATTTTTTTTATCAAAAATACACTATCCAACAGTTGATTCCTAGCAAATTCACCATGCCAGGCACATCCACATGGTTTGATTTACAAAAAACACAAACACGTTGGAAATGCCCATATTTTTAGTTCTCATATTCTAGTGATTATATATATATATATATATATATATATATATATATATATATATATATATATATATATATATATATATATATATATATATATGCATCTTTTGAAAAATCAAAAGATTCCAAGATTTGTCCTCACCAACATTTTTGCGAGAAAGATGTTTGTGAGGATAAAATCTTGAATAGAAGCAGTTTATGCATTGAATGATGCCAACTTGTATGTGAATGAATTACATTCACTTGAAGGTGCTTTCTACATTATGTGAATGATCACTTGCATATTGAACACACTGATTTTCATGATGAAAAGGAACCGAGATTGCCCAAGTTGATTTGAAGGGAAGAAATAATTCTCATGGCGAGGTGACTCAGGGATCTCCTGTAAATTATCAAAAAGGGATCTCTTTTTTGTTTTTTTGGATTACATGGGGAAGCTGGGTTTCAACCCCCTGCGGGATTTTTTCCGGAGGCATCTTGGTTATGAAAGTGCGACCTCTCAGTACTCCAGATTCTTTCTGTGTATTCATAAATCTAGCCGAGGCAGCCAACTCTGTGGGGGGGGGATCGCCATTTTTATGTTGTAAACAGATTATTTGCGTATGCTATAATCTGGCCGATGGGTTTCCGGAGGCGGGTATTTTATTTGGGTACCTGAAAGCGTTGCTTGAGTTACGTAGGGGTGGACAACTGGCTGGGCTTCCGATTGGTTTTCTAGGTGTGCAACCCACGATTAGCTGATTAGGAGGAGGAGGGGCTTGCTCAGGATGTGATTTGTTTTCATTCATGCCTGGTGGTAGTCTTTTTCTTTTTTACCCTTTCATAATCGAGGCCTACGGTTCTTTCTTCCACTGGCCCGTTGTTAAGGATACGATGGATTTAGGTAATAACCTTCCCTAATCCAGTGCTGGTCATCCTGATCCAAAGCAATTATGTGAAGTCCTGGCGTCCAAGATTTCGTCCAATACTGATCCAAATCAGTTAAGAAACATCCAGACGGCCAAGATTTCCTCCAAGTCTTCTTTCTACATGTCATTAGAAACCTAAATAGATACATCTATCGGAATCTTAACCTGTGAAGACTTCAAATGAAAAGAGATGATTGAGAGAGAGAGAGAGAGACTCCATCGTGGAGATAACTCCAGCTGTGTATTGTGTATTGTGAATTGGACTCTAATAAGATGAGTACCAAAACCGTGTATTCCAAAACTATTTTTATGGAACTCTCATCTCTCAAAAGAATCAAGAGAGATAGAGAGAAAATTATTGAGTCATGGACGTATATCCATCCTGAGTCAAACCATGTAAAACTCATTGTTGTGTGTGCATGAATCTCTTTTAAGGCATCAAAGATTCTCGTCATCCAGTGACATGTCTTCATCGAGTTTAGGTTGATGTCATCATACGGTGACGTGTCTTGTTCCGCATTATCGTGAGTTACTATGGTTGAACTCTTTCCCTTACTTCCTAATCCTATTAGTCTACCACATTTTCTGTCCGTACAACTGTCCACGAATATATTTTTCTTGTGGGAATCCTGCTCAAAAGTTATAATCTTATGGGGGTATGTTTGATGGTTCAAAACCACATTCAAATGAATATAATAGCTAAGTAGGAAAAGAAACAGAGAAAAGCTCTGTTTTCATCAAGTGGAAACACATGGATCGATTATTGTTGAGCTGGATTTTGCCCTCTCTAACATTGTGCATTGTCAAGTGGCTAGAATTGACCACATCTTATAGCATATGAAGCTATTAGAAAAACCTATGCTGTGCACTCTAAAGCTAGAGTGCAACAATTGAAATCCTAGTTGCAAAGTTTGAAAAAAGGGATATGACAATATTACTACATAGTTTTACAAAGCCAAAAGCATCACCCATCAATTGGCTATGGCCAAAAAGCTTATATCCTATGATGATCTTATTATACCTATCCTTATCCTTGTTGGATTACCCATGAGTGAACATGGCTCTTTGAGAACTGTGATAAATACTGGAGAAGATCATGTTTCTCCCGAAGATCTTCTTGGTATGCTGTTTGTTCATGAAGCCCAACTGCATGAGCTCGATGAATCAGAGCCACTCATGGCCAATCTAACCTACAAACAATTCAATATGAGTCAGACTCAGGGAAGTCAAAGTTCACAAAATTGCTTAAACTCCTCACGTGGAAGAGTAGGATGACACTTTAATAGAAATGGCCAAAACCGTGGCTACAACCAGTCCAGTTCTAGCGGGTCTTTAAATCTTATTACATGCCATGCTCAGAAATCAAGGACACATAGCTGCTCAATGTCGTACTACATGCCAGGCTTACTGAAAACAGGGCCATGGCGCATTGTAGTGCAAGACATTCAAATTTCAAAAAGATCCACTGAGCCCAAAAGCTTATAATGCTACCATGATACATCATGTTGATGATGGAGCATGGTTCCCTAATTCTGGTGCTACCCACCACTGTAACAACAGACCCGAACAACCTCTCACTCCAGAACGAATATTAGGGGAGTCATCACATTAAAATTGGTAATGGTTCTTGTCTTCATGTTCAGAATATTGGTGATTTTATCTTTCATAGTGGTAACATTGAATTTATCATGAAAGATATTCTGCATGCTCCTGCTATTACGTGAAATCTATTCTATGTTCAAAAGTTTATTAAAGACAATGATGTGCTTTTTGAATTTTATCGTGATCGGTGCTATGTTAAGGCTCCCAAAACAGGGACAACAGTTCTACAGTGAACAAATGGTTGCAGTCTCTGCAGGTTTGACATCACCAAATGTGGACAGCAGAAGGAAGGACATGGTGTGTCTGCCTACCTAGGTGAAGGGGCATCTATCAGGATGGGTCATCATTCTTTTCGGGTTGTTAGCCAAGTTTTAAATAAGCATAGTCTTCTTGTTTTAAATAAGCATCATAGTTATAGTTCTGTGTGCGAGGCTTGTCAAATGGGTAAGAGTCAAACTGTACCTTTTGAATCGTCTACACATAAGATTGAGGGACCACTTGATTTAGTTTATTCTGATGTTTGGGTAGTAACTTTGGCTCCTAGTGTCAAAGGATATTCTTATTATGTTAGTTTTGTGGATACTTTTTCCAAATTTACATGGTTATTTCTTATTGAGAAAAAGTCTAAAGTGTTTCTCATATTTCAAAATTTTCAAAAACTTATGGAAACCAAATTTGGGCAATACATTAAGGCTATTCAAACATATTGGGGGTGGTGAGTATAGACTTGTATCTACTTATTTGAAATCGTGTGGTATTGAACACCAAATCACTTGTCCACACACTCACTAGCAAAATGGATGTGTAGAGCATAATTACCGACACATAGTTGAGACTAGGCTAACTCTCTTAGTCCAAACAGGATTACAATAAAAATTTTGGGATTATGCTTTCTTGATTTTTGTTTATTTAATTAATAGAATGCCATCCAATGTTACCACAAATCCCCTTATCACATCCTTTATCACACTATTCTTGATTATAAGTTTCTTAAGATTTTTTGTTTTGCTTGTTATACTTGTCTTAGACCATATAATAACTACAATCTTCAATTTCATAGCAAAAAATGTGTCTTGTGGTACAATGGACAACACAAAGAATATTTTTGCCTAGACCCTTCTTCGGGAAAGACTGTTATTAGTCGTAATGTCCGATTTGATGAAAGTGATTTTTCGTCTAAACAATCCCCACACCTTCCTGAGTTGGACCCTTCCTCCACACCTCTAGTTGCCCTTCTATTTATTCCTATTCCCCGGTCGCTCACCCCTCCAGTTGGCTTCCCTCCAGAGTCACCACCAATCCACCGTTCAGATTCGGATCCCATAGACCCGTCACCATTACCCGCCCCACCCACTCCCATCCTGCCTATTTTTGTGCCTCAACTCGACTCACATTCTCTATTACCTCAAGTCGACACGCTCCCTCGCTCCCACCTTATGGTTACTCGATCTCAAACCGTGTCCTTGAAACCCAAAATCTATCTTGCTACCTGATACCCTCTTCCTCTTGTTTATCTTACTGAGTTGCCTCTCAATCATGAACCTACATGTTTCACTCACACACACACACACACACACACACACACACACACACACACACACTGGTGCTCTGCCATGGATGATGAGTTCCATGCTCTTCTTAAAAACCAAACCTGGTGCTTAGTCTTTCCTCCACCTAATACTAATATTGTCGAATGCAAATGGATCTTCAAGATCAAATGTCGGGCAGATGGTACCTTGGAAAGATATAAGGCTCACATGTTGAAAAAGGATACAATCAAGAAGCAAAAGTCGATTATTTTGAGACATTTAGTACTTTAGTGAAACCGTCCATGATTCATATTGTTCTTATTGTTGTTGTCTCCCTGGGTTGGTCTATCGTCAATTGGATGTTCATAATGCATTCCTACATGGTGTTCTATATGAGGAGGTATATATGCATCAACCTCAAAGGTTTGTCGATTCTCGTTATCTGAACAATGTGTGCAAATTGTACAAGGCTCTATATGATTTTAAGCAAGGCTCACATGCCCAGTACCAATGGTTGAGCAATTTTCTTCTAAGCATTAGCTTTGTGAGCTCTCATGTTATGTCATTGTTCATTTTCCACAAAGACCTTCTTAATGTGATTATTCTTATATATGTGGATGACATCATCATCACCGGTAGTTCACTTGATTATGTTGCTCGTATTATCGATCAATTGGGTGTTGAATTCACTCTTAAAGATCTAGGTGCATTAACCTATTTTTTAGGCATTGAAGCTCAGGTTCATCCAAATGGGTTATTTTTGTCCCAGCAAAAGTACATGTTGGACCTATTGGACCGTACAACCATAACAGGCACCAAACCTATCTACACCCCTATGGCTACTTCAATCAGGTTGTATGTCCATGAGTGTGATCCTCTTTCTGACCCTACTCAATACCGTTAGGTGGTTGGTGCTTTTCAGTACCTTACTTTGACTAGACCAGATCATGTGTTTGCCATTAACAAGGCATGCTAGTTCATGCATAGTCCAACCACCGCTCATTGGATGATCGTCAAGAGGATTTTGCACTATGTTAAACACACTCTTTACTTTGGTCTTCTGGTTCCACAACACAATGATTTTCAGATTCATGCCTATTTCGATGTGGATTGGGCAAGCAATATCGATGATCAAAAATCCATTGGGTGCTTTGTTGGTTTTCTTGGTGACTCTTTGATCTCATGGTCTACACACAAGCAGAGGATTGTGTCTCATTCCAATACAGAAGCAGAATACAGATCCTTGTCCAACACAACATCAAATGTACTTTGGCTCACATATCTCTTTAAAGACATCCATGTCTTTCAAGAGATATGTGACACATCATTGTTCATTTTCCACAAAGACCTTAATGTGCTTATTCTTATTTATGTGGATGGAATCATCAATCACTGGTAGTTCACTTGATTATGTTGCTCGTATTATTGATCAATTGGGTGTTGAATTCGCTCTTAATGATTTGGGTGCATTAACCTAATTTTTAGGCATTGAATCTCAGGTTCATTCAAATGGGTTATTTTTGTCCCAACAAAAGTACATGTTGGATCTGCTGGACCGTACAACCATGACAGGCACCAAACCTATCTGCACCCCTATGGTCACTTTAATCAGGTTTTCTGTCCATGAGGGTGATCCTCTTTCTAACCCTACTCACTACTGTGGTTGGTGCTTTTCAGTACCTTACTTTGACTAGACTAGGTCTTGCTTTTGCTATTAACAAGGCATGTCAGTTCATGCATAGTCCAACCACCACTCATCGGATGATCTTCACGAGAATTTTGCGTTATGTTGAACACACTCTTTACTTTGGTCTTTTGGTTCCGCAACACAATGATTTTTAGATTCATGCCTATTCTGATGTGGATCGGGTTGGCAATATCGATGATAAAAAATCCATTGGGTGCTTTGTTGTTTTCTTAGTGACTCTTTGATTTTATAAAAAATTTATGATCCATCTTTTGCAAATTCAAATAACACTTTCTTCATAAAGAAAAAAATGTATAATAGGTTCAAACATATAAATATACTTCTAAAAATAAATATAATTCATATATGCATGCTTGATATATGTATAAAGTCGATAGATCCTTTAAACAAAGAGAAAATCGGGTAGTCTAATCTCTACACCATCACAAGTATAATGGCTTCTCACACTACTCTAGACCTGTTGGACATTTTTAGGAGTTAAGGAAGAAGAAGAACGAAAAGGGAAAAGAGAGAGAGAGAGAGAGAGAGAGAGAGAGAGAGAGAGAGAGAGAGAGAGAGAGAGAGAGAGAATAAATTTCTAAAAAATGAGAGGGGCATGTGAGATGGGGTATAAATAACCCTCTCCATAAGCCATAACCCACTTGATAGAGGACTCTCCCCTCCAAAACCGTGTGGAGGGGGAGAAGAGTCATTTCTAGAAAAAAAAATATCTTCTAGACTCCTTCCTCTCTTGCTATTTGATTTTTTCAAATTTTATTTAATTAGAATTATTAGATTTGACTATTCAACAACCAACCACTAACAAAACCTAGCTAATGTTATCTTTTCAAAAGGTGTGGGACATACCACCATCTTTAATATCTTTATTATTAATTTAATTAAAATGTTTAATTAAAATCTTAATTATCACTTTTATTTATTTATCTAAATTAAAATTAGATAAGATCTAATTCATATGGACTCTTGGATCCAAATAGAGGTCCAGATAGGACATCCCTTATGAGAGTCCAATCCATAACCATTGGATTCAATCCAAATAATACCTCATATCCATATTGGATCCAAATATCAAAATTAGAACTAAAACCACTCATACTCGTTTAGTCTTCATACTTTAGCTTTTTCAATTATTCTTGAAATATTCTTCATATCTTAAGATGAAAGTTAATAATTATTTAAAACCAAGAAAATTAAGAATTCACAATTATAATTATAAATGCCTCAATAATTTATCATTTATTTATTTTAATTATCAAAAAAATTATCGAGTTTTACATATATGGATGAACTTTCTTTTGAATGAAAAGAAAATGATAGTTGGTTTTGAATTTTGAGTTTAGTTCGGAGTTGATAACGCTTTCTCTTGATTCAGTTTTCATAAACCAAGTTTTCTTCTGCTGTTTAAAATCAATAACATTTTTATTAAAAAAAGTTTGTTGATGTTTGGGTTCATCACACCATCACTCTGTCGGAATCTCGACAGACCCCAACCTAGCCTAGCCGATTAACCTAGCATACTTGGCCTAGTTGACTAGCTTAGTGTAAGCCTTCATTGAGCCTAGGCTAACACCCAATTCTCAATCTCATCCTTTTTTGGAGCCTGTGCCTAATCAAAGTGTCGTCCACGCTCTTTTATGTTCGTCAACCATATAAAGGGCTACTTAAGCTTGATGTGAGATTTGGTTTTAATTTCTGATTGTATTTCATTCATTTGTGTATTTTTCTAAGTTTGTGATAGTTCTAATATTTGTATATTGCTTGTTTCATGTGTTTTTCGAGTTTTGGTGGTTTATACCATCGAACTCATCTTTTTTTTGTCTCTCACACAAGGTCCGAATCTCTACAATGCCCTGATTTCTATTCATCGGAGGAGAAAATGCTCTTTACCTTGAAGAACTATTCTCACACTTTCTCAAAGTCGAGATTCGGTTTTGGGTCCATTTTAAAGAAAACATATCTTTTTGGTGGAAAACTTGTGTTTTTAAGCCTTTTAAAAATTCAAGGATCCACACCTTGATAGCGTGGATTTGTGTATATCTCCAAAGTTGAGAATGTCTGAAAAGAAAAAGTTGGGAATGGCTGAAAATGCATCCTTGCCTGCCAAGGACTCCTGGACATATCTGTCACGACCCTCTATCAGCACAGTCCTATACTGAAGAACCTCGAGCTCTCCAGGCTACTCAATGTGCTCTGGTGCTGCAGATGCTGCCCTCTCTTACTCCCAAGTTGCAAGGGCTAACCCAGGTAGTGCTTTCAAATTCTTCAAAAGGTGAGCCTGATGAGGATCCAGGTATCAGTCCAAAACCGAGTAGAAGAACCATACGAAACCTCACAAGAAATGAAAACTTCAACCTTCTTCCATCCTCGTATAATGTCTTTCCAAGCACCGGAACCCACATCGCCATTCGCTCCCCAACTTATTCCAAAGGCATTTGGACCTCATGAACTCAGCTCATAAAGAAGAACCGAGGTATGCATCAAGCCCTAGCTTAGCAAAGGTAAATTCAACTTCGTTTTCCATTAGTCCATACACTGTTGGACTTTTGCTATAACCTGTTGACAAAGGACCGAATTCAACTTCCCAATACAAAGGGCCTCCGCTTGCTTTTCTGGTAAGAGCAGCTAGTGCATGTCACACCTTGTGTTGGGACGTTGCAGGTTCAAAACTCAATGGTATAGTTAGGGATGGCAATGTACCGGGGCGGGGGACAGGGTCTCCACCCCCGCCCCGTCTCAAGATTAGAACCTCCATCCCCACACGGGGATGGATTTTAACCTCCACCCCGCCTTCATCCCTGTTTCATGTCCTCCATCCCCGGTTCAAACATGGATGAGGCGGGGCTTCCCCGTAGTTTATTGCCATCCTTTAGAAGGACTGGGGATGGGGCGGGGCTAGGCAGGGATCGGGGCGGGGAAAAGTGTAAGTCCATCCCCACCTCCATCCCAGAACGGGAATGGATTTTAACCTTCGTCCCCGCCTCCATCCCTCTTTCATACCCTTCATCCCCGGTCCAAATGGGGCGGGCGCTTTTCCCCGGTCCACTGCCATCCCTAGGTATAGTTGTATAACTCGTAGGGTCTGCATAACCCCAACTTGTAATAAGGACCCTTAGAATTGACTCCCACCTACTCATAAATTGCATTCTAGGATTTTTTTCTACTTGGCAAATCTTTAGATAAATTTGAAACCGTTTTTTTCTCTTTTGAAAATATTAGACAAATCTCGATACATTTATACTTGAAACATATAAGAAAAAAATAGCGAGAACATGCAAAAGTATAGAAAAATTGCAAAATAAAAAAAGAGGACAATAGTGATGCCAATAAAATCGTAGGATAAGTGGCATTTCAAAACATTCATGATTTTATTAAGATATTCACATTATGCGAATTTCTCGTTAGAAAACCAAAATATCAGCGATATTTATGACAATGAGTTCCAATAGTTCATCCACGTCAATCCTCATACATTGTCTCAATTTGGTTATATTCGGATCCGACCCGATCACTGGCAGCTCCGAGTCTGTCCAAGTAGATCCGATCTCACCTTTGGTGGACCGGATCCAAACAAGATCCGAACGGGGTCGGTCCGATGAGGGCTTCATATGAGTGCCTCCTGGCTCTCTTTCCCCTCTACTATTATTCCCCATTTTGGTGGAGCCGGGAGGGTCGAGCGCACACGCGCATAGGCGGCGGGGAAAAAGAAGAAGAAGAGCGAGGGACGGAGTCCGAGAAAATGAGCGGGAGCGGGAAGAAGGTGGTGGAGGCGGCAGCAAAGGCAGCAGGGAAGGCGGGCATCGACTGGGAGGGGATGGCCAAGCTCCTCGTCACCGACGATGCCCGCCGCGAGTTCGTCAACCTCCGCCGCGCCTTCGACGAGGTCAACCACACCCTCCAGACCAAATTCAGCCAGGTTTACTCCCCTCTCTCAAACACTTCTTTTCTGGGGTTTCTGTTCATTGGAAGTGCCCATGCATTCCCTCTTCTAGATCAAACAGATACCGGGACTATTTGTGCGTGGATTAGGGATTACAAAACCCTCGAAAGGAATCACGGGAGACAGTTTGATTTTCCTTTGGGTTCATTTTCTTGAGATACGAGCGGAAACTTTTGGTTTTTTTAAGCTAGTTTTTTACATAAGTTGCTATTTTGGATCCATCCGGAATGGAATGTGATTGATGCGATCAGCATTTACGGATGGTCTTTGATCTGTTAGGAACAAAATGGGAAAACCCTCGAAAGGAATTATGGGACGACTTCGAGGTTCAACGGCTTTCCTTTGGGTTCGTTTTCTTGAGATGCGAGTGGAAGTTTTGGTTTTCTCTGAAATTGGTGCATGAGCATTCCTGCTTTTGATCCGTTGAAGATGGGATGATTGATGCAACGACTAGGGCTTACGGTCCTTCTTGTTCTTATCGGAACAAAATGTGAAACCCTTGGGAGGAATTGCAGTTGGTCTATCACCGATTCTTCCTTTGATTTTGTTTTCCTGAGATACGAGTGGAGGTTTTAGTTTTTCTGAAGCTGATTCGTTTTCACGGTTTTTGTTTTGCATGAAGATGTGGTTTATTCTAGTGCCTGTTAACTATAGATCTGCTGGATTTTCATTCGTTTAATAATTGCTGCTTAAGATGATGGCGTTGGGCGTGCTTTTTATTTCTTTTAGGGGTTTGTTGATGCACCCATCTGTCTGGTAAACTGATGTATGATGGGATATCGCGTTCTAGATTCATAATGACATATCATCTAATTACTGCTGATGGTTGATAAGCTTGTAGCATTTTTTTCTTTTTTATATTATGTTTGGAGTGCAAGTCTGAGACGGCATTAGTAGTGGCAGTTTTGAGACCTTAGTATCAAATAGATGATTGGGTAAAGCTCTGCTAGAACCTGGTTAATCGCCATTCTAAAAAAGTCAAGCTGGGGTGCAGTTGTTCAAATTTTAGGGAGGTTCTTTGTGCTCTGCTATTCTCGATTTATAAGCCTTTGACACAGCTAAACCTAAAGAGAAGGGATGTTCAGTTAGCAAGTAGGTGTGTGATGTGCGTGTTCAATCAAGAAAATTTTCGACTATACATCTACATTTGGTCCACAGACTTGATAAGCAGAAACATGAGCTTGAGGAAACTGACTTGGGCATAATAAATATGATTTTTTTTCTGTTTTGACATGATATTATGAGCAGAATATTCCTTTTGGTGGCTGAAATGACATTTGCATATTCTCAACATAGGAACAATGACTCAAGGATCTGCAAAGTTAAGCAAACTCTCAAATCTTCTAAAGATGGTGGATATAGTTTCTTTGACATAAAGAATATCCTAGAAGATTTCAAGATTCAGGTTGATGAATGTAGGAAGTATTCAATGCTTCTACCAAAGAACAAATCACAAACTGGGATAAACTGTTAAAAGCAATATATTGATCAACTTGATCAAGGATCATGACACCAGTTTTGCTTACTTGTAAAGGTGAAACATACAGGTTGGGAGAATTTGGAGACTTTTAGGGGTGTGGTTGGTTGGGGATCCAAAGAATTAAACAAAGAGAAGGTGAATCCAAGTAAATGAACTGCACTTGGGGATATATGTGTGAACTCATGGATGATAGAAAGGAACTTCAGAAGATTTTGAGAGAGTAGGTTAGGTTGTGGATATGCTGCCATCTATGTCACATATGTGCGGGTGCAGATCCGGCGATGCAGCACTTTAAAAAAACTTGGCTGCGGGAAGGGTATATAATATATAATTTTTAACAGTTTTAAGTTAACACTAATGAAATAAAAACAATTATAATATCATCAATTCATCATGCATAAATTCATGCAATAAATCAAATTAACAATCTATAATTGCTATTCCTCATCAATAAAAAATAACACCACAATTAAATCATAAATATATTATGGCTACACTAAGTGAATTAAGAAAACAAGAAACAAGTCAAGCAAAAAAGAAGTAAATTATACTAATAAAAGAAGTAAACAATGCATAATTGCATACCAAAAGTATATCATACACAATGTATATGATAATGAGGTAAGAATCCTTTTGATTGAACTCGATATGCCCAAGGCGAAACCACCACAAACCCTACCAAAATGCATTGAAAAAAAAATCACCCACACCCTAAATCGTTATCCTTAAAAACCAAAATAACAATAATATATGTCAAATAATAAATCTAATTAATCAAACAAATAATCCCCAAACCTCAAACCATCATCAAAATAACTTTGATATAGAACATAATCACGAAATCACAAACCCCCAAAGACCAAACCAAACAAGTGAATTATTCAATCCCTAAACCCTAAACCAACCAATTCCCAAACCTTAAACCATCATCCTATAAATTCTTATACAGAAAGTAACCGTGAAATCATAAACCCCGAAGGTTGAAACCGAAACCCTAAACCAAACAATCCCTAAATCCAAACCCCTAAATCATGATATCAATGGATCTACCAGAGGAAGACACATAAAACCAAGGTTGTATGTATCGTATCGTTACTCATATCGGTCAGGCCCATATTAACATCATATCGTATCACATCGTATCGTATTGTAAACGTATCATAAATTTTTAATGATTTTTTTTTAAATCTAAAAAATCAAGAAAAATAAAAAAAAAAGTTATCAAAAATTCTAAAAAAATCACATCACATGAAACCATGATGAATTGCACAAAATACAACCATAAAATCACATATGCCACATTTATGTCTCTATGAGCTGCATAAGACATCATCAAACATCAACTAATATAGAATTATAGATAATATTGCATGCATATCTCACAAGAACAATGCAAAATATTAAATATCTTGCAATTAAGAACATGACACAAGACTCTATACTTTCATATTACAAAAATAAAATAACCAAGTTTATGAACAATTAAGTGTTAATTTACCAAGTTTTTTTTAAAATATTAAATTATACCTCAATAATCATAATCATCTTTATTATCATTATCTTCTTCTTCTTCTCTTCCTTTGACATCCACATCATCTCCAAGATACGTGGGGTTTTCATCATCTACCTCTTGTGCTCTTTCTATGTTAATTCACTGAATGTCCTCTTCATTTAAAAGTCTCTGCTTCTTCTTCAACCCATGCATCCAATTCATCAAAATGTTCCAAACTGATGAGATCGAATTGCTCTTTGTGTCTCATTGCCGATCACTTTTCGATTTGCCTAAAAAGATAACATGAAAAAATTAAAATTAGTTGGGTTTTGAATTAAAATGACAAATAAACTTTATAATTTTATATACTTCTACCTCAGTCGTAAGTTGTAGTGAACGTAGATGAGGTCATTCAACTTTTTTTGCTCCAATCTATTTCTTATCTTAGTATGAATTTGCTCAAAGACACTCCGGTTTCTCTTGCATCCACTTGTACTACATGTTTAGTTAAGAATGCGAATGACAAAAGCTCTCAAATTTGAAACATCACTTCCAAACCTGACCCACCACATGTCTTAAAAAAATAAGAAAATGAAAAATCAATAAGACAATAACAAATATATAATCATACAAAGCATCATAACTAAATAACAATTTGAAATTAAAATTGAAATAGACAAAATAAATTACCTGAACGCATCGTGACACAGTTTCACATTGTTGTAGGTCTCCCCATATCATACAATGCATTATCATAAGTTTTCATTTTATTATGAATTTGATCTTGAATGCTATAATCGAGGTTCAACTTTTTGATGCAATCCAAAAGTCCCTTGTTGACTTCTTTATCCATTTTAAACGTATGAGAGTATATAAATGCATAATTTAAATAATATGCTGCAACACGAAAAAGTTGATGAAGTTGCTCGATCCACTTATGATCAATGTTGTTTCATATAGGTATGTACAATTTTTTCTTCTCCTTTAAATTATCTCTAATGGCATCTTTTGCCTTATCCATGGCCTCATGGAGATAACCCATCATCGTCACTGTCAACCAATCGAAGTACCTTCACCAAGGGTTTAGTTATTTTCAATAACTTCATACATGAATCCTATAATTCACTTCTGGATACAATATCTACAGTTTCTCTAGGCTTTCTTTTTTGTACTTGGGGATATGCATTTCACTCATCTGATGAAAACATTTTTTTAGTGCAACTCTATTCTTTACTAGACTTTGCACTGTCAAAAAATTCGTAGCAAATATAGTAATTGCATTATGAATAAACTCAACAACACCAATGTACTTTCTCATTAGGCTCAAAACCCATTCATGATTGTAAATAAATTTAGTAATTGCTTGGCAGCATTAACTATCTAATGCACCTCATCCATGCTTCCAATGTCATCAAGCATGAGGTCTATGAAATGGGCAACACATGGGGTCCAAAAGAATGACCCAAAAATTTTCGCTAATTCTTTACCTGTTGTCCTATAATTTGTTGCATTATTAGTAATTAATTATACAATGTTTTGAGGCTGAACCTCTTCCACAACCTGGTCAAAAACCCTCAACAATACATCTTTTGTCTTGGGTGTATCAGACAAATCAATTGATTTAAAAAACATGGTTCCTTTGGAGCAATAGACAATCCTTGATTTTTTGTGTATCCACCCATCTACTATTATGATACATCCCAGTTTCTCTCCATGACTGCCTCATCTCATCACAATATGCATTCACTTCTTTCACATTAGCATTTAAAACTTTTTCTCATGATATGAAGTCCTTTTATATCGAGGCCCGATATTGGCTATGACTTGAAAATAAAAGAAATTTGCTGCATTGAAAGGAATGCAGACATCATAGAACCATCTCCCAACCGTGACATCTGCGTGCTCGATTAAATGTTGAGGAATCATCACAGTACGAATGTCGGCCTATGCCCAGAGGCAATCCTAGGAGGGAAAAAGCTCCTAATAGAGCCTCTAGCTCTACTTTCTGGTCCTCTTGAAGAACTCCCTCCTCTTCTTTTTATGCCTGCAGTGGTAGCTGTGACCAAAGTTACTAGTCGGGGAAGTGGGTGCGAGAAGCGATACGGGAAGCGGAAGCGGGAAGCGGGAAGCGTGGGATGACTTAGAAGAAAATTATGAACCGTCTCGGAAGTGACCTAGGAAGCGAACCAGAAGCGAGGGGGGAAGCGAAAAAAGTAAAAAATAAAAAAAATAAAAAAATGGGGAAGCAAGGGGGAAGCGCGCTTCCCATTTTTGGGAAGCATGCTTTCCAAAAAAAGCGCACTTCCCTGCACGTTTCGGAAGCGCGACGTTTCGTGCTTTCGAAATGCGCTTCGGGGAAGTGCGCTTCCCCATGCACCTAGGCACTTCCGGTAACTTTGGCTGTGACACTACTACTGGCGGCACTAGTCATACCTTTTCCCTTCGTTATAGAACTTCCTACTTCTGATCCTATGCTATGGGATGTAGGATCAAAAGTAGGGAGCTCATTTTCGTAGTATACATCCTCTCAGGGCTTCACATATCCCATTTCTGCCTCATTCATCTCTCTTTCTTGTCTTTTTTCTCTCAGATCATCAAGTAATTGTTGACATTGCTATTTTACGGCATCTGGCGATTTTCTTGAGATGCATGTTTTCTCATTATGATGTGTCTTGGCTAAATGATGCTTCAATCGAGAGATACCACCCGAAAAACTATTTTGGTAATAGTTGCATTTGATTTTTAATCGGTTTTCACTTGTTACCTGAGTGCATCATTGCCATGCCAGATCTTCGGATGCCATCTTCCTTAAAAGATACTCAATAACAAGCAAAGAATAGAGATTTTTTACCTTAACCCACTTTCTTGAGTGAAAAAAAAATAGTGAAAATGCACTCTTGAGAAAATCGAAAAAGCCTTCTCCCTTGTGCACAAATCGGCCCCCAAATCGATCTCACGACTCCTATGGTGCATGGGTTCCCTTCTAACAACCTCTAGAGAAATGGAGAAGTTGGCTCTTAAGAGGCTTTTAAAACCCAAAACTTAAAAATTGAGTTTCATGTCCTTTTAAATTACGCCAGACCTGTATCGTATGATACGGGGTGCATCGTACGATACAACATGATACAAGGGTGTATTGTTTGATACACCCAATATGAGAATAATACACACTCGTATAGCGATACAAGTGTGTATCGTACCGTAAAAGCCAAAAGTAATGATACCTATCGTACCACATCGTATGATACGACACGATACAAACAACCTTGCTTTAAACACTATATGTATCATCGATATCGCTGATATTTTGAAAATATGGCGACATTATCGGCTATTTCAAGGTAGTCGATAATATCAGGAATATATTGCGATATTAAATATCGCTAGAAGCAAAATATCGTGATATTTTTTGAGATTTTTTTAATTAAGTTTGCATTTCTTATTTTTTTGTTTTTTTATATTTTAAAACTTTCAAAACATATTTCTTTATATTTTTGAAAGAAAAATAATGCGAGACTTATTATTTTCTTAGTTTTTTTTGTTGTTTATATTTTTTTTCAATTTTTTAAACTCCTGATATTTTCATGAGATTTGTCAACTTTTGAAAATCTCTGAGAAATACCCTCATCGAGAAATTACCTTTAATGATACAGGTGACTATGATATATATATATATATATATATATATATATATATATATATATATATAATGTCAAACCTTAAATAGAAACCACCAAACATGCAAACACAATCTTTAATAAGCAGAAAAGGAATAATCAAACCACGGAAGAGGGCAAAAAGTGAAGAAGAAAGAGAGGAGGAAGCGGCGGAGGGAGGAGGAGAGAGAGAGAGAGAGGAGTTGGGGGGGGTGCAGTTGTGCCCTAATACCCCCCACTTTTTATTTATTTTTTTAATTTTGGACCAAAATGGACTCAGTCAAAATTGGCCGTCTATTTTTGACAAACATAACCCTGGGTGCGGGTTGACTGCAACCGGTGCAGCAAAATTTCATAATTGCCCCACCTGCACGACGCGGGTGCAGCGGCCTCTAAGGCGAGTTCGTGTGACATAGATTTGTATCTAGTATATACTTGGAAATTTGAAGTAGGTAACCTGCAAATAAGCAATTTATCTTTGTATGCGCCCTGGTGTCTCTCAATTCTTCTTTTCTTTGCCTTCAAATCCAATTCAGTTTAGATAAACTGGTATAATTGGCTGGGCCTGTGAGTCCATTGCTTAGAGGACACAGTCATGCATCCACTTGTTTCTTTATTGAGTAGGTTCCTTATTTTACAGAGACTGACGATGAGGCCTTGGAGGATCTTGTATAAGTGACCAAGGCCCACAATTTTGTCAAGTGGCATCAAAGATAACTGCTTCTTGATAATTGCTTCTTAGTTTCATATCTGAAAATCTGAAAAAGTGGAGCTATTATGCTGCATAGACGTTAGAGATTTTATTTCTAGTTTTGATGGTTCAATAGGAATAATGTTAGGAAATTAAATTTTAATTGCTTGGCTGAAGAATGATTTGGCCTAACATGGTTGGTGTGGCCAACAATTGGGGTAGTCATACTAAGGCGTCTCTTTCTTTCTTTTCCCGTTGCCCTTTTTTAATTTGGAAAGGTATCATCAATTACACAGTTCCTTTCATACAATGTCTTTTATTTTACTGTACCTTTTTCTTTCGTTGAGTTCCCAAAGGATAACTTTTAATTACATAAAGTGGGATATATGAAAAACTAAAAGTGAGGTTCTGAGCAGTTATCGAAAAGGACAGCCTGTACATTCCCTGTTTCTATCTCTGGACTGAGCAACCATAATGTTCCCATGTCTACCAGTGCCAGTCTGTTCTGGTTATTGTATAGGAGTCTGTTAAAACATATACTTTTGGATTGCCTTGGGTTTGATAGTACAGATCTGTAAATTTGTCTCATTGTGTTTGAAGTGCAAGACATAGCTGTGAATGTTCAAATGTCTATAGCTCTAGCATCTAGTGGCTTTTTTGTGAGGTCTGTAAGATATAGTTTACTTCACTTTTGATGTTTCCAAGGATATAATAGGTATACTGTCAAGTAAATCTATGTGTGTCTCTTTACATCTTTATGTAAAAAATATGGGGAACTTTTTAGTATTTACTAGCTACATGTCCTTTGTTGTGGCCTAAAACATCTTGAAGATGGATTTTGAAGGGAAATGAGTGACAGGTTCCAAAACTATCCTTTTTTTTCTCTCAATGTTATTTGTCATGCCATTATTTTGTTGATTACTTGTATACTGCAGTTTTTCTTTTTACTTCATTTTTTAGTAGTTCAAATCACTGACACCAATATCGGCGATATTTTGAAAATATCACGAGAAATACCGATATTTTAAGGTAGCCGATATTAAAGGTAATATCTGGCGATATTAAGACAAAATATCGCGATATTATCACGATAATATGATGATATTTTGAGAAAACCTCTTTTTTTTAAAGTTTGCATTTCCTATTTTTTTCTTTTATATTTTAAAACCTTTAAGACATGTTTCTTTATATTTTTGGAAGAAAAATAATGTAAAACTTATTATTTTTTAGCTTTTTTGTTGTTATTTATGTTTTTTTCTATTTTTTGAACTCTCGAGATTTTCCCGAGAATTTTCAACTTTTGAAAATCTCTCTTAGAAATATCCTCACCGGGATAATACCTTGAACGATATAGGTGACTATGGTTCAAATTCAATAGTATTATTAATTTTGAACATATCTTGCAGTTGTTTGTTATAAAGTTTACACGAGCCAAAATAAGAACTTTCTGTTAGAAAACTTTTCTATTTTTTAAGTATAAACCAGAGTTGCCAGTCGGGTAAGCGGAAGCGGGAAGCGAGGTACTTCCAAAATTTTAAGAAACGCGAAGTGCGGGACGACTTAGAAGCTACCAGGAATCGTCTCGAAAGCGACCTATGAAGCGAGCTGGAAGTGACTTAGGAAGCCAATTGGAAGCGACCTAGGAAGAGAGGGAGAAGCAAGGAGAAAGCAAAAAAAGAGAAAAAGAAAGAACAATAAAAATGAAAACACAAAACAATAAAAAAAGAAAGGGGAAGCGAGCTTCCCCTTAAATGGGAAGGGTGCTTCCCAATTTTTTGGCATTTCGGAAGCGCCACGTTTCACGCTTCTGAAACGCGCTTTTGGGAAGCATGCTTCCCCATGCCCTATGGTGCTTCCGGTAACCCTGACATAAACTCTATTTAATCCAATCTATTTTCCAAAGCTTCTTAGAATTCATTTCTTTCTTTTTTTTTCAGCTGTTTCTATTCTTAAATTTTTAATATTTTCCACTTCTTTTGCTTTAGGTTTTCTGTCATGGCTTGGGTGCATATGTTTTCATCTGGATTATGAACCTTGGCTCATCTCTCTCTCTCTCTCTCTCTCTCTCTCAAAGCATCATTTTCATGGGACCCCCATCCTCTAATCCTTGTGAAGCTGGTACAGTGGACGACCAAAACTGTTGTTGTTAGTCATATGAGAAATATTTGAGTACAAAATCTCTTGGTGGGAAACGAAAAGTGGGAGAGAAATTTGAAAAGGGTGGTCCGAAGGGGAGGAGGGTTTTCTTCAAGGCTCGAGAGATGGAATAGGTAGCGCCCAAAATGTGGTTAATTCACCGAAGACGTAGCTTGAAAGCAACCATTTTCAATAATGCCCTAACGCAAAGCTTTGTGAGTGTGTTGCACCTCGACATAGCACATGCCATAGTTGGGGGTACTCTAGGGGCAGGTCCCTCCCTTTATGCACACATCTCCGTACAAGTGCTGCATTGGGAGAGAAATTTGAAAAGGGTGGTCCGAAGGGGAGGAGGGTTTTCTTCAAGGCTCGAGAGATGGAATATGTAGCTCCCAATATGTGGTTAATTCACCGAAGACATAGCTTGAAAGCAACCATTTTCAATAATGCCCTAACGCAAAGCTTTGTGAATGCTTTGCACCTCGACATAGCACATGTCATAGTTGGGGATACTCTAGGGGCAGGTCCCTCCCTTTATGCACACATCTCCGTACAAGTGCTGCATATTGTTTTCTTCACAATGGAGGAGATTGAAGCTTCACTTGTCCCTTTCTCTCTCTCTCCAATGAAAGCCCCCCCCCCCCCCCCCCCCCCCCACCACCACACAGAGAGAGAGAGAGGGACTGATGTACAAACACAAAAGCAACCATTACATGGTAGGAAAAAGTTCTCATGTTAAAATTTATAAATATTGTAAACAAATGAAATCCTTGTATAAAATTTGAATGTGACTGCACATATTTATGTATATTACCACATGTTTGCTTTAGACGTACATATACATGGTTGCTTTAGATGTATATGCACATATTCAAGCCTTTTATGTTGCTGCATGAATATTTGTGCAGACAATAGCTTGCATAAGTGTCTTCCTTTTTTTTGTAATCATGATTTGGTTAACAATCCCTTCTAGTCACTAATGTTTATAAATTATAAAATTGCTAATGTCCGACCGACAGTCACTTGTATTGTTCAAGGTAATTTCTTGATGAGGGTTTTTCTCGAAGATATTTTCAAAAACTGATTTTTCTCATGAAAATCTCGAAGGCTTTATGCTCGTTTCACTGAGAAATTTTGGCATGAAGTATTCCGATTAATGGAGATAGACTTGCATTTCAGCTCTAGTTTTTATATGGGCAAACCGAGCGAAACAATGACATGTTGGAGGAGTATCTTTGGCACTTTGTATGTGCCAACCAAAGAGATTGGGTGGACTTGATTGATATCGTTCAATTATGCTACAACCTCCAAATGAGTGAGTTATTCGGCCAGAGTCCGTTTGAAGTTTCTATGGGCTACAGCCGCAAACTCCACACTAGGGTTACCGAAAGTGCCACATGACATGGAGAAGCGTGCTTCCTCGAAGTATGTTTTGGAAGCGCGAAACGTGGCACTTTCAAAACGTGTTGGGAAGCGCCAAAATTTTTTGGGAAGCACACTTCCCAATTTATGAGAAGCACACTTCTCATTTAGGGGAAGCTCGCTTCACCCTTGCTTTTCCTTTTTTTTTTGTGTTTTCATTTTTGTTTTTCTTTCTTTTTTCTCTTTCCCTTCGCTTCCTAGGTCGTTTCATGTTCGCTTCTCTTCTCGCTTCCGAGACGGATCCTTGTTCACTTCGAAGTCGTCTCGTGCTTCCCGCTTCTCGCTTCCTGCTCCCACTTCCCAGACTAACTGACAACTTTGCTCCACTCTCTTGCTTCCCAAGGATGTGGGAAAGCACCATATGCATACCAATTTGTAAAAACCTGGCGGGACCAGGCGAAGATGGCAAAAGTGTATCTGAACAAGGCGAAGCGCTTGAAGAAATGGGTGGACGAGAAGCGTCAACCTGCATAATTTCGTGTTAGAGATTAGGTGTTGGTGAATCTCTTCTCTGAGCACACTTTCATTTTTCGGGGACACCATCGTGGCGTCATTCGCAGATATGACGACCCCTTCACCATCACAAAGCGTGTTGGGAACTTGGCTTGCCTGCATATTTTCAAGTGCATCCAGTCTTTTATGTATCCAACCTGAAGCCGTTCCATGAAGATGAAGGAGATCCACCACAACTCATATCTCAACGTGCTCTGATCCATCAGTACACACCTTCGACAACCAACATTCCAGATTGAGAACCAGAAGTCATCCTCAATCACTTCAACAAGTATCTTGGTGAAGTGAAGAAGAACATGGGGCAGTGAAAATGTCTACCAAAGAGTGAAGCTACTTGGGAGAAAGCAACGAGCATGTGGAAGCTCCATCAACTTGTGGAGGAGTACCACACACGATTGTTGTAGAGGACGATGCAAAAAATATAGTGAATAATAAAAAGACAAGAAATAATAGGTTTTATAGCGTCTTTTAAAAATATAAAGAAACAATTAGAGAAACTTTTAAAATATAAAAGAAATAAAAAAAAAACTTAAAATATGTAAAAAAAATGTTTCTTAAAAATCTCGAAAGATATTGCGATAATGTTGCAATATTTTGAAAATCTCGGGAAAATATCTTCAGAGCTTGAAATACCAATAATATCGTGATATTTTTAAAATATCTGCGATATCAATGACATTGGTCCCATCCAATTTGGTGGTTCGTGCATGCATTGTCTTTACTTTGAGAATAGCTATGCTATCATGTCACCAACATCATCATCTATTGTTTGAAACAAGAATTTCATACAAGTCAAAGTACAATAGCTAATTAATGCATGGGCCTTCTTGAACATGTATGAGAACACACATCCTCACTTAGAAGCATGAGATTTTGGCTGGAGCTCACCCCCAAACATGGTGGCAAGATTTTTGAGCTTAGAATGTAATATAAAAGTTTGACTGCGAATAAATGTTATATTTCCTATTATTTTTCAGCAACTACAAGTAAGCAACATCGACAGACAAATGTTGAAAAGGGAAAATGTTAACAAACAAATGCAGTTAAAACCATGTTTGCATGTGAGTAGTGAACTTGTCAAAAAGGAAAATGGGCCAAGGTGTGGCGTGAACCAAGGGGCTTACTGGTTTCGGGTTGACAATTGCTTGAGATTCTGCATGATGACTGATGATGTTAATGACACTTTCTTGTTCTACATTATTTTTCTTGTATCATTTTTGCTTCATTTTAATATTGTTCTGCCTCTGGACTTTCTTTTAGGAACCAGAGCCCATAGACTGGCAGTATTACAGGAAAGGGATTGGTTCCCGATTGGTGGATATGTATAAAGAAGCCTTTGAGAGTAAGTTGTGTTTCTTTATTTCTTTGAATGTTCTTTGGTTAGGTTATGGATTGTCATACTACATATCAGCATGCACATGCACATACTTGGACAAACTTGATCTTATACGTGACAATAAATGAGCAATATGCATGAGTTGATGTTTCATAGACTCAGTCAAACTTTTCAGCAAGAGTGGTCTGCGCTGCATCCATGATTTCATGCACAAATTGTTTATTTTCTTGAGCTGTGATTTTGTTTTTGTTTTTACTGATCCATTTTATAACTTGCTATTGACATGATATCCATATTACTTAATGAACTGAAATCTAATAATGGTAATTTGTAATTGTACCATGGAGGTTGGGCCCTGCAATGCTCATGTGTGTGTATGTGCATGTGTGTGTGTGTGTGTGTGTGTGTGTGTGTGTGTGTGTGTGGACACATTCATACATTTTCCTCATCTATTTCTCCAATAGCGAACACGTTTCTTTTCCCCTTTGAAATGATTAAATCTGAGAGTTGATACAATTTTGTTGTGAAGCTAATGATAGTCAACTAGACCTAAAATTGTTAGTCTTTGGGTTTTGGTGGATTCAACAAAATTGCACCTATGAAGAGATCAATGTTCATCTCATGCAATATGCTAATGGATTCAATTTGTATCTAAATTGACAAGCAGTAAATATGCAGTTTCTTTTTCTTTTTTCCTAAGCATTGTCATTTATTGTGCTTTACCTATTATCTTCAGGCATAGAGATCCCCAAATTTGTGGACACGATGACGCCTCAGTACAAACCCAAGTTTGATGCCTTGGTAAGAGGATAGCTTATGAAAAGATGAAAAATGGATTCATTTGAATCTTTATTTGCACTATTCTTGTATTCAAAATCTAGAACACCCATAGTTGCTCTTTGCAATTTGCGATTAAGTTTCTGCTATGGTAGCCCGTCAAAAGCATTGTTAATCTAATCTGGAATTAAAGAAAACATGTGCAACGCAGAATTTCAGACTCCTGTTTCATTTGTGCATGATCACCCGTCTTGTTGATGTTTTTAGCTGGTATGATTGCTCAAGAAAGATTCTGTATTTGTTTTGTTGATGTTATGTGGTAATAGTGTAACTGTCCTTTATTTTTCTCATTGCATTTGATCCCCACTGTGATGCTGGTATCCAATCTACTGCATTAAGGATAGACAAGTGGCTGGTGAATTTGCATATGGATGTTTTTATGTGAAACCAACTTGTATGCCTAATGCTGGCATTTTGTTTGTTTTGTTTCATGTGCACTAAGAGCATAACAATGGACTGGATTTAAATTTAGATAAAATAATTTTTATAGTTCTGAGAATCCGAGATCTTTTTTTATCTTCTATAATTTCTTTTGGGCCTTGTCTCTGAAAAATTGTCTGCATTACAGTTGGTAGAACTGAAAGAAGCCGAGGAAAAATCACTAAAAGAATCTGAAAGATTGGAGAAAGAAATTGCAGAGGTCCAAGAGTTAAAGGTTAGTAATCAGTACCTTGAGTACACGTGTCCTTTTTTAAGCTACCCTATGACTTGACTGAGAAATTTTGTCCTAGCAGAAGAAAATAAGCACAATGACTGCAAATGAATACTTTGAGAAGCATCCTGAGCTCAAAAAGAAATTTGATGATGAAATTCGAAATGACTACTGGGGATACTGATCAGTGTTGGTTCAGTGAGTTGATGAAATGACTGGTTCCTGTTGCTTTCTGGGCTCAGTGCATATTTTGTTTCCAAATAAAATGTCATGCTGTACCTTGTTCTGATTTTTTGCTTTTTTCTTTCGTGAGAATTTATGTAGTTCCATGTTAGGGATTCTCTACAGTGTGGAAACATAATCCAGACTCGTGAAACTTTCACCTGCAGCAAAATGGGTGTCCTAAAATTTGTTACCAATGTTTCTGCATCGTGTTTGCTGTGTATTCAGGTAAATTTGCCCCTTATTTGAATGGAAGGGTTATTTTTAACAAATCAATCAAGCTTATTAACCGTTGACACGTGCAGTAAAGTATAATGCCTGAGCACAATTGGCTCTTAATTCATCCTTGTTAGGCTATGATAATATTCTGTGGTGGGTTCATGTTGAAGGACAAACCTCACAGCCGTACGTTACTTCGTCCTTATATTAGAAAATATTAAAAAAACAAATTTCTAAAATGAAAGTGTGTTTCTAACGCCAATTGCAATTTTATACTGAAAGAAGTGAGCTGTCCATAAAATTTCGCTTTTTAAGTGAGCTTTTTGGGAAGCAAGTTTTCCAGTTTGTTCTTGTAGCTATGGTCATATCTGAAGAATTTAAGGGTTCGAGTTTCACAAGGGTTAATATCAACTCAGTATCAAGAAAAGTTGGCAGTGTTGTCATTTGAATGACTTGTGCTTGCTCAACGTATCCTTTATTTTGGGTTTTTCTTTGAGATAAAGCATCTATATCGTTCGAGTCCAGTCATGAGGGCCAAGTCCAATTAGTTTTAGATTAGTTTTGGGTTGATCATGTGCTGTTGAGATTTTGGGTCGTTCTACCATGGATGGCTGCTTCTTGGTCTCTTCCCCAGCTTGCCTATAAAAAAAAAAACCTACGCGATGGTTGCAATAAGTGCAGGCATACGAAAGCTGATAATGCAGCGGTTATGGACATTTGATATTCTTAATGGTAAAAAAATAAGTTTTTAAAGGTAAAAAAACAGGATATGTGAAAAAATTTGTAGGGTTAATATGATAATTTTAGCCTTATAGTCAGTGTTAAATTGAAGATTAAACTATTGATGTCAGAAAAATGTGGGTATTTGCTAAAGATGAATTGAAAAGTGTGAAAAACTATGGTGAATGTATTAATTTTGCTATTTAGACGGTTTTAAGTGCAAAACTACATATTCATAAGGCATTTTTAGTGTGTTTTTCACAAGTCTGACCCTTAAATGTGTTCGGCATAGACTATTTGCTGGGAGTTAGTATTTAGATCATCTTTTTATGAAAAATACAAAATTTAACCATTAAATATTTATAAAAAATTTAGACAATTGATTTTCAAACTTTATCAAAACCTTTTTTTAAGTTTTATTTTTTTTAAAAGAAAAAATTTTATCAAAACTATTTTTTTTGAAATTTTTATTTTTTAAAAGAAAAACTATCATTTTTTTGGCTTATAAAAATATATTTTTCGTCCAGAAAATATGATTAAAGAGTCAATTCTCACTAAATTGAGCATGCTAAAACACATCTAACAGTTCAGATCTATCATAAAACACTTCAAACTATGGGGCAGAACAAAAAAAGAGGGCCTAATATGTTATGTTTACACACACACACACACACACACACACACACACACATATATATATATATATATATATATATATATATATATATATATATATATATATATATATATATATATATATATATAATGGGCATGTGCTAAATGAGTTTTTATGTTTTTTTGGTGTTTTTTTGCAGTTTCAGCCCTATAAATGTGTTGGGCATGGACGATTTATGAAAAATCCACATCGGATCATGTGTTTTAGATGAAAAAAATGATATTTGGAGCCTCCAAAATTTACAAAGATTTTAGACCATTGATTTTTGAACGTTATAAAAACTCATTCATGTGCCAGAATTGAACACTTCAAGAACTGATTCATATAAAATCAAATACATATATCACATCTGCATGGTCAGAATTTAAAAATAAAACTAAAAAGAACCTGAAAAACTCATTTAGCACTTACGTTGGACATAAAGTGTTTCAATATATATATATATATATATATATATATATATATATATATATATATATATATATATATATATATATATATATATATATATATATATATAGAGAGAGAGAGAGAGAGAGAGAGAGAGAGAGAGAGACCCCTTTGAAGATACGTTTGACGAAACGTCGCCATTGATTGCCCACGATTAAATGGCGATGTTGCATCATTTTTTTTGTACGTGCTCAGGAGATTCTCTAGGCGGAAATCAGAGATTTAACGATGGTACAAAACCTCGCTAAATCTTGTTTTTTTGACGAGTTCGATGAAAACCCGTATATATATATATATACTAAGAATAGCGTGTTTCATGTTAGTTTTAATTTGTGATATGAGTAACCCGTATCTTCAAACGCGTGATCAGCGGCGTAGTGTGTTTTGCTTTTTCTTATTTTTAGCGACTGTCAATAATAAACATCCGACATTCAAAATTTTACTGGTTTTCATGTGTATATATATACACAAAGAATAGCGTGTCTCGTATCCGTTTTGTGATAGGATGATGATGACAGCATAATATGTCAAAGAAACAAAGATCCAGATATGATGTCCACGTGTTGAGTGCATGGAGCGTGGAGGGGGCATACGTGGGGGTCATGGGGGATGCGGTGCCTCCACCTTTGGCTGCAAGCAGCACACCTGCATCTTCCATCCCCCCTTTCTGCTCCATCCCTGCACCAAAACTAGTAGGAGGGATTCCGAAAGAGAAACTAGAATAGAGGTCTGCAGCTTGGGCGTTTGGAGATATAAGAGAGAACAGTGATGGGATCAGAGACGTTTCTGGAGGTTCTGTTAGCAATTCTTCTTCCGCCAGTGGGTGTCTTCCTTCGTTATGGATGCGGGGTAAGTTGTTTTACGCCAATTTATCGACCCTGTTGCTTCTTTTGGTTTTTTACAGAGGTCACGGATGACCTAAATACATGACGGGCTATTGTACGTGGTACAATAGTTTTCCTGATATGATTCACTGAGTTTCAGCGATTGTTGTTAAACACTTGTAGCCCTATGTGATTGTAAAATTTAAAAAAAGAAAAATCTCTCCCTCTCTCTCTCTCTCTTAACAGATTTGTATTAATTTATTTTTAGTTTCTTTCACTCTAAACTTGTTTTTTCTTTCCTTGTTGGTGGGGGGAGCTTGGCTTGTGGAAAATTTTTACTGATGAGAGGATTTATGCTGCCTTTTCAGATCGAGTTTTGGATCGATTTGTTGCTGACACTGTTGGGCTACATACCTGGCATAATATATGCTATTTATGTGATTGTCGGATAATGATTTCTTTAATGGTGTATCTGATTTGCTTCAATTAAGACTTAACCTATATAAATGATATATTATGCATGGGAATTCCGCTTTGTGTTCCTTCATGACTAGGTTACAGATCTTACACCCATCCAATGCATGGACTTGTATCAGTCTACGATATATATGAACATGACAGGTGCGTGGGATCCTCTTTCTAGGATGGAAGATCAGGTGATTTTTGGTGTGCTGCTGCACCTGATCACCCTTCATCTGCTGTTGATCCCCACATCTGGCAGGCTAGAAACCAAAGATGGAAGGTCAAACAGGTGCAGCAGCACGATAAAAGTGTGCAATTACATTGCACCTTATCCTTCCTCTCTCTCTCTCTTTCTGTGGTGATGGTGGTGCCATAGAGTAGAGTGATGTTTTTCACAGGTTGTCTCAACAACATGCCAAGTGATTTGCTTCCACCTGAGATGAGATCAAGTGGAGCCGGGGCAACATGAGCAAATTAAATAAAAATTCCTGGACCAGGAATGAGTGTGGAGCCGGGGCAACATGAGCAAATTAAATAAAAAATCCTGGACCAACCACCACTCGGTTTGGTCATGCCATCAAGATGGCGTGTCAGGAATGAGTGTGGAGGCCCATCACCGTTGTGGTTGGTCCAGGAATTTTTCTCTTTAATGTTGCGAGTAGAGAAGCCTGCACACATGTAATGCATGCTCAGGTTGGTGCAGAAACTGCTAGTTTCTTGCTAATAATGTAAGTTAGCCCATGGTTACCAAAGTAAGAAGCGAGTACAGTAACCGATCCATGAAGCAAGAAACGGGTATTTAAGAAATGATGTTGGATGTGTGATGCAAGAGGCCTTTTAGATGCATAAAGAGAAGCAACAAGCTATAATAGAAACAAGTAAGAAAGGCAAAAGAATACAGAATCCAATGTCTTATATATATAAGAAAATTCTTTTAACATGAAAAGTCATTTTAATATTAAGAAAATTTATACATATATATAGTGCTTCTATGGTGGTACTATACATGGTACACACTTTTTTTTTCATAGATTTAGGCTTCAAATGCAAAATCTAATCTAACCTTTGGATCATGTTTAGCGTGTTCTTTTTACTATTTTCATGTTTTAAACCACTTTTATTTTCATGAACTGTGAGCAGCTGATTTTTTACTGTTGAAAATGAAATCTTGTGGCATATCAAACATGATAAAACCTTCCATCATAATAAATAAACCATGCTAAAGACATTGTATGGTTAGATCTACCATTTGGTGGCTCCATCTAGTGTATACCACTGTATAACTGTATGGTATCATAGTAATGAACAACAATATATTTTCTAATATATATAGAGGGAAACGGGAAGGTGCTTGACTAACTTGTGCCTACCGCGGAAAGATTGTTTCAATTTTTTTTTTTAAATCTGATCATACAGATGTGATCTACATGCTCGATTTTATAGGAATCGACTTTTGGATAGTCCTATTCCAACACCAAGTTAGGTTTTCATAATATTCAAAAATCAACGGTTTATAATTTAAAAAATATTCAATGCTTAAAATTATTTTTTCTCAAAAAAAAAAAAATATGATCCGGTGTGATGATTTCTTGGTGTGATTTCTTAGTAAATCGATCATGCATAACACATCTATAGGTTAGATTTTTTAAAAACAACCTGAAAACCCTTATCCAAAATCAATAGGCTCAAAAGGCGTCAGGCACCTGCACTTTTCTCTCTATACAGAGAGAGTAACCCGCAACATCGAAATCACAAAGAGTTCAACGTTACATCGAGCGCGCTCGTGATCATTGTTGTGCACGCCTTTAAGAAAGAAAAAGCCTTTTATCTAAAAGGCTTTTTTCTGCTTACACTTGGACGTGCCAACAAATCCGATTCTCCTTCAACCAGACGCGTAGCTTGGGGGCGGGGCAGTAGCTTGGGGGCGGGGCAGGACTGGGCTGGACTGGGCTGTAGTGCCTCCCCAAACAGTTAATTTTTTTTTTTTTAAAGCCCAGTCCTATCCCAGCCCTGATTCCATATGAAATAGATTTTTATCCATTTTTGTAGCCCAGTCCTAGCCCAGCCCTGACTGCAGCAAATAGTTTGATTTGTCGATATGAAATAGATTTTTATTAATAATTGCAGCCATTTTTTATTTTATCTCAAAAAAAAAAAATCGGGGGCACTGCCCCGGAATCCCCGACTACCACACCAAATGTTTTGTTTTTTGCTACACCTCTGTTTGCCCCCCTAACACGAATCCTAGCTACACCACTGCCTTCAATGGAATATATATATATATATATATATATATATATATATATATATATATATATATATATATATATATATATATATATATATATATATATAATTCTTTTAACATGAACACATTTTTAGTATTAGGAAAATTTATTCGAAGCAAGCGTCCCATTTGTCTGGAATCAAGTTTTTCATAAAGTTTCAGAAGCGACATATATTAGAGACAGATATGTATTCGTCGTTAAATGTTAGCGACGGATTAACGATGGATATGTATTTGTCGCAAAAACCAAATCAGTGCTTATTTAGCTACGGATTAGAAATGGATCATGACATTCGCTAATCCATCACGAATTAGCGATGGAAGTAGCGATAGATCAATTCTGTCGTTAATTAGTGACTAAGAAATTGCGACGGATGCTATCCATCGCTAAGTCATCGCCAATTCGTTGTTAAACAGTTCAACAACGAATTAGCGTCCATCGTTAATCCGCAGAATTCTTGTAGTTAACTGTGTAAATTTGCGCTAACCAGGTGTTAAAAAACAAGCTTCTTGTATATGTAGGTTAACCAACCTATCATCAACAAGTGAACCATTTAAGTATGTGGTGGATCTTGTGAGCAAGATGCAGCCATTAATCCTTGGTTAAGTTGGGCACCATTCATTAACTTTGTTATGTGGTGAATCGATCGAGTCATTAGAACCCATAATTGCATTGAAACTAGATACACACCATTACTAAAACTCATTTATAAAACCATGACCCAAAGTATCTAAGTGTTTAAGAAACTCGTCTCAATTATGTAAGAAACACATCATCTTACATGAAAACATGTTTTTATTACATTATAAACGAGTATCAATTTTGTTTTTATTAGCATTTTTGCATACAAACAGCAATTTCATTTTATAAGCATACTCTTTTTTAATAAGAGTAATTAATAATATAATTAGCAAAAATATAATATGTAATAATGATCGATTTACATATAATGTTTAACCATTTTTATATATACTTTGTATTGACTTTTGGGAAACTCATACCAATTATTTTAGAAACTGTATCAATGTAGATTAAAAAGTCGAATCAATGTTAGGCATTTCAAATAAAAACTTACTTGAAACTTTTTCAAATAAAAACACACTTGAAACCTTTTAAACCCTTACGTACCCGTACCAATACCGCGTACCTGTACCAGTGCCCATTATAATACAACATATGATATTAGAGAGCTGATCCAGTACCCGGGTTGAGTGCTTGACAAAGTACTTGAACCACATTAAACACAAAATCGCTGTGCTGGGGGTTTTCACTGTTTTCACACAGCGATTGCAATGTTTTGTGTGGACCGAGTATTTTTTTGTTATGTACTCGGCTCAATTACTGGATCTGATCTCCTAATGTTATGTCGTGTTTGAACTGAGTGGCCTGGTACCACGGAGATCAGGCTGGAATTGTGAGTCAATATACAAAACCTAGCCTCAAACAAGTACCGAGGCATCGAATTCCTTGAAGGGTCCATTAAGTGATGAAAAGAGCACGATCCAAGAAAGTGACAAAGAAAAGATGAATAATTCGACTTTTCTGATCTTGGTAAAAGAATGGTACATCAAAATATAAACTCAGTACAAAATCGTATCCTAAACATATCCCATGGAATAGCCATCCTGAACTTGCTATCCATATCCTACCAACTCTTTCCTATCTTAGAGAGATCTTATCTTTTATCTTTAAGAAAAGATAAATAGTTACAAGGAAAAAATTTACAACAGTAACTACTGAAAATACACCACACGGTTTACCATACTTTACATATTGGATTCATAATAAGTGACCCGGTTCTCGGCAAAGAAGGAAAAAAAAATGAAAAATGACTACTGTATGGCAAAAATGACGTGTTTCCAAAAATGTTTCATAATTTACCAAATTCGTCGAATGAAAAATATCGCAGATTCTCAAAAAAAATTTACGCTTTGACCCCTCTCATGTATGAATTTTTTATTTTTGCAGGTCATGATGCTAAAATAATACGCCCACAAAACTCGTCAATAAAATCACATTCGAGGTTTCAATTTTTTAAAAAGGATTGCAAAATTCTAAACAATTTGCGAAACTCATGATAAGTTTCACGCGATCACCTACGAAAATCATAAAATTTGTGAAAGTTCAATAATTACAAAATTATGGATGACTATCGCATGAGGTATTGCGTAATTACAAAATATTTGCAAAAGTTTGATATTACAACATTTTTTATTTTCTTCGCACCTGTATTGTAAAATTCATTTTTCTTATGAAATTTTGTTCCATATAAATGCGCATTTAGGTTTTTTTTTTTCATTTTCTCATTTTTATCTAGAAATAGTGGTAACCCCAATACTCTTCCCTCTAGAACCCCAACCCTTTTGGTGATTCTTATGAAAGTTATTCACTCTACCTCGTGCAAGGTTGTGATATCCTTCTCCTCTACTTCTCCGGTTAGCTACTAAGATTGCGGTATCTTTTTCTTTTTCTCGTTTATCATTTAGTGTTTACGATCTTTAGAGATTTTCTCATATAATTACTTATTTTTTGTCGGTTGCTTGTCAATATTTGGTGGTTTTGTCAATATTTATTTATGTTTGATTGGGGCTATGATTGACTTTGCAAAAGCATTTAATTAGTTAGATGTGGTTGGGGTTGACTGTGTACAAGTATTAAATAGGGGTTGGTTGTTGGGGTTTATTGTGAGTTGTTAGTTTTCAGAGTTGTTAACCGAGTGATACGTTGTGTGGTTGGTGTAGAAAGTTATGATGGCTACTAAAATGATATTTTTAAATTATTGTAGTACTGAGCATCCCCTTTAGAGATATATAATGGTCTCTAAAAACAATAGCTATAAGGAATTTGTAGCATTAATGTATCATAAAATTGGATATATGAAAGAGTTAATGGTCCTCCAGTATAAGTGCACTAAAACATTAGATGGTGAAGATATATGGATACATTTCTTCGACGTCGATGATGTACAATCAATATTATATAGAGAAAATATTTACATAATTGCTAGTAAAGTTATACAAATTGACAATGTTTATGGAGTTAAATAAGAAGTTAGAGAATGCATAGTTGAACATCAAATGGTAGTTCGAAGTGATGTACAAGATGTAGTCGGAAGTGATGTACAAGAATGAAATAATAAAAATCTTGTAGATAATATGCATCTATCTCAGCCACCAGCTATTGAGCTCACTCCTCTTGCCAACATCCCACAGTTCTCTATAGTTAATGATGAGAGAATCACTGCAAGCAATGTGGAACCACTTGGACAAACTAGTACCAGTGATCTTTATTGCATGATGTTATATAACACCCAAAATTTTAATGCAGATCACAAATCTAGGTAAAGGTTGATGATCTTTCTATTTATGCTTAAACTAGAAGTATTATTTTTTTGGTTAATCGCACTAGCAGTGATGACAGGTACAAAGCAGAATCAGATGACAACAATGATTCTAAGTATACCATGTCGACTGGATTTAACTTAGAAATGATAGGGGATGATAAAATTAGTGATGATTTAGAACAAATATTAGTTGGTGAAAATGATGCACTAATGACATTTGAGAAGTCAAACCCTTACTTCTCAATAACAATTTTTTATTTAATGAAGAGCAAATGAAAATAATTGATGCAGTGGTTTCTCAATTATATGATGAGTTACGAAACGAAAAGCTTAAAGAATGCAAACAATTTTAGTGGCTATCAACGTAGTCAAATGATCGAAAAATTGTGCTCGATAAAAGAATTGTTGATCTTGAGCAATGTCATAAGTTTTTGAGAGATCATGTGGTTAGGAATAACTTCAAAAGTAAAATTTGTGAAGAGCTACAGTAATAGAGTCACTCTCGTATGTACGAGAAAGAACGCACGGACTATGGCAGATTGTCCTAAGAAGATCCACTACAAAAAGATGTATGGAACAACATTTTTTAAAGTGAAGATATATCAAAGTGAACATACATGTGGTGGATCAGTGAGCAACCTTATTGCGAGAAAAGTCTCCCAAGTGAATTTCATGTATTATTCATGGATGCTTACACAATAACCCGAAGATGACTCTGAGAAAAAGCATGAACGACCTCAGTTGCGATGTAGGTGTAGAGGTTTCTTACAAACAAGCATGGCGTGGACATGAATTAATGAGCTTGATGATATATGGTTCATTCGAGGAGTCCTTCAAGATGCTTCCCGCTTATTGTCATCATTTGATGATGGCTAACCTTGGATTGATAGTGTTCATTGAGACTGATATAGATAGTAGATTTAAGTACATGTTCTTATCCTTTTAGTAATGCATTGATGGGTTTGTCAAATGATGCCCTTCACTTCTTATGGTAGATGACACATTCTTAAAAGAAAAATATATGAGTATTTTTTATTATTTGCCTACATGATTGATGCTTCCAATGATATGTTTCATGTAACATTTAGAGTGGAAAATAAGGAGTCAAAGAAATGAAAATAGTTTTTGGGGCATGTGAAGAACAAAATAAATATCTATGACGACAGTTGACAGTTATCTTAGATAGGCACAAAGGGCTTCTATGTATTGTTCATCGCATATGGCGTAATTGTCACAGGCTTAGAAGTGAAGGCCCCCACGACGTAGCTTCAAGTAATCACAAACACTGAAAGCAAGCCTTTTAAGTGCACAAGTAACTCACAACACATGCGCAGGAGCGAAAGCAAGAGTATGTGTGGTGTATTCTTTTATAAAAATAATTTTTCAATAAAACTCTCATGTAAATTGTACACCAAATAATAAAAATAAACCAGCTTACACTAGTGGTAAGACCAGGTCGAACTCAGGAAACGAAATAAGGCAATGTGCAATTCACTTGAATTATACACTTTATTAATATCTTTAAAAATAAAAGAATTACAATGACTACACGTATATAAATAACAAATAATAAAATCTTAATCTAAACTCTGAGACTCTGATGTTAGCTGAAGAAGCCACAAAATCAACCTTCAGTACCCTCCTCCTTATGCATTCAAACCTGCAAAATAACCAAATCTATGTAGACTCAAATAACACAGTTATTATCTAATCTACTTAACACTAAACAAAATCAAGGAAACGATAAGCAATTGCAACTACTCTATAAAAGCTAATGAATCAAACAATTAAGCAATTGACTAGATAAATAACTAAATTATTCTAAACTAATTTATTAACTTTTGATAAAATAACATAACCTACTCTTAACTAAAAATAATTAAAAAAATAACAGAATTAAAATTAAAACCTAATTCTAAATAAAATTACTAAACTACCCTAACTACTAGTCAACCAAGACAATTCATAACATATTTTGGGTGATCGAGAGTTTGAAAGAGTAAACAGGGTCAGATGGCCATGAATTTTTACAGAGACATTTTGCAAACACTCAGAAACTAAACCCAACTTACAGAGTTTAAAAATTCTTTCAAAATTCACAGAAAATGTTTTTTAAATTTATGGAATTGCCCCTTTGACAACAATGAATCAAGACAGTAATTTTTGCAGAATCAGTTTTCAAAATCAAATTAATTACCTAACCAAATCATCATTAAAATTTATAAAATTTTGCAGAGATATAGTAGCCATGCTGATGAAATCAGTGTAAAAATTTTAGGTCAAAACTCGTTGAAAACATACATAAAATAATGACCCAAAGTTGACTGAAAATTTGAATTTTGTAGAGTTTACTATTTTGACTTTGCTTCACTAATTAACTAAATAAAAATATAAAAACCAAAGAACTAATTAATTAAAACTTAATTACTGTTAAAAAGAACAGAAAGTGCATGAATTTAAACCTATTCTAAAATAAAATAATTAAGAAATAAAGCAACAACAATTACTTACTAACTACGCTACCATTACACTAACAAATCTAAGCATTAATCAATAAATTCTAAATAAACTAATTTACTTAATTAAACTAAACAAAAATTAAACATGACTAAACTAAGCATGAAAGACATATAAAAGACATAAAAGCAAAACCTAACTACAATATGTGGAACTAAAGTAACTTAAGTAAATACACAACAGTTACACGACTAACTAACATGTATACTAAGCAAACAACTAATGTAACTTAAGCAAATAAAAGTAAACTAACCTAATTCATTTAACGTAGACTATCTTAAATTGACTTGAAATTAAAAATTGAATTTAAAACTAAGCTAACTTACTTAAAGCAATTTAAAACTAAATTAAGTTAACTAAACCTAATTAGGACACAGGGGTGATTATTGAATTGCATTAGAATTGGATGCTCACGCCCCTTAGTGGACCCCACTATGGACTAAATACAACTTAACAAAAAGAAAACTTGCTTAAATAATTAAATAAAGAAAGTAAAGAATTAAATTCATAAAAATAAGCTACTAAAATTAATTCAAAACAAGAAAGACAAGGTTGAAAGGTAAGAAGTAAAAAATCTACTTATACTAAAGACTATCTTTAATTACCTATCAAAACTAAAACTTACTCCAATTACAAATAAAGAAATAAAATCTGGAAATTAACCTAAGAATTCAAAAAAAGAAAACAATTAAAACTTCAAGAAAGAAATGACTCAACTTGCCTAAATTAACACACTACATGATTTTGAATAGAACCTAATCATTAAACCCTAATTAAAACAAATCAAGCAAAATAAGAATCTAACCTAAAAATTAAAAATGGAAAGTAAACTAAGACTTAAGAAGATACCAATTACTTAACTAAATTAGTACTAGCCAATTTTTACACCCTAATTCAAAGTCAATCCTTACTAAAAACAAAATGCAAAAATATCTATGCTAATATAATGACTTAATTAAAACAAAATACGTTGACCTAACTCTAATTAACCTAATCTAACCTAATTAAATTAAATACAAATTAATGACACCATAAAACCAATAAATAAAAATAAGGAAACTATACTACTCGATTTACTTAGAAAATGTCAATTTTATCTAACATATTAACTATATTTAATCTAATTATGTAACAAGCAAATAAAACCTACTTACCTAATGTTAACCTACTGTCAAAAACTAGAATTAATAAAGTTAAAAAATAATTTTAATACTGACTATTGAATTAGTACTAACCTAACCTAACTGAATTACTAACACTACCCCTAATCGGCTAACACTAATCTAATCAACTACACCAATTGTTAATGGTCGGATCTAGCTGCAGCTAGATCACAACCAATATGTTAACTATACAAAAAATCAGAATGTAATTAGCTAAAAGAAAAAAAAATATAAATAAAAATATTTATGCTATATACAATATTCAACCGATTATAACTTAAAGGTTGAAATCGGTTGAATAGAATATGCAAGGCAAAGATCGGATCTTGCTCATGCAAGAACTCAATCAAAAAATGATTTTTAAATTGTAAATAAAATGAACTTGGACTAACAAAAATGACTAAAATGAAGAACTCATGACCGAACATAAGACACGACCTGACACACTTCTAACTAGAAGAAAAGGGTTGTGAAGACTTACCTCTCGGCTTGTCTGATGTGTTGGGGGAGAACACGATTGGTTAATGGGGTTTGGGAATCATGCCCTTTATGTCTTGGAGGTCTGCAACTCATCTTCAAGGGCTGCAATCTTCTGGGAGCCAAATTGCAGAGAGGAAGGTTGGTGTTGGAAGCAAAGAGGGGGGCACTGTTGAAGAGAGGACACGACTGGATCCTCAAGGTTGGTAGTCGGCACACGAACTTCAAGTTGGAAGCTCTCTGAAAAAATCTGCAGCACCTGCAAAATAAATGGCAGCACACACGCAAGAAAAATACAAACAAAATAAAGGAAAGAAAAGGAAGAGGGAGAAGGAAATTAAGGAGATAAGAAAAATAAAAACTGGTGGAAAGGTGAGAGACTGGAAGGGGGAGAGCGAAGTGGAATAAGTAAGGGGCGGCTTCTCCAATGTTCCAAAAAATGTCAAACCCTAAAGGTTTGTAGCTATTTAAGTCACTAAGTTATTTCCTAATTCTAAAAGCTACCTAAAGATAAAATAAATTCTAACTATAAGTTAGAACTATTTAATAATTACAACTAACTACCTAAATGCTTGATAAGGAGGGGGTTTCTTGAAAAAGTTCATGGAGTACACCTTGGATCTCATGGGTTTATGAATATTTTGGGTTTGGATCTAATTCATGATCCAATACTTCACCTTTGGATCAGATCTGGATTCTATTTACCTTACAGTTTGCTCTAATTATCTTGAAAATGCTTCATTTCCTTCATTTTAGCTCGGATTCAAGTGAAGTTCGAACGGTCGCTTCTTTGCACCTAAATATACAAATACATGGGTTCTTATCCTTCAAAATACATAAAAATTCATGAATAATGTATAAAAATGATATATATTTCATGCATCATCAACGTGCATGCACAAACACAAAGAAAGCATAGAGGTAAGGATGCATAAAACTTCTTTTATAACAACTTGTAAGTAGATTACATAAAGAGGGAGAGAGAGGGGTCTGGTACATGAGGTTCTTAAGCCAAAAAGCCATATCTGGCACTGGGGAGTGCCAAAGAGGTATATACATTAGAAACAAAGAAGTGTATACATTAGAAACAAAAATGTGAAAACATGGCGGACTAAAACATGCTCCCCCACCTAAGTTGGCACTATCCTCGATGCCAATTATTCATGATAGTCCTCTACAAGTGGGTAGCTTTCTCCTAGGTGGCTTCATATTTTGGTAGACCTTTTCAATGCACTAGGTACTTTTTTACTTCATCGAGATAGTTGTTTGAGTGATTGAAGATGACTTTCGGTTCTCTGCATAGGATGTTGACTGTTGATGGTGTGTGCTAAAGAATGGGAGCACATTAAGGCATGCTTTGTTGAGGGTCTCCTTCATCTTCATAGAATGACTTCCGGTTGCATATGTGGAAAACAGATGCACTTGAAAGTTTGATGCAAGTTCAACTGGTATGCCAAGTTTTCAATGTGCTTGGTGATGGTGAAGGGGTTGTCATACTTGCGAATAAGGCCTCGGTGGTGCTCCCAAAAGATAGTTGTGCGATCGAGAAAGAGCTTCGCCAACATCTTGTTTTCAACACAAAATTTTGTTGGCCGACGTTTCTCGTCTGTCCATTTTTTTATGTGCTTGGTCGCCTTGTTCAAATACGCCTTTGTTAACTCTGTCTGATCCTGCCAGTTCCTGATGAACTAGTATGCATAAGGCGCTTTGTCACGACCTCGCATGGTAAGTGGGTGTGGAGTCTATGGTTGTTGTCTGGTTGCAACTTCGAATAGACTTTGGTTAGATGACTCACTCTTTTTGAGGTTGTATCAGAATTGAGCAGCATCAAGTAAATCAACTCAATTTCTTTGATTGACACTGACAAAGTGCCGCAGATATTCCTTAAGCATGTCTTTGATTCTCTCTGTTTACCCATCAGTTTGGAGGTAAAAACTTGTATTGAAATACAAGTTTGTCCCAATCAAACGAAATACTTCTCGCCAAAATTTGCCAGTGAAGTGGGCATCACGATTATTGACAATGCTCTCGTGGATTCTCCAATATTTGATCACATTTTGCACAAACAACTTTATGGTATTGGCAGCTAAACAGGTGGCAAGGGCAGGCATAAAGATAACATACTTTGAAAATCTGTCAACAACCACATAGATAGAACATCAACCTTGAGCTTTTGGTAAGCTCATGATGAAGTCCATGGTTATGCACTCTCACAGATGACTTGGCACTGGTAGAGGCTTCAATAGTCCACCAGGTCTTTGGTTTATTGGCTTATTTTTCTGGCAGATCAAGCAAGTCTGCACATAAGTGTCTACATCATTACGCATCTGCGGCCAATAGAACGCATGTTCTAACAACGCCAAAGTGCTCTATTGTCCTGAGTGACCCGCCCAGGTGGTATCATGGCACTTGTGCATCAAACACCTTCATAGAGTATCCTGTCGTGGAATATATAGATGAATATATAGACGATCACCCATTGAGCAAAGCAAATCGTCCTCCAACCAAAATCTCAATGTCCTTTCTTCTTTTACCAACATGATCAGTTGTTGGACCATTGGATCATTCTTTACTTGTCATGAGCTTAGAAGCGAAGGCCCCCACAACATTGCTTTAGGTAATCACAAACACCAAAAGCAACCCTTTTAAGCGCATAAGCAACTCACAACACACATACAAGAGCGAAAGCAAGAGTATGTGCATGCACAAACATAAAGAGAGCATAGAGGCAAGGATGTATAAAACTTCTTTTATAACAACTTGTAAACAGATTACATAAAGAGGAGGAGAAAGGGGCCCGATACACGAGGTTTTTAAGTCAAAAAGGCCATAGCTAGCACTAGAGAGTGCAGAAGAGGTATATACATAAAAAACAAAAAGGTAAAAACATGGTGGTCTGAAACAGTAACTATCATTATGGATATTGCATGAAGCACCTAACTAAGAACTTTTTGAAGAAATTTAGTGCACCACTTAGTTCATACTGGTGGTGTGCCACCACAACACCCACGAGACGACAATATCATTTTTATATTTCAAAGATTAGTGAACAAAGTGAAAAATCATATGAATATATTGCTGATAAGGTAAAATCAATACATTGGACTAACAATCATTTTTTTGCTAAAAGGTACAATTGCTTAACCTCTACCATAGTGAAGTGCTTTAATTTATGAATTCTCCTCATACATGACAAGCCCTTAATCTCACTTATTGAGAAGCTTTGTCTAATGTTGATGAAACTTTACGAGAAAAGAAGAACTAATAGAGAGAAATGATCGACATTGTGGTGCTTAAGGTAATTACAAATATTCAAGAGCATCAGATAAAAACACAAAAGCTACGCATGGTAATAGTGCATTGCCTCCACCATCGTTATGAAGCTCATGATCAGAAGCATGACTATTGTATTAATCTTGAGAGTATGTCCTGCTCTTGTGAAGAGTGGCAGGTTACATGATTCCTTGTGAACATGTCATCACATGCATTTTGTATGAGGGCAATCTTATAGATGATTACTGTGATAAGTTCTATACAATTGAATTGTATTAAGTTGCATATGGTACTTAACAATTTCATCTAATGGTCAATAATGTACCAGATGTCGCTCCTCCGACCCTTATTTTTGTCTTACCACCAATGCCAATTAAGAAAGCAAAATGAACTAAAGTGACAAGACAGAGAACAAAATACAAGTGTATGTCACGAGCTTGGCAACAATAGGAAAAAACACAAGTGTATGTAACACAAATAATATGTGAGTATTCGATGCATTTTGAAAGTAGTTTATGACATGCTTCTTTGTAGTTTTCATAATGTTTTTTCAATTAAATGCTCATTTTGTTCAAGTTCTCATTCAATTTAATGTTGTGTTGTAGGTTCATTTTTTTGGTATGGATTGGTTACAATATTTATGTAGAATGGTCGATCAATGTTGTACAAGATATTCCTAAGTAATCAAATTGGTAATTACTTTTGTACATGTTTGTTAACTCATTTTGTACATGTTTGTTCACTTGATATATAAATGTTATAGGTATAATTGTGAAATATATGTCTTTTTGTATATGCAATACCTGAGATTAAGCGAACTAAAAAATGAGAGTTGAACTTGCAACAATGAAAGTTGATGAAGAGTCTAAGCTGAAGGATGCACTTAAGCTTGTAAATGAAAGCTAACGAAGGTGACCATTGAGCTCACATCTGAAATTCCACTAGAGGGGGGGTGAATAGTGAAATATAATAATGATCGATAAAATAAAATAATCAAGCAATAAGGCACAACACATAAAACACAGAATTTATACTGGTTCGGTCAGTAACCAGACCTACATCCAGTCCCCAAGCAAACCACTTGAGCTTTCCACTATAACATCTGAGTCACCGGATAAATAGTACAACACCCTCTTTCTCAGAGGTCTTCTTCTCTCAACAGAGAAGGGGCACACCCTCTTCCCCAGAGGTCTTCTTCTCTCAACAGAGAAGGACAACACCCTCTTTCACAGAGGTCTTCTTCTCTCAACAGAGAAGGGCAACACCCTCTTTCACAGAGGTCTACTTCTTTCAACAAAGAAGGAATACAGTGAATAACAGAGTTACCATACTTCCTAGAGAACCTTCAGAATGATATGAATGCACGAATGAAGGATTCTCAGAATGTTCTGTTTGTCACTCAGAGGATACTCTTTGTCAAAGAGCTGGACTTGACTTTTTCTCTTTTCTTTCTTTTCTTTTTCTCTTTCTTTTTCAAGGCTCTCTTTTCAAATATCGAATAGGAATTTTTCTCTTTGTAAGCTCACACGTCTATTCCATTCCATTGTTTGAATAGTTTATTTGAGTGTGTTTATATAGCTTTTAAAAAGTAGTCGTTACATTTTGGAATTGTAACTTTTTGAAATGTGAAATGTTATGTCATTTCAAAAATATCTTTTAGAGAAGTTCGAGAATGCCTTTTTCCATAAAAGTGAAATAGAGGGTACACTAGTCGTTGTAATATTTTAGGTAATACATATTTTATGTAAAAAGTCTATTTCTTATAATAGTACATTGAACGTTGGGTTGTAGTTTTGTCTTTATTCTAATTAATGATTTGAGGTACATTAGTACTTCTTTGCTTTAAATGAGTGTAAGTACTATGAGTGCTTTGAGATATTTATTTGTACATAGTCATGTCAAGTGTTTTCTTTATGTTGTGTTTTTCAAAGTCTCCACAGAGAATAAGGACCAAAAGAAGGTCGACATTCTTTGATAAGGACATTAACAAGGATTTGTTATAGGAGGTATTTAATGCTTTGTAAAGAGAATGATGACTTCAAGTAAGTCGACATTCTATGGTTATAAAAAAGGTAACTAGAGTCCTTTCAAAAACATATTTTATTTTTTTTTCTTTTGTGTAGCCGATTTGTGTTTTTGTCTTAAGAAGGTAACTAAAGTCTTTTCAAAAACATATTTTATTTGTTTTTCTTTTGTATAGCCGATTTATGTTTTTGTCTCCTTGTTATATTAAAAAACATTTCTTTAAAAAAGTCTTTTCAAAAACATATTTTATTTGTTTTTCTTTTGTAGCCGATTTTATGTTTTTGTCTTTTTCCTATATTTCTTTTTCATGTTGTCTTGTATATAGTGTAAGGTACAATTATTACATGACAAAATGTCTTTTTCATAAAAGGTTGTAAGAAGGTACAATTATTACATGACAAAATGTCTTTTTCATAAAAGGTTGTAAGAAGGTACAATTATTAGTTTTCAAAAAAGACCTTTTTGAAACTATCGTATACTTTTATGATATAGTGTTTATGAATGAGTATGTAATATGCAATATGCAAGTTCCTGAAGGTTCTGTTACATATGACTCTAAAGAAGAAAGAAGTCTTCATCTTGAGGTAGCCGATCTCTTCATTTGAACTTTAGAAATGCATGGCTCATCAAGCTTTTTCTTCAAGGAGTATGATTGCACCATATTTGTACTTGAACAAGAAGTCTTCATCCTTATTGGGTGAGATATCCTTGCATCAAATACTCATTAGATTCATGGCAAAACATATTCAGTCATAATATAACATTTTTCAAGAGGACATATTATCATATCATATAAAATCAAATGAGACAGTGTATCATATTATGTGACATCAAAACAGAGTTTCTCAACATTCTCCCCCTTTTTGATGATGACAAAATATGCTCCCCCTGTCAAAAAGACATTATGCATAGAAATAATAATATGATAAAAAATTTGAAAAATATTTTAAAGAGAGTATTTCTCCAATAATGGAGACAGGTTTTCTCCCCCTTTGTCATGGACAAAAAGGAAGGGATCAGAGTAAGAGAGTTATTACAGACCAAATATTACAGTCCAAAAGTAATTAAAAGTTATTACAGACCAAAAAAAATGAGTTTATCTCGAAGGAGGAGGAGGTGAATGTGTTCGGTCGGCATGATTCCGCTTGCGAGTCTGCTGCAACAGGGCTTGATTACGAAGGATTCGATCCTGAGAGTGCTCGATATCCATCATAGCAGAAAAGTAATTGAAGGAGGATGTTGGATCTGCTTCATCAGAGCCGGGCAAGTGCAGGGACCTTAGATTGAAGGTGGTACCATCGAGGACTTGCGAGGGACGGAGGCTGACGTCGTTGTGAAGTGGTACTTGGAAGTATTTGAGAATGGGAGTTATGAAACACCCAAAAAGAAGAGGCTCGAATTTCTGATAACGAATAAAAAGGTCGAAAAGAATGGATGACCAGTTTATCGGAAGAGAAGAAAAGATTGCGTAGATAAGAAGAGAGATTTTTCGAGGAACTAATCCCTGGCGGGGACGCTTGGGATAGATGTTGTGGAGAAGAATCTGGGCAAGTAGTTGAGCATGAGGTTGGAGATTCCTCATGTGCCATGGAAGTTGGTAGCAGTTGATGCAGAGAAGTATTTTTCGAAGTACTGATCGTTCGATTGGTACTATGGTGTTAAGGTCGGTACCGGTGGAAGGTAGGTTTAGAATTCTACCTAGGTCGGAAGCATCGAAAATCATCAGCTTTCCTCGGACTTTGCTGGTGATTGTGGTTTTTTCATGATCAGTAGAGAAGATGGTATAAAACAGTCGGACTAGTTCGGGATAATAGGCAGCTGGGGATGAAGATCCTAGTAGAGGTTTGAGTTCAGGGAGATAGGTGTCTAAGTCAAAGAGCATGAAGTCGTCAAATTTAACTAATTTTCCTTCATGAATGGGGCGAGAGCATAGTAAGTTGTAAGTGTGAAACAAGTCTGGATACCTTAGATCTGCTGCGGTAATCACATTGTTGGAGGAGGAAGAGGCCATTGCAAGAGTTTGTAAGAAAAAAAAAGGACTAAGGAGAGCGAGTTTGAAGTGGGTAATAGTTTGTAGGAGAATTGATAGATACGAGTGGAATTGGTATGGGATGAACCAATCCATTAAATAGAAGAATGAAAATAATTTTGATAGGTTTTGAATGACATTGGAAGTGAGTGATTTTTAGACTTTAGTCAAATAAGGAAATCCGTGAGAAGTAAGTTAAGAGGCTTGTGAATGACAAATCAAATCAAGTTTGGAGGATAGTGTATTATATTTGAGAAGAAGTCAAGGAGGACATGGTTTTGAATTATTCTTTTATATAAGAAAGAATTATCATGTGAGATTTCTATCGAATTGTGAGTTTGTGTCATGTATGGAGTGACTTGATGTGTGATAAAGTTAAAAGAGTGAATTTTTCTATGGTTTTTAAAGATTTTCGAGAGATGAGGTGAAATAATGACCTAATAAAAACAAATATCCTTTTATAAGATGTTTCTACTTTATGGAGAGTATTCGTGAAGAATGTGTTTGGAATAAGACAAATAGAGATGTGTGAGTAACATAAGATGAAGTTTTTCTTGAGGACAAGTTTTTAATGAATCTTGATTTAAGATATATAATATGAAAAAGGTCATGATTGCTAAAGATGATAATTGATTGTACATAGGCTATGATATAGTAGATGATATAGTAAAAATTTACGTGAAATGTAGCAACAAAAAGATTGATGGATAAATAATCAAATTTTTGACCCAAGTTTTAGAGAAGTATATTGATAAGACAAAAAGAGATATATCATTTGAATATGAGGAATATACTATTCTGTTTAAGATCGGCTAGCCTATCGTGAGAGAGAGGAGTGATGATGATGGAAAGAAGAAGATATTTCGAATAGACACAAAGTTGTTTTGAGAGAAACAAAGAGAAACTCGTGAAGAGAGAGAGAGAGAGAGAAATGATGGCCTACTAAAACAAGAAACAAGTGGGTGTTATTAAAATATAATGCATGGGTTGAAGTGTAGAAGATTGTTATTCGTATGAGGGGTTTTCACAAGAGGACAAAAGGTGATGAAAGGATGTTATGAGATGAGTGATATGAAAGAGTGTCATAATTACTTATATTTAAAGAAGGTAGTACTCATGGGTATGCGTGGAGGAGGATAGGACAAAGTGTGATTATTAATGTGTACTTGAAAGGTGACAAAATGAAAGACATAAAGAATGTGTTGTTATTCATAGAAGTTTTGGTTTGAGGAACAAGGTTTTTGGAGGAATTTGATTGAAGGAGTTCATAGTTTCTTTAGGAAAATAGTAAAGAAGTCAATGTTATGAATGGAGATTCAAATTGTATGTGTGAGAGAGAGAAAAGTAACTAAAGTAACTATATAGTAAAGAGAAAGTCAAGTTATGAGAAACAATAATTATGAAAGTGATGTAAAAGATGATATGACAAGAGGTAGAATGTACTTTGACATGAAGTTTCAACTTTTAAGGAAATTTGTGATATTCGAGACCCTTAGAAATGATTCTTTTGTAAAAATAAAAAAATGTAAAAGGAAGACACGATTATTAAATTTTTAAAGTTCTTTTATTATCCTTATTAAGATGAATTTAGTAAATATTATGAACTCGAGTGAACTTAATATTTTAGTTTTATATATCATTCAATTTACATATACCTAGTTCTCTTCTTATTCTTATAAAATCTTCATTTTTTAAAGGTTTAGTAAAGATGTCTGCTAGTTGTTTATTTGTCGGTATAAATTCTAGTTTAATTATATTATTTAAGACTTGTTCTCTTAGAAAGTGATGTCTAATTTGTATGTGCTTAGTTCGTGAGTGTAAAACAGGATTTTTGGAAAGGTTAATAGCACTTGTGTTATCACATAAAATAGTTGTATTTTCGAATTTTAAACCAAAATCTTTCAAAGTTTGTTTCATCCAGATGACTTGTGTACAGGCTAGGCTAGCAGCAATGTATTCGGCTTCAGTAGTTGATAAGGATACACAGTTTTGTTTCTTACTGAACCATGATACTAGTGAGTGCCCTAGCATATGACATGTTCCACTTGTGCTTTTTCTGTCAGATTTGCTTCCAGCAAAGTCAGCATCGCTGTATGAGATTAGATCAAATGTAGAGGATTTTGAATAGAATAATCCAAAATCAACTGTGTCTTTTAAATATCTCATTTTTTTTTACAGCTTTAAGATGTGATTCTTTTGGATTTGACTGAAATCTAGCACACAAGCAAACACTGAACATAATATCTGGACGGCTAGCAGTTAAATAAAGAAGTGATCCTATCATACCTCGGTATACCTTTGTATCAACAGACTTACCATCTTCATCTTTGTCCAAAACAGTAGTAGTGCTCATAGGAGTAGATTTTGAAGCAGTTGAGTTCATGTTGAACCTCTTCAGAAGTTCACGAGCATACTTAGATTGATTGATGAAAACTCCATCCTTGATTTGCTTGATATGCAGTCCAAGAAAGTAGGTGAGTTCTCCCATCATGCTCATTTCAAATTCTTTCTGCATGGACTTAGAAAAATCTTCACAAAGAGTGCTGTTAGAAGATCCAAAGATGATGTCGTCGACATATATTTGAACAATTAGGGTATGATTATTCACTACTTTAACAAATAATGTAGAATCTGCTTTGCCAACAGAAAAACCAGTTTTTAATAAAAAGGTTTTAAGCCTATCATACCAAGCACGAGGTGCTTGTTTTAAACCATATAAAGCACGTTTGAGTTTAAAAACATGATCTGGGTATTGTTCATTTTCAAATCCTGGAGGTTGTTTTACATAAACTTCTTCATTTATAAAACCATTTAAGAAAGCACTTTTAACATCCATTTGATATAATTTGAAATCCATATAGCTTGCATATGCTAAGAGCATTCTAATAGATTCAAGTCTAGCAACAGGAGCAAATGTTTCATCAAAATCAATACCTTCCTCCTGGTTGTATCTTTGAGCTACTAGTCTGGCCTTGTTTCTTATAACATTACCTGTTTCGTCTAGCTTGTTTCTGAAGATCCATCTTGTCCCAATGATTGGATGATCCTTTGGTCTAGGTACAAGATCCCAAACATCATTTCTTTGGAATTGATTCAGTTCTTCAGTCATGGCTAGCATCCAAAACTCATCAATGATGGCTTCATCAATCTTCTTTGGTTCAAGTTGAGAAATGAATGCCATGTTTGCAATCCGTTCTAGCTGAGCTCTAGTTTGAACCCCCTTTGTTAGTTCTCCCAAAATCTGCTTTTGAGGATGATCTTTGATATCGATAAAGGTTCTTTGATGATCATCTTCATTAGACTTAGCTGTGTTATCTAAAAATAAATTTGTACTTTCAACATCATCATCATTAGTTTGTATATGAACAGATTGACCAATAGATTCACAAAAACTAACATGCATAGATTCTTCAATAGTATTATGACTTTTATTGAAAACTCTGTATGCTTTACTATGACTTGAATATCCTAAGAATATGCCTTCAACAGATTTAGCATCAAACTTATCCAGGCTATCTTTTGTGTTTAGGATAAAGCATTTACATCCAAAGACTTTGAAATAGTCTATTCTTGGAGTTCTGTCATAGAATAGTTCATAGGGAGTTTTGTTTAATAAGGGTCTAATGAGAACTCTATTTGTTATGTAGCATGCAGTATTAACAGCTTCTGCCCAAAAAGATTTAGCAAGATTATTGAGTTGGAGCATAGTCCTGGCAGATTCCTGAAGGGTTCTATTCTTTCTTTCTACTACACCATTTTGAGGTGCAGCTCTAGGAAAGGCAAAGTTATGAGAAATACCATGCAAGTTACAAAAATTTTCAAAAAGTTCATTTTCAAATTCTCCTCCATGGTCACTACGGATTTTAACAATAGAACAAGATTTTTCGTTTTGTAATTTTTTACATAAGATTTCAAATTGACAAAACGTGTCACTTTTGTTTTTCAAAAATATTACCCAAGTAAATCTTGAGTAGTCATCTACAATAACAAAAACGTATTTATTGTGATTATGACTAGCTACTCTAGAAGGACCAAAGAGATCCAGGTGGAGAAGCTCTAAAGGTCTTTTACTTGAAATGATATTTTTTGATTTGAAAGATGATTTTGATAATTTTCCTAATTTACATGCATCACAGAAGTAATCCTTTTTAAAAGAAATTTTGGGTAACCCACGTACTAACTTATTTTTAGCTAATTTAGACATGTATTTAGAATTTACATGACCCATTCTTAAGTGCCATAAATGTTGAGAGTCATTATTAGCTATAAGACAATGTTCTGTGATGTTTTCTAGGTATAGTTCATATATATTATTCTTTCTTATACCTTTTAAGATGATGTTTTCATTGGTGTCTGCTATGAGGCATGCATCATGATTAAAGCTAACATTATAACCTGTGTCACACATTTGACTGATACTTAGTAGGTTATGTTTTAAGCCTTTAACAAGGAGAACGTCTTTGATAAGAGGTTTATCTATGTTACCAATATTTCCAATACCAATTATCAAACCTTTGTTGTTATCTCCAAAGGTGACGGTTCCTCCTTCTTTATGATGAAGAACAGCAAAAAGGTCTGGATGTCCTGTCATGTGCTTTGAGCATCCACTATCTAGTATCCATCTGTTCTTCTTCTTTGGAGCCTGCAAAACATTAAGTAAATCTCCTTTTTGGTACCCAATCGGGTCCTTTTTTGTTAGACTTTGGAACCCATATCCATTTGGATTTGGGTTTGTCTATATCTTTAGAGGAGTTAAAAAGATTATCATTATAATACTCCTTATTTGGTTCAGATGAACTTTTCACGAACGTGGTCTTTTGATTCATACAAGAAGGCTTTTTGAAATGAGAGTAGCCAATATCATTCTTGTAAAAAGAGACCTTCTGAGAGGATAAGAGTTTATCCAAGTTCTCTTTACCTTTAGTAAACTTGAAAACCGTTTTCATGAGGTTCTCAGTTTTACTTTTTAGCTCTGAAATTTCTACTTGAAGATTTTTAGTTTTGGAGCTAGTAGAAGAAATTTCAGACATAAGCATAAGATTTTCCTTTTTCAACTCAGAATTTTCACTGCTGAGTTTTTCATTCTCTTGGGAAAGCTTTAAATTTTCAGATTTTAAATCTTTATTTTTGAAACTCAATTTTCTAGATTCTTCAAATAGTTCTTGAAAAGCATCTAAAAGTTCTTCAAAGGAAAAATCAAAGATTTCACTTACCGAACTTCCGTTTGCCATGAAGCACATATTTGCAGTTTCGGCTTCATCATCACTTGACTCTTCACTAGTGGATGGTTCTGAATCATCCCATTGAGCATGCAGAGCCTTTTTCTTGAAGAACCTCTTCTTTGGTTCCTCAGTCTTGGACTTTCTTTTGAGAAGGGAACAGTCACGTTTTAAGTGACCTGGCTTATTACACTGAAAGCACATGGGATCTTCTTTAGGATCTTTTCTTTTCTTGTGCCTGTTTGGAAGCTGGTTCCTTCTCATGAAGCGCTGGAATTTTCTGGTAAGTAGCGCAATTTCTGATTCTTTATCTGAGTCTTCATTCTCAGATAGGGCTGGGAAAGCTAGAGTTTTCTTTACTGGTTGCTCTTCTTCCCTTCTTTCTTTCATGTGGACTTCATAGGCCATAAGATTGCCTATTAAGTCGTCCAAAGTAAGCTTAGATAAATCTTGAGCTTCTTCAATAGCAGTAGTCTTTTTCTCCCAATCAGTTGTGAGAGATCTCAAGATTTTCTTCACCTTTTCAGTCTGTGAATATGTTACACCCAGAGATTTCAGATCGTTGGTGATGTTGGTGAATCTGGTAAACATCTCTGTGATGGGTTCATCTTTGTTCATTTTGAACAACTCATATTTTCTAACAAGAGATGAAATTTTGGCTTTTTTCACTTTGTTGGTTCCTTCATGAATAACTTTCAAAGAATGTCAAATATCATATGCAAATTCACATATAGATATTCTATTGAATTCGTTTTGATCAATGGCACAATATAAGGCATTCATAGCCTTTGCATTTAGGTTTGCCATTTTCTTTTCTTCATCAGACCATAAGCTATAGTCTGCGGATGGAGATGTGTATGGATGCTCAACAATTTTCCATACAGCAAAATCTATGGATTTGAGAAATATAGCCATTCTGCACTTCCAGTATCCATAGTTGGAGCCACTGAAGAAAGGAGGACGAGATGCGTGTTAACCTTCAATATCACGAGCATAGGAAGTAGATGCCATTTGTGTTGGAAGACTTGTTACGTCGAAACCAACAAACTTGCTCTGATACCAAATGAAATTCCACTAGAGGGGGGGTGAATAGTGAAATATAATAATGATCGATAAAATAAAATAATTAAGCAATAAGGCACAACACATAAAACACAGAATTTATACTGGTTCGGTCAGTATCCAGACCTACATCCAGTCCCCAAGCAAACCACTTGAGCTTTCCACTATAACATCTGAGTCACCGGATAAATAGTACAACACCCTCTTTCTCAGAGGTCTTCTTCTCTCAACAGAGAAGGGGCACACCCTCTTTCCCAGAGGTCTTCTTCTCTCAACAGAGAAGGACAACACCCTCTTTCACAGAGGTCTTCTTCTCTCAACAGAGAAGGGCAACACCCTCTTTCACAGAGGTCTACTTCTTTCAACAAAGAAGGAATACAGTGAATAACAGAGTTACAATACTTCCTATAGAACCTTCACCGGATAAATAGTACAACACCCTTTTTCTCAGAGGTCTTCTTCTCTCAACAGAGAAGGGGCACACCCTCTTCCCCAGAGGTCTTCTTCTCTCAACAGAGAAGGACAACACCCTCTTTCACAGAGGTCTTCTTCTCTCAACAGAGAAGGGCAACACCCTCTTTCACAGAGGTCTACTTCTTTCAACAAAGAAGGAATACAGTGAATAACAGAGTTACAATACTTTCTATAGAACCTTCAGAATGATATGAATGCACGAATGAAGGATTCTCAGAATGTTTTGTTTGTCACTCAGAGGATATTCTTTGTCAAAGAGCTGGACTTGACTTTTTCTCTTTTCTTTCTTTTCTTTTTCTCTTTCTTTTTCAATGCTCTCTTTTCAAATATCGAATAGGAATTTTTCTCTTTGTAAGCTCACACGTCTATTCCATTCCATTGTTTGAATAGTTTATTTGAGTGTGTTTATATAGCTTTTAAAAAGTAGTCGTTACATTTTGGAATTGTAACTTTTTCAAATGTGAAATGTTATGTCATTTCAAAAATATCTTTTAGAGAAGTTCGAGAATGCCTTTTTCCATAAAAGTGAAATAGAGGGTACACTAGTCGTTGTAATATTTTAGGTAATACATATTTTATGTAAAAAGTCTATTTCTTATAATAGTACATTGAACGTTGGGTTGTAGTTTTGTCTTTATTCTAATTAATGATTTGATGTACATTAGTACTTCTTTGCTTTAAATGAGTGTAAGTACTATGAGTGCTTTGAGATATTTATTTGTACATAGTCATGTCAAGTGTTTTCTTTATGTTGTGTTTTTCAAAGTCTCCAGAGAGAATGAGGACCAAAAGAAGGTCGACATTCTTTGAGAAGGACATTAACAAGGATTTGTTATAGGAGGTATTTAATGCTTTGTAAAGAGAATGATGACTTCAAGTAAGTCGACATTCTATGGTTATAAAAAAGGTAACTAGAGTCCTTTCAAAAACATATTTTATTTGTTTTTCTTTTGTGTAGCCGATTTGTGTTTTTGTCTTAAGAAGGTAACTAAAGTCTTTTCAAAAACATATTTTATTTGTTTTTCTTTTGTATAGCCGATTTATGTTTTTGTCTCCTTGTTATATTAAAAAACATTTCTTTAAAAAAGTCTTTTCAAAAACATATTTTATTTATTTTTCTTTTGTAGCCGATTTTATGTTTTTGTCTTTTTCCTACATTTTTTTTTCATGTTGTCTTGTATATAGTGTAAGGTACAATTATTACATGACAAAATGTTTTTTTCATAAAAGGTTGTAAGAAGGTACAATTATTACATGACAAAATGTCTTTTTCATAAAAGGTTGTAAGAAGGTACAATTATTAGTTTTCAAAAAGGACCTTTTTGAAACTATCGTATACTTTTATGATATAGTGTTTATGAATGAGTATGTAATATGCAATATGCAAGTTCCTGAAGGTTCTGTTACATATGACTCTAAAGAAGAAAGAAGTCTTCATCTTGAGGTAGCCGATCTCTTCATTTGAACTTTAGGAATGCATGGCTCATCAAGCTTTTTGTTCAAGGAGTATGATTGCACCATATTTGTACTTGAACAGGAAGTCTCCATCCTTATTGGGTGAGATATCCTTGCATCAAATACTCATTAGATTCATGGCAAAACATATTCAGTCATAATATAACATTTTTCAAGAGGACATATTATTATATCATATAAAATCAAATGAGACAGTGTATCATATTATGTGACATCAAAACAGAGTTTCTCAACAACATCAATGAAAGCTGATGATGAGTCTTATCATGTATATGCATTTGTTTATAAATGAATTATGTATATAACAGAGAATGAAGTTTGATTCTTATTTTTTGAGTGGAATGAATTATTTATATAATAGGTGATTGATTTATTTGTGTTGTGTAAGTAACAGGTAATTAATTTGTTTATAAAAGTAAATTGTGTATATAACAAGGAATAAAGTAGTTTGATCTTGTTTTTTGTTTGATATTTGTTGGGAATGTAATAGGTGATTGATTTGTTTATAAGAATCAATTGTGTATTATATGCATATAACAGGGAATGAACATGAGTTTCGCAAGATACAAAAGAATTTTAGTTTATTTTTTAAAATTAGAAAAAAATTGCATGGTACATGCAAAAATTTATGAAATATTGCAAAATTCCTTTTTTATTGTGAAATATCTTACTCGCTTCCAACATTCACATAAGATTCATCGAAAAAAGTGAGACCAAAATTCAAGGTTTGTGAAAATAGGGCATCTGAATGCAAAAAGGGGTTGATAAATGATGCATCATTCTTTCATAAAATGAAGTTACTCATGCATTGCATTCATTCCATTTGTTTACAAAATAAAGATTCTCATACATTGTATTCATTTTATTCTTTCATAAAGCAAAGTCGCTCATACATTGTATTCATTTCATTCTTTCATAAAATTAAGTCGCTTGTATATTGCATTCATTCCATTATTTCACAAGAATGGTTCTTCTCACTCTTTGATACGGAGAAATCAGAGTATGTGCAGAGATACCTCCATCTCTTGGGCCTCAAGAATGTTGTATATCACCACATCTTTGATGGAGAGAAAACACTACACTATATGGTGTACTCTTGATTTTTTTTATTCCATCCATACCATGTGATCGAATGTTAACTATGAGATACGTCGACTTTGTATTGGGAGAGAAAACACATCTATCCAGTTATCACAATTCATTAGAGCAGAGGCCCCCATAATCATTCTCGTTCTTTATGATGAGAATGGGTTATGGATTTCATTTTCAATGTCACTCATACTATAAGATGCCCTTACCGAAAAAACTCACCATCGATGATTTTCTATCGATGATGCAATGTCGATCTTCTTACCGTCGATGCTTGGACTTAAAAAATAGCTATAAGTTCTCACTTGTTGGAGACCATCAAAAACCTATATTTTGTGAAACTCTAGCTTTGCTTTTATACTATGCTCATATAAGATTTCACAAGAAAAAGAATTTCACAATACCTCATGCAATACTCGTCCTCAATTTCACAATTATTGGACTTTCACAAATTTTATGATTTTCACCGGTGATGGCACAAATTCATCGAGTTTCACAAATTGTTTGGAATTTTGCTATCTTTTTGAAAAAATGGAACCTCATATGTGATTTTGTTGATAAGTTCCATGAGTGTATTATTTTAGCATCATGACATGCGAAAATCGAAAACTCATACCTACAAAGGGTAAAAACATCAAGAAAAATGAGGAACCTATGATATTGACCATTCAATGGATTTGGTAAATTGTGAGGCATTTTTTAAAACACATCATTTTTTCCATACAGTACGATCATTTTTTGAGAAAAAAAAGAGAAAACTATCGATTCTACTAAACGTCCATTAGAGCATAATGGTGAATTCTCACGGTCATACTTATAAAAGGTGTGGATGGTGAGAGTAAATTCAGATGCATGATTTAAGCAATGAATACCAACAAAATCAATCCCAGATGCTACATTGGCTTCACAGTTTTGACAAGATGAATTAACACAATATGCAAATACCTAAAATACGCAGCATCTATACTAGTTTCCCCTTGTTTCTTGTTTCACTTTGGTCTGATTAATGCATCACGCTATCGTGATATATCCTAAGGATAGAGTCATAGAGGCTGATGCAATTACATTAAACACTTTTTGTTCCTTCATATTTGATTATGTGGTAGTTTCTTGAGGTGAGACTTCTTCTTTTATACTTTTTCTTGTTGGATGAACTGCATTGTTGATGTTCATTGAAAAATAAGATGGTTCCTTCTATGCTTGTGGTTCTACGTACCATAGAGATGGGTTATGCAAAAACAAAGTTCAGAAGGCCCAAGAGAACAAAGCAAAGAAAGAAAGATGGAGGTTGAAAGAGATGATTGTTGATTGGCCACTTAGTTAGGGTTGATGGTGGAGACACCATGAAGAGTCATGCTATGGATGATTATGATGCTCAAAAGAACATCACTAATAATTCAAATCTTCATTGTAAGTAGACTATGAACATTACTAATTTAGAGCCTCAGTTTGTGAACTCAAATCAGATTAGTATAAATCTTTATAACATGTAAGTGAGTGATGGTTTGCAAATAGAGGAAGTTGTCTTTGACAACATCAGTTCCTGCATCTTGGGGCTGAGGTGAGGAGATGACCTATTTATCAAATGGATGTTAAGAATGCATTTTTTAATGAAAAAGTGGCTAAAACAATTTATATGGATGCCCCATCTGGTATAACTATTTATAAAAAGAAGACTCTTCATTTAGATAAAACTTTGTATAGTTTTAAACAAGCACCAAAGGCTTGGTATGACCAGTTTAGTTAAGTTATGCTTGATGTTGGATTTCAATCATGTTTAAATGATATAACTTTGTTTGTTAAGATTTCTGATGCAGGTGTTATTATTCTTCTCCTCTACGTGAATAATATGATCATCACTGGAAGGGACAAACAGAGAGTTGAATACATTAAGAAACATCTCAAAACACATTTTGAAATGATTGATTTAGGTTTTTAAAAATATTTTCTTTATATTGAAGTTGCTTATTCTTCTAGAGGGTATCTATTCACTCAATCTAAATTTGCTTTAGATATTATTGTCAGGTCTAAAATTTCAAATGATAAGAAGGATGACACTCTAGAAATTGTTAATATCAAAAATAAGAATTGATGATAGAGAACCGCTTGAGAACCCGACACCATACAAACATCTTATCAGGGCACTATTTTATCTTTCAATTACAAGACCTGGCATAGCAAACACAGTTCACAGAGCGAGCCAGTTTCAGCATGCTCCCACTTCTGTTCATATGGGTGTGTTTTTACACATTATTAAATATGTCAAAAATTTTATTTATCGAAGCCTTTTCTTATCTGCTTATTCATATTTATATTTAATTGCGTATACTGATACTGACTGGGAAGGTGATCCCAATAACCGACATTCAACCACTGAGTTTTGTGTTTTCTTAGGTGACTCACTAATCTTGTGATGATGTAAGAAGCAACAAAATGTTTCTCTCTTATCAACTAAAGCAGAATATCGAGTCATGACTACAATTATTGCTTGACATGAGCATTCTAATTAAAAGAGCATCACGAATGTGCTGTGACAACAAAAGTTTCATCTACATTGTCAGCAACTGGACCTTTTATGAACGAACCAAATATATTGAGATGGACTGCCACTATTCATGAGAGGAATATCTACATGGGACTATCGATCTTTCATATGTTACTTCATAATATCAATAAACAAATTTCTTCACCAAACCTTTCGTTGCTCCTAGATTTCATTTTCTCTTGTATAAACTTTTAGTTATCCAATCGTAAGTTTGAGAGGGAGTGTTAAAAATATAAATATACATATATATAGTTATGTGTAAGTAAGTTAGTAACTAGATTAATCTAGTTTGAATTAGTTTTTATTTTTTGTTGAGATAGAACTAGTCAACACATGTTGACTAGTCAATATTAAAGTTGTTGGAGGATAGATGCGCTCTTTTTTGTATTTTTTCTCACATGTAACACCATAGATGTGATCTATAGGTTTTGTTTAGTAGGAATAGACTTTTGGATCACTAGACTAAAGGCTTTTCGGTGATCCAAAATCAATGGTTATGAACGGCTCATAAAAATAGAATTTTTCATCAAAAAAACATGATTTAAAAGTCGATTTCCACTAAATTGAGTGTGCTAAATACATCTAACGGTTCAGATGTGTCATACAACACTTCAAACTATAAGACCTAACTAAACAGAACAAGAAAAGAGGGTCTAATATATTCAGTTGTTATATATATTTTCATTGAAAAGATATGATCCAAGAGTGGATTCCTACTAATAAATCGAGCATCTAAACACGTCTAATGGTTTAGATCTATTATAAAACACTTAAAACCTATGAGACAGAATGACATATGTTCAGTTTATATATAAGGCCTAACCGAACGAACACATTAATATATATGGAACATATTATATCTTATTTTTCATTCTACCCCATACGTTTTAAGTGTTTTATGATAAATCTGAACCGTTAGATGTGTTGAACATGCTCGATTTAGTAGGAATTGACACTTGAATCATGTTTTTTTTATGAAAAAACATAATTTTATGAGCTGAAAAAGACTGATACCTTCACAGCCATTGATTTTGGATCATTGAAAAAACCTATATACAAATAATATTAAGGCGATCCAAAAGTCAGTTCTCACTTAACAACCTATAGATCATATCTACGGTGTTAAAAGAAAAAATACTTAAAACTGTGATTTTTGAAAGAACCCAACTAGATGTAATGAAAAGGGGAACGCCTCTCTCTCTCTCTCTCTCTCTCTCTATCTATATATATATATATAGGGAGAGAGAGAATATAAAAGAGGAAGAAGAAGAGGGATGCGTGCACTGTCTATGCGTGATCGTATCTATAGAGTCTAAATCTGACCATCGCCGCCTAAGAAGCTTTTTCCTCGGGAATAGAGAAGCTCTCTGATAGCTTTCCTAGCTTAAAAGAGAGAGTAACTCCGAAGTGTAGAGAACGATAACGTACACTGGTACTGGTAGGACTCTCTCCCTCTCTCTTTCTGTGGACAATGGAGCTTGTTCGAGTAACCATTGAAGCTTTTTATTTTTTGGTAAAAATGTGAAGAAAGCGATAATGTGGTTCATTATGTTTGCTGGTCATGCATATCCTTTTATTTGTCTCTGCAGAAAGAGGAAACCGTTTTCTTTGATTTTTTTTCCTTCTTCGAAGAAGAAGAAGAGATTTCTTTTCGTTTCGTATTGAAGGCTTCCTTTACTCGCAAATGATTCTATCATTTTGATGGCGGGTGAAAAAGAAGCAGATGAATGATTTTTTTTTCTCTTTCCAATTTTTGTTTCCTTTTTTTTAATCTTCTTTTTTGTCTCTCCCTCCTTTTGGTTTTGCTGATACCAGATTCTTTTTAGGATCGACGTTTGCTAAATTTTTAGAGGTCCTTGAGGAAATACATGGGGCTTTAAATGCACCCATGTTTTGGAAAAGAACGAGGGTGGTTGGCGACGACTGTCGGAAGGAAGAGGCTGGCTTGCTCGCTCGCTGTGTGAGTCATATTGGAAAAAACTCTTCCCGCTCCAGGAATCTTTTTATTTTAAGGCTCACAGTTTCTCATGCTACAATTAAAAAATGGCCAACCTCTCCTCTTGGTTCCCGTTTCTAGCTTAGTTTCTGAATCATCAGTGGGATTTGGTAAATATGGTAGTTCCGTAAATTAGGGATGTTTGTTTGCCTGTTTATTCCAGCGGGCGCATTGATGAGTGGGGTGGTGGAAGTACCGAACACAGTAAAAGGGGCTCCTTTTTTCACCGTGGTTGTGCAGGAATCTGGGGTTGATTTCTGTGTGGGGATACGTGTCCTGTGCCCTTATTTATTATAGCACAGTCGCCATTTATTTCCTTCATGTGCCCTCTCTCTCTCTCTCTCTCTCTCTCGCACACGCACAACGCGCTCACACTTGCCTCCTGTGTCTGCCTTCTAAGCTCTCTGACCTTTTGTTTCTTCTTCTCTGTGCTTCCTCTCTGTTCAGTGTGATCTCGTACCTCTTGAGGAGAGAGCTTGCTCTCCGGGAAGCTCAAAGGGTAGAGGGCAACGACGGCCGGAGATATGCAGGCTCCGAAAACAAGGTGAGGACGCCTACAGCTGCTCCTTTTTTTGTAGCCATGGGATTCTGTTGCTTCTAGATAAAATTTGGTCTTCGTGGTTTTGTTTTTTTAGCTCAACGTGAAATGACAGCGCTACCCCCTTGAAATGGTGAAGCTGCTGCATTCTGCAATTGTGGTTTTACCGAGGGGGAGAAAAGAAAAAAAATTGCAATGTTTTTGTTCGTTGCTTGAAGGGGGACCTCTAGAAGGTCTGGGGGATCTCCTGTCTGTGCTGTGAAGTTCACTATTATCGTTTTCACTACCACCAACTTTTGTAGGATGGTGTAGGAAAAGATGGTGTTTAATGCTTTCTTTTTCTTGCTATATTTCATTCAAGTTGTACCTTCCTTTTTCTGTTTTTTTTTTCCATCTTTTTCTCTTGGCCACCCTCTTGGCATTTGTGAGGCATGTTAGACAAAAAATCGGAGTTTTCTTTTTTACACCCCGTTTATGTTTTCTACTCTTACTTTTTGACGGGTTACTGTTTCTCTCTGCTTACATGTAGGCCCTTTCATAATTTTGTCATCCATGTTCGTGGTAAATTTCATGCCAAGAAATGTTACTTTTTTTATTACCATTAGTGTTGAATCGCTCATTTCTACTTTGGCTTCTTGCCATTTCTCTCTCTTCGGCGCGTGACGATTTCCTCAATGTGGAATCTTAGTTTGTATTGCAGTTGCTATGTGATGTCGCCCTGTCCTTGAGTAAATTAATTTACTGTGCACACCCCAAGGGGCGTAGAATACTGCAGAAATTCCCCTTTGAGTTTGTTATCAGGAATGCATTACCATTAACTAGCATGACATTGGGACCATCCTGCACCAATTTCTCAGGTTCTGCCAACCGCATTCACTAAACTTCTTGCTCTGGTGAGGCCGTTCTCATCGCTTCGTTAATTCATACTAGTTTTTTTTTTACCAAAAACGTCTCTACCTTTTCTCCATGGCTACTGTTTCATCATCAACCGTCTTTTCAAAGGTGGTTAGGTCTGGCGTTTGGAACTGCCTTTCTTTTCAAGTTGGTGTAGGCATCTTCCTCTGGTCATATTTCCCCGGTAGTGCCTCTAAGGGTAGATTGTGAAAACTATAGTGCATTGATGATTCACCCTCCTGACACAGGACACATACTCTGCTAGTGGTGTAACCGTACCTGCAGAGCTCTAGGGGGCCACATTTGCAGCATGTGTAGGGCCACTGGCTAATACACATGAGCAATGCCAATTTTTGAACTGCCTAAAGCGTATAGCGTGGGCATCCTCTTGACAGATGGACAGCTTTCTCCTTGTGCAATTCGTGAGTGCTCACTTGCTATAAGTCACCAACTTCAGGCCCCTTCTGTGGTTCTGTGTACGTTTGTCTGCAGCACCAATATGGGTGGGGGGTGGGGGCGGGGTTGCCACTCTCAGCTAATTGCGCCAACCATGTATGGGACCATTTTTGTGCTTCCTATTTTATTAAAGCCACATGGTTAATGTCGCTCAGCTTATGTATATTTTTCTAATCTATATTTTACTAGCAGCACATGGCCCATTATGCGTATTCGAATCATTTATAGTGTATAGGTGAAATTTACCCGTTTCTTGTGTAGTTGAGAGCAACAAACTAGGGGTCAAGAGGTCATTTAGGGGAACTGTAGCTTTTGGAAGTCCAACACTGTAGTCAGCTGTTTTTAACTTATGCTAAAGGGCCATTGCATTGGATACTTTCTGTCGTAGCATATCATAATTTTCTATTTACATTTGCATCTTGACCTATACTTGCTGTAATTCATGAACTTGAAAGATAGGATATACTGGTGCGTGGTTGTTTAATGCTTATGGATTTTCTGTTTGGAAAGGTTTACTGCATCTCACTAATTTATTTGCAGGTTGTGACATTTTTTTATTGTGTTTGTTATCCAACCAAATTATCATATCTCTCTCCTGCTCTAGATACTAGAAACTTCATCACCATCACCATCACCATCACCATCACCATCATCACTGAGGTTTTTTCCAGTGCATTTGACGAGCTGCTTCGGATACTTTGTCTTCATTTTGTAGATGAAGTAAGCTCAAATAAAAGTTTTAAATAAACATTGTTGCTTGCTGATGGTTCCTTAATCAAATAACTATATATTCTCGAACAATTTCAAGAGGACCATTCATTTGTGTTTGATTTTACCATGTTTGCTGGATTGTTGTGCTTGTAATTACAGAAAGTGCAGACTTTTTGTATATCTAAATTATCTAAGCTATCACTGTGTGGTACATGAAGGAAAAAAACCTAAGAAATTTGTTTTCAGAACGTCTGTTCAGTGACTCCATTTTTTCCTCTCTTTTGTTTGATATCTTTATTATCATATTGTTGGTTTTGTTAGTAGATTCTGACACTTCCAACTGTGAAAGCAGGAATAGTCCTTCAGAAATGGCTCAAAAGTCATCAACAGCCACTCCTCGAATTGCTCGTCAACTTAAAGTTGCTGGTGATGCAGAGTCGGCCTGTTCAAATTCAACAACCAGGACGCCTACTGATAGGAGCCCAAAAGTCACTGAACGGAGGTCTCCCAGAAGTCCCATGTCTGAGGTATTGAGCCGTTTTCTTTTCAGTTGTTATGAACTGCGTTACTGGCAGATTTTCCAGAAGGAACATGAACCGTGTGGCTTTCATGACATTGGGGATGATGATAGTTCTTACTTCGTGCTCTTACTGCGGACTTCTAAAGCTAGTGTTGAATAAAAATTTCGACACATTTTCTGCATAACTTACACTCGGGCTGGTAAACACACTGAATGATCTGAACAGAGGGTGTACAAGCTTGGCTCATTCTTGTGACATCCCAGCCAAACTGAGCTTTAGCTCATGGTGAGCCTGAGTTCAACAAGCCGAGTTCAACTTGACCCATTTACAACAAAGAAACTTTTTTCAAAATTGGAAATATTAGAATTTGGACTCAACCTTCTGTGTCAAGATCAAACTGGCTAATTTTCATAATAATTACATTGTTTCAAAGTTGTAAGCAATAGGATTTGAACTCTAAGTTTCTTGCTTGCAAGCCAAAGCTGTGAAACACTGCAACCGTATGCACTCTATGATTATATATATATATATATATTCAAGATATATTTATTACTAGTTAATGAGCCTACACGAGCCAAGCCAAGCACCCCTTGTTTGCATTCAGCTTGCCGAGCCTATTTCATGAGTCCGAATGAGATCTTTACCATCCAAACACAACCCAAGCCGCAAGTGGCTTTGCTTGTTTCTCAGCCCTATGTACACACTGAACAAATTCTCTGTATTCACATGCTGAGGCAGAAATTAAAGAGGTGCCATGTATTTTAATGGCCAAATCCTTGAGAACCTGGCTAACCTTGTTGTTCAAGTTAGCAGCTTATGTCAAGTTCCACTCCTTCTGAGTCATGCATCCATGATGTTAGATATTACTGATCTGAGTATTGCTCTGGATATTTTCTTTGTTGGTCTATGATATATTATTTTTGCTGCTTGGTTTGAACTGCAGAAGAAGCGCCCATCCAGAGCTGCTGAACTAGAATCCCAGATTTCCCAGCTACAAGAGGACTTAAAGAAATCAAAGGATCAACTGTCCTCTTCAGAGTCCTCAAAGAAAAAGGTGGTGCAAGAAGCAGAAGAAATTAAGCAGCAGCTTGCTGCCATGGCAGCCAAACTTGACGATTCCCAGCATCAGTTGATTGAGCTCTCTGCCTCTGAAGAAGCACGTGTGCTTGAACTCTGCAAAATTGCACAAGAAAAGGACCGTACTTGGCAGTCTGAACTCAAGACTGTCCAGAATCAGCACTCTGTGGATTCTGCTGCCCTTGCTGCAGCTAATGTTGAAATCCAACAGCTGAAGCATGAGCTTTCTCTTGCTGCTGAGCGCAGTAGACATGCTGAAGATGCACAAGCTGAGATTCACTCTTTGAAGCATGACTTGTCTCAAACACTTGCCCTTGTTAATGATTTGAACGATCAGCTGAAACAATGCCTGGACTCTGAAGTCCAGGCCCATTCACTGGCTAATGAAACCTTGCTGAACTTGAAAACTGCAAATTCAACCATTGAAACTCTGGAATCAGAAGAACTCAAATACAGGGAGTCGCTTAATTCTGTCAGTCTGCAGCTTCAGGAGGCCCAATCCAAGGTGATCTCACTTGAGGAACATGCCTCTAATCTTCAATCTGATCTGATTCAAGTTGGCAACAAGCCTCTCTTTGACCTTGAGTGCCAGCTACATGTGGAGCTTGATGCTGCTAAGCAAGAAGTGGAACAATTGAGATGTGCGGTTGAGGAAACAGAGGCCAGGCTCCACGAAGCAGATATTGAGAGCATGATGAAGATTCAAACTGCCCATGAAGCAGTGGAGACCATGAAAATAGAAAGCAAGAGATGTATGGCTAGGGAGGCAGAAATGATATCAACATTGAAAACAGCAGAATTGGAGTTGGATAAGTTACGGTTAGAAGTATCTGATCTGAAAGCAAATTTGATGGACAAGGAAACGGAACTGCAGAGCATCATGGAGGAAAATGAAGGATTGAAAGCAGATACCAAAAAGAGAGAGCAAGAAGAAGAAAGTGCGGTGAATGTTGCAAATGCTCTGGCTGATACTGAAGTAGCAAAAGCTAGGGAACTTGAAGCACTGTTGAAGTTGGATGTTGCAACAGCTGAGACAGAGAAGAGCAACCGGAAGGCAGCAAGGTTGGCAGAGCAGCTTGAGGTGTCACAAGCATCTAATTCAACAATGGAAGCAGAATTGAAGAGGCTGAGGGTGCAGACAGATCAGTGGAAAAAGGCAGCAGATGCAGCGGCTGCAATTCTAGCCACCACACATAATGGGAAGACCGTGGAGAGGACCGGGTCAATGGATTCATCTGTCTATTCAAATATAAGGGTGGGATCACCATTTTATGAAGACATGGACGAGAACTCACCGAGGAAGAAGAATGCAATGCTGAAGAGATTTGGAGAGTTATGGAAGAAGAAGAGCCAGCATAAGTGATGGTGTGTGTTATAAGATTCCTTGAAACTTCTATTTTTGTCTTCTTTAGAGCAGGGAATTTTGTCAGAACAAAGTTCCAAGTCCCCACTAGTGCGTCCAGCTTTCCTGTTGTCCTAGGAATGAATTGGGTAGATTCTCACTTCAGCTGGAAAATGAATCGCCGATATGGCTTTGTTATATGCAGATTGTCTACTATATCCTGCATTTTACTACAGCCTGATTGTCTCCTTAAAGTGTTCAAACATGAGCCTAGTCCCTGTCAAATTGTGAATCGATCTCTTGTTCATAACATACGTTTGGCTGATGTATTGCTCTCTTTTGCAGGCACTTTATGCTCTTCTTGAAGGGGGTGGTGTGTGTATGCACGCAGGTAATGTATCTGTTGCGCTAGTATGCTGTTTGTGGATAAGAATCCATGTTCCGAGGGGGATAGAACACTTTTTTGTATCTTCAGATATATGTGGATGCGGGCATATTGGTTGCTATGGATGAATACTAATTAATCATGTTCCCTTTACTTTTGGTTTTTAAATTGTTCTGGACACTGCAGCTTGTTCGGGTGCATCATGCATGATGAATACGTACTTCACTGTGTACACAAATCTTCAACTCTTCCTAAACTCTTGCAACTAAGCTGTGATACAATTTATATATGCATCCGGTGTGTACCGCTTCCCTTGGGTGGTGGGTGGTATTCCTCACAATTTTCAGCCTTTCTGTAGAAGAGGGCCATTGGCCTGCCTGCGTTATGTGTTTCGTTTGTTCTCTAATTCTGCAACAGGTCGGATTCAATGGTTTAGACTGACGCATCGATTCATGTTTGTCTGGAGGTTGCTTGCTTATAGGGTGATACAATAATGAGAGTTTGATACTGATGGCGACCATTCTATTTCAGAGTCACTGTATCGGCTGAGGCATTTGTTGCAGTAACCCTATGAATCTAATCCATCGTTTTGGAAGGCCAGATGGTTGGTTGTATGATAGATCTGAACCGTTAGATGTGTTTATCATGATCTATTTAGTGAGAATTGACTCTTGATCATGTTTTTTCAATGAAAACCCATGATTTTATGAACCAGGTAAGTAGCCATTTGATTTTGGATCACCAGAGAAAAACCTATATACAATACAAGTCTGATTCTGGCTATCCAAACTGGTAATACTTCTACTGACTTAGGGGTAAATTAGTCAATTGAGACATTTCCCCGGCTTCCGCTGTCTCGAGCGGAGCGTGAAACATCAGTTATTGCGGTAGTGTGTTGTTGGTTCAGGCATCTCATGAATTGACCGTCCTATCCTTGTCATCTTGTGAAAAGACAAGATGAGGGATTGGATGGACGGCGTTAAATCGTTCTTTCATCAGCCTTCCCCACACCCTTTATACTTTTTTTTTCGTAATCCCTACACCCGTTTTGACATCAAAAGCGACGGTGGATCTACGCGAAAGGCAAACAAGAGAAACTCTGGCGTTGAGAAACGGTCCATACTGTCTCCTTCCATATGAAATGTCGAAATCACCCCTGAATCATTCGTTGAGACAACAATGACGAGAGAGACCTGCAGCTTCGGTTCGGGTCAAACAAATATAAGGTTGAAATTGTCCATAAGCGAAACTCTTTAACGGGAACTTTTTTCTTTTTTTTTTCGCAAACGACAAATTTGTCCTTTGACTTTTATGATATCTGAAATTGCCCTTTGTTCTAGCAAGTGATCATGAACGCACGTATCAAAAGCTGTTCCGACATGTCCCAATCATCCATCCCTTAACTTTTACCAAAGGGATCTGATTCGGCAACTCTTTCAAATCTCACGGTATGACCTTTCCCAACCGAGCTTCCACTCATCCTTTGGACAGAGTTTGCCTGTCCAATAAACTCGACCAACTCATCTTTGTTTCAATGAGTACTGGACTACTCTCTTTGTTTATTTATTTCATGCGGTAGAGAGGGAAGCGTTTTTCCTATAAAAGGCATTTTCTTTCGAAAACAACCGGATCACCATGGGCACCGTGTTTTCATGTAGCACTAATAGTGTCAATGGGTCGGGTTTGACCCGAACCCCACTCATATTTCTTTTTTATTTGATTCAGTTTTACCTATACCAACCCCTTTCAGAGCTTCATACGAAGGAAATGTGCAATGGAGACTCTCTCTCTCTCTCTCTCTCTCTCGATAGTGCTTCAGTTTTCTATGATCTCTGGTACTATTTTAGATTTCATCTTTTTCTATGATCTCTCTCTCCATCGATGTCAGATCCAATAAATCTTTAATTTATCATGTACTTCAGCTTTTCCACCCCTTTTGACGTGTTTCATGTTATAGAACCTGATAAATTAAAGATTCACCCTGCCCACCTCTTTTATGTAGTCATTCAAAGTTTATCTTTGAAAATAATTTCAATGTGCACAGGTTTTGCACTGCTTTCTTTATTCTGGAAGATAATAAAATTGCACATAGCTGTAATTGTTGGTAATCGTTTATGTGTTCTCGGTTCCATTCCTTTGACAGTCTTCTTGTGAGATCATTCATTTTGTGGTGGGTCACGCTATTCTATTTTATTACTCTCTTTAGCTATATCCACGCGTAACATGTAAATGGCCCACATCTTTTTCAGATTTAGTTAATGCATCTGCAGCATCTGCTGATGTCAGGCTCTATTCAATACCATGCTCAATCCATGTTCTTGTCTCTTTCCCTGTGTTTTAGCTTATTAGTCTGTTGTTTAAGTTTTTTTAGTGATAATTGTGTGTATATATTGGGTATCATGGGATGTTTTTATCTTTTTGGTACTTCATAAAAGTGATTGATGCTTTGTTTCTTTGTTTTTAATGTTATAGCTAGTCGGGCCTGTAAGTGGAGACTCTGTATTGTTTTTTTTTTATTAAAGTGCGATATTGATAGAGGGAGTACGTGGAGACTTTCTGTACTGTTTTGTTTATTATGTTAAGTGCGATATTGTTAGAGGAAGTGTCGTTTTTTAAACATATTATATTATGACTCTTAAGTGGATATTAATATAATCAAATTGTTCTGCCACCCTCACAATTCCTGAAATATAATTGTTGAAGGTACCTTATTCATTATTCATAAAGTAGAATTTACATTTAGTGGTTATGCAACTTGTGCTCTGTAAATATAGTATGCAACTTGTGCTCTGTAAGTATAGAGCTTTTCTATCCAGTGGTGTATGTTCTTTTTATATTTTTGCTACGAAGGCTTTGATGAGAAACCGAAAATAGTAACTATCAAATTGTAGGACGGCTGAAACAATTCAGTGAACTTGTTAACGTCTGATGATTCACAAGACACAAACACGCACATATTTCGTGCATGCACTCATGATCGCAGACATGTTTGAAGCCTTATATCTCTAGGCTTTCTTCCGTTGGTTCGAGAATCATGGTAGACTGGTGCGTCTTATGTTCATTTTCAGTTTCTTATCAACAACTTGCCTGATGCTGTGAATTTGCTGCAGTATGTCAGAAACCTGGAATGAATGTGTACGCAAGAACCGGTATGTGATTCTGCCGAAGGATTTCAAAAAGGGTTATAGAACAAACGTAGGCCAAAGTTTTCGAGCTTCAAAGAGAGAAAGAGGCAGATGGTTTTGATTGGTGCGGTTAGGATCCTTTTTTAGCTCACTTGTACTAAAATGTTGAGTAAATATTTATGGAATGGAATACTCTACCAGTGAACAACAATTCAGCTATATTTGTCATTGGCTGTTTCACAATATTATTTTCAATTATTTGTTAGATCTCTGGTGCTGCACGTTTGTGTTGGAACAATTGGTGACCAAAATCAGGATTTAGGAAAATTGAGATCCCAAGCCTAGAGGCACGTTCTTAAGATCGCTATCTTTAGAACTTCAATCTTCCCACTTCAGAAATTCCGAAGATGCAAAAATGATTTGTTACAACTAAGTTCCCAGAATACAATTAGGCTTGAACCTAAAGAAAGTCACTCCTTCACAAGAATAGAAAGAGAACAAAAGAATAGAAAGAGAAAGCTTAAGAATCAAAAAATCTAATAATCCAAAAGATAAAAAATAAAGAAATTTATAGACTTTAAAAAGGCCAAGATGTTTTTGTGATAAATGAAATTAAAGGTCATAAATTCAATGATTTAAAAATTAGACAAAAATGACCCTAAACAGTCACTCACCTTTGACTAACGATCAAGGACTTCCAAAACCATCCAACAGTCATAATGCCACATAAACGTTATATAAATGCCTTTTTAAAGTCTTTCAAAATGATAAACCATTTGAAAAACAGAAAGTCAAAAAATGACTTGGTTAAAGCGAACCTCAACACCTCACATGCCCCTCGCATTGCTGCGAGCGTACGAAGTACAAAGTGCGCCATCAAAATGTTACATTGTGTTTCAAGCGGACTTACCTTGAACTTAACTCCTTATATTGTTAGATGAGTTTTCAATCACACATACATTTTCAAAAGTTCAATTGTGTGGATTTCAAGTTGGCACATTTAGAGCCTCTTGTGCTTGCCTGGATTCATGAGTGCTCTAGAGAATTGTCAATTCTAATAAGTTGCTCACACTTCTACACTCACATAGGTGAGTTTGTGTAAGTGTTCTGTAACACACACCCTAGCCTTAAGGCCTACAAACTCATTAATAGTTATTAGCTCAACCTTCACATTAGTTACAACTCATGAGCATACATCAGTAATGGTTTCACATAAATATACGCAATACATGTCATTCATCAATTCATTTTTCATTAAACCTAGACATGTGGGATCTCCAGCACTCTAGGTTGGGTATCCTTAGACAATGACTTAATTGGCTTAATTCTCATTCTCCTCGATGTTTTACTAATGACATCTCTCGAAAGGCCTTTCCTAAATGAGTCTGGCAAGTTTTGACATGACTTCACATATTTTAATGATATAATATTAACATCAATCATTTGTTTTATAAAATTGTGTCTTAAACTAATCTATCTAAACTTTTCATTATATTTCATATTATATATTTTACATATAGCTGATTGACTATCACAAAACATTGAAATAGCAAGTATGGGTTTCTCACCTAGTGAAATATTTACTAACATATTCTTATGTCATTCAGCTTCTCTACAAGCAGATGCTAAAGCAATAAACTCATATTTCATTATAGAATGAGTTATACATGTTTATTTATTAGACCCCCATACAACTGCCCCTCCACCAAGGGTAAAAACCCAATCACTCGTAGATTTGAAATCTTCAAATTTAGTGTTCCAACTTGCATCATTATATCCTTCAATAATAGCAAAAAACTTTGTATAATAGATTCTATAGTCTAAAGTATGCTTAAAATATCTAAGAATTATGTTCACAACATTCTAATGTTGATATCCAGGATTATTAGTATATCTATACAACTTGCTCGTTGCATAGACTATATCAAGCCTTGTGCAATTCATTGCATACATAAGATTACCTACAACACTGACATATTTTAATTGTTGAACACTTACACCATTATTAGGAGTCAATTTCATATTTGGATCATATAGAGTGCATGTAGGTGAACAATCAATATATTCGTAATTTTCTCAATATAATGTGATTGACATAATGCAATGCCATTATTATTTGTCATAATTTTGATTCCTAAAATAACATCTGCAACTCCCATATCTTTCATACAAAACATGGAAGATAAAAATCTTTTTGTTTGGTTTACATATTCACTATTAGAACCCAAAATAAATATATCATCAACATATAAACAAATAATAATAATTTATTTATAATCTACTTTATTATAGACACACTTATTAGCATGATGTATTTTGAAATAATTATTTACCAGAGAATTATCAAATTTCTCATGATATTGCTTAGGGGCTTGCTTTAATCTGTATAAGGATTTCTCAAGTTTGCAAATTTTTTGTTCTTGCCCTAGCACTACAAAACCTTCAGGTTGCTCTATATATATCTCTTCATCTAATTCTACATTCAAAATGGTCGTTTTCATGTTTATTTGATGGATTTCAAGCTTATATATGGCAACCATAGCAATCAGAATTCTAATAGTAGATATTCTGGTTATAGGAGCAAAAGTATCAAAATAATCAATACCTTCTTTTTGTTTAAATCCTTTTACAACCAAATGAGCTTTAAAATTATCAATTGTACCATCAACTTTTAATTTCTTTTTGAAAATCCATTTACAGCCAATAGTTTTGCAATCAGTAGGTAAATCCATAAATTTTTAAATATTATTAGACATAATTGAGTCAATTTTATCATTTATAGTGTCTCTCCAAAAGGCAGCATCTTGAGAAGATAGCCTCTTTAAAAGACATGATCATTCTCAATTAGAAATGTATAAAAGTTAGAACCAAAATTAGTTGATTTTCTAATGTATTTACTGTGCCTAATTTCAGTTTCAGGTTCAACGTCACAATTATTAGAATATTTAATCATGTCATTAATCGAATGTTCATCAACTACAATGTGACTACCATAAAGAAGACAATTAAATGTATTTTTATGTTCTATGAAAGATGCATCTTTAGATTCAATAATAACATCATTAACAATATCCAGAAATCTATATACTTTACTATGTTCAACATATCCAACAAATGCACATTTAAATGCTTTAAGTTTAACTTATTTTCTTTTATTTTCTAGAATTTTAACATATGCTAAACAACCCTAAACATGAAAATAACTAAGATTAGGTTTCTTACCAAAACACAATTCATAAGGTGATTTATCATATTTGAAATAAGGAACTCGGTTTAGAATATAACAAGCAGTAAGTAGAGCCTCTCCCCACAAGTTGAGATGTAAACCTATATTAAGAAGCATAGCATTCATCATTTCTACAAGACTTCTGTGTTTTCTTTCCGCTACACTGTTTTGTTCAGAAGTTTCAAGGGCAGAGGTTTAATGAATAATACCATTATCTCTACAAAATTTATCAAATTCTCCACCTAAGTATTCACCTCCTCTATCTGTTCTTAAATGTACAATCTTGGTTTTAAACCTATTTTGCACTTCAGCAAGATAAAAAAAGAATTTGGAAAATTGTTCAGATTTATGTTTCATCAAATAAACATAATAGAATTTTGAGTAGTCATTTATAAAGGTAATGAAATACCTATTGTCATCATGACTCAGAACATTATTCATCATACATACATCTGAATGCACTAATTCAAGTAATTTATAATTCTTTTTTATACTAGAAAATGAGAGTCTAGTGAGCTTACTTTGAATGCATATCTCATACTTATGATTATGTTCTATTTTGACATGAGAAGGAAGCAGACTAAAATTATTCATATTATGAATACAACGAGAATTAATATGTCATAATCGTGAATGTCAAAGAAAATAAGAGTCAACCATATAAACAGAAGTAACAGATTCATTTATACTCATCTTGAACATACCACTAGTGGCAAACCCTTTTCCTACAAAGATTTTTTCTTTGGTCACAGTTATAATCTCAGACATCTCCTATGAGTGTTCAATCCATAGCCATCGAATTCAATTAATGTTTAAAATTGGATCTAATTCAAACAACACCCCAAATCCATATGAGATCCAAATGTTGATTTTAGATCCATAACCAAAATCTAAGATCTAAGACCACTCTAATTCATTTAGTCTACATACCTTTGCTTTTTCCATTATTCTTGAAATATTCTTCATAGCTTGAGATAAAAGTTCATAATTAATCGAAATAAAAAAAACCAAGAAAATTATAAAAATCATGAAAATCAAGAATTCACAATTATAGTCATAAATATACCAATAACTCATTATTTATTCATTTTATTTATCAAAAAAATCTTAGGTTTTACATTAATGGTGACAGTTTAGGAGGTACAAGAAGCTACAAGGTCAGAACAACAAAATTGAGTACGTCAAAACTAAGACTGATAGGCAGTTCAGGAAAGGAGTGTGGTCCATATCAACAATAGGTTGAACATGAGGGTCCTAGGGTCACCTAGGAATGTGGAATAGGGTCTGCTATAGGTGTTGGGGTTCAAAAAAATCAGATGTGTCATTGGATGGCTGGTGAGCTCAAACAGGCTAAACGGTGTGCTCTGCCAAGTTGACGGAGTGTAGTTTTGGGTTTTAGAATTTCAAGAAGGAATAGAGACTTGGTTAAGATTTCAACTAGGGTCAGGGGTAAAGTAAAAGGTCTAGGGACTGATAAAATACTTGAGATAAGTCTGAAGAGGTTAATCAACAGAACCACGACAAGGCTCTTGTATAATTTTTTGAATATGGGTGGCTTCAACACGATATGAAGGTTTCACAAAGAGCTTGGGCCCTCTAATGATTATGAATCACTAGCCAAAGACATGCCAAACATGCACCTGAGGGAGGAAGAGAGACGTTAGTGGTTAGGGATGTCTGGACAAGAGAGAGACATTAAGGGGGTAGAGACATCTAGGAGAGAGAAGAGAGAATAAAAAGAGAGGGGAAAAAAGGGATCTAAGAAGGAATCAATATTATTCAATGACTCTCAATATTCTCTCCAACCCTCTTTTATAGAGTGGGGGTCTAGCCTAACTACTTAAGAAACTGACCAAGAACAAGAAACAAAAAACTCGATAAGGGATAGTGATATATACTAACCATAACTCTTGATCTACCAAGAAACAAGATTAAATAAACCTTATAGAAAACAACAACTAACTAATCTAATTATATAGAGCTCTCAGGAAGAATGGAACGTTTCCTGGGACTTCTCAATTCATGCCCCACATGGGACCCACTTGGTAACTCAACCTACCCCTTATGGTAACATGTGTCAGGCTTCTGGTCTCCATGTAAAAGAGCCAATTGAGATGTCTCGTTAGTTGTCTAGTTCCCACCTAAGCTTGAACGACCCTATATACTTGCTAGGTAGGGTGTGTGGATTCTGAAGCCTAGATCTGGATCCTTTGTTGTAAGTAGGCTCATAACACTTCTTATCTTCTCAATTATTTGAGAGAAACCGTGTTGCATTGAGAATGGAGTAGGCATCACCAAGGCTACATTTTAGCACCATTAGAAAGAGAATGTTTTTGACAACTCCATCCTTAACACCAAATTTTGGTGACATATGGAGTTGGTGTTTCTATCTAAATGCAAGGCTTTCAAACATAACGTAATGTTAAATCCTAGTGGCCATTTCAAATTTTGGATCCAAGGAAACCAACACCATACACCAATGTGGCTTGCCATGGAAACTACCAAGATTTCACATGAAAACCCTTTCCCTAGCCTCCTGTTGTGCCACATAAGGGTAGGGATGCACACGAGCCGAGCTTAGCATGTATAAGCTTGGCTCGCCCAAGCAAATACTCGAGCTTGAACCAGTGGTGTTCAGGCTTGGCTCGTGCGCAGTTCGTTAAGCTCGCCCTCAGTTCAACAGACCGAGCTGGCCCGAGCTCGGCTCGATTTGTTAAGCTCGTCGTGAGCTTGGCACATTTGTTGAATAAACATGCCCATAAAATAAATTGATGCTTAAACTTTCTAGAAAGTGGAAAGTCTGAACATGAGGTGGGGCTTGTTTCTCTCTCAGCATGACCACCATGACACTGCCAATAAATTAAGGCCACATAACAGAAACAAGCCCACTGTCATACTAAGATAAATTGTAACACTAAAAAAAAATTATCCCAAAAATCATGTGAAATTTTTTTAATTGATTTTTATAAAATGCAGAAAAAAATTAAATGGGATAAAAAACTTTGGCATATTTCTTCTCAATTACATTTTTTTTCAAATACACATTGAATTTAAAATCAAACATCCATAATTAATGAATTATTCATTACACATCAAATTTAAATAATAACAGTCCTTGAAAAATAAAATAATACCAGAGTCTTGAGCACTTGTAAATGCTCGCAATCTAAAGCAATTCAAAAAGTGAGAAAGGCTTGGCTCAGTCTCCGTCGCGACCTCCCGTCATCGCTTGATCTGTTATTCGCTACCTGGAAACATTTAATTTAATAGGGTCAAACAATTAAATCATTAGTAGGGCAGAGCTACTCAATACACATAAATTAAAACAAGTAAACATGAATTAATCTGATATTTACACTTCTAAACATGATTAAGCATACCAAAAATACATGAATAAAATTTAAAACATACATTTACAAATTCTCTCAATCAAAACATTCGCTTATATATGAACAATTAAATATGCATGAATAGTTAAAAATGCATGCACTTACCATTGTTGAAGTCAAACTGTATGTATGAGTGACTTCTTAACTTTGATTAGGTTTTCTTTTTTTAGATGATGCATGCCATCCCTATCTGAATGCGCAATCATTTTAGGTTTCAGTTCTTAGCCTTGTGGGTACTAACACAAACTTAAACCTGAATTAGGGTCATGGTGTATTTTCATACAATTGTAGCTTTGGCCTAGCCAGGCACCTTTCACCAGTCTGCAAGTGAGGGATGCGCATATCAAGAGAGCTCTCCTAACACCATCATCCTGATGCATCAATTTTCTACTTCTAAGTTTCTTATCTCTATGCTGCAGTCAAATGTAGAGGTTTTCTCTATCTTCGTGGTTGGGGAGGAGCAACCTTCCGTACTCAAAACAAAGCCCATGAAGCCAAAAGTATTGCTTGTCCTCTCCTTGCAAGCATCAATCTTTAATGTTACATGGTTAAACTTTTTAAACTAATTAATTATATGCAACACTCACATAGGAATCCAACTCAGGGATTCAGCCTCTTTCGAGACCACAAATGCACACTTTTAAAACATATATTTCAAGTATCATTGCATAATGCCTTTCTTTCGTTTTGGCTTAAGCATACTTTCAAAATAAAGCAATGTTTTTAACAACTAAATGCATCCAACCATTTGTATTAACATGTATATGCCATTTTTTACACAGCAACATTCATAAAAAATTGTATATTCATATTCAATCAAACTCGGACTCTATTTGTCTCGTTCGTTAGCGAATGGCCACAACTGCAAGTTGGTGCATGAGCACCTTATTCAATTTGTACCTCATATTAGACACTCATTTTCTACATATAAATTTTCTCATATTAGACACTCATTTTCTACATATAAATTTTCTTAGCAGTTCACATGCAGTAGAATCCTCATACATGGAAGCATAATCGAAAATCACATAGAAGTCACACGTATAGGCTAACAGAGCCTTGAACCAGTTTAGATGTTGTAAATTCTCACTTTTGCCTGATTGTTATAGATGTCACAGAAAAATGTAAAGTCGTCGAACATAGCTAAATTTTTTACAAGTTATAGATAATTTTGTCAATTTTTTGATGCCACAAAATGTTCATAAAAATTCCTCTGGACGAGGAAGATACACATGTTTAGTGCATGCCTATACTTTTCTGTTTCGACTATCATGGTTCAGTGCTCGGCTCGAAAATAGACCTTAAAATTTCACAGAAGATATGAAATTTTGTTAGCTTTCCAACTCAATAAACCGTTCATAAAATCCTTCGGATGAGAGAGATATGAACGATTTATCAGTCGGGTGTTAGGCCAGAAATACGTAATAGCGGGTTATATGCATTCGGGTGGGCAGAAATAAGCCACCCGAATTTATATTTTTATTTTTTCTTCACATGAACACATCAAATAAAACCTCTAAATTAACATCACATGATTTTTATATAACCTACTATAGACGAATCTCATTTTCGTAGCTGTTAGGCCAGAAAATTAATCTGTTTTTCTGAATCCTATTTCCTCATAAATAGTTTCAGTATTTTTGCAATAACGAGCATAACAATGCATATTTTTTCATGACAAAGAAAAAACATGCTAAGCACTATAGCACATGTACATGAACATTAAACTCTGATTTCTAACTAAATTTTTTGCAAGAAATCAATAAACTTTACATTATTTTCAAGTAAATATGATTTTTGTTTCTAACAAGTCCATAATATGCATTACATGTTTCTGTTTGTTTTTATTTTCAGTAATTTGATCACTTTAGGGGTGTAACCGGTTTCTCTTTGATAGAAATCAAAATCAACCCCTCTTCATTAAATCAAATTTAATTTTTTTATGAAAACTTTTCATTATGACAATATGTTAATTTGAACTAAAACATACAATTTTGTCAAAACGATTTTTGAGAGGGATTTTCTTCTGAAAACTCTTTCTATTCAATTTTTGACAAACCCAACACCAATCACACGCAAGGAGAGGGTTTGGTACAAAGTTTGTTCTTATTAGAAATCAGAATAACTCATGCCTACGAGTTCTGATTTACGTGTAGAGAATAGAACCCCCTACCTTTACACCTCTTTCGATTAGAAAAAGCAAACTCCTCATGTGAACTGGCTGTCTGCTTCGTATAGTGGCTGCATCTAGATGTTCTACTCGCTCCACCTACGTACATAGGTTAAGAGGGAACCACAAGCAAAGAAGAGAAGAAGAAAATAGAAGAATAAAGCAAAAGGAGAAAAGAAGAGGAACTATAGAGGGATAAAATTTTTTAAGAGAGACAAAATGGAGGGAGTGTGAGCCCCTCCTCTCTCTTTATAGTGTTTAGGGTATTAGATCAAGGGTTGGGCTAATCTCAACCCTTGATCTAATCTAGGTCTTCTTTCCTTTCTCCTACTCTTTTAAGTTTTTTTTTCTCTTGTTTATTATGTGTAATATATTATTATTTTTTATACCTATTAGCTTTAGGTCAATACCATACTATATATATTGTAAGTATGCTATGTAATATACAATATACTGTGTATATTAGAGTTCAATGTGGTTGGTCGACACCCACATGGGGGTTGAAACCTTTCTATATTGCAAGTTTTCACTTGCTTGCTTGACAAGAAAGTTTGACTATGTCAAGCTAATTTTTTTCCTTATATATATATATATATATATATATATATATATATATATATATATATATATATATATATATATATTTACTTATTTTTATTTTCTTTCTTTCTTTTTCTCAATCCCTCTTTCTTTCCTCTTGTTTTTTTCCAGCATTCCCATCCTATAATGACCTAGGATGGGGCACCCCCCTCCCCCCTTCTTGGGAGGCTTACCTAATGAATTAGGCAAGTATTGACTTTTGATTTTTGGAAACTTTTAAAAACCTTTATGAATTTAAAGTTTTAAGTTCATTTTTATTTCTTAAAATTGACAAGGAGGTGCTACATGGGATGGGACAACCCACCTATGGACTCTTACCTTCTTATTCAATTTAATTGAATTATATTTTTCATTCCAATTAATTATTTTCTAATTAATTTAATTTAGTATTTTGGATTTCAATTCTTTCAAAACTAGAATTTAAATTTAAATGGAATGACTCTAAATGCAACTCAAATTATTTTCAAATGTACGTGAATTTCTCTAAACCAAAATTTGACTAGCTTAATTATATTTTTTCTAACAATTCCAATTTCAAAAAAATGTATTTCAAAAAATAATTTTCACTAGGGTTGATAGGACCCGTTGGCGTTTGAGTGTATTTCCTGTATTTTATTTTTTTCAAGTCTTATTCCAAGACCTAATCTGTAGTATATTATTTAGTATTGAGTTGCTCTACTGTCGTAGTTTGCATAGGTGAATAATGTATTCCACGTATCGATGCTCAAGAAATACAATAGTGATCCCTCTCATGTTATCCAACATGAGGATGTGAATGTGCATGAAGACTTGACAATGGAGAAGTACCAGTAGAGATAGTGGATTGCAATGAGAAAGTGTTGAAGAATAAGTCAGTCTCGTTAGCCAAGGTCAAATGGCAGCACCACGACATCGAGAAGTGAACTTGGGAACCGGAGGTTGAGATATGGGAACGATATCCATAACTTTTTTGTATGTTTATTTGTTAATTTTTGTGGACAAAATTTCTTTTTAGGGGGTAAAAATGTAATACTCAAGAATTTTTAATGATAAATTCAGAATTTTTATGTAAGATTATATAAGTTCGAATCTAAGAGCAATCCAAACCCATGGAGTTCGGGTTCGATGCAGGTTGAAACGAACGAGACTCAATATCTGGTCTGAACCAGAGATGGAGTGATGCAGACTCTATAGGATCAATCCGTACAAGATTTAGATTAATTGGGAATCTAGAAAACCTGTTTGATCGAAGAGGGTCGAGTATGCATGCGGGGTTTGAATCGAGATCTAAACAACCTGAGCCAAGAGGGGCATTTATGTAAGAAAGAAAGAGAGTTAGTGGTTGATTCAGCAAAATAAAGTTTATTTTGAGATTTTTTTAGAAGAGGAGGGGCATTTTAGAAAGTACCCATGGAGGGGACCCCTTCTCCCATGGAGAGTGCCTCCTTTCTATCTCTCCTTATCCCTCCCCTTTCTCTTTCCTCCCCCATCCACATAACCCCCTTTTCTCAAGCATTCTCTCTCTCTCTTCTCCTCCTTTTATCTCTCTTCACTCTCACTCTCTCTAGAACCATCTCTTCTCTCTCTCTCTCTCTCATCTGCTCATCACCCTCCCTGTCTCTCTTGTTTGTTGACACCACCTTCCCACTCGTCAAGTACCACCGAACCCCATCACTAGGGAGACACTGCCACTGGCCACACACTGCTGGCCACCTCTCCCTGCCACTGTCACCTCCCTCTCTCACCACCCTCACCCTTAACCCCCCTCACCCTTCATGAGCCACCAGTCGATCTCCACCACCGGCCACACCACGCCTGATGCCACTACCACCTCCAGCCGCCACCAGGGAGTCTGCAACAACCGTGCCACCATAAGCCACACCCCACCGCCTCCTACCACCACTACCTTCTCTCTCCCTTGTTCACGAGACTCCACCGGAACCCCTTTTCCTTTGATTTTTTGGTTTCACAAGGCCCAATAGGGCCACCTCTAGTTGTTGTTCACTGGTGTAGGTCGTTGTTGGTTCCTCCTTGTTCTGTCTCTCGCTTTATTCCCTTCCTCAACTCTCAGTTACGAAGAAAAGAAAGAAGAGGGAAAAGAAGAAGAAAGAAAGAAAAGAAAATAAAGGAAGAAGGAAAAGAAAAAGAAAAAGAAGAGAAGAAGAGGCTAGGTGTGGGCACACCACCGTTGTTGTCACCATCGAGCCAGGTGGGCCTCGCTGGCACCAAACAACAAACTTGCTTTCGCAGCTACCTTAGGATCCATGCATACTACCTCAGGATTCGTGCATGATATCTTAGAAACCACATCGCTTTTGCCCTACGTGTGGGTTGCCTTGTGGTCCGCATTGTAGTCGCCCTCACGGTCGCATGCCCTCTCGCGTAGTCGATCCTATAATAGAATGCATGCATATTTGAGAAGTTTGGGAAATCTCTGAACAAAGGATGTTGTTTTGGAGGTATAATTCTCAAATCCTTACTGGGGTTCAGGGTAGAATATCCTCACTCTTACCGGGTTTCTAATTATGCAAGGAGTGCATAAGTAGTTACCCATAGATACATTTAAAACCCAAAAATGATCTTTTTTGGGTTCGTATATCTGTTAGAATATTTTATGAAACTAACTGGAGTTGGGTTTTGGTGGACGAGACGTATAATTATAGAATCAAATTTATCCATAATGTTTTAAAGTATTTTGTTTTTTAGGTTGAACTCTTAATATAAAAAGATAAAACCAGCATATATTATTTGTTGGCTACAGGTAACGGTGGATCTTAAGTATATGTTGTGTGAGCATATGTCAGGGAGGCATACACATTGAATGTTGATGCATATTGAGATGTATTTAATTACGATATATGTATGTAAATATTTGTTTATGCGCATGTGTTTGGGGCGTATAGCTCTGTTGAACTCGTTTTTTAAGGTTGAGCTCTTGTTACAACTCATTTTCTTCACGAATTATGTCTTAGTAGGCCAATATACACTCATGATTGCACTCAAGTGGTCCCCCTAGTGCTCAGTTTGGTTGGTGTGTCACCATGGATAAGACTCGTGTCGTCGAAGAAAATCGAGTGAACGAGGATATTCATGAGGCACATGCGATTGAGATGGTTTGCAAATATTGAATATTGTTGTGATACGATACGTACATATGCAGTTGAGACATACGTATGATGATTGATACGATATGATTCGTGCATATACATTTGATGCATGAATGTTGTTGGATTGTGATTCGTACGTGTGCAGTTGAGATATACGCATGAATGTTATTGTATTGTGATTTGTGCATATAAAATTGAGACATACGTATAAATGCATATGTAAATTAATGTATACGTATACAACTGGCATGTATACAAATGAATGTGATGTATGTTTATTATTATACGCAAATTATGATATGATATATGAAATAAGACAGAATGTATGGATGCATGTATTAAGAATTAACTAATAGGGTTGTTTGCATGCATTAGAAGATATCTCTTTAAGGTGTGTGTGTGTGTGTGTGTGTGTGTGTGTGTCTATATATATATATATATATATATATATATATATATATGGGTGGATGACATATTTGTATGGTTTAACATTTTTACGTAACGGACATCAACCCCTTATGATAGTTTCTACTATAAAACTTTGTGATGCATATTTGATATGTGCGAATATGGCAAATGGTGGGTTACAAAGGTGATGCATGTTCGAAAGACATATTTCGTATTTGGTATTGACCCCAATATTTATTTTGTATATTAAAATTGTGTTATATGCATTAAATCTTGTAAGTATGGCAAGTTCAATTTATGCACGAGGTGCGTGATCGAATAGCATGAATTTATGGGTGTTGACCTAAGTTATTGCTTGATATGTTAATTTTTTGTTATTCGTGATTTAATATGCAATTCTGACATGTGTGATGCATAATATGTATGATTGGATAGCATAAAATTTATGGGTATTGACTCACGTGCAATTGTTGACAAAATATTGCCTAGCATGTACGTTTACTGTATGAAATAATATGAATTTGGAAAAAGTTCTCAAAAATTAAGAAAGTTATACTATACATCACTCTAAAAGATGGGGTGACATTAGCTCATACTATTAATGTCGAGCAAGTTGGTCAAGTGTGAACCAGTATCTATACCAACCTCGTGAGAATTGTGGTATTGTCGAACGTGGTCTATGGGAGTCCTGTTGGGTCAAATGTGAACCCTTCCCCTACCACGATGATTTAAGGGGATTTTGTTCTCCAATACACATGGCGGAGTTTAAGCCATAATTGTATGTCGATAGTAGTGCACCTATGATATTTCAATCTGAGAGATGATGCAATGATGTGTCACTGACTTCAGTGCTAGTCTCTTGTTTTTCTAGAGATTAAAATGTGAAAAATACAAATTGTGTGAATAGACACCTCCAAGGAGAACTGAGTACCCATAGTTGGCTTAGCGTGGTGCCCAGGACGAAATTTAAGTTTTATGTTTGCAAGCATTGCTTGAATTGCAAAAGAAAATTAATTAAAAGAAAGGAAAACTAATCATACATGAAGTAAGTCATGACTTGATTGTATAGTTGTATGCATTTAAACTGTTTACGAGTATGCTGGTATGTTATATTTGATATATGCATAATTGTATGCATGAAATATGTGTGAGCATGATTGCATGCTTAAATGAGATAAATGCTTAACTGTTTGCATGGATTAGTATGTAAGCTTAAGTTTACACTCGAATGACGTGCACATAATTGTATGTACGAATACATATACATATGATTATATATTTGAATTATATATGTACTTAAGCATACAGATATGTGTAAGTTATAAGGTTTATTTACGCATAGATGTTTACATAAGATTGCATGCTTAAATACACATAAAGGAATGCATGTATTGTATGTTTGATATATGTACGAGAGTATTCGTGAATGGTTTGCTTGTTAAGACCTAGTAAAGGTCTACGAAATTGTGTTGAGACATGATGTGTCTCGCTCTGTTTCTTTTCTCTTTTCAGCTCTGCAAAAATAGATGGACGGATGTTGAATGACACAGGGACTATTGTGTTGGACTAAACTGTACCCTTATATTTCTTTTTGTATATAAATTTTGAAATTTCATTTATGACATAAATGAAATCTTTTTTTGATATTTGAATTGTTATAGTTTGATTCTAACTCTGTGACATGCTCGATTTTGAAGATAGTTTCGAATTGATAAAAAAGTCATTTGTTGTGTTTCAAAAAAAAAATCCTTAGTCGAGTTGGGGCGTTATATTCACATTTTTTCATAATTTCGCAATACTTTATGCGATACTCACAACAATTTTGTAATTATTGAACTTTCACAAAATTTATGTTTTTAGCTAATGATCGTGCGAGACTCGTCACGAGTTTTGCAAATTGTTTGTAATTTTGCAAACTTTTTTGTAATATCGCAACCTCTGATGCGATTTTGTTGATGAGTTCCGTGAATGTATAATTTTAGCGTCATGACATGCGAAAATCAAAAATTTGCTGCTACAAGAGGTAAAACCGGTAAGAAAAAATTGGTAACCTACGATGTTCGTGGATTTGATAAATTGTGAGGCATTTTCAAAAATGCATAATTTTTTCCATCATTTTCCGTTAAATTTATTAGTCTTTTGTTCACGAAAACCTTGACATCTCAATTTTTTTCCTTCCATGCTTAACTTAAGTACATGCTTCTTCAGATGCATTATCCATCTTTTAATCGAGTAGTGTATAGCCTAATGATGTATCCCTCCTGATAACCATCTGTATCTTCAATAATTACAGTATGAAAAGCGAAATTCCGACCTTGACATGTAAGAATTTTAACTGAATAGTTTCTTGACTGAACCAAGTAATTGAATTCATGAATATGGTTAGCTAAAATCCAAGGTCAATGAAATGTAAAAATTAGCTTTAAAGAATTCTTTTCTTCCATATTGAAACTTGCCTTGGACTCGAGAAGTAAATCTCAAGAAGAGGACAATCCTCTTCTTAGTGATGACTTACCTAACGATCTTCTAGTTTCTTGATAAAACAAACAATCTAATAATCATCACCATGAAAAAATTGTAAGTTTTAGAAAGGCTTCATGATGTCCTTTTTCCTAAACCTCTAAGCTAATCCCCTAGTTTATAATTGAAAATTCCAACTGACACGCATGGGTGCGCACGCACGCATGGGCATTGTGTAGGTCTACCTATGTGTGTGTGTGTGTGTGTGTGTGTGTGTGTGTGAGAGAGAGAGAGAGAGAGAGAGAGAGAGCACTTGCAAATTTTCATTTATGAAGAAGAATGCTCGCCGAAGAGAGGAAAACCCCAGGTGGGGCCTCATGACCCTGGCTTACGTGGCCCACCTCTGAAAGCTATGGACAAACCCATGCACCAGTGAGGTTTGAGGTTTGATCCAGTGCCTTTATTTCAGCACCCTCGCAACCACCTGGCTAGCCAAGCGGGCAATCCCCACGGTGGTATGTTATAGTATAAAAAAAGATACCCCTAGATTATTAAGAAAAATATACCCCTAATTAAGGCCTTTAATCAGTTTCACAAAATACACCAAATTAGCAGTTTTATCTTCTTTTTGGAAACATAAAAATTGATGGCCGTCTGTCCAAACTCCGAGGGCAGCCTTTTATATTGTTTGGCCATCGCATTTATCAATTTATGACATTCCCAAAAAAGAAAAAAAAAGAAAGATGATGGACATTGCTGCCAAGCGTGATCATTGCTCGCCAAGTATTTTAATCAGTAACGCTGCCTTTGATTGTTCACTAGGAGATGTCTCAGTGCTAAGAGACTTAACAAATGTACGGAGAAAATAAAAGATATAAACATTAGATTTTGCAATTTACACACTGAAGAGACATAATTTTTTCCTCACCACAGAATGATCGATAACATTATGACCAGCCTCAACATCTACTCAAATCCACAGAGAGAGAGAGATGCTGCGGATCTGATCAAGTTGGTTTGAATAAAAAGCATCTAACGCTCAAGAGTAGTGCCTCTGCCACTCGAGTGAACACTGCACAGTTTCACAAAGACAGTGAACACAACAGGCCAAACAAATGTGCCGACCGTCCTGATTGAACGTTAAGACTAGCAACCACACCTGCGCATCTGGATGTTGCAAGTAAATTAATTGCCTTAAAAATTATAATGGCAGGTGGCTTATCAAGAGCATAACTCATGGATGGAACAAGATCCACAGAACCTAAATATAATTATACCACAGTTTAACGCTTCAAACACACACACGCTTTATACAGCTGAATATTCTACTCCAATTTAGAACCCTGCGAAAGAGAAACATGTTGAGTTAGACATTGGATATATGGAGTTCCATAATACATGTTACAAATGTGTGTGTGTGTATGATGGTATCGAGCCACCATTAATTTATGGTGGTATATTTTTTATTTACATAGACCTAGTCTCCTAGAGCAACTGTCCTTGGAAACATGTTTAGCATGATATGTTTACTATTTTCATGTTTTCAGGTTGTATTCCATCATTCATGCCATTTTTAAGTCATCCTCATCATTAACAACTGAGAGCCTTTGATTTTTCACTATCTTGAAAATTGAATCCCATGATATACCGGATATGATTAAGCCTGCTAACATTGTAAAAAATCATGGTAAACAAATTGTGTGGTTAGATCCAACATTTGGTGGCTAGATCCATACAAAAAAAGAGGGTGTACCACGAGACAGTATCGTGGTCCCTCTCTTTCTCTCATTTAATACACATGAAAATAGTAAATAGAGCATGCTAAATGAAATAAGGTAATAAATATGATTCAAAGGTTAGTTTTCGCTTTTGGAGATTAGATTCATGTAATTAATCAAGAGTCTACTTCAATAAGTTATGGTGGCATTGGTTCAGTACCACAATATACACATTGCACACACAGGCATGCATATATATATATATATATATATATATATATATATATATATATAGAGAGAGAGAGAGAGAGAGAGACCAACCTCTTGTCCTAACAGATTTTGAAATTCTATAACAGTAGATATGTATGGAAGAACATCAAACAGCTTGTAGCGTAACAAGTTTACCAACCTCTTATCCTAACAGATTTTGAAATTCTATAATAGTACCTTATATTAGTCAACAGGCTAACCATCAAAAGCAATTAGGCAAACATCCAACTGTCCAAAAGAAATGGACATTTTTCTAGAGATATAGGCATAACTTGGCAACCATGTACTAATACATGTACATGGTTTAACTGGACAATTTCTCTAGATATATAGGCAGGGCTTGGCATCCATGTAACAATCCATGAACATGGTTTAGTATAATGTTGAATGCCCATTAGTATGATGCAGGGCCATACATTTTCCAGAACGGATGGAGTATACCGTAAATGGACCACATGTCTGGAGATGGTGTTTATTCTAAAACTGAATTAATATGTAGCAAGACATTGGATACACATTGAGCAGAAACGATAAATTTTTAAAAGCAGATGGGATTGTTTCATTTTCATTGATTTATATTATTGGAGAGAGCATCTTATAGATGGATCACATACCCCATGACACTCGTTCTACAAACTATGAGTGTGCTGTAATTGAGATACAATGGGAGGTATACACAGTGCAAGAAAAAATGACCGATTATGAGAGACTATAGGAATTCTCATTTCCAGTGACATGCATTGTTAGGAACAGAAGAAACTCCAGTGATCAAGGTAACAAAGATTTGAATCAAATCCATGAAGCTAGCAGCAGAAAATCCTTAAACCACAAGTTATGGTATGGCTTCTTGAGAAAAGGGTATTCACCTTGTCATCTAATTGATCATGGTTTTTAAAGGTGTGAAGCGTAATGAGGCTGTTTTCAAAAATGTGAATGAGGTGTAGAGAGGCATGAGCCTCAATATTTTTGCAGGCTGAAGTTTAAAAAATATAAAAAAAAATGTGCAACTAATTAATTAATTTTGCATCTGTTTGCACTTAATTAATTTACTGATTATCTGTTTTTCTAAAACAGTAAAAAAGGATAGGAAGCAAAATGATGGAAGCAACAACATATCTTTCTACGAGACTTTCATCAATATACCAGTATCCGCATTCAGAAGTTGGAGAATATTTAATTATTTTTAAACATGCACAAAAACCTCCAAAACAACCCTTTTTTTAAAAAGAAAATCATATCCATATTGGAGTGGTCACGTGCGCTTCAATGTGCATCTACACATCTCAAAACTTGGTGGAGTCAAAGTGCATGACCTAATCCAACAAGTTTCTAGTTTGTGGACAACAAAAATGAATAGATCAAACAAAGAAATATTTTATCAAAATAAACATAAATAAAAAGTTGAATAAAAAAAATCACCTTCAGTTAATGTTTTATGAAAATTATCCTTTGATCTTTTTCATCTTCTTTTATGGTAATATGAACCATGGAGTTCTTTTCTGCTTTCCTATATCTTTTAGGCAATCTTTAGTGTATAAATAATGGCCAAAATATAGCATTTATATCATTTTGGCCATTTACTTTTTTTCAGCATAAATAGGGCTGCTTTTTATACTTTTTGGGGAGCTTAAATGACCTAGCATTAACCTATTATAAAGGTGAATAGGTAACCCTCTTGGGAGAGGCAACAAACATGAAAAGTTGAGTAAGAGAACATATAAGAACAGATGAAAGTGTGTGAAAAGCATAGGAGAAGTGTGGGGGAATCAAGGTTCTCATCAAGTTTCGGAAGTGAGGAATATCGCGCTTATGAAGTGAGTTTCCAGGAATCGAGCTTCCCAACTATCTAAGAAGCTTCCGGTAACTCTGGTCTGAGGTACAGGTTCTCGGTGATGGCGCTCCATTTGATGCCTACTAAGCCAGCTTAATTCCAGAACTTCCACAGCCGCTTGTTTTAGGTGCTCAGTGGACTCATGGCCTAACCGCTTGGTTTGTATGCTGTGTGCTTCAAGAACTCAGCCTAGGTTGGTTTGAGTGGGGAGTTCATGAATTGGAAAAGAATATTATACACAATAACATACAATAACCAATTCACATGCTACTAGACAACTCTCTCTAAGTGACAAGTATACTTAAAAACTCATCCATCTAACTAACCATCCTTAAAGTCCAGAACCACTGGTTAACTGCTATACATATATGTTGCGCCCATGCGTTCCATGAACAAAACGGACTCAAAGAAATAGAGAAAACACAGCCTCAGCTTGTATTCTTGTTAACATATGTGCAAGAAACCAATCAGACATTATATTGCAAAAGCACCAACCTAGATTGTTTTTAAGAAGATTTCCCTCCATGACTAATTCCACAAGCTCTTTCAACCTGACAGGAAATAAGGCATTAGGAGTTGTTTAGAATTAAACATTTGATGGGTTTTGCTTGAACTGATCGTGCATAGAAGTGGCAAAACAATATTTACATTTAACAACAGAGAGATTCAATATGATGAAGCTATACTTATCATCTTTGAAGACTAATATGTCAAGCATCAAACCGGCTTGTGTTATTTTAATAAGAGCTGGAAAAGAACTAAAGTGCAATTGCAAAAATACCTGTTTCTTCATAACTCTAGGTAATGTTGCACTCTCTAGGATTTGTAGAAAAACCTTCATCAGATGATGTGTCACTATTAGGAATTCCTAAAATGTAAGCCTCGCCTTCATCGTCTTCCTCAAAATTAAACTCCTCTCTTGAATATCTCCTTTCTATATATGCAAATGTCTGCCTTCTCTGAAGCCTTAAGACACGCATAATCACATCAGGAGCAAGTGTTATGCGTGAGTGCTCTTCTCTGCCTTGTCTGTTTGATTCCATAATCTGCAGAAACCAGATTATGGAAAATACTGCAAAGAAAGAATAGCTATAGATTGTACTGTATGCAAAAGCAGGTTAGAATACCTCTTTCACATTATCAGGCAATGGAATCACACTTCCAGCAATTGGAGCCCAGACCTTCACATTTTTTTCTATTCCACTGGTAGCAAGAACAGTCACGTAAGGATGAGGTTCAAGGCAGTTTACAATATGTTTGTCACCAAGCATTACACGAAGTAGTTCACCTCCTTTCTTCTTCCAGATGAATATATGACCACAATCTGAACCACTGACAACATACTCATCATTAGGGCCAAAGAAGCTCACACCTTTAACAGTTTGTGAATTTCGATGACCTGTGTAAACCTGTGGCTGATCCAATTTCTGCAACTTCTCAGCTGAGATGGGCATTGGGTTTGGCCCCATTCCTATGTCCTTCTGGAATAGGTACATAAGCTCGTCATTGTAGGAGACAAGCAACTCACTTATGTTAGAATATGCCAGACCTGTGATGTGGACATTATCAATACCAATCAGGTGATTTGGGGAGAATGTGTCTAAGCGCTGATCTCTATTGCTTGATGCATCACACTGATAATTCCGTATATCATAAACACGGGCATATTCATCAAAGCCACCTACTGCAAAATAATTTGGATTATGTGGGTCTATAACAATTGCATTTAACCGTGTACTCCTATCAGATAGCCTCTTCTCTGTTAATGAAGAGCAAGTAAAAAGCTTGGTAGCAGGAGGACATCGCAGGTCAAACTGCCAAAAAATGGTTTTCAAAACTGAAAAATAAGTAAAAATATCCATAAACAAGGACCAAAATCAACACACAGCAGCTTGAAACTTACACGTTGTACTACACCATCTTCTCCACAGCTGTAAAATATGTAAGGGCTTCCCGGTTCTATAGCAAGCTTGTGTACACGGCCATCATGCTCACCTAGCCTTTTTGTCTCAACTTTCCCATGCTGCATTATCTTCCCAAGCCTAACCTGAAAATAGAAGGGAAACCTCCTTAGTTGTACCATTTTCAGATGCAATTTCCTTCACCTGCTTGAGAGGAATAGATACTGAGATACTGCTAAAAGAACTATTGCAACCCAGATTGAAGATAAACCATGAGCTAATGGCTATAATTAATTAAAAAGTTATTCATGGCTTGACAAAGACTTGAAATCAGGTGAAGTTCAGGGAATGTTTGCTTTGCTCCCAAGTGGATGAGAAATCACAGCTGAGAATTCAAAAGCTGTGATTGTTGGTAACAAGGTCAGTCTTATGACCAACTTTTACAGGATTCAAGGAAGGAGCATTCTCAAGTGAGAATCACAATCACAGCTTGCACTTTCTCATGTTTCACTAAACTTGAGAAAGAATTGTGATTGGGAAGCTGATAAAATCCAAGAATACAGGCATTGTAAACACGCCATCAATTTTACAATTGTATAGTAAGACAAGTAGCTGAAGAAGAGAAATTAAGAGTAGGAACTTAGAGCTGCAACATATTATATTGTAAGATAAGCTCCATATCCAATTTGCTATATATATAATTTGCTTAACATGTAGTCATAGTGTAACATGTTTAACATATAGACACTGCACTTCCCCTAACACCCTCATATATATAGCAATAGCTTGTTAAAGTTTAAGTAAACTTACACAAACAAATGGAATGGATGCAAATCCACAAATATAAACCATCAGCCTCCATTGACTGTAGTAGTTTGTGTAAGAAAGTGTGTGGAAAGGTATAACAAGAATGCTTAATGCATTCACATGGTCCAATGAATGGACAAGCACAAACCCACAATGGAGAATATAGAAATAGTCTCCTAAGGGACAACACAAGAAGCCTCCAGAGAGGCAACACATGAACTTTATTGAATGAGGGCTTGAAAAGCCTTGGGAATACATGGGGTAGAGACCCCTATTTATACAAGAAATGAGGGCTGAAAAGGAGAGCCATTGGGGGCTTCCCATAGAGACGTTGGGAGCCCCCAACGGTCACATTTGTGACCGTTGGGGCCCCAACGACACTATGTGGGGGCCCTTTTGCGTGAATCCATATGCAATATAAAAAAGAAAAAATAAAAAAATAAAGAACTAAAAGAAACTATTTAAATAAAATAGTTGTTTCTAAAAAACAATTATGTAAAATGACAAAAATATCCCTATCGGGTATTTCACATATATACATTTTATAAGTATATATATGTGAGTACATATATTTTAACACTCCCCCTCAAACTTTACGTGGGGAGGACAGAAAGTTTGAAGATACAAATGAAGGATTTCAAGTCTTCAAGAGTCTTCAATGGAGGTCATCATCTTTATAGCACATGAGAGAATTTTGAAAATATCAGCCTTTAACTGCCTTTAATGGTGATCATCCCCAAGCACCTTCACTGGTTGTCTCCATGATGTATTGAAGGCACCACATCTTAACAATCTTGTATAGAAAAAATAAACCAAAAGAAGACTCCAAGTACACAAGAAAAATATTTTAGCCAAAGAGTTGCAAAAAAATTTTAACAACAATATATTGTAAAGTAAGAATAACATGGTTTAAACAAAATAGTAATAACTTTTTTAATCATTAGATATTACGAAAGACAAAAGGAGCATCTCTCGAAGATGAGATTAAATCATAATCAACTTATTTTTCAAGAACCCATAACATTGATTATAAGAAGATTTGATTATTTAAAGGACATGATTTATTAAGAAAATATGCACAATTATACATAAAAATTATCTTAAATGAAATGATGGTTTTCCAAAAGACATACGAATCTCTCAAAAGAATGTCTATTTCAAACAAATCCCATAAAAGGATATACAAATGAAAAATCATAATAGGATACAACAACGACAACAACAACTACGCCTTCATCCCAAAACAATTGGGGTCGGCGATATGAACCAACAAAGAAAATCATTTTGGGTCTTCCACATGAATCCTTCTCCTCCAATCATTTCTATCCAATGCGATGTCCTCGGTGAGGTTCAAAGCATTCATATCCTTTCCTATCATTTCCCTCCAAGTCTTCCTAGGCCTACCCCGACCTCTTTTAACTAATATATTTTCCCATTTCTCCATCCTTCTAACTGGAGCATCATTAGGCCTTCGCCGAATATGTCCAAACCACCGTAAACGATTCTCTTTCATCTTATTTTCAATGGGTGCAACGCCTACTTTCTTACGTATCTCCTCGTTCTGAATCTTATCTTTTATTGTATTTTCATACATCCATCTAAGCATACGCATCTCAGCTACACTCATTTTTTGAATATGATGCCTCTTGGCAGCCCAACATTCCATACCATGTAGTAAAGCGGGCCTAATAGTCGTCTTATAAAACTGTCCCTTCAACCACAATGGCATTCTACGATCGCACAACACTCCAGTTGCACTTTTCCATTTCATTCACCCAACCTTTATCCTATGATTTACATAGCTATCAATTTCTCCATACTTTTGAATGATAGATCCCAAATATTTGAAACAATCATTCACCGGTATTTCTTGCTTACCAAGCTTCACTACACTCCCATCACTACTTCGTTGCTTACTAAACCGACATTCCTTATATTTTGTCTTACTCTTACTCAACTTAAAACCTCTTGCTTCCAATGTCTGTCTCCATAATTCTAACTTAGCATTAACCCCAGCTCTAGACTCATCAATCAAAACAATATCATCATCAAACAACATACACCACGGCATATTTTCTTGAATTGATCTCGTAAGCTCATCCATCACTATAGCAAATAGGAAAGGGCTTAAAGCAGATCCTTGATATAACCCAACCGTTATAGGAAAATTGGTTGTCACCCCTCCACAAGTGCGGACATTGGTTACTACTCCTTCATACATTGTAAAATTGTCTATGACAAGACAATACGCATACGAGCACAAATACTTTAGAAAAGATGTGCACGAAGGCACTCTCAGAACACTTGAACAAAGTACGCAAAAGCGTAAAAATAATAAACATGCACTATGGCATGTATTTTATAGAAAGAAAAAAAATGCTTGAGACTCTCAAGCTTGGGGATTACAAGGGGGAACACCCCTATTTATACAAATGCCAAAAGGTGCAAAAGGGGGGGCTCCCAAAGGAGTCGTTGGGAGCCCCCAGCGGTCACATTTGTGACCGTTGGGGGCCCCCAACGACTCTATTGGGGGCCCAATGCACTTTAATAAAGAACAAAAAAGAAAAAAGAAAAAAGTAAAAAGAATTACAAGAAAATAAAAAAGAAAAATTACAACATATTCCAAATGGAATATGCGCAAAACAGTGAAATTACAAGAATACCCTTTTCGGGTAAAAATATATAAATATATATATTTATATATATAGAGATATATGTACATATAATATATTATATGTAAATGTATCTCTATGTATATAAATATATATATTTATATTTACAATAATGATTTTTAGGAGACACATTTTAACACCCCCCCTCAAACTTACGGTGTGATAACCGCAAGTTTGTCAAGAAGGAAATGAAATCTGGGCAAACATAGAGCTTTTGTGAAGAAGTCGGCAAGTTGATACTCAGATGTCACATATGGTAGATCAATGACCTTCTTCAAGTATTCTTCTCTGACATAATGACAGTTCATCTCTATCATACCAGGCTTTGGGGGCCTGCTTTAAACCATAGAGGGCCTTTCGAAGACGAAGAACTTTATCTTTAGGAATTATCATGCCTGGTGGGGCATCCATATACACTTCTTCATTAAGATCACCATTTAAGAAGGCATTTTTAACATCCATTTGAAAAATGTTCTAATTTTTAATGGATGCAATAGTAATAAGACACCTAACTGTAACCATTCGGGCTACAGGGGCAAAGGTTTCTTCGTAATTAATTTCATACTCTTGCCCATACCCTTTTGCAACTAAACGAGCTTTATACCTTTCTAGAGAACCGTCGCATTTAGTTTTTACTTTAAAGACCCATCGACAACCTATAGTTTTCTTTTCTATAGGTAAAGTTTGGAAATCCCAAGTTTCTGCCCTTTTAAGGGCATTAAGTTCACTTTGCATGGCTTCTTGCCATTCTATACATTTTTTAGCTTCTTCAAAATTTCTTGGTTCAAAATAAGAGTGAATGGCACTAAGGCAAGCCCTATATCGGGGTGAAAAAGAATCAAAAGAGACAAAACGAGTTGGAGGTCTTCTATTCCATTCAGATCTTCTATGGTCAAGAATAGGAGTAAGCTCACTATATTGATCAATAGCACTTCTAAAGGTGTCTTGGTTTCTACGAGAGTAGGTTATTGGCTCACTTGGAACTCTACTTTCTTGTTCATTGAGTGAGTTATGTTCACCAATATCTCCATCGTTTTCCTCATCATGGTTTAATGATACATCATCATCACTAGATATATCATCATTACTAGACAATAAGTCGAATAAGAAAGAGTAATCAAAATTTTCTTGTTGAGAAACATTTTTTTCAAAACCACTCTCATTTTCTAAAAAAGTTACATTTCTAGAGACATATAGCTTATCATCTCGAAGGTCATAACAACGAAAACCTTTTTGAGTTTCGGAATAACCAAGAAAGGCACAAGGAATAGCCTTGGGAGAGAGCTTGTCATTCTTATCCGTAAGTATGAAACACTTACATCCAAAGACTCTTAACCTATTATAATCAAGTTCACGCTTATGTAATACCTCAAAGGGAGATATTTTTCCTAATATCCTAGATGGTAAGCGATTTATCAAATAGACAGAAGCAAGAGTTGCTTCAGCCCAAAAGTTTTTAGGAATATTTTGAGATATAAGAAGGGTCCTAGTGGTCTCAATAATGTGCCTATGTTTTCTTTCAGCCAACTCATTCTGTTAAGGCGTTTTAGGACAAGACCTTTGGTGAACAATACCATGATCCTCAAAATATACCTTAAATTGATTGGAGAGATATTCTCCCCCAGAGTCACTTCTAAAAATCTTTATGTTATTGTTGAATTGATTTTTAATCATTGAATGAAAATTTTTAAAACACGAAAACACTTTATGTTTAAACTTAAGAAAATATATCCACGAATATCTGAAAAAATCATCCACAAATATTACGTAATAAGAAAAACCTCCTTTTGAAACAACAGGTGCAGGTCCCCAAACATCTGAATGAACAATTTCGAAAGTTTTAGAAGAGAACATAGTTCTTTGCTCAAAAGGTAAACTTCGCATTTTTCCGAGAATACAGTCATTACAAGAAAAAAAGCTTTTACATAGGTCTTTTGCAAAATGTAAATATGATAACTTGGTGATATTAGGATGACCAAGTCTTTTATGCCACACATTTATATCTTTATGTCGGGCAACATTACACAAAACTTTTGGAACTTGAAGAGATTCCATATAGTATAAATCTCCTCATCTAAAGTCTTCCCCAATCAATTTCCCGGACTGGTGATCCTGTATTAAACATTTATCACAAGAGAATTTAATATCGCAGTCATGGTCCGTGAGTTGAGAAACAGAGAGGAGATTTAAGTTTAGCTTAGGTATAAATCTGATTTTTGGAATAAAAAACTTTTGAGTTTCAAAATCACCTATTCCTTTAATTTCAAGAGAGGTTCCATCCGCAGTGGAGACATAAGATGGGGAACCATTTTTTGAGTAATCGAAAAGTGAGAAAATGTTTGGAGACATATGAAAGGATGCACCGGAGTCCAAAAGCCAAGAGATTTTACCTGGAGAGGAAGAAGTGGATACAGCCGCACCGGAGGTAGATCCCTTGAGAAGAGGTTGAAGAGCTTCCACTATTTGATTTATAGAGAGGGTCCCACTCGAAGATGCCTCCTCCTTTTGGGTACACCAGTGGTAGCCATGGCTAGGAGCTTCTTCCATTTGGGACATACGGGTTTGATATGCCCCGATTCTTTACAAAAATGACAAATAGTTTTGCTATAGTCCCTTTTTCCTCTTTGACCACCATTTTCATCTTGATTTTGATATTTAAAGTGAGGGGGACGATAGGTTCTTACATTGTTTCCGGCTCTTGATACGGCATTGACCTCACTATTTTCTTCAATATTACAAGGGACCGCAAGAACATTTGGTCCTTGTTTACATAAATTCATACGAGTCTCTTCACCACTTAATTTGGTGAGAACATCTTCAAGAGAAGGGGGAGAAAAAGAGGAAAGAAGAGATGACCTTATTTGCTCAAATTCGAGCCTTAGCCCATTCAAAAAGTTGAAGAACCGATCTTCTTCAAGTTGCTTGTGACGGAGCTCAATTGCCTCTCCACTCCATTTTGGTTCAAGCATGGCAAGCTCATCCCAAATAGAGGAAAGATCGACAAAGTATTCCCTAATCGTCATTTCACCTTGAGTAAGGGAGATAGCCTTCTTTTGAAGATAATACTTATGAGATAGATCCCTTGATGTGTACATTTTTTCAACATAATGCCAAGCTTCTGATGCCTTTTTGAACTTAATAATGTTGGCATCAATCTTGGTTTCCACGGATGAGAAAAACCATGACAGAATCTTAAAATTCTTCATTTCCCATTCATCGTGCTTCTTGGAGTATTCTTCAAGGGCTTTGGTTCTTTCTTCTCCCTCAAGAATCTTGATTTCGCTTCCATTTACCACGGTAATCTTGGGTTCCGGTTCCGGTTCCGGAATTGTGCCAAGTACATATCCCCATAGGCCCTTCCCTTTTATATGAGCCTCCATATTTCCGGCCCAAACATGATAGTTGGACCCATTTAATTTGAACCCAAGAGCAAAATAAGACTCTTTTTCGCCCATTAGAGAATAAAGAGGGAGGGAGAAAGGCGTACCAACACAATATTTCCAACACCAACTTTGCACAAGATTCTTCTAAAATATTTGAGAAGAAAGATCCACCACTTCAAACTTCAAAGATCGGAAGGCACGTTTTTTGAGGCACTTGAAAAAAAGAGAATCCCACGATCTTCAATAATCAACCTTGCTTTGATACCATGTAAAATTGTCTATGACAAGACAATACACATACAAGCACAAATACTTTAGAAAAGATGTGCACGAAGGCACTCTCACAACACTTGAACAAAGTACGCAAAAGCGTAAAAATAATAAACATGCACTATGGCATGTATTTTATAGAAAGAAAAAAATGCTTGAGACTCTCAAGCTTGGGGATTACAAGGGGGAACACCCCTATTTATACAAATGCCAAAAGGTGCAAAAGGGGGGGCTCCCAAAGGAGTCGTTGGGGGCCCCCAATGACTCTATTGGGGGACCCCCAATGCACTTTAATAAAGAATAAAAAAGAAAAAAGAAAAAAGAAAAAGTAAAAAGAATTACAAGAAAATAAAAAAGAAAAATTACAACATATTCCAAATGGAATATGCGCAAAACAGTGAAATTACAAGAATACCCTTTTCGGGTAAAAATATATAAATATATATATTTATATATAGAGAGATATATGTACATATAATATATTATATGTAAATGTATCTCTATGTATATAAATATATATATTTATATTTACAATAATGATTTTTAGGAGACACATTTTAACATACATATCCTTAATTATACTAATGTACTTGAGAGAAACACCTTTCTTCATCATTGTCCAACAGAGAACGTCCCTAGGTACTCTATCGTATGCCTTCTCCAAATCAATAAAAACCATATGCAAATCTTTGTTCCTCTCCCTATTTCTCTCAATAAGTTGTCTAAGAAGATGTATAACTTCTATAGTTGATCTTCCAGGCATAAAACCAAATTGATTCTCTGATATCATGACAACCTTCCTCAATCTAGACTCAATCACCCTCTCCCAAAGTTTCATAGTATGACTCATGAGTTTTATACCATGATAGTTTATGCAATCTTGTATATCACCCTTATTCTTATATAGAGGCACCAAAGTATTCTTCCTCCACTCATTAGGCATCTTATTTGTCCGCCAAATCTTGTTAAAAAGATTTGTCAATCATTCTAAATCTTTCTCTCCCAAGCATTTCCAAGTCTCGATAGGTATACCATCTGGGCCAACTGCTCTTCTTGATTTCATTTTCTTCAAAACCTCTGCAATTTCTTTCTTTTGAATCTTGCGCATGAAGTCACGATTCATCTCATAAAAAGGAATGGACAAGTCTCCAAGATCCTGAGCATGACTTCCATTAAATAGCTTATCAAAATAATCTTTCCATCTCTCCTTAATCTCCTCATCTTTGACTAAAACCCTTTGTGTTTCATCTTTGATACATCTAACCATACCCAGATCCCTCGATTTCCTATCTCTCATCTTCGCAAGCCTATAAATATCCTTCTCGCCCTATTTGGTATCCAACTTGTCATAAACCTCCTTATATACCTTATCCCTCGCGTTTCAAACTACTTTTTTAGCTTCCTTCTTTGCTATCATATACTTCTCCAAATTCTCATTATCACGACTCTTACTTAAATTTCTATAACACTCTCTTTTAACCTTAATAGCTAATTTGACATCCTCGTTCCACCATGATGTATCCTTACCTAGCGGTGCACCGCCTTTAGACTCACCCAATACCTCCTTAGCCACCTTTCTCATGCCACCCGCTATCTTATTCCACATTGATTCTGAATCCTCCTCGAGACACCAATTAGCTTCCTTAACTACCTGCTCTACAAACATTCCTTGTTTAGCTCCTTTCAGTGCCCACCACTTAATTCTAGGATCTATCCTATGTCTATCCCTTTTGCGGCATTGTCTAATTCTAAGATCTAAAATTAAGACTCTATGTTGTGTAGCTACACTTCTCCCGGTATAACCTTACAATCGATGCAACAACCCCTATCTCTCTTTCTAAGTAGAAAAAGATCTATCTGACTCGTATTAACCCCACTTTTAAATGTTACTAGGTGAGACTCCCTCTTCCTAAACCAAGTGTTTGCTAAGATCATATCATAGGACAAACCAAAATCTAAAATCCTTTCTCCACTTTCGTTTCTTTCTCCTATACCATAGCCTCCAATGGATACTCTCAAATCCATCCCTACTAATGCCTACATGTCCATTAAGGTCACCGCTGATGAAAAACTTTTCTCCATAAGATATCCCTTGTACTACTCCATCTAAATCTTCCCAAAATTGATGCTTAATGGAATCATCTAAACCTACTTGAGGTGCATAAACACTAATAATATTAATAATATCCGTACCTAATACTAATTTAATAAGTAAAATCCTATCACCCTTCCTACGGACCTCAACTACATTATCTATAAACTCACGACTCATAACAATCCCTACTCCATTCTTATTTCTATTTATTCCTGTATAACAAATCTTATATCCCCAAGGTTCTATCATTTTTGCCTTCTCACCTACCCATTTGGTCTCTTGTAGACATAAAATATCAATCTTTCTCCTACAGATAACATCTACTAACTCTACCAACTTACCAGTTAAAGACCTTATGTTCCAAGTGGCTAACCTAATTTTATGGTCTTGGACTAACTTCTTTATCCCCACCCGTCCAACAAAGTGAGGGAACCCTTGCCTATTTATCACTGCCTCCGGGCCTATAGAGTACAGTGCGTCGCTCAGTAGGGAACGCCCCAACGAAATTCTCATATTGGTTCATATTCATAGGGTATGACTAAGTTTTTATGTTGGCTGTCACTGGCCTACCGCAACCCTCCTCCTTTATCCGGGCTTGGGACCGACAATGTATAACTAAACAGTTATACATAGGCGGAGTTAAAATCATAATAGGATAATGAAGCTTTATTTATCAAAAACTATTTAAGCATTTCAATCAAGCACTATGTGAAAAAGTCTTAAAAAAAACAATGCATGATGTCTACAAAGAGACAATGCATACGAAGAGCATCAACTTCCACAAAGGGATATGTGCACAAAGGCATAAAACAATGAATCTTTATTAAAAAGAACAAAAGCTTCATGCATTAGAAAGAGCTACTTAACTTCATGCTAATACATGCATTATATAGTTAAAGCATGTTCAATACACATAAATCGATAATGAAGAGACAATTAATTTTATCAATAAAAGATGAGTTAATTAGATTTATGTGTACCACAATGTGGGCACGTGACTCACACATCTTAGAAATATTGGGAAATACAAAAGCCCAATAGAAAGTCGAGAAACCATAAGCACTTAATGTGCAAAATACACAAACCCACTACGGGGTGAATGCCAAAAGGCAAAAACTGAATATAATTAAAGAGAACGTGAGAGAACATTTTGATTTTTAATTATACAGATCCAATTATGCATATATATATATGATCAATGACATGAACTTATATCGATAAGTATTTGTTTATGCAAGGAAGAAACAAGTAGCAAGGATTTAAAAGATTCATTACGGAATTAGAAAGAAATCGCACATGATAAATGGAAGAATATATCTAACTCAAAACCAAATCAAGAATTTTCATAAATATGTAATTTTGCAAGTCGCAACAATAGTTCATCTACTACAAGCAATCACCTCATTAGACCTCCAAAACCCACAAATCAAGTGTATAAGCGATTAGATCAAGAACATAGATATGATGTCACTAAAAGGCCAAAGACACACACGAAGGTGTGCATAAACACATTTTGTCTACATATAATGATACTTGAAATGAGTGTATCAGCGACTAGAACAAAAGTACAAAAGTCAACCATGAGCTAAAAATCACACATAAAAGTGTGAATAAATATCTCTTATCTACGTATAATGACACTCAAAATCAAGTATGTTCAGCTACTAGAACAAGAGTACAAAGCCAACAATGGGCTAAAAGCACACACGAAAGTGTGACTAAACATCTTTTGTCTACATATAATGACACTTAAAACAAGTGTATCAACTACTAGATCAAGAGCAAACAGCCAACAATAGGCTAAAAGCACGCACAAAGGTGTGAACAAAAAATTCTTGTCTACATATGATGACACTTAGATAAGAGGAATAAAAGAAGAAGACACTTGAGGCAAGAAAGCTTGTAATGGAAATACAATTAAAAAATATCAATTTTTCAATATATCTAGAAACACTATGGTCTCAAAAGTTAGACATCCATCACAGGTAAACATAATTAAGAGCATCCATAATAAAATCAATGGTCAAAGAACAAATGAGTGATACCACACACTCACAATCAGAGATCATATAACATGTCTTTTAGAGTCAAACTACAAGTTAACAATCTAAAAAAGACATAAAACGAGATGCACACAACTCACCCCAACAACTTCTCTGATTCAACAATAATAAGGCCAAGAAGATTGATGCATCATATAAAAATTTGTGATGGACAATACAAATGTCATAAAAAGACAATAAATGCTTACGAAAATCATTTTCCAAATAGGCGATTTTATAAAGAGAGCCGATTTAAAAAGTCAAATCAAAGATCCAATAATGGTAGATAATCAATCTTAGAAAAAGCACAACAATATGCCTTATGATAACAACTTTGCATAAACACAGATCATGCTTAGCATAATCAATTCTTAAAAATGAAGTTATTTACATAAAAAAGTATATTATAAGACAAACACAACAAGAAATATTAAGCAAATAATGCATATAAAGTTTTTAGAAGGACCTCTTATAACACAATTATTACTAATCATGAATACTTGAAAGATAATCCAACAATTTATATAGAGGCTATGAAATTATGCCAATCATAATGCAATCTATTTTGTGTGATTATGACACATTTTTAGAGAAAATTGAGTTAACATTACAAAATGCATTCAAGACATCCAAAAATCAAACTATAGATGAACAAGAATCTAGGATCATTCTCAAGCATTATCAATCGAGAATGTTTTTTAAAGAATTAGTTTTGTATTATGAAAAAAAACATCTTAAAGTTATCAATTGTAATGAAATATACAAAAATACACATTACAAAAGATAACACAAGAGAGTTTAACCAAAGCATATGTATAGATAAAAGAAACCATATGAGAGGCCAAATGCATACATTCTCATAGAGAGATCAAAAGCACCCATGCAATAATTAAAGCCACATGTCTCGTACAAAAGACATGCTTCCAATCAAGTTTAAGTATTTAATGAGTCAAGGGGTTTAAACATGAACACACATGTCTATCAAGGATGAAATACAAATTATAATTGATGATTATCATATATATATATATATATATATATATATGTGTGTGTGTGTGTGTGTGTGTGTGTGTGTGTGTGTGTGTGTGTTTGAAATGCAAGTTCAAGCAAGAATATATTTTGTAAAATAAGACATCATTATCAAATTATTTTAAGATAAGAATATGATTGACGAACCATCTAGAATCAATAATTCATGATTATATATACACATATATGTATATATACATATATATATACATATATATATATATATATATATATTAGAGTTATTTTCGAAAAAACTTCAAGATTCAAACATGATACATATATCTAGTTTCCTTAAAACAAGTTCAACGATGATTAAAATACTAAAAAAATTCAAAAAACATATATTTTGTTTTTATTTTAATCATACAAAATATATGTATATATATACAATGATAAAGAAAAACAAGTGTTTTTCTCATGCGTAATGCATGGGATAAATACTTGAAAAATGTAAAAATACATGCCAAGTAACTCCAAGGAGAAGAGAGAGAATACAATACAACGATGTTGCTCAAGTCCTTCTTTCCAACCGAATCCTCTTGTAGCCGATAAAGAAGTGATAAAACACTCTTTTGGCAAGTGATGAAACACTCCTAGCCAAGTAAAGAAACACTCCTTGCAAGAACAAGGTGATAACACACCTTTGCAAATGAAGCACGAAAATCGAGGCGGAAGCTTTTCAAAATCTAAAAAATTTTGTGGCGCTGATACCATGTAAGAAAGTGTGCGGAAAGGTATAACAAGAATGCTTAATGCATTCACATGGTCTAATGAATGGACAAGCACAAACCCATAATGGGGAATATAGAAATAGTCCGCTAAGGGACAATACAAGAAGCCTTCAAAGAGGCAACACATAAAAAATATATGAACTTTATTGAATGAGGGCTTGAAAAGCCTTGAGAATACATGGGGTAGAGACCCCTATTTATACAAGAAATGAGGGCTGAAAAGGAGAGCCATTGGGGGCTCCCCACAGAGACGTTGGGAGCCCCCAACGGTCACATTTGTGACCGTTGGGGCCCCAACGACTCTATGTGGGGCCCCTTTTGCATGAATCCATATACAATATAAAAAAGAAAAAACAAAAAAATAAAACTAAAAGAAACTATTTAAATAAAATAGTTGTTTCTAAAAAAACAACTATGTAAAATGACAAAAATATCCCTATCGGATATTTCACATATATATACATTTTATAAGTATATATATGTGAGTACATATATTTTAACAGTTTGATCCTTCTCTCGTTTAGAAAAAAAAATCACTACTTCTTAAGGATTACTCTTCCAAATGCAGCTTGGGCATTTTCTATGTTGGATATGAATGACTCGAAAGAATGCACTAAATTCCAAAGAAGCATAATAGATCAAATGGCAGTTTCATTATATATGTATTATATATTATATATAATATATATTATATATAAAGAGAGAGTGATGGGAACATGCAAACTGGGTCGAAATGGTTTTTCTGGCACTTATTTCGCAATTCTGACCCCTTAGATGTGTTCGGCATCATGGATTTGCTAGGAATCGCCACCTGCATTGTGTTATTTTGATGGAAAAAAATAATTGCCGGAGCCTTAAATTTTATGAAGATTTTGGACTGTTAATTCCACAAACCCTATAAAAGCTTACCCACATATTGGGATCCAATGATTCAAGAGCCAATCCCTATGAAATCAAGCACGTATATCACATATGCACGGTTATAATTAAAAAGAAATCCATTGTACATATTTCACTTTGTAGGTTCCCATCAATATATATATATGTGTGTGTGTGTGTGTGTGTGTGTGTGTGTGTGTGTGTGTGTGTGTGTGTGTACATATATGAGAGAGAAAGAGCACTTACCGGATCCATATCTGGTTAGCTTTTGTCTCAATTAATCACTTTCAGTTAAAGCTGGAAACTTTAACTTAAAGATAAAATATCCTGAAATTTTGAGGTTTGAGGATGAAAGTCATGTTTCTAGGATAAAAATGATGCTTCTTGAGGTGTTAATTTTTTAAATAATGCTTGTAGTTGGTAAAGTTTACTTAAGCTTGAAACCTGGTGTGCAACAAACATTGGTTATAATTTGAAAATAACATGATTTTATTGTAATACTTTTAACAGCTGACAATATCATGATAAAATCTGATATTTTCTAATATTTAGAAAATATCATGATTTTCCAGGATTTTAACACTTCTGCAAACTGCTTATGCCTTATATTTTACGGTCATGTTTGCAACGCCCTGTGATTTTGAAACTTTCATAGATTTTTGTGGTTTTGAATCAAAATCACACAACTTGCACAGGGCATTGCAAACAAGAAAAAATACACCCCATGATTTTGGTTCCAGCTGAGAATGTTTGAAGCCTTCTAACCTGTGAATGTTGGTCACAGGTCTGACCCTGTGACCAGCTTTCACAAGGCATTGATTCTCAGCTGAGAATCTCATAAAGTTTGACAAGACCCTCATTATAGTCGTTGGGTCTTGTGCTTGGGTCTTCTCGTAAATGGCAGAATAGAAGGGCTTCTCACCCACCTTGCAAGAAGCCATGCCTGGATGATGCTCCAGCACATTTCTGATGAACACCTTTTGCCTTTCCTCTCACCAGCATGCAAGAGTGAATCGCCAGGGAGCCTTCTGGCTTTTTCTCCCACCAATAGGCAAGAGAGGTCGTATTGAGGGGCTCGCCAGTGAGCCCCACTCACCTTTTTCTTTTATCCCAAAACAGGCTTGTCGGCGAGCCCATGTGCGTTGGTAGTGAGAGGGGCTTGCCTGTGAGCCCCTCCCACCTGTTTTCTTTCAATTTTTTATTTTTCTTTTTTAATGCCGAAAGGGGCATGCTGGCCAGCCCCTCTTGCCTGCTGGTGAGAGGGGATTGCTGGTGTGGTGACCCTCCATTCTGATGGTGAGAGGGGCTCACTAAAGAGCCTAGTGAGCCCCTCTGTCTTTTCTTCTCACCTCTGGCGAAAGGGATTTGCTGGTGAGCCCTCCCCACTCTCATGGTGAGAGGGTTCATCGGTGAGCCCCTCTGTTTTTCCTCTCGCAAGCACATTAGAAGGGGCTGGTGAGCACCTTCTCTCATATTGGATGTTTGACAGGAGAGGGGCCGGTGAGCACTTCTCGCCTGAATTTTTTATTTTTTTTCCTAATCAATAATCATGTATGGGGTTTTAAAATGCAAACAGGTTTTGGATCAGATCCGAATCCAAACAAAGATCTGCTATGAAAATGAAACAAATCAAATATAAATCCAAATCCAATCCAAGATTCACTTTGAAATGTTGTTACAAAACTAATCCTGATTCGAAAAATATCTGAATGTGTAAATCCAAACTTGATCCATTTTAAAGGCATGAGAAAGTTTTTGCTTACCTCAACCTTTCACAAACATGATAATGTGAATCACAAGTGAATGAGAATTACAATCCAAAAATCACAACCAAAAAACATGAGAAAGTTGCACCTAAGAATGTTAATCATGTGAAACACATTCTCCAGGACAAAACTTTCATAGCTAATTTACCTGTGACCAAAACAAACATGCCCTTCATACTTTTCTAGGCATTCACATTGTTTATATTTCCCGTGGTTTCGCAAAAAAGACTATTTTTCTAGTCATTAAAATGGCTTGAGTGGATTCATTTGGCATTTTGGGATTTAGAGAGGTTTTAGTTTGGAAATGTAGAAAGATTGACATATGACGAGGGATTGTGTTGCTACTGTAGATTTTTGGTCAAGGTATTTTAGTCATTGTGGTTTTGCACCATGACTCACCTTTTCTTAGTGTCACTCACAAAAAAAAATTTGTGTTTAATCTTGGGGGGTCAGGGCCCCTGCCCGTACCCCCTTTGTTCCGCCCCTATATATATTTAGCAGCATTCAACTGATTGAAATGGCCAAAACACTGTAAACAACAATGGCATTTTTTAAATTATACAGTATACTACATCGTGTTTAGAGAAAAAAAGATAAAGTAGAATATAATTTTCAAAAGGTAATAAAGGAGATATTGTAAAAAAGTAACCATGTGTTTTAAAAGATGCTAACACTTTTATAGGTGTTTTGGTCATTTCAAATTTTCAATCAGTTAAACAATACCAAAATTAATATAATATAAAGGATTTAAAGTTAATTGAACCCTATACATCACCGACTAACCTATTTTTTTTCTAGTGATGGCAGTTTTTAAAATATGTAGTTGCTTTTAGGGGTACAGAGTGTCTTTTGCCTTGCAGGGGAATAAAAAGGCAAACACATTCTTAAACAATAACAAAAGGTGTACACTCGCTCTCTCTCTCTCAATATATATATATATATATATATATATATATATATATATATATATATATCAAGTTAATATTTGGTGCTATTTAAGGCATGGAACTATTGAGTATAAATCACTTTATTTTCATAATTTTTAGATTTTTTATTGTAGATTAGACCTTATGGATGTCATCTACAAGGTTTGTTTAGTAGCTAATGAGTTTTGAAATAAAGTGATCGTGACATGTATGCATGTTTTTCAAGGGCTTCAAAAATCAACAGCCCATAATGCACTAAAATTTTACGACTCAAAAATCATACTTTTAGTCCCAAATAACATGATCCAAGGTCTGATCCTTAGCAAACAAACCAAGCTGAAGACATCTATATGGTCAAATCAAGTCAGTAAAGCTTGAACTTATGATTTCCAGCTCAATAGTTCTGTGCTTCCAATAGCACCAAATATTAACCCACACACACACACATATACAGCAAATTACAGGGACAATCAATCTAGAATCCAACAAGTGCAAGTTGTTTATCTCATAACATTGTAGATGTGTTCAGCATGGTTGATTTACTAGGAATCAACCCTTAGATTGTGCTTTCTCGATGAATATGTTTTTCTAAATCAAGAAACTTTAGTGTGTTTAAGGCTATCGATTTTTCAGTCACCAGAAAAAGCTGCTCACAAGCTGGAATCCGGCGATCCAGATGTCGATCCCCACTAATAGACAATGTAGATCACATCTGTATCATTGGATTTGCACCCAAAAAAAAATGAATCATTTACCTACAATCAATTGTAGCAAATTTTCTTTGAGGGAATTGATCAAATACATACATACATATGTGTGTGTATAGATAGATAGATAGATAGATAGATAGATAGGGAAAATATTACAGAACTATTGATCTAAAAATCATAGGTGCAAGCTGTGTCAACTCAATCTAACCACATAGATGTGTTCAGCATGGTTTGTTTGCTAAGGATAGAACCTTGATCGTATTTTTCTGGCATAAGAACATTTCGAGTTATGAAGTTTTGGTACACAGTGGGCTGTGATTTTTTAATCCCTTCAAAAACCTACTTCCATGTCACAATCATGTGACTCAAAACTTATTTTTGTAGATCATATCATATGTGATTTCTACTCAATAGTTTCATACCTTCATTAGTACTAGATATTTACCCATATATATATAATTTATTTATTTACATACTACATCATCATCATCATCAAGCCTTATCCCAACTACATGGGGTTGGCTTTACGAGTCTTGTTTCTCCCATCCTGTTTATCTAGAGCTAAAACTTTGGTTATTTTTACAATCTTTCATGTCAACTCTAACCGCCTCCTTCTAAGTCTTCATTGGTCTTCCTCTTTTTCTGCCTTCTACTTGTACCATGTGAACCTTTCTCACAGGCGCCATGAGAGGTCTTCATGCAACATGTCCAAACCATCTTAAATGACATTCACTTATTTTATTTTTTACTGGTCTTACTCCTAGGTGCATTTTAATATATTCATTTCTAATTTTAGTCTTTCTTGTAACCTCAGACATCCATCTTAACATACACATCTCTGCAACATGGACTTTGTCTTCTTGTCGTTTTTTAGTCATCCAACATTTAGCTCCATATAATAGTGTCAGTCAACATTCAGTTCCACATAATAGTGTTGCTCTTATAGGAGTATTGTAGAAACGTCCTTTTAGTCATAGAGATACTCTTTTATAACATAGCACACCACTAGCCTGCCTTCACCTAATCCAACCAGCATTGATCCTATCAGTGATATCTTTTTCAAATCCCCCATTCTATTATAACATAAACCCTAAATATTGAAACCTATGGCATTGTTGAATAGGCATTCCTTGTATTCTAATGATTACTATTATTAGCTTCTGTACTAAACTTACACTCCATATATTCAGTTTTTGTTCTACGAATTCGTAAACCATTTTTCTCCAACATACTCCTCCAAAGTTCTAGTTGCTTCTATATAGTGTTTCTATCTTGACTAACCAGTATTATATCATCTGCAAACAGCATACACCAAGGGAATTCTACCCAAATATAAAACGTTATTTCATCCATAACTAAAGCAAAAAGGTATGGGCTTAACACAGACCCTTGATGTAACCCAACCCTTATTGGAAACAACCTTGTCTTGCCACATGTAGTTCTAACAATCATAACTGCCCTTGCATACATATCATGAATTATTTTAATATATCTATAAGGGATTCCTTAACACGGACCAGATTAAATTCCTTGGAATTGTATCATAAGCTTTCTCCAAATCTATGAAAACCATGTGCAATTTTCTACCATTCTCCCTAATTTTTTTTTATAAGTTGTCTTAATAAGAAAATAGCTTCTATCGTTGACCTACATAGCATAAAGCCAACTTGATTATCTGATACACTTAATTCTCTTCGCAAACGTTGCTCTATTATCCTCTCTCACAGTTTCATAGTGTGGACCCCTATAGTGAGAACAATTTTGAATCACCTTTAATTTTAAATATAGGAATCAACATACTTCATCTCCACTCTTTTGCCATTTTTCCTATAGACAAAATATTATTAAACAATTTAGCTAACCATGTTATTCCAATATTGCCCATTGACATCCAAAATTCAATAGGTATATTGTCTGGCCCAAGTGCTTTGTTCTTCTTTATCCTTTTTTATAGCCATGATAGGATGTATAGTCATGATATACATATTTTTCTTGTTTTTAACTTATATACTACATATATAAATGTAAATATATATATATATATATATATATATATATATTATAGTAATGATAGGATGCTCCTGGTGCACCTACTTCGTACTTTTGGAGCTATCTCACCTTCCTAACTTGTCTTTTATTATTCCTAAAGAGGAACACAATCCATCAAAGTCGGAGGATTCTTTTCTTCAAAGGAACAAGTTAAAAACAAGAGAAATAACAGAATGGTAGGTCTTAAAAGTGCAAAGACACTCAGTGAGATTTGACCAATAGCCTTGGCTGAACATTCAAACATCAGTACAACAAATGGCAAATACAATAAAACATTAATCGAAAGAACTTATATGCAAAGCATGCAATCAGAAGTATTTAATAAACAAAATATTTTTCATATGCATAATGCAAGATACAATATTCTTCTCAAACCAGAAAAAGGGAGAAAATAAAAAGAAACAAAGAACAGAAGAATGAGAACTCAGCTCTTTAATGACCTGCCCGTCAGCCGCAGAAGTTATTATGCTACTATCATTGGTGAAAGGCATGACCCGGGCCTGAAAGACATTATCTTCATGGCCAGAATCATATGAAAATTTTTTAATCTTTTGTGCCCAGTTCCATAATATAATCTGTTTGTCATCAGAAGCCGAAACAAGAAGATCTCCAGTAGGATTGAAATGTACAGTATTTACACAACCCTCATGAGCAGAAAGCTTTCCATATCGATCAATCCGTTTAACAAGGGCCTGAAATAAATGATGAGATAAAAAATCAGCAACTACCAATATGATACAAAAGATGAAAAAAATCCTGACATAGTAGAATGAAATTTGTAGCTTCAATTTGAAACAAGAATTGTAAAGGCCCCAAAATACAAGATTGTTCTACATATATAATAACTGGCAAGGAAAAGTCAAACTGCTGCCTGATGAGAAATGGACAAAATAAAGTACAATCTCAAGAATGAACTTTTCTATTTATGTACACGATGTAAACTATTGGATTCTTAATTTAAAATTCAAAAAATCAGGCCAAAAGTCAGAGAGTTATGAAAGTCTTAAAAAAGGCATAGATTCAGCTAAATGAGGCATTCCTTAGAATTCATCCAAAGCATCTAGGCACAATACAAAACCCTCTAGTTTATGAAGCCTCCAAGCATGTTCCTCCTACATATCCGTCTTACCATAACTGGGAATGAAACACTGAACTTAGAGAAGCACCAGAACCAAATAATGTCCAGATGAAAATACATCATCTAAATAGCAGGTGCGGAGCACACCATTTAACAACTGCCCAAGGATGAAACAATCAGAATTCATCATAAACAAGGCTATGTTCATAATGGAGGCCCATTTACATGATCATCATGCTAAAAAATGAAAAGTACTAGTCAATGAGTAAACATGCTCTATCCCATGTAAATTTCATGTGAACCAATCCCAATCATCAGATTGGACTCAACCTTACATATTTTGTCAGAATTTAGAAATGAACCGCTAACTGGAATTTTGAGGAGGAAAAAACACATAAATTCACAATAAAAGATACATCAAACTACTAGGAGGGTCTCAAACATGAGGCAAGCACAATTGAGTACATTGGTAAGGAGGAGGTCTCTTGATCACAGGACCCACCAGCTATTTACAACCATGAATTTTTTACCATGATCTACTTCCGACAAACACAATTGTATTAAACCCAATTATTAAACACCCAAAACTTGCTATTTCAATGTAACACCTAAGAAACAATTTACACAAGAACCATGATTTCTAATTTTTTATACAAGAAGTCACAAATGGCAAGAACTCCACTAAGTAGACCATCTTTTACATTCTCATATCAACTTTAACTCTGTGGAGGAAAAATCAACTAAAGTTTTTCAAATCCTTCCGTCTCATTCTGGCAGCCCTTACATTTGTCTAGATGTTTGCATATTTGGCAAATATCTAAACCTTTTCTATGCCTCATTTTTTTGTTTATTGTTCTATTATAATTTTGCTTCTAAAAGTACTCTTCATTTGTTTTTTTATTGTTGTGTTACAATTTATTTCTGAAATGTAAAAGCAGATGATGCTGAAATTTTCTGAAACCACCCAAAAACCGGTTGAGGGTTTTGAGCAGAGTTTTCAGTCGAGGAAGTGGGAGCAGGAAGCGGAAGCGAGAAGCGAGTCACTTCCAAAATTTTAGGAAGCGGGAAGTGTGGTATGACTTAGAAGCAAACCGGGAATCGTCTCGAAAGTGAGAAGAGAAGCGACCTAAGAAGCAAACTGGAAGCAAAGAGAAAATGAAGAAGGAAGCGATCTAGGATTCGAGTGAAAAGCGAATAGGAATTGAGTTTTTCCGATATTAGGAAAAAAAATGTTAAAGGCTCCAAACCCACCAAAAAAAAGAAAACTCACTTCTTGATATTGGGAAGCGAGCGGGAAGCGAATGAAAAGCGAGCGGGAAGAGAGCTTCCCCATAAATGGGAAGTGTGCTTCCCATTTAAAAGGGTCTCTTCCCCGCACGTTTTGGAAGTGACGCGTTTTGCTCTTCCAAAACGCGTTTCGGGGAAGTGAAATTCCTCGAGTCCTATAGCGTTTTCGGTAACCCTGGTTTTGAGGCTTTTATAATACATGGGAATCCTTTATTTTTACCTTTTAAATATAATAGTTTGCTTTATAAACATGTTAATTTTAAATATGCATTAGCAAGCACTAAACTATAACATGGTCTGTACAATTTGTACAAAAGCCAAATGGCAGGAAGAGGATTCCTATGGAATCAAGTTTCCAAGACATGCAAAAGCACTCTAATAATCTTGCAAAAAGGTGTCAAGTCTCTCGCAAATAAGTTTAGTAATGAGTTTTTTTTTTCTTAATTTTCTATTTGTTTCTCTTTCTCAATGGATAACTCCGCCTGTGTAGTTATACACTGCCGGTCCCAAGCCCGGATAAAGGAGGAGGGTTGCGGTAGGCCTGTGACAGCCAGCATAAAAACTTTGTCATATCCTATGAAAGTGAACCAATATGAGAATTTCGTTGGGGCGTTCCCTACTGAGCGACGCGCTGTACTCTCTAGGCCCGGAGGCAGTGATAAATGTGCAAGGGTTGCTAGGTCGTCGCCCAGAAGCGACGCGTCACACCGGCGCCCGGGTGTGGTGTCAAATAGGCAAGGGTTCCCTCACTTTGTTGGACGGGTGGGGGTAAAGAAGTTAGTCCAAGACCATAAAATTAGGTTAGCCACTTGGAACATAGGGTCTTTAACTGGTAAGTTGGTAGAGTTAGTAGATGTTATGTGTAGGAGAAAGATTGATATTTTATGTCTTCAAGAGACCAAATGGGTAGGTGAGAAAGCTAAAGTGATAGAACCTTGGGGATATAAGATTTGGTATACAGGAATAAATAGGAATAGGAATGGAGTAGGGATTGTTATGAGTCGTCAGTTTATAGATAATGTAGTTGAGGTCCGTAGGAAGGGTGATAGAATTTTACTTATTAAATTAGTATTAGGTACGGATATTATTAATATTATTAGTGTTTATGCACCTCAAGTAGGTTTAGATGATTCCATTAAGCATCAATTTTGGGAAGATTTAGATGGAGTAGTACAAGAGACATCCTATGGAGAAAAGCTTTTCATCGGCGGTGACCTTAATGGACATGTAGGCATTAGTAGGGATGGATTTGAGAATATCCATGGAGGCTATGGTATAGGAGAAAGAAATGAAAGTGGAGAAAGGATTTTAGATTTTTGTTTGTCCTATGATATGATCTTAGCAAACACTTGGTTTAGGAAGAGGGAGTCTCACCTAGTAACATTTAAAAGTGGGGTTAATACGAGTCAGATAGATTTTTTCCTACTTAGAAAGAGAGATAGGGGTTGTTGCATCAATTGTAAGGTTATACCAGGAGAAAGTGTAGCTACACAACATAGAGTCTTAATTTTAGATCTTAGAATTAGACAATGCCGCAAAAGGGATAGACATAGGATAGATCCTAGAATTAAGTGGTGGGCACTGAAAGGAGCTAAACAAGGAATGTTTGTAGAGCAGGTAGTTAAGGAAGTTGATTGGTGTCTCGAGGAGGATTCAGAATCAATGTGGAATAAGATAGCGGGTGGTATGAGAAAAGTAGCTAAGGAGGTATTGGGTGAGTCTAAAGGCGGTGCACCACTAGGTAAGGATACATCATGGTGGAACGAGGATGTCAAATTAGCTATTAAGGTTAAAAGAGAGTGTTATAGAAATCTAAGTAAGAGTCGTGATAATGAGAATTTGGAGAAGTATATGATAGTAAAGAAGGAAGCTAAAAAAGTTGTTCGAAACGCGAGGGCTAAGGTATATAAGGAGGTTTATGACAAGTTGGATACCAAAGAAGGCGAGAAGGATATTTATAGGCTTGCAAAGATGAGAGATAGGAAATCGAAGGAGTTGGGTATGGTTAGATGTATCAAAGATGAAACGCAAAGGGTTTTAGTCAAAGATGAGGAGATTAAGGAGAGATGGAAAGATTATTTTGATAAGCTATTTAATGATAGTCATGCTCAAGATCTTGGAGACTTCTCCATTCCTTTTCATGAGATAAATCGTGACTTCATGCGCAAGATTCAAAAGAAAGAAATTGCAGAGGCTTTGAAGAAAATGAAATCAAGAAGGGCAGTTGGCCCAGATGGTATACCTATCGAGGCTTGGAAATGCTTGGGAGAGAAAGGTTTAGAATGGTTGACAAATCTTTTTAACTTGATTTGGCGAACAAATAAGATGCCTAATGAGTGGAGGAAGAGTACTTTGGTGCCTTTATATAAGAATAAGGGTGATATACAAGATTGCACAAACTATCGTGGTATAAAACTCATGAGTCATACTATGAAACTTTGGGAGAGGGTGATTGAGTCTAGGTTGAGGAAGGTTGTCATGATATCGGAGAATCAATTTGGTTTTATGCCTGGAAGATCAACTATGGAAGCTATACATCTTCTTAGACAACTTATTGAAAGATATAGAGAGAGGAACAAAGATTTGCATATGGTTTTTATTGATTTAGAGAAGGCATACGATAGAGTACCTAGGGACGTTCTCTGGTGGACAATGATGAAGAAAGGTGTTTCTCTAAAGTACATTAGTATAATTAAAGATATGTATGAAGGAGTAGTAACCAATGTCCGCACTTGTGGAGGGGTGACAACCAATTTTCCGATAACGGTTGGGTTACATCAAGGATCTGCTTTAAGCCCTTTCCTATTTGCGATAGTGATGGATGAGCTTACGAGATCAATTCAAGAAAATGTACCGTGGTGTATGTTGTTTGCTGATGATATTGTTTTGATTGATGAGTCTAGAGCTGGGGTTAATGCTAAGTTAGAATTATGGAGACAGACATTGGAAGCTAGAGGTTTTAAGTTGAGTAAGAGTAAGACTGAATATATGGAATGTCGGTTTAGTAAGCAACGAAGTAGGGATGGGAGTGTAGTGAAGCTTGGTGAGCAAGATATACCGGTGAATGATTATTTCAAATATTTGGGATCCATCATTCAAAAGTATGGAGAAATTGATGGAGATGTAAATAATAGGATAAAGGTTGGGTGGATGAAATGGAAAAGTGCTACTGGAGTGCTGTGCGATCGTAGAATGCCATTGCGGTTGAAGGGAAAGTTTTATAGGACGACTATTAGACCCGCTTTACTATATGGTACGGAATGTTGGGCTGCCAAGAGACATCATATTCAAAAAATGAGTGTAGCTGAGATGCGGATGCTTAGATGGATGTGTGGAAATACAATAAAAGATAAGATTCGGAACGAAGAGATACGTAAGAAGGTAGGTGTTGCACCCATTGAAAATAAGATGCGAGAGAATCGTTTACGGTGGTTTGGACATATTCGGCGAAGGCCTAATGATGCTCCAGTTAGAAGGTTGGAGAAATGGGAAAATATATTAGTTAAAAGAGGTCGGGGTAGGCCTAGGAAGACTTGGATGGAGATGATAGGAAAGGATATGAATGCTTTGAACCTCACCGAGGACATGGCGTTGGATAGAAATGATTGGAGGAAAAGGATTCATGTGGAAGACCCAAAATGAATTTCTTTTTTGGTTCATATCGCTGACCCCAATTGTTTTGGGATGAAGGCATAGTTGTTGTTGTTGTTGTTGTTGTTGTTCTCTTTCTCAATGGACAAGCATGATAAGTTATGCCTCTCCCATTTCAGTAAGTGTTAATAAACAAAAGAAATTGAACAAAATCATGACAAGAAGAACCTGGATCAATGTTAACCATTGTACACAAACTCAATCTGAAATAACCTTATTTTTTTCAATAATTATTTGAATTTTTTTTATATATAATGCGTAATTTGTTTGAATTGGGTCTGGATCCAGGACCCATAAAAGGGTCTCTCTCTCTCTCTCTCTCTCTCTCTCTCTCTCTCTCTCTCTATATATATATATATATATATATATATATATATATATATATATATATATATATATATATATATATATATATATATATATATATATATATATATATATAAAAGAATAATATTAAATATAATATATACATATATAAATATCTTGTTAATACGCGAACCCGCAATTGGATCCATTTGGATCCAACCTGCGGATCCACACCGCAAAGGGGTGCCACGGATCCAGATCGTGTCTGGATCCTGGGTCTCAGGTCCGGATACGGGTTGTGCTCTGTTGAAAAAAAAATGGGGTTCTCTTTTTTTTTTAAAACACAGCGTAACGTTGTGCTACCTCGATAAAACCCGTTAGGGTGTGATGGAGTTGGGGATGAGGAGGGAGTGCACAGCCGCCGGGAGAAGACTCCTCCCTTTTCGGGCACCCTCCTACAAAAGGGGGTCCCCCGAACCCCTTCCTCCCACTCTCCTCTTCTTCTCGCTCTCATCTCTTCCTCCCTCTCTGTCTCCCTCTCGAATCCTTGCTCGGCAACAGAGCAATCGAAGACAAAGGACTCGACTCTCGCAGCAACCACCTCCAAAGCGCCGATTTCTGAGGTACAGGTCTCCTCTCTTGACTTCAACCGAGAAATCGAGTATAGGTGGGCTTTCCATGTATGTTTTAGATGGAAATCCATTGGAAAAGGAGTAGATCTCTAGATCTACTCTAGGATATATGAAAGGATTGAGATAGTAGGATTTCCTGTTTTTGTTCTTTAGGGTCCCCATATGTCGAGCGATGTGTGTGGGTTTCGGTGAATGGCAAAACAAATGTTTGTTTTGAGGGTTTTCGATTTCAGCCGTGTGGTTGCCAGAAATCCTTAGTGAGAGGGAGATTTGGGGGCTTGAGGTGTCGGAAACCCCAAATCGACAGAAACTTCGGATCGCCGATATGGGGAGTTTCGGGTTGCTGAGCAGTAAGGGGTATACGGCGAGGGCTGTTGGAAACCCCAAATCGCAGATTTGGGGATTCCGATTGTAAGAGGGTTAATTGAAAAAAGAAGACATGGGTTTAAAAATCTTTGTTTTTACTGCACTTGAAAGAATATCAGAAAGACATTCCTTCCTGCGTTTGGGTTCTAGTTTATCATTGTCACTATGAAAAGAAAGATATTCCTTAAATCAGTAATACTCTGGCTTAAATTTCTGTTTGAGAATAGAAGCAACTGAAGAGTAAAAAAAAAACACAATCAGAGGTAACTATAAAAAAACATCTACTTATTTGAATTTTAGTAGATGTGGTGGTTCCTTACTCAGGTATTCTGAGACTGATTCTTTCGGCTTTACCTCTATCTCAGATTTAATATGTGAAATTTATTTGTTCCTTTATATGATTTAGCAAGTTATTTGCATGTATGTATGTGCTTGACAACAGAGATTAGGTTGATAATAGACCTATCTAATCCACACCGATTATTCACATGAAAATTTTTCTACTTTTGATTTTAGCTTTCCTTTATAAAGCTATGAAAAAAAAACTGCAAATTGTTTTATCAGGTTATAATCCTTGGGAAAGGAAAATTTGGTATTATTTGGATTTAGTCGTGAGAGTTAGTGTGCCTATTTATGGATGCTATTGAGAAGAGATGTTTCGTAGGTGTTTGGGTCTTTGAAAATATTGAATTATATGAAATTGAGTGAAAGAAGAGTAAGCAACATCAGGAAGGTAGAATTTCATTTTAAGTAGCCTAGATAGCTACCTTGTAAGCAAGCTCATGCTTGCTGATATTGCATTGTAGATTGGTGTAATTTCTTGGTGATGAATTTCTATTATTCACCTCTTATTTTTGGTGTTTTCTCTAAGTGACTGAATTTGATTAGTATATAAATAAGTTTAGATTATCGATCAATGGAAAAATCTATTTAGCAATCAAATGTTATCAGTGTTTCCTCTGTTTGGACTAAAAAGAAAATTTTGTTTTGTTTCTTGTCATCAATGTTGCAAAATTAGTCATTGGTTACATGTCTTGAATGAATGTTGTGTATGCGTTGTTCGCAAGCACTATTCTATAAATACCATTGAATCCTTTAAATCTATTATCAGACTCCTGCGTTAATGTTCTAATTGTTGATTTATTATCAAACCTCATCTAGTGGTTGGTTATGTTTGTCGTCCCGCTAAGCAATGACACTAGTGGGTCTGCTGACCACTATTTCAATCTTGTGAAATCCCAGTGGAATCATCTGTATTGCATTTGACATGATGTGTCAAACTTATTGAATTTAAAGTTTAATTATCATATGCTTGATTTGTTTATGAGAATCGAAAATATTGCTCTTTAGGATCAAGAATAACAAGGTAAGCAAAAGTGGGTTCATATCGGAGCCTATAATTCGGATTAACCATAGTGGTGCCATAATAGTATGGGTTATATCATTATGCATTAGTCGTAATGGTATGGTACTGCTTTAGTATATGCATATCAGTATGGTGGCTCATGCACATTATTAAATTTGTATGAATAAATTTGTATGAATGATGGTGCATTTGGAACCATGTTAATATCATTGCGTATATTGCACACTGTTATGGTTTTTGCATATGGTGCATCGATGATCGAAATGAATCATCGTGGGCCGGGTGGGCCTCGAGCTGTGGTTTGCTCCTTTATTTATTTTAAATGCATCACAAAAATTACACTAATATTTTGCATTGCATTGCACTGTTCTATGTGTTTCCACGAAAAGGAGTCTCGTGATGGCTCTCGCAGGGGTAGATGCGAGTTATGCCTTTGTTTGCATGCTGAATTTGCAAATTAAAGAAATGGGATAATAATAAACTAATAAAAAAATAGTGTAAAGTATTTTCTAAGATGTCTTGTAGGGAGTACGGGACTCTTTGAGTTGTGGTTTTGGGAAAACCGAAAGGATACAAAAACTCTGTGTGCATTGTTGTTGCCCCTGAACCCGATATTGAGGTCCTTTCTCCTTTCCACGGTTTTAGGAAGAATCTGTCACTTTGTCTGGGATGGTATGTAGACATAGTTGTTGTTTTGGTATACCAAGAAAAGTGACACTTGTGGATGGGTGATTCCTGGTGTCCCCGACATTAGATGGGTGGTATAATGTTCTGGAGGTTGTTTCGGTCGAAGGCTAAGTTTGGAACCCAGTAATAAAATACAAATTGTGTGCTAAGCTATCCTAGGAACCTAACTTGACCTAAGAAAATTTTACTCATTTGGTGTATCCGCGGGCAACTGTAATTAAAATGAGGAACTTAAATGGTGTGCATTTAATAGGGCATGCATATGGAAAGGAAAACTTTAAGAAAAGATAATAAAGTGTTCATGCATTGCTCGTAAATCATGCATAATACTGTTATCATTAGATCATGTATATTTTACATGTTTCTTTAATTATTACATGTTGGTGGATGCATGATGTTTAATTTTTAATGCATGTTAAATATTTTTTTTACTTAAATTGTGATCCTTGTTATTGATTAATGTTCTTTCATGCTTAATAAATGCTCCATGTTGCATGAATGCTTAATTGAATTAGATAATTGTCATAATTGTAATTCCTCTAAATTATTGCATGGAATCTTATCTGTATTCTTTATGCTCATTTATTTTATTAGAGGGATTCGTACGCAGAATTCTTCAAATTTCTAACACCCACTTTTTATAGTTTTTCACAGCAGCAAAAGATCAGTGAAATGACTAGCTTCTGGTAGAGCTATGAGTGTCACACTTTTATTGGACAGCTTACAGAGGAACAACATGGCTCAGTCTTTTTCTTTATTTACTTTTATATCATTAAAATAACTCTGATATGTTTTTTGCAATTATTGTTAGATACTCTTTCTTTCATGAATCATGATTAATAGATAATGAGTTGCTATGGATCGGGATGATAAGTGTAAGCTCTATTGCGGTTGGTTGTTTTATCCAATTGGGAGTGGAACTATAAAGGCCCCGGGTTTCTGTAGGATGTTTCCGCACTTGAAAAAAAAAAATTCACATTTTCAAGGGGTATGAGTTGGGGTCGTTACACAATCACAAGTTAACTCATTTTTGCATCATGGTAATATCATGTACAGAAATCCAGATTACATGCATTATATATGGTCCATGAAAGAAATATGCCCCTCAAGTACAAAGACTTACAATGCTGCACATCATAATCCATAAAGGAAAAGTGCTAAAGAAGCTACAGCATCATGCAACCTAAGTTAACACAATTCACATAGGTAGGCATCTCTATGTGTGCACATATATAGATGGATTTATATTTGGCAAGTGATTGTACCGTACTATCTAGTAGAATGTCATAGTTACAAGTGTTATTAACTTATTCAGATGCTGCAAATGTAATTATCATTGCTTGTTTACTCAAAATCATGCTTTGGATCAAATTGTTTCAATGTAAAAACCTGATCTTATTTAATGTAAACTTGTAAAGTTAAGGTGCAATATAGGCCATCAATTTTTATTTTTTCTTAAAAACCTGCCGAGTACAAGCCAAAAAGCATGAGATATAATAATTGAAAAACTCAATGGTGCTTGCTAGACAATATGACACAACATAATACATATTAATACGTTTAAAATAAATACATATATAATGAATAAATCTGCACAAGCAAATCGAAATTATTAGGCATCAAGCTATGTGTGACCTGCAAACCATTAATTGTCACCCAATAACCTGCAATCCCGGTGGCCCGTGGCAGTGATTAACACGAACAAGGAGAATAAATCCAAATGATAAGTTACTTATGAGACTATCATCCACTGAAGCTGTCCCCAACTTCTCAATACCCACAGAAAACATACAAATTATTCATTTGAGACCTTAGTTCTCTCAACCACATTGAGATCTCCATCCAGCAACCAAGTTCTCCATCCCTCTCTTCTTCACAACTACCCAAGATCGCCATAAGCCCAGCAGTGAGCTTCCTTCTACCAGCCAGCTTCCTCTTTCTGGTTTGAAACAAAATCTCGTGATCACCTACATTTCCTAATTTCTACTGCTTGTGGTCAGAAACCCTTATATTTCTTCCAAATTTTTCATATTCAGCAAGATCTCTTTTGGGAAAAAGTTGGATATATCCTTTCTAAAATGCTGAAATGTTTTATTCATTATTCTGTTTTAATTCCATTTTTGGAATATTAAAACGGATGATGTCGAGAATTTTGTAATACCACAAAATTGGTTTATGGTTTTTATAGATGGGAATTCTTTCTGTTACTTTTTAAATCCAATATTTTGTTTTAGTAACTAATTTTAGATATGAATATGCCAACACTAGACCATGTAATTTTGTTCATATAAAACTATCATGGCCTTAACAATTTGCACAAGAACCGGACCGCAGGGACTCTTCCTCAGGAATCAAGTCTTGCTCGTATACAAAATCTCACGAAAAGATCATGATTTTATTGCAAGATTTTTCTTATTATTTTTCCTTCTTTATTTTCTTTCCATTACTGTTTTTTCAATAGGCAAGCAATGTTTATCAGCGCCTTGCCTACTACACTCAACAATACACATGTCCCAAGACTGGACCACTTCATTTCCTAACTATAAAACTATCATGGCCTTCACAATTTGTACAAAAACTGCATGGCAGCAAGTGTTCCTCAGGAATCATCTCACCGACATACAAAAACACTCCAACAATCTCGCAAGAAAGAACACAATTTTTTTGCCAGATTTTTCTTATTATTTCCCTTTTTCTTTTTTTTCTTTCCATTACTCTTTTCTGAATAGGCAAGCAGCGCTGATCCGTGCCTCAGTGCTACATTCAATAAGTGACAATGAATGAAGAAAGAAAGTAAGATGTATGCTGATGAGGATAATCTAGATCATGGTTCAGAAAGCTCAACAGTAAGTATAGTTATCATGGCATTCTCATGATAATGGCATGCAAACGCCCATGATTCTGAGCTCATGCATTTTCTATGATCTAATGAAAAAAGATATAAACCACAAATGTGAACACATAAGCTACTGTTGACCATGGTACCCTACAATTGGAAGTAGCCAACGAAGCTATAGAATAAGGCTTCACCAATTCACGCACTTAAACATCCACCAACCGTCATGCCTAGGTTGAGCTGCTGAGATACATACAGCAAATCTCCCCAAGAAAAAAAACACTGATCACTGAAAATCAGACTCATTTAACATTTTCCTGATATGCTTCCTATTGTAAATTTTTTCTTTCCTAGGATATCATACCACCAGAAACCAAAAACCTCTCTAATCAAATTGCCAACAAAAATTGTATGTCCGTATGGTTACACCAAAAAAGAAAACAAAGAAGGCATCCAAATGCACGAGCAAAGTTCAAAACATAAAATCATGCAGAACCAACGACCCAACCAACAAAACTACAATCTCAAATAAGAAAAGGAAACGAAAAATCAAAGAACAAGATATAAACAGTAAGCACACAATTCCGAACAAGAGCCGGACACTGTAATACATTAAAAAGGAAGCTACAAGCAAAATAAAAAATTCACAGAAATACAAGAGAAAGAAGCCATTGGAAGGGGAGACAGATAAATTAAGGGTCTTGATGACCTCCAAACCGCCGACGGCGTGAGCGAAGCGTCTGGGCTGCGAGAACCCAATTTCCCTGCGCCGGAGCTCAAAATCCATCTTTATCGATCGACCCTCCATCTCCCCCCTCAATTCTTCTCCGCTGATCTATTGTACCGTTTTCTGCTGGAATTGGCTTAAAACCACTCTCGGAGAGGCAGTGTGAAGAGGATAGGAAACCGTCGGAACCATGTCAGAAACCACTCATAAGAGGAAATCTCTCTCTCTCCGAAGCAGGTGATCTGTTCCCCTTCTCGGGTCTGAATGAGCGCCAAGTACGTAAGAGTAAGTAGGTGGGGCTCATTTTCTCGTGCGTGTTTCCGTTCAAACAGAGTTAAAATCACCATCGTTTTTACTATAAGGAGTAAACTCCTCCGCTGTAATCAGGGCTCCTATTGACAATGCATCTTTTTTTGTAGTTTGTTGCCGTCGGACTCTTTGTTGCCATTTTTTATTGTCCGAGCATATTTTATCATCATTTGTTGTCATCAAAGCACCATTTGTCACCGTCATCATCTATTATCGCTAAAGCACCTTTTGTCGTCGTTTGTTCGTGAAAAATAGTTGAACTACAAGAAAAATCAGTATTTTATCTATGTTTATCATGATACGATGATGCAAACGTTGAACTGAGTAGACAGAAAATAGCAAATTACAGCAGAAATAATGATGACAACATCAAACTGAGTAGAGTAACGATTTACAATAAAAATCAGATAAAAGAATAGCGATTTACACTAGAAATCAAATCAGAGAATAACTATTTATAATAAAAATCTGATAAAAGAGTAACGATTTACAATAAAAATCAAATCAGAGAATAGCGATTTACAGTAGAAATCAAATCAGAGAGTAGCGATTTACAGTAGAAATCAAATCAGAGAATAGCGATTTACAGTAAAAATCGTATAAGAGAGTAGCAATTTATAGTAGAAATCAAATCAAATAGTAGCGATTTATAGTAAAAATCAGATCAAGGAGTAGCAATTTACCGTAAAAATTAAATCAGAAAGTAACGATTTACAGTAAAAATCAGATAAGAGAGTAGCGATTTACAGTAGAAATCAAATCAAAGAGTAGCGATTTACAGTAAAAATCAGATCAAAGAGTAGCGATTTACAGTAGAAATCAAATCAGAGAGTAGCGATTTAAAGTAGAAATCAAATCAGAAAGTAGCGCTACTCTCTAATCTGATTTTTATTGTAAATCGCTACTCTCTGATCTGATTTTTACTGTAAATCGCTACTCTCTTAGCTGATTTCTACTGTAAATCGCTACTCTTTGATTTGATTTCTATTGTAAATCGCTACTCTCTTATCTGATTTTTACTGTAAAACGCTACTCTCTTATTTAATTTCTATTGTAAATCACTACTCTCTTATCTGATTTCTACTGTAAATCGCTCTTTTCAACAGAGAGAGAATAAAAAAAACCATGATCGCTCAAAGAGAAATCTTATTGCTCTTTTCAACAGTTACAAGAGAGAAAAAAAGAAAGAATTTATACAAGTCAAAGGCGACAGCCCTAAACTTAAACAAGTTGGGTCTGGTCCATAAGAAACAGAGTCTCAAATATAAGCCCAAAAAATTTTTCTTTCGGAGGGCGCTGGCCCCCACCACACCCCCCCCCCCCGCCAAGAGCGACCCTCCCTGGACCCTCGCCCGTTGACCGTGCAGTGAGACCTACGCCGGAGGAACACCTAGACCTCTCTTTCTGTAAGGAAAAAAACTATGAATCAGGCTCCACAACTCATCAGGCAAAAACGAGAAGGCGACCATGTGTTGTAACACAAGCTAAAAATAAAGGCGAAACGTGCAAATCTATTTACAGGGAGCAGGAGGACATTTTCATCCAACGCGTATCTATCTTATCGAAGGACATTTCTGTCAAAAGCATATCTACCTTTTTTATATGTTATTTTATTATAAAGTCATCGTGGGCAACATTGACATATGAATTATCACGAGTCCCAAGATATTCCTTCGTACACACAGGAACACGCAATTTGTGTTTTTAGGAGAACACACACCACCCTCCCCTCTCTCTCATAGAGCAAAGCCAGATAGCCAACTAATGGCAACACCTGGGACCCACTTTGTTTCCATGATTCCAGTCCCCACCTTGGCCGTTATGCCCAAGGCCAAGATGAAAGTGGGTTGGGTTTGATCCAGATCCGAACCATGTTTCAACTATGGATCAAAGCAAGGTTCGTGCTCGCTCCTGATCGTGATTTGATTCTTTGCCATTGTTTTTCAGTTGAGTTCCGAGTCAGGAGCTAGGAGCTGATAAGATCCAACTTGATTTTATGTTTTTCTTGTCTGTCTATAGATGGATTAACATCGTGATGATTGGGTTATGTTAAAATGGGCTTATGGGTTTTTCCTAAATGTGCGGAGATAATGAGTACCAATTCAATTGGATTTAATTCTGAGTCTCATGATTGAACGGGAATCGCAACTCCATGATCGCACCCAGTAAAGCTAGAACTAGTTGAACATATCTGAAACCAAATCTGGCTTGTTTAGAAGGTCTCGGCGTGGTTGGTAGGAGCAGTCAGTGCACGTCTCCTTGTGGTGAGACGTTGCAGGTTCAAACCCCCGGTGGTATGTTTAATAATAACTGGTGGGGGTCTGCATAACCCCAGCTTGCCTTAAGAAAAAAAAGGTCAGGATCCGATTTGCTATGGGCATATTTGAAAGCTTCAAGCGAAGAGGCAACAGGAACATCCAAGCCTATATAAATGACATTAAGCTTCAAGCGAAGAGGCAACAGGAACATCCAAGCCTAAATAAATGACATTGGGAAATAAGGATGCTAATTCAAACGCAAATGCGCCCGAATTATTACTGGGTCTAAACCGGGATTATGAGAGGCATGGATTGCTTATACGGTTATACCCCAATCTGGTAAGTAGGGATGACAATGGACCTCCATTCCCGCATGGGGATGGATTTTAACGTTTCATGTCTTCCATCCTCGGTCCAAATGGGGGTGAGGTGAGGCCCTGTTTTCTCTCAATCTATTGTTATCCCTTAAAAGGATTGGGGATGGGGTGGGGCGGGGGAAAGCGCAAATCCATCCCCACACGGTAATGGATTTTAACCTTCATCCCCGGTTCAAACGGGGCGAGACGGGGCAGGGTCCCGTTTCCACTGTCATCCCTGCTGGTAAGAGTGTGCATGGTTATTTGTATTAATTATTAAGGATCTCAACCCGGCTCCTAGGCTGTCCTTAACCAGCTCGTAACCTGTTAAAAAGCAAATCATTGTGCCAAGCCAGCTTAGCATGATCTGCTCCTACCCATTGGCTTGGCTTGGATAGCAGCCACAAGGGCCGAACCTGGCTAGATTTCAGGGCTTTGGCTTGACCCATCTGTTTGGGAGTTTGACCATGCTGCCGCTTGTTGGCAATGGCGGGTCAGTCTATCCCTCCAAAAACTGGGCAGCGCTGGCCGGCCAGGCCCTCCTCTATGAGACAACTTTTCTTGGTGCATTTATTTCAGCTTCTTGTGAAAAAGGCCTTTTTTCTTAAGAAACAAAGGTGTTTTCTCACGTGAGGTGAATCAAACATATCCCGAGAAAGAGGTGGCAAGGTCCACTTGTTAAATGCCAAAAAACTTGTTTTCATGGGAAACCGCCTTCTCGCTCGTGGATGTGTAACAAATGGCCGCTTTAAGATAAAGGGTGAGAGTGGTCTTGGATCGTGGATTTCTTTTGAGACGAATTTGGATCATGGATTTCATGCAACCAGATCTATATACAAGTATATCCATTTTGGTTACAAGTTGAATCTTGATCCAAGAAGGGTCATGTTTTATGAATCTAACTGCAATAATATGGATTCATAAAAGGTTGGAAACATGTTGGTTTTTGGCTTTACATTTGAGAAAAATGAAAAAAGAAAAAGCATAGGTTCTGCTCGAAACGAGCTAGGTCTATCTGGTGTACCCCAACAGGAACTTGTATGCAGATTTAACAAAAGCCATTGGGTGGATTAAATTGCACCAGACACACTAACTCTTCTGTACATTTTTATTTTTCCGTCCCCTCTTAATAGCTAAATCTCAGGTGACTCTTAGGTAACTCTACGTTTTTCTCTGGCCTTTTGCCACATATTAAACGTCGGCCTCCAAGAGGTTGCTCATACACGAAGGGCTAGCGAGGGAAAGAGCGGAGCTCCATTCAAAGATGAGCATATATCTACTGTCGCCATGCATCTGGTTGCCTATATTTTTCTACTTTTAAACGTGCAAACAGGGGCATATATCTGTCACCGTTTGTCCTCCGATGATAAGCCAAGTGTTATTGGAATGACCAGAGAGTTGGTTTTCTAAGTTCTTTTGTGAGTTTCATCAGATTCTCTTTGTTTGGCATGAGATAGCTGCAAACATATCAGTAATTGTTTCTAGACTGCAAAAAAATTTCTACAATAGTCCTCTTTTTGGTATCGGAATCCAGCGACTGTCCATCAAAATCTGGTGGTTCTAATTGGGTACGAAAGTTGATTCGGTGCTTGTCATTTGTTTTTTAGCAATTTCTGTGATTCCTTCTTGTTGTGATGTGAAATCTGTTTGAATTCAGGAAACATGTTTTGATCTAGAAAAGTCCCATGGTGGGCCCACTTTCTTAAGATCAACTCTAGTCCCACAACTTTATTTGAGTCGTGAAAAAAAATGTTTTTGTTCAAAAACTGGTTTTCTTTTTAAAAACCTTTAGTTTTCAAAAAAAAGAAAATTTCTTGTGGTGTTTTACTTGCCTTTTCAGGAAGACCCTAGGTAGGAAACTGGTTATATGCATGTTAGAAACTGCCTAGGAAAATCACTTGTGAATTTATAAACCTTTGTTGGAAATCTCGCATGTCACATAGTATTTAGGAAAAGTTCAACTTACAACAAGTCAAATTAACACTTAAATTGAGACCTTGTTTGTTTCATTTGTGCACTTTTTTTATTTATCATAAATTTTTTAAGACTTTTTTGCAGAGCCTCTCATTTTTTGTGTAGATTTTTGAAAACCCTATCCAAGTCTCATTTTTTAGATCTATGTATCCTCCCGTTATGTCAAGCACATAAGTCTGGTATATTGATGGTGAAACAATAAAGTCGGATTTCTACTTGCACGTACTATAGACATAAGTTTGGGTATATCCATAGCAGACCCAAATGGTAGCAATAACTCAGTAAAACCCAAGAAGTGACTTCACTCAATTCGTGGAGCATTTTAGGAGACCAAGAATGTAACACTTCAAAATTTTTAACTTAAGATGTGTGAAAAATTCAACAGTTTTTTTTAAATAAAGATAGCACAACATATATAGTTGAGTTTAAAAAGTTGAACAATTCTGGTGCGCTACAAAAATGAAATAAATGAACGGGGCTAAACTCAATTTTTGTCCGAACCGGATCCATCCCTACTCACATAATAAGGAACAACAATTTCATTCCAAAATTCACATAATCAATTCTTAACTAAAAATACAAGTTTGCAAAATTAATTAAAACATCTCAATTAGTTTGAAACACCCAAAAATTTTCCTAGAACCACCAAGACAATTAGAAAAGATAGTTCCCAGCTTTGTCGCCTCGCACTACTTGCTCAATCATCACTTGTGCCCCATGAAACAAGGTCAAACTCTTGCGAGCAGGTAAGAAAATCCACATTCATATATATAATGAATAGTACCAAAGCATTTATCATAGATGTCATATCATGCTATCATAGTTTCACAGTCTAACAGTCATGTGAGCAGTTTGGGTGTATAAGAAAGGTAATTATTCACAAATATTACAACATATGATCAACTACTAATGGATATCACAACATGGAAATCAAGTCGATGTCGTAATCATTGAAATTATCTAATATGGATATGACAATGACTAAAGTCAGATAGTTAGTAGTGTTAGAATAATTTTGTTTCTTTTTATTACACCTTCGGGTACGTGAAGGTAGTTGTCATCGTGTTTGCTAGAGTATACTTCAGTGTTTATTATGTTATTAGTGTATTTTTGTCGTAGTACCTACAGACCAGATAAACTCACCCAACTGTACGCTCGGTGACCAAAAGAATATCTGTAAGGGTAACCAAATTGCAATTCATACTACTGCAGTAGTTGTGGTCTACCACTTTTGGGTAACCTTAATGATGGCAGGGTCGGTGCAGTAGTCAATCCATGATTCGAGATCCAAATGGATCCCAACGCGCAGAAGCGAATGTGTGTCGAGTGAGTCTAACTTGCGGGATTCGAACATAATGACTTGGTTCTGTTGAAAGCTAAGTGGGTTTTTAGTTCCCGAAGTTGGAGACAATATCCAACAGACCTAAGATGGATAGAACACACTGGACAGTTGGCCAAATGCAGAGATTTTGCCTGGAATTGTACAAACAAGACAGGCAGTCACTGTAGTCTAGCCACTGAACTGATAGTCAACTTCGGAGGAGATTTTGAACCCTCAAACAACTGAGTTTGGGAAAACTCAGAACATCAAAGTTGGTCATTTTTGTTTTAACTTTTCAATGAACTATTATTTACAAATTTTAGACAAAATTATAGTGAGTTATGACCAAAATATTTAAAGATATTTTCTGCTTTAGTCTAACCGAACTAACAGTTTGGAAATTTAACAGGTTAGTAACATGCACAGATTTGAAGGCTTAGAGTTCTGAATCTTAAAATGTTAAAAACATGAAAGTTGTAGTGGTGGATGTCTAATTTTTAGAACATCAAAAAAATGGAAATCAGAGCAGTATTGACTGAGATACAAAATAGATACTACACTATGTCAGGAAAAGAAATAGCAGACATTCATGCAAATTCCACTAAAACAACATAATTTTGCCAGGAATTTTAGCCATGCTATACTATGAATTCTGGAAAAGTGGTAAACGAAAAAGTTGTAGAAGAAGTTCTTAGATTTCCAACAAGCCAAAGAATGCCCAAATCAGACTTGTATCTAGCGAGATATGGTCCAAAAACCAAGAAAAGGTCAATCAATCATGAATGCAAAAAATGAACAAGGAGTGCTCACACAAGTTTTTTAGACTTAATATATCCAGGGTTTTGAAATGAGGTGGCAATTAAACCCTGTAAGCATTAGAATTAATAACATTAGTAATTGTGCAAGAACCCATGCGCTTAGGCGCTAACTTACCATGCATATCTAGAGGTAAATGTTCTTTAGTTAAAGTAACCCATACCCGATCTCTAGTTTTAAAAAGTACCTTCTTATCATAACTAGATTTATACTTACTGATGCTCTCTTGAAGCTTCTGATATACCTGTTCATGAATATTTTGCAGAAAAGCAACATGGTCTTGTACAAAATTTAAAACAGGTTCAACAACAGAATTAAGAGTTAAATCTACAGGAGAAAAGGATTAAAACCATAAAGAACAGAAAAAGGACTAAAATCAGTAGAATGATTCACAGATTTATTAAATGAAAATTCAGGTTTTGCAGGTATGTGTGGCCAAGATTTTGTGTAACACCCCAAAAATACCAACTTAAAAAAAAATCATATATTTTTAGACAAAACTTTTTTATATAAGATTGCGCAAAGCGAAAAAATCGAAAAGGAAAAATGAGTTGAAAATCTTTGAGCGGGTTACAGATAGTGTTTGACATTTGCAAAATTACAAAATGACTTTTCTATTACCAAAATTTGAGACAATTAGATTTATATTCTTTTACAAAAAAATTCACATTTGGAACCTTCCCCAAAATGACTATCCAGAATCACATGAGATGTTTAGAAGTATGGATCCGGTCCTCAAAACGCATCAGCCCGCATCGCACCACCTGTCAAGCATCACAATAAGTGTACTTATACCTCACAAAGTTTTTATATACCTCATAAAGTTCACACTCCTTAATGATTTGGTATAAAAATTGATTCTCTGCGCCTTAGAGCTTTTTTCTGCTCACTTTTAGGATTTTTTGTGGTCCTCAACCAACTCCCCACAGGCCACTTTTTCAACAATACTTCATCTTCAATTATTCATGAATCACTAACGATGATTTTTTTCGGTAACCACATCTTTAACGGTTGAACCAATTATTATTTGTTAAACAATGTTCTTTTTTATTTTTTTTAATGATTGGTATGCCTCTATCCTTCAGTTTGGTTGTTTATATATTGAGTATCTTGTACGATAAAGAACATTCTTTGATTTTTTTTGTTTCAAACAATATGTTAGAGTTAATGATAGCTTCTGGAAGAGTTAAAGTACACTATCATACCACTGATCACCCTACTTGGAGATCTATAGTGGTCTCATTAATCAATAGCTATAAGTAATTTATAGCTTTGATGTCTCATAAAACTAAATATACAAAACAATTATTAAGCCTTCAGTATAGTTATTCTCCTAAAGTAGGTAGTTAAGATATATTGATATATGTTTTGGACGATGATGATGTATTGTCTATGCTATTTAGTGGTGGCATTTACTTAGTTGCTCTTAAAGTTTAAAAAAAAAGTAATCACTTTAGGAGTTAAACAAAAAGCAGTTGATGAATCCAATGATGGAAATCATTTGGCGATCATCCAATTGTCTCAAACATATAGAGGGCATGCAATTTCCTAAACTGATTAAGGATATAGATATTCAACGTGCAGAAAATGAAGAACAAATAATTGATGTTGTACATGATCAAAAAATCACTACAGAGGATGTTGAGCCACGTGGGCAAACCAGTATCAGTAATTTGAATGCATCCAGCCTTCTTGGGTAGATGACAAAGCTAGGTACAAGTTCCAATTTATAGGTGCAATAATGAATGTAAAGTTTTTATACTTAATCTTAAATATTGAAAATGAAAGAATATTGAATGCATTGATGGGTTGGAAGCAATAGATACGATGAATCTTGATTTACTTTGTACAACCAAACTATCAATTAGTGGTAGTAGTGGAGAATCAGATGTTATCGACGATAATGACTATATTGTGTCAATATAAGATAATGAAAACATTGATGACATGGGAAAAATAATGGCAGATGAAAGTGATGCATGAATGACATTTGAGAAGTCGGACCCTTGGTATGTTGTATAAGTTATATGAACATTTGTTGGATAGAAGAATTGTTTTATGTTTTTACAGAAATGAGATGTGGTTGCATAGGTTCTCGTTCAATGAATTCTCATATAATGAAGAGCCATTGAAAATCATTAAAGCAGAGACATTTCATTTGTATAACCAATTGTGTAACGAAATGCTTAATGATTGTAAATAATTTCAGTGGCTTATAATAGCTCAAACGATTGAGAAATTATTGTTGGCAAAAGGTTTAATGATTTTCAGCATTATCATGAGATAATATTAATTCTTTTTTATGGTAGATAATGTCCCACATATCTCTCCATCGACTCTTATACTTGTATATCTACCAAAAATGGTTCGTAAAGCATGGTGACCTAAGGTGAAGAGACAGAGAATAAAACATAAAGATGTGTCATACAAGTAGAGTGTATGTGGTGAGGTTAGTCATAACAAGAGAAAGAATGAATAACAGTATGTTAGAGTATGTATGCTTTGCAAAATCACTATAAAAAATCAGGGTTTTACTAACGCAACTTTTATGCCAGAAAAAGTCTTTACTGGTACACACTGACACAAAACGAGCGCTAGTATAGCCCTTGTTGGTAAAGCTTTCACTGGTGCTATTTGCTTGCCCCAGTGAAAGACATTTTCACCTGCGTAGTATTATGCAGGGAAAGACAGAAAATTGGCATAGTTCTGCACCACTGAAAGAAGTTTTCACAAGTGTGCCAGTAAAGGAGGCAAATAAATAAATATAATATATATATATATATAGTGCATGTCTCAACTAGAGGCGTGCCTCACCCTGAGGCATGCGCCTCATGACGTACGCCTTAGGGCAAATGGCTTTACTGACGTACGCCCTATCTTAAGGCATGCCTCGCCCTTAGGCATACACCTCATAACCTATGAGATGCATGCCAAGAGGGAGATACCATGCTCACAAATATTGTCTAGCTTCAACATAGTGTGGTCGCTGCCAAAGATGCCTCAAAAAATGTCTGTAAGCACGAACACCTTTCAATTGTAGTAGAATCTTCGCACGAACGTGCACAGTGCTTCCAAAAGCATTGCTACTTTTCCAGGTGAGATATTAACTTGAGGACCAACAATATAGATGAGGTATTCTCCACCATGTAATGATGAGGAATAAAGAAGGTACCACCATTTTAACAGAGGGAGCACTAAAACATGAAAGGAACCATTTTTCTTGTTCAAAATATGTGGAGCAATAGATGATTATAGATGAGACCATAGCATTAAACAGGATTGCATATGTGAATGGAAAAGACGACAAAAAAGTATTAGAGGGCACAAGAAACACGACATAGCAGGATTAGGCAAAAGCCTTGAATCCAAGACCCAAAAAGAAAGCATATTTTATTTAGAATTTGACTGGTCTACAGGCGCACCTGCTAAGACACGGCCTTTAGAGCACAAGTACATGGATTTTTTATCTCTTAAGACACAGCCACACCCCCATTGAAGGTACATGCTCACGGTGCTTTTTCATGGGATACCATAAACTTTTACAGCAACAATAAATGCGTCCAATAATTTCTACACTACCAGTCATACAACAAACTAGAAAAGGGCTAGATATAGGAAAAACCAAAGTGTAAAACATTGGATGTAACGTGCCAAAATTTCTAACCTCTAAAATTTATAATAAAATGAATTTTTAATAGTAAATCCAGTTTAGAGTTAAATTAAGAGTTCAACGGAAATAATAGTTTGAAAAGAAAAAGTCGGCGAACCTTGGGCTATTACAAGTGAAATTTTCAACAAACAAATTGGGTCCTCATATGTCTTGGAATTGGGCTCGCATTTTCATACATCTATTAAAACTATGAAGATTTAAAATAAGGTTTTATATAAAAACAGTGTATGCAATAGCCATCATACAAAATATCCAAAAATGTGCTTTGGGTACTCATAGGATAAAACACAGAAACAATTAAGATTGTTCGAGGGTTTATTATTTTATGTAAATTGATAACCCGAACGACTAGTTGAGTCTGTTTCAAAAAAGACGATTTCAGAGACTGAGAGAGAATTTTCTAGAGGCAAAAATAAATAGGGGATGCATCTAAACTTCTATAAAAGTTTATAGGATCTACCACCTAGGATAATATTTGGTAGTCTTGTCTTATAACTCCGATGATCGGGGACATCGAGTCATTGTCAATCGATGAACATAATTGTTAACAACTTGTCCATTAGAGGTTGTGTCTCTTATCCTCTCTTTTGATAGAACTGAAGGATGAATGGATGTGTCAAGTATTCTTTCAAACCAAAATGAGTATCCTATCTTTGAAGGTGATCTTTGCATTTATACGGAATTATTCCATAATATTGTGCATTAACATGCATCAAGGTTTGTCACAAACCTTTAATCATTTATCGGTGTAGCATGTCATGCATGTTTGATAGCACTACTGCGATGAGAATAAAATTAGTTTTTTAAAAAGAAGACCGACCAAACAATCTGAAAGTTCACGACTTCTCAAACCTCAGATCGAGGGCATATCCAGGTCATCCTCAAATGCGACCAGAAGTACCTAACATAAGTACGACCAAGTCTATGCAGTCAAAGTCTCACATTTATCAGTCCACAGGGAAAATTCAGTCGTGAATGTCTGAATCATGATAGTCTCACCTTTTTTAATTTTTGGTGTCTCAAAGGACACTTAAATCACTTGACAGGTATCTGATGCATGTGAAAACATTTGTTTTATTTTGCAAAACCACAGCGCATGTAGACTTTGAGTTTCGCATGAGAGTAGACAAAAATCTCTTGTTTGATTTGCAAGAATGTTGGGGGCATGCAAACTTAAAGTCTCGCATGTAAGCCTTTGAAAAATGGATTAAAGCATGAGTACACAAAACTGCATACTCTAAATAAATGTTTGTGTAATGTAAATATAGCAAGAGTATGCAAAATTGTGTACTCTCTCTTTCTCTCTCTCTATATATATATATTTACACGTATATAAAAGTATTGTCTGTCAAAAAGGTCATCATAAATAAAGTAAGGCTACATGAAACTGCGTACTTTAAATAAATGCTCACGTAATGTAAATAGAGCAAGAGTATGCAAAATTATGCACTTTGTATAAATATATACATATATATTTATACGTATATGAAAGCATTGTTTGCCAAAAAGGCCATCATAAATAAAGAAGAGGTACGCAAAACCACATGCCCTAAATAAATGCTCACGTAATATAAATAAAGCAAGAATACGCAAAACTATGCATTATATATATAATGTAAATATAAATACATATATTAGAAATGCTCAAAAGGTTTTTATGATACTATGTAAAGAACAAGGTTAAATTTCCATTTTTTGCGGAAGAGGCAACGATTGTGTCGCAAGTGTTGAACCAAAACCTAGTTCGAGCCATTTGGACTTAGTCAGACTCGGTTTGACCGAGCTGGCTAGATTTGATCAAGCCAGGCTCGATGCCTCAAAAAAGGGACTAAGCTAAGTTCAGCCAACTCAGCTTGACTGACCCAAGTACGAGGTAGCCAAGGCTGGCCCTTAGCCAAGTTGGATAGTCGACCCGAATCGGTTAACAAATCAAGCCAGGGCTAAGGGTTGAACCGGCTCTGTTCCTAAAAGGACAAAGGGGGGGCCTCCGGGAATCCTTCATCGAGCTGGGCTTAGTCAAGAACCGATACCGAGCCAGGCTCAGTTTAGGGAAACCGAGTTAGGCTCAGTTTCAACCGAGCTTGACTCAGTCAAGGGAGAATATGAAGACTAAGCAAGGCTCGGTCCCACCTTACTAACCAAGAACTGAGCTGAGCTCTGTTGCTAACCGAGCTGGGCCCAGTCCCCTTAACAACCAAGGACCGAGCTGAGCTCGGTTTTGATCGAGCTCAACTCATCTTTGACTGAGCTCAATTTGGTCATGGTCGAGTTCAAGGCAGCAGCAGCTGCTGTTGCTGCTCCTTGAGAAGGGCAAAGTGGGGAAGGCACAACATGGTTCCCCGATTGATGCAAATGGGAGGGGAGAGGGGTCGGCAGCCTGGCCAATATCAGAGACAGTGGCCAGCCACAATTATCGTGGGTAGCCGAGGCAGAAAGAGAGAGGAGCAATGGTTAGAGAGAGAGGTCAGAGAGAAAACAGAGGGAGATCTGAGAGAGAGAGAGAACCCTGTAAGGGGGGGTTTAGATGGGCAGCCGAGGAGTGAGTCGGTGGGTCGGTTGGATCTGGGTTGGATCCAACCCAAAACAAGGGCTTGGGTTGGGTTTTGGGGTTGGATCCGATTGGATCCAATCCCAAACCCAACATCCAAAGAAAAGGGGGTGTTGGTTTGTATTATATTGGATTGGGTCCATTTGGACCCAACTCAATCCTTAACTCTCTCTCTCTCTCTCTCTCTCTCTCTCTCTCTCTATATATATATATATATATATATATATATATATATATTAGTAAGAGTTGTTTTGGATTTGGATCTTATAAAGGTCCAAATCAAAAACAACTTTAAAACAAGGACTTAAGTAATGGATTGCAGTTTGGATTGGTTCTAATTCGGATTTTGATTCCAACTCATGTATCAGTGCTCGTGTTCTTAGTTGGTTCGGGTCCAAAAGGACCTAAATCCCAATCATTTTATGTGAGACCCCTACTTGTCTCGTTTGGATCTTGTATCCGAACATAAGCATTCATGTTGTTTGACACACACACACACACACACACACACATACACACACACACACACACACACACACACACACACATATATATATATATATATATATATATATATATATATATATATATATATATATATATATATATATATATATATATATATATATATATATATATATATATATATATATATATATATATATATATATATATATATATATATAAGTTTTGTATGTTTTGAGAATAGACCCATCTTTCTAAATCAAATTCTTGATTCATTACCTTCATTGATATGGACCTCTATTTGGATCCAAATTGTTTTTGGGATTGGATCTTATCTTTAATGGATTCAATCTCATGCTATTAAGGTTTTGCATGTCCCGGATCTCTTTAGAGATCCGGCTCTAAATTGTTTTGAACCTGGACTGGATCCACCTAATGGATCCGAGCCCTTGTTAAGCGGTTTCTTAGATTTTGAATCTTACACTAGATAGAAAATACTCAGTGGATGCATTGTATTTCTAATGTAGTTGAAACTGGGTTACATGGGGTTTTTGATCTCGATGAATCCCCTTATCGAGATCCAAACCCATACTGGGTATGAAAACGCTATACCTTTTTAACATCCAAAAGTTCATCTATTTATCCATGGTCAATAAAAAATAATGGAAATAATCCAGTATCATTTCTGAAAAACCCAAAGAGTTTTTCAGACTTTACATTGGACATGCTGGCTCAGCCTTTCCATGACAAAAAGAAAGGTCGTACAATTTACATAAATTAAAATACAAGTACAAAAGCAATCCCCTTAAACAAATGCGAATGAAATCCAAAGATTAGATGTGCAGGAAAAAATAAACTTAAAATAGAACTAAATTAAATAAAATTGATTATCAATTTAAATACCTTGTCAATCGGTTGTATCGCCTAATGTTGAAAATGATATCAGATCAAAGTAACATGAAATTGAGAAAGTATTATAAATTTCGTCCAAACTAAAGACAAGTTATTGTCATGATCATAACAAATTTGCATAAACTATGAAGACAATGGCTGAATTGTGCCGGAAATTCTGGATTTGCAAAAGCTTCTCACCATTTCAGGATGCAAAACAATGTGTATCATATCTAAATTTCAACTGAGTTGTCTTCAATTGAGCATGAGAAAAATTGATAACCAAAATCAAAAGAGACACCATACCTGATGCATCACAATGTGATGAAACATGTGAACTGTAACTTCCCATGTTTGCCAACAGTAACTTGTCATGCTTATACATGCATTGCCCCTCAACATCACAATCTTGTTGAAAGGAATAGCAAGAGTAACCTCAATAGAATAAACCTTGACCATCATCAGACGAAGCAGGTTATATGCCCCCCCCCCCCCGAACACGCAGGTGCATGTTCTCGGGTCTGAATGAGTGCCATGTATGTAAGCATGTGGGGGCAAGTTTCCCTGTGTGTGTCGGCATCACTTAGCATCGGAGTCAGGTTTGTTTGCAAAGATTTGAGTACCCTTTTCCGCCATTAGTGTCATGAAATGATGTTTTGAGTAAAGGACAAAAATGTCCTCCCGCCAGAAAGGGTTAAAATCATTATCGTTTTTGCCCTAAAGAGTAAACTTCTCTGCTTTAACAGAAGCTCCTCGCAATATGTCACTCTAAATGCTCTAGATCACCCTTTGACGATGCACCATCTGTTGTAACAGGAGATCCCTTTGACGACGATGCCTTTGACATTGTATACTGTCGCGGGATCACCCTTTGTCATCGTCTGCTGTCGTTGGAGCACCCCTTTGTCATCGTCTGTTGTCGCTGAAGCACTCCTTTATCGTCGTTTGTTGCCGTCGAAGCACCCCTTTTCGTCGTCTACTGCCGTCGGAGCATAGTCAAAGCACTGTTGCCACCATTGGCTACATGAAGAAGGTTCTTTGATTCTTACCCGCGATCGCGTCAATGACACTTCGTATTCAAAATCATCATCTTCCCTCTATCTCAAATTGAACATTAACTAAAGCAAAAGATAGAAAAGATTGACGATACACTACAAACTAAAAACCACACAGACAAACAAATGCATTGAGCAGACTATGTTCTAATTCACTATACCTCACATGCATTGTCATTGTCGTCCTCCTTTTCACCTCCTTCCTGATCAACGATTAGACACGATCAAAGCCCAAACAAAACCAAAACAATATCTTATAAATCGATACTAGAAAACACATAATATCTTATGATGTTTTGGTTGTTAATATCGATTTGTAATATATTATGCTGATTAATATCGATTTGTAAGCCCAAACCGTGATCATGTTTTCTAGTGTTGATTTATGAAATATTGTTTGTTTGTTAATATCAATTTGTAATATATTATGTTGAATTGTCGTATATCGATTTGTAAGATGTTTTGTGTTTTCTAGTGTTGATTTGTGAGATATTGTTTTGTTTGTTAATATCAATTTGTAAGATATTATGTGTTTTCTAGTGTCGATTTGTGAGATATTGCTTTGTTTATTAATATCGATTTGTAATATATTATGCTGAATTGCTATATATCAATTTGAAGGATATTATGCTGAATTGTCGTATATCGATTTGCAAGATATTATGTGTTTTCTAGTGTCGATTTGTGGGATATGATTTTGTTTGTTATTATCGATTTGTAAGCTATTATGTTGAATTGTGTATCGATTTGTAATATATTATGCTCAATTGTTGTATATCAATTTGTAAGATATTATGTATTTTCTAGTATCGATTTGTGAGATATTTATAGTATGATTTCTATTACAGAATTACAACAAAGAATTATAACATTACAATAAAGAATTATGGATTTACAACAAAGAATTATAGAATTACAACAAAGAATTATCAATTTACAATAAATAATTATTGATTTACAACAAAGAATTATAGAATTACAACAAAGAATTATAGAATGCTAAACTTTATAATGATTTAAACTAATGAAAGTTAAATGCTACAACTATTTTATAGCTGAAGAATCCACACGTGATTCTTGTGTTGCATTGCTCACTTTTGAATTGAACTGTGTCTGTCATGAAACAAAACAATATTAGGCACTACATTAAGTTCAACAAATGCAAACATCCTCCCAAAATTGTTACATACTAAAAGACTTGTCAAACTCATGTCATCGTTCCACTCAAACAGGTGAGAAGGATTGCAGGTTCCAACGTTGTAGTGCACGTCTGTAGGGTATTGTTGCTTGTTGAAAATTATACAAGTTAGATATTGATAAGTTGCGCGTAATACAACTTATATGAGAAGCAATATATTATATTACATACATGTTCATGCGAAGGGCTTGGTTGCTTAGGGGTTGGTTGTTTCTGAGACATTTTCTTGCAAACCAATTTCAGTGCACCTTTTGTCCTCCGACGACTGTGATCAGAGGCAAGTTTCCTTTTGATACCCTTCGTTAGGTGAATATTTTCATCATAATCTACAAGGTTTACTCCTGACTTGTCAAAGATGATGTTGACGCTTCGGCGCAACTTCTCATAAGGGTCAGGGAAAGCGTAATTTTTACCTACGTTGTTCGATCATGTTTTCTTAGATTAGTTTTCATGAGCTGCAACAGACTCATAGTGAAGTAACTGTATTTTTTCAAGTAATTCCCTTGACACTTTTCTCATACATACAAAGACTTCTTCGCTTTTCGATGTCAAATTTGCAACATGCATAAGTGACCTACATAGTTGTTGGTAACAGGAGGCTATGTGGTACTTCTCATCAACACTAGATAGACTGACATTATTTGTATCCAGCAGTTCGATCTTTGCTTGTCTCGTCTATCTTCACATTAAATATGATTCAGGTATTTCTTTTATCTTCTCTTGATTAAGTGCCTTTAATGCATGACGACATAAAATACCTTTGAATTCAAACATTTTGCATATACATTCAACTATTTCGTTGTCAACATTGTATGTAATATGTGCTTCTTTCCTTTTTGGATGTTCTTCGCCCTCCCATACAACATGGTATTTGTGCATATTCCTAGTTTCATACATCCTTCTATGTTGCAATTCATGACCTATATAACCCCCTTCTTAATTCATTCAAATACAGTCAGTGTATACAGATCTACAAGTCGCATCAATATTTTCTTATCTAAAGTTACAGAGCGGGTATTGAAGCATTTCACATCTTATTCAAGCTCATTATGTCTAAGATTGTCTACAAATAATTCATATTATTCCATGAAGCGAAACATTATTAAACATGAATACAAGGTTTTTTTTTAGTATGGCATGCATAGATTCAGCTCTTTGTGTGCTTATCATACCTGCGCAAAAGTATTGTCTTTCATATGCCAATGCTTACTTTTCTTTGTCTCCATATAAATATTTCTTATTCGAAAGTCTTCTTAACACCATTCTCGTTGGACAACCACATCTTGAATCTGGCTTGCTCCGTCTTGGATTTCCACTTGACTTCTTCCAACCTTGCTTAGAACAAACATATGCCTTTCGCATCACGACATCCTGTGCATTTTTTGTCCAAGAATACTTTCTAACACTGAAGCCAAGTTTTAAGGCATAATCATTATAAAATTTTTATGCAGCTTCCTCATTATTAAACTGTATTTCCTCTATAGAAACAGAGTCAAGTGTACTGTCATGTAGACTTAAGGTGCCTGCACCTTTGTCAAGTGCAATGTCATGATCGTCTACCTCATTATCGAATTGCATTTCGTCTGCTAGAATATTCAAGTCTAGAGTGAATCCAATGTCTACACCCTTCTTATCATGTGCATCATTAGTGCACATATTCACTTCTTTAGGTGCATCAACAGTACGGATGTTCGTTGCTCCATGACTTTCCAATGATTGAGATACATCATCTTCACTACAACTATTTGATAAGCTCAACAGTGCCATGAGCAAAATATCAATTTGCATTAGCCAGCGCATACATTTACTATGATTTATTCAAGATGCATATAACAACGACTACAGATTAGTTAAGCAAGGCAAAGAAACGATTGAATGGATCACACTAACAACATAATAGCTTATAAATCGATAATAACAAGCAAAACCATATCTCACAAATCGACACAAGAAAACATATAATATCTGACAAATTGATATACGACAATTCAGCATAATATATTATAAATCAATATACGGCAATTCACCATAATATCTCACAAATCGATACACGACAATTCAGCATAATATATTACAAATCGATATTAACGATCAAAACAATATCTCACAAATCAACACTAAAAAATACATAATATCTTACAAATCGATATACGACAATTCAACATAATATATTACAAATTAATATTAACAAACAAAACAATATCTCACAAATCAACACTAGAAAACATATAACATCTTACAAATCGATATACGACAATTCAACATAATATATTACAAATCGATATTAACAAACAAAACAATATCTCATAAATCGACACTAGAAACACATAATATCTTACAAATTGATATACAACAAATCAACATAATATATTACAAATCGATATTAACAAACAAAACAATATCTCACAAATTGACACTAGAAAACACATAATATTTTACAAATCGATATACGGCAATTCAGCATAATATATTACAAATCGATATTAACAAACAAAATAATCTCACAAATTGATATACGTGTTACTACAACCATGATTTTTGTTACATTGCATATATTGAGTGAATGGACGATATCGGATGGGGTAGAGTCCCTTGCTCGCATCTGTAACCAAGCATTCTTGTCAACAGCTCCCAGTGTCTTACAAATATCTTCAAATTTCCAACTATTGAAACGACAAAATCTACCTGCAATAACAAAACAATGCCTTAACGACACTCACGACGACATACATTCTTCAATAATAGCATGATGACATGAAAAGGTACTCACCACGCTTTAATGGCACTTGTTGGAATGTTTGTGCGTCATTGCCTTTTTCCATACTGCCTAACGAAAATGAAGAAGAAGAGAAGACTGTAAAAAGAGATGGCTGACAAATCCCCCTATGACGTTGACCAATGATCGAACCAGTCGTTCGATTTATAGTTATCTCCATGAGGTAGGAATAAACCCGAGAATGCTTTCTAACACAAGGCAGGAACGAGAAGGTGGCCATGTGTTGTAACACAAGCTAAAAACAAAGGCGGAACGTGCAAATCTATTTACGGGGAGCGGGAGGACATTTTCGTCCAATGCATAGCTATCTTATGAGAGGACATTTCCGTCAAAAGCATATCTACCTTTTTTATATGTTATTTTGTTATAAAGTCATCATGGGCAACATTGGCATATGAATTATCGTGGGTCCCAAGATATTCCTCTATACACACTTGAACACGCAATTTATGTTCCAGAAGAACACACAACATCGTCTCATCATCAGACATTCCAGTGAAGTGAAGAAGAGACAACCATGCCAATTTAGCTCCCATTTTCTCTTCGATTTTCTTTGTTTCTTCTCTTCTCTTGACGTGTGGAGCACCCACCTAGAGGAAGTCTACACCAAGCAAGAAACCAGAATAAAAAATCTTTAGACAAGAAAAAAGACAAACTACACAAGGAATAACATGAATCTGACACAGTGAACACCCAAAGTACACACATCTATCGACGTATATGAAGAATAGCAACATATAATATAACTGAAACTGAGAATATAAGTTAATTAAGGACGTTTAGAATCCTACATACCATAAACATGATTATACAAGTAATAATCAAAAGCATAAAGGTTAGTTCACTAAAAAAATAATAGATTTTGGTTGTGGGGAATATGAACAAAGCAATACAAACCATGATCAAAAGAATAGAAAAGAAAATGCACAGATTAAAAAAAACTAGAAAAAATACCTAAACATGAGGGTAAACACCCAAAAATTGACCCACAATACAAGAGCTTAAAGGCCATCAAAGAACGAAATAAATGTAGTGATGAACAACATAGATGCCACACCATAAAAAATAAAACAGTAAATCCATAATTAATCAAAAGCAACCTTGCACAAATAAATCAAAGAACAAAACCAAAAAAATCTCATAACACACCTCATAGATACACACCATCCAAAAATTTTGAGCACTAAAGTCCAACAACAACAAAAAATTTGGTTCCAATACACAAGAAAACAATGAAACCAATCCCACTTAAAAGAATCAGAAAACAAATGTAATGCCCTCGATTTATAACTCAATGTTTAGATTTTTTTTTTATGCATGGCCTTATCTATGGCATTGCTCCAATCAAACTAATCTTTAGGGAGTCAGCTTATGTGTCAGAGCTAGCATTTAATAACTCTCCATAACCAAGTTCGAGAAAAAAACATCTAAAGACAAAAACCTGTTATTAAGAAAATAGAAAGCATGCAAAAAACATGAAATAGGGAATGCTACATATACAATATCAAATAATCAAGTAATCCAATAAATTTAATAAATTTAAAAATCACTATTCACACTAAATTAAATTAAAATATTAATAATAGCCCAAGTTCAGAACCAATAAGTCAATCTTAAGGTCCAATAACAAAACCCCCATAGCAACTCAAAACAACGCCCTGCCAGTCCAGTTGTCATGTCTTAAAGAAAACAATCAAATCAAGTCTCATCACCTAAAATATTAAAATTATATTGAGTAACACGAACGATTAATTAATGCATGAACTTACCAAAATAATCAAATATCTATTTAATTCATGAGTAGCTTCTCATTTTTATTATCTTTTTTTATTTAGATGATGCATGCAATGCTCTATCTATATACACAATACAAAATTGTTTCTCTATCACAAACATAAGTGGGTAGTACATAGTCTTTATAGAAGAAGAAAGCAATGACCCTTTGTGTATATTCAAATAATTTGTATATTATTAATCTGACCTTGCACATCTCTTCGGGTCATAGGGTAGGATGATTCAATGTCAAGAGAGTCCCCTACCCTCCAACCTAATATATCAGTATTTGTTCAGCTAAAGTACATATAAATTACCTCGCAGCTGTAGTGGTTGCCTAATCCCCTCACTTCGTGGTTGGGGAAAGCAACCTTTTATGCTATAACAAATTTTACGGAGTATATAGTACCACTTACACTCTCCTTGTAAGCCACAAGAGAATTTAATACACAATTTACTTTTTATTTAGTTAAATTTCTTGTTATTCATGTCTTATCACAGTTAACCACAGACATGGTTAATATCCATTAATTTAGCCATAGGCATAGTCATCTTCTAGGCTCAAATATGCATAAAATCAATTATGCTTCATTCAACACTTAATCAAGTCCAACCAGATTCATAGAAATGTAATTCACACATGAATTCTCATGCTCAGATATGCCAACACATAATTTTTACACATGCAATAATTCAAATTCAGCATCAACAAATAAGTCACCCTATGTATGCATTACGACATTCATTCAATCATTCATTCAGTAAACATAAGCATATTATCATAACATTATGCATGCATATCATAACATCATGCAAGCATATTAACATAACATGCAGTCTATTTTAGCATCATAATAAAAAATTACAACATAAAAATAAACATATATTATCAAGTGAGGGCACAACCACAGTCTCATTTGGTACACACCATATACTTTAATAAGTCGTGTTTCTATCTAATTCAGCTCTGGAACCAAATAATGTCCAAATGTTTCACTTTCGAAACCATGATATGAAAGAAAACACAAATTTCAAATATGGAACGGTATGGATATAATTTCTAAGTTAGTAGAAATTTTGCTATAACTTAAATAAAATAAATTAAAATAAATTTTTTTTACTGTAGATGCACATACATACTAGTTGTCTACAGGCGAAACCCTAGTCTCAAACTCATTCAAAATCAAAGAATAAAAATTATGAAGTGCAACATAATTTCTATTCATAGAACAATTCTTTTTAGTTTAGTATTTCCAAAAAAATATCAACCATGCATTACACATAATAAAATGAATTCTGATATTTTATTGTGAGTAACTTGGCATCAAACAATTTTTATTTATCAAGCACACATAATATTCATGCATATAAAAATCTAAATATGTTATAAACACAAAAACATCATACATATCATGAATCAAATACATTATCTAATGTTTTTACATAAGAAAACAAGTTTTTCTCAAAAATGATTTTCAAAAAAGATTTTAGATTTAGGAAACCATTTAACAAGATTTATAATCCATCAAAACCATACTAAATTAAAGAATAAATATTTTCAGCATTCTAAACACACCAAAGAATACAATATTCAGATTTCAAATAATCAAAAATCTCAAACTGCATATCTATATAGTGTCATTTTGCATAGTTTTATAAAAACCGATGCAAAACTCATACATGTATTCAATCCATGGTTCTAAACCATGGACTTGAATTAAGATCTAGATTCACATGAATCAATCCTAGATCTAAATCTACCTATATAGATTTTTTCATATATTTTTTGTAAAAATCCAAGTTTTATAGCTTTGCACATCCAAAACAACTCTCGTAAACCGCACACTATCAAACAAAGGCTACAAATCTGTAAAATATTTGATCTGATCCCAAACTCATATCTGAAACTAAGGTAGAATCCTAAAATACAAAATAATACAACACAAATACTCACTTATCTCAGATAACCCACCAAATTCTCTAACATAAGCACATCGCCACCACCAAACCCACTTTCTCTTCTAATGAGAGGGGTGTGTGGAAGAAAAGACATAGAGAGATAGAAGGACTAGAAGAATAGAGAGAGAGAATTAGAGAGAGATTATGGTGGGGGCATGTGAGAGGGTTTTTATTTATAAGGTCATAACCCTATACATTCAGGGGAAAAAACTTTTAGAAGTTTACTATTCCCTAGCTACAACTCCTTTCTTTAGGTTGGTCTCCCTAAAACGTATGAGAGGGAGAGAGAGAGTTGTAGACCAATAAAATCTGCTTAAAAAAGACCTCTTTTTAAGTAAGACTCCTAATTAATTTGAACTTAATTTAGGTAAAATCATAGCTAATTAGGACACCTAATTTAATTAGGTCAAATAAGAATTAAGGAAGGTAGGGGCATCCCAACTTGGTTTGAGTGTGGATCCCACCTAAGGGACATCCCACCTAGGGGTGGCAATCGGGTCGGGTTGGCGGGTCGGGTTCGGGTAACCGGGTTTACCCGCCTACCTAACCCATTTATTAAATGGGTCAGCTGGGTTGGCAGGTTGGCATACCCCTAACATGAACCCGACCCGTTTAATAAACGGGTTAGGCGGGTCGAGCCGTTTATTAAATGGGTTAGTTTAAGCCAAACCCGAACCCTCCTAAGAGGCGGGTCGTGTCAGGTTTTGCCACCCCTAATCCCACCCTATGGTTCAATTTACCTTAATTAACTATAAATTGAAATTGAAATTAAAATTCAATTTTGAAATCAAATCCCAATTGGAATTCAACCCAAATTCGAATAAAAATTCTCTATGTATGAAATTAAATTTCAAATTAAAATTCAAATCCAAATTCAATTAAATCTCAAATCCAAATCAAAAACAGATTGTAATTCAATTCAAATTGAAACTAAAATTCAAATTTGAATTAAATGAAATTTAACTCCAAATTGAAATCAAATCCCAGAATAAAATTCAAATTTAATTCTAATTAAACCCAAATTGAGACATAAAAAATCAACTTTAATTATTAAAAAATTAGAGAAAAGGAGGGAGAGAGAGAAAGAAGAGAGATGAGATTTTCTTTTAAAGAGAGAAAGAGAGCTTGCATCATAGTGAAAACCTTTTTTTTTTGTTTTTAAGACTGGTCTTTTTAGTGGTGCACTTGTTATGTCTATCAAAAAAATATTTTTTTACTAGCGCACATTTTTTTGCACCAAAAAAATTCCTTTTTCATTGGTGCACTTCTTTTTTGCTCTAGAAAAAATCATTTATAGTGGTGCCCTTTTTATGTGTGTCCAAAATAGTTTATTATATTGGTGCAAATAGCATGTGCCATTATAACTCGTTTTTCACTAGCACTAAACAAAATAGCACCAATGAAAAGATACTTTTAGTGGCACGCTAGGAGGATGCACCAGTTAAAGAGGTTTTTCTTATAGTGAATGTAGGATTTGTTAAAAGTTGTTAAATGAATTGTTTTTTTATATTTATCTAGTATGTTAAATTACATATGTTTTATAAAATATAGGATTTGTTAAGAAATGTTTAATGAATTGATTATTTATATTTATCCAATGTTTTTTAGAGTATGTATGCTTTGCAAAATATAGGATTTGTTAATAATTATTTAATAAATTGATTTTTTGTATTTATCTAGTATTTTTAAATGAATTTCTCCAATTTCACATGTCTGCTATATATATGTTAGGTATTATGTATAAACATAAATAGAAACATGGCAGAAAGAAAATCAAACCTCCATCTCCACCCTCAAGCAAAGATCCAATTATGGTGCCTGAGGATGGAGAAGATGAGCAACATAAGACAAAAGAGCAGAAAGATTATAAATTTGGTAAAGAAACTCTATTGGCAAGTTACGTAAGTGTTAGGTTTGCTAATTTATATAACTATTATTTTTTACGTTTGTATGCAAACTCATTTGAATGTAACATGAATGCATCACATATTTTGACTATGTAGCATCTAACAAGATGCATAGAAAGACTCCAAATGACCGACAACAAGGACATGAAAAGATTAATAGAATTGCCAAAGACTCTTTGCCTTACCCTGTATTTCTTTGTGAATCTGAATTACGAGGTTTCTGTTGTTTTGTTGTTGGCTAATAAAAACAAAATAGTAAACTTTTTTTGTTCACAGCGAATGCTCGCAACTAAAGGACAATGAGATGTGACAACTAGGTGCTTAAAGAGCAGTGAGTTGTCGTATCAATTCTTTAGAGTTGACAAGGTATCTGTTAAACAACTTTGTATACTTACAAAACTTAAATTTTTATGTGCATAATGACCTTAAACTTGATTTATAGTATAATTCTTAATTTTTCTCAACCGGTGCAACTATTGTTGAGTTTTTTGAGAAATGGACATGAAGAAGAAGGTGTTCAAGATGTACAATTCTGTGGGGTCCACAAATTTAATGTACTCACTTTTTTACATTTGTTTGTTAACTACATATTTTTCATATATTTTTAACTCATTTTTTTGTAGTCATTTTTTTCAGTGTAGTTTGGCTACAACTATTACAATGATTGGTCAGTTGAGACCATAGATGATATTTTTTAACAAGAAAATATGTAATTTCTTTGCATATGTATGTTAACTCAATTCGTAGATGTATATGTTCCTGATGACTTGGTATATGATTGTTACATGCATGATTATGGTATATTTGTCTTTACATACATACAATATTTGGACAAAAATTGAGATTTGAACTTTATATAGGTATATGTTTATATGTCATATTTTGTTCTGACATTTGAGATATAAGTTATAGTTAGTTGTTTACTAATAACCCTTTTTTCAGAAATATGTCACAGATTATAAGAGGTGTATGATCAAATTATATGAACACATAAAGAAGAAACAAAAATGCTTTGGAGGGTGACAAAAAGAAGGCTGACAGGGAAAAAAAATAAAAATGAACCACAATAGAACACAGATGGTACGAAGGCCATTGAAAAGACAAAGGTTAAGGAGATATCAGACAACGAGTTCTTGTTTGTTAAGCTGTGGATAGTTCTAGGGAGTTTTGTTTGAATTATCAATGTAAAACTGTAATTCTAAATTTGTATAAATTCAATGTTGGATGAGATTCATTGTAAATTATGATATGAATTTAAATTTTGGATGTTTAGTATGAATTTGAACTTTGAATAAATTTGAGTTGAGATGTTCGTGTAAATGATATGTTTTGTATAGATTATGTAAATGATAATTTTCTGTGTTTGCAACAGTTAAAAAATAAAATTGTGAGGAAGTCTGCATATAATATATGTGAAGATGAGAATGCATGCATGTAATGAGGAAGTTCACATATAATATAGGTGAGGATGAAGAAGTCCACATACAATATAGGCAACATTGGACGTCTTCCGGTAAAGAGTTTGATAATAGCTTAAGTGGACTTCCTAATCCTCACCTATAATTTGCAAGGTTATGAGGCTCAATTTAACATAATGTTCACACTTATTTTTATGCAAACTTCTGAGGTATATGCACACTTAGTCTTATATTTGTGAAGTTTCGAGGTTTGAGTTTAACAGGATGTTTACACATATTTTTATGCACACTTCCTATATATATGCACACTTAGTCAGGCATTTGCAAAGATTCGATGTTCGAGTTTGATAGAATATTTACAAATATTATTACATGAACTTTGTGAAGTCTGAAAAAAAATGTACCTCATTTTAAGTGGAAGAATGAGACACCCGATTAACGAAGCGATATTCTGCATAAACTTCATGAGTTTTGTGCATGCGAAGGGTAAAAAGGATAATTTTAAAACTGGTTATTGGTTATTTTTTACTTAAGAATATAAAAAATTATAGGGTGTTTCGGAAAATGTGTCTAATTATAAGTACAATACAATTATTTCACAAGAAAAGGGCTTGCTAACAAGTCCGACCTTCAATAGGTTGAAAGCGGGTTGTGCTTGGAACCCAACTTGATTTTATGTAGTTGATTTAGACCAGAACCCAACTTGATTTTATGTGGTTGATTTAGCCTATGGCCTTCACATAATCTCCAGCTTAACAATCCAGCTAGACTTATGCAAAATCCCATACTCTGAAAGTTTTGCAAACGTACCATTTTACAAGTCAAGCAACTCGATTGTACATGCCTTAGCTGCCCGGGTGGCCAGCAAGGTGGTTATGATGGTGCTGAGATGAAGGCACCAGACCAAACCCTAGTGGCGCATGGGTGTGTCCATAACTTTTAGAGGTAGGCCACTTAAGGCACGGTGGTTGTAGGGCACCATCCTAGGTTTTCCTTGCTTCAACGAGGGCTCCTTGTCATTAAAAAAAGGATTATACATGCCTTAGAAGTATGTCATGGTAACTACTGAAGATTTTGTTTGGTTTGATTAACATTTAATGTTTTTTTTAAATACTTCTTTATATTTTTTTATAACACTTAAGTGAGAAATACATCAGGTGATGTCCTGCAACCACCCTTAAAAACACACATGCACCAGCATGATTTGATCCAGTGCCTTCATCTCAGCACCTTGACATAGACTCGACTGGCCACACAGGCTACCTGCTCATAGTTCTAAAAGGAATTACGTTATCGATATGTCAGTGTTTTTTATGATCTAATCCAAATATGGTTAAGCAAAATAGGAAAATTTAATGAATTCAATGGTTCGATAATGGAATAAAAGCGCAATTGGCTCCTCCTAAATCAGATCCAAGAAGTAAACCGAAACTGACACATTCTAAAATATAGATCGGATTCAAAAGTTGGGGGACTGTGTAGTGTGTTCTCCCCCGAAGACGCATTGTTTGCTACAGTGTGTGTTCGGGGGTCCGAATGAGCGCCACATATATAAGCACGTGGGGCTCATATTCCCGTGTGTGTCGGCATCACTTAGCATCAGAGTCCGATGTGGTTGCAAAGACTTAAGTACCCTTTCCTACTATTTTTGCCATAAAATGACGGTTCAAGAAAATAACAAAAATGTCCTCCATCTAAAAAAGGGAAACGACAGCTCGAGAAAAGGACAAAAATGTCCTCCATCCAGAGAGTCGAGGATGATGTTAACTCTTTAAAGTCCAACTGTTTCATTTTTGCCCTAAGCAACAAACTTTTGCACCATCTGTTGTAACAGGAGCTCCCTTTGACGACGCACCCTTTACCGTTGTTTGTTGTCGCCAGAGCAGCCTTTGTCGTCGTCTCGAATCCAGGTTCCTGTCTAGGTTTTTAGCTTGTGTTACAACACATTACCGCTTTCTCATTTCTGCCTTGTGTTACAAAACATTCTCGGGTTCGCGATCGACTGGTTCGATCATTGGTGGGCATCATAGAGGTATTTGTCGGCCATCTCTTTTTGCAGTCTTCTCTTCTTTTCTGTTGTCGTTAGGCAGTATGAAAGAAAGCAATGACGCATAAACATTCCAACAAGTGTCATTAAGGCATCGTGAGTACCTTTCCATGTCATCATGCTATTGTTAAAGAACGTATATCATCGTGAGTGCAATTAAAGCATTGTTTCGTTATTGCAGGTGGATCTTGTCCTTTCGACGGTTGGAAACTTAACGATATTTGTAAGACACTGGGACTTGTTGTCAAGAATGCTTGTTTATAGATGCGAGGAAGGGCCTCTACCCCATCCGGTATCGTCCAATCACTCAGTATATGCAATGTATCGTAAATCGCGATTTTAGTAACATACTACCGATTTGTGAGATATTGTTTTGTTTGTTAATATCGATTTGTAAGCTATTATGTTGAATTTTCGTATCGGTTTGAAATATATTTTGCGATATGTATATCGATTTGTAAGATATTATGTGTTTTGTAGTGTCGATTTGTAAGCTATTATGCTGAATTTTTGTATCGATTTATAATATATTTTTGCGATATGTATTTCGATTTGAAAGATATTATATGTTTTATAGTGTCGATTTGTAAGCTATTATGTTGAAGTGTCGTATCAATTTGTAATATATTGTGCGATATGTATATCAATTTGTAAGATATTATGTGTTTTTTAATATTGATTTGTAAGATATTTATAGAAAAAAATTTAAAACGTGTGCATGCAGAAATACATTGTTGCGTGCTTGCGGTGGCAATTTTCGTATTCAAATCACTTCACAGCATCGTAGATATAATTAAATCGCTATCGTCCACACATATACGACAAATTGTTTCTTTTATTGGCATGGTAAGTAACAACTCGATGCATAGTATAAGCAAATAAGAAATTAATGTTGCTTTTATACTGTAATTAATTCAATCGTTTCTTTGACTTACTTAACATTATCGGTATCCATTTAACGCAAAATGGTATCTTGCTTATGACAACGGTGATCTTATCATTTGGTTGCAATGAAGATGATCTATCTCAATCATTGGAAAGTTATGGAAAAGTGAACATGTACACTAATGATACACATGATAAGAAGGGTGCAGGCATTGGATTCACTCTTGACTTGAATGTTCCAGCAGAAGAAATGTAATTTGATAATGAGGTAGACGATCATGACAATACACTTGATAAAGGTGCAGGCACTATGAATGAACAAGATAGTATACTTGACTCTGTTCTTGTAGAAGGAACACATTTTAATAATGAGGAAGGTCATAAAGATTAGTCCAAGAAAATGGGAGTGAACAGCAAAGGTGAAAATCATGCTTCCCTTGACACTCAAGAGAAGTTGCATTGAAATATAAACATCATCTTCAACAAGTCAGGAGTAAATGTTGTAGATTATGATGGAAAAATTCACTTAGTGAAGGGTGTCAAAAAAAAAACTTGTCTCTGATCGCAATCGTCAGAGGACAAAGGGTGCACTAGAATTGGTTGGCAAGAAAAGGTCTAAGAAACAACCAACCTCTAAGCAAAAGTAATCAGTCATTCGCATGAACAGTTATGTAATACATTATATTGCTTCCCATATAAATTGCATTATGTGCAGCTTATCATTATCTAACTTGTGTAATTTTCAACATGGAGCAATACCCTATCAACGTGCACTACAATATTGTAACCTTCAATCCTTTCGACCAGTTTTTCTGGAATGATGGCTTCAGTTTTACAAGTCTTTTGGTATGTAATCAATGTTGGAAAGATGTTTGCATTTCTTGTGAAACTTAATGTAGTATCTTATATTGTTCTTTTTCATGACAGACTCAAATTAATTTGAAAGCGAGCTATGGAACACAGGAATTGCGTGTGAATTCTATTTAAGTCTTACCATAAAGTTAGTTGTTATGCCTCTTTTCATGACTCAATTTCCACATTGTCGGATTTGTTAAGAGTTTAACAAAACAGAAGGTGAATATGCTTATACACTGAATGGTCTTATTAAGAAAGAGTTTTTGGATGAAGCCATTTTCATGAATCATGAGCCACAAAAATAGAATTGTTAATATTTTGTGAATCACCGTTCATGAAAATGGCTTCATCCAAAAAACTATGGAACAAAGAAATCGCTTGTCAACTCTGATTAATAATGTATCTTTCACATATATAAATCATTGTAATACGTATCATTCATATATATAAATCGTTGTCTCATCTAGCCTACAGAGCTACAATTTTGATAGCGTAGGTAAATCGTCGTTGCTTAGTGCTTATAAAATTAGTGAAAATCGTTCTCATCTAGCCTTCACATATATAAATCGTTGTATATATATATATATTGTATCGTTCATATTGTATGGGAAGGCCTCTACCTCATCCGGTATTGTCCATTCCCTCAGTATATGCAATGTATCGAAAATCATTGTTGTAGTAACATAATACCGATTTGTGAGATATTTTTTTGTTTGCTAATATCGATTTTTAAGTTATTATGTTGCATTTCTGTATCAATTTGTAATATATTTTGCCATGGTTATATTGATTTGTACAACTGGATGGAAATCACAATGTGCATGAATACAAATCGCGATAAAGTGCACAGACAAATCGTTGTCTCATCTACAAATCGATTTGAAATTCAACAAAAAAATTAAGGTAAATTCAAAGTGATTTACAGCATGATATTGATTTACGTTTTATACAGAAACAATATTTTAGTAACAGTTATAAATTGATGACTAAATCGCGATATTATATATCGATATCGTTCACAAAGACAAACAAAGATATATCGTTATCGTGGTAGCTTCTTAAATACAAATCGACGTTATTTACGAACATATTCATTTACCAAAAATACTAGTATTTATTTACAATACATCATGACCAATGGCCGAAATGACTGATTAATAAATGGCCAAAAAGAAAAACAATAAACAAAGCCACATGATGTATAGATTTAGTAAAGAACAAATCAAGAATAATTCAACGATATAAATCGAGGTAACTTTATAAATACAAATCGATTTCGTTTACAAAGACTAACCAAGACATATCATTGTCGCAATAACTTCATAAATACAAATCGATTTCGTTCACAAAGACTAACAAAGACATATCATTATCGTGGTAACTTTAAAACTACAAATCAATATGATTTACAACCGCAATCATTTATGAAAAAACTAGACTTTTTTACCTGACCACAATGGTTTGGTTTAGGTAAAATACATGACCATCATAATAAAAAAAACATATATCATCCCCAATAGGTAATTATCGGGACGTCTAATTGTATTTATGAAATAACTACAACAACGATATGTCTTTGTTTGTCTTTGTGAACGATATCGATATGTAATATCATGATTTACTCATAATGTTTTGCAACTGTTACTTAAATCGATTTGTACTTTACTAAGTCTAAACATTGTGTCAATTTGTGCACACGTGCATAAAACCCTGCAAAATGTAAAACCCTAATATAGATCTATATATAAAACCTTACTCGACCCTACCTGACTCGTTGTCCAGGTCTAAAACCCTGATCTATTTAACCTCAAGGTTTAAACAATATACATCTGATTCGTCATCGTTGGTCGTGTAGCTATCATTTTCTCCTTTCTCGTCAACTTCCTCGACATTGATACCTCTTTTGCGATGAAGCAGGTTATATGTTTGATTCATGAAGACGTCATTTATAAAGAAACTATCGGTTTGTTTGTTCCTTGTTCATGAAGCAAAGCGAAGCAACACCGTCCTGAACTTGTGCGATGTGTCATTCATATATAAAGGAAACGTTGTTTCACATACCGTCAGTTTTAAAAAAATCCCGTCAGTTTTTAAAAAGCGCGAGCAAATAAATTGCATTGCACATTAATTAAATTAAAAATGTTATTTCATCTGCCTTTTACAAAACTAGTCAATGTGATAGGATGTATCAATCAAATCGTGATAGCATGTATCGTGTCGATTTATTTTTTCATCCTATTTTTCATCTTTTAGCAGTCATTGTGTAAATCGGGATAGGAAAATCATTAACTTAGTCAAAGCTCATCAAAGAAAATCGCGATAGGACAAATCATTGCACCGAAATTGATCTATAACTGTGACTTAAATCGGTATCAAGTTGTAAATCGATTTGTATTTAAGAAGTAACCTCGATTTTTATTTTATCTATTCTAAACATCGTCTCGATTTTTTATTGTTTGAGTTTTTTCGCCTTTTATTAATCGGCCATTGTGTAAATTGCAATAGGATATATCGTTCACATAGACAAAGTTAGTCACCCTAAACCCCAATCCCTAAACCAAAAACCCATAAACCTAAAACACAAAGCTCGTCAATCACGATATTATATATTGATATCGTTTACAAAGACAAACAAAGATATATCATTGTCACAGTAGCTTCTTAAATACAAATAGACGTTATTTGCAACCACATTCATTTACCAAAAATATTATTATAACTACAAATCGATTGTTATCTAAACCCTAAAGCCTAAACCCTAAATCCTAAACCCTAGGACCTAAACCCTAAATTGCTGCATGGTAAACCCTAAATTTATAGTTTACCTGGTAATCTTGAAATGATGGAAGTGATTCTTTCCTATGCATGATCTCTATTCCCCTCGAGATGCGCATGTGAGTGCAGAACTTCATTAAGGCAAGCCATGGCCTATTTGAAGGAGAAAATTGGGAATAGCTCTAGAGAGGCTGGAATCTTGTCAAAACGGTGATGTCGGAGCAACAGACCCATGGAGAGGCTACAGTCAGTGAAAGGGTTCCTTGTTTGTTATCCCTTGGATTTCATGTGTCAAGAAGATCTAAGACCAGTATTCAATGAGAGTGAGTTTTATGCATCCCCTCATGTCTTCCATTGAGCTTGTAGCCACTAGCTGCCTCATGGGTCGTATATTTCTCTCGATTCCGATAAAAATTTTGGGCGAACGACCCTGCTGTATATTGTGTAAATTCTAAGCCGAACCAAGCAAGAGAGTTGGTGGCATACAAAGACCAAACCAGCAGCACATTCCGTTACTTTAATAGTTATAGTGAATTATGTGTATCAGTCTTCTCTACCGAACTTCCAAGTGTTGGTTGCTTCAATTCACCGAGGCATACTACGGTGAGGTGGATGTTAATAGTGAAGTTTATAGAATGTATTTGTATCCATCCACACATGAAGGTCATTCCACCATCGTCTAATTCTCTTCTCTTTGTTTTTTGTTTTTTTATGTTCGACAAATATTTTTAATTGTATTCAACATTTCCTAATAAAGAAAGCTGGTTTATTATTCAGTTGTACAAGGGTTCAATAATTTAATTGGACGATTTTGTGTACATTGTGTTTTTGCTCCTCTTCCGTATGAGCGAATCGATGTAATTATATATCTTATTTGCAGTTGCTTTATTACCGTTTGGTTGGTTGCGTCTTCAATCTGGAATTTTACCTCGCAGGAAGGCGGGCCATTAAAAAGATCTTATTCAACACATGGTTAATCAAAGCAGTTTGTATCGAAGAATTTTTGTGGGTTTACATAGTAAATGCCCTTATCATGAGAAAGTGCTTTTTTGGATGGTACCCTTTTTCTTTCCTCTCCGTTTTTTCGTTTTTTTTTTTGTGACGTTGTTGACATTCAAAATTGGTGTGGTTCTAAGTATAGTGACAAAAGTTAAAAATGACAAAATATAGGCAGCTAAAGACTCGCAAGAATTTTTTTTTTTAAATATCAAATGTTTTCATCAAAATCTCAGCAATAAAAAATAAATTAAAAATAAAAAAATATTTTTTTAAAAGGAAATATAAATACAAAATATTCAAAAATAAAAACATATGTTTTATTCACAATATATAGCTGATGAAAACATAAATATCACGTTTAAAACACGACATTTATGTTTTTGACAAAAAAACTCATGAGAAATTGACTAAGGGTTTGTTTGGAATCTAAGAACTGGGATAAGAGTTATTGCCAAAAAGTCAAACAAACACCTGGTGGCAGTTTGGAAATTGGTAGCTGGGATGAAAGCATCTGGGATGGGAAGTGGCATTGTATTTACGCTAAAGCATGGAATTGACAGCAAACACCTCTGGAGGTGGTACCTGCCAAATCCAGGATTTGGCAGCTGTCACTTCCCATCCCAGCTGCTAGTTTCCAAACAGGGCCTAAGGTGAGCTTGCAGATTTCCAGAGGAACTTCAATGTTTCACCACCACTTACTATAGAGTCCCAAACACAGCCTAAGGAACTATTTGAAAATTGAGATGGAAATACCATTTTCATTGTGTTGCCAAAATATGGTTTTGCCAAAATGTGATGCTGAGAAAGAAGTTGCTAAAATCATCCTCCTGTTACTTGTGTTAAAAAGTAACGCTGTGACTGCTAACTCCATTCCCTACGCAGTGTCTTGGCAACAACAAGAGAAACCGTAACACACCTACAATTCAAGGCTCCCAAACAGAGTTGGAGAACGCCAGAGAGGAGATGGGGAATTACAAATTCCAAAACGTCCAAATGCAGTCTTTACAAACTTATGGATTCCATACTTCCTACCCCCAGTGTCATAAACAAAGCCTAAGGCCCCGTTTGGATGAAAGGAAGCAACATAACCTGAGTATTGAAAAACTCGGTTTTTAGCAAACCTAGTTTACAAAAAACCTGAGTTGGTTTTCCGATGCATCACTCTATAGCGGCATGCATCTTGATGCTCATTAAAAAAAATCAATAATACAAGGGGAAAACCTCCCCTCAGTAAAACCCTTGAGATCACCTGCCCAACGGGGAGTACGCCTAGCTTGGACCTTGTGGCAATGCACGTTACGAGTGTTTGACTATTTGCGCACAAATAGTATAACGTGGAATATTGGCCACAACCAGAAAGTTTTCCATAACATTAGGAATTTTTTTAAATGACAAAATTCACACGGCTAGATTTATTGAAAAAAAGAGAAATTAAAACCATTCCATCCTTGTCCATATTTACATGTGTTTGGAAGTGAAAAATAGGACAAGTGAAACTAAGAACAACAACAACTACGCCTTCATCCCAAAACAAATGGGGTCGGGGTCAGCGATATGAACCAAAAAAGGAAATCATTTTGGGTCTTCCACATGAATCCTTCTCCTCCAGTCATTTCTATTCAATGCCATGTCCTCGGTGAGGTTCAAAGCATTCATATCCTTTCTTATCACCTCCATCCATGTCTTCCTAGGCCTACCCCGACCTCTTTTAACTAATATATTTTCTCATTTCTCCATCCTTCGGGAGCATCATTAGGCCTTCACCGAATATGTCCAAACCACCGTAAATGATTCTCTCTCATCTTATTTTCAATGGGTGCAACGCCTACCTTCTTATGTATCTCCTCGTTCCAAATCTTATCTTTTATTGTATTTCCACACATCCATCTCAGCATACGCATCTCAGCTACACTCATTTTTTTGAATATGATGTCTCTTGGCAGCCCAACATTCCGTACTATATAGTAAAGTGGGCCTAATAGTCGTCCTATAAAACTTTCCCTTCAACCGCAATAGCATTCTACGACCGGACAACACTGCAGTTGCACTGTTCCATTTCATCCACCCAACCTTTATTCTATGATTTACATCTCCATCAATTTCTCCATACTTTTGAAAGATAGATCCCAAATATTTGAAAGAATCATCCACCGGTATTTCGTGCTCACCAAGCTTCACTACACTCCCATCACTACTTCGTTGCTTACTAAATCAACATTCCATGTATTTTGTCTTACTCTTACTCAACTTAAAACCTCTTATTTCCAATGTCTGTCTCCATAATTCTAACTTAGCATTAACCCCAGCTCTAGACTCAGCAATCAAAACAATATCAGCAAACAACATACACGACACATTTTCTTGAATTGGTCTCGTAAACTCATCCATCACTATAGCAAATAGGAAAGGGCTTAAAGCAGTTCCTTGATGTAACCCAACCGTTATAGGAAAATTGGTTGTCACCCCTCCACAAGTGCGAACATTGGTTACTACTCTTTCATACATATCTTTAATTATACTAATGTACTTGAGAAAAACACCTTTCTTCATCATTGCCCACCAGAGAACGTTCATAGGTACTCTATCGTATGACTTCTCTAAATCAATAAAAACGATATGCAAATCTTTGTTTTTTTCTCTATTTCTCTCAATAACTTTCATAGTTGATCTTCTAGGCATAAAACCAAATTGATTCTCTGATATCATGACAACCTTCCTTAATCTAGACTGAATCACCCTCTCCCAAAGTTTCATAGTATGACTCATGAGTTTTATACCACGATAGTTTGTGCAATCTTGTATATCACCCTTATTCTTATATACAGGCACCAAAGTATTCTTCCTCCACACATTAGGCATCTTATTTGTCCGCCAAATCTTGTTAAAAAGATTTGTCAATCATTCTAAATCTTTCTCTCCCAAGCATTTCCAAGCCTCGATAGGTATACCATCTGGGCCAACTGCCCTTCTTGATTTCATTTTCTTCAAAACCTCTGCAATTTCTTTCTTTTGAATCTTGCGCATGAAGTCACGATTCATCTCATAAAAAGGAATGGACAAGTCTCCAAGATCCTGAGCATGACTTCCATTAAATAGCTTATCAAAATAATCTTTCCATCTCTCCTTAATCTCCTCATCTTTGACTAAAACCCTTTGTGTTTCATCTTTGATACATCTAACCATACTCAGATCCCTCGATTTCCTATCTCTCATCCTCGCAATCCTATAAATATCATTCTCGCCCTATTTGGTATCCAACTTGTCATAAACCTCCTTATATACCTTATCCCTCGCGTTTAAAACTACTTTTTTAGCTTTCTTCTTTGCTATCATATACTTCTCCAAATTCTCATTATCACGACTCTTACTTAGATTTCTATAACACTCTCTTTTAACCTTAATAGTTAATTTGACATCCTCGTTCCACCATGATGTATCCTTACCTAGCGGTGCACCGCCTTTAGACTCACCCATTGATTCTGAATCCTCCTCCAGACACCAATCAACTTCCTTAACTACCCGCTCTACAAACATTCCTTGTTTAGCTTCTTTCAGTGCCCACCACTTAATTCTAGGATCTATCCTATGTCTATCCCTTTTGCGGCATTATCTAATTCTAAGATCTAAAATTAAAACTCTATGTTGTGTAGCTACACTTTTTCTCGGTATAACCTTACAATCGATGCAACAACCCCTATCTCTCTTTCTAAGTAGAAAAAGATCTGTCTGACTCGTATTAACCCCACTTTTAAATGTTACTAGGTGAGACTCCCTCTTCCTAAACCAAGTGTTTGCTAAGATCATATCATAGGACAAACCAAAATCTAAAATCCTTTCTCCACTTTCGTTTCTTTCTCCTATACCATAGCCTCCATGGATACTCTCAAATCCATCCCTACTAATGCCTACATGTCCATTAAGGTCACCGCCAATGAAAAGTTTTTCTCCATAAAATATCCCTTGTACTACTTCATCTAAATCTTCCGAAAATTGACGTTTAATGGAATCATCTAAACCTACTTGAGGTGCATAAATACTAATAATATTAATAATATCTGTATACCAAATCTTATACTAATTTAATAAGTAAAATCCTATCACCCTCCTTACGGACCTCAACTACATTATCTATAAACTTACAACTCATAACAATCCCTACTTCATTCCTATTTTTATTTATTCATGTATACCAAATCTTATATCCCCAAGGTTCTATCACTTTTGCCTTCTCACCTACCCATTTGGTCTCACATAAAATATTAATCTTTCTCCTACACATTGCATCTACTAACTCTACCAACTCACCAATTATAGACCCTATGTTCCAAGTGGCTAACCTAATTTTATGGTCTTAGACTAACTTCTTTATCCCCACCCGTCCAACAAAGTGAGGGAACCCCTTGCCTATTTGACACCACACCCGAGCGTCAGTGTGACGTGTCGCTCCCAAGCAACGACCTAGCAACCCTTGCCTATTTATCACTGCCTCCAGGCCTATAGAGTACAACGCGTCGCTCAGTAAGGAACGCCCCAACAAAATTCTCATATTGATTCATATTCAAAGGGCATGACTATGCTGGCTGTCACAGGCCTACCGCAACCCTCCTCCTTTATCCGAGCTTGGGACCGGCAGTGCATAACTAAACAATTATACACAGGCAGAGTTTCAAGTGAAACTAGGAAAAAATTATAATTTCTTTTTATAAAATCTTCAAAGTTCTAAAGGTATGATTTTTTATAGAAAAAATTCTTTCACCCTTTGGTGAAGGAATTTTATCTATCAATTTTTCACATTAGGCAACTATTCACCCATAACACATCTCATTCCATGAGCTGACAGACACCCACCCACCACCACTTTCAAGTCTCTCTTTCTCTGATATGGTCAAACCTGTTAGAACCCTAGCGTCCTAACAAGTAAAAAGAAAAAAAGAGACGGCAAAAAAAGGAGATTTGAAAAAGGACCTTAGCATCCTAAAAAGTAAAAATAAAAAAGAGACGGTCAAATAATAGATATGAAAAAGGGGTGATGCATTCGGCTAAAATGGATCTTTGGAAGATATCAGAGAGAGAGAGAGAGGCATCTACAGTCCTCGGGTTTTTAGTTACTTTTCATGTTATTTCAAGAAGGGAGATTCTCAACGAGGAAAAGGGTCCCATTCCTTCTAAAAAATTGAAGAGAAAGGTAGAAGAGGGGGAGGGGGTGTTGCATGGAGCCACAGTGAAGATGCACCATTCAGTCGATCATCAAGATTACCTTTTTAAGCAGCTGACATATTCTAAATCTTCACAGAAATCATTTATGTAATTGCAGACAATCAGCATGGCATAAGATTCTGACCGCCCGTCTGCATTCTATCATTATTGTGATTTTAGACAACTGACAAAAAAAGCATAACAAGAGTGACAAGATTTTGATCAAACCATTTTGACATACATTTTCGCTAATCCGCAACAGGTTAAGCCTGACACCAGATTTAAGCACCAGTTTTATCCATTCAGCAACTCAAAGACAGCAAAAAAATTGCTGATCTTTGTCTGCAAAAAAGCAGATAAACGGTGCAAGAATAAATAACCATAGGTGAAAAATAAACGGTATATCTTACACCATGCAGTAACAGACCATACTTACCAGAGAAAGAAGTTGGAGCAAACACTCGAGCACGAAAATTACATTTCCAACATCATGAAAGTTTCATTTTACATTGGAAACCACAACCTTCTTATTCGTAAGAAACAAACTTCTCATAAAGTTTCAGAAACATGAAAGAAGAGTATGGTTTCACACTTTCAAAACAAGCTAACGTCTATAGAAGCATCCGGGAAAAATTATTCGAACATTGTAAAGCAGTTGTACTCTTATCAGCTGATATATATTATCATGACACTTTGATGCAATATCAACATTTTTTTACCATAGAAAACTACTAGGGCATCAGATAATAAGTGGAGTTCAAGTCCACATCACAATTCAGTGTACGATAAGACAGTTAACATCATTTGCCCCTGGTATTTTCAGATTTGCATTTAAATATCCCCAAAGAGTTAAAAAAAATCGTAAAAAAAATTATAAGCATCAACTAATAACCAAGATCCACACCATGTAGGATAAGATCATTTGCATCATTTCCCCTTTGTTTTGCACTAATTTTAGCTTGCAGAAACAAGTAATATGGAACAAATATATCATCATTAAAAAAGAAAAACAATCAGCTAAATCATCTCCCCTTTCAGCACTTGTCCATTATCAGTACCACAACTAACAGCAAGGAATTTAATTCCTACAATAACAGCAGGAAAGAAGCTGCATTGTAAATGCTACTAAACAAAATTAATATAAATATCAATCACAAGAAATGAGAAATTGAGAATCTATGATACTCAAAAATCATAAAAGAACGTTTTATTTAACATGTTATGTAGAAAAAAAAACATCATAATGAAAACACATGTTGGTTGGTCCATTTGACACCAATGCCAAAAAAAATCATTGCAATGGGCTGGTAAGCCAACCATTAGATATAAGCATCAGTTTTATCCCATCAGCAATGCAGTAATCAACATTTATGACAATTGAAAATGAGTGCTGATGAGTAGGTAAAATAATGCAAATCTTACAAAAAATGCAGTAATCAGAAATTATTTAAGCATGCAGAAAATAATTCACATTTCGACCTTATTAACATCTTCATGTTCTAACTGCTTACAAATTACCGTGTTCAACCTTACTCAGCAACATCAATTATCTGCCAAGCATCAAAGTTCAGCTCGGTGAATGTAGAACAGGCAAAAAACCAATATTGCTTTTGTGTTGTCACATGGGCACGGGCGCGGGTGCAGGTGCGGCACTTTCAAAAAACTTGGCTGCAGGGGTGCGGCGTGTGTGTGTGTGTGTATATAATTTATGCAGGGGAGGGGTCGAGCCCCCTCCGTGCACCCTCTTTGTGGGGATGGGTCGAGGGGTCCCGGGGCACAAAAATTGCCTGATTCAAAGTTTTGGCCCTTGCAGAAAGGGGGGTCCCGGGGCACAAAAATTTGTGGAGACTGATTCAAACTTGTGGAGCCTGATTCAAAAAATTGGACACAAAAAAAAATTAATAACACAGGGTCGCGTTGACCGCACCAGCGTTGAGTCGCGTCAATGCGGGTGCGGGCACCCTGCTAGCCGAATCCCTGTGCCGAAACACTGTGACATAGCTTTTATGGAACAAGAAATGACAGCCAAAACACTTCAAACTAAGAAAACAATTTAGCAGCAAATCCCGAAAGAAACAATGGTGCATAAACAAAAAAAAAGACAATGATAACCAACAAGAAAATAGACAAACAGAACACAAAGAAAACGAAAAAGAAACAAGTACCACCAGTACCATGAGAAAACTGTTCATCAACTAATCGGCATTAGCATGGTCAAAGAAACATCCCCGGGAACTTGTAACAACAATTAAATAGCTGCCATGAATGGTTTCCATATTTACGGACTCCTTCCAAAATTACAAAATTTACTAGCGAAAAAAAAAGAATATGTAATTTTTGGAGTAACTCAAGTATGCCAATCCGAAAGAGAACATAAACCAACTTCAACGCATTTAAATCCATGGAAAAGAAACAGAGTTTAATTGTCCTTCTTTCCTTCAGAAAAAAACACATAAGCCCACAACAAAACAATGCCCAAAAGGCTAAACTGAGCTAACATTATTAAGGAAATAACAAGAATATGAATTCAGACTCGGCATTCCTCAGTTCGATGGTGAAAAATCACCACCAACTGCAAAAAAAACTAAACATATGAGCATGCAAACAAAGGCAATGTCATTCAAGGCAAAAATTACTACCTGATCTTAGGATAAAAATAGCATCAATGTATATAAATCACAAAAGGACCGAGCATAGAATATTAGGGTTACAGAGAGGGGGAGATCTAGAACCCTAAGAGGAGAAGGGAAAGTGAGGTAGTTCCTCTCAGACAAATGCCTCAAACGACATCTTAGAAGATCAGATTCATCATCTTCTTCTCATCACCGAGAAACCCACATCACAAAACCATCTGAATTAGGAACACCGAAGGAGACAAGACGAAGGAGAGATAACAGAGAAACAAGGAAAACAGAAACTCTAGAAGAAGAGAGAGAGAATCCTGAATTTATAGAGCTTGAATCAAATGACCCATTTACTCGTGTAGATAGTCGGGTCCCTGACACGAGATGAAGTGGGTTTGGGTTAGGGCTGGACAAAACGGCCAGGGTAGCCTAGGGTGTCAAAGGGACAGATTTGATCCGGACCCGATCCATATCAACCCCTATAGGGTCAGGGTTTAGTGATAAATAAGAAGGATTGATTACAATCTAGGTGGGACCGAAGGGTCTGGTCAATATATGAAGCCAGGTATGGATTGTGAAATTTCATACCAGACCCAAATTTCAATGTAAAAAGGATAAAAAATATTACTTTACCGGGTATGGTGCGATTCTGGTTCATTAATCCGTATAAGATTCAGGCATGGTTTCTCTTATGATGGGTCTGATTGGATCCGAAGCCAGACCCAACACAATTTCTCAACAGATCTGGGTATGGTTTCACATGGGTACGAACCAAACTCAACCCGTTGACACCCCTAAACTAGCCTGTCTGGGCTGGGATTGGGCCTGATCTCTAAACTAAGGCAACCAATTATCCCAGCTTGGCATCATCATAATTTGTTTATGTGAATGATGTGAATCAGTTCCAAGCTCGTCTAAAGACCAGACAGCTCTAGAGCATCAGTGGAATAAAGTTTCTGGTGGAGTCATATGATCAGCTACAAACTGTTTCCTAAGCTGAAGAGATTGGTGGTAGAGGTTGAGATCAATGCCATCCACATTCGTCCTACTCTTGCCTGTAGGATAGCTTGAAACACAAATCATCTAGTAAATCCAAACAGAGACATGAATGCATGGAGCCGCACCAAGTTTCATGCTGACATAAACAGAACCAGCCTTTTTTTTTTACAGAAGCAGAACCAGCCTCAAGTGTGCCATGAATATTTGCCCATCACCGCTGCTCATTATTTATATACCAGCAAGGATGGCAATTGAAAATTCTGGAGTAGAGAAAATACATACATTGCCATCAGGTTCAATGACTAGCTCGCCAATGAATTAGAAAATGGACCCAATGCCGAAGTTGATATCTCTCAGGTGCTGAGTGTCTACCTTCAGGTTAGCACTTTTATCACCTATGACCGCAAGCACAGTCTCTCGAGTATTCTTGTAGCCTGAATGTCCCCATAGAAATTCAAAAAGTAAGTACTTGTATTTTGGTTGTAGTTCCCAGATGTAAACGAGCAAGGTTCAGGGACCGGGCGTACATTGGTAGTTATTGGTGGGCCAAATCTCACAGAAAAATACCAATCTATCTCACACCATCTGGACCAATCACTATGAACATGCGCTAACCGACCTACTCGATCGACCGGTTCTTCAAGTTTAGTCCTGCACTCACCTTATGCGAACAGCAGTTATAGCAGAAATGATGCAAAATGAAAAGAAAAATATGGCATTCATCTTTTCACAAGCTGAATGAATTACTTTCTTTCAAAAAAAAAAACAGTTTTAATAGGTTAAGCCAGTAATGAACTGTGAAACATAGATATATGTACAGACTCGATCCAAGAACACTCAGATATACAAGTCTTATATCGATTGTCTCGTGATTGGATCGAATCAATACAGGAACTAACCTCAACTGAAGCCTAAATAGGCTTAGTCAGCGACAAAATAAGTTAAGGTTCAAGTTGCTGTATATGATGCACACATGTATGTCAGTATGTGCATATGACGGTAGTGTAGGATGAATGTGTGCATATATCTTTGTATTCAGATTTGTCAAAGTATCTGCTTCTGCATAGAGGAATAAATAGGCAAGTCAGAATTCAAATGCATGCATATTTGAATTTATTTATATGCATGTTCGCATATGCATTTATACTGATGTTAGATGTAGTGTTATGCGTGACATTGTCATACCTAGGCATATGCAAGCATTTGTAACTGAATCAAGTCTGACCTCTTCGAGTCATAGAAAGATGATGATATGGGTCTCCTTGTTCCTCTGTGTTGATGTCAATGGATTACATGGTTAGACAGGCTTTGCAGAAGTGGGCACCTTGTTCAACCCTGATTTGGTATCTAGGCATAAGCAAGCAGGTAGTTGCAATGAACACAGTCTTCAACCTCTTTGAGTTATAGAAAGATGATGATATTGGGTCTCCCTATTTCTCTGCAGTGATGTCAGAAGGTGTCGGACTCTTGCAAGAGTAGCCCATCTTCAACCTTGGTTAGGCCCTACGGACTTAAAAGTTCATTGGATCTGATCTCATTTTCTGTTTGCTTGGAGCTTATTACTTTATTGGAGATTTCACACACACACACACACACACACACACACACACATATATATATATATATATATATATATATATATATATATATGAAATGGAGCCTGCTGCTCCTACCCACGGAGTACACCTAGGTGTTCTGCACTAGGAGACCCAATGTAGGGGCATCACATTACGAGATTAAGGCCAGCGTGATACAAATGCTTTCATCATTTTATGGCCTTAGTCATAAAGATCCCTACAGGCACTTACATGAGTTCTTTGAAATATGCTCCATAGTGAGGATTCAGAATTTTGGAGAGACGATTACTTTGAAATTGACCATTTTTTCGTTCTCATTAAAAGACAAGACCAAGTATTGGTTAAAGTCCTTAGATACTAAAGAAATAGGGTCCTGAGATCAAATGTAAGAGTTTCTAAAGAACTAATTTTCCAAAAGTAGAACCAATCAATTTCGGCGAGCCATTACTAGTTTTTCTGAACTAGATAGTGAGCAATTTCATGAGACCTCGGAAAGAATGAAGGATCTCCTTAGTAAAAGAATTAAACATATTTTTATGCATATTTTGTATACTTTTTTATATTTTAATTGGAATACCGTCTAGTCCCGCCTAGTCCTTGACTAATCTTTTTGGGGGTCTACCGACAAGGCACCGCCTAACGCTTTTGGCTATATAGCACACAATTGTACATTTTGAGCATAACACATTCTACTTTATTGTTTGTAATTTACCATTGTTAATCCACAGTAAAAAAAATCATATATTTTCCAATAAATATACTAACATAACTGGTACAACATGATACAACCTATGCCAGTTTATATATTATCAACTAACCTCGCTCTTTATCTGATTTCTTATAGCCATTTTACTGTACTTTTTTTTTGTTTTTCACGGATAACCTGGGGCAAAAGATCTTTTTCTCTGTTCTAATGGTCAGAAACTAATTAACCAAACAATACAATTGTAACTAATATGTTAGAAATCTAATTTCTCTCTTTCTCTGAACTTGACATTCTATTCTACTTTTGTGTTTGAAATTTTAAGTCATTGGTACAAGATTTCATCCAAATTCTTACCCCCAGGACAACAGTTGTAACATTAAAGATAAGTAACAATAAACAATCTACCTTATCATCCTCTCACGAATGGGCCACCATTAAATGATGTTACAAGAGTATACCAAAAAAATGCATTAAAGCTTCTACAGTTTGAAAACTTGAAAGCATGCATCTAATAGGATTGCTTAAAAAATCAACAGTAACTTGAAAGAAGTGCCACTGAGACAATTGTTCAGGATTTTTCAGCCGTTACAATTAAATGGCTGGGACTGGGTACTACAATGTAGATCTAAATATCAACGGTCAAAACATCAACTACATAGTACGTAATGCTTAATGACTGGAAACATCAGGAAACAAATCAGAAGCATCCTCGGACTAAAAACAAGGTAAAAAGCTGCGGGGCCATGTTAATCTTCATGCCTTGAAAAATCAAGGAACAGTCATTTCCATAACACCTCAAGGAATACAATGCCATTAGATACCTGCCTACATGAACTTCTCGAAGCAAAATCCCATCAGTAATAAACTTGACGGAGTTGCAATCACCCATCCGCTTGACATGTCTAACATGAAAACCAACTTCTTTCCCTAACTTAAGGCCCAACTCATAAGCAACACACTTAGCAGTGGCAAGAACTGCAACACGGCGACATTGAGTAACACCAATTATCCCTCCCATTGCCGGACATGCCTTTGAACCAAAACTGGCTTCATATAGGAACTGCAAAGCATAAAATGCAGTAAAAGAAACTTATATATGTGTATTATTTAACTAGCAAAAGAAGCTAAAAAGAAATATGGCAACAGAAATAAAAATTCTAAACTTGAAATGGACTAAAACAACAAAAGAAGGACCAGTGTAAAGCATACCTGAGGCACTTGTGTAGTTTTACCACATCTAGTCTCTCCAGTCTCCACAAATAATCACAGCAGAATGCCCATTGATAGCTTCCATTATTTCCTGTTCCATCATGACTATTGGAAGATCGGTCCTCTTTTCTTCAACATCTGCAGGTCTCACAACATGCACATTGAAGGACTTCTGACCTTGATGATGAGCAGTGGTGGTTACATTCTAAAAACATGTCTCAAAAACATCAACACAAAATTCTGAAGCAGGAGAATAGACATATACCAGAACGAATTGCATATAAATGCAACCCACACATCAACATCAAAGGGTTTTCTATTAGAAAGTCAAAAACAACTCTTTTCTCAGAGATTCATCAGAAAACATGGGCAAGTCACCATCTCTCCAAATAAAGTGAGCAGAAAAATCTTGAAGTAGACAAATTTTGCTATATGCAGTGCAAACCATACTTGTGGTTCAATGTTCTTCCAGCAGGAGTGAGGTTTTCAACTCAACATTCTTTAGCTTTGATGATTCTGGAGAACAAGTCTTTTCTTTATCTTGATGCAGATGGCTTCCAGTGCTGACGCTGCCATATAAGAAAGATCTGAAATAGTTCTCTTCTTGAGAAGTGGCACATCTTGTGGCACTTCCAGCCCAACTCTAGAAAGTTGCATTACTCTTCTGAGTTTTTCCTTCATAGTTTCTACCTGTGATTTTGAGAATATTTTGCAGTTATGTTGCGCTATACTGAAGCACCTAATAACAAAGAAGCAATCTCGCATAAACACCTGTGCAATATTTCCTGAAGAATACAACGAACTATATGCATTATCCTGAATTCTGTGCTTTATGAAAATACAAAAGGAGATAAAGTAAACAGATTGTTTGTATCTTCTAAATTCTATCCAAACAAAAAAGCAAGCCGATTCTCAGGGACAATGAAATTGTGGTGGCGCTGTTGGTGGAAAGAAACACATAATACTGTAGTAAGAACTTAATGGAAAATGGAACGCACTGGAACCTTTCAGCTACCAGTGGCCTTTTTTCGTTTTCCTCCTGAGAAGAAATTTGGTTAAAGAATTAACAACTAATCACAGGAAGCTTGAAAAACTTTTCAGGATAATAAAGAAAAATTCTCAACGTTGTGAAAATAAAGTAATTCATGCATGTAACTGCTTTAATTTCCTCTTTTATGATTTGCTTAACTTTGGCTACCCTTGCTTTACAGATGTAAGACATCAGAAACTAGGAGCTACCAACAACACAGTGTGTGTGTATATATATATATCAAGTACTTGATTTGTGCATTTATGTCTTTTCTTTTTCTTTTTCTTTCCGGGTAAGACAAGTGCATTGCAACCATCATGGTTTTCAAAACTGCCAAACATAAGTGCAACAACTACATCAAATCAAAGCATATTAGATCATTGATCAGTAAAAGTTACTACTTTAAAGCCGTGAAGCACGCACAAATAGAAGGTCATGCTGAACATAATTTAACCAGATTGCTTGAGGGAAGTTAAAAGCTTTACAATTTTCAAAGTGTTGGCAAATTGCAAAATGTAATGAAAAGTAATTAAGTCTGACCAACTCTTAAACTCAAATCGACATGACATAAAAAAGAAAGATGATAATAAGGGGCAACGTTCACCATTCATCAAGAAAAACTTTTGTTGACTCTACTAAGTTCATTGGTCCATCCATTTTCAGGTGTTGCTCTCTAAAATACAGATCTGCAATCAACAAGGGAACCAAGAGAAGACTAACGGAGACAACAAGTGCACCAATTAACCAGCCAATGAGAAAATTCATGGAAGAATGGTTTGATAAGTTAAATAACTAGTTTCATGCTTATGATGACAATCTTGTCATCTGAAATCGATTAACTATTTAAACTAAATCACAATTTTCTCAACATGAGTCCCGACAGAAGACGAAAAGAGAGAGTGGCATACGCGCCAGTAACTATGACACACTAATTGAGGGTTTTTTTATCCACCCACTTAACCAAGACACTAGGATAACGGACACTGTAATTGTCTCAAATTCTAGAAAAAGTGTGCACGTATTTAAGCATGCACTTACTCAAAGAACGAAAGAGATTGAATTCATATCAAAGATATATCAAAACAGATCCCTAGCAGTTGTATAACCAATCAATTCAAATAATGGTAACTTAGGAAGCAAGCCCACGCAAAATTTCCTGAAAACCCAATGGGCGTGGTTCATATATGTTAGGTCCAAAGTTCAATTCCGAAGAGCTAGTAGTAGATACACGCTTGAGTTTGGATATGAATCTTAAGGTAAGAATGAATTTAGAACCAAATATGTTGTAATGCTAGATCCAATAAAATAAATAAATAAAAACAAACACTTTGCGTGTTATTGATCTTGATCCGTTATGTAAATTGACAAAATTGACAGGACTTGATTTACGAAAAAACCACACAGCTACAAATAAACTATGTTACTTGAAAACAAAAGAATATGAAAGCAACTTCAATTCAATAATATCAATAATTCAGAAAATTTACCAGATAAAATAGGAAAGAAAATCATAAATAGGTTTTATCAACAAGCGTCTCTCTCCCTCTCAAACCATCTATTTATAGAAAACCCTTAAATCTAATGGATCTCTCTCGGTTCCTTACCCCTCCTTTGTCCTTACCTCTCTCAGTTCTACATGCCTGCAGCCAACAAGCCCTTCACGTCTTCACCGATTATGGCCTCCCCATCTTCACTGCATCTGATCAACCCCAACGGCAATATATTAATTTTCCTTTTTTTATTTCACCTTCTAATTATCCAAAAAAGTGGGATAAGTTGGAATTTGGTGGTGTCCTGTTTGCAACATCCCAATCTGTCCAGCTTTTCTGGATAACTAGGTGAGTCCAAACGCCATCTCAAACGGCTAAAGCAGCCACAAATTTTGTTGGAAATTGATTAAAAGGAATAATTTTTCATTTATTTTTTATTTTCCCATTAAACAATTTAAAATTTAGTTGGAAAATTGCTACAGGGGTGTTGTTTTTGAGTTACCATGAAGAGGTTCATGGAGACATCGGTTACTACAATAGCTACAAGGATGGAATACTTGTGTGCATATGAATTCGATTACTCAAGCCTTTCACAATTTAAAATTTAAATCCCATCGCATGAAAGAAAAGGGCCTAGAATTCATCTGTTTTTTCTCAATATAATATTTTTCTTGTGAATGAAGCTACATGGATTCATTTGCTTATTAAAGATTTGGAGAAAATTTAGTGTGGGCTTGCTTCCTAAGTTAGCATTTTTTGAATTGATTGATTAGGCAACTGCTAGGGATCTGTTTTGATATATCTTTGATATGAATTCAATCTCTTTCATTCTTTGAGTAAGTAAGTGCCCGGATACGCCCTCACTTTTTCTAAAAATTGAGATGATTTAGATATTACATTGTTTGTTATCCCAGTGTCTTGGATAAGTGGGTGGACCCAAAAAACCTTAATTAGTGTATCGTAATTACTGGCGCGTATGACCACTCTCTCTTTTCATCTTCTGTCGGGAATCATGTTGAGAAAATTGTGATTTAGTTTAAATAGTTCATCGATTTTGGATGCCAAGATTGTCATCAAAGGCATGAAACTAATTATTTAACTTATCAAACCATTCTTCCATGAATTTTCTCATTGGCTGGTTAATTGGTGCACTTGTTGTCTCCGTTAGTCTTCTCTTGGTTCCGTTGTTGATTGCAGATCTGTATTTTGCAAAGCAACAACTTAAAATGGATTGACCAGTAGACTTAGTAGAGTCCACGAAAGTTTTTCCTGATGAATAATGAATGTTGCCCCCTTATTATCTTCTTTCTTTTTTATGTCATGTCGATTTGAGTTTAAGAGTTGATCAGACCTAATTACTTTTCATTACGTTATGCAATTTGCCAACACTTTGAAAATTGTAAAGCTTTTAACTCTTTTTCTACCTATTAACTTCCCTCAAGCAATCTGGTTAAATTATGTTTAGCATGACCTTTTATTTGTGTGTGTTTCATGGCTATAAAGTGGTAACTTTTACTGATCAATGATCTAATATGCTTTGATTTGATGTAGTTATTGCACTTATGTTTGACAATTTTGAAAATCATGGTGGTTGCAATACACACACACATTGTGTTGTTGGTAGCTCCCAGTTTCTGATCTCTTATATCTCTGAAGGAAAATCAGAAGCAAGGATAGACAAAGTTAAGCAAATCACAGAAGAGGAAATTAAAGCCTTTGCAGGTATGGAATACTTTATTTTCACAACGTTGAGAATTTTCTTCATTATCCTTAGAAGTTTTTCATGCTTCTTGTGATTAGTGGTTAATTCTTTAACAAAATTTCTGCTTACATGTGCAAGAGGAGAAGGAAAAAAGGGCATGGCTAGCTGAAAGCTACAAGACCTTATAGTGTGTTCCGTTTTCCATTAAGTTCTTACTACAGTATTATGTGTTTCTTTCCACCAACACTACCACAACAATTTCATTGTCCCTGAGAATCATCTTGCTTTTTTGTTTGGATAGAATTTAGAAGATACAGACAATCTATTAGCTTACGCTCCATTTGTATTTTCACACACAAACAAGATACATGTTAAAACGTATTCAGGTTTACACACATGAGTAATTCATTTCAAAGCATACACTCATGATATATACTTTACATACATGACATGATTTACAAAATTATTATTTCATACAAGCATTCACAATAGTCATATCAATCATGCAACATTCATTTCACATAATGTATGCTCAAACATATACCTACAACACACTTTATATTTCACTATCTAAACCACAATCAGAAAAGTACATCCATTTGCACCACATACTTACCACGGGTATTTACCGGATTTGCATTTTTATGCATTGCATTCAATGAGCATGACTTTTTTAGCCGCAAGCAATAAGTATATAAGCATTTATGTTATTACAATTAAACTGATAATTACATCTAAGCACATTTCATTTGTGAACACAAACCATGCATGTGCACATGCGAAGACCGCACTAGTGTTGTACGTGTTAACATGGTTAGCTAGGCAATGTTGATGACACAATCTATGAAATCAAAAGCATATTTACATATACAAAACCCACTTCAAAACAAAGTTTCAAACATGCATATTCAACTTTTGAAGGCATTTTTGAAGCCTTATTAGAAAACCACATTCAAAACTGGAATTTGGTCTCCTATAGGCATTTCACCGAGCACTTAGCATGCGGCAAAATTTCCAAGACATGATCAAATTTCAGAAGTATACAACGTGCTTATTAGTGTTAATACACTACATTAAGCATGCTAATAACAAAATCAACGCAATTCCTAATTTAATTCATGCAAAACCATCGAATTGGGAATTTCTAAACCTAATTCGGTACACATAACACTACTTTAGAATACTTAAGTAAAGCATCATTAAGACACACTAGATTAATATCAAACAACAAGGATTTATATTGAGTTATACCTTTGTGATATGATGAAAAAGAGTAGTGAAACTCGAAAAACCAAGAGGTCCCACGCAAATCACAACAAATTTGCCGCGTAAGCAAAACACCGAATACTTGGTGCACAACACGCAACACCACGCGAGTCACAAGAACAAGGTCAGTTGGGCATCCTCTTACAGTAGGAGAGTGTTGCACACTTAACGATAAATTCATTAGAATATGTTTTCATATACGAGCAACAAAATCTATAATACAAATCGGTAACCCGATAGACGATAGACCGCAGAACATTATACTAAAAGTCTAAAACAAGGTTGGATGGCTGTGTGGGGCATCTTCACATGTCTGTTGTCCAAAGCGTAGCCACGTCGTTTGCACGATGATTGAGGCACTCCAAGGGAACTTTCAAATTCTCTTGGAAACTCTATTCGAAAAGGAATTTTTGAAAAGGTGGCTAAAAGGAAGAGACCGCGATGTCATCGCTGTCACAGCAGCCAGGCACAATTCCCAACACTGAGAAACAAGCACTTAAAATGAAAAAACCAAAATAAAAAAAAAATCGGTAATAAAAACACTAAAACAATAAATAAAAATAAATACAATGAATGATGTACCTCCCAACATAGGAAAACATGAATAAAAAAAATCAAATAAAACCTAATTAAGCCAAACCGCTAGCAAGAAAAAGTAGAAGGAAAGGGGATGGAGGTAGATAGAACTCACCCAATCACGTCAATGTGAACGTATGAGGCACGAAAAAGGCTGGAACTCGATTTTTCACGTTGTAATGGGTAAAAACTTCAATAAACCACCATTTTAAGGCCATCGACTAGTGTAAAAGCACCCAAAATCTGAAGGAAATAAAAGAAGAAAGAGATGGGACAGGGAAGGTTTACCTAAACAGGCCCACGATGAGTGGAAAAGGTGAGAAGTCTATGTGCTTCTGAGAATCCACTCACAAAAGGAAAGATGAAATATTTACCACCAGTCTACCGACCTATGTCACATGGGTGCAAGTCCGGGTGCAGGGATTCGGCACTTCCAAAAAACTCGGGTGTGGGGGTGCGGCACGGGCAAAAATGTATATATAAGGGGGTCCACAGGGGCCGCCCCTGGCGGGGGATTATAGGAGGGCAGCGCCCTCGAAGATCTACCGCTTGTTTTTCTCATCGAGGGTAAGGATCTCCCTAACGGCTTTCCTAATGTGGCTGAGGGCATATTGAACCCTCCATAGCTCCCTCTATCACTGGAGCCCGTACTCTTCGATGAGCTTCAACTCGGCATCGAGACGCTCCTTTTCATACGGGCGTCGGGGCTCCCTGAATGGGGAAGACAAGAGAGGGAGGAGTCAGCTGAGTGAAAAAAAATGAGAGAGAAATTGCATTGGGTACCCTAATAGGGCCCACAGTGTTTTCCAATGGCACAACTCCAAATGGGTCTTATTTGGATCCGATTTGGATCCAAATGACAGAAAAAACTATTCTAAAATATACAAAAAAAAACTAAAGTAGATAATGTCATATTTATTTAGATAGTGTCTTAAACCATATTTATAATTAAATATAAATTTTACTTGCTAAAAAAATCTTTAAAATTCACGTTTAGATCTAACCTAGTTGAACTTCGGGTCCATTACAAAAACACAAAATTCTTTTCTAAAATTTATTTGTTTAAACTACTAACATAAATTAACTATGCTAACTCTAACTAATTCATAGTTTTGATACTTTTCAAAATAATAATTCATTTGATAAAAACATTTCTTGTAAATTATTTAATGACCAAAATACCCTTATGAAAATCTTTTCGAAAACCATCAAAATACATCTAGTTAAGTTTAAAACACCTTGAAAACAATTAGATGAGTTATGACTCATTAAAATAAATAATTTTCATAAAAATTAAAGTATTTTAATAATATTTCACTTGAAATAATTTTAAAAATATCAAATTTATCCCTTTGTTAGCCAAAAAAGAGTGACTGAGCATGTAAAACACCAATAAATGAAATTTTAAAGATAGAAACACATTTATAACTCGAAGATAAAGCTGAATTCTTTCTCTATTAATAATCCTTAAAACTTACAGGTTTTACGGGATATCTGATTGACTCGAACCCGATTAGTCAGCTTTGGTATAAAACATTGAATCTGATTAAGAAATCGGGTTGGATTCATTTTGGTATAATCAAATTCAGATTCAGAGTCAATTTTTTCACTGAGATTCAATCGGATTCTGAAGAACTCAACATAGTATAGAGATTTTTAATAAAAACAAAAGTTGTCAATGAAATTTGAACCAACATCACAAATCAATCAATGCACTTATGCCCTGGAGAATTTTCTCCTCAAAAGACAACTGTGGAGCGGTTTCCTGAGTGGTAGCCGTGGAAAAGATGGGAGAAGGTTGGAGGTAATTCGGCCTCTGATATGACTGGGTGAATGTATTGGCCCTAACCTAATGATACGGAGGAGCAGAAATTGAGGCTTGTTGGTTCCGCCATGAAAAATTAGGATGGTTTCGCTAACCCGGGTTGTATGTAGATGAAAATGGGTCATTCATGGGTTTGGCGAACCCCTGAACAGCCTGAATTTGTTCGTGAACAAATTCAGGGTACTGAACTGCCGAAGGACACTCAGTGCTAGAATGTGTCAGACTGGCACACAGAGCACACACCTGATGTGTTTGGGATGGGCCCACAAGAAGTTGATTCAACTTCTGAGAATGCATATCCACTTTGCTTTGCAGCTCAGTAGTCGAACCAATCTCTAAAACACCACACTGCTTTGTCCCGCTAGGTGTAGCTCTCTCAACACAAGAGGTAGAGGCATGATATAAGGAATTTTCCGCCAGAGTATCAAACGATCTTCATGCCTCTTCCTTGCACTTCAACATGAATGTCCCCTCCCCCCCACGATTCCTGTTAGATAATTGTGAACACTCCAAATTTTCCCAAAATTCCAAAAATTCCCTTGTTGCCCCTGCGTCCCTTCCTTTGAATAATCGGGTCAATTTTAAATCAAAATTTCTATTCATTTCTTAGATTCACTGGAATCTAGACTCAATTTTTATTTTTGACCCAGTTTCTAACCCAAATCGAATATCCAGATCCAATTCTGATCCTGGATCTCTTATTGTTCAAAAAAAAATCAATTCTTTGGATTTTCTCGGATGCTTTATCTGGACCCAATCTCAATACGAGATCCAAACCCAATATTTTCTGAAAATCTTTGATCGAGATTCATTTTGAAGTTCATTTTCTGAAACAAATCTGGCATTTTTCATAAAAAGCTCATTTTAGGAAAATCTTAAAGTCTTAAAACAAAAGTTTGTAAAATGCTTCAAAAACCTCATTTGGGTCTCGCTTGTTACAGTCTTCCCCCCCCCCCCCATTTTCCTTACATTTTCAGGTTTTTCCTATAAAAATTTTAGAAAATTAGTTTGCCCGCTTTTTCTAAAAACCCCTCTTTATCTAAAAAAAACCTTTTTACAAAACACTTTTCTAAAGACCCTCTTTTGAAAATTTTTGAAAAACATAGGGGACCCCTACGATAAAAACCATAATGGTTTCCCGTTATAAAAACACGATCGGGGGCTCTCTTCAACCTCACCACCTCTTCACCCCACCATTGCTCGTTCTCTCGAGCCTTCTTCTTCTTCTTTCTCTTTCCCCTTTCTTTTCTCCTTTTTTTGTTTTTCTCCTCTCAAGTAGTGAAGAAATTTCATCCTGTAAGCGATATACAGAGCTCACCCCTCTTCTCAAGCCGAGGCCCAGCAATCCGGTAAGAATCCTTTGTTTCTCCTCTTTGTTTGAATTCTATTCTCTTGATTCTTACTCCATTAACGTACTCTCTGTAAGCTCGATTTGCATATAGCAATATCGATTTACAGATGTGCAATATCAATGGAATCGGTGCATTCCAACAATTTCTTTCTTATTTATTTATAATTTTTCATAATTTCAATCTGTATCTTTCTTCTTTCCATCTCGATCTCCTGTCCGCATTTTGATTTGTCTTTTGGTTTTCGGTTTCTTGTTTGTTTGTTTGTTTGTTTGTTCGTTTGTTTTGTTTTGTTTTTTTTTTGCCTCATTGTATTGGATTGTTCACAGTATTTGACGCTCTTTCAAGTTTGATTTTCTGTCTTCACTTAATTTTTTATTTCCATTTGATTTTCTGTTTCATGTCGTTTGCTCCCTAGTATCTGTTCAGACCAGCATCGGATCTCTGATTTTATCATAAAGTGCTTTGCCATGACGGTGTTTTTGGATTATCAGGGAAACTTCAAATCAACACGCCTTGATGATTTGAAAATCCCATTTCTGTGTTTTAATTTATCATGATATTCGGCATTTGAGGTTACTCCCCCCCCCCTTTCTTTTTTATTTATTTATTATTGCATCCAATTTCACGGTGGGATACTAATCTATATGGATGCTACTCAAAAATTACTGCTACATTCACTATGGAAGCACCTCCCATTTTTTTATCACCATTGTGGTTTAGATGTCCGGTGAGCTCTGTATTGAAAGTTGATCATGAAATCTCTTGATCAATTCTGGTCTATCGAAATCATGTCAAGGCTTGATCTAATTGGTTATCTGAGTGTTTAGTGGTTGTAATTCGATTTCTGGTTTTCATGTGTTTTTGAATACTGGTTTACGTCAGATTTGACGTTGTCTGGTAGTTCATCATCTTCCCTTCATATCTGCTAACGCATGCCATCAGCTGATCTCATTTGCTTACCTATCACGTTTTGATTCTGCACATATTTTGGACACAACCAATTGTTGCAAGAACATCAATCAGAATCATTTTGATCGGCAGCCCTTTGGGCTTGGTCAAAAACCTTATTTCATCAGCAATTTTCCATGTCCATTTATGCATATACCACCTCACCCTTCTTGAGTTTGAAAGAGAAGCCAGGAGATTGCGCTGATGCTGGTAGATTGCTTGACTTATATTTACATTTACAACATCGATGTGAATGCTATATTTTTTTTTCTTTTAAGAGAAGCCACTCTGTCCAAATCCTGGCACAAAGTACCATCCGAACTGTTACTTTCCCACCTCATCTGTTTGATATGACCTATGCCCTCTGTAAATCATCCCTTCCGTCTTGGGAGTAGACTTCTTCTTTGATTGGTTGTGGTTTTCATTCTTTAGGAAGTATATAGGTGGGAGTAACAGCTTTACTTGGATTACCTGGTTGTGGGTCAAGATATAGTGCTAGTTGTTTGTCTATGTGGCCATGAATTATTGAAGTCATTAACAATATCGCTGACCCCAATTGTTTTGGGATGAAGGCGTAGTTGTTGTTGTTTGTTGTATTAAGTAGTTAGTCACAGCATGTAGTAATAGTAGATTTTATCTCTTGAATTATATTCTTGCTAAATGTACTGTGTAAGAGTCCAGGATTTTGCATAAGGATACCCACTAGGGAAGTATTGTCAGGCTAATGCATGATGGCCAAGTTATAGTGGGATGATGTATTTGATTTCAGGAATCATCACTGTACCTGCTCTTTTTGGGTTCATATATCAGTAAAAGTCTTGCTCTAAGAAAAAATAAATAAATCAAATAAAATAAATAAATAAAGAGTTTAACATTTTCTCAACCAAAAGTTTTGTATACATTATTACAAAAACTTGCAAACTCGATGGCCACTTACATTTGTGTTGATCATGATGATGAGGTTGTATAGATTTTTTTTTCTGGGCATTAGGTGGCGAATACCAGTAACGAAAATGATGAGTGTTAAGCATTTTCGTCATGGTGGATAATCCTCAAAATTTTTGCTTGTGGGATGTCAGTTATGAGGTGATTGAGAATGAAGGGATATCATGACCTTCCATTGAGTAAATTTTTTGTTTATCATTTGAGACAATGGGGTCTCAATCACACGGGATTAATCTGCGAAATCAATCTCGTTGGTTTGGGTATAAAGGAATTCATGTTTGATCATGAAGGATAACAGTAAATATGGGTTAATCTGTGCATTCAGAAAGTTACTGTTTATCCTCCACTACCTCTAAGTTTTTGTCCGTCTCACCTATTTCTTCTGAAATCCGACATTCGTATTTGCTTCACTATAAGTTTCTCATTTAATCTAATGTGAATTCCTGTTTTTGATTTGTATCTTTTGCTGTCAAACTGGTGATAATTTGTTGCGAAAGTGTCGGCTTTGGTGTGAAGTCGTGTTGATATCTGTCTTTAAATCAACTTGAGCCATCAAATCCTCTCCAAGAGTTGTCCTAGATCTCCTGCCAATCAAGTTCATTACAGAATTCAAATCATTAATGGTTGAGCTGCTGCGTTACCATCCAAACCATCCTGGGAAGTAAGTCCTGCAGGTAAAGGCAATGTCGATGTTCGAGTATATCGATTGCAAGTAGTTATGCTTGCGCCAATGAGTCGGTTGACTATTGGTTCAGAATATTTTCTATGTTTGAAAAGGTTGAAACGCCAGATTTATCATAGTTTGTTGGTTTAAGTGATGGAGTCAAAGGGGTGAAAGGAGGAAGAATGATCAAAGGTAAGTTTCCTGCCTGTGAAGGTGTTCCAACTTTGGAAAAGGCATGGCTGTTGGTAAGTTTTTACCCATGCCACCTTCATTTTCTACAATAACCACACCATTGCACTCACCTTCACATTCAACCACATGTGGCTGCACTTGCTGCTACAACTTTCAGATGTGCATAGCCTTTTCCATCTTACTACCCTGTAAATTCATCGTGCCCAACTCCTTCACTATTGTCGTCCTTTTTCCCTACATTTCTTAACTCCCCATCCAGCTCCTGCACTCAATATTTACTCTTTCCATTTCCTATGCCTACTAACTTACCTACAACTCTGATCCCTTGTCACTAACCTCTTTGCATCTAGTTTACCTTCCATCCTAACATGACACTCATGTTTTGCATTTGTCATTGCATCATTATACATAACATAGCATAGCATATACCCATTCACCCTCCTGCATTCACACTGCATCACATGCTACATAATCACCTGCCACCTCCATTCCATTGTCTACGGTACCCCTTCATCAACATTGTTGCACCTGTGACAACATCCATTTCCTTACCTGTTTTCTTTATTATAGTGCCTACCACTCATACCCCTATGCTTTCAGTACATCCACATTTTCTGCAACATTACTATACCACCCTTGCACAGTCCACGTGCCCTGCATATCACACAGCATATTATATATATATATATATATATATATATATATATATATATATATATATTCTGCATATTAATCCTATCTTTATATGTGGTGCACCCTTACATTTGGCATTTACATATAGCATATCAGAGACATTGAGCTCCTGCTACATTACCATGTCAACATCCACTTCCTTAACCATATTTCATGTCATATCTCTGCATTATGGCTACAATTTTCTCATACTCCAATACATGTGTTCTCATTATAATGTACAACATATGCATTTTCATGTATGTTTCCTCACTAACATTCATATATCATCACATACATTCTAGTCTTAATGTGATCTCTGAATTTCTTTTCATGCTTTATGTTTCATTTTGTATTAACCCTGTTTTGCACCAAATACATGTAAGATGTTAAATCTTCTTCTTAGATTAGGGATACTAACTTCGAATTTCAATTTCAAAACTGTAATAGCTAGATGATAATGAGAAACTTTACTTTACAGTTCTGGATTAGAATGTGTGTGCATATAGATTTCATAATTGTTTGTTCCATCTCCTTTTGTCTTATTTCTCAAAAATCCACAATGGTGAAACACGAATGGCACGTGCATCATTCTAATGAGAGGTAATTAATCCTAAGCAAATGACTCACATTGATGGCCATAGTCAAAATGTGGGCAATGCTTAGGATTTTTATCTTTTATAGAATAACATTAGGTCAACACTAGACCCCTTTCAAAAATCATCAAATTTTTTGAATTTTTCCTACTTTATCAAAGTTTAGCTTGAAATTAACTCAAAATATATATCAATGGAAATAGTCAGGATATATTGAGAATTAATTTCATTTTAAACTCTATAAAGGCACTAAAAATGTGTTTTATTCTTCACTTGAACTTAAATACGATTATTATATAATACATCTTATGACCATAATCAGAGATGTATTATATTTTCACTCTTATTTTAATTCATTTAAAGAATGAAATATGATTTTCAAAACCAAATTTCAAATTCTTTCATTCATTTCATCATTTAGGGTAGAATTACATCATTCTTTATAAAAATCCAAAGTGATAATTCTTCAAATATCTTCTTCACTTCTCAAATCAATTTTCAACTCTTGTAAATTCAAATTTTATTCTCAGATTCTAATTTCAAAGTCCAATTTTGACTTTAGAATTTCAAATTCATTTTTTTTTAAAGTCAATTTCTAATTCAAATCAAATTTCAAAGTTCAATTCAACTTTGGAATTCCAAATTCATTTTTAGGATCTAATTTCAAATTAAATCTAACATTTGAGATCAAAATTCAACGTTCAATTTAACTTTGAAATTCCTAGATTCATCTCTTGATTTCAAAACTCAAAATCAAAATCAAGTTTATTCTTTATTTTTCAAAACCTCCAAAGTTCTATCCCAAGATTGAGTCTTGATTCTCAATTCAAAATCAAGGTTTTGAGATTGATTTTGAGACTCAAAATCTGATTTTTTTCTAAAGTTTAAACCCCACTTTTAAATTCAAATCTGGATTTCCAAAAAAGTACAGATCCATTTTCAAAGTCCCATTTGGATCTTCAAAATCCAATCTCATCTCAGATTCTAGATGTAGAACCCAATTTCATCCTGAATCTCAGACTTAGGATCCAATTTCATTTAGGATTCCAGTTTTCACACCCAATTCTAAATTCCAAATCCCATCTAGATTTATTCTGCCTTTCACTCTGATTTCAAATTTTAAATCTAGAAGTCCACTCTATCTTCAAATTTCATTTTGACTCTCAATTCTAGATCCATTTTGAAGTCCATATTCAACTTTCAATTCTTATTTCCTAAACTTCCTTCTTCAAATTCAGGTTCATCTGAGCTTTGATTATTTCAAAACTCAAGATCTATTCTAAATTTTAGGTTAGAAGAATCTAACTTTTCTAAGTCCATCTTCAACTTTCAAAAACCTATTTCTTCATCATATCTTTCAGAATTTCAAAATCACTTGAATAAAATTTTCAAATTCTTCTCAAAAGAGCACACATCTTTTGCATTTACACAAGCATGATTCGTTGTGCATCCTTAGACTTAGAAAAAATTCTTAGATAATATTAAGACAAAGCAAAAGGCATAAATTCGATCCTTGATTCGATTACCCCTGGTAAAGGCGCCAGGAAAGGTCAAACCTTGTACCGACGAGCGAGCCCTGTCTCCCAATTATATTGCAAATATTTCAAAACGAAGGCGAGTAATCTTTTAAATCTTTTCAAAAATTAAGGTCAAGTGAGACCTTCGCGAAAGAGTTCCTCTCTCTCTTCTTTCTTTTTTCTTCTCTCTTCTTTAATGTCTTTTATTTTCCCTTCAAAAAAGGGAAATAGATGTTAGAAAGGAAAAGAGAAGGAAGAGAGAGAAACCAAGAGGAAAAATTTTGCGATGATCACAACAATCCATCGCCAAAACTTTGCACCAGTTGTCATTTCAGCACCTGATGATGGGGACATTTCCTAAGGAGATTCTTCATTCTTTCCCAAGTCTCATGAAATTGCTCACTATCTATTTCAGAAAAACTAGTAATGGCTCACCGAAATTGATTGGTTTTACCTATGGGAAAGTAGTTCTTTAGAAACTCCTACATTTGATCTCAGGACCCTATTTCTATAGTATCTAAGAACTTTAACCAATACTTGACGTTGTCTTTTAATGAGAACGAAAAAATGGTCAATTTCAAAGCAATTGTCTCCAAAATTCTAAATCTTTACTGTGGAGCATATTTCGAGGAACTCATCTAAGTGCCTCTAGAGATCTTCATGACTAAGGCCACAAAATGATGGAAGCATTTGTATCACGCAGGCCTTAATCTCGTAATGCGGCGCCCCTACATTGGGTCTCCTACTGCAGAACACCTGGTGTAATGCATGGGTTGGGTCCCGCACTGCACCACGCAGGTCTAATGCAAACCAATCCTCAAGAAAAAACAAAAAACAAAATCTTCATGACCAAGGCCACAAAATGATGGAAGTATTTGTATCACGCAGGCCTTAATCTCGTAATGTGGTGCCCCTACATTGGGTCTCCTAGTGCAGAACACCTGGGTGTACTCCATGGGTTGGGTCCCGCACTGCACCACGCAAGTCTAATACAAACCAATCCTCTAGAAAAAACAAAAAAAAATCGCCCCCCTCCGAAACCCTTGACTCTCTTTCTCGCTCTTGCCCCCCTCTTTGACTATCAACTTCCTCCTCTTTGTCTCATTTTATGTTGCTCTCTCGATTTACCGCTCTCTATCTCACTCTCTCTCGTCTTCTTCTCTCTGCAAACAAACAAAGAGAAAGAGAGTATGTCATCATCTTTTTTGGCTCGCTGAGAGAGAAAGAGAGAGAGTACGCCATTCTCCTTTTATAACTTGGTTAAACCAAGTTGGTTTTGTTGACCAGGTTTGGCAAATTCAAACCTGGTGGACGAAGCTAAAAAACGATCTTTAAAAAACACATTTTTGTTTTCAATGAAGCTAAAAAACAACTTCCGCCCTCTCCCTCTCCATATATATATATATATATATATATATATATATATATATATATATATATATATATATATATATATATACACATATATATATACACACAGTTGTACTCTCATTTTTTGAAATTGTCGTGCCCTACCCCCATACCTGAACCCATGTCAGTACCCAGGTGACATAGGTTGGAAGTAAGCACCAAGAATGAATAATAATATGATGCATCCCATTCTTGAATTTTGCTATACCTTTAATATATAGCGTTGATTTGCATTGTTGAACTCAGACGTTGGATATGCAAATTTGTAATTTTGCACAGTGATTTTCTTTTGAAGAGTTACTCCATCATTCTTCTTGATGAAGCTCATGAGAGGAGTTTGAATACATACATACTGATTGGAATCATATCCAGGGTGACACAATTGCGCCAGGTGTGGTTCTTCTGACCTTGCCTTTTTCTTGGTTGTTACCGTCTCCTTTTTTTGCTATTTCTCCATGCATTTCTTTCTTCCTTTTGTTTTTTCCTATTTTAATGTTCCCTTGCATTTTCAGAAATTATATAAAAATCAGCACACGAAGATTCTCTCTGGAGTCCAAATTAAACCTGAGAATATGATACATCCTTTGAAACTTATTCTCATGAGTGCCACTATGAAGGTGGAAGATTTTATTTCCAATAGGAAGTAGTTTCATGTGTCTCCACCAGTTATAAAAGTCCCAACAAGGCAATTCCCTGTAACCGTTCATTTTTCAAGGAAGACAGAGTTGGTGGACTATATAGGCCAAGCTTATAGGAAGGTCTTGCAGATACACAAAAAGCTGCCACCCGGTGGCATTCTTGTATTGCTGACTGGAAAGGAGGTGGACTACTTGTGTAAAAAGCTAAGAAAGTCTTCTTGTTGAAGCAAAAGACATTGAGCGTAAAACATGTGATGCAAATGTTAATTTCTTGGCAATAGAAAGTCCTTTGCATGATGAAGAATCCAAGGGTATACATGAAGCATTTGAAATTCGTGATCAGCGAGCAGGCCATCAGATGTATGGGTTGCACATTTATGAGGAAGAAGAGCTTGATGATCCAGGGTTGCACTCTGATTCCTCTAAAGTAGAAAGTTAGGACATGCATTACACAGACGATGATGATGGTTCTTCTGAGGATCTTACAAATGAGGTACAGACAGATCCTTCATAAGATGTTCTTAGAGACCCTAAGAGCATATCATCACTAAAAGCAGCTTTTGAGGCCTTGGCTGGTAATTCACAAGTTTCCAATCCCAAGGAGAACCTTAGATCATGTCACACCGCAGCTATAGACGGTCTTGTTGTTTCTCATAATAGAGCAGGGTCTTCAAACATTGCTCCCATGTATGTCCTACCACTTCATGCTATGCTACCTTTTGTTGCACAGCTCCGTGTATTTGGAGATGTGCTTGAAGGCGAGCGGCTTATGGTGGTTGCTACAAATGTTGTCGAGACCTCATTAACCATTCCTGTGATAAAATATGTAGTGGATTTTGGTAGAGAAAAAGTGAAAACTATAATTGTGTTAATAGCATGGCAAATTATGATATTCAATGGATAAGCAAAGCATCACTTGCTCAGCGTGCAGGACCAGCTGGGAGAACTGGGTCGGGCTAGTGTTATCAACTCTATTCTTTCGTGGTTTTCAGTAACATATTTCCTGAATTCTCAAATCCTGAAATACTAAAAATGCCAGTGGACGGTATCTTACTCATCATGAAATTCATGGGTATTGATAAGGTCAGTCATCATCCAGTGATTTGTCCTTTTAGTTTTCTCCCATCTGATGTTATAAATGATGATAACTTCTAATTTGTTGCAGGTGGCTAATTTTCCCTTTCTAACACCTCCTGACAATGCTGCGTTGGTAAAAGTAGAGCATTGTTTGAAGCTTCTTGAAGCTATTGACCATTGTGGTAGACTCACACCCATTGGGAAAGCCATGGCACATTACCCAATAACCCCTCGCCATTCTTGCATGATGTTGACTGGTACGCAACAACTGAGGCAAGGCAGACCCATGAGAGCAAATATAGTTTCGGGGTATGCTATTGCTACAGCTGCATCCTTTTTCGGGGTATGCTATTGCTGCAGCTGCAACCCTAATTCTGAAAGTGATATAAAAGAGGATGTGGATCAAGATAACAATAACAAAAACATGGAAAATAATTCTTATGAGATATCCTTAAAGAAAACAGTTGATAATAAAGTTGCAGATAAACAGACTAAACTCAAGCAGAAAAAACATAAAGTTTTTGTGAAGGTTGTTCGTGAGTAATTCTGTAATCCCAGCATTGATGCTTTGACCGTAGCTCATGCATTGCTACACTTTGAGCTTGCAAAAAGCCCATCAGAATTCTGCACAAACTATCTGTTGCACTTCAAGACAATGGATGAGATGTCCAAATTTAGAAAACAACTCCTCAGGCTGATGTTTCAAGGTATGAATAGTTCCCAAGAGGAGTTTTCATGGACAACTGGGAACGTTGATGATGTGGAGTGTGCCTAGAGTTCTTTTGTTGGTAATCCTCTTTCGTTGAAGGAGAGATATTGGGGCAAGCTATCTGCGCAGGTTGGGCAGATAGAGTTGCTCTGTGCATTAGAAAAGTTTCTGAAGTAGCAGATGGAAAGAGAAAAGCAAGTCCTGCTAGATATCAAGCTCGTATGTTGAGTGAAACCATTTTTTGAAAGATTTGCTTCTGAGTTAGTGGTATACAATGAACTGGTTAACACATCTCGACCATATATGCATGGGATAACGAGCGTGAAATCTAAGTGGCTTGTTAGGCATGCAAAACCCCTATGCAATTTTCCGAGCCACTTTCAGGCCCCAACCCTTATTAGGAATATGTAAGTAACCAAGTAATGTGTTGGGTGACCACGACCTTTGGTCCTCATCTTTGGCAGTTTTCACTGCACAGTTGCCCGTGCAAGAATGAGAAGCACTTCCATGTTTGAAATCAGTGCAGAAGTGCTTGTCTGCGGTTCCATCTAGCATTTTGATTCCAAAAGCTACAGGGCAACAGAGGATGGGGAATCTTCTCAATAAATTAAAGAAGGGATCACGGTCCATGGATAGTCGAGTTATGCTTAGAGAAATTTGGAAAGGGGATTACAGCTTTCTGCATTCTGAGATCATGGGTTGGTTCTAGGAGAAATTCCATAGTTTGTTTGAATTAGTTTGGGATCAGATGCATCATGAAGTTATGCAAGAGGCAGATCAGCTCTTTCCAAAACGAACAAAGAAATGAAAATAGAATTTGGTCATTCTTTGTTGCATATTGTTTGGAGGACTAAGAAATTCAACAGAGGTTGATCCCTTTTGTTGTCACCTTTTCTAAGGCTTTCTTGACTTCCATGTAAATTGTGAAGTCTGAATTTTACCAGACTGAAGCACTTATAGGATAAGTAATCAGAATTTTGTTAAAAGGTCCATGTGGAGGAAAGAAGACAAAGCATGAAAGTTTGCTGTAAAATTTTGTTCCCTGTTTTTAATTAAAAATAGTCCTATTTAGTGTTCATTGTATCTATTTTTCATCAAGGTTTTGCTAATTCTAGTTGGTGATGTTTCAAATGACGAAAACAAAGAGGATGAACGTAATATTTTAACTCACTATAAATTTGCACAATCATCAAGCACTTCTTTTTCTCATCTTTTCAATAGAAATGGTGATATGATCAAATTCATGTTACAGTAAGGCTTTTCTGGTGATCAAAGTATTATAGTCAATTAACTGTTAAGCAATTTCATGATAAGAAGCCGCCCAAACTACAAAAAGACCCCAAATCATTGAGATTGGTTAGAGCCCTAGAAGGTGATTGTGGTATTAAGATCACAAAAAAGATGTACACGTCCTGTAGTTGGGCATTCCTTTGCCTTCACCATTACAAGCAATATATTTGAAGAATTGGATGAACAAGCATTTTGGTCATGGATGCAACAAGTTAGTTAATCTTGTTGTGGATACAACACCTTATCAAACTAGACACTCAACCAAACGAAAAAAGTTGAAGTAGACAGACACTATTGTAGCACGAATCATTGGGGACAGTTACAAGATCCTAACAAGAATTTTATACATGACAATATGGATGCTCTTTCTACGGATCATAGCTTATTTCATTGATAAACAATGAAAGAAAGAAAACTTATCAAGATCAAAAGTAATTCTTCATTGTTGAATCATATATATCATACATATCAATTCCTTTCGATGGCGGATAATATCCCACAATGGCGGATACATATCAATTCTTCACTCTTATTTGTTTTGATGGTAGATATTAATTTTTATGATGCTCAATTACTAACATCTTTTGAGACAAGTATTTGTAAAATGTTAAGCGGGAATCGAGTATCCCTCACATTCGAACGACAAGGGAGATTTTGTCATCCATCTATGTCAGATAGGTGCAGGTGCAGGTGCAGGTGCGGGTGCGGATGCGGATGCGGATGCGGATGCGGATGCGGATGCGGATGCGGATGCGGATGCGGATGCGGATGCGGATGCGGCACTTTAAAAAAACTTGTGTGAGGGGTTGGATATATATATATATATATAATTTTTAACAGTTTTAAGTTAACACTGTGGATTTGTGTGCATTTATGTATTTATATATATATAATATAGATAAAAATGGACTTGAGTAGGGTTAACTGAATCTACTTTTGGATAGAAATGGACATCAGTGTGGTTGACTTCACCTAACACAAAGGAAGTTGCGTCCAAGTGTCGCACTCGCCTGGGTGCGGATGTGACGCAGGTGCGGTGCCCTGTTAGAAGAGTCTGTGTGACATAGCCATCCATCTAGAGAATGGATCATCGGACTACCATCCATTATGAGACGGCAGAACAGACTGCAATTCGGTATTCGAGACAACAAAACACAAAGTCATCTGCTATGGGACGACATAGCTGCTTCGTCGCTCGTTGCACCGAACGTATGAATAAGCCATTTGACTTATCCTTATCTCCTATCAATTTCCCTACACATTTCTCAGGGCTGGAGGTCTCCTCTCGGATGAGCCTTCATCCAAGAAGACTTTCTTGGATAAGTTTTGTCCCCATCTCAGAATAAACTTAGATCCAATGGGATTGAATCCAGATTCAAAGAAATCCCATGACTCGTATCACGTTCTGAGTCCTATAAATAGGGAATGGCCTCTAGGACCCAATAATCTGGAAATTAGAAACTAAAGTGTTGACCCTAGAGAACAATCCTACTCGAGCCCTGCCGACACTCTGTCCTGACGCCATTGAAAACCCTCAAACTTACGTGAAGATACAAACAAACCAAAATGACCCTAAAAGCTAAAGAGACCCCCAAGTCCAAAAAAGGTATTTTCCAGATCCCCAATCTGTTCATTTTTGTTTCATTTATTCTTTTGATTAGTTCTTATACACAATTTAATTTTATTTAAATCTAAGACGGTCTGATTCGAGCTACAAAAATAAAAAACTTGTTTTGACATTGTCTTTCCTTCAGGCAAAGGATGGTTAAGACTTCTATACGGCGTCCCCATAATTTCAAAAAGGATTGTTCGTAATCCGGGTAAGTCGATCTTTCCCAAACTTTTGAATTTTCATCAATAATTTTTTGTGATCATGGTGGGATGTCATACTTTTATTTATTTATTTTCATAGCTAGAATTGCATTGCAAGAACATTTTGATCCCTAACGAGCCTAAAATCTGTATTTTCGGGTTTTTGACTCTTTTAGGATGACAAACCCTATTTTATCATCCGATGACTTTTTGACTTCCTGCTTTTGTCATCCGCTGACATTATGTCGTCTGGTGTTGTGTCATCTCACATGTTTTTGTCGTTCATAGACCCGCATGTCTGCATGTTTGCCGTCCGACAAGGTTAAACCATCCGACTTCCACCATCCGTAGACTTGTGTGTCTGTAGTTTCGTTGTCCGGCTTTCGATGTTCACAGACCCACGTCTGCAGGTTCACCATCCGACAAGGTTTTTCTGTCTGGCTTCCGCCGTCTGTAGACTCGCGTGTCTGCAGATTCGTCGTTCGTAGACCCGCGTGTCTGCGACTTCACCATTTGTCAGGCTTTTGTTGTTTGGTAGACCACCTTCAGGCAGACAATGTCGCCCGCCCTCTCTGCAACATTAGTAGAAAGTGTTGGCTGACATGCTTCTATGTCTGCAAACAGTGCCATCTGCAAACCTATGTCACAGGGATTCGGCTAGCAAGGTGCCACACCCGCGTCGACGCAACACGATGCGGGTGCGGGTGCGGCGGGGGATGCGGTTAACACACCCATGATCATTTTGGTCCACTTTTCAGATTTAAAAAAAAATTGCAAGAAAATTTTTTTTGCCCTACATGTCACAAGGATTCTCCAACTAGGTGACGCACCCGTGTCGCACCCACACCCAATGCGGTCAACCTGACCCTGGGTGCAGTCAACGCACTCAGGTCATTTATGTCAAACTTTTAGACTTTTTATACATATATAGATATATATATTTATATTTTTGCCGCATCCCCCTACCCGCACCGCCACCCATGTGACATAGCTACAAACATCATCCTCAAATAGTGTTGTTCGCAAACAAGGCCTTGTGTTGAGCCTGCAATCTCGGCCAGTTCCATCATCTGTTAGATTATGTCATATGATAGATTAGTCACTTGATAGGTTTTACCATCCGAACGACTCTACCGTTCGTACAGTACTTTCCTTTGCTTTTATAGAACATTTGTTTTTTTTTCTTAGCTATTTTGTCTCGCGTATAGGTTGCTTTGATTTAGATACATATATAAATATTAAGCTTAGGTTCTATCACATTTTAGAAACCCTTGTTGGAGATTTTCCTGTCACATAGAAAACAAGAAAAGTATAACCTCTGGTAAGTTAAGGTTTGTTTGGGACAGTATTTGATTTAAGTGTGTGTTCTTCATTTTTTTATCTCTCTTACGAAAAGAGCCTCTCTTTTATTCAAAATTTTCAAGATCTCATGTCCTATCATTTGGATATTCAGATCCTCCAACCAGTATCATTAAGTTGTTAATTTGGGTATATAGGTGACGGAACCATTGGAGCCGAATAATCCTTATTAGTAACCTTAAGTTGTTAGCTTGGGTATATTGGTGTGAACCCAGGAGAGAACCTTGAAGCTTAGAATCCGAAGAGACCTCACATATTTATGGATACATCTTTGAAGAAGAACTAGGATACCCATTGTTTTTTATAACCTCTCGTTGCTTGTTTGGGATTATGTGAACCAATTGCTTTGGGTATAATCAATATCTAATCCAAAACCCAAAAACTCCAAGTCCAATCCATCCTAGAAGAACCACCTTTGGAGAATTCCATGTACGGGATGCCACCCCATATGATGTCAAACATCATATTCAATGAGGATCCTGAAGAAAGGACCCACACTGACATTCCTAATGAGTTTATGGATGACCAAAAAAGGAAAAAGACCCCAATATTCCCTGAGTCTAGCTCACGCCAGTACCCTTATTTGTCTCATAAAGTCATTCATGTGGGTTATGAGACGGATAATTCTAGCATGGTTCGAAGAAAGGCACCCTACCAATCTCGTAGAAGTCCTCATGACGGTTAAAAGACGAGCAAGTCTAGCACTGGTGAGTCTAACAGGAGATGAACCACTAGGACCTCGTATTTTAAAGCTCGGTCTAAGGAAAGAGACGTGCAAGCACAAGCAAGACAAAATATGAAAATAATGGTAGAAAAAAACAAGAGATATTCAAAAGCAACTTGTAATGACCCCAATCCATACCCTTTAAAAATGCGAAATATTTTTTTTTCAATGCGGAAACCTTCCCAGAGATCTGGGGTCCTCACAGTTCCACTTTCCATTGGATAGCCCAACCACCACAAACGAAGTTGCAATCATCATCCATAAGAATCAAACCAATTTCTTTATTTATGAGTAAGAGTAAATTTTAAAAACAAGATTTTATCCAACTGAAAATAAAGCGACAACTGAAAAGAAGCGAGAAGAACTAAGACAAAACTAGAGCCACCAGGTCCCCTGATGAAACTGACAAGCGCAAGTATGACTATCATCCATCCCCAGTAGTCAGTCCAGCCTCACTGTTCACCATGTCCTGTGAAAAACCAACAAAGTAGGGTGTCAGAACCGAAATTCTGAGCACAGCTACTTTTAAAGAAACCAGGTGAGAGAAAGAACATGGATAAAATTTCATGCAGTGATTTAAGTGAGTGCAGATATAAAATTTGCAACATTCAAATATCCATAACTACCAATAATTGCATATACTCACCAGTCAAGAACAGTAAATCAGTACCATATATCAGGAACTAAATAGTCAAACCTCGCAGCATGATTTCAAGAAGTAAATCATATGCTACCACCACATCATGTCATGATATCAAGAATGATTCAACCATGCATGATCTAATGCATAACAGGAAAATGCATGATTATGTGTAATGCATGATTTCTTCTGTTATCTTTCATTTAAGTTTCATCTTTCCATACGCATGCCCTATTAGATGCACACAACCTTAAGTTCCTCTTTTTATTTACCGTTGCCCGCGGATACACCAAACGGGTACAATCCCCGAAGTCAAGTAAGTTCTCATGGTAGCTTAACACACAATTTGTATTTTATTACTGGGTTCCAACTTAGCCCTCGACCGATATCAGGAAACAACACCATACATCGGAACATTAGACTTTCACATCTAATGTCGGGGACACAAGGGACACTCCACGCCCACGAGTGCCACTTCCTTGGTACCATAACAACAGTTGTGTCAAAACACACCACTCCCGGGTAAAGTGGCGGACTCTCCCTAAAACCGTGGTCAGGAGAAAGAACCTCAATATCGGGTTTAGGGGACCAAATTACAGCACACGGAGTGTTTATATCATCACAGTCTCCCCAAGACCAGATTTCTAAGATCCTCATACTCCAGATGAGATATCCCAGAATGTATATTACACTGGTCTTATTCATTATATTTTTATTTAAGTTCATTCTTTAAGTTTGCAACACCATATGCAAAAGTAAAGTGAAAACCCGCATCCTGTCTTGCGGGGACCCATTCGGGACTCCAGCCTGTATAAACCACTAGAACAATGTAGTAACGTGCCAAACCATCTTATGTGGTTCAATTGATGCATTTAAAACATATGCGAAAGCAAATCAAACCCACGGCTCTCCGAGTCGATAATGGTCCATTTAGGCCATCGGTGCATCACCTAACAAAACCCAAAATAGTGTTTCATTTATAACACTAAGTCAAAATGCCAAAAAGCATATATATTCATGCAAATATAAACTCAAACATATGCATGTCATAATTCATTCATATGCATTTTCAATATGTGTGTGTTACCTACATCACATATGGGCATTAACCAAATCCATGTCTTCCTTTGAGTGTGACTGTATTGTGCCATTTCACACAATAATCAAGCGTACATGTTCAAGAAGAATTACTAATGATTGAATCATGCTCACACTCATGCGTACCATAATCATAACAGTCAATTGAAAGCATAAATCTCCACGACAAGTGTTTCCAAATGCACATCCATATATGCCAATATAACCATGGACATGAAACAACAACACTCACAAGCAAGGTTTCAAAGATTCATGCGCAAGGACTCACATGTTTATACCAAATGTATGTTGTCATTCCTTGTTAATTTTATTATATCATGTGAACACCCATGCATGGAAATTCAAGCAATAAAGCATTAGTTTCATGATTGATCATGCCCATGAAAACAACTAGACAACGATATCCAATCAAGCATAACAAATCAAGTCTAAGCATATTAGCATTTTTCATTCACCTGTATGCAAAGAGCCAGGTCTAACACTATTAGCTAGCATTCTGAAAAATTAAAGTGCTAAGCTAAGCTTCCATATGAGTCATACTATACATGAACAAAGATTCAATCGACCTGTCATTTGTCCACAAGCATGGACAGTTAAGGAAATGACATTTATTATATTTTCCTTTGTAAAAATATAGTCCAGCACCATTCGGCTGGGCTTGGCAGGGTTCCACACAACCCATGATCTTATGCTCTCCTTCCACTCAATCCTTATAACAAAACAACAAGACTAAAATTGTCAAAAACTGCACAATGGTCATGATAATTGGTTCTAACCATAGTCAAAATAGACATTTCAGCTAGCAATTCCTTTGTCATTAAAAGATCAGCAATCAAATTTCTGCGTCATCAACAGTAAAAAGAAAAACATCCACAGTGCAAACAAAACTTCACAGCTGGTACTCCTACATCAGCTGAGTTTCTTTCCTCTCCCTTTTCAACTGATGGAAAGCTTTTTCAGCAAGTTCAAATGAAGCTTAAGAGAATATAAACAATATTTCTGAAAACTTTGACTTTAGTATGCTAAGAGGTGTGCTTCCAAGTAAGTTCCAAGAGAGTATTTTACAAGTACTTAATTTGTTGTGAAAAAGATGCATGATCGGAAACAGTATTGCAAGAAGTCAAAAATGCAATGCAAGCATAATAGTTTTTTTTTCTTTAATATTGCCACTTAGTATAAAGCCCTTGATCAAGACTATTGTAGTCAAATGAACACTGTAAAAGAATTCTATACATAAAATAACTTACAGCTCATTAGCAAACAATAAATTATATACCCACAAAATGTTTGGGAAACTCTTGATCTGCTAACCAGCACCTCACATATTATAACTCTAGTAAGACCATATCTACCTAAGTTAAAAATTCCAATGCCTGAGACAATCCATTAACAACTTAAGAGCAAACTTTGAGTCGTAACCTAAGAAATGCTCAAGCTCCAAAGACAGAGGATGCAGCAACCAATAAACCCCCTTTTATATAAGAAAATAGGAATCGCACATCCCCTTCATAAAGGAAATACAGACAGCATACATATAAGACTAAGAGTGAAATCACACAGTCTGTGGTCCAGTTCTTGTATATATATCATAATCAACATTTACTATGCAAAATCATGAAGAACGTCCAAATGGAAAACACAGATGGGCCTAGCGATCACGGTGTTGTCCTAGCTTTTCTGTTGGTAGAGATGATGTATAGTCATTTTCTTCATTCACAGAATATCAATACCGAATAAAACTCAGAAAAATATTCGCGATTTTCTTTGGTATCAAGAGTTAACCATCTAAAGTCTGAAATCATTAATTGACTAAAAAGAATATCCAACTCAAGATTACAGATTCATGCCTGAAAGAACAAATAAAGTGCACAGTACCACATGGACACACTTTAATTACTAGGACAGCCGAGGCATTCAATTTTCCTATAGTTGGCTCCAAGAAATTATCTAATACAGCAAAATCCAGGATATAAAACAAATCACCACATTAAGACATCCTAAGTATTAAAATTTCAGAACTTACACTAATTCAGGAATCAATTAGGGAAATAAAATTGGGGGTCGCGGTTATCAGGGTATATGCCCTTAACAGAAATCTGAAAACCCCTCTCTATTATTCGAACACCCCTGTAGCATCTAGATTTTTCACGAATCAAAGGTATTCTCCCCAGTGATAAAAAAAACTGAAAACCCCATGATTCTTGAGAAAAAGAATAGCCCCAGGAAGGGTTTCCCAAGAACCCATCTCAAATCATCGCACAGAATCGAACCCTTGTTCGATTTCTCCCCCAAAATCCAAGAAGCATCGTACCTTATTTCACTGGTTTTCCGGCGATCGGAGGCTGCAATCGCGTGGGTAGGGTCGGCTGGGGTTGCCCCTTGCTGCTGCCGTGACAGGGAGCTCGCTGGAGGTCGGCGATGGTGGATGTGGGTTGCCGCAGCTCTTTCCGGCAATCTTCTACCCTCCGGCGCACGCACACAGACAGAGAGAGAGACGAGGGACGAGAGAGAGAGACGAGTGAAGAGGGCCCCCTCTCCACTCCCTTTTATCGGCCAAGACCCCTCCGGCCTCCATGCCGAGATGGGGGGAGATCGGTTATGCCCTGCGTAACCCCCCTGCCCCTTTCCTTAATAGAAAGAATCGTGCCCTAAGCACGATTCTTTTTTTACAGGTTTATAAGGCATGCCCCGGGTCCGGGACCAAACCCGTGACCCGCGATACCAAATCCAGTTTACAACTAGATCCGGGTCGCCAAACGCTAGTGGATCCTCAGTTGGATCCTTGCAGGTCCAACTGTGGGTCCAACAGTTGTTTATTTATTTATTTTTTCTTATAATTAATATTAATTATTTATTTAATTTGAATTTCGAACTCCGCCTGTGTATAACTGTTTAGTTATACACTGCCGGTACCAAGCCCGGATAAAGGAGGAGGGTTGCGGTAGGCCGGTGACAGCCAGCATAAAAACTTTGTCATATCCTATGAAAATGAACCAATATGAGAATTTCGTTGGGGCGTTCCCTACTGAGCGACGCGCTGTACTCTCTAGGCCCGGAGGCAGTGATAAATGGGCAAGGGTTGCTAGGTCGTCGCCCAGAAGCGACGCGTCACACCAACGCCCGGGTGTGGTGTCAAATAGGCAAGGGTTCCCTCACTTTGTTGGACGGGTGGGGGTAAAGAAGTTAGTCCAAGACCATAAAATTAGGTTAGCCACTTGGAACATAGGGTCTTTAACTGGTAAGTTGGTAGAGTTAGTAGATGTTATGTGTAGGAGAAAGATTAATATTTTATGTCTTCAAGAGACCAAATGGGTAGGTGAGAAAGCTAAAGTGATAGAACCTTGGGGATATAAGATTTGGTATACAGGAATAAATAGGAATAGGAATGGAGTAGGGATTGTTATGAGTCGTCAGTTTATAGATAATGTAGTTGAGGTTCGTAGGAAGGGTGATAGAATTTTACTTATTAAATTAGTATTAGGTACGGATATTATTAATATTATTAGTGTTTATGCACCTCAAGTAGGTTTAGATGATTCCATTAAGCATCAATTTTGGGAAGATTTAGATGGAGTAGTACAAGGGATATCTTATGGAGAAAAGCTTTTCATCGGCGGTGACCTTAATGGACATGTAGGCATTAGTAGGGATGGATTTGAGAGTATACATGGAGGCTATGGTATAGGAGAAAGAAATGAAAGTGGAGAAAGGATTTTAGATTTTTGTTTGTCCTATGATATGATCTTAGCAAACACTTGGTTTAGGAAGAGGGAGTCTCACCTAGTAACATTTAAAAGTGGGGTTAATACGAGTCAGATAGATTTTTTCCTACTTAGAAAGAGAGATAGGGGTTGTTGCATCGATTGTAAGGTTATACCGGGAGAAAGTGTAGCTACACAACATAGAGTCTTAATTTTAGATCTTAGAATTAGACAATGCCTCAAAAGGGATAGACATAAGATAGATCCTAGAATTAAGTGGTGGGCACTGAAAGGAGCTAAACAAGGAATGTTTGTAGAACAGGTAGTTAAGGAAGTTGATTGGTGTCTCGAGGAGGATTCAGAATCAATGTGGAATAAGATAGCGGGTGGCATGAGAAAAGTGGCTAAGGAGGTATTGGGTGAGTCTAAAGGCAGTGCACCACTAGGTAAGGATACATCATGGTGGAACGAGGATGTCAAAGTAGCTATTAAGGTTAAAAGAGAGTGTTATAGAAATCTAAGTAAGAGTTGTGATAATGAGAATTTGGAGAAGTATATGATAGCAAAGAAGGAAGCTAAAAAGTTGTTCGAAACGCGAGGGCTAAGGTATATAAGGAGGTTTATGACAAGTTGGATACCAAAGAAGGCGAGAAGGATATTTATAGGCTTGCAAAGATGAGAGATAGGAAATCGAAGGATTTGGGTATGGTTAGATGTATCAAAGATGAAACGCAAAGGGTTTTAGTCAAAGATGAGGAGATTAAGGAGAGATGGAAAGATTATTTTGATAAGCTATTTAATGATAGTCATGCTCAAGATCTTGGAGACATCTCCATTCCTTTTCATGAGATAAATCGTGACTTCATGCGCAAGATTCAAAAGAAAGAAATTGCAGAGGCTTTGAAGAAAATGAAATCAAGAAGGGCAGTTGGCCCAGATGGTATACCTATCGAGGCTTGGAAATGCTTGGGAGAGAAAGGTTTAGAATGGTTGACAAATCTTTTTAACTTGATTTGGCGAACAAATAAGATGCCTAATGAGTGGAGGAAGAGTACTTTGGTGCCTTTATATAAGAATAAGGGTGATATACAAGATTGCACAAACTATCGTGGTATAAAACTCATGAGTCATACTATGAAACTTTGGGAGAGGGTGATTGAGTCTAGGTTTTATGCCTGGAAGATCAACTATGGAAGCTATACATCTTCTTAGACAACTTATTGAAAGATATAGTGAGAGGAACAAAGATTTGCATATGGTTTTTATTGATTTATAAAAGGCATACGATAGAGTACCTAAGGACGTTCTTTGGTGGACAATGATGAAGAAAGGTGTTTCTCTCAAGTACATTAGTATAATTAAAGATATGTATGAAGGAGTAGTAACCAATGTCCGCACTTGTGGAGGGGTGACAATCAATTTTCCGATAACGGTTGGGTTACATCAAGGATCTGCTTTAAGCCCTTTCCTATTTGCGATAGTGATGGATGAGCTTACGAGATCAATTCAAGAAAATGTACCGTGGTGTATGTTGTTTGCTGATGATATTGTTTTGATTGATGAGTCTAGAGCTGGGGTTAATGCTAAGTTAGAATTATGGAGACAAACATTGAAAGCTAGAGGTTTTAAGTTGAGTAAGAGTAAGACGGAATATATGGAATGTCGGTTTAGTAAGCAACGAAGTAGTGATGGGAGTGTAGTGAAGCTCGGTGAGCAAGAAATACCGGTGAATGATTATTTCAAATATTTGGGATCCATCATTCAAAAGTATGGAGAAATTGATGGGGATGTAAATCATAGGATAAAGGTTGGGTGGATGAAATGGAAAAGTGCTACTGGAGTGTTGTGCGATCGTAGAATGCCATTGCGGTTGAAGGGAAAGTTTTATAGGACGACTATTAGACCCGCTTTACTATATGGTTCGGAATGTTGGGCTGCCAAGAGACATCATATTCAAAAAATGAGTGTAGCTGAGATGCGGATGCTTAGATGGATGTGTGGAAATACAATAAAAGATAAGATTCGGAACGAGGAGATACGTAAGAAGGTAGGTGTTGCACCCATTGAAAATAAGATGCGAGATAATCGTTTACGGTGGTTTGGACATATTCGGCGAAGGCCTAATGATGCTCCAGTTAGAAGGTTGGAGAAATGGGAAAATATATTAGTTAAAAGAGGTCGGGGTAGGCCTAGGAAGACTTGGATGGAGATGATAGGAAAAGATATGAATGCTTTGAACCTCACCGAGGACATGGCATTGGATAGAAATGATTGGAGGAAAAGGATTCATGTGGAAGACCCCAAATGAATTTCTTTTTTGGTTCATATCGCTGACCCCAATGGTTTTGGGATGAAGGCGTAGTTGTTGTTGTTGTTGTTGTATTTAATTTGAATTTCACATTATACATATAATTTAACCCCCATCAATATGGATCCGCAAGTTGGATCCAAGTGGATCCAACTGTGGATCCTCGAGTTCGCTATATATATATATATATATATATGTATATTTCTATTTTATTACTAACATTAAAATTATTTGAATATAACGCAATTATTTACGCATAAATACCCCTTTATGGGTCCTGGATCTACAATTTGGATCTAGGCCCAATTTGCAAATTTTAAAAATATTTTGTAACAAAAAAATTCGGGTTTTACACAACTTGAACAAGAACAAACACGAGCTGAAAGAAAAGCAAGGAGAGCCCAAGAATCAAATTTTGAGAAAGGCTACAACTAATGGGGTTAGTCTCTAGCATTTGACTGGGAGAGGAAAGTTTATAGACCTCGGTTGACTCCCCCGGTCCAGATCACATGTTTGAGATTGGACAAGAAAATCAACGATTTAGAAGATATGGTCTGAAACCTCAATGCCAGAATGAAATACATGGATCTAGATCGAAAAGAGTACTCCTTGGAGGACTTCTTGACCGAGGGATGTGATGATGATGATGATACACCCCGCAAATTTATGAAATTCACTGGGAAAGGGGACCCAACGGCTCACATGGCCCTATTCATGGGCAGTGCAACTAAACATCAAAACAACGATAAAACGTTGATCAATTAGTTCCCGACGAGTCTAGAAGGAGAGGCACAGAAATGGTTTTTTTACCCTAAACCTACAACAGGTCAGAGAATTTAAGAAAATCATAAATCTATACATGGATTGTTTGTGCTTCAACTTGGAGGCCATCCCGACCAACAATCAATTGTATGACTTGAAGCAGAAGAGGGATGAAAGTGCTTATGAATTCATAAATAAATTGTGGTCCATGGCCAATCGAATTAAAGAACAGACTCCCATGCATTGGTCATAATAATAGACAACTTCTCCAAACCTTTTAGGAGCCTAATCAGCATGACCCAAGTCCAAAACATATGTTGAACTCATTAGAAAGGCTGTCGCATTTGAGGTAAGCGTCAAAAGTGGAGTGTATGATAGATTCCTAAAGAGCAACAGAGCCAACAACATCTACAGGAAGTCAGACTCGTCTAAGAGTCAAGTCCATATCGTCCGAGCCTCAAGATAAGGTCACTAGAAACAGGGTTGTCAGGGTTAGAAGGCGGGCAACCATAAAGCCACCCCAAAGAAGGCGAACTCGAATGAGAATGGGTACAGTGAAAACCCAAAGTGGATAAGAGAGCAAAGATTCAAAAAGATCAAGCAAGCTCGATCACAGGTCCACGATCTTCTGTTGTAAGAGGGCTTCGTGAAGTTACCCGAGATGTCAGACCAATCAAAGGGAAAATACTCATCCAAATATTGTTGATAACATCGGAAAGTGAGCCATGATACTGAAGAATCTGTTGTCCTCAGGCACATTATGCAAGATAGCATCGAGGGCAGCGAGTTGCTTATTGAAGAGGAACAACAGAGTCAGAGAAACAATGACATGAGTATCTTCAAAGAGCCTTTCCCAAATCATAATACGGAAGAAGGGGTCCAAGCTTGCAAACCGAAAGTGAATTGGTTTTCAGAAAAGGCTATAGAGCAAAGTCCCGCCAACTCAGTAACATGTGTTCCTCGAGCATTCGTGAGCAATGTCAGTACTTATCAGCCATCTACTACTTGTCAGGTCTGTTACCAAGGAGGAATGAGAGTACAAGAAAGAGGAATTACATGAGAGGACAAAAAAACCTCTAAGAAAATCAATAAGATAAACGTGATTCATCTAGACTCACCAGACAACAATCACACCAAGATTCCTCCCCCAGCATCCCAACATAAAAGGTCCATCAAAGAAAAGGATGGCTGCCCTGTATAACTTGTATTGTCGAAACCCGAGTGGCAAGCTAACATGTTGACTACTTGATTACATAAAGAAAATATCATATCATCAAGCTTAGTCACGAGTTCATCATCCAGTTCGGGCTAAGCATCAATCAGAGACATATCCAAGAGGCCCAAGGTCTTCAAACCCAAAGAAAGTATTGATGATTCTCACCTCAAGAGTCAACCCATGTACCGGTATGTGCAAAAATGTAGAAATGGATGAAGAATCGTCTTGCGCATGGGATACCAACCATTCGAGGGACTGAAAAAAAGTCAATAAGGCATAAGAGAGCCTCTTCCAGCAGTACCAAAGGCAGGGACCCAGGGTCTAGGTTACGAAGGACCTCAACAAAAAAGGGAATAAAGGAAAAAACTTTATATGTCCATAAAGATCATTTCAGAAAGGTGTCAACCATCATAAGCTTAGAAGGGAGTCTGGTTATTTCAAAAAACACAGAGTTGACACTTCCTTTGCATCAACTCAACCTAGGATCGCAAATGTAAAAGAACAATTCGAGTAATTCCACTTCTCATTCTTAAAAAGACCGACGTACTCCAAAAAAGGCAACCATGGGTTAGTACAAAGTCACATGAAATAGAGGATAAAGCCATCCAAATTCCAAATCTCTTAGATAAGAAGGGACCCTTAGCAACCAATCATACAAATCCCAAATCAGCTTAACCTCGTTCGATGAGACGCAAATGGTCTTGAAGGCCAGATTTACCTCTGAACACTAGCCCGACCTCGTTCGGTAGGACCCACTGTCGTCTCCATATCCCAATTTTCCTGGACACTGGCCTGCCCTCGTTCGGCGAGACTATAAACAATCTTTAAATCTCAGTTGTCTTTGAACTGGTCCAACCTTGTTCAGCAAGACCCAAAACAATCTTGACAATCTAATTAACCTTGAGTCCAATAGTCCAATATCATGAAATTGCTTAACAGTTAATTGACTATAATACTTCGATCACCAGAAAAGAAAAGCCTTACTGCAAAAAGAAGTGTTTGATGATTGTGCAAATTTATAGTGAGTTAAAATATTACGTTCAACCTCTTTGTTTTCGTCATTTGAAGCATCACCAACTATAATCAGCAAAACCTTGATGAAAAATAGATACAATGAACACTAAATAGGACTAATTCTAATTAAAAATACGGAACAGAATTCTACAGCAAGCGTTCATGATTAGTCTTTTTTCGTCCACAAGGACATTTTATGTGAACATATATTCGCACTAGGTGGTTAAGCCAGCTTCACATGGGAGGCACTTTAAATCAACCAAGAACTACAAAATCTAGTTGATTCCATAGGGAACAAAATTTTGATTACTTATCCCATTGGTGCTTCAGCATGGGAAAATTCAGACTTCACAATTTACATGGAAGTCAAGAAAGCATCATTAAAGGTGACAACAAAAGGGATTAACCTCTATTGAATTTCTTGGTCCTCTGAACCGCTTGCAGCACAGAATGACCAAATTCTATTTTCCTTTCTATGTTCTTTTTGGAAATAGCTGATCTGCCTCTTGCATAACTTCATGATGCATATGATCCCAAACTAATTCAAACAAACTAAGGAATTTCTCCTGGAACCAATCCATGATCTCAGAATGCAGAAAGTTGTAATCCCCTTTCCAAATTTCTCTAAGCATAGCACGACTATCAATGGACCGCGATCCCTTCTTTAATTTATTGAGAAGATTCCCGATCCTCCACTGCCCTGCAGCTTCTGGAATCAAAATGCTAGATGGAACAGCAGACAAGCACTTCTGCACTGATTTCAAACATGGAAGCACTTTCCCTTCAAGCAAGGCACAAGCAAACACAGAAATTTGAAGCTTCTCATTCTTGCATGGGCAACTGTGTAGTGGAAGTTGCCAAAGATTTGGACCAAAGGTCGTGGTCACCCAACACATTACTTGGTCACTTACAGGTTCATAGTAAGGTTTGGGGTCTAAAAGTGGCTCAGAAAAACTGCATAGGGATTTTGCATGCCTAACAAGCCACTCAGATTTCACGCTCGTTATCCCATGCATATATGGTCGAGATGTGTTAACCAGTTCATTGTATACCACAAATTCAGAAGCAAATCTAGCAACAGATGATGCACGGTGAAGGCATACGGTTTCGCTCAACATACAAGCTTGATATCTAACAGAACTTGGCTTTTTCTTTCCATCTGGTACTTCAGAAACTTTTCTAATACGTCGAGCAACTCTATCTGCCCAACCTGCACATATAGCTTGCCCCAATAGCTCTTCTTCATTCAGCGAAAGAGGCCTACCAACAGAAGACCTCCAGGCACACTCCACATCATCAACGTTCCCATTTGTCCATGAAAACTCCTCTAGAAAACTATTCATACCTTGAAATATCAGCCTGAGGAGTTGTTTTCTCAACTTGGACATCTCATCCATTGTCTTGAAGTGCAACAGATAATTTGTGCAGAATCCTGATGGGCTTTCAGCAAGCTCAAAATGTAGCAATGCATGAGCTACGGTCAAAGCATCACTGCTGGGATTACAGAATTTCTCACGAACAGCCTTCGCAAGAACTTTATGTTTTTTCCGCCTGAGTTTGGTCTGTTTATCTGGAACTTTATTATCAACTGTTTCCTTAAAGGGTATCTCATAAGAATTATTTCCCATGTTTTTGTTTTTGTTATCTTGATCCACATCCTCTTTAATATCACTTTCAGAATCAAATTGAAAAATAAAAGGATTGACAGAACTCAAGGTTGCGGCTGCAGCAACAGCATACCCCAAAACTATATTTGCTCTCATGGGTCTGCCCAGCCTCAGTTGTTGTATAACAGTCAACAGCATGCGAGAATGACGAGGGCTTATTGGGTAATGTGCCATGGCTTTCCCAATGGGTGTGAGTCTACCACAATGGTCAATAGCTTCAAGAACCTTTAAACAAAGCTCTGCTTCTACCAATGCAGCACTCTCAGGAGGTGTGGGAAAGGGGAAATTATTCACCTGCAGCAAATTAGAAGTTATCATCATTTATAAATTCAGATGGGAGAAAACTAAAAAGACAAAGCACTGGATCATGACTGACCTTATCAATACCCATGAATTTCATGATCAGTAAGATACCTTCCACTGGCGTTTTTAGTATTTCGGGATTTGAGAATTCAGGAAATATGTTACTGAAAACCGCGGAAGAATAGAGTCCATAACAATAGCCCGGACCAGTTCTCCCAGCTCGTCCTGCACGCTGAGCAGCTGATGCTTTGCTTATCCATTGAATTTCATAATTTGCCATGCCATTAACACAATTATAGTTTTTCACTTTCTCTCTTCCAGAATCCACTACATATTTTATTCCAGGAATGGTTAATGAGGTCTCGGCAACATTTGTAGCAACCACCACAAGTCGCTCGCCTTCAGGCACATCTCCAAATACATGAAGTTGTGCAGCAGCAGGTAGCATAGCATAAAGGGGTAGGACATACATGGGACCAATGTTTGAAGACCCTGCTCTATAATGAGAAACGGCAAGACCCTCTATAGTTGTTGTGTGAGATGATCTAAGGTTCTCCTTAGGATTGGAAACCTGTAAATTACCAGCCAAGGCTTCAAAAGCTGCTTTTAGTGATGATATGCTCTCAGGGTCTCTAAGAACATCTTGTGAAGTATATGTTTGTACTTCATTTGTAAGATCCTCAGAAGAACCATCATCATCGTCAGTGTAATGCATGTCCTCACTTTCTACTTCAGATGAATCAGAGTGCAACCCTGGATCATCAAGCTCTTCTTCCTCGTAAATGTGCAACCCATACATCTGATGGTCTTCTGGCCGATCACGAATTTCAAATGCTTCATGTATACCCTTGGATTCATCATCATGCACAGGATTTTCTACTACCAAGAAATTAGCATTTGCATCACATGTTTTACGCTCAGTGCCTTTTTTCTTCAACAAGGAATACTTTCTTAGCTTTCTACACAAGTACTCCACCTCCCTCTGTCCAGTCAGGAATACAAGAATGCCACCAGGTGGCAGTTTTCTGTGTATCTGCAAAACCTTCCTATAAGCTTGGCCTATATAGTCCACCAAATCTGTCTTCTTTGAAAAATGAACAGTTACAGGGAATTGCCTTGTTGGGACTTCTATAACTGGTGGAGACACATGAAACAACTTCCTATTGGAAATAAAATCTTCCACCTTCATAGTAGCACTCATGAGAATAAGTTTCAAAGGATGTATCATAATCTCAGGTTTAATTTGGACTCCAGAGAGAATCTTCGCGTGCTGATCTTCATATAAATTCTGAAAATGCAAGGGAACATTAAAATAGGAAAAAAACAAAAGGAAGAAAGAAATGCATGGATAAATAGCAAAAAAAGGAGATAGTAACAACCAAGAGAAAGGCAAGGTCAGAAGAACCACACCTGGCGCAATTGTATCACCCTGGATATCATTCCAATCAGTATGTCTGTATTCAAACTCCTCTCATGAGCTTCATCAAGAAGAATGATGGAGTAACGCTTCAAAAGAAAATCACTCTGCAAAATTACAAATTTGCACATCCAACATCTCAGTTCAGCAATGCAAATTAATGTCAGATATTAACGGTATAGCAAAATTCAAGAATGGGATGCATCGTATTATTATTCATTCTTGGTGCTTACTTCCAACCTATGTCACCTGGGTCCAGATATGGATGCGGGAATGGTGGTAGGACAAGGCAATTTCAAAAAATGAGAGTACAAGTACACAACTATATATATATATATATATGGAGAGAGAGAGAGAGAGAGAAAAGTCGTTTTTTAGCTTCATTGAAAACAAAAACGTGTTTTTTAAAGATCGTTTTTTAGCTTCGTACACCAGGTTTGAATTTGTCCAAACCTGGTCAACAAAACCAACTTGGTTTAACCAAGTTATAAAAGGAGAATGGTGTACTCTCTCTCTCTCTCTCTCTCTCTCTCTCTCTCTCTCTCTCTCTCTCTCTCTCTCTCTCTCTCTCTCTCTCTCTCAGCGAGACGCAAAAGAAGAGGACGTACTCTCTTTCTCTTTGTTTGTTGCAGCGAGAAGAAGAGAGAGAGTGAGATAGAGAGGGGTAAATCGAGAGAGCAAGCAAGAGAAAGGGAGACAAAGAGGAAGAAGTTGATATCCAGAGAGGGGGGAAGAGCGAGACAGAGAGAGAGTCGAGGGTTTCGGGGGCGGGCGATTTTGTTTTTTGTTTTTCTCCTGAGGATTGGGTTTTCATTAGACCCAGTCTGGTGCAGTGCGGAACCCAACCCACAGCAAAGCCACACTGTGCCCACTACCCGTACCCATGTCGACACGGGTAAGGGCAGTTGAACCTACGTGTCATGGTTACAGCTTCCAACAAAAAAATTGTCGAGTCCAGAATATAATTCTTGAAGAGAACAACGCCATAGACATCATAGAACAACATGACAATAAAGCTAAGTAATAGAAGCCATTAGTTACACCTTTTCCCATTAGAGAGACCAAGTTATTTATAATCATGGAACTAAGATGCTCACCAATAAAGTGGTTATGAGAGGCTACTCAAAGGGAAGTATAAAAAGCTAACATAAATCATTGAACAAGTAGTTTTCAACTGCCTTAATTCATGTTCTTTTCTTATGAATATAAGATAAGACCGCTGGAATTAGGCAATCATAGTTTTATATACTGAAAGAAAATCTGAAAGTCTTCTCCCGCTGAGATCAAGATCAGAAAGTATCATCAGAATTGGTATAATTCCTCTTCTCTTCAAAGAAACCAAGCAGACTGACAAATAAATTGCCAAGTACAATGTCTGATATTATTGTGCATGTGCATGAGCAAGTGCAAGCGCACGCATGTGTACACACATATAAGCATGCTCAAGTACCACCACACACAATTGCACGTCCCCAATGCATACATCACACATACAATCCATGTAGCCAAAATATCTGACTAGGTCGCCTAGTCGGTCGAGGCATAAGTAAAACGCCTAGGCTTTGCAATTCCTAGGTAGGTACTTTAAAAGATACCAATTTTGCCGATTAGGCACCGACTAAGGCGCCTAGTCGGCAACTAAACTCCCTCCTAGGCATTAGGGCAGTTTAGTTATTCATTATTGTTATATATATATTATTATTTTTTGTATATATATATATATATGTGCATGTATTTATGTGATTTGTTCTATGAAATCATCAAAAATGCTTAGTTATTATTATATATATATATATGTGTGTGTATGTGTGTGTGTGTGTGCATGTGTGAGTGTGCGTGCGTGCGCGATACTTTGTTTTAATCATGAAAGCATGCAGAGTTAATTTTAATAGATTATGTGTTATTGTGCGTTTGTGAAAGGTCAAAAGCATATCTTGTTGATTGTATTGAATATGCTATGAATAATTGAATATATATATATATATATATATATATATATGTGTGTGTGTGTGTACAATTTTTTCTAAGTATGTTCTGGTTATGTATATTAATATATTTTGTGAAAGCATGTGTAATTTTGTACTTGTGTAATGAAAATATCTTATTAGTAAAAGAATTAAACATATTTTTATGTATATTTTGTGTACTTTTTTATATTTTAAATGGAATACCGACTAGTCCCACCTAGTCGATGACTAACATTACATCGCACTTTATCTGATTTCTTACAGCCACTTTACTGTACTTTTTTCATGTTTTTCATTGTTAACTTGCGGCAAAAGATCTTTTTCTCGGTTCTAATTGTCAGAAACCAATTAACCAAACAATACAATTGTAACTAATATGTTAGAAATCGAATTTCTCTCTTTCTCTGAACTTGACATTCTATTGTACTTTTGTGTTTGAAATTGTAAGTCATTGGTACAAGATTTCATCCAAATTCTTACCCCAGGACAACAGCTGTAACATTTAAGATAAGTAACAATAAACAATCTACCTTATCATCCTCTCACGAATGGGCCACCATTAAATGATGTTACAAGAGTATACCAAAAAATGCATTAAAGCTTCTACAAGTTTGAAAACCTGAAAGTATGCATCTAATAGGACTGCTTAAAAATCAATAGTAACTTGAAAGAAGTGCCACTGAGACAATTGTTCAGGATTTTTCAGCCGTTTGCAATTAAATGACTGGGACTGGGTACTACAATGCAGATCCAAATATCAGAAGTCAAAATATCAACTATATAGTATGTAATGCTTAATGAATGGAAACATCAGGCAAGAAATCAAAAGCATCCTCGGACTAAAAACAAGTTAAAAAGCAGTTGGGTCATGTTAATCTACATGCCTTGAAAAATAAAGGAACAGTAATGTCCATGACACCTCAAGGAATATGTGCCATTAGATACTTGCCTACCTGAACTTCTCGAAGCAAAATCCCATCAGTCATAAACTTGATGGAGTTGCAATTACCCACCCGCTTGTCATGTCTAACTTGAAAACCAACTTCTTTACCCAACTTAAGGCCTAACTCATAGGCAACACGCTTAGCCGTGGCAAGAACTGCAACACGGCGAGGTTGAGTAACACCAATTATCCCTCCCATTGCAGGGCATGCCTTTGAACCAAAACCAGCTTCATATAGGAACTGCAAAGCATAAAATGCAGCAAAAGAAACTTATATATGTGCATTATTTAACTGGAAAGAGAAGCTAAAAAGAAATATGCCAACAGAAATAAAAATTCTAACCATGAAATGGACAAAAACAACAAAAGGGACCAGTGTAAAGCATACCTGAGGCACTTGTGTAGTTTTACCACATCCAGTCTCTCCACAAATAATCACAACAGAATGCCCATTGATAGCTTCCATTATTTCTTGCTCCATCATGACTATTGGAAGATCGACCCTCTTTTCTTCAACATCTGCAGGTCTCACAACATGCACATTGAAGAACTTCTGACCTTGATGATGACCAGTGGTGGTTACATTCTGAAAACATGGCTTAAAAATATTAACACAAAATTCTGAAGCAGGAAAATAGACACATACTATAATGAATTGCATATAAATGCAACCCACACATCAACAAAGGGGTTTTCTATAAGAAAGTCAAAAACAACTCTTTTCTCAGAGATTCAGAAGAAAACATGGGCAGTCACCCTCTCTGCAAATAAAGTGTGAAGAAAAATCTTGAAGTAGACAAAATTTGCTATATGCAGTGCAAACCATACATGTGGTTCGATGCTCTCTTTCCCATTTAAACCACTCGAAAAACCTTTACTTCGGTTACTTGTACAGGCATCAAGCCCTTCGCCAGATGAACACTGAGATAATAAGGGAGAACTTGACAACACAGTTTCCTTATCAGAAGCCGGCATCTTATGTTCTTCCAGTAGGAGTGAGGTTTTCAACTGAACATTCTCTAGCTTTGATGATTCTGGAGAACAAGACTTTTCTTTATCTTGATGCAGATGGCTTCCAGTGCTGACGCTGCCATTCCTGTTTGAAGGTGGCTCCATATAGGAAAGATCTGAAATAGTTCTCTTCTTGAGAAGAGGCACATCTTGTGGCACTTCCAGCCCAGCTCTAGAAAGTTGCATGGCTCTTCTGAGTTTTTCCTTCATAGTCTCTACCTGTGATTTTGAGAATATCTTTCAGTTATGTTGCGCTATACAGAAGCACCTAATAACAAAGAAGCAACCTCGCATAAACACCTGTGCAATATTTCCTGAAGAATACAACAAACTATATGCATCATCCTGAATTCGGTGCTTTCTGAAAATACAAAAGGAGATAATGTTAAGAGATTGCCTGTATCTTCTAAATTCTATCCAAACAAAAAAGCAAGCCGATTCTCAGGGACAATGAAATTGTGGCGGTGGTGTTGGTGGAAAGAAACATATAATATTGAAGTAGTAAGAACTCAATGGAAAATGAAACACACTGTAAGGTCTGGTAGCTTTCAGACAGCCGTGCCATTTTTTCTTTCTCCTCCTGCACAAGTAAGAAGAAATTTGCTTAAAAAAAACTTCTAAGGATAATGAAGAAAATTCTCAACGTTGTGAAAATAAAGTATTTCATGCCTGCAACTGCTTTAATTTCCTCTTTTGTGATTTGCTTAACTTTGGCTCCCCTTGCTTCTGATTTTCCTTCAGAGATGTAAGACATCAGAAACTAGGAGCTATCAACAACACAATGTATATATATATATATCAAGTACCTGATTTGCCCATTTATGCTTTTCCTTTTTCTTTCCGGGCAAGACAAGTGCATTGCAACCATCACGGTTTTCAAAACTGTCAAACATAAGTGCAACAACTACATCAAATCAAAGCATATTAGATCATTGATCAGTAAAAGTTACTACTTTAGAGCCATGAAGCACGCAAAAATAGAAGGTCACGCAAAACATAATATAACCAGATTGCTTGAGGGAAGTTAATAGCTAGAAAAAGAGTTCAAAGCTTCACAATTTTCAAAGTGTTGGCAAATTGCAGAACGTAATGAAAAGTAATTAGGTATGACCAACTCTTAAACTCAAATCGACAAGACATAAAAAAGAAAGAAGATAATAAGGGGCAACGTTCACCATTCATCAAGACAAACTTTCGTTGACTCTACTAAGTCCACTGGTTCATCCATTTCAAGATGTTGCTCTGCAAAATACATATCTGCAATCAACAAGAGAACCAAGAGAAGACTAACAGAGACAACAAGTGCACTAACTAACCAGCCAATAAGAAAATTCATGAAAGAATGGTTTGATAAGTTAAATAACCAGTTTCATGCTTATGATGACACTCTTCGCATATGAAATCAATGAACTATCTAAACTAAATCAAAATTTTCTCAACATGAGTCTCGACATAAGATGAAAAGAGAGTGGTCATACGCACCAATAACTACGACACGCTAATTATATTTATCAAATACACTGTCATAAGGGCGGCTTCGGCCTAAAAAACTTTTGGAACAATTCTAAACACAAGAACTATTCTAGTGGTTTCAATAATGTGTCTATGTTTTCTCTTGGTTTGTCCATTTTATTGAGGAGTGTCTGGACACAATTTTTGGTAAACAATCCTATTTAGGTCAAGATAATTTTTCAATTCTTTTGACACAAATTCTCCCCAGTTATCAGTTCTAAAGATTTGAGTATTAACTTTAAATTGATTCTTAATATAACAATGAAATTTTTTAAAATACACAAATACTTTCGGTTTTTGTTTTATAAAAAATATCCAAGAATGACTACTACTATAGTCATCTACAAACACAACATAATAGGATACCCTTCCTTTTGATACAATTGAAGTCGGTCACCATACATCCGAATGTATTAACTCAAATGGGTTCTTAGTTATAAAATGTCTTGGTCCAAAGGGCAAATACTTCATTTTGCCAAGAATGCAATCTTCACACACAAAATCTCTTTGTTTATAATTTGAAAAAAATGAAAACAAGTGCAATTTGGTCATGCTATGATATCCTAGTCTTTTGTGCTAAATTTCTATATTTTTCTTTTCCACGAAATTACAAAACGGTTGTTTTGGTAACTCAAATCTGTACACAACATAAAGATCTCTTCTATGGCCTCGCCCAATCGGCATATGCTTAGGTACGCACCAGCAACGCACAAATATATAAACAATACAACATAATTCTAGCATTTCTATAATATGTCTGTGCTACGAACTAAGTGTATGTGCAAACTAACTTTTACATTTCTATCATACATTATGAATTACATTTTAAAATTTTAGTTTAGAAATCCTACTTTTCCAATGCAACGCAAAATAAAACGAAGCTCAGAGTCCTAAAAGTCTAGTGCAAGTGTTGCACGACACGATCTACTCATCCCTTTCACAAGGAGAGAGTGCTACAACTTCACACACAATGACCAACTTATCTAAATATGATCTCGCAAATGAGCGATAAAAATCAAAACGAAATTCAATAACCCAATTTGTGAAAGCCCTGAAGGGGCACACTAACAAGTCCAAAACAGATTGGATAGCCGTGTAGTGCAGCTACTCGAGCTGCACGCAGACCAATGCATCGCACCAAGTGATGGCACAAACACCAAGGTACCCGATGTATGTATGTATATATATATATACTAAAATCAAATCACAAAACTCGGAAAAAGAATCAGAAAGAAATAAGGTACCCGTGCTGTTATGCACATCAGTCCTGCACGATTCTACACAGTAAAACATGAAGATAATCCGCTTCTCATAAGAAGAAAAATCAGCAAACGAATCATGCATTCATGAATTTAGGCATCAATAGTGCAAATGGTGTAAGAAATAAAAATCTTGATTGGTCAGTCCGGCATAGGGGCACCCCTGATTTGGGAAAGCCCAATCGGATCGTGCAGCACGGACAAACATGGGAACAGAAAGAAGAAAAGCAGAAAAAGAATGCTATTCCAAAAATGGCGAGACCCCCCTCCTTCACGGCTGGGGGGTCATACCCAGCGAAACAGGAGCCTGGCCACCTACGGTGGTTCGGATCAGCGAAAATAGGGGAAATCGAACCCCAACAAAGATGCGCAGATGGGGAAATTGAACCCCAACAACAAGAATCGCCTATCAACGATATGCATTGCTGAACAGAGGAGGAAAAGGATAACACAAAGCAAAAATTAGTAAAGAGGGAAGCGGCTCACGCAAATTTTTCGGCGTCGGCGGTGGAGGCGCAGGAAAAACTAGTTGGCAGGGGCGACAAACGGCCTCAGCAAGGTCCACAATAGCACCCCGCAGGTAGCGGCCTGCAGTGGATAAGCTCCGGCGATATGGCAGCAACGGGGGCTGGTTGGCCTCCGATCGGCGCCTGAACAGGGAAGAGAACAAAAAGGGAAGGGAAGGAAAGGGGGAAACAGGAAGAGGAGGGGAAGAGAATGCGAGACAGGGGGTGTCCGCAGGCGCTGCTACGACGATCTGCAGACGGGCGAAGGGCTCTCCGCTAAAAGGTTGATCAGGCGGAGGAGGTGGGGCTTTATAGCGACAGCCCTCGGCTCTGGCCAGCTGAGGAGAACCGCGGCAGTGGAGGGCCTCTGATCGGCTCTCGAGCGAAGAAGAGACACGGGGGAAAGAAGAAGAAAAAGGAGAGAGGGAGAGGGCGTCGGCCCTGCCAACGAGCCATCTAAGCACTCCCACACTTATGACCTGTAGCCTAACCTGATGCGAGGGAGGGGCTCAAACTGAAGCTTGTTGGTTACTCCATGAAAATTTAGGATGGTTTCGCCAACCCGGGTTATATGTAGATGAAAATAGGTCATTCATGGGTTTGGCGAACCTCTGAGTAGCCTAAACTTGTTCATAAACAAATCCATAATACTAAGTTGTCGAAAGCACTCAGTGACATAATATACCAGGCTCGCACACAAAGCACACACCTGATGTGATTGGGATGGGCTCACAAGAAGTTGATTCAACTTCTAAGAAAGTATATCCACTTTGTTTTGCAGCTCGGTAGTCAAATCAATCTCTAAAACACCACCCCGCTTTGTCCTGATGGGTGTAGCTCTCTCAACACGAAAGATAGAGGCATGATGTAAGGAATTTTCTGCCATAATAACAAACAATCTCCATGCCACTTCTTCGCTTTTCAACATGAATGTCCCTCCACATGAAGAATCGATCATCTGATGATTCTTGTCAAACAACTCATTGTAAAAACTCTGCACAAGTTGTCATTTTGGCAACTGGTGATAGAGACATTTTTTATGGAGATCCTATATTTTTTCTCAGGTCTCATGAATTTGCTCATCATTTAATTCAGAAAAAACTAGTAATGGCTCACCGGAATTGATTGGTTTTGCCTATGAAAAAAGTAGTTATTTAGAAACTCATTTTGTATTTGATTCCATAACCCTATTTCTATAGTATCTAAGGACCTTAACCAATACTTGTCCTTGTCCTTCAATAAGAATGAAAAAACAATCAATTTTAAAGCATTGTCTCCAAGTTTTGAATATTCACTCTCAAGCATATTTTGAGGAACTCATCTAAGTGCCTGTAGGGATCCTCGCAACTAAGGCCATAAAATGATGGATGCATTTGTATCACGTTGGCCTTAATCTCGTAATATAACGCCCCTACATTAGGTCTCTTAATATAGAACGCCTGGGTGTACTTCGTGGGTAGGAAGTACTCCCTTAATGGGCACATAGGAGCAACAACCCCCATTATATATATATATATATATATATATATATATATATATATATATATATATATGTTATATATATGTGTGTGTGTGTGTGTGTATGTGTGTGAAATCTCCAATAAAGTTATAAGCTCAAAGCAAGCAGAAAATGAGATCAGATCCAATGAAGTCTTAAGTACGAAGGGCCAAACCGAGGTTGAAGATGGCCTACTCTTGCAAGAGTTTGACACTATCTCATCATGTGATCCATTAACATCACTGCGGAGAAATAGGAAGACCCAATATCATCATTTTTCTATAACTCAAAGAGGTTGAAGACTGTTAGAACCCTAGCATCCTAACAAGTAAAGAGAAAAAAGTGACCGCCAAAAAAGATATATGAAAAAGGGTTTAGCATCGTTTCCAGGAGATGCGGCTTCCTAACACCCAAAAAAGCAAAAGACTCGCAAGATTTATTCTTTTTAATCTCAAATGTTTTCATCAAAATCTCAACAAAAAGAATTAAATTAAATAATAATTAAAAAAGTTTACAAGGAAATATAAATACAAAATAAAAAATAATAAAGAACATATGTTTTATTCACGATATATAGCTGATGAAAACATAAATATCACATTTAAAACACGACATTTATGTTTTTGACAAAAAAACTCTTAAAATTTACATGTTTTACATCGTACCTTTGCGATATGATGAAAATGAGAAGTGAAGCTCGAAAAAACAAGACGTCCCACCCAAATCACAACACATTTGTCGTGTAAGCAAAATGTTGAATACATGGTGCACGACATGCAACACCACGTGAATCCCAATAACAAGGTCAATTGAGCATTCTCTTACAGTGGGAGAGTGCTAGAGTGTTGCACACTCAACGATAAATTCATTGGAATATGTTTTCATATACGAGCGACAAAAACTATGTTACAAATCAGTAACTTGATTCGCGATAGACCACAGAACATTATACTAAAAGTCCAAAACAAGGTTGGACAGTTGTGTGGGGCATCTCCATATGTTTGTTGTCCAAAGCGTAGCCACATTGTTTGCACGATGATTGAGGCACTCGATTCCAAGGGGACTATCAAATTCTATTGGAAACTCAATTCGAAAATAAATTTTTGAAGAAGAAAGTGTATAAACGTAAGAGATCATGCTAACAGGGGTGTCATAGCACTCAGGCACAATTCTCAATGTTGGGAATCAAACACTCAACAAAAAATGGCAATAAAAACATTAAAGCAATAAATAAAAATAAATACAATGAATGACGTACCTCCCAATGTAGGAAAACACACATCAAAAAATCAAATAAAACCTAACTAAGCCAAATGACTAGCAAGAAAAAATAGAAGGAAAGGGGATGGGGGTAGATAGAACTCACCCAATCACGTCAATGTCAACATATGAGGCACGAAAATGGTTGGGACTCGATTTTTCACGCTCTAATGGCTAAGAACTTTGATAAACCACCATTTTAGGGCAATCATCTAGAGTAAAAGCACCCAAAATCTGAAGGAAAAAAAAGAAGAAAGATATGGGATAGGTAAGGGTTACATAAACAGACCCACGATCAGGGGAAAAGGTGAGAAGTCTATGTGTTTTTGACAATCCACTTGCACCAGGAAAGATGGAATGTTTACCACCTACCTACCGACCATGATATGCCTCTACCTCATTAGGACACGGGCGTGGTCCTCACCCAACCCAACTTGAAGATGAGCCTCTGAAGGCAGCGTGCAAGGAAGTTCTCAACCGTGAGGGACATAATCGAGCTTGTTATGTCTCTCGTCCAGGAGCCCATTTTGGTTCATCTTGCGCAGGAGGGTATTGCCCTCGAAGATCTACCGCTTGTTCTTCTCATTTAAGGTAAGGAGCTCCTTGACGACATTCCAAATGTGGCTAAGGGCATATTGAACCCTCCATAGCCCCCTCTAGCACCGGAGCTCATACTCTCTGATGAGCTTCAATTCGGCATCGAGACGCTCCTTCTCATAGGGGCATCGGGGCTCCCTGAATGGGGAAGACAAGAGAGCGAGGAATCAACTAAGTAAAAAAAAAGGAGAGAGAAAGTGTGTTGAGTACCCTAGTAGGGCCCACAATGTTTCCCAGTGGCGCAAATCCAAATGGGTCTTATTTGGATCCGATTTGGATGCAAATGACGAGAAAAAACTATTCTAATAGATATATATAACTAAACTAGATAATGTCATATTTATTCAGGTAATGTCTTAAACTATATATATATATATATATATATAACTAAATATAAGTTTTATTTGCTAAAAAAAACTTTAAAATTTCACATTTAGATCGATCCATTTGGATCTAACCAACATGAACTTCGGGTCCACCCTAAAAATGCTAAATTATTTTTCTAAATTTTTTTCTTTAAACTACTAACATAAATTCACTATACTAACTCTAACTAATTCACAGTTTTGAAACTTTTTCAAAATAATAATTTATTTGATTAAAATATTTCTTGTAAATTATTTAATAACCAAAACACTCTTTTGAAAATCTTTTTCGAAAAGCATCAAAATGCATCTAGTTAAGTTCAAAATGCCCTGAAAACAGTTAGATGAGTTATAACTCATTAAAATAAATGTTTTTATAAAAAACAATGTATTTTAAAAATAATTTGTTTTTTTTTTTAATATCACATTTATCCCTTGTTAGCCCAAAAAGAGTAATTGAGCATGTAAAACACTAATAAATGTAATTTAAAAGATAGAAACATATTTATAACTCGAAGATAAAGTTGAATTCTTTATCTATTAACAATCCTTAAAACTTAAAGGTTTTACGGGATATTTGATCGACTCGAACCCGATTAGTCGGCTTTGGTATAAAACATTGAATCCGATTAAGAAACTGGTTTGGATTCATTTTAGTACAATCAAATTTAGATTCAAGGTCAAATTTTTTACCGAGTTTCAAGCGGTTTCTGAAGAACTCAACATAGTATATAGATTTTTAATAAAAATAAAAGTTGGCAATGAAATTTTAATAACCAACATCACAAATCAATCAATTGATTAACAACTTTAGTATCAACAACTAGCCATCTAAGCACTCCCACACTTATGACCTGTAGCCTAACCTGATGCGAGGGAGGGGCTCAAACTGAAGCTTGTTGGTTCCTCCATGAAAATTTAGGATGGTTTCGCCAACCCGGGTTATATGTAGATGAAAATAGGTCATTCATGGGTTTGGCGAACCTCTGAGTAGCCTAAACTTGTTCATAAACAAATCCATAATACTAAGTTGTCGAAAGCACTCAGTGACATAATATACCAGGCTCGCACACAAAGCACACACCTGATGTGATTGGGATGGGCTCACAAGAAGTTGATTCAACTTCTAAGAAAGCATATCCACTTTGTTTTGCAGCTCGGTAGTCAAATCAATCTCTAAAACACCACCCCGCTTTGTCCTGATGGGTGTAGCTCTCTCAACACGAAAGATAGAGGCATGATGTAAGGAATTTTCTGCCATAATAACAAACAATCTCCATGCCACTTCTTCGCTTTTCAACATGAATGTCCCTCCACATGAAGAATCGATCATCTGATGATTCTTGTCAAACAACTCATTGTAAAAACTCTGCACAAGTTGTCATTTTGGCAACTGGTGATAGAGACATTTTTTATGGAGATCCTATATTTTTTCTCAGGTCTCATGAATTTGCTCATCATTTAATTCAGAAAAAACTAGTAATGGCTCACCGGAATTGATTGGTTTTGCCTATGAAAAAAGTAGTTATTTAGAAACTCATTTTGTATTTGATTCCATAACCCTATTTCTATAATATCTAAGGACCTTAACCAATACTTGTCCTTGTCCTTCAATAAGAATGAAAAAACAATCAATTTCAAAGCATTGTCTCCAAGTTTTGAATATTCACTCTCAAGCATATTTTGAGGAACTCATCTAAGTGCCTGTAGGGATCCTCGCAACTAAGGCCATAAAATGATGGATGCATTTGTATCACGTTGGCCTTAATCTCGTAATATAACGCCCCTACATTAGGTCTCTTAATATAGAACGCCTGGGTGTACTTCGTGGGTAGGAAGTACTCCCTTAATGGGCACATAGGAGCAACAACCCCCATTATATATATATATATATATATATATATATATATATATATATATATATATATATATATATATATATATGTGTGTGTGTGTGTGTGTGTGTGTGTGTGTGTGTATGTGTGTGAAATCTCCAATAAAGTTATAAGCTCAAAGCAAGCAGAAAATGAGATCAGATCCAATGAAGTCTTAAGTACGAAGGGCCAAACCGAGGTTGAAGATGGCCTACTCTTGCAAGAGTTTGACACTATCTCATCATGTGATCCATTAACATCACTGCAGAGAAATAGGAAGACCCAATATCATCATTTTTCTATAACTCAAAGAGGTTGAAGACTGTTAGAACCCTAGCATCCTAACAAGTAAAGAGAAAAAAGTGACCGCCAAAAAAGATATATGAAAAAGGGTTTAGCATCGTTTCCAGGAGATGCGGCTTCCTAACACCCAAAAAAGCAAAAGACTCGCAAGATTTATTCTTTTTAATCTCAAATGTTTTCATCAAAATCTCAACAAAAAGAATTAAATTAAATAATAATTAAAAAAGTTTACAAGGAAATATAAATACAAAATAAAAAATAATAAAGAACATATGTTTTATTCACGATATATAGCTGATGAAAACATAAATATCACATTTAAAACACGACATTTATGTTTTTGACAAAAAAACTCTTAAAATTTACATGTTTTACATCGTACCTTTGCGATATGATGAAAATGAGAAGTGAAGCTCGAAAAAACAAGACGTCCCACCCAAATCACAACACATTTGTCGTGTAAGCAAAATGTTGAATACATGGTGCACGACATGCAACACCACGTGAATCCCAATAACAAGGTCAATTGAGCATTCTCTTACAGTGGGAGAGTGCTAGAGTGTTGCACACTCAACGATAAATTCATTGGAATATGTTTTCATATACGAGCGACAAAAACTATGATACAAATCAGTAACTTGATTCGCGATAGACCACAGAACATTATACTAAAAGTCCAAAACAAGGTTGGACAGTTGTGTGGGGCATCTCCATATGTTTGTTGTCCAAAGCGTAGCCACATTGTTTGCACGATGATTGAGGCACTCGATTCCAAGGGGACTATCAAATTCTATTGGAAACTCAATTCGAAAATAAATTTTTGAAGAAGAAAGTGTATAAACGTAAGAGATCATGCTAACAGGGGTGTCATAGCACTCAGGCACAATTCTCAATGTTGGGAATCAAACACTCAACAAAAAATGGCAATAAAAACATTAAAGCAATAAATAAAAATAAATACAATGAATGACGTACCTCCCAATGTAGGAAAACACACATCAAAAAATCAAATAAAACCTAACTAAGCCAAATGACTAGCAAGAAAAAATAGAAGGAAAGGGGATGGGGGTAGATAGAACTCACCCAATCACGTCAATGTCAACATATGAGGCACGAAAATGGTTGGGACTCGATTTTTCACGCTCTAATGGCTAAGAACTTTGATAAACCACCATTTTAGGGCAATCATCTAGAGTAAAAGCACCCAAAATCTGAAGGAAAAAAAAGAAGAAAGATATGGGATAGGTAAGGGTTACATAAACAGGCCCACGATCAGGGGAAAAGGTGAGAAGTCTATGTGTTTTTGACAATCCACTTGCACCAGGAAAGATGGAATGTTTACCACCTACCTACCGACCATGATATGCCTCTACCTCATTAGGACACGGGCGTGGTCCTCACCCAACCCAACTTGAAGATGAGCCTCTGAAGGCAGCGTGCAAGGAAGTTCTCAACCGTGAGGGACATAATCGAGCTTGTTATGTCTCTCGTCCAGGAGCCCATTTTGGTTCATCTTGCGCAGGAGGGTATTGCCCTCGAAGATCCACCGCTTGTTCTTCTCATTTAAGGTAAGGAGCTCCTTGACGACATTCCAAATGTGGCTAAGGGCATATTGAACCCTCCATAGCCCCCTCTAGCACCGGAGCTCATACTCTCTGATGAGCTTCAATTCGGCATCGAGACGCTCCTTCTCATAGGGGCATCGGGGCTCCCTGAATGGGGAAGACAAGAGAGCGAGGAATCAACTAAGTAAAAAAAAAGGAGAGAGAAAGTGTGTTGAGTACCCTAGTAGGGCCCACAATGTTTCCCAGTGGCGCAAATCCAAATGGGTCTTATTTGGATCCGATTTGGATGCAAATGACGAGAAAAAACTATTCTAATAGATATATATAACTAAACTAGATAATGTCATATTTATTCAGGTAATGTCTTAAACTATATATATATATATATATATATATATATATATATATATATAACTAAATATAAGTTTTATTTGCTAAAAAAAACTTTAAAATTTCACATTTAGATCGATCCATTTGGATCTAACCAGCATGAACTTCGGGTCCACCCTAAAAATGCTAAATTATTTTTCTAAATTTTTTTCTTTAAACTACTAACATAAATTCACTATACTAACTCTAACTAATTCACAGTTTTGAAACTTTTTCAAAATAATAATTTATTTGATTAAAATATTTCTTGTAAATTATTTAATAACCAAAACACTCTTTTGAAAATCTTTTTCGAAAAGCATCAAAATGCATCTAGTTAAGTTCAAAATGTCCTGAAAACAGTTAGATGAGTTATAACTCATTAAAATAAATGTTTTTATAAAAAACAATGTATTTTAAAAATAATTTGTTTTTGTTTTTTTTAATATCACATTTATCCCTTGTTAGCCCAAAAAGAGTAATTGAGCATGTAAAACACTAATAAATGTAATTTAAAAGATAGAAACATATTTATAACTCGAAGATAAAGTTGAATTCTTTATCTATTAACAATCCTTAAAACTTAAAGGTTTTACGGGATATTTCATCGACTCGAACCCGATTAGTCGGCTTTGGTATAAAACATTGAATCCGATTAAGAAACTGGTTTGGATTCATTTTAGTACAATCAAATTTAGATTCAAGGTCAAATTTAGATTCCAAATGTCATCATGCTATTGTTGGAGAACATATGTCATCGTGAGTGCCATTAAAGCGTTGTTTTGTTATTACAAGTAGATCTTGTCCTTTCGACGGTTGGAAACTTAATGATATTTATAAGATGTTGGGACCTGTTGACAATAATGCTTGTTTAAATATGCGAGGATGGGTCTCTACCCCATCCGGTATCATTCATTCACTCAGTATATGCATTGTATCACAGATCGCGGTTTTAGTAACATACTACTAATTTGTGAGATATTATTTTGCTTGTTAATATCGATTTGTAAGGTATTATGCTGAATTTTTTTATCGATTTGAAATATATTATGCAATATATACATCAAATTGTAAGATATTATGTGTTTTGTTATATCGATTTGTTAGTTATTATGCAAAATTTTCATATCGATTTATAATATATTTTGCGATACATATATCGATTTATAAGATATTGTGTGTTTTGTAGTGTCGATTTGTAAGCTACTATGATGAAGTGTCATATCGATTTTTAATATATTATGAGATACGTATATCAATTTGTAAGATATCCTGTGTTTTCTAGTATAGATTTATAAGATATTTGTAGTAAGAATTTTAAATGTGTGCGTACGAAAATACGTTATTGTGCGCTTGCGATGATAATTATCATATTCAAACCGCTGCTCAATTAGCGATTTGTATTGAAATCGATTCACAACATCGTATATATAATTAAATCGCTATCGTCAGCACATTTATGGCAAATCGTTTGTTCTATTGGCTTGGTAAGTAACAACTTGATGCATAGTATAAGCAAATAAGAAATCATTGTTGCTTTTATACTATGATTCATTCAATCATTTTTTTGACTTGCTTAACTTTATCGGTATTCGTTTAACGCACAATGGTATCTTGCTTACGACAGTGGTGAGTTTATCACCTGGTTGCAATAAAGACGATTTATCTCAATCATTAAAAAGTTATGGTGAAGTGAACATGTGCACATGATAAGAAGGGTGCAGACATTGGATTCACTATTGGCTTGAATCTTTCAGCAGAAGAAATGCAATTCGATTATGAGGTAGACGAACACGACAGTACACTTGATAAAGGTACAAGCACTGGGAATGAACATGATAGTACACTTGACTTTGTTCATATAAAAGGAACACAATTTAATAGTGGGAAAGCATATGAAAACCAGTCCAAGAAAATGTGAGCGAATAATGGAGGTAAAAAACATGCTTCCCTTGACACTCACGATAAGTTGCGTCGAGGCATAAACACCATATTCAATAGGTCATGATTGAACCTTATAGATTATGATGAAGAATTTACTTAGCGAAGGGTATCAAAAGAAAACCTACCTCTGATTGCAATCATCGGAGGGCAAAGGGTACACTATAATTGATTGTCTAGAAAATGTATAAGAAACAACCAACCTCTAAGGAAAAGCAACAAATCACTTTGCATGAACATATATGTAATACATTGTATTGTTTTCCATGCAGATTGTATTACGTGCAACTTATCAATATATAATTTGTGTAATTTCCAACATGCAACAATACCCTACGGACATGCACTACAACGTTGTAACCTTAAATCATCCCGACCATTTTTTCCATAATGATAGCTTCAGTTTTACAAGTCTTTAGGATGTTTGCATTTTTTTGAAACTTAATGTAGTGTCTTATATTGTTCTGTTTCATGATAAACTCAAATTAATTCGAGAGCGAGCTATGGAACACATAAATCACGTGTAAATTATGTTTAAGTCTTAACATAAAGTTAGTTGTTATGCCTTTTTGCATGACCCAATTTCGCCATTGTCGGGTTTGTTAAGAGTTTGACAAAATATAAGGCAAATATGCTTATACATTTGATGGTATTATTAAGAATGAGTTGTTGGATGAAGCTATTTTCAAGAATCGTGAGCCAAAAAAATAGAATTGTTAAAATTTTTGTGGATCACCGTTCATGAAAATGACTTCATCCAAAAATCTATGTAACAAAGGAATCGTGTGTGAACTCATTTTAATAATGTATTTTTGTCATGTATAAATCGTTGTAATATGTATCATTCACATGTATAAATTGTTCTCTCATCTAACCTATAGAGCTATAATTTTGATAATGTAGGTAAATCGCCATTGCTCATAACTTATATAATTAATTAAAATCGTTGTCTCATCTAACCTTTACATATACAAATCGTTATACATATATTGTATCATCCATATTGTACAGGAGAGCCTCTACCCCATCTGGTATTATCCATTCGCTCGGTATATGCAATGTATCAAAATTTGATGTTGTAGTAACATAATACTAATACGTGACATATTTTTTGTTTGTTAATGTCGATTTTAAGTTATTATGTTGCATTTTTATATCGATTTGTAATATACTTTGCCATGTGCATAACGATTTGTACAACTGGATGAAAATCACAATGTGCATGAGTACAAATATCGATAAAAGTGCATAGACAAATAGTTGTTTCATTTACAAATCGAAGCAAAATTATACAAAAAAAATGAGCTAAAATCAAAGTGATTTACAACATAATACTAGTTTACATTGATACAAAAACAATATTTTAGTAACAGTTACAAATTGATGAGTAAATTGCGATATTATATATTGATATCGTTCACAAAGACAAACAAAGATATATTGTTGTCATGATAGCTTCTTAAATTCAAATCGACATTATTTACAACCGCATTCATTTACCAAAAATATTAGTATCTATTTACAATACATCATGACCAATGGCAACAATGGTTGATTAAATGGTCGAAAAGAAAAACAATAAACAAAGTCACACGATGTATAGACTTAGCAAAGAAGAGATGGAGAACAATTAAATGATACAAATCAATGTAATTTTATAAATATAAATTGATTTCTTTTACAAGGACTAAAAAAGACATATCGTTTGCGCGATAACTTCATAATGGTTCTGAATTATCCAATAAATTGTAAGTTTGAAACAACAATGTTTTATACATTTAAAGTAGTAGCAATGTGTATTTGTGAAGTTACCTTGATTTGTACTTAAGTTTGTTAAATCTTACAACGATATTTACTTATGAAGTCAAATATTGCGACGATTTGTAATGTTGGTGATTGTTTAACGAATCGAATAATTTGCATTATTATATACTTGGGGAGGCGGTTATAACATATAATGATGAGGTTAAATTCATGTGTTGTATAGGTTAGCAATGTCTAAAGCTCATCAGGCAAGAAATCCCCCACCGTTCGCCAAACAAAAAAATTTATAAGATTGTATAAACTTTATGTAGATCTCTTTGGGTTGAAATAAAATTTCAATTTTACTAAACACGCAAAAAAGTTGGACTCTTATTTATAGCAAAGTCAAATCGATGTCTTCGGCATAGACGTCATTTTGTAAATACTATTTGTCCTATTGCAATTTGCTTTTACAAAATTTGTCTATGTGAACAAATCGTTGTAATGTTCTCCCCTCGTAAATGAAAATCATAAAAAGGATTAGTGATGTGTATGGTAAATAAATCGATGTAATGTTCGTATTTCGTTAATGAAAATCATAAAAGTGATTAGCGTTGTGTACTGTTAACAAATCGTTGTAACGTTCACCCATTCCTAAATGAAAATCATAAAGCAATTAGCGTTGTGTATTGTAAACAAATTGTTGTGATGTTTGCCCTTCGTAAAAAAAAATTGTAAAAGCGATTATTGTTGTGTACAGTGAACAAAGCGTTGTACTGTTCGCCATTCATTAATGAAAATCATAAAAGTGATTAGCGTTGTGTACTGTTAACAAATGGTTGTAACGTTCACCCTTCATAAATAAAAAACGTAAAGCAATTAGCGTAGTGTATTGTGAACAAATTGTTGTAATGTTCGCCATTCGTAAATGAAAATTGTAAAAGTGATTATCATTGTGTATAGTGAATAAAGCGTTGTAATGTTCGCCCTTTGTAAATTAAAATCCTAAAAGTGATTAACATTGTGTATAGTGAACAAATTGTTGTAATGTTCGCCCTTTCACAAATAAAAAATCCTATAAGTGATTAGTGTTGTATCAAGTGAACAAATCGTTGCAATGTTCGTGATTGCTTTTACGGTCTTTATGTCACGATTTGCATAAATATTATATCGTACCTTTTTTCTTATATTACGCATGTGTACCTCTTGTTCTTCTTTTTCTTTTGTCATTATGTTTTCTTATCCTACTTCTTTGTTCTTCTTCTTATGTGCGAAACAATTTGTACCATCGTGATTTACACAATGATTGATAAAAAGTTGAAAATAATTTGCACAAACATTGATAAAAGTCTGAAACACTTTTATCCTAACACAATTTGCATGATATGTTATATAGTGATTTACACAATGTCTGATAAAAGATGAAAAAGATGAAGGGGAAATGAATCGACACGATGTTTATTGGTAAACTACAAATCGATTCACAACTTGATATCAATTTAAGTAACAATTGTAACTCGATTTCACTGTAACAATTTGTACAAGTGCAGACATAAAGCGAAAAAAATTTATATCACGATTTACACAATGACTGATAAAAGATGGAAAAGTGGAAGAAAAAATGAATCGATACGGTATTTATTGGTAAACTGCGAAACAATTTACAACTTGATACCCGTTTAATAATAGTTGCAAATCGATTTCACTATTATTAGGCCGTAACGTTAGAGGTCGCAGCAACTTTATAACTATAAATCGACGTGATTTGGGTTTTAGGTTTTGGGTTTAGGCTTTTGGATTTACGTTTAGGGGTTTAGGGTATAGGTTTTTGAGTTTAGGTAATAGGGTATAGGTTTTAGGATTTTGGTTTAGCGTTTAGGTTGTAGGGTTTAGTTTTAGGGCTTAGGTGGAGCGTTTTAGGTTTAGGGTTTAGGATTTAAGGTTTAGGGTTTAGGTTATAAGGTTTGGGATTTAGGTTTAGCCTTTTAGGTTTAGGTTGTAGGGTTTAGGATTTAAGATTTTGTTTTAGATAACAATTGATTTGTATTTATGATAATATTCTTGGTAAATGAATGTGTTTGTAAATAACGTCAATTTATATTTAAGAAGCTATTGTGACAACAATATATTTTTGTTTGTCTTTGTGAACGATATCGATATATAATATCGCGATTGACAAGTTTTGTGTTTTAGGTTTATGGGTTTTGGTTTAGGGTTTAGGGTGACGAGCTTTGACAGTGTGGATGATATATCCTATCGCAATTTACATAATGACTAGTTAATAAAAGGCATAAAACTAAAACAATAAAAAAAATTAAGATGATGTTTAAAACAATTAAAGTAAAAAACGAGGTTACTTCTTAAATACAAATCAATTTATAACTTGATACTGATTTAAGTCACAATTATAAATTGATTTTGCTGTGAGGATTTGTCCTGTCGTGATTTGCTTTATCGAATTTGTCTAAGATAATATTTTTTCTATCGCAATTTACATAATGACTGTTAAAAGACTAAAAGATGGTGAAAAAACAAATCAACATGATACGGGCTATCACGATTTGATTGATACATCCTACTGCGTTGACTAGTTTTGTAAACAGCAGATGAAATGCCATTCTTTAATATAATTAATACGCAATGCAATTTATTTGCTTATGTTTTTTAAAAATTGATGATATTTTTTTAAAATTGATGGCATGTGAAATGATGTTTCTTTTATATATGAATGACATATCGACAAGTTCAGGACGGTGTGGCTTCGCTTTGCTTCGTGAACAAGGAACAAACAAACTGATTGTTTCTTTATAAACAACATGTTCGTGAATTAAACACATAACCTGCTTAATTGCAAATGAGGTATCAACGTCGAGGAAGAAGAAGACGACAACTACACGACCAACGATGGTGAATCAGGCGTATATTATCTAAACATCAAGGTTAAATAGATTAAGGTTTTAGACCTGGACAACGGGTCAGGTACGGTTTTATATATAGATTTATATTAGGGTTTTACATTTTGCAGGATTTTACGCACATATACACAAATCGACACAATGTTTAGACTTAGTAAACTATAAATCGATTTAAGTAACAATTGCAAAACGTTATGAGCAAATCACAATATTACATATCGATATCGTTCACATAGACAAACAAAGACATATCATTATCCCAGTTACTTCATAAATACAATTAAACGTCCCGATAATTACCTATTGGTGATGATATATATTTTTTTGATGATGATGGTCATGTATTTTATCTAAACCAAACTATTATAGTCAGGTAAAAAAGTCTAGTCTTTTTCGTAAATGATTGCGGTTGTAAATCACATCGATTTGTAGTTCTAAAGTTACCGCTACAATGATATCGCTTTGTCACTCTTTGTGAATGAAATCGATTTAACGTTTGGCTTCATACACAAATATTGTTGTATGGTTTATCAAACTTAAGTACAAATCGTGGTAGTTTCATTAAATCATTACTGCTTCAAACGCATAAATCATTTCTACATCAAACATACAAATCGCTACTAATTTAAATATATAAATCGTTCATGCTTCAAACATACAAATCGTTGTAGAAATTTAGCCATTATAAATACATATCGTTGAAATATTTGGCCTTCATAAGAACAAATCATGCTAACTGTTTTTCGACGCCAGAAGGTGAATATGTACAAATCGATTTGTTTCAGTATGAAAATATGTGTTATTTAGCATGAAGACGACTACCCAGTTGTAAGATTTAGCATTCAGATTTACGAATCAATTTGTTTGCATAACGAAACTTTGGTAATTCAATAATAGATGAGAAATACCCAAAAGGTAGACGCAACCGATGGTGGAAACGATGCTGCCACTGAGCAGAAACGACAAATGATGCTCCAACGACAGCAAACGACGACAAAGGATGATCCGACGATAGCAAACGACGACCAAGAGTGCTTTGACGGCAGCAAACGACGACAAAGTGTGCTCCAACGCAGATGATGACAAAGGATGCTCTAACGATAGCAGACGACGACAAATGAGGGTCTAGTGACAACAGACGATAATAAATGATGCGTCGTCAAAGGGAGCTTTTGTTACAACAGCTGGTGCAAAAGTTTACTACTTAGGGCAAAAATGAAATGCTTGGACTTAATTTGAGGAGTTAACATCATTCTTGAATCTGCGTTTCACTTTTCTAGATGGAGGATCTCGAACCGTCATTTTTCTTTTTTGAATGAAAGAGATTTTTGTTATTTTTTCAAACTATCGTTTCACGGCAAAAATGACTCGAATCGGTGTTTCACTTTTTTAGATAGAGGATCTCGCACTGTTGTTTGACTTTTTCTAGATAGATGACATTTTTGTTATTTTCTCGAATCATCATTTCATGACAAGAATGGTGGGGTAGGGTACTTAGGTCTATGCAATGACACCAGAAGTGATGCTTATGCACAGAGGGATATGAGCCCGCTTTTATAGGTGGCGCTCTTTGGGACCTCGAACACCCTTTGTAGCTACCATATAACTTCCAAAAGTTGTTGGTCATAGACATTTGATGGTTCCTCTACGGCGGTAATCTCCTTTCTTATTGGGTAAGATAAAGATTAGGCAAAAATGAAAACTAAAAAAAAGAACGAGATCTGCCTACTGCCCATGCCCACACACTTGGGGAGCAAAATTTTGGAAGTTGTACAAATTCAGTGAAGACCGAAAAGAAACGCCCAACACTTAATCGTGTGCCACGTTCTAAGAGCAGATATCCCTGTACAAATGGCACTGTTGGATGTTCGCTTAACTTATAGACATAATCAGGAAGTCACCCGGATTCTGACCGTAAAGTAGGAAATATAAAAGCCCGAAAACGCCTCGCAATACACATTCGGTGGAGGGAGAGGTCATTTTATAATTTCCATCGCCACGTCCCCATCCGCACCCGCATCTTGCCGACCCTTTCGACCCTCTCTCGATCTTCTCTCTTTTGATTTTTAAACGACGGAAGGGAAGCACGCGACGACGAGGAGCAAAAGAAGGAAACAGAGAGAGAGAGAGAGAGAGAGAGTTTTCTCTTGACAAACCCCATCACACCCTCCTCTCCATCTTCCCATTTCAGGCGCCTCTTTCTCCCTCTCCCGCCCAATTCCCTCGCCGATCCGTCCCTCCTTTGCCCTAATTCACCCCTCTCTCCTCCGATCGTCCTTCCCTCCAATCTTAATAATTTTTGTTGCTTGCCCGATTGGGTCCTCGCCGGAACCCAAGGGATCCCGATCCGGATCTCCTCTTCCCGATTGTCATTCGGTCAGGGGCTTGCGATCAAAGGCCGGTGTGGTTTCTAGGGCTTGAATTATTTCTCCAACGGTGAGATCTCGTTGCTGATCGGCAGATCTTGTCATGGAGGCCATGGAGGAGTTGGTCCAGCTCTCGGACTCGATACTGCAGGCGGCCGCTGTGCTCGATGACGAGGACGCCCCCGATGAGGCGTCGAGGAGGAGGACGTCCACTTTCATGAACATCGTCGCTCTCGGCAATGTTGTGAGTGGCCGTTGTGCCCTATTTCCTTTCCATCCTTCTCCGTGAAGGTCTGGATCCCGGCATTTGACCTTCCGTTTCGTGTCCAGAGACTTGTTGTTGCGTATCGATCTGCTTCCTGAGCCCTTTGATGCTCGGCTTGGCAGCCGTTTCTTTGCATAATAATTTATCATATTTTGATTGCGTTTTCTTGTTTATATTCATAAAATTCTTGAATGTTCGGTTGCGTTTTGTTGGTTAATTATGAAGAATCGTTTCATCGATTTCCGATTCATGATGTTTTAAAGAGAAATGATGCGTTTGTGAAGCATCACACCACTCTTGGCATGCAAAACCTGTCCAAATCATTGATTTTGGCGCCATTATCGTCCCATAGCCCATTCAGGACAGTTGGCCCTTACCCGTGTGTGGTTGGATAATGAAGCGAATACTCATCACAATTACAAGAGCAATGTGGCTCTTCATGTTAGAATGTTGCCTCTTCCAGCACATGTTGCGGTGTGCTTGCCCCATTTGGTCCTGGTTATTGCGATAATGATTATGTAAACATTTATTTTGAATAAACTGATAAAACGTATGGTGCTAAGTGCGTCGTTGGATCAGTCAATAAAATGATATACCGAACCTAAGTGGGTCTCTATTTAAGCTTTCCTTTTGAATATATGATGCGTATCAAAAAGCGTGTACTTGGGTATTACATGGAGTTTATGCCAAATTTTGTAGCATTGGGATCAAATTTAGGAATTTTAATTTTTGTGTGAAACACACATCCTGTAAATAGGATTCCGAAGTTCTGATATTCTTGTTTTTTCTTTTACCCCTTGACAGGGAGCTGGAAAATCAGCGGTATTGAACAGTCTGATTGGACATCCTGTTCTTGTAAGTGACTTACTGTGTAATCTAACTTGTTTTGACAATACTTAATATTGAATTGATGGAGTCATATTGAATTCCCCCTTCTGCTCATAATCCTTCTTGCTTGGTTTTAAGTAGTCTCACAGCTGTTTCTTGACCTGCAGCCGACTGGGGAAAACGGTGCTACACGTGCACCTATCTGTATCGACTTGCAGAGGGATGGTTCTTTGAGCAGCAGAGTTCTTGTTTTGCAGATTGACAGTAGATCACAGCAGGTTTCTGCAAGTGAGTCCTCTCTTTTGTTGCTCAGTTTTCTTGAGTAACTTGCTTTATTATCTTCTTACTATATTGGCTTTCTTGATTGCGGTTCTAGTTTGGATGTTGCTTGCTGCTGCACAACATATGCTTTTGATGTTATTTACTTGAAACCAATGTCATATACTAATTGATAGGCTTTCATTTCATAAATTATACTTGACATATTAACTGATCTATCTGGGACATTCTTATTGTATTTTATTTTATTTTATTTTTTGTTTTTTCTTGTGTATTTGGTCCCTTTTAATCTGGTGGATTGCGTACGCTAAGCATGAATGTGGCAGGTGCTCTTCGTCATTCCCTTCAGGATAGACTAAGCAAAGGAGCTGCAGCTCAGAGCTCTGGAAAGAACCGTCCAGAGGAAATATATATGAAACTACGCACAAGCACTGGTTGGTTGCATATCTTGTTCACCACGCTTTTCAATGTTTATGTTCATCCTTCATCTGGGAGGCTTATATGTTGTCTCTTCATATTTAGAAGATGTGAATAAATTGTATAGGTCATGCACTTATCAATTATGTGTTTCCAATATGACTCTGAAATGGATGTTTTTATTTCAAATCCCTTTGTCTTTACTATCTTCCGTAGTTTATACAGGTACTCTTCATGTGCTGTACTATTATTATGAATCAATATGTTGACTTGAATTGTTATGTTTCTGTGTGTGTTGTTTGTTGATTGATTCTTCTCACCAAAGACCCATCTTGACATATGGTTTAGTTCCACACACTTTTAGAACTTTGACAATTTTTTGTTCTAAGTTCTGGGAAGGAATTCCAGGTGGAACTTATGCCATATGAACTCCCTTTTCTTATTTCTACACCTGCACTATGTGTGTATCATGCTAAACATGGTGCAAAACACTTGATGAATACTTAGCATACATTATGGTATCAGCTATAAAAACTTATGTTGTTCTAGTTGTAATATTTAGAACTATAATCAAGGGAACTCAGCTCTTTCACCACTTTAATGGGTGAACAACCCATCCATTTAATGTACTATTGCCCAGCTGCCATGCTTTTAAGAAGGGAAGTTCTAGGCCTGTTTTTTGAATTTCAGATTATGACTTGGTGTGTATGTGTTATTATTTTTGATGTATATAATTCACTATTATAAAACTTATAATATATATGTTTATGAAAATAATGTGACCATATAACGTAACTATATTCTTTAAAAAAATGGCATGTTTTTTATGACGAGTAACCCTCGCTGATTTATGTTGATGATGGTTAGATGTGAATGTGTTAAAGCTTTTAGCCTCCTTAAGTATTGAAGCATATAGTCTTTTTCTATGTCACATGGATGCAGATGCGAGAAGGGAACACAATGCTGATATGCTTGATACAATACAGCAACTCTCAAAAATTAGGACATGGGGTATGGGCATGCACACACATAAATGTATGTGTATGTGTATAACAACAATTCTAAAACACTATAATTAAGAACATCAAATAATGAAACTAAGTTGACATTACAATGTAATGTAATTGATGACAAATTTTAAGAGAAAAAGAACGCAAGTGATGAACACAAAATCAGTAGATAAGACCATAAAAGGAGATAGATAAAGTTAATGAAACATTGCTGACTGTATGAGATGCTGGTTTGACTGTGTCCATGAAGTGTCCTGGAGTGTCTGAGTGTCATGTTGTGACAGTGTGTTGATATGGGGTATGCATTTTTTGTGAAGTGTCCGTGTGACAGGTCTTGTTGTAAGTTTTAATAGACATTCAAATTCATTTGTTGTTATAAATTGCTCAATAGTGAAAATGTCTAGCTTAATGTGAGTATCTAGGTTGGACAACCATTCTCTCACCTGACATTCTGTTTGTAGAAAATACTTTGCCGTAGACAATTGCTTTATGTGTTGATTTGGATGATCCACATCTCTATGTGATTAAACCACTTCACTATTATCCTTGACTTGGTTTATTATTCATTTCTTGTAGCTCCTCCAATGAAGTTGATTGATCTGCCTGGATTGGATCAGCGGGTTATGGATGATTCCCTGGTTAGTGTCTGTAATCTGTTTGCCTTGTCTCTTTATTTGTAGTTTTCATTGTTGCCATCATAGTTATCTTTTATTTTTTCTAAATTCATGTCAAATTTGGTATTTTTTTCCTATGTAGCTTTCAGCTTGTTTTTGGGTTTAGGTGCTTTTTTCTCATTTGACATATGATATTCTTTTTGCCAGATCAGTGAGCATGTGGGACATAATGATGCCATCATGTTGGTCATTGTACCTGCTTCCCAGGCACCAGAAATTTCTTCCTCTAGAGCCCTTAAAATGGCTAAGGAGTATGATGCCGATGGTGGGTG